>NC_089610.1:3169953-7969953 GCF_039881205.1 Euwallacea similis | reverse complement strand
GGGATTATCCATGACTGTTATATTACACAGTTGAACTTTAGCCATTTTTCTACGTGAAATGTTATACACAAAGCAATAAAGTTCTCGAAAATGCGACCACTAAGGTGTTGGATCTTTGGAAAAGTTCACAGCAATACAAATTAGGAGTCCCACTGAGCAGCGAAAAAACTGCTGAGCACGATAAACTGACTGTGTAAAGTACCTTATATTTCAGATATCTACAGGTTGTTGCTGAATATTCTAAAAAATTATCAAAGGAACAAGGCAACTGAAAAGAAAAACTGAGTGTAAAATTGTGAAGTTTAAGCGGGAATCCTAACCATTTACCAACGTAACCGTATATTTTATGCACAATTATGACATGTCTGACAGAATTCTCTTGGCAGCTGTTGTTTCGAATATTCCATGGAACAAAACAGGACAGAAACTTAATTAAGACAATTTTTCCATTTATCCAATCAAAAATAGAGATAAATGTCAATTCCTTCACCCCTGAACTCTGACAGCAGTAAACGTATGATTTTGACCTTGTACTAACAGTTTATAAATAACAATTATTGCTTTTGTGGTTTTTATGTTTTATGATCAGTTTTTGGATAGAAAAATTTTAAAAAGGAAAATTTCTCAAAAATGCACAATTTGTGCTTGAATTAATGGCCTTAGCTAAAAGTCTCCTTTGAGAACTAGTGCATATTCATAAAATCTAGCAAGATGTACGAAAGTCCTATTTCTCTTGAGGAAGCCTGTTTAAATGTAGTTTGCCATAACATCCTAACTTACATTGAACCTCAAATTCAAACCAAAGATGGGTGGACAACAGATATTGAAGGTAAAACTTTCCCACTAAGTTTATTTCAGCCCATATTAGACTTTTTTGAAAAGTACTCAAATTGAATTAGCCCAAGTAACTTTCTGAAAAAGCCTACTGCATTTAGAGTTTTTTTAAATAACTTTGCACCCTTTTTTCAATTGAAGACATAGGGAGTGATTGTTATGACGATGAAAGGAGTGACAAAAAATACAAATTTCGAGACCCAGGCATATTTCTGATAAACCAAGTCTCAGAAAAATTAATGAACAAGATGATGCAAAAAAAGCTGCTTTGTGACGCTACTCTCAACATTTTCACTGAATACAATACAAGATTAAAGTCAGTGAGAATAAAAAACTGTAAAGTAACGAAGTGTGGACTTCAGATATTGAGACAACATAAAATTACTGATGTGGAAGTTACCAAACTGCGTAACGTTAATATTGAAGATGTTTTAGGTGACTCATAATTCTAATAAACTGCAACATTGGGACTTACATCACTCTTCTTTATGCAGATTGTTTAAATGATTGGTCCCTGCAGAACCTCAGATCAGCAAATTTTGCACACTGTCCATGCACTGACATGTTTAGGTTCAATTTCATAGCGTTGGTTGCTAGTCTTAAGAGTCTGAAAAGTCTGAATTTGGCTTTTACTGAATTAAATCAAGTGACTTTTAAAGTTATTTGTGAAGACTTGAAGACTCTTGAAAAAATTGATCTCTCTGGAACGAGTATTAAGGATTTGAGACCCTTGGAAATGCTGTCAGGCACTCTCGTTAGCCTGTCATTATGTGTAGGTTCTATTGAAATTGTTTTTACAAATAATTTTAAAGATACCTTTAGGATATGGTCACTGCCAGTGAACACCTGATAACAGCTTTAAAACAGTTGATCCTACTGAGGTTCTTAGACGTTAGTATTTTCAATGAAAAACTAGATAAAAAAGTGTCTTACCACGTTATGGACCTGCTGGATAGGACTGACATATTGCCAAACCTTGAGACATTAGATATATCTGGTTGGAAGGAGTTAATTCCGAAAAATTCCTTACTGTCTTTTATAGACAGTCATCTCAAGCTTGAGTTCCTTGGTAGATGATTTAGGTAAACAAATATAACACATCTGCTTGTAATGATGTTATTAGGATTAGTTTTGACTTCAATAACCTTCGACCCTGCATTTTGCGAACAAAAATCTCTGGATAGATTTCCTAATTTGCGTATAGCAGGCCTGGGAAACGAAGATCAGATTAAGCTGACTCTACATTATTACAAGGACAGATATAACTATGTCCAGAAAGCTTTGTATCATCTCTTTCAACTGACAGGCTCCTTTGTTGACGCTAGACCTGACGTATTTAAATTAGTTTTGCCTGCTATGGAGGTACATTCTAGTAGGTGAGAATAAATTAAAAAGTTATAGAGATTGAATCATGCCCATGATGGAAATATTTCAGATTCGGAGTTCAAATGGCTGCAACTGCTTGTATTTATAACTTGACCAGATTGGAGCTCAGCAAGCACATCCATCCACAAACCTTAAGTCGGGGTGTTGAATTGACGTTAGTGGCAATGGAAACGTTCCCCGACGAATTTCAGTTGCAGAAAAACTCCCTTTTGACACTATGTAGCGACCGAATTCTGCAAGAGGTCACCTTTGACCGGTTTCGTTGCGCCAAGTAAGCAAATTATATTTAATTATATAGGTATAACTCATGATTGATCTTTGCAGATTGGTTTTAGATGCCTTGTGCGGCTTTGAAGACTTTAATATGAATCGTATGGCAGTTGCTATTTGCAGCATACTGGCTTCCAAGGTATGTGAGGTCCACAACTATATTGTGTCTCATTAGTCAGGAAATTAAAGTTTTTTTGGCATCTATCTTGCTTTTACCCGCGAAGAAGTTACAAGGTGCACGAGAGACATTTAGTAATATTCGACCGTTTTATCCGGCCTTGAGCACGCAAATCCCAGTCTACATTTACAATTTGTTGTAGCCAAGTTGTTTCAGGTCTCAACAGAAGAGACGTCGGAACTGGGGGCGCGCCCTGTTTACATGCGCAAACTACTTTCCATGGTGCAGAGCCGCGTGGAATTAGCAGTTTCAGACATAACTTTGAAATTCACGTTGAGCGCTCTTTGGAATTTGACCGATGAGAGCCCCGCTACGTGTTCCGTGTTTTTGGACCAAGGCGGTAGCTATTTGTATTTAAAGGTCTTGCAAAAGTTTAATGGAAATGCCCAAATCGAAACCAAAATATTGGGTAAAGAGTTAAGGTGTTTAGAGGGTTGTTTTTAGTAAAGGTGGGTTTTATTAGGCCTCTTGAATAACATAGCAGAAGTAATAAGATTGCGCGAAAAGCTTTTAACTGACGAGCTGGTTTGTGTCCTATATGATCTTCTTCAATCGGACAACATTGATGTCAGTTATTTTGCCGCCGGCATTGTGGCCCATTTAACATCCGACGGCGATCAAGCCTGGAAATCCTGCAAAGTAATACTTTTCCCAATCCTATTGTCAAATTTTATTTCTTTGATAATGAATTATTTGAATTAGTTACCGACTTACACAAGATCAGACATGCTGGAAGCATTGACGTACGCCGTATCCAAATGGAAGGTACCGGAAAGTGAGATGGTGGCGTATCGTAGCTTCAAACCTTTTTTCCCCTTATTGAGAGTGGACGTAGATTATCAAGTGCAATTCTGGGCTGTGTGGGCCATCAATCACGTGTGCACTAAAAACCGTAAGTTTTGCCCATATATCAGAAAACTATGTAACATCCAATGATTGCTTCAACAGCGAGTCGATACTGCCAAATGCTGTACGAAGAGCGCGGCCATATTCTACTCGGTAATCTCATCAACTTTGGCACGGCCCATCCAGACATCCGGCAATTAAGCCAAGACATTCTACAAACTCTGAGAGACCAAGGAGTGCCAGTGTGAGACGAAATATAAACCGTTTTGTGATTTTGTTAGCTTTAATAATTTAGAAAGAATGTTATAGACACAAATTACCTATTCAGGCGATAAGTCGATAGAGTTGAATTTGACCAGCTGCAAGTTGTTTGATGTTATAAAGCGTTTTTGTGTTATTTCATTGAATATCTGTTGCTGGTTTAGCTGTTGTTTTAATCATGATTTCATTTTGGTCTAGTATATATTTATTTTTTTAGTCATTGTTTCTGAAATTATACTTTTAAATTAGTTTTTTTGTTTCGGTTTCCATAGGGTTTTTTTATCTCCCTAGTTAATATTACCCAAAAATGTATTCAAGCTAACATATCCCACTTTAAGCAGTAGCGTAGCAAGGTCCTTCCAACCTTACAGCCTATTGTTTATTAAAATTCCGTAAATTCGTAGATGGACAAGAATAAATTACAAATATGCCTGAGACACCAAATAACGGGCGCTTATCTTAAGTCACGAGTGCGCGTAGCGATTCCGTTCCGAGCGTTTTAAGTCGGTGTTTCAAATTGTAAAAACCTACGTATTTTGTAAATTGTGCCATATTTACGTAAAATATTTAATAGAGTGGTCTTCATGAAAATTTTCGTTTTTTTTACTTGTATTTATCCTCTGTGATCGCTATAAACTCATGTCCTGCTATCGTTAACATTTCTTTGCATAAAGAAATATCTGTCTGTTACTGTTGGTTTTTCTTCTGATTGACCACACATGAGTATTTGTATTTTTTAAGACCTACATCGGTAACATTTGTCGCAACCACCTGAATAATTTTTGGTTGCAATGATATGGTGCTTCGAAACAACACTATGAGAAAGGTTCAAAAAAAGAAGAGAGGACACGTAGAGGTGTACTTACAAGCGGAAGGTAAATCACTCGAACACCTCTTATAAACCCCCTCTATTTAGTTGCCTCTCATTTTGTTATTTTTCAAGAGCCCTTTGCAAGAACAATATTTTTGATATTTCCTCCAACATGCAAGACTGAACTTTAACGTGTCATGCATCATCGTATCTTTTGGAGTGACTCAGTATTCCTGTGTTAAAGAACAATAACCCACATACTCCGTCGCTTGATGATACTTTCTTTATTTTGACAAAGTTGAAAAATTAGAAAAAAAACAAAATTTTGATCTATCAGCGTTTTATCATCTTCTTATGAGCATAAAATTATTTATCTTAAAGAAATTCCTATTGCCTGCATGTTTTTTTCTAAAGATAGCCCTTACATCAGAACTAGTTTTGATTAAAAAAGTCAATACCAACAGTAATAATAATTAAAATATGCACAAAGCAAAACTAGCAGTAACAAAAATTCGAGCGGCCGCTTTCAAACGTCCCGCCGTTCCCTGCAATGCAGCCAAATTAAAAATGCAAAAATTCCTAGCAAACAGCTGATTATAGATTGGAGTGGACGACATCGCCGAATGGTCAAATATCCGATAATGTGGACTTAGTTTGTGGCGAATTTCCACATATTTTAAGTACCACAACTGGAAATATCGTCCGAGTATGCAACGGTTGCTTGAATTAAGGAGTTAACGGAAATAATGGCGAATAAAAAATACAGCATTCCCACGTCGAAAAGAAGATGGCGGCCGAGCCTAGGGGAATTTGCGGCGGTTCAGTTTGCGTGGAACGATGGTGGGCAGGCGCAGAGCCGAAGCCGATTCGTTTTCGGCGATCCCCACTCAGTCTTTTCGGGTGCACCATGTTCCTCGTTTCACAGTGCCGACGAGAAAACTGGACAAAACGCAATGTCCGTTCGCCATTACGGTCGAGAGGAGCTGCGAACAGTTCTCTCGAAATATATTCGGTTTTGTCGCTACAAACCGACTTTAAATGCAGAATAACGTAACAGAATTGGCGGAGAGATTACAGAGAGCATTGGGTAGCGATAATAATGTAAGGAAACCAGTAGTTTAGGAGATATTTGGGTTTTTATGTGAACTCATTGCCTATCAGAAACCAGGTGGACTGTGCTGTGCTTTTGCCCTTTGAGTGTACAAATAAAGCTACTTATCTGGGCGGTGATCGCACGTTTGTTTATTATTCGATCAATTTTGAACCCCATTTACCACTTTTCATCGTTTTTGACCGCTTTGGCCGTTATTTCGCAACGTCAGGCGACTAGCTTTACATAAGAAGACATAGCAGTGCCTCGAGTTTACCACGTATTATTCGATCCCCATATTAGAAATCGAATCAAAACCGTTTGATTTGCATTTTTTGGTAGTTTATTAACCCAACAAGTGAGTCTGCAAATTGCACGCGATACAAATAAATCCGTCAGTTGACACTTTAAGGGCGCAGTATAGTCTACTGGGATACAGGGTGTTTGGCTGGCATGATTCACCACTGGACCTGCTAATTTTTAACCTTTTTTTTTTTAGGTCATCGACATGCCCGATATTATTGATGTTATTGCACATTTGGAAAAAGTGGCTATTACCAAAGAGCTACTGGAGGTAAGTAAGGTCCACCCATCCTATTTATAATATCTACTTCCTCTTAAACCAGTACATGAATGAAAAGTTTGTTCACATTTTTTACTTTATTTTCTTACCCCCTATTCATAAATTCATATTTTTAGCTTTCAGTTTCAACTTATTTGTAAATCTTTTTGCAGGAAAATTGGGTTTGATATTGAAGCTGAATCGTTACAATCATGGCTTAAGTTAAACTCTGCAAAACCCCACCCTCGACTCTCATACTTTCTAAATACACATAAGAAATGTGTTTATGTCAAATTACTGTTATTATGATAGCAATGTATTTCTTATGAATTGCTTTAGACGAATCAAACTTAAATCATAGTTCAAATACTTGACTAAACGTTGGCCCTTCAAAACATTTTACACTATTTGCAAAGCATTAGGCCTTGAAAATTTGGCTTAGACGTTATTTGCCTGCCTATTTATGTCTATTCCAACAGATAGATAAACTGATTCTGGATTGTTCGAAATATATGTTACGCAGGTCAAGATTCTTTACATATTCCTGAATCTTTCAGATGATCTGGAGTTGGTTTTCGTTCATCTTGCAACAGAGTTTTCATGACATGTAAAAGAAGTTTAATATTTATTTTCTCCTTAGGCAGGGAAGGAATTTCAATTTATTGAAGTTGTAAAATGTGAAAGATATTGCCAAAGCTACCATTTAGTTTACCAAAGCATGAATTAAATCAATACAACTTACTTCCTTCATCCTTTATTATATGTATTATGTTCTTTGTTCATAGTTCATGTTTATAGTTTATTTCAGGTTGGTGCTTTCCATTTTAGGTTTTTGTCCAAAATTTTCTTACCAATTGATAGCCATATCAGAATTTTACAGTATCACATATGCATATCTCTTTTAAGATTTGTTATGCAGATTTAGTGCAACTTGATACATTTTTAAATTTAGATTAATCACAATGTCCTTTTTTTTCATGAAACATGCTTACTATTTGCGTAAGTAAAATACAAACTACATCAGTTATCAAATTATCATTAATCCTGAATTGACTTTTTATGGACTGAATGAGAGGGCTTTTGTACAAGTAATACCAGGCATCTTGTCTGCTTGGTCTAGTTGAAATTGACTTAAACATTTCAGGATATGCACTCTAGTTTTATTTCAGATTATTTTGGTTATAAAACTGCAAAGATAACACTGATAATCTACAATTTCTAAAAATACTTCGCATACACCAAATTTTATGAATTTGATATTTATTGTAAGAAATAAGAAATAGACTATACAATGTCAAAGTAATTTGGAATTGGCAATGTCAAGCTATCAATAAGAAATTTCTTTAGTACAGCTGGGACAACTTGTCTATTGATATAAAGTTTTTAGTCTTAAATATGCTTTTTGATATATATTATTTACATGACTAATAGATGTGTTTGTTATCCATAAACAAACCTATCTTTTCACTGCTTTAGAACAATTCTCTTTAACATCATCCAACACAACCTGTAGCTGTGAATCAATAATAACATCAAGCCTAGAGAATAAAATTCCTGGGATTTAATTTAGAATTTACCTCTCTCATTAATTAGAACAATTAATGGTTTTATCTAGTCCATTTAAAAATATATTCTAGATGTTTATTAACAAAATTAATTGCCTCTGGTAGGCGTATGTGGTGATTGTCAGTTGAAAGAATCAACAAATTACCCTTGAGGAACACCCGTCTAAATTTTGGTCGAGTTTGACATTCTGACTTCGCTATTAATTCCTGTTTGTCTAACAGCTTGCTGATGACCATAAAGATAATTCCTAAGCCACTTACAGGTGTTCAACTTATGGTATTGTATGTTAGCCATCAGGAATTCAATATTCAAACTATTGGGTGTCTTTATCACATCAATTATTACAGTTGGACAGACATTACCATCATCAAGAGTCAAAGCTATGTCACTGGTAATTTTCAGAAAACTGTTGTGCAACAGTGAACTGGTCAAAAACCAATTGATAATTTGGCATTAATTTATATTAGTGAAGGTAATGAGATTGCTTTGAAATTACCTTCTCTAAAACTTTAATAATGCTGTTAATATACTAATAGATCTATTAACCTTGAGGAGTGGTGTCCCCAGGGCCATTTTCCATTGGGCAGGTACTAGTCTTTTTTCCCATTGAATACCACCCGTTATTAATAATATTATATGCGGATAATATGTCAGAATTCTAATGCCTCCTTAGAAGAAAATAAACTTTCAACAACTTTAAGATATTCCATAACATATCTATAATATTTCAAATAATTCTTCTGAATTGATTAATAAGATACCTCTACAGTTTAATCCTCCATATACTTTTCTTCACCCAACTAATTTATAATTGCAGATCACCAGATTAGGAAAATACACCAATGAACTACGTCGGAAACTGACCAACACCGATTTACGTCATCGGGTCAAAGAATTGATGAAACGATGGCGGAACCAGTTTTTGCTGCCGGACTCAAATGGGCAAATCAATTCGTCTTCTGGAAAGGCTACTACCATAAGCCCTCTATTGGAAGGACACAATTCCGTTACCCCGGCGAAAGTAAGTCCATATCGTAAAACAAGTTTTTACAGCTATAGTATTTAAATTTTTACAAGGTGAGTCCTCCTATACCCATATCAAAGATGAGCAAACTGGTCAGTCCAGGCATTCAGAGGCTCGTTAGTCCTGGGCAATCAGGAAGGCTTGTGAGTCCTCAAATTCCAAAGAGACTGAACCCCCACAAATTAATGCCTCCAAGCCTGCAGGCTCACAGGCTTGTGAGTCCGCAGCCTCAAAAAATAAGCCCAAATTTACAACGCACGGGAAGTCCTAGCTGCCTGATGGATAGGCAAAGTGCCGATGTTAATTTGAATCAAGTTAAGGGCTTTAAGAGGACTGCCAATGATATGGAAAATATAAATGCTAAAAGGTACTTTAGAAGGTTGGTCAATGACTTGTTGATTCATGAAACATTTTTCAGAGCAAGGCTAAATGGAGGAATGACTGATTTTGATTTCTCCGATAACTCAAATTCCAGTTTCAAAGACGTTACGTCCGGTTCGTCGTCGGTTAACGTTGAAGCAAAGCGGGAATCCACCATCTTAAATTCCGATTCGAATTCTAGTTTCGCTGAAAGAACAGCCGAGCCGCATTTGGATCAGCTACAGCCAAAGAAAAGAGGACGGAAAAAAGGTGGCTTAATCAATAGCTTTGTGTGAACTAGTCTTATTCAGTTAGCGATTGCTGTAGGTTCGAAGAATCATAAAAACCTCTTGGACGAAGCCGAGACGTCCTTTAGCAATAAATTGGCCGTCTCGGCCTCGCGTGGTGGATCAAAAGTGAAAACCACCCAGGAAATATTGGCCGGAATTCAAAGCAAAAACACTGCCTTGAGTACTGTCGCCTCGTTGAAACCCTCTAAGGAGGATTTGGAGGAGAAGGCCGCCAAGCTGACTGAAAGAGTTTCCATTATCGACCAGAAACTCAACGCTAACGCGCATAGAAATAAGAATTCTCAGAAACGTAAGTATGAGCTGAGGTGAAATCGTAGCTTTGAAATATCCAAAATTGACCGTTAATTTCTAGATAAATTGACCTTAAGTGCCAGCAAACCAAACGAGCGAGTGATTGAAAGCGGGTCCGTAATCAACGACAAAAGCCTCCTCGACCGACTGAAAGAGGAAGAGAACGACGACGAAGACGTGGTCGTCGTAGACGACGCGGACTCGGTCAGCAGCCGGACCGAGGAGAGTCAAGAGACTGATGCGGCGGGGGCGCAGCCTCATGACCAGAATCTGCCTAAGTCACTGAGCGTGGAAGAGGCTCTTTCGCAGCTGCCGCCCATAGATAAATCTGTATTGGAGGAGGACTGTGAAGAGCCTCCTTGCACGTGTCGTTTGAAGGAGAATAAACCTAGTGCTTTTTCAATTGGCGATGAAGAGGAGGAGCAACCACCCCTCTATGAAATCGTCGAGGACCCGGCTTGTCCTGCAAAAGAGTTCCTCGAAGAACTGTACCAAGTTCACGAGGTGTCCGATGAAAAGATTCTCAGGTAAATGCAAATTGTCATTACGGGTTATTAGTTTTATCAAATTTCTCAGTTGTCTCTCTCTTTAATTTATTCAACTATCAAATTTTAACTTGGATTGTTAGTGTTTTAATTGAATTTTCTTGTCTTTTATTGCAGACGCGATTTTCATTGTTATTCTATTTGAATTCCCAACAGATTACACGAATCCTGTTTGCCGAACGTAAACGGTAACTGGAGCCTGGGAACCCCACGTCCAGAGCCTCCCAAAGTGGAGGGTCTGTACGTTAACGTAGTGCCTAATATTTACGAGCGTTTGGACAAAGATGTTAGACCTTTTGATTCCTTCAAGAAGTACAGTGTTTCGGAAGGCAATATCAAAGGTACCTAATATACTTTTAGAAATAAATATTGACCATGACGTCAAGTTTTTTTCCCTCCCTTCAAATAATATTAACACGATGAGACATCCGAAAATGTAAAAATATCTTATTTAAAATATTATTGTGTTATTAAATGACACGATGTTATTTATTTATGAAATGTATATTTTGCTGGCAAAATGACATCTTAGTCAATATTTATTTCCTAGATTTTATAACTTGGTATCCACTATGATAGTATTTTTATTATTGCAGGCGGCAGTCCTACGATTAACAATAGCGACAATGTGATAAAAAGCCCGCCGGAATCAATAAACGGAGGCGGAACCAATGAAAGTGATAGTGTGATAGAACCGGAACTAAACACGAGCGAAAATAATGAAAATAGTGATATTCGGACAGAGAAACTAGAGGTGTTCAGGGAGTGGTACGAATGCGTGGATAGGTCTAGCTATAACGAGGACACGTTGAGAATTCTGCCATATTGCATCTTAGATTAGTGGGTGCACTCTAACAAGTAACGTTGATTGTTTGGGTCGTAGTCGAGGTCCAGAGACTGCGTTTGAAAAATTGTCCTGTCCCTCCTTGTGCCGTGCTCAGTATCAAAATGTCATTATTGAATCATCTAAACGCTCCTGTTCCCTATCCAAAATGGACCCTACACTGACCTAAATGTTGGGGTGGCTAGTCTATTACCCAGATGAAAAATATTGAAAAGGTTTATTGTTATATTTATAAAAAAAGTGCCGGTAATAATTACAATTATTATAAGATGTGTTTTGCCTGCAAATTTAATCGATTTCATAGGTTGTTCCAATTTGTAACAAAACTCGTTGGGTGCCATAGAAATCAATTGGTTTACCCCTGCAGTATGGACATCAAGAACTAAGAACTTAGCGAATGCCTGAATGACTTCGTAAGGTATATAGACCATCTAACCTTCTGTACTAAGGGTGATGGTGTTATCAAGGAAATCTTGACAGATGTTGATTATTTCATTTTAAATTGATGTCAATGTCAGCATCACTCAAACTGTCAGTGCCACATTTGGAAGCCGAATTCGGTAATGGCATTTTGAGTGCACAAGGCATCAATATATCGCACTTCGACTTGTTAAGATGGCGAAAAGTGAAGTAAGTTTGCTCAGACGTATTTGAGCTTCAACGTTTGCAGGTGCATTTGTCTGTTAAATTTAAAAATGTTTTTCTTGCATGAACGTTTTAGCGGCAGCGAGGAACCGCTTTCCTGCAACTGATAAGTTCAAATTATTGGAATAAATCACCATGATTTGCTTTAATCGTCCAGACGATGGTAACCTAACACTTTACATAAGTCGCGTTAACGTGTAATGTGACAGGAATCTTGTTTAAACGAAAAGTACATGCTTCGCATTTTATTATGAATAGTCTCATCGGGCCAGCTTGCGTGATCGTATTGAACAGGAAGTTTTGAAGATATATTTGTTGTCAAGTATGTTGTTTATTTTATAATACAGCTTACATGAAGACATCATATTGGCATGTTAAATACTTTATGACTTATCTATATATTTCTTTATAAAGCCTGAATTATTGCTGAGCAATCTTCTGAAATTGTTAGGGAAATTGACTGCTCTTAGTGTACTGCAAACTTGTAAAAGAATAGCCGATTGCCAAAACTCGTAGGATTATAGCAAGAAGTAGCACGTCTCATAAAGGTATCGAATTTTGCAACTTTTGATCCTGTTAGCGTAAGTAAAAAATCGGTTGACGTCATCTGCGGGAAGTTCTTGTATCGTCCACTTAATTGCTGACATTTCAACTTAATCCTCAATTGCGGCCAGTGCTGTGTTTTAATATTTGCGTTCTCCGTTACCTACGACGAGGTACTTCTCATTCATTTTTACTAGTTGCGTTCGCAGCATGTTCGTTTCGTCCAAAAAAGATTCGCATTACATTACAATCGTCTGGAGGCGGCTTTACACATTAATATATTGCTTCAGCTTGGAAAAATCAGAACAAGTTCGTAAAAGCAAGTTTAGTGAGAGTAACATCTTTAAACAAACATTCGATACATACTGGTTGTTGTTTGTTTTTGTAATTTTTTAAAAACTTTCCTGACAACCTGGCAACACTGCTATTTACCTGCCGGTGACCTGCAACGCGTTTAGTTTTGTGCAGGCCATGTATTGGGTGACCACAAAAAACCTCGTAGTAGGTGGTGAATGGTAAACGTGGGGGATTCATTGGTGGATGAGTTAATCCCACGCATTCCTCTATTATTTCAACTTCTATTTGAGGTTTTTTTAATGGTCAGCTTGTGACAGAATTCTTACTCTTCCTACGAATCTGTTCGAAAAATTGGTCTGGTACAGAATAACCATATATTAGATGAAAGATATAGAGCGCATCAATCGAAATCACCTTCGTGGCTATAAAGAGAGACATCGTTAATAGAAGTAATTAGTATATGAATTATTATTCCGTATAAAAGAATGAGAAGGGCAAAACAATCGACTTTTATAGCACCGTCCGATGTCTTGTGAGTTGGAACTACATATAGCTCTAATCGATTTAAAATTGTTTTTTTACATTCGTGTTATTTCATCTCTGTCATAATACAGTCATGCATATACCTGCTATCTTTTTGTAAAATTTTGCACAATAATTCTTCATATATGTTGGTGAAGTGGTGTTTTTTGGGGCTGACAAATATTTATTTGCCAAGTATCATACAGTTATGAAATAATAAAGTATTTTTGGCAGCTGACGGTTTGTGAGTCCTCTACGAAACCAGGATAAAGTGCAGGTCTCGAATTATAATTTCTATGCTCTTGTAAAGATTTTTGACGACAGAAGGTCATTTTTGAATGTCTCCTCCCCAAAAACATGTCTTAGAAAGTACTATAGGTCGTTAATTTTACAGCAATTAAATCAAATTTTTGTATCCTCCCATGTTCGTCAACACGGCCTTCCAGGACATGTCTTATCGAAAGCTACTTAGAGGCAGTTCTGAGAAGAACAAAAACTTGTCACAAAGGAGCCAAAAAGGTAATATTGTACATTTGGAAATACACTACTGATCTCTAGGGCCTTACAAAATACAATACCTATTTTTTAAATAAGTATCGCCTTTTTAACGCGTATACAAGGTGTTTTTCGTAGAATATCTTAAGTGCTACCGCGTGGAGATCGTTAGAGCTGCGTTATATAATTTCGTAAGTTAATGCCAAAAATATATATTTGCGTTGTTGGTTTTTCTTCCAATTCGTGCAGTATATCCCCGATAGGATATTTATGTGTTAGTTTATTGTTACTTCGTGGTCGGAGATATACTGTATAACCTGCCATACGAGAGGGCAAATTTGAAACGAAAGTTTGGAATATTTTAAATATGCTTTTTTAACTATCATTGGGTATTTCTTAATCTCTTCTATTCCGCACCTGTGGCGGGCTGGAAGCTGTTTGTCATTATACAAATCGTGAGAAATTCATAAATAAGGGCCTGTTGAGAAGTACTGGCAAGTTTTGAAGTTCCTGTTAATTAGACGGTAATAGAAGCTGGTTCGATTTCAATGAAAACTATACCAGTACGTGAATGATTCTGCCCTTAGCTAAGTCTGTAAATTGATTGATTACCTACGAATTATTAGCCGGTATGAAATTTTGTCCTTTTGCTTTCGTTTGGACGGTCATCGGGCGGCAGGTCGTCGAGTTAATTAATTTATATCTTAAATTGTTACTATTTAGAAATAAATCTCCACTTTTCCAGTTAGTCTTTGTTTATTTTTGTGTTATTATTTTTGAAGGCCTTTTGGGGAGCGGGCTGACTTATCTTTTAGCCCCTTCAGAGAGCCCCGAGCTTTATAAATAATATATTATATAAGAAGTGTTTTTTTTTTCTAGAAATTATTAATAAATCTCTTAAAGTGTCCTTTTTCATTTCGGCTCCCGTTTGTATATATAATATCCTCGATAGATGAATTATTTGTACAGAATAATATATTGTTAATTTCTTTATGAGTCGACGTCAAATAATATCAACATTATTGCTTTTGTTAGTGATGTGTTTGATATATCTATTTACCATGCCTTCAGAATAAAGATATTTTCTATGACTCTAAGCGAACGTTTTATTTTATTTCATTTCCTGGATAGACCTCTTTCGAAGTGTGAATTAAGATGAAGAACTTATACAGTGTGTCAATTTCAAAACTTAGAATTGACTATAGCTCTGAACATTCAAAATTTTTTAAGAACATTCAAAAACTGTTTCGGCAGAATGCAAGGGGGAACTAGTTTAATAGGAGTTCCAAGTTTCTGCGTGTACCCGTAGGAAGAGTAGGTACCCCAATATTTCGAACTGTTTTTGAGGATATTTTTTAAATAGAATATTTCTGCATTAAAAATGTAACTTCTCAAAATTTAATTTTTTTTAATTGAAACTAGTTTTTATACGCAGTTTACAAAGACTTTTAAAATGAGGTATCACATGATGGGTATTGCAATTTAAAATTTGAGAGTCGGGGTAGCTATTCCTCTTAGGAGTACACGTAGAAACTTCCAACTTCTATTAAACTGGTTCCCCTCTATTCCACCGAAATAGTTTTTGAATGTTCAGAGCTATAGTCAATTCTAAGTTTTGAAATTGATACATTGTATATTTACAGTAGGTTAAAAAGTATTCGTATATCTATTAGGTTGCGGTGCCCATATCCATGTATCTTTAATGGTTTGGCGAAATCGAAAACGTACAAAAAGCGGTTAAAAACTGGGTTTAAAAAAGAACTCTTTAAAGCAAAATAAAAGTCAACAATATTTATTGCAAATAAGAACAAATAATAGTTGAAAATACTTCAACTAAAAAAGTATTCGTACACCTCCGAATATATATATATTTTTTTAATTGTAAGTATGCATCTCTGATAAAATATTGAAACGTATCAGTTTAGTGAAGTTTAGTAAAGTGTTTTAAAGTAATTCAATATTAAAATTAGTCAATGGGTCGAAAACGAAAGGAATTTAACATCGAAATCAAGAAACTTATAATGTGTCATTATCAACAAGGTAAATCGGTGAGAAAAATAGCTAAAACGATTGATAAACCAACCAGTACTTGTACTTATTAAACCTTTAGTTTATAACTGCCTTTTGTATGTTTTCGATTTCGCAAAACTATTAAAGATATAAATAAATACAGCACCCTAACAGGTATACGAATACTGTTTTGACCTACTGTAGCCCCTTTTAGTTTGTCCCTGGTAGGCTGAGTAATCATTAATCATTACGTCATGGCCTCTGCAACCACGCGGAGCGTACTGAACCGTATTGTTGGCTTATGAAATATAATTTAAATTCTTTTAAATGTATAAAAAAAAAGGTTAAACCGATTGTTATTATGGTATTACTTATGAATCTACATGAAATTGTAGAAAACAATTCGTTTCTAGAAATCTAGAGAGTGAAGATGAACCATGACATAGCAAATGCTGATGGAACTGCTCCAAGGCTTCGGCAGTCCAAATCTCACGTTCGGTCATCAGCTTCATTATCAGCACCAACAATGGGTTCTTCAGTGACGAGTTTTTTCAACCAAGTATTTCAAAGACGATCACATCATCTTCAGGTCCGTATTTTTGTACATTCTGATATTAAAATTCTTAGGTTGACACCGGACACCATCGTGTAACGACAAAAAAGGATGTGTTTCGAGGGTGTTTAGCGAGATTTGAGATTTACAAAATGCACCTTCACTCTCGGACCACTCTGAGCTTACAGTGGCTCAGATATTGTTTTGTACGAAAAAGAAGTCAACAACCTTCATAGCTATATAACATACTATATTATATTATAACTAAGGTTTATTGGTATGAAGCCTTGGTATAATATTTGTACTGGGTTGGTCCGTATATCTAGAGAGCGCGTACTACTTTTATTATTATTATTTTTTTACTTTTTATTATTTATTATAAGAAAAAGAAACATTTTAAATACAAAAGTTACAGGGTTTATCCTAAATCGACAGAAAATTTTACGTAACGTAGCAGACGAATATTACAAAGTTAAAAAAGGTCATAAAGCTGGTAAATTTATGATGGAATACACTGTATGTTTTATAAAAAGTGAATCGATTTTCTAATTTCAAAAATATATATAACATCTTGATATTTGGTTCAGTCTTTTTCGCGGTATTTGCATTGAAAAATCGAGATTATATTGTTCTTCAAAATCGCAGTTGCCATGAATAAGCAAATGGAACGAACGTAATTAGCAATTATTATTAATTAATTTATTAATTTAACCTTAGAAATAGTAAATTAATTTCAAACTAACATAAATAAATTACATTTTAATACCACGGAACCCAGACAACATTTTTTTAAAAATTAATCATCTACGAAAATTCAAAATTTACAAGTGCTGAATGTGTCCGCCATTATTTTTAACGCATTTTCTGTAATCTTCATCTAACTTTAACAAAGCATTGCAAATAAACTCAGGATGTTCATTTAAAGAATCAATACTTGTTTGGATCCTTTCTCTTAAAATCTCAAAATTTTTAATTCTTTCTTTATTATTTACAACTTTCGCATGTAAAGTTTTTCTTTTTTTATAATAAAACTAGTAGGCGCTACCTAAATATACGGATCAACCCTGCACATACATATGTATGTACGTGGCAAATAAAAAAACTCGTGGTGAGAGTTGCGCTCATGAACATGTCAGTACTAGTTCCAGTGTCAGGGGCGTTAGTTGAAAATTCCCGTATCGTAGGTACAACTACATCTCTGAACCCATTATTTAAATATGCGTATTTTAAAGATTTAGTTGCATGTTTTTCAACAATTTCCAATTTAAAACTGTAAATTTCGTTAAATTCACAAGATTCTCTCGAAGAAAGTCGATATCAGCACTAATTCATATTATGTTAGTACTGCCGGACCTCATTAAAATATGGGATAAAATAAAAACCGTGTTTCCTTCGTTGCATACACATTATTAAATATATTTGAGAATTGTGGCAGCGTCTGTTTCTTCAAAACTCCTTCTTCAAAGTCCTTTCGTTATACTTATCGATATAGCGCAACAAAATCAATATTAAGTATCGATTGTTATGTCGATATCGATATTATCAATAAATCGATATTGTGTCATCCGCAGTCACGTTTCTAATGTCAGTGTTTCTGTTTTACAGCTGTCTGTGTCCTTTGTCCAAGCCTTTTTCGTTTTTCACCAAAGAAGTGTTTTTTGTTCCTGATTTATTCAATATTTTTACTTAATATCCAGTTTTCCTATTTTCTGCAATTACAGAACTTTGTCAAGGCCAGGGGAAAACGAATTGTAAGTATTGTTCTACCCCCAATAATATGTATTTGATCAGTGTGTTTCGTTTTTCCATAATGTTCCCACATACAAGCTCATGTTTTCTAATTAGGTTTTTTCTAGTGTCCCCCAAAATTTTATTTAAACTAATATTAACAGTTTCTCTATGTCTAGGTGCATTCTCAATACCTAGACACCCTTCCTAGAAACCATTTATAAAAAAAAATTACCAACATTTTAACAAATATTCCATATTTTCTCTGACTCATACCTAATGAGGTGGTCAATTGGTTACTGACATTCCTTCCAAGTCCGACTGATAAAGTAAAGTTTAAAATCAGTGCATTGTGCTCTGTGTGGACTGTTAACATTTTTAGGTAAATATTTGGTTTCTCATAACAAAACCCAACACCGGAAAAAGTGTAGTGTTCTCAAGATTCAAGAAAGCTAAAGTTTAAATTGAGCATATTGTAAGCCTTACTTGAACAAACAGGCCTTCAATGTAATATTTCTTAAGACTGATAAGACTCTCTATAAGACTCATTTAGGTATTTTTGATAAAAAATGAGTCATTTTTATCTCAATGATTACATATTAGTCTGCATTATAATACAAGGCTTTACCTTACATATTACTCACTACTTATTTTCAAGTGTTCCTTTTATGCATAATGATGTCATCCTTGATAAACTTATAGTGAAATTAAACATGTATGTACCTGTATGTAGTGTATGTTTTGGATACAAATCGGAATTGAGTGTTTCTCTTATAAACATTAAATAGGTATACAGAACTTTCCTAATCTTTGAATCTTTACTTCAAGTTCTATTTGGTTCTGGTGTGTTTCTTAATTTATAATTCTGAAAGTCAATGGTGTTTGAGCTTGGAGAACAAATGACCCAGAAAATGATATATTAAGAAATTTAAAAGAAGTGCCTTGCTTAAGTTTTTTTACATGACACAGCTGTGTTTATTTAATATTGTGTGTCCTATTTTGTACTGTGATGAGTAGAATATTCCTAGGAAATGACTTCAAAATAACCTATCAGAACAATGCTAGCGTATAGGAGACATAAACTCACAATGTCATTCCCCAGGAAATGTCCTACTCTCCAGAGTACAGTTTCAGGGCCATGGTTTAGCTACATATAAAAAATCTTTGTAAATATCTCTGCATTTGTAGATCTTTTTGGAAAGGATGATGTTGATTGCATAGATCACTCATGCTAGTCCATCAATATGATTGGTTGAAAGTCAGCCGATAGGGTTCAATCCTTTCCAAATCATCATTTTCAAAAAGGTTTTCTTGACAAATGTGTTATGTATTTTGTTTTACGGATAGTTTGGTTTATGAAATGTTGTTCAATAGTCATTAGGTAGCCCTGACCAAACCAATATTATATCGAAATTTTTAATTCAAAATTTCTCATTGCCAATACTGAAATTGTGTAAAAAAAGTGTTGTGACAGTGTCCAATGCTTCCACAAATCGGAGTGGCATTCTGGCCTTAAAGCATGAGCTGCTAAAGTAAGTATTTATGTACTTACTTCAATTACATCACTTTTTGGCTCATTTATTCTCCTAAGCTCCACTAACTCTTCCACTTAACATCGATTTGTTTCAGAGATAGACAGCCTTAAGCGATGACCATGGACGACGGTTCGCCGGTAACAACAATCATTTTACCTGTTCTAATACGCCACATTCTTTCCCAAATGGAGAAACGCGATATGGTCGCCTCACAAACATTAAGGGCCGCGTTTGCAAAGGCTGAAAATGCCCACCCGGGGCTGTCGCTCGATTTTGTGCAAGGATTGCTGAAGCAAGCCCATTTGGAAGTGAACATGAACGAGAGCATTCTGAGGCTTCAAGGCTCCGTTGCTGATACAGACGAATATAAACTAAATAGGTCTGAAGACGCATTTCAAGAACTGAATAGGAAATCGGCGGCTTTGAAGAAAATTTTGAGCAGAATTCCCGATGAAATTTCTGATAGGAAGAAATTTCTTGAAACGATTAAAGAGATCGCCAGTGCCATTAAGAAGTTGCTGGACGCGGTTAATGAAGTGTATGGCTTTATACCCGGCCCTAATGGGAAGCAGGCTTTAGAACAGAAAAAGAGGGAGTTTGTAAAGTATTCGAAAAAGTTCAGTAATACATTGAAGGATTACTTCAAAGAGGGGCACGCTAATTCGGTGTTTGTTAGCGCACTTTTTCTGATCCACCAAACAAACATGATCATTGCCACTGTTAAAAGCAAATGTGAATAGAGTTGTTAATAATCATTGTTTGAGGTAATTTAATAGCATGGTGACTGATTTTTGAAATCCACAGTTTAACTCCCTTTTGGTTCTATAGCTCTATATAAGAAGAGGTCAACGTTGTAATTATTTTGATTTTTTCAAATGATTTCCGTCCCAATAGAGAAAACTACTGTTATATCTCTTTATTGTTAAATGTTGAATGAAAAGGTAATTGCCGTGGTGGTCTTTTCTTGAGTTTAGAAACTGGAATTGCACTGATTAAGAAAAAGGATACGTTAATGTTATTTGATTCAAACAAAAGTATAAGGGTGACAAGGTGGTTGAATATGCATGTAAGTATTACTTGTAGAAGAATAAGGGCTATAAAAATATGTTGCTTATAGGGAAATAATAAATAGCGATTCCCCTTGTGCGTAAATATTAGTATTGAGTCTACTTTATGATGAGTAACCTGATTTAACCCGTTTACAAAATGATTATGTCTAGTTGGGACGTTAATTAAATTAATGAATAAGTGTACTTTTTAATAAAAAATATTTTAAAGTTTTTTTTTATTTTACCAAAACCACTCCCATAATCCTTTTTGGAAGCTGAATTGAAACCTTTAAGAGTTGTTATTTATGTGTAGAAAAATATCAATATCGCACTGTACGAGGTCAAATTAATTTGCAATTCGCACATAAAGAAGCTGTGATGTTCATATGTATAAAAACGAAAAACGAGTCCTGGTGAAGGTTATGCATCGTTTTTTGGCTGAACAATAAGAGTGTATCAATAAACACATATAAACGGTTTAAGATTTGTCAGCTGCACTGAAGGCCTTCAACAACAGTGTTATTGCTATACTGTTATTGCAAACAGTAAATACTGTATCCAATGCCTAATGATCAGAGCACTAAAGTGTGTCGTTTTTTAAAATTTATATTATAGGTAGTGGATCAAAACTATGAATGAATTAGACAAAAAATTGGCCGAACTGGCTCTCCTAAATAAAACAGAATTGCCGCCGAACCCGCACCTGAAGAAAATCGCCCCGGCCGTTCCGCCTAAACCAAAAAAGCAGCAACCATTGGTGAGTGTTTCGCTACTGTGATACGTGCGACGCGTTAATCTTAATACTGTGTCCAGGTTCCTCAATCATATCCTCTAAAGCAAACGTTGGAACCGAGTTATTCCTCCCGTTTACAGTCTAATCAGTTTTACTCGAATTTACCTCCAAGTAATCAGGCTCTGTATTCGAATGCCCCTGCACAGTCTCTCGCCAATAGCAGCTATAAGTCTCTGCCGGGAAGCAATTACTCTAATTTGCCTCCTAGTAAAGAAGATAAGTTTTCCAGGAGTCCTTCAGCTTTGAGTAACAATTCACTTGCTAGAAGCACTGCTAGCTATGGCAGCGGATACGCATCAAAAAATATCAGGTAATATGGTAATTAATATGAAATACTGCCTAATGACATACAATGTTTATCTAGTAATACCTCAACTCTTGGTAGTACACCACAACCGTACCACCCGTCCAAATCGGAAGTAACTTATAGCAACATTCAAATGACACAGCCTCGTAAAAACGATGGTTTGATATACAGTAACCTGACCCACCCTCCTTCCCGTGAAACCGCGGTCTATAGTAACCTTCCCACAGGCCCTGGAGGCTACTCTAACGGTGGTAAGTACTACTCGAGTCCAAATGAAAAGGTATTGATAAGCGATATGGTTAGAAGACTTGCCGCCCCCGCCGCCGCCTTTGGATATGTCCGCAGGAATGGCGGATTATGCCCCTTGTACCGTGAACACGAACTTGCCACCCCCACCCGATGACTTGCTGCCACCACCATCCCCTGTCAGTTCTAGCTACAGTGAGCTGCGCAGAGCCACTCAGCCAGTGGATTTTAACAATTATAGCATGGGTTCGCAGGTACTCTTCTTAATCACTATTTTTAAAGCATAGGTAACCTTATTGATTTTATTATAGGCATCTTCCACGTATGAATCAATCTACGAACCGATAAATCCCAGACCGCCTAGTCAAATGTCAAGTAGATCTAATTATTCTTTGTATGCACCCTATAGCGGCTCGAGCAGTACTTTGACAGGTTAATCTTGAGGGTTTGACAGTCAATTAAATGTAATTTGCAAATTTTCCCATCAGGGCCTAGCCAATCGGCGAGCAGAATTGGCCTGAATAAGGAACAGGAAGTTGATAGTTTGACTGATATGTTGGTGCAGGGCATGGGTGATGCCCCTCCGGAAATTGATCAAGAGGATGTCTACGGGTTGTGCATCAAGTGCGGGGAGAAGGTAATTAAATCTAATGACAGAGTCGCTATTAACTTTGTGTTTCCCCAGATTGTAGGAGAAAATAGCGGTTGCACTGCAATGGATCAGCTGTATCATATCAAGTGTTTTACCTGCCATCATTGCGCCATAAACCTTCAAGGGAAACCCTTTTACGCCTTGGACGGGTATCCCCACTGTGCCGAGGATTATTTGGTTAGTCATTGGTCACATACGGCACGTGTAACTGTTTGAAATTTGTATCGGAAATAACGTCACCTTCCGTTTTAATCTATTAGAAGGGTAGCGTCTCATTAAGCAGAAATCCACAAATAGTTGCACCACTGTTGACTGTGCTGAACCCAGCCATTGCTTAAGGCTGACTCAAAAATGGGTGTTAATTACCGTTTTAGAATACATTAGAGAAGTGTTGCGTATGCCAGAAACCGATACTTGATCGAATTCTGAGGGCCACGGGAAAGCCGTACCATCCCTCCTGTTTCTGTTGCGTGGTTTGCGGCAAAAGCTTGGACGGAATTCCGTTCACGGTGGATGCAACTAATAGGGTGCATTGCATAGAAGACTTTCACAAGTAAGTGTAGTTTTAGAAAATTAAATATAATTTTACGAAAACAAAAATTTGGCATTTTTTGTTGTTTAAAGCTGAGTTTATAGATTCACGTAATGTATCGTTAGTTAACATCTAAACACCACAGTTCTATTGTTATAGGCTTTCATTCCTTCGATTCTATACAATTTTACATTATGTCTACGTTATCTGTAAGTCCTGTTAAAGAGTAAAGAGTTATCAACAAAAAAGATAATTGAAATTGATGCACCCATTGTTAAATTTAGTATTTCTTCGATATCATCTTAAGAACTGGGGTGTTAAAAGTCTTCATTTCATAATTTTGTGCGTTTAGAATCTTTGCTCCGAAGTGTTGGGTGTGCCGGCAACCAATAATGCCAGAACCGGGCGAAGAGGAGACCGTCCGGGTGGTGGCTTTAGATCACAGCTTCCACATCCAATGTTACAAATGCGAGGTAAGAATCTTTCATTTTAGCCTTGAGCATCCCTAATGATAAAATCTCAAACATTTTCCATTATTTATAATATCAGCCAGGGTTGTTACGTTTAAAACGATTTGATTTTAAACTATTTTTACTTTGAAGGTACAATTACAGTGGTCATTTATCTATTACATTTTATTGCAAGTGAATCTCCTTCCCATCTGAAAAGTCATAATATTCCTTTTTAAAACAGGATTCTTTCAGCTGCAAATCACATTTCGAACATTGGCGACTTTAATGTCGCAAGAGTGCTAAGCTCACGATGAATTGTAAAATACGGTTAAATCAATAAATTTAAGATTGATTCAACTCAATTTCAGCATGAATTTCATTATTTTAGTAACGCATAAGAAGACTCTATAGCCAAGAACTGGTTGGTCGTAACTCATGTTCAATTACTGATTATACGAATCAAAGCTGAACGGATAGTCAAAATATCTGTCGGCGTAATGACATATTCATTCGATATTATTTAAAAAATCCAGGAAAATTATAAGAAAAAATTGTGTTCGATTAACAATATCGTCTTGGCCATATTTTCAATTTCATTGTAAATTGTGCTTTTGTCCAAGTTAGTGTTTTGTTTTCAAATCAAAAATTACCTCCAAACCTTGAAATAAACACAGTAAGTTGGTTTTGATTTTTATTCTTTTCATCCAATTAAAATATGGTACTTTAGTATAAATTTAACTGGAATTAATGACTTTAATCGAGCTCGTTTATCTAGATATTTCTTCCTGTTTTAAACTTGTGGTCAAGTCCTTATTTATTTTTTTAATGCTTATTATATATCTTCTTAAGGATTGTGGCCTCGTTCTATCTTCCGAAGCTGAAGGAAGGGGATGTTATCCTCTCGATGGGCATGTTCTCTGCAAAAGTTGTAACGCGAAAAGGGTCCAAGAGCTCACTAATCACATGACCACCGAGCTGTAAGTAAGAGTCCTATTTTGTCATTACACTACTAGTGGTCAGTAATAGGTAAGGTTCTTGAAGCAGACAATGAGGTTATATACTGTCTTTTTGTTGCAATACTAGTATCAATAATCAATAGTACATACTTAGACAACAGACTGTCGGTTGTCAATGTAGAGAAGAAAAAATTAAAGAAATCAATAATTTTTTGGACACCGTATACTTGACCGCCGGATCGTAATGTACGTACAGCGAGCATTATGTCGCTTTCCATTCCGTTCTGCAAAGATATATAATGTGTCTCAGAAATAAATACCGTAAGTGTAGGGGCGAATAGATTTTGACCAAATATGTAAAAAATCGTGATAAACATAGGTTTGCAAACAGTTCGTCGCTTAGGTACAATTTAATGAGGGTTCTTAAGTAAATCTAATTTAAAAAATTAAATCAAACTAACGGTTTTAACGATCTAAATTAGGAATAAAAAATTCAGATCTATTTCGCACAAGAAATTTAAAAATTTGTTTGTTGATTCACGTCCTTAGGACATTCAGGGCTACGTGACTCATGTTATTAGATATTTTTTAACACAAAAAAATAACACTTGACTGTACGGAAAAACTCGAATAACATTATTTTGAATAAGACAGAGAGTCCAACAGATTTTCGTTAAAAACTGTGGCGTACCACTTTTTTTCAGATATATCCAGTAACACGGTGGCGCGCAAGTCATTGCCGGAATTAAAAATACTTTTTGCTCGATAAATATGCATCTTTTATAGCTGTAGATAATTACATTTTTTCATTAAAATGTCTAGAGTCATTTTGAAGGCAAATTTGCATTTGCGAATTCACGTTTATCGCGATTTTCTTCATAGTGGGTCAGCTTATTTGCCCCCGTATTTACGTTACTTATTTCTACGATATCCTGCGGAATGCACGTGGAAGATTGATGTGGCGAACGACAACCGACCATCGGAGTGACTCGTGCATCCCAAAGCGGTTTGCACGTAACATATGAAAATAGTTCCGCAATACGATACGGAAATCAGGTGGCTGTGATGACGTAGTAATCCTGCGGCGTAAACACGTTTTAAGGTTGGTATATATGGCCTACCTTTATACCTACAGTATCGACCAAAATCCTTGTAATTTTTCAAAGTTCGCATAAATTAAAAATTTGATGAATATTATCAAGTTTTTTTCTGTCATCAAGTCTGTTAACAAAGATACATTTTAACCATAACAAAATTAAAAAAAAAGCTTCTTACAAAACTTTATGTTTATGAGAAAAAATTCAATAATTGGAAAAAATTATTGGAACCTAATTAATTTAATAGAAAATCTTATTGTTAGATTAGGAACTAGAAAAGCTTTAGTATTTGGTGTGATATCCCTTTGCCTCGATAGCTTTTGCTATCCCCAGGCATTGATTCCAATAATTCTTCAATTAATCGTCGATCAACTTGATGTCAGGCTTGTACGAACCTTTCGACCAGTTCATTTCCATTTATAATGGACTTCCTGTTCGGATCATACGATCTACAAGGTCCCATAAATTCTCTATTGGATTTAAATCTGGACTTGTTGAATTGACTGAATTGTTGAAAAATAAGTAGTAATATATGTATCAAGAAGTTAAACCAAAATGGCCAAGAAAATAATAAATAAATGTTAAATAATGCTTTTAAATTATAACAAACAAGTTGCAAGCATTTTGTCCAACACGAAAGGATGATTTTTTTTTCTAGGAAAGGATGCAAACAACAAAATGTTAATACTATATTTTTGCCGAATGATAATAGGGCATTTCTGCTTTAATAGGTTTGTTTATTTTAGAACAGGGCTATCTAGTTAAAAGCGCAATTTTCCAAATTCCAAGTATTTTGGCCAATACTGTAGGCATATACACTATCATTCATAAGTATTTGCTCATCTTAAAAAATATGCTAAACGCCAGTTTGGATGAAAATATTGCAATGAAATCTATTTTTGATTTAAAAACATGAACATTTATATTTTTAGAATAAAACTAAGAATGAGATACTTTCAAGTTAAATTTTAGATTTGTCGGTATGATCGCCTTGATGTCGAATCACAGCGGCACATAATTTTGGCATTCTGTTTAGTCATTTTAGAAGTGTTTCGCTGGTGATTTCAGATCACGCTTCTTTCAACAAGCTCCAGAGCGTTTCCGTTGATGTTGGACACATTGTTCTGATTTTCCGATCTAGCTCTTCCCACAGTAATTCTATTGGGTCGAGATCGGTCGATTGCGGTGGCCAAATCATTAAATTAAGCTTATTTTCCTTCTTCTGTGCCTCTAAATATCCACGACAAATTTGCGAGGAATGTTTAGGGTCATTATCGTGTTGGAAAATAAATTTGGACCTAAAAATTTCGTTCTCAGATGATATTTATTGTTGCAAAATATTGTTTTTTCTTGATTATTCCTTCCACTCTGTAAAGTTTCCAAATGGAAGCTTCTCCAAAGCACCTCCAGACCATCACTGACCCTCCCCCATGTTTAACCGACGACACCAAATATTGCTCACAATTAATACAACGTTCGCCCGATTTTCTGCGACAAAACCGGACGCTTTGACGCAAATGCTTCGAATTTGGATTCGTCGCTCCATAACAGTTTTTTCCATTCTTTATGCAACTTCGCCCACTGTAATCTTTTCTGTCTATTTGATTTTCTGAAGAATGGTTTTTTGGCAGCGATTTTTTCATTAAGGTCATTTTCTGCTAGTCACCGTTTGGCCATGGTGATATTGATGGGATTGTCACGAGGTAAGTTTACGATTGCAGCGATTTCCGGAGCCATGAGTCGTCTATTTCTTTTGGATGGGATTACCATATCCTTATCGTTCACTACAGTGGTCACCCTTAGTTTTCCACATCGTTTTTTTAAGGGACACGGGATGAAGATTTAAACAAAATTTCACGTGGTAATCGATAGTTCGGCCTGATATTTTTAATGCCCTAATATTAAGTGGGAGTTCTCTATTCTTAGGCATGATTTTTAAATTTTAATAAAAAATACCAAAAAGTTTGATTAAGAAAATCACGTCTGTCCTTTAGATGATTTAACGCCCAACTGAGAGGAGCCCAATAAAGGAAAAAATATGAGTGATTAGTTAAAAATTGCATAAGTACGAATGCCAACACATAGCTTAGTAAAAAAGGCGAAAATAAAGTACGCTAATCATATTTAAATTTTTTTAGAACCACTTCAGTTGCTCAAAATAGACAATTTTCTTTGTTATAGAAGTCAAAATTATAGCCTTAGCCAGATACAACTAGAAGATAATTTCAAGATTGAATTTTGAATTATCTACATCGAACTATCGCTTGCTTGAAGATATTGTATCCTCAGTTTTGTTGATCCAAAATATAACGGTGGGCAAATATTTAGAGACGGTAGTGTACATAGTCCATATTTGCCTTCGAATAATGAGGTTCACAATTTATTTACTTCCAATATGAAATTGGATTGAGATATATAACCCCATTCACTATATCCACAATGTTAGGATAATCCGGACTCAAAATGCATTTATTGCAATTTTAAACATTTCCAATTGAAAAGTAATTTTGTTGGTTTTTGATTAGTTTCGTCAGTATTTAAGGAATATGATTATATACAGAACGGCTTATTCAATTGTGATTTTCCAATTAAGAATAATTAAGTATTATACTTTTAGCTACTATAGTATGTTAGTAACAATTATTTTTTTAAAAACATGCATGTATTTTCGTTGAAAATGGCTTTAAGCGAAGTTTATGTTATTCCCTGAAAGTAGCTTTCGCCATTATAACCTTTAGTCCTCTAGTATTAGCGATTTTATAATCATCTGCATTACTATTGTTTGTGATTTATGATATTGAATGTGCCAATAAACCAAGATGATCATGACGTGTAGATTCACAATTGATAAAAAAAGAAATTGCGTCTCAATGAGAAATTCAAAGTACCTTAAATCTGACAAAACAAGCCATCATCTCCTATCCTCCTCCTACATGCGCATTATCCATAATAGATTTAAGTTCAAAGAGTTCAGGTTGAGTTGGAATATTGCCGACTGCCCTTTGAGTGTTGTAGAATTTATGCTGAACTATTTGTTCATAAACAACAACGTTCATGAAGTAAAATGGATAATAGAAATTGAAATTCCATAAGTATACTTGATAACTTTTATTTCGGCTCATTTACATATCATACATTCGCAGGTTAAAATATGTATTAAAGTGGACATCACATGGTCAGCCATAACCAAAGGTAAAGTGCGTTTTCATAAGGTACAATATTATTTTTAACGGCAAATAATATATAGCACTTGGAAAAAGTATTGCAAAATGTTTATAATTTTCATAAATTTGATTTTTTTAAAATGTTTAAACACGTATAATTTTATTTTAAAAAACGCATTTAATGCATTATTTTTGAGTTCAGATATTTCATCGCTATCTAGCTACCTATATTAACTTTTTATTTTCAAACGGAAAGGTACCACTGTAGTATATCAAATGAAAGGTGATTCAATAAGGGATAAAACGGTATACTTAGAACTAAAATTGGATATGCAGTTTCTTTAAAAAATATAATTATTAGATACCAAATAAAGTAACTCACTATTACATCAAACAAAATTAAAATTCTTACAATAAATGCTCAAAATGGGCTCCAGTAACAATTTGGCAATAACTCGGTCGTTTCCTGAACTCTCGTATAATTATCTAGTGTTGCTTCTGTTAATAATTTTAATTCTGTTTGAATTCTAAGACGTAAATCATCTAAATTTTGTTGTCTATTTTTGTAAAGGAAACCTTTTATGAATCTTTCTGAAAAAAAATCGAGGGGCATAACATATGGAGATCATGGCGGTCATTCTATTGCGCCCCTTCTACCGATCCATCTTCTAGGAAAAATCTTGTCAAGATACTCTCTCACAGCCACAACTTAATGTAGTGGTGCACGATCTGATTGGAACCAAATATTATTGTTGGCTACTTGTTCTCAATTTTCTGCAGGAAAAATTGCGGCAATTGATGGAACTATTTCGTTTTGCAATAAGTGTAAGTATGATGCGTTATTTACGTTCTCTATAAAAAAATAGGCTGATGAACTGGTGGCCGATTATATCTATCTATAAGTTTAGTTTTTGAGGATGATGTGTATGTAGTCTGTATCCAATGAGGATTGTCTGTAAACCATTAACGATAATTATGTCCACAAACGAATCTATTTATGCAAAACGTTGCTCAAATAAAATTCTAGAAAAGAACCTACTATCCTGAATGCCATTTTCTTTGATCAATTTACAAAATTCCATCCTGAGATTAAAATCTTCACGCACCAACCCTTGGGTAAGGGAAATTTTGCTTAGATGAAATTTTTCTCTTTTTAAAAAAAATTCTTACTGATTTTGCAGATACATCAAATTCATCGGCAAGTTTGCCGATATTATATGGAATTTTTATCGATCGATAAAAGAATGTCTAATGTTTTATCGCCAACAGTTGCTATTTAAGATCTTCCAAATTGTGGAGCAGCTTTCACGCTTCCAGTTTGTTAATATTTTTTATTAATCCGACAAACTACATTTCTATCAATAGGTCGGTCTGAATATTTCTCGTTAAATATGAAACACACCTCTTTACACACACATCTCCCTATCTCAATAAGGTTAAAATTTCAATTCTTTGCTCCTCAGATAAACGATAATTTTTTTTTATATTCGAACTGTAGTAGATACCTAACAACTGAATTCAACTACTAATGAATTCTGTGAAAACCAAAATATTTTCTAACTAGAAAATTGTTTACAATTGAAGACGATTTGAAATTTCTATGTCTTATTGTCATTTTTTTACTCTATTTTAAAGTGAAATGAGAATGGATTGTCTATCTAGGGAGCAAAGATTAAAGGTTATTTTTTTAAGAAACTGAAGATCCAATTTTAGTTCTAACTATACCGTTGTATCCCTTATTAAATTATCTTTCATGTGATATACTACAATGGGTATCTTTTCATTTGAAAATAAAAAGTTAGAAGGGGTAGTTGGATAATCGTTAAAAATTTGTACATAAAAAATAATGCATTAAATGTCTTTTTTAATAAAATTATACCTGTTTAAGCATTTTTTTTAAATATCTGGTTTACGAAAATTATAAACGTGTTGCAATACTTTTTACAACCACTGTATATTTGTTCATATTAAGGTTCTGTAATATTCCATCTTTCACTATTAAATAAAACTCTCTATTTTGCTAGATGGCATTGTACTGCCCATCAAGTTTGGCATGGACGTAAAGCGATTTCAAATTGAATAGTGCAGAGATCATTAAAATACTTAAATAAAAAATCAGATTTTATAATATCAGTCTTTCGAAGTTAAAAAGATTTCCCTTATGAAGAACCGGTAGGTATTGCTAATTACAATTAGAGAGAATCGGTAAAGTACCTTTTCTCAGAGGCAGTAATTTTATAAAGAAATAAATTAGTATATTATATAACGAGCACGAGATTATCGTTTAGTGCAAGTTGTATACAATACTTTTTCTATCCTTATAACAATACAAATTTATGAAAAATAAAAGGTATCAAACACTTTAAAATTCCATACAGTTGTCACCAAAACGGCCTGTTGGTACTTGCTCATTTGACTTCGAAGTTATGCATGTCAGTTGTAACGGGTGATTGTAAAAAAATATTCATAGCAGATGGTAAAGCGTCCACGTAGGACGTTGGTTAAGCCACTTTCTATTTATACCAAATTGCTAGGATTATTTTTTCATTGTTGTGTTGACTACAATTAATGTAATGCCATATCCAATGTCAGTTCATCACTTCGCTCTTCGATTTGTATTATTTTACTTGGATTCGTGCACCAATATGCCGTCTTATGAAACTTGTATTTTATGCACTATTTTTTTGCACAATTAGTAATTTTTCAGTTGTAGAAAATAATACTGTCGGGTTTTTCAACAATCTGCGGGAGGATCATCCACGACCGGATAATCGAATAAAATGTGACACCTAGATTTCATCCAATAGATTACAACAAATGAGAAAATCATCGTTATTGATCCAATGGTCAACGTAATTATTTCGTGAAAGCGCGAAGGCTTTAAAAACACTCTTATGCTCATTTCGTTCCATGTGGATTCTGACCAGGAACTGTATTTGCCAGATGACCAATCGTAATCTAAAAATTGACGTCATTAGAAAGACTTGAATTATTTGTTGTTTAATATAAATAATACCTTCTATTACAAATGCTGGACTAACTGCTTCTGTCATGTTTACTGTGGCTCGGAAACATCTGAGTTTGTCCAAATGGTCCATATCCAAGGACATGTTGAAATACCTGTATGCCTATTAACAAATAACATTTGAGGAAAAGTGCATAAATTGCGATGTAAAACCTACCTGATTTTTATTAGAATTAGTGCAATTAATGTTGGACGGATCTAACATATCCCCACTGAACCAGGCCAAAGTGTAGGACACTAAATTGGTCAGAAAATTGTCGACGACGGTCACTCCCACATACAGACTGAGAGGGGTTTTTGGTAGGTGCTGGAATATATGAGGAACATTTTTTTTTCTCTGCCTTAAATATCTTATAAGTTTTTTTCAACCCATATGTGCTTATTGTTAAAAATTCATCTATCAGTGAATTCATTTTATTTGTCACTTCGTCAATTATAATTGGTTACATAAAAAAAAAATTTAATTGAATAATTGATTACATGATCCCTGAATCTCTAAAATATATATATTTATGCACTTACCAAACCTCTTTGGATAGCTTTGTGAACTTTGCAGTTTGGATCTTCCAGGTAACAATGAAACAATTCGTCCACCTTTAAGAATTATCACAAAAAATAAAACCTTCAATATACACGTGTAGTTTTCATAAATTCGTTAAAAACAAGACTTACCAAACTCAAATTTGCAACAACATTCCCATTGAACTGATTTCCAGTTATATCCTCAAAAACACTTTTAGCGACCATTAAAGCCACCTCACCAACATATCCCTGAATTGTATCAGACTTCACATCACTCCCATTGACGTACTCATATCCTATATTTGAGGCATTATCATAGATTGAATTATAAAAGGGGTTTCTGTATGCAGTTTTATGGTCTGCTAACACTAATCCTTGAAATGAAGTATTTCTTCTAATGAATGTATGTAGAGATGAAGGAGGTAGACTATTGGGAATTATGTCCAAAGGAGAATTTGGTGGTTGATACTTTTTAAGGAGTAGTGAGAAGTTTCTCACCTAAAAATGAAAGTTTAACTAAGTTTTTTCTCATCAGTGGCAATTAACTTACAATATCGTTGTCGTTCCCTAAATAATGAGCATAAATGGCATTACTCATTGTCAACTGAGACAATTCAATAAACAAACTTATGTTATTGGGGTATATCGTTGGCAATATATCATTACCAAGGGGTAGATCAGTAGGAAAATGCCCCCTCTCCATATCGTAAAGTAAACGTTGAGAACCAATGTAGTCGTAAGTTTCTCCATTGAACAATATAAATAACACATTCTTTTTCACTAAAAATAGTAGATACCCATATCTGTTTTTTGATTAAGAAATGGTGGATGCTCATGAACATAAAACTGACAAGTTGTGTATTGTGTGAAAAATAAATGATTGCAATGGCATATTTTGTTTTGCTCTTATTTTTACGCTCGTGAGTATCATGAGTATAATTACAATTTGAACTCCATACTGGCAGCATTTGTTTGAGCAATTTAGCTACGGTCAACAATGTCACAAGACCAGTAACAGGCGTCTCAGCTCCAACAGTTTTTTCAAATAGAGATGTTGTGTCCAGGCGGGCAGCAATCACAATGTATTTGTCATAATTTATTGCTTTAGAGTTGTTTTTATGTTCCTCTGCAAGTGGGAACAGAGATCCCCACACATTATTATCACCCAAAGGATCACATAGTTTCACTGGGTTAAGATTAGTGACTATGTTTGATCTCCTGTAAAGTGTTTCATTTTACTAATTTTCTATTGTTGAATGTCTTTAAACAAACCTTTGACAAGTGGGTGTGTTAGTGGATGCTTGCATAAAAAAATTCAGCTCAAGAGAGCACAATGACCTGTCTGTCTGAGTTGAATAAGAGAAATTATTAAATTTTTGGAAGCAGTCCCTGATTATATTTATTTTGTTCTCATCTTCTAAATAAAACATTGGAAATGGAATGTCTCGATACAGCAAATCAGTTCCTAAAGATAAGCTGCAGTTTTGGCAATAATTTCTTTAATAGATATTAGAGAACACTTACCCCAAGGATTCCACCCATTTATAGGGCACTGAGCACTATCTGCACTAAAACGTTCATTTGGGCATTTACTTTCATGTGAAAAATGCTTTAATTTTTCATTGTTCGGGTGCAAAATTACCCCAGAAACTATATGTTTGTTTGAAATTAGAGTACTCATTATACCTGCATCCAACAATGAAGTTGGTAATATTGGAATGTACTTTCCTGCTGATCCATTTTTAAGTATGAAACTTAAATCTGAGAGTTGATTAACATAGTGGATTATACCAAGTGACCCTCCCCATTCCGCTAAAAGTTTATTTATGAACTAAATGTTAAATTTTAAACGATATTTAAATACAGGAACATCCAATCTGGTGGGTGGAATTCATTCTGCGGTAACATGCCACAGATCCTTGGATATTGATATACATGGTGTCTTTAATCCTGTCAGCATTGCCTAGAAAAGGGAAGAAATTTTTATAGATTAAAAGAGAATGAATCATTTTTCAAGAAAGGTACAATGGACGGTAGTACTCCAATCTGGGGCGTCAACTCAAACTTACATGTATAAAATAAATACGTTATAAGTCCTAAGGTAAAGTATTTGCACAACATTGCGGGGACAAATTTGGATTTAATTAACTATTTTTTAACAAAAATTAAAAAGGTTTCTCTTTATAAAAATTTTCAATATAACATAACCACATTTTTGCATTTTTCTGTGTATTGAGTTTGACATATACGTGGCATTTTCAATCTCGCAAGAGTGCATCAATTAACATAGCAGTGTATGTGGATAATGTATACAATAAGTATTCCTCGAGTTAATAAAAACAGTTGTTTGGCTCAAAAAATAGTTGTGTAAACAATCTAAACTTATATGTAATTCTAGAGAAAAATAAAAACGACCTCAATTAAACGCTGAGTTTGACGGCGTGCCATGAATTGTACAAATGTTGATTCTATCAGATTAAATATTGTCTACATTAAATATCCTTATACTTATTAATTACAAAACTGATTTACGTCAAACTTTAACGTCAATTTGTCAAACTTCACATGTCTTTGAGTCTTCCATCTTTTTCCAACATTCAATTTTCCATTTCTTTTCATTTTTTTAACTGTTAGTTATATATTCTCTTTCAATTCTAAAATTTGTTGTGAGTAGACTCGTTTCGTGTCTTACGACTTAAAAGTAAGTAACCCTTAAATATCCTTAATAATATTCTATTCACAACATGAAGCAATTAATAATCTATATTTCTATATAAAGAATTGCTTCAGAAAAGTGCGGATTAAAAGAATAATTTACGATTTAGAATTTATAGGTTAGAATCTGTGTTTTTCTGCCTATTCAAAGTGTGCCCTTTTTCCATTTAGATGCGTTACGTGGCTGCTTACTTGTTGGCCGTTTTAGGGGGCAAGGTCTCCCCTGCTTCTGCAGACCTCGAGAAGATTCTTGGGTCCGTAGGAATTGAATCAGACGGAGAAAAGCTCAAGAAAGTCATCTCCGAGTTGAACGGCAAATCCATAGATGAAGTTATTTCCCAAGGTACGTGTGGTTTAAGGTTTGTGGAAAATCAGTTTAAGTATCTACAATAAAATTACTGTTATGATGAATTCTAAATATCACCATCTTTCGACTGAAAGTGTTTTGATGTATAACTCCTTAACCTGAATTCAGTAAAAACGTTTTTAGTAGATGATTTAGCAGTGTGACAGTTTAAGTAAAATGATGCATGTTTTTATACAGGACTGGAGAAACTGAGTTCCATGCCTGCTGGAGGTGGAGCTGCACCTTCGGCAGCTGGAGGAGCTGCTGCTGCACCAGCTGAAGAAAAGAAAGGTCAGTAAATTATATCAGTGGCAATTTTCAATGCATGACATGAATTTTCAATGATGATTATTATCAACACCATCTTTCGACTGATAGTATTGATGAATAATTATGTTCTGATTGGTTTTAACTTTGTTGTTACCACAATCAGTATCAAAATAGTTCTAATTAGACTGTTTTTTGACTTTCAGAAGCCAAGAAGGAAGAAAAGAAAGAAGAATCAGAGTCAGAGGATGATGATATGGGCTTTGCTCTGTTTGACTAATTCTGTATAATAAAAACATTTTTTAATAAAATGACTTTTACCTGTGTTTTTGTTTTGTGTGCATAATCTGCTATTCAGTGGGTAGTTGGCTGAAAAAAAGCCTAAGAGGCGCATATTTTGTGCGACTGTACCATCTATAATTAAAGAGACATTACAGTCTTTGCGTGATCTGATGTACTAAATATATTTGTATAAAAGTTTCGTTTTGATTCAAATTTTTATAATCGTACTAACAATACTTTATCCCACCTATAACATCGAATTATCAGGAGCTAAATATACCTCTTTACATTTCTGCGTTCCTGATACGAAACGTCAAATTTCAGTAAAATGTTCCGTATGCGACATCAACAATCCAGGAACTCTCAGCAACTAAATATTCTTCCTCGCATTTCTGCATTCCTGGTACAAAAGATTAAATTGTTAGTAAAATACTCGAACAAAAAATGTTTGGCCTAAAAAATTGATATTGTCCAATTCGAGTTTTGACCGCGGAAGCATATCAACATTGTATTGTACGTCGCTGCAGGTCTCAATTTCACTGAAATCGGGGCACCTCAATCTTCACTTAACTTTTTGCGTAAAATTGTCTACATCATTGGGTTTCCATTTGGCAAATTTACGAAGTCTTCGAACTATTTGTATTGTTATGGGTAGAGGGGATAACTCAAAACTTCAATAACGGATTTACTTTTTATTCAGCTCATTAAATATATATATTATGTATATTGGGAAAACATAACTATTCAACTGAAAATCGATTGGCATAATGTGAGAAAACAAATTTTTTTAAACCTTAACATATTATTTTTGTGGTTGTTGCAGAACGTGCCCACACGAGTGCCATATAGAAAAACATAAAAAAGAGCCAACTAAAATAAGTTAAAACAGCATAATCGTATAAACATATTATTAGATAATATATAAGAATATAATAACTAATGCAATATTACTAATAGAAAAATCCAGGGAATGATAATATAATAACTCAATTTGTCTACGCTATACGTAGTTTGAAAGCAAAACAAGATTATATACATTTACTCTATGTATTCAATATTATAGCAACGTCGTCTTTCACTGATGACGTAAATATGAATTTGATGGAGAGCGGGCTAACATCTATATCTTTTAGCGAATAAATCCCTAATTTAATCATACTTTTAGCGCATATTATGTACAACTCTGCCCAAATTCAGATCACCTTTCAAGCCATGTGTTTTGCTAATGAACTGCTGCGATTAACATCTAATTAAATAGTACGTACGTTGAACAAAATTATCGAGTTTGTCTCTTAGGCGTCGCAGGCCAAAACCAAAAAGAGTTTATTAGTATTTTTTACTTAGTTGGGAAATTTAAATCAACTTCGGAAAGCTAACCGAAATCTACCGTCTATCGGCCGCTAAAAGAATTTCCTATGCATCTGTTGTGGAGGCGCCCCGTAGGCGGGGGCCGCGCCCTACATGGCCCCCGGATAACCACCCTGGTAAGGCATTTGAGGGGCGTAGCTGGGTTGCGGATAGGCCTGTGGAGGCACGAAACCCTGCGGAGGAATTCCCATTCCCGGGCCGGCCGTCAGCATCAGTTGCGGTTCTGGGATCATCATTGGCTGTTTGGCATCCTGTTCCGCCGCTTCAGTTTGTCGCTCGGCATCCGACTTTTCCAGTCGATCCACTTTTGTGGTTAGTTCGCGGGTCACTTGGATCAGGTATGGCATGGCAAAGTCCATAATTTGATGGCGCCATGCCAGTTCCATGATGACGTCGGGACGGAGGAGATCATAACACTAAACAAAATTGTTTGTTATATAAAAAAGTTCACCTGACCGACAATAGAAAATACCTGATATAAACATGCTGCAAAACAATCGTATGCTTTCCTCTCGAGGAACCAGGCCAGCAGTTCTTCGGCTAATTCCTGATTACGACTCTCTGCGGTGTATTCCATGGCATCTCTGAAGAGTCGATCTTTCTTGCATAGTTCCACGCTTTGTTTCCATCTAAAAATCCCTATAAACTCCTACGAAAACCCATTTCAATCCATTTTTATACCTGTTGTTTCCTTTATACAGGTAGGCGGCAATTCGTCTGAATTCGGTAAGTTCGTGCTTTTCCAGTCTCTGAGCTAGCCCGATGTTATCGAAGTTGTCGAATGCATCAATGGACGTTCTCAGACCCTTAAATATTATCTTTAAATTGGACAAGTTAGATTAAACACAAGTAGTACCTGGAAATCTTCTTCCTCGATTAAAAGCGAGTTAAGGGCCTCGTTGATCGCCTTGTTGTTCAGGTTTTGGACCGATCGAAGGTAAGACTTGACCAGTTGCAGATGATTTGTTTTAGAAAAGAATGCGACGGCTCTGAAAATAGGTTATTATTACTATTTCTTCAGTCGTATTGTGTGCATAAAACGGTTTTTATGATACATGTATGGTTACTAGGGAATCCGCTGCGCAATCTGTTTTTGCAATACATTGCGTGTGCCTTAAGGGTCTTCTTAAATACGTATATTATAACATACTATTAACTCTACCTTGTGTGGTCCATCCTGGGAGCCAGCACCAGTAACAAATCGTTCAACAACAGTGGCTTAAAGTCCAAATAAAACTGAATGGCCCTATAATACAGTTCGATATTGGCCACTTTGGTGATGATGTCTTTGAAGTGACCTTCGCGCCACGCCTCGGTGGGGTGAGTCATCATTGCCAACACCGCGTTATCGTACTCTTCGTACTTGTCGTAAAGGAACACCAGTTCGGCCCAGAGGTGAGCTTGTTCGGCGGCTCTCAATACCTAATAACATGTTAATTGGTTGATTGAGAAATGCCTTTATTGGAATCTACCTTGGGAATATTCACGCGCGACCAGAACAGCTCCAAGTGTTCTCTCATTTTAGTGGGTTTATATTTCGAGTATAAAATTGCCAGTTCCGTAAACATACCCATGTGGGCCCTCTCGAGTCCCAAAGCCGCTTCCAAAAGCCCTAAAATAATATTTGAAAACACGACTCTACAGAAAATCCCTGTAATCAATTACCAATTAATTCTTCAAAATAGCCGCGATCCTGATAATAATCGATCAAATCTTGCAGCTCGTCGGCGTGGACCACGATGTGCATGCCACACATTTGAGCCAGTCGAAACTCTTCAGCATCGACGCACGCAAAGCAGACTTCCTTCCACGTGCGGGTGCTGTTGGCTTTGCGCGCACTATCCACCGCTCCCTAATAAAACACCATTTAACCGACATCTTATAATAACATCAAACATCGCTCACTTGAAATTCCTTGAGGTGCACCAGAGTGATGGCCAACCTCGCGAAATTGGATACGTTATTGTAGAGGAGCTTGGCTGCATCATACATGCCATCGTCGAAGCATCGATCACCGATCTTTTGAATATCCGCGTGATTTGGCCCGGAAATGAATTCTTCTAAGTCCGCGAGACGTCCCGTACGGGCGTAAGCATAGATCAATTCTGACTCAATGTAACTGAAAAAAAAATGTATTTAAAGCTACACAAGACACCGATGAGATTTTAAAATACGTTATATCCAGTAGTCTTTTTGTGTATACAGGTGGCCCAAAAATAATCGTAATGGTATATTACCTTGTAGAGAATCGTATTAAAAACAAAATATTACCTTTCTCTAGCCTTCTTCCTGGCCATCTGCAAGTAGCGCACCAAATCCTCCCAGCTCTCGTTCTTGGAGGCCGTCTCCACTACATCCATATAAGCAGAGGGATCGTCGGCCTTAATGTATGAGTCTATAGCTTCCTTTACCAGGCCTTGATTCAGTTGAGCCTTAGCCAACTGACTCCACACTGCTGCTTCATTGCAGCGCTCTGAAAGACAGCTTAAAATGAATCCCACTCAGAGTAGTACAGATGGATTAAATTACCCGCAAACTCATAGGCTCTGTCCAAATTGTTGACTTGTTCGATCAGCACTTGAATAGCCGATGTGTTGACGTCGAATTTCTTGAAAATTGCGAAGGCTTCCTCATATAAATGATTGTTGATTGCAATATTGGCGATGTCGGGGGCGTCGTAATTGTCCAGGCGGTTGATGTAGTCCATGACGCGGGTGGCATCGGCCTTTATTGCTAAAGTAAGGACATATTTCTGACTGAATTTCAGGCACCGGGACAAAAAAATGTACCTGTAAGAATGAGCAAGTTTTGTAGGTTTCTATGATCTGAAAATACAGAGCTATCTAGAACGATTTTCTCGAGCAGCTCAATTAACTCGTTGGGCAAATCGGCGGTCATGAAAGCTTTGACTGTGACGGAGATGTCTTCGGGGTCCTAAAAGGCGACAAAACTATTAAATTCATAAAAAAAATAGTTAGTAGTTGAATGAACAATTAAAACCTGCCATCAACACCAACTACGATACATTAATATATACATATAAAGTCGAATAAATGACACAAAATTTACCTGCGTTTCGCTTAGCGCTGTTTGGACCACCTGATCGATCAGCTGTCTTCGATAAGGGTTGGTTTCTTGCAACACTTCGGCCCACAATTCGGCATCACGTCTGCGTACTAAGTAGCGCGCCTCGCTCTTAAAAAGTGAGTTTTCGTTGCACACGGCTATTAATTCGCGGTCACATTGGCCGCGCTCATATGCCACGCAGGCCAAATGGGGGTCGCGTTTTTCGCAGTAACGACCCACCACCCTCGAATCATACCTAATATCAAACGATAAAATTTTAAATCGGTTTTCATTGAAGCGTGAAAACATACCATTGATTCTCCTTAAGGAAACGTTCAGCGTTATTGTTAGAATCGATGTAAATTTTGGCCAAAGCGTTGTGTGTGGCCGGTTCCACGCATCCTTCATGCACCCTACTCTCCAGCCAGGGCAGAAGTAGCTTCAACCTGCAAAAAAATCCATTTAAGTAAAATTTCCATTATAAGAGGCATTGAAACCTACCTGTTCCTTTTCTCGACTTCTTCCACAAGCTCGTCTGTGGAGAATTGACCTCTCACGACCAATATTAAATTCTTGATTATGTCCTCAGAACAATCGACATCTAGCAGCCCCCCAATGACCACAGGCAAACGACTAGGATTCACCTTTTGCACGTATATTTCAATATACTTTTGCAGCGAGTTTCTGTACAAATACAAGACCAGATCGTGCACGAAATCGAAGCGGTCGCACACGATAATTAAGGGCAATTGGTCGGTCAGTTTAGCCTCCTTTAAGAAATTCTTCACTCTCTCCGGGTTGTAGCAATTCGACTCGCGACAAATCCTTTCCACTTCCTTAATTTGGCCTTATAACAAGAGGAAATTAATATTAATTAAATCACAGAAACAGGGATAAAATACCAGTTTTGCACGCAGCTTGAATATATTTAAAGTGCACCTCTTCGTCTTGAGAGAAATTGACGATCGATCCCAGGAAATAAAATAATCCTTCATAACTCTTGAAGCTCTCAAACAAGTCAATTAGAGCTTTAGTAGTCAATTGTTCGTGGTATTTTGTGGCGATTTGTACGCAGATTTGCAAGTTTTGTCTAATATTTGCCGTTAACATAGCCTACAAGAATAATATAGGGTGTCAATTTTTAATTGTAAATCTCAGTTATAGATTTGATTTTATTATCGCTATTATTTATTGTTTTTTAGATTTGTATAGTTTGTCACTTATTCCTACCTTGAGACATTCCAGACTATCCTCAACGCTTAAAGTTCCGAAAAAGCTAACCAACCACTCGGCAGGCAACAAATGCGTGTGCACTACCGCTCTTTTAATATCGTACAAATCAGTATAATGCTCCAACGCTCTCTGCAGCAATCCGGCCTTTTCGCACAGCTGCGCAATGTGTGCCCTATCGTAGTGCGTAAACATGTTGTTGCCCAAAATAGCATCGGCCACTTGGGGCGCCGACATCAAATTCATTTCCAGCAGTCGCGTCTGCAAATGCCCTTCGGTGGGTCGGTTGTTTTTCAAAGCATCTAGCAGGAATGCAGTACACTGCTGCACCATGTTTTGTTCCATGAAAATATCCACGATCTGATTAATGTCCGCCAATGGTTCTTCGTCGGCGACGAGCATACTGGCGAAGGCGGCGCCTTGCTCTGGGTTAGTACGCATCACCTGTCGCAGCAGGAATATATAGTCAGGTGTGTATGAGACCTTCTTGGCATAGAGCACGATCTTCTGGAACTGCCCGGTCTCGGCAAAGCTTTGAATTACTTTGGCGGGAACGTTAGCTCGCAGATAAACAGACAGGGCTAAGGTGGGATCCACTTGTTTCACCAAGTCACCCAGCTCTTCGGAACACTCTAACTTCTCCTCTTTTATCCATTTTTCTAAAAGTTGCTTGCGCCCTTGGAGGAGCACTGGTTTGCAGAGCTCCAATGACTCATATCTATCAATAAAAAAATACTTGTAACGTTAATAGCACTATATAGGTTCAATTGATTTTTTCAAAATTTAATATTGGGTATTTTGATCAGTTACATATATATACCTGTTTAATTGTCCCTGGTCCAGTAAAATGCCGAAGTACTGAAGCAGAGGGCTGTTTTGGCCTGGCTGCGTTGGAACTTGCTGAAACATCTGGATAGTGGCTGGAGTCCTTAAAATGCCTTTAGGGGCGTTTGCTGCTACCTTCAATAAATTAGAACTTAAAAACAACCATTAATATTAACTTTGACACGTACTCTAGCCGCTTCGGTGTACTGTCCGTTCTGGAACAATAACTGAAACTTGCTGACAAACAGCTCCTCAGCCCCGGATAAATTGTTTCTGGTGGCCAGCCTTAAAGCCAAATCGGGATTGTGCAATACTTGATTCACATAACGAATAATACTCTCCTCATCTACTGACACAGAGAGCACTTGGCCTCGCCTATTGACACCTAAAAATGTACCTTAAAAAAAACTAAACTCCACTATAACAATAACTCACCGATAATTCCTCCAGTATTCTCATGAGGAGCCGTGACAAAAATCGTCTCACTCGATATTCTGTTCATATAAATACAAACCGCACTCTCGATATCGTACATGTGGATGTAGCCATATTTCGTAATCAAGTAAATAACGTCATACTTGTTGGACACTTGCATAGCTACCGGGAAATCGTTTTGGGCCTCCGGAGGGAAAAACACGTCTACAGTTTTCTTGGGGAAGGGCTGATTGCCTGCCGGGCTTTGACCCACTTCAATTATATGTAGTTTCCCTCCTTGCACATTCCTGACAGCAAAGCAAAATAGGGTTGAAGGTTCAGGGTTACCCTCCATTTTGAATGTTGCGAAGGAGGCTGCGTGGCCCTCAATCGGTTGGGAACACTAGAACACCCACCATCCGTTATTTCTGTGATAAGACTTTGAGGACATATTACCTTTCTTTCTACAGAGTAAAGCTGCATCGCTCCAACTACTCTGGATTGTTGGGCGCTAATTCCAACCAATAGAAGCCAATTTTGTTTGGGATCCGTGCGGTAATTGATAATTTGGCAACCGTTGAGAGATGAATGCCTAAAATATGTTGTTTATAGAATATCACATCACCAATATGAAATGATTATTTTGAGCAAGTTGTTTATATTTTTATAATACTATGGTTAAAGTGACGGAATATTGTTAACGCCCTGCAAAATCTTGAGACTGTGAATAACATATTACTAAAGAAAATTCTAGCAATCAATCCCAACCTGTCAAACATTTTCACAGGTTGCGAGTCTCCCTCCATGGACCAATGATAAACTGATGATTCAGTGACTAAAGCCAGCGTGTTAGGACTGATCCACTTCCAAAAAATCACATCATCTGCCATAGTGTGTGCTTTCATTTTCGACTTCATCTCAATATTGAAGATTTGTAGTGTTTTCTGGGCTTCAACACCAGCTTTACCTAAGTTATTTTTTTCTCTCTTAGTTTTCCAAAGAAACAAATATACCAAAAGTACCTTTAAGAGCAATCACCTTGGAAGCGGGGTTCATGATTGCACTTTCTGCCGTAATGGGACGCCGAATCGGGTTGGCGGTGTCTGCCAAATCAACGATCACCACCTGAGAGGTATCTCCCACTTTTTCGCGGACGCAGATGAACTTGTCGCTCTCCATGGTGAGAGTGGCGAAGGAGATGTTAGAGACATTGATACCGATGTTGGTTAGCTAAATAAAAATGTAAACCTTCTAAAAATAGTGCTTAAAGTTCGTTTTATTTATCTAAACGGTATACAATTTTTGGTGCTTTTTATGCGCAGTATAACAAATATACCTCACAAGTTTCACATTTATTATTAGCTCATTTAGACTGATTTAGGAGAATGGTAATTCTTTAAGATAGAAACAGGAAATTGGCCCACTAATATTTTCAGTACATACAAACTGCTACTGTCACGCATTAAGTCTCTCTCTACATATTCTTATCTGTTGAAAACTAAATTTAATTTTAGGACAGCCAACCATGTCAAAACGACGACTTAGAGTTAATAACGAATTTACGCTCACCTGAGTACCACATAATAACAGAGTTGCATAGCATTGTTTAAGTTAGCTCAGGAGTTTACAAGCTATTTGAACTGAACAATGGCAAAAATAGAAAGCCAACGTCAAGTCTAAATTGCCACTGTTTATTTGACCACTCACGCATATGGGCCTGTACTACTTAAAGGTACCTAGTTTTCTTGATGCAAAGTAATATTCTGCCAATTACACTCAAATCCTCATACTTTTTAGAAAGTGGGGAATGGCAAGAAATGTCTTCCTACACACAGTCTTTGATATGTTTGATATGGGATTTGCATGGTTTAGAAGAGAACTGCTATTTGAAATCTGACATAATAGCAAATTTTTTATTCATGTGTATTTGCTTCTATATGCTCATAACAAATGCTAAGTTATATAAAGTTGGAAAGCTTAAAATCGTCTATCCAACATTCTCATGGCTTTAAACCTATAGACAAATTTTTTTCACTAAAGTTTTTAACTGGGATTTTAAATCATAATGCATTCATGTAAGCGGGAATTCTGGTAGGCAGACAATGTTTCGAATTGCAGAGATAAGATTTTGAGTCCCCCAATGAGTGTGGGAAGACAAAAACAATTTTTAAAAAATATTTCTCAATTGGGAATTTACTAATATAAAATATGAGTCAGCACAATAACCTTTCTGAGGCATTTATATATAACTACATTAATGATAAATGATAACATATCAGATAAATTCAGAATATACTCCTCTTTCTTTAGCAAAAAAATCAATGTTCAATGAAGTAATACCCAGTAAGGGGGCACTAAAACCACCCCTATGACCTGACTTGACACCACATGACCTAATTAAAGTCCTTCTGAGCGGATTTAATGCGGTAAAACCTTTTTAAGTAAAAAAAAAAACTTCCGTTCATGGTTTTAGGATTGATATAAGCTGGATGACCCTTGAGATGGTCCGCCCCCATAAAACTTTCTGGAAATTTACAAATGTCAAACACTGCCGGCTGAGACAGGAAACAGAATGCAGTTAATGAATTTGCATTTATGGGTCTTCAGTCGGGGGGTATTTCATAGATAATCGGGCATAACCATACGGAATTTGGGGGAGTATTTTGACGTATTTTTGTTACCTGCAAGTGCTCCTGGAATTTGATCGGAAGGAGAGTAGGCTGCGTCATGTTTCCGCCTGTCTACCGACCCGAGACACAATTGATGAAATGGAAATAGACCCGAATCGATAGGGCGGCCTTTGCGACGGGTTTTCCTGGTAAATTTTTCACGAATTACTCACGGAGAAAAGCGAATCACGACACGACAGGTCAAAATGCGACACCCAACAAACATGGCCGACGCCACTTTTTTTTTGATGAAATGGACGGCGACGTTGGCACCCTTGTTGCGTTTTGCCACATATAATTTTCCCATAGTGCATTGATCCATAGAAACTTTCGCCGTGCGAATAGGATCGAACAGAGCAATCTCATTCGAGAAGACTTTGTAGACAAAATGTCAAATTGCACATTATAATTGTCGCAGTGATTTTAACGAAAGCTCAAGACACTTTTGACAAATAAGGTGAGTAAAATTTATTATTTGAACTAATGGACGTTCAACAGTGCATAACTATGATCTGAGTAGGAGCGATAGGGTTGTGAAGATGGATTCAAATATTTCCATAAAGAAAGGGATACCGTAACATCAAGAACTCCTTCAAATTCGCATCTTGTTAGGTTTCACTTTAGAAAATAAAAACTTAACTGACGTCCTCTGTCTGTTATATTTAAAGATTTTCAATAAAAATATAAAGTTTTGTGCATATTTTTAATTAACCTTAATAAAACACTAAACAACACTATCAGTTTTGTAATTTTATTGACGAGACGCCTATGAGTTATCGAGCAGAATGATTAAATAGGCGTTTTCAAATGATAAAGGAGCAGAAATCTAACGATTAAATATATTACGCGACTTTTGTGATGAGGAAATCTCGATCGATACACCGACGATCTTGACACAGCGAGAAATGCCACCGTCACGTCCAAAACAGGCGTCAAAAATGACATCGCACGAAGAAGCTTTACTAAATACCGTATTAAATTTAAACTTTTCTGAACTCGCTAGGCACGACCCAAAAACACGAAAGCACTGTTGCCAGTTTGCACTTTTAAGTCTTATCAAAACGTGACGGCTATGATATTGAACAGGTTCAATTGATCAAACACAGGACTGGATTAACAACTTTTTCCCAGGGCAGAACCGTAACTAGTTCAAGTTGTTGCCGAGACAACGTAATTTATTATCGACTTATTTGCCCGTTCGTTATCACAATATTCATATTAAAATTAAGGTTTTAAATATTCGTCTTACATTTTATCAATAATTATACAAGTCAGGAGAATGGACCGCAAAAATACTTCGGTGTTCGATAAATTGTACTTTCCTAAGAAACTCAATTACGAATACACTTCCGAGTATTTTGCTTCGAATGCTGCTGATCCTCAAAGAGCTCTTAGGTGAGCAAATCGCTACAAAGCCTATTTAAATTATATTGAACCCTCTTGAATTTAAAGAACATTCAACAATGGAGACAACATCGAACGGAACGTGAAAATTACAAATTACTTGGTAACAAGACAGTTGGTAAAGACTACAAAGAATCTAGAAAATAAACGTAAGGATTACAATGATAAAAGAAAAATGGTACAGGAACAGTGGGACGATTTGAAACAGAAAGAATCAGACTTAAGGCAGAACTTTATTGCAATTAATCAGGCAAGGATTTAAGGCCCCATAATTATTAACCATATTAATTTAATATAGTTTGTCAAAGAAAATCAAGAGAAAAGAGAAAGAGCAGTAGTTAAAATCGTGGAGCAAAATCAGTTAAAAGATAAGTGGCAAAAATGCATGGAAGAACTGGCTAAGAAGTGTGAAGAAATTTCCAGCACAAAGGCGAAAATGGACAAGTATATAGCCCAACATCGTATTTACGAAGAGTACTTGCTTCAGGTCATTGCCAAGGACGAATCCATGCAAAGCATAAATGACTTATTGAATAGGTACTATAATCAATTTACATTTCAAATACCTGTGCTAAAAACTATCAACAAAAATTATGTATAACACTATGGGTACTTGATTTCCCTTTTTAGATACGAAGCCCTGGTGGCCGCCAGAAAAGACCTGAACGACATTCAGCAGCGGGACATCATCAAACTAGAAAAAGCTAAAACCAACTTAGTAATTATTAATTTGTATCCATTACTAGAATATAGGCCGAATTGCATATCTACATTTATTAATTTTATTATAGCACAAGCAGGGTTGAGTAGAGCAGAGACCAATTTTTTTTAAAGGATACATTTTGGATTTTCTACATAAACATTAATTTTTAGAGACATCAAACTGACGATTATTTAACCCAAATCGGGATCATTAATAACCGCATTAATGACTTGGAAGCCAGATACGAAATCGCTAAGCAAGAAAGCAAAAAATGGGAACGACTCCTTAAGTTAATTAAAAACCTGGCAACTGATAACATTGTGGACACTGTACTATTTTTCCCCTTTATACAAGTTCAAATGTTAATTTTTGTAATTTCTAGGTGGAGATCCAAGAATCGTGCAGAAGGATGTACCTAGCGATATGTTTAAGAAAGAAAGAGAAGCCTGTGCATGTACATAATGTAGAAAAGCAGTTGCTGACCATTAAGCAGGCTATAGGAGAGTACGAAATCATTAATGATAAAATCCGAAAGATCAAAGAAAAGGCATTCAAAGATTCAGTTCAAGTCAGAGTTTCATATTGCAGCTCATAATGTGACAATCAGTCACTTCTACAAAGTTAAGTAGAATTCAGAATTAAGATTTCTTGCTTTAAATAAAAGACCTGAACTGTTATCCTATATGTTTATCTCGGTTCTAAGTAGTGAGGTCTCTATATGCCTAAGTTGGTTAAGCTTTAATTAACCTACACAAGGATGTACACATATCTTTGTCATAGATGAGTTTATTTGATGAGCCTGGCTTGTGTTACCAAACTAGTCAGTTCAGAAATAAAAAAAAAAAATTCTATATAATTTTAGACAATTTTTTTTTTGATTGAATACAAAAGTATTCAAAACTTTTCAAATATTTCTAATGTGAAATGAGAGCTTTAAATCAATAAATAATACAGTTGCAAAAATACCAGTTGGAAAACCCTATTCATTATTTATTTGCAACCAAGCATCTAGCTTATCTTTCAAATAGTCCACTGAAGACTGCAATTTGCTGCAATATCTCTCAAATTCCGCGTCTATGGCCTCTCTCACTGAGCTATCAGCCTTTGTCACTAGTGAAGCAATATTGCAATATCGTTTCCCTGGTCGAGATTCACGCTAAAAAAACTCTCCTATTAATAATAACAAATTCCATCACCTTTTCTCTTACCTCATTATTTTCACTAATCCTGTTTTTGATGTTTTCCAAGAATCTCTTATACTGCATCTGCCCCTTTTGTAATGCATAATACAGACCTAATATGTCGTACACTCTCTGCATTTGCCTTTTGCCGATCTTATTTTTATGTCCCAATTGAAAAATGACTTTTGAGCTCGTCATGAAGTAATTTATATTATCTTCCAACAAAGCTTTGTGTATTACTCCGCAGTCTTCAAGATCGCGAATTTTTTGGAAATCTGAAGTTGGCTCTTCAACTGCTATATCAACAACCTCCTCATCAACTCTCAATCTTTTGGATATTGTTGCATATAAGTTAGTGCCAATGCCTTGTCTTTGGTGTGATGGCAGCACAAAAATTTGACTAATTCTTGGCCTGATTTTGTTGGGATAAGCATAGAACTTATATATGGTACAAAATGCTACTGGAGTGCGACAAAGAAAATCTTTAACTGGGTGTTTTCTTTCTTCATAGACATAATAGATTAGCCACCTTTCATCATCTAAATCAATGTAATTGGCTGCATCTATGAACCATATTATGTAAGTCTCAAATCGAGCATGAAATTCTTTAAAATCATTATTGCTCATATCATTTTCAGTTATTTTGTAAGTGGTGGTACCATTCATCACTCCATTTGCTTCTACTCTACATTCAAAACTGTTAATTACATTTCCATACATTTGATCATGTTGCTCAGTTTTGGTCCATTTCAGAAACTCATTATAGTTCCTGGTGTAATTGGAGGGCAGCCAGGAATCTAGAGACTTGACTATATCATCAGGTTTTATGCCAGCTTTATTGATTTTGCCAGCACTCTTTATGTCCATATAGCAACGACACGAATTATGGAGTAAATTTATGGTGATAGCAAGTTCTTTATAGCCAAAGATTGACTCACTGCAGAAGAAAATTTTACGAGTCTTCTTATTTCACTAAGAATGTTAAAAAAACATACCTTTCACCAAATATTTGATGAGCCATTTCAGGTTTAAAAGACACTGCTTTTTCAGATTGGAGATCATGTTCTTCGTATACTGCACACAATTAGATAAAACACAAATAGGTCTTTGAAATACTTTTTATAATGAAGGTAATTACGTATTCCCAATGGATTAAACTGTACTACTACATAATTTCTATACTTACTCATTTGGAAAGTGACCACTTTGCATGCCATCTTCTTGTATATGGCCATGTCTTCTCCATCCTCAATTGGAATGCTACTAGATGCTTCTACAGTACCCCCTTCAGACATTTTAAAAACTGTAGTTAAATGCAATGTTTAAACTTATAATTTAAATCTCAAACTGTTCACTTTGCCACTGGGGCTCCGTAAGACCCCGAAACTAAGTTGGTCTTGAGGCAAAAGATAATTTGGTTTAGGAAATACAAATGACTGCTTCTTTGATAATCTTTGATAAATAGATGTTAAATAGTATATAAATCAAGGACTGATATCAAACCATTGAATGTGAGAGCCTTTTGCTGTTAAGTTTGAGTTGATTTTTAGGGTTGGAAAGTGGTGCATAAAGATATAAAAAATGGAATGACAACAAAAATGGCGCGTAAAAGAAATGATAACTTTGACATTGATTCAAGAAAAGGAGTATTAAGGGTATATAAAAGATAAACCCATTTGCTTAAAGAACAAAATTTTATATTTTACTTTCGATCTTCTTTCAGATTTCAGAACTATTAAAATACCTCTAAAGTTATTAACATTTGAATTAATTATATCCGTTTTATTCAATTTAGTTTAACTCATTCCATTCCCTGCACCCATTGCGCGGTTGCCAATTCTAAAATTCTTTCTTTTTTTAATTAAGTTTGTAATGACTATTGACATATGTCCATTATTTTAGGCGATTTATTTGTAAACAAAACACATTTGTTAATAATAAAAATTATTATCAAAATAGCAATAGTTTCATTTCAAAAACGTTATTGCTCATCGTCTCATAAATTGTGAATCAATGACAACATTCTGCTTTACTAATCTCATATCTGATAAAGTAATACCAAAATTTTGCTTTTACATATTATTGGGACAAGCCATCGAGGAAACGAAGTCTTCAATTCAAACCAATGGATCAATTGGGCATTGAAAAGAGACTCACCTTCAGTTATTTGATATGTGTGGCCATGGGTGCAACAGCCAGTATTACAACTGGCATAGCATGGGGCCATTGGTACCGTACTTTGGACCAATGTGTTTTTAAAAACTGTAGCTGTATTATATATGGCAAAAACACTCAGTCTCATTTCCTTGGTAAGTTTTGATAGAATAATTCTATTAGGTATTATGTTATCTGAAATGTACAGGAGGGGATCAGGCACCATGCATTTGGGTAACCTATGGCCCTTTGTTATATGTCTTCTTTGCAATATGCATGTCATGCTTTCATGGGTACAGAGTTTTGTTCACAACAAAATCGCCTAGAATGCACACAACTCGCTCTGTAGTAGCTAAAATGGAGTAAGTGTTAATTAAATAAAAACCCATTTTTCTTATTCATTTCATTGAATCCAGGCATGGTTCATCAGTACAAATAACAGCCATAACACAAGAGAACACAAGCCCCTTACCTAGAGCCTTTTGGATCACTCTCTCAGTATTCACATCATTCTTTTTTACCTATGCACTAATTAATTTCTCTATATTTATTGATGGGTATTATACAACCTGCAACCAATACCGAAGTGTGTTGGAAAAATCACTTGGGGTGTTTGGAACAGCCTTGCCAGTAATACACCGAAGACTATATTGCCAGTCAATTTTTGATTTTATGGATTACATGCATTTGGACAGTGAAAACGCCTATAGGAATGGTTTTATTAATACTGGTTTATCTTTAATCATAGGATTAGTAGCTTCTTGTTCTGCCTGGATGATATTGCTACTGGCCAGTATTTTGAATATCACAATGGCTAATAAAAAGCAAGAGTATATTTAAAGGATAAGGGAAAATTGGTCAAAAACCTGAGCTTTTGTAATATGCAATTGCCTTGTACAAATTAATTTGGATTATGTAAGGTCTTACAAAATATTGTTAAGAGATTTATAGGATAAATTCTACGTTTAAAAATAGAATATATTTTATTATAAACATGGGTGCGGAAATGGCTCATTATCAAAATTTTGCCTTACTGCTATTGACATTTATAAGATATTTAGTTAAAATTTAGTATGAGCATGCTACAAAGCAACTGCCACTCTGTAAATTGTCACTTTCACCTGAGATAGCATGTCATGTAAAATCTGCCCTGGAATTTTCAAACATTTTGCAATACCCTGTCTAATAATGTTAAAATCAGTGAATTTCATTCAAGATCAAGACAATTGCCATTTCACTTAGTGGAAAACGGAACAGCACTTATTAGTGCCCTTAATTTATTTTTTCATTTAAGAACAGTTATTTAGAGTTTCAAGGTACTGTGGTCCTGTATAATCTATGTCATATAATATACATTTCATTCCCCTATTCCACATAACGTTCACTATTTAATTATTTAATTTAAGACTAGTTCTTTTGTAAAATCGCCATGAATGCAACAAAAGTACAATTTTACATTGTATTTTTAATACGAAAATATGCCTTATTATATGTAAGTGTTGATCTCCGCGTTGTTTAACGTTTTTCTAAAGATTTTTATACGACGATAATAAATAACAATATTTTCATAGTCTTATACACTGTTTTAATCACTGATAGAAGACTCATATTATGTATTTTTGCTCAGTATTAGTTTTTGATAATTCCTCTTTATATTTCAATGTTGGAAATTTTGATGCTTCTCTTTTTTAGCACTTGCCACAATTAAATTCCAGGTATAAGTCAACAAAATAGTATATGTTGTATGTTGTAAAACTACGTAATAAAATGGTGCAATAGAACATTATAGTTGTGTTTTTAAGAATAATGCTGAATGCGGCAAAAAAATGCCTCAAAATCTGTCTTAGAACTCCTATTCTAGGACCTTTTTTTTTATTTAATGTAAACTTATTTTCGCAGTAGAGGAACTTACTCAAATGCGGGTGTTGCCAAATAATTAGTTCAGAAAAAAATCTATATAATTTCAAAAACTTGAGGTACAAAGTTATTAAATTTCAATAAAAATTAGAGTGGCAAATATACTTTTCAGATGGTGTAAAATACTATTCATTATTCCTTTGCAGCCAATCGTCCATCTTAACTTTCAAATATTCCACTGAAGGTGCTAATCCGCTGTAATATCGCTCAAATTCTACGTCTACGACTTCTCTTAACATGGTGTCAGGATGTGCCCTCGATGGACCAATTTTACAAAATCGCTTTCCTGGTTGACAATCGCGCTAAAAAAAACTAACCCTATTGATAAAAAAACAAATCATCACCTCTTCCCTCACGTCACTCTGATCCTTCGTCCTAGTTTTTATGTTTGCCACAATTCTCCTATGGTATGTATAACCCCTCTGAGAGGCATAATACAAGCCTAATATGTCGTAGACTCTCTGCATTTGCTTTTTGCCGATCTTATTTTTGTACCCCAGTTGGAAAATTACTTTTGAGCTGGTAGTGAAGTAGTTTATTTTTTGTTCCAACAAAGCTTTGTGCATTACTCCACAGTCTTCAAGATCGCGAATTTTTTGGAAATCTGAAGTTGGCTCCTCAACTGCTATATCAATGACCTCCTCATCAAGTCTAAACTTTTTTGATATAGTCGCATATAAGTTAGTGCCAATGCCTTGTTTTTGATGTGATGGCAGCACAAAAATTTGACTAATTCTTGGCCTGTATTTGTTGGGATAAGCAAAAAATTTATATACAGTGCAAAATGCCACTGGGGTGCGACAAGAAACATTTCCTACTTGATGTTTTCCCTCCTCATAGACATAAAAGATCACCCACTTTGGATCACCCATATCAATGTAATTGGCTGCATCTATGAACCATATGATGTAAGTCTCAAATCGAGCGTGAAAATCTTTAAAATCATTATTATGCATGTCATTCTCAGTTATTTTGTAAGTGATGGTACTATTGCTCAGTTCATTTGCATTTACTTTACATTTAAAGCTGCTAATGACATCCCCGTATATTTGATTATGTTGCTCGTTTTTAATCCATTCCACAAATTCATCACAGCTCCTGGTGGTGTCAGAGGGTAGCCAGGCATCTAATGATGCAATTATATCATCAGGTTTCATACCTGCCTTATTGATTGCGCCTGCACTCTTTAGGTCTAAATAGCAAAGACACGAATTGTGGAGCATATTTATTGTTATGGCAAGTTGCTTGTAGCCAAAGATTGATTCGCTGGGAAAGGACGTTGATTTTTTGTACCTTATTGGACTTGGGTTAAAAAAACATACCTATCACCAAATATTTGATGAGACATTTCAGGCTTAAAAGACATTGCATTTTCAGATCCGAGATCCTGCTCTTCATATACTGTAAATATTTAGGTAAAAAATAAATAGGCGCTTGAAATCCTTCTTATCGTGAAGGTAAGTTCCTTATTGACACTGGGTTGTAATGAAAAAGACTATAAGACAACTTATGTACTTACTTATTTTAAAAGTAACCACTTTGCAGACGTTTTTCTTGTATGTAGCCATGTATCCACCGTTCTTAACTTGAGCGCTCCTGGAGGCTTCCGTAGTGCCCTCTTCAAAAATTTAAAAAACTGCGTTAAAAAGCACTGTTAAAACTTATAATATAAATTTAAACCGTTTACTCTTGCTTGAGGCCCCGTAAAACCGCGAAACGAAGATTGGTCTGAGGGTAAAGATAATTTGGCTTAAGCAATACAATCGACTTCTCTTCAGACGAACATAGTACAGTTGCTAAACGAAGTGCGAGCAAAAAGTAGCGATTAAACCGTTAAATGCGAAAGCCCTTTGCCCTTTGGTTCGAGTTCTTTTTTTGCGGTTCAAAATTGGCACAAAAAAGAAAATGGAGTACAAGAAAAATGGCGCGCAAACAAAATGACAGTTTTGACATTGACTCAAGGAAAGGAGTATCAAAGGTAATCAAATATATCACGTGAGTATCTTCTATACCTGGGAGGCGTATCATTCACTCTTTTCTTGGTCCTTTGGGAGTAAGGCCTCGCACGCTAGTAAGGGTGGAATCGTCCGTTATTCTCAGTTAAGACTAATCGAGAATAATGTTTAGCCTTTACTAAGGGCTCAGACGAGCACCTTGTCTTCTCTTCCCCGCTCGAACAGACTCATGGTCGAAGTTGAATTGAAGGCCGAACTGATCTACAACAAGCACAATTATTTTCTTCAGTGTCCAACATTTTTGAGAGGGTCAAATACATTGGGCCTATTGAATTTTTTTTTAACAGCATGAAATATGGTTCGTGCCAAATAAATCCAAGCAAGAACTAGCAGTATTTAATGCCGGCTCACGTACAGGATGAGTCGTTTTATGTTGTTACAATTTTGGTATTTGATGGAAAACCTTATTCTAAGTCGAGTATACATCAAGTGCAGTTAAATGAGCCGCATAAACTTCGGGGAGCCCTTGAATTTTCGGAGATACACAGAGTTGCTCAGCTCCTGTATAAACGATTTTTTACTATTAGCCGTAGGAACACCTTTCTTCGCTGGTATGTTCGAAATACGAACACTATGCTAGTGCTCTGGCAATTATATCACATTACAGCATTCTCTCGTGGGGATCCAGTAGAAGTGTTCACTATACGTGTATTTGCTTCTCGGAAACTTACACTGAAACTTCACCTCAGAGCTTCATGTAGATCACACTTTAAAGCTAAGAAACGCTACTGTGCCACCCTTGATATTTCCTGCTTCTCTGATTCAGCGCCGCAATAAAATCCCAGATATAAGTCAACAAAATAATATATTATATATAATACGTTGTAAAACTATATAATAAAAAGGTGCAATAAATTATTATACTTGTATTCTTAAGAATAATGTGGAATGCAACAGAAAAGTGTCTTAAATATTATATAAAAATTCTTAAAAATAAATAATAATAGTTTACTATACTGCATTTCAATTCTCCTTGTACCTAATAATAAAGCAAGGAACATAGCATGCATGCATATTCGAATCGAGGCTGCCAATTTCTGGCTTTACACACTATTAAAACTTTGGTTTTTGATTTATTTAGACTTAGTATGTTTAAATTTCATGTAAAGGCACTATAGAGAATGGTACGCAATGCTATAGACAGACAAAAATCGTCATCATCTGGAAATTATTCGAGGTTTTGGATTGCATTTGAATAATACTGAATTAATAACGTTACACCTCTAGAATTACACGGTCTTATTTATTGTCGCTAAGGCTCAATCATCTACTGTTAATTAACAGCTAAACGATTTTTCTCTCTGATTGAGAACGAAGAAAAATGAATTGAAAATTATTAGAGTTTTATATATTGTTTTCCTAGAATATTCAATAATTAATTTTTTTTAATGTAATTTAAACGCAATAATACGAGGAAAATACCTACCTACATGACTATATTACAATAATAATTGGATTACAGCCGTGTTTTTCTTTTATCCCTAAGGTATCTCACTGGTTTGGAAAGCTGCTGATTCCTACTTATAGAATGACTCTATGAACCTCCGTAATAGATTAATGGTTACGTGAAACAATAAAACAATACTGAGGGTCTCAAAAAGACAAATAAAACAAAAAAAAACTTAAAAACCAACAAAACAATACTTTTGGGATAGTTCAAAGCCGGACTAAACGTGTCTCGTTCATCAATTACATGTTTTGGACGATTTGGAAAACAAATATATAAATATATTTTAATTTTTCAAATCATCCTTAAGCATGACTCATCTCAAGTGCCGTTACCTACAATTTCAAAATAAAATCACTAAAAATAAATTAATAAAATACTTTCCACCGCTCAGACCAATTGATTATGGAACGAAACCGATTTCATCATCTCGAGCAAACACGACTCTCCCCGACCAACCTTTCATCAGTCAGGGGTATCAGTAAACTCGTCTAACCTAATAATACTTAGGGCTATACCGAAAATTCAAATGAACATTTATTAAATTTAAAAGTTTCCAGGTTTTGACAAAAACCGAGTATATATCATTGTAGGGATTAGAATATTAAAAGGGCACCTTGCTGCATTCAAGCCATACTTACACATTTTGGTACAACAGCGATTTCCTTCTGAATCCTCAGGAAAACGGATTTACTGTCCTTTTTGACCCGGCTCTCCGGTGTTCTTCACTAGGACTCCGCAACACCTCAAAGGGCAACTCAGAGTTCGTCACAACCTCTTCTTCACCTGAAGGGAAGTCCTCGAAACTCATATTGCTGAAACCTTCCTCTAGTGACACTTTAGCCGAACCTTTCTTGCTTTTGCCCGCTTTTTTCCCCGCAGGGCCATATTTAACATTTTTCTGCTGGGTCTTTGCTCTGTTACCAGGACTTTCATCCGAAACACTATTATCGCTGAAAAGCTGATACTTCGACTTCATCACCTCCTTCTTTTTCTCCTTCTTTTGCTTAAGTTTTGGTGAAATGGACTTCGCCTCCGGCTTCGGATTATCAGAGCTACTACTGGATAAATCGATCAAGAGCCCAGTTGCTTGATTATTAACCGGTGGATTACTAGTTTTTACAGGACTTATTTCAAAGTTATAGTTGAAAGTGACAGTTTCTTGTGTGAAATTCGGGGGTTCGAACAAAACATCGTCGGCTAAAAAGGGATTTAAAGATCGCGGAGCTTCAGAAGAAGCTCGCATTTCGGGTTTGTTGGGATTAACTGAACTGTGAAAAGCCAGTGAGGGGTCTAAGCTCGTTTTGCGCATTCTAGATTTTCCAAAAGGTGCCAGACTAAAAACGTCAGGGGCGTCCTCAAAACTGCTCGAGGGCGGGATCCACAAGTCTTCTTTCTTTGTAAGATTCTTGTCGGGGTTCCATTTTGATGAATTTTCTGGTACTTCACAATCCGAATCTAACTCGTCGTCTGCGAGAAGAGGTCTTTCCCCATATTGATGACCTAAAAAAGCACATCTTTCCACTAAAAGTCTCTCCTTATAGAGGAATATAATTTACCGATAAAAATTAAATCCTCGCTCTGTCCTTGCTGCTCAGCCGCTTTGGCCTCTTCTTTCCGTCTCACTCTAACTATTCTGCTGGTATAGTCCTCTTCATGTGTAGCCATACTTTCGCATTCTGCATGATAAGCCGAAGACCCGCAAGTCTGAATATCTTCACTTTTCAAATCTTCTCTGGCCTCTTCGCCAATTTCCACCTGGTCCTCTTCCGCCTTCAAATCGCTAGCAGATCCGATGGAATCCTCCGAGTCAACCTCCATTTCCTGTTGGCTTTTCTTCATCTTCGACTTTTTTCCTTGCTTTTCTTCGGAGCGAAAACCCTTTTTTGGCAATTCCACACTCTTGTACACGTGATGTAGCATCTTTTTCTTCTTCTTGATAACCTGCTTAACTTTGTCTTCTCTATCGCTACTGTCCGAACTGACGTCGATACCTTGCACCAGTTTCTCGTATTTATGCCGATCTTCCAGGGGCAACTCTAAGGGCAGTTGGACTTTCTTGACAGGCGGGGAAGTTTCTTTGTCGCTCTCTGTTTCGGTGGTACCGATTAAAGGGTCGTCGCCTTCAGAATAGATATGCGGCATTGAGGGGTTTTCTGAGCTAGAATCATAGAGTTTTTCTTCGGGTACTACTTCTGGAATGGTCGATCTGCAGGCTGATAAAACTGCAAAGAAGTTTTTTTTGTTTAAAGAACGTTATTTGGTTTTAAAAACTATAAGTTCAATGTATACTCACCTATGTGGTTTTAATTGCTTCAGATTAAAATCGTCTAATTCTACGCCCTAGGGTTAGTTACATAATACACAGATTTGAGCGAGGAAAACCCGGAAATAGGCTGTTTCATAATAAGAAAGACAGTGGGGTTAAGAATTAGTAAGACAAATGAACGCATATAGAAAACTAAAAACTGAATTATTACACAACCCACCACCTTTAGCATTCTGGAACAGCCATTTTTAGAGATAAGGGCTAAATAAAATTCTCGTGTAATGCCAAGCAATTTTATTGCCGCATATACATAGTATAGTACTAGCTGTACTTACACTCAACGACGTGATGATCACAATAGGAATTGTAGTTGCTATATAAACATTAAATCAAATTTCAATAAAATACTATCGTATGTATGTACATTAAACACGCTATTATTGTAATAAGTTATGTGTATCACACACAAATCAAATGATTTATTTGGAACTTAATAACAATCATTGGGTACGACTATAATAATAAGATATTTTGTATATTTCTAAAAATGCTGTTCCAAAAATTAAGCCTCAATGTATTCGAACCATGGTTGTGGTCGGGATACATTGAGAGCGCCTCTATAAGGAAAGCTGCAAACTACTTAATCTGATATGTCTAACTTAAGATGCAGTTTAATAAAGCTAATGAAACTATGTGCTTAAATTAAACACATTTTGAGCGTCAATTCTTGTTGCCCGATTATGGCAGAAAAATTATCGTCAATATCATATTTCAAGACAGACAACAACAAAATTAATATATTTTTCCAAAGGTAGATTTATAAATTTGAGGAGTGGCCTGTGAAGAGATAAATATCATTGTTTTACATACAATCGAAGTTGGTTCTTGAAAAAGTGATGTTGGATCAAGACTATAGATAAAATACTGTTGGCACTACGGAAAAAATTAAAAAGGTATCGACAAGAACGGATTGTAATGCTTCCGTTTTATGAATAAAAAAAACAGTTATTACGCATTTCCTGTCCTTAGTGCTACTAGGCCTCTTTTTGAACTTTTTTTCTGTTTTCTCGATTTTTACATAACTGTATAACACAACTTCAAAACACGCTGATAATCCATATATTTTAATTCTGTCGTTATTCATCGCTATTCTCAAGACTCAATCAAGGAACATGGACAAAAATAAACAAGTATCCCAAAAACATTACGTTAGATTAGGTATCCTGTGCGAGTTTATAAATGTACATTCTTGAGGAAAGTGTCGTAGCCAGCGCCAACCTCAAATTTATAAATCCACCTATCAATTTATCCATCCTGGAAAAATTACGAATGTCATTATGCTTCCGACCAGTTGATCTACATTTCACTAGAGAAATAAGCCTGAATAGTAGTCGAGTCTATCCGATGCCTTCTTGACCTTTCATTCGGGTGAGCGGTTATTATTATGATTCCATAACGATAATTTCGTACCACAAGCAAGTACCAACACAGTGCAACCATATTACGCGCCTTTGCTACATCAAAATAAAACACCTATTGCCCAATTTTTCAAGTTCCCCAAAAACCTCTCCTCCAAGGCTCGTATTACTCCAAATTGTATCGAGTGTTATCACAGTTTAAAACCAAAAATAATTACGTCAAAGAGGACTCCTTTGGTGATTTGATGTGATCCCTATAGCGATATGAAAATATGTCAACTACTTACATATAAGTATAATATACTCTTTAATATCCACTTACTTATAGGTAAAATTATAAAATTCTCAAAATAAGCGCTGACTAGTAACCAATGTCTTTTGCATAAGTTAAATTTGGAATGACGAATTGTTGGGACTAAAACACTATTATTAAGTACCGCTTAACGTTTTAATCCCAACAAAAAGTAACGTGAGACTAGAATAAAATAGAGGAATTCTTCTAAAAAGGGCGGTAGGAATAGCAGTTTAAACATCCAAAATTGCACACACGAAAGAAACGCTATTAGCTCCTAAATCAGTAACAACATCGTCCCCAATACGCTACTTTAAGGCATATTACCTGCGGAATGAAGCCGCTTGTGAGTCTTATCGCGTGATTTCACTGGAAAGCTGAAGGGCGCAGCCCCGAACGGATCCTCATGCATTACCAGACTTTCGCTCGACTTCACCCCCTGAATACCTGCAAAATTCAACCCTTTTGGATTGTACTCTACTATTCCCAATGCATTTCTTACTGCTTTGACTACCATTCCCTTGTCTGATTTTATCAAATTCCGCCCCGAAAATGTGATCCTCGGTCATTTGACTGAACGGGGTGGATTCCTCGAAAGGGTTCCAACCTGCCACGTCGGCTGACAGAGAACGACCATCTGAACCTATGAAATCACATAATGTAACCTTCACAATTAACAAACCTATTTGATTTACCAATGGGATGGCTGACGTCGTTGGTCGAAGCCGAACTCCCCATTGGAGCTGTGACAGCGTTTTCGCCGCATGTTTGAGTGGGAGAATCGCGTGACTTGGGCTTTAGGGACGACTCAAATGGGGCGAGAAATTGAGTGGTTTCTGTTGCAAAAGCCCTAGACAAAGCAATTAATTTAACTCTAATAAAATCTAGTCGAAGACTTACTTGTTAAAGGCAGTAGTGTCGCTCATATTACGCCGGTGTCCCTTAGGTACACTGAGGGAAGGAGAGGAAGGAGGAGATGCTCCTTCAATAATGCTGGTAGACTCGGTGAGTCCACTTCTCAATGGACTTACCTATACGTTTTTCAAAATTAGCAGCAAGTACATTTCAAGTAAGCAAAAACCTACCCCTCGACCCAAAGATCCAGACCCAAACAATGGAACGTCTCCAGTAACCGGCGATACCACGGTAACAGTAGTAGTAGCACCAAACACTTCTCCTTTACTATTTCCATTATTGTCTGCTTCGCCCATTGCCGCATGGTCATCTCGAAAAGGATCGGGATAAATGGAAGACTGAAACAGGGAGTCCAATTGTTGGGGTGGAAGCTCGTCCCCTTTTTGGAAATAATCGCCGACTGGAGGGAAATCAGGAAAAACCGGAGGGCTGGCAAAAGAGCTCGGATTGTTGCCTTGCGTTAGCTGGGAATTCGGGGAATTTTGGGACTTTTTTGAAGCGTTGGGGCTGGAAGTTATGTTAAGAGGAATGTTGTTTAGGTTCAAAGGAGTGGTGGCACTACCCTTGGGGCGCTGTCTTGGCATAACACTAGTGCCCTCTACAGTGGGGGTTGTGGGGATCATTTTTACACCCTGTACTTTGAGTTGAGTGGCGCGTTTTTGCTCCGAGTCATACAGAGGCACTGACAAATCCTCTAGTACTGGTTTAGGCTCTTTCTAAAATTCTCATTTAAGTTCACAATTGCAATTATGACAAATGCAATTACAATTATACCTTAAAATTTTTTATGGGGTTTGGTTTGCCTAACAGCTCAAAGGCTATGCAACTGACTTGATAAATATCAGGTCTAATGTCTGGGTCTGGTTCCAACATATAACCTAAGAGTCTAGTTAAATTTGTTGCACCAAATGATAAAATTATCCACTTACGTATTAATTGATGAATGCTTTTTGAATATTGAGAAGAATCTGGAATGCAAAAGTTGCCACTTTGGATAGCTAAAGTGCTTTCACCAAAAGGCAATGTGAAGAAACATATTTTATACAACAGACATCCTAAAGCCTGGAAATGCAACAAATTAGACTATGGAGATTGTTAAGAAGAAATAATTACCCAGATATCAGCCTTAGTGGTTATTGATTTGCCACAGTACATATCGACCATTTCTGGCGCCCTATAGCTCAATGTCGTGTATTTTTTAATTTCATCTTCCACTAAAACAACGCCCTTTTCCGACGGATTTAACACTCTAGACGTGGCTGATCCGAAATCACATAATAAATATGTATCACCTTCAATTAATATATTCTCTACCTAAAAATAGAATTACTTGTAAAAATGTAAAAATTTAGAATAACAACCTAAACAATTAAATATTAAAAAAGAGTGTATTCATGAGAAAAAAAACTTACTTATACTCACCATTTTTTGTGTAGTGTTCTAAGTATTCTTACCTTTAAATCTCGATGCATAATAGGCGTTTTGCAATGATGCAACCTAGCAACAGCTTCACATATATCACAGAAAATAGTTAAGACTTCAGTCTCGCTAAAATCTGGTCTTCCGTGCTCTTTCATGACATCCAGTAAACTTTGTCGATAGTATGTCATGAGCAACATGACCTCAAACACTCCCCCTCCCAAAGAGATAAAACTAGAATCTATGTAGCCCACAATATTTTTGTGCCCATTTAAACTACTCTAAAAATCATGCGTGTGACATTAGCTCTGTATTTGGCTAAAAAAGTTAACCTACAATTATTTGGAGTTCCCTTTTGGCAACATTTAAGTCCTGCTCATTATTGACATACATTCGCTTTAGGGCTGCTCGTGTATATGCCCCACCAATATACGCCTTTACTAGGTATACAATTGCAAATCCACCTAATAAATGGAAAAATGAGTTTTAGTGCTAAAAGGTGATCCAGTTGAAATGATGTTAAATAGGTCATTACACACAGTACATTTATACCAGTTTTACCTTGCATTTCACAGGAAAATAGTAATAAAAATCGATTTCTAAGCCATGCATTTGTGTGGTGAATGTTAAAGGGTTATTGTGGAAGGTAAATAGGTCTACATTACAAATAAGTGTATCCACCCCCTTTATAGAACAAAAATTACCTTCTGCCAGTATTTCTTCCACTTGAACGGTATGTGAGCCGACTTTAAAAACCTTGCCTATAGCAGTACTAGGCTCCTTTGGGGTGGTTTCGATGTTTTTTTCAATTTTTGAGAACAATTTCTTCATGATGATGGACTGGAGGGTAGGAAAATTGGTGACATGAAATCGTGACTTAATATAGTGTGGCTCGTGGTGTTTTAATGGAATCTCGTTATGCTTGCGAACATGTTTTGGCCTACACTCAAATTCCGATGTTTTGTAACGTTTAAATACTTAAATTTTAATTAAATAATTCCAAGAATACCCTTAACAAATGTGACGTACTACACCATTCGTAAAATTACAAAAAAAATGTGACGTGACAGTAAGAAGACTTTTAAGGAAGATGTCAACGTCAAATCAAACAGTATTAGATGAACGATTTAACGTTTTATCTTTTAGCCGTGTATCCTTATGAGAAAGACAGCAAATTTCCTATGACGTAATAAAAATGCTATGACGTAATAAAACTAAAATGTTACCAATCAAAATATAGCATTCCACCTATCTCTTTTTTACTAGTTACATACGTATAACAGACAAAGACAAAACAATTAATTGTATCGAGAAACGTGATTGTCGTTCATATTAGTAAATAAAAAATAAAAATAGCCAAAAACTATGGAAATTAATCATAAAAGACAAAAGTAAATAAACTGAATCGCATTATTTAACCCTTAAGCTTATTGGAAAATATGGTAAAAGCTATTTGCTAAAAACTCACCCATAATGCAATTTGACGATTCAACTAAACCACCCTATTTTCCAACACCGCCTTTGTCGACAGCCCCTAAAACTCCTGTTGCTATGACTTTAAAGGCAGAGCTTGAATGTGCAATGCAAAACTCGAAACTTGAAGATCCTTCTGATCTGGATGAAGATGAAATCTCCCAACACATGACCCAGTCCTACAGTGAAATTTCGGCCAAATCTGGCATAAGCCCTGAAACTGAAAACCAGAGCTCTTTAATATTAGATTTCGATTCTGTAGAAGTGGATGAGCAGTTTAGTAAGCGACCTGTCACTTTGTGCTATGAGCAGAGCTCGGAGAGGCCAGCAAGGCCCTTAAATTTGGATGGGACTGTGCGAGTTGAAGGTAACATGACTCATTTTGTAGCTGAAGATTTGGAGACTAAGATAAAATTGTCAAGTCCAGTGACAAAGAAGAGTGAGACTCCCAGTGGTTCACGGACAAGCACTCCTAATACTTTATACAGACAATTGCTGGATCCTCAACTTGGGCATGTGAATGCAGCCCTCATAAATGATCTGGAATGTGAAGTCCACAGAATTGCTACATCTGTGGATAGTCTAGTGGAGAATTTGAGTGGAATTTTGCACTCCATTTCTTCTATAACTGCAGACAATGTGGATATTTATAAGAATGCTGTATCCAAAATGTCAGACTCTATGGATGGAAATATAAAGAGTATGTACACTATGATGGCGAAAGCTGAAGAAATTACACAAAATATGAAAGTGGTTGAGGCTCAAGCTGCCAGAATTAAGGAAGTTAAGAAGCTTGTTGATTTATTAGAGTCATTTGTTTAATGTTAAGTTTTTTTGTTCTGTGATTTTAGTGATGTTGGCTAACAATAAACCATCTTTTTGTTAACCTCTTTATTATTCTACTTTTATATTTTTTAAGATAAAACAGCCATTTGACATTGTTTTAATAACTTTTCTTTAAGTATTTTACATAACTTGATCTTAACAAAAATAAATTAAAGCCCTTTAAAGGATCTAAACAACTATTTCTGCTTTTATATTTAGGTAAACAAGCCGATTTCTGAAAACCTAGGTATAACAGATACCATGAGGGCAAGTTTCGCACTATTAAGATCAGTAGATCTTTCTTCAGTAACAGAATCTGAATCTGGCATCATTTTATCTGCAACATGCCGCACAATTTTCCCTTCTGCATTGACGTAGAAGGTGGAAAACCCATCATGCCAGGCTTCATTTTGTTGAATTGTCTCCTTCATCTTCCACAGCTTGTATTTCCAGAACTGTACCATCACCTTGAGGCCAGACACCCCTACAATTCTCCACCTGATTCTCACGGTCCCATCTTCTGGGTGCTGGGTGATTTTCAAAACATCAAATTTTACATAGGCAAATTTTATGTGTGCTACAGTTCTCAGCAAAGCTACTTGCTTCACATAATTGATTAGTCCTTCCGTCCTTATATTCCTAATGTTGTCTTCAAATACTATGTTTTTGGAGTAAACTGAATAATCCATTGGTTGAACAAATATTTTTGGTAAGGATTCACTTAAAACTTGATATACATGCAGTAATTTCTCTGGAGGTAGTCGGCCTTCAGTTCCTTGAGGTTTACTTGTCAATAGAATTTCTTCATGTTTATTGGTGGAACATAATCTTTCAGATGTAACTAACCTACCAACGTGAGTTTTGGTAACAATGTCACTTGAGACTTCTCGGTTATCATATAGATAACTTTCTTTAAGTTTAATGTCATTATCTGGAAATGGGCTGTCTGCGATTCTTCCTTGAAGATGCACGTTGTTAGAATACTGAACAATTTGACTAATTAAACACTTTTGCGAAAACAAGCCTAAATGCTTGGATGTAATTAGAGGCCCAGTCAGCTTGTGCAGATACCTTAGTGCTGGTGGCATCGTGGGAAAATATTTTAGGAATTAATATGATTGATTTGCTTTCGGAATTCAGTAAAAATTCATAATTTTCAATTTTTTTCCAAATATTACCTCACTTTTGCGACTTTTGAAAACGGACGAACCAGGAAAAAATTTGACTGGTGTAGGAAAAGCATATCTCAAAGTCAAATTCTTGTGGTTGTTTAGAGTGGATCTTTCATATTTTATGGAAAATAGTTCAGAAGATCATATTCTTTCTTTTTTTATCTCTATGTCGTAAACGGAGACGATTTATATTAGAGCCTTATTATATATGACGTAACTGATGTTAATGAACAGACGTGACGGGTCGAAGGGGTGTGTCCAAATTTCCAAAACAATGTTAAAAAATTCAATTTTTCCCCTTAATTATTATATTTTTGAAAGTCATAATAATTGAAACTTAAAGGTCTATTTAGCATTCCTTATATGATAGATAAAGACGTAGAGAAATGATTCATTACAGTAGAGTAATAAACAATAGTGCTTAAAAACTAAAAAAGGTAGGTTATGTTTACTTAAAATTTCTATTCATTTCCATTTTTTTTTAACATTTTTTATCAATAGATTTGAATATTTCGGCTATGCCCTCACTAAGAAAAAAAGTCTCATCATATCTGCGTCAATTAAGCTTTTACCATGAGCCTAGGAGGCACAACATTAATGAAAATGCTTTTGTCACCAAATATTTGCAAGGGTAAGTCTTGACTACCCGTAGGTTTTAGCCCCATTTTCAATTGAAGCATTACAGACAAACCCACTTACGAGAAGGTCCCCCTATAATTTATGGTGAAGTCCCTGCCAACTTGCCCAACTATGAATTGGGGAAATATGAAAGTGGCTCCAACTCAGTAATTTGCTGTTACTCTGGTCCAAATGGAGGTCTTACCACAGTCAAAAGAACTGAAAAGCACCTTTCAGTGCCTGACGACGACATAGATTTTATAGACAATCCTGAGGATGAATCTAGTAAGTAGTATTCCTTATTTGGATCATTGTTATAGTATTTATTTAGGTTGTGCTGTACTGCTGTAGTAAGTTTAATCTGAGAAGGTGTAAACATCAAAAATGAAATATTTCAGTCAGCCTGGCAATACCAAAAAAATCCCCTAAAAGGGTCATGGGGCAACCTATTGATAATACCACGATGGTGATTAAAGTGGCTGGTAATGAGTACTGTGTGACCAATAGGCCAAAAAGGCACAGTAAAAGTCACAGTCTTGGTAGCATATCAGATTTTGGCATACAAGTAGGGAAAACAAAGATAGACAAAGATTTTTATAACAGCTGTGATAAGGGAAAGGATGCAAATTCCAATAGTAATCCCTCTCAATGTATAGAAAATACAGTATGTGATAAAGAAGACACTACTGTTACATCAGGTAGAGATATGGGCACTAACAACATGACAACGAGGAGGAAAGTTAGTGAAACTAAAAAACCTAATTTATCTAATATTAATCACAAACAAGACACATCGAAACATCACTTTTCATCATCAAACAGGGTTAGAAGTGGTGGTAGTTCAGGTAGTTCTAAAAGTCAGGGGGAGAAGGACAAGAATCATGCCTTGTCCAAATCTCGAAGTGAAGGCAATCCATTCCAACACAAAAAGAGAGGGAAAATAATCCAGGTGCAGAGGCAACAGAGACAGAGGGGTATATAAACTGATGAACGAAACAAACGGGATAAACATATTTTTTAATGTTTGAGGCGAGATATTCTTGAAATGAGACATAAGACGATATAAAAATAATGTTTTACAGTGATTGATTTCTTCAAGTATCGCATCTAAAATAATGTAAGAGGCGATAGTATTTTCATGGAATTTTATTTTTACTAAGAATCTTAGAAAAAAACAGGTTTTTGTTGCTTTTGAATATGACCATTCTTTGAGAAATTTCAACAAATAAAATGGCAGTTTTTTTAATCAAATCCAGTGACTAAATGGGTTTCATTTCGTAACTGATTAGATAATGATTGATGGTATCTTCGCTTCCCAACTCAGCCAAGAAATGGGGCTAGCAAAAATGGTTGCTGCAATTCTTAAGATACAGAATGCAACTGAATATGTTCCAATTTATGCTGGCGTTTTTATTCCACCATACATCAAAGTTATAGAATATGTGTACGAAAGTCTTTAGAAAATACTATTTTATATGACTTATATCATATGGTGTTTGCTGGTGAAACGTTGATTCGGTTGAAATGATTAAAATTGACGTGTATGACCCTTCTCGTAAGGCTAAAGTGCGACAATTCCATGAAATGACCGCTACGAGAGTTATGAACTGGATAATCACGATCGAACCACCCCGGGTTCATACACAGCTTCGTGCAAAAATAACCAATAACCTTCGTAATTGTAGCTAACAACATGGATAGAAACGAGCAATAATGAGACAAAGCAAGCGACTCACCATTTTTCAAGATCAATCGTACTACTTAAGCTCCCCAGACGGGGTGTCTTTTCCCTTAAGAACAAACAAAAACTATTTTTATTGGATGGAGCGGTTGCCACGTGGAGTTGAGTTTACTAAGACAGGTCGTAACATTTGCTACTCTTATCAAGTAAAATGTCAGTTATTATACAATACTAAGTGTACTTAACTGGTTACGTAAATAGCTATTATGTTTCGTTCCTTTGGCGCCTCTAAAATCCAATATTTTGGCAATAACAAATAGCAACATTGTCGAGGGTTGTTCGGGACCTATAAAGGAATTCTGGTAATGCCATTCAGGTAAAGTTATGTGGAATGAACGGCTTCACCTGGTCTCTAAGGATATATACGGGAAAATATTTTGTTTCTATTAGAGAGACTGTACTAGTCCACAATGTTCGTTTAGAACTAGTCAAAAAGTTATTCCATCGAGGTCGAACTCATGTTAACAACTTTTACACAAGTGTAAAGTTAAATTAACTTTAAATAAAGAGGAGTGGCATAACAATATGGTGTTGATGTGGAAGAGACACAAGAGACTTTCAGCTGTTGTTGACAAAGTGTCCACCGATTTTCGCCCTTGTGTGAGCTAAAAAATGTATGTGGACCAATGTCGAAGCCAATTCTGTCCAAGAATCTTGTTTAGCAGCAAGTCAGCTTGACGAGGATATTCTTATTAATCCAGCAGGAACAGATACGTCAGTCGATGAACTCTGATAGTAACAATAACACTAAGGAACCCTAAACTGAAGTGCCCCGTGAACGGGAGAAAATCAGACCCAGCGTGCATTTCGCAGGAGAAATTCTCAAATGGTGAGAGAGAAATCATTTAGTCGGGTCAAAAAGCTTCATACGTGCCGCCAGGGTGTTTCCGAGATCAGGTCGTGGCGGAAATGTTAGAAATAAATTAAAATCTATTGTCTGATTAACCCCCAACAAAATATCACGGTCGTTTCATATATTAACGGCAGGGCACGCCTGTTGATCAAATTGGCGAGAAAAGGGGGATGATTATTAAAGCTCTGTATAAAAAATTAATACCACCATCTCTTCATACATCTCTGATAAGGCAATTTTAACCGAAAGCACATTGATTTTCTGATAAGCGGTCGGCCAAAATACGAAAATAGTACTCGATTTTATTATATGTATTATACCGGATGTAATATATCGTTTTGGAGATGTTTCAGGGGGGATAGAACTATGCAAAACAATAAAAAATGTTAATAGACCCATGGTCAAAAACGCATCATTTTCGATATATATGGTGGCAAAGCTTCAAAATGTTTATCCCATTTGGAAACGTCTTATGAAAAGAATTTTTTAATGCAGAGCGTCAAAAAAATATATTGAAATGGCTGAAACTCAGGTATGGCATCCTAGTCTACAGACCGGAATATGTAGACTGAACTTTCTTAATTTGTATCAATGAATATTTTTGCAAATTCTACAAAAACGGCGAACGGTGCTAAAATACTGCAAGAGATCAAAAAGCTAAAGAATTGAAGAATTAATTAAAAGTTGGCATTATAATTCGTACAGGGTTTTCCAAAAAAAGACACAAAGCATAAAATAGTACATGACCCAAAAAACAACACCCTGTATATGGGTACCTAGGATTTTGGCTTTTTATTGTAAAGGGTTTCAAAGAAAATAGTTCTTAAGGAAAATAGGAAATTTCAAAAAATTAATTCAAAGCATATGTGAGAAAAACACAAAATATGAGAAAAAATGTGAAACTTTGCCATTCTGCGTATCAAAAATAGTGCATTTTTGACCATGGATCTACTAGCATTTTTTTGTTATTTTGCAGAGTACTTTTGCTCCCTAAAATATTTGCATTACGATATGTTACATCCTGTATATAGGACAAATTTCCGACGTCCAAAAATTGCCAAACTCGTGTTTGAAAATAAATTTTTATGAAAATGCGCTCATCTCTCATCATCATTATCATTTCGTATGATAACTGAATTATATGTTTAAGGGTAACTTTTCAATACATTTTGATTTTTTTTAATAAATATTATTAACAATTATAAATATAATTAATGCTCTGAAAAATTCTAATTTTTGTTTCGTCTCACTTTAGAAACATTTCGCTTCAAGAAATCATCCAAAAATACGTTTGTCCCGTTTGTTCTGTCCAGCAGTTTAGATGAGATTTGCTGGCATGGGAGTTTTGCAATTATTATTATGCATTGTTTCACCGGCTCCTTAGACATGGTTGAATTTATCAGGTCTGGGAGGAATATCTGGAAGTTATTCTGTGATATGATAGAATTTGGAAATTTCCAGATGTTTCTCTTTTAAGTGTTTTGTATGCGTGTCAGGTTGTTTTTATCTTGGGCCAGTTTTTGAGCTTTAGCAGATTTTAGTTACTTTCAAAAATCAGTTTTATGCAAGTTTTATTAAAGATATGCGTTTTTGTAAATTAGTATTTAGCGATATGCAGTTGGATCTTAGTTAACTGACTAACCAGCCTGTAGATATTTGCCAGGGAAGGTATCTACTAGTTGTTTAATGCTTTGATCGTTGCAACCTGAACTAACTTTAATAATACTGGATATGGATTTCTAAGTTTTTAAATATAACTAGCATGCTTCAATTCAAGTTTTTGGATTTTGCATGGCAATTTCACCCACCACCAACCACAATTACAACCATATTAATAGAAGTAAATTTGATTGCGATATTCTAGTCCATATGACTCATACATCGAAAATTCTAAGGGATTTTAGACCAACATGCATTCATACAATCTGTGTTTATGCATATTGCCCTAAAATTAACCGATTATTTTCAATACACGAGTTACATTACGTGTGATTCATCTTTAAACCTATGGTCTACTTACCTTCAAGATAGACACGATCAAAACAATAATAAACGTGTCATCCACCACGTGGCCAGCAGCTGATTGGTCTACACCTGTAGGTGACGTATTGTTTTACAGGGTTGCAATCAGTTTAATTTTCGTTACTTTTGTGTCCATCTACATACATGGTATTAATTGTTATTTATTGTTATTTGTGATTTGTGGACATTCTCATATATTTCAACTTTTAATATATTAAATTACTTTAACAATAAGCGCACATATCGTTCTTTATTACATTTTAAGAGTCTAAGTGCGGTCCTGTTCAATAGTTTTGCTGTATCTGCGTGCGTGTTTCGACCGTGTCTGCCTTTAAGATAAACAAACTCTAATTCCCACTTATTTTATCCCTTCATACTCTTATTTTAACCGAATTAACTCTGCATTTTCAACCCTGTAACTGACCGCTCAAATGCACCTTGTAGGCTTGTTCTATTCATTGCTAATTGGCTACTCTTCTTTGCTTCATACCGACAACTCGCCACAAACAAGCAAATTTTAGGTGATGAGTCAACGGAAAGTGCGGACCAAACCTCCAGTTTTATCGATGATTCTGCTCTCCCTACAGAGTGGAATAGAAAGTCGGATTTTTGCTACGGGATTTCCGATAGTTTGTATGACAAAAATCAAGCGACGAAGCTTAAAAACGGCGACCCTATCGCCGACTGTTTTGGCATTATCACGAGAAACGATTCTGCCATTTTAGCCGTGGCTGATGGCGTCAACTGGGGTAATCTCTTAATAACAACAATTGATTTTTAAAAAAAAAAGATCCATAGGAGAGAAAGCGAGCATAGCAGCCAAATCTGCCGTCCATGGCTCCTTACACTACCTCAACAAAATAATTTTCAATGACACGAAACCGTTTGAAAATCTAACGAACAAGACTGAAGAGGAGACTTTGAGTAACGGCTCATTAAATCTTTGTGAAACTGCCAATCTCGTGTCAAACACTCGTGAGGTGTTTGTGTCTCTATTGAGGGCCTTTAACTGTGCCCATGATCTCATTTTAGAGAATGAGGTGCTAATGCCGAACCAGCGCTCGAAACCAATAACAAGAAACTGCTTTTTAGGGAATGCTCACGACTCTTACAATCGCAGTGGTACTGCCCTTGAAGCAGAGTAATGGTGCTCAAGATTCCCAATATGTTTGTTGTGTTTGTAATGTGGGAGACAGTTTGGCCTATGTTTACTCCCAGAAAAACGGCATCAGGGAGCTAACTAAAGGTAATTAGAGTTCATATTTAGACTACTTCAAAGCCTGCTTCTCATTATGATATAGGTTCTCACGATGTTAATCGCAATCGAGACATGAGAGATGCTTTAGGTGCCTTAGGCCCTGTGGATGGTATAAACCCAGAACTGAGCAACCTAACTTTGTCTATAACGACCTTACATAAAGGAGACATAGTTTTGGTGGCTAGTGATGGACTGACTGACAATTTTGACCCTAATGTCTGTAGATTTACTGTCAACAAGAAGCCCGAGAAATCGGCTACTGTTCGGGAGAAACAGAAGAGAACTACCATTCGAGGGGAAGAAGTTAAAGCTCCCGAGAGCAGATTGGATGAAGCTTCAGTTCAAAAACCACCAGTAAAGCCTCCCAGGAGGAGCAAACCTAGGAGTTCAATATCAAGCGCTAGCCACTCGGAAAGGTCAAACTCTTCAGTGGAGAAAGAGGTAAAAAATAACAGCGTACAAAGTACCTCTAAAGCTCAAATGGAAAACCCACTGAAGGCTCATTTTATGAGAGAAAATTCCCTAGACGAGCCTAAAAAATCTGACAAGGAAAACAACCTAAACCACCAGAAAACTCCTCCAAATAAGGGAAGCACTCTAGGGACCAATCAAGCCGTTCAGGCGTATCGAATCATGAAAGCTAAAACCTCCTTAGACTTGCGTTCTCAACCCAAGATCCAAATAATGAGGAACGAAGACGGGGTCCCCTACGTCACTCCAATTCAGCGCTACGAACTGCAGCTGTTATTGATGGAGGACATTCTGCGCAACGGCATTTCCGGAAGGGACACCCCTATTACAAGTGCAAGAAAATTATGCGAAAATCTCCTCAATTTTACAATGAGCATCACTGCGGCGAAGCGACGCACTTTGGAGGATCAGGAGTTATATTTTGACAACCGGAATGGGCTTTTGGTGGAGGTGTCAGACAACCAGAAGAAGATCCGAAGGAAGCGGGCTTTGGAGAAAGTGCAACCGCTGCCCGGAAAGCTAGACCACGTGACTGTGGTGGCGTGGAATGTGGGAAACGTAGGGTGAGGATGGTTGAAAGGGTAAATGACAGCCATTTGACTAGTCACACACTTATATAAGGAAAAATAATACACTTGTATAACTAATAGAATATTTTTGTATTTTGGGATATTTTCGTTTAGTCGCAGGTTTATAAACACATTCTGATGTAAATTGGTTGCTTGAGGAGCATCTGTGGTAGGCAGTTTTCTTATAAAAAAAATTGGTGGAAATTTTAGAGGTTAATTTGAGGGTTCCGTTAAGAGTTTTCAGCTTTGTGGCCTCTCCGGATGGACCGTTTCGTGGTACCGCCGAGCAGTGGTACTTAGTCGTTTGTATCAGCGATTTCGTCACGTTATTTGGTAGTGCCTCACAGTGATTTTTACCTTAAAACCACTTTTTGCGCTTCTGCGACGCATGCGATACATCGTTTCAACATCGATGCACCCAGTAACAGTTCACAAAGCAACATCTGAGCAATTTAACATATGTATATTCTCTATTCAGTCGTACCACTGAGGCCCGATTTTATGAAGATCTGCGTTACTTTTACCCAGTGTGTTAACGGAGAACAATTGACTGAGTGGGTCAAAATATATATATTTTTTACTTTGGGTGATTCCAAATGCCTTCTCGGCTCAATCTAGGATTTTATGAAATATTGTTAAGCTTCTCGTGGGCTGGACAATAAATGACACTGCCGATCAAACCTTGTGAGACTCAACCAACTTTAATAAAACACTAATACGGCAATTCATAATTCGTGAATTTCTTAACAAGGCTTTGAACTATTTAGAACACTTTTATGTGTATTGAGTATTTTCCTATGGCGCTACATCCTCAAATATGTATGTAATATATATCCGTCCTTGAGACTGTGAAATACTTCTAGAGTGATTTCGGAGTCTTCAACGTGTTCTTAATTAGTTGTCCTCATATGCAACGTGTAAAATAAGTGCATGAGTATCTTCGTTATTTGAAGGAGCAGATGTAGAATTAAGTTTTAGACATCCCGGTGCGGTACTACCAAGTTGAACAACACAACTTCGACTATGTCCATGTCTGTACGTGGCTGGTTATTCAAGCGACTGAGTAGCGCTACTGAGCGGTGTGCGAAGTAGTCCATCCGTGGGAACCTTTACCAGGTTAAAAGACAATGCATGAAATAGTCGATATCCTTTTCTAGATTTCATCAATTCATGTTTTTGTACTGAAATTATTTGCTGGAGATTAGCAGTAACGCAAGTTGTATATTTGACTCTAGAGCCTTATAGTACATATTGGAAATACCAAAGTTAAAATCAAACTCTGCAAGTCGCGTTGAAAGCTTTTACATATAAAATCTAAGTCTATGTGCAATTAATGAAACTTTAACAGGGATGATTTATTTATTAACGTTAAGAACCAGTTTGGGTAAAATTCTATTTTTGGTAATCGAAGGTTTTGAGAAAGGTGAGGATTAGGGAAAAATAACATTTCTCTTGTGTTTGATATGCTGAAAAATGTGTTCATCGGTTGTATCCATCGTAATTTACACGATAATTTATTTAAGTGTCGATCTAATTTTTATATTGCGGATAATGGCTAAATGCAAGTAAGAATAACGATATACAGTAGGTCAAAAAAATGTTCATACATCCAGACGAATCCCATTTATTTGCAAATTTCGTAACTTAAAAACAATTTTAATAATAAAACTTTAATATATTTGCACAAATGAGGCATCGTTGCGCAGATTTATGATATAACTAGGAAACCGTCTTTTTGTACAAGGAAAATAAAGAAAAATGTCTTTAGGTATGCCTAAAAAAGTATTCACACACTATAAAAACTAAACTTTTGTAACCCTAAATAGTAATGAAATTTAGTCATTAATATTTGGTGGGTTACCCCTTAGCATCAATCACAGCTTACAAACGATTCATTAATTCAATTACATAAATTATAGGAAATATTTTCAGGTATTTTCGACTATTCGCCTAAAATAATATTGAGAAGTTGTTCTTTGCTCCATTTTTTTTTCTTATCTGCCTTTCCAAATGTTCCCATGAGTGCCTGATCGAAGTGAGATCAGGGGATTGCGGTGGCATTTTTAACAAGTGAAATGCTTTATGGAGTAACCACTTTTGAATTAATTTTGATGAATTCTTGAGCTCATTGCCTTGTCGAAAGTAAAAACTCTCTTCGAGTCCAAACTTTTCAACACTACTTTTTAAATTGGTTTCCAGGATATTTTTATATATGAATCTATCCATGTTTTCCTCAATAAAACTGAAATTACCCACACCATTTGCTGCCACACAGCCCCAGACCATCACGTTTCCACCATCATGTTTTACTGTTAGTTTCAAATTGCGCTTCTTCATTCTTTCCCCCAGTTTTCTCCACACTGTCTTGGCACCATCAGATCCAAATAAATTATATTTCCTCTCATCAGAGAAAATAACTTATTTCCAGAACTCCATGGGCTTTTTTATGTTTTCAAGTGCGAACGCAATACGTTCTGTTCACTTTATTTATCCAGGGCTTCTTGGCTGGTTTTCTCCCACGGAATCCCATTCCCTTGATATGGTATTTAATAGTCTCTGGATGAATTTTTTTGTTCAGTTGCCTGTTCTAATTGTGAAGCGAGATAAGGTGCGCTTACATTGGGATTCTTTTAATCTGCAGTAGGATGAAGCTTTCGTTGCGTTATTTTTCGCGACCTTCCAAAACGCGTTGAATTATTGACAGACTCTGTTGATTTGCATTTCTGTATGATGTACTGAATAGTAGCATAACTTAACACATTCTCCTATACTTTTATAAGATTTTCTTTCCTAATGACATTTGAGTATCAACTTTTTGACCTCTTCGCTAATTTCTTTTCCTCTTCATCTCATAACTATTATTTTTAACTTTACTTTGTTCTAACTTGTGTTAAAGTGAACTAGTGAAGGCTTATCGCAAATAAATGGAACTTGTAAATAGCGAATTTGGTAAAAAATAAACCAAAAAATCGGTGTGAATACTCTTTTGGGCATAACTAAAGACATTTTTTTCTAGTACAAGGAGACAGTTTCCGGGTTATACATTTCACAAATCTGCGTAACGATGCCTTATTTGTGCGAATACATTAAATTTTTATGATTTAAATTGTTTTCAAGTTACGAAAATGGCGAAAAAATGGGACTGGCCCGAGCGTCCTTTTGCCTACCGTAGTTCATATTTTCGTAATAGTTAACTTTTGTTGTCATTATTTAAATAAATCTTATACTAAAATTTAGCATTTTTGTTTTCATCATTCGGTAGGATATAATATTAGGTTTTTTTTATTTGCCAAGGAGAAACTTCTTGCAAACAAAGTCGATAAATTAAAGGCGAAACACAATCAAACAGCTCGATCTCACCGGCAAAATCCGGTGTTTTTGGTACAGGCGAAACGGGGTAATTACAGACGAAGAGAAATATGAACGCGACCGGCGAAACTTTAAAATTTGCATTTCGAAATTGGGGAGAGAGTAGTCTAAAAGTCGAGACCTTTTAAAACGCAACCGTTAGCAAATTGGGATATAAATTCTTTTCGTCCCTTTTTACAGAGGCGGAGTATTCGGAATTCCGTTAATGGTTAGCACTAATGAGTTTAAGAACGAACCGCTTCAAACTGTTGTAATTCCGTTAGTCTCCCCAGAACGAGGATAAAAGCCCGGTAAATTTCAAATATCTAGTTCTATTGAGTATCGAGAGATGACGCTCACATCGAAATTACTTGCAACCGGGTACGTGACAACTGGCAACGTGGAGACCAGTGCTGGTCGCTCGACTTGTTTCCGCACTTTTCTTCCAAATTTATATTTGGCGACTCACGAAGTGTTACATTGAAATTCGGAAATAAGACCCGTTCCGATGCATTCCTAAATTATAGAATTTCCAATATCTACCAAATTTGATTGAGTCCCAAAAAATGATCTTTCATAAAATAAAACATAAAAATGAACGCCTCTGAAACCTTTTCTGACCCGAAAAAAAGGGAAGTTTCTAAACCAACAACGAACGAGGTTCGCGAGGCAAGGAAAATAGAGGCCGAAATAAAACTAAACCTAATTGGTTTGCAAATCAGCCGCTCTGATCAAAGATAAGAGTCGAAATTGTAATTACTTTCTTAATTACAACTCAAATAGATAATTAGTTTTCGTTAGGAATTACGGCGAAACAATGCGAGGCGCCACAGAGTAACGATTTCGGATATTCTGCGTGCCTTTGGTAATTAAATGTTCTTTATGTCTTTGCAATTTTAAGCTTGATTTGGAACATTAACGAGTTTTTGTAGCGGTTTGTTTATTGGTCTACTTTGAGAACAATAATTGTTGCTTACGATAGAGAGAGCGGCACTACAATAGAAAAAGTCGAAATTTGTTGGGTTCGTGTGCGCTGCTCTTATGACACGATGAATTTTTGATGGTTTTTTAAAAGGTAATTTCGCCGGGTCTAGTTGCATCATTTTATATTAAATTCTTCAAAACGTTTTACTGCCTCTTTTAGTGGTGTTTCAACTTAACCCACGAAACATAATATAGCGGCCATAACTTTTAGACATAAGAAAACGAATTCATTTTACCCAAACATCCTTCACAAAGATTGTATCGAACGATATAATTAGGAGGCCACGTTGATGATCTCAAGTTTCTTACACCTAAATTTGATTTCGCATCCTCCGACGCGAGACATGGCTTATCTTTTCTGTGGATCTTGTGCGAGTCACCCTTTGACTTTAGAGCTTTGGCTGTGCCAGTGCTATCTGATTTGGAAAAGCTTTCGGCAGTGAAATTTAATCAGAAGATGTATCGAGAGTAAATGGGCTTTATTAGCTAATTGCATGCACATTTTCCCTGCCTGAATAATGACGTATTATTCCCTGCTTCTGTTTTAACAAACGATCATTTATATCGCTGGCTGAAAGAGATGGTAGAGAGCTGCCTTACGCCGTCGATTTCTTTATTAATCATACTCCATAAATAATAGCTTTTAGGTCACAACTTTTGATTAATCCGGCAATTAATCATTTGTTCCTAAAACCGCAATGTGTTGTTCTGGATTGCGAGAAACATTTTTCAAAATATTGACGTTTTAATGAAAGTGTTATGTAATGTATTAATTTCAGTCGACCGTGCTACAATAATTTCTTCTTCGAAGCGAAACGCAATTTTGGACTTTATCGTGCCACCCTGAAGGAAATTTTCGCCAATATTATCCCCGGCGCCAAAGCTAAAGAAAGGAAAAGAGTATACATCTGCGGCTCGATCCATCAATAAGGATTAGGCAAGCCTGAGGATTCTTTGAGCCGGGACTTTAACTGGATTTTCCGAAAAATTCGACCAAAAAGGGATTTTTGATCAATTCACTCGACCTAAACTCTAAATCTTGTATATCGCATTAAAAGCAAAGGTTATTGGACAAGTTTTATAGAGAGGAAATCTCGAGACCTGACATCAATAAATGGGAGATTTTTGGGTTGGGGAATTTTCGTATTGAATATTGGTTCTGAGAACAAATGAGCACGGATATACAAATGATTTTTTTGAGGAGTAGAAACTAAGAAAAATAGCGCTTTTCAGTTTGGGATTTCATTCAGTCTCGAAGAAGCATCACATAAATGTCAGACCTTCGTCAATTTTGCCGAAACAATATTCAAAATATGTGTGGACTGAAGTAGGCGCGATTTTAGATAAACGTTCAAACGATCGCTTGTCAGCAGATTTCCTTGCGTTTTAAAAGGTTGGTTTGATGTGCTTCTAAGGAATATTTAAGTTAATAATATCCTTTAGAAGATTCTTAAATTTACTAGCCTATTCGATTGTTCCTTGACAACCTGGCGAACATAAACTTTACAATATTAATAACGTGCTGCGAAGCTTTCTTGACAATTTGGTGGAGATAATCCTGTTTAATACACGGTTCCAGTTTAACATCAGTCACAATCACCGCATTTTTGTCATTATTTTTTCAGACCAAGGCTTTTATTTTAAAAATAAATACAAAGAAAATTATGGCCCTCGCGATCTCTAAGACTTTCTTTTTGTCTGGCGAAAACCTGGAAAAGCGTAGAAGATTTATCAGCGTTACATCACGCCTTAACTAAGACGTTCCGGAGATAATTTCAGTCCCTTAAAAAGGAAGATGCGCTTACGTTAAGCGGCGAAATGCATATATCAACGGTAAAATTTCCTCTGTCTAGATGTTTCTTTTGTTACACATTTTATTCCCCAGGAACTAATTGGGAACCGAACGTTGTTGAGATATTTCTTGATTTGAGTGATTTCGGGGTAATATATCGGCCGTCCTGCACCTGCACCAAGCAACACAATGTCGATTTCCACTATTTGATAATTAGGATATGAATATAATTTCCGTTTACGATTATTTCCCAATAAACAGCAAAAATACATTAGTTTCCAAGCCGGTTCAGTTTGTAACACAATTAAATCGAGTCAAAATGCCCATATAATGCAGTCCATGGACCGTTCCCTGGAACAGCGCCATTTTGTTTTAGGCCAGAGTGCTTTTAGCGCAATAAACATAAACTGGATTTTATCGAATTCAACGACAAAATTGCTAATATGTGCTTTTGTCATGATTGTGAAGGAGCTGAAATTAATTTATTTCGCAAAAAAGCGGCGTCAATAATCTCTGATAACCCTGGAAAATGATCAGTAAAAGTTTTAAATGTCTCTACCACCTGCTTCCCGAATTTACACGTTTCACATTTAGCTTTAGCTAATGTTGAAGGGGCGGTACCTCGTAAGTTTTGAGAAAATTAAAATCTGAAACAGCTCTAAAGTTTAAATTACATGGCATATTTCTGATTTTCTAGGAAAGCGTAGGGAGTTTCTCATAGAAGCCTCAGTGAAGTCCTACACGATTTCTTTTGGTGTAATTCAGATGTAAAGGCATAAAAGTAAAGGAAAAAGGTGGTGTTCGTTTTCCCTTCAAATGAAATTTCGAGCCATTATAAAAATCGGGAAGAAGGGGAAAACGACTCTCTCCATAATAATTGGACAAGTCGTAAGAAATTGAATTTGCCTGGAAATTAGTATACAGGGTGTGTCACACACGGCGCAAATTTCAGGGACGTTATTTGTCTGGCGATTTCTCAAATACTGGGACTTTCCAAAACCTAATCGCAATCGATTTATATACTCGAGCCCATCGATCTTCGCTGGCAATATGTTCCTTTAAGGGCCCTTAAATATACATAATATAACAAAAATATAAAATTTTATTGCAATGGAAAAGTCATATCGGGCCGGAATATCTAATAATCCGCATCCCTGCCGAATCCGACAGCGCCATGAGGGTGACAGGTGTTCCCGATGGCTACTTATGCTTTCTCCGGTTTAAATTCATATCTGCATCTTGAGAAGGCCGTAAACCGGGCCATATCGTCATTTGCTCCACCAGCTGACTTATTCGATGGAATAGAATAAGGGCAATTTAGGACATTTTCAATTTCCGGACGGATTACTGATGACTACTTTTAAATAACTCCTTTTAGGTAATTTATTTCCCGATGTAGACAGAATTAAAAGAAAATAGCCCCGGGACGTATTTTTACGTTTCGGCTCGAGCTCACGCTCCATCAAAGATGCCCTCGTAAACAGCTTCCGGGGGAGCAATCTTGATTCACGATTGCGGGCTATATACATTCGAATTTGCAAATAAACTATTTCGAATTTGGGAACGCACCGACAGCAAAAATCTCTCCACATCTGAGCTCTGTTTATAAAAGGGCCCTCGACGTTCTCGCTGTGTCAGCTGACACAGGCCGCGGTATTGTCCCACAACCAGGCTGTAAAATTATTAATTCGAGCAGATTTTGGATGGGGATGCATTCGCGTTGTCCCCGTCACAAAAAAATCAACACAATCGTTTAAAACTGAGCGGATTTGCGCTAGGAGAGCGATTCAAACAAAAAAAAGGATGAGCGCTACAAAAGCGCCGATATAGCAGTTGTTTTACCGGTATTAACAGCTGTTTAGTGCCGTAAAAAATTTGCGGAAGAGAATTTCCGTCAAACGTTACCAAATTGTGCCAACACCCAGCACCGGCCTGCAGGGAGGAGCGACGGCCCGGGGCCGCAGACTAGGAAGGGCGGCGATTTTTCGTGGGGGCAGGGGGGCGGCGATTAAAAATTTCGTGCAGGCCGCAAGACGTGCCAAGGCCGGCACTGCTTAGAACAACAAAAATCCCAGAGAAAACTAACGCACACACCGACCGATACCTCAACAATAGCTCGCCATGTATTCCCCAAAAAGCTGTCCAGGGCTCAAATGACTGCTTTCTTATGTAAAAGGGCTAAAATGACAAATGACCCGGGTCTCACGAGATAAATATTTAAAAGGAAAAACCGCCAATCGAAAACCGTAACATTCAGGAACCGAAAGAAAATGGAAAACAGATTAAATGGTGAGACGTGACCGTTTTAAGGATGGGGCAAATATTATGATAAGGGGGCGCGAAGAATTCAGATTAGTTAGGGAAAGAAGTTATCTTATTTCGGAAAAACATTATTATAAAATGTAAAACGATCCGAAAGTATGCCGTTCACGTTTGCTCTAACCGCTTATTCCTCCAGGATCACATTTTGCACGCCGTACATGCAGTCGGTTTTATCTTTTCTTAACCTACGGGTTTTACTCGTCATTACTCAGTATAGCTCTGTGTTTTTGCCTTAAAGGAAAAATGTACGATTTTATGATTACAACGTCATATTTGTGAGACGCCCTGTATAAATTTTGATGCCTTAGATGTTTAATTTAAGCGGCGCCTCTAGAACGAACAGTCGCGATTACAAGTTAATACCGCATAAACAAAATAGGCTCCTTCGGATGTTTCGTCGCAGAATGTCTTTTACGGTTATAACGTGCATAAAAAATTATGCAGTAAATTATCTGTACGCCCTGGAGGGCCAATTTTTCGGCTCGCTTTCTTAGAAAATTTGTTTTACGCGCACCGACATTCATTCATACAACGGGTGACGTTTTTATTCGCGGAAAACGCCGTAAAAGTGTCTTCCTTCAGTTGGTTTATGGTGATGTCTCCCTTCGTGTGTCCTGTTCACTAAACGACTCTATATTTTTTGTGTTCGGTTTTTCACCACTTCAATAAGATAAACTTCGAGGATCGATCTCGGATGCAGGAAGGGAGGAATCATGAAATATTAAAAAGACTGCTAGTAAAAACACATGCATAATCAAAATCCGGATCTCCATTATCAAAGAAAACAAAGAAAACGACTATATTGAATGGTCAAGGGGGGCACCGCAACACCGCAAAGTCTTACATCTTCCCCTATTTTAAACACCGTGCACTTCTTACGGCAACGTCCATCTCACTGCTACACGTTACTCCTAATGGAAACATCCAAGACTGGCGCTACTAGCCTCGCCGTTGATCTACTGACACAATGGCGAACGTCGTTTTTACTTAGTTTTAGACGTTCCTGCTGGCAGAAAAAAACAGGAAGGAAAATGTCATTGCATGGGACCCCTCTCGCTGAATGGTCCTCAGAATTCTTAAAGAAAAAGGCTTGGATAGAGGCAGTCTTATGAGAAATTCATGGCAACTCATTGAAATGTAAAAGATTGAGCTAGATAGCCAGAGCGACCCTGTTACATATGTATTGTTACGGCTGAACAATGTTTGCTTACATGGGCTTTGAATAATAGTGGTTAATCGGACGCTGGAGGACAACTCCACATATTTATCCGGTATATTTAAATAAACGTTGTTTTGTTATTTGTTTTCTTTCCCATTTTTATCTGAAATATCCGGGCGGACTCCTTGAAAGAGATGGGATTAGTCGCAATAATATGCGAACGTCTCGTACTGAGGAAAACTCATTTCCAAGTACAATAGTATTGTGGTATCAAAGCGGGCTTTACAAAGCCATCAAAACAACAGCTTATCTGTTGCTTTATACACCAACCCGTCAAAGACTTCTTGCTTATTTTACGGGTGAACTTTTGAAAAAGTTCGATAACACGGCCGTGTCAATACTTAACCCAATTTCCCGGAGCATCAGTCGAAAAGTGGGGGGAATTCTAGAGCCGTTATATTCTGCATTCGGCAGCAGATTTTTATTTTATCGCGAGAAAAAAACAGGTCGAAACAAAACGTTTTCCAACTCGCTGATAAAAGATACTCGAGTTTTATAAAACACTTCCGATACACAATCAAAGTATGCTTTGTCGTTCGTTGGGCGCTCCAGTTATTGGCAGCTACGTTATCGAATGTCCTCGGTTTTGTTCCGTTTTTAGGACTCTTTCAGCTATGTGAATGAGTTTGGATGCAGAATAGTCGAAATTTAAAACTTACGTCACCGCTACGTCAAAAATCCGTCGAGGTGGTGCCACTCGTCGATAGATGACGCTATGTCAAAATTCGAAGCAACTATCACGGACAAATAGCGCATTCGCCATAAAATCAGGTCAGCTCGGCGCGGGACACCTTCGTCTGGAAAATATTTTAAACGAAGTCATTTTTCGTTTATTCACAAATCTAAGAATCTCCTTGTCTCACTTCAAGTCGTTCAAATTTCAGAGATTACTTAGTGATGTGTTTTTCCCGAGGATAACTCCGTTTTACTTTACTCAATTGAAGACATTTTTAATAAGGTTAGCTAAATTCAAAACGCATCCCAGGAGCACTTGTTCCTGCAATGAAAACGTTTTAGGAACATTATGATTTTGCTATCAGCTTCACAACTTGAGTAATTAGGGCTTGAAGAGTACGTGCTTGACGCAGAACTGCTATAAGTATAACATTCAGCTTGTAATTAGAAACTCCTTGATAATTTGATTAATTCTTTAAATTTTGGGTTTTAAAACCGAGTTGCATTGAAACTAAGTGAATGGGAGCAATTTTTCACGGGCCGCACCTGAATTAAGCTTGTTTACTTTGCACTGAAGAGACTAACATAGAACGATCAGATTTCCAGCATAACTGCTCACAGAAAATTACGGAGAAGAATGATATGTTTTCGCTGGTTAAGGGCGGTTTTATGTGGCCCCCTCTCGCTGAGTACTAATGAGCCCCACTTGTCCATGACGTCAGGCGTCCTCACATATATGAGATAATATAAAAATGGGATGAAATGCAGATGACCATATGATAACGCAGATGTTCCCATAACGATACAGATGGCTACATAATTCCTGTTGCAGCCCAGTAGTATCGCAAGCGGAGCTCTGGGACGGTTCCTCAGCTATGTACCAAATCGTATTATGATGATCCACATTACAATCTCAAAATAAGAAATAAGTAGGGACGTGTAGTCTCTAAATCTTTGAAGTTTTCTTTGGTTTCAAAGCCAGAGCGAACATGGCTATGAATTTATCTCAGTGTATTCAAAAATCCAAGTAAATTTATGTTTACAAAAATAAAAATTAATCATACTTACTCTGCCTGATAGAGGTCTGCGCGAGATGGGAATGAACCTGGAAGTAAAAATGTTGCTTTAAGTCGCTAGGTAAAACGCTCATTCGTAATAAACTATAAAGTTTTACAAGTTTTATGGACGCTTAAATTTAAAAGTATAATTTTATGTCGGGGTCGTCTTGACAAGAAAACGACCAAAAACGGCGGCAGATAAGAACAGGAATTAAATTGCTCATTTTTGTGAGGGTTCGGCTCAAGTGCGGATTTTTCGCAAGTAGCGTTTCGAACGGTTTATGCAAACATTTCAAACGGTTTTGGATTAATAACAACGCTGCAGTTGTTACTGCCGCTGGTTCTCCCAATGCTTTTAAGAAAATCTATTTGATCCTCTTCGGGTGGACTTCAGGGTTGATTCGAAATTATATTTGTTATATCTAAAATAAAATTCACAAAAACAATCAAAACCTTTTCCCTTAATGTGCCTTTCGGACGAAGTCTGGAAATATCGCTTCCCGCGAACATTCTAAAATTCGAAACCCGTTAATGTTATCGATAAATTCTCACCTAACCGAAAGGGCGATACCAGTAAAGTATATCTTAAATTTTGAGGATTGAAAAATCCGTGAGTGCATACATCAACTCATTCTGAAAGCGAGTTGTATCGGCATGGAGGCTAAGTGGATATAGGTCCTTAAAAAAGGTGGTTATTGCTGGATTCAGCCAAGCACCGACAGAAGCACAAGAAGGTCTGAAGGGCATCGCAACAAAAGGGACGTTCATATTCATCTCTCTTTCGGAAATTTGGATATTAAAATTACTTATCAACACCGACACATCTTTCCAAATGGTTACGTGCTTGGCCAAGCTGCACAGTAAACTTATACAAGAAACCGTCTAATATGTTTTGTATCGGAAGAAGCCGGCTGAAATGGACGAAAAACGTCGATTCTCTGGACCATCCGAGGAACAGGTGCGGGAAAACCGTCTTCTCCCACAGTTCATCATTTGCCACATCGCTGAAATGGGTTCATATATCCAGACACCGCTTTTCGACAACTTTCCATATTTTTCCAGGCCAAGATTGATGACGATGCGTTCGGGTTTAAAATAATGAGCTTTCGGATTTATATACTCGCGCGATGCCCGAGTCTGCCCCATCCCCAAATATTAACTAATTGGCACCGCGTCTTGGCCCCCCCGAAGATGGCACTATCTTGTTAATGTCTTGCTGCAAATAATTAATATTAATACCGGGTAATTTGTCGACGGATTGTTTATCAGCCTGACCCTTTCCGTTAATTTCATGACCCGACCCTATAAATTACTGACTTGGAAACGTGAACACGTTCACTCTAATAACCGTCAGACGGACTAAATGCAACCTTAACAGTATTCGATGCGATTAATTTAAATTTCGCACTTTCTTGAAGAGAGGGCATGGCAATCAACCAGAGGCATGACTGCATACACTTTACATCTTCAAATTCCGAGGTCAGGAATTATTCAGGGGATGCTGCAACGACGTAAAGCCTGTTTTGTTCCCTGTACGTGGCGGGCTTTGCAATTTTTAAACTAGGTAATTTTGAGGTAGTTGCATGGGATGTTCCATATTTTAACGCGCATCCTAGCATAAGAAATACATCTTTTTCAAATTCCTTTTAAGACTGAAACGCGATTTAAAAGACGGCCGTCCCTTAAAATCTCAACCCTGGAATTAATGGAAGTCTCGAAGTTTTACAGCTAGTTTTGTTGGAGGCTGTTAATCCGGCTGCTTTTCTTTGATAGGCCGTATAATCTCGGTAATTAGTTTATTGCTAATAAAGTTAGCTAACTTCAAAACGCCTCCGAGGGGCACCATACCGAAAAGAGACTTTCCTACGGTGGTGAAGTTTTGGGAACATTACGATTTCGCTTGTCTCCCACCGCAGTATACGTAGAAAAGTTTAGTGTCTGAAAACTATGGTCCATTTATTTTCAAGAGAGACACGATCAAAACAATGCTAAATGAGTCATCCACCACGTGGCCAGCAATGGATTGGTCTACACCTGCAGGTGGAGTGTCGTTTTACAGGGCTGCAATCAGTCTCATTTTCGTTGTTTTTGTACGTATCTGCATGCATATTATTAACTTTCACTTATTGTTGTTTATGATTTTTTCGGCTACCGCCGTTGATACACTGTGTGTGTATGAATATATAACAAGAATAAATAAACAATATATAATACATAACATAACGGCTTTTATTACATTTTCAGAGAGCCTAAGTGCGGCCCTGTCCAACAGTTTTGCTGTGATTGGTCGTTTACACGCGTGACGCAGAACATGAGACAGGCATTTTGCTTAGATTGTCATCAAAAAACTTTCGATTATTTCATTGACTCGAACCATCTCATTGAGAGTTGTTGCATTTTCATGGAATTTAAACAGATTTCAATTGAGATTAAGTCATTGCAAATTGTTTTAAATAGATGTGGGGTGTGGCCAAGTGGCCCATTTGCATGGCCAGCACGATTCTGGGACAGCTCCGGTGATGTGCCAGTTTCGGGTCAAAGACGTCATTTCTATTGTTTAAAGAATACGTGGTGGCACATGGTTTTAGCTTCTCCTCTGCCTGGTCTGTTTTGAAGTTTCTCTCAAGGCAACATAATTGTCTTACATAGTATCGCTCTTTTATTTTGCTACTCCTTCTCGCCTCTCCGTGCGGATCCGCTGGTTTCAGTCAGATAAAAGTGTTTATTATTTCTGATTTCCCTTTGAGAGCTTTCTTAATTTTTGGCTTATTTAACTTTATCGCATTTTAATTGCTTTTGCTGAAAAAGTCCTTAATTTCAGGGATTTTACTTGCTCTAATCAAACTCCAACACTCTATGTCAGTTTGATGGGATTTGCACTTAATTATACGTCTCGAATTCAAATTGCACTATAAATAAAAAGTTTTCCTCCTCACTCCCTCAAATTCCTTTTTTCAGCTGAAAAACTAGAGCTTCGTGTTGTCACGAGACATCTGTTTGATATTAAAATTTTCTTTTTAATAAATTACCGCCGACAAGACTCTAATCCAGAATTATGACACCTTGTGCCTCGGTCTGTCCTTATATTTACCAACGGATAACATCACAATGCTTGATCCCTTGATATATATTAGTTCGCGTTTGGTGGCGGCTGACTAAGCTCAAAAAATGTTTGGGAGGGTTCAAATGTCCCGCTGACATGCTTTTGAAGCGAGCTCAGGGGCTGATTTGCTGTTCATGTATAACGCTAATTTTCGGTCAAGTTAGGAGTATCGCGATTCATAAAAGTGACCTCACATTTAACTTTTCGGCTGCAGTGTGGCAAAAAGTACAGTCTTGGTAAAGAAACCGACATTGATTTATAGCGAAGTTCTAATGCTAAATAAAAATAAGTGCGAAGCGATGTTCCCGCCCTTTCTCCTTTGGCCCGCAATTAATCTTTTTTATTAGTAGTTCTTGTTTTTGCCTAACAAATTAATGGTGAAACCCCTTATCCCTGTTAATCAACTTTTTCGTCTGTTGGCGCTTTTAGTGCCAATATATAAGAAGTACCAAATTTCGGAAATATAAGCCATTGTTTATTTAACTATGCGACGCGCAATACAGGGCGGTCAACGCTTATTTCGAAAGCCATGTTGCAATTTGACGCCTTTAACCTGAGAAAAAAATTACCTTTTCAGTAACACAAACCGACTTTTGTTTACTTTATTTTTTCATTATTTTATTTTATTAATTTCATTAATTAGCCATTTTATACCAAACTATAGATAAATGTAGTTTGAAGAGGATTCTTAAAGAAAATTCGTTCGATAGTGGCACTGATAATATCATTTTTTGATTCACAAAACAAGTGACCGAATTGCCACGTGGATGATCCTCTAACTAGAATTTTCATGTATTCTGGTCGCACTTTCGTCATACACATATTATACGTACACTGTTAGATGCCTACTTTAATTCGTAGTTGGACAAAGTTTAAAATGTGAAACAGTTACCGAGGAAATCAGAAAAGCTGTTCTATTAAATGAAATTATACTTGAACAATTTGGGGTCTATCATCCCTTTCGTGGCACAACGTCGCTTTCCAATGCCATTCAAATCATTGAATATTTTATGAGTCGGGACTACTTACAGCGTAACCCACACAAACAGGAAACTTTTTAATAAAAGAAAGACACAAATCTCGTAACAAGAAAAGTTTCAGTTAACGCGAGTCTGCTTTTTCACGATTGACAGATGCTCTTTCGATTCTAGCCGATCTCAGGGGGAATTAAACACAGTTTCCAGTCGCACTTTTCTATTTAAATTCCCCGCTAAGGCTGCCACACGTCTGAAATATTGAACCAAGACCTGGCCGATCTGACAGATTTAGCATTTTTGCCCTGCCGAGAAACCTTTTATTGGAAACGTTTCTGTTTTACTTATTTATGGATTTGATTTGTTTTGTGACATGTTCGAAGGAGGCTGTCTCGCTATTTTCAGCCATTTAAATGAAGTTTTTGCGGTTAAAACAGAATTACTATTATGGTGATTGTCCTGAAACGAATTGACTCAAGTGGCAATAACTCAATTGTCGGACGAAAAAGTGCACAGTCACATTCTCGTGATCAATTCATCCTCCTTATTTCCTACCTAATATGTCCAGTACAGGAGTGCGAAGTATTAATAGATTCGTAGTGACCGGCGGCGTTCAAAATGGCTTCGCACGGAAATAACGGCCCGAAATCAATCGGATTCTCCCATCCCGTTTAGGGACATAATAGGAAGGACCTACAGGAAATTAAAATAAAGGTATCTAACCATGTGAGAGCATAAACTAATATCTCACTTCATTGACAGATAGGTTCGGACGAAGAGAGAGAGAGAAAAGTACAGTAATTTAAATTTGCGGGTATTTTGGATGTTTGGAACGACAAAGGAAAATTATTTTGTAGAATTACAAGAACTGAATTAATCCGCCAAATTCGTCGACAAACCATGACATTTCAAGTTAGTATAAAACGATTTTACAAAGCAATTGTTGCTTTATGACCATTGCGGTGAAGATCACATATTTTCAAAGCGTTGAGGAAGCCAGAAATGCCTGCCTTATGTCCGTACAGATTGAAAATAATTACTCTTGTATTTTATCTATCACTGCACAGAATGTCTTGTGAAAGCCGGTCAGAGACGGCTCTAAACCTACCTCCTCTTAGACCAATTTTTTCTATAAAAAAACTATTCCCAGAGTTAATGTTGTTGTGAGATTATTACCGCTTACCATTTAGTCGAGAGCCTGGAAAACATTTTTATCTAGATTAGTAGATTTCCGGTTAAAAAAACGATTTTTGTGGCGCTACTGACTTATAAGGTGGTCCGTTCAAAGGGGAATCGTCCTACTTGTCCCTCGATCTTGCCGGATCCGGGATAAGCCCGCTAAGCCTCGTGTTACCTTCATTGATGTCATAATTCTTGCTTAGCGTCAACTTTCCTGGTGAGAAATGTCCCCTTTATTGTTTAGCGCTCATTTGTTCTTTATTTCATTGTTTGCGGTCCTTTCTCCGCGCATTTACAAGTGCAGGTTTGTGCCGGTCGATCGGGCAGAGAAAACTAATCGAAGAACAGAGAAACTTCCTAATTCGAGACGGTTAATTAAAACTGATACCTCCATTGCTTATAACTAAGCGGGGCCCCGTAACAAAATAGACCAAATAATGTAATTCGTTTGCTTTCGCAAATTACGAGAATATGTGGGGAAGATTAGATGATGTTTGCAGGGACGTTGTTTAATTTTCCCCGTAATGCTTTGTTTATCGCGTGTTTGTATTACAAATGACACACCGGAGTTGCCATAAACTAAAGGCGATAGTTTTAATTTTGAAGGTGCGCGCAAGCTTTCCCCCAAAGAAACTAAAAGGGGAGTTTCAGGGGAAGTAGGCGATAGTTGCCTAATCAGGAACTTTATCAAAGCCAAGGAACTAATTGCAATGTGCAAGCTTAGGAAGTGGTGTTGTTTTTCATTTGGAAATTTACTTAGGAGGTGTTTAAACGATAGGGTTAACCCTCTAAAATTGTTGCCGCATTTTTTTTTTAAGTTAAAAGGACATGGGAAGAAATACGAACTAAATGACGATACAATTGAGATAATGCCATGACGCTTACACAAATTTCAAGGACGCAGAACCGTGACCGAAGTCCTACTACCATCAATTCGCTTGAACAAGTTTAAGTTTTGTATAAAACAGTTTATCTGGGACTTTTCTGTAAGAGAAACGGCGTACATTCGGGCGGTTTTAATACATGTGAGACAAACAACACGGTTTTAAGCGGGACTTGAAGAGACTTCCACGTCATCGGCTAAACCCTACGTCCTGTTGACCCTCTCCCGGTGCCAAACATTTTAACGCTAAATAATCATAAATCCTCCATTTAGTCACCGAACGCCAATGGATAAATAAGAAAACGCAGTGTTTACAAAAAAAGGAGTTAAGGCAGGTAGCCTGCGAGTTCAGGGGGTTAGGCATATCCATCCGCAGAGCGTCCAACCCCACCAAAAGTGTTGTGGGCCGCACTTTCGACGCCAACGACCTGCCGTCGCGACGTCGCAAGCACATGGTCGTCGGCTGTCCGTCCCGACGCACGGTCGCTCGAAATCGCGGATGCTCGCCGCAAATCGCGGACGCTTTTGTTTACATCGTTGACTGATTTGATTTAATTTAATTCGAGGATCTTTCTACTGTTCTTTCAATGTCAATGCCGATGAGACTGTGTCAGTTTGTGGGTCAAGACTGGCTAGCTTTGCATTGAAAAAACAAAAGACTGTTTCAGTGGAGTTTGTTTTCAATCGAAATGGTCAAGGAGGGTTGATTGCAAGGTATACAATGGAAGGATATGGGAAAAAATTCTTAACAGTTGTTTGAGCAATTTTTTTCTTTATATATAATCCCGTATGATTAATATTTCAGTCATGTTTTAAATGCGGAAATTTGATAAAACAAAAATGATGAATAAAATATTTATGTTTCACTGATACCGTTGTACAAAATTCAAACATATTATTTTTAAAAAGGATCTCGGCAAAGGCAGCTATTGAATTAATGAAATTATTTCTCTGTAAATAAATGTTCAAAGACTGTATTTTTGTTTGAATAATTATTATCGGGGAGTGTGTTTGAAAACAAAATCACCTTTAATTTAATATTTTTTCAGATTTATTTTATAATTTCTTTAGTAACTTTATCTCTGGCTTCAGATCCAGAACGATCCACTAAATCAAAAGTTATGAGAAAAATCAAAATTCCCCTCCTGCAACGATATGTCGTCTCTAACCGCAGGTGCTGAAATGACTGGCATTCTTCGGAGGCTCGTTTTCGGAATCGTCTTCCAGATCTTCCTACAGAGTCAAAGTAAGTGAACACTCGAAAATGTAATGATTAATTCAGCTTAAATAGACTGTGAAGAACGTTTCGCATTGAAGCCTTTTTTTCAAATCCACGCAAAATTTCAAAATGTAAAAGAGGAATTAGAACCTCATCAAGATGATTTTTTTCAATATCTCTTTGATGGTAATTACTTTGCGGATAATCGCAATAGCCCCGATGAAATATTACAAAAGGAATTAAATTCTCCTTTATTCAATATTTCCTAGACAATAATAATCGTTCCATGAGTTTTCGAAATATCGACGATAAAATATAACAAGAAAATTAAACCATTTTTTAAACTAAATTGGTCGCCAGTTGTCAAATTGGAATTTACCTATCCCAGTGAATTAAGCGATCCACCAAAACACAGGTTTTTTCGCCCCTAACATAGCAACTATCGGTGGTGCCATCTATTTGTGCTATCGATCAGTGACTACCGCACTTGGTGCGACATTCGACTAGAAAGATCAGGAATTGAACGTGAGTTCATTATAAATTTATAAAGGAAAAAAGTACTCATTTAATTAAACTCGCTATTTAAATATAACTGACTCTTAGAAGTGCTCTTTCAATTATTGCGCATAGTGCATAGACCGACAGTGTAGCTATTTAAAAATGACCAAAAATAATGCAGGTGTGCTTAATCTCCCGCGCAGTTTATATAAACTTCCTATTTGCTATTGAGTATAGAGATTAGCTGATCCTTATTGCTCCTAATTCATTGAAACCCAAACACGATTCTAATGAACTTGGCAAAAGCCCCCGTATCCATTGGCGCACGGTGTGTTGCCGGCTATAGGAGCGTGCCATTGTGACGCGTGCCAGACAAGAATGGATTTACGTATGTTTATACGTGTTGAAGGGAGTCACCACTAAGGCTTGAAATAGAGGTAGAAAACTACCGGGGGTGCTGCATAACTTTAAACTCTCCTCGTATTGTTTTTGTATGCTTATACCACTTTGACTTCGAATTTTGATTATTTTTTCTAATCACTCACATGACAGCTAAACGGACTGGAATTGACCTTTGCCTAGAACACTATTATTGATTTCGAACTAGTCCCAATTGCAAAAGTTTGAATACGCCGAAATCCTGAACTTCTAAAGCTCGATTCTGCAAATTCGTGTAAATTCTGCCCTGCACGAAAAACAGTGTTAAATAACGGCAAGGAATAATTAGGGTTTAACACGCAAACGAAACATCAACGTCTCCTTTCTCTCTGTGTGTAATACGTTTACTGTGATTGTTAGACTTATTTACACCGGTGCTGTAGATATTTCCCCGTGTGCTGAGCTTTTCCCGACGAAAAGGAAATCTTCCTCCAGAGGCTAATAAGCAGCAAAAGCTATTTAACCATATTCCAAAGGTTGCCATTGAGGCAAGTGCCCCGACGTTATTCCTGGACGATATAACTATTTGGTCCGGCGATGTTTTTCAAGTGAGCCGAATAAAGAAAGCGCTTTATGGGCAGTAACAGACCCTTTTCTTTCTAGGATATTTATGAATTTTCTCGTGTATAGAGGTCATTTTGGCTTAGCCGAGTTTACAACACCTTTGATACCGTGGGCAGAAGAGAGAAAGAATGCAATAAGCGCAATTCTGGTGAACGTGGATAATACAATTAGCAGACAAAACACGCCCTCACTCATTTTTCCAATTCCCTTTTACAAGTGCTCGTAATTCATGGTTCCTGCGGGAAAACCAACTGCATTTATAGGGACGCGTGGAGTGGCGGCCAAATGTAAAATTCACTCAAATAAACGGGCAAATAATACCGTCAAATGCAAAAAACTCGTCTTCACATCATCTTGATTTATATCTTTGCGACTTTTTGCGTTTGCTTTGGCGTTCGTAGATATATGAATTTTCTGTTGCTTTTCGACACGATGCATGATCTTCATCAAATGTTTCATCCCTCTTGGGAGTGCAACCAAAATATCGGATTTGAAAAGCTTAAATGTTCATTTGTGTCCCTCTAGGGCTCATCTGTGAGGATCATCTTTGTATTATATAGACTATTCTACCACTAAATTTGATTCACCCACGTTTCGTTTCGTGCAGGGTAATGAAAACTGAAACTGGGTAAATATGCAATTTCGGTCCTTTCGGAATTGAAATAGAGTTGAAATTTGGCATTGCCCCAGGGATAACTGATCCCTAAACCATCAAACTGCTCAATTTGTCTCTGTTTGGACAGGATTTTAGGTTTCAAAATTTTTTTAAAAATACGCTCAACTTATTTACACGTTTGACAAAAAGTTTTGTTTACTTATAGTTAGTATTTTTCAGGTTTCCGACTACGAAACCGTGCAATAGACCGCCTCTACTCGGCTTAAGAAAACACCCAGGGCGGTATTAAATTATTAACATACTTTATGATAAAATTTCCGCCCCATTTGCTTGTTTGGCGCCAGCTGGCTTTTATACTTTTATACTTTTACGGCTTATGAGATATTAAAAGCGAGCTGTCCTCAGATAGCACGGCTCGTGTACTTAAGTGTTTAGAAGAAAAGCAGTGGGCGGAGCTCTCGGACTACTTCTGCATGAAAGCAGGGAAAAATAACTAATTTGTTCACTTTTTGGGGAGCCATTTGGGGGTACTTATAATACCTGTGCATAAGTTTGTCAAAGTTGTAAAATAGAAGTTCTCAAGGGCATACCGGTAGTGCATACTTTACGGTAATTGCCTGTAAGCACGAATGGTAATTGTTTTCAATTTCCTTAATGGGCAAAGTTGCTATTCTCAATATCTACTAATCACATGGATTGTTTGGAATTTCCTGGAAATCTTTTTATGATAAAAAGGTTCTTGCCACGAGATTAGCGATATTACTTCGCATGATCTCCCACTGAATGTTCTCTTCCGGTAATGAACCCAAACGTTCTTACTGTTACGACACGAAATTCGCAGCTCATGCAGTGGTGAAAAAAGGGTTTATTTTTCAAGATGGGGGATGGGAAAAACAAAACTCTGTCCTCCGAAAGATGGATAATACATTTGTAATTTGTCCGGAGGTCGATCGGCGTTAGATAACAAAATGAAGAATGGCCAAGATAAAGGAGATCAAGGGCTCCCAAGGGCCCCGGCCTTATGTCACCCGTGGGAGCGTCGTCTTACGTCACGCGGGTCACTTTAAATGGAGATGGAATGTTTTCTTTTAATTTATTTTCTTTCACGTTTTAACGCCACTCCGGCCCCGATCGTGATACGTGTGCCGCAATGAAATTACACCTTCTTACTGATAATGCTAAGATAACTTTTCCATTGCGGCTTTAAAATTTATATCCCGAAATCCACTTTTCGGACGGCCCGTCACGTGTGTGTTTTCCAGTTTAAATTAAACCTTAAAATTCATTTTATAATCGACAAATCACTCGAAAAATGTACTAAGTCCTTAATTGATGATTAAAAATAATCGTTTCGACCTGCAGTTAAGTTCCCGTTTTGAGTGCCAATTAAAAATATCTTGAACCGAGGAAAAACGGATATCAGCCATGTATTTTTTACCATTATGATGTCGGAAAAAATCTATTGAGCTGCATTTAGGACCGACTACATTTTGATTGATTTATGAAATTAGTGTCGAGATATTCTTGACAAAATCGCGTAGGAGTCTCTCGTTTTCGGACCTACTAAGTGTACTGCGCAAAAACTCCCTGGCTAAAATCTTAATTGTTTATAATTCAAAGGACAAAAAAGGGGGGATTGCAAAGAAGTCGGGGCACCTGCTCCATAATGCATGAGTTTTTAAGCAGTTTATTATTGAACGAGGCTCATGTAACTACAAGAGGAGGCAGTTTAAGACAATAGCGAAACGCGGTAGCTGCAAAGGATATGAATACAGCCCCTTGGCTGCTCCGCTAATAAATCGCTCTACTGCAGTTAGTTCATATGGTGTACGTTTATGAATATTTGATGGGCTTTTGTATAAAGATCTGAATTAACATATGGGTGAAATAAGCTAAACTTTAAACGAATCAAAAAATTGATAGATTACCACGTATACGGCACAAAAGTAGTGTATCCATTAGGATCGTAGCCATTCTTTTCCATAAACAGGACGGTCTGATATTTTCCCGTCACGTGTATATTATATCTCTCTCTTGGGGCGCTCCGCGTTACATAACTTCTCCTAAAAGAAGTTGAAACCTGTTTGTTTCTTTGCGTCCTTTCGAGCTGCACCACTTTTATTTCACTTTATTGATAAAAATTGTACAACAAAAGGATTAAGGAAAGCAACCGGAGGTATTTCCTGTTTTATTGCCGAGACGTTTGAAATTTTATTAGGGCCACTCGAATGGTTTCTAATGGGACAATTATCCAATTTCTGAAGCGCGTGTTTGTTTTTAGATATTTTATTAACCGTATGGTGGCACATTTGTTGTACCAAGAACTGTACACACCGCGTACTAGTACCGATATTTCACGGTTCTGATACATTTGCCCCCAGATATTCTCCATGGAAACGCTTAACTTGAAGCAGGGGTTTGGATAATTCATCCATTTATCTGAAATTCTTCGTAAAGTTGCGGATGTGGATTATACAGAGTGTTAATTAAGTATATAAATGATTTCTAAGGAAAGCATTTTCAGCCGATTTTATGACAAAAGGATCCTATACATAGTTAAATCAATGAATATTTGTGTGAATGTCACCAACACAAGGTCATTAAATTCATACGACTCAATAAATTGTAACTTCGGTGTTGCCGACGAAGTATCTATTAGTGAGAATTCATTCACTACCAGTTCTACAGTAATATACAGAGCAGTAAATTATCACAAATACGTAACACTAGTTCCACGAAACTCTCCTCTGAATGTTTTCTGACCAAAGTCGCATTCATACAGTCTGAATCAGGAAAAAGCACTCATGGACTATGCCCATTATATATACCGAGTGATCATTTAAATTTCATATCTAGTCAGCAGTGAAATTTTACACAAGAGAAATACAAGATAAAAAGTAGGTCGTAGCTTGATTATATACCGGAAAATGTTAAAATTAATTTTTGATAAAGGAGCCGAGTAAGGTTTTATTTACTTTTAATTTTAAAATTTCAGTTAAACATTAAGGCTATTTTTTAACAAAACAAGTACAAACAATCGGTTGAAAAATTCACAATAATTGCTGAAAATGTTGTCCATTCACTTCAATGTACAAATTTACACGACGCTTCATACTCTCGAAAACATTGTCAAGAACTTCTGGGGTGATATTTGCACACTCTGCTTTAGTCCGTTCCTTAAGGTCTTCGATTGTGTGTGCTGGTTGTCGAAAAACGTTATTTTTTAAAGTTGGGAACAAGAAGTAATCCAGTGGCGTAAGGTCTGGGGAGCGAGGTGGGCAGATACGCTCTGTATGTAAACTTATCAAACGATTGACATAATATTATCTTAGATAATCTAAGGTTGTACGAGCTGTATGAGCTGTTGCTCCATCATGTTAGAAATAACCTTGTTGTAATTCGTCATGGTGTAGTTGATTAATGAACTCGTCCAACATGTTTTGATATCGCTCTGCTGTAACACTCTCGTTGAAGAAAATTGGTCCAATTAAACGTCTTTGGGAGACAGCAACCTAAACTCAAATTTTTTGCGGATGTATTGGAGATTCTTGAAATATTGAGGATTATTTGCATTCCACATTCATATATGTTGAGAGTTCACATATCCTGACAAATAAAATCAGGCTTCACCACTAAAGAATGATGGATCCAGAAGATTGTTATTCACTGTCTCATTGAACCAGGTGCAAAAAGTTATCCTCGTTTCATAATCTAAAGGTTGAAGTTCTTGGAACACTTGCATTTTGTAGGAAAACAAATTTAGCTTCTTCTTGAGAATTCTGTGACAGGTACCATAAGATAAGTCGATCTGCTGTGACAATTTCCTTAAAGAAGTATTCGGGTTTTCATGCATTATCTGTCTTACATTTTCTACAGTGTCTGTAATTCGTTTTTTTGGTCTTCTGCCGCCTGACTTTCTTTGAATGCTGCCGGTTTCACGAAATAAATTTACAACATACTTCAGTACATTTGCGAAGTTCAGTGCATCGGTTACAACTTTAGGAAAATGTTCACGAAATTCTCGAAAACAGGATGAACTTCATAAACCCATTTTCCATTAATTTGATGTCCATTACGAAAATAGGCTTCAATCACAAATGTTTCCTGCTTGTCCGTGAACACCATTTTGCGGTAGGTACGGGAAACCGAATTTAAACAAACGATACTGTGGTCTTAAAAGACTAATTTTTTTATAAAACAGGTAAAATTAATAAAATAACAGAGAAAGGAAAACGAAAAAGTACAAGGGCCGGATGGTAAATAATCAAAATAATAAATAATAATTGGCTCAATGTATCCGAAAGAAGCGTTTCGGCATGGAAAATTAGCAAATGATGTAGGTTCCTTAGGTAAACAAATATACACAAACGATAATCGACATACGTTTTTTTCTTCAACAAATTCCACAACTTACTAGATATGAAATTTAAATGATCACTCTGTACATATACAGGGTCCGCCAACTAAAACGAAACAGAGCTGGTTTTCGGTCGATGAAGAAGTTATGCAAAAATCCTCGGACCCGTCAACTTTAATATGCAGTGGGAAGATTTATTTTTAATTAGAAATTGACGATGATTTCCTTCATCCCCTAGACAGGGGGTAAACCACCCTCAAAATTTTAAATGGCAACTCATACATCAAATTAAAGGTTTTTTCAAGAGCTTTATGATGATACCAAATTTTATTGCTTTGAAACAATCGTTGACGAGTAAATTGTTTATTTCTTTATAAACATTACTATGATGCATAAAGCGCAAAAACATCTAAATTAATTGTTCAAAATGTTGTCCGTTAACTTCCTGATAGTGAAAGAAGTTTGCTTTGAAACGTTGTCGCACCTTTTGGAGTATTTCGGCGCTTATTTGGCGGCATTCACTGACAATGCGTTCTCGCAATGCTTCCAAGGTACCTGAAGAATATTAAAGTTGACGCGTCCGAGGATTTTTGAAGAACTTCTTCATCAACCGATAAAACAGCTCTTTTTTATTTTAGTTGACCCGCCTTGTATATAAATATGTGTACACATAAATCACAAGAACACAAATCTTAAAAATTGCATTTAAAATATTCTCAAAAGGTAAATGCGCAACAAAATATCCAAGAGACACCTACTCGCTTCTTCTATCAATTATTGCGAAAGATGTGTTGCCTATTATGTAGGGAGTTAACTTGTAATTTCACGGTTAATGAAACTTCGCCAACCGGCCTTTTGGGAGTTCTCAGCGCAAATAAAATGAATGTAACGAAAATTATAGAAAATTTTTGCGAAGTTTGCACGAACGCCGATTTAGTCGAAAAAGGCACAAGTGTAAACCGTAAACGTGGGATTGTCGTGTCGACTGAGCCTTTTACTAATTACTGTCAAACGGTTGACTGATAATGGATTACAGATTAATTTATCCTCCGATACTTCAACGCCTACTTAATGTTTTTTTAATGTCATTTAATATAGGCAAACGTCATCGAGCGTCATAGAATGTGCATTCTATGGCGATCCATTAGCCATAAAGACCGAAAACCCCAAGATGGCCGCCAGAGTACTGAGTAGCTCGTAAATATGAAGCTAGAGTACGCCTTGAATTTCTAATAGCGAAGCGATAGCGCGGTAGTAATCATGGAACGTCGAGATATCATGCATTTTGTTGTTAAATATTTAACTATAAACCAGAAGACGAGAAAGTCCTTGGAATATTATGAAAAGTTTACTTGCTTGTGGTTTGTTTATACATTGAAATTTGGCGTTAAAAGGTAAACAGAACTGGCTTCTCTAAAAGGAATGATTTAAATGGAATTTTTATTTAATTTGCAGATGTTTAACCCTGTAAGTATTGTACTTGCGTAAAATAAGCATCATTCTCTTAGAAAAATTGCGTCACTCGCTCCGTTGGGCTCGCAAACTTATTTTTGGGGAACAACAACTTTCAGTCGAGATTCATCCTTTCCGAACCTAAAACTGATTGCAGAATCAACTCATTCTGTCACTTAATATTATTCCGTCATAGGTGATCGACTGCGCAGACTCATATTCACACATCTCTCTCTCTCTCTCTCTAGTGCACTATTGCATCGCCTCCTTTTCTTACAAACAAAGCTCCGAATCTGACGTTGACACTTTTCCTTTTAACCACCCTCATCAATTTTTCCAATTAGACATTTCCCTTTGGACCATCGGTCCTCTCTGTCTCTCTCGCCGATTCTCCCTATTCATTCCATTTCCACTCCATATCCGTTCCGTAATCATTCTGGAATTTATTGTATTGTACAATTGATCTGCATGCACCTGTGTAGACGGTATCTAGTCACGGGCATGTGCACATTTTCCGTTCCGTTTACATGCTGCAAGTCCCATCGTGTACTATCAAATTGTGGGTAATGTGTACGGAACGGATATGGGATGGAAACGAAATGTACGGTGGGAATCAAGCTACATATATCGGTTCGGACACAGTGCATCTGCTAGGAAACACATTTTTCCGCATGCACGCCGACAGGTCAACGAATGCTGAGCAACTGAGATTTTTGCATTTGTGCTTCAAATTAGAAAATATTAGTTTGCTGACGAGTAACGTTTGCCGGAGGAAAAATGTTTTTAGAGTTCAGCAATAAAGGTTTCCCTGTTGCGGCGTAGGTTTTACGCGGGGAATAAAAGAAGAAAACGAAGAAGAAGAGTTCAAGAAAAAGGCGCATACAAGAATTTTGGAGAACTAGACGAATCGAAGGAGAGTCGCGTTACTCGATTTCCTCGTTTAAACGTCGATGAATCAAAGTTTAAACAATGCTTAAGTATGACCCGTGAAAGCCAACCGCTATCCTCAAAAAGTAAATAAAACAAAGTTTATGTCGGGCGACGCACGGAACCGCAAGACGGACGACTGTCGGTTACATCTGAACAGATCGATTAATTTTGTTAGGAGCGATTTTAAATCATGGCCGTGTGTCGGTGCACCCTCGGCTCGGTGAAGTGTGTCCACACCTTAAATGTCGATTCAAACACATCAGTCCCGTCGTAGTTTCGGCACCGAACCGATACAGTTCCGTCACAGAAGTTTTTTGCCCGATTCGCCGCCACGTTGGTTGATGCACCTCCGAAACGTCCTCCGTTGTGGTGGTTCGGTTTTTCTCCACCAGTTACGGAATGCACAGCTTTGAATAAAATTTCGAACTGGAGGTCGGACCTCGTCGGTCACACTTTTGCGTCGGACCTCTTGTCAGCATTAGGCAGATCTTGAACCTGAACTTGGGCGAGTTTAATTAATAATGGCCCCATTTCAGATGCGTTCAAGTATTCAAACCTTTTAATTACAATCCCGAACTCTTTTAAAATGTAAAGGTATTCCCCACAGTGGAGACCAATTAGGTTTTCCGGAATAGTTGTAAACGGCATCTTTAAAAGAACCCCTAATTTGTTGTGTAATTGAATTTCGCAGATTTTCTTATTACAACTCTCTCCTCGTCGGCCGTGAAAATCAATATTATTTGTTCGCAAACAAAAATGTAGTGAAATGTTCGATCCCAATCGGACAATAAGGGAAAATTATATTTCCCTTCGGTCAAAAATGGTATTAATAGCTGGTGGTGGAAATAAGCGAAGCCTAATACATTAATGGCGTTCCCTGTGCGAGTGCATATGTTTTAAATTATAAAAGCTGTACACTTCATCGGACAAATTAAACCGGAATATAATTTAAATGCTCAAATGGAAGCCGTGATTTTCGAATGATCAAATAACAGTTTAAAATCAAAATAAAACCTTAATTATTTGCAAATATGGAAATATTTGTTAAAAGGCAATATTGGTTTATTACTGCGCTCTTAATGACGTAAAACGCGTTTATTTTTGCGTCCGCTCATGCGGATTTGGCGCCCACTGATTATGGGCAATTGATTTGTCCCCGACATTAGTTTTATTCAAATTTATTCACTCGCAATCGCGTCAAAAATTTACAGCGCTCTTCTTCGGTTACCCAACAACGGCGATAAGCTTAATGGTCGATAGAGGAGTGGGGCCAAAGATCTCTGTAATGTGCGGCCTCCAAACACGCGAACAACTTACAGGGGTAATCACTCTTCTACTATTCCATTGTGTTTCCTTTCCTCGTAGAAAAATAAAGGAATTGGTCTTATTTACAAGTCGAAATTACCAAACAGACCTGCATTCTACTCGAACCTTCGAATTATAACAAAGAAATGTTTTTTGCGGCCTCACGTGCATAATTGCAAAAGACACGAACATGTATCAGTCTGAAGATTTTATGGTTAAAACGGTCGAATTTGGTAAATCTGAAAATCCATCATTGCCCGTACGTAAATTTAAACGACGAAGGGAGAGGATATATAATTTTCAATTTTTGAGTACCGATACCTCGGGAACCTGTGGAGGAATTGCTTAAAGCGATAGGCTCTACGAGCCTGCGCCAATTGAAGTGAAATATCCCTCATATAGTTTCGGAGATAATGATTTAATTTTGCAAGGCTGCAAAATTAAAGCTCCAAACTGGACATGCCTCCCCGTATCAACCAGCCACTTTTGAAATTTTAAGCCTGGATATCTCAGAAATAAAATATCAGTGCCGGAAATTTGTGGAGCTGTCGATGGAAAAATAGTTTTAATTAATCGTCTGGATAAATTTTATAAGGCTGCATAAACCGGATTGGAATATCTCTAATATTTTCTGAGGCGCGGGTTACACAGGAGCCCAAAAAACAAGCATTTGCTTTGGCGTAAAAGGAGACTTGTAGAGGCGTAAAAGGAGACTTGTAAAGGCGTAAAATAGATCTTCTCAAGTGGTTTATGGATATAGGCATATGTGGCTGTTGAGCTCCAGAAACCGACATCTGTATAGCTAGGCTCCGTCATCAAAAATTCATTTAAAATGGACCTACAGTTAAAGTCTGTCGGTTACTGAAATTTCATTTTGATTCAGCAATAATCTGGCCACAACTTAGCAGGGGACAGTGTACGTATGAATAAGTAAAGGGTGATTATTAAAAAAAACCTCAGGTAGGAGATGAAATATCAAAGGCACATCTTGGATATATTCATTTTTTGTCAATGTCTGTGCTAGATATTTGATGGAATATAGTAAATGGCGCACTCAACGCCTTACGTTTATGGTTCACCATCTAATGCGAGTTTTTTTTTAAATAATCACCCGTTCACAATCCTGCACTGATTTTTTTTCAATACCCAACATTTACCATATCCTCATCATTAATACATCCGTAAAAAGAATAAAAAAATATGTCTCGATACGAAACCTTCGTGCAGAAAGCACTTTCGATGCTCTCCTCGGAGGCGGTGTTAACCTGGGAAATACGAGTTTTTCCACTTGAAACTTTTGAACTTAATGATGAAATACAAGACCCGTTCGAAGCCTCCAGGGAAGATGGGTGACACATTACGTGCCATGCGGATTTTATCCCCTTGACTCCAAATAATGATAAGTAAAGATGAGCCTTTATTTTTAGAGCTATGGGTTTCCCTTAGGGAAATTTTACGTGCCATACGTCTTTCCAGCGTTGCAGTCAAAGCATTCTATATTAGGCTCTTTGAGAAATCGGGGAAAGGAATATAGACTTTGATTAAACCCTTGAGATTCGATCGAAATAGTGGAGTATTCAATGAAAGGCTTTAGAGAGGAATCAAATCGCGTATGGCAATAAATAAATAATCTGTCAAAACCACGCGAATTTCCTGATTGAAAATTTAAACGAAGTGAAATCAAGTGTGGCGCCCAAAATATGCTTTGGGGTTATTTATAGATTTTCTCGCTCGTTCCCCGGTATTTAAGACGCCAGTAAATCTTCTTAAAGCATATTCCCAATTACTTGAGCTAATTTAGTGTGTAACACCCTAATTTTCAGCATCTAGGAGAATTTTTAATTAAGAAATTGTGACCCTATTGTTAACTCAACGAATCTCCGATAGAGGACTCAGGTTGCCTGTCAGCAAAGATTTTTAAGTTATGCAACAAAATAAACAATAAAGCTCCCTTTGCGAGGAAATTAGGAGCGAGAATTTTCATAATTATTATATCGCAAGCATGAAGTTTGTGTACTTAAAAATATTCCAAGAAAATCCGCGTCAAAATTTAAATTAAGTTTTAGACAGAGACGAAGTTGATAAAGTCAAAAGGCGGCGGAAAAATTCCAAGTACTTCGGGCCTGGTATATCGCGGAGACCAATATACATAATTCATCATCGGCGGTAAAAAATTTAATTTAGCTAAACATTTTTCTAATTTTGTTGCCTCGTACTCGAAATATATTTGCAAAACAAATTGGAAATCTCGAGTTTATAATATAAAAATTTGGGGCTGAGGAAGTGGATGTGGCTTATTGCAGATTTATCCTCAAAATGGGAAAAAAATAAATATTCTGTTTAATTGGCAGTTTATCACTTAATTGCAGGAGAAGAACCAAAAATTGTTATTTGGTTTCATTGGGAACAACGTTCGAGGCACTTTTATTGAATAATGGTGATTTTCAGTCCATCCGGCAATATTGCCACCCAAAAAACCAACGCATTCCTATCAAGCTGTGAATCATGCATCCTCGGCGGTGCGTCATAGTCCCGTATTGGATCCGGTGTTATATAAATATTGCTGCAAAGGGCGCGCTAGGGCTTATTTGAGGGGGACGCCTTATTTCTCATGTACAACAATTAATATTTGTTTAGATCGAAAAATATAGTCATGTCGTCTTCGCCTAGAGTATCATCGTGAATTTTCAGACCTCGTACTCCAGTTCGAATTTGTTGTGTCTTCATTTCTTCTAAGACCATTAGTACTAACCTCTCACATCGAGAAATAGCGCTCTCTTCAAATGAGCTCTTCTTGTCCAGGTTATTTTCTTCCATGCATTTTTCACCCGTGTAACGACTTATCGTTGATTTCCGTACGCAAATAATTTTTAAAGGACTCCATTCCTGCGGGAATCCTTATTTGATCAATGTTTCTTTCTGTAAGGAAGTTCTTCATAGTTTTAGCACGCTGAGTGCTGACAGAATTCCACTTTTTCAGTTTCAAGAACATAAATCTACTCATCTCAAAAATCCATTAAAATGTCTACATCCAACATTTTAAATATCGCGCTCTGGAATGCAAACGGTTTATCCCAAGGCAGGCAGGAAATCGAGATATTTCTACGAGTCAACAACATTGATATCTTATTGGTAACAGAAACACATTTTACAATCAAGTCATATTTTAAAATAAAAGGATATAACTTCTGCGACACAAGATATCAGGATGGCATTGTACGTGGTGGTTCCGCACTATTAATCAAAGAAACCCTACTTCACTATGAAATGCTAAGTTTTAAAGTCGATTATTTGCAGGCTACAACAATCAAAATAATAACGGAAATGGGGCATATTGCTATATCAGCTGCATGTTTACCACCCAGACCTTGATTTACATTCGAGAAACTCAATGATTATTTCGAGACTCTAGGGCAAAAGTTTGTTGCTGGAGGGAACTAAACATCAGCACTGGGGTTCTAGGTTGGAAACACCAAGAAGCAGTCTTATTTAACTTTATTCAAAGCAAACGTCTACAATTCTTATCAACTGGGAACCTACATACTGGCCAATAGACACAGCTAAAACTCCAGACCTACTGGATTTCGTTGTAACGGCTGGAATCTCACCAAATTACACTAAGATTTTTCCAATGTATAACCTATCTTCGGTCACTCTTGTGTACTGACCACAATAAGTAACAAGATCATTGAAAAGCAACCCACTCTTCGGTTAACCAATGAAAGAACCGACTGGGAAGCATTCGCCGACACCGCAGAAGAAAATATAGGACAGAATGTACCTTTGAAAGACCAGGATGACATTGATTCTGCTGTTGAAGGCCTAACACGCTTGTTAAACGATGCTGCTGCTAAATCTACTCCAAATGAGCCCAAAGATCGGAGAATTATAAATTATCCAACAAAAATAATTGCAGAATTAAAAAAAAAAGAAAACAAAGAAGAATATGGCAGAATACCCAAAGTGCAGGCAAAAAAACGAAACTTAACAGGTTGACAAAAAAGTTGAAAAATGTGATACAACAACGAAACAACGAGGTGCTCCAAAATTACCTCGAACAATTATCAACTTCCTCCAGCAATCACCAATCCGTCTCTTCCCAAGGGTCTCCAAAATATTTGAAAAAATGCTACTCCATCGAATGAAACTTGTGATTGCGAAGAATAACTTATTCCCAAATCATCAGTTCGGCTTTCGAGCAAACACTCCACCACAGAATAAGTACATAGGGTAGTCACCTACTGATTAAAAGAGGAACTTTTTTCCATCGAGGCAAATTTCCAAAGTACATGTAACTGGAGGGAATGTAGATCGCAACAGTACCCTTGACCCATAAACACTGCAGTTTCATCCATAGCAATCACATTCGAGAGTAGAAACACAGAAAAGTCGATAATCACTTCACTATCTTCCAACCTGAACTGTGTTGTGATGCTTTGAGTTCGTCTGCCGGTATGCGTAGCTGTGGTGCCGTCGCAAGAGCAAATGTATGAATATTATTCTTACGAAGAACCAAAATACTCTGGGTTTCTATCAGCAATCCATTCAAATAAGACGTCTCCCAATTCAGGCAATAATGGTCGTTGACTTGGTCCACACTTACGCTTCTAGGCATTTCCCCAAGGTCTTTTTTTACAGTTAACTGTTAGGTTTTTGTTGCTAGAACGGTGTATGAATGCAAACGAACTAAAATGATAGCGTATCCCCATTCACCACTTACTGACACACAGGCTCAGGGGGAATTCCCCCAGTTGTCCGGTTGACGGATTTAATTAGGCCTCGTTTTAGGAGTTGGGTTTACATGAGAAATACCTTGAAAAAATCACGCCAAGGCTTATTTTTTGCTTAGGTCTTATTTTTAGGGAAACACGACATGTTCGATAATAACAAACGTAAGGCGCGGTGCCGAGAATTCCTGGTTCATTAAACATAAGTTATTTACAAACTCCATTCATTCATTAATCCTCACAGGTAAGTAGGGACACTTTCGTCAATATTTTCCAAACTTGTTTTGCCACACGATGCTCCCGATACACTTTCATTAAACTCAGCAAAATATCGTTTTCCACAATTTATCAAGATGACGGAAAATGATCGATAACGCCGCCTGAACCTTAAGTGACAAGCGAAATAAAATTAATAACAATATCTTTCCCTCAGTTTCCCACTTTGCTACAACATTTTGTTTCTTGTTATAGAGAAACACCGACTATCTAACCCTATAGAGAATGAACCATTGCACCTATGAAGACTTAGGCCATGTTGCCGCGGAGGTCAGTTATTGTTTGGCCCCGGTATAAATAATGAAGAGCGATAGTGGCTGAATTTGACAAGGAATGAAGTGAGATTTCATTTGAAATCCTGTTAATTTTAGCATCACTCCTTCAGTCCTGTCAAATTTTGAAACAATTAAAGAGCCAGTTATTGGCTTTCATGGCACCATCAGACTTTCCTTATAAGTTAAGATGGCACGTAAGTTGGTGGAATTTCTGGTTCAGTCTAGGAAGTTGGATGGTCAAAGGTGTAAAACAAACAATCCGCAATAAGGAGCGCTAATTAATTAGTTTTGAAGTGTTAAGAACGGTTTCACCTTTCCATTGTCTACATTCTCTTGTGTCGAGGGAACGATTTGACGTAATAAACACGTGACACCTGTTTTGTGGCAAACGTACTCAATAAACAACGTGCGAATGGAAAACTTGTTGCTCTCAATAGTTTCTGGAATTTTCCCGTATGCCATTACGATCTAAATTCGAATTATCCCGACTCGAGATTCCATCGCAGAGGAAACACATTTTCGAAGAAGTAAATTAAAGGTGAGGAAATACTTTCCCGAAAAAAGAAATAAGAGGAAATCGGACATGGAATTTATTTAAAAAAGTTTTCCGATTAGAAGGAAATGATAGTTAATGAAGGAGGGGAGAAACGGAGCTGGGGACATCAGATCGTGAATAATGGGTCGTTCCTCGCGCTATTAAAGGGATAAAGGACTCTTGCAGAGAGCCTAAATTAAATGCCCCAGAAAATTGTCAAAATCCTCTCTACAGGTACCTGCCGAAATTAGTCCGCAATACAATAATTGAATGAATTATTGCCATTGGTACAGCAAGAGAAAATTCACCGAGAAGCGAAAATTCTAGAGAAACCGAACCGGAACGAGTCCCAGGGCCGTAATAATTGAACGGTATTATTGACTTGTGCTCTGGGCCTATAAATATTCCATATCAGTAAATGGAGAGACCGACTCTCGAGCATGTTCCATCAAAATTCCACACATTATCTAAAAAAGTCCCGCAGGAGACCTGGAAAACTGAACATAAATTACTATTTAGGATTGCTCAGTTGTAGCTGGGGCTGATAGTAGCGATATAAAATAGTGCAGTAATTGTATCGTCGTTTTGGCCAGAAATTCGCAGAAATGTTTAAATTTAAATTTAAGAAAAGTTTAAATTTAACACCGAACATATAGCTCTAATCATAGAAAGTTCGCTCAGCTGCGATACTTTCATCTAGTCAGATCAAAGCGTAGCGCCGATAGAAACCAGAGAGGCTAGGGTCTCAATTTTTGATACACTCAGGGGCGTTAAGACCTTTGAGACCTTTAAAAGAGAGAGTTAAAGAACACCAAAATTATATTCAACATTTATTGGATTACATATGTCAACACGCCTTTGCTTATGGTTGTAAACTGAATGCATGCATCGTTACCAAGGGACCATTATCAAAGAAGCGTAAAATCACGGAGAGAAAGAGAGAGCACATATTTTACTCAATAAAAACCGATATGTGACCTTTTGTTCAACAAGCTTGGATAAAACTTGGTCACCTATGCTTGAACAAGAGTTCAACCTTGGACATACAAAATGAAACTGAATACTAATACCACTTAAAATAATCCTCCAACGGAGACAACGCGCGACGATCAGCACCAAACACTTACATCAAAGCAACTTTTTGGAGTGATGGCCTGATTCACATTAAAAACAAAGTGATTTCAAACGGGTATAAAAATCTTTGACATTTTTCGAAAAAAAATCGAAATTTTCGATGTGCTGTTTATCGGTTCAGTGTCGACCTTGGATAACTTACTTGAGGTCGTGGAACCTTGGAAAGGCACTTTTTTCAAATAGTCATTTTTGGCATTAAAAAATCGCAAACATTATAGACCAAAGTGATGCTGTATCTCGTAAACTAAAGAAGATATTGCCAAACAATTTTCTGTTCGAACTAACTCGATTATTAATTTATTCCCTATTTGGAATATCTTGTTTGTCGTGCTACCACTCAGCTGAATCATCTAAGAATCGATATCGGCACGAAAACATACAAAAAACTTTACAATGTCTTTTGCAAAAAAACTTTACAGCCTTTTTTGCGAGCGTACAGCTCATCGGTCTAACCATGCAAATGATACGCGAAACGAAATAATATACAGGGTGCGCCAACTAAAACGAAACAAAGCTATTTTCTCGGTTAATGAAGAAGTTATGCAAAACCCCTCGGATACGTCAACTTTAGTATGGAGGGGAAAGGTTCTTTATTAGAAATTGACGATGATTTTCTTTATCCCCTAGGCAGGGGAAGAAGCACCCCTAAAATGTTAAATAGCAAGGGGGGCCGAATAATACATCAAATTAAAGGTTTTTTTGAAGGGCTTTATGGTGATACTAAAATTTCTTACTTTGAAATATCCATTAACGAGTAAATATTTTATTTCTGTGTCAACACTGCTATGATACATAAAGCACAAAAGCATCTAAATCAATTGTTCGAAATGCTGTCCGTTAATTTCCTGGCAGTAAAATAAGTTTGCTTCGCAATGCTGTCGCATCTTCTAGAGTATTTCGGGGTTTATTTGGCGGCATTTATTGAAGATGCATTCTCACAATACTTCCAAAATACCTGGAAAAGTGGCACAAACTTTGAACTTAAGATGATACTATAAAAAGAAATCTAATGGGCTCAAATCTGGGGACCTTGCAGGCCATTCAATTGCACCCCTTCTACCAATCCAATGATTTGGGAAATTTTCATTCAAAAATTGCCGAACCACTAATGGCATCATCTTGTTGAAATGTTAAAAGATTGTTTGCATAATTCCGATTATTTTCCACAAGATTTACTGACAGGGGATAAGCGAACTAACTGTAGACACGTTTCGCTAGTCAGATTTCCGGGAGTAAAATATGGCTAGTAATGAAATCCCCAAAAATACCCGCTAAAATGTTTGGTTTTTGAGAATGTTGGGTATGCGTTTCATAGAAGATGTTTGGGTTAACAACCAACCGATGTCTGCAGTTGTAGCGATTAACAATACCATTTAAAGCAAAACTTGCTTTATCCGAAAAACAGATTTTGATAATGAAATTTTGATTTTCAATTGTTCTTTGGTTCATGAGTTCGCAAAACTGTAAGCGGTAGACAAAATCTTCCTAATTTAATTCTTGTACAAATTTGATTTTGTAGGGGTGAAATTTGTGTGCTTTTAGGACTCTCTGAATGCTGATTGTACTTAATCCAGTGGAACTCGACAATTTTCTGGTAGTAGTTGCTGGTTCTAAAACCGTTTATCCCAAAATTCCCGCTTCTATCACTTCATTTCTCACCGGGCGTACATGTGTTTTTTTAAACAACTTAACCGATTTCTTTAAATTTCGCTACTGATTCCAAAATATTCTTTCGCCTCCTATGCTTGTCTCCATGATATTGGTCAAAGGCATTAGTTACTTCATTTCCACATTTCCCATTTACGAAAAACAATTCAATTATTTCAATCCTCTCTGTAATTGAACAAACCATTTTTAATGATAAATTGGCACGCCAAACTAACAAACAAAATTCTCCTCGAAATATTTACAGGTAAAAACGTGCCGATAATGATTTGATACCAGTATTATAGCAAAAACATTAAACTATTGTTGTCTTAATTCCATAGTTTATGCCACTCTTCCAAGTACCTTGGAAGCATTGCGAGAACGCATTATCAATGAATGCTGCCAAATAAGCCCGGAAATACTCCAGAAGGTGCGACAACATTGCCAAGCAAACTTGTTTCACTGCCAGGAAGTTAACGGACAACATTTTGAACAATTGATTTAGATATTTTTGTATTTTATGTATAGCAGAGTTTATACAGAAATAAAAGATTTACTTCTTAATGAATATTTCAAAGTATGAAATTTTGGTATCACCATAAAGTCTTTCAAAAAACCTTTAATTTGATGTATTACTCGATCCTGCTTGCCATTTAACGTTTTGGAGGTGGTTCTTCCTCTACCTAGGGAGTGAAGGAAATCATCGTCAATTTCTAATAAAGAACCTCCCCCCCCCCATACTAAAGCTGACATGCCCGAGCATTTTTGCATAACTTCTTTATCAATCGACAAAATAGCTCTATTTCGTTTTAGTTTGCACAGCTTGTATAAAGTGTATATGCTTCAGGAAGGCCATAAACAGTGACAAAAACTAAGTTAAAGTGATCATTAATACAGAAAATAAAATTAGGATATGTTGAGTGGTAAGGCCTTTTATAGCACTGACGATTTCTTTGAAGATTCCCTGATTTGGTTGTGTTCTTATTTCCATTTAATCTTGTTCCTTCCTGGTTTTTGTTATTTTAATTTTTCTACTTTCACTTCTCGTATTTTTATACTCTTCCGTACTTTGTCGACAAGATTGCCCTTTTTGATAATAAAGCATTTTCTTATAACATACAGGTAGAATAAGATTTTTAGATGGTAGAGTTTCATCCTCAGACCTGAAGGAGGGCGTTTGAAAATGAAAAGCAATAAAGAAAGAATCTTTCCAATTTTTTACGAGTCCTCGCGGACCCATAACCTACACTTGGATCAAATAACGTAATCGCCTTGATTTCAAACATTTCCCAAAGGAATATAAAATTTTAGTCGCTTTTTTAGGACAATCGGATATGGGGTGAAAACAATACGAAAACTGCGATTTTCTTAAACATATTTGAGGCGAGCGACGTAAATATAAAATCGGAAAGGGCATAAATCTGCACCCAGTCAAAAACATCGGATTTTTCTATAACCTAAATGTTGTGAATGGTATTGCAGTGAAATAGGGGGCCATAATTCACGCTACTCTCGCTGCCCCCGTATTTTTAAATCCTGTAAATCATTTCCGATCATTTGGGTGTTATAATGGGATTTTGTGTTTATTTTCCAGGAATAAGTTTAAGAACGTATCCCCGTTGTTTAGGCAAGAACTATTATCAAATGCTTCTGTCACTTTCGCATCACACATACAATTCCAGTTTTGCAGTCATGTAGCGGAAAGTTTTAATGAATTTGCAGTTGAAAGTTATTATAATGTTTTGATGGTGTTCAAAACTATAACGTTTTCAGATCAAGGACTTTTAAGCATTGTCGTGGCGTTGATTTAAATGAAAATGTGATAAGTCCTTCGCCATTTTGTCCGCTCAGCGGTGTAAAATATTATGTCTAATTACCTTCAACCTGGGAGCACTAAATCATAAATTTAACATATCGTTCCTGCCTATAACAAGTTAATAATCCATGAAACAATCCTAAAATAACGGCGTCATTTCCCGGCTAACGGCGAGGCATTCTTGACGGGTAATTAAGTTAACTCTTGCAACTGCCGTTCGCACGGTTTATTACCCCGAAACTGACCTGGATATCTCACCCTAACTTCATTCCACATACCTGACTGGAATATCCAGATGTAACTAGTTAAGTTAACTAATAGAGATTCCCTTATTTTATTACTTTGTTTCTCTGCGGCCGGACTCGAGGAACTCCGGTAATTACTTAGGAACTCCTTTTGGTAGAAAGGAGATGCAAGATTAATGAGGATGTTGCACGATTTTCTTGGTGCTCATGTGATGTATTTGGCTGCGAACAATTCGCTTAAGTGTCGCTTCTTTAAAATGAGAAATGGCGCTGCAAGGCCCAAGTAATCAAAAGTGCAAAAGGGCAGCCCAGAAAAATTAGCTTATCTAATATTAATGCGAAGAATGAGAGTCTCGCCCTACCAGAGGCTACGGGGAGTTGCTTTACTACCGCCGCCGGAACAAAAGGTGATATTTTATATACGTTTCGCCTTTGCGATAAGGGATGGACCGAGTCTGAGAGATCAGATGGAGATGTACGTGTGTTGATCGATATATTAATTCAGTGCGATTCGAATTCAATAGTCAAATTTGTAAGTTGAGGCCAGGGCGATAAAAATAAAATTTGCTTCCTTTGTGGAGCGCCGACCGGCCGGAAATGAAACACAATAACGGTGCCGCGCCCTGGGCGCTATTTTGATATGCTAATTCTGCTACTCACTTGTTTATGCAAATGCACCACAACCGTCCGATTATTCATAGACTCGATTTTTTCGGTATACTCGTACATAGATAAAATTCTGGACAATCAGCGCTTCGTGATGGCATTAGAGTGACATCATTTTTTAGGATAAAATCCTGCAACGTTTACTATTGATTGTACTCGGGCTTACCAGAGATGGGTTATAGGTTGAAATGCAATAACTGAGACCTGAATTTGCTATTCCTTTGAATTACATAATCAATATTGTCCTACAAATTATGCATTCCTTACCACTGTATAACGTTAAACCTTTGTCACCTCGGGTATGGAGTGGTCAGCCAAAATGATTGGGTTCGACAATGGATCACACAGACTCTTTTCGTGCATATGGGGGTGTTCCTTTCTAGGGCTCCACCACGAGGAAATCTGTAACCATAAAACACACGAGATGCAGCAGAGCAATGAATGAGAACGCGGCAATTGAAGCAACTCAGGTTGATGTATTAAAAGTTTGAAGTACATATTGAGCGTTTCAGGAAAATTCCAAGTGCTTTGGTGTGTCACGGGATCTCTGAAAATTGATACGCACAAGTACTGAAGTGTTCGTAATAGCGAAATTTAAAGTTATTGTTACCACAACCTTATTTAACGATCAGGGGCGGATCTAGGGGTTAGCGGGCCCCCCGGCGCGCCACTGAATTCCTCAGTTATATGTCCGCCACTGCAACTAAATACTCCTGTAGGTGTACAACACAACAATTCCTTCGTCAGTATACCAAATTCAGAGAAGTCCGTGTTGCGGATATATAGGCGCAAATTGATAACCGTGACGTGCGCCCGTCACTTTGACATTGTTGGCAAGACTGCGCGCTAATAACAATTGTTTGCTCACTTGATACGGATGCTGAGACAGCGCTCAGCGATGATTTACGATCGGCTTATTGTCTAACGAAATCCCTGATTACTCGCTAGATTGATACGGTAAAGACGAGCCGCGGATACATTGTTGTCTCTCTCATTGTGCCCCGTTTCAGTTTACAAGACGAGGTATGCGGAGTTTACCGGAGATTAGAATTTGTTTGGGGATGTTCTTAGTTATAATGGAATTTTAAGAAGTTGCTAGTTTAAATTAAGTGCCGGAGGGGGAGGTACGCCGGTTAAGGGACAATAACAAATTTGCCGCCAATAAATACCAACATCATATTATTGTTTCTATAGGTGCCTTATGTAGTTGTAGGGTCAAAAATCGCACAATTTTACTGATTCTGAGTTTTTTTTCCAGCCTCATTCGCTGTTAGTTGGGAGGAATGGTGGACGTACGACGGTATCTCAGGTAAGCTTTGTTGTAGCACAATAATTTCTACACATTCCCCACATTTTGAGGGCATCATCATCAATCCACAAACTTGCACAATAACACCACTATCAGGAGGATATCCACGTCATCTCTCCCTCTCCTCAATACACGTTGGGCGATAATATTTATATTTATAAGAACTGGGAGGCCGATGAAATTCATAAATCAAAAACTTTTCCTTGAGTTTTGCATTGTGCGCCCCAACAAAACAGCCCCCTGCCCCTCGCATTGATATATGACTTTTTTGACGCTTTTAATGAAGGAAACTTTAAACGAATGGAAAGTTTGCGACAATTTTATTGTGGCCGAGCGTGTTATAGTTTAAAGGGCGCAGGTTTACGCGAAAGAGAGTGGTGAAGGGCTGAAAGCCCTTGGTGAAAAGACCGAGCGCTTTGCGGCTCCTGGCTGTTATTGGGAAATATCGAGTTATTTCGATTTCAATTTACTAATTTCATTTTCATAAGTTCAACTTGTGATCAACTCAAAAAAAATATCTGGGAAAAATTCTAGACACAATGGAGGAGACCAAAAATGAAAAAAAATATAAATGATTCTTTTTGATGCTTTTGTGAGCCTTGAGAAAAACTGATCTGAACTAAGGAGATGAAAAATATCGGAAGTCTCTTTAGGTAGGTCTACGTACTGCCTTTACCATTTTCTGCATTTCACTGTAAACTTCCCACGCAAAACTTCATTTAATGATCCCCATCCTGATGAGTCATAAAGAGACCTTTTTCTTCGAATAAGCAACAATGTATTACCCTTTTTAAAAGAACTTCGGTTCAACCCCCCGTTTAAATTATGCATTCGGGCTATATTTATAGCCCGACAATTTACTAATTTTCATTCTGCTGCACGTGAGAGCAGGAAATATTAAGCGAAATCGAACAATAAGTCGTGCCACATCAATCATTGGATGAAAGATAGGAAATGAATAGACCAAAACCGAATTCGACCAATCCGGTTCGTGTGTAACACCGTTCTTTTCGTTCGATTGACTTGCACGAAATCCGAAGAGGAAGCGTCAGAAATGCGAATTTATTTCTCCTTTTCGGATTTACGATGATTTCGTAGGAACATTTTCCTAATGTCCGTGGGTAATTAAGGGCTTGGAGGGCGTTTTACAGGACTTATCATCCCCGCACCGTTGCCTGACGTGAACAGCCTTGTTTTTCGAACCATTTTGCACAACAGACAGCGTCAGGTAGGTCATTACGTCCTTCATCGAATGACCCGAAATTTAACCTCGGTACAACTAAAGCCTAATAACCTCCTATTCTCGATCCCATATAATAATAAAAGCGAAATAATAATCCGGCACTTTAACCTCGAATATCTGGTGCAAAACCAGTCGACGATCCCTCGAAATCCTTTTTAAGAGGGTTATGTGACCGTAAGTAAGTAAATACAATGTCCGTTTGTGCGAATATTATGAAAATTGCTCCGGACACCTCGTTGCGTTCCTTAACCCAGAATGTACTAAAGCGGAACTCTTGCGGAGGTTTCAATGGCCTTTTCACTAGTTTAGAGAAATTAGGGGACATTTTGAATAAGGCCCTTGATTATCCCGATGTATGCGGCTCGTTTGGGGTTCCAGGGTTCATGAAGGGGCAGCCGACTGTAATTTAAGACCCCCTTTTTCTACCTTCAAACGGGCAGTAAATTAATAGTTCAGAAATGAGGAAGAATCCTAGGGGATGGGAACTTCTTACGACCAACTTTTTAGAAGGAAAGGAAAGGGGTTGTAAATAGGAGCTAGGGGGACAGCAGCGTTAAATTGGCCCTAAATACTGAGACTGTCCTCTAGGGATTGCTTCACATTGTTTTTTTTTTGAAGATTTTTAATGTGAAGAGCGAAACTCAGATGTTGGCAGCGAATGTCTATTTTTATGAAATTTTCAGAGGGTAGAACAATACCTAGACCATGGACGATTTTGCTATAAAGTTATCGCTGCAAGGAAACTGTAATGTAAATCTGAGGACAACAAACTTAATTGAAGCTTGTCAGTCCTGGACAAGACGATGAAATTGTTGCCCAATCCATAATCCCATCAAGGCTTTAATTAAGGCGGAGCGCCATCAGAAACTTCTTTTAGCACAACTTTGGGCTCGACTCCACTAGGATAAATTTTCAAATATTTACAGAAACTTCTACCCCTCAGGAAATCGACCCTCGGTGGCTCCCACGAACCCCTTTCCCGATGTTGACAAGCTGACGCCTCAAAATGAAAGATGTTTGACGCCAGCGACACTAACAACCCGGTCAAAAACGGCTCCACATTGAAAGCATCCCCAATTTATAATCCGATCCATCCCGTCATAAACGATGTATATGGAATTATTCTATTCAGCACGGTGATGTTTATTAATAGGTGAAGTTTCGTGTAGTTTTCCGATGATTTGGGCAAAAGTTTGGCCCGCTATTTGATGGCCGATTGTTCCGGGGAGCTCTCGCGGCATGGCTCTTCCATTGTTTCTAGAAATTTACGAGGCTGGAAATTAACATGAGTGAACCGAAATGTGAAGTTTTCGCGAAACGCGTATATATATTTCACTTACTGATTTATCGAGTTGTGAATAGAGTTGTTCTCTGGACTTGGCCGGACAATGCAAACTGCAGATATAACTTGATTAATTAATTATACCGCCATTGCGTATAGCTAACTAGTGGCAAAAACAAACTTGGCATCCGCAAGAACGTAGGGAAACCCGGCAAAAGTAAAATTCTATCTAGTTTTGTGCTAATAAGCAAACTGGAAACCAGTGAGTAATATTTGAGAAAGGAGCTTGTTTTCGGGTGACGTGACAAAGGCGAAAGTCTAAAATTTCACATTCAACGAGATGTATTATTTTATATCATTCGCTTCTGATGTTGCTGACATCCTAATTACCAGACCAGACAGACCTGCTTCTGTAAACCCAGTCGAAAAAAACCCTTCAATACTACAGCAAGAAGCAGAAGTTGGGACTCCTCTGCTGGAAGTCGGGATTGATCGTCATTAGCTGTACCCTTGGGAGCTGGCGGCAATTTCCGAATTTATACTTTTAAACTTTGACGATATATCTCGAGCCAAACTGGCTAGTAACGGTGGAAGTTTGCGGCAAATAGCCGAAACCGACGACGCTGAGTAAAGAATGCAGTGAAAAATCGTCCTAATGGCGCCCCGGCTACAGCAAATCTTAGTTTGGCTCTTGGAGACCCATGGAACCATGGAAATGGAAATTATTGCCTCTGGGCATGCTTAGATAGAGGATTATATTAGATGAAACCACCTTTGTGGCGAATTTTAGTGCAACCACATGACTGTGGAACGCTTGGGAGGGTACAGAAAACCGAAAAAGTTGCAAAACCATAAGCAGCAATGCAAAAAAACTGCTAATCTCCGATTATAACGTGATAATAACCGCGAACGCCTATGTTGGTCTATAATTTTGATAAAGCAGAAAATGACAATGCTGCTGTTAGCGTTCGTTGTTTTTTAACTAAATGTTGAAATTATGATGAAACACTGCTTGTACTTTGAATGTTTGGTTTCTGCTTGCCTTTTGTTCATGTTGCAAGAATTTAGAGATTTTCTGGGCTCTTTCTAAGAAGGGCCATATGCGAACTCATCTGGCAATCCTTTATTTATGATGTCAGACTGGGGTAGTCCTTGGTGAAAGTTCTTTCTTGTTACTTGCACATGTGTTTTGTCTAATTTTAAGAACCTTAGTTGGCAGGTGAATTGCATTGACCTGGTTTTTAGTTTTTGTAAATTAATTCATTTTTTCCACTCGTACCATAAGGACCTACTTAATAAAATTCTCACTACTCTGTAGAAGTGTATATTTCTTGTTCTCTACGGAGACTCAAAATATCTCAACACTAAAACATAACGCAACTTGACAAAAATCCGGGCAACATTGACAGGTTGGTTCCTGCTTAAGCTCGAAGAATTTTCAACATAGTTGTTTCTTTAGGCGACAAATAAAATACATGTTGCAATTTCCGCATTGAGTTGTCAAAACATAGTGCCTATTAAATCGATTCCCCCCAAAATCGGATAGAAACCGGATTGAAACAGTGCTAGACACACAGGTTGTGAAGACCCGTGTCTTATTAAACTGAAGTCAACGTGGCAGCTATACCAGCCGATTAAAACAATTTTTTGTTTATGGAACTGCCGTCAAACATCAACACCCTTTTTTAGGCCCTTAGCTGGCACCTCTTGTATCATATTGCGGCCTCACCGGCTTTGCCACATTTTTCCTCGTGTTTATTGATGTTTTTAGGACGTGAATCATTAGTTTTTACCAATAAACCTTAGCTAAGTTAGGAAAGTTGTTTGTTTCTCTTTTACACGAAACAGCGTGTCTGAGACTGCGACCTTAGGGTGGTTCGAATGCGATTATCCAGTCGATAACTATCTTGGTGGCCGCTTTGCGGATATTTCACTTTGGTCCTACGAGAACGATCATGCACACTTCTGGTTCCATCCACACAGCATAGAAAGTTATTACCGCTCAATATCGGTGAAACTGATAGTAAGCGCAAAGCGGTAATTGAAAATTCTTCAATTTACCACAAAAATCTGAGGGCTTCTGTCAAGTTTTATGCCTTCATTTCCATCCGTTTCGGGTACATCGAGAAAAAACATCTTCAATACCCGCCCTTTCAAAGGGTCTAGTTCCCTTAGGGTCCATTCGTTGACCTCTGTTTATATGAAGTTTTTTCCAATTTTTGGTCGTATTATTACGTCTTGAATTCTAATTTTGGTTAATTTTTGGTATCCACTGACCGCATAAGCTCGAACGTTCACGTTATTTTTAGCAACTTTTAATAAATTTGGACTAGTTTTCGAGACTTTTCACATGAGAACTTCCGCTGGTACTCGTTAAACAAAGTATCCATTAATGGATTATTCCGTTGAAATAAGTCGATAATTCCATCATTTCACCGCGCTTGACGCTCTATTATTTTACGACTCAATAACCGTGAGATAATTGTTATCTTTTAAGCATTATCGAGTTTGGGTGTTATATGAATTTAAGCCATAATTTCCATCCTCAAGTTTTGCGGTAGAGGGTTAATCCTCCAACGAGAACCGATCGTTAATTTGAACCCTGCCCAAAAATTATGAATAACCACCGATCATCTGCAAACCCCTCGACTAGCTGCTAAATAGAGGGCCTCATATGCGATACGTGGCACTCATTTTATGGCTCGGGCTCCATTGAAAACGCTCTAATCGGGGTTTTTGTTTTATTTTAAAGAAAGCCCCCTGCCACCGCCATATGATATCATTTGTTTCCTGGAGTACGCTCCGAAGCCAGAGGCCTTGCTTTATTTAAATTCGAGCCTTTGTACTTCGGGGCCTTATTTTATTTAAAGCGGACGCTTTGATTAGGTTATACTGATGCAGCTACCATAAGGGATGCTTGAAGACGTTGTTAATGTGACAATGGGGGAAGTTTGTGCCCCCTGGAAAGAGGAAAATAAAGTTGTGTTGACGATAAGCTAAGGGATGGAAGAGTCAACAGGCACAATAGTCAGGCTTCGGCGAGATAAAGGAAGCCGCGACATTCATTTCCGAGATTTGGAGTAATTAATGCCGCTGCAGGACAAGCGGCTTTCTCCTGCGGTTTTGTTTTCCTGCTGCTGCAATTGTTCCGCAGTTTCCTGTTGGAACTTAGTCGGACAAAAATTCGCAACAGCGAAAACAAAACGAACTTAGCAAATTCGGAGTTTTGTCGAAATTTATTGGGTTTTTGGGTCGCCACAAACGTTCGGTTTTAGACCGGATTACGGGCACAAAGGTTAATTACGGAAATGTCTCGTCAAATGGGAATTTTTGATAAATATTTGATGCGGATTCATATATTTCTATAAAGAAAAACGATAATATCTTTTATTGCTTTCTTTGCAAACAAAGCGCGAACGGAAATAAAAGGAAAATAACGCCTGGGAAAATATGCTTCTATCGATATATGTCGCCGTCGGCCCGGAAAATATAGCCTAATGCGAAAGTAGAACTTACATAAAGAAGAAAAATTAATATTTATTTTGGTGCCTAGAGAACAAATATGTTCGCCGACTCACGTTCCACATCGAAATTAAAAACCAATTCGGTTATTGCTTTTGATCATTCGAGGCTTGGGTCGACGACGGAGGAATTTTTATTTCAAGTCTGCTTAAAGTGGAATAAATCGACAAAATTGTCGCAAAATAGTTCTATGAAATTCAGAAAATGTTTCAAAATAGTAACTTCGTCTTAGTAAACCCTGGAAAGAAGAATGTCCTGTATTTCTGATTTAAAAATATTTTGAATTTTCCGGCACAAAGAAGTCAATGCGACAGCGTCGTATTAGACTGGCGTTTCCGATTCGGACAATACACAACGCTCCTTCTGAATTACGATTACGCATCAATACCATCATAAGTATTAAGCAATGAACCTGAATTATTCAGGAAATTGGGCATTTCAAGTGGGGGTCTTGTCGTTCTGCTTCTTTTAACTCGGCCTTGTCTTAACCACCTTGACAACCTACTGCAATTTACTTGCAAAATCTTCCGGTGTCGTGAGTTTCACCTAGTTTGTAATAGAAGCCCCGATCAGGGCAAGATTTGATTTTGCAATAGCTGTTCTATATGTTTTTCCTTTACAGTGCTGTATACCGCCAAGTATTCTTAGGCTCCGATTTTACGGAGTATCCCAGAAAAAAGGGTATTTGTACAGGTCAATTTGTCTCCTACAAAAGTTGCTTGTTTTCATGCTACAGGGTGTCGAAATGATTTTTTAATTCTATAAATTGGGAAAAAATGTCATAGTTTTTCATTTACAGGCTTGAAATTGCTCCTAAGGGGTTTTTGGGTACAACAAATCTGTTCGAAGCTAGTTGATAAGCAACACTATCAGGATCAGCTATGTGGCAAAATTTCAGGCTAACAGGCAACATAAAATTACTTTATAAAAACTATGGAATATAAAGCTAATATGACATTGAAAAGTCATCAGTTGTGCTGCAAGATCAAATACAAAAAAATCTTCTGCGCATGCATCAACATAATTTTCTAAGAAAGATGTCACGTGACGTTTCTCCTCTTGGCAAATACATAGTCACCTCCACACACTTGTCAACATAATTTTTTGAGATGATTTTTTTGTTACCAATATGCTGTTAACTTTTGCGTCAAGCTAGTTCCTACAAAAGGCAGTATAATCTAACCAACACTTAAGCTCCATTTTGTAATTTCTATGGAAATTAATCTGTAATTAAAATTGCAGCATATTAATGATTTGGCCCCTACCGGTTAGTCCAGAGTAACGAACTCTCTCGTAGGGCCAAAGGGGCGTTTTTAGTCCGGACATACTTTCCTGACCGTAGCTAAGGGTTATTGATAAAAACTAATGATTTACGTGCTAAAAATATCGATAAATACGAGCAAAATATGGTGTCAGCTATGTGTTTAAAAAATGAGTTTATGTATTTCTGTAGATACATAAGCAAAAACATAATAAAAAATAACACTCCACGGCGAATGGCGCGTGTACCACGTTGACTTGGGTGCAACAAGACACAGATCTTAACGTTTGTTCAAATAAACATGATAAGCTTATTAAGGTAGTCTGAGAGAGTTAAATAAAGCCTAAAGACCTTTGTGCCAAACTTTAATGCACCTTGGTATCCTGTTCGCAAAGCCTGCGAAAGTAAGTCAAGGAGGCTAAATCAAACTAACTTAATGCACTATTATATCTGGTCCTTAGAGCCTGCACAGGTGATTTGTAAACAGCCTTGTGCCAGATTGGCAACTTATTTAAGCGGAAAATATCCTGAATTTTAGGTATTATTTAATTTGATTAATTGTAAACTGAATGAAAAATTAGCACACAGCTTGTAACCCAATTTTTTCGGCATACAAATGTTGCAAAAAGGAACGAGAAAACGAAAGCAAAATGCACAGAAACGTAATGCACAATGTAGAAAAACCGATATACTGGGTGTTCCATTAAAAAAGCACATTTTTTGATTAGTGAAATTGATATGATATAGTGTTGAAAATGCATGAAAAGTGACCAGTTTACGATACGTCCTGCATAAAAAAGTGAGGAAAGCAAATCAAGTCTTTCTATGCTGCTTGGGTAATTTAATATTCCGATTTCATCTTCCCTAATCCGGTTCTCCTTCTCGAATTCGATGCCGATTCACCTTTTCCGAGTTCGGTTTACTTTTAAGTCTTCCATGTTCACAAGCTTTCGTTTTCCTTACCTTCGCAGACTGATTTGGCAGAAATTGCAATATTTACGTATTTGCTGAAGACATTAAGGATGCTCTAATGTAAAGTTTCGCGAATATAACGGCTCATTAAAGAGATTGAAAGGGAAAAACTTTGGGGTTTCTTTTCAATCCGTTTAACTAAATTGAAGGAAGTTCTATTTCTATACTGCATTGCATGGTAAGTGGAAGAAGATAACAAACGACCACGGCCATAAATCACGGACCACCACAAACATACCAAACTAAAATTATGTGGCTTAAAATAAGAAAGTGCTTTCTTATAAAGTCTTTTCTACATCATGTTACGTAAATAAAACCGTCCTCGTAACGATTTTTCACCTTGATGTATTCGACCGTAAAAAGGGCACTTTGTATTTTTCCAGCCAAACAATGATTTTTGCCTTTATATCGGTATTTGATATGAAAAGATATGGAAAGTTTATTCAAACAAGTTTTGGAAAAAAGATAAAGCGGTAGGCAACGCTTTTTGCCGGCTCTGTGTAAGTGCAAATAATGTATTCTTTTTAGCAACTACCTAGAATTAATTATTGTAACAGTCAAAATAGCAAAACAGTGTTTAGTGACACAACTTTGTTGGCAATTTATTATTCAATTGCCGACCAATTTCCATTCGTTAAATCTGAACAAACAAACAACTTTAGTGGCCACAGCATAGCTCGGTGTTTATTGTCATAAAATTTAATTTGGTATCGATACTGCTCACAAAAATGTCCCACGCATCAGCTTAATAATAATTAATAATCTGCTACTTTACTACATGCCGATCAGGTTAATTTGAATTAAGCTGTCCACAGAAAATTATGGAGAAAAGTGATATGTTTTCATTGGTTAAGGGCGATTTTATTTTGTTCCTTCTCGCTGGGTCCTAATGGGCTCCAGTTATCTTCTACCCAGCCACGATATCCCAGACATGTTCGATTGGTGATAGGTCTGGAGATAGGGGTAGCCAGGGTAACAAATCGATATCATTTTGTTGGAAGAAATCCATAGAAATCCGAGCCACATGTGGTCGTACATTATCTTTTTGAACAACTGGACTGCGGAGTGCTCGGAGTTACGGCAGGATGCTGCTCCAAGACTTCTTGGATGCATCGATGAACGGCCATACTGCCTCCGACGAAAACCAAAGGAGACATCCTACCATAAGGTATTATATCCCACATCATTATCTCTATAGTCTGGTTTACCTCGCCGTCTTTTTACTCTTCCCTGACAGTCATACATATCCAGACAAAATCTGGATTCCTCGCTGAAGACTACAGTATCCCAGTCCAAGCCCTATTGAACCATTTCTCTGCACCACTGCATATGGTTTTGTCAGTGAAGGACGGTAAGAGGTAGCACAAGATGGGGTAAATGGTTCGTATTCCAATAGGTTATCCACGCTCCTAACGCCAAAAGTCTAATGTGGCGATTTTGAGATTATGTAGTTCTTCAACGTCTTCCTGAACCTCTTCTTCTTTGTGACTGACCACGGTACTTAAAATTCGGTTCAACCTAATGGCAAACCTTCCCTTTCTATGGATATTGGACAAATCAAAGAACACTTTTTAGAAGCACTGCACCTTAATAAATGGGATTCTGACCCCATAAGGTTGATTTATTGTTGCACTTTATACAGCCAAAAAAAATACCTAAAATTCTTGATAACGCAAAAACAAATGCGGGAATATAATTCATTGAAAAACTGGGTGTTTTTAGTAATCATATAAACAAACGTGCATACCGAAAATTATTTAAATTAAACCGTTTTTACGGGGTGTTCTCTTTTCCATGTCACGCAGTATATATGAGATAAGATAAAAAAGGGATGAAATGCAGATGACCGCAGGATAACGCAGATAGCCCTATGACGATGCAAATGGCTGCATAACTCTTGTCAATTTCAAATTTCGCTCTATATGTTCCAGTAAATGATGGGAAAGTTGGCATCACCTATCCTCGTTCCTAAAACTGGAAAACCGAAACTAGAAAGTCTGGAATAGTACAGTTGCGAAACAAACTCGGGCAGCTTTTAATAAAAAAAGTTTTATCACACCGTCCCCGTGGGATTCGCGACATGTGGCCTAACCAGAACCAATCTCGAACACCTAGAGGACTTCAGTTCAATTTAGCTTTTTTCGATTCATATGTGGGTCCGGGTTATAGCTCAAAATACAATAACAGAAACGTGGCTTAGACGGGACGACATTCAGTATTTTTCTAAATCGCGCGGCTCTGAACCTAAACGTGTGAAAATGTTTCCACTTTCGACGCCCATCAAATCAAAGTTCGCAGATGAAAGAGCCATCCATAGAGCAATTTCGCCACCGATCAGAACCCTCAAGAAATATGGTGTAATTTCTTGGAAAAATATAGCCTCTGTTTTTCCAATCACTTACTTTGCCAGCCCTCTCAAGTGGCGCATTTGTTTCCCCATCTTCACCGCTTCATGTGTATATAAAAATATTACTTTATTTACATTTGCAATTTTTTCTCAGAGCAAACATGGCCTCAGTTAGAAAACGCTCTAAAACAAGTTTATCTCGCAGTAAACACTCTCTCTTGACAGACGCTAAAAGTGGAAGAAAATCCCGATTTTCCTTACAAAAGATTTGTTCCCAACGTATTCAAAACGTGTAACAAATATCCTTTTTTTTTGGCTACGGGCAATTCGTAAGTCGAGTTGAATTTTTATCTGTTGTTTATTCGGGGGGGCTTTACGTTTTAAAGGCCATAAAAACTACGCGGAAAGCAACATTTTATTTCCCTCAAAAGGTGGTCGATTTGTTATTTAAATATATGCCGAAATAACATTTTATTGTAGGATTGAGGGCGATTTTCTGATTTGCCTAAATGGCTCGTTTCGGTTAGCTCTCCACGAAAATACTCCTGATTTACGGTCAGACGACAATGGCTACGTTAATAATATAAGAGACATCGGAAAGTAATGTCGTTTCTGCGCATGTCGATATTTGTTTATCATCTATCAGCTGATTGTATACGTCAAAGTCGTGTTAAAGACATTTTAAGGTTAATGTGACTCGCTTATTAGTAAATGGCAACGCACATACCAGAAGAGGTACATGTCCGGCATTGGATGCTTTTTGAGTACCCATCAGGAAGACCAACAACATGTTAAGGATGGAAGTGAACACAAATCCGTGTCAATCTTGGTCGACCAAGTAAAGTAAGCAGAACAGGCGGTTGGGTCCTTCGCAATATGTCAGAAGAAAACCGATCTACCACATGCAATTTATTGCTTGAACGGCACTGGGGACGAAAAAAGGTTAATATCCCAAAAAAGTGCTTTTATGTGTTTTGTGTTGGAACCTGGACAAACTGAATGCAGAACTTTACTCTGAACAATTGGATAAAGCAAATTAATCTTTTATTGAAACGTGTAATTCTGCAACACGATAATGCAAAATCCCACTGCGCAAGATGAATCCTAGAAAAAATTCATGTATTGGATTAGAAAGTACTTCCTCATTCATCGAATTCCCATTTATTCTGATCGCTACAACACTTCCTAATGCCCTCTTTGAATATTTCGTTCAAAAGTCGATTGATTTTTATCGATCGGGCAATCAAAATTTGCGCACTAGATAGCAAAAAGTCATTGATAACGAAGGTGATTACATCATCGATTAAACGTTTTTAAAAATCTAAAAATTATTTGTTCGAATTTAATGTAAAAAAACAACATTCTTTCCGATCCTCCATTACATTATATCTGTAAGGCATTGTGTAATTACTAATTTCATTCGTCTTAATGCGAATGTATACACGGATAATGGGGTCTTCCACGAACTTTTCTTTATTACTCAAATCAATACTGAATTACGCCCATACAGTTTTTTTTTTACTTTATTTTCTCACTTCACGATATTTCGAGTTTTCTGAGTCCAAATCTGTCATAGATGACTTTGACAGTTTGACAGAAGGGTAACTAAGATGAAAAGGTAATATCGTTAGGTAAAATGTGTCAAAACTCCAAAAATCATTTTAACATTGATATTTCCTGTTCTTCTTTGGACTTCCGCGAGTATCGGAAGTCCGATAGAAAACATGTGGGGACTAATGAAAATTGAGGTCGAGCGGAAAGCGCCTCGTACTAAAATTCGATTAGTGGTAACCGTTTTAGAATCATGGGAAGTAGTAACTGAAAAGTAGCATGCATCCAATTTATTTTTGGACATCTCCAACAGAGTGCAGACGTGTTTGAGGATGAATGGCCAATGCATCAGTAAATGAAATAAGTTTTTGAATTTTTATGTATAATTAAATATTGTCGAAGTAGAAAGAAAAATATCAATCGTAACTTCGTTGAATCCAAGTCGTTTCTAAACCAATTATACCTTTAAATTGTATATTGTTCAACGAGTGACAAAAATAGCATACTTCCACTCGCGTGCGGAAAAGTGTGCTTTAACACATTGATGTTGATACGGGGAGAAGGGCTACATTGATTTAATTGTGTAACCGTCTGCTATTAATGTTGAGGATCCTGCTTTAATTTGGCGATTTGAGGGTAGGAGTTGGTCTTTAGTAGCATTTGGTGTCAGTAACTATTTACAGAAGCATGTTAACGTACTGCCTATAAATGTCTGCAATTCTTTCTATCGCTTTCTCAGTTGTTCTGTCATGTACATTAAGTGCAGTATCGTAAACATGTTTTTTGTCCTTTAAGCCATAGTTGTATGTATCATGGCACTATACATTATAAAGGAAAGGTGAAAGCGGCGATCCCTGAGGGAGCTTTTGTTTAAGAGAAAAAGGGAAAGAAAGAGTGTCGTCAATTCGTATTTCCAGCTGTCTGTTTTTCAGCAGGTTTTTGACAATATAAAAAAGGCGTTTTGACGTTTGACGCTCGTGTAGTTTGTGAAGTAGACCACTGTGTCAGAGGCTGTCAAATGCCTTATTAATGTCCCTAAACGCTGTTTATCTTGAGCTGTTTTATAAAGAACTGTTGCTATGACTCGAATAAAGCCAAAAAAACCTCCTCAATTTTAGCTCCAGGAAAGAGAAACTGACCCGCTAACATCGGAAAGTTTTCCCCACCCGCAAGATAATATTCTAAGCTTTCCCGTGTTGCCATTCTAAAGTAATTGCGACCAGAACTAATTAAATGTATGCTTTGTAAATCCGAACGAGCGCAACCCCGAAACAAGCCAAATTTGTCCAAAGAGTTAGGAAATGCCTATTTATAGTGGAAATTTAACAAGGTGCTTTTTACTGGTGGCGCTGACGACGGAAATTAATTAGGGTCTGACGTATGAGGCGAGGCGCAATTAAGACTGACAAATGTAATAATTATCTCCGACGAGATTTAGAAAGGATATGTTAACTTAATTTAGACGAATTCCTTGAGAAACGTTTGGCTTGCTGTTGTCGCGTCAGTCCGGTGAATCAGAACATCACGTTATTCATCATTAGAAAGCTCTCGTTCGAGGTCACTCAATATATCGTGTCTTCCTCTGTCTCGAGAACTCTCGCAACAATTTAAGCCCCGAAACTTCCCTTTTATACCATCTTAATATTCTATCGGTACTCTAAATTGGAAAATAAGGAGAAAGGCCTTCCGGAAACTACCAGAACACTTAACGGTAGGCAAACTAAATGCAAATAACTTTATAAATTTTCCCCGGGAAAGCGAGCATAAGAGGTGCTTGTTTGACGAGTTTTATCGTACAGGTTACACAAATGGAGTCGTGCTCTTGATACCTGTGTGCGAAAATATTATTCCGAACCTTCAGGCGGAGCACTTGCGGGCATTCGACCATGGCTTGATGTTTTCGTAGTAGTGCTTCGTTTCCCCTTTTAATTTTCCCTTAAATCGCCTGACTGCAGGGAGGGAAATTGGTCTGCATCAGCGGAAGCCCTAAACACACATTCCTACGACGATCTTTGCCGAGGGAAATGTAGGAGAGACCCGTCTCACAAGCATCAAAACTCAATAAAAATATTTAATATTTGCCGTATCGAGGCGGTCGCCCAGAAATAGAAACGAGACTGCTGACAGGGAGTAAATGAAAAATGAAATTCATTCAGGCCGCAGGTGACAATGTTTATGGCCTGTGGTCCGTTCTCACGTTTAGGAAACTGAATTGGCATTTTGTCCTTGCAACGTGATGTGGCGATTAATAGCAGGTACAGCGACTTAGATATGAACTTTATCCACGACCACTTAACAATGAACTCATATTCAGCTCGTTGACTTAAATTAAATAGGGATCATATAGCGCCCAACGGAATAATGAAGGATATAACGTCAATTGTCGCTAGCAATTTGAATTGTACATGTTTCCAAGGCAATCCGTTTGCGCACACCACGATCTCAGTTTTGCTTAACTGCGCAGCCGCGGTTAGCCAACGGTCTTAATCGTTGGTAATGGTCGATAGCCGTGAACAAAGTGTAATATTATACTCGCTTTATATGAGCCTTATTTCGTTATGAGACTTGCGATGTCTCGTTTACGGCTCGAAATGTAAACGTCTCGCTTTATATGGAGTGATGTCGTGAAAGGCTCGTATAATAATATACTATTTCCTTCCTTATGTGGGAGAAAAAAAATAAAAAAGAGCGCCCTCTAATTTGTTTCGGCTGTGTAATTATTTTTCTACTTTTTGCTCCTGCGTTGCTTTATCTACGTATATTCCCCAAGTCACTCGCATTGGCAGGAGATTAATAAAAGATAACAGCCGCTTTTACCTCGATTAACCTGGAGCTGTTAATTGCGACTCCGAGCTCCATTTACGATATCCGTACAGGTCAGGAAAGTGTGTATTCGCCAAAGACCCAATCGGGATCGACTAAAGTGGATTTTCGCTGAGTTTTAGGAGCAAAACGGGCAATATTGCGCAACGGTCCAGAAAAATATTGACTTTAATTATAGACTGTGGACGGGCAAAGAATACTTTATCGGAACTGACCTCAGCGGGATCCGAATCGGAGCTTATAGTGTGCTTAGTTAGAAGTTTGTTTACAACATCTTGTTTTTAGTTTTGCCTTCGCCAATTCGGCCAGAATTGCTGTGTAAAATATCGAAATTAATGTCACAATCAGGATATAGAGTTTCCGAACTATACATTTCCATAGTATCTAGCCGAGGGCACCGCAACGTAATTTATTTCTTTAAAAGGATCGACAAAAAGCACGATAAATCTAAAAGAGCGCTGCAAGAAAAGGAAAATAAAGGTTTGGATTCTCCAGTTTTAAGACTAAACACTCATTTATCGTATCTGGCGAAATCGCATCCAGTGCTCATTTAAGGGAATTGGATTTCAAGTTGCGTAGAATGCTCGGAACGATTTCGTTAACTTTTTAGCTTTGAGGGCCAGAGATGCTGCTCTTGCCGAAACAACTAACTTAATCAACCCCAGGGTGGGTTTTTGATGTTTTTTAAGGCTTTTAAGCACGGCTGATTGTAGGGGCTTCGGGGTTAAAGTGTTTCTGAAATTTTTTGTTAATTGCCTCCGTCATCATACTCCCCATCACGAAGGCAACCGCACAACTGCCAGCGAACGTTTCTCTGCAAATGCACTTGCCAAAAACTTCCTGCTTCCATATACTACACATTTCGCTAGCGAGCATTCATAACCACAATTAATCCGTGTATATCGTGTGTGATACTTTAGAATACCTCAATATCAAAACTTGGCAATACCTTAATGGTAAGTAGGTAAATAGGTGGAAATCTAAACAATAACGTGCCCTAGTAAGCCTGTCACTAAGTTAAAAAAAGGAGAGTTGCTGATGTTCTCTTTTACGTTTAAATCTTGAAGTAAAATTGCAGAATTTGAATTTTCATTTGAAATGTTTTTTGAAGCTCTACTCGAAGCCGCAAATCATGAGTTGTTTTGAACGGGAATTGAAATCCGAAGTAACCTGGATTAACCTGTATTTAATCATTAGCGCCAAAAATTGGTCGTTTTCCATCACATTAAGGCCGTTTTTCCGAAAAATTTAACGCTGTTGGGACAACAAAGCCTCTTGGGTCAATCTATCTTCGGAGCGGTGTTTTTAGTTTCACCTGCCATGGCAAAAACGCTAAATGCTTTTCTCCAGAAGGAGGCGATGCCTGGTAAGAAACCGATATCTAGGGGAGAACACATATTTACAACAAGTTCGGAGCTCGAGGATTGGTTTTTAAGTGGTTTTTTTCGTCTGCCAGTTCGAGAAGGAACGTTAAATATGTAGAGGAGGGCTTGTGCCGGGCGTGTTTATTTATTCAGGATAGTAGTTTTTGGAGAGTTGGGCGGAAAAGGAGGTGTTTTAGTTGGATATTTGAGCAAAAAGTTGCAAAGCCTCTAAGAGCTTTAGAGGTTAAATTAATGTCTTTAAAGTTACACGAGCTAACAAGGAGAAACGCCTAAAAAAGGTTCGCTTGATCGAATTCTTTATTTGGACCAATTTCTTTCCTTCCAGATCACCAAGTATAAATTTCCCAACAAGAATCTATTTCTGACTAATCCGAAACAAGATTACCCTTCACGAGAACTCCTGAAACTACTTAATTGCGAAACTCTTCCAGTTAGTTAAGTTTACAAATTGACACGTTCTTTTAGGGACGGGATAACATTCGACCAAAGTTGCTAACTATCTTTCGGGCCATTCCCCAGAATTACCGATAAGAAAAACCGCCTTACAGTCTTTTGTTTCTGGGGCGGATAAAAAACCGATACGGTTCTGGTTTTCGCCTGGAAAGTTGACTATTCCTGCCTCCTCGAATGAGTCGATTCTGCATTTATTATTTCTCATCATTCCCGAGATACATGTCTTTTGCCCGCTACGAAGTCGACTGCTCTTTGTTTTTCCTTTTTGGAGACTCGTAAAAAGTGAAACAGGTTGAACGTGCAGGAATCCGGATAGCATTTCCATGTTCCTCTTTTATTTGGAACGATCCTCGGATCGGAAGTTTGTTTTGGTGCGTTTGTTGAGTAATTGTTTCCGTTGCCTCTGTCACGCTCATTACAAATTCAAGAGAAAATTCTTTGTGGAAATTTCATTTGGGGGCCTCAAATACCTGCCGACATAAGCCCCCATCGATAACGATTTCAACTGAGGAGATACCTGGATTGTGAATCGCAGCTGTCATCAGCACTCGTGCTTGCCCGCATTTCTTCCTATCCCGATTCAATTAACGATTAACAAAGTAATTCATTATCGGATTAAATTTGATTATTTTGAAGCATCGCTACGTTTACCTTATCGAACAGCAGATGCAGGTAGCCTTGAATATTACTGTGATATTTGTTGCATAGAGGAGGACACACACTGATACATATTATTAGGATTGTGGGCGGGTTAATAACGGACGCCTTTAATCACTTTAACGAGTTCGGTTTATGGGCCGCAGGGCAACATAATTTCCACATTAAAGTAAATAAAAGATAATATACGACACGCAATCAGCTGAGATCGGGCTACGCCCCGAAGCTTTTACGGGTGTAGCCATATTTCATCGAAAGTCTAAGATTAGGAGACATAGGAGCAGGTAGAATAGTTGGTACCCCCCCCCCCCCTTCCTTTCCTTTGCGGGTTTACCAGGTACAAGTTTGCGAAATCGGGTACCTTCCCATCTTTGGAATTTTTGAGAAGTATTCCTAAATTTTTCAAGTTCTGGCTCTCATTCTAATCGACATTGTTCCCGGTATCGGAACTTCAAAGTAGTTCCGATACTGAGATTTGAGAGGCAATATCGCACCGTCTAACTAAACGGACTATTTACCAAATTGCGTACATTTACATAATCATCTAAAGGAACCCAGAGAAGACTTTATGTCCAAAGCGGCTAATATACAGGGTCGGCATGTGCGCAGTTAATGAGTTCCCGAGCCATTTGTCATTGTGGGGATATTTTCCGGTGGAGTCGGCTTTAAAAAATACAAATGGCCCTAGGCGGCGTGTGGCCGTATACGGCGTGGGGGCAATTTATCATCTTTTAGTTAAATTGCTCAATCTGAGGTTTCACGATGCAGCAAGGCGCCGGTTTATTTACTTCCGTATTGCGCCCGTCCTGAGTTTGAACATAAAATATCGTATAAATTCACTAGAAAAAGTTGATGATGAAACTACCCACTATTTTGAATCGGTTAAAACATGCAAATGTATCGATTCTCTTCCGACTAAAATGCAATCGCATGAAGGCAACAGACCTAATGCCTCTATTCTGTTTCGTTGTTTCTGTAAAGCCAGGTGAATTCATTCCTGAAAAAATTTGCATCTTTACGACCCTAAGTTAGCCGTACAATTCCCCGTAATGTCTGGCATATATAAATTCTCCAACTCTCCAAGGCAAGCTGTAATTCTCGTCTTTACGATTCCAAAGCAAACTCGGATAAATTTCAGCCACAGTGAAGAACTTTCATTGTCAAGAAATCAACTAAATATATTATAGTCTTCTGGATAACATGGCGAGTGTGCGCTTAAAACTCCATCACTTCCTAATATCACTTCGTCTTAATTAAGTTTATCGTGTTTTATTTCAATGATCTATCATCGAAACAAAAAGTTCTCGGAAGAAAGTCGTTCAATCACGGCCCTCCTCAATAACTATAGACGCAATTCCTCATCGCTTCCGAGCGCTCTTTTGTGGCGTCTTAAACGATTATTTTGTTTTTAATTTTGGAATTAAGAGCGCTGAATGTATCCCGTCTTCCCTCGGGAAATGGCATTGTGATTAAAAACAAAGACGAACGGATGTCTGAGCCTGGGAGAATAACACCCGGAAATTAGCGGTGGAAGATAATGGATAAGAGGCTCGTAATCACTATGTACAGGTTGTCTTTCTTTTAATTTTGCGGCTTTTGTTAATTAATGTTCCGATTAATTTTCCCTATTGTGCGGGGTTTTATTCAAAGAAACGCCAGGCGCATTAGTGCCAGCCGTTTCCTATTCAGCGAAAAAAATACACAGTAATTTAAAGGAGACCTATGACTAGTCGCTTTTTGGGGGCTAAAGCGACCTTGAATCAGGTTTTTCAATATTGTGTATATTAATCAGCCCTTATAGGGTGAGAGTATATTGTTGGGTAAGGGGCACAACCCTGAAAGTTATTAAAGAAACATTGGATTTTCAAGTCAACAGCTCTCTTGAGGATTTTTGCACAACTCGCAGTTTTTGCTCGATAGCTTACACCAATACTCAAAGCTTTTTCTACCACATTAAACGAACAATTCAACAACTGTTGTTTTGACGAACACCAGTGGTGTATCAACAAAATTTGCTTACCTTGCAATCTTCATAATCACGCCGTCAGAGGATCACTCCTTGTCTATCAGATACCATACCAGATGCTTCATGAAGTGTAGCAAAGGACTTTAGATCACCTTGAAAAAGGGAACTTAGGATGAGTTTAAAACATTTTTTCACTTTTAATGTCCTGCTAAAATTGTCTGTTCAATAATTTACAGTAAAGGGTAAGAATTAGAAGAAGTGTCGTCATTAGAAAATATTGTAGATTAGTTGTGTAAATCTGTAACTGTAATCGACATAAGACGGATTAGAGTCTAACTGTGTTCAGTTCTTTGAGAAGCATTAAACAGTAATGACTCCCAGAACTTCTCCCTAATGATTAACAATTGCCTATTTTCTTAGGGTAAAGTCAAATTTTGTATTTAGCCCTAACCCCCTTCTAACTGCCAAATTACTAGAAACTCAGCTCACGAATGCTATCTTTTAGCGGCTTCTAATCTATAAAGTACCGCTAACTTTCGGAAAGTTCACAGTAACTTATGTGTATTAATAGCTGATGAGTGCATATGGCAAGTTAGACAGGCCTTAGCTCTTCGCATTACAATTCCCTCAACTTCGTTTCAGTGAATTATTTCGTTGTACTCTCCTGGTACAAGGGTCGTTAAAAATTTCCGGAAACACGCATTTACCGGGAAATAAAGGGACTATCGAAGAGATGCGGAAAGTTTGGTCGTATAGTGCATGATGGTGAAAAAGAGACAACGACGTTGCACAAATTATCGAAGTTGTGAAAATTTCACGAATCCGCGAAAGTTTCTCTGTACGTCTGACCGAGTCGTTGGCAGTTTAAATGATTCGTCGACCAAGAAACAAGCTTCAAAGTTTAATCATAACTCTGTTTTCTGCAGCCACATGCTGCGTTATTGGATCCCAACATAAGAAACAAAAAATCCCATCAAAACGTTCGGAAACACCTTTTAATACGCATCAAATCAGCTTCAGCAATTTTACCACAAAATATTGTTGTATCGAAAATAATTGTAATTAAAATTGTCTTTAAAAATCACAATAATGGATTTTGAGGATTCTGGAACGTGGTCTGACATGTTGGGAACCGACGAAAATATGACAAAGTTTTATTGCTTATTGGTTTTCAGTGGCAACTCGTCTCTTGTTATATTTTATGTGAAACTATGTATTATTGGTCTAAGTTTCATAAAGATCCGCGGTCGTAAAGGTAAATAAGCCCCATACAATATAATCTGCAGAGAAAATTGCCGAACCTCTTACGCGAAGCCCGGGTTATTGCGTCATATTTCGACCGCCATTTTTATTAGTTCGCCCCGGTTTATGGGCGTTTGGGTTCTATAAAAAGGCCATTATATAACTAGTATTTATTTTTATTTAAAAGACAATAGCTCCGAGGCGAAAACCGCCGGAAAGAGACCTTTTCCGATCTTCCGCAATCCAAACGATTCCAACAACAAGGGGGCATTTAGCGGGTCTTTTGATGTTTGAATTTTGCGGTCTCGAGGAAGACAAAGGGTTTTAAAATCGTTTCGTTTCACCTGAAAATATTTGAACCTACAGATAAGTGCGACCAATGAAAACCGGGAGAAGTTTAATATCTCAGAAAGAGGTACTTGGTTCCGGAGCAATCGTTCTTTCCGTTTAGTTTAATGCCGCGAAATTAACCAGACGAGAGTTTTCGGCATGGCGGCGTGTGTGGCTGTTACTGCCGCCCATTTCGGGTAAAAAACAAATGGCTCGAGTTGGCGAACTACAATTAAAGTATTTCGAAGTAGATCGTTATGGAAATCTCGGCATATAAGCGAGGAAGTTGCGGAAGATGCCATGGTAATAATGTTTTATAAGAAAACGGAGAATGGGTGGACAATGAGCTTATAACTGTTGAAAACTCCGAGCCTAAGGGCCAAATTAGTAATGTATTGTTGACTTTAATAACGGGCTGGTATTTGTAGAAACCAAGATGCTGACTAACGTCCATTTAAAATTACCATGTATGTAGATAGCTAAAGTTAACAGTACGTTAATAAATAATTGGGCTTTAAATGGGTTTACGGAATATGGCAATCTGTAAATTGTCAAGAGAAACTGTCTCCATACTACGCCTGCTCACTGTTGAACACTGTTGAAAACGTTCTAGGACCAAAGCTGCTTGCTGGAAGCACCTGAAACTTTCTGAAACACCCTGTATATGCTACCCCCAGTCATGCATCTAATCATCAAATCCCAGCTTTAATGCTAATTTTAGAAATACCTGCATTTCAGTGTTCGAACACAGAGACTGTCCGCTATTTAACAGTCTGTAGTCTCTTTTTCGCAAAAAAACTTTGTCACGCAATCGGCCCATAACGTGCCCCATGCCACACCTCGAGGCAATTCACAAGCCCCAGTCAATATATTATGTCATGATAACCTACCTACCGTTTATTTATGTCAATGATAATGAGCGCGAGACATCCAATTAGTTAATAGCTTTGGTCTAGGATCCATAAAACGGAATACAGGGGGCAAATATGAAGTTATGGGTGTAAAAAATAGTTTAACGTTATTTCAGGTCCGGCCTTTTGGGGACTGATCAACCCCGAATGGTCGCTGTGCAACAAGGGCAGAAGACAATCGCCAGTTAACCTAGAACCTAACAAGTTGCTCTTCGACCCCAATTTAAGGCAGTTGCATATAGATAAACATCGGGTAAGTCTATTGGGAGAGCGAAATTCTTAGTTATTTAGGAGCATATAATTTCATACGGAATTTTATTAGGAGAGCTTAGAAATTTGTCCCTATTGCCCTGTCGTTATTTCACCATTATTTTTACATTAGAGGGCGGAATATGCTATTTTCAGATTAAGGCACACTTGAAAAGAAAAGGAGTACGAAAACAAAGGACAAGTAAATTATTTGTTTTATCGCACAATTCCATCGCAGTGCCCTACGAAACTATAACCACGATTATTTATTAACTTTTGAGGGTAAAAATGGGTCAGTTCCACGTTAGAGAATTGCCGCAAGCACCATTTAAATAAAAACAAAGGAAACTAAGCAGCCTGATTTTTCATCTGAAATAATTCAGATGAGTCGAATTAACAACTGCTAACAATATTCAAAACCAGATTTCCTTACCTGTTTACCTTTTCCATAGGTGAGTGGAAAGTTGACGAACACAGGTCACAGCGTCATATTCACGGTAGCCAATGACACTCACAGTCAGATCAATGTCACGGGAGGGCCCCTTTCCTATCGCTACCAGTTCCAGGAAATTCACGTCCATTATGGGCTTCACGACCAGTTTGGCAGCGAGCACAGCGTTAATGGATACACGTTCCCAGCAGAGGTAATAATTTTAGTGTTTTGTGTCTGATAGATGGGAGGCGAGTTGGAGAGGTGTTTTTAAAGAAAAATACTCGTTGCAATTGGATCTAAATGCCATCAATTTAATTGCCCCATTTTTAAACGCCGTTGGATGGGAAGGGCTGAGCTGTGGTAGGCCTTCCGTTGAAGATAAACCAATTTTATCGTTGGCACTCGTAGCATAACCACAGAATGGCGTCGTCGCCCTATGAAGTCGGTGATTATATTTTGTTTTCTTGACGTATGTCAAATATCAAATGAGAGGTTAGGTATTTATGATTACTTATGAGTAAGCAAATTTTGCTGCGGATACAGTGCTGCCGTTCGGAGCTCCCGCCGAAGAAAATGCAATGTTGGTTCATGAATCCTTATTGTTAATCCTTCTTACGCACGCTTAATACTATCATGACGTGCGTTAAACATGTTGATTTTAAAATCTAAGAAGAGAGTTTTCCGTCTAAACGAGTCTTCTCTCTATGTCTTACATCGATTAATTATGTCGAATATGTGCCGAATGATCCTTATGAAGGTCTGAGCAGCTCGTATCGGAATATGTTATTCCCGCACTTGTTAAGAAAATAATGAATTCAATTGGCGAATGTAAAAATTCACTTAAGTCGAATAATTTTTCCATAGTTTGCACGCAGGTTTAAAACTTTACCTTTGAAGTGTTTGAAGAGCTTTATCCTCCGAGTTTATTTTTGCATTTCTCCCCGGTTATATTGGTTTAAAAGTTAAAAAAACCGGGGACTCGTCAGGGATGCTTAAAATTTCCGCGGATTACCAAAGAGGCAAATCCCTTTTATCCCATCACCGGCTTCTTGCAAAGACGTCTCCCGATTTTTTCTTGATGGGCAATTGAAAAGCACCGAGCAAGAAAATATTAAACATTTCCCTAGAAATAGAAGAATATCCGAACGGAAATAAGGCCCTACTTATATAAACAAGCAAATATGCGACCCCGATTTTCCGTTCGACCGCTCCCTTCGAGCAATGTCTGTTTGGAAGAGGGAAATTTGATAATATATAAGCTCTAAAATTTAGAGCAAAGCAATGCAATGATAAGAGCATTATTTCGGCAAATCTTCCTTGGGAATCGACTTCGCAACAAAACGATTACAGTTAAAAGGCGGAGTTGCACGGGGTATAGATTTCTCCATAAATAAGGTACTGTCGAAGTGGTTCGATAACGAATTTATTGCCATTAAAGTGGACTGGGGCTCTATTATTACACGAGATGGGATTTATATCAACGGAAAACATCATTAGAAAAGGCATAATAATTCACTTTCCTTTCTTCGAGGTTTTTTTTTTTAGCGTTCACCATTTTATCCACAAATCTCTGTTAATATTTGACTGGATAAAATTACGGCATTTTTTGAACAAAGGCATCATTTGAAGGTCTAAATCCAGGAACACAGAGCCAGTTCTGGAGAATTGCTAAAACTCCCGGCTATCAAAGCTCACAAAGCTGCAAGTGAACAATGCAGTCGGCATCTTTAGGAGAGCACACGGCCAAAATAAAGCTTATGGATCCGATTTAAATGCAAAGCAATGACAAAGAGACAAAGAGTTGCCACGTCAACGATTCTGAATTGAATGTGTGCGTTTGTTTGGATTTATTCGGAACAGAGGGCATAATATCAATTATTATCCCCGCGTCTCTAATGGTATTTTCCGGTGACTTATTTTCGGGATTTTAATGTGTAAAGATCTATTACGTAATTTTTGTGCTGGAAATGTGCGAGAGGCGTGCCTGCCTGGAAGTTTTGACTAAAATAAAGTCCTGGGTGTATGATAAATTTCGCTGAGCCCCATAAACCACATTTCTGAAACTTACTGCTCCTAATTAGAGAGTGATTCAATTAGTCTGGATTTAATGGGATTCGGTTGCTCGTTTGCGCTTTTTACACCTTTTCTTAGGATTTTTTCCCTTGAAGTAAATTACAATGATGACTAATTCTTCTGGCTTGTAATTCCAAAAACATCTTGGACCGTAAAATGAAAATCGCACCCTAGAGACGCATTTCTCGGGATTCTCTAAAATTATTCTAAGGTCCTTTTATTTTTCATTTTTGTTGGGACATACATAATCCGGGTCCTTATTTCGCACTTTTCCAGTCTGGAAGTTGTTGCTGAGCAGTTTCGGTTTTCGGTTAAATAATAAATCTTGAAGCAACTGTGAGGTCTCTAACCCCCAGTAACTGTTGTTTGTAATATGGAAAACCGCAAGCGTGAGAAAGGAAACTTGCTCCGGTCCGGTTTCCACCAAATTGCGGTTAATTTTCTTTCCGAAGTGCTTGACAAAATACTTATACGTCCATCGATATCTTCTCGACTATCACCAAGAGAAAACCCGACAAAATAAGAACAAACACAGCAGAAACTTTTAGCGCTACATCATTTTACACACACGCCGACTTTCCAGATATTTTATTAAATTTTTCTCCGCTGTGGAAAAATGCCTTATGCTCTTACTCGGGGGAAAATCGGAAACATCAAAAATCCATTTTGATATTAACGAATAATGCCAGTTGAAGAGTAAAGTTTTGGAACCGCTTTTTTCTAGGATCGAAGAGGGAGGGAAAATTCTGTTTAGCCTGGAGAGAAGTTTGCGGATAGTTTCGGTGGTTAGATTATAATTGCCTAGGAAATTGCGTACAATATTCATCAGAAAGATGCGCTGGAAAATGCGGTAATTTTCATACTACAGAAACTCTTAAATTATTCGTTTTTGCGTCTTTTTTCTCTTTTAAACCTCCCAATTGAATTTTTTGAATAATCCAATATTTTTTTGTACGGACAATTGCCCCAGTGACTCACCAAAATTTTTACTGCCAAATTTGAATTGGCTTCGCTTGGTGCTTGCATCTTCGCCATATTCTGTCTAGTTTAAACTTTTAAAGTAACACCTTATCTCCACTCCCGGAACATTATTCTTGAAACGCTTGAAAGACGCGCACATACACAAGTTTTAAAACTGCGCTAAACTGTTTAATTAGTCATCCCCCTGATTAGTTTACTCAAGTTTAACTCTACACGAGTTGCACGACCTGCTATCTTTTTGCCGTACACAGTTCCTCGAACTAGTTTAGATTGCAACTACGGCAAAAATTCGGATATTACATTTATTTTTGTGCGGTCAATATTTGAGTAATACTCCCGGCCAAAGAACACACCACACACATTGTGCCGCCATTAATTAAATGGCGTCGCGGTTATCTGCAAGATTCCAATTGCAGACGTAAGACCACAAATATCAATTAAGGCCGTGGGCTCACTCATAACTCACATTTACGGTTTTACTTGCATTCTCCGCAAAGCAGCTCTACCATAGCGAGATGCGTTTTAGCTGTGGATCTGTATATTTGTTGATACGAGGGCGAACTTTGGGGTTGGAAATAGTTTAATTCAACAAAAAAAAACAAACAAAGAATACATCGCTCACTGGATGCAATAGGGGCACATTAAAGAAGTATCACCTGTTTGTGAGATGAAATTGAAAAATTTCGATATTACATATTAACTTTTTTGCTTCATTTAAAGTAGTATACTGGTATGCGTTTAAAATTCGTTATCTAATTATGCTGTCGCTGTTATTTTACAAAATGTCTTTTTTTTTCACTTTTTTTAAACAATTAAATGTGCCATTATTGACTTTTTTATACCTATAGAATTTTCGTGCTTAACGAAAATATCTTAATCAGAAATTCTTAATAAAACTATTGTTTATGACTTCTGGAAATTTTTATTAGCAAAAATTAGGCATTTTGATATAATTTGGTAACTGCGAGGTTAAGCGCGAACATAAAATTATTGAACTAAACTAAAAAAATAATAATAATAAGATTCCAATTTGCACCAATTTGCACATAAGTGATAAACAAAAATCTGCCATTCTAGAAATTATAAAGAAAAAACAAAACTTTAGCCTTTGGCACGTTTTAGGTCATTATAGAAGCGACTGTGGCATTTTTTAATGGCATTCGTTTTTAACAATCCATCAATTCGTCACACTTTTCCTTTGGAGTCAGTATAATATCTCGGTACACACATTTTAGAGCAACGTTTTCAAAAAAGTTTAAGACCGCACGTCTTCGCGTATTTTTCGGTTTAATGTTTACACTCCTGTAGTCATCTTGGCTAGAGGAAGTTTTATGGGAAAAAGCGTCAGGGGTATGTAACGGGGGTATATTGTAATATTTTAACAGACAATACTGGCATAACTTCAAATGAATCACTATTGTTTCGCTAAAATTAAAATATTTAATCTGCCTTCCCGTACTATTGAAAACGTGCCACTGTTGTGTCTGTTTACATTGTTCATGTTGAGATAGTCACTGACACACTGAGCTTTGTGCCGGTTTTGGATGTGTCAAAGTTGAAAAACATGCGAAATTCATTAGTGTCAGTAGCTCCATCTAGCGGTACTATGCTGAGGTAAAAATGTGGAAATACTGTTGGTTGGTAAAGCACAAATATGAGAGTATTATGGTTCAATTAACAGTAAATGGCCATTTTTCCAGATGTGCCACTATTGCGCCTTATAGTGAGCGATATATCAAGTGTTACATGCGTCTCTAAATGTCAGTGTCGTTGGGATTGTAAACCGGTGCTGACTTAAAAATTCAGAAGTCTTTTGAAAGGCCCTTTCCGGAGATTGACGATTGTATCAGATACAGATGACAGCTACGTTTGATTTTGTAAATAATAAAGCGGTCTGCGACGATCTCCAACCCAGTTGATGCTTTTATGGCCCTCTTAAAATAATAAAATGGGCCCTTTTGGCAGAATAACAGTTATGTGAATCAGTGTCGACCGCTGCTCCTGACTTTGTAAATAATAAAAAAGTGATTCACGGCGGTTTTCAATTGGGATGATGTTTTTGTCGCTCTTTTAAAACCAAAAAATCACCCCGTTCGACCGAACAACAATTACCAAATATGAACTTAACGGTCGCGCTTTGCCGTGCAAATCACACAAAACTAATTCACGTGGTGTTCATTAATCAAAACCCATAGTTATACTTTGCTTATAACTCAAAATTCATTTTTGCCTTCCTTTATTTTTTGCCATCGCCTTTAGCCAATTACGTCTTTATCGGCCACTTCAGAGTGCTCATCAAATTTTCCTTTCCGTCAGTTCCGATCTATTCCATGCTGCTTTCATATACGTTGCCGAGACGCTTCTCGGATTAAAGGGCCTCGTTTAATATAAAAATTCTCGCCATTTTGTTGTATTTTTCAAACCTCGGCGGATTTTAAGCGTAATTTCATTGCAACAAAAAATCCTGGCGATTCGCGAATTATCGTTCATTTCCAATGACTTTTTTGTTCCAGATCCAGATTTTCGGCTTCAACTCGCAGCTTTACACAAATTTCTCGGAAGCCCTGCATAAGGCCCAGGGGATTGTTGTTGTCTCATTACTGTTACAGGTAAATCCCATTTATTTATTTTATTAACGTTTCCTGGACGAAAAAAGCATCTTTGCAACTGCTAATTCAATTTGAAATACGAAACGCTTTTGCAGCGAAACCGCACCACCTAAGAAATAAATGATTGTTGCAACACTTTAGGAACTCTTGACACCATCTTGTTATAAGTTTCCTTCAAGAATTAGCGTTTTGCCGACTGGTTTTAAAATTAATGGAAATTTGAGTTTCCAAATTACAAGAAACGTTACCAGCTGAAACGTGATTTATTGCCTCGTCGGAAGCCAAATATTCCAACTTCAGATTAATATGAAACAAATTATTGTTTATTGGTCTCAGTACCGCGAGATTTCATGATAAATCTTGTTTTGTTGCCACTATTTCCAGGCGGTTGAGGAATTTCGAGCATTAGGGGCCTAATCTTGGCATCACGAATGGTAAATAAAAAGACGCCGAAACCGACAATCAACTTGTAAATTAGCCGGGTCTTGTCGGTAACAAGAGAGTCGTTACCCAAAAGCGACTGTCTTCAGCTAGGACGGGCAATCTCCCTTTTCTTATGTAAATTATTGTACGGTAGTTTGAACTTTCAGATCGACGACGTTTCACTGGGATTATGTCCCTTTTATCTTTTGCCGTTTTGCGGTGTTGTGGCAGCAGGAAAACTTTGTTTCTACATCTTAATAAACAATCACCAACAACGTGATGCTTAAGGTTTAACTCGGCACGAAATAAGCCCTGCACCCTTAGCCGGATCGGTGCCGTATCAGTTTAACATGCTTGCGGATTCGTTAATTTGCCAGTACTTCTGCGATATTTTCGTTAAAGTGTTACTTTTTAAAGCATTCTCATGCATTGCAGCTTGGAGACTTGTCAAATCCAGAGCTGCGCATCCTCATCGACCATCTGGACGACATCCGATACGGAGGTAAGCATCCATGGTTGCCAATTCTATAAGGACGAATTGGGACGTCACAACCGTACGCAGCGAAATGTGACGTTTTTTTTCGATTGTCATTGTTTTTGTTTATACTCATTCAATCAAGGCAACGAGGCGTCAGTGAACCGTTTGTCAGTCAGAGGCCTTTTGCCGGACACCGAATACTACATGACTTACGACGGATCAACCACCATGCCCGCCTGTCACGAAACTGTCACGTGGCTCATAATGAACAAGCCCATTTACATAACGAAGCAACAGGTATGTCCTTGCCGTTCTTTTAGCGAGTGAATATTGGGCGGCAGAGGTCGAAATGAAATGAGACCGCATCCGAAAGTAGATGATGAGTAGTAAATTCCGGAATTTTAATTTCTATAATGCCCGAACCCAATTAGGCGAAAGCGAGTCAACAGAGTAAAGGAGACCATATAATACACTTAGGGCGTAAGCTTAAGCAATTTGTTAAAGTGCAAACCCAAAGAAACGTGAGATTAGGATCACGGAGCTGTAAATTACCATTATTAATGTCTCCACGGCTATTCGCAATATAATTAATTTAGAAGTTTTAATTTTCAGCTTCGGAAGCCCTCGCATATTTCACGTCTACCTTCGTCCTCCCACTTTAATAGAGATTTTCTCTTAATGCGAACATCCAAAAAATTTGCGGAGATTCTTACGGTGTTGTAAATTTTAATGAATTTTACCGTGCGGATAAATAATAGTTTCTTACCCGGTACTGCTCCCATTGAGTGATCGATAAAGGAGTGAGAGAGCGACCACGCAGCCAAATATTTTTCCTATCGAGCTCCCCAACAAAGTCACGTCGAGTCAATTAGGCTTCGATTGCTGTGTCAAACGTGCCAAAACAACTAATTAATAATAATGGGACAACTCAATTAGCAACGGTAATAATCTACTAAATACTAGATAAGATTTTCAATGTAGGCGACGCCCACAACTAATGCAGAATTTACGATATAATTAATTGCTGACGTTAGCTCTTTGGAGTGTAAATATTTCGGAACCCACAAAGTGAACAAAAATTCGATTTGTGCGTGAAAACACTGAATAATCCGCAGTGTAACAGATTATCGCAAATGCCAGCTATTGTAATGTATTGTCAATGCATCAATGGTGGATTTTTCACATAATTTTAATAGAGACAGCGCCGAAAAGCGCGTACGTTATTAGGCTAAAAACGTCGTAAGTATCTAATTTTTGCAATAACTGAAAATCAACTTAATAAAGTAAATACGTGGAATATGGCTTCAGCTTTATGCTGAGGTTTCTATTTACTTTGGCATTTCAGGGGGAGTTGCAAACTCGTTTGGTTCCAGGCTTATGGAAATTTTCTAAAAACGACATAACCACGATTAACGTTACGTTAAAGACATTCATTCGACCGCATCGCATGTTTATATACCAATTTTTTTTATCAGAACGATCATAATCCGACACGCTTATTCACAGGCAATTTGTATATTACACTCAAAAGAGAACTTTAGTAATTATGTTAATGTATTCCGGTCTAATCGTTGTAAAATTTTATTGCCTCATTATACCTATAAAATTATGAAATGTGGTGGTTAAAACATGAAATATTGCCTTTTCCCTCAAAACTTTGCTAAGCCGATTACATATGGCTCAAGCTCGAAAATCCAGGCACACTTTCCCTAGTTATGTATCTCTTCAAAATCAACGTAATTGTAGTATCTCTTAAGCCGACGAAGGAAACGAGTTTTGAAACAAGCTCAGGAAAACCATAATGGTTTTATTCTTGCCGGATGCTTTCAGTTGAAACGATTGCTTCGGTGGCAGCCTTTAATCGGCTGGAACTACGAGAATAATAGATCCGAAACCGCCTTAATTTGTATCGAAACGAGGGCGGGCGGTTAGAAATAGTTATGGCAATCGATCAATCCTCGTTAATTGAGCCGGACTTTTGGCGAAACACACTAACTGGCAAGTCGACTAATTCGGTATGGCCTTGTTGTGCAAATGAGGCTTTTATTGCCGCTTCCGCAATGCTGCGTGCGACCGTACCCCCATCATCATCGGGAGATTGCCAACTTATTGTCACGTTGCGTGTCGCGAAAATGGACAACGCCGATTTTGGAGAAGCGAATTCGGGGATGGAATCCGGTTGGAAACGAGTTCGATCGAGTGAAAATTCCGCACAACAGCCAGGAAGACTAAATATAAATATTTCGTAATTATCCTTTCAGTTTGGAGCCTCTCAAACGGGCTATTCGAAAAATCCTGCAGTCCTGCAAATGTGGAGTACGTGACCGAGGACGGAGAACACCCCGTGAAAATGATTTGATTTCGATAGCATTTGGTATGCACGTTTGTTTATATGAATACTAAAAACGACGAGTTTTTTAATCAATTACATTCTCGAATTCGCTTTTGCGTTATCAAGAATTTTAGCTATTTTTTTGACCGTAAAGAGTGCTACAACGAGTTAACCTTACGGGCCCAGATTATCATTTATGGTGGTCTATAGCCTTTATAAGGTGTTCTTTGATTCGCCCAACACACCTAGAAACGGGAGGTTCGCCGCGTCTACGTTCAAGTACTGCTGCCAGTCGCGAAGAAGCAGGAAGGCGTCGAAGAACTACAGAACCCCAACATGTCGTTTTAGGCTTTTGGCGTTAACGGGAAGGTGCGTATCGTCGAGGATATAGATAGCTCATTGGGATACGAACGATTTACCTCATTAATTCATCGACAAAATTGATTCCAGTGGGGTATCGAACGGGTGCAGTGAAAACTGGAATGGGATACTGTGTGTGTTTGCGTGTGGGTGTGTGTGGGTGTGCGTGCACGTGTGTGCTACGTGGTAGTAAGTTACCTTTTTTTAGCAGAGGCAACATAATCACTCATTAATACTTAGAGCCGCATCTTCTGCCCTTTCTCGGAACACTTCGCAGCCAAATTGTTCGATAAGAAAATGCACCATTACATGTGGATCGGATCACTATGGATTTTTTCCAACAGCATAAGACCAATTTGTTACTTTGGCCATTTCGATCTCCGGAATGCCTCGAGGGGTAGTATCCTCACCGAATGCGATAATTTGTTATCAAACAGAGGTCCGAAGTAATTAGTGGTGTTTCTACTTGTTGCTCGTCCAGATATTGACCTTTACCGTCGCCCGTACCTGAAGTAGGATAATAGTGAAAGTCCTGGCATGTGTCATGGTGCTGAGGAGTGAGATGTGAAGACTTCGAAATGCATAAACGTGGGTACGTTGATACGTTGGAACAATGGCTCTAGTGAAAAATCCCATAACTGCATTCCGAACGCCGTATCATCGGCAAGCAATAAATATCAGCAGCGAAAGCTCGGAACCTTGCCGAATACCCTGCATCTCGAAAACAGCTCTTGCGGACCCATGTTCACGTGAACTTTTTTTCTTATTTTGGCCAGAGGAATCTCCCCTGGGCTTCTGTCACCACAACTCTGAAACGCCCCGTACAACGGTTTCTAGCATTCCTATCGCCGCCCTTACGGTCGGAACTTGTCTTCATTGCTTTTGCTTATAGGTTCTGTGCGTGGCACATCCCGAATTGCTGGATACTCTGCCTTTTTGAGGCCGAATTCTGGAAGACTTAAAGGAGCCTTTCGCTTCAGGAATGTTTCAAAACGAACATCTGCTGGAGGAGGTTTATTTGCGATTTGGTTACAAGTGGTATTTTTCATAAACATTCTGGAACAGCATATTTTTGGCGTTTAAAGTACCGATTGTATTTCGTATTAAAAATACAGGCTTATCGCATGAACCCCAGATAAAATCAGTTATTGATGGCATTCAATTTTCCGGAAACAGATTTATATAGAAAACAGTTTTGCGATAGTCGACGCGCCATTTGTCAGTCAAAATTGTCGCTCGCTGCATTATATCACGAATATCTCAATTTTTGTGATCTATTTCTGATTTATCGGATATTACTGGCGCGAATTGATGACGCAAATTAATGATGCATAAACTATCGTAGCCAAAAATAATAAATTGGCTTACTATTTCATACAATTGTAAATGACAAAACTGAAAAAGAAGATATTTATTAGGGAGCGCTGCTCGGCACGAATACCAAACTAAAACCTCTACCCACTATGCTGCCTTAAAGAAAATTATGCTACGTCAACAATATTCGGCATAACGAGCTGTAATAGCCCGTTAGACCTAATTTAAATATTCAACTTTCTAGGGGAAAGCTCAAAGTTTAGGGCAAATATTAACTTATCGCTGAAATAAAATGTACTTTAATCGTGTCTCGCATAAAAGTTTAAATGTTATGTTTATGTAACATCACCGAAAACAAATGCGGTTCGACTGATCGCCCCTTTTAGTTGTATTAGTCCGCAATTGAATACCCACACGCTATATATCCCCTCCTTCCAGGGGGACTTGTCTAAAATGCAATTAATTTGAAAGGTTGTGGGCTCGATTTTTTCGTAGACGAAAACTTCACTTTTGTATACCTTGCAGATGCATGGCCTGCGGCGGTTGATGCAGGGGGATGAGAAACACCCTAAAGCCCCCTTGGGGAACAACTTCAGGCCGCCACAGCCCCTCCACTATAGGCCAGTGAGGACAAACATAGAATTTAATGTCAAAAATAAGGCGGTAAGTAGATTTCCTTTGAGCGTGAGGAAGTTGGACATTTTGGCCGTTATTTGACAGGAATTCCTCCCAAACATCAGCTCACTTACACTAAACTGATGTTTCCAAGGTTCTGTGAAGGTCCCCATGAGCCCCAACAGTACTTAATTCCTACTCAGATTTTTATCTATTCAAAAATCCGTTTTTTATTAAAAAATTGCGTTTTGACACAGTGGGGCAAAATCCGTTGGCACACGATTTACTGGTATTAAAAAAGGTCTTGAATAAATACAACCTACTAAAATTCGGATTTTCTTTTCGCTCTATCAGTCTCATTAAACCGATCTGTCCAATAAAAGAGCTCTCATCAGTCTAGAAAAAAGTGAGCAAAGTTAAATATAGTAAAAATCCCCATCTGAATTGTCGCCCCCGACGCCAAATAAAGTGCTCGCCGATTCAATATTGACATTGACGTCGCCGAAGTGAAATAGCGAACTTGTCGGCTCGCACACGTCCCGCTACAATAAAATAGAAAATGGCGGCCAATCAAGTGCGGAAGTCGATGTTTCTCTCACTTCGATTTGGTAAATATTTGGACGATTTTGTTTCTGCCGATGGGATGCGACTTGTTTGTCCATAGAATATTTTAACAATGCAAATTTCAATTTTTCCCTTTCAAATTCCAGGTGGGAAAGCAGTGCCCCAGCATGTACAAAGACGTTTATTACAAGGCCAACAGTTGGAGACCGCATTGAGAGTCCTCTTTGTATAGTTATTATTACTGGATAAGCGTTATCGGGGATTGTGCCATATCTAAATACATATCCTGATGCTATAGCTATAATAGATAAGTTTCAGTTCTTGTTTTTATACTCGTCAGAGTCGGTTATTGTTAGAGCCTGTACATGTAGGTGAATAAGTGATAATGATCTTGTGCATACGTAGTGGATTGTTTCGATTTATTTTGTACTTATCGTTTAAGCCAGAGGTAGTAAAATTATCATTTGATATGTAGCTTCTTATTAAATCCTCTTTGCAGAGAACTTGTATTCACCACGATGTCAAGAAAATTAAGTTTCACGGCACATTTACTGTAACGCTAAAACTAATGTAGATATATCGACCGACCGCACATTGTTGAATCATCCTGTGCTTATTTTTTAAATTACGTTAAAAACAGCCATCAAATCGTTTGCATGCATAATAATTTTAGCATATATTTCAACACTTGCTTCTAATTTACATAAAAATTGTTTTCATGATTTCTTATGTTGATTACTGAAATTCCATATTTTTATCATAAATCTTCTTCATTACGGTGAAATAGGAATATGAAGCTTTTAGCATCTAAAAAGCAAATTCTTATCTCGTTTAGATCGCATTTCAGATATTACCCAAATAATCGTGTCCGTTGTCAGGGGACTAAATGGTCCTAAGGTCAAATGCAAGGGCTTTTGAGTTCTCAAAATGATTAAAACCAACAGTTTCTTGATATGTTCCTCTTGTTCGTACCATAGACCATCACATATGGCGTCGCCAATTTCCAAGCTCTACAAACGTACTGTTTTTTGGTTCTGCATACTGAAATCGTTGATTTTACCTGAACTTTTATTTCGTTAGCTGTCCAGGAAATGGCGTAAATTTCGAGAAATACAAAAGATAGAAATAATAAAAGGAAACACAGATCAATAAAGGAGATTACAGAAATCTGAAAAAAACAGCATTTAGAACAACACAGTTTTGCCTTGATATGGTTACCTTACAGATGTGATTATTTGAAGCAAGAGTGAGGCAACATTAAAGGAATTTAAAAGGAATTCCAGAAGTAACGGATATTTACTGCAATCTCTAAGATTTTTGATGAATCTAAAATTTCCGCACCTTCACAGAAGAATTAGAAGATTACTGGAACTAACCTGATTACTTCGTCATGGTCCTTGACGAACTTGACCACAACCAACTTAAAGTCTGCATCGGATTCCCTTATCTGCTCCTTAAACTTCTTTACTCTCAGCTGCAGAAGCTGCAGTTGCAATTTTCCGAACAGCACCAAGGAATAATACATTACGTTCCCGGAAGAACGAACGAGGAAAACGAAAAAGGCAGAGAAAATATTAAAAATTATTATCCAAATAAAATGGCGATTTTTCTCGAAGGGAAAATAGAGTTCTAGCATAAACGACTTGTCGTCGAAATTCCAATTCTTATAACCCAACACATTTAAACTCACGAATGCCCCAATTATATAGAAAACAACAGCGCAGCCTGCACTAGACAACAGTGCAAAATACATGTGCTGGGCATATTTATTTATCTCCTCGTAAAGTTTCTTCTCCTCAGCATCACCTAAAACCAACTTCTGTTCTTGTTTGAAGACTGAGTGGCCCACGTATGGTAGCCGGTATTTGTAGAAAATCACCACTTTAATAACAGCTAGCGTTATGGCTAAGGTCACTGTCAAGCAACTATTCTTTCTCTCAGGAAGAACTGACGGATTTCCTACTAGGTCAACACACCCTGAAAAGAGCGACATCAAAAACGTTGTAAAGAAGCTGAATGTGATCACACTGTAGATGCGATAGCAGAGTTTCTGCAGACGCCGCTCTATAAATTCCGCTGGCCATATGCCAAGAATGGTCATAAAGAGAATAGGAATGGCCATTAGGCTCATGGTACTGCGGAATGAAGTTTGGTATTACTTCAGTATTGTGTAAGTGGAGGAGGGAAAAAAGATGGGAGAAACGCCATTTGGGGTTCGAATTTTAATTATACACGAGGGGCTGTTATCAAAACGAGTGTGGTAATTAAAAATTCATTAGACGCAGTGACATCCATCTAGTTTTTTAATGAACCTTTCTTATGAGTAAATTTTGTGTTATACGCAGTTCGTTCAAAAAGTTCCGAGACTAATTTAGTATAAAATCCACAACTAGTGCTATTTGTTATCCGACGGCGAAACTATGTAGTATCATTCCTTAGTTACCCACAGTTAAAATTTAAGCCATTTGTAACCTTATTTAGTGGGCAGCTGCGTTTGCCTGAAGTAGATGTGTTTTTGCTGCTGCGTTAGAACTTTCGCGATGGAGCAACGTGCCGTAATCAAATTTGCTTTCAAGCCGGGAAAAAGTGGTTGGGAAACGTTAGAATCGTCGAAAACCGCGTATGGTGATGATCGGATTTGAGCCGAAGCAATGTTTTCCAATGGTATGCGCGGTTCAAGAATGGACGACAGTCGCTAGAAGATGGTCCGCGAGAGAGATGTCCTTCGACCTTAACTACCGACGAGAATGTCGAACGTGTCCTGCCGTCTTGAATCGGCGAATTACATTTGAAATGTCTTCAGAGTAGGAAGCTAACATCAGTGTAGGAAGCGTACACTACATTTCGTACGATGTTCTTGGTAAAAAAAAGCGTGTGCAAAGCTCAGTCCGCACTGATTAACGCAAGAGCTGAAACAGCACCGTATGGAAGCTTCACGCCATTTTTTAAATGGGCAGACACGCATGAAGATTTTTTAAATAAAATTATAAATTTGATTAAAAACATGATATTTCCAATGTGATCCGTCCAAAACCGCAGAGTGGCGAAAGGGTGAACGGAGATCTGACAAGATTTGAGCGACAAAATCGAAAATCAAAAAGATTTATTATCCTTATGGGATTATCCATCACGAATTTGTGTCCCCGGGCCAAACAGTGAACGCAGTGTTCTACAAAAATGTCTTGGATCGACTGTTGAAGCTGTGGCAACGTGTGAGAGCGGAATTGTACCTCACCGGTGATTGATTGCTTTTACTTGACTATGGGCTAGCCCGTTTCTCGATGTTCGTCACACAGTTTTTGGCTCAAAATTGGTCACCAGGATTCACCACCCACCCATCCTACTCGTCAGATTTAACCCTCTCAGTTTATTTTGTATGCCGAGAAAAAACGTAATATTTTCTAATTTTTCTTTCTTTAAGTGTTAGGTTGGGTATTTTCGAAGGCATCCTCGTATTACTTTTTCTAATGCAGTGAAGGTCGATGTGTTTATTGTACATTAAAGTATTTAAGAAAAAAACACCAATTTACCATCAAAATGCGCAATTTAATAATCAAATTTCAGTGTAATTTTTCAAATCGTTTATAATAATTGGGCCATCTTATTTATAAGTCAGTTCAAAACTCCTGTTCGATTAATAAGTTTTCCTCTATCTGCAGCCGAAATCTATGGGTTATTTAGCGGTTTTAGCGTTTCTTATAAGTTTTAACTTTTTTTCTAATGTAAATATAAGTCTTTCACAAAGTTCCTTTAAAAACCTCATTATTTTTTAGTGTTATTACATACCCAATATTAGTTACAAAATCCGAGATTTCTGTATCGACGATTCGGGAATTTCTATCGAAATGGCGGAGGCCTTACTTTTGCACCCTCATAGAGACCTAATTGACTTGGAGAATTGTTATTTGAACTGCGTTTACATGTAAGTTGAATTCGTTTGATTACACACATGAAGCACATTTCGTTGCTTTTTAGAGAGTCTGGATACATTACAGAAGACGGGGTGCTGATCCACAGCAAATTCGAAACTTTGAAGAATTCCGATTTGGCAGAACTTGACTTGGACTGTTTATGGGCAATTGGCAAGTTGGAGAATTGCAATGATATGGTGAAATTAGCGGAGTGTCACCTTATTTAGCGCTTCTCATGCCTTTGTGTCTTGTTTTAAATGTAGTTAGTTACAAAATTTCAACATGTGTTATGATAATTAATGAAAAATTGTGGTAAATAGAATTTCTTTTATTGAGACTCAGACTTCCATCAAATCCAGATTTTACCGGATCCAGAACTAGTTGTGTTCCCAAATTCCCTTTTTGATAATTTAGATCAGTAACACTCATTTAAAGTCTATTTATGTAAAACTTCACAGCCCCACATAGTTTTTATCGTAGAGAACCTACTTCATATCTTTATTAGACTAACAATAATTTCAAAATCAGGTTAAAATTAGTTCTTGTCGCAATGGTGAATACAAAATTTCCGCAACGATCATGTATAATGTGTGATAACATCTATCGAGTAGTAAAAGAACTAAAGTTTAATCGGAAACTTTCTCGACGTTTTGGTGAATATAACCTTTCGTATTATTAAGGCACATTACTTTAAAACCTATTTACTTTCAATGGTTTCATCTAGTTTTATTTATCTATAGCCAGTGGTGCAGCAAAGAGTTTGGCCTAAAATTGATTTATTAAAAAAAAAAGAATTTTACAGGAAATTCGCGCCTTGCATATATGTAAAATTATTTTTACTTATGTTATAGGTAACGCAAGGTAGCGCATATTGGCTATACCAAGGAAACACGTTAATTCGTCCCAAACCCAACTTTACCCCTTCAGGAATCTTAATCGAGTGTTTTACAAATCTTAGGTTGCCGGGATCGTACCGCCATCAACCTTTTATGTCGGTTTTCCCGTTTTGTTTACAACCATAAATTGTTCATACTGAACCATATAATTCTATGGCAGAATATTAATTAAACCTTATTCGTTTAAGGTAAATAATCTACAGTAACTGTTACAGACAGCAACCAATTACAAAAATATAAAACATTAATAAATAATAGTTATTCGGTATTTAAAATATACTTAATTTATGACGGTTGTTGTCATTTTCTCTTGAAACTCAACACCACTTAATTAGACTATAGTTATAAAAAATTTTAACAATAAATTATGATAATCAATGGCATTAATATTCAACACAAACGTTGCAAAGGAAATGGACAAGATGACAAAATAGCTACAACAGGCAACTGCTCGGAGAATTCCCATAACACATGTACTGTAACAGTTGTTACGAATGTTTATTCTTCAATGTTGCAAGTGTTTTTCGGGACTTATATTTATCCGAACTGACCTTTTACATTTCTGACCATTCCTTGCTGGGTATGTAACAGCAGGATCCCATGGCGAAAGTGTCGCGGAGATCTTGAATCGATCTCTGAAATTGAGGAGACTTCGGGTGGTTCCCCAGCAGGTTGAGCTGGCGTTTGCTTGTACTGCCTTTTTTGCGCTTCCATTTATTCCTACTTTAACTGCTGAAAAACACTCAACTCTCGTGACTGTTCATTATTAACAATCTGTCCTTGTTTTTGAAAAAAAATGCCCTTTAATTTCACATAACAAGTACATTTTGTTCAATTTTCCAAATTGATTGTAATCAACTGATTCATTGTCAATCGCTGTAAAAGAACCGAGCACATGGTTTCGTTTATACGCTGCACTTGTTCAGTTCAAACGATTGAACCATGCGCTACTTAACTTTATTAATTCTTTTCACGGGTTTCAGTGCGTTAATTGCCGCAGGTATGCGTTCCAGTCAATGTAACAGAACATGAGTCAAATTTATCAACTTCAGGCATACATTCCAAAATTCAACAATTACAAAGTGAAACATTTCTCCATCAACGAGCCAGGAATTTCTGGGGAGATGGCTGAGATGTTAATGATGAGTCCCTACAAGGAATCCTCAGATTTGGAGAGTTGTTTCTTACACTGCTTTTACATGTAAATTGCATGAATCCTTAAAGATCCAAAGTTAATTGGTAGTGAGTTAGGACATTTGTTTGAAGATGGGAGTCTGAGGCACAGCCGAGTTCAAGGGCTGAAAAATACTGAACACCCGGAAACTGATCTAGATCGTCTTAAGGAGATCAAGTAGCTGGAGCAAGGTAATGGGATAATGAAACTGAGAACTTGTTAGTTCTAATATTGTTGTACATTATCTATTTTCGAACTGCGATACTGAAATTATGGGATCTTAATGATATAAGAACGACTATTCTTTCTAGTTGGATTATCGTTATTAGCAATTAGAGGTCGCAATAAAAAGTTTAACGAATAGTCTTATCTACGTTTCAAGGAAAGTTTAAATAGTTTTTCAGCCATTAGGAGCTTTATGCTAAAGCAATATTTGCTCGGCGTTTCGTTGAGTTCGCAAACAATACCGCGAACTCAAATGCTGTCCAAAGGAGTAATATTTACAGCAGCCCTCGGCCTTTTAGGTGAGCCCCCGCAAGTTCAAACTTGTCGAACCGGAATTTAGGAAAAATCGTTTCAGCAATACCCGGAGTTGCCTCTTTAGAACGCATAGTCGGAGGACAGGAAATCGACATCACACAGACTCCCTATCAATTGAGTGTAAGGTGAGTATCGCATAAAGTAAATAAACTTCCGTTACGTAAATCTTGCAGATTTCAATGGATGCCGATTTGTGGCGGAGGCCTAATCGGCCCCAAGCACGGCCTCTCCGCCGCCCATTGCTTCAAAGTTCCAGGCTCTTACAGCGCCCGCATGGGCAGCAATTTTGTGGAGTCAGGGGGCACCATTGTCGACATAAAAAGGGTGCTGCTGCACCCGCTGCGTGCCGGCCACCCCTTCCAGTACGACATTGCCGTCCTAGAGTTTACAAAGCCCGTCGAGTAAGTGGGCGGAACCTGAACTAGCCTGAACTTTTGATGTAAGCGCCCAACTTAGATTTTCTACAAGCATTCGGCCAGCAATGCTTCCGAGACAAGATGAAACGCTCCCCGAGGGCACTTCTGGGAGGATTTCGGGCTATGGGAGTACTTACACGGGGCAGAATGGGGGATCCCGCATGCTGAGAGCTACGGAGGTGGTGGTTGCAGGATTGGACGAGTGCAGGTCCAGTTACTCCCCCCAGCACATGGTGATTACCACGAGGATGTTTTGTGCGGGAGACTCGGAGGGGAAGCGCGATTCCTGCCAGGTGAGGAGAATACAGAGTGTAACGTACTCTCATGGAGGTATTTCACCAAGGGATAGTACTCTGCAAAACAATAAAAGACGCTAATAAATCCGTAGTTAAAAACGCAACGTTTTTGATATACAGGGTGGCAAAGTTTCACATTTTTTCTTATATTTTGCGTTTTCCTCACGTATGCCTTGAGTTAAATTTCTGAAATTTCATACACCTATTTTCTTTAAGACCCTCTATAATAAAACGTGAAAATCTTCGATAGCCATATACAGGGTGTTATGTTTTTGAGCCATGTACTCTTTTATACTTTGTATATTTTTTTGAATACCCTGTGCGAACTCTGATACCAGTTAAGTTAAATTCCTTCTTCGATTCTCTAGCTTTTTTGTTTCTTCCACTATTTTCGTATCTTTCACCGTTTTCGTAGAATTTGCAAATATGTCTGTCGATGTAAATTAAAGAATGTAAAGAAAGAAAAGGAAAAAATAATTATCAACTATCCGAAGCAATTTGTAACATGTAATGAAATTTTTTTCAATCAAAATAGATTTAAACACAAACAAAATTATAAAAATTGTTGAAAATGTCCCCCTCCTCCTCCTCTTCCTAAAATGCAGACCCCACTCTTTACCTCATAGACCAACGGACTCTCAAATACTCCAGGAGAATTCCGAATGATGTTTCTTGGTCCTACTATTTTATTTCGTAATTAGTTTGCTGTTTTAATTGGAGCCTGCGACACCAAGGATTTCAGGTGACCCCCAAAAAAGGCCAAACAATTAAGGTCGAGGGATCCAAGAGGCCGTGGCCGTAACATGGTGCGTTTTTGACCACCAGTCTGTTAGCATTTTTTATTATTTTGCAGGACACTATCTCTCTCTGAAATATCTTCACGATGACATGTTACACCCTGTATAATTTAATTCGAACTTCCAGGAATTAATTTCGGGGAGAAAAATTTAATGGAGATTATTGTTTACACCAAAAATGTTTTAGGGAGACTCTGGTAGTCCGTTTGTGGTCAGCGACACCCTATATGGCCTGGTTTCGTATGGCATGGACTGCGGAGACCCTAACCATCCAGGAGTTTACACAAACGTTGCCTCTTATAGAGATTTTATTCAAATTAATACAGGAATTTAGAGCGTTTATCGGTGTTTTTGAAACTGCCTTTCAAACGGGAAAAGCTGCGGCCCTGACCAGGGCCGGCCTTACCAGGTCCGGCGGGTGAAATTTTTAATCGCCAAGAAAACCGCCGGCCAGGAAAGTACCCCCCATAAGACTGGAACTGATTCTAACTAAAACATATAATTATTCTTTGTTTAACTATTAAGAAATGGTCAACGTGTGTAGCTTTGTCGTACTGTAGTAGAAACTAATTAATTTTTTTTATATTTAATTACACCCAAATGACGTCTTCATCTTGACCCATCGCGACCCGGAATTGCGCCAAAAATGAACTTTTTTTTAGAACGAGTCCCACCAACGATCTAGCGGCATTGATCCTTGTTGGCGTTGATACACGTTGCTGCGAAATCGAGAACCTCCCGTTTGCCGTCTTGGAACCCGCGCAAAATAAGACCGAAATGGAACTCTTTTTAACCTTGTACCTTCATAATTTATCCACAACACGACAATTATTTATTTTTTGTTTATAATGGAAAGATGTTCCTCGTTGTTGATGCGAATAATTAACCATTATGGAGTGTAGTAAAAACAAGTGTGTGGTCTAATTTGATCGTGCTAGGTTGGTGAATTATTACCGGAGGAGGCCCTGCAGTTCTTCGGTTTAAGTTAGATAAATTAGAAGGTATTTTTTTGGATTATCGAGAGTGAGGGAACAAGGTAAGTGCGTGTAAGTTTGTTATTTTGAAGTCCTGCAAGCTCAGTTTTGGTTCAGCGGCATTTCGCGAAAACGCGAGGCCAAAGCGCTCCGGCTCTTGGGAAACGTCCGGCATGATTTGGCCCTAAGGTTTCAATTCTTGGACGAAAATCAGTTTACCTGAATAGTGGAAAATTGGGTGGTGTTCTTTCCAAAATGAAAAAAAATCGGCGTTCCTCAGAGTCGACGTCAGGAAGACCGTTTTCCTTCAAGGCTTATTTTTAGCAGATAGTTTGTTCAAAAACTGTTAATTGCCGAGTAAAATACCTTGTTGATCGAACGATATTTGACAAGTAATGCGGATATTTGTAAAAAATGTTATCGCCCATAAAGTAAGAAAAAATATCGTGTGTACTTTGGAGCATTTTAACGCTTTGGGTATCCCCTCGATGGGAAATTTGTCTTTTTTACTGCTCGTTTTAGATTTTAATGAAATTCTTAGAACAAGTCGTTATTTTATGACAATAACACTAAACCTGAACGGTTACAATAAGCTTAAGCAGTATAAGTCAAACATGCATAAAGTTTTTCACCAATACAGTAGTGAGCGTTTACGCTGGCCCCACTGCAGGCGCCCCAATAGGACCCATTCTCCGCAACCAAGGCACCCGCGCGACGTCTGATGCCTTTAACTTCTATCTGCGGTTCTACTCTTTCAGACAATTCCCTCATTACCACCGATTTCTACCCAGAAGCATGAATGATTGTCTCTTCCTTCATTCACCAACAGTATTCGGGTTCCTCTGGCACCCGCTATCAAGATTCGGAGTGGTCGAGATCAGTTCAGGTTAAAAGATTAATTGATAGTCGGTGTTTGTAGTGGTACTATGAGGTTGCGCGGGATTGCGGGGTGTTTTTGGAGTGGAGTTTGTAGTGAGGTGGTTCCGGGCGGGCGTGGAAAAATGTTGAGGTGCACTTAAGGTGTTGAGACATTTTCGATTGTTATTAGCGATTAGTGGTGAGTTTTGAGCAATTTTGAATGGAGATATTTTTTTTGTGGGGAAGGGATTTTGGGCAAATCGAATTAACCGGGTCTAATTTGGGTGCCTCAAAGGGTCCAAGCTCAACTCCGCTGCATTAACGTGTAATAATTAATTACCTAATTTTCATATGAGGATCATATCGATACCGTATAATTTTTGGAATAATAATGAGTCGGCTCGGAGATAATTAGCTGTCTGCGGCGATTGGACACCTTGTCTTTTGAGCTATGAATTTTTAAGAGGTCGATAAATCGGAATATTTTAAATAATGACAAATTAATACGTAACATTAACGTAATGGATCTTGAACCAGCGAATTCAGGAACACCTTACGAATTTATTAATTTCAGTGTTAAGTAATGTGCGTCAGTGAGGTTTGGGAAAATCAAGAACTCGCTTAACTGAGTACGCGTCAGCCCGGCCATTCGGCCAAGAAAAAATTTCCAGGTTCTTGAGCACTAAATCCGAAGACTAAACACTTCGGAGTGCTACAGCTGAGGGGCACTCATCGACCAATTTACTCTCGATACCTTCAGCTCTTATGGCAGCCGCGGTCGCTACGATGGATCACCATTTTTCAACCATTAGAGCGACGGTGGAAGTTTAAACCACACACGCAGAACCACTCTAACGTTTAATTAAGTACGCATACGCTCCGGATGCAGATAAATTTAATCGGCTATTTTTTCAAACACCCTGTATGTTATTTGAGTGAAAAGGGCACGTGCAACTTTCTATTCGGCCACTTATAGCAATCAACCTTAATAAAACCCGAACATCGAAAAAAGTCTTTGCGCCACATGGGAAATATTTCATTTCAGATTTCTGCGCTAGTAAGAGTTAAAGCGTAACACTTAGGCGAATAGAGAGAGATTGATGTATGGGTGGGATGGTTGCAATTATGCCGATTTAACGGGACGTGGATGTACTAGAACTCTAATTCTCACAGAGAAAAGGGGGGAAAGTTTGACTAAGCACGGCAGGCCTCTTTCACGATAATTGGCACTAAAATCTAGCCGGGTACATTACCAAAAATGGCGATGCACATAGGCGTAGCATAAGGTCGCCTTGCACCGGTATGCAAATATGCACTGCGTCTTCTCCATTTCCCTTATCTTATCATCACCCCTCCGCTTCTTGCATTGATGGACCATCACAGAAGATGACGAGAAGATTTTTACGCATTTCATCTGTTGGGAAAGGGCAGTAAAACTGAAGGAAAATTGCTGTCTACCTCGCCACATACTCCATTGGCCAACACAACAAACGGGACATCATTGATAATAAATGTCCTGTTTATATAGTATTTCCTATTGGATTCCCAGCAATCAATAAATCTACCCCATTAATAGCGAAGCAGTAAATTTTGGCTAAATACTACATTGACTTGTAATTTATGGTAAATGAAACGACACAACATCGATAGCCAAAGAGTTTTTGTTGTGCAAGGTGCCTCATTTCCACGTATTAGTTAACCACTTCGGTTAACACCAGAGACAGTTTTGGTGAAAAACCATGTCGGGACTCACTTGCATATGTTACCGGCCAAACCTGTTTCTAGGATAAACTAGTTCCTCCTAGGCCAAACTAGTATATCCTAAACACGATAGGACCATCTAGTTTTCCCTAGTCGAAATTAGTTTGTCCTAAGAACAATCTGCTAGAATGAACCAGTTTGTCCTTGTCCAAATTATTCAGGCTTACAGGATAAAATCAATTAATTTTTAATTATAAAATAAATTATAATTATTAAAACTAACCTGAACTAACCTGAACTTCGTCGGACCTTTTACGTCGCGTAATGGGTTCCTCGATTCTAGTTCGGACAGATAATATTGCTGGGAATTCCCTACATAAAATACCCCTCAGTCGAGGATAATGGGTGGGTAAACCCAGTTATTGTCGGGAGTAGTACCAGAAATAGCGATTTACATTGCTTTAGCATAAGGGTACATTACAAGGTAGACAATAAGCGCTAGTATTCGCGAAGTGCTGATAATCGAAGTTGATCCGGTGGAGATACGGCTTTGCACTTTCGGTCAAACTATTTTGGACTAGGACAAACTGGTTTATCCCAGTGGATCGTTTTTAGGGGAAACTCATTTCGACTAGGGAAAACTAGTTGCTCCTATCGTGTTTAGGATATACTAGTTTGGCCTAGGACGAACTAGATTATGTTAGAAACGGGTTTGGCCGGTAACATACAGTGCGACCCACTTAAGAGCGGGACACTCCTGTAAAATCTTTAATGAATAGTTCAATGCGAAAAAAATTATAACGAAAAGAGATTTCTCTATTTTATTTTAAAAAGCATTTGCTTCGATTAAGCTATCGTTCAACTGAATAATTTCTCGTATCAGATAATTCATTTCTCAATAGTTTTAAAAAACTTACAGAATTCATATCGCCCTCAGGAAAAAATGGACTAATAAGTTTGCTATGGATCATTCAGGACCAAACATTTACTTTTTGGGAATATTGATTTGCAGTTGATAATCCAGCGTGGATTTTGGTGATACAAAATCTACAATTCTGTGAGGAGACTCGTGCTAGTAGTAAATGTAACTGCGTCACTGAATATTGCTATTAATACCATGACCACCTAGATCGCCGGATCTGACCCCATTAGATTTCTTTTTGTAGCGGACAGAAAGTGTACAAAAATCGTTCCAGAAATAGAGAAGAACTATGCATGGGGCTGTGGCGCGCCTATGAAGAGATTACTCCTTTATCTCTCAGAAAAATAATGCTCAATACTAGAAGAAGGTACGAGAAATGTATCTATTTCAACAGTGGCTTAATCGAAGCAAGTGTTTTTTTTTAAATAAAGTAAATTTCTATTCATTATCATCTTTTTTTCATATTGAACGATTAATTATAGATTTTACAAGAGTATCCTGCTCTTAAGTGGGCCAAATTTGATTGTTCTGTAACTTTTTTACGGATAAATATTTTTTAACAAAATTTGAGTTACAACCATTTTGAATTATTTTAAAGTTATTACTGAAGTTAAATTTAAAATAAAAAATTTCCTAATGTCTTCTTGAATTTTCGTCATGAAAAAGGGGCAAAGCAGGTTTTGGATTTTAAGCGAGCATCACAAGAACTTGTCACGAATTAGAGTTTTTGATACACTAAGCATATAAAAAAAATTATCAAAATCGTACCACAAATAAAAGTTTAACAGGGACGTCTCGCTCTTAAGTGGGCCGCATTGCATTTTTAGAACAAATTTTAATTGATTTTTTAATCCACCACAAAATCGTCTAAAGAACATTTTCTTTTTTTTAATTTTTAACCCCAAGGCAACCTGCTCGCTGACCAACTCGCCGCGAGAGGGCCTTACGGCGTCAACTGTCATGGCGAGTAGAAAAAACGTCCAAGAACATGAATTTTCGCTACTTTTTAGGCGGAATGTTCCGTTAATGACGCAAAAAGTAGAACACTTCTCCCTAACCGATACTTTCACCCTCGCCATTTTCGGAACACTGAGGTTCACATTCTAACTTTCCCCCTCGAGCACACTCTTGACGTTTTAATGACACATTTGTATTGTTGGTTGCAGATGTGCATCGTAAGGGGTCAAGATCGGAAAATCTCCTTTCGGCCGTATATATATACACTCACTTTCACATGAAATGCACCACCCAGTAATAATAATAATTAAGTCTTGTAATTTTGGCAAAATAATGCTTCACAATAGAGTATCAAATGATCAGACTTTCAGTAAAAAAGAAAGAATGCGAGTGGTTTTTTTGTCATCGATCTATTAGATTTTTTATTCAATTGTAAATAAATAAAATAATATTTACATGGAAATGTCAGTTTATTTTGTTGTTGAACTGTGAACAAGACATCTCAAAATGCCCCCAGTGAGACAGCGTCGAAATTTTTCCCACGTTTCGGATTTTGATAGACGGCGAATTATCGGTATGAAGGAGGGTGGACTTTCTTTTCGTGAGATTGCCCGAAGAATGAATCGAAACCACACTATGATTGCGAGAATATGGTCTTCGTGGTCTGAAGAGAGGGTTCAGCGATATCGTCCAGCTGGATGTCCTCCCCGTAGCAGCAACGCACGTGAAGATCGACTTCTTAGACGGATGGCCATTGGTGATCGATTTCAAACAACAATGTCTGTTGCAGTAGATTGAATGGGAGCTCTAAATCGTCGGGTGTCGATGGCAACAGTTTACAGAAGAATTTCGTCTTTTGGCCTGCATTCATACCGCCCAAATCTACGACTGCCATTAACCGCCCAACACCAAGCTTCCAGATTGGCCTGGTGTCAAGAACGAATTGATTGGAATTATGAGTGGAACAATATCGTCTTCAGTGACGAATCGCGATTTTGTTTATGGATCAATGATGATCGTAGAAGAGTCAGACGATACCGAGGTGAAAGAAGAAATTTGCAATTTTCTGAAAGGCGCCACACAGCTTTAACACCTAGTGTTATGGTCTGGGGTGCGATATGTGTTGGCCGAAGATCTTCTCTTGTGTTCGTTCCAGGCACCCTAAACGCACGTCGCTACATTGACAATGTTCTGAGGCCAGTATTAGTACCTTTCATGCAAACTTTACCAAATGGCATTTTCCAACAGGATAATGCAAGACCACATAGTGCGAACATTACTCGACGATACCTGGAAGAAGCACAATTGGAAATATTGCCTTGGCCTGCACGGTCACCGGACCTATCGCCCATCGAACATCTTTGGGATATGATGAGTCGCCGTCTTCGAAATTTACCGAGGCCTCCAAACAATGTGGATGACCTACGACATCATCTTGAGGTAGCATGGAATGAAATACCCCAGGAAGATGTTGATCATTTGTTGCAAAGCATACCGCGAAGAGTACGTGCTTGCATTGCCGTACGAGGCGATGTCACTTATTATTAATTTTTTCATTATCAAATGTTGTATCTTTTAACTGAAAATCTGATCATTTGATACTCTATTATGAAGCATTATTTTGCTAAAATTACAAGACTTAATTATTATTACTGGGTGATGCATTTCATGTGAAAGTAAGTGTATATAGCAAGCTGAACAGCAAGCATAAATCAAGACCAATTTTCTAACCTTCACTGACCCATAACTGATCGCTCGTCTTTACCTATCGTTAACAGACTTTATAACCGCATTTGACGTTGCCGGGTTAACTCATGCGGTCGGCACAATTTCGCTTTAATATCTCCGATAACGTGTGTGAGCGCGTGCAAATTGCGCTATGGAAATCTCTCAAAATGTGAAGAAAATGGTTGTGCAAAGGCGCTCTCGATGTAGATTTCAGCCACATGTTCAAATGTTGCATGCCGCACTAACCAAGAAGCGTTAAGAAAAGGATAATAATGAATGTCAACAAGCTAAACTTAGCCAATAGTGAAACCGTACATGCAAGATGCTATACGGGCAAAACTGTACTGGGGAATAGCGACCTAGTTGCAAAATTCACGGTTTTTTCGACTTTCCAGATAATTGCGCACCTATTCGTTTTTGCACCGTATTGTATTGAAGCAATATAATAACCATCCGAACGTTTATTACTTTATCGCTACCCGCAAATTGGATCGTAAAATGGAAACTTCGCGGTCGTGCAATAGAAAAATGTGCTCTCACTGAGATTCGGCAGGAAGGACGCGATATGTAACGCCAGTGTTTGTAGGGCACTGTGTTAATTGCCGTAAAACCGAATGAAAGTTGTTAAATAATCGATTAGGCGTAATTTATACAACAATTATCACAGTTTTGCAACTTGCTCTTCGAGCGAAGCTTCAATGCGACAGCAGTACCAGTGAAGATCCGGGTTGTTCGTTTATGACCCATACTGCTCGAAGATTGAGATTTGCGTTGTGCGAGCCGAGAAGACGGACGCAATTAGAAAATGGAAAAACCTAGGAGTCCGAGATGTCCGAGTGAGCGTGCGAACCTTGTTCTAAGGATGTCACTCTGCTCGGCCGCTAATTGGCCGGAACTCATAATATCCTCCTGAAGGTTTATGAAAACAAGCGTCTGCGTTCAGCGACAGGGAATTCCTGCTGTCGCCCCGACTTGGCGTGCGAATGAGAAAACCGGATGCCTCGGCAGTCGTTTTTGGGCATTTAAGACGTAAATTATTCGTCGACCTTAAATTATATCTCCAAAGGACCATTAGGCCGAGCCTCTGCATACATAGCCTTGAGTGCCATTTTCTATTCAGTCGGTTTTTTGCATTCTCTGGCTGAAGATTTATTACCGCGCTTGAAATTTAATTTACCTAAAGACTGCAATATCCCAGATTTCTCTTCTGATTAGAAACCACATGGGTAATAACAAACAATACCTAATTCGCCTCGTTATTTACAACATATGATTAGTCGAGGCGGACAGTTAAATTTCAAGCTTAAGGACTACTATTACTTTCTCTGATGTATTTTTAACGGTTTGGTCATTATCGGCCTAATAGTGGTCAAATAACTGTAATTTAAATTCATCGACATCAGTTTCAATTACTCTTGAATTATCCCGAATGCGGTCGGCTTTGAATCGAACTGGAAAAGCTCACCGTCTACGCAAACAGCGATTTGGTTTTGCTCAAAGGGGAATTTTTTTCATTTTTAGAATGTCTGCTTTATGAGTCACATTCTAGGTCATTTCTGGGTTCGTTGTCCTCGCACTTTTAAGCCAACAGTTGATCTTTTAGTCTTCCTTACGTCACCGATATCGAGCTGTGAGGCAGATATGTGCGTACACTACAATGGTTACGTGGCACTGTGTCGCAAACCAAATTCCCCGAGCTCCATAACGAAAATGGCAAAAACAAATAAAAACCGAAAGTGTTATGTATTAAAACAGGTACCCGGTGACCCAGTACAGAAATGTTTATTTTTTAAGTAGGTCTCAGTTCTGAAACAATTTTGTAATACTTTCTCGGCCGATGTTATACAGGCGATATTTTATTTTCATTTCTCTTATGTAATTCTGGTTGATCGTTCGACCATGTCTGCGGTCCGCTTTGTTGATATGTACTACTTTTGTGTATACATAGTCACCTAAATTAATTCGTTTTAAAAATAAACCAAAATTGCTCTTGTGGTTAAGATTATATTGTCAACAACCTCGAGAACTTTGATCACGTAGCATTTGCATAAAAAGCTTATAACGTCATTACTGCTGATACGTCAGGCGTTTTTGGGGAAAAACCGGGTTTTATGCTACTGCACCGGATCCTAATTGACCCGTATCTTTCAAGGAAATCATGTACAGGATGCGTCAACTAAAACGAAACAAAGCTACTTTCTCGGTTAATGAAGAAGTTAGGCAAAATCCCCCGGATACATCAACTTTAGTGCGGAGCGGGAAGGTCCTTTATGAGAAATTGACGATGATTTTCTTCGCCCCCTAGCCAGGGGAAGAGGCACCCCTAAAATTTTAAACGGCAAGGGGGGTCGAGGAGATACATCAAACTAAAGGCCTTTCGAAGGGATTTATGATCATACCAAAATTTCTTACTTTGAAATATCCATTAACGAGTTTTGAGCAGTGTTTTTGGGGATTTCATTATCAGCCATATTTTACTTCCGCAAAACTGACTGGCGAGACGTGCCTACAGTTAGTTCGCTTATCCCCTGTCAGTAAATCTTGTGGAAAATAATCGGAATTATGCAGACAATCTTTTAAACATTTCAAGAAGATGATGCCATTAGTGGTTCGGCAATTTTTGAATGAAAATTTCTCAGGTCATTGAATCGGTAGAAGGGGTGCAATTGAATGGCCTGCAAGGTCCCCAGATTTGAACCCGTTAGATTTCTTTTTATAGTATCATCTTAAGTTCAAATTTTATGCCACTCATCCAAGTATCTTCGAAGCATTGCAAGAACGCATTGTCAATGAATGCCGCCAAATAAGCCCGGAAATACTTCAGAACGTGCGACAGCGTTGCGAAGCAAACTTGTTTCACTGCTAGGAAGTTAACGGACAGCATTTTGCACAATTGATTTAGATATTTTTGCACTTTATGTATCGTAGCAGTGTTCATTCAGAAATAAACGATTGACTCATTAATGGTTGCTTTAAAATAAGACATTTTGGTATGATTATAAATCCCTTCGAAAGACCTTTACTTTGATGTATCACTCGACCTCCCTTGCCATTTAAAATTTTGGAGGTGGTTCTTCCCCTGTCTAGGGGGTGAAGGAAATCACCATCAATTTCTAATAAAAAACCTTCTTTCTACGTATTAAAGTTTTCCGTATCGTTCGATAAATGCTTGAAATGATTAGGGCTGGTCTTCTGTTCATTTTTCCTAGCATTTTCCTGTAGCATTGAAATCCCTTCCCATACAGGAGCCCTGTAGAGTTCTATTGATATAGCGACGCTGCACAACAGTCTTCTCTTGCTAGATTGGGCAACCCTTGGTAGCTACCCTTGGGTTTAGGTTAATTGGATTGGGCTGTCCTAGCTTAATAAGATGCTTTATCACAGAGTTTGCTCTTATGCAGATTTTTCACACATATTTGGTCATTTTTAAGATTCTTTCCAGGTACACTCAGAGGTACTTTACTGCCTCCTAGCTTTCTACCACTATACCATCCACCGTTACTCGTGTATTCAGTAGTTTCCTTGCACCACACAAGATAATCACTTCTGTCTCCTTCCCAGTTGGTTTTGGTTCCATATCCTCTAGCACCTCTACAATTCTGGGTACGGTATAGGAGGTCTTTTTTTCCAGATCCAGGGAAGTAATACATCGTCTCGAACCCGTTCGGATAGAATTACTTAGAATGTTGTTCTCAAACAAATGGGATTCTGCAACTTCTCAATTCAAGGCTTTTCATACAGTATAATGTCTTGAAAAATGATTAGTCACATAAGTGAATTGAAACACACAATGGTTCTTGACGTATAAATGTGTTTGTTGACGACCAGTGACGAAATAACCCATCATTGCTTATAACCTTGGTGATATCTATATTTCATTTTGTGCTAATATTAATTTTAACATTCCTAATGCTGATGTTAGTTTTATTACATTTTTAGCGAAAAACAGAATTAATTTTAGATAAATGTTGATTTACCATGAAAATCCGGTTTCTATAGGAAACATCTGCAGGTGTCCTATAAGAAACAGAATTCCTCAGTTCTTAAAGAGAACCCTCAAAATTTGGGCAAACGTCTTTAATAGAAAATCTCGAAATCCGGCTTGTTAGCCGCCTTAGGAGCCCAGATTCTTTGGCCCTCATGGCCTCTAAGTAATTCTCAAAACTTCATAGATTTTTCCTTACGAATTCGCATTTATGAATTGTCCACGAAGCCATTTCGCATTTTACAATGTATTGAATATGTAATTGAAGACAATTTTTTCACAAAATTCCCTTTTGCCCATATTGTTCAGCAACATTTCTCCGTCTTCAGAGCAACTTCATGATACTGCGATTATAAAAATTAATTTTTTGTTCGGCAAAAACTGACCTATGTACGTTTCTAAATCTTCACGAATAGCGAAGGTTTTTCCATTAAGCGCATATTGCAGTGATCAAAACAGACGATAATCTGATGGTGCTAGGTCTGGGGGGGAGTAAGGAAGATGTGGCAAAACATCCCATTCAAGTTGTAGCAGTTTTTGTCGGATAAGGGTTAGCAATCCTGGGTGGTTTTTCTTGATTTTGTTGCTGAATTTATCCAGTTCACGGCACCCTTGTAATCCCACCGTACGAATAATATTACTTTTCTTTTATGAATACCCGCTGTTGGGGTGTTTTGGGATGGCTCATTGCGTTTGATCCAACATCTTTTACGAACAACTTTGTTGTAGATGATCTATTTTCCATTACTTGTTATCATACGTCTTATTACATTACCGATTACAACCGGTCTTTTAAATGAAAAATTTGGAGAACATTGGGTTGGAGCGAGGGACCCTATACATTGGCCTGCTGGATCCTGTGATCTAACTCCTCTCGATTTCTTTTTTTGGGAAAGATTAAAGAATCTTACAGTTAAGGAAAGAAGTAAGAGTTGAGGTAGGAAGTAGAGAGTTGAGGTAAGAGAGAAATTGCAGAAGGTTACTTGGCAAGTTTTTTCAGTTATTAGACCAATTAAATAAATAAATAGCTGTAACTTTGTGCATAAAAGATGTTTAATATGCATTCAATAAGTTCAGGTTAGTTCAGATTAGTTTAACACCTTCGTTCATTATGTTTTTAATTAGACTTCTAATTCGTCAAATACTTTAATTTTAAAATAACTTAATTATTATTTTTTTGTTCATTTCATCATTCATTTCAGCCATAAATAATAGTTTAGATCGTTATTTACTTTGTTGGAATAAATATATAGCGTTAAATTATAACAATAAATGATTTAGTAAAAAAGTCAATACAAATCTAAAGTCCCCTTCGATTAAAAGAAAAACATCTGATATTTCGACCATTTATGGAAATAGGTATCCACAATTTTATAGCAATGGAAAGGGCTACGCACGGAAATTTTTTTAAGTTCAACTACGATTTCCATTTAAAAAAGATATGTGCATTTCTAATGAGATAAACAACTATAGAAAAAATCTGAGTAAGCCACTGGTTTGCAATTAAAAGAGCGCCTAAATATTTTGTTTACAGAATTGAAATATTCTTTGAAATAAAAAAGTTACGGGCAATTTTCAAAACAGCCGAAAATTGAAAAACCTATATGGACCATATCTCGAAAACTATGAATTATAAATAAAATCTGAGTACGCCACTGGACTCTACATAAAAATCTCTATCCGACACCGATTTTAAATTTTCAATAACTTGGCGCATATTCAAACTATAAGGGGGGTCCCAAAATACAATATTTTCACAAATGCCCTGTAGAAAACCACATATCTCTCTGTCTAAGCTAATAACCAAGATATCCCATGATTACTACGAAAATGGAACACCCGGTACATGAAGTAGGTTGATGATGCGGATATGCGTTTTGCACCGACTTCGTACGAAATTAATCAGCCACTGAATTGCGCTGTTCAAGGTCGCTACGCAGTCAACGTGTTAAAAGGTTTTTTTTACGTTTACCTCATCCAAATTTGACTTTTGCCCTCACTGATTCGTGAACATCAAAATGTTCAGCTTTAACCACCTTTCTACAACATCTACGTAAGTGCGTGTGCATATCGTGCAACTATAATTAGGTATTATTTGCCATACTTGATGAGACAAGTGAAATGACCAATGTTAAATTACTCCTCATCATGCAGGTTTCCTGTCATTTTCAAGCAAATTTCTAACTCTTTTTGCCCAAATAATTATCGGTAATTCCACATTCTTAGTATGAAATTTGCTGGCTATTATTGGCGTTTCTGTGAATTTTTGGATAACATACACTCTGTAAAGCCTCCAAGTTCTCCTCTTACATTACTTGTATTTTTTTTTCATGGGAACCTAAAGGCAACGTAATTAAAATGTATATTTATTTAGAAACACAACTTCTTTGTCTGATATATAATATGTAAACCTTCAAATTGTAATTAACTGAGATCAAATGTCTCAGTACTGTATAAAGTTCAAACTACCCTTATCAATGTACCTTAAAGAAATGCATATGCAATGTGGAAATTTTGAATGGAATAGTCCATATAACTAAGATACCGAACATGTACAGCCAAAATCCTCGGACACATAGATTTTTATTATATCAAAAAATAAAACTTTTGATTTCTTTCAAAATTTCTCTAGTCCTGAAAAGGACCGATTTAATACAAAATAAAACAACAAGGAACAATTAAATTAAATGCTCAAATTGGATCCCACCTATCTCTTTGCAGTAAGTAAGACAATGAATGAACTCCTGTTTGGCATTTTGAAGCATTGCCGGGGTAATTGTTCTTATTTCATTACGGATTCTTTCTTTTAAGGCTTTCCGATAGTTGCTAGTTGGTTAAACTGTACCTTATTCTTGAGATAACCCCATAGAAAGTAATCTAAAGGCGTGAGGTCAGGTGATCGTGCCGGCCATTCAATTATCCCTCGTCTCCCAATCCGGCGTTTCGGAAAACCGTCATTTAAATAAGCCCTAACATCAACGTGGTAATGAGGAGGTGCTATTTTGTATTAAATTGGTCTTTTTCAGGACCAAAGAAATTTTAAAGGAAATCAGAAGTTTTAGTTTTTGATATGTTCAATCGTAAATTTCTCGAGACCTGTTGCGTTTAGCTATAGGTCATGGTACATGAAACACACTTAGAATTTTGCGTAGAATTCTAAAATTAAATAAAAAAATAGGTGTTTCTATTTGTAAAAACAAAGTTGGTGGTCGTACCTGATTTTTGGACTACCCTGTATACATGAATTTACCAGCAAAAAACCGCAAAAAAAATAAAAATCGATGCAACCGAGAATTTTGGCCGCAAATGTTCGGCATCTTAGTTATATGGACTGTTCCATCCAAAACTTTCACGCTGTATGTATCATATATAGGGTGTCCGTTTCTGCAGCTTAACCATGGGGATCTCGGTTGTGATAAGAGATATGAAGTCGGCTACATTGGGGCAAAGTTGCATCTTAGGGAAGATAAAAATATACCGCTGAAAAATTAAAAAATTTTTCAAAGGTTGCCGAGATTTTTGAAAAAAACTGAAATTTTGATATATATATATTTTTTAAAATTTTTTATAGTTTATAATTAGTGTACCGAACATTGCCTGCCTCAAATTATTCATCGGCCAAATTCACGCCTCGACATCTGATTGCTCCATCACGACGGTGCACCGGCACACCGCGCTCAACTAACTATAACATTTTTGGAAACTCTGGGTCGCAGCTACTAGAACGTCCCCCTCACAGCCCAGATCTTGCTATATGTGACTTCGCACTTTTCCCCTGTGCAAAAAAAAACAAAAGGTCAACGTTTTCCAAATGCAGATGAAACGGTAACAGCCCGGAATGAAACATGCTCCGAGATACCTCCAGAAAATTGGGAGCAAATATTTGCAGAGTGGTTTCAGCGTATGTTGAGGTGTATTAGTTGTGATGGAAAATGTCTTGAAAAATGTTAATTTATAGTCACACGACAAAACTTTTTTAGCATCCTGTGTATAATGAGTTTGAAAAAGTTAATGTAAAATCCGCTTTGGTCTCATTCCAACCGTTTCTAAGTCATAGCCCTGAAAATGGCAAAATACGGAAATCAGGAGTAATTTATATCGTCCAATTTGTGTATATATATATTACAGCATACAAATGAGGTAATGACCATTAATATTTAGGAGACATTGAATGTTATAAATTTAATAGTTTAATAGTTAATATACAGTAGCAATCAGCAGCTTAGGTTTGCTCTGCCTTTAAACTCGATAGAAAATTCTGTTATCAGTTTGATCTAAATAAAATTTGTTTATTGTCCCACGACACCCTGTAGGTCAGGAACGCGTTAATTGCGGTCAATTAGGCGGTCAATCATTTGGTAAATTCGTCTAGTTGTTTAAGGTCGATGAAAGATTAACAGTTACAAAGACACGACGATGAACCATAATAAAATAGAGATGTGTTAAAAAGAATCCATTTGGCAATTCTAAGCTGCTGGCTAGTTAAAGGATCATTCGTGATGAGGTCTAATGCCGTGACAATGATTAGAATATAATGCCGCGATAGCATAATAATCGCACGTCGTAATAGAGCAATTTGATGCAATTTTCTAATTATTTATTAGTGCCATTGGGATATTTTTTTATTGTAAGAACGATAATAAGCGTGGGAACTTTTTTCACTTTTCCGTTTGGCTCTCAACGGCTCTCTCACTTCTTGCAAGTGAACGTGAAAAATTCCTCACTACTACTGGGCTGTCCGTGAGGTCGTTGAGTATTTTTCCGCCGAGGGAGTTTAGCTGCCTTAAATCGTTGCTGAATCGTTTATTTGTCATCGATTCAGAAATGCAAAACAACAACAAACATTTTCGATGTACAGTGTCGGACAAAATTAAATTGACTTTAATAATTGTTCACTAGAAGTGAGAAATCAATTAAAAATTCAAAAATTTATGCACTGGGTGATTCGAGAAGGTGGCTCGTCCTTACAACTTTTTTCTTTTTAAACTTAGAAAGTTGGAATTTGGACCTATGTGAGAATAGAGCCGATTGCTTGGCATTAATGACGTTTATCTAGCATTTCCGGTTTAACCGGAAATGACCCCAACTTTCGATTTTTAAACGTGATGCCCTGTAAAATTTTTCTTTTTTAGAATCTGGAGGTCATTCTTAGTCTAAAAATATGTCATTTAAAAAATATAATTTTTTTTGTGGTTTTTTTCATGTCGAGCTACGCCATTGAAGTATACGTGTTAGGCACAATTTTAGGTCAGAATTATGGGGAAAAATACTAATTTGTCATTTTATTGAGTAGTTTTTCTTTTATAAGCAATTTAAATACCGAAAAACAGTTTTTCACATTTATCTTTCGTTTTTTGAATGGCAACATGGTGACTCATTGCGATTTTCTAAAAGATTACATTTTAAATTATTGAAAAAAACGATGTTTATTTGAAAATTTTGGCGTCTTGTAGCTCCAAATCAAGAGCATTGGATATAAATAAGTTTACCTAGAACTCTTTGTTTTTGGTTTTGGAATCTCTGGTTAACCGTTATACAGACATTTCAGGGACACCCTGTATATACATATTAAAATAATGAATAATACATATTACCGGGGTGCTTGTAATGACCTATTTTCAAATCAAATCGACCCCTAAATTGTATGCAAACTAAATTAAACTTTTTGTGCAACTGTGTGAAATACCTGACTTCTTAATATCCCTACAGAATGCAAAAAAATTTATTGAATCATTTAGTTCTTCTCAAGATGTTAAGACACTAAGTACAGCATATATGCATTGTTTTTGACACGCGATCTCACGCAAATTATCTAGCGATAAATTAGGCTTAACTGACGGTGTTAATTATCTATTATGCGGCTTTTCATGGGCATTGCGTGCGTAAATATATGCCAAGAAGGTTTCAATTACACCAAAAGACCCGCGATTTTCAGGGGGACCACCATCACATTTTTGAGATTTAGAGACAACAATCGGATATTTTCGTCTATTATTTTTATCAAGAGAACACACGTAAATCTATTCAGAAACTCGCTATTTACAACTAAGTCAATGTTGTCATCTCTACCACTAACATGCCATTTAGTTCTTTAGTTCTCGATGCGCCATCTAGTGAAGCGATGAAGGCTGTTTGACATATCAGGGGAGGAGAGTGTCAAATATTTGTACATTGACACTAAAAGTCACTGTGCAGTGACCGTGAGTGTCCCCAATTGTTATTTTCCATACGGCGGAGTACCATCACTTTCTCATATTTCATTAAAATTAATAACGCATGTTATCTGCGTCAAACCCCAAATCTAGAATCGCAATATTGCTTTTTATTCCTAGGAAAAAAACACAAATATTAGCTCTAATTCGATCATAACATGTGGTGACGTGTAGAGAGGAGACTCTTGAACTTGAGCGTTCTCCTATTTTGGCTTAGTTGGCAATATTTGTAGCAGTAGTTCAAGGTTATTTTTATATTTCGTTGAAATATTTACTGAGTCTAGTAATAGCTTTATTATGTATTCACATGTGAAGCTAATTTGTGATGGAGAAGTAATTATCGCAAAAACGACAAATCAATGAATTAATTAAAAGCATGACAAGAGCATCGATCATAATGTTAACTGGTAAGTGTTTTTTCGTGGAAATTTAAAGAACATAGCATTTTCTCGATAATTTATGGCTAATTATATTTTCCCGAGTAATTACCAGACACAAATACCTTCATTAATAACTCCAAAACTAAAAAGAATCGCTGGCTCCAGGTTACTTTGGATCCGTCTTTTTTCTGGTGAACTTGTGGAAAATCCCACGTTAAGTAATCCGCGGTAACCGGCATTTTTCGAAAATTTACATTTCGTGCCAAACGTATTTTTAACAATTTTTACGAGCCAACTAATGATGAATAATAGCTAAATTAGAGTTCTGAATGTACGTTAATGGCTCGTCATTAACATACTGGAAACTTTTTGGTGGGGCGAGTGCGTCTGCAGACCTCATCAATGAAAAATAATGAATTCTAAAAAAATACCTTTTGTGACGTCTGATAAGAAGCGATTTTGAGAAATGCGGGAGACTTCGATGCAAGACCATTTCCCTGTCGCTGACCACCGGTCGTCCGACCACAATGTGATTGTACTCGTGATTTCTGAAAATAATAGAAATTTCATTGTGACCTCCTGGGCTCGTTAAACAATTCCTTATATCACTTTCTTATAAGTTGCTTAACCGCAAAGGCAAACTATTACTGGACACTTTTACCTTATTCGAATTGAATAATTGTAAAAGGATTTATGATGCCGGCATGCATTCGTGTATTTACCAGCGCTTTATTCGCTATTTCGAAATTACCAGTGAGGTTTTTTTTTTAGTTATTCATTAGCTAATTCTTAGGAATTAGGCACGACGAAAGCTAGACTTTAGCCCAATCAGAAAAACTCTTTATTTTTGGTACCTAACTTCCGCATCTTCTAAGTTATGCAGTTTTTTCTTTCAGAGTTCCTGACGAGGAACGAATATCATGGGACTGTATAAGCAGTACTTCAGGATAACACAACATGCATTGGGTCTACGAAGGACAACGCCGAACGGCAAGGATGGCATTGCCTTGCAGATGCTTATTTCTCAACCTGTTAATCATGGTAAGTCCAGGTTATCATCCAGGGTTATGACGAAACGTACTGTATACAGGGTGTAACACATCGTCATGGCGATAGTTCAGGCGGCGCCGGTACTCGGCCAAATAGTAAAAGAATGCTAATAGACCCATGGTTAGGAACGCATCATTGTCGATATACAGAGGGGCAAAGTTTCATATTTTTCCCAATACTTCGAATTGTTCTTACGTAGATCTTAAGTGGAATTTTTGAAAATGCTCAACGCCTAAAATCAAAACAACATTATTAAAATGGCTGAAACTCAGCCATGGCATCCTAAATTACAGGCCGGAATTTGTAGACTGCACTCTCTTAATTTGCGCCACTAGATAATTTTGCACTTCTACGAAAGCGGTGAGAGAAAATACAGCAAAAAAATACTGCAAAAAGCTGAAAAATTGAAAAAGTTTAAATTTGGAATCAGAATTTATATAGGGTGTTCCAAAAAAAGGTATAAGGCACAAAATAGTATGTGACCAAAAAAAGCATAACACCCTGTATATGGTCATCGATGATTTTGACATTTTGTTGTAGAGGGACTTAAAGAGAATTGGTGTACGAAATTTCTGAAATTTAGCTCAAGGCATACGTGAGAAAAACGCAAAATATGAGAAAAATAGGAAACTTTGTCACCCCGTATATCGAAAATGGTGCGTTTTTCACCACGGGCCCTTAAACTTTTTTTTAATTAATTTGCACAGTACTATCGCCCCCTGAAATATCTCCGCGATGATAAATTATTCGTCAATTTATGGATGATATGATACGTCAATATGAGGTGCACAGGAGTATACTTTGTCGAGGTCTTTATTCTTTTGTGCACCCACACGACTTCGGTAGTGGTGCAGCGTGCACGTGGCGTTAACATCTCGTGACCATGTTAGGCGGAACGCACACAGAAAGAGCAAAACTCTTTTAGGCAAAACGTTTTATCTGCAGTCAAAATGTTTTGCCTTCTGAAGAACCGTCTCAAGCCTGCTATCAATAAAAAGACGAGGATCCCTAAGTAATGGAGTCCTACTGCAGCACAATAACGCGCGACCACATTCGGCCCATACAATAACGGCAGTTATCCAAGATTTGAAGTTTGAATGTTTTCCACATCCTCCATATTCGCCTGATCTCGGTCCAAGTGATTATCATCCTTTGGTCCCCTTAAAGAGGCTTTAGGTGGAAAAAAAATCAGATTAATGATGAAGTGATTTAGGCGGTGCATGAGTGGCTGTGCACCTTACCAAAAGATTTTTTCTTCGGGTATTCAAGCACTTTCCAAACGATGGAGGTGGTGTATTGAACGTAACGGGGACTATGTTAAAAAATTACATATTCGTATTTGACATTGTTTCAGTAAATTAAGTTTAATAACGTTTTTAAGGGTTTCATTTGACTCTGCCTCGTACATACATAGATGTAGCACAAGCTCGCTTGCAAGAAAATGTTTTTACGCAAAACGAGAACCGGGAGATCGACGTCGAACACGCTTGATTGTGACTAAAGGCGCCTAAACGAGCCTTATAGTGCCTGACTGATCAGTGTGTGACAGCCTATAAGAGTACATTGAAAGATCGACGTCACATACGCCTGCAGTCAAAATGTTTGCCTAAAAGCGTTTTGTTCGTCCAGCCTGAGGCCCCTACGGAACCCGCTAGGAGATCGATGTTCTAACCTAGAGAAGGAACCGATTCAATTAAAGAATATGCAACCTTTGTCACACAACTACCTAATTGTTGATACCCCCTAAGTTGCACCCTAGTTATCATAGCTGTTAAATCTACAATCTAATGTAGAGTCATGTCCGTGCGCCTCGGGAGATCCATCATACTCCCCGCCAACGTGACAGCGTCACTTGTCAGTGCAGGTCCACGGGGATGAACGATCTCCCGAGTAAGGCATCACAACTGACATTTTTTCCTGGCATTTGATTCCTGACATTTCTCCTTGACATTTAATTCCTGACAATTGTCAATAAAGTACTAATTAAGTGATACAATTCCAGCACGAGATCTTATAGAGAGTGGCATTGACTCGAATTCAGGACACCAGTCACTATTACAAAACCGAATTTTTTTTTATTCACCTTAGAACCGAGATCATTACATCAAACTAATAATTATTATGTTAGTTTACCGAAATAACTGCCAAGAACACAAACGCTCAAATACCCATTTTGTAACAGTTTCCTGTATTGTAACCAAACACGAGTGTTATGCGGTAGATTCCTCTTTACGGAACCATTATTGCCACCGCCTCGTTTGAGCAATCGTTTATTGTTCCTACCCCTAAAATTATGTTTTTTCGTAACTCGGCTGTGTATCAGCAGGTGAGCACGAAATGCACTAATTATGCGTTGTTATGCGTCATGAATACTTTTCAAGGACGTTTCGGTGGTACCGAACCAGTAGAGAGTGAAAGTTTGTGCTTAACCTCAATGGGTCTATTAAAAACGGCAGCATCTTTAATCGTCTGGTTGAAATATCGAATTATTGTTCCTTTTTATGGGGAAACATTGTAATTTGTTTTTGAAATTTTGTGCCCAAAGTAAAGAGCTGGAGCCAAAAAAAAAATTGATGATAACGGAGAAAGGTATATCTCGGAATAATATTAGGAACATTCGCCGTATAAATTAACAGTTATTAATGACAAACTAACGAATTTGCTACTACTGAAAAATTCCGAATGGTTCCAAAGTTATTTGAAAAAAAAACGATTTTTTTTAGTCAACAAATTATATTTTACACTCAGTAAATTCTACTTTTTTTTCTGAACCCAACGATGTATCACACTTATGATTTATTAAATGGTTTAGTCCAAAAATCTCACGATCATTCATCGATAATATGTGGTTCCAATAAAATGCTATTCCTCTTCATAATTCTAGACATAATATTGAATATTTAGGAGGCCACTTTCAAAGTAATTTAATTTCTTTTAAGGGTCTCATAAACTGGCCACCGCGATCTCCCGATATTACACCAATGCACTTTTTCTTTTAGGGATTCCTTAAAAATGAAATTTACTTAACGACTCTTCAAAATGATGAATTCAAGGTTGCAGTTCGACTTGCAGTAAGAAAGATAACTCCAGAGATTTTAAATAGTGTTATGGAAGAAATTGTTAATCGGTGTTATTTATGTTTGGAAAATGAGGGTGGAATATTTGAACATAAAAAATAATTTTAACGATTTGTTGCGCTTATTTTTTTGTTTACTAAATGAGAGATCAAAACAAATTATTTTCCAAGCCAGTCATGATGTCGAATAAAAGTTACGTTATGTTGGAAAAAGTAGAACGAGATTTTTAGACTAAACTATTTAATAAATCATAAGTGTGTTACATCGTTGGATTTGGAAAAAAAGTAGAATTTACTGAACGTAAAATAAAATTTGTTGACTATTTAAAAAAACAGAATTGATGATGGTTTCGAACAAACGAAACGTTGAATTGAAAATCCGAGAATACCATCCTGTAGAGAAGAAAAAGTGGCAATGAAAATGTCAAATGTATTTAAAAATATCTTTTGAAACAAAATCAGAAAACGGTAAAAAGGGAATCACGAAAAATCGGTTTTTCTCAAATAACTGCATTCATCCGGGACAGCCTGTATACATATTTACATATTGTGTCTCAAGGTAGTTCTAGATATGTATATGGGGATCTCGTCAACTATCGAAGATCCAAGTTGGTTGGTTAGATGGAAAAAAACCAGAGATTGCGAAGGTTTTTTTAAGTTTTGGTTTCTTTAAATCTTAGTAAAAAATATTAGGATGAATTGAGAAATATTAGACATTTTTCCTATTTAAAATATTAAAATTTTAACTTAATTTCCTTGCAAGCATTTAGAGCAACGTTCAAAGGAGGTGCCTGATGGAAAGTGACTACTAATTCTTGTGTTAATCTCCGCTTTTCAGCAAAAAAAAAAAAAAATAAATATCAGATGACATAATCAGTGATGTAAAACATGGAAGTATTAATTTGTGTTGGTACTGCAAGATTTCATTTCTCCGGTAGTACCACAGATTGGGTCCTACCACCGGTCCTGAAAAATATTCCGTTGCACAATTAATCTTAGGAAATTCAATTTAAATATTTACCCATTCTCAGCATGCACTTTCTCTTTCAGGACATCTTTCAGTTATCATAATAGGCATCTTTACTTTGGCAATGGGCATCATTTTATCGTCGATACCTTGGTTGGATTACATAATTTTAAAGGTAGGCAATATTGTTAAACGTGTTAAATTGATTGAATTGACCCTTGTTCAGGTGACAAAAATATTTTGTTAATGGTTTTTTGAAGCGGTTCTGTTTTAATTCGTTCCAGAATATCCGCCTTAGAGAAGGATCTCTTAGTTTCCATTACTGGCAGAAGCCGGGAGTTATAAGACTAACCAAAGTGTATGTATTTAACGTAACCAATCCTGACGGCTTTCTCAGATTGGGGGAGAGACCAAAGCTGCATGAAGTGGGTCCCTTCGTCTATAGGTGAGTACCACCAATTAAAAGAGCTATTTTTAAATTTTCGCGAATAGCAATAAAATAATAAATTGCTGTCCACGTATACGTGCACTTCGAGGAACGATTTAACAACTCGACATAAGCGTCCTTGGGTTACTATCATAAACAATTACAATAATTATTAGCAAGTTGACACGATTTTAAGTGCGAGATCGCGGCAGTACCACCCAGCAGTCTGGTCCAAAAAAAGCGAAAACGGGAACCCAAATGCAGGATGAGCGAGACCAATTCTTCCTCAGGCAACGTAGTGCTATATAGGTTGTCCCATCGATATGCGCCCTTATCCGCATCTTAAAAACTATGACTAGGAAGAAGTTGAGATTTGGGTCTCATACTAAAGTGGAGGTGATCTATTGATTAAAAATATTTTCGTGAAAATACCATTTCCGGTTATACCGGAAACGAACGTCAACTCGCTTATTTAAATGGAACACCCTGTAACTTATAGCAAGTGTCGATTCTGCGGAACATTGTGAACATTTTTCATGTATAATGTTCTATACCTAAACTTTTCAAAATGGTCGCTACCTGAACAGAAAGTGTGAAGCTTGAGGTCGAGAATAGACTGTGTAGAAAATAGAAAATTAATTATTGAAGTTGATAGTAATTATTCAAAATAGGACCCGTTTATGTTCTCAACTCTAATTTAAAACGAAACAACTATGATTGAGCTTCATTATCACGCTATTTTAGTTCGCTTGCCAAGTTACAATACCTGGGTAACGCATTAAGTTTATAGGTATTAGAAGTTAAAATAACATATCATGACACTATGAACATCTTGTCATACATGAAGTGTTAATTAAGAAAATGTCGTCATTCTAATTTTAATTATATTAAGTAATGTGCTTGTTTATATGAGAGAATTCGGCTTTTTGACCTCAATTTTTACCAGTTTTAGTTCGGAGTAATTTGGCTAACTAAAGGCTAACGGCATTAGTTTTAAAAAAGAAAAATATTTATCTGCCGACGAACAGGCGCGGCGAGCATGCGCAATATTTAAAGTTCTAACAAATCGGAAGAGGGAAAATTATTAGTGACATAATTGGCCCGCATGGGCGATACTAAAAACGACTTAAAACATGAGCTGCTTATTTCAGTAAAGAGCAATAGCAGGTAGTTTGGCTGAGTGATATAGATTGTATTTCTAATAATAAACGGTTTAGGTGAATCTGACTTTTATCACAACTGAGAGTATTATGATCTGTTTAGTCCTGGGAAGTAATAAATTGGAACCATTTAGAAGTTCCAGCAGTATCTTTTTTCCTTTTTTTCTCAGTTGAATTGTTGAAAGTACTCTCCACGATGAATCTCACTTTTGCATTTATCATTTTGAGTCAATTTTTATTCAAGTAGATTTAAGAAGTCCGTTGGAGCCACAAAATACCCTTCCGTTTGTTTACAACTTGCAATTCTGCATCTCTTACTTTCAACGTTCAATTGCTTATATCTTGAAAATGATCAATTCAAAAAAAGCTGACGTATTAATAAACTTGTATTAAAATTGAACGTAAAGTCCAAAAATGCAATAATATACAGGGTATTCCATTTTAAATCAGCAAGCAGCGACTTCCGGTACAACCGGAAGTGTGACGTCGTTGAAAATATTTTGGATGAGGTCGCCCCATGGCTTTTAACGTACCGCTAAACTTTCGTAACTTTGCTATTCGCGGTTTCCCCCAAAACGCCTAATGGCGGTTCCCGGTGGGACACCCAGTATTATACAAGGAAATTTCCATGAGCAAGTACGTTACAGATTACAAACACTTTTTCCATTCTCGCTAAATTCCTCCACTGCATTTGCAATAATTTAAACTACTGCATTGCGTAACTATTCAATACATGAATAGTTCGACACTTTAAGGTATGGCATCGCATCGTAATCAGCCATAAATTAAGATACCATACGTTTGTAATGCAAAGTACGTTCACTTAGCACGCGACAGTAGATAACGCCTTAGTAATTATGGTTGTTGGTACCCGCGGAACCATTGTAAGGCGGTTTTCTTATGCTGGACACGTTGCGGACGAATAATTTTCGGTCGGAATGTTCAAATGACGGATTATTATGTCGAAATCGGAAATTTTTAAAACCAGTTTCAGATAGGTTCGCAAGGAAACAATGGGCGAGACTTATGCGTTAAGAACAGATGTTTTAACTGCAAGGAACGCATAGTAGGTCAAAAAGTGTTCATAACTAGTTGTACAGCCTTTTGCATCGATAGTGGGCTTGCAAGAGCCTAAGTATTGACTCCACTAAATTATCCGTTATAGGTCCTGGTATTCGAGCCCATTCTTCTACAACAACGTCTCGAAGTGGCTGTTTGCGTTCCGCCTTCTAAGTCCTGTCTCTTCCGATGTCCCCATAAGCGCTTCATGGACTTCAGATTAGGGGATTGTGGGGAAGTTTCGATACATACGGTGTGTGGTATAACAATCGTTTTTCAATTAGCTTTGATGAGCGCTTAGGGTCGTTATCCCGTTGAAAGTAAAATTGATTTCCCAACCCGAGTTTCTCACCACTACATAGCTCTTAAATCTGCAGTTAGGATATCATCATAAATCAATTTAGCCAATTTCCTTCGATAAACTTTACATTGCCACACCCCCAGGCCATGGCATTTCCACCTCCATGCCTCGCCATAAATGCCGTTTTCCCATCCTTTCCCGGGGTTCTCTCCATAATGTCTTGGCACCATCAGGTTAACATAGGTTATATTTGTTCCCATCAAAGAGCATGAATTGCTTCCAGAACACCGTCGGCCTCTTCAAACGAAAGCCCTATCAATTCAAATAATAATATATAGGGTGTCCCATAAAAAAGTATTATTTGTGTTCGTCATATGTCAAAAAACGGTGTTCAATTGTTTTCCGTCAGGCTCGTGTAAAAATCTACGTTACTATGATCGATTTACTTTCAACATAGGCGCGATCGAATGACCACGTGGTATATGAAGGGAATGACGCGGCATCCACCACATGGCCATTCACCGATTGGTCTAAATTACAGGTGACGTATCGTTTTACAGGGCTGCAATGAGTTTCATTTTCGGTGCTTTTGTACGTACGTACATGCGTATTATTGTTTTTTTATTGTCGTACCTGATTTTTTGGCTACTTTTGTTCATAAACTGTTTTAATATGAATATACAGGGCGGTCCGCCGAAAATTTTCCACCGAATTTTTCTGTCTCATAATGATGAAAACACGAAAACGCTCGGACCCGTCAACTTTCATTCTAAGGGGGTCATATTTCTTTCGTATAATTACTTTCCCAAGTTTAATCTTCACGCGAGGGTGAAGTTCACCCTAAAAATCTTAAACGAAAAAGGGTATCGTGTTATACATCATTTTACAGGACATTCAATTACCTTTTCAATGCCACCTTATTTTTTTATTTTGAATCATCAGTTCTTGAGAAATTAAGGTTTAAAAGCGATATTATCGATTTCACTTACCAATTACTGCCTCCACACAAATGTCCACCGGCGCCCTCCATATAGTAATAAAGAAATTGCTCAAAGTATTCTCTGACTTTATGGAGCATTTTTGAAGTTATAAGATTACATTGATGTAGAATATGTTGCCGCAAATCTTGAACTGATTCCGATTACGGCATTTTTTTTTTCTTTAGATGGTCCCATAAAAAGTCCAGTGGAGACAAATCTGGGGAACGTGCAGGCCGTTCAGTAGGTTTTCTTCTCCCAATCCATCGTTGCGGAAATACTTGATCTAAAAACTGCCTAACAGAGCCCGCGTGATGCGGAGGATTCTCATCTTGTCGAAAAATGACGTTTTCGGCACGGTGGCGATTATTTCGCTGAATTATTTGTGTTAATGTTTGGTCAATGGCATTTTCTAATAAATCCAAATAGAGTTCTTCGTTCAAATTTGTAAGTAAAAAGAATGGGCCAACGATATGATCCCGAAAAATTCGTAGATAAACATTTAGTTCTTCTAAATAATGAATGTGAACTTTATGAAAAAACCTTGGATTGATAGATGACAAACAACGACAGTTATGGCGGTCAATTTCATCATTTAGGAAGAAAAAACACTTATCAGAAAAACAAATTTTATGAAGACATTCTTGGTTGTTAATAATTCGCTGTCTAATGATCTCACAAAACGTTGATCGTTATCATCTTCTTTTAGTTCTTGAACTAACTTAATCTTATAAGAGTGACAGATGTGACTTTAATACCCTCTAGATAATTGTTCATCGAATATCTGATGCATCCGATAACCTTGTACTTAAACTAGGTTCCATTCTGATGTATACCAAAAGAGCTATTTCAACTGCTTCCCTTCTTATGAGATTTTGAACAACTTTTTGTTTGTTTTCAACACATCTAGTTTCTCGAAATTTGGTGACCAGACTGCGCCCGAAAGTGTGGGACACATTAAGTAAATTTGTAGCCTCTTTGGCATAATCATCGTTTCGAAAAAAGAGCGAAATCATTTCCACTTTTTCTGGAATAGCGTAAACCATTTTAAAACGAAACGATAGTGTTTACAGAAGTTAATCAAGCGTTAGCTTGTTAAAATTATTAATGTTTAGGTAGGAATAATGGTTTGATTTGCATTTTTTGACTTATTTACTGAAAACATTCTGTATCAGTTTGCTTTTAAACCTTAATTTCTCAAGAACTGATTATCCAAAATTAAAAAATAACGCGGCATTGAAAGGGTAATTTAATGTTTTTTAAACTGATGTACAACATGATACCCCTTCCAATTTAAAATTTTTAGGGTAAAAGTCACCCTGGCTTAGAGGTGAAACCTAGGAAAATAATTATACCAAAGAGATATGACCCTCTTGAGATTAAAGTTTACAGATCCAAGCGTTTTTTTGCTTTCTACATCATAAGGCAAAAAACTTCGGTGGTAAGTATTCGGTGAGCCACCCTGTATAACATTAATAAATATGCAACATACCGCACGTGTGAGCATAAAATTGAAAACAAACCAATTTGCTATCAGCAATCAAATTTCTTCATTGTTTACGCACTGTTTAATTCAATTTGCATTGCATTTTTTACCAATTTATACCATTTTTTTTTCTCAAAAACTAATAGATAAATTTTGGAACGAAATACACCATTGGATGTAGTTTTAAAAAACCTTTAATTTGAGGTGTAACTTGACCTATGTTTCAATTTTTAAAAATAGACCATTTTGCACTACCGGCAATGTATGAATGCAAGTAACATTCAAAAAAACAGACGTCAAAAGACAGTATTTTTTGTTCTATTTAATCCTGCTTTTAAATTGTAAAAAAATAATGATTTGTTATTAAAAAGTTCACTGGGATAATTTAGAGCCGCACATAATATTATGTATAACATATCGTCTTTAATTTCATTTTAAGAGAGCCTGAATGTGGTCCTCTTAAGTACTTTTCCTGTGTCAGCATGCTTGAATGCGTTTGTCTTCATGGTGTCTGTCTTGAAAATAAATAGATTTGACGATTCTCGTTTTATAAAAATTGAGCACAGCATTGAGCAAACCGTATGTCTCTAATTTCAACGATGACTGAGGCGTACCGTCAAACCATCAATTTTGAGGCGTCCTGTACTCATAACGTTGTTCTGAGTGTTAAGCTTCCACGTTTTCCATATTTTTATGGCACACATCAGTTCTTTGGACTTTTTGATGACATTTAATATGCGCATTATTTCTAGATTTACTAGACAGAATTATACAAGGAGATCCGTAATAGAACCGCCGCAAAGCAGATGTGAGTGGGGGGCCTCAAAATATGACCATTTGTTGAATATTTTTTTTCCACGGCCATGAAGAGATGTTGACCTCCGAAGTTGGCTTGTAAATTTCTAAAAAACGGCATATTTCAGTGCTTGGCAAATTACAAATAGTTTACCAGTTCAAAACCGCATCTTTTTTGACTAGTAATCTAATTGAATCCTTTTGGTCCTCCTTAATTAGTGACGCGCTTTTCGTTTTTTATTTATTTGCATGTGTTGCGACAATTTTTTTAATTTGAAATTTTTACAGGAAATAGGATTTAGACCATATTATAATATATATTAAATTTGTGATTGTCTTTCAAAAACCGAAATGAAAAAAATGCACTTAAAAGTTTTCGTTAAGTTTTTAAAAATATTGCGACTCTCTAAAAATTATAAAAAAAATATATGAATATTCTTCAGAGCCTCAGTTACAAACTCGTTTTTGATTCATTTTTGTATCTCTTTTAGTTCCTGAGATATTTGAGTTTAAAGTAATAAAGGTATTTAGGAGATCTTTTTGACATAACTCAAAGCCACTTTGAAAAATCTACCCAAAGTCAAAGAAAATGTTGTTGTTATAACCGAATACATCTCTTTTACACAAAAAATCTGAAATCCTTTTTATAGGCCGATTCGCAATGCTTATCCTGCTCCACCCTTTGGTTTGGTTCTATCCCACAAAACTGCGATTTATCAAAAATGATAAGATTTTCGACAAATTTTGAAGGGGAATAAAAGTTTTAGAATTAAATTTGCTATTGAATGGTGTTATCCATTGGTTAATGTTGAAATAAATAATATTCCAAATGCTATTTCAATAGCCGTTCATCATTTTTTCCTTTTTGGATTATTTATGAAAACGGCAAACGATGTACCCAGCGGCCATAATGTAAACGATTAATTCATGTTTTTTCGTATGATGATAATCATCAATTAGAAAGTTAGTCACCTTCCTGCCTTCGGAGATTTCGGTCGCTGCGTTTCTATTTTACTCTTTTTTTAATTTCTTCTTATTCCTTTATTACATAATTTTTATTTACTCTTCGACCGTGTTTCATTAAAATCCGCCAATAAAACCAATAGTTAATTACTTTACAGATAAAAGAATCGCAACTCTTTTAGACTTTACCTTACCCCCGATTTAACCCTTATTGAGCATCTATCGACTCCATATTTATACGAATTAAAGATGTTGATAAGAATAACGCATATTTAAAAATTTGGTCGCGTAGTTACTGAAATATGCCGTTTTTACAAGCCAACTTCGGAGGTCAATATCTCCACAATTATCAATGGTAAAAAGAAATCAACAAGTCATCATGTTTTAAGATCCTCTACGCATCTCTTAAGTGTCGGTTCCGTTAAACTGTATACAGCGTGTCTACGGATAGAGATCATAAGAGGAAACTGAACACTACTTAAACGCTAGTAGAAATACTCGTCAGAAAATACCGGAAAGCTCTTTTCCTCTTCAAGAACACGGGTTAAGTAATATTTGCGTTGAGTACATGATCCTACTAACGTGCAAATTGCTTATGCTATACGTTATTGTTCCCGTCCTACTTGAATCTAGACAACTCATTAGTATTCAATGAAAACTAATAAAAGCTTACACAGTCAATACAGCTTTCGTGGTTAAGAAGGGAAAGTCAAGTACTGTTAGTCGTATAGCAAGTGTTTAACCTTAACATTGGCATAGAATCATAGGGCATTAGGTCATTAACTTAGCGTGGGAACAAAAGCGAAAAATCAAGTAAGAACAGAATTTTCTGTTTGAGAGAAAACTTTGACGAATCGAAAGGAAAACCTAACGAAAATGTCAGATGAAATTAAGGTGGAAAATGATTATGAACTGTAAAATACGAACACCTTTTTTGTGGAACCAATTATCTATACATTAGCAGCAACTGACATACTTTATAAAATACCGCTTTATCATATTTACACAACTACAATTATAGTTTGCCTTGTATTTAGCAATGGTCATTGTTAATTTCAATGCATGTGGTAATTGAACGGTCTAGTAATAAATAGTATCTTCTAATGTTTTGGTAACCGTGAAGTCCTTCGCTACTTCTTGATTTCGATCTAAAGAGATTTTGGTATTTAAAAAAAAATTATGAAATATGCAATCGTTATTGCTCGTTTTGGGCCCACAAAATTAACACATTTCGAAACCACAAGATGCGTAAATAATGTCACAAACAATTACCGCGTGATGGAAGTCAACCATTGACTTGAGTAAGTTAAGAGTGGAAATCTTTTCCTGCTCGACAAGGTTTCAGGAGTATAGTCAGTAAATACAAAATAGATTTATGGTGAAGTCACCTTAAGGAATTTCAACCAAAAAAATAACATGTGGTTTGTTTGATGAGGGAAGCCAGGGTTTTTGATACAGTACACTTCCTAGTGTACCGGATGATTGAAGAAAGTGGCTCGCACTTATAACCTTTTTGTTTTTACACTTGGATAGTCGAAATTTAGAGAGAAGCGATATGAGAATGGAGCCGATTGATTGGCATTAATGACGTTTGTCTAGCACTTCCGGTTTACCCGGAAATGACTTCAATTTTCTATTTTTAAATGTGGCGCCCTACAAATTTTTTCTTTTTTTGAATCCATAGGTCACTTTTGGTTTAAAAACGTGCCATTTAAAAAAATATATTTTTTTTTGTGGTTTTTCCACGTCCAGCTATGCCACTACGTCACACGCGGTGTGCGCATTAGGCACAATTTAGGTCAGAATTATGAGGAAAAATATTAATTTGTCATTTTATTGAGTACTTTTTCTTAATATCGAAAAACAATTTTTCCCATTATATTAAAAATTAATTATTTAAATTGCTTATAAAAGAACCTCAGGGGCGTAGCTTGACGTGAAAAAACCACAATTTTTTTTTAATCGCATATTCTTAAACTAAAAATTACCTCTAAATCCCAAAAAAAGAAAAAAATTATAGGGCATTACATTTAAAAATCGAAAGTTGGGGTCATTTCTGGTTAAACCGGAAGTGCTAGATAAACGTCATTAATGTCAATCAATCGGCTCTATTCTCATATAACTTCCCTCTAAATTTCAACTTTCTAAGGGTAAAAACAAAAAGGATATAAGGGAGAGCCACCTTCTTGAATCGCCCGGTATCACGTAGACACTGAAATCTTAAGGAAAATTCCTGCCTCCACCCGAAGTAATATCTGATCGATGGTTCTGGGTGGATTGATGGCAGAGAGGAGGTTTTTTGAGTGGGTAGGCGTCCCTTCCAGGGACGAATCCCATATAACCCGGTTGCCAGACCATCAGACTGGGTACCTTTTGAAGGTTTTTTTCTCCTCTTTATAACAAAAAAAAGCACTGAAATCAACAAAAATAACAGTTGTTTACGTAACGAGTGCAGAAACTGACGTTTCCAGCACGTTGTTACAGTTGACTTAACGACGCGAAACGGAGGCTCGCAGAAGGAAAATAAATGTGTGGTAAATAAAATAAAATAAAGTCGATAAAACATTCGATCACAACTGCACTAAATTAAAACTAATGGGTCAGAACCATTAGTATTTCCTTAATTACTGGTATTTCGCTATGATAAAGAAGCATCCGTTCCGCTAATTAAAATATAGGAAAGCAGACTAGGTTAGTTATGCTACTGACTTTAATTAATTCACTGAAGGTTAAATTTGGCTTAAATTATGAATCGGAATGAACTAGGCGATAATTAATAAGGATTATCGAAACATGGCCTAAGAATTTAAAATCTTCTAACTTTCAGTTTAATTTGGCCTTCAGTGAAAGTGAGTATGGATAAAAGAATAATTAATTTATATGAATTTAAATAACCCGAAACTTCAAAATTCTGGATGCCTTATGAATCATAAAATATAAGGAGGGCCGGAAAGTAATGTGGATTTTTTACATTAAATTCCAACAAATGATTTTACACAATTTTTCGATTTTTAATTAATGATCCAATAACATTCGTTGTCAATGAAATTTTACCTTCTACTGTGCAAATTATGAATGCTCGATCGGTAAGAATCAATCAATTTTTGAGTGAAATATTTAAAGAGGGAATTAGGGAGCGTTGTAGTGATCGGAATAAATGGAAATCCGATGGAGCAATGTCGGGCGAGTATGGTGGCGCAGTGCGGTTTAGCATTATCCGGTTACAGAACAACACGTTTCTATTAAAGATTGATTTACTCTATCCAATTGTTCACAGTAAAGTTATGCATTCACAGTTTGTCCGGTTTGTCGTTTTCTTAACATTTAAATACTTTCGAATCAGGTCCCTTTGAAGGACTGAAAGTTAAAAACCAAACCCTTCAAAAAACGTTTTTTATAACGAAAATGATAATTTCTTACACGACTTTTTCCCGTATTCTAGAGAAGAAATGGAAAAAGTGAATATAAAATTCCACGACAACGGGACTGTGTCCTACCAGCATAAAAAAATACTGAAATTTGTACCTGAATTAAGTGTAGCTAAGCATCACAAACTGACAGTCCCAAACATCCCTTTACTGGTAAGTATTAATTGATGACTTAAATCTATAATACTTCTAAATATTCCAGACACTGTCAACTCAATCCAACAACCTCGGATGGTTCGTCCAACGAGCGATATCTGTAATGTTGAGGATAGGCTCGTTTAAACCTTTCGTTAGTGTGACCGTAGACGAATTAGTTTTCGGATACGACGACAATCTAGTCTCTCTTGCTCATCAATTTTACCCAAAGAGGAAAAAACCGCAGCAGAAAATGGGATTATTCATAACCGTTAGTACTAAAATCGCAAATTTAGTTTAGTTAGTAAGTTTAACTTTTTAGCGCAATGGAACTTTGCCAGAAGTCCACACAATATATACAGGAGAGAAAGGAATGCAAGAGTTCGGATTGATCGCCAGTCTAAATGGCAAAAACACCCTGCCTTATTGGAAAGAGCCACCCTGCAACGTCATCAACGCCAGTGAAGGGTCATTTTTTCCCCCGCGTTATTACACTAAGAAGGACGTAATTTACCTGTACGACAAAGATATTTGTCGTACCTTCCCGATGCAATTCCGGGAATCTGGTCAAAAACACGGTAATTATCTCAATGGAGAACTTGAAAGATTGAACTCGAGGTATAGCAAAATGCACGTTTTTAACCGGTGAAAGTATTATGTAAACTGGCCGAGAATAGTTAAATCAAGGTAAATGGCATGATCTTCGGATTTTCTCAAAATTCCGCACTGTATCTCTGACCTCAGCAAAGGTGCGAGGAATTTGACATTTGTAATGCCACATCAATTAATTTTTAATTGGTGGTAGAATCTTCCAGAATCACATCTTAAGTAATATGACTTTACCATGAAGTGTCATTGACCAAAAGCGTATAATTTACACAAATACTAAGAATGATTTTTACAGATATTGCCTACGATTTGTACACGCCTACAGAAAACATGTTCGAATCCGTGAAAAACTACCCGGACAACAAATGCTACTGTCCAGGGAATGAATATTGCCCACCCAAAGGATTGCAGAACATTAGCCCTTGTCAGTACGGTACGTAAATCCATTTACCAATTTCAGGCAAGGTTCAATGCAACACCCTATTCGTTTAATTCCTAGTTTGGAAATATCCCAAGTGTTTTACATTTTCCCCAAAATCTCGGAAACTAAAAACAATGTGACAACACCGTATATTAAGCCCAAAAATGCTGACTTTCCTTCTATTTAATCGATTTTGTGACTCACCTTTGCTGAGAGAGCAATATTGAGCACACCCAAACAGGACAACCTACATTAGACATCTATTGGCAGTACCGGACTTGTGGGGTGGGGTGGGGAGCAGACCAGGAATGACGGTGGTTTTTCTTTTTGGGGTAAAGGGCGGTGATTAAAAATTTCGCCTAGGTCGCCAGACTTGTTAAGGCCAGTCCTGTCTATTGGAGACATAGATATAAAAATTGATGATTTTTCCGTCCAAAGAACTTATTCGTATGGGTTCAATTAATGTCTTTGAACAGTGAAAAAGATGATATTAGGACACGTAATATGATAATATTCCGAAATACGAGAAATAAAATGGTTAGTAAAATCTGACGACACTGAGTATATATGATTCACCATATTGTACAGATTATATCGCTTCGAATCGTAGTTGATAACATCGCACAGAGGAGCATTTAGTTATATAATCGTAGTCAGAGCCGGACTAGGAAGAGTGGCGGACTTTCCTGGTCGACGGTTTTTCTTGGTGGTAGGAAGGCAGTGATTAAAAATTTTGCCCAGGACGCCAAACTTGCTAAAGCCGACTTTGATCATAATACAGTAGTTCGTAGTCCCGAGAGCGAATTAGAAATTGAAGAATATCCTTAGTAGAACATTAGGACTATTTTTCCGCAATTAGATTGTATTTCTAAGTTAATCAAGTCAAGTGAATGGCATATTTAAACTTGATAATTTTTCAGCTTTTTTGTTCAGCGTTCAATTAAAATAGCAAAGTTCACCCAAGCGGCTGCATATTGGGTAACGTTGCAATGACCGTAATATTTTATAAATGTAGATCATAACTTCATGGCAGTGGCAGTGGATATCTTTTTTCGTTTTTCATGGGATATTATGTGCACGAAATACAGCAGAGAAAAAAGGAACGATTTAGTAGTACTATCCTACACACTCGCCAGTAGGGATGAGCAATAATTGATGGTTATTTGTGTCAATTTAGATGTGATAATAAGACCTTTCATGCAAAATTATAACTATTAAAAATTATGTTTTCTTACGCATTAATTTCTTGCAAAACAGATGCGCCAGTATACATTTCATTTCCCCACTTCCTCGATGGGGACCCAAGCCTGTTAAACGATGTAGAGGGGCTTGAGCCACGTAAGGAATTCCATGGATCTTACTTTAAAATTCAGCCAGTAAGGTTACTGCTCTTCTTATGGATTATATGTTCTAATGTATGTATCCTCATGTTATGCTACAGAAACTAGGAGTACCACTTGAAGGCAAAATCCGAATACAACTCAACCTCAGAGTGCAACAGGCCCCCAACATATCACCGGTCAAAGATTTCCGAACAATGGTTTTTCCTATAATGTGGTTGGAAGAAGTAAAATTTTAAATAAATTTTTAGCATTTTTCCTCACGTTTAATACACAGGGTGTTGACGAAGTGACTCCAACAATTCGTCGTTGGATCTACTTGGCGACGACCTTCGCAGAAATCGGGGCTCCTCTAATAACATATGGATGCATCTTTTTTGGGGCTTGCCTTGTTACTGGGGTTCTAGTTAACGCCTACAAATCAGCAGTGTTTACAAAAAAGAGCATCGAGATCGGGATGCACAATTTACGCAGGAAGAGTAGTCTTTTGAGTTCAGTACCAAACAGGTACGAAGAAGGTAAAGAATCAGAGGAATTTCTTCCAATTTTTAGCGTTTCAGATTTATATCAAGGAATGACACTACTACTTATACTTTGTTGGATATGTCTGATGAGGCAGATGTGGATGAGGAAGAATCGAGTCAGTAGCATTCGAGAGGAGGGGAGGGGGGTTATTAAAATAATTTCTTAGCTGAAGTGATTGATTTAAAATTTTGATATATTTGTGAAGTTTTTAGGACCAAAAAGGCTGTGTCAATTTAGAATATTGCCAAACGGATTTATTGTTTTTTTCGAGAGTATGATATGAAAATGTACCACTAAGAAACTAAGAAAGATGTACTAAGTACATATATATTGTAACAATACATTTAACAGCAAAAATCATAAGTTTCTCAACGCCCTTAATTAATGTGCAATATTTTGTTCGCCATCCAATCAAGAAAAACTACAACTTTCTATATTTTATATAGAAATTTCTCTGATTTTTTACAATTTTCACTTCAAAAAAGAAGGAGAATGATCAAACTTCAAGGACTACATTAAATTCTAGATATATATATGTATATATATATATACGTGAAATATTCCTTTAATCGGTTTTATAGTGGGTAAAATAAATAATATTAAATGATAACTCTTTAGAACAAAAATATGTGATACATTATTAACATATATTGATAAAAATAATTTTCTGATTAAAGCAAACAGAAGGTAGCCCAAATAGAAATGGTCAGTATCTCTTCAATGGTAAAAGCAATATATTTTTAAGTAGAGTTCTATTAAGAAAAATGTGTTGCTCTCATAATTGAAAAAAATCTATCCACCTGGTCTATGTACTTGGGACCTTTTATAGAAGTGCGCTATAATTGCTTATTTTATAACCTACATAGCTTAAATATAATAGCATAATTATAGTTCAGGTTAGGAAATTTATAAGATACAATGGGAAAATAATCAATAAACCTCAAAAGCTTTATCGCGACTTCACCAACACAAAGCGTCGCCAATTCAGCACACGCTCAACCCCCGGGGTCCTCACAGGACTGTTATTACCTAGTCTTGTACATTTGTTTTAATCTAGAATTGAGTACGAGAAAAACTTACTCAATATAATAATTATTATCATAATTGCTCACTTAGCCTTAGGATTTATATATTATTGTTGATCGGTGTACAGTAATACATTTTTTGTATATTTACATTACTTAATAGCCTTTTTCTTTACCTATTAAAACTCAAATTTGCAGTCGGGCTTACCCAACAGCACCTTACAAATCGTGGATCTAAAGTTAAGCTTGCGACCAATATCTGAGGCAATGTTCCTCACAGCTTCACCCACAGTCACCACCTGCTTCGAGGCAAACTCAACAGCATTTTGGGCAGTTTTTCTAGCTGCCACTACTCCAGTATTAAAAATCTTGCTTGGATTTATAATGTTAAAGATACGGAAAGGAGGCTTGAAACTCGAAGAATCTTCTTCACTTGAAGTGGGAGCATTTCCCAAATCTATTGAAATCCTAGTTTTAGATGTAACAGGGGGCTGCTCAGTGGTGCTTGGTATTTCATCAAAAAAAGGCTCATCATTATCATCAGAAATGGTGCTATTAGACGATTGTCTTTTAGTACGAATAGCTGCTTTAGGGATTCTGTGAGGGTCTTGCTCGAAATTTATGACGCTGCTAACGTGAACTGAAGATTGATGGTCAGTGTGTGCGAAATCTTCAGAAGAGATCTTGTTTTGCTGTTTAGAAATCTCAACAGCATCTAAAATTATTAACGTATTTATGAGTAAACAGGTATATAATATAGTGAATTACCATCGCCTGTAGGTTTTAGCAGCACAGATACAAAACGAGCACAAACCAACACACACAAGACAATGTTCAACCCGTTCATCTCCTTGTGTTGAATGCGTTTAAGTTAAACATGAGAAATGTTCTGTACTCGAACAAAGATGATACTGTAAATATGACCAGATAATGAACAAATGAGTTAAAAGTTCGTGTAAATCGACGTAAATCCCAACTGGTTTTGTAAACCTTAAATCCTAGTAGACACCCATGAAGGACTCATATTGAGGTGTGTTATACGAGCGGTGTTGCATGAAATGCTTTAATTAGTTCGTTTTAATTCAGTTCCTGGTATTATGCAATTAATTTATGTTATTAAAAAACGCATGGTATCTCGAAAACCAAGGGAGATGAGGGTGTTCCTGAGCCTCTATTATCATCCACTTTATTTTACGCCCAATCTGTCCACTTTAATCGGCCCATAAATCCCGCATCAGCCACCATAAATCAGGCCTCATTAATAGCTCCTTTCAAGTGTTTGGCCGCATTGAACAAATTCTATTTTCGCTATTGTAAATACACTCTGTATAGAAGCTAATAATAGGAATTTCGAAAAGTCGCCGGACTGAGTAAAGCCAGTCGTTTTGTGCCTAGAAAACATGAGTTCTCTTTGGTAATAAGAGGTCGCAGAATGTCCCGATATCGTTCAGATCCTGAGTCTTTAGATATAGAGAAACCCAGTGCTTGTGCCAACTTTCTCCACTACAGCTGGAAAACCATCACCTGCATATTCTCGCATGTGACCCTAATTTCCATGGTCGTTTCCTATTGCTATTTGGGAGCCGTTACGTTCGAGGCTTTGGAGGTGAACCATGAAATTGAGGTAAAAGCCACGGTACTTAAAAATTCTGGTGCTAGGGTTGAATTTTGCTGCTTAAGGTGAAAAATTCAATACGTCATATTCGGGACAACACGACTCTCTACTTGTGGAACTTCACCCAAGAAATGGACGCTTTGAAAGAGGAGAATTTTCTGCCTATTGCCGAAAGGTACCTAAAGGATTTTGAGAATTCTTTGTTGATATCCATGGCGAAAGATGGGTGGGACGGGGAGGAAGACCCCAACAAGGTACAATGGACCATGGCTGGGGCTTTGTTTTATTCCATTGTAGTAATTACTACCATAGGTAAGTCGCGTTTAAGGTTTATTTAAATCAAGTGATGGGTAACTCTAAGGCATAAAAGGTAAGAAATTAAATTAGTTTTACCCTATTGGTAAAATTAAACTTGTAGTTACGAAGAAAATGGGAAGTTTGGACTATGGTACACATTAAAATTAATGGCAGTCTTTTGGTGGAAGATTTGAAGGCTTAGGGCTAGTTTTCACAATTTTACAGTTAATGTTGCTTACGACCTTCTATTTATAAACAAATTCTAAAGCTGATATGGTCGGAAGTTTAGGGCTTGACATTAGCAGTCCTCCCCAATCCAAATCCGTCCAAGGGACCTCCGGGACCGACCAAAATTCCATTGGCAGGTGAATACTCATTTTGACCTGACAATTTGCAATTAAATTAGTCACTTTGGTGACTGTATTTAGAGCCATACAGTACAACAAAACTTTTCTTACCTCTAATCCCTCCAGCCGCTCCAAATCCCTCAGGCCGCCCTGCGCCATATAACCCTACCTGTTTATTGGGTCTACCTCCAAAGTTGTTAATTCCCCCGGGAAGAGGGTCGATGGGGCCCCCGGGCCCCACCAAGACCCCATTTTCCAAGGAGTGCACAGGTCTAGATGGGATAGGCCCTCCGAAATCTTTCCTTGAAGAGTAGCAACAGTATTGTTTACCAACGTCGCAATGGCCCTAAAGCAACAGAATGTAAATTATCTATCATCACCGACTCACGGTGAATTTACATAAGAAATACCAGGAGAATTGCAATTGAACTTCTCCGCACATTTGCACTTATCGAAATTCTTGATGGGGCCCTCTTGGACCCAGCTGGGCACCGGGCCTGTCAAGGGGGCTGATGCTTCAGGCCGGTAGGGCCCTAGGCCTCCATAGGCGGGTTTAAAAGGGGCGGTTCCCCCATATACCCCCCCGGGGCTGAAAAATGTTTGAAGTAAAGGTTCCTGCGAGTGAGCATGTGAAGATGTCACCGTTCTTCAGGCAGGAACTCCAGTCCTGCCACTGGAGGTGGCAGGGGTGGTCTCTGATTGGCTAAAGCCGAGTTTTGGGCGGAGTTGAAAAGGTTATTCGCTCCTTGGGGTTGGTACTCGTCCACCTCTTCGAAAACGTTGTATCGTGAGTTAATGCTAGAGGGAAAAAATAGTTTTTGTTTTTACTGCGTTTTGCTTGAAACGCGTCTCGAAAATTTGCTCACGGATTTGTAAAACTTCTTGCATTCGCGCTGCGACCGCTTTGATTCCACACCCATTTCTTATCGTCTCTGTCTGCAACGCATGCTCCTAAGGTCACTGCTAGTAACACTGCAACAAATCGCAAATACCAATTATTCCTTAGACACTAATTTGATCTAATATTCCTCCCACATCGTTACCCTGACACACAACACAAAATCGATATTAAAATTGGCCTCGGACGACCACAAGGCAATGGATCTTGAAAAATTGCTAATGACAATTTACTTTAATATATGTATACACTGTTCGCCTCGCGAATTTCTTCGATTTCAAGCTTTCTAATTTGCCTAAAAGCCATTTGGAATTAGGGCCTTTTATAATGAAGCGTAATTTGAAAGTCTTTAAGGCGTTAAGAAATTAGTAAAATTAAGTAATTGCGACATTACCGTTTGATGTTACGTGAAATGACCGACCATTGCGAATTTACAGCGAGCGTTGAAAATGTATCAGGAATCGGGAACCTTTCTTTCCTGTTTGTTGTTACATAATACAGTGGAAAATTTGGCGAGGAGAGAGAAAAGTCGCAGCAGAAGTCAAGGCACTGAGAGGATATTTTGGTCTATGACAAAATATTTGTATGAAATTTGATTCAAAACATCATTAACATCAATGAAAATTCATCTTCTCTTGTCTTTCGTACAGTTATAGACATGTTGAGAATACAGGGAAGAACCGATCGTTTGACCGTCTAGTATGTTCACTTTATAATTATACTGGGTGTTTCATATGTTAAAAATTCAGAACGTGAATCTATGAATGTTTTTAAGAAAAAAGTTCATATGAACATAGGTCCGTTTTTGCATGCTCTGAAATGCAGGATAATAAAAATGATCATTTTTTTACTTTTTTCTTAATAACTCCATTTCGGCACTAAATATTTTTATGAAAGTTGGAGAGCGTACAATAGGTGTAGACACATCTTTCAAAGAGAAACAATTTCATAATTTCATAAGTAGCGTTCCTATTTATGTGACCTTGAACATTTTAAATGAAAAATATTATACGTCCCTCATTTCCTTTTAATAAAAGTAATTTTCTGAATGCTCCACATTTCTGTAAAAAAAGGTTTCTTGGACATTTTTCATAACGTTAACCGTTTTCATGGAAAAAAATAAAACGCAGCAATCTGAAATTGAGAAATCGCGTAATTCATTCGTTTAACTCTGTGTCTACAGTTATTTTGCGCTCTCCAATTTTCATAGAAATATTAACTGCCGAAACGGACTTATTAAAAAAACCTTGTGTTTTAAACAGAAAACGAAAACGGACCCACGTTCATATGAACTTTTTTTTTTAAATCATCCACAAATTCGCCCCCGAACTTAAGACAAATTGTTACGAAACATTCTGTATATTTTATTCTTTCATTACATCTTTAACAAAAATACTGACAACCAAATCAAATCTTATAAAATCCTGGTAACCTCAAAACACCTTTGTTCAACATTGAACAAACGTCACGAGAATTTTCAAAACTCAAAGGAAAATCCTGACAATTTAGCAACACGGGCCACCCTTAACGGCTTACGTCACACAATGTATGGCCGCGATAGACTAAAACATAAGAGCGACGCGTTGTTGCCATTTTCTGGATAGAGCACTGGTATTTCTTAGAGTGTATTACTGAAAAAAGTGAGTTGTATAAAAATTGAAAAAGCTCACAGTTCTATAATGATTATAAAATTATATTGTTCCTTGTTGTTTAAATAGACGTCAAAAAACAGTTTTGAACCACTTACCACATCTAAAAGCCATGTTTCTGAATTACACAATCACCGAGTACCCTCAAAGTACCATTAACTGGTAATAATCAAAAAGCAAGGTTTGACCGCCGATTATACAAGAATTTTATAACCAGTCGCAATACTTCTTATATTGCGATCGTACTATAGTTAACAAAAAATTCTAGTGGGGTGGACATGCAGCAGTACCCCACCATTCATTGCGACAACAATCAACGAAAGAGGCACTGAATGAAACCGAAAATGCCGGTATTGCATGTTTGCTAATTACCCATTACACGGTGAATCATGTGTTTGCCAAAAAAAGATGCAATTTTTGTATAATTACCAACATTTGATGATGTGTATTTATTAAGATGTGGCTCACATTGACCTTAAATCCAGCAATTTGCATACCGAAATCTCTTAGCTCGCTTTGATATTCAACAGGTATACACATTATGGTTGTGACACTGACCCGATTTTGGCTAAAAGTTTTTAATTTGTTCCACCATTGTCTCAATGGCTAATTGCCGGTCGGGTTTTAGGGCTGTGTGATTAATAGGTCACCTCGTATAATGTTTTCCGATATTACGAAATTTCGGACAATAGGGAAATAACGCAGTGAATAGGTATTTTGCGTTTAATTAAAAATGGAGACTGAGGTCGGATGGCAATGGAAGAGGTCGTTGCGATGCCTTCAGATCGTCAATATTTTCAGGCTATGGTCATATAACTCCAAAAACCAACTGGGGCAAAGTGGTGACGATCTTTTATGCCATTCTGGGAATTCCCTTAATGCTCCTCTGTCTCTCCAACATTGGAGACATAATGGCGACTTCATTTCGATTCCTTTACTGGAGGGTTTGTTGCTTTGTCTGCCAAAAGAAGCCTAAAAAACGGCAACGAGGCAAATCTTTTAGAAATACAAGTAGAAACGAGTAAGAAAATGCAATTTCCCTACATTCTTCCTCCACACAAAACTACTCTTAGCTCTAGAATTACCAGATCCAGATCAGCAACCTCTTTCCGTCGATCTGTACGAACCTCAGCGAAATCAGCAGATAGTGGTTACGGTTTATCCGACGTAGGACCTAGCTACCACTCAGATACAGAGCTGCGGTAAGTTGTCACATCCGCCTGTTTAGTAACACTCAAGTAAGCATTTTTCAGCTACCCAGACGAGTTCAACAGAACAGCCCCCGTTTTAACTAGAGGGGCGAGTTTGCCGAGTAGGACTAACAGATATTCTGAGGCCAATTCTAGGGGACATCGCAATCAAAATAAACACAAGGAAGATAATTCTGGAAAACAGAAAATTGAGTTGAACCATAAAGGGAATAAAGAATTGGCTCTGGATCCGATGCTGCTAGCTGACACTCCTATTCTGTGCAACAAATACGTGGTTGGAAAGCAGGACGTTCTAAGCAACCATGTTCCAGGTAAGATTAAAGATAGGTGGGGTTTTTTCTATTGGAGTGGTTGTCTTTAGGTATCACCTTAAGAAAAAATTACTCTGAGGATTATGCATATTCAGGTAACAGTGTTTCCCCCTTGTCAGTCCTTGAGAAGATTTTGTAACGACTAAAAGGTCTCAATTGCAATAACTTTTCTTGATGAGTTCTTTTTGTAATCACTTGTTATTTTGAATTACGTCCACTAAGGGGTTTTGAGTTGTTTTTTGATCCCTATCCATGAATATGCGAGTTTTTTAAAATTTAAGCACGAGTATCCATTTTAGCTAGGAGAGCCCGGTCCATGCCCAAATCTTCAAATTTACTGGAACTCCCCCGCGCCTACTCCCCAGACTCGTCATCAGACAAGGAAGATTCCCACGAACCAATCAGAATGAGACAGAAAATTAAGCCCAGGAAATCCAAGTCACCCATACGTGAGTCCTTGGCATTTTTTAAAAAGTGCCATACTTTCAACTAGACATTACAACATCTTCGATTTCTAGCACACTCGAGCCCTAAAATGATGACCCCCTTGGGGTACGGGCAACGCACCAAATATCTGGATGACCCAGATTCCGACGAAGCAGACGAATACAGCACCTACTACGAGTCCAGCGGTAGGGACAAACCCAAACCAGTGCCCATATGGTTATGTGTGTTCCTTGTACTCAGCTACATTTTATGTAAGTTTCCTATAGGCGAAAATATTGACCTATGGCCAAATTTCTATAGCTGGCGCCTATTTGTTTAAATCCTGGGAAGGCTGGGACTACTTGGATGCAGCATATTTCTGCTTCATCACCTTGACTACCATCGGCTTCGGAGACTTGGTTCCCGCAAAAGGAGTTACTCAAGACAAGTAATGGGAACTTCATGACCTTTCGAAATTAGTATTTCAATGTACCTTTCAGAGATTACGCAACAATAAGCATAGCTCTATGCTCTCTATACCTTCTCTTTGGCATCTCCCTCTTGGCCATGAGCTTCAATTTGGTGCAAGAAGAGGTGATCTCCAACGTCAAGAGCATCGCTAAAACTCTAGGGATTATAAAATCGGAATCTGACGACTCTGAGGAGGAAGACTAGTGTTAATAAACAATTTCTTAATTGGGTCTAGTGTCTCCTTTATTGAGTCTTGAAAGGGCTAAAAAGGGAGCTCTAATACCCCGAGAAATCACGTCAATTTGTATTCTATTTGCGTTCGCGCACATAAAGCGAAACCGAACGATGGAAAAGCTGAAAGGCCTGAACTACATTTAAATGGGACATTTAGGTCACAAAGTGATTTTTAAATGTCCTGCGGATGTCGGGAGGATATCGCTCAGGTTTGTATGGGGAATGCTTATTGGGTCTTGGACATTTGTCTTTTTCAATAGTGGAAAATTTTAAAATAGAAATATTCGGACACTAAAAAGCGAATTTCCTGCACTGGAAATATACTGGATTGTTCAGGCATTTTGCTCTCATTTTGGTTTATGGGACCGTTCATGTCAGTATATCTAATTTGTTCCAAACTTATTAGCTGACAGCATCAAGTTTCGGCCACAAATTATCTCATCAGTTGTCTTTTAGAAAATATTAAAAATAGCGACTTATCAACGATTGAAGACAGGTGGTTTTTTTTACATTTTTTCACTTGAATTTCGTTCACGGAGCAATCATCTTACTGTACTTTTAACCCCTAAATTTCTACATTCCTATTATCCTCCTACCCGAACTAACTTCAGCAAATCTTTACTAGATTAACAATAAGCCAGTTAACAACACAGTTAACAATTATTAGCTTCAATTCTGTTCTCGTTTTACTCACTAGCAAAGCCAGTTACGCCATCAAATCATCATTCATGCCCACTAATCTCTTGGATTAACTCTCCTCAAGCATGGTCTGGTTACGAAACCGCCCAGATTGAATCACAGGAAATAATCTCTAGGAGATTGAGCAACATTGTGCGTGTGAATAACATATGCAGATGTATTGTGGGTTGTCTATCTTTTGGTGTGGTCGTTCATGTTTAAGAACCACATTGCCAATGTTAAAACGGTTAAAGAAATTTCTTAGAAGTGTAAGGATAAATTAATCGATCGTTTTTAATTAAATTTAGCTAATTGATGATCATTTAGCTGAAACTGATAATAGAATTTGCAATTCTGAAAAAAATTCTAATAAGACTACTGATTTAACTGGATATAGATGAGGGATTTTGGGATATTAGGGAAGATTCTAAAGAGCTTTGATACGAAAAAGGCTTATGAAATTTTAAGCAACTTATTGAGATTTTCCAGCAATTTATGAGCTCGGAAGAAGAGCGGAAACTCGAGGGTTCTTAAAGTTTTTTATGCAGAAATATATGACTGCGCTACATTAGCAATATATGAACTCCAAACGTATCCCCACTGGCAACTTTCTTTGAAAAAAATCTCTCGAGATACACTAAATTCCTCAAACCTCTGCTTGCAATTGAGTCATACTTCACGAGCGATGCAGTAGTCAGACTCACTGCTGCTCCACTTGAAACGTACTCATGTACACGTTAATATTAAGTTGTATTAATAAACCACTTTCAAGATGTTTCATCACAAAAATAAAATCCCGCCATTGATCTTAATGTTTATTGGTTGTGTCAAAAATATTTATAGATATGTTTTCGTTATAATTTATATTAAGGCCCGTGCCCACGCAGAAAGATATACTATACGTTATTGCTAATTCTCTAGTAAAATAAATATTGATGTGTGCAGTGTGTCATTTAGAAAAAAGTGATAGACGCCCTGGCTTCAATCTGTTATGTGCAATATACGCTCGATCGCTGGAAATATCTTAAGAAAATATACTTTAAAAAAATAATAATCTCACTCGTAACAAACATAGAGCTTCATCAACCTCATGTAACTATATCCGAATCGTTTAAGAGGCTTAAATTCAAAAACAAATCCGATGGCATTTCGTTACGCGCCTTATTAAAGCTGCTTCAAATTTCCCCAAGCTCAGCCAACAATTCCCTTCGCATTTTCCATGGGGAAGAGTAAATAATGTTTTACTTCACAATTACTTGGGTAATGCAAAACACACCTGTAATTGAATATTTTAACATGCACGTAAAGACGATTATGTGGAACTGGAGGTAAGTCGAGACAACTAATGCGGATTTAGTTATTTCGTAGTAAAATATCGAATTTATTGTATATGTATATTTAGGGAATTCGTACACATTTTCCAGTACATTTTAAACCTGACCATTTCTATCTAACTTGGATTTAATTAGTAAGTGGTTTTTCGACAGTGCTTAAGCAGCTCTAATCAACCACTCCACTACCTTTTTACACATTTCAATCATTTAAAGCACATTTTCTTGACATGATGGTGACTAAGCTTCTACACTTAATGCTATCTCTTAACAACTTTATCTTGACAAACTGGTGAAGATCCCCGACGTCTACCGTTCTATTATACAAAGCAGCTCCATCTTAACACGTACATCAAAACAATCCCGAAATTAACTCTCACTACCTTTTACATAAGTGTGCGTCGATTACGACATAATTACGGCACTAAAGGTTAAAGGGAGCCGTGTTAGCGCCGGTTTGCATTTTAACCGACACCACCACTAAAATTCCCACCTACTGGAAAAATGTATTTTTAACTTTTAGTATTCACTTTAGTTCTATTTTCATTTTAGTGCCGAAATCTCACGGTTCCCGTTAATAGGTTAGACATACGCGTACGTATGTCTGCATAACCGCAGCTCCTCAATAAAAGAAGTCACTTCTACGAGGGGCCAATAAAACTCTGTTGTAAATTTTCTATTAGAAATGTCTGGATAGTGGGACGTGAGTTGATAGTGTGTATTATCTCTACAGTGGACTTAGGTACGTGAAAGTGGGAAAATTCAAACATTGCGTGACCTTAGGAAGGAACTTAGGAAAAAATTTATCGAGATATTTAAACATTAAACCGCCATCAACATGCAAATTAGGTTTATGTAACATGTAGAAGCGAACCCCGTTAGGATTAGGGCTAAATAACGCACACATAATAACTTTAATTTTTTGCTGTCCTGAGATTTGCTGGAGCGAAAAGGGTCAAACCGTATTAAAGTACTCATCGATAAAATCCTATATGCAATCCCGAAGTTGCCTAACTGAGTTAGCTTCCAATTAGGAATTTCATTTGCATCCATGGTGCGTTGCTTCCGATCGGCCCTTGGCGGAAATCATGTTAATGAAAACCGACTGCATGGCTAATTTACCGAAATCCTGTTATCGAGTCTAAGACTGGATAGTTTCCACTAAAGCTTTTACTGCGAAAATGGAAATTTTCGGTAATGTAGCCGACAAATTTTCGGAATTCAATGCTCTCTTCTAACACATTTAAATCGGATCATTAAGTAGTGTTTCATGCAGGATTATTTTGTTTTTCATTCTTAGTGCTGATTAATATAAAATCAAGGAAATATATAAATATTACTTCGAGAGTGGGAGTTTAAGCTTTGCTGCGCTTAAAATCCATAAATTCGCTTATACGATTGTCTTTTCTTGAAAGAATGGTGAAGTATTTGTTACCGTTCCCTCTTAAGGGATTATTTTTCTTGACAAATGGATTGATGCGTTAAATTGAGTTCAGGGTTTGAACTATAATAAAGATTTTAAAGCTTTTCCCTCCTTGTCTCACTTTTATTTTTAGACATTGTCTTACTACTTGCATTTTTGCATTGCTCGTTGTGTTACACGCCGCTTTATTGTTTCCATAACACACACATTTGCGCCCAACTAAAAATACTTGGAGGGTCCTTGACTTTTTCCCGACATTTTCTGAATTTAATCCGGGCCGGAGGCGAATTTCGAAATAATATACGACCGGTTTTCTACTGCAACACGACAGGTTATCAACGGAGTTCATCCATTGCAAAGAACAAACTAAAAATGTGAAAATTGGATTTGCTCGTTACCGGGACTGTCCGCAGGAATAACGCGGATACGTTTCATAAGAGGTTTATTTCTTCTGTCAGGACGAGGACGCGTTTCTTGTTTGCTCCTCCGATGATACATTCGGAGTCGTCTTTCATTATTTCTGCGGAAACGTATTGCTCCGATAATCAGTTTAGTGTTTCGTCAACTTTTTATCAACACAATAAAGTGAATAATATAAAGGTTTCATTTTTCGCCCGCACATAGGGGTGAAAATCGAACTGAACCAAGTTCAAAATCAGTTTTCGATTTGAACTGAAACACGAAACTTTTAATGAGCCTTAATTCACACGAATTTGGATTTAACCAATTAGTCCGCTAATTCCGTCTAAATATCCCTTTTGCCTTTGAAATACGCGCCCTTAAAATCTGCAATGCCATTTTAACTTAATGTAAGCTCTATACCATCGTTTTGTGACCAGTTTCATATTTCCCGTTCTTTTGAAAATACAATTTTAAAGTTAGTTCAAGTTATACATTCCGGATGTATTTTTAAAAACTTAGAGACCCCCAGATTTCTAAAAGTACAAGTAGAGGGGGAAGACACAAAGTGAAAAACGTTCCCACCTCCGATGGACAATATCTCAAGGGTGGCAACCTATTCTTTTTTTTTAATAGGGAACGTGGCTCAAGTGAAACATCATGTTAACAGTCATCCAATTCTCTAAACAATCATACCAAAATTTGGGTTTATTTCGCGTCGAGTTCAAGTTGAAAGGTGTAAGATCGGGAAATCTAGCTGGCCACTCGATGGTACCACATCTGTCAATCCGTTTATTAGAAAAGTTTTTGGCAAGAAACTCTAGAACCGGTAAAACATATTGTGACAAGGTACCATCCTGTGGGAAATGTAATAAATTCCCCTCCAACATTCGGTATCTATTTTTGTTCGTTCTTCTTCTGATAACTTCACGAAATGACCCATTATTTAAAACCAAATTTGAATTTAAAAAAAACAAAATTTTAGCATGGCTGTTTAAAAAATTTGAAGACCTTTAAAATGATGTGTCACTTGACTTATATTCCCCATTTAAAAATCGAATGGGTTGCCATTCCTGCTATATTATCGACGTTCATTCTTCGTCTTCTCCCATTCTAAAGTCGACGTGTCCTAGCATTTTGAACTTTACTTCTACTTTTAAAAATTTAGGGGGTGGCAAGTTTTTAAAAATACACCCGATATAAAAATATAAAGGTGAGCCATCTTAATGCAGTTGAAAATATGATTGAAAGTTTCCAGAGACAAAAAAACTGACGTCAAAACCAGTGTTTAATGTAATTGCATTAGAATGCGATAATGGGTTTGATTATGTTATTCTTAGATGTTACAGACTTGCTGAGGCAGATAATGAGGTAAGAGAAGTCACTTTTAAACAGGGAAATCGCTAATTTATCCGGTAAATTACTCGTAAATATTGGACAATTTCAACAGTTTTTAGGTTTATGGTTTCCTTTGTGTTAGAGATAGGAACTTTTTTATGCAACACTAGCCACCAACATATCACCGGTTACCTCAGTGCCGTGCCCGTTGGCCCACTTACTCCTAGATCCGCTCTCAATTTTTTCAATTCAACATCTTGTATATAATTGAATATATTCAATACCTTCTGACTAAAATGAACGTTTTCTTAATGTGCTCCGTGGCCACTTCTATCAATTTTCAATTGGTATTACCCTCCGCGGTCACCATGTTGCAATATTGAACCAAATTGAACAGATAAGAAGAAACCAAAATGTATTAATATACACCTATTTTTACCACTGCAAAATATCAAAATACACCTGCAATTTTTACTGGAGTTTGTTTGATATAAACTAACGGAATTTATTAAAACTGCCGAATGTTTTTATACAATTAAATAAACTAAAAAAGGCCGCATATTTTATATATTTGTGTGCATGTAGCAGAGAATTCGGTAAATTTACCTCAGCTTTAATAGTGTCATGAACTTTTTATTACTCCCATATTTTACCGCCTGTTTGAAATCCGTTATACTCTCATAAAAATTTAAAAGAGATGATACACCTGGTACTTTTGTTACAGGTCATCTGATAGAGATCCTACACCTTGATTCAACGCTTTTACTCGCAATCCATGATAAGCATAACTTTGGGCTTCGCCTAAAGCCTAATTAACAAATGACAATTTTCCAGGACCCCCGAAGAGAAAATGGCTTCATTATCCAGCTGACCCCATGTATCGGCTTAACCGAAATCCCGATTAATATGCCCGGACAACAGTAAAATGGAGCGGAGACGATCGATCAGAAGACCGATTAGACGCTACCGACGCCCCTGGTTCAAGAAATGCAAAGAGTATGTCCGGAATTTCATTGCCTTCATGTTCAGCAATGTTGGCATCATTGGACTTGTGGTAATTGCAAGCATTCAACTACTCAACCAAATTCCTCAATAATTTTCTTCAGATTGGATATACCATAGCCGGATCCTTTATATTCCAATTCCTGGAGAAAGGTAGACAGATAGAAGTGCATGCCAGTGCTATAGGTAACAGAACGTTGTTTGCCCAAAAACTGTGGAATTTGACTATGGACTTGAACTACGATTTGAGGCTCAAAGAAAAAGAGTATAGGGCTGCCATCGACGTAGAGCTCATCCACTTCCAAAAGGTTCTTTTTGATGAGGAAGGTTTGCGAGTTGTCTAACGAAGGGAGTTTACAGATTTTCGTGAATCTCACAAGGAAAGGTTTCGATGGCAGCGATGATATCATAGGGGAGAAGTCCTGGAGCTTTGCCGGGGCATTCCTCTTCTCACTCACAGTGATTACCACTATCGGTAAGCGGTTTTCCTAGAACCACTCGAGCATTTTCATCTGCTGATTAATTAATTAATTTAATTGAAAGACGAAATTAAGTCTTCTTTAGCTTAGTGAAACGGTCCGAAAAAAATGGTCGGAAATAAAGCCGGAGATTTATTTCGAATTTCTTTCACTCGAACTAATTAAAAGTTAGACCAGAGCCGGAGGAAATTTGAAAAATCAGACTTAAAAATTGTACAACACGACAAACGCAAGGAAGACGTCTCGTGCGATGACAAAGTGACAGACGGTTTAAAGTTTGCCCAAAGAGCTTGAGAAACCGCATAATTTATTCGTATCGCGTGAAGAACAGCAGACCACAAACTCGCGACTCGTAAAAATCTTTTAAAACTGAGAATTGCAGTTAAACGATGATTTCCTGACGTAATGGCGTATGAGATTTTACCTGCAACGATAACGTGCAGCGTGCGGGCGGAGCTATATTGTTTCTTGACATGGCGAATGATGATTTTATAACCAACAAGTTCCAAATATTGGCCTGAAATCCTCAGATTTCCCAACATTTTTAGCGATTAGTTTTCAATTGTTGTAATGATCAAGAATTAATAATGATAAATGTTCAACATACATATTTTGTAAACAAAAAATTTCAACCAAATTTTTGAAATGAACACCCCCATTGTGTGGTTTATGTTTAGTCACTGATACTGACTTTTTCACTCGCTGATTCCCTTGAAAATGGAAGCACAAATTGTCGTCGGCTTAATTTGAAATAACGTTACGAAGATAAATTCCAGTTGTCGGTTCGAATAATGATCAAACTCGCTCAAATTCCCTTTCATGTGACAGTCGTTGACGAATTGTTGGCTGTGCCGGTTGTAACGCATTCTGTATGTGTCAGCGAGCAGCAAAATAACGTCGAAATGAAACAAAAACGCCGCTCTTTAATTTATATACATATATGTGTATATCAGATTTTATTGGAAACAATAATGCGCCGTGGGGAAACTGGTCTTGACCAACGAGTAATGTAAAGGCACCCTTAAAAGCCCTGCAACAGTGTTAAGTGATAAAAAGTGATAAACCTCCGAAACCTAAAAGCATTTTAAAGACAAAAGGCCAGATTTTCCAACCCCCCGGCCAGGCTCGTAGCTTACGTAACGGTGTTAGGTAAAGTGCACTTTAATTACTTCAATTATGGCACCGTTTTTCTATAAAAAGCCAACCTCAAACATTTAACCTTATTATGAGATATTAGAGCGAACATTTGTTCCTTTAAACTTAGGATAAGTATGGAACTTCCGCGTTTAATGGATAAGAACCGTATTTTACATTAATCTTGACAATGGCGAATGCTGTTTTCAGAGTTTCGTGGCGTGATTTATGCGTCATCAGCATAATCAACTGCATTCCTTCATTTATGACGAATGTCACTTTATACCTAGTGAATTTTCCATTTTCCCTGTACAATTCAAGGTTTAGCTAGGCACTTATTACCTCAGGAAATCTATATAGAAATGAACCTTAAATTGCCTGTAGTAATTGTAACTGCTGTCAAATAAAGTGTATTCCTAGGAATTAAGTCCTCAATATAATAATCGTCTCAATCTGTTTACAAACTTAACTGCTTAATGTCTCGGGCACATTAATATTCGGAATAATCTAAGAGCTGCAGGCAGTAAATTATACGTTAGAGTACATCTGGGTAGTGTGAATGTTCTCCTGCTGATTTATCTGGAAGCCACAGGGTTTGTTAAGATGTGACGTTGATGCATGATCCTCTCCAGATTTTACTTGGTGCCGATACCGAAGAGTCAGATTGCTTATAAATTAATTATTATTGACATTATTTGTGAATTGTCTTTTTCTGGAGAGTGAATTAGTATCTGTGGGGAGCAAGAAATGTTCAATTAAAAAGTTTCCAAATTCATTCTCTGAATCCTCCAATATATACTGAGAAAGCTTATAGTCTCATAGTGGTTCAGCTACACAAGTGCGTTGACACTTTTAATTGCTCAACTTCGCCATTATGACGACAATCTGGGTCAGGCAAAAACTACGAGTTGTAAATTATGCGCCTGCTGATACACATCCTGATTCTGGAATAATGAGAAGCAGGATAGAAATATGTTTCCTGAATTAATTACTCTGTCCGCAATCTGGATCGCAGATTATACAATTGAATATCATGTAATGCCCATTGCATCGATAGTGCTTTCATGTTGGCTCTCCGTAAACTTTCTATTGTGTATTTGTAACATCTATGGTGAATTAAAATTCATAGGATATCTTTCCTGAGGCGAATTTTCGAGACCTATCGATTGCAAAAGGATTCTCGTCGTTAAAATTGGTGGTTGATTTAGTTCCACCAGGCGTTATTTCTCACTCTATGGCGTTTGCTTGTTAAAATGCAGTGTTGGAGGATCATTTTCCATCGCGCAGGCCCTTTTGCCGAGGCAAATTGATAAATGGCCCCCGGCGTAAATAAATTTCAATTATAAACACCTTGTAGTCTAAAAGTCAACTGCGGTTAAAAGCTTCTTGTCGGGTTAAATGGGCTTTCGCCAAGATTATAACCTGCTTAATATCGTTTATGCAAGGGTTTTGGTTACGTTTAAAGGATAATCCGCTGAGGCCAGGTGTAATTTGTATATCGACGAGATTTTTCTGTAAACTTGCGGTAAAGTGTTCAAGCAACATCGCTTGAAGTCGCTTCACACTGAAAAGAATTAAAGTTAACATTGTGCGCCACTAAGTTCCCGTAATTTTTCTTTTATAAATGCGAAACAGGAATTAATTCACCGTTTCTTGACATAATGGCGGATAAAAATGTCCTTCAGCAAAAAATAACACGTTGATTGAAAGTGCACGTGGCGCTATACATACTACATTGATTGAAAGGCCTATTTGTTGAGTTTCTTGACATTGCAAATGCTGCATTTAAAAAAGACTATCCGTACCAATAAATATCGACGTAAACAATACCCCAAGTATTATTCAGCAACAGCAGTATCCTCACTCTACTTGGCCCTCAATTGAGACTGCTATCAACGTCTCAAAAGCTCACAGAATTTCTGTTTTATTGGAAAACTGCTGTTAATAAATCACTCAAGCTGTCTGAACGTAATAAATATAAAAATTGTATTTTATTGCCCATAGAGTTTCATTGTTTACTGATATTTGTATGCACCGAAACCCATTTTCATTACATTTGCCGACAAAACCTTTCGGTTTAATATGCAAGACCACATTTCGCAATAACTTTTGCAATATCTGTTCAAGCGGCCACCGTTTTGGTTTTTTGCCGATGGATAAGGTACCATATTTTAAAGCAAAAACCGAGTTTACCCCTTCCAACGACGATTTTCTAGGGTACGGGAATATTTGGCCTCGAACCCCTAATGGAAAGATAGTCAGCATAGTATACGCAATAATCGGAATGCCATTGTTCCTGCTTTATCTATCGAATATCGGCGATGTAATGGCGAGATCGTTTAAGTGGATCTATGCTAATTTGTGTTTGTGCAGATGGTGTCCAGGGGTAAAGTAACGACTTTGCGGCCGCTTTGCGAATCTGTCTATGTGTTTTTCTTAGGTAGCTAAACGAAGGGCGGAAAGGAGGATGAAAAGGCAGATGAGGGAGGATTTGGGTAGCGAGTGTGGAGATAGCAACAGCAGTGACGTAAGTTATACACAGAAAGTCGTTTTCTGGAGCTCAACCACGGGAATTTCTGTATCCATGAAAGATACGAAGTCGGTCTCGACGTTTCGGTTTTCAACAAACATCATCAACTTTGTTTTCTCTTATGGGCCCCAGTATTGAGCTCTAGGAACAGATGTCCTGTGCATGTACTCCATTTAAAATATGACTGATTTATGTTAGAACATGGAAATGACTGACGTGAGTCTTCCTGATGGCTCAATTCAAAGCGAAGGGCATACTGTTTACTCTGAGGAGTCCTATGACGTACAAAACGTCACGGTGCCCATCACAGTATGCCTCATGATTATGGTGGGGTAAGTGCATTGACGAATTATTGAATTCAAATAATTCAGAGCGCCTGTAATTACGATAAAACATGCACTACCGTCGGCTAATAAAGCTGGTACAAAACAATTATTTTCATTGTTTCGTCCGTTTAATACGTAATACTCAATTACCCTAATTTGGGGATTTAAACGAATCTGTTAAATTTATTTCTAATTATTACTTTTGGGCCAGAATTTGCTCGATCATTAGGAAATTCTAGAAAATTTCACTAATTTTCATACTATGGGTGAACCAAATCTCATTTTAGATATATATGCGGAGGAGCCATTCTCTTCTTCCAATGGGAATCAGACTCTGGATGGACATTCCTCGATGCATCCTACTTCTGCTTTATATCATTAAGCACCATAGGCTTCGGAGATTTCGTCCCTGGCGACAAGATCTACGGTCAAGGCAAGATCGAAGAGATTTTGGAGCTAAAGTTCGTTTTCTGTTCAATGTATCTCATGCTGGGCATGGCTTTGATTGCCATGTGTTTCAATCTGATGCAGGTCAGGGTGCGTGCTGTGTCATTAGGAGCCCCAAACATCCTTTGTCACTTTCAGGAGGAAGTAATTAATAAAATTCGGACCACGGTGAGGACCATAAAGTACATTTTCCGCTGCAGATGACAGCGGCTGAAAAAGAGTTTAGAAACCGTAACCAGTGCCTGGATATGGAAATAGGGAAAACCGGAGATAATGGATAATACTAAAGACTGAAAAATCGTTTCGCACTCCCCCTGCACACACCATAAGTTGGTAAGCACTTTCATTATATGAACTCAGCTTAAGGCAATTTCTAGGGTAAAAAAATCAATTTAACTTATTCCATTTAACATGCTGAATCCGCGGAAAAATGCTGCCAAGTGGCAGGAAATAACTTAGAGAAGTCCATTAGGTTTTTAGCATTCCGGCTCGAGAATGAAATAGTTTCTAATAAGGTTTTACTACATTCAATTAGAAATTTAAATTAAAGTTTAGACGTAGACCTTTTTTTGTTCTCGAATTGTTGTTAGTCGAAGAAGTTTATTCAAGGCCTTTTCGGAAACTGACCCCTATCAGTTACAAATCAAATTGATCTTCAATGATAATCAAGCAACCTGATTTATAACACCTCAACAATTGACAAAACAAACGAATAATTAAGAATATTGGCAACGTTGCATCAGACATTTCTTGTTATCAACCTTATGGCCGATTTATGGGGGCATGGCTCAATTGCCATATTTAGCCGAATAATTTAGGATTTAATCTAAAAGAAAATTATTTTTTCCAGGGTTTTCGCTCATCTGACACTTCACCAGTTCCAGTAGACGTCCAATACTTCTAATGATAATTATTTAATAAAATACTACGTACATATTTACTATAGTTGCTGTTTTATTGTTGAACCTTGATCTTAAAGACTTCAAACACATGACTTCATTTAGTTGACAGAATTGAAGGAACCGTCTCCAGACTGCTGCCTCTTCTCGTAAATAAATAACGAAAAAATAACGCCCCGTGCAAAAATTTTTTTTTTGTTTAATTTCAGTCGTGTCAGGTTTGCTTTGATTGAGCGATAGAGATGACATCTCCCCGATAAACCAGAAATGAATTGCAAATAATGGCTTACGTTTCTCTACCATCATCACCCCACCATACTGAAACGTAATATAAAATAAACATCCCCGAATGGGACGAAAAAACGTTTTAGGGTTTTATCAGATTTGGCTTTCGATTCGGGCGTAGACAGACAGACGAGCGATGACCGAAAGTATTTAATTTCATATTCTCAAGCAATCCGCAAATCCGCAAATAACTACAACAAATATTTGGACGGATCATTCTGAATATTTTGCATCGCAAACAAGTTCCTCATAATCGTACTTACTTACCTGCCCACCTGCCACTGAACTTCTATAATTTGATAATTTTGTATAGTTTTTAGTAAGCACTTTAAACTCAGAGAAAAACATTTTTAAAAATTATAGCTTTGTTAAGACTTGTGTCTTATCAAACCCAAGCCAATGTGAAAACCGCGCCATCGGCCTTGACAGTTTTTTTTATGACGTTTGTCTTGTCTAGATTGAAGTTTAGATAAGGGTTAAGGACTGTGTCTTGTTAAATCCGAGCTAACGTGGCAACCTCGCCATCCGACGTGGAGCGATATTTTTATTATATTTTGTTTATTATGTTTTGTTTACATATGACGTCAGACACCCTTTTTTTAAGCACTTAGCTGGCACAAATATACTCGTATATCATATATAGTAAACACCAAACTAAAGTCTCACACGTCATCAAAGTTTTATGTCGCGCTGCCCTACACTGTTGCCAGACTTCCGAACAAATCGTTGAGGCGATTTACATATACATAATTTTTTTGAGGACAGTCAGTCGTAAGAGTTAATAAAAACATGTTTTTATTTAACTAATTTTATTACTGTCTAAGTAAATAAAACTCTATCTACCTAATAATCAACACATAAATAAACATGGGTTTGCGATTAACGGCAACCCTGTTGGTTTAAAATTTTGCCAGTGATATTTATATCTCATTGAAATTATCGAATTTTAGCTAAACGACGTCACATCAAAATTTCTGACCACATTTTATTATATTTATGTTTATATGTTATTTATATTTTATTATATTTGTGATGTGACCATATTCATTATATTTTTAATAATTAATACATTTTTTTACCTTCGCATGATAATGATAACTGAATAAGTTTGCTATATATTGTTTCCGACTAAACATAATCAATGTGGCCATGTTGTTTCGTCATAGATGACGTGCGAGACCTTTTGTTTGGCGTTTACTATAGTGACTTTGCTAGCTTTGTTACATTTTTGCTTGTATTTCTTGATATTGCTTAATACGTGAATTATTAGTTTTTACCAATAAATCTAAGCTATAATTAGGAAGGTTGTTTTGCACGAAACAGTATAGGAACTCAGGGTGATCCGAACGTGATTACCCAGTACAAACCTATCTTTGGTGGCCATTTTACGGAATCACCACACTTCAGCTCTACGAGAAGGATCATTCTCGCTTCTGGTCATGCCCAACCAAAGGTAAAACATATATGTTAGCCCTTTCAATCGGATCAGCATATAACAAGCCCTTGCTAGCTCTCCGATGCTTCCCCACACAATAAAATAAAAAACATTTTATCACATTCGCCTTTCAGTTCGGACCTGGACAAGCGATGACTGGAAACATTAAATTCCCTCTTCTACAGCATTATATTAGCATACAATTATTAGTAAGTAGGAGTTTAACATGATAAGCAGAACTAGCTTAACACTAGTCAAAACCACAAAAAGTTTAAAGAAATATTTTATACAGACAATTCTTACGATTTTGAAGTCTAATGTCAAACTCCAACTCACAATGGCACTTAACTGGCGCCTACCTGCGCTCGAAACTTCACACCTTTAAGTTGAATATGCAATGATATCCTTCGTATGCAAATTTGCAAATGGCTATTGCTGCCTCGCGCTACATATATTAGATTTCACGCGAAAATCCTTAAGTTTGCGGTAACTTTTATGTTAACAGGTGCATTCCCTTAATAGCATTTATATAAACTGGAAATTTTATTTAGTTTTAGCAAGTACTTTCATGCTACAGGGTTGCTTGATGTTGCATCTCCTTGATATTGTAATCTTCCTTAGGCCTAGTAAAACAACAGTTTCTAAACCAAAAGCCAAAAAACTAATCCTCCGTGATGTCTTTCAATTCTTAGGATACAGACTACATGCATAATCGGAATAATTAATGTTATAGGTACCCAGATATCTTTATAAGTAAATATGCCACAAACTCTATTTTTCAGGTGAATACAGATTGGCGTTTTGAGATCCGTCCTGATGTTACAGCCCTTAATACCGCAGAACCTGCCATGTGCCCCTTCGAACGCAAAATTTACTCGCACATTCCTCATTCAGTGTAGCGCGAAACTTCGAGGGGTGAGCTTGCGATTTTTCGCAGATTCTCGGCCGTTTTCGCTTCTTAGTGGCCTCATCGGATGGTGGTCGGTCCCCAACCATCCCCCTTCTAAGTCGTCGGGGAGTTGATTAGACCATAGTTTTCAGTGCCGCGATTGTTATGTAGATATTCCTTGTGAGTGACAGGTTTGGTGGCTTTTCGAGGAGGTTCTCGCGGGTGATGTGGGTAAGTCTTTAAACTTTAAGCATCCATCAAATTTGAAAATTTTTGGAGGCAATTAAATTTAACGCGTATTGTTAGGTAAAATTTGCCGGGTGTTAAAAGTAATATCCTGCAGGCCGCGCCTCAGTTTTGTCACTCAAATGTCTGGTCTTTTTTGAGAGACTAATGAGGCAATGTGAGTGAAAAATGATTCTCATACATAAGGCCTTTCTGAGAGAGTGACGTTTGTAAAGTGAATGTGCAGGAGTAATTTTTTGCAAAGCAGATTGTCTTGCTGCTGCTGATTAGTTGAGCCCTAAAGGGATTGGTGGATGACACACCAATAATTTTGAATTTAAGGCAATATTTTGTTACTCATTTTGTGATAGAATTGGGATTCCGAGATTCCGAAGAAGCCTACTTAAATCCACTGGATTTATTTAGCTTTTTTGCCAGCAAAGTCAAGTGAGAAATTAATTATCCCAGAAACAGGTTAGTTATATAGAGTAGTGTATCTACTGAAGTATTTGGTTTTAAATGGTGCTTGGGAGCTAAGAGGGGGAGGGGCGCTAAGCGGCCATATCTCAGAAGAAGTTAGTTCGGGTTAGTAAAAGTTAGAAACAAAAATCTTATTTACGAATCTGACCAAGAAACACCCTTTAATAATAGTTTCATTACTTTGGAGTACTACTGACGATTCTGCAACAACGAAAATAATCTTGCCTCGCTTATGGGCCCACCTACATATATGCAGTAGTTCAGTTTGAACGTATATTTATTTATTTATTTAACCAGGTAAAAGTGTAGCAAAGACATATGTCTAAAAATACCAAAATTTTTTGAGTGTAAAATTCCATTGAAAAAACGCTTCTTCTAGTCCTAATGGAACATCCTAAACTTTCCACTTCTTACGGGCCTCTACGAAATTTTTCAGAGACTTTTAGTTTTATTTTCTAATTATGGGAGTTTGCCTTACTTGTGGTTCCCCATTTAAAAGTAATTTTTTTCTAATTAAACTTTATTCATTAACGACTTTTTCTGAAAAACAAATACATAATCTACCAAGCCGGAAAAAACGAAATGTGATCACCACAGAAATGTATCTTCGGCCAATTCTTACGATTTTAAAATCTAATGTCGAATGATCTTCAGCCCCATAATTACGTTTAACCGGTCGCCTACCTCGCAACGGGACAGTTTTGTGCCATTACTAATGGGTGCATTCTTGTTACAGTAGATGATATAAATTGACGTTCTGCAAGATTTATAACGTAATATAAAGTGTAGGCTTCAGAGTTGTATGTTAAAGAACCAAATTTTTCCTGTCCAGCTAGCTAACAAATTGGAATTTTTGGAACACCCAGTATAAACCGAAACATGTTTTAGCAATACCCTGTAACTTTTATATTTGGAATTATCCACTCTATATTACTCTAGTATGTCCATAAAATCATTGCGCATCTTTCCATTGAGTGCGTTTAACTGTGGGCTCAGGAGGGCTAAATGGAGTTCATGAAGATAAAATAAATGTTTTGACACAATTAAATCGTCGATTAACCGTAGGGAAAATTGCTAGCAGTTTAAACTAATCGAAATCACGCGTTGCAAACCATTTCAAACAAATTGAATATGTTATAAACTCGATGTACCACACGAACTCAAAGCATTCTCTAAACGAGAAGAAAATGGTCCTTTTTTGAGACGTATGATAACAGGTGACGATAAATGGATCGTCTACAACAATGTCGTACGTTAAAGATCGTAAACCAAGCGTAATGAGCCAGTCCAAAACGTCCCACCAGCGGCTATTTACCAAAGAAAAGTTATGTTATCCGTCTTGTGGGATTACGAAGTCGTCATCTGGATAAATTGAATAACAAAATCGAGAAGAAGCGCCCAGCATTGGTAAGTCATATCCGCTAAAAACTGCTACAACTTGGGACGTTTTGCCACATTTCCCCTATTCCCCAGATCTAGCACAATCGGATTATCATTTGTTTCGATCGATGCAAAATGAGCTTAATGGAAAAACCTTCGCGACTTATGAAGATGTAAAATGTAAAAATGTACTCGGGCTAGTTTTTTTACCGAAAGAGAATCTAATTTTTATCAGCGCGGCATCATGAAATTGCACCGTAGATAGGGAAATGTTATTGGAGAAAATGGGCAATACGTAGTCGAATAAAGCTATAATTTTTTAGCAAAAAAATTGTCTTCCATTTACACTATAAAATATGCACGAACCTTGGGGACAACCCAATAAATTATAAGTCAATAAGAGCTTTTTTGAACATTTCTCCATCCTTTTTTAGCTTTAGCAGGTACATATCTCTACATCTTTGTTTTTAGACACATAAAAAGCTTCTCAAACAAACTTTTGCCCATTTGAAACTCATCGAAATTAACCGGATAAACCTTTTTCCAGTTCTCGTTGCCTGGGCACCAGTTCGTTTGGCTTTGCAGACAAGTATTATAGTGCTGACATTTCATTGTCGCTCCTTTGAAACGTCCTCCTCTTCGACAATAGGAATAGAGCCTGCATAGCAGGATACGATGATCCTTGTTCAGCAATTTTCAACTAGCCACATATCGTTATCTCGCAGCTTGCAACCTTTAAATTTCACTTTAACGTAATTAATTTACCAGGGAGGTGGCTCCATTTTCGGTCGAGTCGATATAATTAATCTTGAAACATTCATTAAAAAGCGATCCGCGAAATTATTTTTCATTTTATTGCTCTGACAGCTTTCGACCGTACTATAATATATCGCAAATCATAATATTGCCATAAATCATCCATCAGAATTACCCTTCGAAATTGATTTTTAAAAACCTTTCCGCATGCAAAACGGTCGTGAGGTATTTAGCTTTCAGATATGTGTATGTTTAAGGAGCTGCTTTCAAGATATACTGAAATATTGCTTCGCGGATAATATGTTTTTTGCCCTTCTAAAGCATACATTTCATACGTCTCGTGAAGAGAAATGATAACATCCATGAAAGTTCTCCCTATGCCCCATTAAGCTTAGGGAAGTATTGAAATGACCATGTCGGAAAAATTGAATTTTGCAGTGAAACTACGAGGACCAATTTGCGCGTAATAATCGAACCCTCTCACATACCCTTGAAGGGTAATCGAGTCTTCGTTATAGGAGCTATAATAGAGACAAGCCAAGAGTCTATTACGTTGCTGAGAAGACATATTGAATAGGGATAAATCTACGACACTTGGGTGTTACCATAACGGCCGCTTCAGAAAACTGTTTGATCAAACTTTGCGGTTTACATGTTCGTACCAAGTGATTTAGGGTGTTTAGGGCAGATTAACATAAGATGATATGTGATCACTTGTAACTGCGAAACTTAAATTTACTGATTTGCTTCAGCGTGTAAATCGGAAGCACTTATGGGATTTATGGCATAAATTTAATAAATATTTCCATGCGGGACGAGCCCTTGAGTGAGGGTAGGTAACCAGTCAAACGGAGATAAAAGAGACTGAAACCTCAAAATTGTAATTATTGTCTGTAGAAATATTTGCCTCGATAAATTTATCTTTTTTCCTGTCAGGCCTTGTAGTTCGCAATTGCTCTGTGGATTCTCAAAATATCGGAGCTTAAAATGTGGAAAGTGGTTTAAATTACTTCTCACCGCTCGGGAAAAATTAGAAAGTTTTGAGGTGATGCTTATTGCCTTAGCCGGCAAATCTGGATTCAATGTTGATCCTGGATACCTCCGCTGAGGCTTTAGAAATTTAAAGATGCAATTTTAAAAACCGTATTTTCGAGACACTTTCAAGGTCGCGAAAATTTATTTTAGTTTATATAAACATCAATCCATATCTGGGGAATGAAGAGTCACAGAGGCGCCCAGGGCAAGACGATGAAGGTTATCGAGGCCATTAATTAACTTGCATTTTTAATATAATTGTCCTTCAGATTTATAAAAGATTGGTGATGAAAATTTGAAGGGTGGTTGTAAATTGGGGACGATCCTTCTCCATTATGTATGTGAGTTGATCCTGGATACTTCCATTACAGCTCTGGAATCTAAAAACTGCAATATGAAGAAACTCTCTTTGGAGGAACTTTCAAAATCCAGATAATCCGTATTAATGTTAATCCGTATCTCGAGAACTAATAGACACAAAGTAAACAGCCCAGTGCAGGATCCACATCTCTCGGTCCGAGCAATAAGTTACACGGTCACTTGTTTTCGTTTACTTTTGAGAAATAAAGATTTAAGTAATTAAATAAATGTTGCTCTGATATGAAATACGTTGCTCAGGAAACATGCCAAATAGAGATAAATTCGCGATAGCTGCGCGTTTCTTCAGGAAACTGTTCGATCAGGCCCTGTGGTTCGCATTGGTCATTATTTGCATATGCAGGCAAGGGTTTAATTATCTGGAATGTATTAACTAGCATCGCAAATGCGGTTGTTGACCACTCTTTGCTGGTCTCCATTACGGAAACTATTCTGTCTATGTAAATTGCGTTTCTGTTAGTGCTGGCTTGTTCGTTAATTACTGTGGACAGTACAACTTGAACCTCGTATTGTTCACGCTATTAATTTGTACGTTAACGGCATCGATTTACTACAATTTGGAGATGGGCTAAATGATGGGCGTGGCCGGAACTTATTAGCGTAATTATGATGTCAAGAGTCGAGTGCGAGAAACCTGAATTTCGAACGTATTTCGCTAATGAGTAACGCGAAAAATCATCGAAACACAATTCTAGAGGAGAATCTTTGTATACCTCGGAAAACTGATAACCCTACAACAGTCTTTTGTTGAGCTTCCTCCATTTTCATACGAAACATTTAAATGGGAACGCGTCACTCGACCCATTCGCTATGTTGCCGAACTGAAATAAAAGTTCGAAACTCACCGCCAAATTTCACTAACAAATTGGAAATATCGTTTCCCTTGTCGAATTAAAATGAAGCTCGCATCTTAAATGCGGCTTCTTCGCACCTCGCTATACACAAATACCTAACCACCGTCGATTATAATCTTCGGCTAAACTTTTTAGCAATTTAATCGAAAAACTTCTCAGTTGCCTTCGTTGTTACCAATATCTTATTAAACGATCAACGATCGAGTGGCAACTCAGTAGAGTCTGGATAATTGAGAAATTTTAGAGCAAAACCGAATTGCAAACCTTCCCATTTAGCGACTCAATTCATTTTAGGCGATAACTAAGCAACAGCAAGGCTGCTGCTGTTGGTTTAATTTCCGTGATGTAGGTCAGCAACCGGATGAGGGAATCGCAGAACAAAGTAATTGGCAACAATGGAGATTTATAACCGTATTTCATGAAGGATTAATTTGATACATGCCTGGGTCAAAGGGCGTTTTATGGATAATTGGGTCACGTTTCGGCCATTTGAGAGTACCTAAATTGATATTTAAATCTCATTTTTCACATTCCAGAAAGGAGCCGTTTTGTAGAAGGAAAATCTTGAACCTGGGATGAGACTGCGACTCGCACGTTGCCAAATATTTATGCTTAGAACAATAACCGAATTATTTCTGTTTGTTGTCGTCATTTCTTTGTCTCATCCGAAGCTTTAAAACCGCGATCCAACGTTCCAAAACACATTTAGAGTGCAAAATTGGCATTAGCAGGTCTTCGCTTTGCTGTATCCTGCACATAAATGCACAAAACTTAATAACCATGCAAAGCTCATCATTGTAGCTTCATCCATTCAGTTGTCTCCTCATAAAAGCGTTGTCCAATTAAAGCGGACAACGCAATCCAACCTTAATAACGAAATTATTTGGACAAAATATGGTATGTTTCGACCTCATAAACATCTTGTACGTGTGTTGTCTTCATGTACCTCGAAATCTCGTCAGATTGATACATACGTACGTGCATGAACTCGCTAAAATCCAGTGTAAATATCTCCTACAAAAATTGTTTAATTCATAACGAATAAACCCGGGATGAAATAATCTGGTGCTCCAATCAAGTGGGGCAAAAACGCACGACAAAGCTGACTCACAAAAGCCCTTCGGGATCTCACTAGTGTCAAATTTGGGGTTGATGAACGATCCCTTATGTCAAAAAGTGATATAGCATCGGATATTGATTCAACGGTAACTGGCTCGTTTGTTTTTTTTCTGGCCCTTCTCGTCGATGTTTATATTGTATAATATAGGGCGGAATGATATTCTGTCTTGTTGTTGGAAGATATAATAAATTACGAAACCGGTACTGAAAACTGGGTTAAGGAGATATTCATACGAAGTTTTTGTTCTCCTGTACAAAAATGTACGTAATGAGTAACAGGGCTCGTTAGAAGTTAAGTATAAACTCTAAAAACAGCCCTTATAATTCTGTAGTAGAGACCCCATTACGACATATATACTTTTATTACTAAACCGATTTGGCCCACAATAACCGCTAATTGACCACTTCGCCATTGATTTCAACTATTAATTGATTCGATATTTGCAATTGACATAGTTATGGTCATGCAGTTGTTATGGCTGAAACAAAAGTTTGATTTGAACCTGAGTAATGTGCAGCAACTCTGGTTAGTTCAATAAAGCATTGAAACGGGGGGTCAGTGCTGGAAAATAATTGATAAAGCGAGGGTGTACCTCAAAAATCTGGGAGGGAAAAAAGAGGTTACGACAAAATTGTTGCAAGTTGAGTTCGCAAAGACGGTGAGTTTGCAACTAAAGAAGGCGCAACCTTACATTAAGGTGTTTCAGCTCATATCAGACATTAAGGGGGAGAAATCGTCATAAAAGATACGCCAAAATTGAGCTTTCCCGTTCTGCTAGAACTTTAAGAGTTTTTGATAAAATTTCTGGGCCTTCATCACTTCAAATATCTCTTTTAATATACTCAGACGCCTACGCACCTCCGCAAAGTCTAAGACTAAAGCCGGAGTTCCATTCCTCCTAATGTTGATTAAAACTGTGAAAGGTACCTCATCTGCAACATTCGTCCTCTTTATATAAATTTTTGAGCAAAATTATATCAAAGTAGAGCTCATCATCTTCAAGGCGTAATGGAACAGAAATTCGCTGATAAGGACTGTTTTCAAGGCAGAGTAATAATAAAGATAAAAAGCGCACCAGTCTAAGTGAATTAATAAGGCGTTTTGAATTTTTAAAACTGTCAACTCGCACCCCGAAGCTCCCTAATAGAAGTGAACGTGGATATTACGCCCCCAAGTGAAGAATGAACTTGAGATGCGACAAATTTGTAATACGTGTGCTGATAATCTAAACTTTTGGCTAATTAGGCGCGCTTAATCAGATCCTTAATACCCGTCGACATCTGGAAAGGCTTTAATGAAAAGCGGTATTGTTGTCCACCCAAATCCTTTAGGGCCGGATGTTCGAGGCGTTGGGAATCTTCCTTTATCCTTAAGGAAATCCCGGGTCCTTGAAAGGAAACTATGGCTAATTAATTATTGCCTTTGAGGCAGCTAAAGCGCCGGGAAACAGATGGAAACTTCGATTCCGGCCGCAGGAGCAAAACAACGAAGCTCACTTAGTTCCTCGTATATTAAATCCCAGGCAGCGAAACTGATATAGTATAGAAGAAAAAAGGCGACCCTGCAACAGTTATTTGTCACGTCTTTACTACTTTTATGAGAAAAATGTGAATCGGCCTACGTCACTAGGACAAATGGGACCACGTTGCCAAACTGAGATAAAATTCTCGGGGCCTAATTTTTATGATGAATCAGAGATGTAAACTTCAAATACAACTTCCGGCGGAAAAGTGAAAAATAAACTTATAAAGAAAATAATTCAGAATAATGCAAACAGAAATATGGAAACGGGTGTCAGACTCGGAAAGGGACTGAAAACAGTCGTTATCAATTTTTCTTCTGCCTCGCTGTGGGCCATATAACCGTTTTTGTGCTTCCATGAACACAAATATAAATAAATGGATCAGCTAATAAAAATTCTTCTGAGAGAGGAGGAAGAAATTTCGAGATTATTTTTTATTTTATCAAATTCCTATTTTGAAGACGTGGTTTCCATTAAAAACTAGTAATACATTTTGCTTGAAAAATTTAACGAACCGGAAAGTCATCAGCGGTAAGCACTCTGTTTCCTTTCCGACCGTAAATTAGTTTGTAACGTCGTTAACTGCAAAGATAAATTATTTTTAAATGAGGAAATTACTGTCCAATTGAAGTCTGAATTGGATTATAGACCGATGAAACGTTTCCAGTAAAAAAGGCCACGAATAAAGTAAACGCGAGGCAATTATTGTTCACTAACGAATCGAAATTCTTAATTAGAAGCCCAAATTAAAAAGACCAATGGAGAAGACGATGTAATTACAGTTTGAAGTGCGACTTATAAAAAACAAGAAGAGATAAAATTGAATTTTGTTGGTAGTTGATAAGTAAACGTCGTACGTTATTATGGAATAATGTATGGTTGTGAACAAAGTGTGAAATAAAAATTGAAAAAATGAAAAAAAAATGTACGTCTGGAATTCGAACCCGGGTCTGTGAGGTGATAGTTGAATAATTTAACTATTGAGCTACGTTGAATTTCAACTAAAAGATTCAATGTATGATTTTTTTTATAATGGCAATAATTTCAATAAGTCAATAAAAGATCAGTTCGGCTTCTATAGACACAAAGTCGAATATATTACAAAATTACTGATAAAGATATATTTTGCCTGAATAATAAAAATGTAATCTAAAACTGATTAAAACAATAAAGGAACATTTAGTAGATTATAAAACTCGTATAAAACGGTCGACATCATGTCATTCACATCTGAAAAAGGATGAATAATTAAATTTGGGCTGTTAAAATTTGGAATTTTTTTAAAAATTACTTAATCACTCTTTTGATTTGTCTTTTGCAAAATTTTCATGCCTAAAGCCATCAAGAAACCTGCCAGCACTTACTTAAAAAGCTCTTAGAAACGGCAAACTAATTAAAAAAATACAGAATCATGGTAGGCGATGCTTGACACTTTTACTCACGTATTAAAAAAACGAATTTATAGATATTTTATTTAATGCTTTTAATCGGACCGTAAATAAGCGAATGATAAATGGATCTATATAAAAGGGATTCAACTTGGCTCTAAAACTCGTAGTTTTTCTGATTAGTTCAGACAATATAGTCAAGCTTACCTTGTAAAGTTGTAACAAAAGAATGCTTCTTTGTTAAAAAGTAAAGAAGTAGGTACCCATTACCAATCCGTTCCAAATCATCAATCTCGTGACGCCAAACTAACGACACGAAGCCGAGAAGTCGAAATTAATTAAGACATCAATACCGAAGAGTCCCCATTTCGTTTCGATTCCTTCTTTTAATATTAAATTCTGTCGCCGGCCCTCTGATAGATCGCATTTTTCGTCAAATAGAAGAGGATCAAAAGCAGCAGTCCCAACCCTATTTACAGTCCCGGAAAGTCGAATGGCTTAAGACGATTCAATTTTTTTTTGTCGAGGTGACTTCCATGAGCTTCCATTGAAGATTTATACGTGAATTTTCGATTTAGCTTCGTACCGGCTCCCTTTTAAGCTTTCAGCGTAATATAAAAGAGAGCATAGATTTACATAATATCTGGCTGTTCAAGGAATGTTATAATGACAAACAAATTTTAGAGTGATTGTTGTACGTTGAACCACGTTCGATAGAGCCCAACTTTACGCCCCATTTCCCTCGTTGTAATAAGTTATCTTGTCTAAGGAGAGTTGGTGTAAAAAGACAAAAAAAATTCCCTCCTCCAACTTTGACAATTAGGAGCTAATTGAATTCCGAGCAGGCAGCACCGATTTTATCGACATGAAGGCACTCCTCTCAATTCAAAGCCCTGATCCATTGCAGATTAGGGCTGAATGGGGAGCTCCGGCAATTATTAAGCCCCATAAAATTTTGATGGGGCTTTCGCTAGTCTCGAAGGGCGCAAATTTCTTATTTCGTTTGTCAAAAATCAGCACTAGATAATTAAATTCGAGGCAGCCCTTTTGTGAAATGCCCCAGTCGAAGAGCCACTTGGAACAAGCAATTACAGCTCTATTAAATTTTCCATGTTGGTGGCATATTTGGGGGCAGTGCAAGCCTAAAAATTAACGCCACTAAAATTGTAGGTGTTCTTTTCTTTCGGCATAACGAGATGGTAATTGAGTTTCGTTTAGACGACGTTCATAGAGTGAGCAACCACGAAAAAAAAGTGAAAAAAACCAAAATGAACTTATTTTTAGTAATAATTAGTGAATATGTGTAATTCGGCTCCGAAATTATTGCGGATTATATGTCAGCTTGGCAACGTGGCCTGCAGGCCGTCGATCATCCAAGTGATGTAACGTCCATTTAATCGTTTCATATGGAAATGGGAGGGACCTGACAAAAGACTGTTGCAAGGTTGCCATATTTGCCGGTTAGTGATAAATTCCTTCCTAGAGGTGTGAAATATTAATAATAAAAAGGAAATATTTTTACAGTTTTATTGACTGCTCAAAGATTTAACGAAACAACTCTCTGCAATCAAATTAATTCTTACAGCCATTTTATTTTCCTACAGATCTCAAAAATGCCTCGTAAAATTCCAGAAAAAAACGAATCTAAATAAATTGCAATATTACTAATGTCCCCTTATTGGCCCTACCAGATACGTTTCGGCAATATCTTACTGAGGCAATAAAGCTGAGTAGCTTTTAAACGAACCAACCCGAAAGAGAATTCCAATTTATTTTCAATTTGTTAACCATCTGGGGTTTAGCCATTCAGCTAACGTATCATCTATAATCTCGTAGAGTGCAGATTCAATTTTAACTGATCGATATGCGCACCGGTATGTCGCGAAATTACCTCATTAGCTTACGATCTGCCGCAGTATTTCGTTTATTAAGTTCCCTCTAATTACTGTAAGCAATAAATTCTCTGAAGTTAGTGCGAATAAAACTCGGATAAAATATATTTGTCCAAAAAAAGTATTAAAACTGGCCATTTAATTTGCTTCCTGAGGTACTTTAGATAGCTGGCAAATGAGTTCATTATGATGAAAAGCGAGATAGATTAAAAAAGGAAATGATTAAATGAAAAAATTCTACTATTCCGTCAAGAATTTGAGATTTTCAAACCAAAATTTAACAGATATATTGGACATTTGGGAAATATACATAGTTTTCAAGTCGGAGAATAATTACAATGTTCAGTTTCCTACTTAAAGTGGTGAATGAATTTGAAATGTACTTATTGTTTCAGATACGAAATTTGACATTTTACCTCATTATTTGACGACGTCCCGCAGCAATATTTCGCTTAATATGTTCCCCTTATAATTACTGTAAATATTAAATTCTGATGAAGTTTGTGCTGAAATATAATCCAGGGGCAAATAGTCGGATGAGAACTCCAATTTCTTCTAAACCCTGTAGGCATCCAAGAGCTTACCCATTGTGGTGGTAATGTATTGGTTTGTTTGGAAAGGATGAGAGAAAACCTTGTTTCAAATTGATTCGCGTACAGCTAATAATCAATCACCTTGTTTACTCTCCGAAATAGGTTTCAACCCCCTAAACGGTGAGATATTGTTTACTATCGGCCTTGAATTCCAAGGAAATGTGACAAATTAATATCGATGCGAATGCGTGAGTTTCCATCCAGAAATCGAGTCTCGTGAGGGAAATGAAATCATCAAAGAAAACAGAAAACAAATTGCCTTAATTCCGGAAAGAAGGTCGATAAAAACAGGTGGAGCAGGATATTGAGGGTTAACTTTATACAAACGGGGACTTATCAGATTGTCATGGATAAAACTGGCCAGATAGTTCGGATTTAGGGACGGGCAGATTTAGCCGGGCCAGTCATATATTTGTAGCCCTTTTAGGTGTTTAGGATTAGGAACGAGCACTGACAAAGAAACAGCTAAGCTGAAGCTCAATTTTTTTAATCTCGGATTCAATCAATTAATAGGAGTTTCTAGCTGCTATTGAAGCGATCATGCTTCCGAGAGCGTAAAAACCTTTTAAAATCTAAAATATGTCCATTCAAAGAATTACTGTTTTTTTTGTATTATCTATTCGTACCTGAACTTCGGTGCGGTAATTCAACGAAATAAACATTGGAATCTCGATTTTTATAATTTTTTGCATGTTTTGAATGAGAAGCATGTAGTTGTTGATACTTTTTATGTCCCACTCGAACCAGTCGAAGGACTGAACGGTTGCCTCATACAATTCTTCGAACTATCAAGAAATATCGACTGATATACATATGTTCGACTAATAGTTGCTTTTATTACCATATTTTCAAAGTTTTGCCCAAAACAAATCAGGCAATGCACGTACGCCAGTTGAAGCAACAGCATTGAACCAAATAAAACCCGCATTTCTGGCTGGAAAAAATGGCAAATTTATGCAATAAGCAGCAATTAATTGCTTATAAACTCACTATAAATATGGCTCTCAAGCTTGTGCACATCACGAAAAAGCCTCCAAACGTGATGTGGATCAGCAAAACGGTTTTTCCTATCTCCATTACGACTAAACTCCATCTGAAAATTTCGAAATGCATAAAGTCTTCAATTTGAAGATAATTCTAAATTGAATTGTTTTGGCAAAGTGGGAAACAAACGCGAGTTACCATTAAAATTTATGAAGGAAATGCCTTTAATAATAAATGTCACAGCTGTTGGATAAGAAAGGAAGCAAAAGCCCTTTTAAGCAGGTTTTATACGGAAATAAATAACCATCTGTGCTTAATTATAAGACAGTTATTAACTTGAAGTAAAATGTTAACCAAATTACGATAATTTTATAAAATCTAATTGCATTTGTCAGGGGAAAAAATCGTATAATTCACCGAGGAGGTAAATTACTCATCCCCCTATTACGACTTTCAATTCAAACATTCCTCAGCGCTGCAAGTTTTAGGATTTAAACTTGACCTTCGGGCCACAATAATGTAATTCACAAAGTTGATTTATAATATTCCTACATCCTTTCTACATGCATGCAGCAAAGCGGCTTTACCGCATGCATGTGTGAGTTGAAAACAGGACTTTGCCCTACGTGTGCAGTAAACCGTCTTCCGCGTACGTGCGTGTACAGTAAAACAAATTTTGTGCTTAACTTTTTAAGAATCTGATGTCGTCTCAAAACCATCATCGCAACCTCCTTTTGCTCATCACCGCTACTCTTCCTTGCAGTTTTTCTCACATACTCCTTGAGGAGCACGAATTGGTATTGCAAATGCACTAAATAATAAAAATAACGAAAGCCAGCGAAGATACCCACAGTGTTGAACAGAGTTAAGCCGAATATCAACAAGTAGGCAAATTTCGTCTGACAAAATGACTCAGGGACCGCTCTTCGGATCAAAAATTCGCGTTGCATGATGTCGGAATAGAAAGTGTCTGCCATTATGTTCAGAGCCAATGCCAGCAAGCAAAACAAAGTAAAAAGTGCAATTTTGCCTGCGGCGTCGCGTTTAATTTTCTGGTGAATTTTCCTTCCCATAGAGTATGAATTCCAGCTATGCGTTTCTTTAAAGCGTGCCAACGTCTCGGCAATGTCTGGTCTGCAAGAGAAAAGAGCTATGAAAGAGGTTCCCTGCAAAAAAAAACGAAAGATGTTCCAGTAATTTTATGGATAAATCCAGATATAGTCCAAACCGTCATGCTTAGAGCGAATTCCCATGCGTGGTGAATGAAGAAGCTAAATGTGAAGTTTTCAACCGTAAGGAAAACTTGGATTAGGGCCACGAGGAAATTCAACCACAGTGCAATTGTTAAAACTGGTATTTGAATCACGAGTCCTATAAATGCCCTTATTGGTATAATTATGGGTCTTAAAACTTTGACTAAAAATGTTAAAAAATTAATTGGAAATGGAGGAAGAGGCGTATGAAGCCGCTACCTGCCATAGCTCGATCGTAATAGAAGCATTTAATTGCGTCATAAAAATTTGTTATTAAGGGTAATGAGAGACATGGAGTGGGTAAATAAAGAGGCATTTCAACGATTTATTAGTACAGTAATGCTATGCGTATAAGTAAAAAATCCAAATCCACATAGGAAAAGGCTATCGACCGTTTAGTCTTTCTACCCTCGTGTCAAGCACTCTTAAATCTATACATAGTCACCCATAAAATCTAAAGAAAAGATAATAAAAAAATGCATTTGGAAATGCTCCTATAGAGAGGTTGAAGGGGAAGAGAAACGCGGATTCTCTGGTTTGCCTTGTAAGATGGTTCCGAACAGTTCAGACGCGGCGTTCATCATTTTGTCCAGAAAATCGGACTTGTCAGACGATGTGGATATAATTGGGTCCGTCTTAGCTTACAAACCACCAAACCCATATAATGTCGGTCTCTTTTTTATGCAAAAGCTTCGCAAATCGAGTCGTTCTGTAGACGCGTATGTTTCGAGAGACAATTTTTCTAAGAAGAATAAGCCTGTGGAAAAAGTGTCACCGAGACGGCGATAAATTTAACTCACAAGGGAAACACTTTCATCGTCCGGGTCCATACGTTTGCGTTAGCTGCGTAAGTGCAAAATCCCCGAGGATGTATTCCTTTTTAGCGTACAAGGCGGAAATAAGACTGGGGCGTTAGAGGCATTATGTTCTAGTTGAGCTGGGGGTTGAAATCTGTCGCGTCACTTGGCGAACTATTTCTCCGGCACACACGTAAGACACCCTGACAAATCCGGGCTTATAAATTCATTACTACGTCTTGTCGGCATCGAATTCCATTGCCTTTTTTCCACTCGACTTACAGCGTTCAATTATTTAGTAACTAACAGGGCTTATTAAATGAACCGCTACGGCAGCCTTCGCATTTTATTAATGTACCCTCCACAGATAGATTGAGCAAACCGCTGCTGAACATTCATGGAAATTAAATATCCAAAAGATAAATTACGTGGGCCTTTAGCCTCGCAGAATTATTAATGATGCACTGCGAAATGATTCTGCGGAGGACCAGATAAATGAGTCCACTAAAAGTTTTATTTTGTTTTGATAAGGCCTCGCCGATGCTTTTCGTAAATTAATCTAGCTATAGCGAGATAGATCTAATAGAAGTCTTTGTAAATTCCATAAAGCTTCCGTCGGGATTCAGCGTTTTCGCCAGAGTTGATGGATTATGTAGCAGCACGGTATTGCTGTAGCGGGATATGCATCGTTTCGAAACGACATGAATTAAAAATAACATGCAGATTGCAAAAAATGCAAATCTTATTCGGTGACATCTGCAGGAGCATGCAAATTACCGAATCGTTCGCAACCCTCACCGTGGCATATGGCCGCGTTTACAACGTTTCAAACTGCAGAACTAGAACCGAATTTTCCACTCTTGGCAGTGAAAACCGTCCCTCGACGACGTCTCGCATTTGCAGGTACACACATATATTTCCCGGATTTATTTGCCGGAAATGAGATCCAAACTATTCCCAAAAAAGAAGTGTTCGCTCTCCGTTGTACGTATCATACATCCTCTACCTTGAGCCTCAGCTCAATCACAATACCTTCTAATACAAATAACTTCTATTCCGACTTGTCGGAAACTTCCTTGTTCGCTGTGACAAAACACAGTTTGTCTGTCTTGTTTATTGGTGATTCGACAAGATTTAAACTTCAACACTTATTGCTTTGCCGAATATTTATGGTCTCTGCGATAAAACCTCCTGCACACGAATCGTCTATTATTCCGTTCATGCATTTTCATCGTATCGAACGAGTGTTGAAATTTATTCGGTGATTGGTCAGTAAAACGTCCTTTGGAATACACACCAAATAACGAAAGTGCTTATCCCGTTAGCTCTGGAATCAGGAGGAAAATAACAGCAGAAAATGACCATTTATACCGGGTGTTCCAGTTTGAAACTGCATGCTTCTGCAGGTTGGGCACGGGACGCGAAACAGCAAAGATACAGGATTTTTACATTTTGTTTATCGCTACACATTATAAGGAAGATCGGAAGGTAATGTGCTTCCTGCGCATGCTAAAATTTATTTGTCGTTTATCAGCTGATTGTGTACGTTAAAGTTAAGTGGGTGGAATAAATCAATCTTTAATCGAAACGTGTTATTCTGCAACCCGATAATGCAAGATCGCACTGCGCCACCATACTCGCCCGACTTTGCACCATCGGATTTCCATCTGTTCCGATTACTACATCGCTTCCTAATGCCCTCTTTGGATATTTCGCTCAAAACTGATTGATTTTTATCGATCGGGCATTCAAAATTTGCACACTATATAGTCACGCTCGTTGATAACGAACGTGATTACATAATTAATTCAAAATCAATATTTTTTTGTTATTTGATTAAATTTAATGTTAATTGAATTTTAATGTTAAACGACACTACTTTCCGGCCCTACTCTCCTTATATATTCACTGCTGATTTAATAACACTCGCCTTTAAAGGCGAAGGTCACCCGATTGAAGTCTCCGTGTCGAGAATAAAGCCTGCTTGGATTATCCTTGATTTACTACCAATGAATCGACCACATAATTTATTGGGCTAGGAGCATCCATGTGATTGAAAAGGTACTCCTAGGAGATATAAAAAAAAATCAAAATTACGGCAGTATTGGTCTTGATTGACTTATCACTAACGAGCACCATCTCAAAATTACCCGAAATCTAATGAAGCCTTTTGCCTTAAGGCCAAAATCGGCATCGCTGCATTTGCAGGCTTGTTGCAGGTGTGCGGTAACAGGGAGGCGATCCACTGCGCATCCTCACGTATTAATTTATGCATTGCTGCCACTCTTCCTAAAGCAAATTTCCTGATTGTCAGTGAAGGCAACCTTCGTTTTAATTCGGATCTCTCTATCGAGATACACGAGTATTTTTACAAAGAATCGATTTTAGGGCATTCGGCAGACAAAAAGAGCTCTCCGAGGACAAGTTTTAATAACTTTAAAATTATTTGTTTGTTTTTTTTGAAAGCACGATTGTTACCCTGCGCAAACAAAATTACGTGTTCGTAATGAAGAAGTTGGATACTTCCGAATAAAAGTTAAAGGAACAAAGACTGTTCTGAAAACCTTCTTTCGTCATTTTCAGGATTTACTTGAATTGTAGTTTTAGTGAGTTACGCTTCTTCCGGAATGGATTTAATGACTGTTTTCAAATCTCTTTTTTCTTTGATGCGATTGTCTTTCTGTCCATTATGTAAAATAACGAATAAGGTTTTCCCCGAAGGCTGATGTTTTAAAACCATATTGAGAAGCATTAATAAACTCTGCGGCAAGAACACATTATCGTCTTTCACAAAACAATTTATCTGCCTTATCAATTAATCTACGACTAAGTTTTCCATACATCCTGCTTTGCTCAAGGCGTCTTTAAGATTAATGCTTCCGTTTAGTGACATCTCTCTAAAATTTTGGCGTTTGGATTAATGGAATATTTTAAATGAATTTCACACCCCACCCCTCGTCGCCTTGTACGGCTTACTACACAAGTTTGAGAAGAAAGATTGATTTTGCTCATCTAACTTGGCCTCTTCCCAAACGGAATACTAACAAGTCAATTCGAACTTCGTCGAATCAAATATTCGTCCATCTGGCTTTGAAATGGATTTATACGTTTTAAATTGAATACTTAACAGTACAGCCTTTTCAAGATTCAATGGTCGATTTTAGCACGCTGGTGCGGACTATAAATAGTCGATTTGCTTGATGAAAGAAGTTGTTAAATTTCGCCCTGAGAATACCGAAGGGATTGCTTATTAATGGGCAAAGCAACTGTTGCGGTCAAGCTTCAACCGAGTTTGCTTTCGAACTGCAGCAAATGTTCACTATTGATTTTAACTGGTCGAGCACGTGTCATCGATACGTTAGTCACAAAATGTGCATCATACCTCAGCAAGTCATCGAAACTGCTATACATATATTCGTTTATACAGGGTGTAACATACCATCATGGAGATATATCAGGGGGCAATAGTACTCCGCAAAATAATTGAAAGAATGTTAATAAATCCATGGTCCAAAACGCACCATTTTCGATATACAGGGTGGCAAAGTTTAATATTTTTTTACATATTTTGCGGTTTTTTCACGTACTCCTTGAGTTAAATTTTAAAAATTTCGCACACCTATTTTCTTGAACACCCCACTCTGCAACAAAATGTCAAAATCGTCGATTGCCATATACACGATGTTAAGTTTTTTGGATCATGTACTATTTTATCCTTTGTATATTTTTTTGGAACTCCCTGTAGGATCTCTGATACCAAATCTAAATTTAAATTCCTCCTTCAATTCTATATGCTTTTGGTCTCTTGCAGTATTTTCGTATCTTTCAACGTTTTCGTAGAATTTGCAAAAATATCTATCGATGCAAATTAAAAATGTAAAGAAAATAATTTTTTTAAATCTTTCGGCTCAGTTATCAACAATCTGAAGCAATTCGTAATATTGAATCAAATTTTTTAAAAGAAAATAAATCCAAACGAAAACAAAATTATAAAAACTATTGAAAATGTCCTCCTAAGATACAGGACTCCACTCTGCTTCATACTCCAACGAATTCTCCCAAATATTCCAAGAGTGTTACGGATGATGTTGCATGAATCCACTATTCTGTTTTGCAATTACTTTTTTGCTTCAACTGGGTCTGATACACCAATGATTTCAGGTGTCCTCCCTTCCCAAAAAAAGTCCAGGCTATTCAGGTCGGGAGATCTAAGAGGACATGGACGTGACATGGTGCGTTTTTCATCACAGGTCTATTAGTATTTTTTATTATTTTGCAGTGTTATCGCTCCCTGAAATATTTCTATGATAATATGTTATACTCTGTATGTATTGTATAAAAAAGGTGTAAGAAACACTGGTAGAACATTAAACTTAAGCGAATTCAAATTTATACGGTCCTCGGTACGAGAAACGGATCGATCCTAAATCTCTGAACTTATCAATGTCCTAAAGGAAACGGGATATGTGGCCTTTCCTTTCCTTGCAAATGCATATTACGAGTTCCGGTATTCAGGCAGCACAAAAGGAAATATTGGAATCACATACGGAATACCAGAGGGCTTGCATTTGTATAGTTACGGACGTCTCACGGCATCACAGGTTTTATTATTCCCTCTAAGACAATGAATCGAAATCTAAAGGCACATTATTTATCTCTATTAACATTCTAGTGTCTTGCGATGCGAAAAATTGATCTTGGAAAAGTTCCGGGCTTCTGTCCCATTTCTTTCAAGCTCGTGACGCGACCTGTTTTTAACATAACGGATCATTTGTTTCAGGTTTCCATAAAGAAACCCTTATTTCAATTACGAAAAGTTTTTCATTAAAAGCTGTTTTTTGCGTATGAACAAGATACGTTGTTCTAGGCCCGAAAATCCCGGAAGCGGAATTGATCCGCTCTCTAGGGCCCGATATAACAGGAAAAATTAATGGTGGTACTGAATTTTAAATGCGCACGGTAAAATTGGCTTTTGGTCGTGATTTTGTTTCAACGCATTTGCTTTATAAAATGCACTAAATTGGTTTTGGTAAAGAAATTTTGGGAGCTTTATTCATTGCCAATCTATATAAAAAAAAAACAACGAGGGGAGTTCTTGACATGATTTCGAACTAATATGAAATAATTTTGATAAAATATGCGCTTTTTAAGGAATCCCGTTTGTTATTTATCTGCGCCACTTCCTGTGTATTCAAACCTCAGTACAAATAAACGAGGTCTCTGCTAAAAGCAATATACCATCTCTCATACGTATATTTCTCAATCTCTCTTGGGCCTGAATACTGCATTAAAAATGCGAAAATTCTTGGCTTTACTTCTCTATCAGAACTGTTAAAATGCCAACCACTTTCACACAAAATGGGATTATGAGTATTCTAGAATTGTTTTGTATCTTGTAATGAATCTTGGAATACCAAACTTAGGAACAACTTACGAAGTAATTTATTTCGCTTTAAATAATGGACCATAAATTAGATTTACAAAAATGAAAAACTCGGTTAACGAAGTACGCATCAACATGACCATTCGGCCAAGAGAGTTTGCAAGTTTTACCAAGTTCCTAAATACTAAAACTGAGGGCTAAAACACAGAGGCGTCCTACGGCTAAAAGGCAATTATCGGCTAGTTTACTACCTATATCTTTAAAGCGTAACTCTTAGATAAATAGCAAGATTGATCTTCTCTTCGGGAGTCGCAGTTATACCAATTTACCGAAACGCGGATGTATTAGAACTTTAGTCCTTACAAAAAAGGGGTGAAAGTTTTACTATATAGGGCAGCTCTCTTTGAAGATAAATGATTCTAAAATTTAGCAGGGTGTATTACCAAAAAATGATGATGCACATAGGCGTAACATAAGGGCACGTTACAAAATACCTGATTTTTAATGTAGCGGTGAATAAAATTCTCAATCCTATTCCTATTCTATCTCAGGAGCAGAAATTGATTTTGTTACGTTTTTCCCAAGTCTAGTTATATGAATATGTAAGATTTATGCTAGAGGTAAATATCAACTTACCTTTCCTCACATCTCTCAAACTACTACTTACTTTTAGGGCTAACAAAAAATGCCTTTATTTCAAATAGAATAATAATAGATTCTAGGCAACAACTGCTCCACTGAACCCACGTAGTACAATTTTATAGTATATTACATTATGAGTAAGCAACATCTTACAACCGTGACGACGGTTTGCGACCGAGCTCTAGGCGAGATCATTAATTTCGGCGAGCGAAGCAACATACGTATGTCGGAATAATATTGGGAACATTCTCCATAATTAATAAATGTTAACTTGTTAATAAAATATAGAAAGACAAATTAACGAATTCACCACTACTCAACCGCACTTCTACCCTTCTATGCTCGACTTTCATTTTTCCCCCTTGCCCTTCCTTTTCAGTTCTGGGGACGACCTAAGTCCAAAAGACGATTCCTCGTCGCTTGATTATCTAGTAGCAGCGGTAGTAATACCATTCTTCTACAGTGCTTCATCCCCAGATAGCTTTGTCTGTTTGCTTATCGCTATCTTATTACGAACTCAATATCATAATACAAAAAACTTAGGAACTACTCTTATAAATATACGATACATACAGTGGGGAAGTTCTGAATGGAACAGTCCGTATAACTAAGATGCCCAACGTTTGCGGCCAAAATCCTCCGACACGTCGATTTTTATTTTTCTTTGCGGTTTTTTTTATGGTAAATTCACGTATACAGGGTAGTCCGAAAGTCAGGTACGACCACCAACTTTGTTTTTTCAAATGGAAACACCTATTTTTTGTTTCATTTTTGAATTCTACGCAAAATTCTAAGTGTGTCTCATGTACCATATCCTATGCCTAAACGCAACAGGTCTCGAGAAATTTACGAGACAACAATCTCCAGAGGCGATGGTTGTCATGGAAACGCTGAGGCATTCCAGTAACTGGTACAGGCGTCGGTAAACTGCTAGCCACGCGTGTAAAATATTACGCAACAGTATCATGGTTATCTACATTGCATTTGTAAATGCAATGTAGTTACAAGTGAGTCTCGCTTTACTAGCAATTTTCTGGCAAATGAGTGGAAAAATTATTACATTAGATAATTGATGAAAGAAAGAAAGGGAAAGGAACTTGAATAAAAATAACGGAGAAAGAGAATGTTAACAGAGTCACAAATCTCATGGGGATGTTCCATAACAACTGACAACCAATTCAAGCAGTCGAGTGTTGGAAAGTGCACAGAATGCACGGTGACAACCCACAAATCAAGACACATCTACAACTACGGTAGATAAGCAGGACTTTTCAACTCCCGGGGAAGTAAATTGAAACGAGCAGCATTATATGAAAAGCTCCGCTAAAACCCGGCCCCCTTATGCCTTGGCACGTCGAGACGTTCAAGTTCCTGACACTTTGTCATGGACCTCATGTTGAAAAATGAAACGCTTTCTGAGAGATGTTTGATGATTAATTAGCATTTTGCAACAGTGAAGAGTGCTGCTCTCAGTTATCTCCAACCAACCAATTTGTCTACACAGATGAAAGATATGATTAAAGCAAATTTACACTGAATATATGTATGTATGCACATGAAATGCACACATTGATTCTGGGTTCTTTGAATTCATTCCGCACTCTCTCAATCAAGGTAATAACCGTAAAATAATCCTCAACTTTACAGAATATATTAAGGGTCTTATTGTTGGATTATTGAAATGGTTGCTCGCTCGAGAGAATTTCATTTGTAATTGTGCGAGACTTTACAAGGCCAAATAAGCAACATAATTCCCCGTATTAAGAAATGTGCCTTATTAGGCCTAAGTCAACGTGGCAACCGCGCCACCCGATGAAAACAGTTTTTTGTTATCTTTGTTGATAAGAGAACTGACGCCCCCTCTGAGGTGTTTAGGTAGTTCGACTGGTCTAGTAAAATGGCAAGTCGGTCGTTCTGTCCCGTTGTTGTTCGTTTTTATCGATGTTAGCGCGTAAATTATTGATTCTTACCAATAAACCTTAGCTATAGTTGTATAAGAAGCTCGTCGGTTATTTTTGTACGAAATAGCGTCTCTGAAACTGCGAACTCAGGATGGTCCGAACGTGATTATCCGGTCCACAACTATGTCTCTTGGCGGCCATTTTGCAGAATCGTCACATTTCGACCCTACCAGGAGCATCCACGCTTCGGGTCACGCCCAATGGGAACCACAACGCATCTGTTGGTTCTTGCACCCAGATCGACATCCCAGCACTTCCTACCATTGTTATTTATTTGCTTATAAGTGGAACAGAACTTTTTCCTAAAATTGGTAAGAACATTCTATATTTTTAATGAATTTCGGGCATCAACAACGAAGGTTAGCTCCAAATCAAGTTATTGATATAATTTATAAGTCAAATTAGGTGCCTACAATCTTAATTCTATTAATGTTTATTTTCGTACGATGCCACAAATGCAGCCTCACTGGCATTGCCGTTACAAATTGATGATAAATATGCATTGAGCACAGATATTTACATGTTGAGACGTGATTTCTTTTTTTAATTCCCGAAGATTTTCTCATATTTGTACTTGTTCATATAAAAATCATAAGTCGGAGCAGCAACCCCTTTAATGTAATAGGTGTACTAATAGAAATTAAGCATTTTTTGGTGAGATTAAGCTTCATTGAAAACATACCAATTGGAAATGTTATATAATAATCAAAATAATCTCCGTTACTATCTATGACCTTTGCCATTTATCGGGTAGATGATGGATGTCCTCGCGATAGAAGCTTAGTGGTTTCAAAACAAAATAGTTATCGAATCGTTTTCGAACATCTTCAACTTTAGAGAACCGCTGATCAGCTAAATAAGACTGCATTGATCTGAATAAGTGGAAGTCGAAAGGAGCCAAGTCTGGAAAATTCGCCGCATGCTGGAAAGTTTCTCAACTTAAGCACAAGAAGAGTTTCTGATTCGATTTTGCTGTATGCGGACGAGCATTGTCATGCAGCAATATCACTTTCCGACTTCCGTGGTTCGTAAATGGTCTTTTCTCTCCAGAGCTTTACTTAATTTAATCATTTGGGTCTGATAATGTTCAGCTGTAACAGTTTGATCAGGTTTAGAAACTCATAAGAGATCTCCTTTCCAATCCCACCAGACACATAGTAACATTTTCTTGGCATAAATATTCGGTTTTGCAACTGATGTGTATGGCTTGCCTAGATCAATCCATGCTTTTCTACGCCTAGGATTGTCATATAGAAAATTCTTTCTTTTGTATCGAGAAAGACAGTTCGTGTAGATGTCAATTTTTCGATTTTTTTGTCTTCAATTAGCTCATGAGGGACCCATAACATGCAATCGAACTGAAAGTGCTCGTTGACTCACTCCTAACTGATTTTCATCCAATAAAGTTTGAAGTTCTTCGTCTTCAAAAAATTTCCTTAATGAAACTTTTTAACCCACAGTTGAAGAACCAACAGAATTATCTCGTCAAACTGTAATTCAGCGTCAAACTTCTGCAAGTTCAGCAGCACTTTTGATCAACTTAAAACAGAACAATATTGATATTCTTAAATTTTGCCTGGAAACATCACCTAATCACATACACTGAATGACAGCTCCTAAGTAACTAATGCTTTTATGATATAAAGAGCAATGACTAAACCGCACCTGATCAAAATTGCGAGCCAATTAGAAGCGTCTTCGTAAACATGTTTTTTAATGCGACTAACTTCGGTGTTTAGTTTCTTTTTGTACACTTATTATTTATTTTGATGTGCATTTTATCTGACACCAAAGCCCCCAGTCAAATAATCCTCTTTATACCAGTAAGGTACTTTTCTAAGCCAAGCAAAAATTGAGCACTGGATCTAGAAAATTCTTATTTCATCTGGTACTGAAGTATTCCCGATTTAGGCAGCTAAAATTATACATCCCAAAAATTAGTAGATTGACAGAGTAAAGCAGCTTTATGGGTTTAAATAAATACACTTGCTGTAGCAGCACAATGAACAATGCGCTATTACAAAAGTAAACTTTAGATCCAATTTGTTCTCTGCTTCAGTAAATTTAGTTTAGCATAACATGCATTACCGTATTAATATAAATTTCTGCTGATTCAATTAGATTTCTATTTACGACTATAAAGAAAATTTCTCAGTGTATATAAGGTCACAATGGCTTAATTTTGACAACACCAGGGTTGACCTTAGCAAGTCTGACGCCATGGGCAAAATTTTTAATCACCGCTTCCTTATTCCCAAGAAAAACCGCCGACAAGGAAAATCCGCCGCCCTGGGCGGTCGTCCAACCTCGCCCTTCCTAAGGCCGGTATTGGATAGCACAAAAACTTTCTAAGATTTTTATTCATAACGTGCCTGCAGAGCTTTTTCATATGGTTCCTAAATCTGTGGTCTCCAATCCCTAAAAACTACTAAATTCTTAACACACTTCACGAATTCCAGGGACACCACTTATTTTAATATCAATTTCATATGTTGTCCTGCCTTAGACTCAAAGAAGATTTCAAAAGATTTACTTAGATTTTTAAAAATATCTTCATTAGACACATTACTAAGAGTCTCCAGGTCAGAATTTAGTCCTCGTTAAAAACCAATCTCTAATCATAAGGATCAAACGAGCAGAAAAGTAAGTAGTGTAAGCTTGCAAAAATTCATCGACCTCAATATGTCTGATGTTTAAATGATAAAAAGTAATGACCTTAGCATGAAGCCGTAGGGAACTCACATTGGCCCTATCTGAATATTTATTTTCCGAGTAAACAGCTTGATTGCTCTCCCTAAGATAAGACTGAATTTGTTTACAAGCGCCAACGCTCAATCCATAGGAGTTTAATTTAGAAATGAGGATATCATGATTTATTGCACCAAACGCTTTAGAAAAGTCTTAAAGAATCAAATAGCTTAACATTTTTCTATCAGGCTATCCAAGGATATCATCAGCGACCCTTCCTAGGGCCACAAACGTGTTTCGACTCCTAAATCCGACAACATGTCATTGTTAGTACAAAATTCATAAACGTAGCATATAACAGTAGAAAACCTTTCTAAATATTTTATAAATTCCAGGCAGGATGCCCGTTATTCGCAGATCGTTAAAGCTTTAGGGGCAGGAGTCTATGCCAATGGTCTTTCAATATATTGTTTCCAACTAAGTGGAAAGCACTCAACCTCAAAACAGCAATTGATTATATAAAGTATCTATCTATACAGGGTGTTTCATTGTTGCACAGCGCTCTCTGAGATATGTATACTATTCACTAGTACAAAATAAAGAAAAGTTCATATAAGCATGTGTTCGATCTTGATTGGTAGCGGAATTCCAGGGTGTTAAAAGTAAAAAAAAAATTAGGTTTTTATTTTATTGTACTTGATCTACTACAGATAGAGCTTTTAAATTTTATATATATGTGTATAAGGTAATAGGTGCTGCTTAATATAAGAGTAGATTGGCTCTAATTACTATTCAGGCTAGTGTATTCTCTGAGGTTTTGATTCATAAAATCCTTTAAAAAAATTTGCTCGTACGCCACTGGTGAATTTTAATATATTTTTTTCTTTCTTCAATCAATTATCTAAATTTTATCTCTCTTGATTTTCAGTCAAATTCTGGTCAGTTTCCTCATAACTTAATTAATTTATAAATTCAATCAAATCTACGGTCCTAGGGTTTTTGGATTTGTTTTTCGGAATTTCTGAATTTCATGATTATTTTATTCTTTTTACACCATTTTTTAAAAATTGAACAGATTTGACGGTATTATACGGTTACTTGACGTTTTCTGTTAAACAAATTAATTATTTTAATTAGATTATTATTCGTGTGATCGAATACTGTGAAATCTGTTCAGTTTTTAAAAAATGATGTAAAAAGAATCAAAGGATTCTAGAATTCCGAAATTCCGAAAAAAAGTTCGAAAATCTTAGGATTCGTTGATTCGATTCAATTTATAAACTCATTAATTTATGATGAAACTGAACAGAATTCGACTGAAACTCTAGAGAGATAAAATGTAGGTAGTAGATTGAAACACTTAAGAAAAACATTAAAATTCACTAGTGGCGTACGAGCACATTTTTCTAAAGAATCTTATGCCAAGTCTTAAAAAAATACAGTATTTTCTATAGTAGTTGGAAGCAATATACTCTCGTATTAAGCAGCACCTATTATCCAATATGCACATAAAATTTGAAAGGTCTATCTACAGTAGATCAAATACTATAAAATAAAAACCAATTATTTTCTTAACTTAACAACCTGTAACTCCGTTACCGATCACAATTGAACACATTTTAATATATAAGCTTTTTTTCTTTATTTTGTATTAGAAAATACATACCTCAAATAGAGCCGTGCAATTCTGAAACACCCTTTATAAAGCCTACTGACATCATTAGAGGGATTATCAATGAGCGCTGCATTATATTTAATGTTGTTCAGGATTTTATTACGAAGCATCATGTCTCCTTGAACGTGCAGCTTTCACGAAGTTAATTTTCCTGCTGAAGGCCGACTCCTGTTGAAAATATTGGGCAAAGTAGCTGTTTCCTGCCGTAGCATCACACATGATTTAGATGGGTTATTTTTAAATGCGGACCACATTTTTCCAGAATTTTTTGGGAACTATCTCCCTTCGAGAGTATTCTTGTTAATTAGGCAACGTTAATTTTCTGAGGTGTGTATAGCTTAAGTTCAAGTTTAGTTCTCTCGTGTATTTCTCCAACGCAACAGCTCGCTGCTTCATAAATATGTATCTTGATGTGTGCAGTAAACTAAGGGGTTTCGGTTTTAGAAATAGGAAATCCTCTGGGTAGAGCGTACTTAACAATGGAAAATTCTCTAAGTAGAGCATTCTTAGCCATGAGAAATTTTCTGAATAGAGCATAAATATAAAAAATTAAAATTTTCGGAATTTATTACAATTAAATTGTCTAAAACACCTGCAACGAATAATCTAGAAAGTTACGTTTACTTTTGCTACACCTATACAACATGTCCCCGGACGGGGCTGCTAAGAGGAGAAAGTTTCTTATTTTTCATTTTACGAGAAAAATGTATTCTTAATGAAAGTTTTTACTTGTTTCAAAACGGTTGAATCAGTTTTCATTGTTTCAATTTTCCTTTTCGTTACGGAAAAATGTTGAAAAATAGGTTTGTTTAGTTGAAAATGTTTCCAAGACGCAAAAGTGGATTCTTGTTTTCATAGCAACCATATTTTCATTTATTAAGTTATTATTACAAAAAATCAACAAAAACAAGGAAACTGCAAATAAAAATTTCCCTCGATCCATTCACCACCTTCATGGCAACCGTATTCGGGAACATACTGCCTATTCATTATATGATAAGACTGTGTTCTGAAACAGTATAGATATCCATAATTCCCTTATATGAAGAGAAAAGAATATTAGAAACAAATTTTGCATCTAAGTTCAAAGGTTATACTTGCAAAGTTGTTAAAACGCACAGGTATATCAATAATTTTCGATAAGTTGGTGGAAATATCTATAAAAAAACTTTTCTATGAGTCATGAATGGTACAAAACAATAGATATTTTCCATTTTAAGGGCGAAGCTTTGAGCGAAACAGTGAGCAAACATTATGAAAAATCCACAATATTTAAACACCCAACGTTGGAACTGGATAATAATTGTGAGACTCACGTCTTGGTTAGTGGAGATATTCTATTTAAGAAACGACTAGGGTTCCTTTGTCCCGTTAGTGCTCTTGCATATCAACTAAATAAAGATGAAGCGACTAAGCCACATTGTATTTAATTTCCCCAACCATTACCGGATCCTAATCCGATTTTAATATATTTCAACTAACTCGGATAATGATACTCCAAGACTTTCGGAGACAAATAGCGTTGCCAAGAAAAGTTTTCCTATTTTGAAACTTTAATGTTTGCGCTTTTATTCTGTGTTTCCGGGCAACGCCAACCGAATTATCTGGAATCTATTTTAGTTGCACTAAAGCTTATTTTATCTTCGGGAGGAGATTCCGGAGCAAACTTCGAAAAGCATAATTTTATTTAAGACCAAAAGTCGGAGAAACCAGACCAATATGACTATGGAAAAGGAGATAAAAAGCACTTGTAGGCAAGAGGTGTTATTCGCGTACTTCTACGAATTTCCTCTTCGTCCAATTTAGATCCGACGAAAATGGCGGTCGACAGGGCTCTTACCTGATTACATTTTCCCTGCTATTGCTCCCCAATAGAGCTCGTTTATCCCGTGAATAAAATCGCGTTGGAACGTGATTTTTGGTGGAGTAATTGCCATTAGAACGTCGTATATTTTATAATAAATTCGCCCTTCAAAGAATTCCTTATTTGCACACCTTTTAATGGCGAGATATCAACTAGAGTGGAATATTCTGTACTTCCCTCAAGATCCCTTTTAACCGTAATTCCATAGAGACAGCAGAGAGTTGGGTCTAATTATATTTCACTGTTATTGGGTCCCATTATGAAGGTTCGATCTTTACGCTGGTTTTTCTAGCAATTCCCGAGTAAGGCCATCCAATTCCAATTTCCAATTGAGATTCAATAGAAATGCCGTTAAAGCGGTATCTACCCGATTAAAGAATCCGTGATATTGGCTGGAGGTAAACATTGGCCCTTCCTGAATATTCCTCGGATTAAAGTATGGCAAAAGTAAAACGAGCAGCATTTGCAACTGACTGGAGGCAATTCGAAATTTTTCCGATTTTTATGTTCAGGCCAAGTTCCACTAGACGTTTTATGTTAACGTCTCCTTAGGAAAGTTCCAGGGAATGCATAATGCTGCCGGATATATGAAGGAAATTGAAAAAGTTCTCTAGCAGTTTTATTATCCGGATGTCGTACAGTGTCGCTAACTAACTCTCTGATATTCAATTATTATCATCTGAGCTTTGCGGTCCGAAAAAGTAAATCTTTCGTAAAATTCTTTCGGTGATTAATGGTTATTACAAAATGCCGTAGCTTAGGCAAAATCACGCATTGGATCGGCTAGGAATCAATTATTTATGTGCATGCTTGGTTAGAGCAAATTGCCAGCCATACAAGGAACATCGATCTTTATTACGTTTTCGTGTTTCGCGATCCGAAAAATTGATGCTTCGAAACGTTTTTCGTCCTTCGTCGTTTTCCATCTTGCAGCAGAAGCAAAATCGCTTCGACTTGTTGGAACAGAATTAATTGGACAATGAGTGACAAAAACCACGTTCCGTTCTACAGCAGCTCCTCATGATCGATAAATTCATCAGGTCAACGTGTTCGGCAATCTTACAAGTTAATCGCTTTTATTATGCCCCCATTCTAGAGCAATTTTACCTCTGCTGTAATTCTTAATAGCAATTATTCGAATTAATGTGCAGTTTTACGGTTATTTACGTTTTCTTTGTTTCCAGAGCGAGGATGGAGAGGATTAAGCAAATGAAATATGTACGTGTGGGCGTGTGACTTCGATATTGAATTTAGTTCAAAAAATGATAGGAACTTCTACATCTTGCAAACATTTCGGGAAGTTTTATTTTATTAAACTGGTCACGATGTAACAAGTCAAATAGCAGCATCATCAAACTTAGAACCAAAGTTTTCGTCGGAGCTCACTGATGGCGCCAGCGGGTGGGCGTCGATATATGCAACCACAGATACACACTATTTTGGAATTGAAATCGGATCACTCACGTGCCTCACGTCATCCACGTGACATGGCGTAACCACTCACGTATAGCTACTCTAATTAAAGTATAAAAATCAAAGCTCACTTTCCCAGAAACGTCTTTCCACACAGAAGTGTATTCTACCTGCAAGTTGTGCACTCATAACTCTTTAATTTCCAGTCTTCATTACCTTTGCGTATAATAAATGATTGAAACAACTAAAAGGAAATGCTGGAATAAAAGAGCAGAAAACTAGTTTTCCACTTAGTTTAAGCAAATTCCCTTGAATTGCTTATTTCTTAAACAAATTAGATCTTTCCGCATCGTCGAAGACTTCTTCGCGGCCTAACATGACCGGTCTTTCTCTCGTGCACACTAATTTCATTAAAGAAGTAATTAAATGACACTTGGAGAAGCCCAGAATTTTGCTTCGCGGTCTCGTACGAACACAATATTGCGGCTGAATAATAAGGACGATTTAGCGTATACACTGGCAATTTGCTTATGCCCAAGCTGAAAAATCCGACGCTGATTAATAGATTACACCCCCAGATCCGGAAGATTGATCGTCGTCCTACTGGGTGTTGCGTCACGAACAAATACCTCTCCATTATAATTTCCACACCTGCAGTCAACTTCTAGACAACCTTATCCGTCACCGCGGGTAATTTGATTCTCGACTAGGACCAACTTAGTATTGTCACTTTATGCTTCGCAATAATTCAGGCCCTAATGCCTGCAATAAAGGGCTTTGCACCAGGGAGACGCTTAAATTTAAACTTGTGAATAATTGGCTCTACTTTTCTTCGGGGCAACTTTCAGTGTTCGTAAGTGGCTCGTTTATACAACACATTCAGAGGCCCTAAATACCGGCGTTTTATTGCTCCATATGGACGCATTGTTAACCGTTAGTCCGAGAAATCCGACCGATCTCAGGTCAAGATAGAAATATACTTTCTCATTAGGTGCAGATTTAAGATCGTCGAAGATTACGGACTGCAAAACTGAACTTCATTAATGTAGAGTTTACTTATTTTATTACTCGTCACGGAATGTTATTTCGTTGTACGCGTAACAAGTAGCTATCACAGTTCACAGCGCTGGAAACTGTGTTACTCATAAATTAAGTAAACCGACATGTACAATAAAAAATAGAGTTGATGATGGCAGCCGAAAGACGAAACGTCGGATGGAACATTTGAAAAGGTCAACGTGTAGATAGGAAAAACTGGCAATGAAAATGTGTTTGCAGTTTTGGACTTCCTTGCCAAATAACGCTAAAAAAACAAAAACGAAACTTCCAATTTTTAGTTTTTTCAGATACATTCGGAATATTCGAAAAATTCAAATTTTGAGAACGGCACTTGGTCAGGCGCTAAATTACGCAATTTCGCCCCCATTTAACCTTCTTCGTATCTCCTCTAGTTTCCGAGATCCCAATGATGAGGGTCGAATTTGAAATGCCCTGTAGAGAGCGGTTCTTTCTTGGAAGTGTAAAAAATGTTTAAAAAGATGGGAACAATCTCGTTGCAGATAAGACGTGTCTAAAGAGAGTGTATTAAAACTTTTTATCGTTTCGTGGCCGTAAAACTGCAAAAAATTCGAGAAATTGGTAGTAAAGATTTCATCGCTTCGGCGATAAGCACGGGGGCCTTTTGAAAGAAACGATGTGCCCTGGGAGTCTGCAAGAGTCCAAGTCGGACCAAACCTCCCAGGATGGCTTTCACCGACTCGAGATAAGGAAAGGGAGTAACAAAACTAGTAATAAATCACAGTAAGGAAACAACACGTATATTCACCATTTTTCAACATTCAGCATTTCAACATTCAGCATTAGAACTCAACACCGTTACAGCAATACAAAAAACAAGCTCACTTCGTCGGACATCCCGGTTTTACTTAGTTGCAGCCACAGGAGTTTACCTGGACATGACCTATGATTTGGTCTTAAAACATCTGGAAAGAATAGATCTCCATATCAGCTTCTGTAAAAGAATCATTTCAAGGCAAAGAGGAACACCAACACTCATGATGAACGATCGTACCATGCACTTTTTGAGCAGAATATTCAGAATAGTCCCGAGTAAGTCATCCAAAAATGTCTGGTACAACTAAGATTCGAAACCAGAATGTAGAACTTTCACCAATCAAACTCTTTATTGAAGAGTTGAAATGAAGTAAAGTGAAGAACGAATATGTTAACAATGTGTATTTTGCCGCTGGACTGAGCAGGCTCAAAACCATGGTGGCCGTTGTTAGGGCCTAATTACATCCAGGGAGTGTTGCTTGTAGTTTAAAGTAGCAATAAATTCTGTCACCTGGGTTTAAGCCCTCAGGCAGGAATGAAATTCTTTCGGTGGAAAATGAGTCTGCAGTGGATGTTTATGGTGTTTCGACGTGGTATATAGGTTGTCTCAAAAATATACCGACACATTTTATGGGGTAGTGGGAGACATCAATACAAACTTTTTTCTTAAATAACCATATGCCCATAAATAAATCGGTTGAGCAAAAAAAAGGAAATATGACTTTGGTCATTATAATCAGTTTTTGTTCGCGTTAGACGTTGTTTTATTGATGAATAAGCGATGTCTCACAGTAATAGTTCAAAATGTTGCCCATTTGCCTCAACACAAAGATTGTATCGTTGGTTCATTGACTCACGGACCCTATGAAATATCCCTAGAATAGTTTTTAGATGTGTCCAACTGGCCATTATTCTTGCTAAGAGACTTCCTCATTATGAATAGGCGTTTCGTAAACCAGAGATTTGAGATAACCCCAAAGGAAAAAATCCAGTGCGCTGAAATCTGGAGAACGCGCGGGCCAGGCTACAGAACCACGTCTTCCCATCCATCGGTGCATATCGGTAAGTTCTTCAAATGAGAAATTAACGCATTTTTTTTCTTTTGCGGGCATATATTCGTTAAAGAAAAGAGATTTGTACTGATGTATTCCATCACCCCTTAAAGTTTTCGGTATATTTTTGGGACACCTTGAATATTAGATTGCTGCCACGACACAGATGGAGGTGTGGGGGTTAGCATGTAGAAAAAATGGTAAAAAATAGTAATATATACGACGAAAAAACACAAAAATTAACAATCCCTGTTTTTTAATAGTCTATTTACTCATAGGTTAGCTCAAACATGAATGAGGCACAACCGATACTATTGCAGAAATAAACCTAAAATCACCAAAGAATGTTGTCCATTATCGAGTCTTCAACTCGAGTCCCATTTGCCTCTCCACTCACTTATTAGAGCTTTCAAGACTGCGTAACACTAATGACCCCTCATAAGAGTCCTCACAGAAATTCACTGCAGCACTCGCGAACATAATATCGGTTTAACTATCGACGTTAACGTCGTCTCAGCATTAACCCTCAGCTAGAAAACTGAATCTTGCATCACCACCTTCGTTTGTGAATTTCGATTAGTTGGCTAATGGGAATTGAAACCTCAAAATTCCATCAAAATCACGAACTGTTTCAACGACAGCGTCTCCGATCAAGATTGCTAGCATTCCTGAGACCCTCAGCATTTATGTGTCAAACTTCGAATCCAATCAATCTGAAGTTTTTATTTCCGCGATGCCCTGTGACGCCCCAATGTCGCCCCTGTGTCGCCCGAATCTCCCCCGAGGTTATTTGCTTATAACTCACCTAAAACGTAGGCCTCGGTCCTTTGAAACCTTGTGAGGAATTTTCCACCATCCGAGATTAAGTTATAAAAATTGAAAAACTGAACATCATTCTCTCCCTCTTATTCATGAACACGCGGAGAAATTCAAATTTGCCAAAACGTATGTTGGAAAGCGAATTCCCATTAGGGCTTCGCCCCCTTTCATGTGCATGTTTGTACACCTACGGAGATTTTATATTAAAGATTCCGGAAAACAACAAATCCCTAGCCGGAGCTTGGGAGCATTTCGCTTTATAAAGATTTTGATTTCTGCGCGGTTTAACGTCATGTGGAACGAAGGAAAAGTGTTTTTCGAAAGCGACCCAGATAAAGACAATTGGTTTTTCGGTATTGAGTGACACCGAATTGAGAAAAAATCTCGATTAAATTGAGTTCGAATAAGGTCTCATAAAACGGCTTAATTCGGCGACGAGAATTCGTCGAAATCCCTTTTAGAGTTTATCCGATTTTAGAACAGATTCCTTGCACGTCTCTGTCTATACTAACCTGCCTCGTGCACGTCCCCAAAAGTGTTTTGAAATTCGTAGGCAAAACATGCCTTTTCACTTTGCATTTGAAATGCATGGATTTGGACTTTGTTCAGGCTGCTGTCCGAATTTCATTTCATTATTTCACGTGTTTTATATCACGAAAGCAGCCCCAACTAGAGCGAACTCAGATAGAACTATTTAGATAATCCCCTCGGTGTCCGTCATCTTCGATAGTTAATTTGAAAACTAGATAAGCAACTTCGGTTTCTAACTACAGTTAACTACGTTAAATATTTGCATTGGAGAGAGCTTCGCACGCGGTTCAAACTTGAGCAACCCTTAAACTCGCTGCCATGATGATTGTGGAGTATTGCCAACTCCACTGGCCACTCGATCCACCGAGGAATCCAAGACAAATCGTCAACGGCAACAGCGCTCACCCCTCGAATCTAAAACCATAATGCTTGCAACCGAATTAGGGCAATTATTCCGAACAAGCCTTGTAAATATCTCCGGAACCTAATTGAGTCATTATTTTCGAATAGCAGTTCATTAGGCCAATCATAACGGAGCGCAAACAACAATAAAACGTGACGAAGCTTGGATAGTGTAAGTTAATGAAAGAAACATGAACCGAGGAATAATACTAACCATTCACCGTCGTAGCCAGACCAACCCTCAGAATGGCCAAAACGTTAAAGACGCGCCCAGGTGGAGTAAACAGCAGATATTGAAATATCTTCCAATGTTCAATAGTTGAGGGCACGCCGCCCCCCCAGTTTCCTGGCAGCTGATGGTTTCCTCGCCATAGCAGCCCAGGTGGGGATTTGAAGTCCTAGATGTGGCCACAACTCCCGATGGTCCATCCAAACACTGCCCTGTTACTGATCGATGCCATTAATAAATTCACGCAGAAACTAAACTGGGACGTTGTATGTCGCGTCCCCGAAGCAGTTTTAAGGGTTTGGATCATGAGGACTCCCGCGCTTTCCTCGTCGAGTTGACCTGCCAGTTTCAAATCAACCAGATTGACCATTCTCGAGAGATCACTTTCCTTCGGATACTAGACAGATTGAAGGGGAAGACTGCCACATGGGCTGTCCAGTTTAGAGTCTACCCGCTGAGTTGCTTTGAATTGAGATGAAGGTCTCTTGAACGATTTGGAGGATTTGGAGTTAGAATTTTCTTGACCGCCAACTTCTGTGGAAAGCGACAGTTGGAATCTGCTGCCCAAAGTATTCCGCAACCGAGGTACGTTTGGAACGTTGTCCATCTCTAGATTTAACTTTTACTTTTTTCGCGTTCATCGTACCTACTTCGGAGGAGATGCTAAACATTCAAACTGTAAACTAGTTCTTCCAGGAAATAAATCTCTTGATCATTGACCCAAATTAGGGGAAAATTGCTTACGAAACATAAAGAGACCACACCGCTTTAATCGTACCCATCAACAACAGTAATCTTTCAGTTGACATTCGTTTCCATAGCGACCATAAATAGAACAATAATGGGCATAATTACGTCATTGTGGCCGAATAACTCGCCAGGTAAACAATGAGTCATATGCGAATCATTATTAATGTGCAATTTAACCGTTTCAACAAAGGGGCGAGAAAACAATCAATTAACACACCCCATTATGGTATTTTTTTTAACAGAGTAGTTAAAATAACATATTATACACGTAGGTTGTGAAATACAAACATATACTATTATAATACCATATATATATTATACAGGAATATGAGAGTCAAGTTCAAATTCCGAAGTGCGCAGCGATCAGTAATCGAAGATATGAGAGTTAGCTATTTCACAACCGCGAGGTATGTAGGCTGACTGACGATCGATAGGCGGTTCGACATTTACGAAAAACGGGGCACATGATCTTTTTGAAAATTTACAAATACATGTAGGTCTTGGTCCATCGGACTAATTGCAGCCAGAAGGTAACAAAGGAATTCTGAAATACTTCACGACCGTTGGTTTAGGTGTTTGCCGTGGCGGCCTTCTCGATTTCCCGATTTGACCCCACAAAAGTTTTACTTGTGGGATATGGTAAATGGACAAATTTACGTCACACCAATAAATCACAACGAAGAATTTTGTTAACGTGTAATAAACTGCATTCGCCAGCTTCATACAAACGAGATCCTATTGGGTCTAAGCAGTGTTTTGATAGCATTTTTAGTGATATCAGAGCAAATAAACGGGGATGTATAAAGCCGGAGCTACACGAAACCCGCTTGCCTGGCAGGTTGGCATATCACATCAATATTTCCATGGCCCGGTTGGGGTGGCCCCGTTTTTAAAAATAAACACTATCAGTTCCAAACAATATCTAATGTACTGTCGCCCCAACAATTGTACGGTTCTGCTGCAGTATTTTATCAGTAACGTACAATTTCAATGTCCGTCATTCCAGGTAAATAATTGTATGTACTTGTTTTGTATGTTTGCCAAGTGACCACAAAAGCCCCACGTTCTGGCCTTCATGTTATCGAGATGGATTAAACGTTGGACACCAGACGTATGTAGCCAAATTGACACGCTACATAGTCAGACCTTTTCTCATTTTGGACAATCGGTTTTGGCCATTTTTTCGTTAAGTTACTTTTTCGGAAGACGGGAGCAAAGAGAGAGAATTGTATAAGAATTCTTTCCCTATAATTCACAGAATGGCGAAAAAATGTCTTCACTTTTTTAAAAGTATTTCAACAGTACTAAAATACTGCGTAAATTTACATAATTAATGAACAAATATAAATAAGGATATAGCGGTTCCCAATGGTGCATATGCTGGCCCAGTCCGTCACCGAGGCTGGTAAATGGCCGCGACCACTTATCTTTGCAACAGCGATTTTCTTATGCCCATCTGTAGTAGCTGGCAAAGGTTTTTGTGTATCGTGGATCGGTTCAACCATGAAAAGCTGATCGCTGATCTGGCGAGAATTCGCCAGCCGCTTCTCCTTCGTTGTTTCGTTGAAGAAATAAATGCGAGCGATTTTATAACTTCGTAGTTTCAGATTCTTTTTGACAATGTGGCGGACGCTATCGCGGGCGATACCGAGCTCCTTCGCCATTTTATGCATTGAACGTTCGGGATTTTGACGTGCCCGCGCGGTTGTTCTCCGGAATCGCGGCAATAGTTGGACGACCGGAACTTTTCCGTCACCCCGTACACATACTGCCATGAGATATAGAGCTATGGCTTAAAGAACAAAAACACACAGGCAGCGTGGCATATATTTCGCAATACAACAAAAACTAGAAAAACGATCCCGCTTCCTTTCCCTTTCAACTACTGTACTGAAGAATTTCTAATTGTAGTTTTCCCTTTCGTTGCATTTTGTAAATGATTATTTATGTATAAACGTATGCACTGCATAATTACGTATATGTCATGAAATTATGTAATTAAAAAATTGCTATAAACACCTTGTTTTATTCATAAAATAGACATAAACCCTAAAATAAAGCTAGCCAACTACCATGTAGCCGCCAGGCTAACCCTTAGCATGACGGATTTGACTTCGTTAACATTTCGGCCTGAACTGTAGGGAATAAATTAACCTGGACATAACTAATCTCAATTCCAGTAAAGAGGGCTTTAAAACGGTATATGGAGAGTTAGTTAAAATTAAGTGGAAGCTCAAATTCTTTCCGGATTAGAAAGATTAGTTTCGGAATTTATGATATGCCATGCGAGCAGGAAATTGGACCACTGTTTACCTTGCTAGCGTGATATTTCATAGACGAAGCGTTTGATGTGTTAAGAAGGGAATATTCCAGTCTCAGTCGCATATCAAATATAATAAATTAACAAAATAATATTTCAATCATCGCTTTCCAGTGAAAGCTCAGCTTCAGTATTACGGAATAAATTCCAACTTAAGGGAGTTTCACTACTGCTGCCATCACAAAAGATTATTGATGGTTCAGTTAAACAGACGCCGTTTTTCCCATAAAGTAATGAATAAGGCCTCGTTGAGGAATAAAAGGCCAACGTTAGTGACACTATTGAGCAACCCATTGTTTTCGAGGGCTGAATGCCCTTTTCCAGTTTCCATCGAGTGGCTTTTGTGGATTCTTTCCGCCTGTTCTCCTGTAAGTTTTTGGAAACAACAAGCTATATTTTTTTATTCGCTTGCCGAATTAATCCCCGAAAAAATATAATAATTATATTTCCAGAAGCTGTAACCTTTCAGTCAGGAATTGCATAACGCAACGAGGTGCGGCTTATAAAGTTCCCGGTGATTTTACGGCATACGGGACTTTAGGGACACGCGGGAATTTCGCAACCGCACCAAATTACCTCCACTAATATTTATTAGATGCTGCAATCCTGTCTGATCCAAAACTGAACCGGTTCGGACGTTATTGCACCGTTCATTACTGCGACAAATGATTTAGGGAATTAACTGCAGAATTTGCTGTTAAGAAGCGCCTGAGCGGGTTTGCATAAACCTCATAAGGTCTCGGAAGATCTGGAGATCAATTAGCTGTCAGCGAAGGGGAGTCGCTTATGAAAATAGGTTTGCGCGCTCGGCCTACTCGAGTTCAATCAGCGCAATAAAATCGCAACTCTATTAATTGAACGATGCACAGCTTCTCGGCGGGATTTCCGCATTCGCCGATCGAAAGGTTCGATTCTTCCCTTTCTTCTCTTGCCAAATTCCCGTCCCAGATCGCTCCGTTACATTCTCATAAGTGGACATTTGCTATTTACGTGACTTCTTATTTGAAAACTTAACTAGACTTAATAAAGCAAAGAGATACCATCAAGCTGGCACAATATGGTTAAACTTTATTCGAACAAGTGCGACGGAAATGTTATTAAATTTCGCGGTGACGGCAACAGCAAATGAATTAAACCGGCTTGCCGTAACTTAATTGTACAGCGAAAAACAATCGTCACAAAGGAAGTTTTTGCGCTCATTTTCATTCCGAAAGAGAGACATTTATTGCCCCAAAACACTTTTAGTAGTTCTGCTGACAATACGAAAAGAAATATATGCTTGTTTTTAAGTCCCGAAATGGGAGGATATTACGTTGAAATGCAATTTATTCCGTTCCTTAATGCGCTGCTAATAAAAGCCACCAAGAGGCGAAACTTCCATGAATATTTAGAGGTTGTAACATGCCCATATCCAGGTTTGGAGTAATGCTCGAATTACCCTCATCTGATGGTATTTGCCGCGCAAATTACGTTACAGTTATTAACACGTTCCTTCTGGCATAAAACTCGATTAGCATAAATTTATTTTACATTGTTGACAGTTTCTTTGATGGTGTTATTATGGTACCGCTCTGGTATGCTAATTTCGTCTTTAACAACAGGTCAGCCTAATAGTTTTACATTTAGATTAGCCATTACTGCGGGGAGACTAGACACTATTGAATTATAGTCGCAATAATTTACACTATCATACCGTATATATTGAGAAATTCCACTTGCGTTTAAACATAAAGCGATTCTATAAGGGGGACCGGAAGTTAATGTCGGCTTTGCGCATGCCCACATTTGTCATTTCGAGTTCCTCTAGACTCTGGACCAGGGCACTTGCCATCTCCATCTCTCAAAACCAGTTTGAAAAATAGAACAGAGTATTCGTCAATTTTTCCATTTCCATGGAAGGCACAGTTATCCAGATTTTGTTGGCAATACAATGGAGAATAATTGTCAAGATGACTTACGAATCCTCCTGTGGAGAAACGGGGAGGGGGGGGGGGGGGGGTGATGTCGTTTCTGCGCATGTAACATCTGTTTATCATTTATCGGTTGATTGAGTACGTCAAAGTCGTGTCAAAAATATTTAATGCGCCTTGTTATATCGCAAATGGTCAATCAAATACCAGAGGAGGAACATGTCCGATATTGGATATTTTTTGAGTACCGACCGAGAAGATCAACAACTTCAGGCAAGAACGTGTTAAGGGTGGAAGTGGAAACAAATCCATTTCAACTTTTACTGACCAAGTAAAGTAAATGTTTGGCAGATGTTTGGGTCCCGCGTGATCTGTCCGAAGGAGACCGATCTACCAGGTGAAATTTTTTGCTTGAACGGCACTAAAGACGGAGATTTACATCCCAAAAAGCTGCTTTTGTGTGTTTAGTGTTGAAACCTGAACAAACTGCGAATGAAGGACTGGGAACAAATGGATAGAGTAAATCAATTTTTAATAAATGAAACATGTTATTCCGCAATCCGACAATGCAAGACCGCACTGCGCCACCATACTCGCCCGACATTGTACCATCGGATTTCCATTTATTTCGATCACTACAAACGCTTCCTAATGCTCTCTTTGAATATTTCACTCAAAAACTGATTAATTCTTATCGACCGGGCATTCAAAATTTGCACACTAAATGGCAAAAAGTCGTTGACAACGAGGATTGATTGGATGACGAGGATCATTGATTCAAAAATTTTAAAAAAATTGCTTAAATTTAAGGTAAAAAAAACACATTACTTTAGAATTTGTATTACATAAGAACAATTAAGAGGGTTTTGTAGCAATCTATGTGAAGACAAGGCGTGTCTAGAGAGAGGATGTCAAAATCTTATTCCAGAAATGAAAACTGCGAAAGACTCCAAAGAATTTGCAGCAAAATTTCTTTCGGTGACTAACACCAAGTGCCAGCAAAAACCATCAACTTAAACCATAGTCAACCTATAACCGCTTACTGCCCTAACATGTAATTTTTTTCCATCTCTCTTCATGGTCAAAGTTCAAGGTGTAAGTCAAATGGTCAAAAGATTGTTATATTAAGAATCTGTATAAATATTGGACTACTACTAAATTACTACTAAATTTACTGTACTCGTATAACTATTAGAATAGAGAGCACCGTCCTCATGTGGTGGCGTGCGTAAATGCAAGAAGCAAACTTGACTTGGGACAAAATGGAGTTCAAGTGGCCTTGCAAGAGACGAAAGAGAAATTATCGACGTAGGTGCAATTTTCGGATTTATCTATAGAAAAATCGCAGATGCATTTAAACCTGAAACGATTCAATAAATTGCACACATACACATACAGGAAATATAAATCACAGACAATGCCTCTCTACGTTTCAATATCCTAGGCGTATTTCGGAAAATTCGCCCCCATTGTTAGGAAGAGTTTTCTGCATAAATCACTCAATAGTTTCGAAACCAGCGCGAATTTTCCATAGTTCTACAATTAGAGGGACCTTCCGGCATAAAAGCCTCTACATTTTTGTCGTTCGTTTTTGACGGTCATACTTTACAGCTCGCAATATTCCGGTTTTAATATTCATGTTTAGTTGAAAGTGTTCGAAATATTACGCTGAAATATTTGGATGAGCAGTTGAGCACTGAGAGTCTCCTTCGTCGATTCTCGGCTCTTGAAAATGGTTTAGAAAATTAAAGCTTTAACGCTCTGTATCTAGAAGATCCAAGAAAATGGCCCAAGTCCACGAAAATTCGTAGAAAATATCAGAAACCTTCTCCGGAGACCGGGTCGCGAAGAACGGGAAAAAACAGTAAGAAAGCTTCAAAAGCGCGTAGAAAGTCCCTCTATATCGAGAAATTCTGAGCCACGTTTTCATGTTAAGAAAAGCTTATCCGGAAGCTCCTTCCCAATCAGAATTCTGCATTTAGGCCAGGAAAAATCACAGAACACTCGAGCTTAAATTTGGTTGACTTGGATCCCATACGGTCCCCGAATTCCTCAATTAAGTCCAAGAGCCTTGAAAACGCAGCTGGGTAATTCGCACACTGAGACGCTCCCGGAACGACTTGATGCCTCAAAAACTGAAAGAGATGCGCTTCAGGCGGCCTTAGAGAGCCGAACTTAAATTATTGTTTAAGGCAATTACCGCACTGGTGCCCGAGATGCTGCCTCTCAAAGTTTGAAAACTGACAAAAACTGGGTCCTACCCTTTTGGCCGGAGGAATTTTATTGATTAATTCGAGGTCTCTCTGGCGTGATTCACAGCAACTGCATCATAAAACGTCACGATTCTAACGAGAACCATAGGCTCGATACGAACACATGCAGCCTTCGAACGAATTTCAAATTAATCTCTAAAGACGTTTATGTTAATATTATGCTTAAACCAATAGGTGCAAGAGCGAAATTAACATAGTAATTACTCGAAGCGCAAGAAGAAAACATTAGTATTCCCTATATCTGTTGATTTTTAATCCCATTTAGTCGTCGTTGGAATGTTCGTGTAGGCGACAGTTGTGTATTATATATGTGGCTGCAAAAGATGTTACAAAACTTCATTAATTATGGAATTCATTCACCCTATAAAAGCTCGTGTAAGCCTCGATTGTGGATTAGAGTACTTGTTCAGGTGGCACGATGAAAACCCTCTTGGTAAGTTGCTGTCTTCAGTTTTCTGTCTTTGTGGTATTGACGTTGTATTTTTAGGTCATAATTTTGCTCTGTGCGCTGACCAGCTGTTTGGCCTTAAACGAGTACCTGCCACCCCCCGCGCCGAATGGCAAACCCAAAGTACCATCATCTGTCGCCGATTTGGTAGCTATGCTGGGGTATGGGAGATCCTGTGCCAATTGCATTAATCCGACGATTCAAAATTAGAAAACACTATGTATTTTATTTATTAAATTTTATACAGTTTAAAGCATCCAATTACACTGATCCAAATTCATTTCCGAATTTGTTGAATTAGAAGCGCAGGTTTGGATAGCTTTTCTGCAGATTACTGAAACCTTTCGGGAAAGTGCCGGTGTCCTAAATACGCTGCTACATCTAATTAAAAGAATATATCGTAAACTGGACTGGAATACATCACCAACAATGGCTTTCTTGCACTCAGATACTGTCGGCGGCAAAGACTAATATATTTCCGAAATTGAGAGGCGGCATCAAGGGAAATGGTGCAGATTACTTTTAAGGTTAACCACGAAATATATTACGTGACATAGAAAAGAGAACACCACGTAAAAATAATTTGCTTTAAATAGTTTTTGGTAAAATCCCGAAAAAAACTTAATCATGTGTCAACCCTCCGCGCTGTCTTACGTACTCGTGAACACATCTAAGCATCGATTCAATAAGATGATTGATCTCTGCTTAAAGGATCTCATTTCGGGCTCTCTGTGAGGAATTATAAGGCATCGTTAGGGCTTATAAGGGATGGGGTAAATTTTGTAACCTTCTACCCACAATATCCCAGACATATTTACTTGGTGATAGGTTTGGAGATCGGGGCGGACAAGGTAACATATTGATTTCGTTTTGTTGGAAGAAAACCATTGTAACCCGAGTCACACGTGGTCGTGTATTGTCTTGTTGAAACACTGGGCTGCGAAGTGTTCTGAAGTAAGACAGACGATGCTGCTCCGACACTTCTTGGATGTACCGTTGAGCGGTCATATTGCCTCTAATGAAAACCAAAGATGACCTGCCATCATGAACTATAGCACCCCCGCAGCATTATCCCTACAGTCTGGTGCGCCTCGTTGCCTTCTCATTCTTTCCCGACCATCATGCCTATCCAGACAAAATCTCTTTTTGTCGCCGAAGACTACAGTATTCCATTCCAGGGCTCACAGCACCCGTTCTCTGCACCATTGTAATCCATTTTGTCGATAAAGACCGGTAAGAGGTAGCTCAAGATGGGGTAAATGATTCGTATCCCAACAACCATTTTTACGGAGTGTTCTTTCTCTTTTCTGTCACGCAGTAGATTTCGCGTGCGGATTAACGAAGACAAGCCAAATTTGAAAAAGAAACCTCATTTTTCACGGAACAAAAATGAAATTTCTTTTAAAAAACGTCGGAAATAAGTTAAAATTAGATGAACGTGGCGTGACTCGCATGTTTTATTTGTGATTTCTTGCTACCTGTGTTATCCGTCATGTAAATAAGTAAATTTCGTTTACGAAGCGACAACCAAACGTTGATATTGTTGTCCAGTGTTATTGAACCAATAGGATAACTCTTTTCTTAGAGAACTGGGAAATGAAAATAAACGCCCAAAATCCTCTTAAAGCTGAGCTTATTTTAAAAGATTACATCTAAAATGGAAAATCCCCACAATCGCACAAATAGCAAACACAAATTGCGGAAATATAAAAAGATAGTATCGCACAGCATTTGCTGTATAAGAAGAAACTTTGAGGTCGAATTAAGCCCTTTGAGATGGATTTTAAAGGTTTAGAGTAATAAATTAGGGTATTCATCAGTAATGACTGTGTTGCTAAATCCAAATTTGCTTTGCATTAATCTTCACCTGCCGCCCTGTTTTTATGCCCACCATTATTAAAAAGGGCAGAAAAAGAAGGTATCAAATATTTACAAATAATTATTGTATAATATGCGCCCCCCGAAAGGAGATTTATCATCGTTAATTATACAGAACGCCCTCGGGATGTTTAAAGAAGTAACCTTATTTTCCTTGCAAATGGCAAAATGAGTGATCGTTCCAAGGCAATGGGGTACATAGGCTTTAGAGCCAGAAAGCACAATTGAAGTTGAAGTATCGATCATCAACTATCACTTCCAACTTCCCCACATCTGTGTTTTATCCTTTTTACCTGTCGCATCAGAACTTTAAAAGTTTCCTGGTAAACTTCTCAATCCTCTGGACTTTTAAGTAGCTTTAAGATGCCGAATTTTAAAGCCGTTTAGAACTAAAATACGGAAACCAATTTGTTGGATATAGATAAGGGTCTTGACCGGCAAAGACTCAAAGCAAACAACTAAACGTCAACCCATTAATCTACCTCAATACACAAGAACAATACTGAGGTCATTAATATCTCCGCGAAGGTATACAGAAACCATCTCGTCCTATCTGCAGTGTATTTAGCGACTAAAAGGTCGACAGAAAGGACCTTTTCGAATGAGGGGACAGTCCCTTTATGTTAAATGTTAAGATAAGCCTGCCAGTATTTCTATAACCGGCTGTACTACATGTAAATTAGGCGTCAGATGTTGAACGCAAAATACACTGCGGGTAATGGTCAGTTTCAGCGTTAGCTCCAATTGAAAGCATTGAAAACTATAAAGTTGTGAGTAATAACAAAATTCCTGTATTTAAGAAGCTCTCAAGGTTTCTTCAGAATAAACAACGTTTTTTTTCTGCCTGCAAACAAAGTTTTTATTGTGGAGAAAAGAAAATTACTTTTGAAAAATCATAAAGCTGGGGAATTCGCGTAATTTACCCGAAGCTCAGTTTCTAAACTAGAATCACCACAGTTTTGAAGGTAAAACAAATTAAGGCCTAAACAAAGCGTCTACAGATTGCCGGCGAAAGTCCCAGCAATCATAAAACTCATTTTTTAAAAATACTTATCCGCGCGCAGTACCCGGAAGCTCTCTGTTTCCTTCTTAAGGATGGTTTCAAATATGAATCACACATTTCGGACATAAAGCTATCCCTCTGACCCCAAAACTGTATAAAAAAAGGGGGATACTTAAGTGGGTCGTTTAAATATGGATCATAAATTGAGGGGAGGGGGGTAAAAATTTGACCCAGAGTGGAAAGTGTGAGGAAATTATGCGCATACACTTTACATATATTTTATACTTTTTGTGACAACGGGTGAGGTGTTACATAGCCCTTTCGGTTTAATTGAAAAAGAGTTCGGAGCCGGTGTTGGTATTAATTTGAATTAATTTACCTCCATGTCCCGGATCAACACTGGTTGTATTGTCTTTTTTTAACCACTTGGATATAATTTAATGAACCCAATAAATTGACAGCTCAGAATGACAAACTACTTTTGTCCCATATTTGGTTTCATTAACTGAGATGTTGCCAATATACAGGGTGTTAGCTAAGTACGTCGTCAAACTTGAAAGGGCGATTCTTTGAGCGATTCTGAAACGAAAGACTTATATATAAACATAGGTCTGATAATACTTCGTTTTTGAAACACAGGCTGCCAAACTTTTTTGTAAGTCGTTACTTGTTAAGAAAAAACTCCTAAATAACAAAAAGTCGCAAATGAATACGACGTTGAAACTTGGCGACAGTTTTTAATGTCATGTAGTACAAAGGAATTTTTTTAACTGGAAATTGTTTGTGTCCTTTTGCTACTGGCAGACACAGGAATAACGCCGGAAATTCACGAGAAATCAAACAAGAAAAACGGTTTATTAAAACTACACTTAAACAAATGGTACGCCATTTTTTTTGTAAAAAAAAATTAACAATAAGTAACACGAAACTTACAATAGTTGCTGAAAATATCCTCCTTTAACCTCAATGTAAGCATTAGCTCGTCTTAACATCGATTGCCGAACACGTTGAAATATTCCCGGTCTATATCTTATCTGATTAATTGAATCCCGCATCAGTTGGATTAATTCTTCTTCGGTGTTGACCGGAGTTTTTTATAAAACTTTACATTCCTCCGAAGGAAAAAATCTAAGGAATTTAAATCTGGTCCCCCGTGTGGCCATATCTATTTTTAATACGAAGGTTATAAAAATTAAAAAAAAAACGGTGGCGCATAAATAACAATAATAATCATAAATGATACTACTAAATTTCAACAAAATCGGCTAAAGGATTATTAAGATTTTTACCAAAAAACGATTTTTTTAGAAAAATGTTATACCCTGTATCTTGAATACGTCGCATTACCGGACCTACATATGGCTATTTAATCTTTCCGTCTTAAAATCACTCAAAGAATCACCCCTTGAAGCTTGGCCACGTACTTAACTAACACTATGTATGTACGTGATATTTCCAAAGCGAGGCCCTTCAACGCAAGGTCTCGTCTATCGGAATCAGAGATACTGAGGAGCTTATTCCAAGAAAGCTACGCTTACTCAACTAAACCAATTGTCAATGACACCGCAGCTTTATCAGGTATATTCTTTTTCAACTGAACATGTCTGACGATGTAGACTCTGAAGGGTCAGCTATGTTTAAAATTTGGGTTAAATATCTCAGAAACTCTAGGAGCTTTAAAGAAAAAATCGAAGCTGATGTAATGGAGAAAGTAGCGTAAAACTTACCAAAACTTGCCTCGGAACTATCGCAAGACTACAAACTTTAAGAATGCATTTAGTATTTTCTGTTTTTGGCAACACGTTTTCGAAAAATTGCCGAATAAAACGCATGACATGAACCCGGTGCACGCACATCGCACCAAATTTTGATTAAGATATTTTTTGGGGGAATTCTATACATACCCGAATTTCGGAAGAGAACACACATAACATTTCATTATTCCATAATTCTCATCCATTTCAGTAATTTTGCCTGTAGTGGAATTGGAATTTAACACGAAAAGCTCTCGTCCAAAATTTACAAAACAAAAAACCGGGAACGTCACTAATGACAATTATTATGGCTGAGAAAACAATTGAATATTCACACGCACACTAGATATATTCGATATCGGGGGACATTTTGAAGGCAGCGAAGCCGTCACGGGACCCGTGACAGGAGAGTCACCAAGCAGTCTCAAAATCAAATTTGGATATTTCATCACGATTCGAATTACAATCGAACTCGTTGACTTTTGGCAGAGCCTACTGGTTTCCGCAGACACAGAAAGGCAAAACGTAGAGAAACGGGATGGGGAAAAGAAAGGTGAAAGCCTGGTGCCGAGCTTTCACCACTGCCACCTCATTACAGACGAGTTTCTCCCTCCCTTTGATCGGGAAAACCCTAACTGAAAAATAACACACCTGCACGCACCATTAAACATTCAAAATGCCCACAAACAAATCTAAAATGATGTGTACGAAATTGTAAGTTTTCTATCGTCAAAGTGCTTCAAGAGCACAAAAGGTTGCTATTAGGGTGACATTGCTCAGTTGGGAACATTATTACATTTTGCTTTTAGAGGACAAAGAACACGCCAAACATATGTAGCAGTAATGGAGTTTACATTGCTTGTCGTCTTATTTTTTCCTCGCATTATGAATATCTCTGTGACAAGCCGAGAATGATATATTATTCATTACTTTCTGCCTTTCTGGCACGACCAAGAATCGATCGCTTTATCGTAAAAAAAAAACCTGAAAAAAGTAAATCAGCTCCTCTAAAGTGGATCGCGTTGAGATGACACAAAATACATATGTGGCCCGTAAAACTGATAGCCCGTGCTTTACCTTGCTTCAATTTATGAGGAAATTTCCTACAAGGGTGAGGGCTATATAACTTAAATTGAGTTTTTTCGATGATGGGTTTGATAATGGATTATTCCTAGCCGCACTGTGCATGCGGTTAAATTGTTCCGAATTTACTTTCATCAGAAACACTTTATAAAACCTCAATAAGGACTGAGAAAAAACTTATTAAAACTTGGAAAACTCGATTTCCCTTTAAAAGACCAGCGAAACATTATCCTTTTGATAGATTCGTTTCTGCCTTATCCCACGTTATTTTTCCTAAGAAATTAAATGACTGTCGTCGCTTTGAGGGATTTAGGTTTTAAGTAGCAATCTCGAAAAGTATGATACTTTCATAAGAGAAAAATTCTAAATCTCACCACGATCGTGGTCAATCTCAGTCTGCAAAACGAAACTTTTTTCCTATATTAAACAAGTTTAGAAGTTTCTTGACACAGGCCTGTTACGCTGAATGTTAGATCCGGCAATTTACGAGCTTATCTCAGGCATTCCACACTATATCAAGCGAGCCATAAATTTTATAGGACTTTTCTTTTTATTCTCCGGACTGGAAGAATTTATTGTTTGCGGAAAAATTTCTAACTAATTTAGATGATTTGTTAACTGAAACAAAACGAGAAACGCGGGAAATATGATTGCGTAGTTCGAATATCAAATTAACAAAGTTGATGTTATTAAATTTATTTTCAGAGGAGCGAACTACTAAACAGAGAAGTCAATCTTGCAGCAGTTAATTGGGATTTAATTTGGGTGAATCAAGCGCCAATGCAGGATTATAATTGGTCAAAGTTGAACTAAATTGCCAACTATTAGGTATCTGCTTTGTTAAAAGTGTTCTATCAGTAAAACCGCATCTTCCGTTTATTCCTTTAGGTTCCTTTAGGTTCTTAACGCAATTTTAACGTGTCCTTGTGTATTTGTTTATGTTTCTACCAACGTACGGTGCGGAGTCAAACGAAAACCGAAAAAAAAGCCAAAAAAATCACGCGCGGAATTACGTGTCATAAATTGATAAAAATATTATCTTTAAGACGTAGAAGGCCTGGCAAGAATCGTGACGTAGAAACAAATGAAGTTGTTCACGATGTGACAGTTCCAAAATGACAACTCCACTAAGGCGTTGCACTAGGGAGGAACGGAGTTCTGTTATTCGTTTTTTGCGTAATGACGAGGTGAAACCCATTGATATTCACCGTGGAATGAAGTTGCAGTGCGGAAATTCATGTCTGGCGCTCCAACAAAGGTACGAATGGAGGAACAAATTCAAAAACGGGGCGTCTTCCGTAGTTGATCCTCCCCGACTTGGTCAAGAAAATCGTGTTGCAACGTCCAAGTCGATTTCAGCAGTTGAAGTGTTCGTGAAAGAAAATCATTCTCGCTGGAATTTTCAAGGTGAGGAGACATTTTAAACTAATGATGAAATGATTCAAGCGGTGCACGAGTGGCCCGGTGTTCAAGCACTTCCAAAATGATGGAGGAGGTGTATTGAACGTAATAGGAGGGGGAGTACATTGAAAAATTACATATTCGTTTCTTATATTATTTCAATATGTGAAAGCGAATATCTTTTTTTTAAAGGTTTTTATTCGACCCTCCCTCATACATAAACGCTCTTCTTTTGGGTACTTAGCTGACACCACATTTTTGCTCGTATTTATCGATATATTTTTAAGACCTAAATCACTTTCCAATAAAGATTAACTATAGTTAAAAAGGTGGTTAGTTATTTTTACTCAAAACATTACCTCTTAGATTGCGACCTCAGGGTGGTCCGAACGTGATTATCCAGTCCATAACTATCTTGGCGCTCACGACATAAACCCGTCTCTTTTTTAAAAGACTGCAATTGTCCTTATGTTATGCCTGTGTGCATCACCGTTTTTTGGTGGTATATAGTGTTAGATTTCAATACCAATTATCCTCAAAGAGGGTTGCCCTGTAAAGCAAAACTTTCACCCCTTTTCTTTGCAAGATTTAGAATTCTAGTACATCTACGTTTCGCTAAATCAGTATAATTGCAACTTCCCAATAGCAAATCCATCTTGCTATTTATCTAAGTATTACGCTTTAAAGACATCGATGGTATATTAACCAATAATTGCCTCTTAGCCATAATACATCTATACATGGTAACCCTCGGTTTTAGTACTCAAGAACTTGGCAAAACTTACAAACTCTCCCTTAGCCAAATTGTCGCGTGGACGTATATTTCGTCAGCCTAGTTCTTCATTATTGTAAACCTGACTAAGATGCATTATTTAACATTGAAATAAATGACTTCGTAAGTTGTTCCCGAGTTTGCTGTTCCAAAATCCATTACACAGTCTCTGAACCTGTAAGAGTTCACATGAATGGAGGTTTTCATTAGATCAACTCGCGCGTCTTAACTTCTCCCTCTATAGGCATAAAAGAGTGTTTTTTCTTGAAAACAATGTACCCAATATAAGGCAACTCTTAAGCCTCTCGCCCGCAGTAATATCCACTTAGCAAGAAAAATTTACCGGAGGGTGAATTATTTGCAAAGTGTCTTTCGAGTGGTTGCTTTCATCTAACTTTGTTAAATTCGTCAACAAGACGAGATAAACAGAAAGTTAAAAGTTGCTTTAGCATATTCCCCATGAACCCTTTTCGCGTTTGTAGCAAACTAAATGCAAATGTAAACATTTACACAACAAATCTGATAAAACTTGCCTATACACGCAGAATTCGACTCACGGCGATTATTTGTCTGGAAAAATTGAAAATTGAATAAGCCCTTATGAAGGAATATTATGGCTTATTTTTCACTCAGGCTTCAAGACAGAATCCAGCATTAAATTTAAAGAAGGGTCCTTTAATTCCCCATAAACAGGAACAAGTTTTAAAAACAGCTTCAGCTCCATCGTCGCTTTTTTACGAGCCATTTTAAGTCGACTTAATCGCCCGCTAAGTTGTATAAAATACGATAAATTAGCGAAAACCCGACGTCACATCGGCGACAAATTAATTTCTGGGGAGCGGAGAAAAAAGGTACGAAAAATTGTCGATTCATTAGCATCTTCGCAAAAAGGTACCTTGGGGGCCTTTTTAATGTTTCGTGCTTTTCACACTTGAATGACAGTCATTAAAAAAGTTCCTTTTAACGTCGCACTCATTTTCGAAATGCGATTTTCATTAAATAAATTTTCGGCCGAACAAAAGCCAGCATCTCGTTATGTTCGGTATCCTTGGCTCAATCATTATCCGCACCTGACCACAATAACAACAAACAATAAATCATCACATGTAACTACAGATTCTCATTAACTCATCAAGAAACTTTGATCCGAGTGAGCGCTTTTTATTTTCACAAGATATTGGATCTTACGCACAACTCCTGACCAATCAGCTGTGACAATTATAAGGCGCTTGTGCAAGGAGCTCTACGATTGTCCAGGCAAAGATATTTTTCAATCAAATACTGAAACTGGGAAAAATGAGTATTACGAAACAAGCCAAATGATGGTTATACATTTTATTTATAGCTCAACACCAGCCCCATAACTCTTGTAATGTTATTTAACTAAATGGTTATTAAAATGTGACCACTGCAATGAAATGTCTCCGCATAAATTTCGTCCTTCATGTGCGCATTTAATTGATTACGTAATTAATATTATTAGCTGCATCTACATCATTTAGTTGTTACGAGTTTAATTCATTTTTTTCAATTAATTCCCTATAGCTAAACATAATTATCGTTCTACTTTTAACTTTAAATGAAGTAGTTTTCTTAGGTTTTGAAAGGCTAATTTTTGTAACCTTTGACAAAACACCAAAGTTTTAAAAGGAAAATTTACATCAAAGAGGGACTGAATAATAAAACTTCGGAACTTGTGAGGCAAAAATAATTCAAAATTACTTCACTCGTATGAAGATAATTGTTGTTTCCAACTTTGTTGAACGTACATATGTATGTAGTTAAATGCATTCTAGACGTTTGTATTCTCGGACTAAATTTTAAAGTACGTCCCTGCTGATTTTTTCGATTTCGTTTTAGGGCTACTAAATCGCTCGGATAAAAGGTTTCTGCTCCGGGGAAGTGAGCCGTGAGGTTGATTTAAAGTTCGGTTAAAGTGGTTTAGCTTTTGTCAGTCGTTCGCGGGATTAAAGAGATCTTGAAAGTTATTTGTGTTGTCGAAACATATAGGTTCTCAGATTTGTGCAAACGCGTTGAAAAACTGGATCCACGAACATAATAGCAATTATTACGCACATTTATATAGAACGTCGCAAAGTCAATGTCCGAAAAATTGGTAGGCAAAAAGTCGTTAGTCAACTATAGATTTAATGGAAATTTGGTGTCCGAGTGAGGGTATTTTATTTTTATAAAACTCGAGAGCAGGCAAGTGGATCCGAGTCATCAGTGACTTCAGCAAGCGTTTATGTGAAACACAATATGTTTACTCGGATGTTTGAGCAGCAGTACAATTTAATTAGTACCGAGATTCTTCAAATAAATTGCATGCAAATAGCATTTATTTTATACTATTTATAGCTATTTTTAAGCTTACTGAACCATCCCAACTGCCAAATTTCGGTGAAAAATTTAAAGGACAAAGATACTTGGAAAAAACATAATTTTGTTCACAAAAGTCACCCATTTTGTCAATAAAATTATCCCTATGAATCCAATAACTAACTAAATCCGCTTCTGATTGATTCAAGTAATTTATTCGTTTAAATCTGGTTGTGCACGAAACAAAATATGCCACATTTCCATGAAAACCACCCTTTGCAAAATCCTCCTCCGCCCTTTTCATAACCGCATCGGTATGAAACCAGTTTAAAACTTTCCTGACGGCCGCCTCTACCGTAAATACTGGACTGACTGCTTCGAAGCGACAAATTTATTGCCTTATCTTAAGTTTGAAGCATTCCAAGCGATATGCAAACTGGCAATATATTATGCAAAAATTCTCCCTTCCTGCTTAGATTCAAATTTATCATTCATGTGGACCTATATTATTTATGTATGTGTATTGCATCCATCCATTAAAATATCCGGGTAAAGTGGCGCAAAACTTCATAAAACCGAACCGAAACTAAGTTGCAAATCATCGCTTTAGAACGTAATTAAAGCAAAGAGCACAGAGGAAGTTAGTTTTAGACCGTTTCCGGGCAGGGGCCCCCTTTACAAACTATGTATTTGAGTTTTTAGCCTGGAGACACCACTTCAGCAAATTGTTATCAAGCTGTTTTTGTTTCCAGAATTGGGCGCCTGCAGGGAATTACACACACACCCCGAAATAGTTCAGACAGTTTGTTCTTTTGTACACATATATTTTAGCGACCATCCAGTTTATAACTAAGCTCCGGGGAAACTGAAGAGACCTCTAAAAATGCCGCAATACCGGACTCGTTAAAATGCTTTGAGGAAGAAGTGTGGGGATAGGGTTTAATGGGTTTATTAATATGAGAATCTGCAACAAGCTGAGGCCGGAGAACAATAGTACAATGTGTTCGCCATTATATCAAGAAAGTAGTCGTGTTCTAAGGTCTTTGTGCAGAAAATATTATAGAATTTTTTGAAAATAATCAAAAATAGTAGTTATATAAAATAAAAACACCAGTAACATAGAAACTCTGACAAGAAAAAGATCACAATACTGCCTTACTTAACGTTTATGGTGATGATATAGGTATTTATAAAGCAAACTCGTATTATATTTCGACTCTGTCAATTCCTGAAGCTTCCGCCTTGGAAACTGTACCAATCTGCATATTGATTTTCTAGCTCTAATTCTAAATAATGTTAAATGTATTGGTTAGCTTGAGGCATATCATTGGCCTTGAAAGTTTATGCTTCGAATCTCCCTACGAGGAATTTCCCATACAGTGGAAAGGAAAAAACGTTTATATTGTAATCAGAAATATTTTAGATTGTGGAAGTTTTATAATAAATTAATAATCAGATTCAATGTCACATAACTCCGATAACGCCCAATTGGCTGCTGTATACAGACAATAATCACAACACTAAATATCCCCTTATTCAATTTACAGTATTGCGGCATTGAAAAGATCTCGTTAATTTATCATCCATATGTGACGGGGAACTAGTGCAATAATTATTAATGAGTCATACAGAGCTACATAGCGAACTAGTCATTGTCAGGCTAACGCCGGTATTACATTTCGATCCCGTATCGTAATGTGCTTTACGTATGTTTATCCTACTGTGAATAATTATTTAGTTATCACTAAGAAGGAAGAGCCTAACATCAAATAATTGAAAACAAAGCTGATGAAATTCATATTGTGGCTATCATGCCTAGCTTCGGGAACTATCTTCGAAGCTCTCAGGATGCTTACTGTGGCTTAGTGAATCGATTGGTGGTTAGGCTGAATTTCGAATCGAACAATGGCCCTTTGAATGGCTCTTCAGTTGTATTAGGGTAAAATAAGCTGCCCGAATTCCGAAACAAAATTCCCGGAAAAAAATCTAATAAAAGATCCCCTCTATCGCGCGCATTGAAATTGATCGCCGAAATATTGAGAGTCGTAAACCAAATGGGAAATAAGAAATTCAATACATTTACCGATTGTAAATCACCATCAACAATCGAGAAAAATTGATAAAAACTTTACAACCACCAAGAGAATTAATCTTCGGAGGTATTAAGGCAAATAAGCGAACTTGATAGATGAAGAAATTTGATTTTTGTGGTCCATCGGTGCATTTAATTGCTTCTAAATATCAGTTTACGCAACTGACACTCATGCACACACACGCACACACACGGATTGGTGATTATGAAAGGGGATTTTTAATTGATTAGTGCTAATTTCGCGTGTGTTTGCCAGCTTTTACAACTATGTTGATGTCAGTTTAATTAAAATGGCTTGTAATGATGTGCAATATCAAATAATGTAGAGCATTTATGCGGGTATATGGATAGTATAAATTTACAGTTGCCATGCCGCAGGAATTTTGCCTTAAGAGACTTTCACTTTGACCTGTTGTTACTCAAATGTGGAAGCTGGAAATGAAAAAAAAATCCCTTTTTCCCCTATTAAATTATTCACCAGAATATTTTATATGAAATATGGAATATTATCAATAATCCATTGGAATTCATTGAGAGACGGAAAATTCTTTCACTATTTTGTTCACAGACTTGTTATGCACTTGTGTTTTTCAACAAGCTAAAACCCAAAAATTGGTTTCAGTTTTTGCAATATTAAAAAATGTGTTTTCTCGATTGTTTTATTTGCTAAAATTATAATTTCCCAAGAACTTTCATTATGGCAATTACTCATTCTCATCTGCCTATGAAAACGCAGAAAACCACCCATAAAAATGTTTTAGAGCCCATGAACAATCGTCCTCAAAAACCCAAATTTAGTGGAGGTCGAAAACGCGCTTCCTTTAAACGCCTATAACTTACTTAGATAAAACAGTTACTACAGCAGTTATTACTACCATTAAATATATAAATTGAAAAAAAGCAGAACTTTATTTTCGTTTTCCCGTCAACCCTCTAGCTATAACCGCAATGGAACAATGAGTCCCCAAATTAGCAAGCAAAAATAAACAAATAAAAAAAATATATTTGAAAAACGATAAATAGTACAATTTTGTGCCTAACGCTATTCGATGGTGGATTGGAGTTCGAAGAGAAATTATCAATATTGAAGTTTGCCCTTTAGCGGTAATTTCCGGAAAGTTATTTCTTTTTTTTCGAAAGAGATTTATATAAAACGTAATAAAACTCCAAGATGGTGAAGTTTGTATTAATTTACGTTTAAGTCAGTTTAATGTGCAAAGTTAAATATGGTTAATGCGAGTAAAATGCAAATTCTCTAACAGATATCTGTAATTATTATTGGAAAAAATGATGACAAAATTGTGACGGAAAATTACCTTTTTATCCACTAAAGTATTTATCTAAAAACTTTGAATTAGAGGTGACAATATTGATCCCGCACTGAAAAAACATCGTGAAACAGTAAATTGCCTTCACTAGTTTGCGCAACAATTTGATATACAGGGTGTTGGTAATTCGATACATTCCTTTAAGGGAGTAATAGAGCTTGAGGTAAGGGCTAAATTTAACCCAACTTACCTTAGTACTAAAGTTGATAATAATAAAAATAAAGGGTATCAAAGTGGAAAAAGTCATCAAAATCATATTTTCTTTAATATCTTATGATTTCTTTCAACTAATTTTGAAAAATTATGTATCCGGGGGTTTTTTGGGATGAGAAAAAAAAAGGTATAATTTATTGAAGGCTCTAGAAGCAACGGTTTCCAAGAAAAACGCATTTAAAGCTGATGATGTAAAAATAATTTCAGCATTTATTGAATTATCGTAACAATTGTAATAATAATTGCTTTTATTACTAATACTAACTAAAATATTTAAAATATAATTAAATATTGCCGTAACTCTTAAACAAACGTTTTCGGCCAGAGTAACTCATGAAAAAATTAGAAAATGGACACGTGCGTGTATTAGAAGGAGGAATGACTTTCAACAAGACCTTAAATAATTAGAATAAAGTAACTATTATTTTCATAGGAAACAGACAACGGTCCTTTCAAGTACTATAATATTAATAGGCATAAAAAAATTCAATAAATACTGAAATTATTTTTACATTATTAGCTTTAGGTGTGTTTTTTTCGGAAACAATTGCTTCTAGCGTCTTCAATAAATTATACTTTTTTTCTCATCCCAAAAAACCCCCAGATACACAATTTTACAAAATTAGTTGGAAGAAATCGCAAGATATTAAAGAAAATATAATTAATTTTTTCAACTTTGACACCCTTTATCCTTGTTATTATCGACTTTGGTACTAAGGTAAGTTGGGTTAAATTTAGTCCTTACCTCATGCTCTATCATTCCCTTAAAGGAATGTATCAAGTTACTAAACACCCTGTATACTTGATGTTCCGAGGATAACACTATTATCTATTCAAACTTTGAAATAGGTGTTTTCCATTATCTCATCTCAGAGTCGAGATTTAAATAGAAAGTATCGATCCCCATTAACGCCCAGGCACTTTTAGGCCCTGCTTCCACAGCGAAATCCTAGGAGAGGACCCTCCTAATCCATTAAAACTTTGAGTAAATCTAAGCTCGGAAATCATAGCGATGCAGTGCTAATGGCGTAATTTTAAAGTTTAACTTTAAAGAGTTTTGCCTCTGCTTTGGCCGACCGATCGCTTTGAGAGAACTTGTGTATCTTCCAAACAGTTGGAAATTAGTTCGGGCCCTTGAACAGTCCGACAACGTTTAACATTAATCCGTTTTGTTGCAGATTGGCAAATAGTGCCGGGAGTTAGACTGTCTAAATGCCTGTGATACGAAGCGTCGTAGTGCGCCGTATGAAGTTCGCCTCCTCTTCAAGATGATACGAGACCAGGATTTGTCCCCGTTTTCAGAGTACCAAAGCGCGTTTCTCAGGAGAGCCTCCCCTCCAGGTGATCATTAAAGTTACAACTTCAGTACGACAACGGCCTAATTTTTTGAATTTGAGTTAGGCAGTCCAGGAACTTCCGCAAAGAAATGCTGTTACGCCCACAAAGACTCAAACCTCTACTCGACTCAACAATCTTCAATCTTCTGCTGCTGCTACTCATGTCCAAGTCCTAAGTCCACGTCGATACTCGCCACCCTCGGAGTGTGCTTCCTAGTTCTGGGGTACACAATCATAGGAGCGTTCATATTTATGGCCCTTGAAGGTACGGTTGGATATTGCTAAATTGACAAAGTTTTCAATGCGATTCGTTAAAAGTGACGGAATGCCCAGGGACATAATTAAAAGTTCCGTAAAATGGATTTTCGAATTATTGCCATTATGCTTTGGGGGTGGTTAAATTTGTTTTTGGATACGCGTTATTACACGTCCATTCAACGGGACGGCAATAATTTATGGACGGTTCGTGGAACTCAATTATGAAGATATACATATAAACTGAAATTAGTTCTGGAAAAAACAATTATAATGGCGGCATCGCGGCAGTCATTTGTCTAAACGGTGCTTCACGTTATTGGACAAAATTGACTGACAGATACATATTGCCAAGTTGCGTGAAATATTCTCCTCGTCTTCTCAACAACGCCGCGTCGCCTAGACCTCCCCACACAACATTAAATCCCTACATTGACCTACAAAAAATAATCAATTTCCGAGGTAGTAAACGCGCAAAACTAAAATATACTGACTATTCCATTTGAAAAAGTCAACTTTTTGACGGCACAGTATGCGTATTCAATACCGGCCTTGTGGGGGGCGAGGTTGGACGACAGACCAGGAAAGGCGGCGGACTTTCTTAGTCGGCGGTTTTTCTTAGGAGTATGGGGGCGGCGGTGGAAAACTTCTTGAACTCACGATTTTTTCAGGTGATCTTTACCAGGACACTGCCGTCGCTGCTTCAAAACTGAACCCCCGATCTGACAACACTGCAATAGGGACCCTAAGGGCGGAAACCGTCAGCCGACTCTGGAGTATCACCGAGGATCTGAACATTCTCTACAAAGAAAATTGGACCAAATTGGCCGCCGAAGAAGTGCTAGTATTTCAGAACGCGTTGTTTCAGTCTCTCAGAAATGGTGAAAGTGGCTACAATGTGCAAATGGGAACTACCTCGATCTTCTACCAAAACGGTCACAAATGGAGCTTCAGCTCAAGTTTTTTATACTCGTTGACTTTGATTACTACTATCGGTAAGCCAAAAAGAAAGTTGTGTTGAGGTAATATAAACCCTTGCCTTTGTGGGCCTTCCGCCCAAAGGGAAACTTTCCCTTTGGCAAATAGCTGTGGGGGACCGTCAAAAGTCACCTACAGAAGTTAAATTTCCCCTTCACTAACACAAAATATAACGAGATTTCTCACATCCTATCAAGTTTTATTACTCTCGTTGTTTACACGCGGCATCCTGCTCGCAGGATTATAAAATCTAGGAAACAATGTTGTCGCCCCCGCAAGGAATACAAAATCGAACAATTCAAAGCCATCACTTTGTCCACTCGCCGAGTTAGTAGCCACTTTAGATGGAGTTTGGTCGAAACTTAAATTGAACCGCGGAAATTTACTCGCTTAACATGCCAGTCTCGGTAGTTACGTCTTTTCATCGCTACTTTGTATGGCATCCAAAGGATCCTGGAGTATATCCATAATTGGGGTATTCCGGGTATTAGACTTTTTCGTTGCATTTCTCGCATGAAATCTAATATCTTTGCTGGAGGCTTGAGGAACTCTTTAATTAAAAACGTGCTGTTTCTGGGTAATTTCATTAAACTGCAAGTTCCAACATTCCTGCCACGTTAGGTAATAGAAAAGTGAAGACAAATAGAAGAAATACGGGCTATTTCAGCTTGCAAATGCACCAACGTAGAAATCTTGCTCGAAAATGAATAGGAATATGGCGTTCAGTGCAATATTTTCATTTTTTTAATTATTTTTATTCGGTTTTGCCGGTTATCAGTCATCATCTTTCGATTCCAATGTCGCCATCGGCGATCTGAATTTTGAAAACGATCAATTCATCAAATCCACATAAACATCTACCAACGTTCTTAAAGGGTAGATTACAACTGAGTACTGATATGTTCGTTTAAAGATCGTTAAAATAAATTCCTTTTAACAACAAACTAAGTGCCTAAATGCGATGTGTAAAGTAAGTATTTAAGGCCTCGCATCTCCCAACTCTAACAAACGAGTATAACCGAACACAAAAAGACTTAACACGCTCGGCCATGCATGGCGCGCGCACATAAACCACCCTTACGGCACATCCATTTTAGGGACACACTGTTAATTACCTGTTATGTACGTAATCCGATTTGTAAAGGATGACCTCTCCGGACAGTAACAAACGACCGTCTGGAAGGAGCAAATGTAAAGTTTTCGTCCGGGCAAGAAACAAAGGATAAAGTCCATCCAGTTCTTGACACGCTTTGGCGCCGATCCGTTTCCGCGGTTATTGGTTTTCTTAGTCTTCGTGCCAGAAATTGATACCCTTTTCATGCCTAGATTTTAATCTGGCTTTGAGAACTTGTCAATAAGTTCCGTTCGGAGAGGATATAGGAAAGCCTGACGTTGGAAATTTCGTGATGCGATCGAACATCCAATTTGGGATACCGGAATATCTTGATGGGATGAAAAATGACGCGAGAGGAACATAATTCTTCAAATTTCGACAAATAAGCTTAATAAAGCAAGGACATGCTATAGATTTCTCAGCTAAAAAGGTCAATTCTTTAATAAGCATAGAAGTACTTCCCGCTTCAGTTTCCCTCTCGCAAATGGAATTATTGGAATTGAGTAATAAGTTTATATAGAAATTTTCCGTACCTTTATTAATAAATTTTCAAGTGGCTCGTTATAATGCATTTCTCTGTGTTCTGGCATTTGCCTTTAAATCGGAAAATCTGCGTAAACACTCTGAATCCAGATTACGTTTTGCAAATAAATAAGACGCTCCATTATCGCAGATGTTCGGATTACCTAGAAACAACATTGGCTTTCCGGGTTGATTTACTAATTGAAGATTACCTAAACATATTAACTGTCATCTTTCGACATAAAAGAAAACTGAGAAACACAGTTTTCATCTTCAGTAAATTACAGGTCCTTCAATGAAGTTGGAAGTTCGAAAGGGATTGTGAACTTTCTTTCATTCTGTGGGGGGACTTTAGAACCTGTCGATAAGTTTTAATAACTCCTTTAAAGAGAAATGTGTGCTTTGGCTGATGTGTCGATTAAAAGCAAATAGCAATAAGGGAAGATCTATAATATCTGGAAAACACAATATTTCTCCAACAATTTCTCTCGTTGACACCAACTTCACGAAAATGCTATGCAAGAGATTGCATTCCGGCTGTGCGATCATAGAAATATGTATGTCATCACGGATATGATACTTATGCATTAGGGCCGTCGTATTTCCGTCTGCTTTTTCGTATTCACATCTGTGATCTGGTAGGTATGCAACTTTCAAAAGACTTGTGGGCTTTTATATTGCGGAAATATTATATGCAACGCCAGTCTCGGTATAATATCCGGGCTTCTCCAGGAAACAATGCGTTCGAGGCATTACATTTAAACACGAGTTTATTATGAGGACCAGGAGAGCTGCATTTAACGGTTGATTACTCTAGTTATTACAAGTAAAGTCAATTAGAACAAATTAATTAAAGATGTGTGGGCATTTTCAGTTTCAACACGAACTCTCAGAAGTGATTAACTTACTTAATCGCTATGTCTTTAAGTTGATAGGCTGTTAAAAATTAAACTTGTTCGTGGTTCGCCAATGCTGTGCGAATATCAATCCTCGCATATAATCGGCTGGGCTCTTCACTGGCGGGTCGTCTAATTTTTCATTTTAATTTGTGTCATTAATCGACAGGCATTTTGATTGTTTATGGCTGTTCAGCGATGATTAGTATCTTCGATGAACTTTGCATCCGCCAGTCACCACCAGACTTGGCTGTATTATTTCAACACTGAAAATGTCAATCATGAAAGTGCCTTGGATTTGAAGTCATCTATCTTTATTATATGTTGTCAGACGAGAAAATCATATATCATACCAAGGAGAATGCTTTACAGACAAATTTTTTTGTGAAAATTATCAATTTCCACCACTGTGCCAGTGCACTCTTTAACCGGTTGAAAGGACCAACAAACACGTTATGCTTCTAGTTCGGGGTGACCTGAAGCGTATATGATCCTTCTCATAGGGCCAAAGTGGGATTATTCCGCAAAATGGCCTCCAAGATAGTTATGGACTGGATAATCACTTTCGGATCGTCCCGAGTTCGCACACGGCTTCATGCAAAAATAACCGGCAATCTTTCTGACTAGAGTTTAATGGTAAAATCTAATAATTCACATGCTAATATCGATAAATACGAAGAATAAGGAAGAGAAGATTTTTTGGGTGGGGGCCTTAGAGTCAAATAAAATAAATATGTACATTAAAGGGGTTGGTGCCCGCGCTTAAGGTTTTTATAAAACCAAAGGCAAACATGAAAAAAACTGCGGGAATCAAAAGAGGAAATCACAACTCAACATGTAAAAACTTCTGCTCAATATGTATTTATCACAAGTTTGTTATCGTAATACCAGCTAAGCTGCTTCTACGGCATCGTAAGTAGATAAACATTAATAGAATTAAGTATGTAGATACCTAATTTGACTTGTAAATTATATCAAGAACTTAAACTTGAATTAAATTTAATTATTGAAGTCTGAAATTAATTAAAAGTATGGAACATTCTTGCCAATTTTAGTAATCCTGCTCCACTTATAAATAAATATATATGTATATGTATATAACTTACAGTGATAGGAAGTGTTGAGATGTCGATCTGGTTGAAGGGGCCAACAGATACATTAGTAGTGCTTCCCATGGGGCGTGTCCTGAAGCGTGGATGCACTTTCTGGCAGGGCCGAAGTGTCCGTAAAACAGCCACCAAAATATGCGGTTATGGTCTGGATCATTACGTTCGAATTACCCTGAGATCGCGGTCTCAGAAACACCGTTTCGTGTAAAAATAATCAACAAAGCTAAGGTTTATTGATAAAAACTAATGATTTCCGCACTAATATCGACGAAAACGAGCAATAACGAGACTAAGCAAGCGGCCGGCGATTTCACAAGACCTGTCGTACTACCTAAGCCCGCCAGGACGGGGTGCTGTTCCCTTAATAACAAATAACAAAATACTGTCAACATCGGATAGCGTGGTTGCCACGTTGACTTGGGTCTAATAAGACAGGCCAATAACGTCTACAAATTACCCAATCGAATCACGTGACTTAATTATTCCAGTGTCTAATTGGTGTTCTCTTTAGATAAAAATTCTTATGTAAAATCATAGATTGCCTTGGATATCGGCGTCCATTACTAGTTGCCGTTGCATACGGCAAGGCCCGTATTGGACCTTCTAGTGTTAAAAATTTGAAATTTGAAACACGTTTTAGGACTTCCATGTTTTTCCAGGTAAGAATTGTTGGAAATTAGAAGACATAGTCGTGGATAAACGAGAAAATAACAACCTTCACTGTAGCCACGCGAGGCAACTTCTCGTTTTCCTTGTTCACGTGCCAATTGTGCTTTGTTAAGATGTTTCACCTTTGGAGAGGAAGCGTCTGTAATCGTATTTCCTATTGCGAGAGAATTTCTGACAATACTTAGAGAAAACCATTCCAAATATCCTATATATCCTTCCCAAATATTTGTTAGAGCTCTTTTTAAACTCCCACGGCTAGTTGTTATAAAGTTTTAAAGAAAGGTCCTTAAGGAAAATAGACGATACTTGCTGAAATGTTCCTCTGGGTTATCACAACATTTAATTAAACTTCTACGTTTCATGGGTGAATAAACAACTGCCACGAAATTGAAACAAATCTTGGCACCGCATTATAATATTCCACGGGATATAATGTTATGTAGAAGCAGGGATTTATGCCAGCTACAAATTACACAATATACTCAGTCGCGGGGGCAAATTTTACCCCATAAAATGGTCCTGTTTCACGGTTACGTATTACAACGAGATCATTAATTCCGGTCAAAAATCGCATAGGCATCAGCGGCAAATATCATTTGAAGCGACACATTTCCGAAGTGTCCATAAATCAAACTTGAATCGAATATAACGAGGAAAGTTATATCATGAGAAGTATCTTGATTATCATAAAATATCAGTCAATCTTGACCCATTCTAGAACGATCCATTACATCCTTCTAATAATATAATCTGACAACTAGAACAATAGGCTTAGATGCGAGTCTCTGGCTGTAATCCTTCTTAGAAGATCTGACAGCAAACATGGGGCCAAGGCTTCTTTCAACCAATGAATTTCCAGTGTGTTTGCTCCGCTTTTATATGTATATATGAGGACTTTAATAGTCGCAAAGATCTTTAAAAAGCACAGAGTTTGTTTCAGCTTAAATTCAAGCTTATTTGTGTTTTAGTGGAATATGAAAATAATCTTTTTTGCCAAGAAATAGACGTCATGAAAAACTGAAATTATAAAAAGTTGTTTAAAAACTCTTCGCTTTCATCGGTCTGTGCCGTTTCACAAGCATCAAAGCCACCACTATTCTAGGAGACCGTGAGAAAAATACTTTTCTAATCCGGAATGATTATTCAGTATATCAAATTGAAACATGCATACATTAAAATTTTCTAATATTTTCTGTCATTTGAAAATTTATTTAAATTTCTCTACGTAGACATATTTGGGGACGAATGGTCAAGACCGAAAAAGTTCTTAAAAGGAAAAACTCTTAAGAATATATTTTATGCGGAAAAGTCAAATATCTTTATTTTTGGTAGTCAAATTTAAACTCCTATACTAATATAAAACAAAAACAGAAATTTCAACAAACTGGAATTAGTATTTGGCTGATAATCCCTTACCACCAATTGCATCTCTTAAACTGGATAGTATAATGTTAGAAATTTCATGATTTCTAACAGGAACGTTCAAATGGTGTCATAAATGCTCAATTGTATTGAGGTCAGGACTTTGCGCAGATGATTCCATGACTTTGGGGCATTTACATAACAATCAAGTTTTAATTTTTTTCATTTTCTTAATAATAAATAAAACTATCCTTTATTTTTTACTTCTCAGCACTTTGCTTAAGATTATAAGATGTTACGTTAAACATTTTGATTGATACTGCCATCAATAAAATAAAGGTCACCAGGACCTTTGGCAAATATACAACCTCATACCATTAAGGATCCGCCACCTGTGTATTTTACAGTTCTTCGCAAATCCTTGAATTTTAATGCTTAGTTGGGTTTTCTCTATACTCTAGTTACTCCATCAAACCGAAAATGTTTAATTTGGTTTCGTCCGTGAATATCACTTTGTTCCTAGATAAAATATATTTGTCTCTGTGTTCTTAAGAAAATTGAAAACGTTTAATTCTGTTTGCCTTCCTTATGTATGACTTCCTTCATGCCACTTTCCCACGAAAGTTGTTTTTGTGCAATAAATTTCTAATTGTTTGGAAATTAGCTTTCTTCTTTAATTTTGCCAATTTTAAAGCAAATAATTTTGAATTTTCTACAATTTTGTGTGGAATCCAACGTTCACCTTACTTACTATTATAAAAATCTTCTTGAAGATTTCCTAATTTTATTTTTTATTTAATGATTAAGAATATAACGTTTTCTAATTCTTTCTACTGTGGTATATGGTCTATCAATAATTTTTCCGATTTCCTAGTATGATTTTTCAAGTTTATGACAATGAATCACCAACCCTCTCTTTGTTAAACTTGTTTGGCCCCTCTGACGTCCTATTGCTCTAAAGGTGTCAATTATTACACTTGCAATTTCGTTAAAACTTCACCGGAATGTAATAAAGTAAATTTGGAATTACGCAACAGATTCAAAACATATTTATTAGTTATGAATCCACGGTATACGAATTTCAGTTTGATAAAAAAAAATTATAAAAAGTATTGTTTCGCCTGCAAATATTTAATCGCACGAATTTCTGATAAAATCCTATCGTCCTTGACCATTCTTCATGAAATATACACAGAAAAATTTAAATAAATCTTTAGCTAACAGCAGGGAATGAAATATTAGAAAATTTTAAAGTGCACGAGTTTAAATTTAATATACTGTAGCTCCATATGCGCACATCTAACAGTTTGATTATGAGATAAATTACCGTCTTACAATAGTTATTTTTTCCCTGTTGGGTAGGCTGCAATTGATCTATTGTCGAACAGAAAAGTAAATTGTTTTTCTAAAGTGTTGTGAAGCTAACTTACGAGAATCTTAGAGTCAGTAGATGCCCCATATTTATAATTATTTTTAATTTGTTTTTATAAGCATTTGACTTCAATTAAGGAACAATATAGATATGCGTTTCGTAAAGATATTGGCGCACTCGTTCCTTGCCAACTCAACACAAATCTGTGCACTAATGCGCTGTCTTATCAAACTTGTATCTTAATGTACTGTAAGTAGAGTGTAGAGCATTACTACATTCGATATAACTAATTATGTTGATAAATCTATTTGATATTAGTATTACTGCCTAAAATTACTTACCCAAAACCACTCCCGTGCATCTTATCATAATTACATGACACAACATCGAAATGATTCCACAGTAAAGTCTCAAACTTTGGTAACGTCGTTAACATAATAACATAATCCTATTAAAACTTTTGATGCCATATTATTCGATATTACTACTAGTCTATGGGGGACTTTCGTGTAAGTTTGACGTTCCAGGGAATCTTGGTTTTGCGAAAACCCGGATCGGCAATAAAACGCTAAATCTCGACTCACTCGATAGATTTTACTGCTTCGAATTTACATATACAGTTGTAAAGGGTAAAGGGTAAAGTCCAGTTTTACATTATTCGGTTACTGAGATTCAAAAGGGCGTCGCTAGATGGAGTCGCATATTTAGGCGGCCATCTTTGTGAATAACATTGTATTTACCAATGTTTGGTATCAAATTACCAATCTGAGCATAACTTAATTTACAACGGCCGCAATCCCTGTTTAAATCGGGCGGTATTGAAAGTGAATTCTCGGAGGTGTAATTTAATTTCGGAGGGCGATCTCTGGAGAAACTCGACGATGCTAAAACGCCGTTGAAAATTAAGGAACTTTGTGATAAATTATGTTGTCGCCATATTGCAACGTTTAATAACAAAGCAAACATTAATTTTAAGTAGTGCGAGTTTTGCTATTTAATTATGCCTGAATTGATCCCGCGTTATTGTGAAAAGTCAGCTTCAGGACTTCTGGGTGTCTTTGTAATAATGGACCTTAGAACTTGGTTAAGACTTTTTTTGAATTAGAAACAGAATCGTGTTGTAAAATGGCCTATGCCAGAGATAACACAAATAGCGACTAATGAAATTATGATGAAATGATATATCAAAGCCGTTGTTCCGTCAGATAGCGGTCGTTGTTATATATCAACGATAACCCTGTGAATTGGAAATTCCATCAACTATATGATGACATCTGATAATTAAAGCGAGAAGGACACGGTGAATTGAAGCTCAACTAACCCCCCAATGTTTTCATTACCTGTAGCTATTTTCATCTACATCCATAAAAAAAACTAATAAATGGCAAAAAATCGCGAAATTAAACTGCGCCATACAATTTTCCAGCAAAAATAAATCTCTCCTTATGAAGTGGCTTGAGCCAAGTACTCTCCGGGAGTATAAAATGAAAATGTACATTAAACTGCCGCGATAAAATTTCCCTTGGATCGTTTTAGAACGGAATTATGTTTATTTTTCCGAAAAATGCACTTTAGTGTTGTGGGAGTTTGAACGCCACCAGAGAGACTTGTGTTTCTGCTTGTGAAAGGCCAGTAAAAAATTAAAGTAGCAAATATCATCCCGAGAAACAATTTTTAAATTAATTCTCCCAGTATATAGCAGAAAATACGGCCATGCCACACCTCATGCATGTGCAATCTGCCGGAAAAAGACTGGATCTTTAGCACATGCGAGCACCGCCGCATTTCAATTTCCATTTCATACATTTTTACGTTTAGAATTTTGCATTTTAGATTGCGTCTGGGCATCGAGGCTCGATACGGTCACTTGCAATTTAATGGAGAGGTTTCATTGGGGAGCAGCTGGTTTGCATTTCTGTAGCGGACGTAATTTAGCGGCATTACATGAATTTTACATGCGTAAGTTTCCATCGAAGTTCATTTATTCGGTCCGAATGACCGGAATGCTCTTCGCATAAACGCCCTCGAAGCGCAAATTGTGATTGGGCAATTGCCAGATGTAACGTTCGTGCTTTATGAAATGGCAACGCGTACGCTTGGTTTACATTGTGTGTATTGCGTCTTATTCCAATAGACATTTTTAGATCCTCTATGTACCCTACTAGTAATTTTCTAAGTTTATTGGATTTGCTTATCATTATTTTTCTCTATCTTTTTAACATGAATTTTTATATCCCTCCCGATAGGAATTTTGTCCTCTCGGCAAAAACCTACATGCCCAAAGAAAATAAATATATTTTTCTCCAGAGACCTTACCCTGTCAGCAAAAAGTAATATAACCGGAGCGAAGATATTTTTCTAACTTCTTATATGCTAACAAACTCTATTGTGATTCGTTTAATCAAAAACCTTTCTAGGCCATTATTTGCAACAGTTTTAATGAGGAGAATTTACAAAACGTGGTAAAAACGAGCAATAATAGATTCTCCCGTTTGGATGGATCATTATTTACCGAGGAAATTTATTTTCTGTGGACGTCCTATAAAATATGTCCTAGACGCTTCCAGATATGTCCAGATTTTATTTATTACCTCAGAAAATAAAACAATATTCACTTATTATTTCTCAGTTGTTTCGTATTTTTGTCCTTTCCTTCCACGACCACTAAGGAAATTTGTATTTGTAACGAATGGAACATGATTGCCAATGAAAACGGTTATTTATTTGCTTTTATTATTCTATAATCAATCATATAGTATATAACAGATAAAAAAATTCAATCTTAAATGGTAATTCGACCCATAAATCCCTGGGAGGTATTTGGCAATCTCCATAAACGTCTCATACAGTTATATTTTGCCGACTACGTTTCAGATACGTTTCGATGGTTTGCATTTTTGCCGCGTATAGTTTGGAAATACTACTTGCAAGTTCCATTGAAACTAAGAGACCATTCTGTCATTTACTGGATCAGATTTGTGAATGGATTAAATTCACAAACCGATAGAAAGAAAATTGAATTTTTCATCACACTATAAATCCCGGATTGCGGCAAATTACACAAAATAGGTTCCGACGAATCAGTTCAATTTACTGGAACTCGACCCGTAATTTTTTGCTTACAAAACATTGCGGATTCACAAGAGTTTATTCGCTTTATTAAATTCGCCATTTCAGGGTTAAATGCAGCCCTTATTCCAGCCATTATTAGTTCTCCTTTCTAGTTGGCAATCTGAAATTATTATAGTACTGATGTTACTTGTTTATTGCAGTTAGCATTATGATGTGCTTTTAACCATGTTTTACCACTAAAATATTTTGTAATATTAAAAAATTACATATATACGCTTCTACGAACCTCGGATTCATTTAAATATTGTGGTTGAAATGAAATAATATCTGATAACAGGGGCAATTTTCCCGGAAAATCATCAAACTTCTCTGTTTTAATAACTAAAGCCCACATTTCTAGCAGATATACCATGCATTATTTTTTATGGTAAAGTTATTTCGAAAATACATATACGAACATGAATTAGAACGAACAAAATTGAACAAAAAAAAACATATTCCTGTAATTTTTTGTGCTGATTTTCCGGTTTTTTGAGTTCTTTTTCCAACCTCCTATCTTTTATGATTACCGAGATTCTCATCGCTCGGCTCCAGAAATTAACACTCTGTGTATCGTCAGCAATAAATCGCACACATATAGCGATAGGAAAACTATTGAACAAGACCGCACTTAGGCTCTTATAAAATGTAATAAAGGACAACATATGTATGAACTTATTGCTAATATAATTTTATAAATTAAAAATTGGAACATTTGAGGATGTCAACAAGTCACAAACAACAATAAGTAAAAATTAATAATATGCATACAGATACGTACAAAAGCAACGAAAATGAAACTAATTGCAACCCTGTAAAAACGATTCGCCACCTGCAAATGTAGACCAATCCGCGGCTGGCCACGTGGTGGATGACGCGTTTATTATTAGTTTGATCGTGTCTATCTCGAAAACAAATAGACCATAATTTGGGGCTGTGATGCTGCTGTTAAACCACAGAAAAATTCTTGTACGAGTATTTCGCGCTTGGTGCATGTTGCCATCAACAATTAGTTACTTAATATTTAACATTATGTCCAAAGTTAAACCAACTGTCGATGAATGGATAGGGGGCTATTCGGAATTAAAATGTGAGAACACCAAATTAATTTGTAGGGTCTCTGCGAAAGCACTAAGCTTTAATCCGACTATAAATTTGAAGCAGGCGCCAAAATTATAGTTTCTAGATGAACTGCGACAAAAAATGCAATATAATTTCGTGCATTAAAACTGCAGTTTATTAACAAAATTTAAAGACAAAGGAAGACACAATTATTATACCCAAGTCAACGTGGCAACCGCGCCATGTAAATAGTCTTTTATTTTGTTTGTTGCCAAGGGAACAAACACCCCCTTTGGGGAGTTTGGTAGTACGATGGGTCTTATGAAATGGCGGGCCTCTTGCTCTCTCGCGTTATTGCTTGTTTTTATCGATATTAGCGCGTAAATCATTAGTTTTTACCCATAAACCTTAGCTATAGTTGCATTAGAGGGTTGTTGGTTATTTTTGCACGAAATAGTGCCTCGAAGACTGCAAACTCAGGGTGACCCGAACGTGATTATCCAGTCCATAACTACATCTCTTGGCGGCCATTTTGTGGAATTACCACACTTCGATCTTACCAGAAGGATCGTCCACGCTTCAGGTCACGCTCCACCAGGACAACAGAATTTTGGCTATTTCAACCGGGTCAGCGTCACATCAGATATTTTACAATATTCCACTTATGTAAGTAACTAACAACTCGTTTAGTTGCTTGCTTAAAAAATGCACTGGGAGGTACAAGACTCTCCAAAATATAAATTTTTAGAATTTCAATTTTACGTCTATTTTAATTCATGTATTTTATGCCATTTTACGTTCAGAGTGTGTGAAAATTTCGTCTTTTTAGGCCCTTTTTAAAGATTCTTGATGCTTAAAAATCTGCACGTTATTAAATATACATAGTTCAATTAAAAATTGTACCATAAGACTTGCATTTACAGAGTTTCTGGGAATTATCCAAGAGGTGCAATATATCAAAAAAGGGGCAAAGTTTCATCTTAAATAGCAATTTATCAATTCATTCTTCAATTTAAAAAAAATTGAAATTATATTCTAAGGCATATAAACTAAAAAAGTGTAAGTCCCATGTAGATTTGGATATTTGAGTACGAATTTTGTCACAAATATCTGTTTTATGGAAATTAAAGTTGATATCAAGAAACAAAATCGGTTTAAATAATTAAACTTTCTAATACATTCTAAAGCTAATGGTAAATGCTTCTCTTTCATATTCATATTGCTTCTATTCTCGGTTATCTAGTACATTAAGCTAAATATATGAACTCGTTCCTCCATACTGACAAGATTTATTCATAAGGCTTCTAACCTCATAAATTGGGAATTATTGAAACTGCACTCTTTTGAACCAGCGGAGAATTTTTATGACCTTATATTTCAGAAACTCCATAATAATATGACAAAAGTGTGGAATTCTAGAATGGGAAGTGATCACTTTCCGATCACGATTTGTCTATAGAGAAATTTATTCGCAAGTTTAGATACAGGCCTGCGCTTTATTTATTTGTTTATCTAACTATGCAGATGAGTATTGGACTGCTACCAATGCAAGCAAAGTTAAATTAATCCATTTAATTTCCTCTAAAGCCCAATGAAATTCTCATTTTCCTGCCCTGAACTTTTAAATCTGCGCAGTTCGTGATTCCAGATAAGCGCCCGCTATCTGCTGTCGGAATCCGAAACTAATATTAATCACTTGACAGTACTCAGCTGTGAATTAGGTATGCCAAAGCGCAACAGACATTTGATTTTAAATTACTTATGAATTTTAAAAAATCAATTCAAAGTCCAAGGTGATAATCAATATCTGACTGAACTGACAGGTATTAATCTGTCAAATCGTGTTAAACACAATGACGCATTAAAAAAACTTCACTGGGTCTAAATAATTTGGCAATACTTCTTAATAAATTGAAGAAAATCCTGAAGATGTTATTAAGACCTGTCTTACTAGATCCAAGTTAAAGTACCAATCGTGCCAACTGTCTAGACAGTTTTTATGACGATTACTTCTTCTAGATTTAAGTTTAAATAAGAGTTGGGAACTGTGCTTTATTGCATCCAAGCCAATGTAACAATCGTGCCATCTGGTGTGAAGCGTTATTTTTGCTATGTGTTTGCTTATGTATGTATGTGCCATCATAATATATAAACACCCTTTTTTGGGCACTTCGCTGGCATCACATTTTTCCTCTTATTTATGGATATTTTTTTAGCACGTAGATAATTAATTTTTACACCAATAAATCTTAGCTATAGTTAGGAAGGTTGTTGGCACCAAAAGGTACAACATAAATAAGTACATAAGAAACCCTACTATAGAAGTGGAGGAAATGGGAAGTAAATGTGGAACGTAGGCTTTTGTTTTTCTTATTGTCGTGGCTAAAATTAGTCACATACCACGATAGATGGCTCTGCTAGCTTAATGTGAATCAAAAGTAGCACAATCAGTTCCACTGAAAAGTACTTCTACAATAAATAATCTTCTCTTCTATAGCAAAAAATTGCAACTAGCAAGATAAAGAAGAGAAAAGAACATACTTCAAACTGGTCTAAAAAGAAATGAAATCCGCATTGTGACAAAATCGCAATGGCCTTGGCTGAAGTTTACCTATACGTTTGTATATTTGGTTACTTATCATGTGACTACCTAATTAGAGGAAAAATCATGATTTACGTACGGATGAAATGTATTCAATTAAAAAAAAGTTACACAAAATATTTTCAATTGAATGTGGGTAAAATTGATAATTTAACGAAAACTTCTTCAGAAACATTTCATTTCCGTTTTTAATCAGTCGTTTAAATTGCGATTTGAAACTAATCTCTAAATTCTGGATTTCAAGGAAAAATGTAAATAAGTCATGCACCCTGACAACTGTGGATATCGCTACAATTGGTGAAAATCCGCTGAAATGCGTTTCGGCCCCAGACTGATTTATTTGCGTTTTTATGTAAAAATTTCCGCTCTCTGGTGCTCTTTGAAATATCCAATGCAACCCGACTTTTCAGAGAGATAGAATTGTTCGGAATTTATGCTGATTGGCCAATCTAGTTATTCTTCATACTTCAACGGGTTTCGTGGTTGACTGTAATGAGTTTATTATCCATTTTCTTTACATCCAGACTTCAAGATGTTTCCTTCCTGGTGTAGTAATAAATTTAGAAGCCATCAGTGGCCTGGAAACTATAGCCTGGAGATTATATTTAAATTCTGGACATGGCGGAGAAGATATACCGAGCTAATAAAAGTTTTTGTAACTTTCTCCGCTTCGTTGGCTAATTGAAACTGTTCGATTGTTCCAATTTTTCATGGCATCAAAACTCTGTGCTCACTCATATTGTTTCTCTTTCAAGTGAAATTTGTCATGTAAGCGACGAAGAGGTAACAAAATATTGTGGGTTGCAAACAAAGGCCTTTCGGTGTCGTCACGCGGAATTGTAAATTCCTCTGCAAAGCATTTTAGGATGCAGAACTAACATCGGAACAAGACAACATGTCTTAGAAAGCGGGTTTGTTGAGTACGTGCAAGGGGGATCGTAAATATGGAAACAATTTCTGGAATAGATGCATCAGATGCTATACGTCACGTCTTTGAGATTGAAATCGGAAATGGAGACCGAGTAAACAACCTATCTGTTACGTGAATTGCGGAACTGCTTGTTTGGGTTGTGTATAAGGGGGATTCATATTACAATGTAGCACCTTTAAAAGCGAATAATTCTTATGTTTTTCACATGGATCAGTCAAAATTTATATTTTTTTATTTGTGTGTTATTATATTATATTGTTATATATTTTTTATAAAGTATGAGACAGTTGACGTTGATAGTACTTGTGTTATATGGATGGAAAATATGTCAGTCAAAACGAGAGATATTCTGACGAATTCACAATTATTTGGTTAATTTCCAAAAATTTTTGTTGTTGTCAAATTGATCTAATATGATGAAAGTTTTGAATAACTTTAACTGGCAGTTTCAAGTTTCACAAAACACCAAAAGTCTGCCACCATTCTTCTACACAAAGATGATCCATGTTCTCTATTTCAAATATACTAACATTTTCATTTTAATTTCGCATCAAACAAACTAACAAAACAACATTATTTCATATATTTGACTGCTTGTAAAACAAAAAAAAACTTCCATGATCACATTTTTTGTATTCAATTGAAAGAAATAACCGATTTCGATATTGCTGAATGCTCACCCGATTGTTCATACATTTTACATTGTGTTTTTAAATTTATCCCTGAAAAACCCGGACTAATTTACGATTTCGGGTCCAATAATAATTACCTACCGTTCAATCCCGGACTCTTTTATTTTTCATTCGAGTTTATTAATTAGTCATAACTGAATTCAAATTAATGGACGTTATTTCATGAACATGCAACAACTGTTTGGGGATTTTATATAATATAATACGTAATTTTAGTAAATAGTTGCTTTACAATAACAGGCAATTTGGTTTATGAATTTTGGATCGGAAATGTGAATATTGAATCAGCTACTATGCTGGAACTGCAAGTAGGATGTAAAAATTGAATAAAATCCCTTGTGGTAAATGAGAGAAAGATATTTTTGCCTTATTATTATCGAAATTGTCGCAAGTCTCCGTACATTTCCAAATGAGAATAATTTATGATCAGACTTCCCCCTGTTAAATAAAGTTTTTACAAAATATTTTTTGCAGGATATGGATCGGTAGCCCCAAGAACACCATGGGGTAAACTCGTCACCATAATCTATGCCTTAATAGGAATACCCCTAATGCTGCTCTATCTTTCTACAACGGGGGATGTTTTAGCCAGAAGTTTTCGAAGACTCTATGCCAAATTCTGCAAGACGTAAGTCGAATAATGCTGAAATATCTGAAGCAGAATTTTTCCAAAATCTTAGCACCCCTCAAAAACCTCAACAACAACAATGTGCATGTTCCAATAATGTACGAGTACCAGTACTTCTATGCCTGCTAATTGTATTAGCATACATTTGTTCTGGAGCAATGCTGTTTCATCGTCTGGAAAACTGGTCCTTATTGGAAGGTAGGTAAACTATACAGAAGATATTTGCAGCGTGAAGATAAGACTTTTTTTTCTTTAACAGGGAGCTATTTCTGTTTCACTAGCCTAGGGACTATAGGATTTGGTGATTTGCTCCCAGGACAGAATGCCGAAGATATTTCCTTCTGTGCCTGTTCTGCCTATATCCTCACAGGAATGGCTTTAGTGGCCATGTGTTTCAGCTTAATGCAGGAACGAGTTATGTCTGTACTTAGGTAAGATATTTTCGTTTAATCTTACACGTCAAATGTGTGTGTGATATGCATGGGCCAAGAGGTCAAAAGTAAATGGAAAGTATGGCAGTGGGAGGGAAACTAAACATATTTTCTCCTTTTGCTTGCCCCTGTGACAAATCATATTTGTTCGCATTCTAAACAGTTATTTATGTTTGATTCAACTATTTGATTCAATACAGTGGAGTCGAAAAAGCGAGTCATTAAAGGCCTTTTGTCGGAAATGGACACAAAACTGGGCCTGCTAAATGTGTTTCAATTACAGACTCAAGGACAAAAAGTGGTCTCATTATTATTAGGACACAATGGCCGGGTACAATCACTGCTATTATTCTGGAATGAAACTTTTTTGAGATTTCTGTGAAGGCAATATCCCAAGGAGCGGTTTCGAGGTTTATAGGAAAGTCCCAGCTGCATTACCCTTAAGATATAGAAATGGTATTTTAAACGTGAACTTCAACGCGGAAACCGTGAATTTTTGGCGTTTGAAGCAAAACTTCAATGTCGAAACTGCGATAATTAAATAAAATCAACATTTTATTCACTTACCGACACTCGACACGGTGCGAAACATGCGAAAACTTTTCCTGCACACACGAACGATTGATAAGAAGCATCAATTCCGGACGGAGACAGGTAGTCAAGTGAAGAATTCAACGAATTTTTTTATTACGAGCATGTAAAAAAACAGGATTTAGCCTCGTAAACTCTGTTTTTTATTGTATTATTAGTCCCAAGAAAATAATAGATACACTAAAACGCTCAAATACATAGACATTGTCATGACATTTTGTTAAAATAATCGGGAATAAGGATCCAAATTTATCGAAATCTTCCTAAACTGAGGCTAAAACTCCAAATTTTATCCAGCTATTCAGCAATATCAATTTCTAGAACACCCTTTTCCGTAAATGGGCACGTAAAGTATGTGACATGAGCACGGTATACTACACAATATTCCGAATTTTAACTATACGTTTACATAGACATTCCAAAATTTCAGCATAGAATAGAGAACACACTTGTAGCACATCACAATTCCATAATTTTGATTCATATTAAGTGATTTTGTCGATTCTGGAATTGGAATTTCACACGGAAAACTGCGGATGACAGTAATGGCTGACAAAACAATGGAATACGCTAACGACGCAACATTGTTAAAACTCATTCATAGCACCCTAGATTAATTATTCTGGGGGATTTTTGAGGAATTTTTAGTGTACACCTTCGCCAATTTAATTTATTTAAAAGATTTTCTTGGAGTTTTATACAAAAAGCTTAATTGTGCATTCTAGAGAAAACTCGCGACATTCATCATCATTTTTGAAGGTTTCATCTGGGTTCAAGGTAATCTTTGCCAGACTCAATATGGACTTTCTTTCAAAATCATATTGTAGCAGTTTGTTTTGCTAGTGGGTCGGTACTTATCAATACCGTATTGTTTAGGTATATTGGAACATCTTGCTCGAAATCTCCAAAAAAATCTAAAGAGGAGGAATCGGAAATGGTGCTGCCTGATTCCTGACAAAGACCCACTACGGAGGGCGCAGCCCCTTCCAAAATGGACGTCAGGCGATCGCCTCAAGCCCTCCATCACAATAGTTTGCCAAGGAAGAGTAATTTCCACAGAAACACTCCTGCTAGACGATCTGCAGCAGGAATTGGTAGGCCAAATTTCCGATGTCAGGTTTCCCATAAAATCCAAAATTGTGAATTTTTAGGTGCGGAACCCCTCATCGAGTACTTCGTTCCTCGCAGCATGAGCGAATTCGACCTATCAGTAGCCGGTACGGAATCCCCGACAATCCCCAATTTTCTCCCTTTAACCGTGCGAGCCTCTAAGAAACCGCCTACCACCACAACTTCAAAACAAAAGGAAAAAATGGTCACGTTCGAGGACGAAATGGCTGCCAGGATAGGTAATAATTAACTATTATTCTCTTCACAATGTCCTTACGGCTCATAAATAAAAATAGGAGCAGCTTCAGACCTTCCCGATGTATTCATGTGACAAAAAGGATAGCAATTAGCCAAGGACTTGAACCTGGAAAGCGTCAAGAAGGAGCTGAGGGCGTTCAAGAACTTTAAGATATGCGAGGACTTGAAGCGGTGTGAGGACAACTGTTCGTGTAACACGGAGCAGGACTGTGATATTTGCAAAGTGCTCGATTTTACGTTGAAACAGGACAAGTTATAGTTGACGGTGTTGTTGGATCAGGAGAGCAGCAGTAATGGGGAGAATTCGGAACCGGTCTCCAATTAGTCAGCGCTACATGAGGTGTACATTTTTGTATATTGCGTGTGGGTTCTTGAGTATTGACAATTTTAAAGAGTTTAATTTCGATTTAGAACAAACGTGCCAAAAATTTTAATAGTAAAGAGAAAGAACAAACCCAGCGCATTAAAGAAGATGAGGAAGATCAAAAGTACATAAGTTTCCTTTTTATATTACATGTTATCAAAAATGAATCATTTTGATGATGAATACGACTTCCTTATTCTTTTCTGGTGCAACATTATGGTTTTTGCACAGAGACCAAGGTACTGATAAAGGTCGCAAAACATTACTGAAAGTAATATTTCTATGAAGGCCTCCATTTACAGATTTTAAACACGTAAGTATGTGATATCTCCATATGATCATCAGTCAACCCTTTTGCATTCATTTTTAACTTCTTTGTACACTGTAATTTTTATCTAAACAATAATAAACTGATGTACATTTTGGCATTGGTTTTTTAAATCCTTTCAAATTCAGTCCATGAGATGCGGATTTGATGAAAATGTCGGTCGATAGAGGGGAGAAGTTTAAACGTATTTGTTATAAATGTAGGAGATTTTCGTCATCAAACTCCTATATATTTATCTAAGCAGAATACTACATCTGTTGAACTTTAGAACTCTCCATCAAAAAATTTTCCAATTTGGAGAGTAAAACTTTTTCAATGACGCCAATATCGAAAGAATCTAACCTCAGCAGATATACGTCACTTTGACGTTGTGTAGGTCCCACTTCTCAAATTAAAAAATCAGACCCTAATTTGTTTGTCCATCCACTTGTACATAGTTCTCAACGCGCAATATTCCTCTCGACTTGACTTTCCGAGGAAAAATAAACACAACGCACATCATACTTAAATACCATATCTAATATCTTATAAACTACTATCTTATGAAAGATTTAAATCATCACTAGTATTCAATAATTAAAATTGTTGCAACGTCTCTTGAACGTCACCATGGATTACATCCTAGCTCTCCTGTTATTCGGAATTTTTAGGCCCATACTTTCATATCCTGCAAAAACAGAGCAGAATCAACAATTGGATAACTTGCTAGAATCAGCAAAGGCGGTCGTTCAAAGGAATTATGATCGTTTGAAATTGCCTGAAGATGTCGGAATGGAAATTGTAAGTGTTACGGGAGAATTGTTGGTAACCTTGAAATCTTCATTTTTCTTGTATGCGTATGAAAAATATATGCAATTTTTCCTTCTCTAACATCATCAATTACAAAGTCACAAGGTACCCTACCAGGAGGGAAAATGATCATGATTTTCAAGCAATCTGATTTATCTGCAGTAATGGTCAACTAATCAGATCGACTAAATATCAGCTGATAGAAGTCAATCTGGCACTTGTGATGATTTACGAAAAGGCCAATGTAACATGTCAGATAATCTTACCAATCAGATTCCCTGCATGTGAATGTTACTTCGATATCATTAACATGGAGAATAATTCGAAATCTTATAAATTTCTTTACCTTTTTTTAGACTGAATATCTGAAGGAATTCAACATGGTAGAGAATGGTGAAGTGACCACCGATGATGAATATGTCGTGAGTTTGCACAGAATCCCTGCTGCTCAAATGCAGAAAATTGCAAGTTTCGGCAAATCTGGAATTCTGTTCGTGCATGGTCTTGCTTGCAACTCTATTGATTGGGTTACATAAGAGCCCAATGGGTCTTTAGCCTTGCTTCTGGCTGATTTAGGTGAGTTTTTTTTTATCAACAGGGATCAAGTCGACTGAGTCATAAAGGGGAATTTTTCGGCAAGTGGTTTATTTAAGGATTATTTTATAAAATCACTTGATGAAATTGGCAATGTTTTTAATCGCTCTCGTCATAAGAACTCACTTCAGTGTATCTATATTAGAATAAACTATAGATTGTTGAGAAAATTACACTTCATCCAAGTGTTTATGCATGGTAACCGTAGAGTAGATAAATTGCATTTTTTGGTTCTTTAAATAGGAATAACTTTAATTCCGTTTGTTATCAATTAAACTCGGCAATTTTAAAATGGAATGTTTAAGGATTCCGGATCGAAATCGTTTTCCTGTTTACAGGAGCCTTGTTGGGTATTGAACAAAATGGATGATGGTTATCTAATCAAAATACACCATATATTCATTTGAAAATTTATGGCAAAAATGATGTTCTCCCCTCAAAAGATTCGAAATTTTCCTGTTCTTGTCATTATTTTTCGTTCCGCTACTTGTCGGTCTTAACCACTCTTTCAACAACATTCAAAAATCTCTTGTCCGTCGTTTACAATTCTGTTTAGAATACGACTTATGGTTTCTCGGCTCTAGAGGCACCCAATACTCCATGTAACACCAAACACTCAACAGCTCAAATCCAGACTTTGAAGACTTCAACTTCCATAAAAAGGACAATTATGACATTACCGCAACCATTGATTACATTTTGAACATTATTGAGTTGAATTAGATTTCCCTTATTGCCCATTCAGGGGGAACTTCGAATTCCTTGGCACTGATATCGACCAAAACCAAATACAACGACAAGCTAAATCTCGTGGTTTTGCTAAGCCCTGTGGAATACATGGGTGAAGTGCGCAGTCCTATTCCTTTGTGAATGGGTAAGCACATGAACGAACTTCAGCTGCTTTTGGAGAACGTTTTTAAAATCTATGGAGTTGTCTATTTCCAGGAAGGAGCACATTTAATTAGTACCGTATTTGGTATTGATGGTTTCACGATAAGTATTTGGACTTTTTGTAGCTGCTTTATAGGAACGATAAGGATCAGGTTAATGAGGTGAATTTCAATTGAATAAATTCATAGTCATGCTAATAATGTAATATTACGATGGTATTTATAGGATTATTTGCTGATCTTCCGATCAAATAAACCTGGGAGGTTTTTAGTGAAACAACTCCTTCATTGCGGGCAAGAAATCAAAAATAGTATGAAGATTTTTTAGGCTTATTCATTATTGGTTTCATTATGGTTTTAAAAGCTATTTTCTCTATTTCCATAGCAACTTTTGGGCAATAAGTTTATGGATCTGGTAATATGGAGAGGTACGGAAGTACGAAAACTCCAGCATATGTTGCGACAAAAATAACAGCGTCTATAGTCGCATAGTATGCGGCTAATAACTTTTTTGCCACTGTTTATTTAAGTCTCAAATTGGCGATATTGAGCCATTTGTATTTCCAAACGATGACCTTTTTAAATTTTTTAGAGCGTAGAAATTCTCTTATCTGTTGTACCTAATATAGCGGACAGTCACTTGATGACAATAAAAACTTCAACCACTTAGGTTTTGTTACCTCTAAAGATGTCAAAATTTTAGTATATGACATAGAAATATCAGTGGTAAAGAAATACGACCCATTTACAAATTAAGTCTATCTTTATTATTTTTTAACGTATCAAAACTTAACCTATGGTAACGAAACTATGGGGATAAACTATACAAATTAGAAGTTTATGGTGTAGAGTGGTTAGTTTGGTGAGTCGTAGCACTAATGCCCTTTCCAAGTCGGCTCATAAACTCGTAACTCTGCTTGTAGGCGCAACAACAAGCTGAAGGCATTTTAAAGGAGTCTGATACAGGTTCTCCGGTGTTATCTAATGTAAATAGTCTCCTGTAGACATATTTCTGACGACAGGATGTGCTATAGCCAGAATCCATAGACAGGCTGCCAGGAATATCACAGGGCTTGTCTGGACTAAAATCAAAGAATGTTAGACGAGTTTCGAAACGCAGTGGTTGCCACTAACTTTCTGCATAATTCCACCTGAATACCCTGGACGAAACCATTTTCATCATCCTGATTGATGATGAACTTCCATTTATTATTTTTAGTCTCGCCCATTTTCGGAAAAATCGTTTTTTTGATTGAACGACAGACAAACGTCTCGTCCTCATCGCCCAACCTGTTTGCTATTTCCGGAGGAGCCTTAAAAAAAATCATTTTATCCAACCTTTCATTTCTTGCATTTGCTCACCTCATCTGTCCCGAACAAGGACCTCAACGCCAGATTTCCCTGAAGAATCCTTTTGATGTGAGAGTAAGGATAAGCCTCCGCCTCTTCACAATAGGGCAGGTCTCCAGCGCACTTGGGACTCCTAGAAATAACGTCCATACGATCACTTAGCAGAGAGTCTGGGAAGAAAATTTCCTGCTCTCTACCATAAAAATCTACAAAGAGAAAATAAACTGGAATCTCACAGCTTTCTAAGTATTTTGCTCAAACCTACCTCCTTTTGGTGGATGAGATAAGATCCTCGGTTTGCTCCTGTTCACATATTCGTCGAAGTTGGCTTTTGTTGAATTATCAGCAACTTTTACAGGAGCCTTTTCTCCGACGCAATTTTGGACCTGAAAGAAACATAATCGTAAAGCTTAATCATTTACTAAAGCATATCTTGCTTTTGGTGGTCTTTTAGCAGTCAGTTAACAGCAATTCTGAACATTTAGTTATTTATAATTATTCAAAATCGTCTAATGATATTGTTGTGGTTATTGTTAAGTTGAAAGGGGTTCCGCGATATTCGTAGAATTAGCACGATGCTTAATTGCAGATTAATGTCTTTCCTCAGAGAAACAATAATGATGTATGATATTAATCTAAGTAACATTAATTATGCACGCTTTTGGGTTGCGTAATACAATGATCACGATCAGGACCGGCCTTAGGAAGTCTGGTGCTCTGTACGAATTTTTTTATCACGGTCCCTCTACCCCCAAGAAAAACCGCCGACCAGGAAAGTCCGCTCTCCTTGGAATGCCACACAGCGCCGTCGCCCAACCTTGCCCCCCTCCCAAGGCTGGTGCTGTTCACGAGTGTGTAATAATCTACTAAATTTATCAATTAATATTAATTTTGTAGATTATTAGAATATCTCGAATGCTTTAGCGAGTTAAAACAAAATTAGAAAAAATGGCAAGTTACCAGAAAGCAAACAATGCCAATCCCAACTGCGATCATAGACCATCCACTGGACATTATAGTCGAAAATCTCCACTCCGAAACGCACAATGTTCACTCTTCCGTTTATAGAACCAATTAGAACCAACTTTTACCATCTTTCACCTTTGCGCTATTCACTTTTATCTGCGGCGCCAGAGAAAACGACGATGCTCCTTCTTCAGCAATAGGCACTTCCAGTATATTTTTGGGTAATCTGACCTGTTTTTGGAATCCAACAAATAGTTACTTCTCGCTGAGTAAGTGGGTATAGTAAACTCAAGGCGTGTAATAAAACGGTCAGTCAACGGTCAGCGCCGGACAATGTGACGGTACTACCGCACTCTCTCTTGGCGCGGATATACTGGTGATGGCGTCGACTTTGCACTGAACGCTGATGAGAATGTTAATTAAATGATTACTTACCCATCAACAGTGCAATGATTCCTAGACTTTGTTTTATTATTGTTATAAGAGGTTGCGCGTGTTAGGCGTGGAATTTCTTTATTTGGGGAGAGGGGCTTGCTAAGGGAGGAGAAGGAAAGGTTCAGAACGCAGGACAGAGAAAATAAAGAAATAGATAATTTAATCGCGAGGAAAACGAAGATGAATGTGAATTTTAATTTAGGAATTTTTAATCTCATTTTCTTCATGCTTATAGTACGCCAGAACCCTACTTTCTCGTCAGGACACCCTATACATATCCATATGTATTTTTTTAATTTGCTTCTCCTATTTCCCTTTAGAGGCCCCTATACTTATCTCTCACAATTTTCGAATAAAGTATATCTTGAAAACGAAGCATTACCGGGCCTATGCTTATATACTTTTCGTCTTAGAATTACTTAAAGAATCACCCCTTGTAGATCGGCCATGTGCATAAATAACACCCCATATAAAGCTGTATTGCACTAGATTTCCCACCCAAAATTATTATGATTTTTGTTAAAGACACCGCTTCGGACTGAACCTCATCAAAGATGATCAAAAACGAACTTGTTCATTTAAATACTCGTTTAATCCGAAAACGTTAAAAATGAAAAAATATTTTTCCTTATGATCTAGATTTCGCCCCACTGTGTAACATTACCACTTGCGTAGCTTTAGAATGGCCGGACGTATACGGGGAGCGTTTGGTAAAAACATCTCAAAGGACTTTTCTTAAAAGAAATGACTTCATCAATGAGATTTTTTAAATAATATTTGGAACAATTAACGTTTTCAAAGATGTAGACCAGTTTTAGAAGGCCGAAATCCTATTTTTAAATACAGCAAAACCTGTTTAACTTGGGCATGTTTACTTATCGGACATGTGACTTTAGGCAATCAGATATATGTACGCTAAATAATAAATAACCCATAAATTCTAATTGCAAATACTCTTGGTTGGGATAGCATTATTTAGCGGTTTTATCTCATCTTTGCCAAAAATCATTTTTAGTGCCCGGTTTTCTTCCAAGACTCGTTTGACTATGTTATGGGGATAGGTGTCAGCCTCCACGTAAAGCGCAAATCTGTGCATATTTTGTGGGTTGATTTACGACTATTGCGACGAAGAACTGTATACTTTTAGTGTTAAGATTGGCATTGCGATAATGGATTGCCAATTTCTCTGAGAATTTAAATTCTTAAAGTCATTGTTAAATACCTGGGGTATTTTAGAATTAAAACAACATAGCTGGCTTCAGTACCAGCCACAACTTATCGGTTCAAATTCTCAAAGTATATTGATTTACATAATCATATTTCAACGGGGATTAAAAAATAAACTGTCTATACGCTGTTAATAAGCGTACCCTTGATAAGCATGGCAATTTTGGCTACTCAGCCATGAGTCACCTTAGCGCCTAACGGCTTAGATTACTGGACAATGATTCCTTATAGTTATTGCCAGCGAAGCGGTCAGCAATTAAACTCGGATGTTTGGCCAATAATGAAATTGATGTGATTCCCGACGTAAACGGCTGATGCAGCATCGGGATACACTAACATACTTAATTATAATTAAAAAAAACAAATAATAATAAAACTAAAAATACTAAACATGCCGCCCGCCTTGAAAGCGCAGACTTTTAACATCTATGGACACAAATAAATTAATTAGTCTACTGGCAACGGACAAATTTTTGAAAAGCAACGCTTTATGACCCCAGATTGAGTCTTTATATACGCTACACGCGCTACCCCGTCTTTTCCGCGGAACACTTCCACGATTTTTCCTAATTTCCACCTCATAGGGGGTGCATTGTCATCCTTCACTAATACTAGCGAACCCTCGGTCAAACTGTCATAGTTCTGCCTCCACTTGATTCGCTGTTGAAGTTCTGCAACATATTCCTTGCTCCATCTGCTCCAAATATGCTGTCTTAATTGCTGCAGGTGCTGATACAACGACAGCCGATTGGTAGGCAAACTCTTTAGGTCTGCACTTAACCAAGAGTTTAGCTGACGTCCGATGAGAAGATGCCCCGGGGTTAGCGGAGTGAGATCCTCGGGATCAGAGGACAATGGAGAAAGGGGACGTGAATTCATTATTGCCTCTACCTCTGATAACAGGGTATAAAAATGTTCGAATGTTAATGGGGTACTACTAACCACTCGTTTTAAATGGAATTTCATACTTTTAACACCTGCCTCCCAAAGCCCACCAAAATGGGGTGATTGAGGTGGAATAAAATGCCATTCTATCCCTTCATTGCATAATTTTGAAGTCAGCTCGTCATTGTTTTGTATAATAAACTGTCCCAGATCCTTTAATTCTGAGTGCGCCGCCACGAAATTTGTACCATTGTCGGAGTACACTACAGAGGGTTTACCCCTTCGCGCAGCAAATCTACGTAGCGATAGTATAAAGGATTCTTTACTGAGATCAGTAACCAATTCCAAATGAACCGCCTTTGTTAGAAAACAAATAAAGAGACTAATATATGACTTCGAAAGTTTGGCACCACGACCAGACCGACTTTTTAGCAAAAATGGACCTGCATAATCCACCCCTATAACATCAAACGGATGGTTAGGGGTTACCCGTTGTTCGGGTAAATCACCCATAATAGGCCTTAGCATTTTGGGATTGTATCTAAAGCATCTTAAGCATTTGTGCACGATTTGTTTGGCTAAGGACCGACCTGCCAATGGCCAATATGATTCCCGTATGGAGGCCAATAAATGCTGTGGACCACAGTGGTATAACTTTATGTGCTCATGAGTAAATATTAAATTAGAGAGATGATGTCGTCTAGGCAGGATTAACGGGTGTTTCTTTTCGAAGCTAAATTTTGCATTCGTTAATCTGCCACCCACCCTTAACAATCCAAATTCATCAATAAAGGGTTTCAGACTAATAATTTTTGATGAGGACTTTATTTTGTTCTCCTTTATACTCTCGAACTCCTCATTAAAGGAACTTTCTTGTACTTGCTTTATCAACATTTTAAAGGCATGTTCAATTTCACCTTTTGATAATGGACCATACCTTCGCTTACCTGAACCCTTGCGACAATTGTGTGCAAATCTGTGTAATAATGCGAGTATCCGCTTTAACTTCAATAGATTAGAAAATCTTTCGACGACGTAATTACCTCCTCCTTGTAATGTGCTTTTTGCACAGTAGGTTCTAGTCTTACGCAAATCAGGCAATTCATCGCTTTTTCCAGGAGTTTTTGGCCATTCAGTTTCGGGCAAGCATAAAAATCGTGGACCATTCCACCACATATCTACGTTCTTGATCTCAGAACACCTTAATCCTCTCGATAAATAATCCGCTGGGTTAAGTTGACTTGGAACATGCCTCCAAGTATCGCTACTGGTAGTTTCTTGAATTTCGGCAACTCTGTTACCTACAAATGTTTTTAGTTTGTTTGGGGCCGTTTTTATCCAGCCTAATACAATCGTCGAATCCGTCCAGAAACATATTTTTTCCAATTTCAATCTCAGCGCCTGGGAAATCTTTTTTGCAAGTCTCGATGCTACCAAGGCTCCGCAAAGTTCTAGCCGTGGCAAAGTTACCGTTTGCAGAGGTGCAACCTTAACCTTTGATGCTAAAAGACATACATTTGTTTCGCCAATTTCGTTTAAAGACCTGAGATAAATGCAGGCCCCATATGCCCTTTCAGAACTGTCCGAAAAACAATGCATCTCAATTGATTTTGCATTTTCACCAATTGCATGACGACCTATCTTAAGTTCATTTAGAAACCTCAACTCCGCAGCGAAGGTAGTCCATGCCATAGCGATATCACGGGGAACTGGATCATCCCATGATAGCTTTTCTAACCAGAGACCCTGGAGAAGAATCTTAATAATAATTACGCATGGACTTATAAGGCCTAACGGGTCAAAAATTTTGGAGCTTTCGGATAATATTAATCGTTTTGTGATTTTTCCACAATGAATTAAGTCCTTTACCTTGTACATTAGTATGTCGTGAATAGGGCTCCAAATCAGACCAAGCGTTTTCTTTGCATCGTTTTCCCCGAATTCGACAATTTTTGTCAACGAATCATCATTAGGGATTCCGTCTAAAATACTGCCATCATTGGCACAAAACTTGCGCAACACGAAACAACCTTGTTTAAGGGTCTTAAATACTAAATTGCATATTCGTCTTGCCTCTTCTACAGTATTGGCTCCCGTGAGGAGATCATCTACGTAAAAGTCGTTTTTGATTACTTCGGCTATGTCCGGATAGGTGTTTTGGATTTCAAGAGCAAGCTGGAAAAGACACCGAATAGCTAGGAAAGACGCTGAGGTGGTACCATATGTTAATGTTTTTAATTGATAGCAATGCAGTGGCTCTTCAGGGCTAAATCGCCATAGAATGCGTTGCAGTGGCCTTTCATCTGGATGGACCCACACGGACCTATACATTTTTGTGCAATCGGCAGATACAACGCACCTATGTTGTCTAAATCGAATAAGGATTGAGAATAGATCTTGCTGAATGGTAGGCCCAGCCATCTGAATATTGTTCAAGGAAAACCCTGTGCTGCTTGGAAGTGATGCATCAAATACTACACGTAGATTGGTAGTAATCGCATCAGCGCGATACACCCCATGATGGCACATAAAATAATGGTCTGATAACGATTCGTCCAGGCTGGTGTCTTTAGTCATATGTCTTAATTTTATGTATTCTTTAATAAAATCATGATATAAATTTTTATATTGCTCATTTGAACACATCTTTCGTTCAAGGTTTAGAAATCTCCTTTTTGCATGCTCAAAAGAACTACCTAATTTTGAAACTTCCAATTTTAGGGGTAATCTAACTACGAACGAGCCATCTTCACACCGCGTCGTATTTTTTTTGAAGTGCTCTTCGCACGCCAACTCTTCTTCTGACAACCCCCTTTTGACTTCATTAATATTTTCTATTTCCCAAAACCTTTTTAAACCTTCATGAATTTGCTGCTCAAGACTAGTCTCGGTGCTACTAAAATTGCAATTTACAACTTCTGTTTTATTTTCCTTGCCTACAGGACCAGTTACAATCCAGCCAAGCCTTGTATTTTTTAGGATCGGTAATTTATTCCCTAAATAACACTTTTCTTCACACAACACTTCCCAAAATAAGTCCGAGCCTATTAGCATGTCAATTTCTTGAGGCTTAAAAAATTCAGGATCGGCTAACTTACAGTTGATGGGAATCTTTAGATGGTTAATGTTTATCGGCGCCGCGGGCAATGGCCCTGTTATTCTTGGAATAACAAAACACGACACCTTTAAGGAAAATTCATTCGATTTTGAGAATATTTGTGTGTTACATTTATAGTTTATCGTCGAAAATGAATTATTTATTCCATTGAGAGATACCCTAAATTTTTCCTTGAACAATTGCAGTTTGTCGCAGGCCCTCTCAGTAATAAAACTCGACTGAGAACCACTGTCTAAAATCACACGAATAGTATGCTTATTGTTAAACCGATCCAAAATATAAACGTGCGCTGTCGATAGCAAAACCTCACTTATGTCACAATTAGCCGAATTATTAACTAGTTCTTTGCTATTTACTACCAATGAGGATGCACCTTCAGTGCCAATATTTGATTCTTGGCCATTATCGCAAAGGTTTCGTGTATTATTTTTGTCAACATGTAGTAGCGTATTATGCTTCTTGTGACATTGTTTGCACGTTGGCTTTCGACAATTCTTATTAAAATGACCAGGTCTTAAACAATTTAAACATAATTTTAAAGACATGATTCTCTGGCCCCGTTTTTCAACAGGCGTTTTTAAAAAAGAGGGACATGATTGTATGTAGTGATCACCTTCGCAACATGCACACTTTGGTAATTTAACGTTCGTTGTTTCGAATTGTTTTACGTCATCATCTATCGCAGTTAAACTTCTGAATTTTCCAGCTTGCTGCCTTTCCGTACGACTTGGTTCCATATTTTCGAGAAATTCCGCTTTGTCACTCAAGAATAATTTGAAATCTTCTAACGAAGGATATACCTTTGACTTTGATTTGAATGATTCCCATTCCCTAGTCGTGCCTTTATCTAATTTTGTACTTAACAGGTACACCATTGGTACATCCCAAGATGCTGTAGGCAAGCCCATCTTGTTTAATGCGCGCATATTTTTAGTTACATTAGTTAACATCATACGCATATCTTTGGCGGACTCTTTACTAATGGTTTCTACATTAAAGACGTTTTTAATGTGATTATGAGTCAGCAATTTATCTTTATTGTAGCGTTTTCCTACTAATTCCCATGCAGTAGTATAATTGTCCGAAGAAAATTCTACACTTGCTACTATCTGGAGGGGCTCATTGCACACAGAGGCTCTTAAATAATGAAAACGCTGAATATCTGATAATGCTTCATTCTTGTGAATCAGAGATTCAAAAGTGTCCCTGAATTCAAGCCAATTTTGCAAAGATCCGTCAAATATAGGTAAATTTATATCTGGAAGCTTTACAGCCTTCGCAGTGTTTAAATTAACGGACTTCTGCGAGCTTTTCGAGGAGTCTTTACCGTCCTCATTGTCGGTTTTGATTTCATCCAAGTACTTTTTTGCTAAAGAAATCACGGAGTAGTACCTATTTTCAAAGTCTGCCCTTTCTTCGTATTCCTTTTCTAACTCAGCTGATTCACATGCTGACTCAATATTGTCTTGGATTTCGGTAAACTTTTGCAACAAACTGACCTCAATATTATTAATGCGAGTTTCTAATTCTATGATTAATTGCTGCGATATACTTGCATTATCATAAAAATTCTGGTCAATATACTTTGAAAAATAGGTTAAACTAGACTTTACAGAACCTCTTTGCCTTTTAAATCCGTCCATTATATACCTTTATAAATGAACAACTATGATTATTAATCGCAATGAGGCAATAATGAAATACACAATGAGGGAAAAAATGTTTGGAGAACAAATGTAAAAAGGAAGAGAATTACTCACTCAGGAACTTCACCCTTTGTCTTCTACTTCTGGTTTCTGTGCTGCAAGGCCGATGTTGGACCACACAAACTGGACACTTGGGTATTTTATTTGCAACCCGTACTTCACTTCTGCCGCCGTGCACTTATAAACTTCTTCCAAACTTATTTAATTATTTTTCTAGTAACCAAATTTTTTGAATCCGGCTCGAAGGACCATGTTAAATACCTGGGGTATTTTAGAATTAAAACAACATAGCTGGCTTCAGTACCAGCCACAACTTATCGGTTCAAATTCTCAAAGTATATTGATTTACATAATCATATTTCAACGGGGATTAAAAAATAAACTGTCTATACGCTGTTAATAAGCGTACCCTTGATAAGCATGGCAATTTTGGCTACTCAGCCATGAGTCACCTTAGCGCCTAACGGCTTAGATTACTGGACAATGATTCCTTATAGTTATTGCCAGCGAAGCGGTCAGCAATTAAACTCGGATGTTTGGCCAATAATGAAATTGATGTGATTCCCGACGTAAACGGCTGATGCAGCATCGGGATACACTAACATACTTAATTATAATTAAAAAAAACAAATAATAATAAAACTAAAAATACTAAACAGTCATCAAGTAGTACCTGATGACAGAGATCTGTGCTAATCGAATTGATCTGTAAGAATGAGGTAAAATCACGAAAGATACTTACAAAAATCATCACTGACATCCAGATACACATTTTTTTCCACGTTTCCATGTCGGTAACTATATAAATCTACAGGCAAATTATGCTTTACTTCTTTGTTTCAGCTTCACTCGCACAACGCAGTTTAAAGACGAAACTGATTCTTTAGGTAACTTGTTAATTTTTTTAAAGGGTCTAAATTTGGAAAAACGAATTTAACTTCAGCTGGAAACGTGACCGGCTGTAGAAGGAAGCTAACTGAAAATATACAAAACCTTACTGCATGGTGGTACCAATTCCTTTAAGACTTAAGGACATTTAAAGAGCACGAAGGGCCAGTCACTTTTATGGTTGCAATAAAGCTCGTCCTTTGATATTTAGATCCCTCAAAAAATCAATGGGTGCCTGAACAGGTACCAAGAAAACCTAAATTGGCCTGTAAATTTAGACAGAGTGTTTCACAAAAATATACCAAAAATTCAGAGTGAATCTACTGACGATTTTAAGAAAAAAGTTCATACGAACATATAATTACACTACTGACCATACTGTTTGCCTCGGCGAGAAAAGAATATACAAAAAAAAGAGTAAATTATTTTTTGTATTAAATGAAAAAAACTCCTATAAACGGTATGGTACCATACACAGAACAGACTTTATAGGTGGGGGGACTAGGGTGCCGGACTTTCTATCGGGTAAGGGGGGCGGTAATTGAAAATTTCGTAGAGAACACCAGACTTCCTAAGGCCGGCCCTGTTCGTATCAAGCTAAAGATTATACACAGCTTTCTCATCATGGCTAATATTCAACCTTGCTTTTAGACATACTGGCAGCTCGTTATGTACAATTATTGAATGCAGCAATTAAATGGACCAGATTCATACTACATCGGTAGTCAAATTGGGGCCAATTCACTCAATAATATCATATGAAGAAAAGAACAATTTACTTTCCTGAATGTATGTGGCTGGACCGTTAGTAGTTCAAGATTTTTTAATACATTCCTACGGCTATCAGGCATTCCATGGATTATTCAAATCGCTCGAGTCTCTGCTAAAACGCTTTACAAAAATGCGTTCTTTTGCTGTAAAGAATTTTTCCGGATCTAATAAGACACCGAAAGTTTTCGTGTTAAATCATCCCCTGGCGAGTCCGCCCTCGAGATTAAGGAACTCGTGTCATCAGTTAGTGATGGTACATCGTACATGCCAAATCCGAAATACCATAAATTTAAACTAGGAAAAATAATGGTCCCAGTAGGCTGCCTTGGGGCCTCCATGGTAAAGAGCGTTCTTGATATACTGCAATTATGGTCTCCCCCTATTGATAAGATTTAGTCACTATCTATCCTCCCATATCTATTTAAGAGAACTGTCGAAGCAAAGCGGCATGTTCTCAAGGCCGGCCTTAGCAAATCTAGCGCCCTGGGCGGAATTGTTAACCACTGCCGACCAGGAAAGTTCGCCGTCCTGACTTTGCCCCCCATAAACTGAATACTTCTTTTTTGTCTCAAGAAAAATTTTCTAAGCAGTCAGATCTGGTATTCTGGTAACCGGAGACTGTGAAGTTCGCCGGGGCACCTACCCACTAAAAACTTCAGGTTTCCTTTTCCTATATCCTGCAACGACCCGGAACTTTCCCCGGGGGATAAAACGCCAATGGCTAGGGGTTTGGGGATTCGGCTATTAATTGCTTTTAGGCCCGGGGTTATTGTCCCTTTTGAGTGCCATGTTTCTTTTCGTTAACCATCGCATCTGCTACAGCGATACCACTTTATTTAGTCCTCCAGCATCCCGTTGATGAGGGATTTGTTAGTTAGATTGTCCACGCATTCTTGTAGCATGTGTCACTGCTCTTCGAATAACGGGCATTGAAAAATGTAGTATTCTGCGGTATCGACGAATCCGCAGATCTCGCAATCCGGGACCATTTTCCCTAATTAAACCGGGTACTGCATATGCTCCGTCTGTCTCTCCGACGATTTCCACAAAGCGGGGGCCCTTACAAACTAGCTTTCCGTCTCGTTACTTGTTCCGCGGGGTTTATCTTTTGACGAGGTTTTTGCGAAAAACCCACTTAACTGAACTTAAATCAGCTTATTTTTCGTAGAGAATGAAAAACACTCTCATTATTTAGTGCACACCTGTTCGTGCAGCCTTGTAAGGATACTTCAGATTTATATCACAAAAATCACTATTAAACAATAAATTACTAAAACATTTAGAATAAAAACTCGTTAAATAATTCGAAGTGATTGAGTGATTAGTTTCCTGACACTTGCAAAGCCATGAAGTTTCTAACAGCCGCTCTATTTTTAATCTCCTTAGGCTCTAACTCCCTTGGAGCTGAAGATCCTCAACTGGCACAATTGTTCCATAATTTCCAAACGAGTCTACATGAAGCTGTTAGCAAGTTGCAGCTTCCTGAAAATGTTTTTTTAAACATTGTAAGTATAAGATATTGACCACTATTAAAGCTTTCTAGTAAAGCGTGTTTCAGTCAGAATTTCTGGACAAATATGGATACCCATTTGAGTCCCATCAAGTTACAACCGAAGACGGGTATATATTGGAATTGCACCGAATTCCTGCTACTGACGGGGACTCGCCCAAACCAGCAGTTTTCATGATTCCTCCCTTGTTTTGTTCTTCCATTGATTGGGTCAGTCATGGGCCTAATGCGTCCTTGGCCTTGCTTCTTTACGACTTAGGTAGATACCCTTAATCACAAAACTTGTCTCAGGAATTTTCAGCGAATTCCTTTTCAGATTACGATATTTGGCTCCTAAACCCACGAGGCACCAGATACTCCATGAAACATGAAACTTTAAACCATACTCAAAAGGAATTTTGGGATTTTAGCTTCCATGAAAAGGGATATTACGACATGGCAGCCTCTATTGACTATATCATCGAGACCACAGGGGTAAAAAAAGTGACAACAGTGGGATATTCTGAAGGCACCGCCGCTTCTATGGTACTACCAGCTACTAGGTCGGAATACAACGAAAAATTAGAATTGATAGTGCTGCTAAGTCCCGTTGGGTATATGGGGGGAGTAAGCAGTCCCATTGTAGTGGTACTGACTCACTATATTACAGAGCTAAAGGTACGTGGTTTCATTTCGTGGATAATCATGAAATTTAAAAGGGCCTTACCAACATGGCGGCACTGTTTAATTGCTAACGTCACGTGATAGTGATTGTTAAACAAAAGAACGGTGCTTTATTGCCATTTTCAATAATGAATTTTTGTGTTATCTTAGGCTTTGGCAGAATACATCCACCTCTACGGCATTGCTTACTCGAAATGGATAGGAGAGCTGCTTGTCGGTATTTGTACCATCGAGGGCTTCGACACTATATGTGCCAGTGTCACGGACTGGTTTGTGGGATTTGATGAGGATCAGCATGATTTAGTAAGCTACTTTCAAAAGAATCAGGAAATCACAATTAAAAATGTCTATCTAGGAATGGTTGGTGGTCTTGATATCGGACAAACCAAGCGGGGTTTCAGCCAGACAGTTAATTCACTTTGGGCAGGAAATTGTTAACGGTAAGTTGAAACTGATTTGAGAAAGATCCTTGAAATGTTCATATACGATTTTTTACAGCTACGTTTAGGCAATACGACTATGGATCAGAGGAAAACTTGGAACATTACGGAACATCAGAACCTCCGTCTTACAATCCTGCTAACATAACAGCCCCAGTGGCTGCGTACTATTCGAAAAACGACTTTTTTGTTGCAGTTGAGGTAAAAAAAATCAATAAATCGCAAAAACATGTAGTAATATATTGTTGCTTAGGATGCGGAGAAGCTTCTTGGGGAGTTGCCAAATGTCGCGGATTCATTCCTCGTTGAATTTGAGAAATTCAGCCATTTAGACTTCATCGGCGCCAAAGACGTAAAAACTTTACTCTATGATAGAGTTCTGAGTGTTATACAAAAATACGCTAAATGAGACTTTAATCGTTATTATCGATTATTACAATAAAATCCTTTCAGACAAACATTCCTTATCTTTATCGTAACTATTGTATTCGCAAAAAATACAAAAATAATCAAAGTTTTTCGACGTCGTACTTCACTTTTCCTCTTTTAAAAGGATGAGCGCAGATTGAAAATAACCAGTAATTTTACTGCTTATAAGCTGTGCGATTGAGTCCATTAATAAGTGCAAAGATATGAAGAACCTGACACCTGTTCTAGTTACATTTCTCATCAGCTTAAGCTGGGCAAAAATAGACGAAAACCGCGATGTACAACTAGCAAAGTTTATGAAAAATTTCAGAACCACATTTGAAGATAGTGTTATCAATTTATCCTTACCTGAAGATGCTTTTTTGAATATTGTAAGTACGCATTTTTATCCTTAAACATTCAATTATAGAAACCCCTTTCAGTCTGCCTTTTTAAGCAAATATGGCTATCCCTTTGAGTCGCATCCAATTATTACTGAAGATGGATTTATCCTTGAAATACACAGAATTCCATCCAAAAATAACAACAGTTCCGTAGTCCTCCTAGTGCCACCCCTTTTGGCATCTTCAATAGATTATGTTAACCAAGGGCCCAATGTCTCCTTAGCCCTGCTTTTATATGACCAAGGTAAACACTCAAATGAAACTGGTATCAAGTACTAGTTCTCCTTCTAGGTTACGATGTATGGATAATGAATCCCAGAGGAACCAGATGGTCCATGAACCATCAGACGTTGAACAGTTCCGAAAAGGCCTTTTGGGATTTTAGTTTCCACGAAAAGGGAATATACGATGTTTCTGCGTCTATCGATTTTACTCTTAACAATACTGGTGTGGCAAATTTGACTCTGGTGGGCTTCTCAGAGGGTACATCAGCCTCCATGGCTCTGTTGTCAACGCGTCCTGAATATAATGACATGGTGGAGGTGGTAGTCTTGCTGAGCCCTATTGGGTATATGGGCGGAGTTCAAAGCCCCATTCCGTTGTTTCTGGTGAAGTACATGTCCGAGATTGAGGTAACTAACACGAATTTCTCTACGTACCTTTGAGAATTGTTTTCTGTTAAAACTCATTTTCCACCACTGTACCAAGAAAGTATCAAGGACTTAGCCTAGTCGATTATTATAAAAGTGATTATGTAGAAATCTGCAACGAGAAAAAGCCGAATTTCCGTTCTGATAGCTATATGGGTTCGCTTCCCAATCGGGTCGGCATTTTTTTTTTTTTTGTATATGGTCCATAGTCATGGAAAAGGGATTTTCTAACAGCCCCGTGCGGCTGCCGCTTTCGCCTACGGGATTAAGGGTGCATGCCAAAAATGCAAGATTAAATGCTACGTAGCATTCAATGCTAAATTTGAACCATGGCTCGATCCGAACAGTGACCACAAATCCTTTCTGCCAATAATTTTTCCAGTCATAAACTTATGACTTTGTTCATTAATAAAAAAAAGAATTTAATTCATTAAATTCCATCTTTATATAGAGTTTCATGGATAATCTTCACTTTTATGGACTTCCTTACATCGAATCAGTATCCCAACTTCTCATCAAAATCTGTACCATTGATGGTTTCGACGAAATATGCTCAGGCGTCATTGGGTTAGTAATGGGATATGATCCTGATGAGTTAGACACGGTATCATGGCAATTTGCTTAACCCATTTTGTCCCAGTGGTGCATTATCGAACCACACATTTTATGATTTTTTTTTGCTAAATCCAATATATATTCTTTCATACCTATTTAGAAATTTTATTACTATTAGATTATAGAACTTAGTATCGTACATACTGTTGATTTTTGTTTTAAAACAAAAAAATTATGACATCTTAGAGTCATGGAAAACGCTGCATAATTTTGTGTCAAATGTTGAAGTGATTCAAATATAGTAAGGTAATTTATTTTTGCAAAGTATAATCTTTTTTGATAAGTCTATAATATGTAGATTACATAGTAGAAAAAGTGCATTTGAATTGTCATATAAATTATCACTTATTTTGTGTAAATAATACCGGTGCCTAAACGCACCACTGGTTTTATCTATGAAATAAAATCAAGTTATTGCAATTTTCGAAAAGTGTGTGCATTCAGAGTGAATAGTCGCCGATTAGTGTATTGTTTAGTATTTATTTGTTTCTTGTGTTGGGAAAATACCCAACACTATTCTAGAATAAATAAACCCATCTATCTGCCCAATTTATTGCTCAGACTAAATAATGTCATTACTCACAAAATCTACCCAAATTATTGCTTAGACTAAATAAGGTAATTACCGATAATGTTGATATAGGCATAAAGTTCCAATCAATTTATAGGTTTGAAAACTGATCCTCATGAGAAAATCATTTGGATTTTTATTGACTCAATACTCTTTTTTGTGGCTATGATCTCACGATGAAGAAAAAACGAATTAGTTGGTTTGAGTCTCTCTAAGCGAACAAAACTCACATCTCTCTATAACCCAGGTGCCTATTAGAATTTCAGTAACTATACAGTGTAGTTTTGTTGAGTGACCGTGTATTCATCCAGTGTTTTTTTTGTATCGGTTCAGCGCCATATAAGCTGTAGTCCGTTCATTTGATATTTAATTACAATAAAAAAAATCCATATGTCGTTTTCGAAGTATTTTACTCAAAAAGAATTAGAAGCAGCCTTGGAGGAGATCGTGACGGATTTGCAGAATAATGATGAAAGTCGTAAGTATTACTTGTATTTACATATTTTTATATGTATGTATTAGATGCAATATGGTAATATTCAGTTTTTTGCGAATTTAAGCTAAAAGTAAGAAAAGATAATATTTTCAGAACATATTGACGCTGTTTATATTCCACCCGACGTGGATACTTTGACCGATGAGGAAAATATAAACGATGAAAATAATCTACAAGAGTTTGAGGAACCAACTGATATAGTTGGAACTTTCGAATTACATCTACCGGAATATACAAATCAGTCGTGTACGAATCAGTCCTGTACTTTGTTGACCAATGAAGCTCAATGGGATTCATCGGATGATGAAACTTTGGGAGTCCAAAAGGAGACGTTTGCTTTCGGCAAATGAAAGGCTTGCTTCTACAGTCAAATGGAGGAAAGGTCAAATTGAATATACTCACGCACCTATATCTGATGAATTTCAATCACGCGAGAAACTAAAAAATAAGCTCTCGGGGAAAACTCCCCTTGAAATATTTTTTATGTTTTTTGATGATGAAGTGATTGACTTGGTTTTAAATTTTTCGGTAAAATATGCTCAAGACAATAACCACCATGAATTTTTATTATCAAAAAACGAATTTTTAAATTTTATAGGAATTTTACTTTTTTCTGGTTACCATTCATTACCACATATTCAACATTATTGGTCTACTGATGACCGTCTGTTACCAGTGGTGCGTTAATGCACCATGAAATATTATGCTGTTTTTTATATGAAATAAAGTTTTATGTACAAAATAATTCAATTTTAGTTATTTTGTGTAAGATTGTAACATTATGGTATAAATTTTCGTTAAAATTATTAGTAGTATCCTTATGTGTCCCAAAACAGTATTTCATATATATTCCCAATGGTTCGTTTACGCACCAGTATTTTTTTTTGTACATAATTTTTTTCTAGTTTTTTTTGACATATGTAATGTATTCTTAAATGTAACAAAATAAATATTTACAAACAAAAAATTCGTTTTGTTTAATTTTTCGATGCTTGGGACAAGATGGGTTAATGTGTGTCAGTTTCTAGAAACATTTTGTTTGCAGGATTTTATGTTAGTGCTGCTCTCAGACAAGCCTGCAGGATTTTCGATGAAGCAGCTGCTCCATTATGGACAAGAAATATCTACAGGTTTGCTCAGAGTTTGTACGCTAATTATAAAGCAATTTTAGAGCTTTTAAAAGATAGAAAATCACGGTGTATCATCTATTGAGAGTTATAATTTTTTAAATATGAGAATATAAGATTCCCATAATATCCTTTTACATCTATATCTGATACGTCACTGCGCTTTCAAGGAGCGCATTGTAAATTTCACCAATTATAAAGGAATCTTGTGGCTCTTAAACAATTCAACATTCAGTGGCGTAGCATACAGTCAAAGAGAGTTACGATTTTTTTAAACTAGAACGTGAAATTAAATTTTAGCAAGTTTCCTTTGTATTTATATTTGCTGTGCAACTGTGCTTTCAAGAAGGAAATTGTAAATTTCTCTGATTTTAAAGGAATCTTGTGGCTTTTAAAGAGAACACAATTCAGTGGCGTAACATGCATTCAAATAGTTATTATTTTTTTAATAACACTAAACTTTATTAAATTTTATCCTATTGTATCCTTGTTTGATACGCCACTGCACTTTTAAGAAGGAAATATTAGTCATTATAACGTGTATTTATAGCTTCGTTCAGGCAATATGATTACGGAACATCGGGGAACAAGGAGCATTACGGAACGTCTGAGCCACCTACGTATGACCCAAAGAAAATTACAGCTCAAGTTGCAGTTTATTATGGCAAAAATGACTATTTTGCTGCAATTTCGGTAAAAAAACATCATTATTACAGGAAAAAAACGACCGAGATTGGTATTTTAGGACGTCGAGAAGCTTCTGAACCAATTACCAACCGTGGTAGACGCGTACCTCATTGAGTATGAATATTTCAATCATTTGGACTTCGTTGCAGCCAAGGACGTTAAGACGATGCTGTATGATAGAGTTTTAAGTGTTATAAAGAAGTATACGAGTTAGATAAAGTGTTGACCTCAAAGTATGCATGACTCATTTTCTTCCAACAATAATTGGCCTTGGCGGTTTTCGAGATATCGAGGAGCGAAGTTTGGAAAGTGGATCTTTTCGAAAAATAATGAAATATTACGATAATTCTAGCGGCATATTATCTTGTTTTCACTTTAAGCAATCTAAAGTTGCTCACAGAAAGTGACGCAATGTCACCTTATTATCGCACGAATTATCAACTCCTCGCAATCAGTTTGTTTTTCATAGTTGCAACACTTCATCAACTATTTGCTCCACAGGGGGTCTGTTATCACACGAAAACACACGATTATTTCGTTAAAACGTAAGTGTGTGTATATTCGCTTTTATTCCGTCACTGTAAACAAGTTAATCGACTCGATACCACCAGCCTGTAGGCAAACGCATCAGTGCCACCGAACCCAAAGGTCGTGCGGTTAATATAATCTTCACGGCGACAGTTGAATTTCATATCAGCAAAAGGTAGAGAGAGCGTACGGACAGTGCTCAATTATTGAAAAATTCGCAAAAAAATGGATATCAAGAAGGTGCTAGTTGCCGATGCCGTGGATAAGGCCTGTGTGGATCTGCTGAAGCAATTTGATATTGAGGTTGACTGTAAATTCAAGTTGAGCAAGGAGAAACTAATTGAGGAAATTGGAGTAAAAACATCTACATATAAAAATACCCAAGTGCACAGGTGTTTACAATGTAACTTTTGTAGAATTATGACGCAATCATTGTGCGCTCAGACACCAAAGTCACCTCTGAAGTAATCCAGGCAGGAAAGCGACTGAAGGTAATCGGAAGGGCTGGAGCTGGAGTGGACAACATTGACGTCAATGCAGCCTCAGCCAACAAAGTCTTAGTTTTAAAGTAATTTTAGCCATACATTACTTATCAGCTTACCCTCATTCTGTTACCATAAAATAGTACTCCCGGAGGAAATGCCATAAGTGCTTGCGAATTAACGTGCTCGTTAATCACGAACTTGGCCCGCAATGTAGCTGCCGCATGCCAATCTTTGAAGGCAGGCAAATGGGACAGGAAACTATACACGGGACATGAACTTGCAGGGAAAACTCTGGCCATCATAGGGTTGGGAAGGATAGGCAAGGAAGTTGCTTTGAGGATGCAAGCCTGGGGCATGAGGGTGAGACTTTTGACGCTGCCTGCTTGCAGCAGCTAAGAGATATTTTTCAAGCTTCCCATCCAAATCGCACCCTGAAATTCTCTCGAAGTAAAAAAAGAAACTAAGCTATGCCTCTTAGACCAAAGGGTTATTGTGACGTCATAGTCAACCACAAAGTTTCTGTGGAGCTGATGACATATGACCCTTCTGGCCATCACCATTTTGTCAAAAAATTATATTGGTTTAGTTTATTCTATGTTTCATTATTATGTTTTATTTATTTATTTAATTTTACTAAATTTTTCCTCAAAACCTCAGACAATCGGCTTTGACCCTATTGTAACCCCCGAAGAGGCCAAACAATTCAACGTTGAATACCTCCAACTTGAAGCCATCTGGCCTCTTGCAGACTACATCACCGTCCACACACCTCTAATTCCTGCGACCAGAAGTACTTGCACACTTCTCTAATTATTCTCTACTAAAAACGAAAAAAATTCCAGATCTAATAAACGCAACCGTTTTCTCAAAATGCAAAAAGGGCGTCCGCATAATTAATGTGGCTCGAGGAGGGATCATCAGCGAGAAAGACCTTTTAGCTGCCCTTGTATCTGGCCAGTGCGGAGGTGCAGGGATTGATGTATACGAACAGGAGCCTCCTACAGATCCTGTAACACTGGAGATTATCGGGCATAGTAAGGTAGTGGCCACCCCGCATTTGGGGGCCAGTACCGGGGAGGCGCAAGTTAGGGTAGCCGTGGAGGTGTCTGAGCAGATAATTGCGTTGACTGGGAAGAGTAAGGAATATACTTCTACTGCTGGTGTTATCAATCGAAACGTTTTGTAGGATATTTAATAAACGTGGGAGGAGATAAAAATTCGTTTATTTATCAGTTACTTAGTACAGACTCCATAACGTTTTAGTAATAAATATTATATTCACATTAAATACAGTTTAATATAATAAATCCAAAAATACTATAAAGTTCATATTAGGTAAGTTATGATGTTCTTATAAGTATCGAGGACCATTCCACAGTAGCACTCCATTCAAGTATAATTGAGAGGTCTCGGGAAACATGGTAAAGTAACTTATTCAGTTCTCCCTCGAATTGGAGACATATTTTTCTATCAATATTAGGATTCAGTTTCTTATTAATTCGCGGACTTTCTGCTACAAACAGATACATGTATTATACATATAGTATATATGTAGTGTATACATATATATGTATATCTGGATCGTCACCATTTTGATGATGTATGCAACCATCGACGTTCTGAATTGTAGATCGGTAAACTTGTTAAATCTGTAATAACTCTCATCGACATTCTAACAAATACAGAGATACCCTAAATTTTTCTACCGTGGAATAATAATATTGTAAAGCGTTATAGCAGATCTCTCTAGTGCCTATTACAACTACAATCACAAACCTTAAATGTCTCGTTTCATCTGTTACATTAAAATCTATATAACCTATTATTGCCAGTGACCATACCTGATGATTATTATCATTATTATCTAAGATTATGGAATAATAGTTATTAATACCTACTATTACGTTATAATAAGTTAAATGCCGACAATACTGATGAGTGGCTCAGTAAATGAAAAATTACTTTATGTGGACGGTGTTAGGGGGTAAATTAAATCTGGTAAATAAAACTTTTACGTACATCATCACCAAGCAAGGCACATGGACCTCCAGCAACCACAATCTTAATACTTTTTTTGTACACCACAATACTTCAAATTAAAGCGTTTATCAGTCTACAAGCTGCGAATAAATTCAATTAATGAATGCGTCTACACATCTACTAGATCGTACAATGACAGCCTGAATTAGGCAGAAAAGTCCCGTTACACGCCTGAAGGGATGGGACGTGAACGCCTATTATTTTCATAATTTTTTACAAGACCTACCCGAGCACTTCTTGAACTTGTTCAAGACGTTGTTGTAATATCGAACCTGTTTCGAGTTCATTCTGGGGTAAACATTCTTCAATTCGTAGGGATCGAGGAAGAGATTGTAGGCCTCTACAAACCGCTGAAAACATAGAAGACATAAACAGATGAATTTTTCTCGTCTCACAACTCGCTTCATATCTTCCAAACGTTACATTTTGTGCGTAATCCACTGAAGCACTCCGAAGGCCAGTTTTGAGATTACTAACTCTCAGCAATGCAGTCCACCTCAAGTCAATCATACACAAGCACAAACTTCGAAATAAATCCAGTTTCTTCTAATCTGAACTAACCTGATTTTTTCTAGGTTTGGCAACGTTGCATAAAAGTTTTAACAATGCTCAATTGAGTCATATGGTTAGATGCTGAGCAACAGGTGTAATAAAAAAAACTAAGGCGCTGTTGCAATTCAGATGACTTGAAGGAGACGAATGGTTTTGCTTATTCTTACCTCTCTATCTGCAAACCGGCAAAATTTGAAGCGTAGTTCGTCTTTAAATTCCACCACGCAGGTGTAAGTGTTATTGCGGCTATCCTGGCATTTGCACCATTGATTAGAACTACACTCCTATAGAGAAGTACTCGTGGATAAAACTCACGCAGTCCTCAAAAAAGGAAAACATACTGTTACATTGGTGTCGAACCCCCAAGGGCAACTTTTGTCCACCGATTTATCCGTAGCTGCCCCCTCGCCCCAATACTCCATGAAGACGAATTTGTAACCAATGTTATTCCTCTTATTCAATAGTTGCTTCTTAAAGCTTTTGCCGTCCATATGATGCGGTGGCTTAATCCCCGCCAAATCTACGACACCCATATACATTCAAAAATCTATGTGAAAATTGATTCAATCAAACCCAATATTGTAGGTGCCATGTCCACCGATGACACAGGATGAGGTTCAAGGATCTTTTTACCTACTCCCGGGCCGCTTATCAACAGTGGAACTCGAGTGTCTGCCTCGTAGGGCTGCCTCTTATCCCAAGGCTGTCCAAACTGGCCTGAAATCCACACTTTTAATTTGATAGCTTCTCCAAATCATTCCAAAGCCATTACCGATATGGAATCCATTATCTGAGTTGATAATAAAGTAAGTTTTATGGAATATCTTTAACTTTTTCAATTGCAGCACTATGCGCTCCACTAAATCATCCACTGCAAGAAGAGTCTGCAACCTCCTTCTGTGAATCTGATTTAGTATCGTTATGTTATTGGGAAGGCGCTTGGGGGGCATCTTCACAATCCAATGTTTCTGTTAAATTCACAAATTAGACAAATGGGAATACTTATCATGGAGATTACCTACGTTATGTGGGGTGTGGTTAAAAGAAGGATTCTTTACCACACTTGCCCCTGGGAACTTATTAGCGTAGCGCTTTGGCGGAATAAATGGTGAATGGCTGGCAGGAGGGGCCACCATCATGAAAAATGGTGAATTTTCGATAAACCTTTGATTCAGGAAGGCTAAGCTGTAATTGGCCTACAATTCATCAATTGCATAAATAAATTTCCTTTCTTCTAGCTGCAACTCTTACCAGCAAATCTGTCAAATACAAGTTCTTAACTGGTAAATTGGTCCCATTAATGGACAGTGTATAGTTGTAATACTTAGAATTGCCTTTCAAGCCCACCCACCAATCATACCCTTTAGGGACATGAGCAGTGCCCCCAGTAAATCGAGAACCATACTACAATAAACAATAAGTTTTACAATTAACAGGAGGAAATTCCAGCAACCTGATTTAAATATTTCCCAGCATAGAAAGTAGTATAATTGGCCCTGTTTTTCAAAATCGCAGCCACGGAATGAGGCTCATGGTACTTTTGCCAGTACAAGCTTGAGCAGTTGCCTGATAGGGAGTTGTTGACCACCCCCATGTTGTGGGGGTACTTGCCTGTTAATATGGAGCTGCGGCTGGGGCAACATAGAGGGGTGTTAACATACTGAAAGGCGATTTTAATGTTTCAAAAAAATTGTCTGATGTGGGTGGGATTTCAATGTAATAATGTTCTGGCTTACCGCATGTTCAAAGAACTTTCCTCGATCTCCAATTAGGCTCAAGGACTTTTTCATGGCAATCTGCAATGGAATTCTCTTTAATAACTTTAAAAGAGAGAAGTTCTAAGTATAAATAAGATGAGGAAACTTGATCCCAAAATAATAAAATCTCATCCAGTAGATTTTTTCTAAGTACTAACTGAGACCTACTGAATAATTATTTTACTTATACCTGATAAACTGCTGCACATTTATTGCCAAACCCCCTATCGAGATTTTAATCAAGGGGCTGCATATTTAACAAAGTGACTACTGGTTTCTACTATAGCTCTATGGTAGTATTTCCAATCAGGAGACTGAAGCAGATACATGTTTGCACTATGGCACACAATACATTTAAGTTTTCTATATTCTTTCAAAATTTTTGGCTAGAGGGTCCAGTTTTCAAGCCTCTGGTAATTTTGTCAGAACAACAATTTTCATCTCAACAATGAAGTCAAAGCAGAGTATTCACCAAATCTCCATTACTATTGAAATTATCTATCTGGCAAAATACCAGAAATTCAAAAAGCTGAGCACATTGACTTCAATGCTGCAAACTCTTACAAATGTTGTCTTGACTAACCCAATCTGCATTACCAGGCAATCCAAGATTGAAATACTCAAAACTCAGGAAATTTGTACACATTTTTGCATAGACTAATGATTTTTAAAGAGCCACATTCTTCATTCATACTCACCAAGCCATTCAACATTAAATCCTGATCATCAGTTAAGATGTAGATGAAATTAGGTGAGGCACGTTCGCCGCTTGGGGGCTTGGCGAAAACGGGATATAAAACCAGCCCCAGGAGCACTATAGTAAAATAAATAATACACTGGCACCTCATTTTGACCACCTTTAATTTTCCTTAGGATACCACATCTATTAAAACTAATTAAACATAGAACTAGACTTGCGAGGGTACTAACTCAACTCCCTGGCATTCTTGGGCTATTCTGATCCCGAGAGCGAAAATTCCGATGCTTTTTACCAGAGCCCTGCAAAAAAAATCATAGTATTATAACCTTACTTTTGGGAAATTGCGAAATCTAGGCACCATTTAAATTCGTCGTAGTATAATCCTGTTAGAAACTGCAGTATTCCGCCTTGTTTGGCCATATCTCGGTTACTCGTGATTTTTAGTAGCGAAATTCTATGATTTTTTGTTTTTATGATAGTTTTTAATGGGAAATCAAAGAAAATTGGTATTTTTTTTTAGGTTATTTTACTCCATTCATGTGATTGTGCAAGTCATATTGCTCAGAGAGAATCGATCTTTCTTTTCTTAGCACATAGCTTGCAGTTAGTTACAAAGAAATGGGGAGATACTCTTGGTTTGACACTTGGATTTGAACTTTTTTAGGCATTTTCAATTAGTCACGTTCGTGAACAAGAGCTCCAGGAACGGCTTTAGGATATCAACGACAATAAGGGTGAATCGCATAAGAAAAACAAAAAAAAATCGTTATTTTTTCTTTAATTTTAAAACATGGTATTTCAGAGAAGAACAATACTACGTCGCCCTATGTTCGAATGTTTCCTTATTTTAAGGCTCTTTTTGTCTACTCGACAAGTCTGCGGGCCGTTACAAAAAACTTTCATCCTCATTAAACTACGTTCGTAGGAAAAAAACTTTCATGCACCCACAAAAACATCGCGACTTCTTCAAACAACAATCCTATTTTTTTAACGTACGTCAGACATAAACACGCAATTGCAAATGTCGTAAAGTGCATGTTTATTTGTGCGCGAATGCCCTTGCTGTGTCCGTCTATAGAACATATTTACAACCGAAATGTCAAACACTGACCAATGATCACATTGTGCAAATGATATTTCGGTCCTTTGAGTTTGCATAACGTCTCATCAGCTGACTGAATCAACTTGAATATTTGGGACAAAGCTCAATGCCGCTCAATTCGCATTCGTATTGCCAACTCCCTACGTAATGAGCGGTCTAAATTTAAAATGTTTTATCTTTTTTTTTAATGGGGATAGTGGAATATATGCGAATGGTTTTCTTGTAGAAATCTTCCTTTATCCACAAAAGTAGTAAAGGTGTCGATAGTTATATTTCCATTTTTGAGCCAAATGCGGCAAAATGGCGGCCCATAGCTATATCTGCAACTACGTCATTCTGGCATGTTTTAAAATGTCATAAATAACAAAAGATGATGCGAAACGTGGCCATTTTGTCGCATTTGATGCGCACTATTTAGCTATGCGAATTCGCCATTTTATAACTGGTACAATTTTTGATAATTGATTTATCTCTTATATTAAAGTAGCTTTGAGGATACCTAGCATATGCGTTGTTAATTCTAAAGAGTATATTCCTTTTGGAATAATTATATCACCCACGTTCCTGCTATATGAACAACCCATTAGATGATGCCATTGCAAAATAATGCGCTCTTTGCAGGCCGCTGTCCTGAAACGTTGAAAGTTCGCAAGATTAAAATTGGGGTTGGCAGTATCTGTACCAGAGTATCCGCATTCAGAAACCATTCAACAGCCTCAGACCCGGCACATGAACCCAGTGATTAAAGCAACATGCCAGTTATGTACCAAATAATCCTCATAGGTATTCGCATGTACGAAGGTCGAATTCAGCCGAACCTAGTTTAAGTCATATTAAACCACTCATCCTTAATGTACAAAGTATATTCAAACCACCTACACCATTACGATTAATTTGAATTATGTTATCGGTATTTAAATTGAACGTCTTATGCGTATATATACCGTAGATGTAGTAAAATTTATATGACCTTGCAGTGCAGGGTGATATGGTTGACCTTGCGAAGGAGATAACGAAAGCGCAAAGAAAAAATATTAAATTTAGGAAAATGCCGCACGCGTAGCTCGATCTCCCATCATTGTTGAATCGCAATTTTATAATCTATTTGTACAAATTGTGTGGTTTCCAGTATGCGTAATTTTGACCTGTGGTCGAGTCTGCAGTGGCGTAGTTCATTAGATATTTTCCCCGAGGCTTGTCATAAATTTATCCGCACCGCACTGTTCAAAACGAGCGTCATAGAGTTGCGCACGCAAAACATCTATTCCCGTCCACAGCCCAGTCCTAGAGCACATGACCGGCGCCCTCTCTCTCACGTTCCTCGGTTTGCGTCGTACACCTCTTGTTCACTCGCAGTTCAGTGCGCGGTCCGAATACACCTGGACTAAATCGTCGTACATACCCTTAAATTCAAGCCTTACCAGTAACCCGAACTAAGAACAAAATGTCTCTCGGCGACCCCGTTGCTTTTATGAAAGATTTCCTCGCTGGTGGCATCTCCGCAGCCGTTTCCAAGACATGCGTGGCCCCCATTGAACGTGTCAAATTACTGTTGCAAGTGCAGCACATCTCCAAACAAATCCCTGAAGATCAACGCTACAAGGGTAAGTCGGTTTTTTTCTAACCGTAAGGGTGAATTTGGTACGTATGAGATGTGAAAAACGCCCATACTTTGCACGTACAAGTGGTTACATAATGCATCATGTCTGCTTCTAGGTAATTTACCACTTTGTGACGTAGTAATATTGAGGCTGCATGGCAAAGCACGGGAAAAAATGCTAATAGCGGTTTTTATTGCCCTTCATGTCTAGGCAGCCATTTTATTTCCTCTGTCTGTAACTTAACCTCGTCATGTGCCTTTTCAAGGCCTCCACGTCACGACAGGCTTATCGATTCCCTGTGCTCTCCATGTGTCTATTTTGCAATTTATGTATAGTCAGTGTTATTGACCACCAATTACTGACGATAATAAAAGGCATTTTTCCCTTTTAAGACTTTAAGTTTCTGATTATCTCGTCGCGTGGCCAATTTCTTAGTCATATAATGTTGCCAAGTTTAAAGTCTTTCAGGTTACATCCAGTATTCATTCAAATCATTTCAAAGCAATTCACATTACGGGAGAGTTTGCCCTATGCATGCGCGACAATGCAACGGATTTAAACTTAGGAAATTCATCAATTAAAAACAGTGTTATCTAATGGTCAATGAATTTGGCAACGGCGCTTTTGACACTTTGCACCCGTGTGATCGATAAGAGCGGTGCCAAGTTTTTGAGGGTCTCTAGGCCAACGGAAAAAACGTTACATAACATAGATAGTTCGGAGCAATAGGTCGAATTTAAAAATAGGGTTTTTCAAAAATGATTCGCCTAATTTTAGAGTTGGCATTGCGCGCAACGTTATGAACAGTCAATGACGAGGCGAACACGTTGTGCCTGACGTTGACGTCAGAATAAAGAGGCGTACCACGTTGGGAATTTTTACAGTGGTTGGAGGTCAAGAAGTCTGGGCACATGTTGGAGCAAAGCATGCGATAGATAGGTGGCTATTAGATGCATTTAAGAGGGTTTCTGACACTAAATTTCTATTTAAATTTTCAAATTAACCTTGCATGAAAATCTGGTTAAAGGAGCAGTAAAAAGACAGCTAGGACTATGAAGTTCCGTGGCAATGACTTCGCTTTTTGCATCTTGAGGGAGAGACAAATGGCTAAAATGTTTATGAAATTTGATCTAAAATTCTCAGAATATTTTGCTTAACTTATGTATAATTCATCCTTTAAATAATTATTCAATTTCATTGAATAAGCAAAACCTATAAGATTTATATTTGATTAGGCCTAAAACAAAGAGCATTAGATTAGAGTACAAAACACACAGAAAATTGTAATCAGAGGGCAGTACTATAACATAATATAACAAAAATAATCTGGTGCTGATAAGATATTACTGTCATGTGAATAATTCTGTTACCATTTGCAATATTTACATGCTGATATGGGCCTTGGTTCTGGATAACTGCTTGCCATGCTACATTACACATTCCATGTTCCCCTTAAAGGTTTTTAAAATTGAGCTTTGTTTTGATTTTGGGGTTCTGATATATAGCCATAAGATCTTATAACTGGGTCTCAAGATAAAATTTATAAGGAAATTGAAGATGATTTGTTCAAAAGCAAAGAATGTCTCTACAAGAGCTTGAAGTTCAAATGTCATGTGCTTCCAGCAAAACGAAACAACTTGGGTCACACTAACTCAGTTTTTGGAAGAAAAGTTTGCTGGTTTGAATATCTCAAGTAATGGTGGTGTGATTCTCATTCTTGTGATCTTGCTTACCTGATAACTTATTTATTAACTGGATGATCACAAAAAGAAATATATAAATGTTTTGCACACTGAACTAGGGCTAGATGCCATTTGGAACATTTAATAGGAGTTCAGTCATATATGTAGCTTTTAAATTCATCTACTGAATAAAAAGCATTATTTAGCAAAATATCTCATTTCAGAGGGAATAATATTGTATGTAACAGCTCTAATGAAATTAGCTTTATTCAGTTGATAACTTACACAACTGTGGTGATGATTCAGTGACCCAAAAGACTGTGAGTTTTGTATAAAACTTTGGTACTTAATATTTTTAGATAATGCATAAATAATCCTACTTTGCATCATAAACTCTTTGGTAAGATATGAGTGCAACCCATAAACTGATAATTTCCTATTGTAACCTTAATGTGAAAAAAGTAAAGTATTTTTAAAGCATTTTTACTAGCAATTTTTAGGCTGTTCAAAACATAGCAAGTTCTTGGCACAAGCTTTGCAAACATGGTTATATGGCCTTTTCAGTTTAGAGATAAGCCAATGTGTAGCCCTACTAGTTTGAAGGACATGAGCTATTAATTGATTTTCCATTGCCTGCATTATACTGGCTTTTTTGATAATAGATTTTGTAAGGATGAAACTGCACTGTGTATTTTGGGTTATGGCTAAATGATTGTATGAATAGGGATATAAGGTTTTAAGATTATGTAACATAGTGGTGCTCCACACCACTAGATGTCAATAAAGTAATATCATCATCAAATGCACAGAGGAACATTGTTAAATGATTGATAGATTACTTACCTGAAAGAGAGATAGTAATTACCCAAAGGACCCAAACCCCAAGTTCCAACTGTTTAGAATTACTCTCTACTACAATACTAAATTATTTCTTCTATGGGACCACATTAAAATGTTTTGTTAAAATTCAGTTGAATACTAAACTCAAATTAAAAGCCCAAAGAAAGAAGTCGCCATATTATGGCATACTTTTAGTGACAGCAAAGGTATTATATCAGTAAAGTAATTGTTAGAGCTATGCTCTAAGTGGCTATACAATATACTACATGTAGAGAATATAGATAAAAAGATTATTAAAAGGTTTGTTAAGTTGTAAGATGTACATGAATCGATCTTAGCTTGAGATTAAAAAACTAATAGTCTACTTGGTAAAAACTGTATTATAGTAATTTGAAGTTCAGTTCTGTTTTTTTATTCAAAAGTAAATTTTGCATTAAAAAGTTTATATGAGTCATAGAAGTATTATTGTACAGAGCAACTCAAAAATGAAGAATTATAAGTTTTTTCTTAAAATTTACTTTAAAATTTTAAAGTCTGATAGATAACTTTTCAGGTAATGAAAAACATGAAATATATCTCCAAAAAGTTTTTTTATTCTTAAAATTCTCAACTCTCTTCCTAGTGATTTTGTACTAATACTAGGTAGCCCATCAATTAATAATAGAGGATAGTCCTATTCATGAATCCATTAATGTATCAAACAATTTAATTGTTCTCAGGTATGGTCGACTGTTTCGTCCGCATCCCCAAAGAACAAGGTGTATTGGCCTACTGGCGTGGTAACACTGCTAACGTAATCAGGTAAGAATAAAAAAAAAGAAACAGTTTTGCAGTAGTTTTTAATGTGCTTTTTACCTCACAGATACTTCCCCACACAAGCTTTGAATTTTGCGTTCAAGGACAAATATAAGCAAATCTTCTTGAGCGGCGTTGATAAGAAAACCCAGTTCTGGAGGTACTTCCTTGGAAACTTGGCATCTGGTGGTGCTGCCGGAGCCACCTCTCTTTGCTTCGTTTACCCCCTTGATTTCGCCAGAACCAGGTATGTTATAATTTATTTAAAAAAACTCCAGAAGTTTATTGCAATGATTAAATTCTAGATTGGCCGCCGATGTAGGAAAAGCCGGAGCCGACCGTGAATTTAGCGGTTTGGGTAACTGCTTGGTCAAGATTTTCAAATCTGACGGCCTTGGCGGTCTGTACAAAGGATTTGGTGTCTCAGTACAGGGTATCATCATCTACAGAGCGGCCTTCTTCGGCTTCTACGACACAGCCAAGGGTATCCTGCCCGATCCCAAGAACACTCCTCTCGTCATTTCGTGGGCTATTGCTCAGGTACACAAATTTGGCAAACTGTGCCTTGTAGTTCAATTTAAAATGGTATTTTCTTGCAGACTGTAACCACCGTTGCCGGTATTATTTCCTATCCATTCGACACCGTGCGTAGGCGTATGATGATGCAATCTGGAAGGGCTAAAAGTGAAGTCGTCTACAGAAGCACTGCTCACTGCTGGGTCACGATCGCTAAACAAGAAGGTACTTGATGACTTGTTCTTTGTCTGTAGAGGAAGTTTGATTAATGTTTTTTTTCAGGTGGTAGAGCATTCTTTAAGGGTGCTTTCTCCAACGTCCTTAGAGGTACCGGTGGTGCCATCGTTTTGGTACTTTACGACGAAATCAAAAACCTCTTCTAAACAACCCCACCCCGTCGCACATTACTTTTTCGTAACACTCCATCTTCAGTCATCGGACCTCATATTTTGCTTTGAGGTTCGTCTAGATAAATTTTTTTCGTTGTTCCACGAATTGTTTGTGGTTGTGCCTTAGTTGCAACAAAAAAAAAATCATTCCGAACGGTAAGACACCAAGAAAATAACCTTGAATCACTCAATTTTTTAATTGGTGTAACGTTGTCCTCGTACTGTTCGATATTGCATCAGGCATAACTTAGAACAGTATTGTATATACAATATTTAGGTGTAAATTTATTTATTTGTATCCAGGTTTTTAAACAATAAACTGTACCGTAAAGCGAAAGACTTAAGTAATAGAATACTGGCAATATCGCAAAACGAAAAACTTATTGCCGCGAATCGCTCCTTTAGGTTTATCATGAAGTATTTGTTATAATAATAATAACAAAAGCGGATCGAGGAAATCGCATTGAAGTGAAATTTTTTTGTGAAAAGCAATGTTACGACCTGTTAAATGTATTGTTTTATTATGAGCCATTGGGCTGTTCATAATAGTCTGGTGGTAAATAAAATAAGAAAAAAATCGGAACTTGTTGTCTTATTTGTCCCTTGGCCGAATTCTGCCCGTGAATGAGTCATCAGCATTACGACGTTTATTTTACCAATTTATATTAGATTAAAAATAATAACGTTGTCTACATTGTTTACATGCTGGCGGTTTCTTTGAGTACTTAGAGTATAATTCATTTGTTCGACAGTCAAGTTAACTGTCTACCCAGTCAGTGTCCCCCAATTGTCAAATCTCAGTTAAGGTGGAAGTTCCATGTTTTTACTTTCAATTGGAATAATTTATTATTGTCAATAACGAAATATAAATTGTTTTATTTTGTAGAACATTTTAATTAATCGAACTCTCGACTCATAAACTTCCCCGAAATCATTCACTGTTATCTATTGTAAACGTATTTATGGGTCAGTAGATCTCTTGATTAGTGCTCTGTAGATCCCTCACATCACATTTAACCATTTTTTTTATCAGAAAGATTAATGTTTTACAACCAATTAACTGTCTGCAAACGGTGTAATTTGTAACTTTTAGTTCATTAGGTTGTTACCCAAGCAGGTCCCTAGAGGAAGTTAATGATGGTAAGTTGTTATCATCATTAGTTGGTAGGTGGTTTCCATTGCATTTTGGATCATCTACCTACGAATTCCAGAGTTTTTTTGGCTTCGGTCAGTCCGCAGAAATTGACATTTACCTCGACGGACAAGAGGCACGTAAAACTGCAGAGGTAAAAAATGAGGATGGCAAGAAAGAGCGCTTGCTTTTGTATTATGATGGAGAAACTGTGTCTGGCAAGGTAGCAAAGTGACAAACATAGCTTGTGAATTCGCTCAATCTTGAGTTTGCAGGTGAATGTGAGCTTGAAAAAGCCAGGCAGCAAACTCGAACATCAGGGTATCAAAATTGAATTCGTAGGACAAATTGAGATGTTTTATGACAGAGGCAATCACCATGAATTTACTTCCTTAGTGAAAGAGTTGGCTCGACCTGGGGATATGATTGCCCATACAAGTTATCCTTTTGAGTTTAGTAATGTGGAGAAACCATATGAAGTGTACACTGGTAATATTTGCTCTTACTTCTCTTTTATACAGTGTGGTTAAAAATTTGGATGCCCACCATTGGGTTCTCTGAAAGGGTGGCACTCACAAGTTCAGTTAAATTAAAAAAACATGTTGCATTTTAATCATTATTAAAAATCCACATTATTTATTATGACTTCTATATCTCAAAAAAGTGAAAACCCATTACTTTTTGTAATGGGAACTTCAATGGTGGGTATCAAAATTTTCACCACACATATAAGAATGTAATCAAACGTTATTATAGGGGGCAATGTGCGTTTAAGATATTTCCTCAGAGTAACAATAATCCGGCGTTTAGCAGATATTGTCAAAGAAGTGGATATTGCAGTGCACACCCTGTGCAGTTATCCAGAAATGAATAACTCAATCAAAATGGAGGTTGGAATTGAAGACTGCTTACACATTGAGTTCGAATATAATAAGTCAAAGTAAGATTCAATAAAATTTTACAGAATTCCAATAAATCCTGAGTGTTAATAGGTATCATTTAAAAGATGTGATAGTGGGGAAAATATATTTCTTATTAGTTCGAATAAAAATTAAACACATGGAAATTGCCATTATTAAACGGGAGACTACAGGATCTGGGCCTAATACTTTTACAGATAATGTAACCATTGCTAAGTATGAAATCATGGATGGAGCACCTGTTCGAGGTAGATATATTAATTATCAATGAATTTATAACTGAATCTTGAGTTTCTCAGGGGAAAGCATCCCAATCCGCGTATTTTTGGCCGGATACGATTTAACACCCACAATGCGGGATGTCAATAAAAAGTTCTCAGTTAGGTACTTCTTGAATCTGGTCCTAATGGACACGGAGGATAGGAGGTATTTTAAGCAGCAGGAAATCACACTTTGGAGAAGAGGTAAATGGGTTTTTAGAACGTTTGCTTGAGGTTCACAGGGACTATTATAGGTGATAAAGTCCGAAAACCGAATATTCAATCTCCGGCCATAATGGCGGGTACTCAGAACTTAGAAAATACCGCCAACATGTATGGACAGCAAAATAATGTGGAACAAGATGACACCGAACCTAACGATGTGAGCGAAAACGAGGACATTTTGAGTGAGGGGGCACCACAAAAGGAGGATTTTTTAAGGTTAGTATAGTGCACAGTGAGCACTTAAATGCAAGATTTCTGGCATTTTTAGGTCCCAATCGAATGACAAATTGAGTAGTGCCGTAACGGATCCATTTGATCAAGGTAAGAGACTAAGAACAACGTAAATGCAGTCAGTTAAATGTAATTTACCCCCTGATTCTTGCGTCCCACAATGCATAACATCCTCCTTGCTTTAAATGGAAGTTGTATTGCTTTTTATTATATATGAGTTTCATTACGTTTTTTAGCAAACACGTCACCTACAGATAAAAGCCCCGAGAATCAAATTCAGAACATGAAACGCGAGGAAGGAGATGGTCAGAACGATACCGCAATTGAGAATGTCGAGTGATATTGTCAGGTAATTGTATAAAGAATGAAATTATCGATTAAAAAATTCTTGTTTCTCTAATACAGAAAGGATCTGCAGTAGTACTGTGATTTTTTTAAATGCAAAAAGATCGCTCTATTAAGTAATAAAGACACAGAATTTATATTTAGGCACAATTGGCCAGAGAAAACTGTCAACTAATGTTTCTCTGTAAATGTAGAATATAAAATAAATTCTTTTAATTAGTCCTTCAGTTGCTCCTTTAATCGTCTATGAAATTGCATTTAGTTACAGCGGTTAAATTGTAGTGTTTCGCATTTATTCCTTAAAGAGATAAAGGTAATGCGATTTTGTTCTTTAAGAATGCTTTTTGTATTATTTTTTAATTTATTTTAAATTCTACATTTTATTAGAAAAAGGCTTTACGCTATATGGTTTGTAAATAATGTTAAATATTTACTGTTAGAAGAAGAGAAACTGTCATCTGTATATTCGGAAGTTAACAATTTACACATTTTAATTATTATTATTATTATTATTATTATTATTATTATATTGTATATTACTTCCCATCATAGTAGGAATTAACTCTTTTAAAAAGTAGCCGGATTGTTTGTTTTGACCTTTCGCATAAGGGGGCTCCGACCGACGGACCAACTAGTCGTTCCACAAAGCAATTCGTGTAGAAGATCAAGGTACCCAACATATATATGACACTGTCTTAGAACAAACCAGTGGAATCGAGAACACGAATGTCACTAGCAATAAATATACCCTGAGATTGAATGTCCCTGTTCGATTACACTGGAGTGTTCAGATAGAATTGCAGTGCCACAAACGTCCCTATTACATTTGTGAAAAAATCTTTGGCGTGCAGCCGAATTAAGTGAGGGGGCTTTTTTACAGCGTCCAAGTTGTCTGAAAAATCCTACATTTCTCATATAGGTACAAAGTTGAAAAAAAACTCACACGTTTATTATTTATCTAGTATTATATTAAAATAATTATTACAAAAAATTTTACGGTTAGATATGCCTACCTATGAATAACTAGAGAGGAACTATTTTCAATAAACCGGCAAAGTCCCGGTTGCCGTGCACGGCAATAATATCGACGTCTGAGCATTGATTAATTTCTAGTTTAGAATTATATTATGGTCCCATTGAATATTTATGTACTTCAAATCACAATCATTATTTCAGGCTAAAATGGTGGCGTACGAACTAAACTCGACGAGAGACTAATATACTGTACATGAGTTTCAGTGAAAAACTGCTTTTAAAAATGAGAAGAAACTACAAAAGATGGAAATATATACCAAAATATCTTAATTTGCGATCTGCCCTTAAACATTTTCATGTGAAGGCAAGTGATATGTTTTGCTTAGAAAACTAGACACACACGAAACCACGTTTTATTGAGAAATCAGGCCAGAAACCAACCAGTTTCTCTCATTCTGAAATTCATTTAAGCCAACCTTCAGATCATTAGCTTATAGCTCTGCGAGCAGAAAAGGAATGTGATATAATATATACCTGATTTTTTTAACATATTTGATTCCCGAAGTATAATTTAACGCTTAATGATTCACGGTAATTAGGTACCTAAAATGCAGGCGTATAACCATAAATATATTTAAATTATAAACCTTCTATTTAGAGACGGATTTCCAGGACGGTTCGATGGTTAAATTATTTGGATTGCTCCAAGCGTTTTATAAATTCCAAGGCTTGCTAAATAATGAGATTCATATTCAAAAACTTGCAACTTAATCGAGATTGTAAGGTATCCACTTTAAATACAGCAATAAAAAGTTTAATTTCTCTTTCTCAAGACAGCATCACCAGTCCAGTTTATCAGATAATCCCCCCGGGTAGTCCCCGGTGAGGCACGCAATACAATGACCCACTTCCTGATCTATCTTGACATCTTTTTCAACTGCCCGCACTAAGCCTTTCACACTCAGATAATGCAAACTGTCGGCTCCTATTGAAGAAATTCTCATAATATAATAACGGATGATCATTCAAAGAAAAACCTCGCAGCAGGCTATGAACCGTGAACTTAAGGTTATGATTAAGCAATCTCCTATGCATCATTAAACATCTAATTGACACAAATTGATCCGGAATTTGCTTTTGATATTTCAACGCCTACTTGAGGTTTTTGGATGATCTCCCGTTATTTCATCCAACCCGATTCAAACTTACCAACTTTCAAGGCGATATCTTCGAAATCCTTGGTGTTAGCGATTAACTCCTCGCGAGTTGGTATATTAATTCCCATGTAGCAGGGATATTTCAATGGAGGACTGGCGATTCTAATTAAAAAGACAATTTCATTCATACACAAACACTGCACGTTTCTTTTAATTAACCACCTAATATGTACTTCCTTGGCCCCAGCTTTTCGTAACAATTTAATGATAGGACCGACAGTGTTCCCCCTTACAATCGAATCATCAATTAAAATAATTCGTTTCCCTTTTACATTTGTGAGAATTGGGCCTGCAAAATAATTCCGTTGTCGTTTTCATAGGTTGCAAGCATAAAATACTAACTAAATTTAAGCGCCACGTTCATTTGCCTCAATCTATTGCTAGGCTGAATGAAGGTCCTCCCCACATACGTATTTTTGGCCAATAATTCGCCTTGTGGAATATTCGACTGAAATTAATAATTGAACCTCTAAAATCCATTTTTTGCACCACCCACCTCTAACGAATACCCATGAGCAGCAGCATTGCCAGACTCCGGAACTGAGCCGACGATATCGGCCTCCACAGGGTGTTCCAATGCTAATTGTCTACCGCAATGCACCCTGGCATTATACACTTCCTGCCCCTCAAAAATGCTTGTAGGCCTGGCAAAGTATACATACTCAAAAATACAAAAAGCCATTTTCTTCCCTTCAGGAGTTGGGATTATGTCTACTGTTCTGGGGCCATTGCAAGTAAGCTCCAATATTTCCCCAGGTTTTATTTCTCTAATATAACGAGTGATTTTCATAAAGGCGCAGGATTCTGAAGCAACTACCCAACCATCTGCAGACTTGTCAGTGTCTATGATTTTGTTAACTATATCGTCAGTGTAGCCATTTACTACTAAAATTGATACTCCCAGAGTGGTATATATATATGCAGATTAAATAAAGCTTACTTTCATGAGAGGATGCCAGAATTTTACCTAAACATAATGGCCTATTTCCATAAGGATCCCTATAAAAATTTCTTACATTAGTATTCGGGTTGTAAACAGGAAAGCAACGCACCTAACAGCATAAATGCGATCTTTTAGCATTATTACCAAAGAATAGCTAAGAGGGGCGAGTTGCATTAAGTGCCTAATTCTTGCAGGCCAATCGGGGCCGTTAATTTCTCCTTCCGGTGGTATTAAGCACAAAGCTTGGGTAATGAGTTCACTGTCGGAATGAGTGGACAACCCCACACCTCTGGCCAAAACCTACAAACATATTTAGAGAACAGACATAGACAGGAAGTCCTGGAAATATAGGGAGAAAAGGAGCATTTCCACACAAATCAATTATTCATACCTGCTTGCGTAAAGCTGAAGCATTTACCAGCTCTCCATTATGGGCTACAGCTAATGATCCATGCATTGAATGCACTACAAAAGGTTGAGCATTTATAGCAGTTGATTTTGCACTAGTGGAGTACCTGAAATAATGATTTTACAGGCAAATTTGAGAGTGATTTTAATGCCTAACCTGGTGTGACCAATACCCATAATTCCAATAAGCTGAGATAGAGTTTCATTTGTAAAAACATTCTTAACTAGCCCCATGCCCTTTTGAATGTTGAAGTCATTATGGCCCTCACTTGTGACTATGCCTGTGGATTCTTGTCCTCTACAATATTTTCAGCTACAATTTGATGCCTGCATCACATTATCATACACGGACTTACCTGTGCTGTAAAGCTTGCAACCCAATTAAAATAATCTGAGCAATTTCAGTGTTGGTTTCCCAAGCGTCTTTGCCTATGGCGCCAAAGACTCCACATTCGTGTGTTAAACCACTCTCTGCTTTATAATCCCACATAGTTTTTGGATCAGGCACATTTTTGCAGGCCATTTTCTAGTGATTACTTTAACACTGGGGAAATAGTGGAACTAGCATACAATTTTACTTCATGTACAGGTTTAACTGGAGGTAAAAAAAGTACTCGACATTCTTTAGAAAGGACGGAATGTAGAAAATTAAAAATTAAATAGAGCGCGATCACGTTCTCTATTATTTTTTATTTACCCATACATAACCTTATATTAACACGTGACAACTTATTTATCAAAATAGCAGTTGTTTTTCTCTGATAAAAACGATTAGAAAGAGAAGGTAATATCGAGGCATGTCTAATACCTTCCTGGCAGCACAAATTGAGGTTGGGTCTGGTGAAATAATTTAGGAAATCTTCAAAATGTTGCATCCCAATAAACTAAAAATTCTGAAAGTTCTAAAACGAGATTCACAGCGGTTTTTCACTACAATCGTCCCAAAACCTATAAAGTTGGCTTATGCAGTGTATGAACAGGAAACAAATTCGGATAATCGAGTAAATCCATTCGTAATTGTCCATGGTTTGTTGGGGTCTAAACAGAATTGGACCAGTTTATGTAAAGCTTACAGCCAGAAGTTTAATCCTCCTAGGAAAGTGATAGGTAAACATGTAAGTAGTGTGTAGAGACTGCATTAAAGACCACCTAAGACATGGTGATATGTGTTCCTTTCAGATTTATAGGCATATTATACCTTGTAGAAAAATCACATTCTTGGCCCTTACTACTATCAATTTACATCATCGGCTGAGAGTACACTATTTTTCCTACTAAATGCACAACATATATATCTTACTGTTTTGCAATATTTAAGCTCTAGATTTGAGAAACCATGGCGAGAGCATTCACTCAGACGAGCACACTTATAACCATTTGGTGGAAGATGTGAAAGAGTTTTTGATAGACAACAACATATCAAAAGCAGCCTTGATGGGTCATTCAATGGGAGGAAGATGTGCCATGCTGTTTGCTTTAAAATATGTTAGTGAAGCAGACTAGATTAATATTATTTGTAATTCTTCCGATTATTTTTTAGCCAGAATTTTTAGAGAAATTAGTAGTTGTTGATATATCTCCAGTTAACTTAAGTCCAAACATACATGAAATGCCAATAATTCTAGATACAATGAGAAGGTCAGTTTCAGTATTATAATATGCCTTCAATATGCTTCATTGGTTGATGATTCACAGGATTCAAATGCCCAGTAATATACCCTTAAGCCAGTCTCGCAACATTATAGATGAACAACTAAGCAAAACCATCACAGACAAAGGACTTAGGGCTTTCATATTAACAAATTTAACTGCTGTGGGTGATACTAAGAGGTAATACATTAGTGACAGTTATTGAGGAAATAAAGCTGTTTTTCCAGCTATAAATGGAGGGTCAATATTCCCACCCTTGTGAGGCACTTTCAGGAAATTGCAAAGTTTGATATAGTAGAAGGTTTGCAGTATAAGGGGGACACCTTGTTCATTGGAGGTGCAAAATCCGACTATATTCCGTAAGTGCAATAACTGATTTTTGCTTGGATTTTTGTGCCCCTACAAACATGAAACCCAATGCAAATGCCGCGTTGACGTTCTCTGTCTCTTGTTGACATCAAAAAGGGATTAACCACTCAAAAAGACATTGCAGCAAAATGTCATCTGCTCAAAATTTTTGTAAGCTCATACAAAAACTAATAACAATTACTCGTTGTAAAGCTGATCTAGCTCAAACACACCTCTATAACGCCCTTGATCTGGCCTACAACTCCTATCAAAGCACCGACACCATTTTTGATAAAGTTAAACGCAATGAGATCGCTGTGCCTCTACTTATTTTGCATGGATTATTGGGCTCAAAATCGAATTTTCACACCATTTGTAAAAGGTACTGCACTACCTCTCTTAATAAACCTGAAATTCGTAAATAAATCTAAAGGTACCATGGTGGCTCCCAACCCAAACGACTGGTGTATGCGATTGATCTGAGAAATCATGGAGATTCTCCTCCATCAAACCACAATACTTATGAAGATTTGATGTTAGACGTACTAAAATTTATAAGGGCGATGCGATTGAGTAAAATTCATCTTTTAGGGCATGATATCGGTGGAAAAATTGGAATGTTAATATCTCTGAAATATGTAATCTTCGATTGTTAAAACTTAAGCTTGCATAATTAAACTTAATTTTAGCCAGAAATTATAGAAAAACTGATCTTAGTGGATGCTTCTCCTATTTCCACGAGCCACAATTTTCAAATTTACATGGAAATTTTGCAAATATTGAACACCATCATTTTCCCGGCAAATTTGTCCTCGGAACAAGCCAAAGCGCATGTAATAAATCGTTTGTCTAGAGTAGTAAAAAATAAAGGCCTCATGACCGTGGTTTTGATGAATTTAACACAAATTACAGACGGAAGGTAAGATTTCTGTTATTCGGAGTAGACACAAAGGCAAAACATATTTTTAGTTACACTTACCGATTCAATAAGAGAGCGTTGCTAAACCATTTCCAGGAGCTCACCTCTTTTCCGAACGTGCATAACGTGCAGTATGAAGGGCCGGTTTTGTTTGTAGGAGGAGGAAAATCTGATTATATCCAGTAAAATTTTGTGTTTTTTCCAACAGAAAGGTTAATTTAGTTTAATTACAGGAGAAGCGACTACCCCAAAATATTACAGTTGTTTCCCAAGGCCGAGTTAAAGTACATTGAAGGTGCAGGCCATTGGGTGCACGCAGAAAAACCCAACGAATTCCTCAAAATCACGATGGAATTTCTGAATAGGACAACTGCAGTTTAAATTAGGAATTTTATGGTTAATAAAAGTAATTACACAATCTTATTATCTGTTGGAAAACAAACGTGTAGCAGTTTGTGGCTTTTGTACGATAAAAAAAAACGAATCGCTATTTTTTTTTGTAAATTTCGTTTCTATGGGAAAGAGAACCTTTCTGTAACCGGCCGATCTGGCAATCTGTAACAATCATTTGTGAAGCTACTGCCATTTTAATACGAACCAATTAAATGTGCGTCACTTGGATAACTGACGGCCTCTGGGCTACACTGTCAAACTGATATAAAATTCTTAATGCCTTTGATGTATATAATAAAGCTACAACTGAACTTGTTGAAAATAAGGTGTAATTTATTTCCAATTGAAAATCAATTACCAAATCGTTATACCGTAAGAAAAAACATCTGCAATTTCAATCGCATTAATTTTTAGCCCTCCATTGTTTGAAACAAAATCCAATATTATGAATTAAACATCATACAATAATAGTTAAATTACCAATAATCAAACGAATTAATACCTCTACTGGTAATGAGTCTCTAAACCTAACATAATTTTCATTTATTCTTTTTTTGACTATAGATTTTCAACTATAGAAAAAACGAAGCTTATGCATCCGAATTTTAACAGGGAACCATGATTCAAAATGGCGGAGCCCTCCCAGCCTCGTTTCATGTCTTCAAAAGCAGTTGAGCAACAGCATTCAAATCTAAAAATCGTAAGTAGTATTTTCCTTTAGGACAAAATTATGGACGTACTGTCAAGTTTATCTTCAACATAATTTCCATAGAAACGTTGAAGTAACTGAACGCTAGTTTGCTGTTAAATTTAACACTATCAAAAATTTGGCCCTTATTTAGTCAAATATGATTTCTAATGGCGTATCCGGACACTTGCACCAGTGCGGTAATACGTCCGACTTTATTTTATGACGTTTAGTAACGTACTGAAAGGTTAGACTCTAATATAACTAATTGAATATTTATTAATATCACGCTGCCTGCTTTGAACAGATTCGACTCGACTTTGATGTCACACTAAATGATGCGCACTTCTTGGATGTCTGAATCCGCCACAAGTAAGTAGACTATTAACTTACCTATCAATATAATCAGCCGTCATTTTGGCCTCTCTTTTTCCCATGTTCCCGTTGCTCCCTACATTATCAGATCGACCAAATTTTCGCTTCCGGTTAATCACGTCTCGCACTTGAGCTTCCACATTTGCGGCCTACAAAATATAAGTAAATTTCATGTTTTGAGATCGCAGCTGTGCGCGTATTTTGGCTCATTTCACACTGAGCCACCACACAATGGCCCTGTATGTCGAAAGGAGCCTCACAACGACGGTCTTACAATAATGTGTTGTCAGAAGAAACCTTCGGAGATATATGTTATTTGAGTTTTAATGAAAACATTACGGTCCTTCTATTAAATGAAATGTAAGTTTTTTCAACGTAAACTTACTTTTTCTTCAGGGGTCATACTTGCACCTTGCACCTTTTCTCCCCCATCAGGAGAATCCCCTGCAACATCAGCTGATCGCTTGATGCACACATTATTAGAATATAGCACATTGTTCACGTATGTCCCTGCAGGCGCATAGTTAATTAACTCATAACTGTTGGTATACTGAAATCAAAGAAATCACCATGCATCCTTTAAAAAAAAGGGTTAAAATAGGGTCTTACATCGTCGAAAAATATGGTAGCATGCTTGGAGGAAATGAAATTGCAATAGCCAAATTTCTCCAAATCCACTTCATTGGTTGACCCTTTACCTATGTTGAGCACGCGGTATCTCATCGCTACAGCCTCGGGGAATCGGGTTGAGACCGTTGGTCGAAAACCCATAAAGCTGAATAACAAAATATGTTTTAATTTCAATTTATGGATATATATGTGGTTTACAAGTTCTAACCTAGCGTCATGTCTAACATCAGTAGAATCCACTTCCCGGGTCCTCACATTGTAGAAATGCTTAGACACGACTGGACATAACATCGCCCTTGCTCGAATAATCGACCGCACTCTGGGCTTCTTTTTGGGACTCGCAAACACCCTAAAACCCCCCCTAAGGCTAAACAGTAAATTGAGTATTCTTAAGTTACCTGGAAATTCGGTCGATATCTGCAGGAGTCAGCAATTCACTAGGTAGCGGCATTTTCAAGTTTCCTAAACTCGAATTGTGATTGAAACTCTCGACGATCTGCTGCAGCCGTTGGAAGGCAAGGATTTTAAGCACGCGCTCGTCCAATTGTTTCAGCTCTAGGTCAGCTAAGAAAAGGGTTAGTTAATGATTGGGATGTGGGAAACATTTCTCGATTCCGCGTTAGGTTGCCGAGCTATATAAGTTCAGCAGCACCTATGTCCTTATGAGTGTTAAGTGTTAAGAAACCTCCCGTACCGAGAGAACTAAATACGATAGAGGAATGCAATTCACAATTTTTTTTTGATCAGCTTTCCTTGTGCGTCCAATGTATAACGGCTCTTTTTAACGGGGGGTAATTTCGTGCACTGTTATGAAAGTGGACCTAAAGGACAATGTAACCTCGCTTTGATTTATGTAGAAAATTGCGAACATTTATGTTTGGATGCTCAGTCAGTATCACCGAGATGAATATAAAGCATAAATCGATTAAATTTGAATGTAAGGAAATAGATATTAGACAAATAACCTGAAATAATGCTGCAAATCTCAGAGGCAAAGGTAGAAAAATGTTTTAAAAATTTGTTGAAAAATTTAATGACGTCTGTCAAAGTAACAGTCAAAGCCTGCAGCGAATTTTTTCTGCTAAAGCCTCAAATATAATAAACCGGCAATGTGGCCAACTTTCTTGAGTATCCTTAATTTTTATTATGTATGATAAACTATTACATATGTGTAGAGACGGCCATATTACCGCCGCACTCAAAGTGCACTATTTGGAACTCCGTATTCACCATCTGTCAAGAAATCTTCGGTAAACTATCACCTGCATTGGCCAACTAAGGTATAAATATTTTGCTAACGTTATCAAGAAGACAATTCCCATGGAAATTATCTCCTTGACAAAGCTACCAGCAGGTTGATATATTTACCAACGTTTTCTCACACACATTCTTACCTTCATAATTGAAATATCCTTCCATAATATCCCTGACCATATTCTGCTCCTTTTTCACAAGGTCCCTATCGAACAGACCGCTATTCGTCGTCTCGCTCTGGCATTGCTCCTCAGAACCCCCGTTTTCGTGAGAGCTGCATTTCAAATTCACATTGAGTATGTTGTTTGTATAATACGTATTATTGGTAATTTTAATGTTGGTTCCTGAAGATGTTGATGGTGATACCGGACTGGTTTCCATCTTTATATAAACTTCTTCTGTGGGGTTTTGCAAAGGAGCCCTCGAATTTTTACTGAAGAATAGATTAATAAAATTCATCACTGCATATAAAAATTTAAGGCAATTTATCTCCAGAATACCTTAAATCACTAGTATCACATAATTTGCTAACTTCATCATCATTATCATTCTGAGTTGTGTCTTCCTCATCATTCTTATCTTCAACACTTCCCTGACAACTATCTGTCGAACTTGCAATTTCACTCTGCAAAGAAACCCATCTCTCATTTACACAGGGTGTTTGATAGAGTGATAGAAAGTTTTTACTGGGAGACAAATAAGGTTATATTTAATTTATATAACTATATTTATCCTTATACAAAATTTCATAATTTTTGAAATGTCGGCTAAGGGGGGAAAGAAAGGAAAGCAAAGTAGAGAATGCGAGAAAGAGAGAATGCATTAGAAATGGAAGGTCCCATTTAGAAAAAGAAATTAACTAATAGTGGTATTGTTAAGTTAGAACTAGCATTATAAGTTTTAATATGATTAACACTTATTTTAATTTAGTGTCGCTTATTATCTTTTCATGAGTAATATATCCTTTTGGTTTTAGTTTTGGGAACTATAATTTTGTTATAATGTTATGTATCATTTGAAAGAATATAGAATAGAGAAGTTTTTAAGACTATTTGAATTTCTTGAGCTAGCCCCGCATTGGAGCAAATGTTTTTTTTTTAATGGAAGAATAAATTTTAACCAAAGTGTTTGCACACATTAATTTGTCTATATAGTTGTTTGTAATAATGTTTAATCAATTTTTCTTTTGCTTTTATGAATATGCATATAAAGAATATTTAAAAAAATAGTTCCGAAAGCGGAAAGTATTTAATATTAAAAAAATGAACTTAATTATATCAACGCAACTATTTTGTATAAAAATCTGAGAAGGCCGATATTTCCAAACCAACGAGACTTTGTATAAGTATAAATATAGTTACATAGATTCAAAATGATCCCATCTATCTCTCATTGAAAACTTTCTATCGCTCTACCAAACACCATGCGTATTCAACTAAATAATACATTTACTACTACTTCTATTTTCGAAATGATTTCTTACTTCAATTACGTTGTTTTTTCTATAAGCAGCCTCTATCCGCAGTACATCCTTCAAACTGGGCAGCAACTGCACTGGCTTTTTGTAATGATACTTAATCATCTCTGGCACCTGAATCTAAAACTCCCCAAAATTACTTCTAAGTATATTTCTTGCAAATACATTCTACCTTTAACTTCAAGGGCAATTTTCTTTTTACCCTAAATGGGGGATTTTTCCTCTGAACTTTCCGGAAAAACTCCAATTTTACGGCATCCTGATCGACAGGTGTGGAAAATTTGTCCCACAATTTAACTCGCTCGCAAACGGAGATTGAAGTTAATAACGTTGAATCCTGAACAAAACCTCATATTATTTTTAAAAGCCTTTATGTTTTACTTTTATTCATCGCTCGGTTTCTTTTTCACACGTACCAAAGTATGTTCAACGTGTAATGGACACATCCAAACCCCTGCAGGGGGAGCTGTTAAGGGAGGATCTAAACAATCCAAATGGTAATACGAATTGCAAAAATCACACTCAATCAGTGGGGCCACTCGACAAGATCGGCCACATTCTGCGCATTTGCGCGCAGGTAGCGGTACCAGCCCATTGGGCAGCTTCTCGAAATCTCGTTGTTTGGGCCTCTTGATAACACCCAAGTTTTCAGCTAAAGCAATAAAGTCACGGTTACGCTCTTCCCTTGTTTAAATATTTCCACATATTCAGTACTTACTTACCTTTTTCATCTCCAGGAAAAGCTATAGTGGGCAAATCCATCTCAAATGGCAGCTCAAATTGTTTAGGATTCATGGCAGTTGCGGCTTCTATTAGACATTCTAGTGCACTTGGTTTTGGTTTTTTCACGGATTTTGTACCTGATAGAAATACTCAATATAGCAAATAAATTAATGAAGTATCTACAGTGCTCATACCCGATAAACTAGATGTAGAAGAAGTGCTCTCTGATCTCTTCCTCAGCACTACAAGTTGACTTTTCTGATACTTGCAGCTGTGACACAGCCATTCCCCCACAGGAATGTCCTCGAAATTTAGAGGGGGATCGCTGGATTTAATTTTAAATAGTCCTCAGTTTAGTAGCTTATTAATTTACTTACTGGCACCCCCAATGAAAACTGCTAGGACATTTATCGCAACAAATTAAATCACCACCTTCCTCACATGCGTCACAAAAATCGTGATTATGTCCCTTCCCAGGCCGCTTGAAATAGGGATGTTCGGGCTTCTTCTCCTTTTCTTTCTTCTCATTTCCAGGTGGGGCAATGAGGGATTGGATTTGCTAAGAAAGGTTAATAATAAAGGTAATTGTAAATTGGAAAAGAAAAAGTTCACAGCCCCATAAAATCAACTCTTATGTTCTAAAGAATCATTACACAATATGGAGAGTGGAGAAGTTATGTACTATAGTAATAAGGGCAGAAATTCTTTACCAGTCATAACTGGGGAATTATTTCTACCATTTAAGAGAACCATGCTGTTAAAATGAATTGTGATCTTATGGTTCAATTACTGCTCTGCTGAACCAAACTTTTGTCTGGCAATTGCTGGATATTCACACAGAACATACTCCACACAATAGAGCTCTTGACAATATTTCCACTAATGGTGATTGTTAAGAGTTATATTATGTAAAATGACTGTGTGTCATGCAAGGCAACTTGCTTGCACCTAAATGTCGGCTTCCATGCCTCTAATTTCAAAAGAATCAAAAGAGGTTGAACAGATTTTCCATAGCAGCCATAGGTATTGATCTTATCACCCCTATTATAAAGAGGGATGACTGCTTCTGCTATTTTGCCAATGTAGCATCTAGCTGAATGTCTTGGAATCATGCTGTACTTAGGTATGTGATTGTTGGTTTGAGGACCACTATACAAATCTAGATACCATCTAGATAGAAATCTAGATGGAAAGTTGGAAGGTACGTCAATCCTCAGGGCTTCCCCCCCATCTTTTTATGTGCAAGAGAAGGCAAAGGGGGTAGAGAAATATGGGAAGCAAATAAATATTTCATATAAGGAGAGCCGTAACTTTAGAGATACCAAAACACACTATTGTTGGAACGAATCATACTTACCTCCATAAGGCCCCCAGAGCTATCGAGATCATATAAACGGGTACTCATTATGATATCTCTGTTATAGAGAAAACGTTAAAAGTAGATAATATAACTTATCCAAAAATTTAGGAACATTTTTACGGCTGCTGAATGAAGCAAATATAAATAATGAATAATATTTGAGCAAGTTTTTTCATTTAAAACTACTAAATGTCACTTTAAATTCATAATTAAAATATTTGCACTGAACTGAAGCTCATCTGAGACTGAAGTAGTGGTAAATAGCAAATTTCAGCATTTCTTGCTACCTCAAGTAGGCGTTGAAATATCGGAGGAATGTCTTAGATAAATTCATCAGCTGTTATCTAGTTGTCAGATTTTTGATGGTCCACAGTAAAAGGTTCAATCACCGCCCTACGTTCACGGTTCATTACCTATTGCAAGATTTTTTTCAACGACTGCTGCACGGTTTTTTTAATGATCACCCGTTATTTGTAGCTATAGCAGTTTTAAAATTAAAATTAATAAACTTTCACATCATATTCGAATCGCTGTCGATGTCGATTACTGGCTGATGACGTTTGAAAGATTGAAGTTTTTTTAAAAATTGACCTAGTCAGAATAATGGTTGTCCTATTCTATACTGAGCTACTAGACAAAGACCAGTGTTCGATATGGCAAAAACGATTGGTCTTATTTCTCAAGCATTGGATAACCGCGTAATTGGCAGCATTGATGTGCAAGCGGCCATGATGTTTTTTCTCAATAATGGCGGATGCTCGCATTGTTGATTTTTGTCGGTCGGCTTGTTGATCGATGTCAATTTATCTCCAGGAGAAACAGTCTTTATTTTCAAATTGTTTACTTGTCAATATACCTCCATTTATTTTCGTCGAACCCCTAAAAAGCTCGTCTTACAAAAGTAAGTAAGAATAACAACAAACCTCAACCTTACAACAATAAAAAAACTTTAGCTCACAAGCTTCAATCAATAGTCTAAAAAACTAAACATGAGTAAAGCAAACAGCCCAGTACCCCCTCCGGCGGATCCTCCGCTCCCTGAGGAGTATGTAGTGGAAAAAATCATTGACAGTCGAGTTAATGATCGGGGAGTTAAAGAGTATTTTCTCAAGTGGATTGGTTATGAAGATAAAGACAATACTTGGGAGCCTGAAGAAAATTTAGGTGAAAATTGAACCCAGAAAGACTAAAACACCAGTCCTATTGTTTTGGGTTACAGATTGTCCAGGCCTAATAGCAGCCTTTGAAGCAGAGAGAACTAGGAAAAAGGAAGCTGAGGCAAAGAAACGCAAAGTCAGCATTAATGGACAGGAAAAAGAAACAATAAGCAAACCCAAACAGAGGAAAATGGATGAGAAGAAATGTTTAGGTTTTGACAGAGGTCTTGAACCGGACACAATTATTGGAGCCACAGATAGTCCAGGTATAACTACAGTTTTACATAAGAGAATTGTTCTGAGCAGTAATATTCCTTTAAGGTCAACTGATGTTTTTGATGAAGTGGCATGGCACAGATGAAGCAGATTTAGTCCCAGCAAAGCAAGCCAACATTAAATGTCCCCAAGTTGTGATCAAGTTCTATGAGGGCCGCCTGAGATGGCATCCACCAACCCAGGCTACTGGTGAAAACAAAGAGAACTAAGTGGCATTTATTTCTTGCTATTTTTCTCATGTATTTGTATTCTTGTTAATTTTAGTTTTATGCAATATGCAATACATTAACTCATAAAAAAAAACTATTTCTGAGCAGGCAATTTTTTATTATTTTAAAAATTTTGTCATTTAGTTTACTATTGTGATTAGTGATTTTTGTTGATGCACACACTACAAGTTAAGTCTGAGAATTAAACTGGAATTGCGTCATAGGTTTGCTGTTCTCACTAATGTATATTTACAGAATTAAAGGGAAAAACAATGTCAAAGGTATGTCGCGGGTTGGTAAAATACTTGTTAACGATGCCAAAAATGTTTTTTGTGACATCGACTCTATCATTTTATTAAAACTATATTTAAAAAGGGAACTAGGTTTCCTTTTAATTAATTTTTTAAATTTAATTATTTTAATAAATGAAAAATACAGGTTGACCCCTTTTACCTGTAGCTACAATGTATGTAGTGAGTACTTACCCACCTATTTCAATGTTTTTGTATTATTATACCAAATTTCTATAAAGAAAGCTTGGGGCTGGAGCATTCCATGCTTTAGTATATATAGGCACTATTGCTGTGAAGCATAATTTAATTTGGTATCTGTTACTTGCACAAAACTGAGATCTTTGTGCAAGTCACAAGAAGAAAACAATTTTAAGCGTGAAAGTAACTGAAACGGAACGATTGATTTCTAGGTGAGCATGGAATTCTCCAAAATCTCTCTGCCAGGAACTGAGTTACATCATCTGCCAAGAAATCAAACGTAAGGTCACCAAGAGGTAAAGCTTACAGCAAACTGTTAACAAAATGTTACCTGAGGAACAAAAAACGGCGAAAACTTAGCTTCCTATCGATAAACAAAAATTCAAGAAGTTTACTTGGGAAACTGGTTCAACCAAAGGAAGATATTGCAATTGCATTTAATATGTATGATGAAACATGAGTATCCATCTATATTTATGGTGTATAAACTTAAATCATAGGACATTTTAAAAGGACAAGGAGGCAAACAGTACTGGCCATAAATCATCTCACAGCGACCACCATTTTAAATATTTAAAAATCGTCCAGATTGAAATTTTTTCGAGTGTACGGTACGAAAGACGAGTGAAAACAGATACATCGTTCTAAACGCTAGGTGTAAAGAAGGCTTTATTCCCAATCCCAGTTTGATTCTCAAATCAAAATGGGGATTACCACGAATTCGTAAAATGTAAAAAAATAGCTGAGAGCTTTCCAAATTTGGAAGAATTGTTTATTAAAAGACACAGCTAAACTGCCACAAATTTGTTAGCCCTTAAAACCTAAAGGTAACATCTGCATATTATCAATATTACGGGCACACAAATGTCCAGTTTATCTTATAAACATTTACTAAAATTTTGTGTCTTGCGACTTGTCTTTCTGCGAATGGAATCTCTGAACAGAGCCATTTCAGTTTAGTTTTTGGGTTTTACCTTAGTTCACTCTTAGGTCACTCTTTCGAGTGTCTAAGTGTGAATCGGTGGCGCTTCTCGGATCCTGGCTTGAAGTGCCCCCATTCACAGGGGGCTCTTCTGTCTTCCTGGACGCTTTTTTCTTCGTCGGCTGCCTCTCTTGCAGGCTCTCGGTCAAGAATAATGAAGTTAAAAAACCAAAAGGGCTATCTGGCTCTTTTCTTCACTATTCCAAGAAAAGGATGTCTTGTTGGTGGGGGAAGTTCCCCCTCCCTCCTTCTGATCACGAGCGACGACGCCATCCCAAAAAGTCAATACTCTGACTATATATTCGTAGTCAAATAGGATCAAGTATCGGGTGACCATTAAAAAGGAGTTTGCAATATCACGTAAGGCGATCAGTAAGCAATTTGCTATTCACCATCAAACATCAGCCGAACAACAGATAACAGATGAATTCATTCTAGATATGCTTTTGATACTTCAACGCTTTCTTGTGGAATTTTTGCTATGTATTTCTCGTCGATTACCTCAAACAAAATCGTTGAGAAGGAATCTGTTATTAAATAGGCTATATCTCAGCACCCTACCTAGATGGCGACACTTATTGTAAGAAAATTTTCGTCATAACACAGTCCCATCAGGAGGCGGAGCTTGTAAAAGGAAGATGTTTTGAGTTCCTTTTATCTTTCTGATAAACTTAAATAACTCTACTCAGCTCAATTAAATGCTGTAATAACAAAGAAAAATTCCTATATTTCTTTTTAATTAGAAATTTAAGTATTCTAATCGCATATAGGAAATTACTAGAAATTTAGAATAGAAAACGGGAGAGCACGGAACAAAAAGAAGTTAGCAAACAAAGCGCATGTCTCTTTTTTTCCTCCGAGGACTGGTAATTTTTCAGGCCATCACCGACCTTTAAAATCCAAAGAATTAATTTTAAATGACGGAATTAACGTTAAATAATAAAAAGCAATGCAGGTAAAATAAAATTTCAACCGCTAGAATTTGAAATACAGTGGTTTATTAAAACGTTGGGCGTGTTTTACTGCTTTTAATCATTGACGTGAGTGCGTGAAGCGCGGTGAATAATATGCTGCGAGAGGAAAAGAGACAGGGATATAGCCTCAGGTCTGAGCTAAGGAATTAAAGGCGTAGCCATTTTGATTTTGACGAATATTGACATACGTCTAGTAGTCTAGACAGAAAGTCATTTGTTACAGTTGAGGTGACATGTAAACACGAGAAAAATCGGGGAAAAATACGGAAGTAGCATGTTTTAATAATTACGCGCTTTTATTTTCGGTCTTTTTTCGTTTTTACGTAAATTTACGACGCCGTTTCACGTGGAAGCCCGTAAAGTGGTTGTTTTTGTTTGGCTTTATCGGCTATAACCTTGCAAATAGGCGATCGTCGATTATTTTGGGCCCGGTTTTTTCAAATGTTTTTCCGTGACAGAAAAGTGGGCCCAGCTCCCATCAGAGGATTCTCCTTGGATTCCCAAATAATGTAAGTATCGAAAACTGACAAATTCCAGGACTTTACCAGCCTTTAACGTGTTGAACTACATGCGTACATTTGTGCATAATGATTTTCTCCATTCATTAACACTTGTGTCATAGTAAATACTCGTAAATTGATATGCCCTTCGGTGTTTTTTCAATTTGTTAACACTTGAGATGTTTTGTGTGAATTTACGTTTTGTCAATACTTGGAGTTGCAATGTATCCTACGTGATGGTTTAAGTAAAAAGTAGTTAGTATGAAAACACTAATTGAAACTGGAAATAGAATTAGAAATCACATTTTAAAAGTGCTAAACGTTACGGTTTTGATTACATTAACTTACCGTGCATAAACTTATACATTTGCTCAGATAGTGTACTGAAAATTGAAAGAAAAAATGGGTAAATTTTGAGTATTTAAAGACCCTGTATATAGGTTTGTCACTATATATATATGAAGTTTCTGGAAAGGGGTCTTCCTGATCAAAAATGTTCAATTTTCTGCACACTCTAGTAGGAGGATTCACAAACTCTTTTTTACTGGGACCCAAAGGAAAGTAAACATAACAACCGGAGTCATGAAAATAAAGCTAATGTCCGCATTTGTTAGAAAAAGTAAATGAATAATAGATACAGCGCAATGAAGCATATATTTTAGCTAAAGAAATGCTTGTATAGTCATATGTAATATAGTACATGTGTGTTGAAAATTTCTAATGCAAGCCTGTTATTGGTTTTTGCCACTACTATCTCTGTATATTTCTCTGTTGTTTTTGAAAGACATACTAAAAGAAATTTCAAGTATCTGGGGACACCCTATATATCAAAATCACCAGGTACATAATATTCAAATTCAACACAGACAAACAAGATTTTTTTCTAAATGCCACAATAGTGTGAAAATGGTAAGTTGACATGTCTTAGAGTTTAATCTGTGGATTTCATCCAACTTGTCAAAAGTAATGCCTAAAAGGGTGACAAATGATAATTTCGAGCAAAGTTCAGAGCTTTTGAAGCTAGATCAAACTCAGTTATTAGTGTTGAAAACAATTGTTTTAGTAAATATAAAGGGATTTTTCAGCCATTTTCAAAAAGGAAAAAAGTATCTTTTGCTATCATGTTGAATCTTAATATCCACTTGTCAGTATTAGGCTTTTTCAGAAAAAACTTGGGTTACTCTCACTTAATCAAATAACTGTTGGTAACCTCAGATTACTTAGTTCTGTACACTTGAAATATGAAGGAAATTAAAGAAAAAGATAATCCAGAGTTTCCTTGTTCTTTGAGTTAACCCAATTAATTCTCTGAAAGAGCCTAAAATAAAGGGAATTTTCTGCCTTTAAAGCAGCATATATGCTAAAAATGTTGCGCCAAAGAAAACCCAATTTTTATTTTAAATATTGGGGAAATTAAAAAATTAAGTCTCCTCCAAAAACACCCAGTTCCTTATAGATACTCCACAGGTTTCTTATCTCAAAGTAAATTCTAAATTACGCATATTTGACTTAATTTAATCGACCCCGTATTTCTTATGGTTTATAAGATCCTCATACATTTCCGCGAATTTGTAGCGCTATGTATAAGTGTATTGATAAGTGACAATTTTTGCTAAATTTAAGAAGTTTCTTGGTCATGTTAATATAGGTCTGTTTCAACAGAAAGAGAAAAAACGAGGGTCCCCTAGTTGATATTTCGTGCTACAGAGAAAGAAGTCAAGGCTTTACATTTATCAGAACTTGAAAGAACCGCTTTTTTGATTGTATGAAGCAGACTTTGTGAGAGAATTTCTATGGCCATTTTCTCTGTGCCATATTCTCCATATGTTCACATTTCTCTGGATTCACCTGGATGGGTTTTTTGCCAGAAAATTATTAAATTCGGTGTGTCTTAGTCTACGTCTTTTTTACTAGAGCTGCGTCCTATTAATTGCCTTTAAAGTTTGCTAAACTAAAATTTTGTACAATCACCAGAGAAAGCATTTCACTTGCTTTCGGTTGGAGTACTATTGCTCTGGATTAAAACCCATTTTTCTACGCATTTATAAAAAGTGCTTGAAAACCAACCCCTTGAGATTGGATTTTCTGCTTGTGGAAACTCGTTAAATTTTAGTAAAAAGGACCGAAGGCCAAGAAACTGCCTTCTCATCACAACAATTTCCAATTCCGGGAACCAAGAATAAATAACTTGACTATACTATCTTGGAAACTGTAGCTTTGTGGGATGGCGTTCTGGGTATTTCCCGCAGCTCCAATATATAATTGCAAAAACGCCTTTCATCTTATCAGTAGTTTTGTGTTTAAGTCTTCCATGTAAGAACGTTCCATCTTCTTGTGAAAAAGCCGGAAACCCTTTTTCTCCGTTCGTTGAGCGAGGCGTCGCGGTGGCTGCGTTTCCGGAACGACGCCGACGCCGCTGCATCGTCCCGCTGCATCCAGAAAATCTTGCAAATCCTGGATAACTGGGGAAATATACTTACTTTACATTTTAAGAGGATTTCGCCTTAATGTTTCACATACATGTGGGTGTGCATTTATGCACCTGAATTTCGTTTTTTTCCCAGGCAGTAGCGCATAAGAGTGAAGGAGAATTTTATAGTTGGCGATCTCCTTTGAATGTGTGAAACTCATACATAGACTCGAGAGAGAAAGAGAGAGATAGGAAAACGAGGAAATTATGACATTTTAATGCAGAGTTCGTACGCGAGTCGTACGTCTCTCACGGGGGTATATTCAAATGATCGCTGCTAAGTAGCTATAAAGATTGCAGACGCGTACTCTTGGGCTGTGATATAAAGAAAACAGACATGTTTATACATAATGGGCAGAGGCGTAGAGCTAGCGAGGTTTCGTCACTTCTAGAGACACCCCCACACTTAACAAAGGGAAAAATTCCAAATCCAAGTTCACAGAAAGCGTGCAAAAAATAAAGCGATGATAATTAATTGATTTGATTTTTGACATTGTCTGCAATTTTGCCAGTATCACGTGGCACGTCATAAAAAGATTATTTGAGATAATAAAAGAGGAAAACGTGACGTCAGCCAGTATACCCGATTTCAATATCTATTGAAAAATCGCATTTTCCGAGTTTTTAATTTGCTATTCAGAAGTGTCCGATTGCGCAAAATATGGTGCTCCCGAAAACTCCCCAGCACAGTTATTTACTGCGTCTATTTTAATAATCGCAGGATTGACACTAAAAAGAGTCATTTCGATGCAATTCGTCTCTCAAATTTCCGACCGCCGAACAGTTGGTTGTTTCCCTCTTTTGAATCAGCAGTCCCTTGTCTTTTTAACATTCGATATTCGCAAGCTCAAATTTGTTCCTCGCACCAAGGGCGAATGCAAAGGTTTATTATAGAAAGGGGTTTCGATTTTAAATCATCATCCTATTCCTGCAGTAGTATCACAGCAATTGACTTAGATCTCTCTACCATATTTACCCAAATATTTTGGAATATTGCAGGTAAAAATTAACTTTCAGATGACTCCGTCGTGCCCTACTAAAGGGTGATTTCACCATTCATGTTGTAGTCGGAGGTTTGATGGAAATCGCAAATTACTTAATAGGCGCTTTACGTGTACGGGCACCACCTATTGCGAGGTTTTTTTTCAGTTCACCCGTTAGTACTGGCGCGCGTTGTTTGCTCTTTCAACCATAATTTATTTTTCGAACACTTTTATGGCCCCGTCTTGTGTATATTCGCTTAATATTTCATGTATAAACATTTTAAATTCACTTAGAAGCTGCAGTAAAAGAATTTATTGAGTTTGCGGATTAAGAAGCTCAAGGGATCGTAAAACCAGTATCTCAGAATATGAGTTTAGCCATTGACGTATGATTAGGGACTGGAGGTTCTGGAACAAATTATTTTTATGCAAATTACTCCCTCGGCTCAGGTGAAAAATTCATATTGAATCGAATTTTTTTTTAAATGCGAGGAGGAGCTTTAAGGGCTTTTTAAGAATGGTGAGTAGGTATGCAGAAACCCACCATTCCGGCAGCTCCGCCTCTGACTTCCAATGAAGTCCCTCACTATTCGTTCAAATATAATTTAGTAGGTAGTTAATTTCGGTAAGTAAAAGGGTAATTTAGATTAGATAAAAGGCGTTATTTTATCCCATTCCGGGATCTGTTTTATCGGATTACGAGAACGCTACCTAGCTTTATAATTGCTTAATTGGTCATATAGGTCGGCCTCAATAAGCCCAGTAAAAAGCGATAAATACGGCTAATTTATTGGTAGTTTTATAGTTTCGGTGGTAGAGTAACAACGCACCAAAAATGTGACTTTATTAATGGATTTATTTTTCTGCACATACGTCAATGGGTGGAATTCCTGGTACTTTTCAAAAGGGCAAAACAGTAACGCTGTCCTCCAAATGAATCAAATTAAAAGAGCTCTCGTGCCATTTTAGATAACAACGGCTCCACTGAACTCTTCATAAACCCTTCAAAAAAGCGGGCCGGGGAAACAAAAAGGACGTCCTTACGAGACGTCTTTCGAGTCAGAAAAGGACGAGTCGAGGGTGATTACGGCCAAGTGTCACCCCGGGAGAGATTCCGGAGTGCAATAATTGCGAGATCCTCCTCACCCCGCTTCCATGGCTCGGATGAATTAAACATGCCAGAGTGCAGAGGAACATGGGCGGGTGGATTAGGTGCCTTTTTCAGGCGCTGAAAGATCAGTTTCTAGATAATTTTAAACATGGAATATCTCTTTATAAGTTGCCCAGAATCAATTGATTACACGAACTAAATCTTTGTTTACAGTATCTTGACTGAAATTCCGACATGTCACACCAACAAAATGCCCCATCTATCAGGACTCCGGGAAAACGTATTTCGATATTTTTTAGCGACTTGAGAGATAATTAATTTTTTGTCAATAGTGATTGGTCACAAAATTTCATTCGCTAATTTCATTGGATGAAACATTTTCGTTCTCACTCTCACATATTCTTATCGAAACAGAACTCTGACGTAACACTGTTTTTTTAAAGGGTTTGAATTCTTTGTTAACTTCAGCATTTTATAGCCTAAATTTCTTAAGCGTTTTTCATGTGAAATAAAATAAAAATTTCGCGAAAAACATATTAATTTACTCTAGAACTTGAATATTCTGCATTCAAGTTAAGAAAATGCCGTTTAGTCAGCCGAAAGTGCGTCAAAATGGTCCTGGAAAATGGGTCAAACTTCCCAGAATTGGAGAAAAACTAAAACTTGATTGTCATTGAAAAAATTCCTGTTAGATAGGTAAATATACACTATTAGATTTAATTATCGTTTGGTCTACGTTCTCTCTCTACTGGCCACGGTCCTGTCCGCAATTTCCATCTTTCAGTCCATCGAGACCATTCAGCGTCGAGTTGCAACGTTCATGTTTTTTCCACTCCTTTTCGTCCCTGCTTTTATAATTTCCAATCGAAATTTTCCTGGTGGACCCGCGTGTTTTTTATCTTTACGAAGGGAAGATTTATTTAAGACTTTCGCTGCGTTTGCATCATGCAATGGAACTTTTTTTGCGTTCGACTAAAGGCGTTATTTACAAATTCAAATCAGCTTTTATTTTCCCGGAATTAGGCAAGAATCCGTTTTAGCGCAAACAGGCAATTATAATATCGTTAGGGTGGAAATCCACTAGCCAAATTCGCTGAATTTAATTTAAAGAAGCTTCCCTTAACGGGCCCCAGCATTAAATTATAGCCCTTTAGCCTCTTTTGCGCTGTCTAGTAATGACTTTAATTGCCTTTATAGAATACTTAGGTTTTTTAAATTTTCTTTCAACTTACATTTCCCTCAATTTCACAAATATTTAGAGCAACCTTTGGCCCGGGCTTTTTTTAATACCCAAGGGGTTACCGAGAAAACTCCTTTCTTACACCCCATTCGAGTTTCTGATTAAAGTATTCGATGTTCAAGGGAAAGCGGCTCAAGCACATCGGCCGAACAATCATATTATCATTAAGAACCGATTCGGGATTAAATTAGTTAAATTAAACTGAAAGATGAATTTTAATGGGTTGGAAAAAATCCGGAAAAACTGCTCCTTCATATATTTGTCTTCAGGTTACATTGACTGATCTCAGCCCCACATTGTTCATGATACACTTATCGTGGAAAACAAATTTTTCTCAATGCCATACAGAATATTAAAAAAAATGATACGCGAAATTGTTCCTTTTTTGGTAATTGTTCAAAAAACGAAAATCCACCACACATATCTCAAGATATCGAACAAAGCCAGTAAATAACATAACGGCCGTGGGTCCATAGCCAAAGATACATAGTATGACGTAATTCGAATGTACACGACGTTGCCAAACTATCATATTTTTCCTTATATATTCGAAGTTTTTCCTGTGTTTGTAGGTAAGGTCCACGTCTAAATTCCTAAGCAATCAGCGCCGGCACGATGCTAAGCGTACCGGCGCCCGCTGTTCCAGTACCCCCCTTGGGCGATCCAGTAACACACCCCGCTGCGGTGCCTCAAGCGGGATTTTCCCCCCCTGACACAGATCAGGGCCAGTTTGAGGCCGACAAAAGGGCCGTATACAAGTAATTTTTAAATATATTTTTTTTGCAGAAATCTAACAGAAAACTCTTTTAGGCATCCACTGTTCCCACTCTTAGCACTCCTCTTCGAACGATGCGAACTGGCTACGCAATCTTCAGAGCCCCAATCTAGTGACGCTTTTAATATGGACATACAGGCGTTCGTTCAGCATCAGGAGAGGGATAGGAAACCTTTTTTAGCCAATGAACCAGAAATTGACGGACTGGTAAGCAAAAATATTCTCTCCATGTAACGTGTTTGTCTAACTTATATTTCAGATGATAAAAGCCATACAAGTGTTACGGATACACCTTTTAGAGTTAGAAAAAGTCCAGGAACTATGTAAAGACTTTTGTAACAGATACATCACATGTCTGAAAGGCAAAATGCAGTCCGAAAACCTACTTAGATCTGATTATCCGCAAGGTATCCGCAGTCAATACAAATACGCGTAGTAATATCCACTCTTATCCGCTTCTTCTTTTTTAGATATGCTGGGAAATAGCATTTTAACTGGCATAGAATCAAACAACAATAGTATGATGTCGCACGGCAACTCGGAAAGCGGCTCGGCCTCAAATAGCCCTGTGCAATATTCAATTAGTCCTCATGCGGTGAGTAACAATATATGGATGATCGTAGGTGTTGATTGTCCTTTTTGTTTCTTAGGGAATGCTGACTCAGCAACCGCCCCCTTTGGATAGGCCGCCGGGGACTCCATTGGAAAATCCTCAATATGCGATGCCTCATTACGGAGGTCCGACGCCTCCTTTGCAGCAGCAACAGCCTCAAATGCCGGCGCAGCCGTCTCCGGTACCCCCAGTTGCCGAAAGTCTAGTCGTTCACGGATCTACACCTTTATCGCAAATTGGTATGTTGCCCTTTGTCTTCATGATTGATAGTGAATTGAAATTTGTTTTAGGTGCTCATTTATGTCAGCCCGTAGGAGCTCCCCCTTCGGACAGCTCAGGGCCGTTGTCTCCCGCTCCCACTACCCCTGGGGGAAGCAACGACGACTGCGACAGCGATTTTTCGCGAGGCGGCAAAAAACAAAAACGAGGGGTCCTGCCAAAACACGCCACTAGTGTAATGCGATCGTGGCTTTTTCAACATTTAGTGGTAAGTCAAGTCACTGCAAAGAATGTAAATAAAATATCGCCCAAACAGAGTCTTTAAATGTGCCTCACGCCAAATGCATATGAATGTTACCCTATAGCATCCGTATCCTACTGAAGACGAAAAACGGCACATCGCCGCTCAAACTAACCTGACGTTGCTACAAGTGAACAATTGGTTCATCAACGCCCGTAGACGCATCCTGCAACCTATGCTAGACGCAAGCACCCCTGCAGGTCAGGAAAGTGGACAGGCGAACTCTCCCGGTGGCGCCAGTAAAAAGAAGAAAAGCCAGAACAACAACCGAAGGTTTTGGCCGCAAGAATTCGGAAATATGCAGGCGAATTTAGAAAGCGGTAAATGGTTCTTTCAGATTAAGATTAAATTAATAAAAGCAATCTGTTACTATTAAAAAAAAATCTTTTGGTGGTTGTTTAGGGATGCTGTCGAGTTCCGAAGATGAAGGAGATTCCTACAGTAGCGACGAAGAGGGCGGAGGTTTGATTATAGACGCACCCCAAAATGCCGGAGAAGTAACCCAAAATGGTCATCAACCGGACAGTTTGGCTGTTTTCGGCAACGGAGAACCGGAAGCTGCCAGGCAATAAACCATTCCATCAAACACCGTGTTATGTTCCTTTTTGGTGAGTCTGCTTACTTTCCATTCGGTCAGTTGTTATGGTCGAAATGTGCAGGTAAAAGTGCAGCCTATGCGTTTGAATTTGTTTTGCTCGTTTGAGTGAATAGATTCAAGCGAGTATTACGCTCATCAGGCTGAATCTATTAGAACTTTTCCAGTTTTCTCTGTGTTATTAAGGCGTGATATAATTTTTTGTATTCATCGATGATTTTTTGAACGGCAGCTCAAAAGTCTGAAAGATAAAGTTTCATAACTGACGTAATAAGTAAAAAACTTTATGTTATAAATCATATGGATTCCCATGCTGCAATTGTTTTAATTTCTTTACGTATTTCCACAGCTTCCGATGTTTTTCTTAATGTAATTTTTACGCGAAAATAAGCCAAAAATCCAGTGGCAACTTTCACTTATAATTAATTTGATTGTTATAAGTTCAAAACGCCGCCACCGTCTTTATTCCTTAAAAAAAAAAACAAATACCTGAACACTTCTTTGAAGTAGGTGCAATATTTAGTTTTTTGTACAGCCAAAACACACATCTTATGATCTCAAATTTAAACATCTCTATTTATTTCTTCAACATTTTATTATTATTTCAATTATAAACTGAGCTGCCTTTCAATTATTTTTATGTGTTCGCTTGAAACATGTATACGTAATATATACCTCAATAGTACCACGGGGTGCGGATTTGGACAAAAATTAAAGCGAAATACAACTCGCATATTTCCTGTATTTTCTACATTAGTGTTAATATCACGCATAAGTTGAGTGAATCAAAATATGCTTTCTTTTGTTGAAAGTAACCAAAAACTGTACATGTCCATTGTCCAAACATGGCAGCCCCGATATAATGTTATGTTCGTCAAAGTGTATACGTTGAAATTGACATATACAAGTTTAAAGAAATATATGATCGCCCGTTATTTACTTAAGCAACAACATCGAAAAATCTAAGTTTAAGACTGTTCTTATACTGGGTGTTTGTGAATTTTGGTGCCATAATGAAATGAGTAATAGATCATTTAACAATAATATCACATTGTTTGATAAACTAATATTCGAAAATTTGTGATTTATTAATGAACTGTTTCTAAAAGCATTTTATTTTTAGTTCCATGAACGTTAATTCAGATATTTAAAAAAAAATGTACACCACAGTCCTTCGTCAAAAAAAAATCCTGGAGTCCTTGATGAGTTTGGAAAAAAGTTTTCTCGACTTTTCCTACTATAACTATGAGTCACCATTTATCATGAAAAATCCTAATAGTGGTAATATTAATAGTTTGTAAAGCCATATTCGAACTTTTATTACCAACTAAAGGAGAAAAGATTAAAAACATCTAAAATTTTGTCAGTGTTAACTTTTTCAGTGTATAAAATAATATGCCTATAACAAGGCTGTTTGCCGAAGTCGATCAGGCTTTCGTTTTCTGATGATTAGACAGATTGTTTCTTTGCAATTTCAATTTTTACTTTAAACAAAATATCTGTATTCTTACGGGGTGTTCCAGAATAGACCACTAGAGCACATCAAAAGCTAACCCTTATTCGCTCTATTCAATCCCACTCAAAATCACAGTCTGAATCTAATTGGGCTATATATGAGCATGTAAAATACGTGAAACACTAGTACTTTACATACTTTACAATAACAAATCACATTCTATATGCTTTAGTTCTGTCACTTTTTTTCTAATATATATTTTTTTTGGTTTTGAAAACGATGATACATTTGTTACTGAAATGGTGTCAAGGGGTTTAGTCCGAGCCCTTAGTAAAGGTGTCCATTATTATGTTTAACTGAAGAATAGTTACAATTCCACCGCTTAAACAACTTCTATTTGTGTGTCAGTGGTTATTCCCAAATACAATGTTAAAAAATAATATTTCGTGATCCACACGTAACGCCGTCGACAAATCTCAGAACACTGCCGCCGCTGCGTTACACCTCTTTCAAGGTAAAGCAAATCCTTCACAAGTGAAAATACATATTGCATCACCGGTGCTCCTGGACTCTCGAAAACTGAACTGCTCTCTACGTAAAATATTGCATTCTTCCACAAAGGAAATTATTCGTTTCTTCATGAATTTTTCTATAATATTATTCAACATATCCGGACGCAGCACTTGCACGAAGGGAGCTAATCGTAGCCTTGAGTTCCTCAATATTGCCAGAAAGAAAGGAAATATGGCACGGACATTCCTTGGTTTTCCCCTTGATCTGTTAACGACACGATACGCTTCTGCTGCAAATTGTCCGATTGTAGTACCAGTACATCACTTTAGTATTCCCCTTTATGATCAGCGATGAGCTTTCACGTAATTACCAGAGAGTACGATATTCGCAAAGAATTTTGCAATATGGGAAAGATGTAAATTTTTAGCCGATATATTATTGCCGTGCAATCCACGGTTTCTTGTTGTTTTTCTATTTTAAGTTCCGTACGGGAAAGAGGCACACAAATATGCCGGCAAAATGCTCTGATATACATCAGTCGTCATTGCTCAGTTCGTCTTTGAACAGAATTGAGAGAACCTGTATCGCAATTCTTCCTCGAAAACAATCTTCCTCAATACCCCACACTCTCAAAACGCTCATTAGTTATTCTAATCTTAGAATATAGAGCCTCGTGATCGGAGATTCCTGAGGGAATCCCATTGTTTCTCACAAATCTCTTATTGTTGTTTGTACGCATAGTGCAGTAAATTAATCTAGTAGAGAGGGAAGTTGTGTGTGAAGACCCATAACGGGTATTATTATTTGACAAGAAAAGAATCAATAAAGTTTGAAAACTATTTTTTTCTGCTTCTGAAGCTCGCTCCACAAAACTATGAGTCAGACAACGAAAAACTTTCGTAGAAACCAGTGAGCCTGAAAGAGACAGATATAATCAATTGATTAATTCACTTTTCGTGGATGTGTTAATTTTGCCACCACCTATGATGGTTTCAGGAGACCCAATTCATTGTGACACCACAATTAAGAAACACCCTGTAAACCCGAAATGCTTTTCTGCCTACAAGATTCTTAGAGAACAGACAACTGGATGTTTAAAAACGTATATAGGTAAATTTTATTTGTGAACCTTTGGAAGTAGGTATGCCCGCGCTTTAATGTTAAAAAGAGAATGCTAAAACTGTTTTAAAATGCCCCCTTTCGAATATTCTTAAGTTGGTCTAGATGTAACTGAAACTACTTACCAGTCAAATTATTATTCTTTGTAAAGTAGGTTTAAGGTCTTTGTGAGGATGTGCCCTTGAGCTGGTGTACCCAAACCCCCTCCCCTCCCAGTTATATTTATAGGAGCGTTACATATAATTTATTTATTTACCAGTGTTGAAGTATACGTTGAATAAATGTGATTTATAGATTAGTTCTTACTTACCTAATTAGTGTATACGATAAAATAGTACAAATATTTTCAAAATAGCGCTTAATATTATATACAGGCATTCCGGAGGGACGTTTTGGGTAGACCGGGCCTTCGGCACTGGAAACCAGTATACTAACTGCAACTCATATACGTAAAGAAAACAGCATTACAATAAATAGTTGTTAAGGAGTAATATTACAAAGCGAACGTGAACTTTCCATCCATAGTGTTACTACGTCTAGTTGAGTATCATAATTTACCTTCATAGTAGACATTCCACAGATTTTTGTAAAGATTAGCCTTCAGTAGACTTAATAGAGATCTGTGTTTCAGCTTATTACGATTTATCTTCCAGTATACGTAAACCTATAGTGTTAAACTCCCTGTATATAGTATATTAGTATAATGTACCGCGTGTTTCAAGCACGTCACCAGCTTGCAAATAATTAATATTAATTAATAATCGACATAGGGTTTACCCTCCAATACGAAGACGTCTCTACCACTATTTTTGTTTTTTTTTAAACGGGTTATTGCCATTTTTAATCGGTTATTGATAATTGTTGTATACGTTTATTTTGCTATGTCAGTCTGTGATATACCTAATTGAAAAATGGCTCGTCTCAAGTCAGTAATAGGAGTGATTTCCAGTATACCTAGTTTTAAAGAGGGTGTTTTTTTTGTGCGGAAAAAAAAACATCTTAAGCGCTTGTAAATTCGTGGTGTTAAGTAAGTTTGTAGCTTCGTGTAACTAATGCGCTGAAGAATACTCATTTTTTTAATTTCCGATCAGTTTTGCGGAACGATACCACTATAGGATACGCGCAGATTGTGGCAATTTATTATTGTAGTTGCTAAGGTTGGGTTGTCGAATGACAAAGATCCCAGTGAAAATTTGCCGAAGTTCGGTAATGCAAATTGTGGAATTTCTGGTTGAAGAAAAGCAATGTTTAGTCAAAAAAATCTCCCATTGTGTGTCTCTCTTTGAGCGTTAAAAAGTCGTCGCTGGATCATCTAAAACGAGGCAAAAAAAGAAATATTTTTTCTTATCGCAATATTGTTAGTTGGCTACGTGTATCTTTAAGTATTATTGTATGATAATAAAACAATCTGAATAAAACGCCTGTTTTTCTTTAGGTAATACAATTACGGAAATATATTAAAAATCATATTTAAAAACTAAACATAATAACTTTTCCATAAAAAAATAACAGTGTATACAAAGTTTAATGAGAAACGACACTCTCAGAGTTCTTACAAAACAAGTACGACATAAACATTGAATATTGCCGCATTTTGATGATATAAAGTTAATAAATTATTTACAAAATAAAAACCTATAGAGGGATCTTACCTATACATTTATGACTTATTTTTAAGCCCGGGATCACCCAAGTAATCCATGTTTGTAGTCCAGTTTCTGAACAAATTGGTGACGCTACCTATCTAATAAATCAACACCCATATTTTCTCAACAAATAATTATTACTACAAACAGAGATAATTTTTTATCTCTGCTCCTGAAACCGGAGATTCTTTGGGCCAAAAACCATAATACATTGCAGAAAGCAAACCCTGGTTAATACAAACCCACACCCACTACTACCTTAAAAACTTAAACTTAAACAACGCTAATCAAATGCCGCAAATCCATTTTTGGTGCTAAGTATGTAATCGTAAAAGTTATCACTCGTAAAGTCTTGGGTGTATAGAGGGTGTTGATGTAATCATATTACAAACTTTGAGGGTACACCGTGCGACATAATAATATGTGTAGCTACGATAAAGGTGTCAATTGTCGCGTGGACAGTTTCAAGACCTAATAAATTACTAAGTCCTGTATACTATTATACATTTTATAGAAATGAGACGTTTGTAAATGGTGTGTTATTTAGATTTTGTCATCATTATTGAGAAATACCGACCCTCAAAGTTTGTAACATAATCACATTGATACCCTATAGAACTTACTGCATTCTTTTATGTATTAAATAATGGTGAATTTAAAAAATGTTAACATAAATCATTTTGGAATAAAATGGGTGATGGCTTCAACTCCTCTTCATTAGTTTTAAGTCCTTTTTAATAAATAGATACTGTATACATAATATCCATGTCATTTTCAGAAAAAACAATAATAACAATAAAACTCAAAATTCCTTTCTTTAAATAAAATGCTTTCTATATTGTGGGTTGAATACCCTCATGATCAGCAATAAAATCAGAAAAAGCATTCCGTCATCACGCGAAGAATGGTCGGTTTCTATTGGTGGACGTAAATGTAAATGGCAAGTGCCAATTCCAAGTATTTTTGTAAACGCATAAATGAGAAATTTTTGTGAAGTTAAGTGACTGTGGGACCTACTAAACTTAAAGAGCAAGTTTACAGTTTTGCTTAAATTTTGAATTTTTAGCGTTTACGCAGCAGTAAGTACGGGAATATGAAGTAAGTAATAATATTACATAATGGAGATTTGAAAACAAATTTGCTTACAACTTTCCGTTCTTCCAAAACTAAGTAAAAAATAACATCTGATTTCCTAACGTGAGTCAAAATACGCATATCTAATCGATGTCTTCTATTCAATTACATTTTCGCTGATTCTCCTCAGATTTGACCGAAAGTTTTAATTATGAAGGTTGTTACAATAGGACAAGGACGCAACTCAAAAACCCACTGAAACTGCCCATTTTTACTCAAAATTACCGTTCATCGATGTCCATGACTTCGGTTTTGATGGTGGTTAACACACTCAAAGGGACATCTTCTAAAGGGTCTTGTTCCTCCTCCTCTTCTGTGCAGGGCCGGAATTGATAAGAAGGGCTCATCGTTACCACATTTTTGAGAACGTCTTTCACGTCCTGTTCTTCCTCTTCTTCCGCGTCTTTCTCGCTCGTTTCTGTATCAAAATCAACATTTAAAAATAACTAACGAAATTCAAAAAGTTTAAATTTAATTGAAGCTTTGGATAACATTATGGCACTTTAAATAAAAAATTGCCATTTCCTTTCCTATATGTTCTAAAATAATAACATAAAGAGTAATTTCTGATAGAAAACAAGATTTTTACCTTCACTATTTTCCTCCACTATCTCATTCATTTCCCCCACCCCATGTTCTTGAATGCTTATTTCGGAATCCTCTTCAAGATCTCTTAAAAGTCGACTGGACATGCCCGAATCGTCAGTCGCCATGTCCTCCAAAAGAGCCTCATGATCCTCTTCAAAGAGCTCCTCTTCAAGTGCTGAAATCAATTCTAAGAAAGATGAAAAATTTCGAACAGGCACAAAACTCACCTGCTTCATATTTGGCTCTGCCTCGTCCCCTACCACCTCTGCGGCCTCTTATGGGACCATGGCTTTTCAAACTTTTCAGTCTTGTTAAATCGGCTAAAATTCTCCTCCTGGCATTGATAAACCAATTTTCAACTTGAAGCAGTGATAAGTTGGTCTCCTTCATTAACTGCTGCTTTTCTACATCTGTCGGATATGGATGCTGCAAATTAACCAAAAAAAAAAAAATGTAGTTAACCAAAAAAAAGATGATTTCTTTAGAAAATTTAACTTACATCTGTGTGATTAAATAGCCACCGCTTAAGGTGGTTCTTTGCCTTGGTTGGTAAATGGGGCCTCTTAGTTAATATAGCTGGTTCGGTGGGTGTGGTTGTGGCTACTGAAAGAGAGCCTTCAACACATTGCAGTAGAGACCTTGTTAGGCTAGTGAAAGTACCTTTTTGACACAGTTGATTATGTTTTCGCAAGCTCTGTAAAGTCTTGAAGGGGACATTGCAAAAATTGCACAAATAATCCTCATCATGGACCTTGGTTTTGTGGGTGTGCAGGGCAGGCACAGTTGAAAATTTCTTGTCACAGTGATTACAAGTTAATAAGCCATGCTCATCTTTTACTATGGGTTTATATAATGCAGGCTCAACTGGCTTGAATCTGGGTATTCGAACTTGAATAAAATGTCATTTAGAAACCTGTATTTTAACTCCAAAAGAAAGTACCTTTAGGAATGGCTGCATCATAGTTTATGTTGGTAATTTCAATTTCTGCAGGATTAGGCAGGATCACCTCCTCTCTGACTGTCAACAGATCTGACAGAATGGAAGGTGGTTGCGAGTTGGATTTCACTTCCAATTTGGGGAGCAAGGGCACAAGTTTGGGAGCCTCAGCCTCATATCTTGCAGCTTTTGGCAAATCAGAAATGTCAATTTCTGATAGATTGTAAACAGTGGTCTCCGAAGGTTGATTTTCCACATACTGTCTGATTTTCTTTTCAACAAGCAAACACCTCGACTTGAAATCATAGGAGCATTTCAAGGCGTTCCTACAGCTGTTACATATCACGGGATTGGGGATCATATCGAGGGCCTGTAAAAGTGTGTTTAGTGGGTCACATGAAATTTGTACCTTGGAACGAAAAAAAGGGCAAAAACCTGTCAAAATATGTCACATACAGAGGGCAAACTGACCATTTCGGGGATGCATGTCGTGAGCTGGTCCCTGTAGGGCATGAACCCCGTGAAACTTTCCACTGCGTTTATGTTGAAGTACTTTGACCCCCGCTGCAGCTTCGCCAGACATAAACGACAAACTTTTGTCATTTTTCCCAGGTGAAAGGGCTGACTTTGGCCGCGAAAAACCAAAAATACCCAGTTATATAATCGATAAAAATGCCACAAAGGAGCTTTTCACTGGAAAATGTGACATTTTGTTTAAATGTCAAAGTGATATATCGACATAAATGTCAAATGGCAGGACCTCGCCGATTTCTCTCATTCTCGTGTCATGTTTTGAAAAGATGGAAAGGGGACGGCCTTATAGGAGAGCGTGCATCTGAGAGAGACGACAAGCTCATGACGTACACAAAACGCGGTTAACGCTGCCGAGGGCTAACTAAATGCGATCTATGAGAGTTTTTCTTCGACGTGAAGTTGGGTGTTATTAAAAAAAATGGCGAACACAGGGCGAGTAAGTGTTTTCAAAATTGAGGGCAGATTGAAGTGTTCACAGTAACCATTGTCGCGAAAGTCGATTAATAGGGATGTGTTGCAAATTAAGGTTGGATTGACGCAAATTGTATAGTAACAAATTACAAGTGGATAATTTAAACTAAGAACATGTTTTCTTATGATGTGAGAATGACGGTTTTACTGAATTTTCACAGTAATCACAAGTCATGTTCCTTGCCCTTGGCGATTTTTATCGTCGTGGAATTATATTTGTTGTTACTGATGATGGTTTTTATCGTTGCGAACCCCTGTAAATAATATTTAATTTTAATTCAATATCCAAAGATTCCCTGCAATGCGTATAAATCGGTTTTCGCAAAAGTTAAAAAAATCCAAGGGATGACTCATGATGAAACTGAAAAACGATTACACTTGTGAATCTTGCATATATTTTTCATTTCCCTTCAATTAATTAGTAATTATTTAACGATAATTCATTTGCGAACTTATTCTACATTGTTTACATGGAGTCTCACCGCATGTCACAGCTCTTTAAAAGCAGCTCGATTTGAAAACATCTGTTCCCCCATCCTCAAATTCGCCTAACTTCAAATGCTTTACGTTTCACTCTATCGATTGTCAAAATAAGTGACGTTTTTCAAACATTTTTTCCTTTAAATAATTAAATTATTCCATTATTTATTGTTATAACGCGATTTACGTTTTATATCAATGAGTTAATTGCGGAAAAAGATTTAACTAATTTCCTGCTTCAATGTGTGATTAGAAATTCACGTCGAAAGGAGGTACGACGCGAATTAAAATCGGTTTTAGTGCATCGGATTTCGCATTTTTCAAGCTACTGGTTCTATTTATCAACAGACAACAAGTGGTTTTGATTTCCTGGTGTAGTTTTTCTGTGGGGGCACGTTACCTGATTTGCTGCAGAGAATTTTATTCGTTGAGAGCAAATATAGATATTCAAAGGCAGGTTTGTTAATTATAACCTATTTATCTAATTAAATTTAAGGGAGACTTTAACAGTTATGTAGGGCATGCAGGAAGTGAAGGAAATATTCTAAGTTCGCGTTAAAGTTATGTAATTACAAAATACCGTTTATTTGACGTATGGACATTGCTTTTTAGCAATTCTTTTAAAAAGTGGAACAATACTTCTTCAGGTTTTAAGTTAAAAAAAATTATTTTCCATTGAATCCATTGTCAATTTGCTATTGTAAAGATTTGTAAGTACAAAATGAAGGGTGAACAAAGCAACTACGTTCATAGATTTTCATAAACATTCTATTTCAAATTATAAAGGACCATTTCAAAATTCTCATTAACTAAGCAGTGGACACTGAATTCTTGAAATTTAGTTTTTCTTATCTGCTAGTGACTTATGGTGGATTCTGGAAGGTGCCCATAGTTGTTTTTTTCTTGAGCAGATAGGACCACATTTATTTGAGTATCGTCAAAACCCAGGAAGATTACTGATTTTCAAACCAAAGAATTTAAGCTTACTTAAGGGCCTATGTCTCCTCATTGAAATAAGTGTGGTTTTTAGTTGCAACAAATAAGATCTTTTATATATTAATGCGAATCCTCATATTATTTTGAAATAAAGCAAGTTTTCCCCACTTTCAGATTAAGCTGTAGACCTCTTGGTGTTTTATGAGGCAACCTAGAGTATGTCGTCCCGGCATGAAAAAGCAAAATCCGGAAGTTTTGTAAGTAACTCCTACAAGAAAAATTATTCAAATCTATCTTAGGGAACGTTATGATGAATCAGGATTGATTATTTGTTTATTTAAATGATGATGAATCACTGAATGGCCCAGTCCTTAAAAAATTACAAAAGCTTTATTAATAACCACCACCTACACTTGACTGATTTACCTGTAAATTACATTTGCCCAATTTCCAATATTTATCTAATTCAACATCAGCACCACTTAAAGCAATTACCCTACCAAGTCCAAATTAAGCTCATTATGAGAAATAGTGTATCCTTACCTCCATCGGGGCAACACTCCTTTATCTTTTAATTTCAAGATGTTTTTGGTCTTATCTCGCCTTTTATCTGCTATTTGCATTGAAATCGCTCTGACATCTTTGTTAAAAATTATTGCCTGCGACGCACGTACTTATTATGTGTAATAGGTGCAGATTAGAACATTCAGTGTATGGTGCACACTTATGAAATTTTACCTTTAACTATGGAAGTGAAAAGTGATGGTGGAACGAAGAAAAAAACATCTTTAGGCGGTTTGTCGTTTAGGAAAAAAAGACCAAAGACCCAAATCGGTGTAAGTAGCCAAGTGCTGGCATATTTGAATAAATAAGTCATTGGTAAATGCCTGGACAAACACTGTTATGATTGTGTAATCAAATCGTTGGCATAAATTCGCTATAAACTACGATTTATAGAATTATTTAATTTCATACTTCAATAGTGCTTAGTTGAATTTACATAGGATGATGTCAGCCCCATATAACCACGCCATCCTCTCCAAACTACGATCTTGGGCGTTGGTTTAAGGGGAGATTTTCGCAAACAAATAGCAAGCAATTAATCATTTATCAATTCAATCGACTTTACAATTATTAGTAATTAGTCAACGAATTTCACGGAAACGCGTCAACAACAGCTGAAACGAAATGGTATTAAATTGGATGATTTTCCCAATAAAAATGGAAAAAATTCGCCTATGCAAGAGCAGAAGTAAAGATCGGTTCATCTCCTTCGAATCAGGTGACATTGAGATGTATGACTGCATCATCCCAAGAACCAGTTGACCTGTTCGTTTAGTAGAAAACAACGAATTGGTGGGTACTATAGATAGACCACATGGATGATGATATCGTTGCCAACCTCCCGCTATTTTATTAAACATTTTATTCCACGAGGTTCAAGAGAAAGAAGAAGTAGTTGATTCTGGTAAATTTAACAACGCGAGATCTAGCTTGAACTAGCCTGAATTTTTAAGCGCATTGTTGCCATATTTCAATAGTTACGGTTAGTTTCGTATGTGAGCGTGGTTATCTCCATATTGAAACAAATGCGAAACGAATTTTGGCCATATTTGAACATTTACGAATACGCACGGACGTGGAAGAAAGTTTTCTTTTCTTTGAAGTAGCTCGGCAAAACTGGATGTAGTTTTTAACTTTACATTAAACGCCCAAATAAGAGATAAACGCATTGTTGCCATATTTCAAAATTTGACCCCGAGGAATACCGAATGGCATACTATAACGTTGAGAAATGATTGAGGAAGTTGGGCGGACAGAAGCCATCTAAATCTATACACAATTATTTCGACTATATTTTTGCATAAATCAGAAAAAACAAAAACTCTTATAGCGTGGACCATCTTATTCTGGACACAATGGCGGATGTTCGTGTTCTGTCGCGCCTTCGCCATGGGAACCGTATTGTTTCATCGTTAATTGCCATCGCTTGTTAGGCGTTTGTCGTTGGTTCTTCTACACCTCGGTTCTCGTTTTATTAATGTAGTTAGGGTTCGAAAGTTTTTGATTGTTTAGTTAGTTTAATCACAGTTTCGGCGTGGCTTACATGTAAATCGCATCGTTGAACTGTTATTTACATCGTGTTTTCACTGAAATATGATAATCTCTCGCTGCATGAATTTCTCGCGTAATTGTCATCTTGTCCCCACAATATATCACAGCCGATGAGATTTTTCCCGTTTTTCTGGTAGTAATTTTATTTTTATTTAGGTGAAAATTGACGCCAATAATGTCATTTCTGAGGAAATTCAAAAATAGTCGATCGAATGCGACTTAAAAACAGACGCGAGTACATTAGAATATATTATGTCGCGTTTGGGTTGGCACTCAGGAATTCTGCGATCATTGAGTTATTTTCGTGTTAAAGTTAAAGACCACAACAAATTATTAAATATAATTTCAAAATCTCTGCTGTGATATATCGTGACCCTTAAATGTTTACTTTCAGTGATGTAAGTAGACTTATGCTGTGATCTGTGGTGTGATATGTGTCTGCCGATTAGTCCCTTTAGTTAAGAATGTACGGATATGTAGGTATTTTCCCTTTTATCTAACACCCATTACTAGAGCGATAAGAGAGCTTTTAACCCAAATTTTCTCGTGTTTTTATCACGTTTTTGAGTTGCCCTCCTGACCCAATTAAAACCGTTTCGTCGCAGTATTATGTGCAAATTGTTATTGAGAATTGCACTGCAAAGGAAATTGTACTCGTCAGTTTTTCTCTGTTGTTGTAACTTAAATAATGGAAACGAACTGCCATATAAAGGACCTGGTTATTGGTTTGTTTGTGGCAATGATGTCAAGGATTATATAAGGATTTTAAAGTAGCATTTTTCAAAGTTTAGCATGTCATTAAAGGCAGACTAATCGTAGTGCACCCCTGGGTGATCTTCCCGAGATTTATCTATCGTCGTAATCGCTTGAGAAACACAAATCGGCTATAAGCAATCATTGAATTATTGCTTACTCCGCGTTCGCAAGTAATTTTTTGAAAAAGGAAACGAATATTTCCATATCTGGCGGGTCGAATGGGTTGTCATCAGGACAGCCCATTTGCGATATTTAAACCTGCCAATTAAAGTTGAAAGTACCACGAAACGCACTTACAAATCGACCTAATATCAAACACTGGCGCGGCAAATTCTCCACAAACGAGCAATGTCGCTTAGAGTGATATTTTTATTATTTATTATTGATATTAAGGTCGATGCCTGTTCGCTTTTTATTGCCTTGAGCGAAGAAAAATCGGTTTGGATAGTTCAAAGCACGTTTTTCCTTCAATTATTACTGACCACATCGCGTTGAAACGTTAAATCCGGAAGTTCAGAAGGAAACGAATTAGTGAATTAACCTCGGAACGGACATACACTTTTGACAATTTTACCGTCGACCAATAGTGGAGGAGTAATTCAAATTGTCTAATTGCATCTTGCGCCTCTGCCGACTAATACGTGTGATAGAAAAGGATAAAAATATGGTATTTTCTGATAAAATTCATGCGAGTGTAGGCTTACAGGGATCTGGGCCACAACAATATGGTCGCTGGGGTATAATCAAATTTTGAATTTTGTTTATTATTTTTTTTAATTGAAGATCGCGGAATATATTGGGCGTTTCGTATGAAAACTGAAAGTTTCCCATATAAAAAGCTGTAAGGAAGAGTTTTAAGAAGTCGCTCCTTGTAACTGCTAAGTTCATAACGTTTAGCTATACACAGTATTATATAAAGTGTTTCAATAAGCCGAATCATATTTTTAGGTGGGCACTTGCGTTCCTATTCTTACCATAAATGGCTGTTTTATTAATAAGTTGTTATTGCAATTAACTCTCGCATTAATTAGAAAACCACACCGTAATTGAAGCGGGAATCTGGAATGTCTCCTTATGATTTTGCCGACTAGTTTTTTCATCACTTAATTACTCAGCAACCTTGAACTGAGCAGGAAAACCACTCTGTTATTATCTGATGATTTAATTGTTGCCCAATGATTTTGAATATTGTTATTACAAATGAGCTTAAATTATTTTTTTCAGGCGGTATTAAAATTAAATAATGTTACTCGTAACAAGCCCGTTTTTGCAGAATTTAACTGGGTTAAAGGTACTGTTTTCGCTTCAGATGACGAAAGAATGGTAGTGGTTTTGGTTGTTCTGGGTGGGTGATTTCTTAACTTGAAACAAACAACTTCCCCAATTTTCCGCCACGGGTGTGCAACTGCATTAGATACGCATGGCTTCTTATCATGAAAAAATATTGCCGAATTGCTAAAACTATAATTGCAAGCGAAGTCCTGTTACTTTTATTACCTCCGTAAGACCTAAAACAGACAAGTAACAGAACTTATGTGCTCGGATTTAATTTACTGATATTCAGGGCAATTTCCTTATTTAAACGTTAGTTGGAATCATGGTTCAAAACCGGTACCGGAAAGAGGCCCGCAGGACCAAGGCCCATGTCCCATATCGGACCAGGGGCCGAAAACGACTTGGCTCAGATGGACGAAGACTATTCCAAGAAATTGGCTTCGATGTCGGAGAAAGATATTAATGCCAAGTATGAGGAGCTATTGGTAAATCCCCTGTACAACCTCCAGTTTGAGTTCTTATCGTTATCTGTATGATTCTCTTTAGAGCGACATGAATTTAAACGATGACAAGAAGAAGCCCCTTCTTAGCGTCTCTCTGGAACAGAAGAAATACATGCTAGTTATGCAGAACAAGAATAAAACCGAGTCCGGTAAGTGGTTTCCTCAAGTGCTCCCATTGGTGGCAAGTCCTAGTTTCCTCCTTAAGTGCAAACAACAATGCCAATCTTATCATCTAATTTGAGGCTGTTTTAGTATGAAAAGTGTTCTTGATGTTTAGGTAACAGATTCAACGATCCAGAAGACTACCTGAGCTACCTAGAAACCCACTTACGAAGCGGAGGGGAGAATTTGACCAAACTGCTCAACTGCACTGAGAGCTTAAGGGTGGCCCTGGCCAACAACCCCTTGAGTTGGGTGGAGAAATTCGGCAGCCAAGGAATACAACTTGTTTTGAAGGTTTTGGATGTAGGATTGAAAAGGTGAGTAAAATTCGTGAATTCGCGTTTATTTCAATGCAACTACCAGTTTAGCAGGTTTCGCTCGATGTTTTATGGGGGCGTTTATGGCTCGATTCGTTGAGTTTGACGTGTTTTGGGTCTAAAAATCTCACGCTTAGCTAATTTCAGTTATTGTGAAAATAAGGTGAATGGACGTTTAAGAAAGAAAATCACTGAATTTGATTGGTGTCGCATTTATGGACTCGGCTTGGTGTTTTGACGTCATAAAAATACGAATCGCCTCGTCCGGTGGTAAAAGTGCATAATTATTTTTGAAATTTGACTTGAGCTGCAATGCATGGCAACGTTGCATCTTTCTTTTGTCACCAAATTTCCATTGCGGAAAGTGGCGTGAAGACAGCTACTAATCCAGTCCGATGTTGTCGGATTTTGTGAAATTTCAGCAGCTCATTGTCATCAATTTTCCTTATACTTTTTTAGGTTTTGAAAGGATTTTGGTTACGTTCATAGGCAAAATTTGAATTGATACTGCGGAAAATGTACTTTTTTAAATAAAATTTTCTCTAATTTATCAGAAATTCAATATTTCACAAAACATCTTGGATTTTTAATGGTCATAAACTCATGATTTCCAGCGACGACAACCTCCAATACGAATGCTTGCGATGTCTGGAAAAATACATGAACAACACCACAGGCATCAAACTTTTTTTTTCCAACAATAATGGACACATTACGGTGGCCAAGTGTCTGAACCACGAAAAACCCAACGTAATGATCCAGGCCCTTAAGGTAACAACATTTCTGCGGCAATTTTAATTCGTTTCATTCATTAATTTCATTCGTTGGATTATAACAGATTCTGGCTCCTATGTGTCTCATTGAGCTACCAGAGGAGGACCCTCAGAATGGCGCCAGTAAGGTCTTGCTGGCAATTACAAAGGTAGCCGAGAAGCAGAATCGGGAGCGGTTTCTGCCTATAGTCAATGGGATTGTTAAAAGTAATAATGCGGATTTGCAGGTAAGAAAAGACAGTCATTATTCGAAAATTTCTTGGATATTTCTGATGGAATGTCTCCATCAATTTCTGCACAAAAAAGTCGTAAGTAATAGTAAACACCCGGCTGATAATAGGGCAAAAACAAACGTATTTAAGTTATTTACCCACAGTCGAAGATAACCGAAACGGACAGTATTTTGATAACGGGCATTGAGGCTGCATTCAAATTTAAAAATGTTTTTGGAAGTGTAATTTCGAGACGATAAGGTGAGGTTGGATGGTTGGGGGACAAACACAGTGGACACGACTGAACTAAAAGTGAACAATGTTTTTTTTTTATTGTGAAAGTGAGGTCCTTATGAACCCGAGTAGCAGCAGCCGTTGGTGTGCTTCTAATTTTTAAATTATTTATTATTTATTTTGTGTTGTGGAGGATTTGGTGAGCGTACGACGAAGATGGGAAAAAAGGGGTTTTCCAAGCTGTCCAAGTGGACCAAGAAGAAGATTATGCGTGTCACGGTGAGGAACAGTTTGCTGATATTTTATCACAACCGCCGATATAAAATTGAGGAAATCATCCAATGTTCCGTATATGAAATATTGCGTTCTGAGTTTCAATATGTGCGCTACCGTGCTGCAACAATAAGTGCAGTAATAACTATAATCTATATCTTAATATTTAATTGTCGCACTGCTGCCTTTGAAGTCAAAAAATGACACAAGAGCGGATTGTTGTCTCAAGTTTACTTTCGCCTTTGGAACCAAACAACAAACATGAAGAATGCAGAAGCAAGAGAAAGTCAAAATATGGAATAGTACGACACTGCAATGCTTTAAATTACATTCAAAGTTTCACAATTTTTTGAAAGCGGCTCCTTATAGTTATGGAAAATGAGGGGCGTACCAGATTCTTAAAGGTAGTTTCGCATGCAAAATCTGCAAATGTGTATATAAATGATCTATCACGGATTTTTGTTAAATACGCCCCTGTAATAATTTTAATAATATTGGAATTTACGCGATTTGCTAAACTCTACAAGTGAAAACAGCAGTAGCACTTAAGGTTTTCAAAAGTTGTTTTGCTCCGATGCCAAGCTCTAAGACCCACCACTGGCAATAAAAAGGATCTATGTAATTTTTTTAAAAACCTGCTTTTCAAGGCAGTAAAACCAAATGCGTACACATCGCAATTTTTAAGTGAAATCCTGATAACAATATCGGGCAGCGGTTTTTCTTGGGATTAGGGAGACGGCGATTAAAAATTTTGCTCAGGGCGCCGAACTTGCTAAGGCCGACCCTGTCTATGGGGGACATAGATATGAAAAATATTATTCCTGCGTTCAAGGACCTCTTGCTCGTATGAGTTCGATTAATGTCTTTGAACACTAAGATATTACGACACGTAATATGGTAATATTCCAAAATGCGAGAAGTAACATGGCTTGCAAAATCTGATGGCACTGAATATTTGTGACATCATATTATGTACAATTATATAATTTCGAGCCATAATTGATAGCATTACACAGAGAAGCATTTGATTATATAATCGTAGTTAGCACTGGCCTTATAACAAAGGGGCAGTGGTTAAAAATTTCGTCTAGGGCGGCAGACTTGCTAAAACCGGCCGTGGAAGCAAATAGAAATCAGTTGAAGTTCAATTATCTAAACGTTTATTTGTCCTGTGCCTCGCAACCACATTTCGACCTGATACCTGAAGGCACTACGTTTGGCATCAAACAGGACGGTTAGAACGAGAGAGCCATTGGGAGGAAGTCCATTATGTAGAAGGTTCTATGATGGTATAAGATGGTATCATATTGCACCATCGAGCCGAGCTCGTTGGTTTTCCACAAACGGTGACCCAAGTGCGATGCCAAGATCATGTGTTCGAACCTGTTGTCCTTCCTTTTGCATATACTGCTGGCCCAGAACTCCTATACATGCAGGACAACGTTCGTCCACACGTTAGCTAGGCTACGGTGTGTTGGTTCAGAGCCCACAATATAACTCTTACAAATTGGCCACCGCAATCACCCGATTTGAATCGCATAGAGCACATACGGGACATAGCGCCAAGGCAACTCCATACGCTCATGGCGCGTGTTCATTGGCTGTTTAGAACATCTTCAGGGAGTAGTGGCAACTTTTACCACAAGGCACTGTAGATAGGCCGATTTTGAGTATGCCAAGACGTTGCCGTGCTGTTATTAATGCTCGTGATGGTAACGCGAGGTATTGAAGAAATTTTATGTGAATTTAATGTAAATTAATGTCATATAAAGATTATAGCCAAAAATTTGCTTGTTCCTTAAATTCTTTTGAGTAATGTATGTCTTGCGCCTAGCCAGTAGCAGGATCTTTGTCACTTTAAACAAATTCTGTAATCAAACTGACCGTACCTGGACAGTGCTATAATCATACTGACTGGTTACGGTGATTTTGGTTAAAAAAACAATTCCCTTTCTAAGCATTGTCCCATTTGAGTACCACTATTTTCTTGATTTTTCAGAGTATGTGTCTGCAGTTCATAAACGCATTACTATCCGAAACGGGCGATTTCGAGTTTCGCATGCATTTAAGGAATGAAATAGTAAGAAATGGCCTTTACGATAAATTAGGTTTGTTCGTATTGCTTTGTTAGTTCTTACTCTTGTGCAATTTTCGTCTTGCTTCAGCCGAATTGAAAAACGAAACCAACCCCACCATCCAAAGGCAATTTACCATATTCGAAAACCAAAAAGACGCCGATGCGGACGAGCTTCACGAACGATTCGACAAAGTACGAATTGATATGGACGACATCCAAGACTGTTTCGAGGTGTTGAAGAACGTCACCCTAGAATCGCCTTGCGAGCCCTATTTCTTGAGCCTGCTCCAGCATTTGCTCTTCATCAGGGACGATTTTAATGTCAGGTGCAGACCCTCCAGAAAGGTTTCATTTTATAGCATATCACGTTTCGTGATTGTAGGCCCGCGTACTTTAAAATAATCGAGGAAGTGGTGTCGCAGATCGTTTTGCACAAGTCCGGCCTAGATCCCGACTTCAAGAAGAACCACATAGAAATAGATTTGCAGCCATTGTTGGACGAATTGAAAGAGAGGCCGGCGTCAACGGATACCGGAAAAGTCCAGGAATTGCAGAAACATCTGGACGAGGCGTTGGTTGCGAAAGTGGAGGCCGAGGCAAAATTATCCAAGTTTCAAGCGGCGGTAGCCGAAGGAAGAGTGGACCCTAAGCTGGTAAAATCTCCCCATTTTTCCTCGAACGTTTTTAACCATGTTTTTTGTGAAGCTTGAAAATATCATTTCCGGGCAAAATGGACCAGCGCCACCGCCACCGCCCCCTTTTCCAGGGGCAGGGGGTGGCCTTCCTTTCAAACCAGCTGGAACAGGTGCTCCTCCACCGCCCCCTATGCCCGGAACCGGTGGACCACCGCCCCCGCCCATGCCAGGGATGTGCGGCCCTCCTCCGCCTCCCTTGCCCGGTTTCGGGGGCCCTCCGCCACCTCCAATGCCAGGTAAACTATTCCAGGAAAAAACTATAAAATCACTAGTAGAGTTTGTTGAATCGCTAAGATGTTTGTATTTCTTGGATGACTATTTTTGGTTGCCCTTCGTCAACAGACCAGATTGAAGTTGTCGGTAAGGATCAAAGAAAATATAAGAGCTCGCAACGTCGAGAGCGATTTTGTGCCTTTTTCCTCGTACTTTCAATTGCGAGGTCTTAGCGGTTATCTTAATACGGGTTAAAATCCAGTCAAAGCTTGACCGTATGTTGTCTGATTGAAACGTAATCAAAAACTAGAGCTGTGAACTTTGTAAAACTTCGGATTGCATGAATAAAACTGATTTAGAAGTGTGAAATTCAAAGCAACGCTTAGCTAAATTTGCGATTTAAGAAATAGTTATGCTTATGAGATATGAAACTATCTACTAGGTTGTTCGGAAAGTAATTTCGTTTTTTTATGTGAAAATGAATGACAGTTTTCGTATAATAAACAAATGCTTTATTAAATTATATATTGGCCGTTCTGGTCCAACACCTTTTGCCATCTTTCTGGTAGTAGCATAATTCCACGCACATAAAATTTTTTGTCTTTGCTGGCAAAAAACTGATCGAGGTGGTTTTTGACCTCATCATTTGAGATGAAAGTTTTACCGTCTAAAAAATTTTGGAGTGACCGGAACAAATAATAATCCGATGGTGCCAGGTCTGGAGAATATGGTGGGTGTGGCATTGTGTCCCATTCAAGCTGTAAAAGCTTTTGGCGAGTGACCAAACTTGTGTGAGGTCTCGCGTTGTCTTGGTGAAACACTACACCTTTTCTGTTGATTAGTTCGGGTCTTTTCTGTTGAAGTGCATCCTTCAGTTTGTCCAGCTGCTGGCAGTAGACTTCCGAATTAATCGTTGTGTTATCCGGTAAAAGCTCAAAAAAAACGATTCCTTTAAAATCCCACCAAACAGACAGCATCACCTTTTTTTGGTGAATATCGGCTTTGGAAATGGTTTGAGTCGATTCATCTTTTTTGCTCCATGACCTCTTGCGTTTGACGTTGTTGTATACAACCCATTTTTCGTCCCCAGTAATGATGCGCTTCAAAAACGGATCATTTTTGTCACGTTTGAGAAGCGAATCGCAGACGTCAATGCGGCGACACAGATTTCTCTCTGTGAGAACATGGGGAACCCATATATCGAGCTTCGAGGATAATCCCAGGCCTTTCAAGTGGTCATAAACTGTTGAATTCGATAAATTTAACTTCAATCCGATCTCACGTGTTGTTATTCGACGGTTCGCATCAACTAATGCCTTTATGGCGTCTTTATCAGCTTCAACCGGCCTTCCCGAACGTGGTGCATCTTCGACATCAAAATTGCCAGATCGAAATTTAGAGAACCAGTTCTGACACTGGCGTACTGTCAACACACCTTCTCCATACACATCGGTCAATTTCTTTCTGGCTTGAACAGCATTTTTACCCTTTCTGTAGTAAAACAGTAGGATATGTCGAAAATGCTGCTTATCGCTCTCCATATTTAAAAGGGCACCAACCAAAAACTACTGCGTAGAATTAATTGAAATGTTTCACACACAAGCCTTGTTATATGAGCTCTCAAAGCATATAAAAATTATATGGCTTAAGTGTGAGGTTAAGTGCAAAAAAATACCATTAAATCCTCTGTCGGGAAAAAACGAAATTACTTTCCGAACAACCTAATATTTGAATTTAATATGCAAACGTTAATACTCTGCCATAGAAAACGCAGAGTAAAAACGCAAAAAAGGACTGACCACCAATTTAACCGCATCGTTGCCATATTTCAGACTTCGTGCCACATAGCTATGACTGAAACAGTAAAAATCACAGTTGATGCGGCAACGAGTTGAATATTTTCTTTTCTTTTTAGGTGGCGGTCCTCCTCCACCTCCACCGCCTCCGGGCATAGGTGGTCCTCGGCCACCACCGCCCCCAGGTTTTGGGGGCCCCTTACCGCCTCCCTTCGGTATGGTTCCGCCAGGCGGAATGGCCAGACCGGACTTACTTCCGCACGGGCTTAAACCAAAAAAGAAATGGGACTTGAAAACTCCATTGAAGAAGGCGAATTGGAAGGCTGTAAGTAGCGAAATTTGTTAGTTTAGGTTAGCTCTGTTATATGCCCTCGCACAATTTGGGCATGCAGTATTAGTGACTAGTTGACTCCATTCCTTTGGATATTTATGTTTCATCATCCTTTGTAACCTTCTTCTAGATTATCCCACAACATCTCTCAGAAAAATCTTTTTGGGTAAAAGTTAAAGAGGAAGATTTGGCCGAACCAGATGTCCTCGAGGGTTTGGCCAAGAAATTCTCCTCGAAACCGGCCAAAATCACCACAGGGGACGACGCAGCTGACAGGTAAGTGCGGCCACTACTACAGGAAATAAACTATAATTTTCCTAATTTCTACAGGACCAGCAATTGCGGCACTTTGAAGAAAGTAAAGAAACTTATGGTATTAGAGGAGAAAGTAGCTCAAAACATCCTAATTTTATTGAATGGTAGTCTTAAACATATCCTGTACGACGACATCCAAAAGGCTGTGCTCAGATGCGACAATAAAATACTTTCTGAGAATACAATAGAACAATTAATCCAGGTATTTGTGCGTATGATAATAATAGAAAAAAGTCGATTTATGTGAATTTTCCAGTACTTACCGCCTGCGGACAAGCTTAACCAGCTCAGAGAGTACAAAGATAAGTACAAAGATCTGCCGGAGGCCGAACAGTTTTGCATCAAAATGTCCGAGGTTAAAAGACTGTTACCTAGGTTAAGATCACTTAGTTTTAAGCACCGCTATGACGAGATGGTCAGCGACACAAAGCCGGTTAGTACCTTTAAACTTGACAATTGATTGAGTTATGTATCCGCCGTTTTAGGACATTGTTTCGGCTACGGCTGCTTGCGAGGAAGTCAAGAAAAGCAAAAAGTTTGCCAGAGTGCTTGAATTGATACTCCTGCTGGGTAACTACATGAACTCGGGCAGCAAAAATGGCGGCGTTTTCGCCTTTGAAATGAATTTCCTGACCAAGGTCTTAATACAGATTTTGTTCCTTGAATTGGGGTTTTATGATAAGTTTTTTTTCGCAGTTAACAGGCACTAAAGACGCAGAGAACAAGCAGACTTTGCTGCACTATATAGCAGAAACTGTGGAGACCAAATGGCCAGATCTGATGAATTTTTACGATGAGATGCCCCACATTGACCGGTACGTTTCGATTTGTCGACTCGATTCTTATTTAATTTGTGAATAATTTTAGAGCCAGCAGGGTCTCATTGGAGACGTTACAAAAGACTTTAAAGCAAATGGACAGTAGTATAAGAAACTTGAAAACGGACTTGGAGAATAATAAGGTCCCCCAAAGCGACGAGGATAAATTTGTAGAAGTAATGGAAAAATTTTCGAAAGAAGCACGGGAACAGTGCGACGTGATGCAGGAGATGTTTAAGAAAATGGAGTCTTTGTACTCGGACTTGGCCGAGTATTACGCTTTCGATAAGCAAAAGTACACTTTAGAGGAATTCTTTACCGATCTCAAGACATTTAAAGACAGTTTCATCGTAAGTTTCCTTAGCAGCAGTGTCTAATATCACAATATACTCCTAGGAAAATAACAATATATTAATTTATTACTTTTGGCATTCAAATCGTTAGTCATTTCATTGATTTGTCGTGGTCGTGTATTTTTAGCAAGCTAAAGAAGACAACAGAAAACAAAGAGAGATTGAGGAGAAGAAGGAAAAGGTTCGACTCGCAAATGAGAAAAAGGAGCAAGAGAAAGAGAGGAACAAGCGGAAACTGATAGATATGAATCCCAAGCAGAATCAAGAGGGCGTTATGGATAGGTGGGTTTTCGAGTTCGTACAATGCGTTTTGATAAAAGTTTTTGGTTTGTAGTTTATTAGCAGCGTTATCGAACGGCAGTGCATTTGCTGAAAATCATAAAAGAAAAAGAGGAACTAGGCCTGCAGGAGGTGAGTTTATTATTATTATTAGTTGTTTATTTTATAACTCACATCTGCCCTAAATGCCTTTTTCCTAATTTTAAGTCATCCAAGGATTAAAGTGTAAATAAAAAAAGGTACATTTGACACACTTTTATTTTATATTCCATTTTGTATAATTCCAGCTTTTAAATTAAAGAGATTTTTTTTCTAACATTTTAGCGGAAAGGAGAGCCCAGCTGCAAAGATCGCGCTCCAGGACCGGACTGATTGCTGCGCGAGAATTAACCAGGTAAGCGCAGAAAAATCCCCAATGTGGCTGATAAAGAAATAAAATGAAATTTTACGTAATTTAAAGCGTCTTATATTGTTTAATCTTAATCTATCATACCGAATTCCAAACTAGACGCTCGCAGTCTTTAAAAATTGAGGAAACCCCCATCTTTATCCAAGCCAATGGTAGTGAAAAATTACTAGACTATTCTGAAGAATATGGTTATTCAACCTCGTCAGTTTTCTTCTGATGTTCAGGTAGCTCTCAAAAGGAAACTTGCCATAACACTTAAAATTTTGCATGTTTCGATTAACCATAGAGTGAGTTTGAACCTGAATTAAGTACATTACATTTCGACTAAAAACTAACTGCAATTTTGTCACATACACGTTTTGCTCATTACTGCATTTTCGTTTCAGTGAAATTGCTGCGTAAATCCAGCGCCCCACACGCTTTGATAGTACATCGAGGAATCAGTAACGCTCAATTTATTTCTAAGTGATTTATTTTTTAAGCAAGCCCTTATTGGCGGTTCAATTTCTCACAACTCGAATGTATTAATTATTTATTTCTCCACGAGTCTCCCGACCCTGACGTAACAATAAAACAAAGTTGTGGAAACTGAAACCGCATATGGGCAAATAGTACATCTCAGTTCTTACTTAATTTAAGCATAAAGTTTTGTAAATATTTTGTAATTATAATTTATAAATTTTGCGCCTTTCTTCATATATGTACAGGAATCTCTAAGAAGAGTATTTATATTTATAACAATCGAAGGATTTGATACCGAAACCATATACTACGCAGTTTCCTTATTTATGCTTGTTCATATGTAGGATTTTTTTCGAGAATTCCTGATTTCTTTTATTAATATTATGGACGTTTTTGTTGAAAATTTATTAAGTTACTTCGACGTCAGTTTCATTGTAAAGTGTATCTTTATTATTATTATTTCAAAATGTATGTATATGAGCTTTCACTTTCGACAACTAAAGCTTTCCTAATTGCCAGGGCCTCAAAGTTTAACAATAAACCCAAAACTCTTATTAGCTGCTCAGGTAAATCTGGCTTTGTTTACCAGGTACCTATGTCTTGTAATAATAATTGTGAGCTGTTTTACTAGTATGTATACAATTTTGGAGATTTTTTATAAATATGTTAATAGGAGAAATAAAATCTATTTTATTAAAATGTGTTAAATTTGTTGTTGCAAAAATTGCACCATGTGCGCTTTAAAGTTATTACGTATTATTAAATTTTACGGTAGTTTGCCTATTATGCGACTAGACTATTTAAAAAAATTTTGTAAGATACACTAATAAGTGGAAATCGGGTGGATGAACCAAAACTTTTATAATTTTGCAAAAAAATTCATCAAAAAGTCAGTAGCGTACGTGACAATTTTTGCCTAAAAAAAATTAGTGAAAAATCGAGTACTCCGATTTCAGCGAGATTGAGTTCCGCAGTAGCCTTACGATACAGCTTTGATATGCCGCGGCCAAAACTCGAATAGTACAACATGGATTTTTCGACCCAAAAATTTTCATGATGTATAGTCCATGATGTTTTTCGGACCTAAAAATCGAAGTCTTCCGATTTAAGTTTTGACCGCGGCATATCAAAGCTGTACCGTAAGGCTACTGCGGAACTTAATCTCGCTGAAATCGGAGCACTCGATTTTTCACTAATTTTTTTAGTCAAAAATCGTCATGTACCTCACTGGTTTTTCGAAAGCCTGTTCAAGGCAGCATTTTACTGAAATTCGACGTTTCGTAGTAGAAACACAGAAATGCGAGGAGATATATTGAGCTCCTGATAGTTCTTGAATTTAGCCTTCGAGAAACCAATATCGTACATATACACCTATGACAGCATTTTAATCAAAATCATGTTTTGTATTAGGAAAGCAGAAATGCTAGGAGGTATATTTAGCTCCTAATACTTTTTGGATCATCGTGCATATACCACACGCGCAACATTTTACTGGAAATTTAACCTTTCCTATCAGTAGTGTAGAAATGCAAGGAGGTATTTTTGGATTCTGGTAATTCGAAGTTATTTTATTGTTTTGGGAACATCAAAATTATAGTAAACTGTACGTAAAAAATTCGACATTTGTTGATTTAACAGAATTTCTAGAAGGAACCGTCTTTGTAGAAGCTCCTGGGATGAAACAGTGCGGAAATGAAAAACTCCATTAACTGTTTTACTTTTTATTTACTTCATTTAATATATTTTTTTACACACTGCAATAAAAGTGTAGTTTTGCGTTGTTTTATAAATCAAAATTATACGTCAATTACAAGTTCTTGCACGTAAAGCAGACGCCAAACTGCAATTTCCATACACTGAGTAAAATATAGCAGTATGTGATTGTTGGGGTGGAAATAAGCCATACAAAACAGTCCCTACTAAAAAGTGATACTTAAAATGTCGTTTTAGAGCGCATAAACATTGAAACGCATTTTTAACGTGTCTACGAAAGTTTACTTAAAATAACGACAAAAGTAAACGTTTCTTTCTAAATATATATTTTTTAAATTTTACTGCAATCAATATTTTAATATTACAAATAGTACGATACATGTAGGGTGAATCATTTCTTAATATAAGGACCCATTCAATGCCGTTTAGTGAGTTTAAGAACGTGGAAAAACGGTATAAAAATGATCCACCCGATAAGGGGCTGCCGGTTAAGGCCTCAAATACCCTAAAATTTGGGACTATTATAAAATTGCTGTGCACGCTGACCTTAACAGTAAACCCCTGCTTTTCAGACATTCTCCAACTAATATACGTTCGTTATAAACACTATTTAAAAAATAACAAAATCACAAGTGCTCGTCCAACGTACTGAAGGGTACGAGCTCAGTTGCTGGAGGCAGCGATTGGATGGTGGATGCGCGAACAGTCCTGCGGACCGGACGATGGCCTCCTACATCGGCTGCTTAGGGAATCTGTAAGTTCCACCGTGGATGTAGATTGGTCGTCTTGTTTTAGCTCACAATAGCACGTGGAACAGACGCGGACCGGATTATAAAGTTGTTCGGATGGCACGGGAGTGGCGTGCTCTGAACAATCGGCGCAAAATACTCGCCCACATTTCCTAATGTACGCGATATTGGCAATTTATGAACACTTTTTTTGAGAATAATAAATACCTGCAATGATGCCGCCTCCTGCCCAACCAAAATTCGATGCCACAATTGGTACAATTGCTGGCCGCATGATCGGGCACCCACAAGGTACCTTGACACTCGGCAACTACGCCCTCTTCAACGTTTACCCATGACTTGTCGGAACGAAGAGATTCACCGGCAGATGCGTGGTCTTCCCCAGCACTGTTTACGGACTCAACCACTGAGCTCTGTAAAGATCAAAGACAGACTTGTACCCTCTAAAGCAATCTGACACGCAGCAAGCAGAGATAAATAAATATTTTTAATTCCGCAAGTAAAATACAGACGCGAGTTAGTAGCAACAATGGCACACAAAAACGTGGGGCCTTACGGGATTGTCTGAACTCTCTGAGTGTCGCGTTACAATTAAACGACAGGAGCTTCTGCTTGACGAGGTACTATTAGAAGTACTACACTAAACAAAAAAACGTATGTAGTGTATTCCACTTCGGCTTACTACGAGTAAATTTGCGTCGGGGCACAAAATACTTACACTATCGTCGGGTCTCTCGCTGTCCCCGTTCAGACACCGGTGGCACGCCTGTTTGATTAAAATTTGTCTGGAGGCATGCAGCTCTCGCTCCAAAAGCTCTAACCTCCTCTGAAACAATCCAGAAACCTTTACCAAAGCGGCAATCGGGGGTGGAGTTTGACTCACTTTGAATTCTTCAGTGATTTGATCTAACCGTTCGTGAATCGGTGATCTGACGTTTACCAAACCGTCTTCGCCCAACTGACAGTTAATAAGGCGATTTGGATGGTTGCGATTGTGGTTGTGCATGTACGCTCCTTGCCATTCGCTGGAGTGGTTTGGAGCATTTGACAGGTACCTATGGAATAATGAAAAACGGTCGATATAGGGTGAGCTATTTCAAGCTTTAAGTTCTATGCCAGCTGACCCAAATTTAATGCGGGTATACAAACGAGAATAAAGCTTACCTACAGTCTCTTCCATTGAACAACTTCTCGGTTTGTCCGCATACAGTGCAGTTGTCCGGCGCATCTATCGTATCTATCGGGTTTCGAATTTTTTCGAAACCGTTGTACTCTTTGGGTGAGGAACTACAAAGTAATAATTCCTGCGCAGCTGTAGTGGCAACACAACATCCCAACTTACCCAGGAATGTGATGATCAGACACCAGCGTCTCTGTGCTCGTCTCCACCGACCTCTCTAAGTCCAAGATCTTCCCCACTTGTTCTCCCGCCTTGCACAAGACACTCTCAACGTCCCGCGTATCACTACTATTATTACTATCACTGGTATCAACAAGATTCCTTCGACTAAACGACGAATTGTTATTATTTACTAGTAAATCGTCCACAGTTTCAGCCTTAATTCCCTCAGCTTGGCTCTCCTCAGTGTTCCCTGTTGAACCCAAATTAATCCTACTCCAATTTTCTGCTAAAAAAGGCTTCTGAGCCTCTTCAACTTCATTTTTAGAGTTTCCGTTAGTATACGCAACTCCATTCAAATGCAAATGATCCTCATCAAAACCTAAACCATCTATTTGGTCATCAGTGAGGTTTGCCGTCGGATTTGAGTGTGAGTTATAGATACAGTCTTGCGTACACTCTACATTGTCCTCCATATCGCTGGGCTGAAAGTCAGAAACTGAGTCCATATTAGATCCTCCATTGACCACTACTGTAGTGTCTGAATCTTCATGAGGTACCAATTTTCTGCAAACAATCACTGAAAATTTTATCATAGAGAAAATTATAAACACTTACAATTCTCTGTTCATACTCGGATCGCTGTTTCTCCTCCCATACAATGAATGACAAACATCCGCATTAATCAAATCTCCATAGGAGCGCGTTTTAGACATATTGAGGTGACCGTTAAAGGAAGGAGGCCCCGGACAAGCTTCCTCGGGGTTGAAATTGACTTCTACAGAATCAAGATACACTTCGGACCAGAGCCTCAAATCCCTGACGTTAGTTTTGGGCCAGAGCACCTAAATCGACCCTTCAAAAAATGAAATCTCACTTAAACTTAACGCACCCTGCTTGCAGAGCTGTTGCTTTGAACTGAGGCGTAAAGGTGGTTCTTAAACGTGCCTGCGTTCAGGAACTCCCACACAGAAAAGGTTTTTCCATGGACGATTTTAGACCGCTGTTTCTGCGTGTTGCACAAGAAAGTGCCATACAAGTTGGAATAGGTGTGTTGGACGAGCTTGATCAAGTAACCCGGAGAGAATTCAAATGAGACGGGAAATTGTGACATGAGTTGATGCACGCAGTCAAGCCACTGCAATTTAATTTATGATTAAATCGATGCAAATGTTCTAATGAAAATGGCAAACCTGTAGGAATACTGGACAGCGTTCGTTTAAATCTTCGCTACCGCCTGAGTGACCGCATCGGTCGGCAAATTTATGGCCGAAGGCCAGCCATTCTCGTTCGATTAACACCCTATAAAAATACCGTTAAATAACTCCTCTTTCTGAGACTTTAGATTAGTCACATCCCTGGCTTTAATTAACCCGTTTTAAAGGTTTGGACTGTTTTGACAGAGAAACTCCATTTCTCGAATAGATAGAGAAAAATTGACTTGTTCATTTCGCCTTTTTATTTAAAAAAAAAAACCTTAATATTTACAAAAACTTACCTAAAACCGTCTATAGTCCGATAATAAGGATCTAACAGCAACTCTGCCAAAGCCACAATCTGAGGCGTCCGATCCCACCCATCCGAGCAATGCACCAACGCAGGTCTGGCATCTCTTTCCACTGCATTTGCTAATGTCACTGCTGCTTTCAACAATCCTGACATGTTCAAAAGCCAGCGAGTTCCCTCCAAAAGACTAAACCAACTGCAAAAGAACGTGTAAAATTCTCCCATTATTCCAACATATAATTTACTTGGGCTGATCAGCTGATGTCATGCATAATTGCCTGAGAGCATGAAAACTCTTGCGGATGGAATGAATATTCGCCAAATTCATAAACTGAATCTCGCAGTTTGGATAATACTCTATGTATTCACAGCCACCACCCCTGGCTCGGTTTGCTACTGCTGTAGTATAAGACCTGGCATCCATAATCAAAAGCTGCAATTCCAACCGTTTGACTTGAGACATCAATCTTAATACCCATCTTCAAACCTTCTTCTCTTGTTGCAACACGTCTCCAGTGATCTGTAACGATTCCTCGGAGTGTAGTGAACCAGGCGAATGAGACAACACAGAGTCTTTATCGCTGTTACTGTTTGCGCGCAAGTTCCGGTCAAAATTGCAGGCCTCAGAAATGGCCTTCAGCAAGTCTTCATCTGAACTAGAACGCCAGCCAAACCAGCCTACTTCAGGCTGGCTGCAGCGCGCTATCACAGCTCCATTTTTCATATGCCTATTAACGTTATTTGCTATATAGAATATCTTTCAGTGATATTGTAATCTCACCTCCAAACTGCAACTGGAATTCGTCGGGAGCTCCTAAATTTGGCCACACTCTCGAGCATATCGTCGTCAATACACGAGGGAACTAGCAAATATGGTGGATAAGTGGGACAGATTTTGTAGTTTTCGTTCGCCTTTGTGATCCGCCAGGAATCCCCTTGGAACTGCATTCTAATCATCTGTAGATGCATCAGAATTCACACAATTAAAGCCGATAAAGCTTGATAAAAGTCCAAACCTCATTCTCAAACATGTCTCTGCCAAATGTGTAACTCCTTTGTCTTGCAATCTTAATAGCCGCCTCTTCTCCTCCCTTTTCCTTTGCCCAAATGCAATGATAAAACGCAAACAACTGGTCTATTTGCTGAGGAGGCTCCACTGCTTTAGAGACTTTATCATACCAATCCAAAGCACTCTCATTGTTCTCAAATGTACACCTATATACCACAGAATATCAGCTATTAGTAGTTTTCCACAAAATTTCCTGGAAGCTTACCTATAGGTTCTGGCGTCTTTACAAAACAGTTGCAAGTAAAAAAGTTCCCTAATTTCAACAAACTCAACAACTCCTAAAGGGATGTGGTACTGGTTCTCTCCATTTTGTATATATAGGCGGTAATTGGTGACGCAAACAAGGCCACCAACAGAGCTGCCTAAATGCTGAACGGTTTCGCCCACCAAAAGAGCAAAGGGCGGCGACTTCTGGGGGTCGGAGGGTTGCAAGGCGTACATGTGTATAGACTGAATGTGACATATGGAGTTGGGCTGATCAACGCTATCCATTTTGCCTGAAAATAATGGTTTTGTAAAGGAAATTAAAAAAATTAGATTTTGCTTCTAGACTTTATAATGGCATTAGATAGGCATTCAATGGATGCTCCTAGACGTTTCAGGCACTTCATTGATAGATTGGAGGTGTACGTATTGTAGTAGTAAGGTCTGCTGCATTATGAACAAGATACTATCTGTTGCATTTTTCAGTAGTATGAGCATTTGATCTAAATAAACAATTTTACTTAATAGAAACATTTTTGCAATAAACATTTCAACCTGAATCATTGCGATTTTCTTGGCCTCCGAAAAATAACCATAAAAACCACAACACAGGCATGAACTTGACAAGGAAATGAAATGAGACTAATCCGTGGCAGCGAAATTTGAGAAAGTGACTTCGTCAAGATATTTTACATCTTAGCTTATATTGCCGATATAGCTGTAGATTATGTTGGAAACAAGAAGGGCTACTATGGAGGTCTTGGAAACAAAAAAAAAAGAGATACAGATTTTGTTAAATGGGAGAAAAACTGCGTAATCAAAGGCCTAAGAAAATGGCGTTTAGAAATCCCCAAAACGTTTTTTGGTTCTTGAGATATTTTGAAAAAATTGAATTTTTCGATTTTGTGTATTATTTTTTTCTAGCATTAGTATTAGACCTAGACTAAAACCAACGGCAAGTTTTCACAGCAACTTTTAACGCTCTTTAACGTGGTACTGTCAGTTTTTTAATCTGACGTTTCGTTTTTGCGGAACCATCATCAACTTAATTTTTTTAAATATGGTCCGGATGTTCTGATATTAGATTTTTTTCATTTCAACAATGTATAACACTTCATGGTTCAATTGCGTTTTAGTCTTTTTTCGGCTTTAATCAAGAAAACCCTTGTTACGGACCTGTACGTAATTTTTTTAATTTTAAGAACAAACATTTAGCTTTATCAATTAACAGTTTATTTAGGTGAATAATAATAGTCTAATGGATTAATTGATGCGCTAATTAAATAGAATAAACAAAGACCAAATTAAATTAAATCAACAGAAGACCTAAAAATTAAGAAAACATTTGCACCCATACGAGTACAGAATTTGTCAAGGACTTAGGCCAAGTGATTTAGAACGATGCCACTTATTTTGTGAATGGTACACAACAAAACGCTGGGAGAATATGAATTTTCCATATCAAATAATATGGTCTGATGCAAGCATGATCACAATAATAATATTTTCAATCGACGAAATGTTCATTATTGGTCTGAAACCAATCCACATTTAAACAAAATAACGAGGCATCAACGCTGTTTTGGTTTTAATGTGTGGGCTGGTATTTTCGGCACAACGATTTAGAGGATGCTCTCGATAACATGCCTCTGGCGAGAATTCGCAACTATTGTATACAGCAGGATGGTGCACCTGCACATAATTCCAGAGCCGCTCGGGAATATCTTTTAATGAGATTTCCAGAGAAGGCGATTAGCAAGCATTCCGGAACACCCTAGCCAGCTCGTTCACCCAATATAACCCCACTTGATTTCTTCGTATGGGGGTTCATTAAAAATCATGTTTATCAGCAAAATTTTGCTGCAAGACAAGAACTGAGGCGGTTAGCTTTGGAAGGATTCGCCAGTATTACTCTACAAATGTTAACTAGGGCGTTAGAATCGACAGTTCAAAGGTGCTATTTATGCTTGGAAAATAATGTAAATTTTTTCGAACACATGCTCTAAATTTTGTTGTTTTATTCGTACTCGTTTGTTGTTGATTTTTTTATTTCTAGGTCTTTTGTTAATTTAATTTTATTTGTTCTTTGTTTATTCTATTAGATTCATGCATTACTTCAGCCATGAGATGATTATTAAACACCTAAATAATATAAACTGTTAACTAACATTACTAATTGTATATTCTTTCCAATTAAAAAATTATTTACAGGTCCGTAATAGAAATTTTCTTAATTAAGGCCAAAAAAAACCTAAAACACAATTAAACTATAAAATGTTATAAATCACTGAATACAGAATAAAAAGGGCTTCCAGAATCTAATATTAGAACATCTGGACTGTATTTAAAAAAACTAAGTTGGTGATAATTCTGCAAAAATGAAATGTTGGATGAAAAAACTGATATTTAATAGCATTAAAAGTTGCTGTGGAGAAGTGCCATTAGTTTTGGTCCAGATCCAATATTAACACAAGACAAAAATTATTTGTAAAATCAAAAAATTCAGTTTTTTCAAAATATCTCAAAAACCAAAAACTGTTTTGAGGATTTCTTAGGCCTTTAATTATGTAACTTTTATCACATTCAACCAAATCTGTATCTCTTACCATTTCCAATGTCCCCATAATTGCTCTCCTTATCTCAGATGCAGTGTATATTGCAAGTGTTAGAAGTTTTGCCTTAATCTCCCTTCTACAAAGTCCTCCCCTTTATCTGGATAAACGGCCTAAACTGGGACTATTGTCTGACCTCTAAATCACTGCTGTTGGTTATTTTGGGCAAAGCATTAAGTAAAGCTTAATAAGGCTGTATCAGAGAGATGTTTATTTACCACAATCTAAACCTGAAATATTAAATTACAAAGAGATATTAATGGTCAATGACATGGGTTAAAGTCCACCATAAATTTAAAAGTTCTCTTGATTAGTAATCTGTAATAATCTAAAAATATTAGATTTTAGATCACCCTTAATGCTGTCACTCCCTGCATGATAAAATGACAAAAAATTGGCAAATAATGTAAATGAAATATGCAAGAAATTTAATTAAAATTCTGGGATATTGCATGTCATTGTATTATTTGATTTTGGCACCAAATCAAAAGTATTAGTGCCAATACATATTTTGCCTTTGTCTCCTTTACTGCACAGCTACCAAAGCCCCCTTTTTAAAAATATACCTAATGTAGGTCAAGCTAGCAAAACTGAAGTAGTACTTCCAGACCTTTATAACACCTTTTTTTAACAGTAAATGGTTTTAATTGCGGGTTCCAATTGCAAAATTGGTACAAGGATGATTAGTGGTAGTACTGTTTGGAATAGGTTTGAAAGGAGATTCTAGGACAAGGACATAGCTTTGAGGTAAACCTTTATCAGGTGATGAAGGCCTGCATCAAATATCAACATAGCAGCAGGTTATCAACATTATCTCTATACAAAAATTGGAAAAGATAAAAATGTTTACCAGACGGAGGCATATTTTTGTTCAAAAGGATCCCAGACAAATGTCAATGTGTGGGGTGAAAGTGGGGCCGTTTGTTAGGCAACTTACACGGTTTTCTTAGGTTTCTGGGGGTCTCCGGAATGTACCTATCGCCTGTGGAAAGTCATATCTGCATAAAACTCGCGGCAATTAGGTAAAATTTGAAAATTATCAAGTACTTTTTACAAAAATAAAACAACGTCCATAAATCACAAAACAAGATGTCGGAGTGACTCGTTAAAATTGCTGTCGCTTGTCAAAGTCAAATCAAATAAATAAGACAGTGCCGAAATACATTACCAAACATTTTGCTGATGTAGAAAACGTCTACTATATATGAAATAACCGTTAAACGATTTTAAATATTTTGATTTTTAAAGATTTTGTTCAATGGATGATAAGACCGGTATTGATTTTACGTTTTATAACAATGCCAATAGAGAAAGCCGCAATTTAAGAGTCCTCTACTGTACGAGTTTTGCGTCTCTCTCTTTTGGCCGTTATAAATGTATACCACAGACAAGGAAACTCGTTCCATATAAGATTCGTTATTTTTCTTTACTTTCGCTGGATTAGCTTTTTGGCGCTAATTTTCATACTTATTTTTCGGATAAACAGTGTCCAGTTTCTAAATGTTCCTGCTTTAATTGAAATAAATAGCTTCTAGAATTAATTTTCATTTAATGAGACTCTTTGTAAAATTCCAGCCCTAGAATTCCCAAATCTACTTTTATTCTAACCTCTTAATTATCAATATTTGGCAAGCAGAACACTAAAGAATCAAGTCGAAACTCTTTACCATGAGCGCAAAGAAGCCCTCAAGTCCAGAACTTGACGAAGCTCCCGAAGAATACGTTGTTGAAAAGATCATAGACAGCAGGATCAGGAACGGGGTAAAAGAGTACTTACTCAAATGGATTGGTTATGATGATAAGGACAATACTTGGGAACCGGAGAGTAAATGATTATCACTTTATTATTTATCCCAAATAACATCTCTTTGCAGGCAATCTAGACTGCCCCAGTCTAATCAAGGCTTTCGAGGCTGATAGAGCTGCTAAGGAGGCAGAGAGAAACAAGAAACGAAAGGCCACAGGCACTCCTACCACAGACCTGAAAGTTGTTAAAAAAGGAAAAGGAGATGATAAAAAATTGCACGGTTTTGATAGAGGTTTACAGCCTGAGAAGATTATTGGGGCAACAAATAGCTCAGGTAAGGTTTATATTTGATAAAAAAATACGAGAGTATCTATGTTTTTATTTAGGTCCTTTGATGTTTTTAATGAAATGGGTGGGCACTGATGAAGCTGACTTAGTCCCTGCCAAACAGGCCAATGTTAAGTGTCCTCAAATTGTGATAAAATTCTATGAAGAAAGATTGTCATGGACTTCTTCTAATGCTGAGAGTGAAGTGAAAGAATAGACTGAATAATTTATTATTTGTTATGCAGCCAATTCCATTTTAGGGGTTCAGATGAATTAGTACTGTTATACAAATTCACCATGAACACAATAAAGTGAGCACCAAGCTGATATGCATTCTAATCAGCGCTATGCTTGAGCATGAGCGTTGCTTGACCCCTAGTATGAAACTGGCTTTAAGGGTTGCAATTCAATTAGGTTAAGTCTGGGCAGCTGTGGCTTTTACTGAAGCAACTTACCATAACAGAAGTTATACTAATGTTCAGAAACGATACAAGACTCCAAGGAAACTAATATTATAATACAAAGTAGACTAATATAATTCGACTGTTTCACTTACTTCAACATTTAATAAAAGGAATCTTAAAATCTACCACTCACTGGTTACTAAATTATGGGCAGCCCCTCCAGGATTAAATACATTATGCCTCCAGTGGGCAACTCATCACATTTTCCATAATTTACTAAACCGCAAGTCAAGGCGCAATATAGTCTTATTGCAAGACCAGCCCGACATGACTAGGCCCCATCGAAGGACACTTCCAATTGTACAAATAATATTGCAGCTTTCCATCCCCGATCCCGAACTTCAGCTCTTCGAGAAACTTACTGTTCTCCATTAGATCCAAGGCGTTGAAAACGTCAAAATTGAGTTGTCGTGCCGAAATTAAAGCGTCCTGCATTAGAGGAATCCAAGGAGTCTGCGAACTTACATTGTAGAAACTATAAGCTGCCTAGAAAAGAAATTAAAATATAATGTTAATATAGTTTTACTATATAAAGGTACCTTAAGAGTCTTATGAACTGGGTGGTGCATTACACTACTGGGCAAAGTGTAATAGCTAACAAAGTCGGTAATTTTACCCTTAGTTTCAACCACAAAACTGTCGATTATGTTGGGTTGCGGCAAAAACCAGTGCAAAAATTCTTCTTTGGTAAAATGTGGGGCTAAGTCATACAGACTTAAATACTGTAAAATTTAAACTATTGTCAAAGACAGAAAATCACTATAAAACTTCAATCATTCAGGGTAGTCTCAAAACTGAAACTAAACTTTTGCTTATTAAATCTATCACCAGCTGAATTACCTTATTTAACAACACATGTGTTTGATCAACATCCTCTTTGTTCATTTTTCTAAAACCAGGCGTCCTAGGCTGGTCTGGCAACTTGTACAATTTCAAAGTCCTCTGCATGGTCATCTTACGAGAAAGGTGTGAAAATTTAACCTAAACAAACACCCTCTTACTTCCCACTATGCCAAAAAGTTTGATACAACCTCTATTAATTTCTTGGGATTCAGTGATCTGTGCCAATAGGTGCAAGTAGATACAGGCTTTGGTAACACAATGCCTGCAGTATAAACGGCCTGAAAGATCCCAGTTAAATTAACACGGCGGGTAATCTCCCGAATCAAAACTGGTGCCATTCTTTTAGAACGCAACTTTTTGTGAACACACAGGAAATTTATTTCCACCATTTTTTGTTTCCTGAAACCACTCATTTATCCAAAAATCGAGAACAACTAAAGACTCACTTTTTGTATACATGTAATGTAGCAGGAATGGCAGAAATAAACCCAACCAGTCTTCCACTCTTCTCCACACGGACCCCACAATGCCATTCCTCTTTCCATCCTGGTGGCTGCAAGGCCCTATACATACTCTTTGATTATTTACAAATAAAAAAACAAAGAACAACGAACCATTTCAAAAACTCTGGTTGGTAATCAAAGCGAAACATTGAATCATCATCTTCCACATAATTCTCATTCAAAAGAGTGTACAACTCAGTCAAAACTAAAGGATCATCTAAATGCAAAGTGTCCCACTTGAATCCATCAGGTAGTGAATAAGGCTCAGCCCGAATTTCACTTACATCCTTATCAGATTCTATAGCCTCATTGATGAATGTTGATTGATCAGTGATTTTTTCATCTATAATTACAATGTTAATATGCTTTATATTAAGAAAAAGCACAATAATACCCATTTTGGGAACTGGCTGTGTATTCCAGAACTGATAAGATTTCTTTAGGGCCTCTTCAGGGGTTTTTGCTGGTCTTTGAGATAATGTATAAAATTCCATAGCAGCCTTAAGTTCATTAATTGAAATGGTATTGATGGAATTTGAGAGGGATGAAACTGCCACATTGTTGGATATATTGGCAGCAGCTTCTAGTGCTTCTGCTTCCTTTTCATGTTTGCCTTTTTTGGACTTATTGCGTTTTTTAGAGCTAAGATTCAAAATTAACTAGATATAACAATTGCATGCTGGTTTGTTTTTGTTCAGCTAAGGGAGAAAATTGTTTATTGCAAAATAACAAGTGTAGGGGGATGTAATGTAATAATGTAATGTATGAAGAAAATACCGGCAACGTAAAGGGAAAAATATCGATTTGGGAAGATATTATTGGTGAATAACCACAGAAAGCAAGGTTATTTATCATAATTTTTTCCATAATAAACTTTGTATTGAACCCTATAGTTTACTTACCCTTTATTGCCATCTTCCACAGTATTTCCGTGTATTTTAGACACGGTTTCAGGGTTTTCTCTTAAATTTTCATTGGGATTTTCAGACATTTTGATAATATAAAAATGCTGCTATCCTCTCTAGGATGACAAGCGAAATGCAAAAGCCAAACAAAACTGACAAAGTAAATAAATTAACAGCTGACTTCTGCCAAATTTGTCAACACGAATTTTTGCACTCTTTATGTCCCAAGTCGATGTAGATTACGTAAATATTAGTTTAGTTAACATTCTTGATGCATTTTATGAGCCACCATTTATAAAACAACTGTATCGATAATGAATTCTTAAGGCCTTTTTGCTATTTCGGATTTTCAGAAGGAATCTCAAGAAATAATTAGGCATTATAGCTCTATAAGGCTGCCTCGGTTTATGTTAAAGTCACTGTTTGTGCGCCACCGTTAATTTTCGATGCAGGAAAATCGAGGACAGGATTGCGAGTATCGTGTCTCCAACTTAAATAATAAATGAGTCACTTCGCAAATGCATTGAATTTAAGTTATCCTCCACATGCCTTAAGGATATTATTCACGTTTTAGAACCAGAACGTTATTGTCCGCAACAGAGTTATTACTGTGAAAACCCGTTTATATCCTCCTTGTTATTGACAGTGACATTTTCCTTGCCACGAGGTGGGGGTAGGTTTGTGGATGTTGGTTGGCTCTTCTAATTTACTTACAAAGAATTTTCAAAGTTATCATTAAATTGTAAGCAAACAAAGAATTAACAACTCATTAATATGAATTAACTATTCACCCCAGGAAACGTCTGTTCCGATTTGACACATTCCCGGCTCATATACCACGTAAGTTAACTACAATTCTGGCTTTTACCTTGCCTTTTGGCTCCTCAAAATAATCTGAGTAATCCCCTTTGTGGTTATTAAATTTGTAGTTTTATGGTGGTTTTCCCATTTTCCAAATTACGGTTTCGAAGGAGGCGGGTTAAGATGAGCCTTATGTCGAGCGACCTGCCCTGGGGTATCCAATTTCTAAGGAAACTTTCTGATAGATGTTTTCCACATAGATTGCACTTCAATAGAGAATTTTGGTGAGAAATGAATAAAAATTGTTTCTAGTAGCAGGTTCCTAATTTCATTCAATAGGTGATAGACTTTAGAATTTCTTTTTGCAGCTACCGAACAAGTGTTGTATTTCTGACTTACATTGCCTATATGTCCTATCATTTGTCAAGAAAACCTATTTCAGTAGTGAAAGCAGTATTGCATAGAAATTGTAGTACTTTAAGGACACCACTTCCAAATGATTCCCCTACTTGGTGTGACTGGAAGCCTTTTGGTAAAATCTATTATGCTGCATAAAGACAATATAAAATTTCAATTATTTTTTAGATGGAAGTGATTCTAGTGCCTCCCAGTTACTAGGGGAACTAGACTCAGCATTTCTTTTCTGCTATGCTGCTGCAATGTTTTTCTCAGGATTTATAGCAGAGAGAGTTAATCTTAGATACTTTCTAGCATTAGGAATGTTGTTCTCTGGGGTTTTCAGTTATTTGTTTGGCATAGGCAAAACATATGATATCCATAATTTGTGGTATTATATTAGTGTACAGGTATGTTTACCACTTTAAAAACTTGAAAGTGGATATTTTACTGATAAGGAAGCTTGCGCTTTACTGATATTGAAGCATACATTTGAACTCTTTTGCATAATTTAGAGTTATAAATAGATTTTCTATTAGCAAGGTTGGTTTACAAATACAAAAATACCAATGTAATTTTTAGGCACTTGCTGGTATTACCCAAACTACAGGCTGGCCAGGGGTCGTCACTGTAATGAGCAATTGGTTTGGAAAAACCAAAAGGGGGCTGATTTTTGGTTTATGGAACTCTCATACTAGCATTGGCAATATACTAGGTATGCACCAACACAGCAAAAAAACCCTTTTACAGCTAAATTCTTCCCATAGGTTCATTAATTGCAGCTGAATATGTTGAGACAGATTGGGCCTTATCATTTATAGTTCCAGGGCTGATAATTGGACTTGTGGGTTTTGTACTGTTTCTCTTTTTAGTTGTCAGTCCTAGTGATGTTGGGTTTACAATTTTAGAGAATCGAGTGGAAGAAGGGGTAATGATGTTTTGAATGAACTTTCATAAGTAATGTAATTTTGTATTAATAATTTTAGAGAGTGTATAAGCCTTTAGGAAATCAAGTGGCCAATAGAGGATTGATAACCGATTCACGCAGGTCCAGCTCAGAGGTGGATGATTCAGAAATCATTATTGGGGAGCAAGTGAGAAAAATATTTCTTTATTCTTATGGTTGTGTTAAGGTTTTCTTATTGTTTGGGTAATTCATTTTATAGGAAAGATTGATAAACACAACAAGAAGGGATGTAAGTTTAAGTTTGTGTTTGCAGGATTTTTAAGGTACTTAAACTTGGAACTAACCCTATTTGATATATTCTGTTGCTTTATATTGTATAATTTTAAGAATAAAGTTGAGTTTAACAGCTATATTACTGATTTAAATCTACAGGAGGTGCTCCATAGAGGCGCTACTGAACGCACCAGACTCATTGGCGAATCTTCAGGTAGCAGTTCCAGCTACCAACCAATCGGCTTCATAGGTGCCCTAAAAATCCCTGGAGTTATTGAATTCTCTCTGGCTTTGTTTTTCGCCAAACTGGTTAGTTACACATTCCTCTACTGGCTACCTTTGTATGTTAACAAGTCAAGTGAGTAACGTAGAAATTTTACTTCAAGCAGTGGATTTAACTGAGGGTTTTTTTCAGCTACAATGGGAGCTACACTGAGCGCGGATTTGTCTACATTGTTCGATGTAGGCGGTATAGTAGGCGCAATAGTGGCCGGTATAGTCAGCGACAAATCTGAGATGCCAGCCACCACTTGTGTCAGCATGCTGCTCCTCTCTGCCCCAATGGTCAGTCATACATTGACTTAAGTTCAATGTTAATGCAGTTTATGAAGTCTACAAACTTTTATTGTGTTATATTTTATTACATATAAATTGCTAAGATTCTGGGGAAGAGCCGCCCATTATAATTTTTAATTTTAATTTGGAAGATAGACAAAACATAGAACAAGTTGAAAACAATGGTGATATCCAAATGATTGAAATTATTGTTTTAGTTCATAGAGTTTCTCCCGCAGCACTGCAAAATAATATTCTGTTTTATATAAGGAGTTTTAATGTTACGGAGTTTGTTTACATTTATATTACATACTAAACCCTCTTAGTTAACCAATCTTAGAAGTTGTGCTGCTAATACAACGTTTAAATAGTTTTTTTTTCAATTTGGAACATATTAAAGTAAAAATCTTCTTCCAGATGTTCATTTATCAAAAATTAAGTGTCCTCGGGATAGGCCTGAACATGGTGCTATTAATAATTGTCGGATTGTTGGTAAACGGGCCCTACGCCCTCATAACTACCGCCGTGTCTGCAGAACTAGGCACCCACACGTGTTTGGAGGGAAACTCCAAAGCTTTGGCGACCGTTACGGCCATAATCGATGGAACTGGATCGATTGGTAATTAGTATAAATTAGTCAAAAACTCTCAAATACAAAGAGATACATTTCAGGGGCAGCTGTGGGTCCTCTTCTGGCAGGATTCGTGTCCAGTTACGGTTGGCACAACGTATTTTATATGCTAATTGTCTCTGATATTCTCGCCTTTTTAATACTGTTACGTTTAGCCAAAAATGAGATTTGGAGGTTTAGGACACATAGACACGGATTGCGAAGAACAGAGTGATTTTAATAATTCTTAAGGTAAAAAAAAAACGCACATATCTGCCCAAAATTAAGTTTTTATGCTATACAAAAACAGTCATTTTGTTCTTATTAATTTCGATTTATCATGGTATAGGGAGATAATAAAAAGCTTAGCAATTTCAAAAAATAATCAAAGATTCTTGCTATTTTGTCTATAATAGAATTTAATTATGCTAAATTAAATGATTTTTACCTTCACGAGCAATTCCAAATATTTCCTTTAAAGAATAACTATGTTTTCGTCGATAGTTTTTAAGGCAATGACATCCAAAAATTTACATGTTTAACAGTTTCATGTTCTGTCAACGGGTAAAATGATTTTTTTCACTTTTATTATTTACTATTCCAAATCTTGGAAAATTAATTCACTCCACGCTATGAAATTAAGATTATCGTGGTCATTTTTTTGACATTCTGGTGAATATAATTTATTGACTGAAATTTCTAGGTTTTCCTTGCAACCTAGTAAACCTTTTAATATCGATTTCTCTTATTTTAGATAAATATAATAAATGTAATGAAGGTAAGTCAATAAAATTTCCCAATTGGCTTAAGATACACCTTTGCAATAAAATACAAATTTCAACTCGCTTTAAAAATGGCAACAGGCAACAATAACTGAAAGTTATTGAGATCATAGCATCTACAGATTTTTAATTTTACAAAATTTAAATCGCGATGTTATTGTATAGACTTTTCTGAGCAAAATAATGTGAGTGTCCCAATTATTAGATCTCATAAAATATAAAATTTCATTTAGTACATATTTTTTAAAATATTGACCTAAAATTGTTAACTAACCCTGTATATAGAATGAATACATTTTGCTCTATTTGGTTGTTTGTTTAGTACCATCAATAAAATATCATTAATTTATCCAGATTATTGAAGGTCAATTATAAAGCGTTCTAAGAGTTTTTAAACTTTATAAGGAACTGTTTTCTTGTCATCTAATGCATAGAAAATTCTCTTTATCCATAGATAACTGCATGTTCACTTTTATTACATATACATTTCAAACGCTCTCTTGTATCCTTATAAAGACTCGCGAGCTCAAGCATTTAAAGTACGTACTAAAGGTGCAGCTTGAATTTTTAAGATTTAAATTAATTTTAAAAGATGATTTACGATTGTTATATACCTGATTATAATAAAAAGTACGCCAGAATATTTTTCTGTACAAATCAATGCTAATTGAATGCAGCATACGCCATTCAATGTATCAGGGAAATATATTCCCAAAGTTATTTATTTTATGAAGTGTACAAGTCTTTGTATCATAGATAGTAGAATAAACGTCTATTTTAATTGTAAGCGTTTCAATATTTTTCCTAAACAAACGATTTCCCGCACCCTTGTATCAGAGTATTTTATGAAGTTTTTCAAGAAAATGTCCCCCACGTTATTATATTGTTTTGTTGGAAATTCCCTGTGGAAATTTCCCTTGTGTTCGTTCAAGGTCCTCAGTGTCATTCATTATAACACTGCTCCTTCCGTACAATAACAACATTTTTGGATTGCAGCCAGCTTATTTTCCCAAAGACTTGAATTGTGAGCAATTTTCGTGCAGGAATCAATCCGTTTAATTCGGGACCTAAGGACAAAGTTCCTGTTGCCGTGTGTGAGCAACCACCTTTGTGTTATGCTCTAATTATATCTCTTGTTTAGACTGAGCCAGTCAGTTCCCAATTTATGAAATTTTACATGCAAGCTTAAAGTTCATTTTATTAGACGACATTGCCTTTATCCTATTAGAAACCATTAACAAAACGCCATAAATCACCCATGTGTATTTTATTCCAACTTGTATAATTTGCGTCACCGAAACCAAACAAACAGTTAATTATTCCATATGGCCTGCCCCTCGTTCCCACCATTTTAACCAATTACTACAATTTTATTCCCAGAACGCAATTTTTCATCGGTCAGTGGCAAAAAGCGCGTCTTCCCGGACTATTCAGCCACCGCAGACCATTAGGTGACTGAGTGATTCCCGAAAATAACACCTGGTCGTCACACCGAAAATCTTTGCATGCACTTTTCTCAGTTATGGTTTCCATTAGAAATATACATTTACACCTCCAAGACGTCTCTAACACCCCGATGCTGTTTCGATTCCCAGATGAAATTTGTGATCAGTGAATCGGGTCTAAAATTAAACTCCTAGATTTATTAACAAATGCGTGCGTGGAAAGACTGTTTCTGTGAGGAGAAACACGTTGTTTTTTTTGAGGATTAAAGTGCGGATTGAAGCAAAACTTTTGGTGAAAATGATGTCTGTGCCCGTAGATCTGTACAGCCCCTATACCGCGGGGCCTCATAGTAAGAGCGATGCCTCTTATATTGAGAAAAAAACCGTGAGTTTCAAGGTTTTTTTTGTTTGGGTTATTTTCTTGCTGTTGTTCAGAAAAAAGGCTTTTGAATCTTCCAGATTCACATATAGTGGAGCAATTGCTAATTTATTTTAGTTTTATATAAAGGGTGATAGTAAAAAACCTCCGGTAGGCGACGGAATATCAGATGCATGTCTTAAATAAATTTTTTTATCTTTTGCAAATGTTAGAAGTTTTATAGTAACAGTAACTGGCTTAATCAACACTCTACGTTTGCGGTTCACCGCTTTTTGCGATTTTTTTTATGATCCCCGTTACAAATCCAAAATAATCTACAACACACTTACGAAACATTTTAATTGAGGTCACAAATACTTGGCCATTTAAATTATTCTTAGTTTGTAGACAGGATGGTGAAGGAATCATTTTAATCGGGTAATATTTCAATTTTCTTCACAATATGGCGAAAGCATATTTATCAGTCAAATTTCCGAGAAGCAATGAAATGTACCTATTTAATAATGCAACAATTCATAAGAATATAATAATTGAAATGTGAATATGTTATCTAACCTGGAATGATGTTTCAATTGAGGGTTTAGAGACTCGGAAAAGCAGTTTAAGGTGTCTTCATCATAGATCAGTTTTACAAATACTAAAAGGGATATATTTCAGAAAGTAATTAATATCTGGTTTTAGGAGTAATTTGTTTCCTTGAGTACAGCCCTGATTTACGTGGTTGTTTTTGCTAGATATACCTAATTTTTACAATATGGTGGTTTTTCTTTTTGTAGTTTTTTTCTTGAAAATCTTAACTTCATTGCTAAAGATTTTAGTGTAGTTTTCTTTATAATCTGGCAAAAAATGAAATCCTATTTAACGTTTTTAGGCAAATATTTTTAAGTGTTAATTCATAGTTTTCTGAACAAGAGGTGAAGGTATAATTTGCAATATGATGAACGTTATTGTCGAGTTTTACTGTGCCATATTTATGCAATTATAAATGCTGTTTATATAGAAACATCATAGTGCCTATCTTTTATTAACGCAACACAAAGGGAAAACAGGAAAGTTAATGCTTTACTACATAATTCGCAAAAATTCCAAACTGTTTTATATCAGCAATAAAACCTATTCTTGAATATAACCAATATTAGCATAATATTGATGAATTCAAGGAATAATACCGACACAGAACTGTAAAAGGTTCAATAAATTACTTAAATTGCTCCTTTAAAAGAGTTATATATTACGAAATTCTTAAAGCGGTCTACGAGACCACGTAGTCTTTGACTACATAATTTTGTTCGCTCACATATCTAGGTATTATCGAAAAACTGCTCCGCTTGTGTGCTTTTCCAATAATAATTATTTTTGTACCTTGTTCGAAAATGTTAGCAAATAATTAGCAGACACGGCCAGACTACCCGGAGTCGTATAGGAACGTCGTTATTGTCGTCGATAAGTTTATTTTTGTTTGCGTCGGTTTTTGTTGCTCCTTGCCATGATTTACACGTCAGTTCAGTTCAGTTTTCCGTTTAAACCACCGCAAGTGCGTCAAAAAAATTAAGTGCCATCACACTTCATCGAAAAAATATCAAAAATGATATGAACTTTTTCAGGTAACAGACCTTTACAAGCAAATGAAAGACACTGAAGTACCTGCGAGGTCGCTGAGCAGTGCCTCGCACCTTACCTCACTATGCGTGAACATATCACCCAGCTCTAGCAACTTCTTTGAGGTGAATTTTGATATCACAACTCAATCATAACACCCTATACATGTCCTATAATATTACAACATTTCAGGTCTTGTATGTGGGAAAAATAAAAGTGTGGCAAAACAACGTGAGCGCTGCCTTCATAGATGAAGCATTGGAGAAATTTCGCTTACACGAGTTGGAGAAGCGTAGGCTAAAGCAACTTGAGGGAATCGGAAGATTGCAGAGTGCAGACAGCATCGTTAGACGCGGTTCCACAGTATGATTCAAATACATTACCAATTTTAAAATTCCAAGTTCGGCCCTCACAGGACTCAAAGAGCAGCAGCGGTTCTGAGAGTTCGGCGCCGGTGCTTCAAAGATCGGTTTCCTATCATTCTAATGTTCTTCAACGCGAAGGTACTCCAAAAGAATATGAAGTAACAACGCCTAGTGATGCTCTCTCTGTGCAAAAGGAGGTTTCTTCTCAGCTCAGAGAGATGAAGACGTCTCCTAATGCCAACATGGATGATCATAACAGGACGATGGTGCTGCAAGTAGACAGAACTGACTTAAGACTGATAAGTCCCGACAGGAAAGTCATTCTCTTACACAAGCACAGCAGGGATATCATTAGTTGCATGCAAGTAGGTTATATTTTATTTTCCTACGAACATGCGGTAAAATGGGTTTATTGCAAGTATTTTCGAGCTGAAAATAGAATTTAACTAAACACCCGTAGGAAATTTATTGTACCGAACACGTGCGAAAGTCTTGTATTTCTAGGGTGTAAAGAAACCGGAAAACTTCGGATTTATTTGCAAGGAAACGGCAAATGGTTTAGAAACTTCCATGGGGTATATCTTCAAGTGCGAATCCCCCTCTATAGTGGTTGATGCAGTTGCTGGTAATATTTTTACACATTTCAGGAAACTTCAGTTTCGTTGTAATTCTTTTAAAGCCATCACTCAGGCTTTTATACACTCATCCACCTGCACCGCAGCCCTCACTACCTCCTGCGAACACTGCCCTATGGTGTGGTTTCATAGACTCAGTAATGAAGTGGAACGTGCCTCTGATAGGAGAGCTCAATCGATTATTCTGCGCAGGTAGTTAACATAAGTTTGTTGTAAGGTTAGTTACTAAACTAAATTAAAATTATTTTAGGCTGGAGCAACTGGATCCGGATGAACAGATGATTATTCTGAGCAAATTCAAAAACGCTGATACAGATTGTCTCAGAGAGCAGAACGAGTTTCTTCTGACTCTTCTAAGGGCCCATTGCGAAAGCAAACAGGGCAGGCACATGCACGATACTGCAGAGAATAGGTAGCATTTTGCTTTATTTTTGATAGCATTGACTTGAAACTTTAATAATTATTTAGGTCTGAATTTTTGAACCAATACTTGGGAGTGGGAGGTGCCAACGTATTTAGCAAAGCCAAGAAATCCCTTTCCAACTCTTTTGATCAGTTTTTGAAGAGACGCACTGGCTCTAACAACAATTTACTAGCATCTTCCAGCAGGCAAATCAGCATACCTCAAAATAAAGTAGGTACTTACCTACAGAACTACTTTTCTAGATATATAAATTAACTAAAAAATCCTGCAGGAGCATTCTCCATCTCCCTCCATTCCAGGCGTAATAAGTGAAACTAACTCAGATAAAGATTCAGAGGGATTCAGATCCAGGTCTTCCACTATCGATTCTCATCAATCTGAAGGCACAGAAAAGTTGTCGGTTCTAGACGAACATAAACACCATTCAGTATCTCCTGATAAGGGATTGATGATGGACATGTAAGCAGAATGGGTCATTTTTTGCGAGATTTATCAGTTTTGAAAAGTTTCCTGAAAGTCGGCCACAACTCTAAGACCACTTCCGATCCAGACAAACTAGATTCGGGCTCGTGGAGACAAGCCATTTTCAAACGGATCATTACACACCCAAATGAGGAGAAAATGGAGGAGGTTAAGAAGAAGAAGAGTAAAGAGGAGATGAGGATCTTATGGAAGAGTGCAATTAAGCAGACGATTTTGCTAGTTCGGATGGAGAAGCAAAATGAGAGACTGAAGGGTACTTTAGTATTGAAAATTCAGTAACATTATTAATTTTTCAAGTTACAGCTCAACAAGTGGAATCTGCAGTAAAGAGAGTGAAGTTGGAATACGACGAAATGAAGCCCAACCAAAGGGAGGTAATGGAGGTGTGGGAAATGCTAACCAACAAGGATTCACATATAAAATGCGACAAACCCATGCTGTTGCAAGCCATCAGACAAGGTTAATACTAACCCATGTCAGCACTCTTTTAACTAATTATGATATTTTCCATAGGCGTGCCCAGGGGAAAACGAGGTGACGTCTGGAAATTCCTCGCAGAACAGCATTGTACCAAATCAGCCCCTCCGGACCCCGCTAAGTACCCTAATTATAACACCCCCTACGATCAGCTATTGCGACAGCTGACTTCTCATCAACACGCAATCCTCATAGATTTGGGGCGAACGTTCCCCAATCACTCCTACTTCAGTAGCCCTATGGGCCCAGGACAACTGGGTCTTTTCAACCTATTGAAGGCTTATTCTTTGCTTGACCCTGAAGTTGGTTATTGCCAAGGACTGAGTTTTGTAGCGGGAATCTTGTTACTCCATGTAAGCCAAGCTTGTGCTCCTTGTAAGATATTGGAACGACTTAATAAGTGTTATAATATGGTCCGAAATATTGAAGAATATTTCAGTATTTAAATCTTCTGTTTTTGGAAGGAAATTGGTGTTCGTTGTAGTTTTTCATTGACGGTTTGGCGAAGGTTATTAATGTAGAGCGAGTCTAAAGTTTTTTTAAACCGTTGATAACTTTCGATTTAATTTCATGGTGTTTTATCTAAATAGGCTGAAAGTGACAGTATTTTTAAAGGTCTTTATTTACAAACATTACAAGCGAAAGTAAACGTTTTAATAAAAAATTTTTAAAAATGACATAGAATGTATCAGTGTGCTGATAGAGGAACGTTTGAGAGCCAAGGTCACGCCATCTAGCGCCACGAGTTCTTTAGAATAAAAGAATGATGTGATGCTGCCATCTTTCGAGCCTTTTTTCAGATATTTGTAAATTCTAGAGACATTTTTCGAACTCTTATGAGAGGATTTTGAAGAGATTTTTGTCAACATTATGGATTTTCATAAATTGCACTTTACCTATATCCCATCTATATGAAGGGTAGTCCAAAAAATCTCCTGTTTTTGTTTCTAATATCAAATTTGTTATCTTTAGGAAACTGCACCTGCTCTACACCTTTTTGTTAAATAGTTAAGTATAGATTTTTAGGGATCAAACAGGGAAATTTTGATATTCCGCTCTAAGAAAAAATGGCCTACTAGCAATCACTTTAATTAACATAATTTCGATCTTCCGAAATTTCTTAAGTTGATTTCAAATTTCTGTACCTTTCCATTAGAACACACTTGCTCCACTCCTGTATTCTGTATACTTAAATTAACAATTTTAAAAACCAAATAAGACAAAATGCTTCAATTAATAATTGCAATCCCTATATGAATTACCCTTCATGGATGGTACCAACAGACATATGTATGTTTTGTTAACTAAACCAAAATGGTGCTGTATACGTTTCTGCTATACGTAAGGCTAGTGAAAACTTTCGAAATTTTTAAGGTGTGACAGTTTAGCTTAATCAACCGATTCGGATCATCATTGACCCTGGATAACTCTTCTGGAGTCATACAAATGTATTTTTAGGCAAATTTCTTCTTGCTCAGATGGAAGAACCGAATGCCTTCATCCTACTACGGCACCTGATGTTCCGAAGGGGAATGCGATCGCAATACCTCCCCGACATGGTGGGTTTACAAGTGAAACTGTACCAACTCTCCAGGCTGCTGCACGACCAGTTGCCAGAGCTTTACAAACATCTGGAGACTTGCGAAGTATCCCCCACACTATACGCAGCCCCGTGGATTCTGACTTTGTTTGCATCTCAGTTTCCTTTAGGATTTGTAGCTCGAGTATTCGGTATTGAACTCACTTATTCCGGGAGACATTCCTAATTTAATCATCTTCCAGATCTAGTTTTCCTGGAAGGTGCAGATGTGATATTCAGAGTGGCACTTTCACTTCTAACCTATCATAGGGACGGTATATTAAAATGCGAGAATTTCGAGGAAATAATGACGTATTTCAAGGATGAAATTGCCAATGTTGACAAACCTACTTTGGATAAACTTATGAAGATGGTTAAAACCTCGTTACAATATTAAACATCCAAATCTTTATTATTTTTCTATGCAGATCTACACCACGGACATTACCAAACAACTCGAAGAATACAAAGTGGAGTATCAGGTGCTGCAAGAAGAAATAGCGTCAGTAAAGCCTCAAGTGGAAAGCTTGCGCAAATTGGAGGCCGAAAATAAAGTGCTAAAAGAGCAAAATGTAGCTTTAATGAGGCAGTTAGAGCTGTCCATTGCTAATGTGCAGAGACTGGAGAAAACGAGAGTGCTACAGCAAGCGAGGCTCAATAAAGTGGAGATGCAGAGCCGTGGTTTGGATGTCACAGTTGCTACTTTAGGGAATTTTATTAATAAATTGATAGAAGAGAAGGTTTGTTTTGAATATTTTGACTTAAAAAAGTTTCATTGAGTTAGTTTGCTGAGCAGGTGGATGTCGAAATCCCTGGAGAAGTTAGGAGAATTGTCTCCCAAATCTCCTTTTCTGAGCACAACGAGAGCTTAGAAGGGAAAGGGCAGAATAACCTACTGAGAATGCTGCAAGAGAAGGAGAATAATCTTATGAAGCCTCCTGAGGAGAGGTCCATGACGAAGTCTTTGAGCACTGGTATGGATATTTCTCCCAATTATCTAAACGTTAAGGTAATTTATCTAATCTTAGGACGAATTTCTGTACCTCCAAGTTTAGAAGCAATGGCCAGAACCAACAGCTTAAACACTAAGGTTGACAATATCCTCACTTCATCTTTAAAGAACCAAGCAGTCAAAACACCTACAGGTTCCACTGAAAAAAAGTCTCAGTTTTTTTCCTCCTCTCACAACAACATTTTAGAGCAACGAAGGTTCAATTAGTTATAAGATACTTGCTGCAGTGTATTTACTTCCATATCTTCTAGACTCCATGGCAGCAACAGCTTGGTAAACATCGAAGTCCAAAACTACGACGAGAGCAAAAGAACATCAGAAGGTGCCAAAGAAGGGGTTTTAGGTTAGTTCTAAAAAATAACTACTATGTTTTTATGGTAACGTGATCATAAGAAGGCACAGGTTCTTCCATTCCGAGTGAATCAGATAACCATCCTTTGAGTAATTGCGACGTGCACTTTACCTACAGTGGAACCAAAGAGTTGAAACAACTGAGGACTTCCAAACTTCAACAACGAAATTCTAGTCCCGATGTATTGAAGAATAAATAGTATTGCCTTAGGCTTAAGAAATATCAATGTTTTAGGTATTTTAACTGTTTAATAAATGAATTTTAAATTGCTTGATTGAAATGATATTTACCTGAATAGGACAGGATGCATATACAGGTGTAACTAGTCCAAAAAATAAATATGTATGACCCACAGCATAGTGGTGCAAATGTCAGTTTTCCTTTTGTGATTGGTTCAATTTGTGTTTTTTTTGTAATTGTACATGTGTACGAAAACATTAAGTTGGTGGACATGATATTAATTTACAAGGAATGCCACCATGATGCTGCTGCAGCTTCGCATGTTTATTCCGAACATTTTCCATTACCTGTTCACCCCAGACCAGCCGCATTTGTACGTCTAATTTAAAGAACTCGGGATACCGGAGAATTAAGAGAAAATCGGTGTAGACATGCTGGTAGAGGTGGACCACCTCGAATGCTTGAAGTTGGAGAGAAAATTATTAATTTGATTGACGACGATCCCTCAACTAGTACGCGAAAAATTGCAAGCCGGGTCGGTGTTAGGCAAATGAAAGTTTGGCGTACGCTACGACAAGGGCAACTGTATCCTTATCACGTCTAACGTGTTTAAGAGCCTTAATGCACTGTATTCATCCCCAGTGAGTACAATTTTGTTTATAGCTTTTACAACATCAACATGATAAGCATTTTACAAGACATGTTTTGGTTATCGATGAAGCAACCTTTACAAGAAACGGTGTTAACAATTTTCGAAATGCTCATGTTTGGTCAATACAAAATCCGCATGATGTTCGCAGAACTAACTTTCAGTAAAGATTTCCTCTTAACATTTGGTCTGGAATAATTAATGGCATTCTTATCGGTCCCTTCTTTTTACCAGATAAGATGACAGGTGCAAACTGTCTTAATTTTTCGCAACAGAATTTATCGGCATTGCTAGAAGATTTGAATTTAAATATACGTCAAGTAATGTAGTTTTTACGCGATGGTACTCCATCCCATTTTAGTCGTTCAGTTCGACGCTTCTTAAACCGTCAATTTCCTAATAGGTGGGTGGGACGAAATGGATCAATTTTATGGCCTCCACGGTCGCCGGAATTTACCCCATGTGATTTTTTTCTGCGGGGATACATGAAAAGGTTGATTTACACAACAGAAATAAATATTTTGGAAGAGTTATGTAACCGAATCCAAAATGCAAGTGAAACAATTCGAGGACGCGAAGACTTTATTTTAACTTTGATCACGCTAAGAGAGAAACGTATTGTTGCTAATGTTGATTCCCCTCCAACCCCTGTACGAGCGGGTGAGGGTTAACTTTTTAATTTCAAATGGCAACCTCAATTTTTTTACGAATTTGGATAATAGCGCTAAAAATAAGAATAATTTGTCTCAAATATTTTTTTTCGATTCATGCTAGAAAACACTATAATTAACGAAATTTAAAAATTCATAACAATAAACCATTGTTATGAAAAATACATTCATCACTATATAAAACTTCATCAAAAAAGTTTTCAATTTCTATAATTTTATCTGACGCCCACATGCAAAATTCAATTCGGTTGTCAAAAATCATTTCCTTAAAGTTTTTGATAAAGTTGGATTTTAAAGGATACAAACTGTGTTTTTTAAGAATTCTTGAAATATTTGCAATTAAATGAAATATAATTGAAAATAATTATCTGACATTTTTAAAAACCTATAAGCAACTAAATACATTGAAACTTTTAATTAAAAAACACTAAATGGCGCAAAAAACAATTATTTAGCGTATTCTGTAGAACAAGAAGATTTAGCTATGAACACCCTAATACCATTAGATAGGTAACTAAAAATTACATTTACTGGTGAGTTAAAAAATATGGCGTTGTATTCAAACTAATCAAGTTAAAGCCACTTAAAGTTCTTGTTTGATTAATTTTAATGTTTGGACACCCTGTACAAGATGGCAAGTTTATTATGATTGGGATATAAAATATGATCTATTGTTACACTTCACTGTAAATCCCGCTTACATATTTAATAGTTCTTACGTATTTAAAACATGAAAATTAGGTTCAATTTTGATAAAATTTAAATTATTTAAAACACCTTAAGTTTTAGGTATTATAAACCCTATTGAAACAGACACTTATTTTGATCAGAGAATCCAAAAATGCAATAATATACAAGGAGCTCTATTAAAAAAACACACACACACACAACTTTAATACTTTTAGGACATTTGGGGCACTCCGTATAATATGAAAATAATTTTAAAAAATAACCATAACAGACCCACATATAGCCCAAAAGTAAAACTTTTTGAATGCCTAGTGTTTTAGCCACAATATTCTGTGCCGTATAGCGTGAATAACCCTATATTTATTGTTGTATTTGCGTTTAAATAAAATTTGTCGAGTCTCACAAAGTTTGAGAAGTAGTCTGACTTATCGCCGAAGCCATGAGAAGTGCTTTTGATGTAGTACGTTACTCATGTTTTCTTATTTCCATTCGACAGCTTTGCAAGCGAATTACGTTTCTGATACAACGAATATTCTCGTCTCAGACAAACGTGCGATGTCTACGGAAATCGCACGTTCGGGTAGAATTCATCCTGAAAACGGCCGGTCTATTTCGGTGTAATAAATGGTACCCAGACATGTCACTTAAGTTATAATTATGCCGCGGGGTGACGTAGGCAAATGTCTTTTGCCGGATAATTTTAGACATTTCAGCACATTTTCCACTTTTGTGCACCGGAGCCGCAGACGACTTTTGTCTCCGTTTTTCCAATTCTCGCCCAAAAATACTGCACCAAACTCCCTTACATAATCGAGCACAGAACAAAGCCGAAGGGCGTTTTAAAAAAATGCAAATTTCATCGAGCCCTTACGGGGACCATTAGCTACCACTATACTTTGCATAAAATTTTAATTTATGAGCAAACACTAATGATTTAATTACGACTATTATTGAGATTGTTTTGCCATTTAAAATAAACCAGATTAACTTTATCCGGTTTTTTTTTTATATAAAATAAAGTTCCGCTGCAAAAACTTACAGAAAATTTTAGGTGGGACCATGACGCGACCAGGCCGCTTTTTTCAACCGGCAATTTTTCCAGTGGAAAAAATCATCTCTGGTTACACCTAATCCGCAGACCTTCCTGGTACCATGAAGGACGTGTGTACTCCCGCGTTTGCACCATTTTTACGTAATCGAATAATATAACAATATTGGTCACGTTAATATTCATCAAATAATATATTCAACGTGGAATGCTATAAATAGAACAGCTCGATGCAAATTACATGATCTTATTGTTTTTTTCTGAAATGAGGGGTAATTATATCAATTTTTTCTATTAGTAATGTCAGCCAGGCGCCATTCAGCTGGAAAATAATGAGAAAATTAACCTATGGGTGCTTTACTTACATTCCGGTAATTATCGATTGCAATCTATCCGAGAATTTTTTAATGCAACTATTAAGTGAGTTAAAGAGAGATAGTGAAGGTTGCTGCTGGCCGCTGGTCAACCAGTGCGTAACTAGTCAATTCTCCAAAAGCACCAAAAAGGTTTAATCATCAGTACATACATATGTATGCATATTGTTGGCATTATTACAATCCTCTCATAACACCCCATTGATCGGCAAATTGATAATCGAATTCGAGGTAAAATCACGTATAAACAATGAACAGAAGACCTTCGAACAATAAATAATTAACTCTAATACTCGCCGATTTGAGTGTTATTTGTAGTCGCCACTAAAAGGGGAAACAATAACGCGTAATTTTCAGTTTTTCCAATCTCTTGGGTGGTTTCTATATGCCGACTAAACAATACTAAATACTGTGGGAGCCGAATTCGTAGGTGAAGAGTTGTCCTCGACATTCACCTTGACCTTATCTAACAGGTTATTTTGTCTATTTGATAATAGGCGAGTCTAGCGCAAAGACATCATTACTGTGTTCGTAATAGTCCTCCATGGGCGTACATTGTTCCCGGAACCTTTAGTATGGTTCTGTTGTTGAACTAACAATTCTGCATCTGCCAAGTCATAGGTTTTCTACATTGAAATGCTTCAAGAAACTTTCTAGAAACTTTTCAGTGTTGTTATCTAGTGTTTAGTCTTAACTGGAGCCTCTAGTGACGCCTCTGACAAACTTCCTTTCATCCGCTTTAATAGGTCAACATTTTGGGCTAGGGTTAGGACATGGTCCTGGTGAATGGACGGTAATTTCTTAATTTACATCTCACATTGGCCTATAATGGTCTTAATAGTAAAATTATCGTTCCGAGGTCAATGCAAGGTACGCTCTACATAAGTAATGTATCCTGAGTTTCTGAGAATGCAATTTCCCCTCTCCAAGGACCGTTGACCTTTGAATCATTATTATAACAGCCACATTTTTCCATAAATCTCTCATCAAAACCACCCATTAACACGCATTAACCCTGGTAGTCTACCACTTGCGCAGACTAATGGCAACTACGTGACTTTCAAACCTTTGAAAAAACCATGTCCCAAACACTTTTCAGTGAAGTTCAAATTGCCCGTAAACCGAGCTCCAGTTGAGATTCATGGTAGTACCGTTATTTATTGTAAATCCTCATTGTTTATCTCGTCAGTTAACGTGCCGGTGTTGAGTCTAATAAAATTACGACCCTAAATGCAGTTTTCTTTGATGCAATTTATCGCCGAGTCCTCGTTAAGTTTTCGGGAATTGGGTCAACTCGTCTGGATGTTAAATAACGATAATTTCGGAAGGTCTCAATTTAGGGATTGAGTCATTGTGGTTTCATTGCGGTTCAGTGCAGAATCTCGCAAAAGGATTTGTCCCTGTTTAGTCCGCACTACTTGTATGAAGTCTTAAATGGGCTAAAAGGTTTGCAAATGGGTCCTTGACTTGCACAGAAAAAGCAGGGAAATGTTAACCAATGATAAACATTGTGAAATTAATTTTAAAAAAGGATCGAATGAATGCGTTTCAGATACTTTAAATTGCAATTAAGAAAATAACATCCAAACGTCAGGGGTTGCATATAGAAGAGAAGAATAAAAAAATCAACGAATCATTTGAGTTCTGGGCGGATAACAAAGTTTGAGGCTTCTTTGAGAGTTCGGATCTAATAAACGAGAGTTCACTGTTCCAAACGGTTATCTTATTTCACAGTGTTACGTTTACAGGCTTTTTGAAGGTTCTTATAAGCTTTCTACAGTAGTTTCTCAAAATTATGCTTATAAACCTTTTGACAAGTATATTTGCACCCACCCTTGTGGCAGACGGAGAGACGTTACTTATTTATATTACGCCAAGGTCATTCAGTGGGGGAAAATGTTCATTTTACAGGGTAATATCGGTTACTATTTCTAGGATCACAGGAAAATTAGAAAATTTCCCATATTTTATTAAATATTTTTCCTTAATGGTTTTTAAAGGAAAAAATCAAATTATCATCGAACATTTAAATAATGATTTCAAGGTTTAGTTAAGTGTTGTTCAAAAGGTAGTTGTTCGGATTTTGTTCCACTGCATATGCATAGGTAATTTAAATAAGAAACTCGATTTTTCCCATTGGATAGCCTGTATAACATTGAATATTTTGAAGCTGCCAATCGCAAGAAAGAGTTCCTGACACAGTTTCCTATACAGGGTGCCCCAAATTTTCTCAGCCAACACTTATCTGAGATTCTTATAGACTTAGAAGAATGGTTTAAATACAAATGTTATAAAATGGAGAAAAGGGTCTCAACTGAACATTATTTTAAACCTACTGAGTGGTTAGAAAAAGTGGCACAAGATTCAATTTTTTATTTTAAGTGGAACCCCCTTAGATTGTTGCATTTTTGGCTCAGTGTTTAGTAATGTAAATTGCAATTTATTGGCGGCGGCATCTAATCATTATTAGCGAAAGTAGCAGAATCTGATAAATATAGAAATGGTTTCGCCTCGGAGAATAAGTTGAAAAACGGAAGCAGACACTATCACGTGGTCACCTTGGTTTTGGCTATAAAGTATTTCTATTGGCTGCAAAGGTTACGGCAATTAAAAGAAAAACGTTAAATGTGATCAAAAATTAAAAAAGATAAGTTGTTTACGTTTTACACTGTTTTGCAGTGAGCTCTTAAGGTAAACGTTGACTATTTGTTACATCGAAACTGTGCATTCTGCTTCTCGGCCCTAGAGCGCCGGATGCTGGATCGAAAGGGTATCCACATCACACTTTGACTTCTCAATCAAGCGATATACGATTTTTTACTGAACATTAAGTCGAGACTTTGGAAGGCGATCCGAATCGACATCTATTTTGCTATGAAACGCGTCGTGCATCCCTAGCTATAGCTCTTGGTCCTCAATGTTTCCATTTATAGCATCAATTCTATATATATCTAGAGATATAGCGTTAATCTCGACGTTCTGGATACCAAAATTGAGTGTTTTCTTATGTAACTCACTTTGTCATTACTGATCCTATCTGATTAAGGTGCCGGTAATTTTACACATATCCCCCATATAATGTGTATTATGCGCGTCTTCGATTTACACTTCATCGTCGCGGACGGACCGAGCTCTCTTAATAAAACAGCTGATTTCCACGCCCAGCGAATGAGATTAATCGCAGATTAATAAATTTAAACCTACAATTTCTGTAGCATTTTTCTAATGATGGTAAACCGGTGCAGAATCGCATTTTTTCTTCATTTTCTTTCTATATTTTTTCGGCAATTTCTGATCAATCCGTCGAGGGTATTGGGTGCAAAATCTATTCCGGACGCAAAAAGAAACCCCTGCCACATTGATATAATCGTGAGAATAAAATTATACCTTATCTGGTGCTGACAAGGATGCTGCTTATTTTCTGGTTTTTAATGCGCGTCGAAGCCTAATTAAACATGTACGTATTTAAGATAATGAAACTAACTAAACAGGTACGAAGTAGGTAGTTTTTCTTAAGTGGATCAGGCACACACCGTTAAACTACTATATGAAACTGCACCTAATCTAACAGAACAATATCCATTTAGCAGAAAAAAGTTGATCCATGATGCTTTTGCCTTTTTTGGATGCTGCCAACATTGTTCAGCGGATTGGGACGCTATTCTCGAACTCGAATATGCGAACGGTTTGGGGTTTTCTTGTGTTTTCCTTAAAATTGCAGTTTAACGCACTGGTTTGTTTGGGATTAAATCCTGATTTACTTAAAATATTCAAATTTTACGGCGTTTTTCGAGATATGGCCATCCAACAGACGTTCTACAAATTGGCAATTTATAGATTTCTTTACGGCTTATCTTCAGGTTCAGGAATCAACATCTCCAATGTGCAATTCTTATTACTTTTTTCCATCCGAAGAGATATGTGAGAAAATTTCATTCTTCGGCTTGTCAAGTTAAAATTCTCGATTACGCGATTTTTTGCGATTGATCGTATTCGATAAATATATTTTGAAATTGTAATTTGCGAATGTAGAACGAGTCCATACATTTATAGAGCACGCCAAAAAGTCGTTCCTGATGATTTTCACGTAGATGGACTTTTTGTTCGAGAAGAAATTTTCGAGGAATTACCGAAAAGTTTTATGTGGCGCCATCTAACCACGCTGCTTCAAATCTGCGTCAGCCATTTTGAAAGTTTCTAACTCATAATAAAAGGTGTCGCTCATATTTTTAACGCAAAAAGCTTGTCACAACCGCAATGGCTGAGGTTACCTGGATAAATGGGAAGCAATGTAAAAATAATGTAAATGGTAGAAATTAACCCTAAATAGTTGACATCGTCCTTTAGAAATATTCTTAGCGAGTTAACTGCGCATACGTCTAATTTGATAAATCGACGTCACCAAATCAACTTTTTTGAAATGATGCGTGGTGAGCAGTAGAAATACGTCACAAAATACGCCTTACTTTGAACCTATTGGGAGGGATTTCCTTATCGGTATATTATATAAGAGGTATGTAAGCTCACCTAAGGTAATTTGACTGTCAAATCCCCAAAAATAAAAAAGGGTCATCCACACGGTATTTTTTGCATTTCTTTGATTCGAGGTGAACAACCAAATCGATCTGCATGTGTTACCAATTCAAATCGATCACCGAAATTGAACCCTCATGCATTTTTATCGTTTGCCAAAAATATTGCTGCAACAAATTTAAAGTAAATAATGAAAATTCGATTGGTTCAAGGACCAGCTCCGAAGCACCAAATAGGCCGCTACAGCTTTCCCTTTTAGATTAATAATTTTGAAAATGTCACAAAATCGTTAAAATATCGCATACCATCGGAGTCTCTAATGAAGGTTGATCAACTAAAGGCGACGGATTTTTTGGATAAATTTTATGTTAATGTTTTATCCTCAGAGCATTATCGAGTTCTTAGCACGCCTCAGTAGGTCTCAATTTTCAGCTCAACATTTGCAAAACGTTTAAAAATGTCTGAAATTCAATTTCAAATTATCATGGTCAGCTCAAAAGAGAGGTGAAGCTGTGAAATAAGAACATATTTCAATCTTGATGCGTGGATTTCTTATTATTAATATCAATTTCTCCACTTTTTAGTGCGCCACTGGAGACCTTAATTTTAAGTTGATAATGTTCAAAACTACATAATTTCGCAACCTTAATTCCGTTAAATTATTTATAATCAGAAGGGAACTAATAAATATAATGAATAGATTTTGATCTGGTTTCGTGGTTTTTTGAATGCACAAATAGTTTCTCACTTTTTAGTATGACACTGGAGGACCTGATTTGGAAATGACCATTTACAAAATGCTTAAAAATGTCTTAAATTCAATATCGGTAAAATATTTTCAATCAGGAGTGTTTCTATATTAAAAGGTACTGATAAGTTTAAAGAGCCGACTTAAGCTTTGTTTCTTCTTAGGAAATTCCCGATACGCTACCGGAATTCTCAATTTGAGTTGGAAATTTCGAAGATTCTTTTAAATTTCGGAATTTCAATGTATTTTTTTCATAATAATTTAAGTCAGAGGCGTCTCTAAAATGGGCGTTAACACATTAAATTAATGGATCTTTGGGATGTTATGTTAATCTTCAGGTTTCCTGGCCCTTAGTAAGTCACTGGAGGTCTCAATTTTGAGCAGAACATTTTTCACAAATATTTTATTTTTGACGAAATTTGCATGTTTCTCCATTACCTCTGGATCACAATTTCCTTCGCAAATAATCATTTTCATCCAATTATAAATTATTTATAATCGCAACACGCGTCTTGCATGCCAAGCCGATAATTTTTCAACATTCACGTTATTGAGGAATTCTAAACAGATTGGACAGCATTTTCTAAAAAAATTTGCAAGTTTATGTAAAATGACTGATTTAGTATTTAGGACACATTTGTTTATACGATGAATTTTTATATTCTGAATCGAACGTATGCCAGGTAACCGATTCACAAAGAAAGCCTTGAAATGGTATAAACAAAACCTCTCGAAATACTGTTAAAGCCAATAGAAAAATGGTTGCGAAATTCGAAATATTGGTGAAAAAGCTGGGTATATCAAGAAACCCTGGAAAATAAGCCGAGCCGGTTTTTAAAACTAAAATTTTGCTATACGTGATGCATTTCCATGTTAAAGATCAAACGTGGAACATCATATACAGGTCAATTCACGACAGGTCTATTATTTCAGGACATCCTGTATTCATATTTTATTTTTTATTGACTTCCTATGTGATGAACAAATTCTGTAACTGACACTTGATACAAATTGCGTAATGATGACTAAGAGGTTCTGTGTATTGTACGTCTGTACATACGTAAAAAGGAATTTTAGAAAACCCAAATTAGTACGTGAACCGTTTATGCAAATAATGAGATAGTTAAGCCGCGTCACATCGGGATTAAACAAATCATTTGATTAGTTATAATAGTGCAAGAAGTTTGAGGAAGCGACATAAAAGTCGGCAACAAGGCTCTATTGTTTAATGCTTACGGGTCAGGCAACCAGTAAAACAAACACTTACATTTTTACGCAACAATGTTGGCAGATCTGGTAGCGAAATTTTCAGATAAAGATTTTTCAATGTTGTTTTAATTTTATAGCCTGAGATACGTTAATAATGAGTTTCCTTAATTATTATTAACGTCAATCTTTTTGTTGAAATTCCCACCTGTCTTGAGGGTTGGTCAGAGGCCTGATTCATTACTCTGGGAAGTACAACGTTCCCCGATGAATGTGATAGAAATTGTTTGTCAAAACAGCACCGGCACGCACAAGTTTAGTAATCTCACGTTATTTTGATAAAACAAATCATATGATTAATCATAATAATAGAGATTTTTTGGTTTACAATCAAGAACGGTTTTCTTTATGCATAATAACGATAAGGATTACAGGTAGACGATAAGTAGACAGTTATTGAACGCTCAGATTGTTCGGTTTGACATGTCTTTGCATTCTCAATGCTTTATACGAACGATGCCTTAACAACCTAAAAATGTAGTTTTTATTGGCTCTATTTGCACGGGAAGCAAAGATATTATCACTTAATTGCAACACTCAAACCAATCACAACATACTGCGCTTGCGTCAAATAACCGCAAGGATAACCAAGTTTTCCGCTATCCGTCAGGAAATTGCGTATTTCGTTATGCTCAATAAGCACAAACGCGCTGACGGGTAGGTCTGCGCATGATCAGAATAACAACAACAATAACGTAGTCATTTTTGGATCCTAAAAAGGCGGTATTTTAAGAAATTTACAGCAGTTAAAAGGATAATCGGCAACAAGGCATTATTGCTTACTGTCCGCATGTCAGGCAACCTGTAAAACACGCGCTTGCATTTGACTGCAACAACGTTGCCAAAGCAATTAGAGAATTTATCCGATTAAAATTTGTTTTCGATATCATAGTTCTGGATACTAACGAGGATTCTCTTAATTGCTGTTAACCTATTGTTGAAATTCCCACGTGTTTTGACGGTTGCTCGACCCTTTAAAAATTTTTTACATGTATTTTTTCCTGGCGAACCACACGTGCTACCCGGCATGAACCCATCGGTAGGAAGAAGGGCGCTCGCACCCGGAAATGGCGCACCCAACAAAAAAAACTAAAAATACTTCACACACGGCTTTTTGTGCCCCCACTCAAGGGGTGCCGAAAATAGGAAGATGTTTTCCCTCCTTATATGGCGATAAATAGATTTAAATAGTATCCAGTCTTCGTGGCGCTAAAGGGCCGCCAGGACCGTATCAAAGTTAATTAGGACGGTGAAATAAAAAGAGTTTAAAATAACGATTTTAAAATTATAAAAAAACGAGGCGATATAATAGCTCGAGAACTTGCCGGGCTGGTCAATAAAGATCCAAACGCGATGCACAATCGAATGCATCTCTCATCGGAGATTGATTTTTTCATATCATTAAGCAACTTTTGACCCTCGTGCGAACCGAAAAAGGGTTGAGCCGTTTAAAATTTAAATTATTCACATATCACTAATTTAAATCGAATTTTTCGGCGTTTTTTCAATAGATTTTTTTACCTGGCCCAAGAGGCCAGGTAGATGGAGAAGCGTCCTTCTTGAGATAAAAGAATTAGGATAATGGGATAATGGATAAAAGGAGATATGAAATAATCGTAAGGTACCGTTTGCAATATGTTAAGCTTTGTCGGTTGTCACCTCGGGGGAAAAAAAACTTGGGGGGTGACTTTTTTTTATCGCGGAAGGTTGTTGACGTCCTGTATTGCAACATGTGCGAGGATTTTTTGCTTTAACAACACAACATTTAGGCATCAATTTAGGAAAGTTCGTTAGGTTGATAAAAAAAAAGAAATTTTAGTTCAGAAAATGTTCTTGATAAAATTAACAATCTGGATGACGTGTCAATCCTGCACTAACCCGGGTCAATCTGAACTAACCTGACCCTAGACCGTATAAGTGAACATAGACCTAACGCAATTTCATTCATGGAAAGTATCCGTCTCACAGTTGTGATGCTTTTTAAACTAATAGAACGACTCACTTTCAATTAAACTGACAGTTCCGCTGCTGACAGAAGTTCTTCTGCGTTATTTTTGTGAACACGTATCCCATGAAGTACCACCAGTACCCGATATATTAATGGGCAAAAATAAACATCCGCACATTGAAGCAAATTTATGAAATCGCTTTATTATTGTGTGCGGTTGCGGTCGGTTCGGCATCTCGGGCTATCGCAATAGCTATCGCTGCAAAGGAATATCACAACCATAATTACTTCTGCTATAATCATCTTGTAAGCTTAAATTACACACATAAATAAGTCGGATAAAAATAGACCTAGATCATATATCAGGATTTATTTCAGTCTATTTATAGACGCAGATTTGCAGTGTGTGTTTTAAAATCGTATTATTCCTTTATGGTTTACTTAATTTAGTGTTTTTGATTTATTTACATGCGTGCGTCGGGTTAGATTATCAAGTGGTTTTTGTTTCGGCCGAAATATGGTGGCCCTTTTTGAGGTGGGGGGTGAGAGAGTGATTGCCCTTGAATCGTGTAATATTAGTTAAAAAAACACAGCCTTTCATCTGACTGAAAAACTGTCTTTTCTTTCACCTCACATTGCTTTATGGGTTTTCCAGATATTGGCGTTCAAGTCCTACGAGAAATAGTTTTTGACATATTTCCTCAATAATTTTTGAGAAAAATTTCAAAGAAACCCTGTATATTGACCTATTGTAGTGAATCTTGGAATAGCAAACTTAAGAAAAAGTGATGAAGTAATTTACTTCACTGGTAAATAATGCACATCAATCAGGTTTACAAAAATGAAGAACTCGATTAACGAAGGACATGTCAACGCGACGATTCGGCCAAGCGAGAGTTTGCAAGTTTTGCAAAGTTCTTAAGTACTAAAACGGAGGGCCAATATCCATAGGCGTACTACGGCTGAAAGGCAATTATTGGCTGATTTATCATCGGTATCTTTAAAGTGTAACACTTAGATGAATAATGAAATTGATCTATTGGGGAGTTCCAGTTATACGGATTTAACTAAATAGAAGTGGCGCAATCTTATGTGACACAGAAAGTGGCGCTAAGTCTTATAGGCCAAAATCAAAAATATGTTTAGGGAGGCGTTTTTGGAAAAAATAGTGACATATTTGTATTATAGAAAACAATTATAATATTAATAACGTTAATAACAATATTTTTAAAAATCAAAGAAGATGCTCACGCCTATATTCACTAAAACAAAATCAAAAATGGATAGTAAGTTCAACACCATTATACTAAATACGAAGAATAATATCCTTATTTTACATTTTATGATTTTTCGGCTGATTCCAAACAAGGGGCACATCAAGGTTTAAGGTGAGAAAGACGTACCAATTTCTTACATATTTCGTAACTGAACCTAGTTTTGGAGTCTTTTAAACAAAAAAAACACCTCTTTGAGATCCTGAAATAGGTTCTTGCGGTGGATTTACATCAGCAAAAGTACCTGCATAATGCCACCTCCGTTTTCTTAATGCTTGTGGCACATTTCGCTCCAAAGAACGGCGTTCTCCAAATGCTGCTTTGCTAGCTTTATTGCAAGATTCTTCAGAGATAATCATCTTATTAGGGAAAATTCGTTATTATTTACAACGTAAATTATTTACTAATTTACACCGGCCATATTTAGTAAACCATACAAAACTGCCATAGGCCATGTCCTGGTGTTCCTTGTTACGTGATACGTTGCAGATAGCTTATCTAAATTATCAGCTTCGCCTTTAGTGTGATAGTAGTAGGTTATTATTTCAGAGTTTAAGAGCTCACTAGTTGTCCCGTCAATAGCATCATCATGATGTATAAATGATATTAAAATTACATTTTTATATCTTTTAGGAACGTATGACGTTATTGTTATATTTTTCTGAAACTCAAAATCAGAGGAGTGTACTTGTCGATTTCGAATATTAACAAACTCTGTTGGAAGTTCCCTTTTTTTCATTGTTCCGACAAATGTAATTTTATGTTTTTGAAGTAGACTATTAATCAAATAGATACTTGAAAACTAGTTATCGTAAGTAAGATTTCTGTTTAATCCAGAAATAAGTTCAACCAGGCGTAAAACAACACTAGCTGGATCATTTTTTACTTTATAAGGACCATTGAGTTGTTGTCCTACATAAAGTTCTAAATTGGCACAGTATGATGTTGATGTATCGACCAGAGCGAATATTTTAACGCCATATTTATTAGGCTTACTGGGTAAATACTGTTTAAAGCCACAGCGTCCGTGAAAAGCCTCGAGCTTCTCATCTATGATGGCATTGGCTCCTATGCAGTATGCATTTTTCAATTTTGAAAAAAAGCATCAACAGTTTCTCTTATTGGTGCCAATTTATCAGCTTGTTTTCTTTCATTTCTGGTAGCCAGATTGTCAAATCTTAGACAACTCAAGAGAAATCTAAACCGTTGTTCTGACATGGTTACCCAGAATCGCTCAACACCTGTACCTGCCATATCCCAAATCTCCTTTGTATTCAGTCTGCTGCTTTTAAGAGAATCAGCAATATATAACAAATCAAATAGAGCTTTGATTTCTATTTCACAACATCAGTTGGATTTGTCGCTCTATCTCTAGCATAGTTATTTGCTAGACTAGCAATACATAAATTTGTGTTATCAACAATATTCTGTAGCATGTCATTAGTGAAAAAAAGTGATCCGCAATCAAGTGCTGATTTGGCGTTTTTAGCATAATTTTTTTACACCAGAAAGCAGAACAATAATATTTCCTTGCCTGGTTCTTGTTGTTTTTGTTGAATAACGTTTTCGCCACCGTGTACCATCCTTACCAAAAAAAAAAAAAAAAATGGAACTCTCAGCTTCTTTTCAGGTGGCTCATTTTGTTCAATATTCTCGTCGGTATCTTGCTCACACTCACTATCAGTTTCCCTTGTTTCAACAACATCATCGTCTGAAGCAAGCTCTGCTTCATCATCGTCCGGTCCTTCCAGTGTACCCACCTCACCGTCTACTTAATAAAACGTAGATGTACTAGAACACTAGTTTTTACAAAGAAATGGGGTGAAAATTTTACTATACAGAGCAGTCTTTTTTTGAGGATAATTGATTCTAAAATTTAGCCAGGTATATTACTAAAAAATAGTGATGTATATAGGAGATTATAAGGTTACATTGCACTATAATCTCATTATATATTTTGAATCGTCAGTTTTCAAAGAAAGAGAAAACCCCGTAAGAGATACCCCGTAAAACCATGAAGTTTGAGATGTCTTGTACACCTCTCTTAATTACTTTATTTGAAAACCTAAGAAAATGTGTCACGTTTAAAAGTTATATAGAATTGTCTTAAGAATTTTATGGTCTTAAAGAAACACAATTGGCCATCACCTTTTTGAGATATGACTAAAACTTACGTTTCTGCTCGTCATTCCGATTTCACAATATACATATACGGCTTAACACTATTATCTCCAATAGTTTTCACGCAAGTCAGGACTTTCTGTTCCATAAGAATAACGTGCTAGACAAAGAATACCGTGGAATCTATGCAAATATTATGGAACAAAAGTTCTTAATTGGCTTCCTTCATTATTAATTTTCACGCCAACGAAGAAGTATTGTTCCATAATATTCGCATAGATTCCACGGTGTTCTTTTTCTATCACGTTATTCTGATGGAACAGAAAGTCCTGATTTGCGTGATTGCTATTATAGAAACTATTATTAAATCATATATTTTTGGACTTAAAACGAAGAAGCTCAAACATATAATGAAACAATAATATACAAGGTATCCCAATCAAAGCAATTCAAGTTTCAATTATATCTCGAAAAGACGAAGTGCAGTTATTTTTTCTTTAACATCATAAAATTCTGAAGAAAATTCTACACAATGTTGATATTTGACACATTTCTCTTAGTCTTTAACTAAAAAAATTAAGGGGGGTGTGTATGTTCGAGTAGACACTCTGTACATGGACATGATCCACATGCAAAGGAGGAGTTCACTTTTGCACCAATCTTTTCTCGTCGATTCTTCGCCAATGCTTTTCGAAAATAAAGGTAGTGGCTTCGATAATTATATCTTCAAAGTGGGGTTGTAAAATAGCCAACAAGAAAATTTATTTTAGGTACAAATGGATCGAAACTGTTTGTTTACATCTTGGTTTCCATGACAGCAAGAATGAGTTTATGACCAGCGGGCGTTGTTATATATTTGCGGGCCGTCGCTCACGGCAACGGGCTGTAGAGTAAAAATAACGCCAATTAATTTTTTAACCGCTTTTAATCGAATAACTAGGTAGAATATCATTCTACTTACATGTAGAAGATTTAATGAATATCATTTGTGCGTCAAACGCTATACGTATCACGTATCAAAAGAAGATTACGCCCTTGACCGAACAAAGGTCCTCTGCTTCGCATGGAGCCTCAAATTTAGTCGCGGACATAATCTTCTGTCACCCCTCTACACGTGGACTACTATTATTTGGTTGAATATTTGACCGATAAATTATCTGTGACTTTTAAGTAACGAAAATAATATTTTTCGTCACTGAGAAACAGTTGACCGAACGAGGCAAAGCCGAGTTTGGTAATTTTTTAAAATTATTAAAAATGATTTTCGATGAGTAAATAAGTACATTTTTTCTGCTACCACGAATGATACAAACGGTAATTACACTACTAAACAATTTAATTATTATTAATATCGCTAATCGCATTCGCACACGCTGTGCTTCGATAGAGCTGGGCTCTCTCATAGACAGCCAAGTATACACAAAATGAAAAAAACCGTCAATAATCAACTTCCCACAATACTCCAATGAATGGTGGATTGCGTCCAAGCGTCGCTATAAAACTTTAATCCCTAGGGATGAAAGTTACCATTATGAGATACTTTCTCTTTAGATAGGAGAACGATGTTTTCGGTTAGAAAAAAACTCCATAAGATACCAGCAGATAAAGTTGCGAAATTTTATATAAATTACAAACACAACATACTGAGGAATTTACCTCGCATACGGCAAAAACAAACATGTATGACTGATTGCCTAAAAATCTTTCACAATCAGCATGGAGAGGGCGTATTATGACATGGAGGCGTTGCCGTTTAAACCAAAATGGTTGCCTATATGTTTACAGTACCTATCTATAATCAGCTATTTTAACCTGATTAGAAACATGTTGAGAATGATTTTCACATTGTTACAAAAAAAAAACAAATAGCAACGTGACAAAAATTGTAACGTTCCAGTTTTGAAAATTATGTCAGCTGCCAAAGAGAGAAATGTGCTTGATTTTGAGATTGACATCGTTTTGACAGTTAACGTCACTCAACCTACAGCCATTTTAATTTTTTAAACAAATCAACGAAGGTGTGTTGAAAAAGTAGAAAAGTTAGAGTTGGCTCCATTTAAAAAGCTCAAATTTCACTCAGCAAACTTTAAACCAACCCAGTGCCACTAGTATCATCATTCTATCGTTACATTAAGCGTCTTTTTGTGCATTGAAACGTTCAACATTTGAATAATGAATGTATTTTTTCATTCGTGCTCTACATCAATCATTTTCGCAGGTGTTGCTCTCATCGGTAATCGAAAATGGCTCGATAATGATTATGCACAATTCGGCCATGCCCCACGACGATTTCTAATACTAATTAAAAATGTCCAGACGATTTTTTCGCTACTTTTTGATATTCAAGGCCCACGACCGCACGTGTCCCTGTGCTTGATCTCACATTAATCCTCCGACAGATCGTTAGTATGAATTACGTATTGATTTTGGCATTAAAAAAATCAATTTTCATGTGCGTACAAATTTGAAAAATGGCCTAAGTATACAAATTACCGTTTCCGCAACGCTTTCCGAATAACAATATTTTAAGTATAAATTTATACTAGCCATGATCTATTGCAAGATTTCGAATGCATTTAAAATTCAAATCGATTCAAATCGGCCTTTTTATCGCGATCGCGTTAGATAAGCCCGTTTTTCTCCTGTAACGTACACAGGATATCACTTTCCGTTATACAATGAGAAAACGGTAATAAGGTGAAAAACGCTTTAAAAAGGACTCACTTTTTAAATATTTATTTCTTCCAAATGCGCTTACGAGCAGCCATAATAATTAGATCGGAGGTTCACTTCAAATGTATTAGATTGAAACTCTTTTCACCGTTTTACAAGGAATGCTCGTGGGAGCCTTGCAAGTATCTTGCAAGCGCGAATAAAGCAAAAAAATTTATAAAAAACTGACAAGTTCGAACACCCACGATCTCGGACCAAATTTAAACGAGATAGAAAGCTGTTTAACGTGATAATATGGTGCGGGCCCCTTCAAAAGGTATAAGGCGATGTCCGATTTTTCCATTGACGTAGCCATTGCAAATTTGTGCAACTTCCAAAACAAAGTCGTTAAAAACATTTGCTTGAATTATCATGTATGTAGAATTGTATCAAAGTAGCGTTTTTGTTGCTACAGAAATTGGTGGAAAAATCATGTATATTGATGGTTGTATGTGTTCTGGCGAAGTTTGGCCTTACGGCACTGGTGCAATAGGCCGCACAGTTTGCAATGTGATCGTTTAAGATTCATGTCATACCTGATTATTAAACGGCGAAAAACCGACCGGACGATGGTCAATCGGCCAGCAGAAACCATCAGGCAACAGATGCAACAGGAGTTTGGTTGCAGTTCACGCCTATAATGAAACAAATAGACTTTAAAACGCTAAGCAAAAATACCAAAAAATTCTTAGACACTGAAAAAAAGATTGGAAAAAGGAAAAAAGAAACAGCAAATTCCTTGCTTCCATGGGATTTATTAACCATGCGTGAAATGACAACAGGGCGTGGTTCGTTTGTTTTACAGCAAATTTGACCAGGACTTGACGTGAGCTGTCAGGAAGTACTTATGCTGAGTTGCCATGCTTCTTATTGATTTATAAGGAAGCTGCTTAATATACTACATAAATATGTGTTTTCCTTTACGAAAACTATAAATTATCAATCCGCTGGCTAAAAACTCTAAATGCAAATTAAGAAAAAAAAGTAATTTTTAGAGCTTCGTGAGTTTAGTGTCGATCTCGTATAAGACGAAGACCTTTTGTTTGAGACCGAATCTTCCTCTTTCCTTCCTTGGGGCATACCGTGACCATAAATTGAGGCTCCCGGAAGTCTCGGCAGTTTGCAATGCTACACGAAATTAACCTTGATCTCGCACTCCTGATTGAGGTCGATACCAAGTCCGAGAGTCTAATAACTTCTACGAGACCAAGATCGAGATTATGTGAGTTTCGGTCTCGGCACCACAATGCTGAGGGCGAAAGCGAGACTCAATTGCAAATAAACAAAACGCAAGGCCTGACAAAGACCTCTTTTTGATCAGATTAGAAAATCATGCAGGAAAATCAAGACTCTATGTCAAAATGGCAACCATGAGCGACGTTTTTTTTGTCATTTGAAGCGAATATAGTCTAATAAGGCTTGACGCAAGCTGTCAGTGAGTATGCTGAGTTGTCAGGCTTTCAATTTAAATCTTTTTCAGTGGTAATACTTTACGCGGTTATCTAAAATTTAGAATTTTCTTTATAAGTTTGCAGGGAAGTTTTCAAAATTGTGTAATAAAAATGCTCATTTATTAAACTCTTAAAATAACTGTTATTGACAAAATCAAAACATCCTAAAGAAAATCAAAACTGCACTAAGTGGCAACGGTAATTTCGGATTAACCTAATGAGACGTGATGTGATCTGTCAATGTGCGAACCACTTAGCCAGACTTAAATTACATCATTCAAATCTGCCCACTACCATATTTTCCAACAATTTCTTCTTGTTTTCTCATGCATCCAGGAATTGCAATTTCCCGACCTAAAAGGGTTAAATAAACATTTGCCATAAAATTTCCGCGAAAGAATCCTTCTAGCTTCTAGAATTTAATTTCGATTACATGCTGTTTATTGTCGTCCCGCAGTCCATACAGGATCGTCAAAGGCGATGGAAAATTCATTTTCGCTTTTCCAGCTAAACCGTGGGCTGGTGCCCGTACAATAAACATAATTAGTTTCCTTCTACGTCTCAAATTTGAGGCCACTTAATGAACAATGGATATGTTAAGACATTTTGGGGATTAATCTGGCATATCTCTTGGATGAATTTGCGTAATGGTTAGGTACCCGCAAGACAAGTTTTTATCTCATTCATCTGAATGAGATATTACTCAAGTTACTAAGCAGGGCTATTAGGACATGCGGCTCTCAACGTATTGAGTTAGCATGGTTAAATTCCCACAAGAACCGAGCAGAGCTGGATGATCATAGTGAGGTTACTGACTACCTCACTTCATCCATCATTTGTGACCTCAAGAATCAACACCCTCACGTAAAAACTTTTTACGTTTTCTTACACCAAATTAATAACAACCAACAATCAAACAAACAAAACAAACAAAAACCAACAACGATTCTCTTAAACTGAAGTTGTTTTTCTGATTATGGAATCGCACCTGACTCGACGATTTAGGAAATCACAGGGCAGTTTTTTCCCTTACGTAACGTTTAACTGTAACGATAACACATAAACCGTGGCCAACCGCTATGTCATTAAAAGTTTTGATTTTCTTTGAGGTTTTATATGGAAGTTTTTTTGAAAAATGTTAATTATTCGAAGACGAATGCAGAAAGGCTGATATATTCTCATAAATTATGGCAGGTCAGGGAGGAAATATGAAAGCTAGATATTCTCCGGTCTCTGACAGCTGATGCCAAGCTATAATACGTCATGTTTCCCATAAAACAACGGAACGGCGCCCTGTTGCCAATTAACGGAGAAGTTCGGTTTTGCTCAAAGGTTGATCCAATTCATATTGATTAATCTAGTGTGTCTACTATATAGTCATATCCTTAGTCGGTTTAAAATTTGGAGCTTTCTGAGGAGGTCACATGACTATTCCTGAACGATATCATTCGCCTTTTTCGGGGATTTTGGGGATCTTCTCCACCCCCGAAAAGCTTAAAGCTCCTTCGAGAGGCGCGAAAAAAGCGAAAAAGCGCCTTCTCGCGCGTCTTCGTCGCCGCGATACATCTAGACCAATAGTGAGCGAGCGCGCTTTACACAACACACATATATAGGGTCACTTAGCGTACATTTTTCAGTATGCTCGCTAATACACACTCAAATCGTGAACACTCACACACACAGGCGAGTTGTTGGTTGGCGCGCCACTTTCGAAAGTTCTTTCGAAATCTGCCTTCCCCGATCTCTCAAATTCCGACCACAACCGAGTGAGGCATACCGACTTAAGGCTGATTTTTTTTGCGTAAATGTGATTCTCAACGAAAAAAAAACACGTTTTTTTTTCTTGGTGTAGTGAAGATGTTTGACCGACGATGTCGAAACCGACTGCTTTAGTGTAACTTTCGTAAGCAACTAGAACTCTCCCTTATTTGGGCGTTTTAAAAGTCAAAAATTTGTGATACTAAAACTATGTTTGCCTCGCTCTCGAAACCACCCCAAATAAGAACAATCGAATTCGTCAAGTTCTTTTTAATCGTATCGGTGTTGCCCTTCACGATACAAGGGGCGAAGCCCTCGAACCACAACCAAATCCAAAAAAAAGACTATAGTCGAATGTTGGACGAGGACTACCCTTCGGTGCCCGCCTCACCTGCGCCCACCGGGGGTTGCTCGCGCTGCAAAAACAGGGAGGAATTGAAAGACAGGAACTTGGCCATCATCAAGGAAGAGATCCTGAAACGGATGGGCTTCAGCCAACCTCCTAACATCACCGGCAAAGTCCTCCCCCAGGTGCCGGCCCATTACTTGGCTCAAATTGAAGAGGAGCACGGGATGCAGGGTGACCAGCCTTACAAAATCGGAGTGACCTATACCGAGGAGGATGACGATTTTCATGTCAGGACCCAGAAGGTGCTGACATGGGCGGAAAGCTGTAAGTACAAAAAATTTCTTAAAATTCTGCGCTTTTCTAATGTTTACGTTAAAGTTCATTAATCGCTTCGAATTAGATGAACAACGAAATATTCGGTTTATTGCTAAATGCAGGAAACGGTGATAATATTGCTGACTAGTTGCGTTTCAAAGTTGGCGATTTTAATTTATCGATTTTTTTGCGGATTAATGAATTTGAGTTCAGGTTTTTAGCAAATTGGGGAATTTTCATGGAACTCCGCTAATTAATTGATATCACTAAATTGAGTTAAATTTCAGGCAAGTTGACACATTTCTTCACATTCTTCATGATTCAAAAATTGACACAAAATATACGAAGCGAATCGATTTGTGAATCTCATTCAACGTTAAAAATATTTATGAACTAGAAGCTAAAAGAAATCTGATCTCTGATGAAGAGAATCATTGCCCGCCACTGGTATGTGTTAGTGTCCAAAGTTACCTGATTTGGACAGGTAACTTGTATGTCCAAGGTGGTTTGGTTGTGACATCATTAATACCCGAATTCAAAGAACAATGACGTACAAGATCTTGATTCCCTGTCAACCATGTCAACAACAAAATTTTTAGAAAATTTACTTTTAAATAAATTCGAATATGTTTAAAATATAGGACATGTAAAATTATGAATAGAATGCATAGAGATCATAACACTGAGAGAATTATGCGTATCATTTAGAAAATATAATTTTGGTACACTATACGTTTTTGAGCCGCCCTGTACTTAAAAATATTTTTAAGAATGGGGAAAATCTGGCATGAAGTGTCCCAGATTATGTATATTTGGGAATATTTGCTCCTCTTTGACTGATTACGTCAAACTGTAGCCAGCCGCAATTGTTTTAAAACAAAAGAGTTGCACGCCTGTTGCTATTTAATCAAGAAGCTTTCTTGTCTTGTAAATATGTGATTATCTACTAGATTAACTATATGCGACTAAATTAACACCAAAATTCTTAAACTGGACACCTGGTACATTCTGACTACCTATGTACTTGATCAGTTATCATTTTTTATTGGCAGAATGTGCTAGTTCCTGATAAGTAACGTCAAACTCTAATCCTTGATACAAAAGCACAGCTCACTGTTACCATTTAATGAAGAATTTTCCTGTGATCGTTATTAACGGTCTGACTATTGTAACCATTGTTATCGATAATGTATCTGTTAATGGAATTACTTTAATGTGAATAACATAAGATGTGGCTTGGACGATGCAATTTACAAACAAAAACCAAGACCTTTGGTTTTGACAGATCTGTCATATTTTCAGCTAACCATAAAAATGTCATTTTCTTTAGTTTTCATTGGCGGCAAATCTAGCAATATTACTGGATTATCAATGATACATTCCGACCATGCTTCATCTAAAATTTTCGCTCCTTGATTAAATGCATGGAAATTGTTAGGCTGACATTTTTTAAATTGTTTTTGACTTTTGGAGAATTATAGAAGGTTTTTTAAAACGACCATTGATTAATAAGGATCTTGAACTAACAATAGTAATTGTTATCCTTGATTTTAAACCTCTCCAACCGAAATATAAAAGCAAAATAAATAAACCTCAAAAAATTGATAAAAATTAATGTGGGGATAGGTGCAAAAATTGTATGGAGCAGTTAAAAAAGTGAAAATTAACTTTGGGAGAAACCATCAATTTTTTTTAAAAGGATCAAAATTCTATTTAGTTCAATCCCCATCACGTATATCTAACTTTCCCACATATCTTCACATGTTAAACGATTGAACAATTCCATAAATAAATGTTTTAAGTATACAACATCTTAGATTACGCTTTGGATGTTCACGTCATTTGACGAAGATCGCCCACTCTTATCTCCGAATAAAAATACGAATAAAGTTCAAGATCGGTGCGATATTTTTGTTTGGCGTGTTGCACCGTTTACCACGATGCATATCACAAATAACCGTCGATCAAATCAAATTATTGAACTTCATCGTACCTGTTAAAAATAGATCTGTCATAATTTTGCCCGATAGTTCTTACTTTAATCTCAATAAAAGATAAATGTATTGTTTTGCACAAGCGAGTCACCAGCGTCGGCTAAATAGTTCTACATTAAGAAAGTCGACAATCGGTCAGTTTTTGGCGACAAATCACATTTTCAATGCTTTTTCAATTTTTTAAATAACGAGAAAGACAAGCAAATCACCACTTAATTAGGGCTTCTTTTAAGGACTATCGTCACCCATTAAATCAACCTCCTAAAGTATATCTAAGGCGAACATCGGCAATATTGCCCTTAGATGTACACATGAAATTGCAGGCAACCCACCTTACATTCCCATTTATTATTTCACACAATGTTGCCGATTGCCCTAGAGTTAATTTCCTAATTAAAAAAATCTCGGCTTTGCTGGTGTTATGATTGATCGTTATTAATTTTATCGAAAATCATGTTGCATAGCCTGAGAGAAAGGAAAAGTAGTATTATCGGTGACAATAAGCAAATGTCTAGTAGTGGCCTAAGCCCGTTAGTAAGCCGGCTCGAAAGTCTAGGCCAAATCAATTCATCAATGATAGGTGTCTAGCATTTTGTCTGATGATTGTAACGTTTTATTTTAGGATTTAATCATGGCCGTGTCCAATGGGTCGTTATTTTTGAAGCTAAATGTGGGTTTTCCCATTTCAGCCACAAAATTTGATTAAGTATTTTGCCCAACTAAAATCCTTTTAAGATTGTTTTATGGCATTTTTCCGGCTCACACCTAAGTGCAGCTTATTTAATCTACGCCTATGATGTATAACAAACGGGAACAAATTGATAGGTATTTATTTTTTGACCTGTGCCAATGCAAATTTTCTCCTTCTTTTGCAATCAAATAACTCTTCGATATGGAAACTGATGGCTTATTCGCAGCACTTTTGATATACACGTAAACATTATGTGCCCCTTTATGCGTGCAATATTCAAATTGACTTGTCCTTGACTCAGTTTTCATTCAGCAATGTGTACTTGAAGGAAATTATGAAAAACGTTGCTTTGTTGCCAAGCCGAGGCTTAATGATCCGAACGTATATGCGTTGACTAAATGAGAAAAAATCCAAGAGAAACGTTACTCGAAGCAATAAAAAGCGGGCATGTGCCCTTCGTTGTACTCTTATCCTCTTATCCGCGAAGGCTAAACACAGAGAGAGAGTGACAACTTTTACTTGTTTAACCTTATGCAATGTAATCAATCTCAGCCCTATGGCAACCTCAGAAAGTTACGTTTTAACCGGAGGCTGGAAAATGCGCTTAAATCGCGATGCAAGTGACCCCTATTCAGCGCTATGCATTTCAGAAGACAACAAACAATAAAAGGGACGTTTATTTTGCGATAATAATTTGATTTTATTGAACAACCAGGTTCATGGACGAGTTGAAATTGGGTACGTTTACACCGTCAGGTATGAAATTGGTCAAGCATTTCGTAGGTTTTGCAAGCGGGGAGCTGTGTTGGATATTTCCAATTTTATGTAAAGAATTTGTCTATGGGGACAGCGTCAAATTTTTATTTCATGAGAAATCACAATGCGTTGTTTTGGCTGAAAATGGAGGCGCAGCTGACACAAATTTATTCACAATATTTATTCAATGACCTGCCAATTATTCACTTAACTTTTTTTTATCCAAAGAAACTTCATTAAACGCAGTTTCACATAATTACCATAACCACAGTAGAACGTTTAAATAATTAATAATCACAACTTTTACGAATTGTCCTGGTATATGGTAATGTCTAAAAATGTATGACTGATTGTCTAAATATCTTTCAGATTCAACATGGAGTTGAGAGAGGGCGTGTATGACATGGGTGTTATATGGTGTGCTACGCAAATCCAGATGGTTGTCCTAGTGTTTTTCATACATCGGGGCAATGAAAATGCAATTTGCCAAGCTCAAGTTTCTCTTAATAAATTAAATTATCTCTTTGCCACATGAAGCAGTCATGCCTGGTCTATGTAGTTACAGTAGTCCTGTCGTTTGATGAAGCCGAGTCTATTGAAACAGTCCGCCAACACCCAACACTTGTCCAGATGTCTCGTCGTCTTCAAAGCATCCACAGACATGACGGTGGTCAGTCAGCGGGCTGGCCACCATCCTCATGATCATCCTTTCGAGTCCAAGGAGATGCCTTGCTCGCTTGATATTTGGTCTGGCAATATCTTCCCTATAGCCCACCACATGCGGTGGGCACTTGTCCAGCTGTATAGGAACATCTGCTTTGTTGCTTTTCCCGAAAACTTCACAGGATGCCTGTATACTCGAGGGCCAGTTTGGATCACGCCTCAACGGCCAATTTGATAGCCCTATTATTGAGGCACATGTTGATTTTGCCATCTTTTGGCACTTCAGACTATCCTTTGAATATGCGAGAATGACAAAGTACTCCAGCATGAAACACGGTAGCATGACTATCCAGAGCAAAAGTTCGTTAATCACCTGTAAATACTATTTTGCTATGCCACTACACTCAATAGTTAGGTGATTGTTCAAAGTAAAATTTAGTGCTTTAGAAGGTCTATTTGGTCAAGTACAATATTACAAGTGAAGAACAATTTTTCGAATTTTTAAGAGTATTAGGGACATTGTGTTAGTTATTTAGTGATGCCTTTCGGTTTAGCCAGTCTTAGTACAGACATCAGCTCTAAACAGTTTCTCCAACCAGGAGCCATCGGTGTATCACCTGAATCCATCACGATCCACGATGTTTGAGGATGCCCCACTGTCGGATATTTTTCGTCGCTCAGAAAGTTTGAGGGTTTAAGAGAGGTTGGCAAAAATTCACTCTCCGTCAAGAGAACTGGATATAAATTTGCGTAACCGCCCAAGAGTACACACTCTATTGCTGTATTTGTTGCCTCTGATCTAATCACCAGGTCCAGAGGGGTATACATCTATTAGGGAAACGTTACGTGCGATATAGCATTAATGGGAAATCTGACTAAAAAATGCGACTACTAGTGGGAGAAATGCGAAGTAATTTTGGCATTAAATTTAATATTTGGAAGTTAGGATCTGTTACAGGATTTCCTCAGTATGTTTCGTAGCACCTTTATTCCTAAAGCTCATCAACGATATCCGTGATTTCGATTTCGCTGCCACTGTTTTCCAATTAAATTGCCATTATGAATCCGAACCTCGAATTGCGATATCTTATTTTGTGCTCTTTTAATTGAAATTAGGAATTAGTAGTGTCAAAACAGGAACATTTCGACTCTAAATTCAAATAGCCACAAGCACAATTTTTTTACTTCAAATTATAACAGAAAATGATTACTTATATTATAAAATATGTAATATCTACGACCGGCTATTACCCAACAAAATGCGTTAAGATAAATTTTAATTTACATTTTTGTTCGTTGATAATACTCAACTTACAATTATATAACATGGGATTAAGTTTTGCACGTGGACCTTTGAACTTTCGTCATGGACCAACCTCAAATAAGCATTTTTCATGTGGGCTTTAGGGCAGCGGAACAAATGCATCCAATGGCAAAGATTATGGCCTGGTATGATGTGAGTAACCGTAATTTCAAGCATTTAACACTGACACATTACGCTCATGGTACACTTATTGCCTCCTCTGACACTCGGGCCGGCATTGATGCTCTTCAGTTTTATTACCCTCGCGTTTGTATACGCGTTTGTACAAAGCCTTATTTATGTCCTTTAATGATTCATGCTAATATTGAATGTGTGACGTTTGTGAAACAGGCTCCCTGTTTGTCTTCAGTCGGGAAATTATGTCTATGAGACTGAACCATCAGTCTTTCACGTACAAAGTAATTTAGAAGGATAGGTTAATAATCCGCGTTTTACGTGAGGTATGTCGTACCCAATGCTTGGCGAGTAACCCAATTCAACATTTCAGCAATGTGAATTATCGGATAAAAATGTCGCCTAGGTAATATCGAAGACTATAAGTAACACTCACGTAGTGCTGGTCCATTAAAAGCTAATTTAATTGCGCTGATACAATTATTCAATCAAATTGAAGTATAAGTTCGGCCATTTTGAACGCTGAGGCGATCTCAACTCGAGCATTTACTGACAGCAGTTGAAACTGAAATTTTCGGTTTTGACATTGATTTCAAAATGGCCCCCAAGTTAGTCCTACATTTGGCAATTTTTTGGGCTGCAATCAGTAAAAATCGGCCGCGTTCCGAGGAACGAAAAGAAATTCATTGTTAATGCACCTCGAAGCCTTATTGCGAAAGCCGCATCTACTCTCGCTCGGGACCTCCCAAAGTGTATATTTAATTCGCGCTGTACAGAGAACGAAACTATTAAACTTTAAGATGACTTTACCGCCGAACTGCCACACACACACACCCGTTCGGCATACATATTTATATACGCGTTATTGACATGGGCAAAAACGACACTAAATCCTAAGTCTTATCTTGTAAAGTACGGCAATAAGCGGTGTACGAATGTCCAAACACTTGCGACTAATTTATATTAAGATGAATGAACAGGGACGGATTTTCTCCCAATTTTCTCTTCGTGAAAACTCAGAAGTGCACGCATCAATAAACACCATTTTGCTGCACCATTTTGACAAGAAACTGTTCATTTGGCTTTTACATGAATTCATTGAGGGCTTTCTTCGGTTGTTTTATGGGAACTTAGCGAGGAAGTGTTCAATTGACCCACAGGCCGTTGATGCCAAAATAACAAAATAAAAGAAAACAAAGTCGTTACTTATATAATTACAAATAAAGGATTTGAACCCGGGTGCCGGATGTGCTCGAATTTAGGCACCACTGCGGTCCCACAGTGTTGCATTTGAAAATAGTGCAATTTATAGGTCATTTGCACTCTGGTGTTGACCTTTAAAGAACGCAAATAACTCAAATTTATTGCCTTCTTAAGTAGTTGCAAGGAATGAACGGACGATAGTCAATTACTCTTCTCATATTGAAACAGCCTGCTGGTGCTTGAATAACATAACACATTTTACCGATTAGTCATTAATTTTTTTTCCCTTATTTTGTGTACATTGACTACGCAAAGATGTTGAAATTTTGTAGAAAACTTTTCGAAATTAAAGTTTCAAATTAAATTGACTGCTATGAAATTCATAATTATCAGTTTTAAGATTTCACACAGACAAATTGAAATTAAGTTGAAAATTGTGGTAGAGCTGTTGAATCATGATTTAAATTCGATTCACCTAAACCAGACCCTCGTAAATTTCGACGTCCTCGAAATGCATTGCTGTGAAAATATCAGCAACCTGATATAAACAAATTTCGCATGTATGTGACGGTCGGGTTAAGCTGAGCCGAGCTTAAGCTATGATTCAACAACTCGGCATTAACAAGTTTTCTTGCGAGTTTCTGGTTTTACATGCGCAGTTTTAAGAATTTTGAATAGGTTTCCTCTTGGGCATGGAGACGGCAGACCCTAGTCAAATATTAAAATAATGGCGGGAGCAACGATCTAGATGAAATTAATGTAACATTGTTACTTCCATCTTCTTTTATTCTGTTTGAGAGTAAGGCCTCACACCTATCTCAATCGTTGAGACTTTTTTTAAGTGTCATTCATCAGTAATTGAGGCAAGAAATTTTCAGTGATTCACATATTTTATAAGTTCACAATCTATGCTATAAAGTATGGAATATTGTTAATTAAAGTTTTGTCCCTTTGTGGCAAATTAGGGGCTAATCTATGACGGCCAAATTAGCTACGTCTGACGTCTTGTATATTTGTGAGCTGGGTCATCACTCGCGATGTCATCTCAAAATGGCGGCATTTGCTAAATACGATGTTTCTTTAATTACAACCTTCTTTTAGGTTGTTTCCGTTAGGGGTAGCTTACATTCAGTAACACTTGAGGTGATGCTACACCGTTTTGCGTTAAAGAGGATTACGGTTTGAAAACTATGCCTTTTCTCAACGAAATCTGTTTTTTTTTACTACAACGTACAATTACTTTGCAGGTTTTAAACATCAGATTAACGTTCTTAAAAACTACATGCTCGAAAGTTCGGGCTTTTTACTAACCTTGCAAAAAAACATCAGGATTTCCACCATGAGGACTACAGCAAGCAAGCACAGTACAAATTTCACTTGAATCGAGTCTTTTAACGGATATTTTGAGCAAAAACGAACACAAATTTTAACGAGAATTACGTCGACTGGCCATTTTTTAAAACAATCGGTTACTCCGGTGACCAGGATGTGGCCCATGACGTTTCCAGCCTCAGTAATGGTGTTTTCAAATTTTGGATGTAAATTCGAACACTAAGAGAAAAACTACACAGTTCTGTTTACACTTTTATTATTCCCCTGTGTATTTCGATTTCACAAAGGACTTATTGGGTCTTCGAAATTGAGGTGCTCATTCCAAACATTTGAATATAGGGAAAAAAGAATAAGGGTTTTCCTGGACTTCGCGTGCTCCAAGCCACTACAAGACAACTGTTATTTAACGCCACAATTACACACAATTGAAATGTTTAGTATTTCCGAGAAAACCTTTACGCACTGTACTTGAACAATGGACGTTTTTAAGACTATTTATTTGCATGTTTAATTAAAATGAATGCCTTGTTGCCATTGCAGTCTCGCACGCACTTGGAGCTAGTCCCGAGCAATCCTCGCAATGAAAATTTCCCTCAAACTCTCAGATATTAGCAATGGGGAATGCCTTGCAGGTAATAGGAAGTTAGGTAGCTGACTAACTTAATTCAAATCTCATGGCAATTAAAGAATGACCGCGTCCACTGGCAACCGTGCAACCCCTCGCGAGGGTAAAACTGCATAAATGGCACGCCATCATTGACTTGCAAAGAAGTGAAAGTCGTTGTAAATTTCACTATATACGGAAGTAGAAAGTTTCCGGATTGAGGTAATTTAAGGACGTTTCTTTTTGTTTCAGATCCACGTCTGCGACACAGCTGGAAAGCCAACGACATTCTCCACTTCCCCTTCTCGGACAGCATAACCAAATTCCACGTTGCCAACTCCACCCTGAACTTCTATGTGCGAGGCTCAGATAGACGGTCATCGCAGCAGGATATGGTTATCGAGATCTACAAGGTGCTGAAACCGGGAGATCGCTCAGATCCCCCTTCTCTCATTAAAGTGGCCAATTGGAAAGAGCCTCAGCCTATGGGTAGGGGCAAATGGTTGCAGGCCGATTTGACTCAAACTGTGGGGGAATGGTTCAAAAACGAGAGGGAGAATTTCGGATTTGTGATCAATGCCACAGTTAATGGGAAAAAGGTTGCAGTTACCGATGTTAATACTGAGAAATCGAAGGTAAGTTCCGGTTGCAGCTATCTGCGGATGCAAATGTGCAATAATATCCCACATACATTGTATTGTACTACCACCATGATACGCATACTTACGATGCTATTTAAATTCATAAAGGACACCGATAAGTCGCTATCGCGTCTCATTACATTCAGTAAACACAAAAAATGCTTTTTATTAATTAACTGATATTGACATGGATTCCTCAACGTCGAGAAGAAAATCTTCATTGTACAAATAGCGCTCTATAACTAGATTTGTTTGTGCAATTATGTTAGCGCTAATTGGGTCAGTTGAACTGCCGATGACCCACACCTGTTAAAATATGCCTATCAATGATTAGGCTATAAATATCCGTATTATGCAACCATGATTAGTGACCTTTACAGCCACCCTTTTTGCTCGAAATAGTGGCAATGTTGGAACTCCGAGAATGTGCATGTTTTAGCTAAACTTTCAGTAAAATCTCACTCACCATTTCCTCACGAACGTCTTTTCTTCCAGGCCCCTTACGTGGAAACCTCAGTAACCGAACCCAAACGTCGCAAGCGCCGAAATTCCGGTCTAAACTGCGATGAAAAATCCAACGAGCCCCTGTGCTGCCGCTACAGCTTCGTGGTAGACTTTGTGGAAATTGGGCTGGATTTCATCGTTGCCCCCAAGCGATATGATGCCCACATGTGCTCCGGGGAGTGCCAGATTATGACGTTGCAAAAGTACCCTCACACCCATTTGGTGAAGATGTCTCAACCGAATACAGCGGCGCCTTGCTGCGCCCCACGGAAGATGTCACCCATGTCCATGCTGTACTTCGATGAAAAAACGAATGTAGTGCTGAGTAGTTTACCCGGAATGGTGGTGGACAGATGCGGGTGTTCATAATAAACACCCTTCGAGTCTTTTAGGTGAAATAATCAATTAGTTCGCGTTCACCATTGTGTCGAGAGTCTCTGAAGATAGTTTGGTGAAAGAAAATTAAAGGAATCTCTGGTGGTTAATAGAATCTCCATTTAGACTCAAATAGCTGGAAATAGGGTTCGCCGCTCTGAACCCATCGAAAAATAGTATTGAAACCTATAAATATATCATAATTTACTTAATTTATGATTGATTTTTTTAGTTGTCTGTAAAAATGTGATATATTAGGAGATAAGGGCTAATTTTAGGCGCTTTTATTAAGTACTCTTTATTGTCGAAATTTTGAGGCATTTATTGAAATATTCCCATTGTTGCCATGGTAATTTTAACCGGCAGTAATTACTACTGATAGTATTAACGGAGCTTCAAAGATCACTGACACTTACGTTCTTAATGTCTCCCTAAGGGCCGAACTACTAACGTGCTGTTAACTTAAATACCAAGCTCGTTTCTATGGATATTAGCTTGTAGTTAGTTGTACAAAGCTAAGTGGACAGCACATTAATAATTTGCACCTAAAAATTATTCAAAGAATGGTATTTGGGGGACTAATGTGCCGTAAGAGTCAGATCTCTTATTTGTTATTGTCGCATGTGTGGCTGAAAACTTTTGATAGGACATTTTTCTCAAACTATAACCCACCATTATGGCCAATAAAAATTATCTTTGATGTGGTGTTATATTGAACTTCTAGCATCTATTTTTGTATAATCTTTTGACGAGAATAATGCATATATTTTGGACATCGAATATTCTATATCTATTAATATGGTAATAAGCGAAATTCTGCATTTAATTAATATAGGAAATTTTGTAGAAAACGTACAAAAACTAAACAAACTTGTAGTACAATTGATCGAATATTATACGCTGATGATTAACAAAATTTTGTGATATCATGCCTTAGATATTATTATTTTAGTGTGGGACTATGGGATCGGGAAATGTGATAAAGAATCAAAATTTGTTAATAAGGATTTGACGTATTGAAAACGGCACTATCAATTTTGTAACATAGTTCTTGTAAATTTTAGCTGCTAAGACGCGTTTTTGAGGAAGCGAGAACTAGTTTTGTGCAGGAATAGATACACTAAATTGAAACCATGACGTATATCAATACAAATTAAATAGATCTCTAATGCTAGGATAACGTTTACCATTTTGTAAATTGATCGTTTATGTGGTAAAAAGAGGGGCAAATTTCGAAATTTTAGTAACTAATATTTAGTTCTTATTAGCTATTTCATACCCTATACTTATATCATGTGAATTTTGATTTTTGCCTGTTGTAGTAGTGAGTCATTTTTTCGCTTAGCAACTATTGTACATTTTATTCCAGTGTATAATGAGATTTTTTCAAATAAATTTACAAAAAATTATTTTGTGTTTTCTTAAACCAGGAACGCAGTCCTTAAATTTGACATTACCACAAAACGAGTCCTTGTGCTTTTATCGTATCGATAAATCATTTTGACGTCATATCAATATCATATGTTCGAAACTTCAAAAATATTTTTTTAAGGATATGTTTAACATATTGTTCTTTCCGAACCCTCCTCCAAAAGGGGATATAATCAGTCTCTCAATATGTCAATAATTAATCTCATTATTAATTTTTTTAAAATTATTATTCGCCACAAAACAGACTTGGCTCTAATGTTTAGTGCAAGAAATCGTTGAGCTTCAAGAGATTCTGCCCTGCTCCACGCTGTAAACAAACATAAGCGAGGACTGTTTTCATGGGAGAAAGTCTCTGAGTATATTGAATTTAAGTTATGAGAAAATATAAAAATATTTAGCCCACTTTCTAAGCAAAAACCCATGTTCAAGCGACAGATATTTTAAAGTGGTCATTTGAGGATTTTTAGATATTCTGGCAGGTTTATCTCGAAAAACGTAAAGAAAGTGAAAATGATCTGATTAGGGGTATGTAGGTCTCGTTGCAGAGCCCATCGTCGATACCCCTAAAGACCCTAAACACAACTAAAGTTAAAAATATCCCTAATGTCAGAATGACGTAAAAATGGTCCTCCACTTAATTTCCCCTTTTACTCGTAAGCTAGGCAACCCAAAAAACTTTGCAGATGCAACTCTCTCTACATTGTTGCAGTTTTGGGCTTTATCACTTAAGAGCCCAAATGTCTCTTTTCTGTAAAATATACCTACGTACTTCCTGTGTGAAACTCACATCTGACTTAATTATACGAAATTTGCGTGATACAGGAAGATGCCCCCAAAGTGCATGTTCGTGCAAAAGTTTGTGTTACCTACATCCCCCTGCTTTCAAAGAGTGGTGAATCATGCATTTCTCTTTAGGGGCTTTTTGCACACGTTGCGTCCCAAAGGTACCTACACGCAAATAATAGTGGACACTTTCGATTCACAAGACTGTGGCGAAAACTCCCTTAATCTAGTAATTAACGCAAAAAAATATAAAGTTACGCAACTGTCGCTGCATTTATCAGCAAGTGGTGGGTAAGTAGGATCGTAATGCGATGCTTGCGTGCCCTTTACCCCCGAGGGTTTTAGGTTACTGTATTACTATGTTGCATCGAGGAAGTTCTCCTTATTCCGCTCTTTTTGCGGGTAAAAATTATTAGATTCAGCCCCCTTTCGACCTAGAAACGCCGCGGTTCTTTCCGTCTGGATACGACTAGACAACACCGGCAACATTTTTGGGATTCGCTATTATTTTAGCCCAGTCTAGACGGCGACACCCGGCAATTTCTGGGAAGAAAATTGACGGACGAGGATGATAATGGCCAATCCTGGAAACCTGAAAGGGTCTAAAAATGGATAAATGAGGCGCGAATTAGTCAAGGAGAGATCTTCATGAATAGGCGATCGTGTCTTTTCATGTCGATATGGATGTAGCCACAATGGGGTGTGAAGCCATGGTGGAAAAATGCAGCTTGAAGAACGGTTTTATGGTGGTTGGAACATTGCAACGAACCGGTTGTTGAATTCAGGGCCGGCCTTAGCAAGTCTGGCGTCCTGGGCAAAATGTTTAATCACCGCCCTCTTACCTCCAAGAAAAACGGCCGACTAGGAAGTCCGTCGCACAGAGCCGTTGGCCAACCTGCTCCCCCCATAAAGCCGGTAGTGATTGAATTTTGCTCTTTATTGATCTAGTACCCAACATCCCGAGTCTTCCCAATGTTTATAATCAGAAATAAGAAACTGGGATAACCACTTGGCAAATTCTTCATCCGCATGCACATACCATTCCCGTCAAATCTTATAGGGGAGAAACTCATCGATAATGACCAGTCAGGATGCTAAAACTGGACGTTTGTCCATTAATTGTCTAGACTCAATGTTTAATTGCCTCGAGGCCGTGTCAAAGTGCGAATGCAGTGGTACTGACCTATCACCATTTAAAAAATAAAATTTGTTAGTCTGTCGATTCAATCTGGAGTACTTTGGATTAATTGCCGACATGCAAATTCCAGGCTTGTAATCGATTCAAGGGTTACAGCTACTGGTTAAATTCTCTTCTAACAGGTATGCAAAAACGAACCAAATGGTCATCAAGCATCCTTGCCAGGGCCGGCTTTAACAAATTTGGCGCTCTAAGGGAAATTTTTAATCACCGACCCTCTACTTCCGAGAAACACCGTCGCCCTTCCCTGTCTGTCGCCCTCGGCCGTCGTCCAACGTCGGCCGCACATAAGGCCAGTACTGCCTCTACCCTCTCCCACCATGGACCGATTTGGGACTTTCAAATAGACAGCTTTAGCTCTTTTCGAGGTATTTCTAGACAGAGGTAAGCATCAAAAAAGGGCCAAAAGGGCAATTTTGGAATAATTTAATTTAAAAAAATGTTAATGCTTATTTAACTTTTTGTTTATTTCACATGATGAAGGAGTCGTTCATATCTCAGTTTCTATGGCGGAAACGATGAGCTTATCAGTGGGTATCATTTTATTTTGACCACTATCGCTCACGGCTATCGGCACGGTAAAAGTAACGCCTGTTTCTTTTTTCTATTTATCTATTTACGTTATTGCAACTTTATCGTGGTCATGAGTCACAAGCCCTAAAAACACAACAATGCTTGCTCTGCGAAGGTTTTCGACCTTTGAATTTTAAAGCCGATTTAAGGTAAGATTGCGTTAGTTACTAAGTGTGGTTTATCAATGTAATAACCCTCGGGGATGTAGTCCATATCGCACATTGATAATTTTTTCATTTACTTGGAGTAATTCCTCCTAATACCCCGCATCATCAAGGAGGAACGCGTACAGCCAAAGCTGGCCTTAGTTAGTGTGGCACCGAGGACGAAATTTTCAATTACCCTTCACCCAACAGAAGCCACCGTCCAGGAAAGTCTCCCGCCCTCATAAATCCGCTACTGATCCTTTCATATAGTATTTTCTTGATTGTTGACTTAAGAATTATTTTGAAAAAGTTACCTATTTTGCGTTGTAAAAATCGTCTTAAAGGTCTCTTATAGCAGCTATGATTCAGTACTCGCTTCTTGTACATATTCAGGCTTCTTCAGTGGCTTTCCTGGGTAGCTCAGGCTGTCGTTAACAGGATGATCGCCCTCCTCACCCCTAATCCTTTCACCCCCTACAAAGAAATGGCCAGTGAAGCGAAAAATATCATATGTAAAATTCTTAAAATAACTCAGGGTGGGAAGTCGTCCTACACGTTTTTCTTCATTCCATACAATGTTTATTGTGTACCCCCAGAAATTGTGTGTCGCCTCCGGAACCGAATCGAGCATGGCAACATATAAAAACCTTGTGTAGGGAATTGTAAGCGGGAACTGCTTACAAGTTCCCGCTTATAATTCCCGAGGTCTAAACTTTATCTCCTACACTAGGTAAATAAAGTAATCCTGAATATTAAAGAATATTGACTCTCCCTACCTTCATCAACCCACAATCTAAATTAAATTAATATATAGAGTGAATCTTAGGTAGGGGTTTTCCTTGTAACACGGCATAAACCTCAAAAAACTAAGCAAAATCTTTATATAACAATTTTTTTGAAATTTTAGAAACAATCGAAATATGCGCGTGTGAAAGTTTTAATACATTTCTGTATAAAACCTAAACCCAATCCTGTCGCACAAAAAATTATCAGTTCTTGTAAAAACGCAAACATTTAACGTTTGCTATTTTTATATAGTTTACCATAGCGTTTAAAAACCAGTCGTGAAGTTTTGTTCGAAGTGTTATTTTGACAAACGTTAATACTGTTAAATTGACAATGGCCCATAATTACTCTAATAATGCATTGGTTGATATGCTGTTGGTATACAGGGAGTGTTACCATAATTTCCTAACAGGTGGATAGATCGCAATGGCCCGCCAGACTACCACACCTAAATGAATGTGATTTTATCTGTGGGGTTAATGTAAAAAGTTTTGTATTTACGAATGAAATTAACACATTGGCGAGTTGCGTGATCGGATTGAAAATACCGCAGAAATAATTCGACGAAAAAAATCTCTTCTAACAGTATGTACAGAGTCGTAGATAAGGCAGGCAACAATTTGTGTAAATGAAATCAGTGACGACAATTTCGAACACTTTTTGTAGCCAGTTCTGAACTGGATAATTAAAGATTTTTTTATTTGTTAGAACTTTCATAAGCGCATACTTCGGTCGTTTTTGAGATTCGAAAAAAATGTTACATAAAGATTTTGCTTAGTTTTTTGGGGTCTATGTAGTATTAAAAGGAAAACTACTATTTAAGATTCACCCTGTATATATATTTAAATAAACAACTTAAAAACTACGAGTAGAAACAATAAACAAACTCATGATATTAAAACGAAAAGTTACTTTATAGTCTACAATTTATTTGCGCTTCTTGCCTTTCTTGCTTCTTGAGGAGGATTGAGATGCCGCCCCAACCGTCACAGTGCCTTGCGCAATATCTTCTTTATCTTCAGACTTCTCTATCACCTGCAAAGAGTGTATAAAACATGCTGAAAAGCCCCTGTGTAAGGATCACCTCTTGGGCGTTTATGAAAAACATCAGATCTCTAACTTGCTCCTTCAATTCTCCCACTTCTTGGTCTTTTTTAGCTTGCAGCTCTATCAAATTCCGTTCTAACGTTTCCAATCGCGCATTCCACTGCTGCTGATTGTTCCTCAATGCTTTTCCCAGCTGTTTCTCCTCATTCAGCTCATGTAGAGTTGAAGACAATCTGCAAATTTTGTTCACAAAACTTTTCAATTGAAAACGAAAACTTACTTTGCGTTTTGCTGTTGGAACTTCTTCTCTAATGTTTGTTTCTCTTTGAGGGTTACGCGCAGCTTCAACCGTAATTCCTTATTTTCTTCCGCTACCTCGTTCATGTCTTTCTGTAGGCCTTGGGTTTCAGTCGCCAATCGACTTTCCAAGCTAAAACAGGCTGTATGTTTAATCAGAAAAATCGCTGAGGAAATTACAGGCATACAGCGCCATTTTGTCCTCAAAGTACATACGCTGTTCTTCCAGCTGAGATGTTAAAAGATAGGTAAATTCAAGTTGTACCGAGTCGATTTTTTCTTGAGTACATTCCGCTTCAGAGGCAGGCCCTTCCGCCGGGATCAACTTGCCATCGGCTTTGTTTTGTAGCAATCTATGGACAAAGTTGTCACCTAAAAGATGATCATTAATGCTTCATAAATGTACTAAAAGGGGGTTGAAAACCTTTATAATCCCACACTCTATGGGAACCTAACTGGAGGGCGTAGCAATGTCCGGATTCTCGGTAATGAGAGGCGGCATGTCCGCCTAAATATCTATGATAAATCTCAATAAAACCGAGATGTTATTTGGGATTAGGGAAGTCTTACCTTCCACAGCCAACGTGGCCACAAATCAGGCAAATCCATAAAGCATCGGGGGAGACTTTTCCGCACTTTTCGCATTCCGATGTTTCGGATTGTTCCGGACTTTGAACGCATCTAAAATTCTTTTATTAAAAAAAAAAAAAAACAACAGAAAAATAGCTAAAATTACCGACATACTGGGCAAGTTGTGTCTCCCCACTGCTCCAGGCAACTAGCATGAAAAGCATGATTACACAATATAGTTAATACTCCATCTACAGACTCGTCCATTCGCTCTGTAAAAGTCCACAAATAATAGCAAAAACAGTTTTATTATTTATTTATTTATTCACCTAAACAAACAGGGCATGTGGGTAGCTCCGTGTGACCCGGAGGGGGCACCCCATCGTGAGCCCATTCCACTCGAGACACCCAGACAATGCGGCATAAAAGGTCAGGTTCAAGGCTGCTGAATGGGGTCCCATTATAGGAGAAATAGAATTCCATTGCTGCTTCATGATCGCGAAACCTTTAATTATATAAATCCATTAAAAAAAAACACTTAAAGCATACAATATTGCTTACGTTAGCAGACACATAAATTGATTTGGCACAGAGTCTCTTAAAACTCTTATATGGCTAATATCTCCATGACAAGGAGCTGTGAAGGCCAGAATATCATGACAAGTCATTGAACAGGGGACTCCCAATATGCAGAGGGTTACTGCATCTTCCCTGCTAGTTAAAACACTAAAATTTGTTTAAGCAGCTTTGTTCCCTAAAGCCCCTGACAGAAGATGCAATTTAATTGTGGTGAGAAATGACAGGTATTTTTGGTGTTCCCTGATACAAAAGTTGGGGGATTGTTTCCTGGAAATCCAGTAACTTTCAATCATTTATTCATTAAATCATGTAATTTCAACACAAAGTCTTATATTTTTTTTATCCTGTATCATGCATATCAAGGTCATTGTTACATGGGTATTCAGTCACTTTAGTCCTTGTATGGTTCAAGCAGCTCAGAATATAGACACATGGAAAAATCGGTATTCTAAGTTGAACAAACAGCACTTTCTAAACCTCTAGTATCCAAGGATGAGCACACACATCACTTGAGCAACAAATCTGGTCACAAGACACAGAATGATCCCAAAATAAGACAACATAGGATATATAGGAATGGAAGAAACCATAAAACATTGTGACAAGTACCTCCTTATAAATTGGTCTCAGGGTGAAATTTGCAAATTGGGTCTTGGACTCATTAGCACTTAGCTGGTTCAAGACAAGCTAGGAAAACACACTATACTGAGTGCTGCTAAACAATTCATTTAGTGTTCATTTAGTCTAGCAGATAAGAGTTAATAAGCCTCATATTGCCTACATTAAAGTTATACAGTGCTAGGCTATCTAATATATCACACATTTGTTAGATAGAAATACATTGTCCGAACGATCTGCTCCTCCCCAAAACATGTGTGAACATAAGGTGAGATTTTTATCACATTTTTTTCCTCCAAATATGGTAAATATTATTACCTTTGTTTAAAGGGGTATTTTCATTATATTGGTGCTCAGAAACCCATTCCTCTCCCAGAATTAAATTATCGGATCAAATTTACAGTTAAATGCAATCACAGTTAAAAAATGACCATAAAGTGAATGCTAGAATCAATTGCATTGTCTGCCAGGGGCTTCACTGGGAAACTTACTCTTCTTTATATAAATGTAAGATTCCTTTTGTGACCTCAACAAAAGGATTTCCACTAAAGAACCCTATCTCCCCTTTATCTTCCGCTAACTCCACAGGGTCTTTCTCAGTCATAGGAGTTTGTTCCCGAGAGGAGACTGGCAGCAGTCCCCAATCATCCCTGTGGTTTTCCAGGTTACTTGGAAAAGTCTCCACAGTGATGCTATGAAGCAGTTTTTCGCTTTTGCCTTTGGGTTTTGAGTCTGGCGCCTTTGCTTCGGCTCCTTGAGACTCAGAAGGGGTGGATTCTAGAGGATTTTTTTTTTGCGACGGAAAAGAATTGTTTAGGTGCTTACCTGGGGGCTGATGCGGGTCGTTGACTTCCACCCGCAAAACGCACTTAGAAACTAAATCTGACATTGTTTAAGGATTTTTTTGGGGAGAAAAGGGATAGACGAATTTAAAGTTTGGGGTGAAACAGTTTTATTTATTACTCAATTAATCATTGTAAATAACATAGAGCGAAACAATGAAAACAGCAACAGCTGACAGAAACATCTGTCATTAGCCTGTTATGAACTGCTGATTGTTTTAGGAGTAATTAGAGCTCTAACGAACTATTTATTTCGTTTGTTCTGGAGCAAGAAAAGGAAAGAAATACTTGTAAATGATTATAATTATTACATTTTGAATTTAATAATTCAATATAATGTCCATTTTGGTTATAATGAATGTTGTATTGAATGTGTACATTGTTTACCGTTAAAATATCGGAAATTAATGGGAAATTCTAAGAATTTTTTATTTAAAAAATTTAGCGAATGGCCCGTCTGACGTCAATTGACGCAAATTGACAGCCGAGGTCGAGAAATCTACTTGTGATTTGTGAAAAACTGTATACTTATCGATACAAGATGATACTGAGACGGGCTACCTTAATTTTGTAGTTTAGTATTAGTAAAATAGTGTATCCTTTCATGCTTTTAACGGTCCGAATCGGTAAACATGTCCGGCAAAGTGTTCCCAGTGGAAAAACTGGTGAGGGTGGGCTACTACGAACTGGACAAAACCATAGGAAAAGGAAATTTTGCTGTAGTAAAATTAGCAACCCACATCGTCACCCGTACAAAGGTAATATTCTAGCAACAAAAATCTATGGTTCACCTCTTGCCTGCAGTATCAATCTCCAAGCCCATAAATCATCATAGCCCAGAGATTCCCAAGGCCTAGGGTCCTTCAGTTTTCAATGTTCCTTAAAGAAAACATTAACACAATTAGCCTTGAGGGGTCTACGTCCTCTTGAAACCAATCAGAAACATTCCTCAGAATCGTGCATGTTATTAACATGGAGCAGGTTAAGCTTGCCAGGACCTACACTCTGTTTTTTATCTTGAAAAGCCTCAGTTTGTTTACACCAAAAACTTCTCCATGTTAGAATCCTGATAATACTGTGTAATAGTGGTATCAGTGAATTAGATAATAGGCTTATCTTCAATTGTTCCAGAGTCCTATCATCTGATTTCATTAATCACTCCAATTGTCACTGACACCTCAGTAACATCACCAGTGTCTTAAATGGCAATCAAATTTGTAGTCCTCAGGGGGTATTATATCAGTGCCATAACTGATTAAATTTAAGAAGCTGGTGATTGTTAGTTTATAATAGTGCTGCAGAGCACTAAGAAAGTCTTGGTTATGAGTCACTCATGTTCTGCAATATGAATGTGTATTTCAAGTAATCATCAGAAAGTCCCCTTGTCCTGTTGAAGCAACCAGCAGTGATTCTTCGATTACCATTATCAAGTGCAAGGATAATTTTAAGACTTTGATAACAACAACATCCTCAAGATACATTTTTCCTTGCTCCCATTATCATTCACCTTGAATTTGAATTAAATGAAAATAATTGGAAAACACTTGTCTACTGTCAGCCTTATCTGATAGCAGTTCTATGAGTTAAGGCAATATTGTTTTACTTAGTAGACTTCTCCAGAATCTACTTTTTGCTCCTTATTAGTATGTCTTTATATCTCATATGCTTATCGAAGAGAAGATAATCGACAGAGAAATGTTAACCATCATTGCAAATATTTGCTTGATGCCTCAAGTTCACAAAAATCAACAATAGTTGACCAAATAAGTAAACTAACACAGTTTGTGTGAAAAATGATCAGGAGATCATTAATAATCTTTGGAAATCCTGAATTCTGCATTTAAAAGATTGAAAATTCATAGTTATGGGTTCAGGCAAAAGACCCTAACATCTCAAGGATTAATAGCATTGTCTCCAACGTTAGATAAAGCAGTATTAACGGGTCTAACACGTCGTTTATCCACGTTGAATCCCCTGCAGTCTTCTTTAAACTTTATTAGGGTCACGTGTCTTGGCCGTTTGTAAGACTCACATGGCTTCAGTTTGAGCCGATATTGTTCCCCGGTTCCTTCTGTTATTATTAACTAACCTGTTTTGCAGTAATTTGAGTTTACAGGTTAGTTCAGAAGGTTATCATGTAAAAGATGGTTTTCACCATTTTTTAAGTGCTAAAACTCCACATTTCAGGACCCCCTATACATTATACGATTTTTTAAAATTCGCTGGAGTTAATTTTCATATTCCCTCCGAGAATCCTTGTAGGGATCTCTCTAATTTAAGCTAAGAAAATTTTCTATATCACCCTTAAACCTCCAGAATTTGCAAAGCACTTCTTTTAGTACTTCCCACATTACTTCCACATTTCCTATGTTTATTGCTTATTTTTCAGCAGGTATGTGCTTCTAATACATGAGATCAGATTCGAAAAATGTTATTAAGGCACTTTCGGATAAAAAGAGCCGCAAATTCTCATTTATATTCGCCTTAAAATACAAAAGTTGATGTAGTCCAAGGGCTCCTGCTTGCCTGGTCGTTCGGTTTTTCTGCGACGTACTTTCAAACTTCGCTCTCATTTCAATGCGTGCCGTATTAACAGACATTTCGATTGTTTATGTCTGTTCAGCTTCGATTCATGTGATCGGTGAACTTTGGACCCGCCATTTATGACCAGATCTACTGGACTGATTTTCATTATTATAAAATACGGGGTTTTCGAGAGGATCAATATTTTTCAATATGCAGCGTAAAAAACTAAATAATATAGAATATTTTTCATAAATAAATAAAGCGACCCAGTTTCGTAGAGGGGCACCGTTCTTTCTCAGAAGCGAGAACCATGTTAGAGCACATTAAAGGCTCAATATTCCTGTGGTTATGAATTTTTGTGGAGTGTGTGAAGGAGGAAAAATTCCTTCTCTCCAATTTGTTACGTTATACCGAATATTATTGCCTTTATAACAAATAAATGGCCTCTAAAATTCGGCCCTTGAGCCTCTAATCTGCAGATAGATTAGTCGATATGCATGCAAGTATACTTTGTCGGGTGTCTTAAGGGTCCCAGTGTTGTGCAACGCACTGGATAGACGAGTTGCGTTTTATTGCGCAGTATTTTTCAGTTGTGGGGTTGTCGCACTACATCAAGCGTTGCCATGCATTAACAAATTACTACGTAACAGCGCATGCTGCGACAATCAAATTGGGGCTTTAATGAGAAATGTCATCAAATGCCTTTATACGTAACTGAGTGTACCGTTTAAAAAACGCAAATTGTTGATATATCTTGAACTGAAGGAACCTTTTCGTTTGGTTCTTTTCAAAACGAATAAGAAACTGTTAACGATTACCCAGTTTGATCTATTGGAATGCCCTACGCATAGCGGTTTTGACATCAAAGCAGCTAAATGCGATGGATGAGGTTTATACCAAGCTTCCAGTACTTATCTGAATTTCTCCTGAAGTTCCCATCTTCCTTTATACTTTCCGTACTTCGTTTTATCGTTCCCCTAATTACCTGAAACTTCTCGTAGTTGCCTCAATCTGCCCCCGCTTCCCTTGAACTTCCCAATGTTCGAACACCGAACTTCCTTAGAGATTTGCCCCTCAGGATTAATAGGAACGCATTTTGATATTTTTAAGCGAGTTTTTGATATAACTCCCTTTGGCTTTGGGCAGGTTCTGGAAACTCGTTTTTCTTCATTGGACACCCTGTATATTATTGGATTTATATTACGAACCTGCCGATCTGGTCAGATTTTCGAATCATTCCAAACTTCTCTAGGAAATCTGTAATTTTTCAAATCATTTCCAGGTGGCTATAAAAATAATAGATAAGACTGTCCTAGACGAAGAGAACCTAACTAAGATATTCCGTGAGACTGCTATCCTAAAGAAACTAAGACACCCACACATAACTAGATTATACCAGCTGATGGAGACTAAACAGACGATTTATATGGTCACCGAGTACGTCAGCAATGGTGAAATATTTGGTAAGGCCTCTCTAATGGGATTATGAAGGTTTTTGAGTGAGGTGCATTTCCAAAGACCACTTGGTGGCCAAAGGACGAATGTCTGAGCCGGAAGCGAAACGGATATTCAGGCAGATCGTGTCGGCTGTCGGTTATTGCCATTCGAGCGGCGTGGTGCACAGAGATTTGAAGGCTGAAAATTTGTTGCTAGATCACAATATGAACATTAAGGTGAGACAGGAACTGCAATTAACATTTTCAATAAATTTAAGTAGGCGGTCAAACTAGTTTATTTAATTAATTGTTTTGATCGAATTCTAATCGTTCGTCACAGCTGGCAGACTTCGGGTTCAGCAATCAGTTTACAGAGGACAATTTGCTAACTACATTTTGTGGCTCTCCCCCTTACGCAGCCCCCGAATTGTTCCAAGGCTTAAAGTACGATGGGCCTAAGGCCGACATATGGAGTTTGGGAGTAGTTGTGTACGTTTTAGTATGCGGCTACTTACCGTTCGACGGCAACACTTTGCAGGGCCTTAGGAATGTGGTCATTGAGGGCAAATTTAGAATACCCTTTTTTATGTCCCAAGGTATTTCTATCTTAAACAGGGTGAACAATCGTTTAATTGTTAATTTGATAGATTGCGAGCATCTAATAAGACACATGCTAGTTGTTGACGCGGACAAACGCTATACCACGCAACAGGTCATGAAACACCGTTGGTTAAGTGATGCCGAGCCCGCTTTGCCACTTGATGTAGAAGAAGACCAGAAACTGAATAACACTGTTATCGACCATATGCTTCAAGTACGATCTAATTCAAGTGTTATAGTGCATCGGTGTTATGAGTAATTTTACTTTTAGCTGCCGGGGTTGGACAGGGCAGCTATAGCCAGATCTTTAGAACAAGACTCCTTCGATCACATTTACGCCATCTATCATCTGCTGCTGGATAAATTGAAGAGAAGGACGATGAATTTTCAGAGCAAAGTAGCCAGGCAGCGGCAGCGGACTATGGAGAATACGGACCTGAATGTGGGTTTTATTCACTCTCAAAATTTTTAATAGTTTGAATTACTTTAAGTTAAAAAACGTCAAAAAGTTTTCTTAACAAATTGGTGGAACGAGTTTGCGGTGGTCTATTTCTACAATTTTGTTGGTTTTTGTGACAATTTTTGACTGAGAAGGCTGTAAACTCTCAGATTGGTTGCTACTGAACGCAAAACAAATAGTAAAGTTATTTCCTAATGTTTCCAGTCACCCAGTTCAGAATGTTTCCTTCAAGCCCGCAACCCGAAATTCACCGAACGCAGCGAGTCCTTCAACGAGCAACAGTTGACCACCCAATTAAGCACCAGTTCCACAGCTTCCCCAGTTTCATCGGAAGATCGTCTTGGCTTCTCTTCAGAGAACGAAAACGCTCGAAACAACTGGAGAAGAGAGAGGTTAACTTTTACCCTTCTGTTCCAGCTCGATGGTTTCAGTAAGATTGTTTCTTAGTTTCCACGAATCATACACGAACACAGACCCCGTTCCATACAATTGGCGACGAGAGAGTTTCAACGAAGACTACCTGAGAGGGGGAGGCAGGAATACACCTACGGGGGGTGGACTTCAAGAACAAGAACGCAGAATGTCCCTTCAAGAAGGCGAAGATGCTGGATCGCCTTTTGTCTCCATGCCCGCCATTCCAGCAGTGTATTTGGCCGGAGACGCTGAGGGACAACCCCTGGAAAAGGTCAGTGTTCTTGCAAACTTGTAGCATATTAATTTTCTATGAATAAATATTAGTATGGAGAGATGGATTTGGATCAAAGCGACGACACGTGTTCCTTAACCATCCCATCATATTCTACTGGTTATGGCAGTTGTTCCAGTGGGGATAAGTATTTGACTGTGAGGCGGCATACGGTGGGTCCTGGGGATTCCGCTCACGAACAGGTCAGTGTCAATACAACTTTCCCTTTCCAGAGAATTTAGAAACAAATTCTAGGTCTTGGAGAAGCACTACATGGGGCAAATGCAAGACTCGATCAACGGCACGAAAATGCTTCCCAGCTTTAACCTGAATCTCCCCATGTTGAATGAGCACAATCCACACTATTTCGGCGGCAAGGATCCTCATTTATTGAAGCCGCCCACGGTACTAAGCATGGGCGGCTTTGGGCGACGAGCATCAGGTAACTTGTGATATATTTAACATTTTAAAAAATCTCCCATTTACTCTACTCCAATGGAATTTGTAGTAGAATATAGAGCGTATGAGCGTTTTTTTTTATGTGAAACGAAACAGAAAAAATAATTGAAAAAATGGAAAAAGTCTATCTACGGCAATGCCAGCTATCGTTTAATAGGCAGTAAAGGGGTATTTGGAAAAATGTTACTTAAAATACCTGCAGTGGCGGAGCGAAATACTTTATTTTGATTTGTCCGATTGAGGACGTTGGAAAGGCTACCTCCACTTATGACTTATTTTTAGATTTTTTAAAAATTAATGTTTATAGACGGCGGAGCTAATTTACACATGACTTGGGGGGCTCCGGGGTCGCACGAGCAACTTTCTGTGATGTCTACTAGTTCGAGCGGCAATCCGAGCAGTCTAAGCAGCGGCACCGGGATTCAACCTGGCGATCACACTCAACAGTTCGATGATTTAGCAAGGTAAAAAATGCCTATAACGTTATTGTCTTTTTTGCAATCTTTTATGCTGAATTGGTAGGTATTTGCAAGGACGGGGAAATGCGAAACGACACACGATGGCAAATCCCGAAGACGTCCACTCGATACAGTCGAGTTCGGGGTCGGGAAGTCGCACCCGTAGAACAGGTCTTTTGACTGTCATGGAAAGACCGCCCGGTAGGCTTTAGTTTGACAATTTTTTTCAGTGTTGAGTTGAATGGCCGCTTTACAACACGCCTAACAAATCTGTGTGTTCCAGCACTCTACTCTAAAATAGCTTATTTTTCCTCATTTAGTTAGTTTTTTTGTTAGTTATTTTTTTTTTGCATGCACTTTGTTTTAATTAGTAATCCCGCCGGAAGTCGTGATGGAGGTCGAAGCGCGCATGAATCGTAATTACATGCCCTCAATTATACCACAGCGTAAACATAGCAGACACGTTAGGCCACAATTGCCGACTGTCCAGGAATTAGGTGGGTTCAATGGTTTTATGCTTTTGCTTCAGTTGTACATTGAACCAATATTTAGAAATATTTTATCAAGATACAATAATGTAAATTGATCAATACAGGGCGCGAACAGAAATCGGCAGAAAGGTTCTCGCCGGTTCGAAGAGGTAGCGAGGGTTCCGCCGGTGGTTCTCGCACTCTCAGCCCCTCCACTCCACAACAAGAATGTCAGCGTTTGCAACGAGGTCTCCAAAACAGATCCAGTCCACCGAGATCCATTCCAGGTTTGCTGCCACTCTTAAGCTCTGTGAAAGCTTTATCTTTGCTCTATAGGTTCTCCCATTCATCAAATAGTGACGGACCCTTCGATGCGCCACCAATTGCCCTCAGAAAATGCATCACCTGTTCATCAATTTTACACCACAGCTGCGCACGATCAGTTTCCCACAGCCATACGCGAACCAACCCTCGGTTTGCCCCCTGAAAACTTGGTGTCAGGTGCTTTGGGGGGATATGATAGGAATCATTGTACTGGTGCATCTTCTTATGGAGCTGCGAACTCACAAAGTTTTGGACAGGTATAAGAAAATCGATATTAAAATTGATAATTTTGCACTAATGATCGACTCTTTTTAAATAATTAATACTATATTTAAAGATCCTAAGTAAGGATATTCCAAGTAATTTAACGTCAATTGCAGGTTCCCGGTTTAAACATGTTCATGGGCACCGCTCCGATGCTAAATCCCCTCCTAACTCCCAGTGCCTCTCCCGTCTTCGGAGGATACACTTCCCCCACCGGAGGTAGCGGCAACAGCGTCTCGTCAATTACTCAGGGTTTGAGCGGCTTAAACACTACTGGCAGCGGCTCCATCACGCAAGGCACCCCTTCTGTCAGTCTGCAAATGGGCAGTTCAATGGACGATTCCAAAATGGACACCACCCCGCACGCTATGTCGTCATATATAAGCGCGGGGCCACCATTCATGTCCCATCATATGCACGTGTTAAATGTGCATAGTCATAGAAGCCTGACGAATTCCCCCATAAGTAATCCGGGGAGTCCAGGACTGGATATGATCCAAGAGGAAGCGTCGCTACACGTGTCGCCGTTTCAAAGCAAGGGGGAGGGCCAGGGACATCCGCAAATCTCCGTGACTGATGTTTTGGGTAAGTTGGAAAATTAATTCTTAAAAATTGCCCAGATTTTCGAAAACACGATTAAATCTTCTAAACAATATACTAATTAAAAGTTCAGTTTGCCTCACATTTTCGATCTCTCACATATAATAAAATCTCTCTAGAATAGATGTAGGTTGCATTAAAGACATTTTTGTGTTTGATTAAAACCAACGATTTAGAAAGACTGGATTGAGCAAACAGTTATCGACATTTCACCAAAATTGGTGGTACTGTTTGAATGGAAGGTCACCATTTATTAGTGTCCTTACTTGGCCATTATGAGGACCGAGATGTGTCATACGTCTGCGTAATTGGCGCACATATAAGAGATGAGATGTCCTGGTGAAGTCACTTCCTTCGGTTTCGCAGCTATGAACCTTCTTTACCAAAAAAGGAGACAAAACTATAAAAAACAATGCTACATCCACTTCTAAATCGTTGATGATTCCCCTATAGGGATGATCTATTTTTTGTATGGTAAATGTGAGATTTAAATCTATAATACCTTGACTTATTAACTTGCAGGCAGCGAAGTGACTCTTGTTGCCGGTTCGGACACGTCAGAGGATTCGATGGATAGCTTGGACAACCAAAAAATCTCAAAAATTCCCTCATTTATTATTTCCGAACCCTCGGAAAACACACCGAGCATTACCAGGGGAATAGGGAGAAAAACCAGTCAAGAAAACGAGATTCGACCTGCTGAAGAATCGCAACCGCAACATTCCGATGAGATTGTTCTGAGGCGCAACTCGGATAGGAGCTCGTGCTACTCGGATGACTCCTTATCCAATGACAGCGTCAGTATAGGCAATCAGAGTCCGAGCAGTAGTTCGAATACACAGTCTAGTCACGCATTTGAGAGCGATTATAGGAGCAGAGCTATCGACGCTATGCAATTAAATAGAGAACTGAGTAATGCCGGTAAGTATCTCTTTAATTTCACAACTTCAAATAATTCAAGTAGCCGTTGCAGGAGGCCAAGCGGAGAATTTCCAAATATTTCAAAAATATTCCAAAACAGCGTCGGAGTCTCCCACGCAACTTCACAAGAATTCCGGATCGTTTGAGTTCGAGCTGAGCGAAGTGTGTTCGAAATTGCACTCGAATGACATTTTGGAAATCGTCAAAAAGACCATCAACGACCAGATTCCTCCGAAGCAACTGGTCAGCTCTAATGAAGTTACAGACCGCTTGAGTTTAGAATACGAGGGCGGCATTCAGATCGAGCTGAAGATAATCGACCGGCCGAGAGAATCTAAAGGTTTAAAGATGAGGCGCATTTCCGGGGACTATTTGGTCTACAACCAGTTGTGTCAGCAGCTGATCTCCTGCATGACCGTTTCCTAGCATTTAAAGGAACCTTATTAGATTTGTACAGTTGTATATAAAGGTATTGTTGAATGGAATTGAGAAAATCATTCAACGTTAGCCTTGGAAACGTGGTGTTCCACAGACATCATTTGAGCCGGATTAATGCAGATTTTATCGCTCAGATATGTTAGAGATATTCCCAAAAAATGTTCTGTTCTTGCAATGGTATGTGAGGATTAAAATTATAGAGACAAACTTCTGAATTTGCGTTTTACCAAACGTGACAAGTTTTACATTCCAATTTCGTTCGAGCGTACTCGATTATTATTTGACGTTTTATTTGAGCAATAATGTTATGCAAAGCGTTTCACCTTGTTTTTGAACGAACACTTCGTTTAATGTACATTTTACTTAGGCTAAATTTCATGAAACTAAGAGAGCATTGGAGAAATATTCAGTAGTTGTTTTGATACGTGATTTTCTACGAGTGGGAATAACGACTGGGACTCTGAAAGGCAGAGTTTCTTTCCTAAATTCCTGTATAAACAATATTTTAACGAGATTTAAAAAGTCGCTGAAGCACTATTATCGGATTGACTAAGGAGGAAGGGAGGAAGGTAACCCTCAGCTATATGGGCGTGTATATGTGGTTGTCTAATTAGACAAGATGAACTATGTTTACATGGTATGACACAAATTCAATATTTACATTACTTACTTACCTTTATTTTGTAACAAACAACTCGTACAGTCGTTGTTTCCCATCTTTCCTGAACTTTTTCGCATTTCAATTCGAATCTTCACAGTTAGGCAAATTCCAGTGCCCAATGCTCTGGATTATATGCAATGCCGTGATCAGCCCGTTGAAACGGGTCTTGTATAAACTATTTTATATTGTGATAGTCAGTGAAGATATCAGTTTAATTGTGCTAAATTGAGACCTTCATTTTCTTGTGTACATATTCTAGGATGTAAACGTAGAAGAGTAGATAATTGATTGAGAAGTCTTGAGTTTGCTGTTTTATTTCTCAGCTCCCTTATGGTAAAAAAAACACTTTAAAAATGTTAAAATTGATCATTTTAAATAGAATTAAAAAAATACTTTACAAAAGTCTGCCTTTGCACTCCAATGACGCGCAGTGGCAATAAAGAACGCGCCCTGGAACACTGCCTATGTCGTAGTTGTAGTTCCAGGTAAGTTCTGTGCCCGCCCTTATGAATTGGGAGGAGAAAAAGGCCACCCAAGGAAACCTGACATCATGCGTGTCTACGAAGACGTTTTGCACGAACACATTCGGAGAACAAGAGTGCTGAAAAAAAACATTAGGGCTGGTGCATATTATGTATTACCAACTTGTGCAAAACGAACAGACTATAAACTGATTTAAAAATGGTGGGTGGACCACAAAGACAAAAAACATAAAATATTGATTAAAAACAAGTATATTTCTTTACAATATGGTAAAGAAAATGGTCTGCGTCAATTTTTGCACAACGTTACCACATACATTAATCAATTGGTGAAGGAGCCATTCTTTAACTAAACTTGTTCACATACATCAACTTTCGGCATAATTTATATATTTGATAGATGTACCGAGACCAGAATAATTCTTCAACGTGGTTTTTTAAAAAAATGTGATATCAAGAAAAAGGAAATGTATAACATCTGGTCATAAACCCGATAATTCAATAGCACAAAAATTTTTAAAAATCAATTTTTGAGTTATATTTACGTTTTAAAAAATGAATGATATGATCTTAATGGGCCACAGTGACAGCGGCTAACAGAATAAGACTAACACTTACATTTAAAAATCTCCCAATGTTTCCCGCATTTTTAGCGTCCATAATATAAATATTGTCACTCTCTTCAGGCCCAAACAACTCCCTTACAGACAAATATTTCGAGGTAGCCTCGTCCACGTCTTTGGCTTTCGGATTGAAACTGAGCACTTCACGACCATCTGCGAAACCCCCAATAACTCACCAACGAAAATATCACACCTCATCTTACCATCTTCATCGTCACTTATAGTCACCGTATCCATACTCTCTCTGACTCCGTCTACTGCGCTTCGCGTTTCCAGCGGTTCCTGCTTGACTTTAGTCTCAATTTCTGTTTTTTTAGAATCCCCGTTTTCCTCTTTCTTTTCATCTTTGATAGGTTTCTTATCATCTTCCTCTTTTCTTTTTCTTAGTCGCGATCTAATGGAGTTTTATAATGAAAATTTAATAGGAAAAAATGATAAATCATAAATACCGAATTCCTTGATCCGCTTCTAGATTAGCAGGTTTTGCAAATACCGGTCTATTTGGTGTGAAATCATTGTCATCCATGTAGGCGTTTCTGGAAAAATCATAACTCGTAAAACTGTTAAACAAACAATAATACTCTACCTCTTCTTAGTTGAAGGTATTTTTTGAAGCTTAGGCTCCTCAACAGGAGGAGGTGTTTTCTCCTTCTCAAACTCTTCATCCTCCATGACATCCTCCTCATAATCTTCTTTAAATTTCTCCACCGTTTCAATATAATCCAGCTCCGCGAAGTATTCATCTCCATATTGCATACCATCCTAAAGGGAAAGTAAGGTATCATTATCATTTAGGATTATCTAGCAAAAACTCACTTCATTGGCCGTTTGTTCCGTATGCAGCGTGCCCGCATAAATGCAAATGAACGTTCCTTGCGGAATGTCGTTCAAGCAGCGAATGCCCCATCCGCGATTATGGGTCTTGAATACTTGCAATTTCAAGGACATGGGATTTTGAGCGACGCGATTTAGACAAGTCGATGAACACTTGCACCTATAAAACTTCAGTTTGAATTTAATTAATAGAAGGGCAAAATCACCTTGAATTGCATTCGTATATCCCGGTAATAACCTGCTCTTGCAGCCTCTTATAAATGTAGCCCACGGAAATCGGGTCTACATCTTTGCCCAAATACTTGAGACCTCCCAGGGTAAGTTTCCAACAAGAACATTTTAGTTTATCCTGTAATTATTATCATTTGAATTCATCCTTTCTCTAAGTTTACCTAAATCTCACCACACAATCGTCTTCGCAATCGCATCCGCACAAAAACTCCTCGTCTAAATTCAAATGAACTCCCTCCATTGGGACTCGTTTATTCGAATAATTGCAGAAATCCAGCATGTCGTTGTTAAAACCGTTGATAACGGGTATGGGAACCTGCTCCAAACCTGAAAAAAAAGTGGTAAATGATTTTTTATTTCTTACTTTTGCGGATAGATTTGTTGATTACGAACCTTTAGATAAATCTCGAGGATCCGGCTGACATTCAACACTAAACTCAGCCAAACATCTGACCATGTGATTGAAGTCAAACAGATCTACGGTCATTTCGCTTTCAGTCACTCGGAGATAGTAATGAATCTGTAAAACGATCAAAAATTAAGAGGTACATAACTAGAGGTAAAAATCACAAATTTGCTTTTGTCCCATCAAAAGATGTTTCAAAAATCTTTTATGAAAGAAAAATCTAGGGAGGCAACGTTGCATTTGAATATACAGTATATTACGTTACATTCTATATACGTTGATGTTACGCCAACAATTTTATACTATTCAAAGCCAACTTAAGAAAACATACCTCGCTGATGTTCCTAATCATCCGACCACACGGCGCTTTATACACTATTTCCTTACGTCCCCTATCTTTAAAAGACATGCGCGCCCATCCGCACAATAATGGTTTGGATAAGGGATTATGCCCTCGCAGCTTGGTGAAATTGTGAGTGAGGAACGACTTACATGAGGGGCCGCATTCGTGTGGCTTATACTCCCGTTTAGTCACTTGTTGATCTCGCGGAGTGAAATACTAAAAATACAAAAATAATTGCTCAGCAACTAGGAAATTAATTTCAATACCATAATCTTGCTGGTAGGCCCAGTGCTACTGCCCTCAGAATTATTAACAGGGGGTAAAAATGGCACACATTTTGGAGCTGGAGGTGTCGTAGCATTGGGTTTGGTGGTGCTTTTTCGGGCAACGGCTCTTGCCACCCCTGGAGGGGTGGCGGCTTCAGTTGGCGGTGGTTGAACGTAGTCGTCGTTTCTGGTATATTGCACAACAGCCACAGACTCATTCTAATAAACATTTATTACGACCTTGAAAAACGTTTTTTAGCGAAAAATCCTTACGCTGATCACGCTTAATTTCCTAGGAGTTCTTAAACCGGTTTGTCTAGTAGTGGCCGCCAACTCTTCTCTAAACATTGGACTCAACCTTGTCGATCCCCTATAGATCATTTCCCATCTGTTTATTTGGTCGAAATACACTTGTACCAATGAACAATCCACTGCCTTAACAGTGCACAACCACCATTTTCCTAATTTATATAATGTGTCATTTCAATGTCAAACCAAGTACAATGAGTAAAATAGCACTCAATGCCGGTTAAAAGCTCAAAAAAGTCTTACCCATGTATTCGACTCTGACCGTCTGATTTGCTGTTAATTTGACCATCGGCCGATCTTGGCTTTCCAAATATTTTCTTATAAATGGCCTCGTATCCTCGGGCATGTCCTCCCAGATGTTTTTGCTCGCCTTGAATATCAAATTAATGCCGGAATGTTCCACGTATTGAGCATAGCCGATGTCAAAGAATATCAAATACCTATGATGAGAAAACCTGTTTATAGCTTGAGATCATTTTCTTTCAAGGAAACTTGCCTGTATTTGTTAGATTCCACGGGATTTTCCCCCACAACCCCCGCGTAATAGGGATATTGCTTCCGCAGATTAGTATCCCTAAACTGGGACAAAACCCTACTCCCCACAGACAATCGAGACTTACAAGAGTTGAAATAAGCTTAAATTTTATTTAAATTAAACACTAATCTTTATATTACTATAATATCAAGTACCAATAATAGTTCCATTAACAATCCTTTCAGTCTGCTTCTTGAGCTCCACAAGCCTATAATGGGTGCTTTCATAGGTTTTTCCCCTAAATGTAGTGTTTGCTGCGATTATTTGCTGCAATCGGGCCTTTACCCAGCAGCCCTGAGGGTTGTTGTCTTTTGCAATATAGTAAATATCATCTAGAAACCATAATTAACACCTTCTGCTTCCTCAACACAGTTCGTTCTTACCTAATTTTGGCTCTGGTTTATCTAATGTCAAAGTCACTGGTAAGTCTTTGGGAATCAAAGATCCAGCAAAAACTCGATTGCTTTCTGCTGAAGTCAAAGGAGTGCTTTGGCTTTGTTGGGTCTGAGTCACTGTATTAGTCTTTGCGGGGATTCTTAAATTTCTTCGGTTTGATGTTTCAAGATGTGCAGGAATATTTTCTATTAAAATAAATCATGTTAAGTGATTTATTTGCCTTGTGTCAGGAAAGACACACCTGGGCGAATTTGTAGAGTAGGGCTTAATGAATAATCATCCAAAATCATTATACCTTTTAACTGCCTGAGTTCAGGTCTGAATTGATTGTACAGATCAATTTGTATTCTATCAAGAACGCTTCTTACATTTTTAGGTTTTTCCATCAACTCCTCCAAACTTTCTAAAGACAAATAAATTGAATTTTTTTCCTTAATTAGTCGGGCAACTAACCCTCTATTCTCATTGCCTTTTTCTTCAAGCAGTCCCACTCACGCTCCACATGATTCTTTAAGTCAAGCTGTTCAATGGTCTCCATTAAAATATCCTCAATGTTCTCAGAAATAAATTTAAAATTCTCATCTACAATATACTCCACATCACCAGTGTCATTTTCTTCTTCATCTGAATCATCAATTTGCAAGGTTTCATTTACCAATGGTAAATCGACCTCAGAGAGCAATTTTCCTATAAATTTTCCATTTAAAAGAGTTGCTTTAAGAGCTTCAACCACTTAATACCTTCTTTTAAGGTTGTGGCTAATTTATCATTATCCTCAACTGATTTATAGTAGCAATTCATACAAATTTCTTCTTTATTACTTGAAGATTTCTTGACTCTAGAAGAGAGGATGATTTAAAGTTTTAACATATATATAAGTACTCTTTACCTGAAAGAAGACAAACAAAAATCTGGAGCGAATATATACTCTGAGGATTTTCCTTCACAACCTGTATTAATACATCTGCTATTTGTAGGCTTATCAACAAGGTTTATTATTTCCTTTACAGGTTCTTCTAAAACTACATTAAAAAATCTGCCTTGATAACCACCTTCATCTTAAGAATCACAGCAATATGTAAACTGATACTTACCTGGTACTGATTCAGTTGATTTTATAGGAGAACCTTTAGGGACATTATTTACAATAGGATTGGTCTCAGAAGCAACTGAAGCTGGCTGTTCGTCGTCATCATCATCATCAAGGATGACAATACTAGGAGCAGCATTAACAGAGCTCAATGATATTCTACTTTGTTCAGAAGGTGCTGGTGATGGAGAAGTTAGGGGCATTCTAAGAAAGAGAACATAGAAAAAGATGAAATTTAAAAAAAAGTTAAAAAGCAGATTCAATTATATCTACAGGAAATGATAATATACTTATAATGATTTAAATAACATATTTAAAAGAGAAGAGAGCCCTATGGCCTCAAATCTATCTTAAATGAATGCAGATGAAGCTGCTGTAAGGTTGAGAAGTATACAAATTTTGAAATTGAGTAAATACATGAATATGAACTAAGTTTAAAGAAAATTATGTGAGTGAAGCATTTCAATAGGGTTTTTAAATGATGGATGAATTGACTTAATAATCTTAATGATCATTGACGTAAACAAATAATAGAGGCTAAAATTGCAGAAAGAACTACCTTCTTTCTATTATTGGGGTAACAGGCAGGGGCTCATCAATTTCCATTGGATCGTCGACGTTTTCTGAATCCATTTTTATAAATTTCACTCACTTTTAACCAGTTATAGTAAATTGTGTTAAAATCTACATTAATACACTACACAATAAATTCCTATTCAAGTTTTTAGTTATAAGTTATAAATAAATAAATAAAATGAAACTAACCATCACATAACTGAAATTATTTTTGTAAACAAACGATTGAGCCGGTTCAAGCCATTTTGGAAAAATAAGCACTGTAACGCCACTAACCGCCAGCGGTAAATGGTCCTAACTATTTCGGGGTACTTAGAGTAGGAATATGCGTTCTTCTGAATGTTTCTTTCCTTGTTTATATACTAATAAATAAAGATAAAAAATCTATTACTTGGTGGTTTTAGTTAATTCGATTCAAACAAAAACACCTTTTTTTCACCCACCAAGCGACAATCTGTCACTGTCACTTCCATCCATTCTGTATTTTCCGGTTATCAAAAAAGATACTATCACGTTTTCTGATTTGCTTCCTATAACTTTGAGCTCCAAAATCTTAAAAAAAACGAAAAAAAAGCCCAATTTCTAGAACACTGTATGCAGTTTACGCCGGAAAATTAAGGAAACCGTAAAATGGCTCAAGGCAAACTAAACGATCTGGCTGGGAAGTTCGGCAAAGGGGGCCCTCCGGGACTGGGTTTAGGTATGAAATTGTTGGCCCTCGGAGGGGTGGCTGCTTATGGAGTTTCACAGTCGATGTACACAGGTACCTACAATTTGAATTAATTGTTAACAGTTATGCAGAGATGTTATAAGCCTTTAATTTCAGTTGAAGGTGGGCATAGGGCAATCATGTTTAACAGGATAGGAGGTGTGCAGAAAGAGATTTACACTGAAGGATTACATTTCCGAATCCCATGGTTTCAGTATCCTATTATTTATGATATTAGGTTAATAAAGCTTATCTTGGAATTAAAATAGTAATAACCTGAAATTTTAATATAGATCACGACCCAGGAAAATTTCATCACCCACTGGTTCTAAAGACCTCCAAATGGTCAACATTTCTCTTAGGGTTTTATCCCGGCCAAATGCCATCTCTCTCCCTGTAATATACAGACAACTAGGCTTGGACTATGATGAAAAAGTCCTACCATCAATCTGCAATGAAGTCCTCAAATCAGTAGTTGCCAAATTCAATGCTGCCCAACTCATCACTCAGAGACAACAAGTCTCTTTATTAGTACGCAGAGAGCTTACAGAGCGAGCCCAAGACTTCAATATAATTCTTGATGATGTTTCCATTACTGAGTTGTCTTTTGGTAAGGAGTACACAGCTGCTGTGGAAGCTAAACAGGTGGCGCAACAAGAAGCTCAAAGAGCTGCTTTTGTGGTTGAAAGGGCTAAGCAAGAGAGGCAACAGAAGATTGTGCAAGCTGAGGGTGAAGCTGAGGCTGCCAAAATGATATCCTTTTTGTCAGACTCTGAATAATATCCAGTAATAGGTCTATGAGTAGAACTTATGTTTCTTAACTGATACTTACTTAGGAGAAGCTATATCTAGAAATCCTGGATACCTGAAACTGCGGAAAATTAGAGCAGCTCAGAATATTTCAAGAACGGTAAGTGATCTCACTACACCCACTGTTTTATAGTTCCTTCAAATCCCATAGGTTTTAGAGTAATATTTTCTATGATTTTCCAGATTGCCAATTCACAAAACCGAGTCTATCTCAGCGGCAACAGTCTGATGTTGAACATTTCTGATAAGGAATTCGACGATCAAAGTAATAAACTAAAAAGTAAGAGCTAAACTCTTTAAGCTGTGCTTATAGAGGTTATATAAGGGGGATATAACTAATCGCTCTGTAGAGCATTCTCCCGGAGAAATTAATGCAGATACAATGCGATTTATAATTATGTCGTTAATTTCTAGTTTTTTTAATTACGGCCGTAAAGTGGGAATAGTTTTTTTACCTCCGCTAGGAAGCGGGTTATACTGAATATTGCAATTTGTTATTGTCTGTTGTAAATATTCAATAAATGCTGTTAATTAAGACCCTGGATTCTCAATATATTTTTTTGTCTCATTTCGTTTTTTAGTCTTGGGGAATTGGGTAACGCAGTTATTATGTTGTAGGTAGTGACGGACCTAAAAATTTCGATAAACTGCTGGATAACTCTGAGGGGACCAATATGTCTATGTTGAGTTTGTCCCAATTTGCTGCTGACCGTATATCGCCTAAAAATTTCAAATAAAATATACCTAGATCTGACTGCATTTTAATGCCTCTTTATGTTTAATAGCATTTTATACATATATTGACTGTTTTTATATATTAATTTTGAATCTAAGTACTCGTCTATTAATTTAAATTCCTTCAATGATGGAAAAGAGCAGAAAATCGTTGTCACCATTAAACTAACGGAACTTCGTCCATCGACACACTTATCTGGCACTTAAAATTCGGTTCGGAGTGAAAAATAAAACCAACTGTGTTCCTATCATCAGTCACTATCAATTGGAATCTTCCGCCTCAGACGACATAAAATGCGTAATTCATGCACATCTAAGATCAAAATATGACTAAAAAATTCAAATATAGAAAGCCGAAAAATCACCTTCGACTGCCCTTGGCCTTGGTCCGAAATTTGGATTTTAAATTACCCTTTTTCGAGGTAATAGCCGGGTCCAGACGAATTTTTAATAGGCATATACCCATAGTATATTTTGGACTATTTCGAAATGTAAATAACTGAGATGTGGCGTTAGTTAACGGGGACATTCTGTGATGATCATTAACGGGTAATGTGCATTTTTTTTATTATACGAATACGAAGTACATGCTTTCTTAAATTCAAAACTACGCCTACATATCATGGCATTTCTATGATCTGGTTTCTAATTAGGCAAATGCCTGGACTGTGGTCACACGTGATTTTAATTAATTCCTCCTTACATTGTTATTAGGTATTGTGGCACGGCTATACTGAACGTGAGTGCGGAGAAATTAATAGAGAGAATTAAAGGGCCAGTTGGAAATAGAATCTGTTCTGGACTCCCCGTAGCGTGTCAAATTGTTAAACCGAAAAAACAAATTAGTTATTCATATTAGATACCTTCCAGTTTCTCCCAACTCCTGATTTTCCTGTAGAAATAGGCGAGGTCGTCCTTCCTGAGGGTGACCCAGGGTAGCAAGACTGGAGGCAGGCTAGAGAAGTGATAAATAACGAAGCCATCAATTGAGCGGTGAATGAAGTCAATATCTGCAGAAGGTGTCAGAGCATCTCAGTTAAAGAAGGTGTTTACGACTAGCATGCCGTTGGAGTATGCGGGAAAAAGCAACTACAGCATTGCCAAAGCCTTCATTCCAATATACACATTATTTCTAATTGAAAACGTTAAAACATTTGTAGATAGGTACATAACAGAGGAACACTGGGGCGACAACCCATCAGCAAAAGTGACATGCATTAATACTCTCGACAGAGGCGGCTTTTTGTTGAGGCTCTGAAAGGCACCACCTTTCTGCCTGATAAAGCGTTCTCTAAGAAGCATTCGATAAAGCAAGGACCGACAACAGTTTCGTTGCCCTTAGAGCCCGAGATGCCCTAGCAGAGGTCCGACTCTGTACTCTGAGAAGTAGAACGTTTAAAAAAAGTAGCAAGTTTCTTCAGGGGCGTCGAGGAAAACGAAAGGTGAGTTGGCCAAGCGGGGTCCCCTATCGGGCGCTTCAACAAACCTGAAAGATAAGCAAAACGTACGTCTCACAATCGTCGAATACATGGCCGTGGAAAAAAAAGAAAGACAAACTGGATACAGTCAATGGGATGTAGACGAGTCAAGAATGCCTTATTCGACCCCGATCCACGGCTCACGCTCTGTATAAACTAAATGCTTGAATTTAATATTAATGTATCATATTGAGTATTCGTTTTTTTTCTGTGTGGCTGCTAAGAAGTGAGCGGCAATGAGCAAAGGATGGGCCATTTTGCGGTAGAGGAGGGGACCCAGGTGGGTCTACCCACAGGGCTTCCCTCCGCCTTACCGCTATTACAACTTCACTGTTATTTCACCCAGTTTTAAGTGTGAAATTACAAAACTTCAGGTCACAATTTACAGACCTTTAAAAATCCTTCCTTCAGCAACATGATACTTTCGGTTCCAACATACCATACTGTAAGCAGTACCGGCCTTAAGGGGGGTGAGGACGGTCCAGGGCGGTGGATTTTCCTGGTTAGTAGGTTTTCTTGGGAGCAGGTGGGCGGTGATTGAAAATTTCGTCCGGGGCACTAGACTTGCTAAGGTCGGCTTCGCCTTTGGACCTACCATCTATTCAAATGTGCTTCTAGTTTGACCGTGGAAAAGGTTTTGCAGTTAACAAGAGACCCAGAACCTAAAATGATTTAAAATACGATGCACAATGTATAAATGGATCCCGTCATGAATAATTTCGGGGATTTGAACGTATGCATTATGCGCCCTGCTTGAAATTGCAAAATGTCAGTCATTTCCGCAGAAAATGAAAGCGCGCAGTAATTTGCCTGTCGAGTGATCTTGCTCGTCAAATTAAAATTAGAGGCTCTGAATTGGAAGTCTCTGTTGAATATTGCATTTGACCCGCAGCTATACGATATGGAAAAACGTATGTGGCTAATAAAAACTGAGATGAATTCATGACATTAAGCGAAGATTCACGGTGACACACCTCGTTCTTTTACCTTGGCATTTTATGTATCTGCAGAAAACGATCGATTGCCTCCATCATTTGATACACTGCTTTAGTAATCGCAAGCTTGAGAAGGAGAAAAATAAAGAAGTTCCAAATAGGTATGAGCATATACAGGGTGACAGAAAAGTTCCCGCACTTTTTAAAAATTAATTTCAGTTAATTTCAATTTAGAAAACCATGCTTTTTCAATTCATGTAGTCAAAATATAAGAAAAGTTACAAAGTTAGGGCCTAGGATAGCCTAAGACGGCCCTGTTTAACACACGTCTAAACAAGATTTTTAAATTTCGTTTAAAATTTCTAATTTACCATAAAAGTCTCAGTTAACAGTAAAAAATTTCATGACTTTATCTTTAACCGTTTCGAATATATCGATAAAAAAAACCACCTTCAGGGTTCACCTTTTAAAAGGATCTAACTCCCTTAGGGTCCATTTGCCGACCTATGTTTATATGAGGTTTTTTGCCTATTTTTGTCATACAATCACCCCTTGAAATGTTTACCTCTAATTTCCGGACACTCGGTATATAAACAGCACCAAAATACTGCATAAATTCACACAATTAACGATCAGTAGTATTAAGCACTAAAAAGTAGTGCAAATATAAATAAAAAAATATCTGTTCCCAGTGATGTGTGTGCCGGCCCAGACCATTCCACCGAAGCTGGAAAATGGCTGCGACCGATTATCTCTGCAAGGGTCTTCTTTTGGCCTTTCTGTAGGAGCTGGCAAAGGTTTTTGGCTGTTCAATCGTGAAAATCTTCTGGTAGGTGAAGAGTACTTTCTCTTGCGCTGATTCGGCGAGAATACGTTAGTCGCTTCGCCTTCGTTGAATCGTAGACAAAATAGACGCGAGCGATTTTGTAACTTTTCGATGTCAGGATTTTCTTGACAATGGGGTGGACGCCATTCGACTGATACCAAGCTCCTTCACCATTTTGCACCTTCATTGTTCGGAATTTCAACGAACCTAAAAGGTGGTTTTCTGGAGTCGGAGTGGTAGTTGAACGACTGCTACGAGAACAATCTGCTCTTCCATCCGTCTCTTCGTGATTTTTCACCACGACGTAGACTGCTTGTTTTTTGAGACCAGTCGTGCGAATAATGGTGGCTGTCCTCATTTCCTTCTTGTGTAAATTAACTACAGTGATACGTTTATTTTCACGAGGCGTGACACTAGAATTTCTGACACTAGAGCTAACGCTAGAACTCTCACGCTAAAGCTACATAATTAGCATATGTATATCATAGTCTAAAATTATACATAGCGCTCAATAAAAACATCAAAACTAACCAGACTTGACAATATCAACGTTAAAAATTTTTCAGAACGAAAATGCGAGAACTTTTTTCTAACTCTGTATATACCCCAATCCTCAAAAAACATATAGATCCCTCAGCATAATTACTTATAATAGACTCATAAATAACCCATAACATCGTCGCATTTAAATATCAAATTCGCGCCCACACTGAACAATTGCTGGAACTATCCCAGGACCCATGATATATCATCAATCTGGATTGCATTTCCAATTCCCGAAACAACCATCAGGAGCCCGATTATTTGTTCCTTGACCCTGCACACGCGACACTGATTTGGCATCGGATTCAATCCGATTCAAATTCTTGCAAATCGAAATCGCCTGAAACGATGCGAATGGGCTTTTTCGTGGGTGCATCCAGGGGCGCCGGAAAAAACTGTCCCATTCGCGTTTATCTTTTTTTTGCAAAGCTTTGTAACGTTTTTCTTCAGCCGGCACTGGACCAAACCTGATCTTTGAGTCAATAGAGGAGTTCAGACGATTTCATATCTAAATAATAAGGAATTCAAAGAAGAGGTAATGAAGAACCATCAGAAGTGCCCCTCTACCAATACAGATGTTTTTTTATTAAGCGATTCTTGGTTGAATATTTTTCGTTTAAATTCTCCCTCTCTAAAATGGCGACAAAGCACCGTTTTTGGTTCGCCATAACCAGAACTTTAGATAGCGTAGTGGCACTGAGACCCACGTTAGTTTAGGTTAATCCAGGTTAGTTCGGGGGGGGGGGGGGGGGGATAAATTCTCGAAGTACGATTACCCTTAAAGTGGGAAGGCCGATGGGCAGAAAAAGAGGCTTATTGTATGCACTATCCTGTCATCTGTCCTGTATCGAGCTTGAATAGAGTTCTAAAATATAAAAAATATATCGACGATGGCCGTGGAGGTGATAGCTGGCCTACCTCTCATAGACTTAAAAGTAAAAGAGAGAGTGAATGCAGAGAATGGTGGAGGAGAGGTGTATGAACAGGATGAAAGAAAAATGATGGAGAATGAATGGCCAGGTAGATGGGTGCTGTACAAGGGCTGGACGAAGTGCTTCGCCGTAAGAAGCTGAGGAAACACAGAGTGGGGTACCATAGTTTTACATGACCAAAATCATAACGGAACACTGATGTTTTGCATTCTATTTGAAGATAGGGAAGTCTCATTCAGACAAATGTTGGTAATGTGAAAAAGCAATACAGTGGAACACAGTAAGTTGAAACGCTCAGAGTTCGAGGGTCACTATAATGAGAAAAAAAGATAAACGACGAAAACCGTAGAAGAACCAGTGTAGTACTATAGTAAGATAAGCGACTGGAAGATTTGCGCCGCTCTCCCTTTTAAAGTTATGCAAGGGGAGGCCCCCGGTGAGAGAAAAGGGAAACTTGAGTGGGGAAACCCCTTAATAGGGTAGGTACATAGAGCGACTGTTGCATACGTCACAACTAGCCACAATACGGCCGAAGGAGGAAGAGGGCCCGGGGAAAGTCCCACACTACCCTAACGAGAGAAAACCAAACTGGGTGCCTTAGGAAGATTTCACTTCCCAAAGGGAAAAATGGATTAGTTCAGATGATTTTCTACGTGCGGATTTAGGCCATAAAAATAGGAATTCGATGATGGCATAATTTAAAAAAATATTTGGGAATGATAACAATTATATGATAATAAATTCACCGACTTTGCATACATAGTCAAGCTTCTGGAACAGTTCTATCGGCCTCGAATATGTTTATTAGCGAACTTCTTAAAGCAGATTTATATGCATGTATGTATATAGAACAAAATTGATGTGATGCTGAATACCGTAGCCTGAGTTCTCTCTCAAGAAATTCGAGGATTTTCCCTTCATGTAAACACTTGCTCCCAGTCCAGTTCTTTACCCAACTTTTTCTATATATGGATATACCATATTTTCCCAAAATTCATCTCTTTTAACGCTGCAAGATTCCCTAAATATTAATCGCTTAGGGCCCATATAGCATTTAAATAAGCCGAATAAATCCATGTTAACGCGCGTAAACATCATCAAATGCTAATCTCGACCATCTATATAAACCATGCAAATGATCGAGACCTCCAGACAACACAGTGCCTCACACAACAACCATCACCAACCGGTTGTCTCCAAGCATCCTTACCACCATGATTTCCTTCCTCACTCTCGGCCTCATCGCCTGCATCCTGATGGTATTAGTTGTCACGGCGATTTTTAACCAAAAGAAGCAAGAAGTTATTTCGGCAGACCTCCCCCGCGAGCCACCATCCCCAGCTAAATTGCCCCTAATTGGGCATTTGCACCTCTTGGGAGGCTACGAAGTGCCCTATCAGGCGTTCACGGACCTGCGAAATAAGTTCGGAGATGTGGTCAAGCTGCAGTTGGGGTCTGTGAAATGTGTGGTGGTCAACGAGCAGAAGAAAATTAGGGAGGTTTTGGTCACACGGGGACACCACTTCGATTGCAGGCCCAATTTTGAGAGGTACCAGCGGTTGTTCTCTGGGAATAAAGAGAATTGTAAGTCCAATTTTGAGTTTTTAAGGGAGACTTTACATGCGTTGGTTTATTTGGTGATACAGCTTTAGCTTTCTGCGATTGGTCGACGACTCAGAAGACTCGCAGAGACATGCTGAAAGCCTACACTTTCCCCAGGGCTTTTACTAACAAATTCATTTCATTGGACAATCTAATTAGCAGCACCTCTCAGAGATTAGTTTACCAAATTCAAAATGATGGATTATCAGTGGAGTTGAAGCCCTTGCTCATGAGGGCTTGCGCCGATATTTTCCTGACGCATTTCTGCTCCAAGAGCTTCACATGGGTTGATTCAAATTTCGGGAAAATGGTGGAGGACTTCGACGAGGTTTTTTACGAAGTCAATCAGGGCTACGCCGCGGATTTTCTACCCTTTTTGCTGCCCTTACATCAACGCAAAATGCAGGTAAGATTCGCTTCCCGTACTTATATTTGACTTTCAAAACAACGAGAAGTATTAATGAGGAACGAGTGAAAACAGGAAATGTAGCGTCGGGATTTTCTTTTTTATTATACATTTGCACTTGATGGTGGATTCTGGTTAAGCATGTGCTGCGCGGTTGTGCGTCACCCAGTTTGATTGGCATATGTATGTTAATAGAGTTGTCGCTTAGGAACAGAGTAGTAGGATTTCTTAAACGAGTCCTGAACATGTACCTTATAGCAATTTCGACTAGGATCTTTTATATGAGGAAGGAAAATAATAACTAAAACATCATGAAAGAGTATGAAATTGAGATTACAATAAACAATTTTGATATTATGATGAAAGTGACTTGTAAATTCACCTAAAAAAGTCAATTTGAGGTATCACTAAATATGCATTTGAATATCTAATCTGCTCCACCTTTTTGTCCAGAGGATGAACGCTCTAACCCACGAAATAAGGAACTTTGTCAACACTGAGGTAATTAAGAACAAATTTGAGACTTACGACGTCGACTTGGAGCCATCTGATTACCTAGAAAGCCTCATCCGATACGTTAAAATGCAGAACAACAATGATGACCAAAAGCACTCTTCTATGGATTGGGAGACTGCTTTATTTGCTCTTGAGGATATTATTGGTTCGTTTTATTACTTAATCCCGTAACTTTCGAAGATATTTTTTAACGTTTTAGGGGGTCATTGCGCCGTGGGCAACTTTCTGACAAGGCTCTTCGCCTTTTTGGTGCACGAGCCGCAGGTGCAGCAGAAAATCCAAAAAGAAATAGATACTTTCATAGGCTCAGAACGTGCTGTAAGCATTTCAGACCGGAATCAGCTAGTGTATACTGAGGCTGTTATTTACGAGGCCATCAGACTGATTTCTTCACCCATTGTCCCAAGGGTGGCAAACCAAACTAGTTCTATTGGAGGTATTTTACACATTTACACACGTAACTTATGTTATTACATTTTATAAATTTCTTCAAGGATACAAAATTGAAAAGGGCACAGTGCTATTCCTGAACAATTACCATTTGAACATGTCCGAACAACTCTGGGAATCGCCAGAAAAGTTTGTCCCAGAGCGATTTATCCGGCAGGAGAAATTATTTAAACCGGAGCATTTTTTGCCATTCGGAGGAGGGCGCAGGAGCTGCATGGGGTACAAACTAGTGCAGTTGATCTCTTTCGGCATTTTAGCAGCTGTTATGCAAAACTTCAATTTAAAACCTTTAGAATGCGAGAACTACCGCATTCCAGGGGGGTCGCTGGCTATAAAGAAGAAAACATTTAGTTTTAAGTTGGAACAACGATCAACGGAGCAGCAATGAAGTACTTAATCCACGTGTTTCGTACCGCGAAAAGTATTAAAATAGGTGTAAGTGTGCAAATAACGCAGAGGGATGTTTCTGGTAATTTGCATATTTCAACTTTAGTATATGCACAAAGTTTGTCAAAAATACTGCAGTATTATATTTCGCGAGATATAAATGTTTTCAAGGCTTTTACAAATTTCTTTGTAAGTGATGAATGATAAGAACTGATGTAAGATTTTTAATATAAGGTGTTAAGCTGCTTAAATATTAAATACTTACTGTAGTAACATTCTTTTATTGGTCCCTATATTCGAGCACATCAATTCAATTTAAACCAAACTTAATTTAAAAGATGCTGGATGTCTTCTTGATTAAGTGGTGGAGGGAATTTGTACAATAAAATAATTGAAGATAACATGGTGAATGACAATCATTTTTCAAATCTAACAATAAAAATCCAGTGGCCGCCTTCATTAGAGTCAATATTTGTGAAACTGTTGCGATTTTTACTGAAGGACCCTTCTAAAACATTTTCAATTAGAGTAATAACACTTTAGCGGGTTATCATAGATCAGGCAATTATTTATGTGACGATAAGGTCACTTAGCTGAGAAATTTCCTTCAAGATATTGAAATTTTTTCCCTGAGCCTTAACATATGCTTAAAGACATCTATGTGCTTTAGAATCAAGCGAAATAGGGTCTCAGTTTTACACGTAGAAAAAATCATTTGAGGTTAATATAACAAACAGACCCAAAAGCGATTCTCTCAAGACGCGATTCTTAAACATTTAAAAGCGGGAACCAGGTACCGAATTTTGTTTAAAGCGATATGTCGTTTATGGCCATTATTGAGGACACGAGCAACACAAAGTTCCTGGACGTTTTTTGAAGGCCTTTTAATGCGAACTAAAGCAATATATTAAATTTCTCCGTACATAAACAAACAATTAAATAAGTTTTTATGCACCAGAACGTGAATGCAAATTCCCTAAGTAATAGATAATTAAGTATTATTTGGAGGGGTATTCCAATGATCTTGCAAACCTTAACATTGACCATGTACCGCGGACAGTACCATGAATCGTAATGGATAATTCGCCAACAAAGCGACGAATGAGATACGACCGTGGCCGTATTTTGACAAAGGTGACTGATACACTTAAAACCCACGCATCGTATACTTAATCGAAATGATTTCTTTTCTTTGCTTATTATTGATGGTTATCTGATTGGCATTTTATTTGAGCGTCTGAGAAGGGCCAAAAAAAAGAAACCTGCATTAATATGCAACAATGATTTAAATTTTTCTGTACGAAATCATGTCCCTGGCAAAGTTAACAAGACATTCGTATTTTAGCTCTAAGTGGTCTGATGTCGTTTCTCAGCTACTAGGTAAAAGTTAACTATGGAGTACGCCTTATCTGATGGTTCCAAAGCCGTTTGCTTCTCTGCCGCTTAAGCAAAATCATCGCGAGCTGAAGAAATCTTCTTACCTGAAGAAAATTGTAATTTTTAAAATTCAATATTTATTGGTTTCAAGTAGTTGTTTTTCAAATCGTGTCTTACCGTCGGCAGTCGATCTAGGGCAAATTATATCGCCGCCACTGGTCTTTCAGCTCTTGCAAAGCTTTTCAGTTAGGAAAGCAACTGAAAGGCTTTCCGAGAGTTGCCACAGCCCTTAAGCCCCATTTTATGGATCTTATCACCTTGATTGACGTATAATTAATTATAAGTGGGTGACTGATATGGTGACGAAATTCCAGAAGTGTGAGTGCTTTTGTTTCGACGGGATTACAAAACGCGCTCGCCGCGGTCCTGCAATAACAGTCCGCAAATTACCACCGCGGCGGTACTCGTAGCACAAGGTGGGTGCAAACGTAGGTACCACATCATTAGGAAAGTACTCAAGTTCTATCAGTGCATGATCATCAATTGGAGCTAAAAAAATCCTGGATTTCGGTTCCCGCACGCCTCGGTTCTTGAGATATGTTTTAAAATTAAGAAGGAGCAGAAGGTAAGTTTTGTGAAAGTACTATTTTAGCGTTCCAAATATATTGTTTTATCTTTTTTTCTAGAATCATGGTTCCCTTGTTTAACAAAATTGGAAAATTCTGGGAATTTGGTGGTGGACGAATGGTAAGTTGCTTTGAGTATATTTGATGTTGAACAACATGCGATTCATAAAGATGCTATTAAAAACTTCAAAGCCAAAATGTTAGCTCGTGAAAGCAACTTTTTAAATTCTTCATTCGTGGAATAACTGCAGTAAGCCGGCTTTTAAAAGCCTATACCAGTTTACGAGTGTCCCTGCCATTCGTTCTAACCCAAAACGTCTTGCCATTGGCAACTACTTCTTCGACTGTTTCCGAACAAATATGATCGTGCATGGTTAACTGGGAACCTGCAAATTCATCCTTACTTTTACAATTCACAGCAGTTAAAACGAGAAATATCTAAAACTGGGAATTACCTTAAAATTAAGACTTGCAGCAACAAAATGTTTTGATTTGTCGAAGACTCTAATTATTATTACCCAACACATAAATTAAATGCCTCGAATGAGTTCATAATAATTCCTCGGAGTCATTTGGCAAATTGCAATAATTAACGCGGTATTATCTGAAAAATTGTTATGGTTAAATGCGCGTCGCTATATATAATATTTGATAATTAGAAAGCACGTGTGAATTTTAGTAAAATGCCTGTTTATTTAACGAATTAGGTACCATTGATCAAAGTATGCTTTTCCTGTTTGGTCTAATATAATAGTAGAAAGTTTCCGAAGTCCATTATCTGCTTATTGCAGCCTGTTTGAGTGACCCAAACCGTCAAATATTTGAAACTTAATTGAATTTTAACAACACCGAGAGGATATACAGATTAGATATAGTTTAAAGCAGTTTATACGAAAATTGGGAACATTAGTTCAAGAGCACATCTTTATAGATCCAATGCCTGATGAGGCGCGATTTTGGCACAAGACTTTACACCCAGCACATATAGGTGTTTCCGAACGGTTGCACCCAAGCTATTTGATCCAATTTCGTAATTTCTGGTAAATTGAAATGTTCGATAGCCTTGGAAAAAGCGAAAATGAAACCTTGATCTTGACTTAAAATGAAGGTGGACATGCCTAGCTGTGCTGTTTCCGCTTACAGTTTCCGAGATAATACGCGCTCTCATATGTAAATGGGATTTATTGTCCGAAGGTAGTTTAATGTAATGTTGTTTTCCTAATTAATGCGGGACATGTCGGAATTGAGGAAGAATTGACACTTTAAGTCAGCGGAAGTAGGTAGATGATGTGTTTTTAAGTATATGTTGTTAAAATATATTTAAAATATCTATGTAAAATTCACAGATGCGTAAGGTACCTCACTTACACATCAAAAGCGGCTCACAAAGTGGCGCCAAATTATCGCCTAAAAGCACCTGAGTCAGTCCGACACACTGACAAAGACGGTGATAAAAGTTGGCCATTTTGTCGCACTAAGTGAGCACTTTTTGAATAGAATAAAATTAGTTACATTTTGCACGTAAATTCAGTTTTCATCAAACCTTGAATGAAATACAAGTGTCACTCCATAAATAGATATTTGGTAAAAAAATGTACTTAATGTTGAGATTAATATCCCTATTTAAAATCTTCAAGAATATCAAAAACAAATTGTCATCATGTATAAGAATAATGCACATGAATTGTTGTCTGATGATTTTTATCAGTATTCTATAAACTACTCAATCAGCACCAGTACAACTACAAAACATGTCAAGTACAAGTCAGTAAGTGGTACCATACGCAAGGATATTTGTATGCGTAAGTACATATTACTAGTATAGTAAGTACATTTTCCCTCAAAACTTATGTTTATAAAGTAATGTACAAGGAGTACAAATTACATACCAGCACCATCTAGGAAGATAACATTCTCATTAGCAACAAGTATTCGTAAAAATTCTTCATAAGCACCATCAACTGTAGACTAAGAGACTCGTGGTTGATGTGCCAAGTGCGAAGAGTACCTAACAGTAATTAGAAACCACTATTACCTAAATCCTAAGATTGCGACTTCGCTACAAAATAATAGAAAGCTTCCTTATTTCTGTTTTTATGCAGATCCCTGGTTGCCCATACAAAAACCGGCACTTGTGAATTTTTTCAATCCATTATTCATAGCCATCCTGACAGGTAAACTTTTGCAACTTCAGATATTGTCTAACATCCTCGAATTAATTTGTTTCAGTTCATAGTTACTTCCTCTATGTATACACGTTTGCAACACAATATTGCATACCAAATTACTTTTTTCGTCTCTCTTCCTCTTACAGGTTATCGCAGCATTCTGCGCTCATTCCGTAGGGATTTCCATAGGTATTACGCAGGGATATAGTGCAATATGGTTGCCCCAACTCAATACTTCGCAGGAGTTTAATTTGACTGCAGATCAGAGAAGCTGGTTGGGTAAGTTGGTTCGAAGTCAGGTTTACAATCTTGCAATTCCTAATGAAGAAGAGAATAAGTATGCGTTAGTAAAGGAGAGAGTAAAATACATTACGAAGTAACAACTTTGTTGGAGAAATAACATTAATATTGCTACATTTCTCGCGGGTTCGACGATACGAAAGACATCTCAAACTTCTCGGGGCTCGACAAAATTTATTTCAACCGAAATGCAACGATACATAACACGTAAATTACTTAAGCAGCGCTTTAAACTACTTTTACAAGTACTTTTGCTTGTCTTAGGTCTTGCCTAATATTCAATCCAACTCTGACGGCCGATGGCGTATGATCCTCTCATACAAGGTGTCCGCTTTTTGAGCCCAACTATGGGAACCTCGATAACCATAAAAGATATGAGGTCAGTTGAACTGGAGTAAAGTCGCGTAATTTGAAGTTCAAGAATGTGTCGTTTCAAAATTTTGGAAAATTCAGAGGTATTTGAAAAAAACTGAAATTTTGGAAAAACCGTATTATTTTTTCCTTCAACTTTCTACCTCTTATGGTTGCAGAGATAGCAGAGGTAAGGCACCGAATTTGGGACATTCTGTATCATTTAAATAGATTGTCGCTGTTAAGACCTGTGTCTTATTAAACCCAAGTTAATGCGACCAACCGTGCCTTCCGATATAAACAATTTTTGTATAATATATGTATCTACTGTTACGTGTTATTCAAGTCTTTTTTAGGCACTTAGTGGTACCACATTTCTGAGAGTTTTTGTCGATACTTCTTTACCACATAAATCATAAGTTTTTACCAATAAACCTTAGCTATAGTCACAAAGGTTGTTTGTTACTTTTGCACGAAATTATGCCACTGAGACTATGCATTCAGGATGATTCGAACGTGATTATCCAGCCTTCGAGAAGCTTCATACGTGTTTCTAGTCCCTTAATCCGGAATAATCGTGGGTTCAACAATAAATTGGGAGTCCTTTTAACTGAACCAACCTTTCACCTCAACAACTACTTTATAACTAAAAATTAACAAAAAAATTTAATTAAAAAACGGGAGAAGCACAATACAACACCTGACCTTCTTTTGTTCGAAGAAAGATTAAAACGTCAGAGCTGCCATGGAAGTGAATTGCTGGTGGTCTATTTGCAAATCGTGCTAAATGCATTAGAGTTCAAGTTGAAGGTTTCCGAGTGCACAATGCACACGCAATAAAAAGGAAATTAAAATTTTGTACTAATTACATGGCCGCCTACCTCCGATCATTCAAAATTGCAGGATTAAATTTGCTAAAAATCCATGTTTAACACGTTATTGTTATGTTGACTTTTCGTGCGGTTAATGGCCAACAAACATAGACGCTGTAATTACCAATTAAAAATCAAAATTTATAAGCTCGTCAGGATTGAAAATTTGTTGCTAGGGACCGCTGCAATAATATTGCTTTATCATCTAATAACAGGAGGATATGACAAATTATGCTATTTTTTTGATAAGGGAATATTGACAAAAATGCCCGATTTACGAAAATTTACAATTTTTATTATGCACAGTTCATTAAGCAAGTTTTAAATAATGATTTCACGCTATATAAGCTACTATAATAATTTTCCCTTGCAAATTTGACGTCTCTAAAATTACTGCTTTATCATTCATCAAATTTGTTAATTGCATTAAACCACTTACACTCTGTCAACGCAGTGAATATATCCTGATGTAAGTACCTAATTAATTTGCGAAAATTTCATTGAGTAAAACCTCCACATATCGGAAGGAGACAAGTTAAAAATCAGGTTTACATTTAATACCACAATAACATGAAAAATCAGGCTTATATGTATGTGAAATTCAAGGTCCGTTGCCCTAAGTCTAGCCGATATTATTTCGCGCTGAGGATTTCTATAGGAAAAAAATCGCCTTTACAATACAGCAATTAAATATGATTTACAACAGTCAATAAGTATTTCCTATTATATATATATAATTTATTTCCTTTACTTATGAAATATTTAATTCTATTTTTTATTCTTTAAAAAAATGATGAACATTTTCACACCTCAAATACGAATATTTGCAGCAAGTTTAGGAGCAGTGACTAACCCAATAGGCAGCATTGCTTCAGGAGTGCTAGCCGAAGTGTGGGGCAGAAAACATTCTATACAAATCAGCAGTGTTCCCTTTATCGCTGGATGGATGCTTATAGGACTGAGTAGAGACGTTCCTTGGCTCTATGTTGGCAGACTGATCACAGGAATTGCAGCGGGTAGGCGCACGAACACAATCAAAATTAAATGAAAATATGGTGTTTGATTCAGGAATGTCTACTGCAAGTTTCACGTACGTAGGAGAAATTGCCACGCCAGATACCAGAGGGTTTCTGCAGACTTTGAGTCCTATTTTCGCCAGTTTGGGTATATTACTCACCTACGTATTGGGGTATTTGACTTCCTGGAGGACTATTGCCTTTATTAGCGTTGTTTTCGCCATTTTGACTTTGGTAAGTGAAATGTCTATAAGCTTATTCTAATATTTGTAGAATTCTTTAGTAAGTATTAAGGCGTCACTTTTCCTTCACCATCTTATCAAGAATCACTTTCCCCAATTAAATAGACTTCAATTTTAATTCTAATCATTATTTTTTCAGATTTCAATGCAGCTATTGCCTGACAGCCCCGCCCATCTAATAAAATCCCATGCTGGCCCAATAACACGCAACTGCAAAGCGTACAAATCCTACGTTTACTTCAACAGAAATGTGGCCACTGCTGAGCAAGAAATTAGGGAACTCACTACACGTGGGTAGACGTACTTATTACCTTAATACTTTTTATGTTCGATTTGGATTTTAGGAATAAACAGTTCTGAAAAGGTCCAGCAAAAATCTCTTAGAGAACTATATTTGAGCCCAGAAACTGTGAAGCCTTTCTTCATCCTAGTGGTGTTGTTCTTGCTGCAAGAGTTAAGTGGAATTTACACCATCCTCTACTACGCTGTTCAATTCATCGAGGAAACGCACTTGAAAATCAACGATTATTTATCGAGTATTTTCGTGGGAATAATTCGGTTCGTCATGTCTATAGTGTGCGCTTTGCTCATCCAGAAAATAGGCCGCAAGACCCTCTGCACTTTTTCCAGCTTAGGAATGACTATATCAGTATTAGTACTCGGACTTTACGTGAAATACTACGAAATTAACAGCACGAAAACAAGAATCTTAACTTTACTCCCTCTTGTTTGCATCATATTTAACGTGTTTTTTTCCATGATGGGAATGCTGCCCATACCTTGGGTTCTAGTAGGCGAAATGTTCCCCCTTAGAGTGCGACCTATCATGGCGGGTGTGGTGATATGCATCGCTCAGACCTTCATCTTCGTTTGTGTTAAAATGTACACTAGTATGGTGGATTTCTTAGGATTTAGTGGGACTATCTTTAGTTTCTTCGCAGCGTCAGCTTTGGCAATGATGTATTCTAAGTATGTACTACCAGAGACGAAAGGGAAGACCCTCGATGAAATCGAGGCCTACTTTAGGGACTCTAGGGATAGTGGGAGAAAAATTAGTGGAGTTAGCAATAGAGGTTTTAGTGTTAGTTCGGAGAATATGTCCGTAGTAGTGCGGTGATACTGGCTGTTGTTTGTTACAGGGCATGAATGAGTTACATTGTGTTGAATTGTTGTATGGAGACTGCTAGATTAATAATAAGTGTTAGATCTTTCATAAAGATTGTGTATATAGTAGTACTGACGTTGGTTTATTAAGAATTTAAAGCAATTTTGTAATTCAGTTGATTGCTACGTTTTTATACGGTTAAAGAGAAATTCGAAAATGGAAATTGAACTTTTCTTACGAATCGATCACGTTATTTCTGTAAACAGGTATATTCAAGATTAGATAAATTATTTTCCGTTCAGCCAAAATTTATCCTTCAATATCGAAAAATTGATTTATGAAGCTGTCTCCTTTCAGGATACCCATCGAAATATGTTTTGGACACAATGTCGGAGTTATTATTACTTTGAATAAAGTATTCCAACATATCATCTTTTTATTTCGTAAGACATTTTGCCAATAAATATGGCCGAATATTAAGCATAAAATCATACACTTGCTGCATGAGAAATAGATAACTTACAGTTTGTTAATTATTTTTTCAATAAATCACAATGGTGTTCAGCCACACCTCCTACCGCTCGAAAAACCATTGAGCCCTTTAAACATCCAATCCTTAAAATCAAGTTTTTTAAATTAAAGAAATATAAAAAGAAGTTGATACATTTTATACATGAATCACGCATAGTATCATCGAATCTTGATATCTTGTGGAAGACTCAGGATACATAGATTATTCTAGTACTGCGTGATTGAAATTATTTTCTCATCAGAAAACATGATAAAACTCCATAAATTAATCTGGTTTACTTATTCATGAGCATATCTCACCTTCTTCATTTATTTTCATACATAAAATAAAATATTATATACCAAGGTTGTGAACTACATTATTATGACTGGAACGTCAAATTTAAATCCCGAAGCACTGAGTTGAGAGATTTAAGACGTGAGAGTCATAAGCAATTAAGTAATCCCTGTGTATTATATAGTTTTTTCTATTTGTAACATTAACTAAATTTTATAAAATTACGATAAACTTACCTAAATTAAGCATGAATTAGATCCAAAACACATAAGATAAAATCTTGAATCGTTACATCTGCGACGTTTCATTTGACATCAAACTAGGTGAATAATGAGTCATATGCGTGTGATTGTTGACCTGTTACTCAGATATTTTAGAAAAGAAATGAAAAAATGTATTTTACAGTCCGACACAGAATAATGGTGTCTTTTAAAGCTAATGGAGGGAAAAATATATTGCTAGCACCACATCGATTTCTGCTATTTGAATTTCCAAGTCTAGTTCTTGTCCTGTTCGTAGAACCTGAAAAACTAGTTCTCTCTTTGACTTTTATAGCTATATGAAGTAGATGATCTCTGAAATCATTTGCTATTCTTTTCTATTTGATAGCACAGGACGTTTTTCTTCGCCAGAAAAATGGGGTTCTTGCTAATTCCCAATTCTGTTGAAACATTCCGCATACTGATGCCACCTCTAAAATGAACATGTATTGGGGTTTCGTGCTCGAGTCGAGGACTGATTTTTCCAATAGGATGTGCACGAAGCTTGGCTCATTAAACTAGGGCCTTCCTGTAGAAATAAAATAATCTGTAATAACTTCGAATAACATATTATACTCTTAGTTTTTCAACTTAATAAAAATGAATCATAATCATCATTACCAATTATCACAAACCAGATCCCTCGATCTCCCCTCCAGCCCCATGTAGCCATGTAGTCTCCATCAGAAGCGACTGAATGAGGGGCGAATCGATTTTCTGCGCCGGCCACGAACTCGGTGACGTCACGGGCACAGACGATCCGCATTTGTTTTCCGGCTCCCGAGTCATCCGAGACCCGATTCCTGCGTTCCAGGAAATCGAGACGTTCTTTTGTTTCGCGATCGGGAGATCCATCCGTGGAGGCTGAGGTAAGTTTATATGGGTCAAAATGGGTGATTTAACGATTTTTGGGAGTTGGAAAGTGTTTTTTTCAAAAGAAATATGCAGTTTAAAGAATAAATGTTTGTATTGTCTTGTACTGGGAAGTGAATAAGGGCTGTCGATACTAGGTTTTTATTTTTTGTTGTTCAAGGTTGTGCTCGAGGTTAAATGTGAGGTGATTTATTTTTAGATATTGCAAGTTTTGTTTTGTGTCTGTTATAATATCTTTATTAATAAAGGTAAAATCGTAGCATTTTTCAGAATTACTTGTCTATTCGTGTTAGGAAAAATAAGTGAGGATTGGATAATCCTGGAGATGCCATTCAGGCTTATGAAAGTCTTGGAAACAATGTAGTTTGAAGTACGATATTGAAAGTAAATTTCGAAGTTTTGGATAAAATTAAAAAACTTTCTAAACAGTTTAACATTCTTGATAAGCTTGGCATCACTGGTGGTCTCTCTGATAGCATACTAAAATCACGAGTTGCCGTAAAGAAACATGCTTTTTCTAAAAACAAAAGATGGGGGCTGCGTTGCCATTTTTTGGACTTCGAAAGAATTTTTTACTGTGGAACTTTTGTCTTGCTTTACGTTTTCAGTGAAACCATTCCTTATAGTGAAACTATAAAAATTGACACCCTGTATTATATATTTCGCTACCATAGAATTATTACATTTGATATCAAGATGGCACTTTTTTTCAAACAAATGCTTTCACCCCAATTTAATGACTCATATTCACACACAGGGAGGGGGGAATTTCTAGGAGTACAGGTGTATATTTACCCTAATGTTTCAACCCTTATATTAAGGTGCGTGAGTCATTAATAATCTCAATAAAACGCGTTTGACTTTTTACATGCGAATGGTTTCATTATAGGAACCTCTATCAGTATCAATATCAAATTGTCGCGGACAAGTAAGCAGAGAAAGCTCTTTCCTCCCTTCGCTGCAATAAATTAAATTTACCACAGTTATAGCCGATTGTGGATTATTGAATTTCCTTTCTAGACAAAGATCAGCAATTTTAATGTAATAAAAAGAAATTCGCCATGGTATACTCATGGATTATGGGGCTCTCCCTGGTGGCCTTTGGCTGTACACAAAACTTGGAACTCCAAACATCCCTTAACCTTGATTATAGAGGTAAGTTTCATATAGCTCAAAAAATCTAATAAACCCCTATTTTTAATGACGGGATCTAGGTTCTGACCTCTTTGTAGGTCAAAGTTCAATCCATAAGAGGAATTAACCGGATCACTGATTTTATGATATATTGCTTTTAAAGTTCACTCTTTTGACATTTTACTATTTCCGCTCTTTGCCATAACATTTAATCTATTTTTAAACAGATACCACAGAGTCACCCAGAATTGCCACCCCTGTAACCGAGATAGTTTCCGATAAGACCAGCGAAAAGCTCATTGCTAACAGCTTTAGAAACGCTCTAAATTTTCTCATATCTCAAAGGTACTCATTCTTAATTCTTCAACATAAAGTAAAATATTTATAATATGTTTGTAAAATAGAGAGAGTGATTGGGGTTGGCGCAATGATACCCCAAAGGTCCTAACAGCGTTGAAACTTATGCAATCATACGGAGACCTTTTGAAAGGGTTGTTGCCAAGTGCCTTGGAATTACAGCTATCAAGCAAGCAGATGGAAGTTGAAATTGTAATCATGTTGTGGAGGTCTGGTTAGTTTAATCTTTAATCCGAATAAAACTGATTTAAGACGTATTTTAAAGACATCATGAAGTCCCAATTTCTCCAGTGCAACTGGCTGAATACTGCCTCTCATTGAGCGCCCTTTGCTACGACCCCAGACAATTCCATGGGCATGATTTAATTGGGACTTTGCAGCACCATGAAGCTCCAATGGATCTTGGTTTGTAAAGTATTTTATGCATTTAGTTGAGTTAGAACGTTGTTGTAAGATTTTTTACATTAGCAGTAGTATAGAGGAGATGTCAATTGATCTTGGTAGCTGCGTTCAAAATTCGCGCTATTGAGATCACATTTTAACGCCAAATAAGATGCAATTTTTCCTCTACTTTCTCAACTAGATTTCGCCTACTCTACGTTAGCAGCCTGCACTGCCAGGGCACACGTCCGGAAAAAGCAAATCCGAAGATTGCTGGACATTGCCAACACAGCCAAAGACCACAACATCGGTAAGATTGTCCGCAAAGCCATAAATTCACCCCCATCGCCCATAATCACCCCAGTTCCCCTCGACTTCTCCACAAGTATTGTTCTTCACGGCTTTTAGATACAGTCGCCATGACCATTTTGGCCTTAAGGTGCATCGTAATGGACCATCGCCACAGGAATCTGCAGCACTCCCTCAGGAGGCCCAGCATTGGATTGGCCAGACAACAGCAACCCGATGGAGGATTCGGGAATTTATATAATACGGCCTTGGTCATGCAGGTATCGGCTTTGTTTCACTGCCGCTTCAGCTCATTTCGATGCCAACCGAACTTTATCTATTAAATACGAAATCAAATTTCAACGTTCCTTTCTTCTTTAGGCTTTAGATGACTTAACAGAGCTAAAATCGTATTGGAACAAAACGGCTGCCAGATCCTATTTGGAGTCCCGGCAAGACCCTGATGGGGCATATACAGACGCGGGGCTCACCTCTGATGTGCTCTTAGCCCTTATCGACAAGGGGCTAGGGGAAATTCGGCTTTTGGAGTGTGGAAGACATGATGCAGACTACGAAAACAATGGTGATAAAATGAGACTTCAAGGTTTGCTGGTTAACACTAGGTTTTGCAGTGGAAATTGAGGGCCTGACCAAATCTCTATCATCTCACGGCAACGACAGCGAAATCAGGAATGTTACAATTACCTACACGCTCTGGATTGGGTCGAATGTTACCGAAAATTTCACCATTTCCATTACGGCGCCTAGGAATACTTCATTTTATTCTGTCATGCAGGTAATAAGTGAAGAATTTCTTGTAAATTTACTATAAATTGTTAAAAGTGGTTAGAGGCATTAAGTAAGGAAATGAAATTTCAATCTAAAATAAAAATATGAAGGCATAAAAATATTTAGGGAGAGAGCAAATGTGGCCGAAATTTCGAATATATGTTTCCTTATTCGTAACACTAATACGTCAGACAAAAATAAGAACCAGCAGACAGCCACATTCTGACGCAAATTTTTCAGATTGCTATGGAAATCGATTCTCATTTTACATTTGAGGCTACAGAATGGCCCAACGGTCATTACGTACATTCTTTAGCTGGATACAAGGAAGAACCCATGGGGTACAATTATTGGTTATTGTATAGATTGCCCGAAATTCCAGACCCATCAGTACCTCCTGCCAATCAGTTGGTAGCTCCTGTGGGTAAGTTTCGTGTTGGAAAACTCCTGCCCCTAATCCCTCTATGTAGTGATCATTGATTAATGTGATTATTTTAGGGGTGGATGATTTGCTAATAGAAGAGGGAGATCATTATCTGTTCTGGTATAAGAAATTGTAAATTTGGAGCAGAAACGCTATTAAAAAACAATCAGAGGTTCGATTTGAGTGTCTTGAAATATGTTTAATTGTTAGTGTCTTGTCCTGCTTTAATTATATTTTCTTTCAAAGAGTTAATAGTTATCTTCGTAGTATTAAGATTCATGTAAAATGCAACTTTTCAGTCTTTATTAGTCATTATTTAAGAGTTATGTCGATATATTTATACTTATATAGCTTTACTCTTCTACAGTGGGTCAAAAAAGGCAGGAATATCTCAAAAATTTTGTAACGCGATTCATTAAAATTAGGTGGATTGGATTCATCAAAACTCGTAGGACCTTGTGAAAAAGCAACAGTTCGAATTTTTGTGCAAGGAAGGGCATAAACATCGATTTTTCATTAGGTTCAATATACTTACTTGTGACAATCCCCCAAATATCATTAAATGACGTTAACCAATTTTTGAGGCAATAACGATATCCCACATTTTTCGACCCTCTGTAAAAGCTTAATACCAAGTACATGTAAAAAAAGTATATTATTCCTCACTCACTTTCATATATGTATTTAAAAATAAGGCCCTATTTCTCTTACAAATCTTGCTGGTACATTTTATGCGTAAGATTGTGTACGTATAATAAAAGCGAGTTTGGCTGACAATACCCTTTTCAAACGATTATTTCTACGTTGGAATAATATAGGAAGAGATGTAGCTTAAAGTGGCAATTGTTAATCAAAGGCAAAATTTGTTCGATTATTTTTTCTATGTGTTTATATCAATCTATAAGAGCTTCTTGTGTAATATACAACATGTGTGATCATTGCAGTGCTAATAACAATAAAGTATTCGGTTCTCTAAGGGGAGAGTCTCATTTAGTTAAAAGTTCAATGGCTAGAAGAAGCCAAAATAGCCATAGAAACGTCGGAAACAGCGTTTCCTTATATTTAGACTGCTTCTTAGTAGTTTATTATTAGAGATGGAAAAAAAGTTGAAATATGAAAATAGGTTCGACTATATTCCTAAGTGGCTAGAAAATATTGTATAAAAACAGTAGCTAAGACTAGCTATGATTTTCAGGACAAGAGTAGGAACATACGCAGCCATTCGGATTTTAGCACATACAGTGAATCAAAAAAGTATTTGCACACCCCTACTTTTTAAAATATATGAAAACTGAGGAAACCTATCGTCATTTCTAATATCATGTTACATAAGATTTACGTAAATTAGAGACAATTCATCAAAATATCTTGTAACCACGTGTATAAAAACATTATAAACGAAAAATGTATCCCAAGTAAGTATTTGCACACTTTGACATTTACTGGCAAAAATTTTGTTTATATATTTTTTGCATGAACCACAATTGTTTTTTTTTATCAAAATAAGAATCTTAGTGCTATATCTGCACAAATTCGGCCAATTTAAAATTTATCAGTATAAAGATAAGTCCGAAAAAAAATAGAACTATCCAAACGTGCAAGGATAATCTGCCTTCATGAGAGTGATAAGTTACTGAATAACGGTAAACAGTGTTAAAGTGATATTTTTGGCAGTTTGTTGTCATCAAAAGACAAAAACTAAGCCTCACTTCGAGAGACCTAGCAAACTGAACGCACGAGAAAAGCGATCTATAATTAAAGAAGCTCAAAAAATCCATACGTTAGAGCTCAAGCTTTAGCGTCTAATATGGTAACCACATGCGGAAGAAATGTCCGTCCCCAAACCATCAGAAATGTTCACCATTCGGCTTCTCTTGGAGAACAGTAAGGAAAAAACCTTTCATTTCTGAAAAGAATCGTCAGAGATGTTTACAGTTTGCCAAAACTTGCATAGATAAAATCATTTGAAGTGTTCGAGACATCGTTTTTTCTGGTAAAAATAAATGTTTAAATTTTTTCGGTTCTGAAGGTAAACGTTTTGTGTGGAGGAAACCAAACACAGAGCTGAAGAATTTCGGTGACGGTGAAGCACCTTGAGGGGAAGCGTCTTAGTTTGGAGATGTATGGCATACAACGAAGTATGAAATCTGGCCTTTATTAATAGAATAATGACAGCCAGGAGTTAAATGCACATGTTGAGCGATAATTTAATAACAAGTCCTGTTAAATTAAATAAAGAAAATAGTTTTTATTTTCAACAAGACAATGACTCCTAACATTGAGTCAAGTTGACGAAGGAGTGATTATTGTACAACCTTCCCCATAGATTTTTGACTCCATCACAATCTTTGGATGACTTAGAAAATTTACATAATACTCTGGACATACAAATTAGAAAACGGCACATTTCCAACAAAGATGATTTAAAGAAAGTGCTGCCTGAAGAGTGGTCAAATATCCCTTTAGAATTCATACAAACTGTTATTCATTCCATCCCTGGAATACTAAAGGCCATTATTGATGCGAATAGGATGCATGCGAAATATTAGAAACTATTTTTGCTAACTTATCGTGGTTTAACTAAGTCAGTTTCATATTGTGCAAATACTTATTTGAATCAAAATGTGTATATTTATTTTTTATAGCATTTATGACTTAATTTAGGAAAAAGTTTTTGTTATTAATATGTTGTTTCGTCTAAATGTATACAAGGTGCATCAGAAATAAGTACATTAATTTTAACTGATGGTAGAACTTTTCAAGGATAATAAATTTCTTTAATACTTTTTTTTCAATCATTCTTCATTATCAAGATAAAATTTAAAATAGTTTTGAACAAAATTCATTACCCGGTACTGAGCTGTTCAACTAAGCGATAAATACATACCAAAAACAGCTGCAAAAAAAGCTGGCAGGTTTCTGTACTTATACTGAATTCTTAACGTCTAAAATGTGTTATGATTATTGTTAATTTATTTTTTAAATTGTAATGTAAGGTTTACTTATATAATTTTCCGAAGATTTTCAATCACATGCACAAAAGTTCGTTCGTTAGGAGTTTGACGACTCGGAAACTTTTGTAAGTAGATCATGCAAACTACAATGGTGTTTTGCACCAAATGCCAAAACCATATCTATGTATTCACTATTTGAAAAATGAACCATTTTTAACAGATTTAAATTAATTCACTTGTCGAAACATCGAACGATATAAAGCGATACAAAATAAATTTGATTTGTTGACGAGGTAGGCGTAGCAGCAGTTTAATCTTTAACTCCCAATTTGGAAAATAGTTTTAATTCTGCAACAAGAGTAATTGGCACAACATGAATTTTAAGAAGCGAAACGTTAAAATAAAAAAGTGGTTTTAGAAAAAAATGGTACAGAGAAAAAAAATTGCTCTCAACGAGATTTCTCACTGGTTTAAATTAATGTACTTATTTCTGACACACCCTGTATGTTAAAATACTTAAAATGACGATAAGTTTGCTTAGTATTCATATATTTATGTACTATTTAAAATAATAACTGTGCAAATCCTTTTTTGATCCACTCTATAATTACTGTGAATGCGCAACATGACATGTATGTTAAAGCAATAATAAAATAAATTTTACTTGACACACTAACTCACAAAGGCCCTTCATCTATAGGGCTACGGGAGAGCAAATGGAGTATTGATTGTCCCTCGCAATTTTAAACAAACATTTAATTAACTCGTTATTATTATACCAACTGTCATACAAACTATTGCTACTCACGTTAAGGATCAGCTTCGTTCACATCATAAGTCCTCCTGACCCTTCGGGCGTCCCGAGCATACACGACGTCAAAGCGTCAAACCATAACAAACCGACTTTTAACACTTCGATTTTTACCCACTTTCAGACCGGCACAATCTTTCGCGAACACTCACTACATCTCTATGAAATTAAGTATTAATTCGCATACAATTTTGTGGTTTTTTCCCGAAGTTTTTGCCGAAATTTTATATTTTGAATCAGCGACGCGGAGAAGCGTACATACCATTTGCCAACCCACGCGCAATTGTTTTTTCGCAAAACCTACTTGGAATTAGAGCGGTGACGTCGGCGGCGTTGCGTGCGACACTGACGTGGTGAGGTGCACTGAAATATGGAAGCTGTGTTGAGAAAATTCAGATGGTGAGCAAGCAGTATTAGTGATATTGTTGACAGAGGGGCGTCGACGGAGTGCTGGTGATCGCTGGACTGCCACCACTACACCTTACAGTGCGGGAAAAGGTGAAAATTTGTTGGCAAGACGGAGGCAATTGAGAAACTTGCGGAAGAAAGATGACGGCAGTATAATGAATGAACGAAATCGTTTATTCCCAACGTCAAAGTCGCGACATAACCTCCAGCGGATCATGAGACATTCCAGTGTCTGTCTGAATCGGTTCGACAAGAGGGAGTCCAAAACTCGCAGGTTTTGCCCTAAGGGAGAGACAGTGCTCCGCAAGATGTTTGGGCTCCAAATCCAAGGTAAGTATCATATGTAAAAGGGCATATCGCAATGAACAACATAGAAGAAGTATTGACTAAGGAGAAGCACTTTAACGTCATAATAGGCGTGTTGGATTATGGGGAGAAAACGAGAGGATAAGAGAACTGGAACACCTGAGGAGTTTTGGTGAGTAGGTGTCTGAGGCGACTCTTGCCTACGACGCTTCTGGCCAGGGCCACATATTGTGGAGGAGACTGCCTGGGGTAAATTCCCGCTCACCAGAAGACCAGACCGGGTGTGTTGAGAGATTTTACCTTGTAGGAGAACAGGTGGGTGATGAATCGTAAATATGGGGCGTTGTTCAGTCAGTTTAAGATTATTAGAAGATCTAGTTATTAATGCTTTGTTGTCGAACAAAACACTTAAGTAAACAGATTTTACCAACAAAAATCAATTTAAAACCCGTTCATCGTACATAAAAATGTATTCCTTACATTATATTACAATACTACCTAACATAATAATTAATATTATTATATAAAACCGAGAAGTAAACATCACGAATCTCGCAATAAGAACCACCACACGCATCTACGTATATCTTCGTATCAGTGAAGTTATATCACATTAAAGGTAGCTATATGTATTACATACCTCTATAGTATAATATGATTATTACGTTACAGCTAAAAATGACTAGAAATTGAGCTTGTATAATGATTCATTACGTTGTTTATATACGTCTAAAAAGGACTACATAAGTACCACAACCTCTGAGCTGAAGAAAGTAGTCAATTCATATCAGTTGCTTGGAAAAGTATCGTTAAATTTAATTACCTAACTAATGATAATTATAATGAAAGACAAGCTCGACAATAATTAGCTGAACCTATTACAAGATAAAATTTTATTGGTCTTGGATACACCACCAAATTAAGCCAAAATATATGCAGTAAAATTCAAAGGGTTTTATCACCTCTTCCCCTCGGGGGAGGCAATTTTGTAAATGGCACTATAAACCTTCTCCTGCACCTCCTTGATCCTCTCTTTCATCTCACTATTAAAAGGGTCAAAACGCAGCAATCTCTTCTTTCTTCTGCAAGCAAGAGCTCTTTTTATAGCGAAGATCGATCACCCAAACTCACCTGTAAATGCCCTCTTTGCGCTCAATGGCGCAATCGAACTTCTTGGCAGGCACGTAAACGCCTAGGAAATGTATCACAGATTTGAGAGTATATTCAGTGTTGGCTACCAACTGCTCATAGAAGATTACGTGTAAAGGGCCTGTGAAATTGTGCAACCAGTCCATGCTCAGCTGTTGCCATCCTCGGAGGTTATCCGTCACGAACTGCTTCCAGTCTAAAAAAAAGAATTTAGCTTACTTTAAGCACAAGATTAATTCGAGTACATTTCCCGTTAGATCTTCTATATCTGTCAGGAGAAGCGAATCCAATGTGGCCACCACTTTGCCTATTGAACTCGGCATGAATAGCCTTATCTGGGGCTCGCACCAGCAAAACCGCCTTTGAAAACATGCTCCTAGCGTTGTTGCCCCACTCATGAGTTTTCACAGCCAGCACTGAAGAATTCACAATACTCTCAGCGGGAAAACCGTTTTTCAATAGTCCATAGTCCTTGTACACTGACCCTGTGTAATACCCCGTAGCTTGCTGAAGCAGGTACCTCAGCCAAGTGTTCCCGCTGCCCGGAAAGCTGACCAGAGCCACCGGTTTTTGAGGCCCCAAATCTTCCTCTGAGGGCACAAATTTCAAGTCAGAACACCACTGAATTCGGGATCTCTTCAACACGGGCCTCAGAGCCCCAGAGCTGTAGTCGTAGTTGGTTTTCAGTCTTCTCGGTATTTGGGGCCTTTGGAAGCTCACGGCTTTGTTCTGTTGCAAAAGGAATTTTTAAGGATTCCACGTCAATAGGTAACTCGGCTTACCTTAGAACCTAAGGGGATGTTAGCCTTCTTGAGCCCATGTAAGGAGAATGCAGAAAGCACCACCACTCCCACGATATAGCTTACGATTAGGAGGGCAAACAGGCAAAATTTGAATCTGCTAAGGACTGGCATTTGGCCATTTTTTTTTTGGTATAAATGGTCCCACTGTGATGATGTGTTTTCAGTGCATCAAACACCCTGTAGTTTTACAACTGAACGGATCGCGTTCATTTCGGAGAGTTTTGCCACGCTTGCTCACGCAATTTTGGATTGTATTTACTTTGTAGCTTCGCGTGTTTGTGTCTGTTACTCCCAAAAAGCCTTCACATTCTTTAACTCACCGTTTGTTTATGACTTAATCCCCAGACCCTCACCATTCAACTTCCATTCGCCTCGCACATTTCCATGTACAAAAATTCGAATAAAGACTCAAAAAACCGAGCAAATTTCTCGATATTAAATGCTAATTTGCCTGATAAACTTAGACCGATTTGCTGTTCCAGACTTGAATGAACTTTGTCCTATCCTATCTGGGTTAGACCGGGACGTCGCCAACGGTGATCGGACGGCGTCGACTCTCTGGATGCCGGGCGTCGTTGTGCAGTGGCGCACGCTTCGTTTTAGAGTGTAAATTTATAAACAAACTAGTGCTAAATTTAATCGAAAGTACTTGTTTGTTTGAAGAAGAATAATCTCCAGTTAGACCTGCTTATTGACCGTAAATTTAATATAAACGTTTTTTGGGGCAATTTATCGTTAACGTCGCAATTTGCCGGTTATAAACGTAAAATGTGGAAATTTGAACAAGATCCTTGGCAAAAACTAATAACCAGCGTGTTCCAAAAGATGTCGCCTCTTGATACTGCCATCTGTCGGTTTGTTTACGTTTTAATGGTTTAAATAATCGAAGTTTTCTATTTATAAAATTGCGGAAATAAATTGGGTTTTGTAACACTTTGCTTAATTCGGACTCTTATTAACGCAATTAAGTCAATCGAAATCCCAGAAGAATATTATAATGTTTATATTCAATAGGCTTCAAGCTGTGACCTAAACTAATACTTTCCTAATTGTAGAGAGTCGTAATAGCTGTAAACAGCAAATTGTATGTTACTTCACATCTCCTGGTTACCTTGCTACATCTCCAGCAAGTTTATTGATTTTTCCTAATCAAGTTTCTTATCTAGACATACCTCTAACTGGAGAGGCCTTCTCCAATGCTCAACCTTCGAAATTAACACTTTGTGCACCACCACACTCCTCCATATTGCTTCCCTGCACTATGACATATGTTTCGATTAAAACAAAATAAAACTTTGTGCGTTTATTTATTAGAAAACTACAATCTCTCAAGCAATACTTTAATAACCTAAAAACAGTCAAGATAATAATCGAGAGGAATATATACATCATTAAACACTTCCACTCATTACAGAATCACCACAAAAACACATTTGTTAAACACGAAACCTAATCACACAACCCGCCTTACTTCAAAGAACCTTTTTAAGTACCAAACTTGTGCAACCGTCATTGACACCAAAATAACTGCCTCAAAGAAAGACCAGGCCACTACCCGGGAATTGGTGCTCTCGTTTATCGCTCTATGAATCCTATCTCTAACTTGCATATACTCTTGTTCTTGTTTTACTCCAGTTAGAGATGCTGTAAAAACAATGTTAATGCTAAAAATACATCAATAAAAAAATTACTAACATGACAACTCTTTAATCATCTCCTCAAGCTTATTGGCTGATTGGCCCTCTTCTTGAGCTACTTGTTTCGGGGGCTCACCCACAGAAACATCAAACATGACCACTTTTGGAGTCATAGTTGACATTTTGTTTGAGAAGCAGAAAGTGTAGATTCCGGGGAAGTGGGCGGCGAATGAGTATTTTCCAGAGGTCTGGCGCTCTTCTTCGTATATGACCTTAGCATCAGGGCCAAGAATTCTGACGTCAATGTCCAGGAAACCCCCTTCGGCTATTTGAAAGCTTAGACCTAAGATAAGTTAAAAGTGGTTCAGATACTTGCTGCAAACGAATTTTTAGACTTAAAGTAGCACTAAAGTGGGTAAATTTAGGATTTGTTAAGTGTTTAAAAGCAAAAGTATGGTGTACATACCAAGTTTGGTGCCAGCTTCCACTTTTTCAAAGAAACATTCTTCAGCATGAGCGTCTACTGTAACGATATAGGCTTGAACTTGTGATATAAATAAGATAAATAAGCCGGATAATAAAGGTAAATAGGGCATATTTATGGAATTTTTAAACATTTTTAAACTTAAAAAAATTAGAAATGTTCATCAGCCACGTAATTCTTAACCTCAAAATTGATGAAGAAAAGACGTTAAAGTCAACTCCTACATACACGTACAACAATTTTGTCAATAATTATCTTTTTCTACCTCCTAACATTAAACAAAGACATGATGACCTTAACATAACAATTTTTTAGTTGCCACACTCGATGATAGAGGACGCGCTAATGCGAAATAAAAATATACCTAACCTTACATTAATTGTCAATATTTTTTTAGTAAAATGCATTAGTTTTAATTTCCAATTATAATGAATTAAAACGTAACAACAAATAAAAAAAACACGACATGTCTGAGACTGTAGTAGAGCTCCTCTTCTTCGATACATTTGCCCATGATAGCACTGAAGTAGGTGCCCCCTTTCGTGCCCCAAACATCAGCTAAGTAAATGAATTTTACAGGAAATCAACTTAGATTTGGTCCAATTCCCTAAGCCGGTGTACGTAACTGAGGTCCGCATTATCCCTCTGGGGGCGAGAGTGCAAGCAGATTTTCCAGGGGGAGTGCGATTAGGTGCCACAAACCCCAGTCAGTTTCAAATTGAATTCTTTGTTAATGACTTAGGAAAGCCTGGGGCTAGTACATTTGAAACTTTGGGTTCATTTGAGTATGATCAGAATGGCAAAATTAATTTGGAGTGTACTGCTGAAGTATCCAATAGAAAGATTCCTACTGATGGCTTGGTATTAAAGGGTAAAGTTGTGGCTAATTTAGTTTGGTTAAGACTTCTCTATTAAGAATTATTTGTTTAGGGCTCTATACAACAATCACTTTAGCTGTTTATGGGACATTAACTAAGAATCTGTCTGACCAATTAATTCAACCTATAGTAAACCCCACAATTCCTAGCCAGCCAAATACAATTGCTGATTCACAGCAAATTGTTCTAGGTAACACTGTAGAGCCAGAATGGCCACAGGAATGTGTACCACAGCAGCAAATAGGTATTCTTTTAATATAACACTGTTTTAGGTATAATTTTTCTGGTGATTTTAGCTGATTTTACCAGTCAGGCAACCACAAATTTCCAATCATATGGGCACAATCCTGAAACTTACACACAGTCCCAGCCGGAATATACAGAGTATTATGCTGATACTCCTAAGGATCCTAGAAGCTATCATCACAGCTCAGAACCAGAATGGGATAAGTCAAGAAGCAGGGAGAGTGATAGAGAGAGAGGCAGCAGGGATGTGTATCAAGTGAGTTCTGTGTTTAGTCAGAATAAATATAAGAATTTCATATTTCATGTACAATTAAAAAGGAAAGGGAACATAATGACAGGCGAGATAGGAGGTATTCTCAATCAGATAGTCGAGATAGAGAGAGAACTTCTAAAGATTATCATGAGAGCAGCAGAGATAGAGAAAATTATGATAGAGACCATGATAGAGGAGATTACAGGTTAGTAAATGTTAATGTTAGAAAATTCCACTTCAATCTTTGTGTTGTTTAGGAGCGAGAGGGATAGGAGTGACTGGGAAGACAGGGACAGGGATAGGCAGCATGACAGGGAAAGGGGGAGGGATAGAAGACATGATGATGGTTATAGGAGATCTGCAAGGTTAGTATTTGATTGTTTTAAAATTGCTAACTGAGTGAGATTTATAACAAGATATCGGGATGATCGTGAGGACCGAAAACGCCCAAGATCACCACCAACACATCAAAGCCCTAAACAACCACATTCTCCTGGAATTTCTGAAACCAATAAAGATGGTTCTGCCACTACTCAGGTGGAACCGAATGAGGAAACTTCTGAAAAATCCCGGAGAGAATCTAAGGAAGAAAAGCCAGTAAAGAAAGTTGATGAAGATGAGCCAGCAAAAGATGTGAAATGCTATTTTAGAGATTTTTTCTCTTTTCAAAACTGTTATTTTTAGGTTGAAACCCCTCCAGTTGAAGAAACATCTCTGATGGATGTAGAGGAGTTTGAGCCGATTTTAAGTGATGAAGACATATTGGATGACAATGATCATTACCAAGAAACTGAGTATGACTATACTGCCTATACTAATAATGATGATATAGTGCGGCAGTTTAATCCAGGTATGTTTCAAACTTTTTGGTTTGAAGCCTGAAGAGTGCTTTGTGGTTCTAGGTGTGAGTCAGTTAAAGAAATATGCTCCAAAAGAGACCATTTTGGTCACAGATGGTTGTATCAAAATAGAAGAAAATCTTAAAACCACCATTGGCATTGTTGAAGATTATTTCAGGTCCAGCATAACCAAATATCAGTTAGATAGCTTTAGTCAACTTAACACAGAGATAAAAGAAGAATTTGTGCATTTGTGTGAAAAGTTTATTGGAACAGTAAGTATTAAATTTCTCTCATAACAAACTAAGCAGCAAGCAAGTGGAGATGTCCAGTTCCTCCTAGTGGATGCTCACTTTTTATTTATCTTTTCAGAATTAATTTAAAGCAGTCACTTGCTGGCAGCATTCTGAAAACTATACAATATTTATTCAATACTTAATTATTAGCCAAATGATTTTTATTTTAGATCGGAGATGCAGCAACAATTCTTAATTTAATTAAAGTCTATGACACATTACAATCATCTCCACGGGAAGAAAATGCAGATCTGTCCAATCAAACCACATTTATCATTGAAACTATTTGCGATTGGGCTCGGATAGCTTTAAATTATGACATGGCAAACTGCCAGGACCAACCTGCATATAAAATACGCCACATTAAGTGCGGAGTCAGGTAAAAGTTGTCTTTATTTAATTTTCAGATTATTCTACTGTTGGACTTTCTTAGACTTGCAGAACTGCTGAGTAACAGCCAGGACTTCATTGAATATCTTCACAGCAAAAATATCATTATTCACAGTGAATTACTCGATTTATACCATCGAGATTTCATGGCCCTTTCCATCAAATTGATGATCCTCAAAGCCTTGGATACATACCTTCTTCATAAGTTCTCAGTAGAGCAATTTTTCATGGATTGCGGGTATAAAATCATTATTGAGGCTCTTCAGAAAAATCCTTTGGTACGCGAGAAGTTCTCGTTAACCTCGATTTTAAAGAAACTCAATTTGTATGAGATTCTCTCCAAAATGCACAGCATTTTAAGCAAACTCACTAATGTGTCTCATGATGTGTTCGCTGAAGAAATTAACCTAATAACTAAATCTCTGAATCAAATTCTCAATTACTGCAATAGCGATCCTTTTGTCATGTCTCAGCCCAAGAGATTTCTACCCGTAGCTTCCCAGTTTGAAATAATGCGCGCAGACACTCAAAACCTCCTAGTACATTACTTTAAAATATTCCACCTCTTGCAGTGCTTTATTCTGTTATTGACTTGTCCCAGCACTTTAAATCTACCCGCAATAAAAACCCCAATTTTCGAAATTGTCTCTGTTCTCTTGGAAACTCCTGAGGGTTTGGAGTATCTCTCAAACAATGCTGAAGCTCTTAATGTGCTCTTGAAGTGTCTCTTGAGAACAGATGAGGAGATGCAGTATAGCATCAATGAAAACATTGAGTTGCATTCGCACAATTTAGGCCTGAAAATTGCCTATAAAATCCAATGTTTGTATCACGTGGAGTGTTTATTGGACGTGGGATCTAAGGCTGGTTTTGATTGCGATTCTAGTGAGGTGATAGACGAGTTGCACAATATGTTTTGTCTGACGTTTAATTCAGTCGGAAAGTTTGCGGTTGGAGAAGTGTTGGGAATGGGGGACAATATCATGTGTTTGCTGCAATTTTCTGAGGATCGTAAATCGTTGAAACAGTCACCAGGAATTGGCTATATCATCGATCTCCTTTATATCCCCATAGTCACAGTTTCCAACATTAAATTCCTGGAGAAGTATTTAGGAAAAATCCGGGAAGTGGTGAGTTGGGGTGAAGCCAAAGCAATCGAAATAAACTCCTACTTGTCTCCACTGGAAAACCTTGACAATCTCAATTACGACAACATCTCCCCTCTACTCAACACAATAGAAAACCACATTGAGGGGGTAATTTCAAACCCCGGTCCCTCGGTGACAAGCCTAAGAATTCTTCAGCATTTGGGAATTTCAAATCACGACAACAAAAATTCGGAAAATCCGTTGTACAATTACACGGAACTGAAATACAAGCACGTAATCTTGCAGCTGTATTCACTAGACACAGTCACAGTTTTCGTAAAATTACTGCAAAAGCTTTGCAACCACTTTGAGCAGCCTGGAGTGCACAGCTCGATTTTCGTCTCTAATCAGGGAATCGTTTTGGTTAACCTTATCCATCCCCTACTGCTGCTACTCAAGAAAATGCAGGGCTATGTGATTCAGTGCAGAAACACGCAATTTAAAGACTTGACTGCAGTTCCAATCTTGCTGAGGACGTATAATTTGCTCAATAGTTTCCCCTCGAGTTCCAGCGCTAGTGCTTTAGCCCAAAAGTGTCGGATAATTATTATTGAAACTTTGATGGTCTACACTCAACCAGTAGCGGATGAAATGCATGAGAAGGACTCTCTGAACAAGACTTTATGGTCTCAAATGGTAGGGGAAGTCATCAAGTTCATCACAACAGCTCCATGCACTTTTGTGTCGGGACTTTTAATTCTCTCCGAATTACTGCCTCTGCCCTTGCCGGTGCATACCAGAGATGATCTTTCTAAAGAGGAAATTTCATGGACTATTAACTTGAGGAAACTGTGGTCTGCCCATTTACACCCGCACAGCGGTATTATTCAAGACACAGTGAACAAACTGTGTATCTCTACTCAGCCTCAGTTGTTAAATTTACTGAGAAGAATTTGTGTGCAAATTTCCGACTTGGCGGCCAACTCTGCATTAATGATTGCTCGCGGTTTTTTGGACACTGTGTATAACGCATTAATGGCCAACGAACAAAAACCCTGTACGAGCCACATCGCCAGGTTGTTGAATTTCTTAGCCTGTCTGGTGACGCACAGCACCGTTAAATGTGCAATTCTCCATATGATTCAGTCCAATTCTAATGTGACTGGAAAAACCGATGAAAAGTATTCCAGTTTAATACCGGCATTCTCGCAAATTTTGAAGCTAAATGATCTTCTTACCAGCCACATTCAATCGCAGGAGTGTATCTTGAGTATAATACAAAGTTTTTGTGATGCGGAATTGAGCCTGCTTCAAGCCCCATTAGATGGTACTTCAAAATTGTCTTCAGAAACTTATCTAGCGAATGCTTTACCTTTAAAAGAGCACTTGCAGACATTTATCGGCGTGATCCTCGACCATTTAGGTTCTGAAAACTCATTTGTGACATATTTGCCCATAGTGCGTACTTTGCTGCTTCTCACAGAGCATGATTATGGCTTTTATCACCTAAGGGAAAGTTTGCTGAAAAAGGAAAAACTGTTCTTGACGATGCTCAATCAATTGTCCAGAAAGTTCGCCAAGACCAGTCCCGAGTTGTTATCCACGTTAAACACCTTAATAGAGTTTTTGAGGGTATGTTTAACAACCGAAGAGAGCGACGGAAATCTTTTGTACTCTCCCAGATCTATTACTATGAGCGTTGAGGAAGTGAAAGGTCTGGTTGGCTGGAAGCCTGAGGAGCAGGATCAGCACCCCTTCAAGTTGCTTGAAGATACCTTAAAGGTAATGAGAGAAGGCGCTTATATTGTTGAAGTTAAATGTCAATTCCAGAGCGAGACTGAAGAGGACAACAGATTTGAGTCGATTTTGGAAGGTCTGACGTTGTTTCTGAAGCAGCTGAAGGGCATTGATAGAGTGGGCGCTCCAAAACTTCCTCAAGAAGTGGTTTTACCTGTTCCGGAAGTGCTGCTAACACAGTATTCTTGCAGGATAGTTTTTAGGTTCAAAAAATGAAACTATAAAGAGAATGTCATATTTATGGTTTTGGAATTGCAGCTCATCAGATGCCTGTGATGAGAGGCTTACAGATCGATATTGGCTGGTAATTCCTAATGAGGAGGGAGAGGTGGAATTGGAAACGGTAGAGATTTTAATAAAATTCATGTTAGAAAAGCAATAAAATCTTCTTTCCAAAGGTCCAGTGCGATCTCTTCGAGATTTGTCGTCAGCTGCCACCAGAATTCAATTTAATCAAGGAAGTGGAGAAATTGTGTCGCATTTCCAGAACTGATCCTTCCAATTTGGATAAAGCGATCAAACACGACGAGGAACAACGCAGCAAATCGAGAAAACCATTTAGTGAGTTGATTTCTCTTGATCTAATTCACAACATCCTTTTCTTATTTTAAAACCTTGTGTAGTTACCCCAATGCGCCCCCGAGGATTCCCAAGATCAGCCCCTCAAAGGCCAGATTTGTTTCGATCAAGACCCCCTAACACCTCTAGGCCTCCCTCATTGCATGTGGATGATTTTGTAGCTTTGGAGACCTGTGGAGCTCAACCTACAGGACCGACTGGTTTGAAATTCATCATGTTTACGACAGAGAAAGTGAATTTAATTTTCAGGTTACAATAAATTGAGCAGGGAGATTCTGGCTTCCACGAGAATGGCGAGAGGAGCACGAGGAAGGGCTTTTGTTACCTCTGAAAGGAGCATGCAGTATAACAGACAGATGTAAGTTTTCTTTTAACTCCATGCATAACATGGAGATGTATTTTGTTACAGATTGTGGTGGGGAGCTGCCATGGGGAGAAGTCCTTATTTTTAAATTTATGTTAGTTTTAAACATAATAAAATAACTTATAAAGTTAATAAAGTTTTAATTATGCTAAGATTTATACATAACAATCAAGGTAAATATGGATAAGGAACTAATGAAAATCAGTCCAAAAATGCCGCCAAATAATAAAACATACGAAGATGGGGTTAACATTGTGATGAAGGAGATGTTAACCGGCAAAACTGGGACTATCATTAAAAGAAAAAATAAATACAATAGTACTAAAACACATAAAGACAATTTCACAATTCCACAAACCTTATCTGAAAGTAACATTGCTAGTCTTCAGAATTCATATATTCCTCTTCAAATTGCTTGAAGTCCTTCTCTGTAAATGTGGAGTTTACCTGGTTTGATTTCTTGGGTTTTGTTGTAATTGGTCTTCTTGTTACTGCACGCTCAACTATCTAAAAAAAATACTTAATACTCATAAACAAAATTTACAATACCCACATTTTTTGTTGTAGTCTCATCAAGGACTACTTTACTGTGTCTGTGAATCTTTTCCAGTTTCTTTAGGTTTCGCTTCAATATCTCTGATCGTGATTTATATACGAGTTCCCTTTTGGCCTCCTGAATTGTGTATTTCTTCGAATTATGAGGGTGTAAGTTGAAACTGTTGGCTTGAATAACAAGAATGTAAACACAGAAGTTACAAGTTACCACATGTTTTACTTAAAACTACCTTACTTACCTTCAGCTGCCAATTTTTCAATCTTGTATTTTTCAGGGAATAGGCTGGAGCTACTTATAGTTTTGTTTTTTCTTTTGCGGGCTGGAGAAATATATTTTAATGTAGAAATGTGTGATATTAAAAGAATTAAAAAGGGCTATTTTGATACCTTTTTGTTCGCAGAATTCTGGATCTACGAGCTCTAGTGCTTTTCTCACAATTGCGGCACTCATTCTACTGCAAACTGATCGATTTTTATAATAATTTTAGAATGTATTATTACATTAAAAGCAAATTTAAAACCATGTTAACACGACCAAGAAATATAAGGATAAATTGAGGTTAAATAAGACTAATATGACAGATGTCAGGGGTCGTATAAGAATATGGAAGAGAAAGAATGGAAATTTTTATCCAATATAATTGAGTATTTTTTAACCAATCATCATTAAGAGAAATCATACTTTTACTTTATATGCTCCTATAAAATCATGGCTGATCACGCAAGATGATTATTTGGAGTTGTTAGTCTATGACATCATCACTATGCGCTTTTCTGATATATACAGAGATCATTTAAATTTCATATCTAGTCAGCTATGGAATTTTACACAAGAGAAAAAGAAGATAAAAAGTAGGTCGTAGCTTGATCATATGCCGCAAAATTACGTTAAAATTAATTTTTGATAAAGGAGTCGAGTGAGGTTGCTTTACTTACTTTTATCGACGTACGTTCTTTTCTTCATCAAACTTCACAGCTGACTAGACATGAAATTTAAATGATCTCTCTGTATATATTATTTTTTCAATAGTTGAGAGATTTTTGGAAGTGTTTATGTATGCAGTGTAGTAGGAGTTTATATTCTGAAAGTTTTTTTCTAATTATCTATTTAATAAATAACCATTTTAATTATTTTCAAATATCTACGATGTAAATTGACTCAGTTGTTCTGGGGTAGACGCCAGAAATTCATGCCCATATAAAGACCGTTGCAATAGCGCTCCTTGGCGGTACAAAATACTGAAATAAACTATTATGTGACTACGTTAACACCGCAATAAATCTCTTGGATAAAGGTGTGAATTGAAAAATGTATTCATTTTGGAGAAGATATTGATAAGCTAGTAATAAAATGCATCTCCACTGTCAAACTATGACAATTTCATTTCAAGTTTGAATTATTCACATCTTTGAATAACACCTAAAATTAAATCATGCTTGCTCCTCATCTACCCACTCAAATGATCGAATATTACAAAACCAGGCGGCTGGCTCAACGATTCTCCAGTTCTAAATACACTCGAAAGGTACCTTTCAACTTCTTATTACTATTATCACTATAAGCATGCCATAAGCAATTCCTTGGACACCTGTTTTGGAGCATAAACACGTATACTGCGTCCACGCATCCCCCGTTTTAGGGCGCAAAAACATCAATAGTCCCTCGCGCCGACTCCGCGGCCGCCACAAATCTGCCGCCTCCATATCAACGACCGCCAAATCGATACCATGTCCCATCAACTTCTGTGATCGGTATTCGGGGTGATGTAACACGTCGGGATTGGTATAGTTTCGGTGTTACTGCAGTGCGACGCGATCCAGTGTGTATGAAACCATTCCCCAAAGGGTGCCCCCTTTTACCGTTAGGACACCATGCAGCCACCACCGAGGAAGGTGGGGGATAGATTTTTGCGCCCTCATTTAGAATAATTATGTAGATGTTCCTTTTCTTATGTATAATACGAGTGTAAATACGATGTTCTTATGATTGATATAGGAATTTCATAATGCGCTTTGAATCCAGTAGTCAATATTTAACCCAGTTTCTTTTTGAAAATTCATTAAAGGTGATTTTAGGGGGCAATCAAATTGATTTTGAGTTTCTTATCCTGATAAAGTTCCTGAGGCATGAGATCAGAAATAAATGGGCACGAATCCCGAATAAAATTTTAGGGTTTCGTAACCTCGCATGAAACGAGCTATTTTTGATTACACGGAAGCGCTGTTTCCCTTTCAACCAAAGGATTATCTTCACTTATTATCACGAAGGCAGAAGTATTTACATTTGCAGCTGAAAATGTAAAGGCCGCAGGAATTCCTCAAGTTCAATTAAGTTTCGGCTACGTGAAGATATTCGATTAAATTAATTAAAATTGCTTTTATCGGGTTTCTGGATAATTTTATTTTCTTATATTGGGGCCTATGTGTTTCTTGTGTTGACTGTTTCAATACAGATTAATTATTACTCAGATATCGATCAATGATTTATAGTAAGTACAATCTTTTTGGCACAATTCTGAGTCAATAAAAGATAATAGATAACTACCCAAATGTACTTCTAAATTATACAACAATCCATAGAACTTGATAGACATTTACGATAATTATGATCTGCTAGTAGTAAGATAAAAAAAATTTAAATCAACTGATCAGTATGTTGCTCTCATTTTTCAGTTGATAACGCACATAAGTCGGCCTTTGCTTAATTATCGTAACACTTAGTTTAAAACTTTGAATAAACTATTTATAGAATTTTAGATAGTGAAGGATAAACCGGTGAGGGATATACGTTCTAGCTGCATTTACGCACAAAAAATTGAAATATTTAAGTGATGCTAGAGATATTATTTCAAGTAGCTAAAGACTCATTAGGATATTATCAATACATCGTATTTTCAACGAAAACGACTGTAATCCGCAGGACACCTCAAGACATCAAATTTTTATAGGGAAACTATGTGAAGTTCCTGAAAAACCTCCACTCGGAACAACTCAACAAACTGGTAATGAAAAATCAACACGAATGTGACCTTTTGGAAGACATCAGATCGTTTACCATTAAGAGATCCGCAATAGAGAAATCATACTCTGAGGTAAGAATAGTTAAAATAAATCAAGTACGCTGTGGAAACGTGCTCATGGTTCACATAGACAATTGAACAAACTCTATATCCTAGCGCGCTCTCTGGAGGCCTGTATAAGAGTCATTTTCCTTAACTGTGTTTACCTCGCAGAAAAATTGACTAGGTTTACATCATATTAAGTACTCCTTGATTAAAAAAATATATTTCAGGCCTTGCTGAAGATCTCCTCAGCTTACCTAAACAAGAAAATTCCAAACATTCCAGACATAAAGTTAGAAGGAGGGGACGAAAAATGGCAAGATTATTTTTTCATGGGTATTAAGTGTTGTTTTTTATATGAATTCTCCCCAGGAACATGTGGAGTGTGTGGAGAACAGTGTTGGAAGAAAATGAGAAGTTGGCCCGAGCCCGGTTAGCAGCGGTCGAAGTATTTCAGCAGCAAATTGCTGATGATGCGAAGATTTTAAAGGCCCATAAGATGCAAATGGCTAAAAAGGTTTCTTTTATTATTTTTCTACAGCAAAGAATGACGAAAAACTGGTTTGTTTTAGGTAGTAGATCAAATCGCTCTGGTACAAAAAGAGGTGCAGACCTGCGTGGTGGACGTGGACAAGACCAAGAAACTCTATTTTGATGAGGAGCATAGTGCTCATGACGTGAGAGACAAGGCTAGGGATATAGAAGAAAAGTAAGCTCATCAATCACCATCACAATTATACCAATTTAATTGAAGATTTATTTGCAGATTAAAGAAGAAGAAAGGGTCGTTTTTCCAGTCCATCACATCTCTCCAGAAAAATAGCCAAAAGTTCTCCACTAAAAGGGATCAGTTAGAAGAAAAATCCACAGGTGCCAGAAACGATTATCTTCTCTGCCTTGCAGCTGCTAATGCGCACCAAACTAGGTATTACACACTTGATATAGTGAAACTGTTTAATCAATTACATGACACTTACAGATACTTCGTAATTGATTTACAACTCGGCATGACTACGATGGAGAGTGGAGTGTACGATAAAGTAGCTGAATATCTAACTTTAATGGGTAAGCGAAGCAAACCTAATTATCCAAATCATTAACCCGCATTTCAGGTAGGACTGAATTGCTCACTTGCAAGGCGATGGAGAACTCCTTCAGCACCATAAGGGATCAGGCCAAGCAGCTGACTAGAGAATACAATTTGCAATGCTGTTACCTTTATTACCCGGTCTTAAAGCAGCACATTCAATACGAATTTGAGGCAAGAAAATTCACTCCAAATGTAGCATTCCAAATATAGGTATTGAATGAACTTTCCCTTTAGCCGTGCGATGACGATCCCTTGGACCGAATAACTACAGACCAGGAAACTGCAGCTGCAACTCTCAGCAAAGAAGCCCGCAGATGGGCTACTAAAATCGCCAGGGAGAACAACAATATTAAAGAAAACGTGAGGAAGCTACAACTGTTTAATGCCATGAGAGAAGCTGGACAAAAGGTAGTTGACTCAGTTCTGACAAGTCTTACATTACATTATTCCTGGACACATAGACTGATCCGAATGACCCTAATGGTCCAGACCTGGAAACCAAGATAGATGAAACCAAGCAAAATATTAGAAGAGCAGAAACTTCAAAAGCGAAAGCTGAGGCTAGGATTGAGTGTCTCAGAAAAGGAGGAGTGAATGTCGATGAATGGCTGCAGGAGGCAGAATCGTTGAACGTGCAGGACATTCAGAGATCTGCAAGCTCGCTCTCAGTGCGTTTGTAAACCGCCTTATTGAACCACTCACATAACAGCATCTTCTAGGATCATCCTAGCTCAGACTCCTTCTACGACAGCGATTTCGCAGATGGAGAACAAGTGACGGCCCCAATTGAGTCGGTCAAAGTGGAAATGGAACAAGAGGAAACCCAACAAGACCAATTTGAGAGCCAAGAGGTGGACGGTGAGTGGGGTAGGCCACGATTTCCTCCAACTCTCTCTCTCACCCTTGTATCAGCGCTAGTGTTGCACTTATTATATGAGTAGATTTTGAGCTTTATTAGTGATTGTTGTGTGAGTTGGGCGATGGCGCTTAGATCCATAGGCGTTCCAGAGAATGTGTATGTTAATTTCTGAAAGTTTCACAGCTGTCCTGGAGCAAGAAAGACAGAGAATAGAGCAGCTAACTGCAGGGTGGGATGACCCCACTCAGGTTGATTGGGGAGCCGAGGCCGAGGAGGCATCAGTTGTTATTACAGATGGATATGACACGGGATCAGCACCTTCCAGTGGGCCTTTATTGAAGTGCACAGCATTGTATACATATACGGTAAGGCAAATAGAATTTTGCAACATTGATATACAACTGGTTGCTAATGGTAGACTAGCAAAAAGCGACTCATTCATTCTTGAAGTCGGCAAAATATGCACTATGGGAGGAAATGGCAAATTTCTAGGACAATAGTTGCAAAATAACTAAGAGAATAATATCAAATTTCCAGGTTTTTTATGACCAGCGTTGGTTTCTCACAAAGGAAACTTCATGGTCCTGCTGAATAGTAAATAATATGAATTGAACCTTTTTTTAGGCAATTATCTGACGGGGCTTTTTTGGAATTTTCTTCCACTATACTCGTTGCAAGCTTTTCATGGTGTTCAATTGTGTTTTCAATGGGTTAAAGTCAACCTGCTGATACGCGCACCACTCATAAATCTGAGAATAATTTTTTACGTCAAATTACGTGCCCCTTGTAGCTACTAACAAGTACGAAATTTTCTTCAAATATCTCGAGCGATTTTATAGGCATTAAACTTCACTAAACCGCCTTTGTAGGCACAAAATCCAGATGAACTGACCATAGTTGAAAATGAACAACTGGAGGTGGTGGGCGAGGGAGACGGTGACGGCTGGCTCAGAGCGAGGAATTACAGAGGAGAGGAGGGATATGTACCCCACAATTACCTAGACATAGAGAGGGAACAGACAGCTACCACTCCAGGTCTACAGGCACAAATTTCCTTTTCTTCGGTAGACTACACAGTGGATAATGAAGAGGAGAACCAGCCGCAAACTGAGACCACGCAGTCACCAGAACAGGTACATTATTGTTCCCATTGGGTATGTATTGAATACGCCCTGAAACCTCCCAAGAAGCTCAAACTTTATTCTCTTAAGCTGGAGGATCACCTTTTGAAAATTTTTCAAATGGAATGGTGATAGCTCAGTTTTCTATTTGTGATCGTCTCGTTGAGAGGATGGAATCCTGAATTTTCACCAATTTCTCGAAATTTCTCATCAACATATGATACATTGATAATCACATTCTTGAATAAACGTAGATTTCCGTGATATCAATGCCCATTCAAAAAACTACAAGCGGCAGCGACGCTCCTGTATCTTACTGCATCGCCCTTTATGATTATGATGGCGAAGGAGGAGAGGAGCTCACTTTCGAGGAGGGACAGATTATTAAAATACTCAGTAAATGTGCGCATAGCATAGACGATGGCTGGTGGCAAGGAGAGCTTGAAGGTAGAATGCCTTCATCACGGAAATGCATTTATGTGACACAAGAGTTTTAGGTGCGATAGGAAACTTCCCTTCATTGGTGGTGGAAGAATGCGATGAATATGGAGAACCCTTGACGAATCAATGGGACGAAACGCCGCCTCCATCCGCACCCCCAGTGTTCACCCCTCCAGAAATTCCGGATTTTCTAAAGGAGCCGGCTGATGATAATTGCGAATACCTTCAATCTGTAAGTGGAATGAAAGCATGCACAAGACAAACTGAGTATTTTGGACTTTGCGCAGGTTGACCACCCTCAGCAGCCGGCTCCAGTCCTAAATCTTAATGAAACAGATGAAGAGATGCCTCAAATGGTCTCACCCAAAACTGCAGCTAGTACAAATAAAGAGTTTTCGATGGAATTGACTAAGAATCAGCACAACCAGTATGGGTCGCAGTTCCAAGGAACTAAGCCCACGATTCCAGGTAAAAAAATCTTTAAAATATATTCTTAGGTTATTCTTATTATAGCATTCCCTTGGTCATACTACCGTATTTTTGGCAATTTCTAATTTCCCTTTTTCTTTATTGCTCGCTTTAGCCATTGGAGTCCCAAGTTTAGAAATAAGCGATGAGGTATGTCCACTCTGTAATTTTTTCTTTCTGCAACATCACTGTTTATTCATTGTCAAATTACGAGGTTTTTCTCTTGTGCAGGATGGCAACGAAATTGTCGAGTCTGACGACAAGAACGGCGCCGATTCGCTAGGCGTGGCCCAAATTGTGATCACAGCAGCAACGCCTATGATGGAGGAACCGGAACAGCCGTTCCCACCTCCCGAAAACGAAGAGGAGGTTGTGGTGGTGAACCATCAAAATGACGTTATAGAGGAGGAAACTGAGGAGGACATTGAGGCGGAGAATGGAGAAGAACCTAGAGATACTAGGAAATGTAAAGGTAGTAGAATACGTCTAGAAAGAAGATTTATTTTTAAAGAATAGAGGCTTCAATAGAAAACCCCGTTGAAAATACTCCTAAAGATCCAGATTCTGAGCCCATAATCGAAGAAGTGGACGATTTGGGTAAAGAACACGAAACAGTTGTACATAAGGATTGTGATATAGAGGTAGAGGAAGTTGAGGAGACAGATCCACCTGCCGATTCGACTTCGGGACAGCTGGTGATTAGCAGTAGCACTGGCAGTGATGGTAAGTACTCAATGTATCCATTGACGAAGCTAGAAGGAAACTTCTACTTGCTTCAGTTTAAATTTTACCGTAAATCACGCTTTCTATCTGTATTTTAAGGAGAAACAACGGGACCTAGCACTGCAGAAAACTCCGTAAGCCAAGCGCCCTTGCCGGTCGATCCCGACACCCCCAAACAAGTAGTGGGAGGTCGAGCCAGCATACCGGACGAACTAGAGCCCCATCAATTGGCCAGACTGCAAGATTTAAAGGAGTCGAATGCCTAAATGCCTATATTAGGTAATATGGATCGACGTAAAAGCCTCCTAAACTGTAAGTTTATCTTTAGGTTTCACGGTCTTCCCCCTTCTCCCTCCCATCTAAAGCAATTGCAGGAGGGGCTAAGAATGGATGCTCGTATAGAAAAAGACAAATATGTAGAAATTCAATAGCAATTTGATAGAGAATTGACTGAAGTACGAATAGGGATATTCGATTTGATTATTATCACCGTTATTGCGCCACTGAAGTTTTATGAAAACTTTCAAGTTATTGCGTTTTAAAAGTGAGTTAAAAAGTGTTATTTGGTCGATGTTGGTAGATTATTTATTTGTTACCTACTTCCATCCTTGAAGAATCACAAAAATCGTTTATTAGACTAATACTTATTGATCTAGTAGATTCGCAAATAACAAGGTTTCGGCTTGAATGTGCGTAATGGGGCTCCGCGTTGGACAAAGCTTATTGGCAAGCCTTATAAATAAACAAAATAAGAAAAAGAGCATTTTTATTATTATTAATAACGATGCATATGTAAATTAGGAGAATTAATTTGAGGCATTAATATTATATTGCAATTCAAAGAGGTCAGTGTCGCTATAAAGCTAATGGCATCCGCATAAAATGTCATTATTGTAAATCCCTGTCTTCTTTCAGCGGTGCCTTCTACAAGTATCTAACCTCATCTGTAAGCAGATTTTCATGAATCTCACGTTATTGTTCCTATTTTATTATTGTATAAGTTGCGAGAAGAACCTGTATGAATTGAAGCGCATAGGCTTACACTTAATGCGCAATTTTAGTTAACTACATCTGTAGTTTGCATAGCAGAATTCAGCAATAACTAAGAGAAATCAATCAAGGTGATCTCTTCGTTTAATTCGATGTATAAAGTGTAAACTTCCTTCTTTTGTAACATAAATTTCCTTACCCACCACTGAGGGCACTATTTCAATGTGTTCACTAATCCCTTAAAATTGTACCTAACTGATAAGAATTTATGAAATAGTAAACCAAAACGAATCGAATAAATGTTCTAAATTCGTCTTAAATCTCCTCATTTTGGGCTATAAAGCTACGTTACCGTTAGTCAGTATAGTCAGTCGCCAATGTAGACAATTTAAGCAATCTTATGCCCCCGGTCAAAGACATTGCCTTAGAAATAAAGGTTTTCTTATTTGTATTGTTCCCAGTACCATCAATAAATACATCAAATAATAATAAATCATTTATGTAGCCAATGTGTTTTACTTATTCTCGTCAGCAACAGTTCTAACTTTATGTTTTAACATCGGGAACCATGCGGTGCGAAAACTCCTACTTCCTCATGCGACAAACGAAAAGAAATGAGTTATTTTGTAAAGACGCAGGTAGTCAAGTAAATAACTGTTTGACGCACTTTTTTACTAATCCACGACAAAACTGCCCTTCTCTTCGAGTTTTCTCTATATTTAAGTAGTATTTAAGATAGTAAAATATCAGATATATTAAAATAGTAGACAGAAAACACATCTGCACTTGCATATGCACATACACATTCACGGAATTTTGCTGAAATAATTGAAAATATCGCTGAAAACTTACCAGAATTCACCAGATATATCTCACTAAGATTCCAAATTTCATGCACGCTCTAAGCAAATTCTGTTTTTGAAACACAGTTTCACTTAAATCGGTGAATAAAATATACGCGATTCCAGAAAAAATTGCACACGTATACCGGGATTTCAGTAGATAATACTCGAAATTCTTCATATGCAATACTTTTATGCATCTAAGCAACTTTGGACATTCTGGAAAATAGAATTTCACGTGAAGAACTCTCGCCTAAAGTTAAGTGTTTAGCGAAACCAAAATTGGAAATGTCACCGAAAGCAATTATAGCTGACAAAAACAATTGAATTTGCGAGCTGCGCGGCTGACCATTTGTTCGTCCATGGCACACTAGAGAAATGTTGCCCGTGTTTGTGAGAAAATTCGGGAAATTGTGATCCTGCATCTCTGGAGATTTGATTCATTTAAGGGATTTTTTTGTTACTTTATCTAATTAATAATAAATTATAATGTTAATAATAATATTCGAAAACTATCAAATAAGCTAAAGTTTGTGTTATATTCTTTTCCAATATTTTTTATCTTGACACAAAGGTGAACGAAAATGATGTTACCTTTAATTGAGACCCATACTCATGTGTATTACACTTTTTATAGCCTTCATCAACGACAAAGACTCACAGTCACAGCGTCATTAAAAGCACTCAATTATATTTTCTTTTATATAATATATCAGTTTATTGCAATTTCACTCCTTATAGGCCTGAAAGTAAAGGCAATATTGCACGAAAACATTCAACTATACTTCTAAAGTCAACTTGTTCAATTAGAATTTCTCCTAAACTTCGTAAATCTGATTAAAATTTTGTCCTTTGCTAATTTTTTGGCCTTGAGTATTTACAGGAACTTTTTAAGAAAACCTCAACCAACTTAAAAGCCCTTACGAAGAAGAGAAAATTACACATAAAACAATCTACTGGGTTTAAAATGATAGTTGACCTGATAACTAATTCTAATAGATTTACTTTCTGCGAGAAATCGTTTAAGTTTGTAATTCTTAGCATTCACCCAAAAGTAGGAACAATAAATATGAAGTAATAAAATTACCCACTGGAAATTTGCAAGTAAATTTGCTTGGTGGTTGTTCCATCATTTGCTATTGATTATTTTAGATGGATATAGAACAAAGTTTAAAATTTTTGTAATGTTATTTTTTATTTCATATTCCTTGTATCTACTTTTGAATCAACATTAAACATTCCAAACGTGAACTAATTTTATTGGCTAAAAATTACAATTTTTAACCAAAAGAAACAAGGAAGCTATAAACGTAAGGTAAGGGCTAAATAAGTAAGGGCTAAATTATTAACTTAATGTTACAACTAACCTTCAGATTGCTAAAAATATATATATGGCAGAGTTTGGGTTCACCTATACCCTTCTACTTAATTGATGATAAAGATTCTTTCTAGTTCTACTGCAATGTTCATTAGTGATGATTGCGGAGCTCCTCAAGCTAAAACAATCATTTACTATATAATAACAACTTAAAAAAGGACTATTACCTCTGCTTCGCTATCCACAGAATCACCCTCATCATCACTCCCATGCACTGAAGCCGCGGGTGTAGTAACTCGACTCGAGCTGGGGCTGGGAGGCTCAGAAATAGGTCTTGGATACTTCAAAGTTCCAATAGAGTTTTCGATCTCTTCCACATAATCAGGGAACAGTTTATGAAGGGCTTGCAAACGGGCTTGGCGATAATACTAAACTCACCTCATTTCAGACACGAAAAATCCAAAGTTAGTGAATTCTTACCACTCCCAAACTTCGCCAATCTAACATGTCGCTCAGCCTCTCCGTTCTATTCCTCTGGATAATCCTCTGTCTTCGACTCAATCTCGCGAAATCATACATGTAATTGGCCAGCTGTCGTACTGAATCTTCCAAACCTATATACCGCCTATCGACAATATAGATACCTATAAATATTTAGGAAATTTATAGCTGTGATTGCAAGGTTTTAATTCCTTACCGTAGCTTTGCGGATCGGCAATATGTTCCTGCATAAAGCATCCGAAACCGCTTAAATTGGTGGTGATACTGGGGATACCCATTACAGTACATTCGGCGGGAGTGTAACCCCAGGGTTCGTAGTAGCTGGGGAAGACACCCAAATGGCAACCACGCACGAATTCCTCGTAGTCCAGGCCGAAGAGGGGGTTGGTCGAACTAAGGAACTCAGGATGGAAGACCATCTAAATAATAGGGAAAATTTTGAGAAATGTTTTTGGGTACTTTCAGAGGAGATACTACCTTCACTCTATCGTGGGTGGTGTTGAATAAATTGCATCTACGGACGTGACATAAAACAGGATCGTTCCAATCGTCTAAAAAACATTAGAAATTAAATTTTAGGATTAAATGAAGTACATGACTGCTCTATTTATGATTTAAATGCAGATAATTGTATTATTATTTTGATGAACAGTTGTGATGGAAAATTGTTAGAAATTTTCCTAGAAATTATCACTATTATCCAGGATTAACAAGTCAGATATACCGGTATTATCAGTTCAAGTTGAAACATAGGAATTGTGCAAGTGGGATGTGGATTTAATATGCCTCCCAGAAAGACCAACGAAGGGAGTAGAGCCAGTCCGGCCGGCATCTCCATATCTAAGCTTAGATTAGTATCAATTTCACTGCCTTCACGGAACTTCGTTGGCCTTTGTCGGAGGCATATTAAATCTTGTATGATCCTTCTCCCGTTTATACAATCCTTATGTTTTCACTTGAACTGGTGATACCTGTATATTGCCTCTGCTGATTCACATCTGTCGGTATTTTAACCAATATTAAACCTTGTACATTTTAATGTAAAATATATTTCTTACCGATAATATTATGGGTTGTTACAGGCGGCAGCCCATCACGCTGCAGTGAAAATATACACCTTTTTAACCTAACCATCTCTTCCTTCATCATCAATTCATTTCCTGAAGGCAGCCTTCCACTACACTCATCAAAAAACTATATCCCACGATTTTTCCACAATGTTCGCACTCACCTCAAGCAAATTTCATACATTCTCTTTCCGATTTTATTTTGTATGTCATGTATCGAGTCCCTCAAACTCTTGGTGACTGCATGGCCCCTCAGAGATTCAACGTTGAAATTATTAGTTTTGGCTGGGAAAATCATAAAGGCGACCACGGTTATGTCCGGATGAGACGTCTGGAATGTGTGAGAACTGAAGAAAAGTCGTGTGTTTTTAACTTTATTTACCTTTAAATAGTGGTTTAATCTGGCTAGGGCTTCTATGAAGATATCCGCCCCTTTATTGCCGAATTCGTATCGACCGGCAATAAAGAAATATAAAGTTTTGTCTAGATCGAAATCATAGTGGCTGAAAAAAAGGGATGAAATATTATTAAAATAATGAGTTTAACAACAGTAATACCCGTAAAAGTGTCCGCGCACAAATTCGTGAATTTTCTCTTTAGACAACGCATGTAAGTTCTGGAATTCATGTAAAGCAGAAAATTTTTTAACATTAAGCCCATTGGGGGTGATAACATCTGGTTTCCGTTTCAGCAGATGCTCCGCCTCATATCCTAAAAATATCAAAATATTCCTTAAATATTAATATACTGAACAGCTATTATTACCAGTAATATCTGAAACTGTAGTGAAAGTATCTGCTAGATGAGAAGCAGCCCTTTCCATGCAATATCTATGATAAATCTGTCTTTTTCCAGCCTCTTCATCCACTACAAACTTCACCCACAAATAACCTTTTTATGATAAAGACAAATTCTTACTTTGCTCAAATTGTTATAAAAATCGGTGTTTCCAGCACATAGATATCTCCCCAAAAGAGTGGCATGGGTTGTGAATACTGTGGCTACATTTATATGTTTGGTTTTAATGGCTATAAGACCTACTCCAGCTTGCCACTCATGGAAATGAACTACTATTTTAGGAGGGGAATGATCGCTGTCTTGCTCAGATACTTTTCTAAACTAAATTTTAAGAAACTGAAATAAAACTAAATCATATACAGATAGTACTTACCTCTCCAATAAAATCAGCCACCATATACCCAAGTATAATGGCATCATTAGCCTCAATATCTAAGTGGGGCACTCCAATATTAGTTTTATCCCATAACTCTTGCTTAAACTCATCCAGTTTCCAAGCACCACTTCCCACATCAAAGAGAATAATCTGTGGGTTGCCATCAACTAACCACCTCCCTGTTACAACCTAAAAAACCCCACTCAACCTTCACATAACCATCTAATCTTTTACTACCTTAAAGCCCTTATTCCTACAAGCTTCCACTGCCTGGTTTAAAGAGTTTGAAGAAAGGGGTCCTTCCTCTACTTCAGTTCTAGCACACTGTTCCTTGTAGGGGCCAATCAGACAATATTGATCTCCCATTTCTTCAGTGGAAACATAGGCTTTAGAGCGGATTACAGTATAGATGCCTCCAACTATATACGCATGTTAATGGGTCAAAGAGAGGAATAAGTTTTTAAGGAAATATAGACCTTTGTTTGCAGCCTCCCATGCTACTTCAAAAGTCCACCTATTCTGCTCTTCAGCAGTCATTCCTCTGTCCATACACGTTAAAAGGTTGGAGTAGGATTCTCCTCGGTAGAAGCGCCTACTGCTGGATCTCTCACGCGACATTGTGGGGGAAGTTGGGTGTTGTCTAGTTTGAGAAAGGTGCAGTATAAAAGTCAAAATCTGAAAAACTTGTCTGTGCGACTACAATCTTTGAATAATGTTTCTCAATACAGATAAATTTGTGACACATATTTTGCTCTATAAACAAACGATAATTTTACGATACAGATTACGATTATTACTGAAATTATCCATATTGCTTCACATTTTTCAAAACATTTGTAACATATCTGCCTGTGACCAGGAATAACTCTATGGACCTTCAATGTGACTCAATGACTAAATGGGTGAACTCAATTATTCAATACCCCAATGGGCATTGTGCCAAGTACGACAAAAATGAGCTTTTTCAAAGGAACACATTTTTTTTAAGTTAATGAAAATTTTTACCTGTTGACTTCAGCCTGCAAATTGTTTATTTCTCACGTAAACTTTACTGTCCTGGACCAATTTGTGTCTGCAAGAGTGAACTTGGAGAAAGTTTTCAGTCAAAAATTTAAAGAAAATGAACAAAACTTGGATATTTTCAACCTGGAGGAATGACAAAGACTTTCAATTCAATTTTTTTTTTTAATTTTCACCGAGATGAATGAGCCCGACGATTTTCTTTAACAACAATAAGAATTTTTCAGCCCGTCAAGAGGCTGAGAGAGATGTAACATAAAAGTTGCCATCCTCAACATTTATGAAATAGAGAAAGAGCATAGACGTTGTACAGGCAACTATACTGTACTGAAAGAGATCAAAATTGAAGGTGACCTTCAACTTTAAACGGCCTTATTCCTTAAGTATTTATCTAACCATTTATTTTAGTCCTATATTATGTCTATAATTTTATTAATTTATAGCTATGAAATTGTTTTATATAAAAACGAAATTCGTTTCTTAATAAGAGACTTGAAGAAATTGCATACTTGATGATGCCATACATTATACGTCACTAAGAAGTAAATGCATAAGACAGTTTTTCGGTACGGTTTTTGACGTTTCCTATGTATTAAAAGAGATAGATTATACAATGCTTCAGTCTTAAGACAAGGACAGGAATATTAGTCGGATAAATTTCACACCAAAAAGAATATATGTGTCGTTTTAAAACAAAATAAACAATATTCAAAAATCAGGTTTTTAGTTTTTTAAAATATGTAATTGTTAATTATTAAGGCATAAGAATTATTTAACGATAATTAAATAAAAAAACAAAAATATTTCATTGGTGTATAATTACGCCTAATCCGATTATTCTGTTGAGTCCTTAATCTGACTTGAAAATTAGTATTTTACCCACTTTGAATAAAAATAGCATAGTTTGCACTAGTAGGACTTACTTGAATATACAAGACAATCAGCAGTTTGTATCAATAGAAGCCGAATATGAATATGGCAATATAGGGTTAGTGCTTTAGTCTTCAATGCTTGAAATCATAAGTAAAGATTAAAACATTTGCAATTTAACTGACCCACAAAACCAAATCTTAATGTTTCTTTCATTTCAGGACATATATGTTTCAGCAAATTCGGTAATTTGCACGGACTGTCTGAAAAGTTTAGTTTAGATGTATAATTTCAAAAAGCAATGCTTGACCATTAAAAACAGCATTAAAAATTACCTTTCAAGGAATAATATGTAACACTTCAACCATCTGGTTGGTGTTTTAAAAGGCATCCCAAAAATTGACTCAAATATATCCAACTTTAATAGGCAAAATGATCTTCTCTCTGAGGTTAAAGTTGAAACTTTGGATGATAGTTATACTATTTTAGACAATGAAGTTTTATATACTTATGCAGATATAAAGGAGGTTGTTATTGGGCAGAACTTGAATGCAGAAATTGAGCCAGAGGATAGAATTTTGAGAAATCTGTTGATTCTAATGACATCTGTGTATTGAATAAAAATGTTTGTGTATAACAAATTCAAAATAGTCGTGAAAATACCAGAGTTTCGTTGCACCTCGTGTCCATATTCCACTAGGGTTAAATCTAACTTGGAAAGACATGTACTAAAGCATAACGTTGACAAAAAGGTCGAATGTTCTGCGAGCCTTATCTGAAGACTTACAAGAAGAAAAAATAAAAAAATTCATAATTTCGATGTTTCTGTAATGTTAAATTTTAAAAACGTTTATTCACCATTATGTGAAGAAATTCATAAAAAAAATCGAATCTATTATTTAATATAGTAATAAATTTATGTTTTTAATACAGTGCTTTAATCTAGTTTTGTCTAACACTATTGGCATCAGCTAATTACCGGTGAGAAATTGTTTCTTTATCCCTTTTGATCGCATACTGAGTGAAGTCACAATCATATTGAATATGATTGGCTAAAATTGGACATATTACTGACATTTGTCAAAGTCAAAACAAACAAACCCACAAAAATCGTACACTGGGAACCAAAATTGATACAAATTTAAGTTATTTCCCTAAAATTTCCCAAATTCCATGCATAAAATGAATGCTCACTTCAGGGCTTGTTTGACCAGCTAAGGGGCAATGCATGTTTTTCCGCAATTTCGTACCCATAAGTGAATGCAAGCCTTGTTAAAATGAGCAGCTCCCTCACATTGAATGAGCAAAGTATAGTTTGTAGGACTTGTTTGAAAGTACTGGAAACGCGGGGCTCCGCTAGTTTCGCATTTATAGACGACGAGAACGGCTATGTTAACAATGTAGGTAATGTAAGGGAAATGCTGCAGTTTTGTATACCTGAATTGGTAAGTAAATGTGTGTGTTGACTTGAGTTCCCAGGTACAACACTTATATATTACATCTTTCGAATATCCTTAGGACCTCTATGTCTCATCTCAACCAGTAATCTGCTATCAGTGTTTAAAAATCCTAGTCCAAGTGTACAATTTCAAAATTAAATGCCTGAATGTGGAAAACACTATAAAAAGCTACATAGCAAGGAATAATCTGCAAGAGTACAACCACGTTAATCTTAACTGTGTCCTTATGGACGATCTAAAGATGAAAAGCCAATCAATTCAAATTGAGAATCGAATCAAAGATATGATGCTGAAAGAACTCCCAGAAAATAGTGAAAAAATTGACTCTAAACCAATTAAAAGTCCTGAACCTGAGAAAGAAGTATTGGGCTATAATTTGTTATTAACCAAACCTGCCGTAGATATTGTCACTGAAGATACTCAGCAATGGGAAAATGATAGCAAAATGGATATTCAATTGGATGAGTCAGATATAGATTTAAAATTTGAAAGTCTCAGGGAAACTGAATCTTGTGACTCATCCGAAGATGACAGTTCTATTAATGGTGATGATTTAGAGGGAGAAATAAGCTTGGAAGGCGAGAAACCTGGCAGCATTGTGGCAGTGCGGAAAGACCTCTTTGAACCTTCACCACCAGAAATAAACCAACATAGCTTACTACTGAACAGCCAAATTTTAAATACAAATGGCAAAATTATTATAAAGATTGATAGGAAAAATTTGGAACCATTAACTGTGGTTCCCACATTAAGTCAGCCTTTAGCAGATACTGCAAATGCAAGTATTGTGCATGAAAACTCAGGAAGTAACATTCTGAGTACGTCTGAGGGTGTAGAGAATTCACCTCAAATTGTGGCAGTTGAGAGTGTTGCTGATACAGAGGCTGAAACTAATAATAGTTACACATGTAATAAATGCAATTTTGTCACTGATGATGTAATTAAAATGTATGACCACAATAGATCTACCCATAATTTTGATTATACTTGTCAGTATTGCCCATTTAGTACTTCGAAAGTTGAGCTTTTAGGTAATTTGCTTTTACATTTTATGGGTTTTTGTTAATGCAGTGTTTCAGGGAAACACATGACAATGGTGCATCCACAAAACATGATACAAAAAAAGACTGCAAACTTCAAAGTTACGGAAAACTACGCCTGTACTTTGTGTCCATTTAGTGTTAAAACCATTGATCTATTAAGATCGCATCATTTATCTGCCCACAGAATACCTGATGGAGGTATACACTTCTAATCAATTTGATTTCTTTTTTGATTTAATCGTCTCTTTATTAGCAACCCCAATAGTACTAAATGCTGCATTTGGTAACATGGTTAATCGGGTGCAGCCAAAAATCCTTAAGAGATTAGAGTACACCTGCGATATATGTCCTTATTCAACTAAAGACAAGTCGAATTTGAGAAAGCATCTATTTACGCATGGGACAAAGCCCTTGAAATGCGATCATTGCTCGTACAAGTGCGTTTCACCTTATCAATTGAGGCGGCATCAGAAGCAGAAACATGCCAAATTATGCGATCCTAGGGTAAGGAGTAGTTGTGTTTTGGTGGTATTTGAAAGGTGGATACTTGGAAGTTGCCTTTATTGCTCATTTGCAATAAAAATTACTATATTTATGTCAATTGAAAAAAAAAACATAAAGAAAATGGAAAGACTCCCACAAACGTGCTACTTCGTCGTGCCACCGAATAGCACCATTTGATTGCTAGTATCAACGATTTTGTTCTGTTAATTAGTCGCACCACAGAATGGTTCATATGAAAGAGGATCAAGGGAATAGAAGGTATTTAGCCATGAAAAAAAAAATGGATTGTGCCAAGGACATTTGACTTTTTTCCCTTCACAATGCAGGTCCCTGTGACGTTCACTCACATTAAAGCACCCAATAGGACAGATTGACTTCTGGGTAATTCTATAATAATTATATTCATTCTTACTAACAACTACAGGTGCTGTAAGAATCGCTTCTGTAGATCTGCAGGTGCTTCTAGTGGATGCCTTAAAGAAAAAATAAACTTCCAGTAAGCGTGGCTAGACGTGGCTACTCAAAGAAAAATACCAGGCTGGAATACCATGTGAATGCTAAGAAGTACCTCAACATAATAATAATAATAATAAAAGTAAATATCAGGAATTTGCAATAAAAATAGAGAGACTTTGGATATTGAACTGAAATATTTTTGCTAGAAAGAGTGCTGGTAATAATTCTTAAAGATCGAATGAAGAATCGGTGGCGTAAGATTAGCAGATTCAAAGCTGTAAGGTTTTTAACATTGTGACACTTTAATTTCAATTCCAGTTGTTGGGAAAGTTACTGTGGGTAGGTGCCATTGTTTTTAAGCAAATTGATCTGAAATTTTTCTCCTAGAGCTGCCGCTGAATCAAAATTCAGCAGCGTTGAATTAACAGATCATCAAAAACCATAAATATAACTCTTTAATAAAAATGATTAAAAAATATTTGGTATCAAGCTCTAAAAATGTGAATTTTGTCTACAGAAACTTATTGCTACCACTGTTCGCGTCTATGTATGAGTCAAAGCAAAAATACCTTTTACAATTATACACTCTTAAATGAAGAGAAAAGATATAACATACGTGTCTACTGCCCGCAAATTGGCATATTGGTGGTAAATAAGGTTTTAACGATAAAAGTTGCAATTTCAAAGTAAAGGGCGTTTGTTAGAAAAAACCTCAAGTGAGAGTCGAAATGCCAGAAGCTATGGTTGTAGAATATTTAATACAGAATTTAGTTGGGTAATTCACGTTAGGATATCACTAAGTCGTCTCTAGTAATGCCACAATTAACTTAGAAAAAGACCATCCGAAGTATCCACCTAGTCCCACATTTCATCTTAACTCGAAAGCTTAATTCGATTTAACTAACTTAATTCGAAAATAATAATGAAGAAAGTTTTAGTCACGCAACCAACCCTACAAGCTTCCGGACTTCAAAAAGGAAAATGATGAGGCCATGGACACCTTCAAAGTAACCTTGGACAATATAAAACGGGAGCTGGATAAGGAAATTAATGCCTAGAAATCCTGTAGTATAACGATTTAGCTTTAGTGTGATTTTCCGAGTGCCAGAGTGCAAGTGACTGTATTTATATTAGGTTTAAGGAAGTTCTAGTCATTGCAATAGGTTTCCATTAGGTTGTAACCAAATAGACTCTCTCATTTAATTTAAATATCAGGACGTGTGCAAAGTGTAGTATTATATAGTAATTTTTTTCGGAGTTTTAGGGCGATGAAGCAGGCAAAATTGAAAAAATGCTCTCTGTGCCTGTTACCAGAACAAATCACGGAAAAGGCCAATTCCAGTTACCATATATTTACCAAAATGCTACACATTAATTTTGTGATTATAGACCAAAACAGTTTTTAGTTTTTATTTGTAGGAGTATAAGCAAAGAGTGCAATCCATTATTGTGTTTAAGTTTTCACTAAATCAAAGTTTAATTAACAGAAACTTCATAAGACCAACCTGGGTTGAAGTAATTTTAAGTTGAATTTCCCATTTTTTAAATGTATAATATAAATGAGTGCAAGACCTTAAATGAGTGTAAATGTAATTTTAAATTGTATTAGTTGCATGCGTCGTTTATACATGAACATAAATCTGTGTTCTTGAACTACTGCTGAATGCTTAATTTCTGTATTTGAAAACAAATTTCTGTTATGTATTGTACATTACATTTTACTACGCAAACCTTTGATTTAAGCATTCAAACCGACACATTTGATTATACCCTTGATTGAGTGCCATTTTTGAGTTCCAAATATTTAGTTTATTCTGTGATATTTTATTGTAGCACCTTTTTTTTCAAATAAAAATACAACAAGTACATGCTGAGATCATTACTTTCCAGCCCTGTAAATCTCAGCCATATCTATACGAGGAAAATTGTGGGGATATAATTTAGTATCAATTTTATTTTTATAACATGATCAAAATAAGGAATTCTTGTAGTACGTTAAAAACAAATATGCTCTGATAAGGGGCACTTTAAAAGCTTTGTGCGATGAAATATTTTACTCTGCCAAATGACTTCAATAGCAGACATGTCTCGGGTAAGTCATTTAAAGTGGTTTAATCACTAAACCTATAGCACTCACTTTATCAGAAACTAAAGGCCGATGGGGTAGTCCTCGACGCCTTAAACGAAGTCCCTAAACCGAAAATTACAAGAAAATATCCTAACGGCAAGGAGGTTGATTTTGGGGCTGAGCTCACCCCTATAGAAGTAGTGCAACAACTCGAAGTATCATGGAAAAGTCAGCCTGAAAAATAATTAATATCGTTGGTATGCAGGAGAATGACCAAGTTCAAATTTCGTAAATTTCAATTAAAAATATGGTTAAGTCCTATCACTACTAGGTGGGCTGTTATACTCCACACCCAAAAATGCCCCATTTAGCACCTATTCCCAACCCATATTCCGTTTACTCACAGGTACCTACCTAGCCCCAAACACCGCCAAAAAATCTACCGCACTATCTTTTTGTCTCACCCAAATCATTGGAAAAACTTTTAAGCAAAGGCATCCAAAAATCTTCTCAAATCAACAAGAAAATTAAAGAAATTTATTCCGAATTTTTTTTTATTTCCCCAAAAAAGTTACTTTGCACAACACATGACGAGTTGGAGGAAGACGTTTAGGTGCACCATTTGTTAATATGGACTTGAAGAGTCCTAATAGGATGCCTTTGGCATCCGTGGAAAAGTTATTACTCTGATGTAAGCAACTCATCACTAGTTTTAGTCCTAATAGGATGCGAAGTATCCGTTCTGCGATTAATATTTTTGTAATAGTATATAAGCTGCTTATAATAAACAAATTTATCATTCTTACATTCGCATATTCTTACTCACTCTGTACTCGCTTATTACTATTGTAGCAAATTGATAGTTGAGATAATTCAAAATTTAAATAATTGTATTCGGAAAGAATCTAATAAGTGATCTTTACATTTCCAAGTTATCTATTTTTTAAAAAACCAATGCTAGTCTCAAGTCTAGAAAAATGCATAAAGAAGGGTATTAATCTCTTTTAATTTATACGATAAAGCGAAACGCTGAGTTATAGTGATGTTGCAGAAATTTATTCAGTAAAAATACAAGTAAAAAATTAATCACTATCGCTACTCGTAAGTGGTGTTGGAATGTATTCCTTCCTGAATTAAAATTTAAATAAGTAGTACACAATAAACTGCAAATTTCTTGCTTATTACCTTTCGATATTTTCAAATTCACTCTACTACTTCCCGTGTTCTTTAATTAGGAAGTTCCAATGTTACAAATCTTTCTTCGGGCAAGGTAAATCAAATGACTGACCCTTCCGGGGTAAAACCTAATATGTCACTTAATAATACGTTCCATGTGACATTAGTAGTATTATTAGAAACTTCCATTCGTCGTTGGCCTTGTTTTTCTGTGAATGAAAGATTTCCTAGTATTATACTTCTGCAAAAGGAAAAACTTAAGGTGCAGGGATAACTGTTGGCCATTTTCAGGTTAAAACGTTGATATAATTTCCACGTCTGCAGCAAGTTTTCAACTGAAAATAAAATATTTTATACGTTAGATTAAGTTAAAGTTTTTTACGTACAATCCATCAACATTGTAATACACTACGACCAGATAAACACTATACCACAGGTTAGGCGAGTTGGTTTTCTATGGCGAGTTCATTGGTTATATTACAGTTTACTTATATACCGCAATATCGATTGTAGCGCGCGTGGTCGGAAGGAAACTATAATACCGACAAGTTACTGCTATGTAGTACATGTTATATGTAAATATAGATGTCGACACTAATCGTCTTCGCCATCTGTATATTATCACATAATTATCTGTGATTTTATTTATTTTTAAATAATGTATTATTCATTAAAAATATATTTGAGTGTTAGTTATTATCGTTTTATTAGCGTTCTTCCAAAAACACATTAGTTACATAATTATATTATGTGATCTTTTAATGTTATGTGTAATGTAGAAAACATTAAAAATTTTTTTATCTCCCATTTATTGTGCATATTTAATGTTTTAGTTACGTACAAACACATTTGTGGTTTGGTTTTTAAATTTTATTATAACTAGTTCCCATAATTAAGTACATATATACCCCTTATTGTTAAGCCCTGTATTAAATTAGAATAAATCATTTGTCGTAAAAGATAGAGAATCTGTTTCATCTTGGCCGGAACATAAAATGCAGAAAACGATTCACCTATCAGTTTGTTCTAACATAAGTGTGAAGAGAATGATTGAGGGTTGCGAGCGTGCGAAGAAGGTGGAATGGCGTGTTAATTCTTTTTAAAGATAAACAGATGCACTCGGGGGTGGCCCTGATGCATCTTTGGTACGGTGGGTCATTCGATTCCCGAAAAGGACGCAATAAAGTTGTTCAGAACACGTGCGTGCGTTTAATTAAATAAAACCTCCCTAACAATTTTTAATTATTTCCTCAATTTGTTTTCTGGTTAAATTACCATTTTTATATTTATCATTTAAATTGTATATAAATTTTTCAGGTGCCTGTTCACCTCGTGAACGCCGTCTCGGGATTGCGGAGCGTCCTGCGCAGAGCGGTCCGGGAAGATGGGGCAAGTGAGGAGGAGGAGAGGCTGCGAGAGGAGGTGGCGACTCTTAGAGAGAGGGTGGCGGCGCTCGAGAGGGCGAGCAGGGAAGCAGCTGAAACTGTCACCTGTGCTGTCCAAACTATAACGGAGGAGCGAAGGACGATGGAGCAGCGGGCGCGGATTCGCAACCTAGTTGCCTCTAGTAAGCTGCGTGCGACGATCCAGGAGCGCTGAGAGGTGGGTCTGTTCTCCCAAACGGAGATAGTCCACGGGGACCCTTTAGCGGCGGGGGACCAAAGCGACCTGGGGGTGATAGTGGGGAGGCAGTCCCGCCTACTCAAGGAGAGGGTCCTGGGACGGAAGTCCGAACTTAGAGAGCTGGGGGAGGACTACCAGGAGGGAGGAGACCTGACTTTCCTTGTTTACACCTGCCGGCTGCGGAGGGGAAAAGGGATGGAGGAGAAAGAGCGGTACGTCTTCTACCGCCAGCTGCGTGGGAACCTGCGTGGGAGGAGGTCGTCGGGACCCTGAAGGATTTAGTGAGAACCGCGAGGGGGGAGGAAAGGACGAGAATCGTCGTCCCTCAGGTCCCGGAGTCTGACCCTAGGAAGCTGAAGAAACTCGGTGAGCTTGCGGCGGAGGGACGTGGGGTAAAATTCCGCTTCTACCTGCCCGGGCCGGCTAATGGGGCACCCGTGGATGTAAGGGACAAGGAGGACGTATTCTTCGTCACGAAGGAGGAGGGAACCACCTACTTAGACGCCCTGAGATGGGTGCGTCAGGTGGTGGCAACTGGTGGAGCGGGGGTGAAGATGAGCATGGTAAGGGAAAAAAAGGGGGGAGGTCCTCCTGACCGTGTCAAAGGGGGGGGCAGTTGCGGGAGTTGCTTGCAAAAAAGCTGGGAGAGGGTCGAGTGAGGGGGGGACGCCCGGTGGCCTTCCTCGTAAACGGCCTAGATAGGGTAACCACAGGGGAGGAAGTGTTGGGGGCGGTGGCGACTGCGGCGGGTGTGGAGCAGGGGCGGCTACGGCTGCTAAGCCTCCGGCCCGGTTTTGGTTGCTGCCAAACCGCCACCCTTCCGGTGGAGGCCGAGGCGACGGCGAGCGTGCGGCGGGTCGCGGATCTCTTGGTGGGCATCTCCCGATGCTGGCTGCGGGAGTGCCATGAGAATGGTCGCTTCTATCGGTGCTGGGAGAGGGACCACAGGTCAGGGGAGTGTAAGGGAGAGGACCGCTCCCAATTATGTGCCAGGTGCGCGCAGGAAGGCCATAAGGCCGCTACTTGCCGTACCGAGCGGTTCTGCCCCCTGTGCAAAGTGGGGGGAATAGTGCCGGGGGACCGGGGTGTAACCTATCCCTTAAGGTCAAGGGGGATCCCAAGACCAGGGGAAAACCTAAGGCCAAGGGGAACCCAAGGCCAAAGGTGGGAACAAGGACGGAGGAGGACAAGGAACGTCGAAGACCGAGGGCAGCGTCGACTCCCAGGACCGAGTGAGAGGGAGAGGACTCCCCGTCCACTAGCTTCCCATGGTCGTTGGTAGCGGACGGGGAGGGAGAAGCAGGAGAGGAGGCTTGGAAGGACTAGGAGGGGCACGGGTGAGTGTTTGTGTGTGTGCTTGCGTGCGTGAGGTATAATAGGGTTATGGCGGGGTCGAGCAGAGGGCTGCGTTGTCTTCAGATTAACCTGGACAGAGGCCGTCTAGCGAGAGACCTCACGTTCCAGGTGGTCAGGGAGCGCGGTGTCGATGTCGTGCTCGGGCAGGAGCCGTGTAAGGCGGGCGAGGGACTGCTTCGAGACAGGTGCGACGACGCGTTCATCTGACTGACACCGGCTGTTATCTTGTGGTCAATCCACCGGGACCGGGTGTTCGTTGCGGCGGAGATCAAGGACGTTACGCTAGTCTCGGCGTAATTTGCCCCGAATAAGAGCACCGCTGAGTTTTCGGTGTGGCTCGGTCTGGTCAGTTGGAGGAGTTCGTCAGGGGACGAAACAGCAGAAGAATTCTCATTGCCGGGGATCTAAATGCCAAAAGCGGGCGCTTGGGCTCCGGCGTGACGAATTTTACGGGCGGGTCTTGGAGGAGTTTCTTGACGCAACGGAACTTGTCCCCCAGAACATCGGGAACGAGTGGACATTCGGTAACCGTAACGGGACGTCGCTGATCGACGTCACGATGGCGGGTGTGTTTGTAAATGGTTGCGTGAGAGACTGAAGAACGGAGGTGGGAATGGAGAGTGGGAGAGATATATCTCTTACCGCATAGAGCGGAGGAGGGTAGAATCTGTCGGCGCGAGCGCAAGTGGGAGGAATGGAGGGTGGACGGTGAATGAGAAAGGATTAGGGCGATGGAGCCAGTACGTGACGATGCAAGGAGGTCTGGGCGCAGCCGAAACTCCCGAAAGAATAGTTCGGGAGATAAGCGAAGCTTGTGACCAGTCTAAGGAAGCGTGAATGGAAAACGAGCGGTGTACTGGTGGTGCGACAAGGTTGCGGAGAGGAGGAAAGCATGTATTAGAGCGAGGAGGAGGTGGACTAGAGAGAGAGAGAGGAAGGGGTAACTTGAGTGGGACGAAAACGGCTCATTTAAGCTATAAGAGTAAACGCAAAGTCTTCAAGGCGGCCGTAAGGAACGCCAAGAGGGACTCCTGGAAGCAAGTGTGTGCAGAGCTGGAGACGGACGTCTAGGGTCTCGGTTACAAGATAGTGACCGGGAAGCTTGGCCGTCTGAGCAAGGGTCCTCTGCCCACGGCAGAAATGCACAAACAGATGGACACGCTGTTTCCGGTGAAGCCACGGGTCATGTGGGAGAAGGTGCAAGTGGGGTCAAATGATGGTGCCTCGGGTCTCGGCGGAGGAGATCCGGCAGGCAGTCGGGGAACTCAAGAGCCGCAAGGCTCCGGGGCTGGACGGAATACCGAACGACGTCTTGAAACTATATTTTGGGGCAGTGGCCCAGGGTATGGTGGGTTGCGTGATTTCGCATCTTGACCTCGGGCGAGTACCCTAAATTTTGGAAGAGGACTCGATTTGTGCTGATGGAGAAACCGAAGCACGATTTGGGGGCGGAGGCCTCGTACCGACCCACATGCCTTGTGGACGGACTCGGGAAACTGGCTGAAAAGGTGGTTAAGACCAGATTGCTGGAAGAAGCTAATAGGTATGGCATGGTGAATGAGAGACAGTTTGGGTTCGTCAGAGATAGGAGCACCTTGGACACCATGCGGTCTGTCATGCAGATTGTGGAGGGGATCAGGGAAAGAGTTACACGCAGGCGGGCTTCTGCGTCATGGTAACAATTGATATTAAGAACGCTTTTAATAGTGCGTCGTGGGACCTCATCATGGATGTGTTGAGGAAGTCCCCGGTGAGTAGGTACCTCTTGAACGTAATTCAGTCGTACCTGCATGCTCGGGTTTTGATGTTGCCACACGGGGGGGTCCGAGAGATGTTGTGTGGAATTCCCCAGAGATTTGTTCTGGGCCCCGTCTTGTGGAACCTCTATTACGACGGGATACCGATGGCTGGGTATCCGTAGGGGGTTACTTCTGTGGCCTATGCGGACGACCTGACGTTAGAGGTTTTGGCAGGGGATGGGGTGACTGGATGCCAAATGGGGTATTTTGGGGTGTGGGCTATAACAGCCCACCTAGTAGTCCTATCGTTAAAACGTAATATATACTTGGCCGCAAAATTATCACATAGTATAAATAAAAATTTGATCAACTTACTACAAATGTGATGTAGTGTATTTTAAAAAACGAGCAATTAAAAAAATTTCAAAATATGAAAAAAACGTTGCATAAAGCCGCTGTAGTACTCGGCTAATTGTCGACTGTGCCACATTGAGACGTTGGGCAATGTAAACCTGATTTCTTCCTTCTTCATGAAGAGCACCAACAACTGTACATTTTTTTACGGATAAGTTGCGATTACGTTGGCTAATAACATCCATATTTGCTTAGAATTGGTACAAAACTCCAATAAAAATGTCCACAAGATGCATTCATGTGAAAAGTAAACAGTAACAAACCACCACAAATAACACGTTTTTGTTTTTTCTATTAATTCACAAGAAAAGAAATTTCTTTTCATCCACCTCTATAAAAAATGGTGATAAGACATTTTAAGGAATGTTTATATACGTATACAGGGTGTTTTTTTAACACATTCACTGCCCAATTAGAATTGTACCGTTGTACGAGGTTCCACATACTTTTTTATAATTATTTTGATTTTTCGTGAATAGTGACTGTTTAGGAAGAGATTTTATAGCACCTTTTGAGTTTGCCTAGCGAATGTATTTATCATTATATCTCAAATAGGCAAAAATCGCCTCTTAGGCGTTTTCGACGTGGTAGCCAAAGTTCAGAAACCGCCCCAGAGGCGTTCTGGGCAGTGAATGTATTAATGATTACGAAAAATTTTAACCACGGATTCTACATCGAAAAATAATTCCAGTTTGCCATATAAACCACATTTCGAAAATGCTTCGTTGAAGAAATACAGGGTGTTGAAATTTAATTTAAAAAATGGTATATTTAAAGTAATGAGTTGATCATAACTATCAAGTCTGCCATGGTTAAAAAAAAGTCGAATCGGGCAAACGTGAACAATCAACGTCACTCAGTGTAACTACAGTTGAGTCCGCTTATAACGAGCGTTCGGTTTTAATGAGTATTTTTCAGTATTACGGCAAATCGTTAATTAAACCTAATACAATTTGGGTTTGGATACAACGAGCTTGGATATAACGAGCACTTTTTTTAGTACGAGCAAATTTTTTTGCGAAACTGTTACATCGCTTCGAATATAACGAGCAGTTTTTGGTCAGTTTTTAATATTAATTTCTACTGCGATTATAACGGAGAGTCGCGACATTTTTCAACTATTAACTTCGTTTATAACGCGCACCTAATACCAAGAAACTTGCCATAACTCGTTTATTTATTCTCCATCCACGTAGGGGAGCTTACAAATTATTCGCTAGTGTTACAATTTAATCATAATATACTGGGTGTCCAGGAACAATTTCGACGAAATGAAATGGGTGATTCTACGTATAAAATTATGAAAAAAATTCCTATCAACTTGTGCCCGGAAATGCTTTTTAAATAAGCTACCGCTCCTTAAAGATGGCGGCCTAAAGACGGGTTTTTGATTTACAAGCCCATTTATCTCTAAAACGGTTACTTCTAGAAATATTCTCCAAGAGTACTTTTCTAAATCAAACTAAATGTACAATAACGCCCTTAATTCAAAAGTGACCTACAGTGTGGGGCAAAAAAGTTGGGGCCGATTTAATTGTGACGAAACCCCGTGTGTGGCACCCTCTATCAGTAATCAAAAAAATTAGATATTGCATTGCGATTAGATTTTGCATCATGAAAAACCCCCGAATATTAAATTTCGTCCGACTGATTTATCTCTGTCCAAAAATGTTCACAGAAAACCAAATTAAAATTAAAATTTAAACACTCTGTACCCCTCAAACGGAGCCGTTGCGACCCTATGTTAATAGGAACTTTTTGTATTGGAATCGGTCAGAGATTCATCCCTTGAAGTATCTGCACGTGCTCGATTAACACCCTGTATAGCGAGCGTTCGCATATAGAGGACATATTTTTTTGGTACCAGCATGCTCGTTATAAGCGGACCCGACTGCATTTCGAACATTTGTTGTTTAATTGATTTTAATAGTTTGGTGCGATATATTAATAATACTGAAGTCATTAATTTAATAATAGGAATTAGCTTGTTCAAAAATATTATTTGCGATTGGTAAGTTTCCTAGAACGCACGTGCAATGTACGTGCCAGTAAACTGCAAGAATGACTGGAAAACCATTATGACAATTGCAAGGTCCAAAAGGGGGAAAACGAAATATATCTGGGGCATATAACGCACAACAGAGGTCTTGCAATGGTTTTACAGACCTAAAACATTTCTGTAGTAACAATAATCAAAGATACAACTCACTGTTAAAATGATTAAAATGATTTGAATTGATTCAAAATTAAGCAGTTAAGATACATCAAAGGAAAATCGAATTTAATAACGTTAAATTATAATTATTTTGAAGAATTTCAAACTTTAGACATTAGGGCAGACGTCTGGGGTAGATCTACTCGGGTGGTGAATAAAAAAGATTTAGTACAACGTTACATGCAACCTTTACCAATATCCAAGAAGGTGAAATTAATTAAATTGTGTAAGACGGAAATCATCCCTAATGAATACCACCAGCTTTGTAAGAGACAAATACCCTGTATCGGCTCATAACGAAAAGAGCGCAGAAGAAAATGATGTTGAAGTTTAGTCGCTTTTGTTGCATGTTGAATTTCTTTGTTGCTGTTGTTGAATAGATTTCTATGTTGAATCATAATTTCAAATATAATAACGTAAATAGCAAGCCGATATATGTACGTACAGGAGAAAATGGCCAAGTCCATTATTTGGTCACTTTTCCTCTATACCAACGCTATTATTGTGCCAATGATCGATTTTTTAAATAATTTTGCACTCTTTTGTACGTCTGTTAAAAGTTAAATAGACTTCAAACTTTACTTTTGAAACGATTTATTTTATACACTGAATAGGATGTTAAAAGGCGAATAACTCAAAAGTATGAATAATGAACTTGGTCACTTTTTCTTGTATACCAACAATATTACGTACAGTACTGTTCTAAATTGTCCCCCCCCCCCCTTCTATTAATTGTTTAACGGATGATTTTTTCAAAATCCTAAAAGAGACCTTAAATAGGACAAAAAGGACTATCTTTTGATAATGTTTTTGCATAAAAATTATTTACCGTGTCGCTGCTAGGCCAAAAGGACCATATTTTTGAAATGGCACCATGGGTTGAGTGACACCTCATTCGAAAGGTATTTTAAAACTGTGTACAAAAAAGGTATTTTTTTAAATTGGCCGATTAGTTTTTTAGAAAAAAATTTTATTTGTCAACAATAAAATTTGAAAAAAAATCTCGTTCTATTCATTTATCAAAATTTCTGTTCAATAAAATATAATTAAATAAAAAGCTTGTTTATTAATGCACTGACAATTTAAGCAGGAGATCAGCAAAGAATGTTCGGTATTGGTACAAAATTAAAATCTATCTATCTGCTTATCAATAAACAAGGGGGGGACAATTTAGAACAGTACTGTATAATAAATATCACACTTTGAGCATGGTTGATCCGGATGTTCTCACTCGACCAAATCCCAATTTTGGGTTAATAAACTCTATTATAGTTATAATAGAATTAAGTGTAATTGTTCGATTTTGCACATTGGCTAGTGGTCAATATAAAGGGTTGCAATTTGCCTAGCGGTTAGACTTTAGTCGAGTATGGAAGCTTGAAGCCCAGGAAAACTCATGGGTTACACAGATACGTGTTTTTCGTCTTCGAACATGGTTAAATTCAAGTTAACGAGCCGAATACTGCCGCTCAGAGATTCAATTTTTCTATTAGACTTTGCCAGGACATACAATCTAGGAAAAGCCATTGCTGAGAATTACTTCAATGCCCAATGGGACTCGTCCATCCCAGAACATTGGAACTAATGAACTTATTACTCTATGTTATATCTACGAAAATAAAATGCTAATTTCGTAATTCCATTATTTTAGCAGGAGGACGAGACTCGAATCTCCATTTAAGTATAGTTAATCGTTGGCATGGCAATTGCCTAACCGACTGTGCTAAAAGCGGGCCGCTCTTAAGATCCGTACGTGAAATATATTCGTCACTGTAAATTCACGTGTCGCCCGCCTTTATAATCAATAGTGAATCATCAACTTTGTTTCATTTTAACCACCATTAAAGAGTGATAATGTCAAATAATGGTAGTACTTCTCAGTCTTCAGACAACAGCTCTTCCAGCCAAGAGAACGTGGTGGATTTGCAAGTTCCAGATACCTCAGAATCGAACTTTATTCGTAGTGGTACTGTGGTGAGGAGAGCTACTACTAATGTTCCGTTTAGAGAAGATAGAGTTACTTCCACTAGCAGTACTGAAGATGGTGGATTTTGTCCCTCGAAAATTGCTGTACTATCAAGGTGAAATTATTCAATTTTAGACGATTTGCTTCCGGCAGAAAAGAACAGGAAGGAGCCGCAGTATAGACACAGTTTAGCTGCTATAACAGAGAAAAGGAATATCAAGCATTTAGCCGCTGAGTTTGGGAAAGGAAGCAGGTAAAAATAATTTAGCACAAATAGGTTTAAATAAAAAATAAGGAGAAAAAGTTAGGTTATTTGTAAATTCTTGATGATATGGTGAAGGATAATTTCATGGTATTAAAAAGAAATTTCGCAATAATCTTTTTTTCGAAAATAGTTGGTGTTTACTGCAATTTAATGCAACAAACGTTTTACGCAAATTAAAAGTCTCGTTCATGAAACATGGAGCACAGACAATAACCAGAAATAAATATATCGAAGGTAATCGTGAAGAGCCATCCTAGCTTCAGTAGACAACCTGCACTAGCCTTTCTTCCTCTGATAAAGCTGTTGATGCTATTTTATTACCTGCCTAAAAATCCTTAATCCAGAGCTGCCATTTCTCTGGATTCGTCCACTGGCCACAACAGTACAACTGATCCCCCGATTTTCTTCAAGAACCTCCTGGAATCTGAAGACAATAGCGTTTCTCATACCAACTCCAGCTACCTCAGTTGGATTGAAAGAGTCAATAGCGAATATTTCGATAGTGTCGTTCCCAACACCTCAGGCAAGAACTATTTATCGTCAATATAATACACCAATCACATTGTGTCTGTCTTAGTTCAAGACGTGGACAATAAAGTGGGAGAATGGAACAATTTCTGGTTGAACTACAGCAACGCTCGTTTGCGTCATTTATCCACTGAGCAAACTTTTAGTTCTGATGGTCTGTTCGAAAAAACTGTGGATGATCAGGAAGAGGACCCTAAGAGCCTTACGAGCTCCCAAAGGGATGTAACTGAAAAGAATTCCATGGAGTATGTAATGCTTACAATGGATGAGGTTGTAATTCGTATTAACAGTATCCTAGTCGAGTTCACAGAGATGTAATCTAGGTTCAAGAAACCTTGAAATGCTCTCAAAGAATATCAGAAATCCTGCAAAACGCCATGAAACGCAGCGAGCCTGACGAAGGGTCCAACGAGTCCTATTATTCCCAGCAAATTTCTTGCCCTTTAATGGTAACTTACACAAGTTTAACACACAACTAAAACTTTAAAATTGTCTCTACAGGCTTCAGTAGGAGATGATGCACCACCCCCGCCAAAAACATCGTCAGCAATGTTAAACCGAGAGCGCTCAATCTCCTGTGTGGACCACCAAACGTTGCAGCTACATCAAAAGCAGATGCTGAAGCCTACCAAGCAATCGTCTAGCACTAGCTGCATTGACGCCATATTGAATAGCGGAGTGGGGGATATTCTGAAGAAGGTGGTGATGAAACGTCGGGATGTGAGTGCCTCGGAGACAGACCAGGCCAAATCGGCGAGGAACAGCTTTTCGGATTACTGGACCATTCGATAGATTTGGATTTTTGCAGAAGTTGTCATTGGTTTTAAGTTATGTTTTTGTACTTGGTAATACTGAAATAAAGTTGTCTCAGTAAACGTGAATGAGTCCTTGAGTTTTTGAACGAAACGATTAGAAACATTAAGAAAGATTGGAAACGCCTTCAATGTTGATTTTCTAGTAACCTAAAACTGGTTCGACTTTGTGTCCCTAAAATGAACGAAATTTATCCATGAATATTCAGTAACCTGGATTCCAGAAGATAACAAGTATTCATAATAAATTAGAAATAATTTTAATCCGAAACACCGGAAGACGACGCATCTTAAACCGTAAAATCATCGATAACATTTTGTTTGACACTTTTTCGTTACCATGGCAACCATAATTAAAACAAATTTGTGGTTCCTTGTCTTTCTTTTCTAGCATTTAACGGTTTTTATCAAAAAAAAGGGAGAAATGGTTATTTACGTCACACATTCAGAAGAATACTTATTACAGTACGAATTTTTCACGGAAGAAGGAGTCAAAAGCAGAGTCAGGAATATGTCCACAAGTACTGTAATAATGCCTAACGGACGAGTATCGGATGTTATTTTATTTTTCTTTTTTATCTTGAGGTTAAAATTAGTGCTCACTATGATTTGATCCGAAAAAAAGAGATTTCTGTCCACTGCATGACATCAACGCCATTTGCACCCGCAGCTTACGAGGAATGGTCATTAAATCGATAGGAGAAGAATTCTAATAGCTTATTTTCAAAGAACCAGACTCAATATTTAACAATATTTTTAATAGCATATTTCTTATTATACACGAATTATCCGATAAGAGTTAAAGCACTTAAGGGTGCGATTCTATAACATCCGGTGTATTTTTAGAGCGATGTAATAATCGTTTTAGTTTTCATTGTTTTTCGCAAAAGCTGCACCTGCAGATTATGAACATTACATGTAAATATTTACAAAAGCCAGGCGCATGATTTAGATCGTATTCATCCTTGTAAGTATTGTGGTTTAAGATGAAAAGTGAATTCGTGTAGGCAACCAAACATACACGTAGATATCATTTTTGAATTCCGTTGGTTGAAGATCGGTAAAAAATTGAACGATATTGTTGCTGTTGAACGTTGATATAGTTAAGAGGAAATCCGGATTATACCAGGAATTTCAGTTGTTGCACGGCACACCCTTAAAGCAATTACAAATAACTACAGCAATTCGAGGATTCACTAATTGACCAAATTCACAATTCACTAAATAATACAAATTATCAACAGATTGGCATAAAAATCCGCTTACGTAAGTGAAAATGTACTTACATATCATACCAGAGAATTTATCTGTTCAAATATAGCACACCTTCGGCTAAAAGCATTTTTTACTATACATAGTGCAACTATAAAAATCTCGGTTAGTAACAAAACTATTTTAAAAAGGCAGTGGTGGAACTCAAAATAATCGCATTGGATGGATAAACGCATTAAACATGGGTACCTGCAAATCATATAATCTAGGGATAATACTATTCTACTTGTCTAATCTTATCTAAGCGTTTATGCATAGAAAACTACCTTTGAACAGATACAACGTATTAAAAATAAGACTGTAGCATGGTATGGTCTAATGGAGGTCAAGTGCAATAGACCCAATTTCATCAATCGATATACCGATTTATACCTGTAGAGCCATTTACCCCCTAAAGCCCTTTGTGAATAACCTAAGGCTCTCGTTCAAACCTCAATATTGTTACTGTGTATTAGCTTGTGTTGGAGAGCAGTTCACTGGTAAGTTCGTATAGGTTTTCCCAAAATTATCGTGAAACTGCAATATTATAATTCCTACTAAAATCAATAGTCACAATGGATTAAAACCCACTTACCTATTAGTTATATTGCCTTGAGCCATTTTCCTATAAAAGCCCTTAATGGAAAACTATTATAAACATTATATTCTTAGCTCGAATCAAAAGTCGACAAAAAAACTCATTTGGAGGTTCTAAAACAAATAATGGTACCTGGAACATATTTTTCAATAAATAAATAAAAGTGGAATTAATATATTCCGGGAAGGATGTGGTTAAAACTTAGTTGGTGCAGGCAAGGCAGGCAAGAGCTGAAGTAAGATTTCAGCTTTCTGCACTTACATCTTAACCAACTTGGCTCAAAGCCAAAAGTTGATATATAGTATAAAGTGACCATAACAAAACTAATATATTTTTATTTTATCACTTTCAGAATCAAATCGACTAACAATATGGATTCTCCAGTAGAAGAGTGCAACCCTGACACCCAAAACGGATCGTCATCAGGCGTTTCAGATTCAAGCACCGGTTCCTCAGGAGGCGAGCCAAAGACCAGGTCAAAACGACACATCACGGACGTGCCTCCGCAAGACAATGTCGGTCCTAATGGGAGCGTTGATGAAATATTTTAATCGACAGCTGTTTGCATAGTTATGTAGGTACTTACAATATAAGTGTGAGTACTTGTTCACAATATGTATAGCTCAAATTGGAACATTTCCGCATCAGTAAGTACAGAGATGTAATCACCGTTCAGTTAATGTAATTCTACATTTCAATATTTATTATAAAGCAGTTAAAATCAGACGTGGTTGTAGCTTTATTGTAAATAAATGGAACTGTATGTAGCAACATTAGCAGATGAGGATTAGCGTTATTACCAAAGATTGCTAAAACTAATTATTGTGTTATACACAACGGGGAATGAGCTTCGCCATATTGTCAAAAAAAACATATCGCTTTAATGATTAACTAAAACCCGAATGACCTTATATAGATCTGCCTCATCTACGAGCCATAATATTCTCATAGACGTTTTTTATATTTTTGGGGCCACTACATCAATATCCTGATAAATCTAGCAACGAACTAATTTTGCATGGAAATAACGAATTCACTAAAAACACTCAGTTCTGATTTCATCATTTAAAGTTTAGGCCTGGTTTTTCGAACTCCTGGTAACTTCGTCAGCAAGATAATTCGCATAGAAGCGATAAAATCAGAATAGTACATTAGTAAATTACCTCCTTATCTCGTCGCCAATACTGCCACGAGTTTGAAAAATTAGGTGATAGATACCAGTATTATTGGGCATGTTAATACGATTCTCTTTCATTATTCTCAGCAGCCGAGCGTAACGCCTCTGACTATCGACCTTTTACACCCATTCTTCAATAATAACGCATGTGGCATTTAATTTAAAAAAATGTACGTTTCTTGTAACATAAATGAACAGACTTAAACGAGACTCATCGTATACATACAATATATAATAATAATGTAATAAATATATAGTAATATGAAGCTGAGATTATATGACAATGCATTAATGATGGACTTTATTTCAGCTTCTATACGATTATTGCATTTTGTACTTAATTCGCAATGTTTATATGCGCATCTGTTAATTTAAAGTGTTAGATATTTGATAACATAGAAATTATATTGAAAGGGGAATTCTTGAAAGTATAGGCAATATCCCCTTGATTGTTACTTTACGCGTTAGCTGCTCGAATAGACACTACAGATACAACAGTTCAATCTGCAATTGCCCTAAAAGGTTAAAAATCTTGGTCTAGATCCTGTTTCAAATATTTTCTTCATTTCTTGATAGCTTTTAGACACACCCCCTCATGTTCCTGGTATGGACTCTTAGCTTCCTCCTCTTGCAGATTATGCTCAAAGCCGAATAACTCAAGACCAGTAGATACACCTAAGAACTGGGGTTTTGTTAACGTGCCGATGAACCTAAATGTCAGCTCTAATGGGTTAGAAATGATAGATTTCAATGAATATGAAAATAAGGACGATGATTATTAAAGAATTTAAATATAAGTTATAGAGTAATTACTTATATTATTCGTAGCGTGGGGAATGTTCTTCTTAATGACGTTGAGGCTTAATTTGTTATTATAGTTAACTCATAAAAATTTATTTTTTAGCAAAAGATACATATATAACGTAAATTTAAAACTCAGAAAATATCCTGGGTAAACTTAATCAATATATCCGAAATGACCTTTGGCATATATGTCTTCCATAAAGAACGTGTATAGTGGGTAACCTGCATTTCACATATTGGCTACGTTTCTATCGTTGAAAGCCAAAAAATAGGTATAAAAAGATTAATCTTATTTTGTGTTTAACATGATAGCTCTCAAACTCCAGCCGGCTTTAGATAACAAGATAAGCAATGCAAAAATGAGTGAACCACCAATTTGGGACTAATACAGTTGCAGGTTTCAGTGTTTGTCATTCACTTCAAGCGGTCTGGACAAAAAACACTAACATGTAAGTAACTTTCTAATTCAACAACCCTTGAATTTAACTATTACTATCTAATAGACAAAATGGATTCTAATTCTTTACCCTCGTCAAACGCAACGTGAGTCTGCACAAACTCAATCTACCGCTGTAGACACGTTCGGCTCACAAAATGAAGAACAGACAAAGAAGTTGGTGAAAAGGGGGATTGCGGATGTGCCCATTGAGAAACGTCATGCTGATGGGGAAATCCAGGAAAATTTTTAATAAAACAGATTAACATAGGGAAATAATAATAAAGTGATGGAATATCTGGTGGATTAAGATATATTTGGTGCATTTACCTACATAAGTTTAATGATGCAGGTAATTTTTATAGAAACGAGGAAACCAGAAAACAGTATTGGTTAACTCCTTTCGTCTCTTGCTGGCAAATGCATATAGCTCAAGGATATGGAGATCAATATAGATTTGTAGATCTCTCAATTATATGTGAAACTGCAGGCAATATTTGCCTTCAGTTCGCACTTTTATTATCACCATTGTATAGAAAATAGAAACTGTTTACAAACCGATATTGCGCCAAATTCCACTCGGCAACAATCTGTATGTTAATCTTGACGTAACATACATATACGTGCGTCGACATGTCGCAAGGGCATTAAAGGCTTTTCAACACAATTATTTAATATTTTTTATAACGCATCAATATTACAACCAAATGATGTGCTATTAGCCTATTTTAGTCCACAGACATTGAATTGGATCTGTCAACATTCTTGGACTTATTGAAATTTCTAACATTGCTACCGTAGCAATTATATATGCATCATAAAGAATGTTTTATACATGCTGCTGCGTGCTATAATCCTGGACTATGATACTTGTGTAATCAAAAGGTATTATTGGATCGGAATCGTCAAAATATAATAAGCATCACAACTTATCGTTATTGAGAAAAACATAGTTTTATAAAATGATCTAAAAAAATCATAAACATTTGAGTGTATGATAGATTGTATTGTGCGAGCACCAACCACATGATGAACTTTTTTGAAAACGAAATTTCCAGGAAATCTCGTTCCATTTTCTTTAAATTCTCATTAATTTTGAACCTAACAAATTTTAAAACAAGATCTTTGTGTATATCTGGTTGGATATTGGTCCACCGCTTATGCAGACATATAAGCATATAAGCAACAGCATATAAGGACGACGACTCTAGACAAATACCTTTTTTCTAAAAAAATTAAGTTAAAGTTTAAAGTATACAAAATTTAACTTTCAGCGTTCTAATCTCTTTAGTAGGACTTTTTATAGGTGTACTTACCTCTGTAGCAACTTTACCTATCGGTTTGGGTCAACTAACGTTACTCTGCATCAAATATCTATACACACCTTTTAATTTCTAAGCACGACAATTTATAAAGATTTGCAATACGTCAATTGCAAAATTTTGTATGATTTATACCTCTCAAAGCAGCATTATGAGTTTGTTGTATAAGGGTACTTTTTAGACCTGGATTTAGATAACATATAAATTCCTTATTACAAGAAGCATGTGTCGCCAAGAGTCTAGTACTACATAGCCGCTCATTGGGAGCGTTAAAAATTATAAATAAACGTAAGATGCTTTTTATTTAACCCAAATAGAACGAAGTTTTCGATTTCAAATACCCAAAAGAGGCAACTTGGTTTTATTGCACCATAAATCTAGAAAAGTCCTTGATTTTAGGCTATCCTTCTCATATTTAAAATGGACTCTGATACTACAGCGTGCGCTCCTGCAAAAGTACGAAATACTGTTAAATGGAAGATTTATCCTGAATGTGCTCCACAAAGACCAGTAAGCTCTAAATATCAAGGTGCCATCAATGTATCTAAGAATCTTAAAATGTTTTACGACGGGATCTATCTAAAAAAAATTTAGGATAAAAAAATGAGTAACTAGTGGTTTTATTCTTGACAATTTGGTGATGAGAACCTATAATGTTCCCTTACCAAATAGAAAACCAAATTTTTCCTACGTCAGTTACGTGAAGGTACAGTTTTGTTGTCGATACGTACTTTCAGAGAAGTCTAGATACACTTGATGCTGCTCTAAAAAAATAGGCTATAATATAAGCTATAAGGTACGTAAAGTTTAGCGTTTTATGGTCAAATTGTGGTCATTAAGTTTTTTTTTTATAAATATGTAACAAATTGCTTAGTATTCATTTAACATTAGAATATGAAAGTGTTTAACATTTTAAGTAGGATATTATTGAAGGCCCTAAAAAAAGTTATTTCCAGGCTAAAAATAACATATAAATAAAAATAAACTTTTAAAAAAACAAAAATGGGGGTTTATTTTATTATTGCAAGTCCACATTCACTTATCCTAAATGACAATAAGGCTCTGTTCTTTTATATTACAATAATAAATATTAAGACCTATATTGGAAGACACTTTGTCAAGGTCATGTTTTTAATCGTCTTCTATTGCTAAAGGACGTATTTGCCAATTCCATAATAGGCTATTGAAATTAGTAGAATCAACCGTTTTCCAGCAAAAACGTGTCCTCAAATTTGTTCCCAAATTGTATCATTGAATAGTATGAAGTAACCGAGATTATTACTGATTTTAGAGGTTTGCAATTCCAATTGGAAATTTGGATGATGAAAGATGAGTTCTAGATTTGGATGATTAAGCTGCATTATAACCAATTTTTGTCCAAATAGCCCTGCTTATAATAACAACCTTACTAACCATTGGCTTTCATTATTTGCTCATATTGCACAATAATAACTAAAAAAGTAATGAAATAAGAACAATATTTTTCTCAAATAAAGAGATATGAGGGCCAGTAATGTATTTCATAATCGGTTTATGATGATAATTACTATAATCTGACGATATCAATTAACTGACATCATTATCATACACAGAGAGCAGTTTATCTAACGTATTCCAAGATTTTGGATACGTATTATTAATGTGATTGTTGTATTATTGAGGGTAATTAACTTATTGCAGTGTGTGCCTATAGATAAGTTTTGAACAGGTTTTGACTAATAAAACGAAGGATTTTACTGGGAAAAATCGTGTTATTACAAGTTATAGATAGCGTTTAAATTCGCAGATTGTATGGAACTATTACATGAAGTACTTGTATTGAAGATGGATATTAAAGCTTTAATCAATTAAATTATTAGCAAATCTTAAAGGAAATTAAACGAACAACATAATCATGTGTATCATCAATATGATTATTATACAAATGATCACAAATGGTGGTTTCCCCGCGTTATCTTCGATTTTATCATTGTTTCAATGTTACAACTAGGCATGTTTCAGCAAGACTTACTAATCTTTTAATAACTGTGATTATCTATCGATTGAATTTCGTCTCATCGACAAAAAATTAAACATTAGGGTTCACAGGAATTGATTTAATCATCGCCATTAATAAACGCGATCAGAAACCGAAGGAAACCACCGACTTTTTAAGGTAATTGCCACTTCCCAGCTGGGTTTATCTAATATGGACGATGGATGATTTTGCGAAATGAAATAAATTTTAAAATGCGCCAAAGAGGTTATCAATTTAATCATATACGGTAGACATGAGCGTATATAGAAATGGGAGATTCTAATAACAATAGAAAAAAAGCCCTGATAAGTTTTGTTCTATACACACAGATTCATCCCATTATGGCAAGGGCAGGCAAAATGGCGATTGTATCAGTATTTGGAGAGCGAAATTTTTTAGGATTTTGGGGAACGTTGTTAAAACTAAAGCAAGATATGCCTCTGGTTTAGATCAATTAGAGACAATAATTCCAAATTTTACTTACCAAATGTGAGATTATCGCAATGCATCGGAGATTACAAACTTCTGTAAAAGTTTCAAGATAAATGATCGAAATTCGACTTCGACTCCATTTTCGCCGTTTCCTGTTACACTTACCATAATGGCTTTGGGCCATGGAAAGCCGCGAGTTCTGCATAGTGAATGATTTAATGCATTACTATAAAATGCACAAATATTTCCTGAAATGAATTAACTATCCAAAGATGCCCGACATGTTCCTAAAGCTTTCCTGACAAATCACCATAGGCGTAATAGATATCAAGGGCTATGATGCGCAGCTTCTAATTTCAATAGTTTTATCAGCCACAATTGTCATTAGTGACATGTCCGTTTTTTCTATATATTCAAGGCAAGTGCTCATGCCATAAAGTTTTTATTTGTCGACTTACCGGAGAGTATGAGTATAAAAAGTACTAGATAACCGGTAAAATTTGAAGTCTTGGAGTGTTGAGATGATGATCTAGTTGAGAGGACCCGCAAATACATGGGGCTTCCATTTGGATGCGACCAGGAGCGGGTATGACCCTTCTCGCAGAGCCAAAGTGAGGCCATTCTGTAAAATGGCCGCCAAGATAGTTATGGACTGGATAATTACATTTGGATCACTCTGAGATCGCACACTGCATCCTGGAAAAGTAACCAGTAACCTTCTTAACTATAGCTAAGGCTTATTGGAAAAAATTAATTATTTACGTTCTAAACTATATGGATAAATACAAGCAAAAACGTGATAAAACCGGCCGGCAACATGCCGCCACACGACATAAGAGGTTTCAGTTGTATCCTTAAAAAAGAGAGTTTGACGTCATACATAAACAAAAATAACGCTCGACAGAAGATGGCGCGGTTGCCACATTGACTTGGATGCAAGAAGACAGGTTTTAACACAACAAAGTACCTGATGCCAAACCCGGTAAGTTTTGAACTATTCTCTCAATTATTTCAACTTGACAAGGCAAAAATCAAGTTATCATCTGTTTGTGGATCGCTCTCTTAGCATTTTTAGCACAATGTGCTAATAAAAAAGCTAAGAAAATATGAAGAAATTACAATGCCACAAAATGCCACTTTAAAAAAGTCGAGAAGTTATCTACTTACGTCCATCCGGGAATGGCAGACAGAAAAATACAAAATCGAAATTTGCAAATAAATTTGTTTCGGCTCATTCTGCTGGTTGCAATTGATTAATACAGATAGGGAATGAATTGAAACCAAGCTGGGCAAAGAGTCAATTCGCTGACTCACTTATCAAAACCAATTCTCATTTTTTGATTAATTTCGTCAATTATCTTGTATAGGATTTCAAAATTTAAACTATTTCTTGCAAGAAATCTTCCGTTCCATAAAAATCGAGATGTACCTGAGCAAGCTGAGTGATTTTTTATAAGTCGGGGAGGGGCAATCAGTGTTACTGACCAACCACAGCTTGTCTTTGCTCTGCAGGATACTTACGATTACTGATATAAATACGGTTAAAAAAATTACATGTTTCTAATACATTTATTACAAGTAAATTACCCAAATTTGATATACGGGAAATAAATAAAATAATAGTAAATACTTGCCATTTAATGAACGAAGTCGAGTTAACTGGAATTAACCTGTTACGTGGAGAATGGTTTGGGGTAAATTTGCTTTACATTTGAGTATAGTGAACGTGCTTAAAGAAGACAGAGAACTGCATACTATGCGTACTAATGATTATTGCTGATAACCTGCCGCTTTGGGTTCATCAGTCGTAGACTGAATGAACGAAACAAATAAGCGGAGATCTCATAAACCCTGAAGAGTGAAATAAACTTAGGTGAGAGGTAGTAGCATAATTGCATTACTAAACTTGGGAAATGCGTAAAATGAATACCAGAATATTGAAGGCAAAAATTGCGTAAATGTTACATTGCAAATAAAAAATCCTTTTATAGGTTATTTCCCATGAATAGCAGGGAAATTCCTAAATTTAGAAAGTGAGTAAGGCGACCTGAAAATGTATCAAACATAAAAATAAAAGTTATTACGTTAATCTCTGCGTAATTTTTTCCATTATCACATTGAAATTTGCATGATATGCAATTTTTGCTAAAAATTGTAAATTTCTCAATTTGCGAGTTAATTAAATAGGAGAACCTACGTTGCATTATTAAACTATGCTTCATAGACAATCATCGTAAGATAAATCTTGAGTATGATTTCAATTGAAAACGGTTATAAAATACTCTCACATGTTTTAGTAGTGAGTTAAAAATCATTAGTCACCAGACAATTTATTATAATAATAAATCCCTTTGGAGTACTTACTGTTGTTATTACGCCTTAAATCAAGGGAAAAGAAACACGTATGTTCGGTTATTACAAGCACACTTGTTTATTGTAACATACATATGTTTATACAACTAAACATTAATAAAATAATAGTTACAACAACAATAAAACATACAAAATGATGCTTTTCTTGAATTCCTAATAACTATCTTATGACGATAAGTCGCAGTAAGTTAGAACCTGCTTATTCTTCAAATAGATGGTTCAACATGATGCAATCTCTTGTAGCTGCTTTTTTGCCCCCATCATCAAGTAGGAAGGCAGCAAAATATCCTCAAATGAACCTTCTCAGGCATTGAATTCTTCTATTCAGCTGAAGATTATCAGAATCGAACCATCTGGCCCGATACCCCAACCCTCTGGCACGTCCACCAAGTCCATTTTGTTAATTGTTTCAAACAAAAAATGTGTCCTTTTTTACACGAACATTTTTATTAAAAAAGGTACAATAAAGAGCCGTCAACGTCGATAAACAAAGAGTCTGGAACATCGATCACCATTCTGCAACAATTCACCTTCTGGGCAATTTCCGGTACTTCTTTTTGATTAAGTAAAAAATCTTTTCTCGAATAGATTCCTTGGGAACACTTTGGGTTCTCAAGGTGTTTCGACACTCTTCGTCACAAATTGCACTATTTCGGGCGTGGTCACTGTTGGACATATTGACTGTACGGCGATCAAACCAAGCGCACTATCACTATGACTATATTCCACATTTTCGGGTGCGTTTGCAACTGTAACTGGTTTTGAAATGACTGCTTTATCACGAATCAATCGCTTTTATATAGCGAATCGGTCTGTAATAATTTCCTGGAAAATGTGCTTTGATAAGTAAGATAAAAGCTGTAGGCACAAGTTTCGGTGTTTTTAATATCGCGCGTCATTGTGATGAGGTTATAAACCATCTGTGGAAATGTCTCAACAAGTACTTGATTGACCGGGTCTCTGGCATGTGTTTCCAGCTAAATAATTCCACCCAGTGCATGGAGGTGATACTAAACAAGTATACATATGTTTATATTAATGTTGTCATTTAAAACCGGTCTGTTTTAGGCAATATTAAATATTGAGTCATAATTTGCAATTTACTATGTAAGCTGAGGAGATACCTAATACGAATGAGTCAGCCAGTTAAATCATAGATTGTGATGCTGATATTATCAGTAAAAGTGTGATATTTCTTGAGACATTAGCATTGTTTCCGATTATTCAGTTAGCGAAATTTAAGACTTTAAGCTGGAGCAGTTTGCATAACATTAGCTTGCATAACATTACCTGATGTTAAATTTTGATTCAGGAAATGAGAAGGTAATAGAGTTTCGAAGGTTAAGCGATCGAAATAACTCACACTTCTCACATTTTATTACGTCAACATATTTAGTGGTTTAATAAGTATAAATAGATGAATTTCTGTTTAGGACATTATCAAGAAAATGAGAAAAGCTTTCTATGCAATCGTTTTCTTGCAAATTGAGCCATAGTACGCTGCTGGATTTTGTTGAATCAAAGATGATGATTAAGTTCTTTGAACCAAATTTGAGGTTGTTAACATAGTCATGGTCAAGGTTTCGCAAAATTTATAATAATTTTTTACATTTAGAACTTGTATTTTCTATACAATTTTGTTGTTTTCTTGAAGAGTGAAGCAAGGTACGACTCTGGCTTCTATTAATAAGGGATCATTATTACAAGTTTTTTTGGACTAAATTTTGAGATTGCCAAGGAATTGTTGTTTCTTTTCTTTCAATAAATAACTTCAATAAACAAACTTGATACATATAGATAGCACAATTACTTTTCTCTCAAGAAACCCTGGAAAAACTAGAAGACACTAAAGTTTGAGGCTTATGTATTACTAAGCAATTAACACATACCTAAACTTATAACATTTTCTAATGCTGTAACATTAAATTCAGTGACTATGCGATAATAATCACCAGAAATGCTTTCGAACTTTGATACGTGAAGTTAAAATTTCTGCTTATTTATCACCTTTTACTCATTTCTCATTGTTCCAACGATGGTGTCAATAGCAGCTACTACTGCATATTTGTACAAACATTTCTAGTAATCTATATCCGCTACTTTTCAAGTAGGTCTATAGAGGAACTTGAAATTAACAGGAAATGAGTTTTTATTTATTGATATACAGTATCGGACAAAATTAGAGCAACTCTGTAAAATTGGTCTTAATTAAAAATATGTTTTCTGAAAATCAGATTTTTAATTATAAATGTAATATGAAAGGTATTTTAGAACTGATACATATAAATCAAAAGTTAATAACAATCCTTAAGGAAAAAATCAAAATAAACATACATTCTTTAAATTAAACCACGACAAAATTAAAGCAACTGAATAATTATTTACAATAATACGCTTTTAAATTATCACAAAACGGCTTTAAATTAATATTTAGTCCAGTACCCTTTATTCTGAATGACTTCTTCACATCTTCTGGGCATAGAAGAAATAAGATTGGTTATTATATGTGGATCAATAGACTTCCAAGCTTTTTCAATTTCTTGAAATAATAAATCTTAATTCGATATATTTTTTTCTCGAATTTTGTTGTCTACAATCTCCCACAGGTTCTCAATAGGATTAAGGTCTGGTGACTGGGCTGGCCACTTCATTGTTTCTATTTTATTTTGCGCAAACCAAGCCTTAATGATTTTAGCCGTGTGTTTCGGATCGCTGTCGTGTTGGAAAATAAATTTTAATGGTAGTTCCCATTCGGCATAAGGCAACATAATATTTTTCAAAATGTTTTGGTAGACGAATCTATCCATTTTGCCCGTAATTTTATAAATTGGACCAGTCCCAATAGCGGAGAAGCAACCCCAAACCATAACGTTCCCCCCTCCATGTTTAATTGTAGTGTTTACGTATTTTGGGTTGAGCCTCTGTCCATCTGGACGACGTACCCATTGAGCTCCATCACTTCCATATAAGCAAAACTTCGATTCATCTGAAAACAGAACTCTTTTCCATTGTTGCGGTGTCCAATCTTTATGATATGTTGCAAATAACATCCTATCATCTCTATTTTTTTTTGAAAGTTTGGGTTTTTTGGCTGGTCTTCTTCCTTTTAAACCCCCTTCCACTAACCGACGTTGTACTTTCCGAAATGACAGGTTTTCCTCCCCTACTTCTGATATTAGCTGGCGAGGGGACATTTTAGGATTATTTTTACTTAGTCTTATAAGGCGGCGATCTAATTTTTTTGAAGTTTTTCTTTTCCGACCACCACGTTTCAAGTTTGTTATCGTTCCTCGCTGGTTATATTGTTTGATGGTTTTTGAAACCACATCTTTTCTGATGCCAAACACTTCAGATATTACTTTTTGTGATTTACCACTTTGATAGGCTGTAATAATTTTTTGTTTAAGGTCAACGGAATAATGAACACCTCGAGGCATATTTGCAACTATTACTCCGAAGATAAATCGAACAATAATGAAAAATGAACAAAATCTAAAACGAGTTGCTCTTATTTTGTCGCAAACAAATTTAGTGCATTCCATTTATTGTTATTTTTTTGTATTAAAAATTCATTTAAACATTTGTATTCCATGTAAAAAAGGGTAAACCACTTTAGATTTAACAATAATAATAAAAGAATTTATTTTGGCGAAAATAATCTAAAAATAGATTAGAATTTTAAAAGTTGCTCTAATTTTGTCCGATACTGTACGTAAAAAGAGATAAAATGAAATAATCTTTCCTATACAGGGTGTCCCACCGGGAATTGCCGTTAGATGTTTTGTGAAAACTATGAATAGTAAAATTACGAAAATTTAGTGGTTTGGTAAGAATTTTGGGGCGATCTAATCTAAAATATTTTCAATGACGTCCCACTTCCGGTTGTACCTGAAATCGATACTTACTTGCTTATTTAAAATGGAATGCCCTATATATTATTACATTTTTGGATTTTATGTTCAATTTTAATACAATTTTGTTAATACACTAGCTATCTTAGAATGAATAGTTTTCAAAATACAGTACCGAGCAAAAGTGTAGAAACATTTAAGTTTTTGTAATATTTCAAAGGAGTATTAAAAATTGAAACAACTTGCAATCCTGCAGACATCTCCATCTGTCACATTCAATATTCAACTGCATATATCTTGAAAACTATTAATTCTAAGAAAGCCAACGTATTAATAAACTTGTTTTAAAATTGAACATAAAATCCAAAAATGTAATAATATATAGGGGGTTCCCTTTTAAATAAACAAGTATCGACTTCCGGTACAACCGGAAGTGTGGCGTCATTGAAAATATTTTAGATGAGGTCGCCCTAAAAGTCTTATCAAACCATTAAACTTTCGTAACCTTGCTATTCATAGTTTTCCCGAAACGGCTAATGGGGGACACCCTGTATTGTGTATCTACACATGATAAAAAGGGTCATAAATATTTTACAACCGCGATGTATATACGATTTTTTCGTACTACTAGATTTACCGAAAATAAGCATAAATCAAATGCGAAACACAAGGTGTCTTTAGATTTAATTGATAAAGCATTTTCTATTGTAACATCAATGGTGAGTAACATGTGGCTCAGTATTAACCTAGTCATTCAACAGACTCAACTATGGTGTTTCTTAAAACGAGTATCGAAAAAACATGTTTACAGGTAGGCCACACAGGTTTATCTTCATTGCATCGCAGCGCATACGCATAAAAAGCGCGTAAACTTGCCGTTTTAAGACTGAAATTTATTCAAATTGATAACATTTCGTTCTCTTTTTTGTGTGAGATAAAATGCAAATTTAATCGCGATTGCAACAAGTTTCACCGACCAAATTACCATAACCGGAAAAAACACTCTGCTGGATTGCAACTTTCTGTTATATTACACAAAACGCTCTCGTCACGTAAATACGAATACTCCACAGCCGCAATGAACTGTCTAAAGAAGTTAAAAAGCTGCTCCCGATGTCCTAAAGAAGATATAAAGTGCACTGAAGTTATAGTTGTAGAGGCAAAATGTCCTCAAAGTGCTAACAATATCGAGGGTGATCAGTGTGACGGTGAAAAATCAGTGAATAGAATCCTTAAAAGTGCACCTAGATCAATTACTCCAAGCCCCAGCGAAAGTACTAGCACTAGTGACGATAGTGATGGATATAGGTTGGATAGTGGAGTCTCCAAACCAAAAATAAAATCAGAAAATAATTTTATAACAGACTGTCCTAGGCTTGTCGGTATTGGAGCTGATGGATTAGCTATGGAAGTTTTCTAAATTAAAAGTAATGATGCGATTCTTAACCTAATCTTATCATTCGGCGACAGAATTCTGTATCAACGAGAGATATCGCTGTAGTTATAATCAGTACTGACGGCTCCTCCACGATTGTCTCCTCGACAGTTAAAAATAGGGAAGAAAACATGGAATCGGACGATATAAAAAGTAATAAAACGGGCGAATTTAATGGTGATAATAAAGTGTCCTCAGCAATAGTAAATGGCAAATCCGACGAGAAAGTGTTCAGCAAAGGATCTGCACCACCAACCAGTCGTGAGCCTACAAAAGATGTTGTTGATGGTGTTTCACCAACAAAAAATGGCGGTTCTCTTGTGAAAAATGCCGAATCGAAACCAGGGTTTAAATTTAAAGGGCGGATGTTTAAACGAGAAGCGATACAGCCCGAAAACCAATTTATTATGGATTGTCCCAACGTTTTAGGCATTGGAGCTGATGGATTGGTGACGGATATGTTCAACAAAACGCAAATCAAAGACTAACTTTGAGTGAATACTATTTCGAAATTTACTAAGTCTCTCCGTAAGGTAACTCTGATTATTGTGCTAATTATAGAAGGTAAACTTGGATTAATTTACGTCGTCGAACATTTATCACCTTGAAGTGAAATATGTAATTAATTGTAAGATTGAATTGGAAATTATATAAGGAGCATGAATGATAGATACGGTGGTTTGTACTACAATAGCGAGGATCATCATACAGATAATATAAATTTGTAAACCATGCTGTTTGGGTTTTGAAAGCACGTGGTCAAGGCGATGTATTTTCAAATGTATCAGATTTAACTTAGTTATACAAGGTAATTCAAATTCGCTGCTCAACATTGGTGTTTCGAAAACCATAAAAGATATGAGGTTGCTTAAATTGGGGCAAAGTTATGCGTTTTCGAGCCTTGTTAAATGCCGTTTTAAAATTTGTAACATTCTGATTACTTCCGAAGATAATCGAAAAAAACCGAAATTATCACAAATGGCTTTTTTCAGTTATTTGAAGAGATTTTTTAAAATGAATTTCACTTCCTCATGAACACTTTTGCTTCTTTATAAGATGACGTCATCAGATTTTAAGTACAACGTTTCAGAATTTGGGAACAATCACTAACTTCATCTTATAAAGGAGCAAAACGTGCTTGTGAGGCAGTGAATTTTTTTTTAAATTCTATAAATAACTGGAAAAAAAGTAATTTGTGGTAACTTTGTTTTTTTTCGATTATCTTCAGAAGTAATAGAAATTTACCAAATTTTTATCCGGCATTTAACAAAGCTCGAAAATATGCAATTTTGCTTCAATTTAAGTGACCTTGTATCTTTTATGCTTTTCAAGATCCCAATGGTGAGCAGCGAATTTGAATTACCCTATATTTTAAAGAAATAGTTATTTATCAATAGTTAGTTTTTAGTCACATTTGTATTTAATAGTTTCTTTGTTGTCAATAGTTAACGAATATATAAAATCCACAAAAAAAGTCAGAGAATTTTTCTTTTTGTCCTGAGATTTTGACATTTCCTTTCACTGTGCGGCGACAAACACTGTTAGCACGAACAATCAGATATACATAAAATCTATCATTTTAATTAAATGATAATTCCTGGACAAATTCAACTCTCTTAATTACTCAAACCATTCAAAGACCACTAGTTTGCGTGTATAGAAATTATTAAATACAAGGTAAAATAATGCAAAACTTTACCCACTACGTTGGTACTTGCGACTTATTTCTCATATCCTCTTAGAACTTTTAAATCACCCCTGGGAATATTGCGAGCAGCTTTTCGGTCTTCACCATAGGGCTAAAACAAAACCCTTATTTGTATACACGAATCGCCTTACATTTACCATCTATGTACCTGAGACAGGGCGGGAACGACATAATTTCTATATCTAGGATAATTAGCTACTGGATGTCCATAAAAGATGACGCTGCACAACTACCTCAGATTTTAGTTTGTAGAGCTCGATTAGGTCATCGAAGCAATTGTCGTGAAAGCAGAGGATTTTCAGGCTAGAAAACTTATGGAGACTCTAAGTACGGATCAACAATAACAGGTATTAAAAAGCACCTTCCAATCTCCGTAGTATAATTAAAGGAGAAATCAATCCAGCTAATCTAATAGGAGGTCTCAACGTTAGCACTGATTAGTTCATGAAGATTTCTTGAGCTCCTCGACTTGTTTAGCCATTAAGATCAGGTAAGAAAGCTCTTCTCAGAGCCTCAGCCAAATACTTTTCCAATTGGGGTGTATCTCACCCTTTTCAGGCCCATTACTATAAAGAAAAACTGTCAATAAAAGAAGGTTTTACTTGAGCTCATACTCTACAAGGGCAACTGGGGATGTTAAAAAAACATACGTTGATGGATGCTACCATGGATACCTTTAATAGCTGGCAGTTCTCTGAAGGAAACATCTGCAGATTTGGAGGATTGCAGCTTCTCGAGCTGCTCATAAGAAATGGCCATGACTTGCTCTGGGATTTTGAGAAATAAAATTTGCTTCAAGGTAATTAAGATAGATATGTAAATCATTGTAATTTACCTGGGAAATCAGGTGAAGCATTGTTGGCGGAGAAATAATATCGATTAATTTTATATATAATAATTAAATAAATTTATATATATAATAATTAGTTTTTTTATTTTAACACACATGTATTTTTCTTCTTTAACTCACAATAATTCAACTTTCTCCCTTCACAAAACTCTTTCAAGAACCCCATTACAGTCCTCACAATCCAGTCTAAATTCACATAAACTTCCTCTTCAGCTTCATAAAAAGTTCTCATACTCCTTACTTCTAATTTACGCTCAATGTTGCTCATTTTATAAACATCACACACAAACTGAAAAGCTGCCCAATCGCCACCTAAGAATCCCTTTAAAAATCTGTATTTCAAAACATCTTTCAAAGCTCGTACAGGGTTGGATATTGAGGATCCCGTGATAAACTTTATGAAATGCCAGTGTCCGTGGTCGATTAAGAGTTTGAAGGACAATGTTAGGATTTGTCTGTTGATACAGTGGCATTGAAGGCAGTTCGAGTAAACATACTGTAAAGTCCGGGAAATGTCCTCGCTTATGTCATCATTGAGAAGTGATTGAAACTGCCTCAAAGTAGATTTTGCTAAATTTTGATTCTTAGCAGAGTGGACAGGATTAGTGGATAGAATTAGATAGTAAAGGCAGGTTTCGTGAATGTTTTTATGCTCAACTTTAGGCATCAGTAACTTCATTTTAGGCACAATTTTAAGTCTCTCAAATATGAGTAAAGAAACTTGAAAATAGCACATCCATAAATAGTTACTTTTTGGCTCACTGTGGAGCAAATTCTCAAATAATGAGAACAAAACTTCATCTCTTCCTACAACATTAAGTTTGTCAAGAAGCACGCACAAAATTTTCACTTGCAAACACTCAGGAATAACATAATTTCCCAATAATTTTATAACTGAAGGCAAATGGTCTTCCATTAATATGGGAATGTAGTTGTTCAGCCACAATCTGTGCCTATAGTTGCTGGTCAAATGTGACTGCAGCCCTTGCAGGGCAATTAAACTGTTTTTCCTAGATATAACTTTCAACAGCATCAAATCAAATTGCTCTAAGTTGCTACAGGCGCTTAAAAACTCTGCTAAACCTTCGAAATTATACTTGAAATTTCGACTTAATTCCTTCAATAACAACACAAAATTCCTTAAAGTACACTTCTTCCGAATAAGCCCAAAGTTCTGTGTGATGAAATCAATTACATGACTAATGACCTGTGAAATTTCATTCTGTAGACACAGGGACACATAAGCCCTTACAGCAAAAATTCCGTATAAATCTGGGCTCTCAAGTATTATTGTCGTGAACACCCTTAAAAATGATTCTCGAGTCACCACAATGATCTCCGATGGGAACGGTAGAGGTCTTATCTGAGACTCAATGAAAAACTGCATAACCACCAAAGAAGAGTCTTTCAAAGGAACTTGAATTAATACTTCATAAAACATATGAGCGAGATGGGGAAAGAGAAGAAATAGGTCTTGGACTGATTTAGAACGATTACTGGTACTTGTGTGGACTCCTAGGAATCTGTCAATTAAGGCCTTTTCCAGCTGGATGCACGCATTACTACAAAAGACAAAAGTCCCACTTCAGACCCAAAAACAACCAAAATCTTACCGGACGCTCCAATTGCGATTCTCAAAGTGCTTTATGCACATTAAAATCGCATCAAAAGCGAACTGCAAAGTCCATCCATATAAACTGTTATCGGACATTAATAGCTCCAAGCAGTGAAGAGTTGCAGCTTCAGTTGCGTTGGATTTGCTTTTATCAGACAAAATTCGAAGCAGCTGCTTCAAAGTTGCAGTCAAAAGCGTCTGAAATAATCTATATTATTTGAATTAATTGAGTAATAAAAAATACCTTTTCTGGGGAGGAATCTGACAAGCAAAGAGCATGAATTATTAGCCGAGTTTCGGGATTCCTACGAATAGTTAGGCTTTGCAGGGGAGTGATTTGGTCCAATTTTGATAAGGTGCTAAAGAGCAGCATTGTTTTGAAATTTAATATTTGTAGCATAATTTCTGTAGATAAGTTTATTATGCATCTGCAGTATTCTCAAATTTACTTTTTACCTACCTGAAGAGGAATTTGTATTTTCTTCTATCATGACAGCAAAATGTCTTAATAATTCTGCACTAATCATTGTAGGTCTTTTCATGCTAGAGCATTCTATTACTTTCACTACTGCATCTACCACATAGGAATAGTTCTCCATGCTCCATGCGGATTTATTTTCCATTAAAAACTGACAGAGGTTCTAAAAGACATTTTTGTATTGGTAAATACTCAATATTTCAGCGGTCAACTTACGTTGTATAGAGTCTCAGAAATTTTATCAGATGTTGCCTTCAGCATATCGGAGTTCTACAATAAAAACTGTGAAATAGCACTTATTTCAATACAAAACATACTTTATTTTCAAGTTTCTCCACTAATAAACCAGCAACGACTGGAAAACAAACTGAACAAATCCACTTTGCGTTAACTTCATTATCCCTTTCTTTTACTATTCTCGATACTTGAATCAAAGCAACCAATATAAGAGCGCTTTTAAAGATTTGTTTCGTGTGCAACTCTGTTTCGAATTGTAACTGCAGTTGTCTGTGTAGAATAACCAAAAGAGCTACATTTAACTCTTGAGACTGCTTGGCATTGATTGACGCTACACATAACACCATGTTTCTTACTGAATCTGAAGCCTATAAAAGGAAGTTTTAATATCCCTGAGTGTTTTCATATTAAAAGGTGTTACAACCTGAATAGATAGGGCTGCACATGATTCTTCAATAAAAGTGAGTAGGAAATCATTGGTCAGTGTTACAGGAGCTTCGACAACTAAAGCAGCTAATTTGGATAATGCTAAATCAGAACCATTTATTTCTACAACAGCTTGCTCAATAAGAGAATGAAAATGATTGCTCTTTAACTGCTTATCAAATACTTCTTTATTAGCTGCAAAGAGTCTAATATTAGCAAAGAAAACCAACAATTTATATATTGCTGCTTTACCAAGACATAGATCAGCCAAAATTTGAGCTCCTAAACTCCTTCTTTTACTCTTCAATAAGGAAACACTGAACAAAAACAATTCTTGCACAAATTTAATACATTCATCATTTTGCCCAGTTACAACATGACTCAAAAATCTTTGCAATGCTTTGGCTTCTTTGGCATATAAATCATGCCTTTTTTCTTCTAAATATTTCTTCACAAATCCTAGCTCATTTTTAGTGATTGTCATTGAGCTTTTAAAGGAACTTCCAATAATTTCCAAGGCCAGGCTATAGTTGGCTTTAGAGTTTGATAAAAGCTCAATTAAGTGCCAATCTTGGCTATTGTATTTGGTTGTGAAAAATCTCCTTCTGGTTTCAAGCAAGACATGACCCTTAAGGATATTAGGAACATTTTCAGTATATAAAAAGGTATATGCCTTTGCTTGATATGCTCGAATAGTGTGAGGTATCCAGTATTTGAGCAAGCTTTGGAAAAATTCTCTAGAATTTGGTTTCAATTTCAATGGCTTTTAAATTGGACCTAACACTTACCCTTGAGCATCAATATTGCAAAAACTAACTTGAAAAGGAGGCCAAATTTTAGTGGCCCAATAATCAAAGTCACTCTGCTTCAGCATCTCTTTGTACAGTAAACCACCCTCTCGGTTTTCAACGTTGTTGCCAAACATTTCAACAATTTTTCCAATTAATGCTTTCAAATTTAAAGTTTCAAATTTCAAATTACAATGAGAGTTTATGGCTTTAACTGGCAAATAATGTAAAAAGAACACTTTCTCCATTCCTGGAATTGAGATGCTTTTTTTTGCTATTTCTTCAGCATATTCCTTGAAGCCCTTCAATGGAGAGGAAGCTACTAATTGTGAAAATCTAAATAGCTTTATTGCAAATTTTTTTTCAAAATTAAAATCTAAGAGTTTTATTAAAATTATTACAAGCTTTAGTAAGTGAATAGATTCCTTGCGTTCTGGACGAAATAGTGCCATTCCCTGGTTTATTGCAAAAGAATAATTTTTTGCAGATAATTGGGTAGGATTGCAATGGTTTAGAGAAGAAATTAGAATTAGTTTTGAGAGCCAAGGATTGTAGATAAATATCTTAAAGTTATTTATGACAATGCTTTTATCTTTGTCAATCGATTCTAGATATTGGGGTATGTTTGTATTTTCCCCAAGGGCGCCAATACCCTCTAAACACTGATATATGCAGGCAATACATGAAGTTAGTTCCAAGGGAAGTAACAATTGTTTATTCAGTTGCATTATGTGAGCCAAATAGTTTGTACGTTGAGTAATGTCTCCGGGATGCTATAAGTTTAAAAAAATACTCAGAATTTATATTGAATGACACTATTTATATGATATCTACTTACTAAGTAGAAATTTTTGTTCATTGTTGCTGGATAATTCTGAGATAAATTTATAGGTAAAATTTAATAGTGAATTACGTTACTAGAAAAAAATTGTAAATTTGCTTCTATATGCGTGAGAAAACATGTAAAATTGTAATAAAAATAATTATAGAAAATGTATATATAAAGTGGGGTTAGTATTTAGATGATTATATTAATAAGGTGTTTTCACTTAAAATAACTCCAAATTAAAGAGCGTGTGGATTGTTACAAATATTTCTTATCTTTTGTTTAGCTACAGAAAGACAGAGATAAAATGTCTCTCTCCAGTGCTCATGTGGAATGTTTTTATCTTGCTTTCTGCAGACGAGCACAGATGTCTCCACTAATTAAACAAGGATGATTGAAATTTCAAATAAAGAAAGAAAATCGCATCGAGATTAAAATGGCCGCCGTAGATCGATAACTCCTTGGTGTGTTTTTAATAGTTTTCCCTTAGAATTTCCATTGCAAAATCTTTAAAATTGCGAGAAAATTGTGTGTAAAGTGCGTTTGACTTCGTTCAGTCGGCCGTTAAGTTCCCGGGCTCCCCGAATCGGACCCTACAGTGTAAATACGTGAGTTATAATGTAGCAATCCAAGGTGAGTCCATTAATTTAATGGATGCTTGAAATTAGCATTTAAGTTCTTGTTTCTAGTATTATACCATAGAATTCTGTTGCTGTAATGCGAACAAAGGATCCTTTTCGGCCTAGGTAACTCCTAGGGCTTTGAATCTGTCCCAACGGTTAATTATTATCCAATTAGCATTACTAATTAGCGACTGTGTCCTGAGTGTATGTTTTGCCAGTAGTGGGGGCGCCAGTTAATTTGTCAAAATGTTTATGATGGTAATCACACAGTAATCAGCTTTTCATTATCCTTTCATTGTTCATTGTCTTCCGCCTTGTTTTCCGCGATTATTATGTGATAATTAATTATAATTTTGTTGGCCCCTTCTGGAAGGCAACAGCGGATGTCTTCACTTTTTTCTCTACCTATCTCTTTTTCACATGCAAGTAAGATGGGGAAAACCGTCAAACTCGAGTTTTCATGACCTACTACCCCTTTGCAAATGGTAAAAAATTATGGGTTATGTTGGTTCGCTTATTTTTTGGAGTTATGATACGCTATCCAGATACACTATCCACCAATGGATAGTGTATCTGCGTATTTCCACTCCCGATTTTCGATTAAAATATATATATTATCATTAAAAAATTATGTATGTGAACAAAGCAGTTATGATTACCAAAAGTTGGTGACAAAACAATTTTGAACGTGAGTGAAATTAGTGCGTTTAACTGTCGGTAGTTTAATGTTATTAATGATACCTCAGAAATACTTTGAAGATACCTCTAATGTACATCAATATACCTAACAAATCTTCCCCTTGATTTCAATACGTTTTTGATCTGAAAGATGAAAAAAAAATCCCTCAATTGCCATGGTGATTTCAACTGAATAACTTTTTCAGAAAGTTTATAGTCAAGTAGGCTTATTTTTTTGCAAGAAGTGTGTAGAAGGCACCCTCACCTCTCCTATGGATGTCCCCTTTTATCATGTCTATGTCCAAGACCCATTAACAAGCTCTTGGAGTAGCCCATACGTTTTTAACCCCAATTCTAGCAGTGGGATTCTTTTATTATATATAGATGGATTTATATGGGAATAGGTAAAACTGAGGACAGAATGGGAGTAGATAGATGGGATCTGAAGACTCTCTCAAGCCAAGTTTTTTAGTAAAATTTTATGTTGTCATTGTTTCAGGCCTGAACCAATTTTATTACATAGTATACAGGCCCACTTTAACATTTGATATAATTTAATGTTTTTTACAAAGATTTTAATGACTCATTCATACTCTTCTGTTACATAATTTACTTCAGGTTAATTCACAGTAATAAAAAAAGAAACTAAAATCGTTTTATTCTTGATACTTTTTGATAGTTATTGAACTGACGATTTAAAATATGTAATACTAGATACACAAGGTGTTCGATTAAAAAAAAAAACTTTCTGTTAGAACCTAAAAGAAGCTGTTGATAGAAACATTTAAAGAATGTCACTAAATTTGAAGTTAAATTTTCTAAAAAATTGTTAGATGAATGTTTGTTCTAGCTTCTATAATGGTGGAGATACCCTATAAAATCATCAAAATTGTCTAGGTATAAATGTCAAATTGTCTAAGAAATATTGGTATTGAATGTACTTGAAAGATCCTTGACTGAGATGGGTTTATTATTTTCAATAGTTCTTCATTCTCTATGCCCATTTTTGCATACTAGGGTTGTTTTGGGAAATTTTATACCTTTCACTGTAGGAACTGTATATCTACGTAAAATGTTTTGTACTCGTGTCACGGAAACCGGATGAATACTCGCGACCTTTTTGAACATTAATTGTGGCACCCGGTCAAATACGTTATTTTTTATGTGTTCTGTGTTTCCTATACGTAGTAATACATTTTTTCTCGGGATGGTCAGAGACTGTTTAGAAAACTTTGACTTTTCCCGGAGGGAACCATGTTGACCCGCACTTTTGTTGCCAGGTGCGTACTAGCATTTTTTAATTTCTTTTAATATGATGACGTAGGAATCGCACCACTCATCTAGATCGTTTTATTATTTTCGGTTTGCTTAAACTATTTTTACCGCGTTTTTTTTTTTAATTCAAGTTTAGACTAATGTTAAGATAGACTTTAGATCGATTACATAATTATAGCAAATACGGTCCTGGATAAGCTATGTTAATAACTGCGGGAATATCGTATCAGCACACATATCATTTCTTCCCTTAATTGCGGTAATCGAGTTGATCAGCACCTAATCAAAACAGCCGCATAGCAGGCACGACTTAGTAAAACGCTTACTACAGTGAAAGGGTTAATATAGAAAGACTCTAAAGCCACATTATTTTCCTTTACAGTACCCCTAAAAGGATCTCTGTTTACAACATTTGGTGAAATAGGTTTGTCAGTTACCGTCTCTAATCTCAGCACACGTCCCCGAGGCAATAACATCGTGCGGAAAACCGCATTTAGGGTCACCCTCTTGTCAGAGACAAGGGATCCATCGTAAATAACCCATAAAGTGTGACTTATTCGGTCTTTATAACTCCAAATCAATAGTCGGGCCTGGGGAGGGAAAGAGAGCGCCCAAAATAAACATTTCTCGGCGATTATCGCCTGCTCTCCTCTTCATTGTCATGTAAATGGCCGATGATCTGTATTCAGTGAAGGCGGCACATGTAAATACACAATGGGGGGATAAAGGGGCCTTTTTTTGGGCTTTGGTTGGGGGTTTGTCATCTGCGATCTACCAGATCGATCAGTTTAAGTGCGAGACTTGGAAACCCCTAAGGGAATTTGTGATTTTGCAAATAGTCATTGCATTTAATCCCATTGTAAGTCATTAGTACACGAGCAAATGAGATTATAAGACGTTGAAGTGTCCCTGTAAATTCATGTATAATCCACTTTTAATGCCTATAGGAATTATATTTTTAATATCTAAAGGAGCTTGTTTTCAGCAAATCCTAGTAATCACAAGCAAGCACGCATACGTACACCAATCGGTTTCAATAAGGTGGAAGCTGCAGTCGTTAAATTTTAAAGGTCGATTTACTTGGCACACATTCGACTTCAAAAGTTTTTCGAGCCTAAAAATTATTAATCGCGCTGCTGTTTATAATGATTAAACTGTAAACGACGTGTGAGGTGATTATAACTAAAAATGTTGCTGGGTACATAATAAATAGACAACACACTCGTATTGAAACTTTCCGCTTCGTTTACCGTCCACAATTCACTGTTTTTGTTCCGAACTCTGGGTAGTTTTTCAGTGTTAATTATGGTGTAAATTGCGGTAAAACTCCTGAACTTGTGTTTACTCATTTCGCAGTCCATGTATGTATTAGTCTTTGGCCGGACTAAGCATTTGTTAGCGTGCAATTGCAAAAACTAACAAGCCATTAAGCGTGAATAATTGACGCAGAAACAACGTGTAGCCTAGTTCGAGCAATTCGAAATGGTTGTGTACTTGGAAAATGTTCGTCATTTTACCTGATTTCTGGAGGAGGTGCAATTCGCTGATAGCGTTTCTGTTGTAATTTTGATAAAGCCACTAAGTTTATAATCAAGTTCGTACATTACCTTAATGCGCCCGCAAAAACGAGCGGTGTTGAAAACTCTTAATTGAGAATTTTATTCACCACCTGCTCAGCACTAACAATGAAGCATTTCCTTGCTAATAACAGTTGTAGCCACGATAATAGATAGGCAGTGATAGAAATGTTATCGCGATGAAATTCTATTCAAAAATATAAAATTTCTGTCGTAGAGCCAAAATTTCTACAAAGATGCTACAAATATACTGCGTGACAGAAAAAAAGAACACCCTGTAAAACTGGTTCGTTTACATAAATACTAAAAACGATAAATTTTTCCATCAATTGTAGTCTCACATTCGTTTTTGCGTTATCAGGAATTTTAGATATTTTTTTGACCGTAAAAGGTGCAACCGCAAATCAACCTTATGGGGCGAGAATATCGTTTATTGGTGTACAGTACTTGCAGAAAGTGTTCTTTGATTTGTCCAATATGCTTAGTAACAGGAGGTTCACCACTAGGTTGAACCGAAGTTTAAATACCGCGGTCAGTTACAAAGACAGAGAGGTTCAGGAAGGCGTAGAACTATAGAAACTCAAGATGGCCGCTTTAAACTTTTGGCGTTAAGAGACACGTTCGTCTCGTTGAAGGCATGGACGGTCTATTGGGATCCGAATCATTTACCCCAACGTGCGCTACCTCTTACCATTCTTCAGCTACAAAATCGATTATAGTGATACAGAGAACTGGTGAAATGCAACATAGAATGGGATACTATAGCCTTGAGCAACGAATCCTGATTTTGTCTTGGTGTGTATGATGACCAAGGAAGAGTGAGAAGGCGACGAGGCGCACTAGATTGTAGGGATAATGATTTAGGGTGCTATTGCTCATGGTAGCAGGTCGCGTTTGGTTTTCGTCAGAAGCAATATGATCGCTCTAATGTACAGCCAAGAAGTATTGGATAAGTATCTTCTTCCGTATCTCGGAACACTGCAGTCCAGTTTTTGAAATAAGATAACGTAGTCTTGCGTGTGCTCCGGATTACTATGGATTTCTTTCAAGAAAACGAAATCGATTTGTTGCCTTGGCTATCCTGATCTTTAGACCTATGATCAATTGAACATGTCTGGGATATTGTGGATAGTAGGTTACCTCATCTCTCACTAATCCTAGTGGCGTTGTAATGCCATACAAATAGCCTGGAGTGAGACCCTCAAGAGCACATCGATCATCTCATTGAATTGTTGCCTATACGTGTTCATGAGTGCATATGACAACGTGGAGAGCCGGCATATTATTAAGTTGTTCTCGGGCTTTAACCATCTTATTTGCTTCATTCTTTAACGATGTACTTGTGTTTGTTAATATAAGAAATATGCACACCAGAAATTATTTAAATCAAACCATTTTTACGGGGTGTTTTCTTTTTTATGTCACGCAGTATACCTAGCATTTGACTCGTCACATTCTCCTCCGAATGTAACTCGTGCGTTGAAACTCCTAGATAATTTTAGATCAATATGCAATCATGCAATCTGGATTAGAAAAAAAGCCCGAGTGCGCGTACTTCTCGAGTGCAAGACCTTCCAAATTCCATTCTTGCATATTTTCCTAAGATTAATTGGTAATTGTCACTGCTTTTATTATATTACATATGATAATAAACAGACAGCAATAATTACAGCCTTTTATGCAGTATTTAATGACTTGGTTTGTTCCAGCAATACCTAGACTACCTCTAAAGTCTTTCAGCTATAGGCAAATTACGGAAGCAGATGGCGCAGACTCAGGGCGAAATCAGGGTGGGTCCCAGCAACCAGGTAAAAGATATTTATGTACGTTGACCAATCCGATCAAACACACGGTAACCGCCAAATTTTTACTTTTTTGGACTTTTCTCTTAGACAGTTGGGTATTGTCATTTAGTACTTGGCTGAGGAGGTTTTGCAGTAAGATTTTTGCACCATTTGGCAGGCAAGAAATAACCTTCTTTACGTGTCAAAAGTGGAGGAATCTCTTACTGCGAAGGCACCTCTTGTAAATACAAATAAAAAACAAATTCCTAATTGGCATGACTTTGGAAAGAGCATGGTAGTCAAAGTCACGACTAACGAGGCTGCGCCGAATTAACATACAGGTGACGTATCTTTCGGCCAGTAAGACTGTGTGTTTTGTAGGGTAGTCGATAGTCTTAACATTTTTTTATACCCGGTTGTATAGCTTCAGTTTGAACTCCACCTGCGGGTTAACTGGAGATTTTATATATTGCCTTAGTGCCAAATACACTACACACGTACAATACTTACGTGTCAAAGTCCCAGGTTAAGTTTAACACTAGGGCATACAACTCGACCTTAGTGTAATAAAGAAGGTAGTTAGATTTCGCAATATGTCAATGTGAGTGTCACTAACATTTGGGTGTAATTTTATTTGTTGTAAATAAGTGTAAAAAAAGGAGGAAAGAGTAGTTAAAAGTATGGGAACTTCAAGCTCTAATATCGTACTTTTGGAAATCTAAGGAATGAAATATGTATTATTTTTGTCAAAGAAAAAAGAACATCCACAGAGCTTAAAGAAAAATTCTGCAACGTTGCAACCATTCCTTTATTAGATCACTTCAGTTTCTAACTTTTTCGCACCTATGCGGCAATCAAATGGGTCGAGCCGTTTTGCCTCGGCATTGAGCGTCTACAAATATCTGACGTTACTAAAAGTTGGTTCACTTCCAAATTCTTTCTTACTTTATGAAATTGAAATGTGATTTTTTATGACATAATATGCTCGAATTTTGACTGTTTTTTTACGTATCTGAGTTACATCATCTTTGTTAATTGGAATAAAACTACTACGATGGTGAGGATCTACAGAAACATGGTATTTCTATCCACATGCTCTCAGTGGCCTATATACATTCTCTATGAAAAGATCCAGCAGACAACAATGTCTCACGCAGAGCACCTCTTAATGTGTTACCTTAACAGCTGGTTTTATGTCATCGAAAGGTCTCACTTTGGGAAATCTGAGAAAAAATTCTATTGGTGATTCAGTCATTTCTTTGTTGTCTTATGGTTGCAGAGGTGATGTTAAGTAGCTATTGATACATTATATTTGTCTACAAATACACTTGCTAGCAATAAATCTAGTCAATAAATGTTCTTAGAAATTTAAACTGTGAATTCAGCATAAGGAATAGACTAGTCAGATACAGCTAAAAGCTTCATGTCCTTACATGATTATCTATCAAAAGTTAATTATTCCTATTAGTATTGCAGGTACGTATTTATAGTCGTCTGTTATGAATTACATACTTAGTAATTTGACTTTCCGTGCCATAAATATTTATAATATATACAGGGTTTTTTTTAAAAAGTATCCGATATTTCACAGGACAATTCCTCGGGTATTTTTAAGATAAAAAGTCCATATAAGCATGGGACACTTATTAAAAAACACCCTGTATATTTTGGGCACTTAGGGTTTTTATTATAGGTATTAAATTTTCAACTACTTATGCAGTATTTTTGCGAAATATGCCCAATAGAAAGTTAATATATCAGGATCAGTATCAGTTTATCACTAGTTTATAGAGCGCATACCGCATAATGGAACGCTTACTATAGAAAATTGGCTTTGTGGTGATACCTATTATCACTTATGCAGCTTATAGCACATACACAACAAAGAAAGTTAATATATTTTCAACTTTTTGTACAACTCTCGAGCGTTATGTCATGTATTTTGCGCTGTATAAACAGCTATAACTCATAAAAAAATCACATTTTTATGTCACCATTTATTGAACCACCTTTCAGAAACGCTCATTATACTTACTTTGTACATATCTGTATACCTAGCTAGGTTTGTAGCATAATATAGGCTTTATGTAAAACACTGAAATCTCTAACATCATCACCATGTCCAATAGGCCCGCCTACCTGAATATAGGCCAGGAGTGCCACCAGAGCAACTCCCCCCTGATCCGGAGGATACTCATATTCGAGAGGAATTGCGGTTAGATACAACTTCTTCTTTAACAATTTATTTTTCAAATATCCCATCCATAGATGGGTCCCCGCCATGACTATGGACTCGGACCTTTTGATGTATCTTCGAGCCGCTCGAAGCATGGCTGCTTTTGCGGGAATGTGTGATGGAGGTTGTCCTGAAGACGGAGCTAATGCGGCATCGAGGGATGACACGACCATCAATGCTCTGGATGTGGTAGATTTTATCTAAAACTATGAATTAATAAATGGTTTAATGTTTTGGTGCTTAGTTGCATGACTCGGGTTATGACCCAGGAAGAGCTTTACAAGCATTGGTTAAGTGCCCAGTTCCTAAGGGAATTGATAAGAAATGGAGCGAAGAGGAGACCAAAAGATTCGTAAAAGGTCTGAGGCAGTTCGGCAAGAACTTTTTCCGGATTCGCAAAGATCTATTACCACATAGAGACACAGTAGTTTATAAAAAATATATATAACTAATTTTTGACTAATTTAATTGTCTTGTAGCCGGAATTGGTGGAGTTTTACTATCTTTGGAAGAAGACTCCAGGTGCAAACAACAATCGACCGCACAGGAGGCGCAGACAAGGGTCTTTGAGACGCATCCGGAACACCAGAAATAGTAGAGGAGGTACGGCGGCTGCAGGTAAGTTGTGGTTATCCAGGTTAGAGGTGGCCACTGCAACAATGCTCATATTCAAGAATTTATTACCAGGCAATTTTACTCCTAACCTCCTCAAATGAGTACTAACCCTCAAGTGCATGTTTTGTAGGAAGATTATGAGCATTATACGTCAACGACAAATAAAAGCTTTTCAGTAAAGAAAAACTCATCTATATTGTTTCATTCATCACGGCCACCTCTACAAAATATACAGGGCCACAACTTCACGAATTTGTCAATATCGAGTACGGCATTAGGATGATTGTGTGTAGTGACCTGTATATTTTTGTAGTGCATCAACGTAGAATTGTTGGATTCACTTTTGTTTTTTTGCTTTTAAAACCATTTTTGGCTAAGTAGCTACTAGAATCTTTTTTTAGGTCGTACGAGTGGGGCAGCAACTCCTGCTCCTGAGTCCACAGAAAGCAGGCCTTCCCCCCAGCCGGGTGAAAAGAAGCCTGATGAAACTAGCTCGGTGACTGAGGACGATAATGAGAGCGAAGAAGATAGCGATAGCAGAGATTCGCAGTATCGTTGTTCGCATTGTTTCACTACAAGTATGTATAAGACATTCAGTAAAAAAAGCACTTCAAAGTCAGTATTGCGTGAGTCTAGATTTGACATTTTCTTTTCATTAGTTGAATGAGTTAAATTTCAAGGAAACTACATGTAATGATTATATCGTAGGACTAACGAAAAAATTATTAACTGGAAGATTTCCTGTGTCATTATCTTCCTAATACAGTTACCTAGAAATCTTCATGATGTTTGGTTAATGTAAATGTTTGATTTCGTAGGTTCCAAAGACTGGCAACCGGGTGGCAAGGATAAGCAAATTTTGTGTTGGGATTGTCGCGCTTATTGGAGGAAAACTAATGAGTTACCTCCGCTTACCGCTCCTGCAGCAACATCCAACACACCACCGGCAGGTAAATGGCTGGAACATAAATTGTTATTGCTCCTCTAACATAATAAATTCGTATAATACTTTGAAGTACATGTTTTCCCATTTAGAAGGTCCCGACCAAAGCCCCCAACGCATGCGCACAAGAAATAAGGGAAGCAAGGAGCAACCTCCTAGTAGTAAAACCCGAGGAAAACGAGGTGATTAATTGATTTATTTTTCAAAAATAGTGAAATTAATTTTTTACAAAATTAGAAACACCGGAACCAAAGACGCCCGTAAAAAGCAATGGCGGCAGCGAGAAGCCGGGAACTCCTAGCAATCTTTCGGGCTCTCAAGCGAAGACTAAGAAGGGCAAAAACGACAAATCCGATACTCCCAATAAGAGCAGGAAGAGGGCACAGGTAATGCCATTTCGAAAGTCGTAAAATAGTAATTTCTCTACTTAAATTAAATTTTTGTAGCAAGAGAAACTTGACGATGTCGATTTAAGCGACAAAGAGAGCTGTAGCGTCTTTAAGAAAAAAAGGGAGCGGGCCGATAGCCCTGCCAGTGTGGTATCAGACTCAGGCTCAGTGAATGAAGATGTAGATAATCCTGAGAGTAGTCAAGATAATAGCAACAGCGCTGATTCTAGCAATAATAGCAATGTGGCTACAACTGTGTCTGCAGCAACTATTCCTGTTAGCACCATCGTCAGTTCCAATGCAACTAATAATGTTCTTGGACAAGTAAGAAAATTAAGATGAATTTCTCGCCTTCAAGATATTTTATAGTATATTTGTGGAATTTCAAATTAATTTTAATAAAATAATTAAAATTAATTTAATTGATATGGAAATTGAAATCTCTGATGACTTATGTATGATTTTTGATGCCAGGATTCCGTTAAGCCGGTACTGAAAACAGAAGAATTGGAGCCTAAATCCGTGGCTACTTCAGTACCTGTCATAACGTCGAGTAAAACATCTGCTGCTACTCCTGGAGAATCCACACCTTTGAATGTTTCAATACGTCTGCCTGAGGACTTAAATGAAAGGAAAAACCTTATCAAAAGGTTAACTTTACTTTACCAAATTTTCGTGCTTATACATTTCATATTCAACAGAAATCTGGAAGGATCACTGGACATTAAAGACAGTCTGAAATTTACTTCAAGCTTCGGACAAGCAGAAGAGATGACAAAGAACGAACCTGTAATTAAACAAGAAATATTGCAGCCGAAAGTTGAGGATGTGAAGGAGGAAATTAAGGAGCCGTTGATTGCCCAGTCACCCCCGCCAAGCTTGCAGTTAGTTGACCAGAAGCCACCATTTAAAACTGAGTTGGGAGTGCCTAAAGTGGCAGTTGAGAAGCCGTTGATTAAAGAGGAATTGGATTCGAGCAATGACGCCTCATTGTTGAGCATAAGCTCCAAGGAAGACTCCAGCAGCCAGCCATCTAATCACAGTTTGAATTACAAGGATAGTCCATTGTATATGCATTCGAATTTGAATTTAAAGGACAGTCTCAGCTTCGGTGAGTTTTCGCATGAGATTAGAATTAGTTACAAAACTTTAATGCAAATGGTTTTTGTAGGAATGAAAGATTCAGCTTTAAGTCATCTTCAGTCAAATCATGCAATGAATCTTAAGGAAAACAAGGAGCCTATCGTTAATATGAATCATTCCAGTTATTTGAAAGATGGAAGGCCGCAGGACCAGTCTCCTTATAGTTATCCGGGAAGGGAACCTCCAAGGTACTATTTATTTTTCATGGAAGATGCAGAAGAGTTACTCAAAAATTTTATTTCAATAAACAATTTTTAGAGAGTCACCAAATCCCACAACGGTGGTCAAACTAGAGCCGCGCGAGGAGCCCATGGAACTTACCAGTCAAAATAGAGGGGAATCTTTACCCTATGGAAGCATCGCTTCTCTCAGTGTGCCTCAGAATGTGCCGATGGCACAGCATTTGCCACCGACGCAGTCCTCTAGATCTAACGAGGTAAGAAAATAGATTGAGAATATAAATATAACTAACGTGCATTCGTGAACGATAATGCTTTACCATGGTTCAGAAGTCAGCTAATATTTGAAGACGCTTGATTTTACTTTTCTTTTGAACTCACGATTTTGATTCAATGTGTTTAGTTTAAAATAACAAATTTTATATCTTGAATCATTTTATTTCTCGTTGTTCTTAATTATGTCTTTCCCATAATTGAAAATACCAATAAAACTATTCGTGCAGGAGGAAAAGTCGCGCCAAGACAAACTAGATCGACCCGATTTGGCTTCGGTCCCAGCATCTCCAATTGGCCAGCCGCCTCTCCCCATGCAGTCCGGAAATTTGGTCACAATCGGCGGCTGCCAGCCGCCCCCACCAATGGGGCATTACGGATTTATGCCGCCCTACGGGCGTCCCCATTCCCCCAGATCTTTGGATAAGCCTCCGCAGCAGCCTTCACATCTTCAACAACAGCAGAATGAGCCACAGAATTTGAAGATTAAACAGGAAATGCCGGAATCTCCGGCTAGTGCTCCCTCTGTTAGTTATGCCAGCAGTTACCCTCCTTTGCCACCAGCTTCCCAGGGATTGCCACCATCTTCCGCCGGATTCGTGCCGCCACCGCCGAGCCATCTTGCCGATCCCTTGCAAAGCTTGAAAGATGTCAAGGTAGGTCAAAAGATGTAATTGTTATTTACTGGTGATATAATAGATATGTATGTGTGGGTATTATAGTAATCACAGTTCTAGTATTAATGAGATTTATGGGCAATAAAGTAGTAGGGTTTTTATGGTAAATATTGTCATTAATAAATGGTTTTATGGAAATTTATGTTGGCTAAGCGTTGTGGCATGTTTACCGATGTTTTTCAGGTGAAAATGTGCAGTAAAGTGGTTGTTTCGTTAATAGTTATCGTGTCCTTTGTATATATTTCTCACTTAACACTTTCCAGGTTCCCGGATATCTACCCCCACCACAACCTCCGCGAACCCCCGAACGAAGTGTTTCGGACCGCCCTCCTTCGGGGCCGGCCTTAGAAAACATAAAGAAGGAACAGATTGACTTTTCAGGAGGTTCAGCTAGCAGGGCTAGCCCTGCGCAATCCGGAGGCAGTGAAAAGTGTCTTACACCTAAAACAAGCAGCACGCCAACTCCGCAGGTATTTGATTTTATCCTAAACGTTTTACTCAGTTGATTAAGAAATTGAAGAAAGAATTAGTATTGCAATTAAAATATTTTAAACTTAAATAAAATGTTTTCAATAACTACCAAAATTAATTCAGCGTGTTGCATAATTTCCCAAGATAATTAAGCGTTTGCATACTTTCTAAGCTTTTTGATAATTAGTATGTGATTCATTTTCAATTTGAGTCGTTCGTTTAACAGGTAGTGTCTCAAACGCCTCCGTTGCGACAACCCCCATCTTCACCCCACTCTGCTATCAACTTAATCAGCCCGGGAAGCAGTACCGGTAGTATCGGAGGTAGTGCGACCCCGTCTTCGCACCCCCTTCCCGTATCGTTACCAGCGCCGCATCCTGCACAGCCTCACGCCTCGTATCCGGCGTCAATGCCCCCGCCTCATCTCGTGCACCCGTCGTTTTTGCACGTAAGGAACTTTGTTTGGAGGTTTCATGTAATTCCGCAAAAATACTCGACTAGGATCCTATGTTGTTCCAGTTTCACGGCCACCCGGGCTATCCCCCGTACCCATTCGGGGCTTACCCTTATCCCTATCCCGTGCCGCAACCGCATGCCATTCCTCCACCCACTTCCCGGGTGGAAATGGCCGGGCCGCCCAAGAGTATCGATACCTTAAGCGCCACAGTTATGTCCTCGCAGCATAGTACCAGCAGTACCCTTACAACAAAGAGAGAGACGCGAGAGTCGGATGAACATGGAGGGGAACGGCATCAGAGCCACGAAATGACTTTAACACATCACCAAAGCACATCACATAATAGGTATGTACATATAAACGAAGTTATAGAGTTTTAGCCAAGTTTATTGGATTATAGCTCCATTCACGCAAGCGTGGAGAAGCAGCCTTACGGAGGCGGTAGCCACAGCAGCATCACCATATCCCACAGCACCAGCACAAGTTCCAGTCACCAAGTACAACATAAAGTGAACCAAAAAACTTTGCCTCCGCGTAGCGGCTCTCCTTCAGGTTTGAGTACGACGATACAGCAGACCAGCTCTTCATCTTCTTCTAGCGGAAATAGTCAACACACGCATCATCACACTCACACGCATCACGATAGAATGTCACCATCACAGTTAATGAGAGTAAAAACAGGAGGAGGACAGCCCCAGGCCAATCCCCATCATTTGATGATACAACCGCCTAATATGGGTCATCATTCTTCCGGACTGGGTAAGTTATTATTTTTTATTTGAAAAAAAAAAGTATTATTATATAATAATTTAAGTACCGAGCTGCGTTGGACTTTCGCTCGATTTGAACTTATGTTGATATTGCTTTATTGTTTCTGTGGTAACGGATATATAGGTTTGATCAAGAATTAAACTTATATTTTTTCCCTAATTGCAGGTCCTCCACCAATGTCCGGAAGCTCCCTGGATGCTCTTCGTGCTCATGCAGCTCAAGCGGCAGCAAACATGCAACAACAACAACAAGTAACAAGAAAAGAGAATACTTCGTCTATTTTATTAACTTTTGCCCTATTTCACAGCAGCAACTTCAAAGTTCAATGCACCCTCCGAGTACCTCGTCGCCTATGACCCAACCTCCGAAAATATGCGACGATATAGTGAAAATTGAACCCGATCACGAAGGTTCGCCTGAAGATGAGGGTCAAAACAGTCCTGCAGGACCTCCCAGGTAAATATCCCCGTACTCGCAGATTTGTTGGTCACATGTGTATTACATGCATCTGTGCTTTGATTTATTCTAGCAATACTGGCGTATCAGAAGGCAGAGAAACTGAAAGGTGTGTTGTCGGTGTTCAAAACGAACTTTTTTGAGATTTCTATGCCTTCTAGTCCTCTCTTTGGCGGGATTGACGCGAGTAAAATCGCATTCAAATCTTCTCAAAAAAATTCAGAAACTTTGTAGATTGAAATCGGGAGCGTTTTAAGTTTCTTTTTATAGAGGGCCATCACCAGAACCTCGAATAGAGGACACGGAATGTCATAGAAGTCAATCCGCCATTTTCCTACGGCACTGGAACAGGGGAGATCATAATTCCTGCACAAGGACCGATCTGACTTTCAAACCTGTACCCGACTCTAAGTTGGCGAGAAAACGAGAAGAACGGCAAGAAAATAGGTTTTAACTATGTATTGCTTTTAACTAGAAATTTTCGTAGATTAAGAAAACAAGCGGAGAGAGAAAGAGAGGAACGCGAAAGGGCCCAGCAGGCTCAAGCAAGAAAAATACAAACCCCTGATAAACCAGACGTTAAACCTCCATCTAGGTATGCTTTGTGAAGGTTTCTTAAATGTATATTCCACGTGTGAACTTTGAACACTTTAAGGGGTCCCCTGGAAAGCATATCAGCACCCTATGAGAGGTTTCCAAGGCCGGGATTTACGGATACGCCGGCACTTCGCCAGCTATCGGAGTACGCGCGACCCCATGCCGGCTTCAGTCCCGGGCATATGAGAGGGTAAATAATATATTTTATTTTTTAAATTGATAACACGTCAAAAATAGCAAAAGTAAATTTCAAGAATTCAGGACCCACATTTCTATTTCTAGATCACTGCTCCCCCCGTCTGTGATGGATCCAATGCTTCAATATCAATTGAGTAGTATGTACGGACCGGGAGCGCGAGAAAGATTGGAATTGGAGCATCTGGAGAGGGAGAAACGGGAGAGGGAAATAAGAGAATTGCGCGAAAGAGAATTGAACGATCGGTAAGCTCCATATAATAATTTCTCTAGTGTATTGGTTCAAACGAATATATTTGGTTGAAACTAATATTCCCATATCTCATATTAAATCAATCTTAGTTTGAAAGAAGAGATCATGAAAACCGGCATGCGTCCACCTAACACTGTAGATCCGCATTGGCTGGAAATTCAACGTAGGTATGCCGCAGCTGGTTTAGCTGGACCACCAGGCGGTCCAGGTCTCCTTCCGCACCATTTCGCCCTTTATCCCGGGGGTAGTGCGGCTCAACTAAGCCAACTAGAAAGGGAAAGGTAATTTTTACTACTAGATTTGATCTTAAAGACTGTTTCAAGCGTACAAAGTTTTCAATGTTTTTTTTTTAATTCGTAGATTAGAAAGATTGGGCATACCACCACCCGGGGCACCAGGCGGACCAGGGGGACCACCAGGTCATCCTCACCATCCCGCACATGCAGCAGCCCAACTTGAAGCCGCTGAGAGGTTGGCTTTAGCAACCGATCCCATGGTAAGAGTCTTAGTATATTCTACTTCTAAAAGTTCCGAGACGTGAATATGGCGAAAATATAATAAATTGCTGTATTATCGATAACTAAATGGGCATCAATTAAGAACATGCCACCAGCGACCTCACAAAGAGAGAACTCAATTATTTTCTTTTCTCTCAGGCCCTGTGCTACAGAAATATGCAAAAGTAAAACATCACATCAAAGGGTGTGTCCATGCCGATGATACGGTCAACTCTTCTTAAATGATTTTTACTCTATGAGAAACCATTATAACAGATTTGATTAATTTAGTACCGTCCCATATTATCAAGGGTGTTTTACCGTGTTGTTGAAGGTACGACTGCAGATGGCGGGGATTTCCCCGGAGTACCATGCGCACACCCATGCCCATACTCACGCGCATACACACCTCCACCTGCATCCCCAGCAACAACAGGCACAGCAAGAAGCCGCGGCGGCGGCAGCCGCAGCCGGATTTCCTCTTCCAGGTCAGTAGTTTATGTGAACTTATCTTAAATTTGATATGAGAAGGTGTGAATTACTTTTTAGCATCTGGAGGAGCTGGTTACCCTAGGCCAGGCCTGATGCCGGGCCGGGACGCGCCACTAGGACTGCATCACCCCGATTTGTTGGGGCGGCCCTATGCTGATCAACTGGCCCATCAGGTAACTATTGAATTGAGGTGGATGATTATTATATGAGCGTACCTAAATGGAGACAATAAAATGCAGAATTACACGTGATAAAGGTAAAATACAAGCGTATTGTTGTTGTTCAGGCGGCAGCCCATGAGCAGCTCCAAAGACAGATGCTGCTCGAAAGGGACAGGTTTCCGCCGCATCCCTCCATCGTAGCCCAACACGAGGAGTATCTCAGGTCCGTGTCAATCTTTCCCCCATTTATGTGTCTGTTGTGGTGTCTGGTATTTTTGTCAATTTTTGCATTGAATGTACATTATTGCAAAAATTGAACATCTGCAGATAAAAAATAACTGCTTCGCTTCGCTTATTTACGTTGGGTTCCCGCATTGTTGTCCGTTTGGTTTCGTTTTTCTAAGGTTGATACTAGGATTGTATTTATTTTTTTTTCAGAGGATTATTACGTACACATTCCCGTTTATTTAGTGGTGAACTTTAGAATAGAACAATCGGCCTGGTTGCCTGGGAACGGGGTTACTTAATTTATGTAGTTTTCGCATTTTAGGCAGCAGCGTGAACGCGAACTTAAAGTGCGGGCTTTAGAAGAGGCGGCGCGCGGCTCCCGACCTTAAATCACAGGTAAGATTTGAGTGCATGTTCAGGGGTTTCTTTGGGGAAAACCAAGAAAACAGTACAAAGTGTTCTAGATAAGATTTCTCACTCTCTCATAACCAGAATTACTATTTTTTGCCTAATTAACATCCGTAACTCTACCTTTGATGAATGGTTGAATGCGTCTGAAATATCAATACGGCGTTTTTCTCAAAATTCAAGGGATTCAGTAATTTATTCAATTTTTATATAGTGGGAGTTGATAAATTGGATAAATCCTTTATTCCTCGACTCGAAAAAGGTTCCAATATGTAGGTATTTAACATTTTTATGGAAATTTCATATATCTAAATAAGGGAGACGTTACCCCAACTTAGACACCTTGTGTATAGAAACTGTATCTACTTTTTATTTCGAATTTAGACCCTTTGTGCTGCTCCAAACAAGTAACTCCTCATATATGCAAGAGACAACTAATAGTCCGAGATTACACCTACTTTAAAATAAGTATATAGAGGTTTAATTTTTTTAAACTATATTTTGCAACTAGGTGGAAAATGCGCTGGGTGAGTGAGAGTTTTGTATATTGCTGTAGTTTTAGATAGGTTTTAAACTATAATTTATTTAATTTTAACATTTGGAAAGCAAGTTGGACGTGTAAAAAATAGAGTTTTTTTTAAGTATTCTTTAGGTGACGTCACTGGGAGCCCTGTGGGTATCAAGATATTTTTAAGCCCCAGTTTGTGCATCATTTACGTCTCAAGATGGTTCTAGCGGTATCACCTAAATAATCCTCGATAGAGAATTTCTCTAAAAAGCTTTAATAATACCCAAGTGATCAGACGTTATTGGGACGCATATCGAATACGAATCTCAGCATGTAAATTACGTGCATGCACCTCCTGGATAATAAATAGGAGGAAGTTGAAGGACAAACCAAGGCAAGGATGATGCAGACCCTTGAACTGCAAAATTCGTTTGTGGCGCCATCAGACGGAGAATTTTTATTCTTAACTTTACATAAATTTAGTAGAATCTCCAAAGATGGCACTGCAATAATACGAATTACCGAGTCCAGTCAGATGTGGTTAACATTGGAATTATCTTTGATATGAAATTTCAGTTTCAAGGTTTCAATTGAGCGCACTTATCGTTCGATATGCGGATTATAATATATTTAAAGAGTAAATTTTAGAGATAGATTCCACATTTTCTAGAAATATATTAAGGAAATCGAGCCTGCAGGTATAAGCGTAACACTGTTTCGTTAGTTAATTTATTGATAAAATCCTCGAAATGTTTAAATTTTAGATCATCTTTTTTTTGACGATTTTTTGCCGCACAAATTGTAATAGTATTGTGATGGTTAAAGAGATGAACGTTTCTCCTAGTCCTGTTTTGTGGAGAGAAGTAGGTGCCAAAATGCCTATTGTGTATTTTGAGAAAAATTAATTGTTGTGTAAAGAAATCAGTGTATTGGGAAAGTCAAAAGCACCCAAACATCAGCAATTTTTTATGTGTTTTTTTCTTGTAAAATGCAGCTTTGTACAGATCTGTATTATAGTTTTAAAGAGGAGATTTATATTTTTTTACAGGGAATTGTTCTCTGTACACAACTATTACGATTTTTTTACACAAAAACTTTAGTTCTGTATGGAAAACCAATTTTCCTGCAAACAAAATCCTTTCTATAGCTGTAGATTAATTAACGTAATTATGAAGTCTATTAGCGCGTGATTTTCTTCATTTTATTTTGGTACTTATATTGTGTATTTTGTGTACAATTTTGTTTATATATTTTTATTCGTATAAAAAGCTATGTCAATATAATGTTTTTACCAAAGATCTGGGAGTATTTTTTTTTACCCGCTCCTTAGCTAATAATAAACGATTTATAAGACTCCATTTCGGAAGTCGACTCGGTCGTTTTCCGGCCATCGAAAAGCCCTTTCGACACCTTCACTAAAGTGCTACGCGAACACGAGTCAACACATTTATCGACGTGTTGGGTGATATAATGCCCTCGATGAAGTATTTTTAAATCGTTTCGGAAAATGCACGCAAAAATAGCTTTCCGGCACGCTTTAGTTGCCCGTTAAATGAAATTTTTTGGAGACATTTGCAAAAACGACCTAAGGAAACCGAGCATAAAACCCTTTTTTTGCATAACGTTATGACGAACCGATTATTTTATTACTGATCAATATTGTTGGGTTGAAGATTGTATTAAACGCAAGTTCTTGATGTACATTTCTTCTTGGATAATTCTGTATATCACGTGGTTTCGGTAGTGTTAAACAAATTTCACGTTAGAAAGTACATGGCAAAGCTGCTGATTTAGAAACGCAGAAACGTAATTTTATAAGATGATCATAGGATTATAACTTCCATTTACTGCCTTCGATGGACTAAAAGCGGATACGCAGCGAACGTGCACAAGAACACTAATAGTACAAAACTGATAATTGTACAAACGGTTTAGGCACTGGCATTTTTTCTAAACTAACAGCGAAATTTTTAATGTCCTGTTAACTTAAACTGCCAGCTAGTCTCCACATGGCCGTTGAAATAAAGTGCGAATATTATAATTTATGTGGATACTATAATTTGTCCCACATTTGGAACGGAAGGCGGCCATGCATTAGTAATCTTACGACGTCATTTCGTCTCCAAGATGAGTTACGTGACGGTGATGTCATTATCTTCAATTTTACCACCGTAGTGTCTCATTTGCCAAAAAGGGGGGCAAATTTGTCTAAACCAAAGCCACAATCACCTTTATATCGTTGGGTCAGATTTTTCACGCGGAAACTGTTATAGCTTGATGTCCAGTCAACGGGGCATTTGTAATTTGACTCTTAAGGGTAAGGGGGTCTATAATAATGTAAGTTTTAGTTCTAGCTCCCTCATCAAGTTTCCAGATATACATTAGCACAAGGGGTGATCTACCGTTTACTAACCGAGGACTGATCATGGCGTAACGTGACTGTTTCGGAACCGACCGTTTTGTCTGATTTTTATAAATTTTCGAACGGTTTGATATCCAACCTTCACGAGGGCAAAAATGCGTGCGACGAAATTATAACGCTAGAAAATTAGTCGTTGAAAGTCGTGATGGTTTCGGAAGGGTCCGCCATAATTCCTTAGTGAACTTTCCCAGTTCAGTCGTAGAAAAAAAGCAATTTCTCACTGTTTTAGACTCCAACAAAAAGGAAGGAACTAGCACCATTTTCATCTGGAAATCAACATATCCATTCGCACTACATTTTACACGTAAAGTTGATCGTCACCATATGGTTCAGGCAATATATAAGAGCCGAGGTTTATACAGCTCAAAGTGGCGGCCATTTAATTTTGGGGTTTATAAATCACTTTCCAGAAGTCGCGTTTGTTTGTTTTTGTGTTGGGAATGGTGAGAGGAGCAGTGACGGGCTCCAAGAAAAGGAAAATGACTCGCATTGCTGTCCTCATTTGATGCATTTTAGGGCTCTTCTGCCACGCTCAAACTCTCTTATAATCCGACGATTAAAGATTGAACTTGTGGAAAAATTAGTCGCTAATCCGCGGCCCTCCCAAAGCAATAAAAATCAAAAACAACTTAAACGAATGTTTAGACACATAAAATGAAACGTAAACAGCGCTTACATTAGTAGCGGAGTCAATAAAAGTCAGAAGCGTAAACAAAAATGTAAGTTGGGTGCATTTTTAAGACAAGCGCTTACTGTAAGTGCACAGTTTTACTGTCTATAAAATGCGCGTTGCTTTACGAGAGCCTGGAACGAGTGATGAGTGATGCCAACACTGGAACACAGAGAACTTTTATTAACTGTTTACATAACATTTTGATTGAGCTCGGAGCAGAACGTTGGCCCACGACCAGAATAACGCCACGAAATGGGGATGGGTTGGAACTTAGGTTGGACACGCCTTGGAGAGTCGGGAGAGAAATCAATCTGGATGTTACGGATGTGCGATTAGATTATCAATCAGTGGAATTACGAGGAGTTTGGTAGCGAAGAAAGACTGGATGTGTGTTACCACAGAAGTTCCTTACGATGATGATATTAACGAAATACTGATTCGGATCGTACAGGATGTCCCGTATTGCAATGATTAAATTTTATTTGAAAATCACCCTTTCTATGAATCTGTGGAAATTATATTTAAACCATCCGCTATATTTCTGTTTCCCTCAGGTTTGGTGCTTATAGGGGTTACGCATAAGCAGATACAATGAACATGAAGCAAATGACAAAATACAAAATGGAAATTTGTGAGCGAATCTGCCCCGCCTCAAATCCGCTCTTTTTAGTAAGAAGCCATAACAAACCAAATGGAAGAAGAAAATTTTTGAAAATCGCAGAATCTTAAAAGATTGCACGCCAATGCTTTCCAAAATATGCTTAATGAATGCCGTAGAAGCTCCTCACAATTTTACATTTAGGAAGAGTAAAATCAGGGGCGTTTTGGAGATGACCGTGAGAGCAATACTTTTTGAAAATATCCGACTTCGAAACATTATTGCTACGCTAATGACTTTCGTATATTCAGAATTGCAGGGAAGCGCATATGAGACAAAAGTCCTCTGTTTCTAAAGCCATGAAGATCCAATTTCCCCTGTCAGAACTTGTAGAAAAATGCTATTTCTAAGGGCTCTTAGTACAGTCTTGACACACTCCCTGCGTCCCATCATGACCATATTTTGCTGAGAGGTATTTAGGTATATCACGAACTCTATTCAAAAGAGTAATAAAGCAGTTCCATATCTCGAAAACTAGAGGCATCACCACTTCGTACCTTATGGTAGGCATCTGGTAAGTGTATTTTATCATTTAAAAATAGGTAGGTACCTTGAAATCTCAGTAATCTCCTTAAGAGAATCGGCATTTTATTCTTTCCTCAAACCAACAATCTCAATATTCCGGCCACTCAAAACCTGTTCATATGCACGTGCAAATATCAAATCTAAAAACACTACCCAAAAATGCGAAACGCTCGACTTGAAGATCACTAGGTATGCCCTCCATATCACCATCCAAACAATTACATCACACCTCCTGATAATTAAATTCCCGGAATACCGTCACTGTCAATCCCAAAACAATCCACTGGCAAAGGCTCAAAACTCCTTTACCTGAAAACCCGGTGACGCAGTCCGGCCCCCTGGCCAATCTTGACTGGAATTCCCGACTGAACCTACTTTGGCCACGCCCTGAATCTGGCTCAGCATCTTTGGAACGATGGGAGTCTTTCTTCGACACACGGCGCTGGACAGAGAGAGTTGGTGATGGTGGGGGAAAATCGGTACCTTCCCAGAAATCTGGAAGAGCCAGAGACTGTCATGGCTTACGTTGACAACATGTGTGAAAAGTTTCAGTCCATCAACATAGTTCATTAAAATCGGGCAGGCCGCGAAAATCGGGATTTTTTGGTGGTGCGTAAAGTTATACTTTTCGCGCGGCGTAACGAAAAGTCCATGTCAACCGGGTGATTAGTTTTTCGCGGCGATGCACCCGTAAAATACCACTTGTAAAATAGATAATTAATAGTTTCGATGATTTAGGAGAGGATCGGAAAGGTACGTACGTAAATATTAGTGATGAATTTGCCCCCAGTCGGAATCCATTAGTTATCGAGTCGATGAGTGTTCTGACAAGGCAAGACAGGCAGTGATATTGTTATGAAAATATTTGGTTTTGGGAAACTTTCAAAAAATCGTTTTTCTGAAAAGAATGGCGAAGAGAATTCACTCCGATTATTCAAGAAACGCCAAAAGTAAAAGTGTGAAGCGATTTTATGGGAGGTTCAAGGGTAGAGATTTAGTTTCAAGCTTCCTCCTCACACCTACTTTCTAACCGTCTAGGGTCTAAAAATGACTTCGGAAGTCGCTAATGCACACACCCAATGGATGAAATTTCTAAAACTTTCACTCCGGATCACTAGCGAAATCCGTCCATTTGGACGCACATGCCGCCAAAGTTGAACATTCGCATATATCACGTTCAAAGCCGCATAATTGATTAACTATTTTCAAAGCAACGCGAACAGCCACATTTCATCGGCATGCTAATTTCCACATATCGTCGACTAGATAAAATGATACGAAATTTATAATGGACTTACTTGACAATCTTTTAAAGTAACCCCGACCTGTCCCAAACAGCCAATTGTTGTCTACGTTCTTTACACCAAAACGTAATTCTTTTGTTTCAGGAGTTTTTCCAGCAATCAGTGACGCGCTTCTCTGGCAAAAATGCATCAGCAACCGCAATTCGGTAAAGAAACTGCTAGTGTGACAAGTGTGATCGCGCCATTAGATAATACGTCAGTGTCGTATCACTCTCAGTTTAGTTACGGTGCTAATGACAACTGGACTTATGCCCATTCGGGAGTGACGCCCATGAAGCAAATCGAGGGTGAGTACCTTTTTTTGGAAATAATTGGGGAGAACGGCGTCCCGACGGACCGAGACGCCGACGCTCGCCGGCGTAAATCAAACGGTCTCATTAGTTAAGCATATAACCGCATTTGTAGCACTCGGTTTGATTTATGTCGAGCGGAAAAACGGATTTATGCTCGATGAAATTGACGCCCGAGAGTTATTTGAGGGTTTATAGGAAAAAATTAACGGCGAGGAAACGATTAAGAGGAGATTGATTGTCGATAATCGCGCTACATCTCTAGTAAAGGAAAATCGTAAACGTGGCGCCATTTTAAAAAAACGCGTTGCGCCACCATCTTTTAGCTGAATAACGACATGTACTTTTCCAATTTCTACGATAATTACGAATTTTGGTGCCCAGAATTGTTAAAACATTACACCACAACTGTGCGGATTGTGCTTAGGGAAAACCGGTTGATGTTCGGAAAATATGGTGAATCTTTGGTGATTTTCAAAAACCGCATCACGGCGTTTTCTTTTCGCTAAACATCAACTTACGCCTTTTACAATTACTCTGTTTGTTTCGTTTTTTATCCACCGGTCGTCACCTTGCCGTTTTGGAAATATCACGCAAATTTGCTGGTCCAATGATATGGCCACATTGTGGTACAATCTAGTTGTGTTCCAAAGTCGATATGATAGGCAGATTATTACAATATTTGTCTTTGTTATAGCATGTCTTCAAAGTGCGGGCAAAGACAGAAAAGCGTACTCACCTTTAGATCAGGCAGACGCCCTTTCGTTGGAGCAAGAAAACGAGAGGCCGGAAAACAACAATAGAAATAATTCACATAATAAAAATAACAGGTAAAGGTTAAACACGCACACACCCGCGACTCAAGGCAATTTCTCATTGAATAGATAACTTTCAAGCGAAATTTTTCCTATATCACCTTTCTCCAGCTAAACTTATCAGACACTCTGGGTTCAATCCTTAAACATCTTCGTTCCTTTCTAAGTGTCTCTAGTTTGATATCTCCGGCTCTATCCAACTGCAGCGCTATCTTGGAAATGAAGCACCTGTGGGACGAATTCTACGCCTTGGGAACGGAAATGATCGTGACAAAGGCAGGAAGACGTATGTTTCCGACTTTCCAAGTGAAACTTTGCGGCCTGGACCTGCATTCCGAGTACATGCTAATGATGGACTTCGTTCCAGTGGACGACAAGAGATATCGATATGCTTTCCATAGGTAGGAAATAGGGATGTTTCGGTGCAAGATAATTTGAGAAAATGGAATTTTTAGTTCCAGTTGGGTTGTGGCTGGCAAGGCCGATCCAGTATCACCTCCTCGGATACACGTTCACCCCGACAGCCCTGCATCTGGTGCGCAATGGATGAAGCAGACTGTGTCGTTTGATAAGCTGAAGTTGACCAATAATCAGTTGGATGATAATGGTCATGTAAGTGGATAGATTCATCATGACTCCTTATCTACGCCAATAAATGACAACACGGTGCCCATGTTTTGCTTTGAAACCTCCACGGCTGCAAGCTGAGAAGGACGGTTGCCAAAGCGCCACCAATGTTGTTAGATTTTGAGAAAAGCATTGATATTAATTTCAAATGTTTCATCTCTTTCAGATTATTCTAAACTCGATGCACCGCTATCAGCCCCGATTTCACGTTGTGTACTTGCCACCAAAAAACACTCAGAACGAGGAGAATTGCAACGATAACTTTAAAACGTTTGTGTTCCCAGAAACTTCGTTTACTGCGGTCACAGCGTATCAAAATCATAGGGTGAGTGATTCAATAGGAAGAAGTTCATAAATAAGGAGAACAAAATGGCTGCTGGGGGTAATGTCTTTGTTACCATTTTGAAGTGGCATAGATACATAAAAATGGTTATGGATGGTTGCTATGTTTCCGCGATTTTGCTTAAATATTTTTGAGATTAGTGGTGCTTTAAACGTGCAGAATTAATTACAAACGACTAAAATGCAATTATTTATAACTTGTAAATACGGGAGGTGATGTAAAAAATGGACTTTTGTGGTTAGGTAAATTATTTTTCTAATAGTTGAGAATTAAGTTAGTTTCAATTTTGAACTAAACGTCCTCCTATAACCACTTTGACACGCACAACTAGAAGACTTTGACAAGGAGATTGATTCCCGCGGCCATTTTGGAATTATTGTGGGGTAATTTACACACCATCTATCATCCAGAAAACGCATTAATGCCTACAAAACAATCTACTTAACAATTTCCCATCTTTTTTAGATAACGCAACTAAAAATAGCCAGTAATCCGTTCGCCAAAGGCTTTAGAGATTGCGATCCAGATGACGGGTGAGTTTAGTAATAAAATTTATCTTTCCTCATTATCATTTTATCAAAGTACTTCATTTATATCTCGAAAACTAGTCTTTCGGAAGCATTGAAAAAACAAAAACAAAGGCGTTTCAAAGAGGTCTCCTGGCCCGGACAATTTATATTTATTTAAAAATTGCTCCTTAGTGATGTGTTTATTGGTCTTGAACCGAAATAGCGCGCCGGTACGGAGCGAAATTTAAAAAGTCGAGGAGAATCAAAATAAACACTTCATAATCTTAATAGGATTTTCGAGATCTGGCCAGATTTATGGGCGGCAAATATTTGGATCGACTCTGATTATTTTAGGGCAATTCCGAAATCAAAACACCTCGACTGAGGAACTAATTAATTCTGTGTCTCCTTTTATTTAAGTTTCCTTTCCGGGGTTCTCGTTCACATGCGTTTCCAGATTTTCCATCCTAACATGGAAAAGCTTGTTATTTTCTCGCTGCTCTCTGGTTTTTATTTTTTATGTAATTTTCCCGGCTGCGGATTGAAGCCGTGGTCTGTTTTCGATCACGAAAGGGATTTCAAAGAAGATCGGCGTTTTCAATAAATTCCAGTTAGTTTACAAAAGAATAACGATAAAATAAATAAAATCAATCGTCGTGGAACGGCAGTTTAAAATCGGTACGGAATTTTGAAACGACCGAGAGGCAATTGCTACGCGATGGAGATGCGGGGGCAATCCGAAAAATATATGGCACGTGTAAACTACAACTTTTCAAGTTTATTAAGGATTAGTATATATAATTTTATTGAATTTATTAACCTAATTATGCTGGTAAAATATACAGTTTAATTATAACGGCGATTTAAACTATGCTAAACCAACATCCACTCCAATCAATCGTTTCTGCGGGAGTTTTACAACTTCGAGGCCAAAATTAATTCAAAATATCTGAGGTGATATAAAAACAAATTTAGCAATAAATAATATTAATACAAAAAAAATACTCTTAATGACGCAACATTAGTACTTTGCCATTGCAGTTTCTTTTAAGGCATGAATCTCAAATGTCACCAATGACAGCAGTTTTCATTTATTTCTTAGACATAAGTGGGGTTATTTCAATCAGTGCTTGGGCCTCACTCATCGTTTTCATTTTAGCTCAGTTCTTGGCAGAGTTTTGTTATGTGCGTATTCCGCGTAATTCCCTGTAAAAGTATTGCAGAATGTCTCGTTGAGAGATTTTGCGATTATGTCGTGTTTACTTAGGGCCCAAATTCTATTAATTGACTAATAGGATTATTGAAAGTATGGTAACCAATATTTGACAGGTTGATTGCATAAACGCTTCAATTTAGCCGCCCCCAGAAAGGGCTGCGATTCTTTTGGGAAAGGGGTAATGGAGCGCAGAACTAGCCCTGGAACAGTAGCTATTTTCCTTATGGAGGCGAGGCGCCTTCATCAATTTCATTTCAGACGTCACTCATTTTCAAACACTTACATAGACTCCAAGGTCGATTTAGTTATGAACTAGAATAAGTCCGTTGTAAGTTCCAAGCTCTATAGGAAGTTAAATTAAGGCCTATAAATGGTGATTAATTGGATCGTTGAGACATATTAAGTATGAGTAGGTATACAGGGGACACGATTAAGAGTGTGTATGTGTTTCTTTATCTCAGAATTTACGACCAAAAAAATGTTAACGAGTTGTGGTAAGAAAAAAAAAATGTTGTACAGGGCTTCCCGGCAAAAAGCCTTTCTTCCCTCCTCCAGCTTTAAATTGTACACAAATAGAGACCGCGACAAAAATCCATGTGTTGTGATTATACACAGCAATTTTTACTGATTTTTGGAGTATACAGGGTGGCTCAAAATAAAGTTCCGTCGATCGAAACGGTTTTTTCTTATGGATTGGCTGGGTTCAGATAAGTTTTTTTTTCTAGCTATAACCGTCTTTCCATTGGCCCACACACTTTTAGACCACTAAAGGTACTCTCAGAGATTGAAAACATTTTTCTATAATGTTGTTTTATTTTTTGGATATTTTTGGAAATATACGGAATTATCAAATTTTTCGATGCAACTTTATTCATAACAAAATCGCTCAAAAAATGGCAAAAAATACGCAACTTTACCTCGCTTTAACTAACTGTATTTTATGCCGTTTTAGAGACACCAATGGTGCAGTTCGAATTCGAAGTACCCCCTAGATACAGGATGTCCCATATACTAAATTTGTTTGATGCGCATAGAGAAATAAAGTATTTTTAGACATAGATAAATTTTAAAACAGTTTTAAAAAGTTATTATCTTGGACACATTTCTTAAACTTCATTTTACATCAAGAAAAAGTGATCCGTTCACATGAATTCTAAGAATCAAGGAATCACAATCACTATCAAAATACTCTAAATCTTGTCGGATCTTAGACGCCTAATTTTAAACAAAACCAATAAAATTTACGTTATCACTGAAATATTAATTACTTAGACACTCATCGCAATAACGATAACTACACAGAAAACGAAAATTAGTCATGACACATCATCTCACTGCGTATAAATAATGGCTTTAAAAGCAAAACTGTTTATAACGGAAAAATCAACTAGTTATCCCTTAACGCTCTTTCTTCACATGTAACCAAAAAAATCATCACGCATTTCCCCTCACATACACTGCAAACACGTCATAATTCTTGGAATAGTCCCTGTCCAGCTTCAAATTGAGCCTGTCGGCTGCCATAAAAGCCGCCCCCACCCCCATTTCTGTCTTCAGCCTTAGTAAAGTTAGCTCCTCAATGGTAGTTTCATTATGTAAATACCCGACAAACCCTTTTTGTAACAAGTCCCAACTAAGCCACACTGATCCCACACAAATCACATGCAAACCTCCCGGTTTGTTTATGAGCTCTTCCGATGCTTTTTTAGTAACTGCCGCAATGCTTTTCGCCAGATCAGTTCCTGCCCTCTCAAAAATGTATTTTGCTAGCTTATCGTCTCGGTTCCTAGCTAAATCTGCTAGGTTCTTGCACAATAGCGCTATGTGCGATTTATCAAAATTGGCATAGAATGAGTCTAAAATGTCGGCTTGAGTCTGGATTGCAAAGAAATCTTTGATCAAATCCCAGACTTGTTCCATAGGGAATGGGGGTTGTTCAAAGTTATCTAAAGCATCGAAACAGTATTTCACAGCCATCCAGCTGATGTTCCAGGCACTGCCCTCATCACCTAGCAAATTGCCCCAGCCCCCGCATTGCACCTTCTCCCCATTCGGATTGATTAAAAGGGTGTTGGACCCAGTACCTGCGATACACACCACTCCGCCTTTACTGCTCACGGTGGCGATGGAACCTTCGGCGTCTGACCCAACTGCATACTGCAGGGCTAAATTCGGATAACGCTCCTTTAAACCTTTAACTAGTTCCTGGTTAGTATTCTCCAACTCGCAACCACTCAAAGATAAACCTACTGCACCTATAGGAGTATTCACAGCAATTCCTGCTTTAAACTTAACCTCGTTAATCAGTTCTGCAATTTTCCTGCGACACTCCTCCATTCCTATCAAATGATGGTTGGTACCACTGCCCTTTGCAGTGGCTATCACTTGTCCTTGGGGATTCAGCAGTACTACAATGGAGTTGGACGCCCCTCCTTCGATCCCACACACAATTTCCGTGGCCATATTTCCAATCAAGCACAGTAAAACGTGGTGATGCGCGATTAATTCCAGTCGGGTACTGTCGACATTCCAGCGAAAGTACCTCACGAACTGAAAGCTACAATGGTTGGTGGCTGGGTATGTAGACCAGTTAATTCCCACGTCGCGCCGTTTTGATATCTTGATTTTGATTGGTTTATTAATAATGACGGGATTTCATTGAAGGCTGCGGGCACCTAATCTATCTATAACAAACAAACATACTTTGGCTACTACTATCGAAATAGTGACGCAATTTGTTGTTGGCGATGGGTCAATAATATAGGGTGGTAGTTATACACAGTTGGACGATAACAGTTAATCGACATTTATTAATAAACAGGGGCGTAATTGGCTTGGCATATGTATGTTGGCGGTGTAGACCATTGGAATTTACCCGAGCGACACCTGTCGGATGTTATCCTGAACATCAATAGTTCCTCAAAGGCTGGGGAAATTCGGCAGTACTTACCTGAATAATCACTTACTCTCTCTGTAACGAAAAATCTTTAAATGCATTTCTCGAAAATTGCCAGAGGTTAATTCATAAGAATTAAGATTTTAAGAATCGGGCTACTGATAGGAGCTTTCAACTAAATTCTCATCGCTTTAGATCTTCCAAAAAGGGCAACAGTCACACCATTTAGACTATTTAAGTTTAATTTCGTAATGTTTGGATCAAATTCAAATGAGGAGGAGCTTAAAAATTCCGACTATTTATTGATGAGAGTTTGCTAAGATTTGATCACAGAGTACTAACAAAGAGCTAAATCATCAATGAGGCTGGTTAACTATGAGTGACGCCATTGGTTAAGTGCTGTTACCGAAAATAATACCGAAATAATACATGAGATATTGAGAGCCATCTGTGAGCAATAACTAAAATCCTTGCGTTGTGTCAATAAGTATTTGTCAAAATTCTTGGCGATTTGACAGATTCGGTTTCGGGTATAATATAAATTTCCAAATTCGGGGTAAAATATTGATTTATTAGTTTTGTGCGTGGAAGATTGCGCTGGCAAATTTGTACGTGCCATCTCTATGTGAGCTATAGGGTGTCGTTAACGCTGGCTTACTGCTAACAGCACATTGGTGTTTCAGGTGGAGCAAAAGAATGAACGTTTAACGTTTACAAGACTGTGAACTTAGTGAAGGGCAAATATTGTCCTCAGGACAGTGTGCAATTCCACTACAACGACCCTTCCTGGTTCGTAAGGTGTGTAATGTACCCCGATACAAAAATAAAAAAACTGGTTTGGTATTGGTTACTACTACGTACTTAGTCGTTTATTTCTCAATTGGGAGTGTCACTCTTCTGTCTCAGGTCCATATTTATATCTAACTTATCAATCAAGAGGGTGGTTAAGTGTTGATAACTTAATTACCATGAACACGCAACCTTTGGTTGGACCCCATTATATAGTTGTATAGATCAATCTCGTGGGAAAGACAAACAAATCTTGATACCATACTAACAAGTGATTTAGCCTAATTTAAGAATATTACATTTTTGGGTAGGTCCACTACAGGTGCTACCCCCAAAAAATAGAAGAAAACACTTTCCTTTCTAAAGGTAAAGGAGAATGAAAAATTGCAAAAATAAACTGAAGGGGATTAGTTACGGCTAATGTGCACGGCGATAAATCTAATCAGTGACAATTAGGGCAAAAGTGTATTCGAAAAATGCTGTAATAACGGCATCGAAAAGTCGGCCATTTGTAAGGGGGAACGCTGGGTGTCGGAGGAAGATAGATGCGACTGAATACTTCAGGGTTATTAATTCAGTACTGCCTGGCAGGTACGAAAATAACTGACTTTAATAAGAACTCCTGAGGAAAAAAAGCGAATGTGCTTTTGTGTCGTAGGGCAGGCATTTTATGGGGGAGAATCCGCACCATCTTGACTAGAAAATCAACAAAACTCTTAATACTTTCAAGTTTTGATACGACGTAAACACCCGAAATGCACCTACCTACAGTGCGATCCTTAACAAAGGCGCCACTCGCTTAAATCATCCCGAAATAGCAATGCGGCATGTTTTCCACATCTCTTACGCTGGCTTCCGCCAGATTTAAGGCGACATTCCTACTTAAATTTGTCACGCCGTATTCACTTTCCCGGTGTTTATTATCAAATTAAGTGAAAATATTGGAAAACCCGGCGAAGTTTACGGGCGAATTTAATGGCCCGGTGTCCCGGGTTGGCTATTAAGGGGTCGTACTCCTCAAATTAGGAGCTCGCTTACTGACTCAACTCGATGATTTAAGAGCGTTTTTACCTTGTTTATGTCCCGGTGCAAATTTGCTTCTTTCCCTGATTGAATACTCTTGTTCTAGGTCTACTGAGATCCCCAGTCCCAGCCAACAGAGGCAAAGGACCACTTCCAGATCGACTCCAACTAGCTGCAGCACCAAAGGTGAGCGATCACTAATGTCGAAAGTTAAACCTAAAAATAAAGAGAATTGTTATTGTACATTCAAATTTCATGGCGATCATCATTAATCATCAGCTTCCGGACGCATATTTTCTGGCATCCGATTGTTTACACCAATTAGCGCCATATGCCATTGCCCAAAACCCTAAACTGCATAAATAATGGTACTGATGGCCCGTTAGCTGAAGTTCCAATCTCAATCGGAAATCTTTTAAAATCGTAAATTCGGCATTGTGTACAATTCGAAACGTAATTATTTCATTGAGTATAGCCAATTTCGATCGCCTTTAGAACGGATTTCATGTAAACACGCCCGCCTAATGTTTTGTTATCGAGAAAAAAATGGTTTTATTCGATATCAAAGGAAATCGGAAAAGTTATGGTCTCGATTTCCGGCTCTAGACAATCTGGAATATTTCGAGAAATCTCAGTTTATATGTTACAGTCCGTCTGCAGTACGTAGATAGAACGTAAAAAGGAATTTCCCAAGTAAGTAAACCCTAGCACCTTCACGAGCAACAGGCCCCCCCTAATAAAAGAGCCTTGGATTCAGCTCTATTATTCGCGGATCAAATCAGTAAGAAAAGGCTCAACTTTTAGGCCTAGTTCAGGTTAATATGGCACAATCTAAAAGGATACACGAGAAGCTGGAGGCGTAGTAGGTTTTAACTCAATCAAAAAACCCAACATGGAGGAAGGGAAGAAAGATTTTTCCTGAAACCAGACCAGAATAATCCTCCCCAAATTTAGACTGGCACTTCTGTTGAAAGTAAAATTTATCTTGAAGCTCCCCTTAACATCCATCCTCCCGAAATGTAGGGAGAAGGGCCTTTGCTCAATACGGAAATCGTCTGTATATCATTATTTTATAGCCAGCTTCACATTTTTTTAGTCAACTGGAAACAGCGTTCGGTAAAGTATCACTTTTCGCACTTGTTCTACAACGATGCGGACAAAGAAAGGCTTGTATAGAAACTAATGCGTTTGAGGGATAGAACCATTTGTTGACATAATTTGTCATGGATCTGTGATTTTCTAATTCAAATTGGTTAAGAAAATTCGTGTTTGTACACGTGATTGTTGGTTGGGTAAAGCCGAAACGTCGGATAGAACTGGAATGTTGGATGTGAGGAAAAATGCCAGTAGCAAAGTACTCTTATTTTAAGGACATCTCGTTAAATAAGACCGAGATAGTTTTTTTATCTCTCGAGCCACTCGGAATTTTCAAAAAGGACTTTTAAGCGGCCCATAGGGCAATTTTGCCACAATGTAACAAAACTTTTGTGGTCTCCGAAATCATTCCCTCTCGAAATTGTCATAATTTGAACAATCACGAGCCCCCAATCTATACTGATGACCAAGACCGCTGTATCGTCACAGTTTTCAACTATAACTTTCCCAATTTACACTTCCTGGAAAGATGGGCCTGGAACTAAACCGCAATACAGGAAATGAGCAGCCTTACGTCCCACATCATAAAAATTTGAGCTTTACTCACGAGTATCCCAGAGTCAATGTTATTGTCAAGATTTTCTAGCACCAACTGGAGCGCGATTTGGGGCGTTCCACTTGTTCAAATTTGGCTTGGATGTTAAATGCAGATCAATTTGGATTTGGTAAATTGAGGAAAAAAGTGACAAAAACTGCCAATCGAATCATGTTCTCAGGCCTTCTTGACGTCGAGCCACTATCTCAATGGAACTGGCTTTTTTGGGGCTCTTTATATAATGAAATCCTCAATTTCAGGGATCTTTTTTGCAATTGATTTTTTTTCAATCAAACTGAATACGTTGATACTAAAGAGCAGGAGACTGTAGGATTTCAAATCGCCTGAAATATGCTTTAAACAGAATAAATAAACGGAGAAATCTTGGTATGAAATCTTTCAAGAAGCATCGTGTTGTCTATTAGTAGAAGGCCTACTCGTTCGGACTTGGAGACTCCAAAGACACGTTTCAGTCACCACTCACAGAAATTCAGCACTTTTTTAATACATTTTAACATAAAAATTGATGAAACTGCCCAAAACAGCGAGAGCATGAAGAGCACCTGCGCGCATTTCCTGACTCAGTTAAAAGAAAACACGCATGTAAAACTACCTTTTCAAAATAGGCCTTGCATATGCAAAGCCTGACCTCCTACTGGTAAATATTTGTTTACAAAACGAGAACCTCACCTCCTAAGAATCGAATCCAGAAATCTCGTAAAACTCCGACTGGCAATTACAACCGTATAAACAACCTTTGAAATCGAACCCATCTCATCTAATCTTCGAATTAACTTGTCAAAACCGACAGTTAAGTAACTGTCGGTTAAACCAACTTTTTACGGCTCGCCAGAAGGCTATAATTACGGTATTTACGTCACTCGCTTTTTGGTTGTTTCATCTTAGACGTGCCGTAAACAAAGTTTTGTTTACTTTCGAATTTGTTGCAGATGACGAGACGTCGGAGCAGCTCGGCACTCAGGGACATCACCAAAGCTCTGCGGGTGAACCATTGCACAATACGCACACTTCTATGATATTTCAGAGCCGGTACCAGGCCACCAATCAGGCACCCGCCCCGGCTTTGCTGCAACCCAACATACTTAGCGCGGGGCTCAACACCATTGCCCAGCCTTACTCGGCGGAAATTTGTAATTACGGGCCTGTCTACCATCCCCATAATATTTTGCACAATTACAACACGGTGTATAGCAACGATAAAGGCATGAGGACGCCGAATTTCGGGAGGGGCATGTATGGGGGGTACCAGGGATTTTACGCGAATAATGGGAATTTTCGGAGTGCCACTTTGACAGGGGCTCATCAGAATGGTTACGAGTTTACTCCAAGATAGAGTCTAGAGGACAATGAGGGGAAGAAACCAAAGAAGTATTATGTGTATGAGGGATTTGAATAGGGAGAATGACAGGCCCAAGCTGAAATCATTGTTCTTTTTTCTGAATAAGGTAAAGTGTATAGTTTATATAGGTTTAGTGCCAGGGTTCTGGAAAAGGCGTAATAATTAGATAGATTGTTTATATAGGTAAGTACATCGGGTGACACAGGCAATATAGAGTACAAGCAATATCTATTAAATTTATCACGCGAATTTCTAGATATCGAGACAATTCGCACTTTCCAAGTGCCTTCATATTGAAAAAACAAATAGCAATCATGTTAGTTTGCACGGCTGCGCCGTCTGCCATCAACGTTATGATGCGGTCATCTTCGTTTTGACTCTGAAAGTGTTAGGCAACCAGCCATACCCATATTTGTTAATACCATCTGTTGTTAATTCGTTATACCATATTCATGGAAATTGTTATTATTAAACCACACATTCTGCTGCGATTAGTGGATTATAAAAAAATGTCTGTAAAATTAAGTCTAGTTGGTTTTGGCAAAAAAAGTTTAATATCATTAATTTGTTAGGAAATGACAGAGTAGGTAGGTAGGAGGTAGTAGTAACCTTTGCAATTGAGGTAGAATAGTAGATTTAGGGCGTGTGTCAATTATCACGATTAATGCACTAAGACTAATTAACAATGGCCGTGATTTTGCTGCAATTGTTTTATAAAATTGACGCCATTTTGATTTTTCTGGAAACGGTTCAGGAGTCGCCATTTTCAAACCAAACACCGAATTGTTACACTTCATTGAAATGGAAATTTTGAGCTTTTTCTAAATATGCAAAAACGCCATTGGGGTTGAATCTAAATAAAGATATTGCTTGTGCCTTACACCGACATATTAGAGGAGTCTCAAATGTATCGTAATTATTTGTCTTTATTGTTATTTTGACATAGAATTATCTGAGGACGCGCCGATTGCCAAGCAGATAGTTGTGAGAAAATACGTGACATGATAAAACATGGAATATTTGGTACATTTTCTGTGTTACTAGACTGTAGAGTCCGCCTTAGACAAGTGCCAATAATTCGAATAAAAGCTGTTCGTTAAGATTTATATTATTGTAGATCTTGTATTTTAATATTTCTTGTTAAAATTATTTATTAAAAAATATTGGATATTTACAAAAGCAGTGTTTTCTTCAATCGTGAAACCCCGACATGGGTTCCCCTTGGCCACCCAACGACACAGCAACAAACGGCAATCAATTTCTCTGTCAATTCCATCGAAAAACGTTTTATTTGGAACAGATACATGAGGTACAAAAAATAACGTACGACCCAACGCAGTCATTAGGGAAGTTGTTTGTCTAAACAGGGTAGCAAAATGATAGATTACAAGGAAGTAACTGGATACTCACACAGGCACTGTTTCACTTCACTGCCTTATTGCTCTCTTCCTCGCTCGTAATAAATGAACATTCTAAACGAAATTTCTAGTGCAAACCAAAAAAATCTGTGAAGAGAATTTATTACAAAATAAATGTGAAACTTCTTGAAGCAAAGTAAACAGTAAATAAATCAACCGTCTCAAGTGTTGGGAGCTGCTTTGGACCGCAGGCCCACCTATGTTGTGACAATTCCGACCTGTAATTCAGCCCTTGGGAACCGTCCTGCATAAACCAACATCCTTCTCTCACACACTTTAGGTTACTTCAATGATTTATGGCGGACCAAAATTCGGTAGGCCATGTGTTGAAGTTCACGGCAGATTACCCCGGGCCTTCTAATCTGTCTAATTTGCCAGGGAAAATTCTTATCTGTCCTCGGAGTTATTTTTTAAGTCGTTTCTGCCAAAGTTAAGTGCGTTAAAAATAACCGTGGATGCAACTATGGATATTGATAAATTCGCTTTGCATATGGTGTCGTCGGGTGGATGCAGATGGGAACGGTTTATCACTGTCGTTGTGATGATGCATCAGTGAAGGGAGAGGCTTATTGGACGTAGGTCTTTTACGCTTGGCGAAAACCGAAGTTTGTGTTTAAAATTTCTGAATCTGAAAAAAGCTTTCAGCCGCTTCAAACAGCTCCCCAATCGCCAATGACAAATTTATTAAATTTGTATCCATTTATCCGATTGTTTTCGCTCTAAATCTTTCCGGGCGTGGTGTTTATACAGACGTGCCAGCTTCAAAGAAGACCATATTTCACGCTTCTTATTGTTTTATTTAAACCCAAGATCGAGGATATTATTATAAATCAATGGACAGCCCCGGTCAAAACAGAGGATATATCATTTCCAGCGTTAAATTAATATACCCTCAAAAATCCTGGTGATTTTTCTTGTACCTGATGGCTCTTATCGCGCCGCGGAATAGATGCAAGCAATGACGTATTCAATAATAAACACTTTAAACGTGAAACATGTCGGACATAAATTGCGTTCAGAGTGAAGTGAATAGATTAGGCCGCTTAAAAACGTATCATTGCTTAATGGGTTTCGAATTATCTGTTTATTTTCGAGTGACACCGGCCAGAAATACGCGGTGTACCTTTCAAAATGGGGTCCCGATGATTGACACAAGTTGCCATTTCGTTCGGCAAAATAGCCGATTAGATGGTGATTTATGTTATAATTACGAGATTTAGTGGGTGAGATAACACTTTTTCAGCCGTACAGATTTCGGGAGGGAAACTGGTTAATTGCAACGGGCATGCTTCCCAAAAACGTGCCTCAAAAATCGGTGAAATCGTCCCTCGGACCACACGCACTTGTGGTAGCTCTGGGACATAAAATGGGCCATAAATTCCTGGCTTCCTATTCACGATTAAAGGACAAAGGTCTTTTGAAATCGTTTTATAAGCCGGAGGCAGAAGGCCGTTTTACTAGTTTGGTTTTAATGCTCTGGGATGGATTTAAGTGGGCATCTACAATCGTTTATGTTGCGTTTATTGCGGATCTCGACCAGGGATAAGCAGCACGCTGTCGCTCATGAAGTAAATGCTCGTTTTTGACAAGAAAATTAAACCTTTTTTAGCCCCGGAAAGCTCAGATAAAAGCCATAATTTGGAGTTCAAAGAACCCCTTAATAACTCCTCGAACAAAAACGTAAGTTAGAGTTCAAAGAAAAGTAGCCTTACCGTGCCCCCTTGCCGGTCAAAAGTAGCACTTTACCGTACGCGTGTAACAAAGCAAACCGTTGAGGTATGAACCCGCAAAAGTGACATTTCAGGTTAACGATGTCAACTAGTTTTCTTTGCATAAAGACCTGGATTTTTTTAATATGTCGAAAGCACTTATGGACTACCAAATTTTATGGGCATATCACTCACCGACCGAAATTGCCTTTACTGCATCTATGTCTTGATATTTGATGTCCATTGAACGCGTCATACATCTTCAGGCCGCCATTTGCAACGAAAAATGACCAAACGCGGAAATGTCAAAACACGTAATGCTCGCGTTCAACTATTTATGTTTTAATTCCTCGTTTAAGCATTTTCTGTTCTATGTAACGGCAGCCTTATAATTAAGCATTGAGAACGCAGGTAAAGTACGAATAGTGAAAATTCTGGCTTAATCTTCCCGGTAAACTCGTCTAAATGCAATAAATCTGACCGAAAGTGACAACTCTGGTCACAAAAAAAAGAGGATCGTCTTGGGCCCTTGATGTTCCCCCTAATGATTAATTAGCAAACGCGACGTTTAAAAGTGAGCGTGTGACGAGTTGTCACGTGTCATTTCGTGTGATTGATGGCGACATACAGGGTGCCAAATAGTCCGCCACCTAAGCTGAGGATGGTGCTCCGCCGCGTTATTCACATAATAGGTTTATCTGTCTGGTAAGTTTTTTAGATCCTCGATAAATTGGTCCTAAATTCAATTCGACGTAAATATTTGAAGCGCTCGGGTGTTTTCTCCACATGCACAAACTCTAACCTTCACCTACTTAAGGATTTATTATGGCCACTTGACATTGCCTGTAAGCAATCTAATCGCATAACAACGAAAAATCAAGTGGGGCCTAATTTGTCGCCCTTGTGTGTTTACCGTGAAAAGTTCTAGTTTACCCAAAGAAATTCCCACGTTTGGTATCTGGTCTACGTCAGGTATACAAGCGAGGACTTAAGAGTAAGACACTTGAAAGGGAAAAAAACCACTAACATAAACATATTGGAATTTGATTTACTTTGGAGAGTTAAGTCAAATATTAGGTTTTTCGACGTCTACGCCACGGCTCCTAAATCCGCCTCTGTGACATTCACATGTGGCTTCCCTGCTCTCTCTTCGGCGCCCATAAATTTCCATAAAACGAATATTTCTCCGATATAAAGTAAACTCTAAACATTTTATTCGCACCTCGTAAGAGACCTCTGAAAGACATACGGCCGCGACATCCGCGGGTTTGTTCAACCGCCGAGGAACCGTAACTTCTTTTCGATTTTTAGTTGAACAAAATGCCTGGTAATTCTCCTTTTGTGAATCGAGTATTTCACACTAATTTATTACATTTTTTCTATTTCATTTATTTAAAACGGTGAAAGAGAATTAGATTTAGTCGGAAAATGCAAATAGGTATGACTGCTAACAACAACAGTCAGATATAGAATTTTTTACTTTGTTTACGTGAAAAAAACTGCTGCAGTCAACAAAAACATTATCTACACTCTTAACATATGAAAAAACACCATCCACCACTAGAACCACTAGCGTCCTCTATGAGACGCTATACAAACCTACCAAATCATTAATGTGCAATTTGACATCTTCCTGTCACAGACTTTCGACAAAACCTCACATTACAAAGCAATAACAAACGTGAAACTATTATTTTTTTGCTTTTTTCATTTCAATAATCTAAATTTTTCGGTTAATTATGAGTGATTTAGTGGAGAACACACCGGGCCGATGGGCCATACAGGTGATGGAAAATGTGCACAAAGACCTCCTGTTCAAAAAGCCCACACAAATTCCCAGGAAGCGACGTAAAATGAAGGTGCTGGACGAGGACACCTATGTCGAAGTAAGCTTATTTTGGTCGTTGTTTGTTGCTCCTTAACGTTATTTGCACGATTTTCAGCAAATCGGCAAAATAATTCAGCGCGACTTCTTCCCAGATTTAGAGAAAATAAAGGCACAAAATGAGTACCTCGAGGCCATGGAGCGCAATGACACCATTCGACTTAGGGAACTTTATATGAAGTACAGTGGCAAGAGACCAGCAATGCAACGAAGTAAGTATTTAATACTAACACAAAGTAAATACCTAAAAATTGACTTATCTCCTTCTAGTGCCAAGTCCTGCAACATTTGAAACCCCCGCAAACATTCACAATACACAAGAAACTGAACCTCCCAGTGATGATTTAAACAATGTTCCACTCACAGAATTGAAAACCAAGACTTCAGAACTGACTTTAGACCAATATTTAAATTCTCACACTTCGCAAGACAATGAGAGTTTTGAAGAAATTTTAGATGCTAATGAACAGCGACATAGAGAAAAATATAAGTATTTGTATGCGGTAGAGGAGAGTAGTGATGATGCCAAAGAGAGAATGTTGGCTTTGCCCCCCATTGAACAACAAGCTGCTCTTCCAGAGAAACCTTTTAATTTTGATACTTGGGGGTATAAAAACAAGAATGTGTTGATGTATAATCCTGAAGGAGTGAAGTTAACTCTGGAACAAGAAATGAAAATTTTGGAGAATAAACATGTAATTGTGCATGATAACACTAGGTTGAGCATAAACCCTTTCAATGAGATTCGGAGTAAAGAGGCCATAAATGAGCTGGCTAAAACACAGTCGAAAGTATTAGATGGTAAGATTGGGATGGATGGTAAAGAGCTGCTAAAGCCAGAAACCCCTAAAATTGGAGGGTTTAAATTGGTGAGAACTCCCTCACCTTCTCCCAGTATATTGGGCAGTCCTTTAATGACATGGGGTGAAATCGATGGTACTCCTTTTAGGCTAGATGGAAGTGACACTCCTATACCAAGGTGAGTTAAAAAATTAATGTTTACTTATGTCAAGTCCAGTATTTATCCCTTTAATTTATTTTTGCAATTCTCTTTTGTTTAATTTCCTGACTTATTTTGCTCCAATTTGATTAAGTTTCAAATGAGGGTTTTATATTAGATCTCAAGGCCCTTCATTCAAAATGGCCGAACCACCACGCAGAGAACAAATTGCATTGGCATTAGCAGAAAAGGTAGGAGAGAATAACAGAGACCAGAAGAAACGCGCAGTTGACGCTCAGAGAAGACAATTCACTACGTAAATTTCATTACCTGCACCCAAAAATCACCTAAACTTCTCCTCTTTTAGGCCCTCCCCACGTCCCTATACATCCACAACAGACCGACTGGCAACAATGTCACCAGCGGCTAGAAAACTGGCATCTTCACATCTGAAACTCTCAACCTCTGGGGTACTGAACTCAGGAGCCTTCCCCAGTCCCCTTAGAAACGTAGGGGTGCTCGCGAAAACTCCCACCCCTAAGAGATTGGTTACTCCGAAACGTGTGGAAACGCCGAAACTGTATTTGGGCATCAGAAAATCGGGAGAGAAAGAGGTGTCCACGGACGATTTGTTGAAGATTAAAGTGCCCAACCGGAAAAAGGCAGCCGAGTTCTTTTAATTGTGAATATGCGAGATATATTGTTAATAAAATATCCAGGGTGATCGTCGTGTAATCAAGATTTCGGGAAGTTTTAGAAAAGGGCATTTTTAGGTGAGTGTTCTTATAAACATGTATTCATAACCATTCCTGAAACCCTGATTAACAAACCTGGAACTGTGTTTTATATTGGATAAGTATATTGTGAATATAAAATATAAAATTAATAATTATTCTTTTTTCATTGTTAGAGTCCCGCGGTGTCTTCCCAAAGGTAATAATATCAGATATTTAGTTGAGTCAATTTACACTTCTATATAACCATTTTGAAATAAAATAATTGCTTTAAGCAATTTCAATATGGTCAATTTTTAAAATTAGTGAATTCAGAGGTTGTCTACTTTTCAGACCGACTGGTTCTAAGATATTCTGCATTTCAACATTCATAAGCCTGTCGAATTTCGGATTATAATCGGCAGGCACTCTCATAATAATTAATAAAGTTCAAGGCGGCGAATAAGTGGATTTTTAAGTCGAATAGAAGACTTATTTTCTGCGAGAAATATGTGGACTTCGACTCACATTTCAAAACTGAAACTTATTTTCTCTTTAATTTCATCAATTATATGCTTTATTTCTATTATGCTCAATCTCTTTTTCTACCTACCTAAGTAATGAATTGCAACCAGCCGCATGACCGCAAAGCGTTAGCGTGAACGCAAAAAATCCAAACTTGGAATTTTAAACTTAGACATTTTAATACTACAAAACATCCTTTTGATTCAGAATTTTTATTGAATAATTTTAATATGCCTTAAAGAAATTGGAGGAATAAAAATATGTTTAAGTCAGTGGCGCACCTAGTGCTCCAAAGATGTTGATTTTTTATTGAGGACACATTTTTTGTAGATGTTTTACTTGCATCACAATCCTCAAGGTACGGCACTAATCTAGTCCTAACTGGATTCCAAATCTCAATTTTTTTAAAATAAAATTTCTTGAAGAGTCAAAATACATTTAAATCAGTAGTGCACCTAGTTTTTTGTTAAAACTGTGGTGAACTCTTTCAGGAGACACATAATAGCTTATGTAACCAGCCAGGAAAGGCATATTCTTGTGTAACCAATGGGATTCTGCAGAACAAGTGAAGAAAGATAGAAGGCGAGCTACGCAAAGTAGCATTTCTTAATGAGTTTCATATATGATTTTTTTCTAATTTTGCAGAAGGATGAATAAATCAGTAGAAAATGATTTGAATTTATTGAAGTTGCGCCTAAGTTCTTAGACATATTTTGATTTTGGGCAAGCCCGGAATACCTCCGCATAGTCCCTCTTTAAAGAGGTCCTAGTTTTTAGGTTTCTTGCTATTTTTTTTATACAGGAGGTATAACAATATTTCAGGGACCGATAGCACTCTGCATAATAAAAAAAATCTAACAAGTCCATGGTAAAAAATGCACTATCCATCCCTGTATTTTACCTAAGAAGTTTAGACGTACGGGACCCTCGTTATAATACATAAAATTATACAAGTTTGAGAGGGGGTGTAATCACGTTTCTTATGTACATACATATGCTGAACTGTGTCTACTCTTAAAAAATTGTCCTCTATTATGGAATGATGACCATTGCAACGGATGTCAACAAAAATCTTTTATCGTATGTGATACATCTTAATGGACCGCCTTTTTACCCGCAAATTCTCTGTTACATCACTTTTTTTATAATCTCATAATGATCATACCACTCATATGAAGGCTTAAAGTTGCTTAATTCGGTGCTTGTTGAGATGGAAATCAGCCCTAAAATTTCTCACCGCATGAAGTACCAGCTTGAGGAATCGTGATAGCAATCTTGATTCGGTTCCATTCGGTCGTGCCGAAAAGTGGAACACGCATTAGATTATCTCGGCCACTCAACGATTTGTCATCAACCCAAAAGTATCATAACGAAGAATTGATTTAGATTATATTTAATGACCTTAGAAAAGCCGAAATTGTCCCTCATTGTCCTAAGTTTCGTAAGACCTAAGAGCAAGTCTCGACTGCTTTAAAAACTGGGCGCCTCAAGGCTAAGCATCCATTGGGTGCTCTTCAATTAAATTTGAACATAAGCACTATTTAGAAGAGTTTATGCTCTTGTTTTGTACTTAAGTAGCTTTAAATTGGGTTAATTACTTCGGCGAATTAATATAGCAAAAAATCATTTTCTGAATGAAAATTGTCTCGAACTGATTATTCCCACTAGAAAATGGAAACAGAACCATAACTGATTCGAAAGGACCATCATCAGTGGTACTCCTACCATAGCAGAGCTTGGCTAGTCTGGTACTGTGTCTGCTCCACACGCGGATCAACTAGTTACCGATTTGCGGTACTACCATATACGCGGTGCTACAAGAAGTGAACACGCATTTGCTCCCTCAACATCTCGCGGTCAATCAAAGAGCTGTTCGGTTTTTGAAGACTGATTTATTGGTGACGGTACCGATTTTTTTGGCGGCGTATGTAAGTTGACTTTCTTTATTTTTTAGGTATTTTTTATGGAAAGAAAAATTGTTAAAATTATAGGGAATACACGTCTTCTTTTCGGTGAGGTAGAGCAAGGTCAGTGGTGAGGTAATCAGTGGCAAATTTCCTGAGCTAAAAAGGCTCAAATCCTTGGTTGGTTAAACAATTACCCAACTAAGTAGAGAATTTATATGCTTAAACAAAAATACACAAATTTTAAGGCAACCTAGTTCTTTTCGGTTTATTACACGCGAAATGCACTGGTGACGCAACTATTTTCCTTTTATGCGGTTTTAATATCGGCTTTATCATCGATTAAATCCACGTTTTCTAATGAGGGATCGATCATCGGTAATTGCGCCTACAATTACGAAACGTGTTGTTTCCTTCCTGCAATTAAGTTTTTCCATTGAAGAAAAAAGTTGTAAAAATAGACGAGGAGTAATTGAAAAATTTATTGCCGCGAATTCCTAACCGGACATTAAAGCTCAGTTTTACGATTATGATTATCAAAAAAACGCTGTTTTAAAGCGGATTTGATGAGGCTGCTTCTCATAATTAAATTCGTGACTACCAAACGCCGAACATGGATTTTCCATTGTGTTCAAGACAACCCTGCAAAGGACTTTGATTGGCACTTTCTCAGGCGATTATTCCCTCAGATATGCAAATTTCTCCTTTATTACTACAATAATCGCATTTGCAGTAGATTATTATGATTGTCTAACAACATAGCATGTGAGGCTAAAGTATTAGTTGTAGTCATTTTTCTGTTGGTTCAGGTTAGTTCAGGTTAGTTCAGGGTTATAAGTAGCTCGCATGTTATTCTTTAAAAGTCAAGGACGGGAGCAGCCCACTCGTTTAAAATGCATAAAGGACACACGAAGAAAATCACAATTATCTTTTTTACCCGAATAAACTTCTGAGATGCTTTTGAAGATTGTTTTTCGCAACCTCTCGCGTGCAAGAAAAAACCGCACTTAGTCATTTTTTCAAGGCCCCAAGACGAAATCGACTTGCCTCACTCACATTTTGATTTCGGTATCTGATTCAGTTCTAGTTTATTAAACGTGCTACCATTGCCGTTAATTAAGACATTATGTAAACTGAAACGATTAAAACTGGCTCACCACTTTTTTTATTGTAAAGTGCATTCATCTAAAATGACTTGAAATTTGTATGGGCGAACAATACCTAATTAGTAAAAGGCGCGCAACCTAGAAATGGTACTATTTAGCTTGGCAAATCCGACCTGAAGCAGTAACTATTCAAGCGAAAAAACACCGAAAATATGCCACATCGCCCCGCTTAACTCGAAGTTTTCAGGATGATTTACAAAATTGACGCCTTCGTCCATGATGGCCCGAGAAGCCAAAAATCATATTATGCCAATGCAGGCAAAATCGGTTCTGTCCCTTCTAAAAATTTCGAATTTTTCTAGCAGTAAATACAGTCATCGAACCAAAAGTCATTAATCGTCACTTATATTATAATGTCAACAAAGCCTTCAGAAGTCGTTTTTAATGACACCAAAACGAAGACACCTTTTACCGCTTTACACACATCAAGATCAAGACCCGAGTATGCAAACGAGCCATTCTAAAGAAAGGGAATTCGTGATAGCATCTTCTTCTTCCTCCGATTGTTCGATAATTGATCTGACGTTAATCGAAGTGATGATCATTAAATCGTTAAACAATGACCTGCATAGCGAAAAGTTCAATGTCAGCTGATTGCTAAAAACAGCGAGTACCGGCAATGATGAAACTACTTGCGGTCTAGTAGTCATTTACCTGTTTGTTTATTAGTAATTTTTCAATCGGTTCAATATGTTTATGTAATAAAACTGGCCGGTAATTAGAATCGGATTTACATTATAACGCGATTTAATGGGTGAGAACTTTTATGTTCTATAGTTTTTGTGACGCTATTTTATTGAATTATGGGCAAAGAACACAGTTTCTTCCTGGTCTTTGATTGTCACAACCCGACAGAGGTACGGGAACATTCGCTCAATAATTGACCTTGCTTTTAGAGAATTTCATTATCGACCCAGGATACTGTTTTAGAGCCCAGTGTTCGGAGACAATCTCTAGACGGCTTTTCCACTCAAGGGTTAGTTTAGAGTGTCCCTAGATACGGCCGCTCTGCTCCTGAAGCATATATTAATTTAACCATCTCTTAGTAGCCCAGAATAGCTATAGGGACGTTCGGAACAGGCCACTTTCACCAGTTGATTTGTGTGATTGAAAAAGTAGAATTATAGTGTTCAGTACAGATGATCTGACTACTTTCCTGAAAACCTTCGAATTCTCTGAATTTTTTAACTGTTCATACTGTCTCAAAAGCCTATGAACTATTTAGTGATGTTTTTCATGGAGACCTTCACATTTGCAATTCTCCCTTGCCTTTTAATGTACACCTGAATTTGCCTAAACTTTTAGATCAACACATAGTTTGTATGACATACTAATATACATATATACAACCGTCTTCCAGTTCCAAGTTCATGTGGGAAAATTTCTTAAATGCTAAACTGTATCTAGCACAGCAATATTGCACTATATGGTATACTATACAACATACACAATACTTAGCGTACAAGAATTAGAGAAATATATAATCACTTACATAGCAATTTTAAATCCCCTGAACTCAGCTGCTGGTCACCTTTGAGTCTCGATCCCACTACATGACTAACTAACTCCTATGAACCCAATCACAATCTCACTAATTTTGTTGCTTTAATAATCATTCAGACCAGTTTATAATGTAAATTCAGTATATTTTAGCTGGTTTAAGCTTCTCACTGTTAAGTGAGGATATAGATGAGGGACTAGTTTTACCACCAATTTTATTTGCTTTAGTAAATACCGTACAAGGACTATAACAATTATATATTTTAGAGGAAGAATGGTCTGCTGATACAGTTAAATATGTTGATTTACTCAAAAAAATACGTGAAAACTTAGTAATTTCCCTCAAACTTTTTAAAACAAACCGCTTTGGAAGATACAAATAAGTGCGGTTAAGTTCGATTTATTTTTTTTAAGTGTATGGAAACTGAACACTGTCTCTCTCTTTATCGGAAATTATAAATGGAACAAGGACGGAGGTGATGCGCCATATCCGATCGGTGGAAGCTAAGAATATTTAGAGCACCCTCTTTGAGACGCCACATAAAGTTCCTGCTTTAAGCAGTTCTGAATGGCAAACGAACTCTGAGTACACTTTTCGCAGACTCTAAATACACTTTATACCGTTTTTCAGGCGTTGAAACTCGATGGTGAACAAGGTGTCCAATAAAACCATTTAAACCGTTTCAATAAAGTTATGCACCTAATTTCTGCATATTAATAACGTTTCTCTTGCCCTGGATCTTACACAATACCAAAAAAAAAAAACATATTCACACTTTATAAATCCCATCGATCAGTCGATTCAAAGCATTGCAAAATTTTGTGCACACGTATCAAGCACCACACACCATGTTTATTATTATTAAGAATAGACATACATATCGTCTTAAAGATCAATGGCTAATAAGTACCATAGCGCCTATTAGCTATTATTTCCCGTAAACTCATTTATTTTCCGCAAACCTCGTAGATTCAAATCAAACTAGAAGAGAACTTAAAATGCCCTCGTCGAACTTATTTTAGTTTATTATAATAATTATGTCGATTTTGAAATATTATTCAATGGAACAAGCGTAATATCGAGCTCATGCACTGACACCTCGGCAATTTAGATATTTTCTTTTAGATAGGAAACATTGGTTCCAGTCCAAAACGGTATTCACTCATTATTGCCCACATACCGGTACCTTCTCCATCAGTGAAATTTCACTCACGATTTCAGCAATCATTACTCAATCAATGGGTACACATTTTGCACAAAAAACAATACATCAGGCTCTCCTAATGTCCTAATGCGATTTCTTCTTCCTCAATCTTATAAGGAAAACCAAACGTTACTTAACAGCCATAATACGTATTGTAAAAATGAGTCAGACTGGACAATTGACTATTTTGAAGAACAATCCCTTGTATGCGGTGAAAGTAAATATGCTGATCTCTATGCAAGATCAAAACCTAATCGATATGGAAAGTCGCTATTGTATCAAGTGCCAATGGAGATGTTGATAAAATTATTTACTTTAAAGCGTGGCAATTTATCTCGTAAACTGATCTATCTGAGTCATGAAAGAAATCAGGCATTGTGGTTGTTATAAGGAGTGGCGCAGACCTCATAGTGGGGTAAGGTTGGGTGGCGGCTTTTCTTGGGGGAGGCTGTGATTAAAATTTCACCCAGGACGCCCGACCTGCTAAGGTCGGACCGGATAAGGGGTAGTTATATATATGTATATAATAATATCCATTATTAATTATTATTATATATATTATACAGGGTGTTAGTAAATAAGTGCGAAAGATTTTAATGGGCGATTGCTGATTTTTTTTTAAGGAAAAAAGTTCATGTCAACCCAGGTTTGAAAATGCTTAGTTTCCAAGATACAGAGTGTTAAAGTTCTTATACGGCAATGCCATGACATATTTTTAAGGAAAAAAGGCACGTCAAAGATTTTTTCAAATGTTCCATTAATTGTTAATTTTTAGGTATTTTGAAGTTTACTCGAAAACTTGGCCCCGATTTTCTGCTAACACTTTGGTAATTTCAACCCTCGGATTTCCTTAAATTACATCTGAAAAACATTTGAAAAAAACTGAATTTTTAAAAAATTCGTAAAAATCCAGATTTGTGAAATTGTCAACAACCTCGCTCATGGTTTAGAGAAAATGCTTAAAAAACGCAAAATCATGCTGCCTAATGCTTCCGTCCGTAAAACTGCATTTCTACTTATCGACCCAGTGACTCGAAATCAGATTTCCAAATGGCGCATAATGCGCTTTGAGCCCATATAACTCGGTCTAATAAGATATCTTCCGCATACGTATATCGACACAATTTAAAACTAAAGGAAAGAGCTAGCTAGCGAAGCACCGTTGGGGCTTCTGCCTAAAATAGCAACGAAATTCCAGCCCATCAAAATTAAATAAAAATATTTGCAGTTTTTCCAATTTTGCCACCCTTGACTTGAACGGTAACATGTCGAGAAAGGCAGCCGATGCACTTTTCAACAGTCGAAGAAGGAAAAAAATATCTCCTCATCAAAACCCCCACCGCCATATTTCAACAGTCTCCAAAAAATCTCCCATTATCCATGGTCCCATATCCACTTAAGTTCATCAGCACCATCCTCCAGTAGAGATCATGCACCTAAAATTAAATCACGTCAAGAAAGGATCGACAATTAAATCCGATCGGCTAATTATAGACTCCTGCATTGATCAGACGCCACTGAGGTCGTATTTTTTGTACTTTCACCACCAAGGAATCGTCACGCTTCTAAGGCCATTCATGGTGATCTTCTCGGATTTATCGCGTTTCCCATTGTAGAATAATAGGTCAGATCTTAGTCAGTTTTGCGCAAACTATTGCGCGATCTTCTTGGTTTTGGTTTTATTGACAAAACGTGAACTTAGACTAGAGGACCTGATTTTGGTCCTAAATGGCCGTTATCGGCGTGCTAATTGCTGTTTGGGTGATCAAGTTGATTTCCATTTCGCAACCTCAGCTGATGATCTCATTAGGAAACCAAACAAAGACTTCTGATTAGTAATTAAGATGCTGGCCGATGGGTTGTACAGACTTAATTAATGTCTGTAGGAAAAAACGACGAACTTTCGCAACTAGCCTCAATAATAGTCCCTTTAAATTAATGTTAAATTTGCAATGCAAAACTAATTATTAATAAATTTGTCAGGGGTCAACGGTAATGCGAAATCATTTAATTGATATATTGCCCAGTGAAAACGCACCTGTAACCTGAATTCGGACTATACACATAACGGTCGCTATTTGAATTTGTCAATTCCTTTATAGTTAATTAAAGTGACTGGGCAAATTTCCCATAGGGCTCAAATTCAATATAAGGCATAATGAGAAAAACTAGCCACATTGGGAAAGCACATGCCTACAGGTTTTGACACGTAAAAATCAGCAATGCATGCAATTTCCGATTGGTTTCATTGCTCTTTTTTCCGAAAAAATTCCATTGCATTTGAGAAACCATAAGCATCGAAATCTGAAGCACTCAAAGCCCTATGCATTATCCTTTCTTACAAAACTTTCATTGCAATCCCCGTGTAATTAAAGGCAATAAAACACCTTAGAAAGTGATAAATGATGGCTGGCAGACACAACCACATAAATAATAATTGTACGTTTCAGTTGAAATTAAAATTCATGCTTAATAAAACAATGGTGAATGTAGAACAACAATTATTATCAAAGGAGCGATGATGGTGGCGCAATATCCAAATGAGAAGATTCACCATTTGATTAAGAAATGCTTCACATTTTTGTTGGGTTTCACTTCATTCACTCATTCACATTCTCTATGTCTCATTGTTCTTGCATGTTATAATATTAATAGCTCATAATTTGCCTATTTTGATATTGTCCTAACCCAAACAGTGGCGAGCATATACACTTTCAAGGCAGCTCGGGTACAATTACTCTGAAAGAATAAATATATGTTTTTGTTCTAATTGGTGCAGGTCCTGCTCTGATATCTGCTCACTTGATGAATGAATTTGCTTTTACTATGGTGACCTACAAAGTGTCTACACTTTCATAATTGGTTCTATAACAGAACAGTTATGCAAAAAAAGTTGTCTTATAATTGAGGCGGGTTAGATCGGGTTAAGTCTATGGGTTTCTATGCATATTCAAACTTCCGAAGCTGTAGGTAGATGCGAATTTATGCAGAACAATTAGAATAATTAGATTTACTACGTCGTGAAGATTCAAGGCATGCTTATGTTAAGACAGTTCCTTCACCATATTATCAAGATATGAAGGAACTAATTTTTCTGTATTTTAATTTGGGCTTATCACTTCATAAGACTAAATTGCAGACAAAATGTGGCTTACATGTTTCATCTTACTTATGCTATTTTTTCTTATTACACGGGAGGATGCAGTGTAATTAAACATTTACTACAATTACACACTTAAGGCAAAAACCAAATATTTTGTTTCCAGCTGCGTAATGTGGCCAGTTTTTTGCGACTTGCCTTAAGTGGAATATTGGACTAGTTTTTCTATATGGAGAGCATGGGTATATTTCACACATTCCTAAGAGAGGAATTAATCGACCAGTATGCAGCTCATGTTAACGTCCGATCGAAACTTAATAAACATTAATCTCGTTTGATAGGGGCTGAGACCCCACTGAAAACATCCTTCCGCGTCACACTACACATTACTGACTACCAAATTAGATAAAAAAACAGAGTAGCGAATCCCATCACCCTTGAAATCAATTATCCATTCCCAATTTGCATTGAAGCGGCGACAATAGAATTAAGTCGCCAAAGCGAAACCCTCGCCTGATTAGCTTAAGCTAAAAGGTGTGGCGGTATTGACCCAATAACGATGATAATTCGGCCCTAAAATAATGGCAGTGAAAATTTCAACCGACCCAAAATTCGGCATTCATCTTCAGCTAGCGCGTAAAACTTTGTACTCTCTGGAGGTCATGGAGACAGCATGAAATCAACAAATTATTAGGTGTACAACTTTGCTTCCGCCGTTTTTGAATAGATGTATGTAGCGGTAAGTAATGATCGAAATAAATAACCCCATGTGGGCATGCAGGAGCCTTGGGCACCTGTTAACATAACCCCATAAAAATATTAGTCTATTTGTGTCTTCATCATAAAGTTATTCGCAATTGAAAATGTCAGTGTACGAGCCAAATTCTCGTCATTTGCGGGAGGTTTTACTTTTCTGCTTCAATATGAAGAAATCTGCTGCTGAGGCTCATCGAATGCTCTCAGATACTTATGGGGAAGCCACTATTAGTGAAAGGACATGTCGTGAGTGGTTTCAGCGCTTCAAGAACGGTGATTTTCACGTCGAAGACCAACATAGCGGTGGAAGAAAGAAGGTTTTCCAAGATGCGAACTTGGAAGCATTACTTGACGAAGACTCGTGTCAAAGTCAACAAGAATTGGCACAATCATTGGGAGTGACTCAACAAACAATCTCAAAACGCCTCAAAGACATGGGAATGATTCAGAAGCAAGGATATTGGGTGCCGTACGAGTTGAAACCAAGAGATATTGACAGGCGTCTGTTCGCTTGTGAACAGTTGCTTGCAAGGCAAAGACGGAAGGGATTTCTGCATCGTATTGTGACTGGGGACGAGAAATGGGTTCATTACGATAATCCCAAACGCAAAAAGACTTGGGGATATCCCGGCCATGCTTCCACGTCGACGGCCAAACCGTCTATTCATGGTTCCAAAATCATGCTCTGTATTTGGTGGGATCAACTCGGCGTAATATATTATGAGCTGTTACAACCAACTGAAACAATCACAGGTGCTCTTTATCGAACCCAATTAATGCGTTTGAGCCGAGCATTGAAAAAGAAACGGCTGCAATACAACGAGAGACATGATAAAGTGATTTTGCAGCACGATAATGCTCGACCCCATGTTGCGCAAGTGGTCAAGAAATACTTGGAAACATTGAAATGGGAAGTCCTACCCCACCCGCCATATTCTCCTGACCTAGCTCCTTCTGATTATCACTTGTTTCGATCCATGGCACATGGGCTAGCTGACCAACACTTCCGGTCTTATGAAGAAGTAAGAAATTGGATAGAATCGTGGATCGCTTCAAAAGATGTCCAATTTTTTCAACACGGGATTCGTATGCTGCCCGAAAGATGGGAGAAAGTAGTGGCCAGCGATGGACAATACTTTGGATCCTAAAGGTATAATTAGTTTTTTACAATAAAATCGCGAAATTCGGAAAAAAAACGGCGGAAGCAAAGTTGTACACCTAATAGTCATGTTACATTAAGCCTGTTTACATCTGCATGTTTCATGAGAATCCTATTGGCAAATCCGATGTGGGCTGATTGGCATTTGAGCTGGTAAATTAATCGATCACTTCCCAAATGCTTTTTTATACAAATTGTATCCGTTTATGGAGCTAAACCATAGGTATCTTGGCAACCGTAAAAAATACGAAGTTGGTTAAATTGGTCCAAAATTGCCCGCTTTGGAGTTCAAGTACACGAAAACATGAAACTTTTAAAAAAGTTCTTATTTCTTTCTCAGCTAATTTGGCAAGGTAATGTGAAACGATTAGCTCTTTATTGGTGCAAATTTTCCTCTTCTACGTGGCAGTGCCATACAGGGTGGCCGTTTGAAAACGAAACACGCGCATTTTGAACAGCTAAGGGAATTTATGAAAAGACGCTCGGACACGTAAAACTTATTTTTTGGGGGGAAACATTTCAGGCTAATTCGGACTCCTCTATCTGCAACCCCTTAAGCGGGAGGGTGTTCATCCCCAAAATCTGAAATGGAAATGGGGTCGAGTGATATCTCATTTTGGAGGTAATTTAATGTACTTTATAACCCCCCAGTTTCAAGTCTCTGCTATCACCACAACCACCAAGAGGGCGACTTCCCAAAAATGCGCAAATTGAGTTATTTGCGTTGAGTTATTTTATCTGTTTCACTTTATAACGGTAACAAAAAATATTTCCGTCAAACTTAAATAACGCAGTAGAAAACAGTGGTCTTTACGCATGTGCAATAAAAATGTACTTGACAATTTACTACAATTTTACTTAACGTTAATTGGATTCAAACGCAAAAATAGAGATTACGTTTTACATTTTATAAATAAAAGTAAAATTACTACAAGTTAATTGAGTAAATGTTGGAAATGCCCACTTTGGACCTCCATACAATAAAAAAATATTTTGTTCATGCCGCTGTCGAACATTTTGAAACGTAAATTGATTGAAAATTGATTGAACTGAAACGTAATCTCTATTTTTGCGTTAGAATCGATTTCATGTTAAATAAAATTGTCATAAATTGTCAAATATATTTTTATTGCACATGCGCAAAGACTACTGTTTTCTACTGCGTTATTTAAGTTTGACCGGAATATTTTTTATTACCATAGTAAAGTGAAACGAATAAAATGACTCAACGTAAATAATTCAATGTGCGCATCTTTGGGAAGTCGCCCTCTTGGTTGTGGTGATAGCGGAGACTTGAAACTGAGGGGTTATAAAGTACATTAAATTAGCTCCAAAATGAGATATCACTCGACCCCATTTCCATTTCAGATTTTGGGGATGAACACCCTCCCGCTTAAGGGGTTGTAGATAAAGGAGTTCGAATTAGCCTGAAATGTTTGCCCCCAAAAAATAAGTTTTACGTGTCCGAGCGTCTTTTCATAAATTCCCTTAGCTGTTCAAAATGCGCGTGTTTCGTTTTCAAACGACCACCCTGTATATGAAATCTGACATTTCGATTTTCCACAGTCACCATCAACTTTTTTTGTGTTCATTGTTTGAAATGATCCTATAATATTTCGGACTTAGGTGATATGAGTTTTTCTAAGACTTCACACTACCTGATGATATATGTATGCGTGTATGCACATACACACGTTAACTTCTACTGTTAAAACCCTAAGCAAAGTAGAAGGGTTATCTTGAATGTAAGGGATATAAAATCAATTCATTGTCGTTTACTATGATTGAGGAGATTTTGACGTTTTACTCACCGCCAGTGTAACTTCCACTACATTCCCATTTGGGATACAAACACGTCTTTAGGGTTCTTGAAAAATCAATTTTATTAATCAATTTAAACTAATTTTGTCACTCTAAGCAACGTTAAGTGAAATTCAGTTGACCTGTCAAAAACATTAAACAAAAACTTGGTTGTCATTTCCAAGGCACTCTATGCAAAAACCTGATGATCTTCTACATGGATGAACTTTAATCAACATGTCAAAACAGCCCCCTCGTCACTAAATCCACAAATTTCAGGTTAGTTCAGGTTGAATAGTCAATTCAGCAGCCATGCAGCCCTGTTTTTTCTGCATATAGTATGTATACTCATGATGTGAAGTAACTGAGTCCTTGGCTTGTTCATAACAAGTGCCCCAACCCGAAGTGTTACTGTTAATCGTATTCCGCGCTCTAGCTGATTATTTATAGGTCAGGTCAGTACTAATAATAATCTAAGGGAATTGCTAAATTAATCATAACCTTGATTTAAAACGTGATAAACGTAATGAAAATCCTTGAAATCCTTCAGGGAAAATTAAAAAAATGGAAGTATTTGCTCAACAGCAACGAACTCGTTTAAAAACATAAAAAGGAAATCACACTTAAACGGTCTCAAAGCGAAAGACAATCAAAGGAAGATGATTTATTCACTTGGAAACAAGCTCCTCTCTGAAGAAATTCTTACATAGGTACGTATTTATCCTCATTTTTGATCGTTTTTTCTGTTGCTGGTGGTGGTTTTAGCGCGTTCGAATGACGAATTGCCTCAGGCGGTTTCATTGTCTTGAAGAAGGATGTGGTAACTGATTACGTGTTGCGTTCTCAAAAGAAGAATCTTCTTGCTTAAGGGAATTTGAATGCAATTATCGACATGAAATTGTGTGCTAAACAGGCGCAGCCGCGATCCGAACGTAAATATCGCTTATTGAAAGTTATGAATTTCCGCCAACAAAATAACAATTATAAATATGCCTTCGAACTAACCTTTTATTGAAAACTGGCCAGTTAGGCAACAAACTGATATAAATCGAGGCATTTTTCCCAACATACACACGTATCGAATATCGGTTTAGTTGTCGTTGGCCAGCAATAAAAGTGTGTAAAAATGCGGTTGACACAATTTCGTTATTGTTGATATTTGCCCGTAACGCACCTAATGAAAAGCGACCGATGAAAATTTCCTTTTTATTGATTTAGCGCGTTCATTACGCTTAGGCACTGTTGTTGGTATTCCATCTAAAACCACTGCTCTTCTCGTTGATTAGCGTTCTGAGCGAACGCAAATCATAACTGGCAAAGCCAATGAATCATGAAGAAAGTTCACACGACCATAAAATTATGCCACAATTTGCGTGTTTCGCAAAACCCATCGGTCCAGAACATGCAAAGCTGCTTTAACTTGACCTTTAAGTTAGCGCAGATTCTCGTTAGCTGCATTACGCGGAGGATTTACTATTGACTCATCGGCATCGTTAATTAGGAATATGAGCAGCAAATTTTGAGAAAAACACAATTGGCTTACTAGGATTTCAAAATGCTGCTGACATTTTCTCTACGTCGCTGCTTTTATGCGAACTTATCCAAGGCAAAATACCCATTCGTCTTGAACTTTAACGCATCCGTGTCCGTTCTAAAACCATCAGGAGTCACGAACGAGTTCAAATCCAAAGTCATCTGTTTCAGACTGGGGGGTAAAAAATGCCTACCTGCAACTGCCCGGTCACACAGCCAGGGCCGACTTTAGCCTCGACATGCGGGGGCATCCCATTCATGCTCTTCATGGGACTCTTGGAGGTTTTTCTAAGGTGAGTTCCTTCGCAATTATATGCATCAGGATTATGAGTTATTGTATCGCAGATCGCAGTGCGATTTGGAGGATCCTTGCGGACGTCCAAAGTCCACCCCCACCTTGCCGGAATATGATTTTATAGTGGTTGGAGCCGGTAGTGCTGGATCGGTGGTGGCTGGGAGGTTGTCGGAGATTCCTGAGTGGAATGTGTTGCTCGTTGAAGCAGGTAGATGCGAATTTGCACTACGTAATGAGTCACGAGTGTGTCTATTTTATATTTAATTAATTACATAAATTAAGCTACATGAAAAAGACCGGCAAAGGTAAAAAAAAGAATGAACAACTCGCCACAAGCATACAGAATACATTTACTCTTCTTACTCTCAGTAACGACTATTTATCCTCCTGAATTTGAAGGTTTTATTTCTTACTACCACCAAAAATTTTCACAATAAACACTTCAGGAAATGACGAACCGACCGGTACCCAAGTACCATCCATGTTTCTAAACTTCATTGGCTCGGACATCGACTGGGCATATCAAACTGAGCCGGAGCAGCAAGCCTGTCTCTCAGAAACTGACCAAAGGTGCTACTGGCCCAGAGGGAAGGTACATTCATCCATTGTTCCTTTATTGCTTGGTAGCTAATGCAAATGGTTCTTTTGCAGGTGATGGGAGGGACCTCTGTGATGAATGGTATGATGTATATGAGGGGGGCTCGTAAGGATTACGACGATTGGGAGGCTCTAGGCAATAACGGTAAGATCTTCTAGAAGCACCAATTCCTTCTACAAGGGTTGCTTTAAGGTTGGAGTTACAATGATGTTCTGCCGTATTTCTTAAAAAGCGAAGATAATAAACAGCTGGATAAAATGGACAGGGGGTACCACTCGGAAGGAGGATTATTGCAAGTGTCCCAATTCCCTTATCACCCGCCTCTATCTAGAGCTATCATAAAAGCAGCTGAAGAGCTTGGTAACTTCATTTATCATATAAATTTTCTCTATTAACCTTGATTTCTAGGACATCCAATTAGAGATGTGAACGGAATCTACCACACAGGCTTTCAAATCGCTCAAACTACCAATAAAAACGGATCAAGACTGAGCAGCTCCAGGGCCTTTATCCGACCTTTCAAAAACAGGAAAAACTTGGATATTTTAATGAACGCTACTGTAACTAGAGTTCTGGTCAATCCCCAATCAAACGATGCCTATGGAGTAGAGGTGCTAAAAGACGGTACCATGCAAGTTATTTATGCCTCAAAAGAAGTGATTATTTCTGGGGGTACTACTTTTGTCCCATTAAGTTTCTAGTCGTAATAAATATATCCTTCATAGGGGCAGTGAATTCTCCACAAATTTTGCTGCTCTCTGGAATCGGCCCTAAACAGGACCTGGCTAAAGTTAATATTCCCTTGGTCCATGACTTACCAGGAGTTGGTGAGAACTTGCAAAATCACGTGGCTTTCTTCATTAATTTTCATATTAATGACACCAATACTGCACCTTTGAACTGGGCCACTGCAATGGAGTATTTATTATTCAGAGATGGGCTGATGAGCGGCACAGGTTCGAACTTTATTTATTAAAAAAAATCCCTTCAATATAATTTTATTTTGAAGGAATTTCTGAAGTAACAGGCTTCATAAACAGTAAATACAACGACCCGAATTTGGACCATCCAGACTTGCAGTTCTTCTTTGGAGGGTTTTTGGCCAATTGTGCGAGAACTGGAATGGTAGGAGAGAAGATTGATAACAACCAGAGATCGATTCAGATCATTCCTACCGTATTGCACCCGAAATCCAGGGGGCAGATACGATTACGGGATAACAATCCAAGCAGTCATCCCATGATTATCGCGAATTATTTAACTCATCCTGATGATGTTAAAGTGTTGATTGAGGGGATTAGATTTGCGTTGAGATTAGCAGAGACGAAAGGTAATTTTTACATTCACCATTATAACAAGGTCAAATTTTATTGAATGCTTAGTTTTCCTAATATTAGTATTCGCCATTTTCTTCACAATTTTAGCTCTGCGAAGATATGGTTTCCAATTGGACAAAACTCCTGTAGCTGGATGTGAAACTTTCACTTTTGGTTCGGATAATTATTGGGAATGCGCAATGCGTAGACAAACCGGACCTGAAAACCATCAAGCTGGCAGCTGTAAAATGGGCCCGAAGGAAGACCCTTTGTCTGTAGTGGACCCTCAATTAAGGGTATAGTTACCTACATTGATTCTAACTCTTCTCTTATAATTCTTTTTCAGGTTCATGGAGTAGACAGACTCCGAGTAATCGACACCAGCATAATGCCTAAAGTAACATCTGGCAACACAAACGCCCCCGCTATTATGATTGGAGAGAAAGGAGCGGATATGATTAAAGCAAGATGGCTCTCCACTCCTGATTACTTCTTCTCGAGTCCTCAGCCCAACAACCAGAGAGTTAGCAGGGCGTGGGGAGGTTTGGGAGTGTGGAGGAGATAATGCAGTTGTTTAATGAGTCTGAGTTGAAATTTAGAGTTTTCAGTACGTATTCGTTCTTTAAGTAGGCAATTTGTTAGTTGGTGTCTTAATGACGAAATTTTGAGTGTAAATAATGATTTTGTTGGGTCATGGATTAAATGCCAGTTTGGTGAATAGACAAGCAGTAGTAAATGTGCACCATGTGGTAGTTCCTCTATTTTAGTTTTTTTGTATATATGTAACAATTCTTTTAGTTAGGTTTAGCTTATTTATTAATTTAATAGGGGAGTTCTATGGCAAATAAAACATAGGTATAGTGAAAACCGTTTTTATTTTGAATTTTCCTGGAATTTGTAAATTTATCGCACCGAAATATAACTTTAATAACCTAAAGATCTGTATATTTTAATGAATATCATTGTGGTCAAGGTTCTGATAATCCCCCGATCGTGTGAGATCTAAGGAATAGAGATGATAAAAAAAATGGTATTCGCCATTTTGTCCACAATTTTAGCTCAACGAAGACAATTACTGGAAATATACGACTAAATGAACTAGACCTGAAAACCATTCACTCACTGTCTTCTGGTTAATTTGAGGCTGAAATTTTAAATTTTTTCAGAAGAAAGAATGTTGCATTATCATTGCAAGCGAAGCAAAACCTATCGATTTTTTTATTTTGAGACTAGGTAGCGAAGCCGTTCAATCGTTTTCTGGATTTACCCTGTTCAATGATTTTTATTTGAATTTGTTGATAACGGCTTAATTGCATTCAATTCCAGACCCAACATTGAGATTTTCATCAAGGAACCGGCTAAGAAAGGGTTATTGTGGCTATATGAACCAAACATTACATGTGTTAAGACATCCGAAAAAATTTCATAACGTGAAAAGTCCTTGGAACTGCGACTCTATAATTATAGAATACAAAAAGGTCGGGCACCCCTCTGCCTTTAGGCATCTTTTGTAAAGGAGAATTTGGGTAGTGGAGATAAATCACCCAATAATTTGACCATAAGGGTCTTAAAGTCACCATTTCCTTGGCCATAAATATAAATCGTCTCACTAAGGCCACTTAACCTCGACCATTTTTTATCTAAGAAATTTAGAAATTCGTCAGTGTTGTAGGGCTATAAAGGATTTGAGACCATTAACGACTAGAAATAAAGGTTTTACCGACCAAAAAAAAGCTTTGTTTCGATAAAATTAAATTCCTAAGAAAGGATTTTGGGTCATCAATGAAGCAACTAATTCTGATTATTTTGGGATAGTTACTACTTTATGCTAACACCCTGAAGCAGTCTTGTGATCAATGCAAGTTTTGCCAGTGATTTGTTGAAATTGTGAATTTGTCATAAATAATTAATGTCAGCAAAAAATCCGAATTGTCCTGAATTGCAAGAATCGTATTTTTGTTACATATGTTTGTGAAATGACCAATATTTAGATTGAATTAAATGTTTAAGCATTACAGGATTGTATTCAGATGATAGTCAAAATTGAATGGTCTTTTACATAACATTGAAGAATTTTTTTGGTTAGTTCAGGTTAGTAACTCGTGCTTAGTAATTAATAAGCGTGCAGAATGTGGTTTCAACAGCGCTCCTCCTCTACCCCCACATACTATCCTTCAATAATTAAGTGCATGCTCCTGCATCTTCCATGTAAACTTTCTTGTAAGTTATGTATACTACCCCCCTTTCCCAACCCCCGACCATAACACTAGTCCATCATTGTAAATCTGCGCATGGTCACTTTTATAATGGTCGCCTAGGCGTTTCTTTTGACATCTGATGACAGATTTCTGAAGTCCATATTTGACGATTTAGTCCAACATGCCTTAGCAAAAACATGTATGGTTTTTGAGATACTGGGCCTCACAGGTAATTTTTTAAAGTTATTTCTCCTGTAACAACAGTAATTTAGCGAAATGTGTATTTTTTAGGGGTAACAAATGGGAATTCATCTGCCCTTTGGTGGTACAGTGTGAAGGGTGCCGTTGATGCTGTGTCGGCCCTCGCTAAGGCGCGTCACCCGATATGATGTTTAGTACCAGTAAACACTTTAACGCCCCCTTCTTGAGATATTTGCAATTAAGGTAAAAGTCTCAATTTCGCAATAAATTTTGTCTCTAACAATTAGGGCCGGAATTTGGTTGACTGCAACTCAAAAAACTTCTACATTCACTTTATAACAAAGAATTTACACTTTAGGCTTATTTGGAGTGATACATTACTAATTTTTACTTGATAGATACCGACTCGCCATAACAGTGAATTTATTATAATTGTTTTTGAATTTATTATGAGGAATTTAGACTATCAAAAATGACTTGATTGGCTGCTAAAACGGTTCAGTGCTTTTAATAAATCGTTATCTGAGAAAGGGTAAAAATCAGTAGCAGGAGAAAAACATTGGATAATCCATATTGGCAACACAGCACTTTTTTTGTACAGGGTGACAAAAAAGTTGCGCTCTAACGCGCTGTATTGTGTTCAAACCATTTAAGGATATACTGTATGTTCCACATTTTAACTAAATAAAATAGTTGGCCACAAGCGAATACCAAAATATTGCTGCTTGTAGACTTGGATGACTCAATTAAACATTTTTGAGTCACTCCTCTGCTACTTAAAATGATACCCAGTCCGTCCCAGTACACGGATCTCCCTTATCGAAGCAGGGGGCAAAGGGTGGCAGAAAATTACCCGTAGACCATAACGAAGCCCACCGAGGCGGTGCATCTTGGTACCCATATATAAAAGGCGTCAACTAGTACCACATCTGAGTACTCAACGTCAGACCGTCTGTCGGTGTTATTGTCAGCTAATAGAAGAAACATGTTCAAATTCGGTATTGTGTGTGTGATTGCCTTTGCGGCCTTCCAGGTGAGTCCGTGATTTGGCTTTTGATTTGGTATGCCCTAGCCAAATGTGAGTCATTTGAGCAGGAGGAAAAGTCAATTGACAGTTTTTTAAAATAAAAATTCACATGTGCTTAGTGACCTTTTTTGCTCTAAAACGGAGAAAAGAAAAAGATTATTGTTGCATTTTATCTTATCAAATATTCGAAAACCTTTGACTTCATAATCCTGATGATATCCAAAATTCATTTGGATTATGCAAAATTTCCCAATAACTCAAACACGAGGCCAGAGGTCCTGCGATTAAATTTTTAAGTAGCAGAGCAAGAGCAGTTCTATGCAAACATATTAATAAAGTGTAATTAAGCAACTAAAAATAGCAATTCGAAATGATAAGTTGCATGCATGAAGGCTCATGAATAAGAAACTTCCCATGATTGTGGCCTTCCAGTCTTTCTCCGCTGGAATCTATAGCCAATTATCACTATTATTGGCACGTACTAGCCGCATTATTCAATAACGATTCATTTAATTATAGCAACATTGAAGCCATATTTAACCGAATAGGTTTAATTTAAATTCTCGTAATGCTTACTGCAGGTAAAAATCTAGAAACTTCCTGTCAGCAGCATTCGAATTGTTCGGTCTTCGCCTTGATCTAATTAGGTTTTAATTACAAATGTTAACCACTCTTTTATTAAATTACAATTCAGGTGGCCTCTACTAGGGCGGTTCCAAAAGCAAAAGCTGCAGAGAAATCCCAAATCGACGAGTTGGCATCAAACGCCCGTCAAGTGGTCCAGAATGTGAGCTCAGTGATCGAGGGAAACTTGCCTGACTCCAAGCAGATCTCTGAGACTCTCACTCAAACCTCCCAGAAACTAGCTACTAAGGTTAAAGATATTGTGGATGATCTCAACAAACAGGTAAGTTGGAGTTGGGAATTGTCCAGCCGTTTCTGACCATTAGGACTTAGGCCCAAGAGCACAAAGGAGACATTGAACAAGTCCTGACCCAAATCAAGGAAAACCTGGCCACCACTGCCAGTAAACTTCAGGGGGCAATTGGGCCCGATGCAGTTAATAAGGCTAAAGATATCAAGGCTAATTTGGATGAAAGTTTGAACAAGGCTATCGCCGAGGCTGAGAAATTGGCAAAGGCTGCTGAGCCTGAAGTCCAACGTAAGTGCAAAAGTAATTTACTTTATTACTATTAAAAAAACAATTTTCAGAGGTTAAAACCGACTTGACTAAGACTGCGAAGAATCTTCTGGATCATGTTGTATTACTTACCAAAGACCTGAAAACGGAGCTGGACAAAAACCTGGCTAAGTCCTAAATTTGATGAGTCGGTATTATATATTTTTAGTGAAGCTGATTTTGGAAATTATAGACTTAAACTTAGCTAATTATAATAAGCAAACAGCGCATTGTGTGGTTTATAGGATATACATTCTGTACTCGGGAGTTTTATATTAATAAAAGAAATAAGTTTTTTAACGTTTTGTGTGTTTGTTCTACATATGAAAATGACGGTACCTGCAGCGTTGGGAATGGTTGAAAGTCGAAATAAAAGTTCGGCGCCCTGGGCGAAATTTTTAATCACCCCTAGGAAAGCCGGTATTGTTCTTGTTTATACTTTGAATTTTAAATGCTCGACGTATGTTTCCTGACAATGTGGAGGCCGTATGTTTCTTGACAATATGGTGTCTAAAATTTCTATGTAAGGTTCACCTAATGAGCAAGGCTTGATGATTTTGCTCGTATATGCTGACAAAAAGGACACCAAAACTGAGATTTCTTGTACAAATAGATCCCTCATTTATATTTAATTAAAAAAACATTGGAACTGGACCATGCAGACTACAATTTAAATATAAAAAGACCGTCGTCCTAGGTCGTCAACCTACTTCGCACCCCCTATAGGGTAAGAAAACTAAATACGGAGAGAAATATGATTCTATTATCAGTTGCAATTTATTTTTATAATTATCGCCAGACCCCGAAAAGGGAAAAAGAAAAGAAATCTTCTGTGTTTTTGGAAAATATAACTGACATGCTTATTGAATGTTCGGATGTTAAAAATAACTAGACGCGAATTATTAGATTACCAAAATGATCCACACGAGAGGAACAATTACAAAAGAACACAAAGCAAAATCTACATATGTAAAAATTTAGGCAAATTCAATACCACTAAATATATTTCTGATTTAGAGTTGAAATAAAATTTCGAACCGCTATTTATGTTATAGATTTCCTGTACTGTTTATTATACTATATAATATATAAAAGTATTTTATTATTATTTAAAAACATATTAAAACTGGAAACCTTATTAATATTTTTTTCTAAAACTAGTAATTTTGACTGGTGGCGGTAGAAATAGGTATTGTCAAATTATTGGTAGTGTTAGTATTAGAAATACTTCTCTTCAGTGATAACATTTTCAGATGCTTTATATTCGATTTCCTGTAAAGATTATCTTAGAGAAAAGAAGTTATAATGATCTCCATCTCAGAATCTATAAGGGATATCAGAATCTCCATGATATAGACTCATAGAACTCCTCAAGGCTTACACTGTCCTGAGGGATTCATTCTTCGTTGGCAGTCTCCCTTGCAGGTTGGCGGTTTGGGATAATGAAGTTATAGTACCCGAAGGGTTATCTGGCTCTTTCCTTCGTTATTCTAGGAAAATATGCCTTGTTGGCGTTGATAGAGAAAGAAGCAAGCGAGATTCTTGCATAAATTCACTTTCACTGGTAGTTGACTGGGCCACACTCTGTCGAATGCCTTGGCGACATCTGACAGTGTTGGTCATGCGCCTTAGAGAGCCGTTTTCAGTACCACGTGCCACATACGTGTCATCACGTTTGCGCGCAATGCCGCGATATCGCCAGCGCTCTCGAAGTATAGGCAACCAAGAATACTTAGAATTGTGTATTTAGCATTGATTTAAAATTATTAATTTTGTGGATAATAAACTGAAATATAACTATAACTTGAATTATTTATTTATTTACTGAAAGTACACAAAAAGTTGTTCTGCAAAAATACACTTCATTTCTGGGTTTTGGTTTGAGTGTTGTTGGTGAGCTTCGCATAGAATTCGTTACCTGTATCCTTGACTTTCTTGCCAAACTCCTCGATTGCTTTGCTGGCGTTTTGATACAGGTCGCTCGACTGCAAAACAAACACTCTTTCCGATACATTTCCGAGCAAAAAAACTAACCAACCTGAACTTTATTGAACAGCTCATCTAAGCTCTGTTTGGCAGAGTTCAGCAGGTTTTCCAGATCGTTAAGCGATTCTTCTTGATTCGCAATGGGAGCGTCCCTGCGTATAATGGTTGCCCCAGTTTCATCGGAAAACACCTGAACGCAATTGCAGTCAAAATCGTAAAAGAAATGGCAGCAAACTTACCTGGAACAAGAAAACTGCAACCACGAAAATTAGAGCGATTTTTGCTGTCATTGCTTAGTTTCTCTATGGGACGTGCCAGCGAGAAGGAAATGGCTTAAATGCTGAATAGTTGAAATTTCAATATTAATAAACATTTATCTATGTATGTCTTTGAATATATATAGGCTCAAATGAAAGTGCTACGATTATGATAAAGCTTGTTCCGAGAGAAATTCGCTGCATATGAGGGCGTTCAGTATACAGAGGTTGGACAAAAAGTCCTTTAAAGGACGCTCCATAGAGCATGATCTGACCAGTTTTTTTACAATGAAATCAGTCATATTTTAAATATAGACAATTTTTAAAAATTCCAGCTAAAACCGTCCTCATTGAGAGATAACTTTCTATGGCCTCAGATTTTTGTTCTTTAAAAACACCAACAGGAAGAAATTCTACATAACAAATATGTATAATTCGGTTCAACCTCTTACTGATAAAAGGTCAAAAATCGCCTTATCAGGGGGTTTAAAGTTCAGCTTTAATAGCATTGAAGCAAAATGTTATAGTGGTTCCAGAGAGCCGGAAGCACGATGTTCTTGAGATATTTCGATTTGATTTACTTCCCACCTGTCCTTGCTCAACCTGCAGACACGCCACTGGCTTAAACACCACACATGAAATTAGGAACAAGTTCAAAATAACATAACAACCATTAGGAAATTGCTTTGTTAACATTTTTTCTAGTCCGTTAGTTGGACTTGGGACAATGTAGTGCTGATAATTACTGAGCGTACTATTTGGCACAATTAAGAGTTCAGTAAAAAAATGTATTTAAAACGAGTTTTGTCTGTTGTTTTCCTATTTGCAGCCTTCATGGTAAGCCCCAAACTAAACGAAAAATGCATATTTTCATCTCGAATGTAACGTAGAAACTTGAGGTAAACGCAGCCATCCCAGCAGACTCGTTTGAGGAGTCCTTTGAGAGGACCTCTCCCGATGTGAGGTAAGAACTGCAATCATCCTGGTGATCATTTTCCTATGTGAGCAGTACCGGCCTTATGGACGGAGAGGTTGGGCGACAGCCCAGGGCGCCAGAGTCACTAAGGCCGGCCCTGTATGTGGGTCAAAGCAGTTTTCCATCAAACGTTAACATACGGGCATTTCTTTATTTTCATAGGAAGCTTGCGAAAGCACCCGAAGACGCCTTTTTAAGCTTCATAAACCGCTTGGTGAACACGGGATATACTTCCTCTAAAATAGCCCTAAGTCGAATTGAAAAGGCCAGCCAAAGGAGGAAGCAATTAGGGGAACAACTGGATAAGTTCCTGGCAAATTGGCCTACCTACGAGACCAAAATTACTTCTGTTATTGACCAATTTTCCAACAAGAACAATCGTCATTGATGGTGCCGAGGGGGTTAATTTACGTGACGATTGCTTTGGCGATGGTGTTTGTTAATGTCTCAATATTTCTTCTTTTGTTTAAAGTTTATCTCATCTATTCTTGTTTTGCTTAAAAAATATACTCGAAAAGTCCAATAAGGAAGTGCTTTTAAGGTTATTACACCAAACACCACAACAGTTTATGTTATCAACGATTCAGTACAATGTGTAGCAATAAACATTGAAGCTTTGAAAATATTTAACCCTCAACTAAACACAAAAATTTGAGCTTTTGTCTTTAATGACGTCAGGCCTAAGTTTCAGGCGATTAAAGGACACTCTAATGACGTCATGTAGTTCATCCATCTTCTCTTTAGCGGGTTTGGCGCTACTTACCTTTCACCTTCCGGCATCATTTTTAAATTCAAATTTAAACTAACTTTTGCTCCACTGTACTGTGTTAGGATAATTAATTAAATTCTGCTGAATTTGATGGTTTCAAATAATAGCTAACCGTCTAACAAAGTGGTACAATCATTATTTAATACTTTTATCATCGTTATTATTCATCTTTTATTGAATTCATTAATATGTCTAAAAACCAAATTGCATATATGTACCTACAGAAATGAATTGAAGAAAGAATACGGCCAGTACTCTTTATATAAATCAGGATAAGTTTACATCTTTATTCATATTTCTTCGAATACACTTATATTGCATGTGAATGCATTTTGTTATATTGTAGGTTTAATTAATTAATTCATTTGTTCACAGTAATTGGAAAAAGAAAACAGTTACTTGAAGTGTGTTTCAGTACGTTCGCTTTCATCTGAAGTCCATAGACTCTTAAAAAACCTCTTTCAATGAGACTTTTCAGACTGAGGCCTTAAAGGCTGAAATTAACCCTCGTATTAACAACTTTTTTCTGTAAATAGCAGCTGCAGCTTGCCCCAGTGCCACCACCCTGCAAGCCCAGTTTCCCTGGTCTGGGCTTACCAAAGGCCTTCGTATAGGAAACTCTACGAAGGAGGATGGTTCCGTGGGTTTCATAAATTACTGGTGAAGGCTTCTCGATTAAACTCTTTGCAAATCTACGTCTGATTTTAACGTATGATGATAGCTTGTATGCCTTTAGTGGGCTTCTAGGAGGGTTTAGCATTGCAGCACATAACTTTTGTGAAGATATTGATGAGTTTGAAGAGTCACCTGAAGAGCGACGTTGTCATGAAAAGAAAATGGTCAGTTTGACGGAAATTGGAACCCTCAATGTCAAAGGTGGGAAAAACTTTATGCTATAGTTATTATCTTTTCTCACTTAACTTAGTTTCTCCACTTGAATGCGGTTGGGACCTCTTTGACCGCCTTCATTGCCGTGTCTTCAGTAAAAGCTTTAATCCTGGTAATATCCATTCAGTGAGGGTCAAGGCAAGGGAAAGTGGTAGTTAAGAAATTTGGAAGACATGTTGAAAATGTCTGGAAGAGTATTAATACCGCCCTTTAATTAACATTTATTTATTGTAATAAATAGTAAAATTTCATTAATAAAAATATATTGTAAATCCTGTTGTGTCCTACTTTTTTGCCGCTCGAAAAGTCAAAAAAATTTCGTATTTGTCGCCATTTGCAAATATTCCCATAAAGTTAATTAAAGTTCTCTACAAATATATTCATCTTTCTTTATCCGCAACTATCGCATAAGAGCAACAAAGACAGCTGTATGACCCGCTCTTATCAAAAAACCTGATAGGACAATAGGCTTTGTCACCAGAACTCTTCATCGCATACTGGGACTTCTTTTTTCTAGGAGAGGCTGCTCAGATCTACCAGAAGTCGAGCTATTTTATTGCTTATTTAGTTTAATATTATTAATAAAGTGATTAAATTAATATCTGGCCAATTAAAGGATTATTTAAGTGGGCAATAATGCCTTAATTGTATCGATTATTAAACTTGAAACTCTGTGACCGGCTGTGTGACGCAATGAGAAATGTTGAGATACGTCAGCCTATGTCGTTGTTAATTCTTTTGCTATAAGACAGCAGAAATCACAATAATAGCGCATTCGCCGTATCGTACAGAAACAATTTAAAATGCATAAAATTTACCGTTTTGGAGTGGAATTTCCCAACTTAAAATAAATTCATGATAAACGTGCTGTAACCCTTCCACTTACATTCCTACACACCCTTATCTCTTACCGAATGAATCATAGCTTAGCTCTCAAATAAAATTAAACGCGTCCTGGAAACACATTAAACCAGGAAGACACGGTTCGACAACCATTCCGACCTTCACCCCAACATTGACACACGAATTCCACGTGCAACATCTAAACTATCCATATTTACACAGGGAAATTCATAACAAATTTAAACCAAACATCTCCACCTTGGTTTAAATAAACCTTAAATTGCTCCTCAGCGGCTGTGCTACTAAGGTTTTTGAAAAGGTTTTTGAAAAGGTTTTTAAAAATGAAAATCGTCTTTTTGATGGTGGCTCTTGCGGTTGCAGTCAATGCCCATTGCGGGTATTTGAAGGTAGGCACAGTCAACGATACTGGGGCAGAATTGAGTGTTGTTTTTGTAGTGTTTAGGCCATTTTGAAGGAATGGATGTTGCAGATCCCAATGGAAATGTTAAGGTTGTTTTCGAAAGGCCTGAATGTGAAAGTTCCGTATATGCTCCAGTGATAGAGGAGCCTGATGCGGCCAAAAGCCCTACAGTTAAGACTAGCAGAAAAGCACACAGAAGCAAGGTAATTATCACCAGTTTTGCTGCTTCTATGGCACTCATAATAGCGACACTTTAGCTCCGACAATGTCGCAAACCGCGCCCTCAGCAACCGCCATCCTCTGAACAATGTTACAGCCCTGTAGTCCAAGCCCCCGCACAAACTGTGCTCCCTTTGCCAACACCGGGATTTGAGAACGTTCAATACGGGGCAAATACAGTTTTAATACCGAATTTCCACGGTAAGAAATCAGTTCAGTTTGGAACCATTAAGCTGCAAAGTTAGTTTTTCAGCCCTTCGAGAGCATTTTATGCCTTGGCTGCAAAACTCGCAGATCAACCATCAGCAATGCCTAGCCGCTCCTGCAGGGCAGCCCTGTTCTTGCTGCAATTGCAACAGGTTCGGGATTAGTATTACTAGTGATAATAATAGTGATAGGGGTGAAATGCAAGTTGAAAGGAGACTCAAGAGAGATCTAGCTAAAGATGGGTACAACTGGCTCTTGAAAATGGTACCTCAGTATATTAGAGAGCCTCTGCATCACAGCATCCAAGCGGCTCGTTCCGAGCCTGAGAACCTCAGACAGAAGATTGAGAAATTGATGAAATTCAAGAGAGTGGAAGAACCACCCTCCAAGGGTATATTCAAGAAGAAACCAATAAAGGCGTCGTCCAAGGATTTAATTGGCCATTATGACCCATCGCCGCATACAATTTTTGGGATTCCTAAAGTGTCCCCACGAACCGACCAAAAGACCAAAATTAAGGCAAATGAAGGCAGCTTGCTGCGGAAGCTAAAGAGGCTTAATAACAACCCTTTCTGTTCAGATCTAGAAGAACAAGCCACTTCCTTCGTCAAAGGATTACTGCAGCCAGAAAAGGTAGTAAAGAGGAAGAAGAGGACTATTATATTGGGGAGTGACGAGCTAGATCTGCCACCTCATTACAAAGTCGACTTGGTCAGTGACGAAGATATACAAGAGACCTCAAAAGAGGATGAGGAGGAAGATGAGGAAGAAGACGAGGAAGAACCCCCTATAGTTGCTGGAAGAAGATTTCTAGCCCCTCCAATATCCCCAAGACAGCTGCTTGCAGGCTTCAACAGGCTGCAGCCCAAAGCTGAAGTGATCATGGGCAAGAACATGATTCAAAAAGCTGTCCGTGATGAACTGGTAGCGTATCACAAGAAAGTTGAAAAGGAGCAGAAGCTCAAAAACGTGAAATCTACAATCCCCCAGAATCCCATATTTCTCCTCCTGACCGCCCCGATGCAGTTTCTGCGACACTTTAGCGACCTTAACAAAGGGGCCAATCCCATGATAAGCACCTTACCGAAGATGGTTTTCACTGCCAAGCGGTACTTCAAGGACTTCGGTAAGAACTTTCATAGACATTGCTTGAACTTGGCGAGTGATATAATTGGGGACTTTGACCATGTGCAGCCCAATGTTATTAAGAAGATTGGAGGAGAAAGACGTAGAAGGGACGTCGCGGGGGATTTCTGCGAGGGTGCAAATGTGGAGGGGCAAAATTTTCGCGAGGTCCTGGACGACCATGTAAGAAAAAAGCGCTACGTTGTTAAGGTGGTGAATGACGATGAGGTACAAGAGGAGCTTGAGGACTATTTAACTGACAAAATGGACGATCACTTCAGTTACCTGAAGCCTCTTCAAGACTACTACGATAAAGTCAGTGACTTGTTCAGTAAGCTGCGGTCAGTCCAATCTTCTCATTTACGCGAAGAGACCCAGAAATCTGAAGAAGTAGTTCTGGAGAAGCCTCAGAGTAAGAAAGTTATTGTTCAAAAGCTGAAGCCCAGGATAATCATCGACAATAACGGATGGCCCTTCATGGAGTATGATGGCTTCAAGAGACCCTTGCTGCTCAATAGACGGAAGCATCACGGATTTGTAGGCAAAGTGAGTGCAAAGAGCGCAGAAAAGTCTTCAGAGGAAGAGGGAGAAGGGAGGATAGCTGCCATTATAGCTAGAGCCAAGGAGAACTCCGAGGTCGTAGGGAATGCACCGAAAGACATAATGCCGCGACAGATAGTCAAAGAACGAATTCACTCTTTACTAGAAGAAATTGACCGTCTGGTAGATCTCAATGCTGAAGACTATGATAAAATCTTCGAGAACTTGATTAAGGTCCATCAGATTAAGTCTTCAGTAGAGCAGGACTGGAAGCGATTGCTGATAAACAACAAAATAGACGATTTAAGTACAAAAATTGGGCTGCTGAGCAAGTTCAAAGACCTTCAGAAGATAAAGAATGAAGGGGTGAAGATCATTGCAGAGAAACTGCAGGAAAACGATAATGAGTTCGTTCGAAGGCAGCTGGTGCACAGTTTGATCAGGCTCCAGAAACTTCAATGTCTCATCAGCAAGTTCGTCGAAGACTTCGACCAAAACCTCCAGATGAAAACATCGTTTTCCACCAAAAAGGAAATCAAATACATCGATTATCTCTCCGAATTAAAATTCGTGTACACCTCCACGAAAACTAGAAACGACTTAGTCAAGAAGCTTTGCCAAGATCGAGATGCCGAGGGACAGAGAAACATAGAGTTACTTAACAAACTCAAGAAACTTCTAGTAATACCAGAAGTAAACTCTGAAAAATTCGATAGTGTAGCAAAGTTGATTTGGGAGATGAAGAATTTGAAGAAATTACAGGGGGAGACGATCAAAGACATGAACAAGAAACTACAAAAGCAACAGAAGATAAAAAAAGATTTGAAGATACTTTTCGATCTTCAGAAGAGATTTGAGGACTGTGGGGTGGAACTTAATGAGTTGATGGGCAACAATAAAGCGACGAATAAATTGCCAATGAAGAAGGATGTGAGGGATGTTATGACGGAAATTAAGAGGAGGCACGAAGAGGTGATGCAGAGAGCTAAGGAGAAGGTGGGAGAGTTGAGGTTTAGGTATTAAATGGTTTTTGTTGTGTTTTTGTTGTTAAAGGTAATATGGAAATTTGTTATTTTTTTTTTTAAAGGGATGTTGCCCATCTCTATTTTTCCACATTATCTCTGATGTGGAAGGGTGCAGAAATACATGAGATTTTTGTTTTAGGTGCGTGCAGAATTGAGATGGAAAAATATAGAAGTGCAACACTTTCCCATTGTCATAAACATAAACGAGGAATGGTTATTCTGTATATAGTTAATAGTGATATTTGGCAGCTTACATGATCTCTGGTTGTAAATAGGATTTTCTATAGGAAAGTTGTAGTTATTACATAAATAAATTCCTCTATTGTCTCCACGATGTTTCTATGGGAAATCATAATTTATAAAATTCTATCCGCTATGCAATAAAGGGAAAATCGGACATCAAATTTCTAGTTTCTCCTTGCGGTAGAGTTGTTTCTCAGCGACATCTAGCGAGCTAATATTACGGCTGTAGTCCGTGCGCTGGGATTTCGTGAAAGGAGTCTCAAGAGCTATATAAAATTGTACTTTAAAATTTCAGAGAAAGTTCACAGTTCTTAACTGAAGGTAAAAAATCAATGTAAAATTACTGAAAATGTTATGGTTTTTTAAAAATTAACCAGAAACTCATACGTTTTTTGCATAAAGATACACATTTTCCTTCTCTTTGACCTGCTGAAAAACATAAGTCAGTAGCTTTCACCGTTTCAAAAAAACTTTAGGTTAAATACGCGTTACAACAGCGGCCACAAATGGCCATTTGGAGGACATTTTGAAGGGGAAGAAATCCACTGGTGTTTGTGTTAATCCTGCCTTACCTCTAATTTACCTGGTGATATCAGGCCAGTCTCGCGATCATTCAAACACAATCGATTTCAGTTGAAAATTTCACGACTGTGCAAGAACAACTATTCAAATTTGGCTTTTTCACTGTTAGAGGTAAAAGTGTCGGAAAAATCACCTCTTGTAATGCCCTTCGTGTGTTTGAACTGATTATATTATGTATATGTGACAAAAATTACATTGAAACAAGTTATTTGTAAAAATCTGGAGATGAATTTGAAAATTTTGCGAAAGCGAGAGGAACTATGATGTGAAACTACATGAGTTTTTGGTAAATAGTCATAGTGCATCAATGCGCTCCTCTACCCCCTCTTACGATCTCTGGTAATCCCAAATCGACAGCTTTAGCCGTTTTCGAGATATTTCTAAAGTCTATTTTGTCTCAAAATGGACACGATCCAAACAAACGCACGCGCACAATCACAGCAAAGCTACTGGACAGGACCGTACTTAGGCTCTCTTAAAATGAAATAAAGAACGATATGTGAGCTTATTGCTGAAATAATTTGATGAATTAAAAGTTGAAATATGTGAGAATGGCAAAATGTTGCAAACAATAATAATTAACAATTGGACTATGGGGTAGGTGCGTGCAAAAGTAACGGAAATTAAACTGATTGTAACCCTGTAAAACGATTCGTCACCTGCAGGTGTAGACCAATCAGCGGCTGGCCGTGTGGTGGATGACTCGTTTATTGTTATTTTAATCGTGCCTAGTTTGAGCATAAATAAATCAAAGGTAAAACTATGCATAAAAAAGTGCCAGAAGAGGCCGTTTTAGGGCAATTTAATTAAAAAAACGTTATTGTTTATTTAACTTTTTGTTCATTTCATATGTTGATGCAGGCTTCGTTCACGTCTCAGTCGCCATTGCGGCAGCGATGAATTTACACGACCAGTGGGCATCGCCTTATTTTGACCACCGTCTCTCACGGCTATCGGTACGGTAAAAGTAAAGCCTGTTACTTGTTTCCATTTATTTATTTACTTTAATGCGTCTTTCCCATGGCCATGAGTCACGGGCCCTAAAATGCAACAAAGTCCGCTACGAGAAGGTGAAGGTGCAGGATTCTGACCTTCGAATTGAATATTGTGAAACCGATTTAAACTAAACTCGTATTGGTTATTAAGAGCGACTTCTCAATCTGATATGCCTCAGGGATTAGTACATATCGCGTTTTGATTATTTTTACACTTACCTGGAATAATCCCCCTCCCCCTAATACCCCGCACCACCAAGCAAGACCGGCTTTAGCGAGTCTGGAGCCCTAGGCGAAATGTTTAATCATCGCCCCTTTACCTCCAAGAAAAACCATGATCAGAAAAGTCCGTCGACCCCCCCCAGAAAATCGGTGCAGCTACCAAGGGGGAGCACGTACAACCAACATGAATATCCTATTGAGCTGAAATCTTCATTGGTGGCCCCTTTTCCATCCTAAAATGGAACCAAAAATAGCTCTTCATCAGCTAATGCACTCAAACGAGAGTCATGGTCACCCCCATTTCACGGTCATCCCCTTTTAATAACACCCAGCAGAGTCAGTAAACCCATAACAAAATCATTGTTTAATGTTTTTGTTTAAAATTTTTACCTTCAACATATAAAATATCGTGTTTTCATTGCGTTGTCTGAGTAACTGAATGATGTTACTGTGTTACAGAGTACTGGTCAGCTTGCTATTCAGTCCAGCTTTAGAGGTAAGTCTAGGTAAGTGTTAGGAAAGCCATCTAACGAGTTGCCATAACTTAGGTATTTGCTACGCAATGTGATTTGGCCAAGACTTTTCGCACCCCCAAGGACCTATCTAAAATCAACTTTGATCATCTGGAGATAGTGGAGAGGAATAATTTTCAGTCTTCAGAAGTAGCGACCTCGACAGAGCCCTCAGTTATCTCTAAGGAACCAAAGCTCAACTCTGCAAATGCTCAGGTTCTAATCCATTTTGGAGGAAGTCAAGATGATGGCAGCAGTCACATTATGAAAATTCCTCCTCAGTGCCGAAACCAACACTATGGTAAATTATTAACATTATGGACTTAAAGCAGAACTAAATCTATAATTGATTAAATACAAAATTTTAGACAATAATCCCCAAATGGATTACTTTCCTCCAAGATTTTCTGGACCCCCGCACTATTACCACCCCTACCCCCAACCTGTACCGTTCGCATTCCCCAATTTCTACTTCTGGAACGACACCCCAAATGGGCGTTATTTGCCCTTCCAATTGAGGGAGTACTTCGACAGACAGCCCAAGTGCATTCAGGATTTTCCAGGACAACGGGACCAGGTTTTTATAGGAGGTCGTCCTCTGACGAAAGAGGACTTGGTAAATCCGCATGCTCGTGCTGCAAGTGGTAAGGCAAAATTCTTTGCTGAAGCACGGGAAGACAATTCAGTGTTTTGTAGCAAGGAATCTAAGAGGAAGTCAAATAAAGGGGGAAGTAGTAAAGGTAAACGCAACTCGAAGGGCCAAAGCAGAAGAAAGTCTCAAGGAAGAGGAAAAAGTGAGAAAAAGAAAGGAGGAACTAAGAGCCAGTCATCGTAATATTCTAGAGAGTGCGAAGCATCAGAAGAAGTACCATAAGAAGAAGCATCAGATAAAAGACATAAAGAACACGACTGACTGCGCTGAATTTGAACTGATTGAAAATATTCTGAAAAAGGCTTTAAGGGCCTTAACGTGTGACAATTCTACTGCAGCTGTATCAACACAAGAGCGTTCGAATAAATGCCACGATAATAATAAGATAAATTCCTCAACCTCGCACGACAAAAAGTTCCTCAAGGACATGGACGACTTAATCACCTTAATCGTGGAAGTGAGTCCTGAACAACCAATGACTGATCCAACCTCAATTCCAGCCCCAAAATTATCTAACACAAACCTAGATTTGGGATCTTCCAGAGGAACCAATCAAATCCCCAATAGTTCAGTTTTGAACTTTGATTTCCCACAGGAAAAAGTACTTACTCAATCCCTTTCGAAGACTAATAATTGGGTGGTTTCTCCATACCACGGCACGTTGGCTCATTATTTTATTCCAGAGCCCAACGTGGTGATGTCGAATCCACTGGTGGAGGCCGCTCCATTGGTCAAACTCATGAAGGTGGTATCGAAGTTAGAGGTGTTGCCAGGAGGTGCTGAAGGGTTCATTCCGATTATGGAGGAAGGGATTCAATGTGCGAAATGCGGGCGGAGGAATGGAGGGGGAAATTTTTGTATTAATTGTGGATTTCCGATTCAGAGGATTTTGGTTAATTAAATCAGTGATTTTTCTATGTTTGTATTGAACTTCATGTGAATACATTTTTTTCATGCTTTTTTCGATGTTTAAGTAATTCTGAAGTCTCTAATCAGAGATTTTCGGATTATACATGAATGTAATTTTGTGCCCTAATTAACGAATATTTAATTCTTGTTCGGGGTCGGTTTTAACAAGTCTGGCGCACTGAATGAAATTTTTAATCACCATTCCCTACCCCATAGAAAAACCGCCAATCAAGAAAATCTGTCTCCCTGAGCCGTCGTGTAACCTTATACCCCCTTTTTCATAAAACCGGCACTCTTCTTGTCCGTAATTTAAATTTTAAAGGTTTCCTTCAAGGTTTGACATATGTTTTTTGATAATATGCTGGGTGCATGTTTTTGACAATATGGTGACCAACTATTTCTTAAAGTATTAACCTAATACAGAGAGATCATTTAAATTTTATATCTAGTGAACTGTGAAGTTTGTTGAAGAAAAGAACGTACGTCAATAAAAATAAATAAAGCAACCTAACCTCACTCGGTCCCTTTATCATAAATTAATTTTAACGTAATTTTGCGGCATATGATCAAGCTACGACCTACTTTTTATCTTCTATTTCTCTTGTGTAGAATTCCACAGCTGGCTAGATATGAAATTTAAATAATCTCATAGTATAATGGTTCTGGTAGTATATGTCGACAAAAAAGGACACTAAAACTGAAATTTTCTGTACTAATAAAATTCCCATTTGGTTTAAAGACACTGAAACTGGACCACGCAAACTACAATTTAAATATAAAAAAATTGTATTAAAAAATATTATAACGGTAGAACATGAGCAAATAAATGTGATTTTAAAATAACGTGTAAACATATAAAATTATTTTCCTAAATCTCCATATCTCATTAGTCAATAGTTAGTTGCCTAAAACTCCCATCAATCCCGAAAAGATCATCATAATTGGTAGGCTTCCCTGGACGTTTCGACTCGTCAGCCTTGATGTCTTCTTGGGCCTTGAACCAGGGCCCGTACTCCTCCAGTTTCTTCATCCAGGCATCTAAAATCCCCCAATTCTTATTATCACCCTCTCCAGACTCCCTATAATAAAGCTCACCATGGAAGTCTTGAAGCTTTCCTGCCGTACCTCCATATTCCTCTGGTAAGATTTCTTTGGGAATCATTTCGTGTAGAGTACTTAAACTCGAATGCAAATGAATGCGATTCCTGATTTTCTCCTTGAGGAAAGGTTTCACGAACTGAACTATAGTGTCCACTAATGGGGACACGTTGACTACATGTACTTCTTTAAGCTTGACTGGATAAGCCTCCTGGACGCAAACTAAGAACTTCTTGGCGAATGATGGAGAGACTTTAGAGAAATGGCTAGCGCTAGCAATGCTGGCATCCAGAATATAAACATCACCGGCCACTCCAGTTTCTTCAGCGGCCAATCGAATATCTCCAATCATTAGTACTATCTTGCAAACGTCAGACAATGGGGGGGTGTCAATGTCCTTGTCTTTACCACGCATGACTATGATCCGTTTTCCATCGGGGGTTAGACCTGGCAATGGGGGGAGGTGGCTGGAATTTTTTTTTTAAGTTTCATATGAGATGTAAAAACATTTTGTACCCAAGCGTGGTTATATGTTGTAACTCTGGCCTGGTAATATCGCGATTTGAGAAGAACTCAGGACAGGCAGTGCGCATTGTAAAGTACATGTCCAGCTTTCTTTTGGTCTTCTCCAGTGAGAATTTACAGCCTCTGAGGAAGGTCATGATGCGCGAATCATCTAGAGTTAGATAAAGAGGAAATTTGTATTTTTTCTTGACGAAATAGGGTACATTTTACCCCAAGTGTCGGGCAAATGAGGCTGCTTCAGCAACCACTCTTTGATGTGTTCCAAATCGGATTGTCTGCGATCTACGTCCTCGTTTAAGACCTTTCTGATGTGGATTTGCATTTCAGGAGAGGGTTGGACTAAAGTCATGGTTCTGTAATAAAAGTAAATTGAATTATTGAGGACTCGAGTTCAACGGGCAATATTTAAATAAGGTTTTAGCGGGGCAAATTATTGATGTCTAAAACGAAATTATATAAAATATGTTATTGCAGAGCATACACAATTCATCGGAACTATGACGAATGGCGTTATAATGGATATAGCCTTAAATTTGCGTCATTGAAAAAACTGCTTAATTGAAATATTAATACGTGTGAGACCTTTGCAATGGAGGTACAGAGGCCATCATCTATAAACATAAATAAATAATCTACAAATCGATCAGTGAGGTGGACATTTCAAAACAGCACTGTATTATTAATAATAAAATATTTTGGTTGTTTGGTCGACGGTCGGGGTCATTTCCATGGCGAGAAAAACCTTAATAAAACCTACAAGTAGCGTCGAACAAATTGCCGCAAAATAATTTCAAATAAGAAAAAAATTATCCCAAAATGGTGGTGATGTAACAACAAAATTGTGCGTGCAATGGTTGTGCAACAATTGCGGAAGTTCTTCAAACGTTCACTGAGTAATTTTTGTCTTAATATCTCAGTGAACACATTGGAAAAGGGCGTAATCGAGTTGTTTTTCAAGAAACGCAATTTATTCACTGTAATCATTAAGGAATCGGGTACACATTGTGGTGATTCATGGCGATATGCGAAAGTAAAAGTTTTAAATTCAACTCAATTTCAATGCTAAGTCAAGGCGAAATAGGTAATTAGCTAATTACGGCAACGGGTTAACCAATCTCTAATCTATTGTAAGTGTTGTAATGTCATTAGAAAGAGACAATTGCTATTTAATAAATCGAGTTTAGAGATAAACTTGCTCCGGGTATCATTGGCGCAGCAACTCCTTAGATAATTAATGGCGGCAAAAATTTAAATTTCCTCCAAAATCCATTAGAAATACGAACGTCTAAGAATACGTGAGTGTAGATACTTTTATTCTTTTTCTATAGTTGGAATAGAATGAGATGGCAAAATACTCGAACCCCGATGACCGCAGCCATGCAGATATTTCGAAATTCAATTGTTCAATTTTTTGCAAAATTCTCATTGGTCGACCAAAGAATTGGGACTCGTGGCGCGAAATTTAAATTTCCAATAAATGTTGTCCACGGTTTTAACAACGTTCTTTCGTATTGTTTAATTATTCGGAAACCAAACCTTCACTTTCATAGCGATGTTAATTAAGACTATATCTACCTCCCTAGCAATAAGCCATAAATCATACGGGAAATGTGCTAAGACTTTGGGAAATATTATCGCCCGTAATTAGCGAGTAGTGTTTGAAGAGCCCCATTATGAAATCAATCATCATTAAGAATTGCGGAATAACGGGCAGTTTAATGAGAACTAAAATTGACGACAATCGAGCCAACTGCCGTGCTCAAATTATTGGTCTGGAGCGGAGAAGAAAATGCAGAAAATGTCGGTTTAGGAGTTTTGGAACCAATAAAACTAATGTGGGGAGTTTGTGAGTTATAAGAAAAGGTGAAGAAAGGGAGGTGTATAGAGGAATAAATTACGTAAAACTAAATTACCAGACTAGCTCCGTGGGATCCAGAATTCTTCAGTTTCTTTAATTTTTAGTTCTTACTTAGAATCTTAAGTTCTCTAAAAACTGCCCACCATTTCACATGTTGCTATAGTTTCTGGTCAAGATGTGCCCGCCATTTTTAGAAACAATTCTTAAACTCCTTGTTGCCACGTCTACCAATAAATCAGGGAAATATATTCATTTGTTTATGATTTTCCGGAAACAGGGTGAGGGTATAAACTGAGATTTATAAGTTATACTGTTAGCCCTAACGTAAATTTTCACATTTGAAATTGTATCATGCGGAATCGTATCGAATTCAGTTCAAGTAGCTGAATGTTTTTCGAAGATTTGAAAATGGCAACTGGTAGATTACATGCGGGGCTCGAGGAGAGGAAGATGAAGTACCACAAGGTCAAAAAACAACTAAAAGCAACAATTTATTATTGAAGATGCGAGAAACATTAAGTGATCTTGACAAAATGGTGAGAAGATCTTGCAAATGATTAGGGATAGTTAATGGGGCCCTCTTTTAATTTTTTTATGTTTGTTCTACTCCATTTTATTAGAATTTTTTCTACTATTTTTTTCTCATCTTTTGTGTGTATCAGAGTAATTTACAAAAAGACCTAAAAACGGTTTTTTAATAGCTCTAATTAATCTCCCTCTTCTCCTTTTCCTCGTTTTTTTTCTTTGGCTTCTTCATATTTTGCTTTCACTAATAATTCTTTTTCACAGTAATTTAATGAGTCTAGGTACCTAAACAAAATCCGGAAACGGTAGGAATATCTTGAAAAAACACATGAAGATGATAATTATAGATGATAATGATGACTCTTTAGGCTGGAAAAGATTGTGCTTTCAGAGCAGTTAATCCAAGGAGCAGAAGTAAATGCAAGGGTTAAAGTATTCAGGTATGAATCAGTGATATTGGCACCGTTGAAAACCATACACAAAGTTCTGGAACTGTAGCCGCCAAAATTTCCCAAAAATAGAGACCTGTTGGAGATCAGAAGAAGACGATAATTCCTTAAGAACCATCAATAAAGAAAGAACCATTACTACCATATTACCAACATCATCACTAATAGTTTCTAAAATGCAGCCGAAGATCTCAGTTAACGGAACACTATCCATCACATTCTGGTTTTTCGTTGATTCGTGCCAAATTTTCTAGAAACTTTTCCTGTTTTTATCCTTAAATAAGGCACGTACCTTTACAAATTTCAGTGCTATTATTGTAACACTTAAAACATTTTAACTCGTTACATAATCAAAATCACCGGTTTAGCAACCCACCAGAATATGGTCTTCGCTATGAGCATATACTTTCGATGACCTGGTTTTGGTAGACTGCGGATGAACAGTTTGTTTCCGCTTTTGTTACACGACAAAGTCCCACATAGCCTAAATTTTAACACCAAGAAACAGCTCTTCATCACACCAACTTTAATGACACTATTTACTTTCGATTTCCCTACCAGGCCTACCTGCCACCTTGACCCATTAAATGTGCTATTATCACATTATATGTCATTATCACCGTATTACTATCACTTTTCCTTTTAGCACTATCAAATCTAATAAATATTAGATTTCCTTAGCTGTAACTTACCTAAAATAGCAAAGTCTTCGAACTGATCAAACAAGTCACTGAAACAAGGTCCGAAGAAGATGAATAACCAATGCAAGAACCTGCTAAGGCGACTTGTCTTATACTGAAACCACGTTCAGGTGCATGAATCTACCTGTACCAATAGGGTACCACTTGAATGGTACCCGACCAATCACAGATTGCGTGCTTGTGTCAGCTGAGGTGCTTTCTTTTAGTGCTATAATGCGCGCGTGTGGAGATTTTCGCAGTTTATGCTCCAATTTGAGTCCATTGAGAGGTTGCAGACCTGAATCTGATGTGTACACCCGAAGAAAGTAACCTGAAAGACTTTTCATGTAATTTTCCTTTCCTAATGTCGATTTAATGTGATTTCCAACTACAAATTTAATGCCGCCAGCTTTGCGACTCCCTGGAGTCCCTTAACTGCCCAGCCTTAAGGGCGATTTGTTGCCGGTTCCCCAGGGACTTCGCCGGAATTATTGCAACGATGCGTGACCTATGAAATGCTGGCCCATTAACTGTTCTTATTTAATCTGCAATTGAGAGAATTTCTCCGAAATTATTTTAGTGGGTCAAAGGTCTTTTTTCCACGCGATTCACTCACTGAAAGTGGCTTTTTATTTCGTACTTAATTTATGTTTGACACAGTATACAGGGTGTAACATATCATCATAGAGATGTTCCAGTGGCGGTAGTACTCTGCAAAATAATAAAAAAATGCTAATAGGCCTACGGTCAAAAATGCACCATTTTCCGTATACAAGGTGGCCAAGTTTCACATTTTTTCTCATATTTTTAGGTTTTCTCACATATGCCTTGAGTTAAATTTTTCAAATTTCGTACATCTATTATCTTTAAAACCCTCTACAACAAAATCTCAAAATCGCCGGTAGCCGTATACAAGATGTTATGTTTTTTTGGATCATGTATAGTTTTATGCTTCGTATTTTTTTTTGGAACACTCTGTATGAATTATGATACCAAATTTAAATCCTCTTTTCAATTCTTCAGCTTTTTGGTCTCTTGCAGTATTTTCGTATCTTTCACTTCGTAGAATTTGCAAAAATATCTGTCGGTGCAAATTAGGAAAGTCCAGTCTACACATTCCCGTCTGCAATCTAGGACGTCATGACTGAGTTTCAGCCATATTAATGATTGTGTTTTGATTTTTGACGTTTTGCATTTTCAAAAATCGCAAGAAAAGCGCAAAATATAAAAAAAAAAGCGAAACTTGGCCACCCTGTATATCGGAATTGGTGCGTTTTTGGCCATGGGTCTATTAACGGTTTTTATTTTATTTTGCAGCGTGCTATCGCCCTCTGAAATATCTCCATGACGACATATTACACTCTATATAGGAATGCATTCACCTCGCATGAGCATTGCTCAATAAGCAGCAACATTCACTAAAAACCTAATTAATCGGCTTATGAGCAACTTAATGCGCATTAGTGTAACGAATCAGCCTCCCTATGAATTTTACATTTTCAACTTTCGAGTGAATTATAATGCCAACTTTGCATTGCATCTAATTGGTAAACGTGATACTCTACAGGGTGTCTTGAAAAAGTAAGCTGATCTGCTGATCATAGATTTTTTGAGCATAAAGAAACTGGATCTATTTCTCGTTTTTCCCTGAATAACTCCTACAGTTCGACCCCAACGATCTGCCTATCGACATATGGGGTCTACATAGACTTCTCAGTGGCTTGCCTGAACGTCTGTAGGTTCAAATCCTGTTACGATATTATCCAGGGGTCAGACCCCGAATATTTGATATAAAATTTTTCCCTAGTATCACTCAATGGCCATTTATTGGTCAGCGCCTGAATTTCCCATCTATTCCCGATTCATGTGATATTTTTTGCGAAAATATCTAGGGATGATATAGGATCCTCCCCTGCGAACGGTGCACATGCCTCAGCTGTTCCAGTCTGAATTTCCAGAATACCGTGGCTTCTCCGATCCCATCAAATAGTTGACCTTATTTTTGCTGTAATTTGGATATTTAGAAATGTAAGTGGGAACGCGCAAAGTAAATTCGCTGCTCACAGGAAAATCATGTGCGTTTCTAGTTACTTCCATCAATAACTGGAAGACAGTGACGATTACGGAAAGCAACGCGAGAGATAAAAAGTTTCTGAATCGAACAAGGAATTCAAATTTCCTAAAACGAACGGCCAAGGGCGTGCCGCAAGAAAACAGGATGGCAAAATGTGTCCGGCCCCAGAAAAGTGTCACCCTGGCAAGCGCCCCAAGCAAGCAATTGAGAAGTCCATCTATGTACGTTGATACGCTGCGGGACATAGGAAAGAGAACATTTCTTAAAAATAGTTTGATTTAAACAGTTTTTAGTGTGCATTTATACTAACATAAGTATTTTTTTAAAGAATTCAGAAATTCCATGATTAAAACCTGAAAAAACTTAATAATATGTCAGCCCTCCGCGTTATCTCGTGCACTCCTGGACACGTCCAAGCATCGATTCAATGAGATGATTGATGTCCTCTTGAGGGATCTCATTCCAGACTATCTGTACGACACTACAGAGCGCCGTTAGGGTTTGTGAGGGACGAGTTAACTTTCTACTCACAATATCTCAGACGTGCTCGATTAGCGATAGGTCTGTGGCTTGGGGTGGACAAGGTAACGAATAGATTTCATTTTGTTACAAGAAATCCGCAGTAACCCGAGCCACGTGGTCGTGCGTTATCTTATTGAAAAACTGGATTGCAGAGCATTCTGAAATAATGAATAATAAGGCAGAAGATGCTGCTCCCAGACTTCTTGGATGTACCGTCATAGTGCCTCTGATGAAAACTAGAGGTAACCTTTTCCATGAGCTATAGCGCCCCGCACCTGCGGTCTGGTGTACCTTTTCACTCTTCCCCGACCATCACGCACTTCGGGACAAATTCATCGCTGAAGACTACAGTGTCGCATTCCAAGTCCTAATGCACCCGTTCTCTGCACCCCTCAATCGGTGGTCTGGATGAAAAAGGGTAAAAGGAAGTACAAGATGGGCTAAATGGTTCTCATCCCAATAGACCGTTCCTACCCTCGACGAGACGAACTTGTCTTTTAATGCCAAAAGTCGAAGGCGGCGACCTTGGGGGTTTTATAGTTCTTCAAAGCCTTCTTGAAACTCTCCTTCTTTGTGAATGGTCTTTCTGGAACCATACTCGACAACAAAGCAAAAAAACACCTTCTAGAAGCGCTATATGCCGATAAATGTTATTCGGACCTCAGAGGGTTGGTTCGTTGTTGTATTTTTTGCAGTCATAAAAACACCCAAAATTCCTGATAACGTGAAAACGAATACAGGAATAATATTGAAGAATTGATCGTTTTTAGTATTCCTGTAAACAAATGACCATTTTTGTGGGGTGTTTTTTTCTGCGTCACGCAATACGCTTTGGGTGCCGTAGAGTGCAGGACCACATTAAGCATCATTGCCAAATAGTCACTATTTTAAAAATTCAGGAACGATCATTAATTACGTCTCCGATGCTGAAAATATTGATGAAACGAAGTTCTTACGATACACGGAAAAATTATGGCTTTACCTGCTGTACTCGACATTAATTATTCCGAGACCTAGATTGACGCATATTGCCTATTTTTATAGAGACGTTCGCACAGGGCCGGCCTTAGCAAGTCTGGCCAAAATTTTCAGTCATCACCCTATACCCCCAAAAAGGCCGCCGACCAAGAAAGTCCAACGCCCTAGGCCATCGTCCAACCGTACGCTCCCATAAGGCCGGCACTGCGTCCGCATTAACGAACTGATTAACAATCTTTTAGTGTTAATTGCAGAAGGGAAATTTTTCGGAACCAAGTCAGAAAGAACTTCTCTGTTCATAAGAATGGCAAACAGCGGGTAAATTTCCGTAGTTTGTTCCAAACCAGTGATTTTACGTGTATCTTTGTTATGTCAGAGAGGAATCGTTACATAAAACTTATGAATTTGCGCTGCTGCACGCGAGATTAGGGAAATTTAGGTGAAATCCTCTAGCCATATTTCATGATTTTAAAATGGTTTTCCAAAATCAACTACTTATTCAAATGATGATCGAAACGGCTATTAATTCAAATATCCAGGCCTTCAACGAACATTTACTTGCTGCGACCCCTGAAACGGACCTAATGCGAGATATCGAAAAAACATTACAGAAAGTAGGCAAAACTTTGAACTACAAACGTTTAATATTCGATATCTTTAAATAATTAAAGTCCATAAAATTACACGGCTCATCCCCGGCCAGTAAGGGGGTTGATCACTGTACTTACGCTATTGCAGGGGCGTCCTGCCGGGGATGTATAAAATTCAATCTGCTTTATACCTTTGACTCAACTCCCCCGCCTCTGCTTCAGATGAGAAAATGCCTCAATATAAGCCCCTCCTCAGGAGAAATCAAACTTCGTTCTGATTGGACCACGACAACTATTCTTGGAACCTCAACCCCTGGCCTCAAATACCCTCGAGGAAAGTTTAGTAGCGCCCGGCCTTTGCACCCTTGTGATGGACTGTGAATTGTGTCATCAATTTCATAATGGAATAAAGCGGATTTAGCTTTGAATTTCAAGGTATGTAATGAGGTTCCCTGAATTAGAAGTGGGTACCAGAGGAGTGGTGATTGCAGATGATGAACAAATTCAAAGTGGCCGGACTGGTGGCCGACCTGATGCCCAACATCAGGCTGATCCAGGCTTCAGGTCACTTTATGTTTAATTATTATGCCGACGATTCAGGATCGTTGCATATCTTGAGATTGGGCTACTCTTGTATGCATTTGTTTCTGGTTTTGCTACAATATGGGTGAGTGGTCAACAATGTAGCATCTTTATGGAAGCTGGAAAGTCAATAATTTTTAAACGAACTTCTTTACATGAATCTCTGAAAACAATTTTTTTCCACTGGACACCCTGTATATTGTTCTTAAGACTACTTAACAATACTTTTTTTAATTCACCTATCATTCGCCATTTTTTCAAGAATCTGTATTCTCCCATTCCAAAGACATTTTAAAACCCGTTATCTACAGCTGTATCTTCGGCAACCTGATAAGGGAAAAAGACAATGTCAACTATCTAGCGGCAAACACCATCACCATCCTGTTTTTCACCCACTGCCTTACCAAGTTCATTTACTTCGCAGTGCAGTCGAAGCTATTCTACAGGTGAGAATTCCAATATTTCTCAGCATTTCTAAGCCTAAAAGCGTTGTCCAGGACTCTAGGCATATGGAACCAGTCCAACAGTCACCCGATTTTCCTCGAGTCCAACAACAGGTACCACGCCTTGGCTTTAAAGAAGATGAGGAACTTGCTCTACATTGTTTTGATGGGAACCATAGTCGCCACTTGCGGTAATTTATTGGTTTAGTGGTAGTTTTGGTGTTGCTAATTGTGGTGGCGCAGCTTGGACTGGAATTACTTTTGTGGGAGAGAGCGTGCATGATATTAAAGACCCGGATGATGAGAATAGCACCATACAAGAGGCCATTCCGAGGTTGCTGGTCAAAGCATGGTACCCTTTTGATGTCATGACAGGGATGCCCTATTACATCATGCTGGTATTTGTGTTGCAAAGAAGTTCTCATGCAGCTTTTATATGAAAATCATTAGGTTTACCAAGTGTACTACGTCCTCTTCTCCCTATTTCATGCAAATCTACTAGACAGCCTCTTCTGCTCTTGGTTGATATTCGCCTGTGAGCAACTACAGCACCTTAAGGAAATTTTAAAGCCCCTAATGGTAGCAATACCCTATATTTCTCCAACTCAATGTAATTTCTTGATTATCAGGAACTATCAGCTTCTTTAGACACGTACGTTCCCAAAAGCGCAGACTTATTTAAGTCACCTGGAAGCGCCTCATCTCAGGACAATCTTGTCGATAACGGTACTGAAAATCTCAATAAAAGCTTCGAAATAAAGTTAGGAATATTATAGACTTTAACTCGAAAAACGATGAACTGAAGGGCATCTACAGCACCAGGCAGGAACTGGGCAATTTACACTTTAGAAGCGGAGCTCTGCAGACCTTTGGTCAGGGGGGAGGTGGGGTAGGCCCTAATGGCCTCACCAAGAAACAGGAGCTATTAGTGAGGTCAGCTATTAAATATTGGGTGGAGAGGCATAAGCACGTAGTAAGGTAATCGCTAATCTATGTAAGGAAGCTAGTCAGAAAGTTAATGGATGTCGCAGATTAGTTACAGCAATTGGAGACGCTTATGGTGTGGCCTTGTTGCTGCACATGTTGACTGCTACCATTATGCTTACTCTGCTGGCTTACCAAGCCACCAAGGTAGGTATATCAGCAGAAAATTCATGGCAGTGGTATTCTTGTATATTTACAGATAAATGGGATCAATCCCTATGCGGCCACAACTCTTGGCTACTTGGTCTACTCCCTTGCGCAAGTGTTTCATTTCTGCATTTTCGGGAATAGACTTATTGAAGAGGTCTGTGTGATAAGTAACCAACAAAAGGGGCATTTAATGATATGTTTTCCAGAGTTCTTCTGTGATGGAAGCAGCATACAGCTGCCATTGGTACGATGGATCTGAGGAGGCCAAAACTTTCGTGCAAATCGTCTGTCAGCAGTGCCAGAAGGCTTTATCTATATCCGGGGCCAAGTTTTTTACCATTTCTTTGGATCTATTTGCTTCGGTAGGGATGTTAAGTAAGCGTGGGAAATATGAAGCACATGAGGTGTTTGCAGGTTCTTGGTGCCACAGTGACCTACTTCATGGTGCTGGTGCAGCTCAAGTAATTATTTACGTCCTCATTTGGTAATTTAATCAAAATTTTGGTTGCACGGCTACATACGTAAAGTAGACATTTTCAAGGAAGTGAAAAGATGCTTCAGAATCCTCTCTATGATTTTTCATCTTACATTTAGCTCCTCTGTGATATGGACTATGTTAATGGAATTTTTTTCGTCTGAGTTGAGTCTTTTTCATTTTTTCAATTGGAGATGGCTCCTTAATAATACATTTGTTGTTGTTAATGAGAGATTTTTGTAGGTGTTAACGTAACGTTAATTGTTAGTTTTAAATTATTTCATAGTCTCTGTTTGATGCGCAAAATTTCTTAGCTCCTCATTTGAATTCGTAACTGCCCAATAGTTACGAATTATTATTTCACTTATTATACAGGGTTGTTCATCAACAATGGCAAATCTGAAAGCTGGAGAAACTGCATGCTAAATTGTGACCACTGGCGCAAACATGCCTCATTTGAAAGTTGCTAATTTCGGAAGTACAAGGTGGTGAAAGTTATGTTTTTAAGCGTTGAATCAGATACGAGTTGCAATTTACACGTTACTCATCGGAGACGCAATTTATGACAAATACCAATGGCATTTATAGTCACAACTTTTTATCCTATCGGGCTAATAAAATTTGATTTAAAATCAGACAGGGCAGTGGTTTTTCCATTATTTATGTGTTCTTAGTTCATTTCAGTACCTCGATTCGCTTAAGAGAAAATCCATATAACGAACGCTGTGCAATATATACTGATTTAATTCAGCCGAAAAAAACATAATTTCAAAAATTTGGTAACAATTTTCAGATTAATGGCGAAAAAACGAATTTAAATTTTGACTTCAACGTCCTGTATATCCTTCAAACTTTTGGAGGTGGCAGGTTTGTGTTAGCACTCACTATTTAACATGTAATTTCTCCAAATTTCGCATTTCCAATTGTTAACGAATCACCCCGTATAAAGTCTATTTTTTCTCAAGATAGACACGATCCAAATAAACGCACGCGCACATTCACAGCAAAGTTATTGAACAGGACCGCATTTAGGCTCTCTTAAAATAGAATAAAGGACGTTATGTGAAACGTTGTCTGAAGACGTTGTGCTGAAATAATTTAATGAATTAAAAGTTATAATTAAGTTATAATATGAAGATGTTAACAAATCACAAACAGCAATAAATAACAATTGATAATATGTGTGTAAGTGCCTACGAAAGCAACGAAAATCAAACTGATTTCGATCCTGCAAAAAGATTCAAAACATGCAGGTGTAGACCAATCAGCAGCTGTCCACGTGGTGGATGACGTGTATATTGTTTTGATAGTGTCTGTCTTGAAGATAAATAGTCTATAGGTACTTTTATAGGTAACTAAATAAGCATAAACGTCATAATGTTTATTAGGCATTCATTGTGTCTTATTAATAATTAAATACAGGAATAAGTGTACTTACTTAAGTTGCATATTTGTTAAAAGTCCTAGCATAAGTTAATTTTATTGCACAATATTCTTTAAGGAATTCATGTCAGAACTGGTGCAAACTAAGTTCACTCTAGGTAAGTAGCAACAAAGGGAAAATAACGCTAAATACCAGAGCCATCGATTGAGTACAGGGTGTCTGAAATTTGAGCCTCCACATGTGAAATTCTGAAGCTGAAGCAGGATCTACTGATACCATATCATAATTGAGATACCCCGAATTAGATATATTTATCTTTTAATAAATAGTACAAGAAAATTGGTTTAAGATTATAGTGTCAGATATAGTTTAGGGCTGTTAAAATATAGTAGTTTTTAAACCAATGTTACGTTATTATTTATCTCTCCACGATATCTTAATCCATTGATTTCCCCAGTTTCACAGGTTCAAATGTGGAATTTATCTATATTACCAGAACTGTTAATTTAGTCTCTGAAGAAATGGTGTAAAAAAGCTTTAATAAATGTTATTTATCAAACTGAACTATGTAAGTGTCTCCTTAGAAGATCTCTTTGAACCTATTTGGCAATGCTCCAAAAAATTATATTTCATTCCACAAACAATTTGGATTTAAATTACGTTACAAAAAAAGTAGACAGTAAGTAATGGAAAAAAAGTGCATCTTCGAAATAGTTTATCATGTTCAGCACCATTTGTGTAGCTTGGAGATGTCGTGCAAATGACTAACTGATGTGTGTAAATCAATATGAAAAATTGGAAAAAATTAATTTATTATTACCACTCATAACTATATAAAAATATGTATAATTTAAGCTTGGAAGCGTTTGCGAAAAATAAAATGAATGGGAAGCAAGTTACCTCTCTCTCCCTCCTCCGGGGTTCGGGGATGATGCATCCAGGAGTCACCACGTGGAGGTGCAGATAGATTTTTGACTTACATTAACCGGTGCCTAATTTTTAAACGCTCAAAAATTATAAACTAACACCACTTCTCATAAAAAATAAATCTTCTATGTAATAATATAAATATATAAATGTATTCTCTACTTTCTTGTCTGTATTGTAGTTGTGCAGGTTCTTCAAGATAAAATTGCTTCTCGAAGGGCGAATGTTTTACTAAAACTTCGAACCTCAATTCCTATAACAAACTCGAAAGCGTTCGATGATTATTATAAAGTTCCATTTTTATGCCTCTGGATATGGAGCAAAATGGATGTACTGCTGGTCATCGATGAAATTGTATTTTGAATGTGGGAGCGGAAAACGAGACGCAAAAAAACTAATAACGGTTATACGTATATCCGAGATGTCCATTTCTGGAGATCAATCATGGCTCTCCTTGCAAAAATTTGTGATATTTCCACAAAACTGCTCTACTGACCCTGAACGTGAGTTAGTTGATCGTAATCAGAAAAAAACAACTGAAATAAAGATGTGAAATATAATAAGAAATAAAATTGATGATGGTTGTCGAAAAGCGATCAGTCGGATTTGAAATATGTTTTTATATCTACATTCTTGGCATAAGAGTAGGCCAGGACCCCTTGTTCCTATCAATGGTAAAGCGTCTTGCACCGTGCCATAAGGCTACAACGTTTTAACTATTTATCTCAAAAATAAATACCAACTACTTACTTTTATTCTACAGGATGAACATAAATGAATACTCATTAATGACCTTTTATTAAAGCCCTTTATCCATATCGGCTCTATAAACTGAGCGTAAATGCGCATTATTTCTTTATTATCATCCGCCTCAAATTCAGATCTTCCCTCTAATCCCCCCCACCACGCATTAAAATAGCAAGGCAACCCTCCCAGCTTGTAATCTGCCATTAATCTAGGAAGCGGAATTCCCAGGCAAAGCTGCTGCAAAAACAATCGATATTCGGAATGAATGTAACCTGTGGCTCCATCTGCCCTCCCACCCCGCAACCCTTCATTTCAGCCCTGACACAATCACAAGCAATACATTCTAACCTTATTCTAAACGTTTTTATTATTTATTTTCTAATTGTTATTCAAAACTATTGGAATTTGTGGCGCTACGCGGACTCTTTTGTGGATTTTAGGTGGAGTTTTAGTGATACTTTTCGGGAGTTATGTGTTTTCGAGGAATGCGGGAACTTTAAGTGTCCGTTTACACGTTAAAAAAATCAATCCTTGTTGCTCAAACTATATTAGGATTTTCTTAAGTTCTAGCAGCAAAACAGCCTTAAATTGTATGATAAAACTGTTGTTTAGTTGTTATATTGTGATTGTTAGCAATACAAAACCCATTGTGATCCTGCTGAAGCAATATTTTTCGAAGCATATTATACACACAGTAGAGGCAGACCAGGGTGAAGAGTTTTCGAAGTTTAGTTCCAAGAAAGGTGAGTGCAAAACAGCGTTAATGATTTTTGCCCAAATCCTTTTTCTTCAGTGATAAACGACCGCTTAGCGCTAATGTTCCTAGTAATGAATTTCTTCCCCTAGACTCTCCATCATTGGACATAAGAAATTGAGTCTTGGCCCCATTAATCACCCTGCGGGGTTTTCCTTTTATTGCCATTCAATGAATTAGGAATCCATAAGCTCCCACTCTGTAAATTCATTGGATCAGGTACCGCAAAAAGTTTTGTTGTTTTTTTGTTATGTATACTATACGGGGTGTTCTGCGTGTATTTGGGCGTTCTAGCTCATTTCCAATAAAAAATGTCATATAACTAACGGTCTGACTTTTAACTGTTTTAGAGATATTCGAAAATTACACTAAATATTTTTAGTTTGTACTGTTTGCAAACAATTTGTTAATTGCCAAAAATTGGATGAAGTGCATATTAACCGTAAATAACATAAATAGAATTTAACTAATTGACATGTTTAATGCAAAAACGGTTCGAAACGTCCCCCCTCCTTTTGAATACATAATCTGTTTCGACGTGAAATCGAATTAAGAGCTCGACCAATTTCCCGCGGATTTTCGCGCATGGATTTGTACGCTTCTTGTACTGGCCTTATCAATTCTCTGGAGTTGATGTGTTGCGAATACACTTGAGAGTTTAGGTGATCCCAAACGTAAAAATCAAGAGGTGTAAGGTCTGGGCTTCGCGGGGGCCATCTGACAAGATCATAGCGTCCTATCCATCTGCTCGGATAATTTTGGTTTAGTCACATAGTCACCTGTCTATTGCCATAAGCTGGACATGCATTTCACTGAAACCGAATTCGCTGCCGTACTAATAATGGAAAATTTTCTAAACGAGAGTTAACTCGGTTTGTAAAAAATTTAGGAAACCGTTCTCATTCAACGTATTCATAATAATAAATGGCTCTAATAAATAATTTCCGATTAACCCTAACTAAAACTTAACTTTAAAATTATCTTGATAATGCAACCAGCAAATTTCAAATGGGTTTTCGTGAGATCAATAATGTGAGTTCCTTAGAACAAAAATTCCAGCTCGCGTAAATGTTGCTTCATTCATCCATTTGACCTATTTCTCGAATTGTCTATTTTTTGCGTACTTTTCTAAATATCGCCGACATAAATTGACGTGAATTTCTTTGTCGCCATCTAGTAAATCTTAAACTATATGTTGGTAAAATGGGTGTCGACCATTCCAACGAAATGTTCTATGTATCAACGTTGTATATGGTACGTGAAGTCTTCTCGCTTCTTTACGTGTGCTGGTCATAGGATCTGCATCAAAAATCCTAAGGATGCTTTCTACTACATTTTCACTTTGGCGTACATCACGAACTCCATCTGAGCGACGGGGAACGTGGCCAGTTTCCCTCAAAGTTTCGTAAACTCTCACAAATGTTCTATGATTGGGAATTTGTTGTTCAGGAACTCGACGTTGATACGACTTAACCGCATCAAGTGCATTACCATTAGCAAAACTATACATAAAATTCATCTCCGCATATGCTTCGTTATAATTAGAGATAATGCACGTTGATTTTATTTTTTTTAGCACATATGCAAAAATGTCGTTAAAAATCAATAAAAACATAAAATCTGAATATCTCTAAAACAGTTGAAAATCGGAAAATCAGAGTTATATGACATTTGTTATTGGAAATAAGCTGTAGAATCATCCCTTAAAATATTGTCCTTCATAGAGCACCTTGTATAATAACTACCTTCACTCTCCAAAGCCTTTTTCCAACGTGAGTCAAGGTCCGGGATTTCTTTTTCATAAAAATCGGTTGGTTTAGATGAGGAAAAATGTTTAAAGGCTGTTTCCAAGGTGTTGCGGCCCGAGAACGTTTTTCTTCTCATACTGTTGTCCAGCGCTCCAAACAGGTGATAGTCAGAAGGGGACAAATCGGGAGAATATGGCGGGTGATATATAGTTTCCCACCTAATCGTTAACAATTTTTCTCGTGTGATTTTTACTGTTTGAGGGCGAACGTTATTTTGAAGGAATAACGGGACTTTTCCATTGGCAAGAAAAGGCTGAAATTCACGCAATTTTTCATGGATTCTATCAGGTGTAGATATGTACGTCGGAGTAATATTGGGAACATTGTCGATAGGTAAGATTAATTAATTAACAAAATATAGAAGCACAAACTAAAGAATTTACTACAATTCAACCGCATCTCTACTCTTTTATATCTCGATTGCCCATCCTCTCCCTTTGTCCTTCCTTTTCAGTTCTGAGGAGGTACTTAAGTTCAAAAGGAAATTCCCCGATATTCAGCCATATAGTAGCAGTGGTAATAGTAACTTCGTTCAACAGTGCTTCATCGCTATATGTCTCTGTCTGTTTGCTTGTCGTTATCTTATTATTAACTCTAACACTAAAAGCTTATGCACTACTAATTCTCTGATATCTACATATCTGCTGCAATTGATTCGCCTTGATTAAGGAGCTCAAAATATCTTTAAAAGTCCAAAAAGCCGTTAGCAAAACTTTCTTTAGGCGTAAATCCTTCTTAGGAGACATTTTTGGTGGTTCATCTTTAGAGTGCCATTGGTAAGACCGTCTTGTGTTGCTATACAAAACCCATTGTTCATTACTTGTGATGATCCGATCAAAAATGGTTAATTTTTTACTCTAGATAAAAGAAGACGCGATGGACAAGCGATTCAACCCAATTGTGGTCGGTCAGTTTTTGAGGAACCCATTTATCCAGCCTTTTTGTTTTACCAATTTGATTAAGATGGTTTTTAATGGTTGAAACATTCAGCTATGTGGTTATTTCTGCACAAGCTTAGCGTGGATCAGCTTGAAGGATTTCGATCAGGGCGTGATTATCGACAACTTCCGGTCTTTCACTTCAAAGTTCATCCATGAGGGATTCATCCCCGTTACGAAATTTTGAAAACCACAATTGCGCCTTTCCATCTGAGAGGGCCTTCTCCCTAAACATCTAGCGCAGTTTACGTGCTGCTTTTGTAGCCGTTAAGCCTAGCTTATATTCGTAAACCAAAACTGAAGGAATTGGAGTCTCTAGGGCGAATAATTTTCCTTCGGACTCAAAAGATAAACTGGTTAAGTTTGAATGGCCTTGTTTGCTAACAAAACTAACATCTATTAATCCCAAGTGAGCCTGGTTTGTTAGTCATGATGGTATAGAAGTGTGTAAAAATCTATAGAATAGAATAGTGTGAAAATGAGGTTTTAAAGGAAGCGAGAGGACTTTTTGCGTACCTGATACCAGTGAAATAGCCTGGCATTAATTAAGCGGTGCTCCTTGAGTCGGAGATAGAAAAGGAGCAATTATTCATATGTGTGCACCAATCTCCGTTCCTAACAAAAGACTTCTCTCCAAAGCTACACCGGTCGTTCAAGCATTATTAAGTCGGTTTAACTTGTCGTTAGCCTTCGATTTTGTTGGTTTAACACGCGATATACCTCGCAAATGGAGCTGGAGCTTGGTTTATCGAACATTGATACTTCCAGCAGCACATGTCTTCAATTCCATTCGCCGCAAGTTTACGTTTACACAAAATTGATTTTCCGAACTATTCCTTTATTAAAGGAATTCCCAAGAAGTTATTCGGAAAATCGAGCGACTTCAGTTAAATCATGCAAATACTTTCGGCAAGATTGTTCAAGGAGCAGCTATGAATATTTCATGGTTTTAATTAAACATTTCGGCTTGCGCCAATCGGGCCCGAAGAAGAGACATGAAACCCACAGATATCAGTGGAAAGTTATGGAATTGCTGTCATCCCTCCTTAGAGACTTTGCTGCTTTATTGACGCCACAATATCTTGGTTGCGAACTCAAGGTGAACTTTTCCCAAGAGTCAAAACTGCGTTTACGCCACAATTAACGCTCGAGTTTAGTCTCGAATATCGCTGCCGCTTTAATATTCCTATGAGCAAAAATAGTTTTTTCAGTGGAAAAATTTCTCGTTAGATATACGCGAAACAAACTTCGACAAGGCAACGTCTAAAACTAATCTAACTACCCTTGGATACCACCACCGCGCCTTCGCAAACTTTCCAAGAGATATCTTCATAGAGACGAACTTCCTAAAGATTTCCAAGGAATTTTATTCGAAAAGTTCCTAATGAAATATGCAAACTGGAAAGGAAACTTACACCATGGCTATTCGTTAATAACTTCCTGATCTGCTCTAATGCGATTTAAGACGTTTCGGTCCGTTTGAAATCTCCAGCTAAATTTATCTCAATTAAACTTTGAGGTCCGACAACAATGCAAACGATTTCATTAGAGAACAGCCTCAATATTGAAGTTTATTCCCTGTTAACCTAGATAAGCGAGTCGAATAATCGAAACTGCTTTATTGTACTGTATTTATTCGAGGAAATAACTTCCGGAGCAAACCAGTAACATGCTATTTCATCGTTAGATATGCAGCACGTGTTTGCCACAACAGAGCAAAAGAGAGAGGAAGGTTTTATTTGATTTCCGTTCGAAAATTATTCAATTTTTGTTATGGGAAGTTAGGAACGGTTCAGCCGAGCAGTCTTACGTGTGTTATCATAAGGTGGCCGTCGAACGGTGTTGCCGATTGGCTCAGCTCGACAGACGACTTTGGAGCCTTTTATGAAAAAGTTTTGGGTCGCTCAGACGCGGCGGTTAAACTAAGATCCGGGTTTCAGGCGGGAAATCTGTGCTCCCTACTTATCCTAAATGTCACTGTAAATTTCATTAAGTGAGCAGCGTGTTTTTATCTTCTCAATTTAGGTTAGTGAGCTTTCACTCTAATGGGCACCCAAAAGGATCCTTCATCGTCATGTAAAGATGCGATTTTCATCAATGGAGGATGTCTCAGAAAAATTGACAAATCAAACATAATCAATACAAAAACGGCGTCTTAACAACGCAGCCTTGGTTCAAATGTAACTTTTCCCCATTTCGCCTATCGGAGCTTAGTTGAAACTTTATAGTGCTACCTTTCTTTTTTCCTTGAACAATCTCGCCCGTGCTCGACCACTCAAACTCACCAATTTTCGAAAGTTTCCCAGTCCCAGGCGATTTCCAAAAATTGCCATTTTCCAGGGAACTTTCGAGAGAAACTTAAACAAACGGTTACCCGATTGCCAAATCGGCGTAAATTGCCGATTAGCCGAAACGTGGAAAGGCGCACACGCAATTTCCAATTCAAAGTTTTCGCTGGGAAAAGCGGGAAAGTGGAAACTGGAAATGCAAGTTGTGTTTAGTGCTTCGGCTGCTTTCGACGTATCAGTGTCGGCGAAACGGAGAATACCGAGTAAAGCACGTGGAATTCGAAAGTTCGTTTGTTCGTTGAGCGATCGTTTTGTTGACTTTTTACTGGTATTTGTCATGGTGTTATTGATCAATTTAGCACTTCACTGGAATTTTCCTTAAAAAAAATTCATTTACGTGAATTGATAGTTTTGTTTGGAAAGTATTTTGAAGATAAATAGGCTGCAATTCACGTTTCGCATTTAGGGTGATTTATGGCACGCCAAAATGGATAACTTCTCGCTTTTGTTTGGAATTTATGATTTATACACTTTTGGGTGACAACAAAAAAAATCTTGTTATTTGTACGTGCCCAGCGGAATTTAACATGCGCCCATTTTGTTGCAAACGAATTTGACTATTTTTGCCGAATGGAATTTTCTGACGTTCACTTTATTATATTATTAGAAAATGGAAATGTCCTAACTCGCCAAATAAAGCAACCTCAGCAAATGCAACCGACATTTCACGAATTCCAAATGAAGCCTCATTTCCAACTTTTACTCCTCTTGGAGGGCGCATTCCAGGCATGCAGCAGCAGTGTCTTTGATCTTTCTGTATTAGATCAGAATGCTCCTTTTTATGAAAAAAAGTCTCTATATATTATTCTCTGTGTGTCTAAGGAATAGTGCCTTAAATTTAAAAAAATCCCTGCTGTAAATCATGTTTCTCTGCAGGGCAAACTAATAACTGCCAGTTCCTTTCGGTTCGAGTTTAATCTGCCAGTTGCGGCCGTTTAAGAAATTGTATTATTAAGCAAATGCCGACAATAAGCGAAACGAACTTTTGCCTGCAATGCTGCTTTTAAGTTTCCGTTCTTAATCCTTTTAAAGCGGATTAACTAATTAGATGCTGGAAAGCTGTTGCCATTATTTACGAGCTCTTTTGTCCATAATTTCTCTTAAAAAAGGAACATCATAAATTTGAAAGAAAACAATTTTTTGCTACGATTAACGATGTGTTTATATAATGTTGACGCCATGCGATGAGCGTAGGGCGCACGGTTAGTCATTTAGTCGACTTTAAACTAGACTGTTTTCGCATGACCCGAAAGTGACGTACGGATGTAAACGTAACCAACGGAGGTAGCAGTCGCGAAAACAAATGCTGACGCATGCGTGTGTTTGGGTAGACAAATGGCTGTTTCCACGGCACAAGGCAATTCTGAAAATAATTGCTATACATAAAATAATGTATCATTGCATTGGTCAATGAGGTCCTCGAAAATATATCCTTGTCAATACCTTAACAACCTGTAAGTCTGCAGATCCGCAAAAATTTTGCAAGATGTCACGAAATGTCAGAACCATCCCTTAGTTGGCCATTGCAAAAGTGATCATGCGCAAATTTGCATTAACGGCAAAGTGCCGGATTTCCGCTGCGATGGCCCGGGTTCAATTTCCAGTCGGATAATCGGATAATAGATTTAAAAGTTATATTGTCCAAGAGTTTTCTTGCTGTATGCATTGGCAATAAATGTCAGGTCGAGTCACGGATGTTAAATATGTATGGAGGCGTTTAAATCAGCTGCATTATTAATAACTTCAGTCATATAAACTTTTCCAACTTTCTGTATTTTTCACGTTCAGAAATTCTCCTTTTCTTAGTACATCACTTGTTTGATTCTGAGGCGAAAAAAAATTCCCATCAATACCTAAATTTTAGAAATATCGCGCTCGTTTGTCGGTTCATTCTTGACATTTTCCTGGAACCTCTCCACTCTTAAAAATGAAAAACTTTTATTGCTCCTTTTTGTCCCTTTGTGGCGATTAGTAGTCCTCAGCCCTGCAGGCGCTTATTGTTAAAATGGCAAAAATTCCCCGATAATAATTATTCAGCTTTCAAGCGTTTTCATTTGATTAAATCAAATGAAGAAATATTTCAGATTAGTTTGGACATAATTTTTTATAGAACTTCTCAAACATTGAAAATCACACCTACATCTTGATATTGACATTTAACATTTACATTTGACTTTGACATTTCATTTCACCTTGATATTGACAACATAGCTCTAACACTTTTCATGGTCAATAAAGTAGGACCGCAGAAAAGCGAGTGTTATAGAGGTAATTAGTTCAAATTCATGTACTTCAAATGTTTTCAAAAGTGAGGAAATTTTGATGTGACATTCTAAATCTGGCTTAACAAATAATCTGTGAACCTTATAACATGATATCAATAATTTACACCAAGGAAATATGTCATAATTCCAAGGCGTGCCTAGAGGAAAATAAGTCCTGAGCGTATTATACCTTTCAAGGCAAATTATTCGAAACTAATTTTACAGGAGCTCTTTGTTCAAAAACGTAATTGGATATTACACTTTTTTATATTTCGTTCCTGCACAAAAAAGCCTCCTCATTTAACAGGAAAAATACTGCCGATTGGAATGAGATTATGTGCTTGGGGATCAGGTACGCTACCTGGCAAAGGGAGGATTTAAAACTCTGAATCTAGCCATGATGAATGGTTTTTATTCTGGCATAATATCAAGCAAAGAAATAGGACAGAGAAAATTTTCTACGTTATTTACATCATGTCATGCCTTATCGTTTAACATTTATCGTTAATAATTGACATCAAGTTGTCATGTGGATATGATCAAAAATTGGATCCAAGTGTGTTATTGCTAAATCGTGAGTGTGAGACAATGTGCAGAACGTAGAAAACTGAATTATCGTAGTGTCCGCCAAAGTTTTTATGAATTATTGAGAAGTAAATTTTAAATACTAGTGGGATTTATCTGTGAGTTTGTGGAATTTACTGACTACGAGAAACCCTGAAACTTTCAAAGTGGCCGACATACCGGAACCGTCTCAGCCGGTGATCACGCCGAATTCAAAACGCCATCTTGGTAAGTCCTTACTTTTCCCTTTCATTAACAATTGGAATCGAATGTCTTCTGTGTCGGTTTTCAAGCGCGTCGCTCAGAAAGGGCAATTGACATCGTTGGTGCTAGCAAAAAATTTCCATAGGGAGTTATCAAAATCTCTGGCTCAGATTTTCATTCCTCTTATCAAAAATTTGCAATTAATTTTCATGTTTTATCTCATACATATTCTTCACTCAAGGTTTAAATTTAGTGCTGCGTTTGCAGTGGTTGTTGGGCGAATGTCAAGTGCATCCGGCAAGTCCGCTGCTTCACAAATTGACTGTCCAGTAGCGTTTTGCAGTTGTCGCACCAGGACAACGTAAAGGTACCTCTATTCTTACATCATCCTTGAGTTAACATATGGTAGAGATAACTTCGCGCCCCTTCTAGTGCGGCTACAGTTAAAAAACACGAGAATATAAATGGAGGGTAGATACTCTGAGTGACGTAAACTACTCGCCGGATGCCCCGACACTCACCTGGTAATACTTCGACGTCTTTACTAGAAAGTATAACAAATGTAAACATTGTAAACAATATAATAAATTGTTTTGCATTAAAGCTTAATATTCAGCATCCAATTGTTTACGAAATAAATTAACATTAATCATAATTGATTTCGCCACCTATACCGATTATTAATTAAGGCTTAACAGCTCCCTTTTGGAGTAATTATCAAGAGGTCAAACTTTAATTAATACTCCATGCTCAGATCTAAAGGCGTCTCTACCTAACTCAAATAATCCTACGTCTCCCCTGTTTCCGATAATTCGATTAAGCTTTTATAGCGTATCCTAGTAACATCCTGGTACTAGATATTAGCTGGCAAAGTCTGATATTTTCTAGGGCGTTATTAATTCTTACTCTGAAATTGATTTACTGTTAATAGCTTAAAGATACCTGGAGCTTATCAATTATTTACCAAATCTAATGGCACAAGCAATTTCATGGAGATCAGGATCTAGGCTAGTATCGACAAAATAGGAGGTGAATCATAATGTTTATATTGTCTCTTTGGTTGCGGTAGATTAACGTGACGTTGCTCAGCCATTAGACACCAAGTGACCGTTTTCCTTTCGCATGCGGTTTTGTATGACATACGCTTTATGAATTCGGGCATCGACATCGATGCCGAATTACGGCCGCTCGCATTGACTGTCCTTGCCTTATTATGACATTTCGCGCATCGACATCAATGCGGGATTACTGTCCTTGCCTTATTATGACGTTTGATACCGTGTTAGACAGACGCAGGTGGTTTTCTTCGGCCATGTTGCCGCACTCGAGCTTAATTGATGAGCGGAACAGATTGACTCCATTTTTATATTTTAGCTTCATCTTGCCATTCCCAAGCAAAATAAAAGAAAAATATAACAATCTGCTACAAACCTGTGCAACGTATTTTCATTATTCCATATTCCTATACGATCAGAGCCCTGGTGCGGGCGCTCAAATTCACTACATGTCAACCGCAACGAGAATAGCATGCGATAGGAAAACACCCCACGGTGTGATTCTGACTAGAGATGGGGATAGTATCGAGAGTTTTCCTGGGATTATCGATTGTCAGATTGAAGCTTAAAACTGTATCCCATTTCTGATCTAATGCACTGTCAGTCCCATCAGCCACAGATGGTTGGTCACGTCTCGAACTTTGAATTATTCAAGTCTAAAATAAATAGACGCGTCCGTGTGTAAAGCTCATGTTTCTTGAAATCCTTTTATACAAAGCTGAACCGCTTAAGATTTGATCGAAATCGTTCCGCAAACTAGTCCTGTCTAGTGATAAAATGGGTCTTTTTCACACTGAAGAAAACAATTCATCCTCGGTATGAATAATGCAGGAGGCTCGATATACGGCCAATCAGCTGTGATTGATGCAAAATTGAGATCTATTATTCCCTCAAAGAGAAAGAAGTTTGTTATAGGTCTTCGGGAAATTTCGCGGGGAAATTGAGTTACCGCAGCTGCAATTGCAAATCGAAATTGAACCGTAATTGGAAAGTGAGATAGACAGGCTTCTACATTGTTTAACATCCTTGGGAATTAAGTAAAGAGCGGAAGAAGAAGTTTTCTAAATCAATCAATTTTTTAAATTGCCAAAGTTAGTTGACTAGGACAATTAAGGTCAATGAGGCGTGTTTCAATAGCGGGAGCTAGTTACCTGGTAATAAAAAAGGAATTTCACTCGTTTTAGCTAAATAGAGTGTCCTTGAAGAACTGATACCGGATTACCCGGAAAGTTGCCCCAAATAAATTAAAGTTAAACGGGATAAGGATACAACCACAATCGGGTGGAATTGCATGCTGAGCCTGATTTCAATAGGAGCGATTCGGAGAACTTGGCAAATTGTTTTCCATTAAAAGAAAGGCCTGTCGAATTAAGTTTTTCTTGACATTGCACAATGTCTACATAATTTACATTCTACGTGGTAGCTGGACAATTTGCAATGTTAAATATCGATCACATGCCCCATGCCTACTGCAGTAAAACCATTAACTGCATTTTTGGTGCGTCATCATGGGCAGTCATTGTTGATCTTGAATTTTAGATTTTATAAAGAAAATTAGTTATGTATATAGGAAGCAACATTGCATGTCCCTCTTAAGGGCATTTTCTAGATTGTAGTTAAGAGAGACTTTGATGTTAATTTCCCATTCAAGTTTTGCTTCTTTCTCCCATACTTCTTGAGGTTTTTTTTTCGGAAATAAACGGCTTGTACCGCAAGACTCCCTACAGGGAGCGACCTCATCATTCACCCCGTTTTTACGAACCGTTTACTTACATACATATTTCTTTAGGTTTACGTTTATTTTCCTGAAACAAATTATGCGGAGGTCTGTCTTATAGGCCAAAAATAAAACTAACACCTACATGTTTCTTTACTTCCCTTTCGAGGGCCGACTCTAAAGGGATTAATAAAAAAAGACTTATCGGAATTGCGGCCGAAGAAAAACAGAGGAAACGCATCGAGAAATCTGCTCTGTTGGTATTTTATTGTTTCCCCAAAGTTCCCTTTAGTGTTAGCTCTTCGAGATAAAATTGTTTCTCGAAGGGCGAATGTTTCACTAAAACTTCGAACCTCAATCCCTTTAGCAATCGCGAAAGCGTTCGATGGTCATTATAAAGTTCCACTTTTATGCCTCTGGATATAGGGCAAAATGGATGTACTGCTGGTCATCGATGAAATTGCATTTCGAATATGGGAACGGAAAATGGAAGGCAAAAGATCTAATAACGGTTATATATCCAAGATGTCCGTTTTTGGAGATCAATCATGGCTCTCTTTGCAAAAATCGTATTTTTGATGTTTCCACCGAATGCAAGACCGACCCCGAACGTGTGATGCATAATCGTAACCAGAAAAAACAGCTGAATTTAGAAAAAGTGAAGTCCAAAATGGCGTTCATAATAAGAAACACAAAGTTTGTGATAGCTGTCGGACATCGAAACTTCGGATTTCAAATTTCGCATCACCACATTGTAGAAGAGGGAAAATTGCAATGTTAAGGTGTCGGTTATCTCGAACTAGCTGGCCAAATAAGCTGAGGAATAAATAAAAACGTTTCCTAAAATTGACGTTTTTTTCGAATACTTTTTAAAATTATCGGAATTTTCCAAATTTTGAATCAGCTTATTCTTGAACTCCAAATCGCGTAACTTTGCCCCAATTGAATCGATCTCGCATCTTTTATGAGTTTTATGAGACTTCCAGAAACGGACACCCCGTATATCTATGTATAGATATATTCGCTGCAGACCTCTAGTACTGACATTTAATCTTGAATTATCTTAATTATCGATAGTTCCCCACTAGAATGCATCCTTGTGCATTCTGCCAATAGGAAGAGTTAGGGGGATATAAATTAACTAATCGCAATAAGGGTTCAACCGCAATCCGTGTCTACGGTCCTACTATGAATCACAATTGAGCTTTTAATTTGACGACTATAAAGGCAAATCCGGCCATTATTTCCAGTCTCCAGACACGAGAATTGCAAACTAATATTTCCGGTTTCAATAAAATCGAAATAATTGCCAATCGAGAAACCTTTGATTACGTCCAAAACGGCCACATCAATTTACAGAGCCGAGTAACGAGGTTCCGAATAAAACTCGGTGTTCGTTAATTATTGGGGCACAAATCACTTTTGTCCATGTTGAAATGCGGAGAGCGGTCTCATTATTCGACGACAGGGCGGCTGTTTGAAAAGGTCCGAGGTACACTGTTTCGTTTAAATCGGCTGAAATTTACTAATTTATTAGGGAGCGCACACAGGGTGACGTCATATGTAGAAAGAGAACAATTGAATACTATCGACCAAGTCATCTTTGTGCAATTTTATACAGAAGCAGAAGCTGAAGCGGGCTATTATGTCGCTGTCTATTGCAATAAGCTGTTATTCATGTATTCAGCTGGATTTGATATTCCGAATATCAAAGATATAGATTTTAATGTTACGGGATTATTCTCTTTGATGCGTACGAAGTATATCCATATATCTACTTTGTGTAAGCAGGGCTTATGCAAACAGAGAAAGGCTTTCTTATGAGATAGAGATAAAGTTTATTTTGATATTTTCAGACAAAAAAATTTCCAAACCTAACCTCAACTGAAAATTGCTACATGTCATCTGTCAATATATCTAGAATTAAAAGCACGTCTTCAAACAAGTACAACAACGTCCGCCATTTTGTCAATATTTTCTAACGTTTTGTGTAACTCATTTTCGATGAGTAGAAACATATTGTGCGCATTATAATGATGTCTAATTGAAAATTCTAGCTGAAACGTTAATTATAAACTTTTAATTACAAACGTTTATTCGCAAAATGTTCACGTCAATCTCAATATCCCGACCAAAGTTTAAAGTTAATTTCGAGAGCCCGTGGAGCTACAAAAGCTATCCGAAATTCGATTCATTATCCTCTGTATAACGCTTAAAACTTGGAATTCATTATATTAGTTGGCCGATATTAAGAGGGACTTCAAAGCTATTTTTATCGCGGAAATTCCGGACTGAATCAGGAAATATATCTAAAAAAAACGTTGCTTGCCACGGCTGGTCAAATGCAAAGGTGATACGCTGTATTTTTTATTTTTACTCGTTAAAAACACAAGTTAACCAGCAAGATGTTCATTAACTATAGGAAAAGTTGAGAACTTATCGATGATCGAGTTCCCTATCTAGATTAAAAAAGTTAATTGGAATTCCATACAAAGGTCGCTTTAGAATGCTAGTAAAATTGCCAATTTTGCCGGCATTGAAAAACAGAAAAATGTATAACTTTCAAAGGAGCTGGTCGATACATTAATCCTCTGCATACAGGGCTCAAAGCAGAGGTTTGTTAATTATCATGTTGTCTTCGCAACAGGTTACCATTCCGTGTCTAACTTCTGTGGCGTGGAGATCACGTATATGTACATTCACACTTACAAGGGTCTCTTATGTGTCAATTTCGTAAGAACCTTTCGGAGAGCAGTTTTTCTAAATCCATAGCGGTTTATGAAAACGTAAGCAGCGCGACATTTTGGCCTTGATTGTTTCGAATCAGAGCCAGTCTTAGTAAGTCTGGCGCCCTGAACGAGATTTTGAATCCCCCTACCCCCAAGAAAAACTGCCGACCGGGAAAATCCGCTCTTCTTTCTGATCTGCCACCCTGAGCAGTCGTCCAACCTCATCCCCTATAAGGCCGGTACTATTCTTTCCTACAATTTGGATTTTAAAGGATTTTTAAAGGCTTGACGTACGTTTCTTGACAATATGGCAATCAAGAAATTCTATACAGCGTTAACCTGATGAGCAAAGCATAACGATGCTGCTTGTATGTGTCGACGAAAAAGGACACCAAAGCTAAAATTTCTTGTACTAATAGATAGATTCTTTGTTTCGTTGAAAAAATCAGTAAAATTGGACCGTGCGGGCTACAATTTAAAAATAAAAAAAGTCCGTCGCTCAACCTCGCCTCCCCATAAGGCCGATACTGCTTCCAATTATACATTTGCATCTCAATCGTGCCAAGCAGTCCGTCTTTGCGTATTAACGCTAGCAAAACAAGCCGCCCCCAATTTGATCATAGTTCATCGATATCGCCTCATTTTATACAACCACAAAGAACCGTCGGACCCGCCGAAAGACCTGTTCCTGGATTAAGATGTTCTAGTCGAGTAGAAAAAACGGCAAAAAACGGGAATCGAATCTCGAGAGCAATTCGAATAGAGAGGCTCGAGTGGGACTTGACATAAATATCCATATGAAGATTCATGGATATGCCTGGGGCAGCACAATCCAGGGCAGGCTGGTTATTGGCGAGATGTTATTGATCATTTCTGAGAATAGGGACCATAAAGAAACAAGAAAAATGCCTACTTTGTCAAGATGTCAAGTTTCGAGTTAGCTTTATATTCCAGAAAAACCTTTTGATTCGAGGAAAGTTGTCCTCATAGAGGCGTTTACATTCCCTAATTACGGCAGCTCTTTCGCGAGTCTTTCTGTGTGCCTGGTTTCAGTTAGATGGCCCTAATTTTATTAAAATCTCCTCTGCAAAGGCTCGTTTTTGTACAAGGTCCCCGCTATTTCGCCGACGACAGTCGGTTTAAGAGACACAGAGCGATTTCCAGTCGTTTTTTGCTTTCAACTTGATTAATTTAAACCTAATTAAGCTGCTTAAAAGCACTGAAAACGTCAGAAGAAGATGCTTGCGAGAATTCATTCAGCATCCTGTCAGGAAACTTTTGATGTGCCTTTGATATATTTCTTATTTCTATTCAGAAATACATAATATCGTATAACATTATAAGTCCGTGGTACTCAATACCGAATAATGCCTTTCCAGAAACGGCTCCTATTCAAAAATCTTTACAACGGCAAAGGAAATTTTAAATTGAATTTTTCGCATGACGAATTCCATCCCTTATTTCGTAAGACCTCATACATTTTCAAGGATCATCCACGAAATTGCCTTTTAAGGACGGCAATAATTCCGTTTTGCCTTCCTATCCCTATATAGACGCTTTTTATGTATGTTTTTTGGTTTTGGTACGAACAAGCTCCCCTCCTCCCCCATCTATATAGAGGCAATTTAGTTTATTCGCATTAAAAACGGGAAAAGGAATACAAAAAAATCGGGTAATTGAGGCTCTCCGTTGAGAGGTTGTTGCAGCATAAAACTCCGAGAGCACTTTTATGTCCTCCGTTTGAAACGATTGAAACTGAAAAATTGAACAACAAAGAATGAAAATTAATTTTTTTAATGGAAGAGAGTGCGACAACACAAAGATTTAATGTTGCCGTTTCAGAGTTGGATCTGGATTTTCTGGAAAGACGACATCACCAGCAAAATGCCACAGATGTTAAAGAGGAAGCGTGCTCTCCGGTGGAGACCAGCCCAGAGTACATGGATCTCATTAAAATTATTCTCTTGGGAGCACCCACCGTGGGAAAGACCAGTATAATCCAGGTTAGTCCTAGGAGTTAATTTAATTTTAGAATTAATGAAACATTACTGCTAGAAGCAAAACTAACACAGGGCGTGTGGATTTGAGGTCTTTGTCAGTCTTTGTAGCAGCGTAATTAAACCAAACGTAATTCCTTGGGCAATTAAATTAAATCCGGCTACTCCTTGCTTTAGTCGTGAGGCAGACATGATACATATGGAGTATTTCAGTATGAATCTATACGCGAATTCTATTACATAAATTAATTCTGTCGGTGCTTTGTTTAGTATATTGTTCAGCGAGTTTCAAGCCAACGTTAACACGTTCAGAGTAAATCGGCAGAATCAATTTAATATATGTACCATGTTTCCCCGAAAATAAAACCTAACTAAAAAATAAGCTTCAACCACGCGACTCAGGGGTATTCCCTTTTCCAACCTGCGTGTCGGTCACTAGTGAATGATGGTGTGCACAATGTGCATACCATTAACTTGCTATGCACAATTTTAATTAGTTCGCATTCATGTGGTGTTTTAGTAACGTAAGTATCATCGTTTTCTGTAAAGAAAACAAGTTGGGAAAATACCGAGAAGCACAAGTGTGGATCAAGTCGACGATCATTATTGTTTGAATTGGAAGACTCTGAATCATATAATACTTGAATGGATTGCTAACAGAAGACTAAAGGGTTTGGTTGCTCGTAGGGTTGATATTCAAGCATTTGCTCTTGCAACGGCACCACAGGTAGACATACGGCCAGACGAACATGCATACCCATGGCGATCCTTTAGGTACGAATCCTAACCCGAAGCATAAAAAATGCTTTCGTAAATTCGCAATGTTTTATTCCCATACACGCGGCAAATTTGTTACTGTCTGCATTGATTTAAATGCAATTCATATAAAAATACCCCCTAAAGCTTCAATATGCGATAGTTTAAAGCCTCGCTCATATGTATACATGCTTGAAGGTCATTCTTGTGAGCAGGGAATTTTGCTATAAATAAAGCCACTTTTATGTGCAAAAAAGTACAACAATCTCAATAAATCAAATATGAATAGAAAATGCGATACACAAAGAAGCTTTAATGTAATCTATTGCATGATATTGTGACTGTAATATCGTGGTGGTACTTACCCCTAGTAATATTTTCATTTTATCAAACCAACCTTCCACCTTGAGACAGTAGCGAGACTGAGAGTGAGACTTAGATTTATCATTCCATCAGTTTCCAAAAAGCAGGTTTCCTCTATGCCCCTGTGGCATACTAAAGTAACCAAGCTAGAATTCCCCCAATTTAAATGCATGCGTGCTACTCAAATTCCAAGTTTGTATTCAAGTTGTAGCTCTTTTTCTGTGTATATAGGATGGGAGTATACGTATAAAATTCAGGACTTGAGATGAAACCAGTTCCGTTTCACTACATTTGAATAGATTAATCAATGGAGTGCCAAGGAAATCCTTCGCCATATTGTCATGAATTTGGTGATCTCATATTATGGATTACTCAAGGACAACTCTTCCAGCTGAAAAGGCCGCATAATTGGAAACTCATGCAGAAAACTGAATAGTCGGCGATAATATAAATTATTAAAACCCGGCTATAATTAATTTCCAGGCTTTAAAATATGGAAATTTCCTGGATGCTGCGAATAGTTTCACCTCTGCTGGTTCGAATTAATAATACGTCGTTTTTGTTTTAGCTGTGCAGCTCATTTAATCATTAATTGCTGATAGAGTTCTCTCGTTTTTAGTGATGGAAAAACTCTTGTTTTCCACATTTCCACGAGGGGATTTTGAAATGACGCCGTAAAGGACATCCCCTATGAAATGTTAACTAGACAAGGTATTTTCGTCGTTCCTCGTACGCGAAGTAATGCTCCATGAATAATTCAGCTTTAATTTTCCAGGCCGCTCATCGTCTTTATGATGAATGTGAGAACATAACCTTCAGTTTCCCGAAAAACACTAGTCAACTTTGTGTTTACAGTTTTTGCAATGTGTACTAACAGGGGTGCAGTACATAATGTGAAGTTATATTGCCTGGAAGTCTGGAAGTAATCCAAATCCAGTGCAAGTCGATGGCAAAATGGCTGGCGCCAGTCTGATTTTCTTTCATTTTGATCTCGCTTTAGGGAAGTCTTTGTGTGCGTTGCAGTTTTTCGATAATTTACGATAACACAAACGGGGACCTGGTTCGACTCAAAAATTACTTATAAGAAAGTCAATTTTCTGCTGCATTCCGAGTGCGCTATTAAGCTGCAAATAATGCTCCTAAACCGTCGGCATCGGTTTCTTCCCGCAAAACTGAGTGCCTAATAAACCACCTGCCTCGTTGCCTCTGCAATTGACGCTCGTTTAGGAGCAGGAAATTTCCTCGAAAAATGGTCTTTTGCAAAGGAATTTAGAAGAGCACGTTCATGCGTTTTCCACCCTTTTAGGTCACGCGCCTCACATACCGAGAACTTCTCTATTTCAGCCCTGATATCCGGGGAAGTTAAACCGTTTTATTTAAAAGACGTGTTTAATAATGCTTTGTCGACGGTTTCGGGTTCAGGTTGGTTGGATAGTCCCGAACGGAAAGGATTTACGGAAAAGTTAGATTAAACTCGCGTACTTTCTTATATGCTGTCCTCGTGCTATATGTCCCGTTGGAGAAATCCAATTTAAAGTTTTTCCACACGTAAGTCGTAAAAGAACGCTCGTGTGTTGGAACGTTAATGATGATTTAACCGTACGTTCGGTGTTATAGTTAGTTCAACAGGGATTTTCCTGCCGGAAAATCTCCGAGTTGCTGATGCACAAAGTTTAATCGCCTCAAAGTGAAGGAAGTTGTGAATACAACATAATTTTCAACCTTTCAGGGTGATTGAAACGGACTTAAGTGTGGGAACTTGCGGGTAGGGTTCAGTCTTCCATAAGCATTTCCGAAACATTAACTTATAATTTAGAGCGGAGGTCGCAGGACAGCATGCGGATTGTCTATTTAAAGGCTTTATAAATCTTGTTTCTTTGTTGTGGTCAGCATTTTTCCCGCTGGGACGAAATTCGCTACACAAAACACTCAATTAATTCCTTTAATTGGGACAGTTTTTCACTCTAAGGGCGCGTTTTAAAAGTGATTTGAAAACCTCCTCTTTGTAAAATTACTTTTTAATTGCATTAGTGCAACATTAAAAAAATGGATTAATGCGTTTTCTTTTATTCTTCTTCCGCAAGAGAAGTCAACAAGAGTTCTTCGTCCCCTAATTTAGCATACAGTTACTTGGGGAAAACCGCCCTCCTTAATGAGATTTGCGTGGCCCTCACCAGTCCAAAGATGCGCTTTTCGAAGATTTCCGGGAATAACCTCTTAAGGGATTGACGCCTTCATCGATTTGCTCGTGGGGAAAATCATCTCACGAAGCGTTTTTGTGTGAGGGATATGCAGGTTTTTCTAGGAGAGGTTGCAATATGCGTGCAATTACAATTCTATTAGATTATCGGAATTGATCTTAAGCTTTTCCGGCTTGATCACCGTGCAAGAACCTTGGGCAAACCTTGGCAAACCTTGGGGGACATGTATACCTAGTGTCCCAAGCAAGTCATTTGTGTACATAATAATTGAGATAAACTATGGACCTGAGCCACTGTCTTGGGACACCTGATAACAGCTTTAGTCAACCTTAGTTTAGCACCTTTTCATGCGAAATTTCAGTTCTAGAATTAACAGAGCTATTTAAACGCATACAAATGTGTGAACTAAATGATGTAATCTGAACTAGTGCAAACTAAGCTATAAAACATAAAGAGTTAGGAGTGTTCTCTGCTGAAATTCCATTATATCTGCTTCGTATTTCTAGAGGAATTCGCATAATTGAAACTTGGAGTATTGTGTTCCGTGCCGTGCTAATTTCATATGTGTATGTATGTCCAAGGTGACTCAAATTCGAGAGTTTTACGGGGCATCTCAGTCAGGGCCGGCCCTAACAAGTATCGCAGTGTGAAATTTTTAATCACCACCCGTTTACCGCCAAGAAAAATCACCGACCAGAAAAGTCCACCGCCCTTCCTGATCTCTGCCACTCTGAGCAATCACCCAACCTCCTCCTCCTCCTCTTCCTACTCCTCCTCCCCCATGAGGCCGGTACTTATGTCAGTTGTTATTAAAATTGGAGACATTTTGATTTCGTTGAAGTTTGCCGCGCCCTCTATACTCCAGTTATCCAACAAAATAATCGCGTTTTTGAAGACCATTGGTGAGACGATTCAGAATATTTAATAATATACAGGGTGTCCTATTAAAACTAGTATAATTATAAATAATTGCGTCTAAACCATATAACGAACAAAAAAAATTACTTTGCCACTAGATTCTACGTCAGAAACTGTATCATAATCAGAAGTTCTTAAAACACCCTGTATCAACGAAACCAAGATGGCGACGATTTCTGTGTCACTATCAACTTTTGATACATCAACATCGAAACACTCTTCAGTTGATAGTGCTTGTGTCTGTTCTGTTTGTTATAAGCTCCCTTATTGATCCACTAATTTCAGCAATTCGTCCTGAACCAGTTCCAAGAAGACTACTTGCCCACCGACCGAAAGTACACATATTACCCCACGGTAATCACCAATGAGAGGTGGTACAAAGTGAAAATCTCAGACCTGCCGGTGATTCCGTACTTTCCAGTAAACTCATTTTACGAATGGGCCAACTACAGGTGAGTCCTTCATCACTCTCACTCTCATCCATTTAATCTCCCTCATCAGGTATTATGGCCTTCGCAGCGCCACCGCCTACATCCTCGTGTTCGACCTTAGCAATATAGACACCTTCCAGTATATCAAAACCTTGAGGGAACAAATTTGCGAGAGCCGCAACATGCAAAACGTGCCAGTTTTAGTTGTTGGCAACAAGGAGGACCTGATTGTACCTGATGAAGCTCCGGCGGCCGGCTCGAAACCTGCAATTGCCAATACAAGCGAGGAGAAGCGCAGGGACATAGTTAACTTGGTGAAGAAGCACTGGAAGTGCGGGTACATAGAATGCAGTGCCAAATATAATTGGAGGGTGATGCACTTATTCAAAGAACTGATGAATATGATTGAGAATGTTTCAAGCAGGGATCAGAGTCCGATGTTAGATAACATTCAAGAGGCGCTGGATAGGAATAAGTGCGTTGTTATTTAGGGGTTGTGTATGTTTAGGGGTAGGGGTAGGGAGTTTTATAAGGGGGCTTGGCAGCTGTTGAAGGGGAAAAAACCTGGGAAACGATTCTAAATACCTATATGTACGTTTTTGGTATACAAAATCATTTTTCTAATGCTCACAAGTAGTGACACTTTTCTTAATCAAAAACGATGGCTATACGGGTTTCATGTCATAACTAGTTACATAATGAAAACAGGTGCCTTCATTTCGTAACTCAGTTAACAGATGAAATCAGTAACAACAGTGGTTGCTGCAGTTCTACAGATAGACGTCGCAATTTATATATAAACTATTTCGATACTTATTAATTAAAAATGCCTGCCAGCTTGACTAATAGTTTTATAATATTTTTCTTGACATTAATTTGGCTATGCTTCAGTTGTAAATCAAGCAATAAGTGAAAATATGTATACTAAATTCTGATTAGGTACTTTCTTGTTTTACTAACATTACGTAATATGTGCCAAAAGTTTTAGAATTAACTTTATAAGCGTAGTGGACTGGCAATAATCCACATGAGATATAATTCTGGCTTTTCCATGGAAGTTTGGGTTTAATTAGATCTATAAGGAAAAGAAAAAACTGTGTTTGCTTGATTTCTTATATTACTGCTATTATTATGAAAGTACGTAATTCGTTTCGGTTGTGATTTATAGTTGTTAACTTATAAGCGAATATTAGACGGAGTAAAACAATAATGTCTATGCCAAAAAGTATTACGGTTGTAGCAAACAAGTTCTAATAACAAGTGATAAGTTACGTTGGTTAAAACATGGGAGTTTAATTGATAAACCTTTTCCCTTTAAATAATATACAAAGATATTCATTTTATATTCAGTTTAACAATATTTACATTTTCTACATATTTTATGACTATGTGTACATAGCACCTCCCTACTAATTTCTTAAATTCCAGAGCAGATGGAGTAAATGAAATTCAGTTTAACTTACGTTCAGCACAAATGTCAAAATCAGATGATTTTTGTGGACTTGAGACGTATGTTGGGACTAAGCCAAAGAATTCTAATTTTAATTTTTGAGAAGTGAAATCAGATCTCATAAACTAGCAGAGTTTCTAAACTAGATAGTGGAGGGATTTAGTGCAGTTTGAACAGACCTATCACGTTCGCCTATCGCTGCGCTTTGGTGTTTTTGCTGGTGCAAAATAGTAAAGAAAAATGTCTTCAAAATCAGGTAAATATGCCCCAATTATTAATACAAACAAATTCTATTAACAAAATAACAAAAAGGACATAAAAACTCATCTGTCACTGTCAATCTATCGCCAAACACACATTTCTAAAGTTTAGGAAATATCCAAAACCACCCTTTTCTTCTTTTCACAAATTTTTACCTATTTATCCAAGGGTGGACATGTCTAAAGTAAGTTCTTTCATTAAAGGTGTTCTGACCAAAGAAGTGTTTGATAAATTTAAAAAAGCTTTCCTTGCTGAAGATAAGAACCTGTTGGCCCAGAATGTATGCACCAAGCAGGACCCGTTTGAGCTAGCTCTCAGCCGGAAAGTTGTTGAGAATACCCAGCATGTATTTAACACCAAGGTAAGGCTAGTTTCATTTTCTAGTTGACATGAATTTGAGAGTAAATGGGGTCACTTGAGATACTGGAGTAGCTCCATATACATATGCTGAGCTTAGATACTTGAGTTTAATAAGTATACAGATTCAAGTAATTGCTTTTTGTGTGGTATTTTTCTCTCTAATGCATTATATGGAAATATAGCCTTGAATTTATTTATTCAAGATGTGTGCAATTCTATTTGTCATATATTTATTTGTAGATTGTTTGATCAATGAAATAATTTAACTAACAAGAAAAGTCTGGGTAAATAAGTATAGGTAACCCTCCTATAACACAGTAGATAAGTTCCTAGAAAATGTCGTGTTGTATGAGAACCAGAGTCAGTACATAAAGGGGGGTTACGTTCCGAAAACTTATTAAAAACAAATATATGTACAACACAAAACAAAAAATATTATTTTAATGTAATAAATTTCTTCGTCGTCGCTGCTCAGTATCAACCGAGAACGTTTTTTCGGTGGAATGATATCGCCTTCACTTTCAGAACTTTTTTCTTCATTTAAAGTTCTTGCATCTGCTTTCCTCTTTAAAAAATCTGTAATTTTGCTTTGCTTGTTGCTTCTTACAAGGCCATTGTAAATTTGTCGGTATGGAGCTAGACAGTTTTGCAGCTCTCTTTTGAATTTTTGTTTTCTTTCAGCGGAAGGGTTTGCATTCAAGAAAAATAATTCGAGATTTTCAGCTAAGCTTAGACTATCTTGTAATTTTTTTAATGTTAAATTATTAACTTCACAATCTTCATCAGTACTAGTGTCCTCAGAATTGATTTGATTTACGTCTTCGGATGCTATTCTCATCACATCTGCTTCGTCAACTTCTTCTTCCACTAATAAATCTTGAACGTCCTCATTAGCCATATCCACAAAACTTTCACCTCCAATTGATTTGGCGAGTTCTAATATGCTATCAATTTCATTTTCTGGCGATTCAGGTACGTCTTCTATTTCAACTGAAGAGGGCCATATCTTCTTCCAACACGCATTTAACGTTGAGGTTTTCAGTTCTTTCAGCGACAAAGATATGATGTCGATACAGTGTTTGATTGAAAATGTCTTCCAAGCTTCTATTACATTAATTGATTTTGAATCGGTTACATCTAAAATCCACTGTAATGCTCTTCTTATGTAATATGTTTTAAAGGTATAAATATTACCTTGATTCAATGGTTGGAGTAACGAAGTAGTGTTAGGTGGTAGGAACAATATTTTAACATTGGGATGATTCAAATCTTGTGGGTGACATGGAGCATTATCTATTAGTAATAGCGCATTGAAGCTCAAATTCTTTTGCCGTAAATAAAGTTCAACGTTTGGCACAAAACAATTTAAAAACCAATCTTTAAATAAATTTGCAGCTACCCAAGCTTTTGGATTTGCTTTCCAATATACCGTTAAGGTGTTTTTATTCACGCCTTTAAGTGCACGAGGATTTAAAGATCTATAAACTAGCAAGGGTTTTGTCATAAAGTCCCCCGAGGCATTACTGCACAAAAGTAGCGTTAGACGATCTTTGGACACCTTAAATCCGGGTGCAGTTTTTTCTTTTTTCGATATAAAGGTTCTATTGGGCATTTTTTTCCACCAAAGCCCAGTTTCGTCGGCATTGAAAACTTGATCTGCTGTGTATCCTTGCTCTTCTATAATGTTTTGAACTTTTTCTGGAAACGTTCTAGCAGTTTCATGATCAGCCGACGCAGATTCTCCTTGAATTCTTATGGTATGAATTGCAAAACGCTTTTTGAATTTTTCGAACCAACCTTTACTTGCCAGAAAATCTGGGTTGACAGAGGATTCTCCATGTTCTTTAAGGTGTTTGTAAATTTTTAATGCTTTTTGTTTAATGATATTACCATCCAATGGAATTCTTTTTTGACAGTTATCATCAATCCAAATGCTGAGTGCCTTTTCTATCTTCTCAATTATTGGCGCCCGGGGGCGAGCTGCACATTTCGCGTATGTGGAAGATCCTGCAGCAACTGCACTTCTTATTTCTTTTTCATTTTTCTTAATAGTTCGGACTGTTGCTTCATTCAAATTAAGACTTTTTCCAATGTGAGATGCTTTTTCTCCTTTTAAAAGACGATCCAAGATTTGTATCTTTACTTCTAAAGAAATAAATTTCCTCTTAAACGTTGTTTTTTTATCTTTATCGGACATGGCTTGGGACTGGAACTTAAGTCTCAAAGACGAAACAGTTACTCTTTAACACACTTGGTTTCACTACTTGCTTAAGTTCAAAAATAAAATGTAATCGTATCCTAAACCCTCATACGACTGACCCAGTGCATCGCACTTTATTGCAGAGGTGAATTCCCTACATAAATCGGGGTCTCCCCGATGTAAATTGGGAATTAACCATCGCCAAGAACTGTTTACGTCATCCAGTGTTTGCTGTATTTTCCGCAACACTGTATCTTTAAGACAGCAAGCCTCGACGCGGCTGGAGAAATACAGTGTTGCATTTTCTTATTGTGTTAGAGCGAAACCGTGTTATAGGATGCCGTGTTGTAGGAGGGCTACCTGTAATTGATGAAATTGCATTGTCTTTTTAAGCACTTATGGGTGTTTGAGAATAAAAAAGCAGTTTTACTCATTTATTTCAATAAATTTCATATATTTTTCTAGTCCCTTTAATTCCTTTTTAAACAAAGAATCAGAACTAAATAATAAATAATAATTGAATATTAATTACTTGAAGTTTAAATAAGGATTTATGGAATAGTTTGGCAACATAGTAACCATTTGGTTTAGGTTCAGAAATTACACTAAAATGCAAGAATCTATGAGTCCTCCTGGACTCTAAACTGCTATGATATGGACATATCTCCAGCAACACTATGAAAGTCACATAGATGTGCAGAAAGGCCTATGGCTGTCCTTATGGCCTCAACCTGCAGGTCCTTCACTCTCTTCACTGTGTAGTGTACAGTGAGAGGGTCATCATGTAATAATAATGGCTAATTCCTAACATAGTAGTTCCAAACTTCAAGAGAAATCATAATTTGATTTTGTGACTCACAGATCAAATCACAAAGCAATTTTAATGAAAATAAATGCTTGATTTTAAATTACTTCTTTCCAGAATTAGACAGAACTACTAACTTTTTGCTAAGGCCCTGACAATTACTGATGTGCATTTATTACCCAATAGTATAGACTCTACTCGAAAAATCTGTGTTGAGGTGGATGGTTTATTGAATCTCACCCACATTTAGTAACCACTTTCACATGTTTTAAATAATTATCATTACTTCTATCATTCTATTTATCAATTCATTATCAATCTATCATTACTCCTAAGAGTGCCATCCAGCTCCTTAAAGTAATATCTGCAACTAAGTCTCAAGTGGAGATGAAATAGACATTGAATCAGTATTTTTTTTGTGTCATGAAAACTTACAGGTCCTCACTCAAAAAAACACAAAACAATGCCCCAATTTATTATGAACTGGTTTCAGAAAAGATAAAAAAAACCTAATGGATTCCAAAGATGATGAGTATCTCTGATGCCTCACCAATTGGTCTCTGAAGTATACAATCACTATTCACTTTAGATATGAATGTCAGTGTTTCATAAGACCAATTCAACTGACGATTAGTAAACACCCTAGACATTTACATTGGAGCACAAATGTTCTTCACATGCCGAGTGTGCTCAGAGAAATGTATTAAGTTTGTCTTGCTGGTATTTAACTGAACTAGTATCCCTCAGTGATTAAAAAGAGGAATTTTGGAGGATTTCATCCAATCTTCTTGTCAAAATGGTGGTGCTGGTTGAATGATTTAGTTCAGGTTGCGATGCAAAGTTTTGAATTTTATATAAAGTTATTCTTAAAATTTCTTAATGCAATAATGAAACGCCAGGTTACTCCACATCTCACGACTTTTTATATATTTCAATTTTCCTTATTTTAGATTGAAGCAGAAGCCAAACCGATGACTAACCAGAAAAGTTCAGGTCGTTGCTGGCTATTTGCGGCCCTGAACGTCATCCGTTTACCTGTTATTAAGCACTTCAATCTGGAGGATTTTGAGTTTTCCCAGGGTTACCTCTTCTACTGGGACAAGCTAGAGCGGTGCAACTTCTTTTTGAATAACGTTGTGGAGACAGCTAGGAGAAACGAGCCTGTGGATGGCAGGCTTGTTTCGTTCCTTTTATACGTAAGTTAATATACAAACTGTAGAAAAATGCCTTAATAAGCTCGACTATAGGATCCTACTTGTGACGGAGGGCAATGGGACATGATAGTAAACTTAATCAATAAACACGGTCTAATGCCAAAGAAGAATTTTCCAGAGTCTTTTAGCTGCGAAGCGAGCGCTAGAATGAATCAAGCCTTAAAGAGTAAGGTGAGTTCGAGTAATAAACATGTTAGCCCAAGGATTTTATAAATACAATAGAAATTATTGGTTTATAAAGAATTTATGGCGGTTGTATATCGTCAACCAGCTTCGTGTGGCTTAATAATTATTGCGAGATTTGCACGTTTTAAGTTCTAAATATAACGCGTCGCGTTTAACTGATAAGTCTTTATTGGAATTCGAAAGTTTGCTTTAGATAAAGGTATGTCAGCATTCCTCGCTTATGTTAAGATTATCAAGTAATACCATGTGAGAATGACATGGGGGTTAGCCGTAAATTACTTCTAAGATAAGCGTGAGAAAACGATAGAGGGTCGTTTATGAATTCCTTAACATAGGCGAGAGAAAAATTGATGATGGGTCAGGGAATCGTGGGAAAAAGCCTGGAATGTGGCTTATCAATGCACTTAAAAAAAGAGGGATGCGCTCGGGGGTGGATAAGACATATGTATCGGGGGGCATTCCGGCTTGGTTCTTGACAAGTAAAGGAGTATCTCAAAACTTGCTTTGTTTTATTTTTTTCTTTTCATAACGATACCGAAATCTTACAGGTATAATATTTGCATTGTATTTACTAAATGATTTTATCCAGCTGCGAGAGTACGCAAAAGCCATAAGAGACTTAATTCAAAAAGGAGGCAGCGATGGAGACGTGCAAAGTCTCATCCAAGAGCAGATGACCAATGTTTATAGGATCGTCGGAATTTGCTTGGGTTAGTTCTAGCTTAAATTTCACTACAAGACAGGCTAATTCTTGTTTTTCTCTTTTCGATTAGGCATTCCCAATGAAACCTTTATTTGGAACTATTATGACAAAAACAAGGCGTTCCATAGCGTGGGTCCTTTGACTCCCAAGGAATTTTATGACGACCACATTAAACCTTTGTTTAATGTTGACGATAAGGTATTGTTGGACCCACTTAAAGATCTTTGCTTAGACTTTATTCCCAGGTTTGTCTGGTCACCGATCCTAGATCAACTAACGACTACGGTAAAGCCTATACCGTGGACTGTCTGGGCAACATGGTGGGCGGCAGAAGGTGCATTTACAATAATCAGCCGGTGGAGCTGCTGCTGGATTTGACCGCCAAAAGTATAAAAGAAGGCGAAGCTGTGTGGTTCGGTTGCGAAGTGAGCAAACGCATGGCTCCAAAACTTGGAATTCAGGACTTGAATGTGTGAGTTTTATTTTTTTGTTGGATTGTATTATTGGGTACCGACTGACCGGTCGGTCTGCTAGAATAATGTGTTTCTGACGAAGACTGGATTCAAAAGGTAAAAATATGAAAATGGGTATCTTATGTTGCGACTTGAATTTGAAAGTTCAAAGGGACTTGTTACTCGCGGATTTCATTGGGTAAATCGCCTGTTATGCCTATGTTGGCACTTTTTTGAAACAATAATTTTTTTATGTTTCCGTCCTACCCATCTTGTATACTAATGTCTTACTTTCTGTTTTGAGTGAACGCATATTATTTCACAGTCACAATTTCCCGCTTCTGTTCGGAGTGGACATTCAAACCACCATGAGTAAAGGAGATCGTCTGCTCTATGGAGAAAGTGCCATGACCCATGCAATGGTCTTTACTGCTGTGCATACCGACGTAGGTGCTTGCTTTTTTCATATTTTTTTTATAAATCACGATTTTCTTTGCAGGAAACAGGTAAAGTAGAGAAGCTTCGCGTGGAAAACTCCTGGGGTGAGGAAAGGGGAGAAAAAGGCTACTTATTGATGACCGCTGACTGGTTTAAAGAATTCACTTTCGAGGTGGTGGTGGACAAGAAGTACGTATCTCAGGAAGTGTTGGACGTGTTTAATCAGGAGCCTATAGTTTTGCCTGCCTGGGATCCCATGGGCACGTTGGCGTGCTAGTTTTTTTGCTCAAAAGAAAAACTGAAAAAATAATTAACTGTATTAATGGGGTGTTTAATTGTAATTTTATCGTGCTTTGTCGAGGCCTGATGGATTTCCTGAGTACCTAAAGTTTATAGTATAAAAGACACAAATCTTCATATACGGGGGCTGGCTTAAATCTCACATTTGAAAAACATCTGTACAATAAATGTCCAGTTACCAGTTGCATCACTTTACCAATATTGCTCAGCTTCGTTCAATTTTCTAGAGTCTAGGGCATATGTATCTAGTGTTTTTATATTAGTGAATGCCATATCCAACTATATATATATTTCTATTATTATTACTGTAGAAGATGATTTTTTAAAGTGTTGAAAGGGGATGTATTGAACCGTTTGACTATTTAAATTGATTTTTTAGGATATTAATATAATACAAGTCAAATGGAACGATGTTCTACCGTTGTACCGTGAAAAAAATTTTTTGTCATTGCTACACAAAATTCGTACATTTATTCGCTAAGTTTTGACAATAATTAAATAAGAAATTCATCACCTCTTACTGTAGCGTATTTATATCCTAAAATTCCATTTTAAAGTCAATCGATTCTGGAGATATCCTCTTAGGACAATTTTAAAAGTTGTCCTGTACAGTCTTATTTGCAGTTAATATTGTTTTAGTTTAGATGTAATGAAATTAGTCGTCAACTTTAAGTAAAATTAAATATTTAGTTTTTTTAAATGAATATTTGTTAGTGTCGCCATCTACTAAGTAATAGCCAAATTTACCTGTTTTGAGACACAAATTTCTGTAATTTATTATAGTTTTCTGCTTGACAGTTTTTTACGTATTTTTTAAATATTCTGTTAGATGGAGAAACAGTGTGAATCCAGCTTCTGATAAAAAATATTATATATAATGCGAAATAAATTTCACTCCTAATTCAATTCTATAGTTAAAGGTAAAGTACAGAAGTTAAAAAATGTGTGGTTTCGGCTTTATGAAGAGTTGCGTGATTTCATTAAATCTAAAGATAAAAGTTGTAAATTAGTCGCCTGAAGAGATGGTTAGACGATACCAGTAATAAAATTGTATAAAAGTAACGGAGTGTTTTAATTGTACCGAACTATAAAATTTGTTATCTATATATATATATAATATGGCAGAGAAAATCGGTGATGTAATTTTTGGTAATGTATAGGCCATAATATGTTTTGGTCCCAAAAATCGAAGTTCGATTTGAGTTTTGACCATGGAAATCAAACCCGTATCGTCCACCTACTGCAGAATTTAATCTCGCCGATATCAGAGCACTCGATTTTTTACTTAATTTTTTAGTGCAAAATCGTTATTGGTTTTTTAAGGCAGCATTTTACTGAAATTCAACGTTTTGTATCAGGAGTGCAGAAATGCGACGAGGTATATTTAGCTTCTGATAGATTTTGAACTATTGTTGGATATGCCACAACGAAGTATTTTACACGAAATTCGACGTTTCGTATCAGGAATGCAGAAATGCGAGGAAGTGTATTTAACTCCTGATAATTCTTCCTTCGGTACCAAGCTGTATCGTACGGCTATGGCGAAACCCAATCTAGCCGAAATCAGAACACTCAATTTTTACCAATTTTTTTTTAGTGCAAAATCGTTACATACTCCATTTACTTCTGAAAACGAAGGTTTTTGGAAATTTCCAGTGATGTACATATTACTATTTCTGCATTTCAAAGCAATTTTTGGCAATTTTTTTCATGGATTGGGCAGGATCTTAAAGTTCGACCAATGACAAAGAAAGCAACGTAAAAAACATTTCATTTATTTAATAAACGATATCAATTATTAATTATAAGTAATTCGATAAAAGGCAGAGCCCGTCGGGTTAACAAAAAAATAGTTCGAATTATTCGATTAGCTTTAAAATCGGATGTCAGAGATGGCAAGGGGCTCCCCCTTTTTACATTTTATAAATATAAGGCTAAAGTAGTAAATTTCCGATGAATCAGCATCTGTATTAAACCTAAAATATCCCAGAAATACACTTAATTATACAACAATACGCCTAAAAATGAAAATGATGTATTTATATAACAATTACGTCATTTTCATTCATTTTATAATAATTACATGATTTTCATTTTATTAGATAAATATTTACAGTGCGCAATTTACAACTACTATTAATGGGCTGTTCATAACGTCGCTTCATGTAAACCGAAAAAATAAATTATAAGCAAAAAGTTCTAAAGTGAATCTATTCGAAACTTCAACTAAAACACTGTTGACGTCTTTGGGAAAACGACTAACTAAAAAATCGAAATGTCAATTTAAACTAAGCAACATAACTGTACTCTTCGCTAGAATGCGGGGTCCTCTCGATGTACTGTTTATCTATAAGAGATTCGATGCACTTCTTTATGAGGGGCACACTGGGAGCAAAGGACACTTTAGACTGCGTATAAACCTATCAAAAACAGTTAAAAACTTTCCTTAAAACTGCAATCAACTTACCTCTTGTATCAACAAATTGTGCTTGAGCACTTTCCGAGACTTCATTATTCTCACAATAGCTGCTTGCAGGTACATTTTGCGGTCTTCCTCGACGGAGTTCATCGTTTGCTCCACTTCATGAGGCGTTTCCTTTTGGATAGCGGCAGTGATCCGGAATTTTGTTCGCTTATTGGAATAATCCATGTTCAATCTCAGGTTTGTCTCTGTCTCGTCTAGTTCCTAATTTAATTAATGATGTACAAAATTGATTAATTGATTGGATGAAACTGTACCTCTGTATCAGCTAAAAGCAACTTGGAGTCGACTAAACTAGTGGCGTGCCTTTTGAACTGCTCCGAATTGAGTTGCAGAGTTTCTCTGATTTCTTTGCAAGATAATTGGTCAGTCTTTTCAAAAAGCAGAAGAATGGCCATTTGGAAGGTTTGCACCGTTACTACGTAAGGCTTTTTTAAATGACCTTAAAGAGAGTTGATTACATATAGTAAAGCTAAAAACACATGTGAAATTTCATTTTTACCTAGCTTAAGTTCGGCCTGGCACAAGTGGTGCAGCCAGGTCAATTTTCGGCCGTTAAATCGATCGTGATAGAAGGTTTCAAACTAAATGACAAAAATGTTGCATATTAATGTTTCAATGTACATCAACTTTATTTATTTTTATTTAATGAGAATGATTTCATTCAAAAAGAGTTATTCAGAAATAGCAACTTAAATGGAAGTTATGGTGAATGTGCTAGAAGATTTATCTCCGTTTTGCATCTAAGGAATGAGGAAAGAAAGGAAAAACCGACATCAGTTAACAAAATTAAGAAACTTATATAAGCACCAAATCGAGAAACAACGACAATAAAAATGACAAAAAAATTTTACTTTGTGGTGAATGCGCGAAAATTTGTTGACCAAATGGGTTCACTTGACTCGATAGGAGAGAAAAATTTCCAAAAATCATCTATTCTAATAAGGACACGTCAACAAAACATCAACATTAAATAAAATTACAAAAATATCATTTTTTACTGATAAAATAACTCACCATTTGGACGCTCTTTTCCAGCTGCTGAGGTAAGGCAAAAGAAGTAACTACCGCCTGCCCCAGTGGCCACGCTCCCGCTTGTAATACATAAATACCGAAGTTGATCCCCAAATCTATGTCTTTTTGCTTTGTAAACGACTGGAATTTATTATTTAAATCTGCCGAGACCGACATATCTGTAAACATCCTGTGCAGTTTGCTAGTAAATTCGTAACCACACGCCTGTTTCAGTCGATTAATCATGGCCTCCTCAGCGTCCATGCTTTGGGTCTGTTGATGGATCAGTCTCTTTGCCAACGAGCGCGAGTAAAATTTTTGGAAAACGTCTTTATCGTCTATGTATTTGAAGATGATTATGCTTTCGGACAACTTTTCGTCGACCTTAAAAATCTTTTAATTCAGAAAACAAACCCTTTGTTTTAACCGGTTAATAGTCACCTCAGACTCAGTGATACCTTTACTACTTTTCTTCAATAAAGTATCGCAATATTTCGCCAGTAATTCAGGGCTTCTGCAGGGAGATCTACCATCATTAGGCCTACAATTTCAATTCAATGAACCACCACATAGACACACTGGATATTATTTAAACATGAGGCTTAATTTTGGGATATTTACCTGTGATTTATGACCGAATTACAAGCCTTATCCAAGGCACCCATAAAATTCTGATCAGACTTAAAAACCTCCTTAATAAGAGCCCTGTACTTCTTATATACTGCCAGTAAATTTTCAACAAAATTGATGTGAATTGAGTCACCTTGAAGATTGTGAATTGCCTGCACAAAAAACTCTGCTTTAATTGAACACAAGCACAATATAACTTACTGCAAGCCCCTGATTTTTAATGTGATCAAACACAGTATCAACCAGCGCGACCAAAGCATTAGGAACACTTTTGAGCAAATCATACATATTAGAGAGGTCCATCTTTTGCTCATATCTAACCATATTTTGACACTCACTATAGAGGAACTGTAGATGCTCAGCAACCATGTGAAGCTCACATCTATGTGCCACCTAAAATACAGTGATTCTATAAATCTGAATAAGATGTTTTTTTTTCGTGTCTGGAGAGGTAGAATTATATATATATTATTCTTTTTTTGCCTGGGTAATGTCAACTTATAATGATCTAATTAGATTATACTGGACCAAAATCTGAAAATTCTAGAGATGATTATGAACACTTGAAAGAGAGGTAACTAGTCACTAAACCCGTCCAAATAATCAAGTATGTTTATAAAATTAACAAATTAAGTTAGTTATTCTCTTTTTTGAAAAGGGTAAAAGGAGAATAAAGATTCTTGACATTCAAATAATAGTCTTCTTATGTAGACAACTGATCAATGTCTTATTAGATATACAAAGGTACCAAAAGAATGAAGTCCTGGCACTTTCATCAAGGACATTATATGCAAGGAAATATTTAAATACTAATAGACATACACAGTATTGGTCAGTATAAGGTTTGATGGAAATTATCTTTCAATTAAAGTTCCAGTATATTTCAATATTTTAAACTAGTGATTCTTAAGATTCCTTATAAATTTAACATTACTCAGTACTATCTATTGATTTTAAAAACCTTCCAGAACATCTTTTTTCAAAATTTTGGAATAAAAAGCACCAAAAAAATTAGTGCCTGAATTTCTCCCTCTTTCCCCACAAACTTACCTTTGCAAGTGAACTAGCATGCAAAAACCTTCTAGCCCTGAACAATTCCTCATCAACTTTTCCTCGAACTTTCTCCATATACAAACTGACATCTTTCTCTTGAAGCAAAAGAGCTGCATTTCGCTTGAAGTGTTCTCCACTGGCAATTAAAAATGGCTGCTCAAACAACTCTACATATAACTGAAGCTGAGATTTTTTTTTATATGCTTGCACTTCTACAAAGCTCAATATAGTGCCTCTAACAGCTTCTAGAGGGATTGCTGGTGGTTGTCCAGCCCTGTCAAGATCAATAGCTTCAAGTAAAAGCTGGACTAATCTGTGACCTAAAGGCCAAATCATGTTAGATTGCCACACTTGCAGTGCTAATTCGCCAATTTCCATTTGATCTCCTGAAAAACAATAAAATAATGTGAAGAATATAAACGAGAGTTTTTAGGGGTCTAGTCACCTTGGGCAGTAATTGAAGGATCCGCACTGCCATAGATGATTTCAGCATCAGACATTTTTTGAGACTTTATATGTTGCTGATTGAGATAGAGGTACAAACTGTGGAGATATTGACTCCCCACTGAATACTTTTGGATGAAAAAAACTTTAACTACGATTTGTGTACTTAAAAAAAAATTACCTGGGACCAATAATGAAAGTAGTTCTTAACCAGATTTTGCTCTCCATCTTCCTGTACTTTATTGAGCAGTTGGGCCACATGATCTATTAAATACTGCTTAGTTTCTGCATATAGCCTATCAGCTAAAGGCTCTGGATGAGCTACACATAGTGAATACACATCACTGGAACAGAACTTTAGCTTTAATAAAACAGTGTTAAACATTGTACAAGAACAAAGAAATAAATGAACCTAATATTACTTACCAAAACCTATCATTCCACACAGTTCTGGGAACATGGTCCAAAGTGATAACACCCTTGATAGTGTCCCTAATAGCCCCCCATGTGGAATTGAAATCTACCTGTCTCGGTTTCAGAGACATTCTTTCTAGAACTACAGAGTATTGCTTTACTTGTTGAATGACAGTGCAAAAATTCTCTCTAAAAATACCTCTTCTATTTAGTTCAAAAATCGTCTATAATCAGTATTGACCACACAACTCTGAGAAATTTATAAATAACTTGCCTTTGATTTCAACACTGAATGTTTGTCCTTGATTCAACTGGGGGGCTGATGGAAAAATTTTTTTAAAACAAAATTAGGAACTAAACACTTAGAGGAACAGGGCAAAGCGAAACTTGAAATCTTTATTCGATTTCACGGGAAAGATTAATTGAAACTTAAAAAATTGGAAGGAATTCAAAAGAATTTTCCAAAATACGCAAAAACTACAAAAATAACCTATTTTTCTGATTGACATTGAAAGTACTGACAGCTTTTAGTGTCAATTGCAGGAGTAACTATTTCGGAGTAGACAATGAAAAATTTAGCTTAAATTGAAAACAAACTAAAAACTTCAAAGTTTCTATGATTCTTTGTATTCGAACTGGCTACCTCTATTATTTTTTAAGGACGCAATTAAGGTAATAGCCGACTTGATTTAGATTCGAAATTAAAATAACAACAATTACATAAAACCTGAACTACTCTTCTTACTCTGACCACCCAATAAATCGAAAGCAACCCCAAGCGATCCTCCATTGTTTTTTTTTCAGTCAATCAAAATTGAAGTGGGAATTGCATTTTTGACAATTTTCCCGAGAATTTTCTCAAACAACTTTCCTAAAATTCCCAATAAATTCAAATTGTTCGCGTTCTCATAGGCAAACTCACTAAGTTCCCCTGGAATTGCGAGATTCCCACAATGAAATGATCTATTGGCCATTTTTTGCAGCGTCGCTTGTCATCCATTTGCGCACACGCTAGTTCAGTGGAAAACATGGCCGGTAGAAGTGGATACGACGACCGGGATAACAGGTAAAACCGATTTTTAACATAAAATTCGCTATTTGACTCTTCGAAACTCTTGCTACAGGGTGTCTCCATGTGATCCCCAATCCTTCACAGAAATTCTTACAGTAAATGCTTTGCCTTTAAGGCAAAGATCACCTGTCCCCCTTGCCAAATGCAAAAGGGCGCACATGCTTTGGTTTTTTCAAAAAGGCTCATTTTGGGACTTAATTATTACTAATGTGGCATTGGAGCACTTGAATACATTACCAGATGAACATCCTTTCACTCATTAGCACAGAATTGAAAGTTATGTAAAGTGTTTACTCTCCAAGTATTTGGAGATGAACCCAACCTCATCTCCAATTGCTGATGGGTAACAATAGGGCCTAAACCTCTATGTTTCAATAATAGTTTGGTTATTTTGCATCAATTACACTTAGAGTAATTTGAATGACAATTTGCTTATCAAATTAAAGAGTTTTTAATTCAATAAAGTACTTAGGAGAAGATAGTGATAAGGGCGTCCTTGAAACTAAACTATAAAATTTCATCCCTTTGAAATTATGTAGGTATAATTACTACGGCAAACCAAATAGTTATGGGTTAATTAAGCAAGGTAATTGGCGCCATATCTTGGTCTTTATTGCAAGGGCATGTTAGGTGTCCTCAACTGTTTGGAAGTACTGTTAGAACCATGTAGAAATAAAGTTTTGTAGTCTGCGAGTCAAAAAGAAAGATCTTACAATGGTAAAGCAATATAGATTTTGACAAGACTCAAAGAATGGGTGCATTGAGATTATTGGAGTATTTTAAATTGGCTATGCAAAGTACCGCTATAAGAAACCACTAATGACACTGTAAAGCTGATTTGAGGTGCAAGTATTCTATTAACTGTTCTGTCTGCTTTTTTCAAATTTAGATTAATAATCTCAAGTTTTTTCATGTGAGCTCAAAAATACTGTTAAAATTTCTGAATCTAGGACTTATATAATAGTTTATAATATGGTAAAAACCCTTTAAAAAATCAGCATTATTGTATCATTATTTAATTTCATTAAATTTACCAGAAACATGCAGGCCCTGTTAACTTGAAAATAAAGGCTTATCATAGATTTCTTGTACAGTTTTCTTCCATAACTTATATTTTCTCAACCCTCAATCATTTCTCCTCTTCAGAGATTTTGGAGGTGGTCGCCGTGGCGGCAAGAAACCTCTACCCACCGAGCCTCCCTATACCGCCTACGTCGGGAATTTACCCAATGGTATCGTACAGGGCGATATCAATACTATATTCAAGGGCTTAAATGTCAAAAACATCCGTTTGGTTAAAGACAAGGACACCGATAGATTCAAGGGCTTTTGCTATGTCGAATTTGACTCTCTAGCTGATTTGGAAAATGCAATTTCCATGAATGGAGAGATTGAAGTCGAGGGGTGCGTCGTTAAAGTTGATGTCGCTGAGGGTATGCATATTTCACTTACTTTATTTGTATAAGGCGGCGTAAATAAATGCAGTAGTATTCGAATAGAAATTTGTATCTTTAACCTGATATGTTTATGTTCAACTAGGATTTTTCTTGTTGTTATGATAGATTTTTATTTTTAAGGTAAAAGAAATGACAGGGGCGGTGGATTCGATAGAGGCGGCAGAGGAGGCGCTAATCGAGGACGTAGTGGCGGTTTCCGGAATGACAGGCCGCCACACGGCTTCAACGATGGAGATTTCGACCGAAGGGGGCCTCCCAGAGGCCCTGGAAACTTTCCGGTTTGTCACTCCAATGTAATCTTATTCCTCAATTTTCTATCTACATTCCTGTATAGGACCCTCGTGGGGGCAATCGAGGAAACTACGGCAACTTCACAGGCGAAGAAGGACAGTGGGGTGGAGGCCCTAAGCCAGGCCTCGGTCCCAGACCTGGGCAAGGCTCTTTCGGAGGTCCTCCAGGCCCAGGAGGCAGACGAGGAGGCGGTGGCCCCGATAGAAAATTTGACGACTTACCAACTGCAGCTCCAGGTAAGTTTTGACAAATAAACTTACGAATTTTTATATTTCTTTGGAAACTTTAGATACGTCGGGTAGGCCGCGACTCAAATTGCTGCCACGCACTGTCACCGACCCTGTCAACAGTTTGGCGCAGACGTCGCGTAACGCGGCCATTTTCGGTGGCGCGAAGCCCCGCGAGGAGAATCTGGCTGAGACGCGGGAATGAGACAGACTTAAGCTCGCGCAGGCGCTCAGTTTGACTAAAAAGTGAGGCGATCGTGTACAATAGTGTTGTTGTGTCAGGCGAAGGGAGGGGGGGGGGGGGGGGGGGGTGGCTGGTTTAAATTCGATTTTAATGATTTCCTCTTACAGTTAGTGAGATTTCTAGCAGAAACTTCAGAAATTTCCAGTTTTTACCAATCACTCCCCGGATCAGAAAAACTATATTATGGAACGTGCTATCGTGGCAACTCCTAACCAAACCGAGGACTTGATTTCCAACTTTTTGTGTTGCGCTCTATCGCACACGCCACCCTTCAAATCCTAATATAATCATTTTCGTTTTTAACTCGTTTTTTATTACTATTAAGTAGTTCTCTTTTGTAAGTTTCAAAGAAATTAATTGAATTACTGGATGCCAGTCTGAGCAGTGCGTTTTGAATGTACATAATTATTATATTCTTTTGATTTTTATTATTGGTGTTTAGATTAACTTATTTGGCGCTTAATTCGAAAAAATGACGTTCTAAGTCGGATTGCTGAATCATGGCTTTGGTTAGATTCACAGTGTTCGCATGACATCACTTTTTCAATACATTTCAGAAACCATGACGGACAACATGGATTCTTAACGAGCATTAAAATGCGCGGCCTTCTTCCCAATTTAACTAATCTTGCAACACACCCTTTCAAAGATCCCAATGGAATTTTCACCACCATATTTTACGAACGCATATAAGGGATTTGTTTATGTCAGATTGGTATTATTGCGGCAAGAATGCATTTCTCATAGACGTCAAGATTTGTTTAGGTCGAGCTGATGAACCAAGCTTTAGCCATAATTCAACAACTCTGCCTTGGTGGTGAATGTTGGTTGGGTTTCAGTTACTTTTCGTTTTTAATGGGAAAAGTGGATGTTAGTTGAGTCTAGTCTGCCATAAGAGGAATTTTGGATAAGGTCAATTCATACAGGGCGAAGTTGAACATCTTGCAGCAAGAAGAGAGAAAATTTTATATTAAATCTTATTACAAGCAAACCCCTCAATCATGGGCATTTACTAATTAATACAAAAGTTGCGTTCGACTAAGGGACTCATTAGAAATGTCGTTAGCAACACCTGGTATGTGTCCATATATCGACACAGTAGAAATCAATTTTTAGCAAATGAAGTTGTCTCCTTCTTGAAGCAAAATCCTCAATTCCTAAGGTTTTCTTACCCTGTTTAACTGCTACCTACCTATACATTATATGAACTATAGCATTACCCTTGAAATTCATAATGAATGCGAATCAACTAATCTCCTACATTTTTTACTTCAAGTGTGTCTGTGGAATGCCTGGAGCGTTTTAGTATATACTTTTAGTTAAGTTCATTACCTATAAAGTCTACGCTTAGCATTTTTCTTATTATACCTTAAAAATGGTCTAAATTTTGTTGGACCTTCCCAGAGGGTCCTTTTAATTTTTTGAATGTATTGTTCCAGATATGCCAATGCTTTGTAAACACACCGCGAAAGCATAATAATACATTACGTTTCTCTATTCCTAACTAATGGTAGACATCATATCTACTCTGTACAAAATTGTTTCTTAATTTTGAAATGATATGGTTTGCGATAACGTTAAATTTCTGTTGTTTGTTAGAGGATGTAGTAATAGTATATTTTCCTTAATTTATATTTCTGTGAGGCTTTGTTTTTCGTAAACTCTTTAGCTAGATTTGGTTTCCGAGCCCAGTTTTCCAGCAAATTGCTTAGTAAAGGCACTTTGACAGGAAATTTTGTAAAGTTAATGTATTTTTTAAAATTCAACGTGAAACATTGAAACGTGTGGCGTCGTTGCAAAGCTTCGTCGATTTTTCTATTGTACGTATTAATGTAATGTATATTACCTCGAAATTTTGCATTTGACGCCGGAAGACGTGCCCTACACATATTGTGTAATCGGCGCGATCTTAGTTGTATAATATTAATAATAAAAAATCACAATATTAATTTCGCATTTTATTTTCCTGCCCAAAGGTAAGTTTTTATTAAATAAGGGGGATTATAGGAAGTGGATGTTCAGATCTGTCGATGAGCTTGTCATCCATATTCGGAGCTTTATCACCAATAGCCAAGAAACTCATTTATGAATGGTGTCTGAGAGAACAATGTCTGTGAACCCGCAAAAAGCTGCATCTTTTAAGACCACCGGTTCTTCTGGTGAACAACATTCCGTTTGTAGTAGACGTGATATAGTTATTTAGGAATAACCCTAGATAAAAAAGAAAAGACAGAGGAAGATTAGAGAAGCGTGGCAGAGAGATGGATGGAAAAGGAAGTCAGTGGACAAAGGCCTTAGCTCTAGAAATTAGAACTTGAATGGATAGAACACATGGTGAGAACAGCTTTCACTGGGACAATTTCTGAGAGGGTATGGAAGCTTTTAAGCACATATACAAGAATAGGTAAAACAATAGAATCTCACACATGCCGATCCTGCAGAGTAAGCACGGATAGCATAAAACATCTTTTTCAAGTGCTTAAAGTAACAAAGAACAAGGGAAACAATGTAACGATAGGACAGGAATTGATATCGGCAAATATAATAAATGAAATGGTTGAAAGCATAGGAAAGTTTAAACTGATTGCAACTTATATGGGGGAGATACTAACGATAAAGGAACAGGATGAAAGAGACGAAAAGAGCGAAAGATGAAACGTAAGAACAGGGAAAAAATGCTTTCCGGGGAAAAACCCGTGGTTGGGTTTTATAGTGGTAAAAATCTCCGCCAACTTTTTTCGATCGTCAACAACAGAGAGAACCTTTTGAAGGTTTTCCCACAGCGATAAAAATACCCTAGATAAGACGCAAAATTGTCCATTCGAACATGTAAGCACTACTGCCGTAAAAATTGGGATATCAAACTCCTGCACTAGCACTAGGAGGTAGTCATCAGGTATTACTTGCAAGGCAAGCGAAGTACTAGAAGATTTGTAGATAACGCAGGTCTGTCTCAGTGAATTCAGAGGATTTTTAATTAAATCTACACTTGAAATCGATTCACTTAGCATCCCTATGCATAATAAAAATGGACAAGTAGATACCTACATTGTTACTTAAATGATCCTTTGGTTCCAAAAGAAATGTGTTATCTTTAGCTTTAATGACAGTTTCTTAACTTTATTCAGAACATCACTAGAATGGCTGCTCAGGTCTGGTTCAGTCAAACGCCTACGAAGACCTCTTGAGAATTGAATGAAGGAGGTGCTAAATCTGCATAGGAAACTGCTGCAAGCCACCACTGGATCGTATATTGGATGCTGTCAACTGTGTTATCACGTATGTATGTATGAGATTGGACAAGTGGACAATGCCAAGTGCGGCTGTTAACACATTCTTAGTGAATATCTAGTTGTTGATTGACTAAGATTTCAGAGAATATACAAATCCGCTCATTGTGCTTCTACAAAATCTCACTTGACGGTCTTGAATTTTATTTCCTTATAGGGAGTAAAATTTGCTGGGTCAACTGTAGCGGATGTTAAGGCTAATAGGTATTCTAGATCATGGAGCCAGGATAGTTATACGCCCACTCATGTAGAATCCACTCTAATCTAATTTATTAAATGAGAACACAGTGAGCGAAAAAAGTACATTCGTTCAAACCACAACACAATAACGAGTACATTAGTAACAACACACACTTAGGATTTACGTTCTATAATAATAATAATAATAATAATAATAATAATAATAATAATAATAATAATAATAATAATTAATAATAATAATAATGTAATATCACGAAACTAAATCGCGGCTTATTCCATAAGATGAGCTAATATGTCGAAGCTGAACGGAACACAGAAGGTGCCCATTTCGTTGAACGCACCCCCTCTAAAACACGGACTTGTTGTGGAACATCTTATCAAATAGGTCGGTTAAATATTCAAAAAATATGAATAAAAATGAAGTTCAATAATAAATAAATATGTCAGTTCAGCTTTAGAACTAAACTGCTGCAAAAATTTAGTTTACTATATCGTTTTGGCAGTACAATGTAGTTGATTTACTTCTTAAATGTTGGTCGATAATTTACCACTTAAATTCATCAAACCTTACGACCTTAAGATATAAGCTAAACTGAAGCTCATTTGAAACACATAATATGAATATTTGATCTGCTTGGGGCACTTTGTGACCACTTAATTTCCAATTCCTAGTTAGTTAAACGAACATTTTACAGGCGATTTTCACTAGCATTTGACAGGCGCGGTTCACGATTTTAAGATTTGCAGCTTTGCTTCTTTAGGAATTAACATTTTACTTACCAAATAATGTGGATTTAATGTTATGCTCTGGACTGAGTCTCAAAGGCAACATATGCTTCAATACAGTTTACGTACAAATTGGTGGAAACTATTTATTTAAATTTTGGTTTCCATGGAGGACGTAATGAGTTTTCACTTTTGTTCCAGAAAGGTACAAACGCGTCCGTCGCTCTTGGCAATGTGCCGCAAAATTACAAACGTACAATGAATCTGCTTGCGTGTGGAAGGTAAAAAAAAATATTTGTGGGTAAAACGTTGTACGTACCACGGACCGAATGGAGGTCCTTTGCTTCGCACGGGGCCTCAAACTTCGGTAACAGATGAAACCTTCTCTCAGCCTTCTACAGATAGATAACTATTACACCAGCCGTCGCCACGGCCTTAATTTCAATTAAACCATTATAATTTATATTATTACAAAAGAAATAAAGGCAATTTTACAGCTTCTTATTAAAGTAGTCCCCTTTTAGTCCCAGTCCGTTAAATATGATATAGAATTCTGAATGTGAAAAATACACCGCAACTTACTGCATGTCGAGAATGAGGTACAAAAATATATAACACTCTTGCAACATCACTTAAAACTTACTTTAAGCCATTTAAATGCAGAATATACTTTTACCACATTTTAATCAAAGACTTTCAGTACGCTTTACTTAGGTAGTGACTACAGTGAGAAGCATTCTTTGTACACATATAGATATAGTCTTTGGTTTAAAAAGATTTATTTGGCGCAATAATTTTACCCACTTCTACTGATTTTTCTCGTTTTTTTGTCCAAGAAATATCATATTTTATGCGCCCCTTTACCAAATTTCCGCAATCTTTGCAGTAAAATTAAACAAAAAATGAGTTTAGTATAAGCATTCGTGAAATTAAAGTGTCTGTGATTGTTTTTTGTGCATGCAAAAAGCCTTAGTTCCCTATTTTACCGGAGTGACAGTGCTCAATGTGGCCCCCGGAATTTTGCCCAGAATCTTTGACAAATCGACCCCCGTCAGTGCATTGACAGCAGGCGGTATTTGACCCACTAGCCGCGCAACTTCTCCCGTTGTATTGTCCTGACCACCAATAAGAACAACTTCCTCAGTTTTGGCCAGTGGTGCAGCGATTTCGGCTGCAATCTACAAATACACATAAAATATAATTTGCTGTGTATGCAGTTTAGAAGGAAATTACTTTAGGAAGGGCATCCAAAACTATGCTCATGATGGCGGCGTCTCCGTATTGCTTGTAGACGGCAGCTTTCATGCGCATTCGTTCAGCTTCAGCCTTACCTACACTGGAAATGGCTGATGCTTCAGCTGTGCCTAGTTTTTTCACTTTCTCGCTTTCAGCTTGGGCTTTTTGAATTGTCTGAGTTCTGAAAAAAAAGTTGAATAAAAACACCTATAAAAGTAGAATTCTTCTCAATCTCAATTACTCCCTTTAAACTTCCCCAAAAAAAATAAATTTCTTACCCTTTTCCTTCAGCCAACATTTGTATGCGGTAATTTTCTGCATCTGCCGGTAGTCGGACAGTGGCGTCCAGCTCTTTTTCCTTCCTTAATACTTCCTGAGTTTCGATTTCGATTTGTTTTTTTCGTTCAACAACCTCAATCTGAATTTCTTCGTTTCGGATTTTTTGTCGGATTTTTGCCGCTTGGAGGTCGTAGGCCAACTGGGCTTGTGCTTTCTGAGAACAGAATCAAATATGTATTCACCAATTTTTATGCAGAAAATCTGAATATTTTTTGAATTTTGACAAAAAAGTGAACGAGCACGTATGTCGCTACATGCTGGTAAAGAATGCTTATTTGGCACTTATTTTTCTCCGTAACTTCGTTTCTCTCATTTATGTGTAGTATACGATATTGCTTATTGAATTGGCATGTTTTTAAGCCGCAGAAAATTATCCCGTACAAAACAAAACACCCCGTGATAGTCCGCAATATACATATAGGCCTAGAAATTTATGATTAATATTACGGCTATGTGCCTTGCCACTTTCGGTGTATTCGCTTAACGCAATACTTAATGGATTTAATGGACAATGAGTTTTTGAAATTTTAAGTCGCAGTAAAGCGCTCGTAAGGCTTATATTGTATTCTCTTCAATTAGTGCCGTATCTTTAGAAAACGCTCAGTATATGATAAAACAATACTCATCAAAATTGGAATTTTGCCTTGTGGATGTTACGAATATACATATACGATACATTACCGCTGTATTAATTTCCTGGTCAAAATTAGCTTTCTGCAGTTTGTACATCCTGGAATTGTCTTCAATCTTGGTGTCTGTTGAATATTTAATGTCCATGGCAGATTTCTGACATTCAGCTTCCTGAAAGGGAGGTCATTTATTTCAGAACCAAAAATGCAAAAACACGCGACAATATAACATCAAGCATATCTGATAAAGGTCAAAGTGTATGCTTTCTTGGAGCATAAAATTATGTTCCGCAATGGCCTCGTTGCTGTCACAAATGCGGCCACGTTCTGAAATTACTTATTACTAGGTATTTACAGCACATTGCCATTGCGGAATTGTACAAGATATCATAATCAAGGCGAAAACTGCAGTTAAAACATTAACTAAATTCTAGAGTACGCAGACGATAACCTTTGACTCTTTTTAACTATGGCATTTTTACCCTAATTCCTGCATCCCTATTGGCCTCGGCCACCCCCGCATCAGCATCCCTCTTGACCATCGCGGTCTGGGCCTTGCCCAACGACGTCAGGTATTGGACGTCATCATAAACGTCTTTGATGGTGAAAGACAATATTTCGATGCCCATCCTTCCCACATCCGGGGCAGCCACTTCCCGCACCAAGGCAGCAAATTGGTCCCGATCTCTGTAGACTTCTTCTACTGTAAGAGTTCCTAAAAAACGACATGAGTTATAAACACCTTATGGCAATTAGGTATGGAGGTGCGTAGATCTTGTCGATGATATATCCGAAAGAATGATAATTTCGTTTGTCCTAAAAATAAATTGACCTCTATTGGTAGTAAAATGTTTACATACTAAACGCCTATGCCATCATATCAATACGCGTAATACACAAACGTAATAATGAGCTTATTTGGATTTTTTCCACAACAAGAACCTTCATTTTAAATAAACGAGTGCTAATTGAAATTGGGGTACCATTGAAATAATTAAAGCGTCGTAGCGTCCTTCGATGCTAAGCAAGAGGCATAAGGGCAAACTCGCTCTTGTACACATAAATCAGCTGATGAGTGATTGCGCCTTCAGCATTTTTTAAAAGAAATAGGAAAGAAAAGGGAATTCTTTTTACCAAGGATAATGGGTGTACTGTAGAGCAGCAAATTGCGGATGTTAAGATCACGTCTGGCCTTCTAGTAAATTATTCGCAATAATTCGCAGACAGCTTTGAAGCAAACGGATCGCGTGTTAATTTCTTTGCAGAAACGAGTATAATAAAATAAATACAATGAAGTGTTCAGTTAGGCAGGTTAATGTCATGGATAATGGGGAACGTTTATCACTGCATACAGCCTACAAGAGAGCCTCGCGGGCCTTATGGGGCACTTGTTCTTACGGCTTCCGAGACGTGTTGAAACACATTTGAGTCATTCTGTACAAATATACACCAATGAAAAATCTATATCCTTATGGGCAAAAATCAATCATTTTAGGCTGAATTATTAAGGAAGCCTTCAGGCATCAGAACATCTAATACACGAACCGCGTAAATGTCACATTTCCCCTCATTCCTTATTTTTCTTTGACCTCTAATTGATAATTACTGTTTCGAACTAATTACCTGACGATGACTGCGTAGGTGGCACCTACTGTGAGGCTCAGACTAACCAAACTCATCCATAGAAGCTCCATAGGGAACCAAACTGAACCGCTGCTTAAATGCGTCAGAGACACCGGTCGAAATCACTGAAATGACAGCCTGATTGCGATTTTGCAAATGACGCGAAGAGTCTAATCGGCACAAAAAATACTAATAAAAAATTGGATATAAACTTTATTCTTTGACACGTTTGTTTGGTGATTTCGAGAGTTGCACAACTGTGTCGGCTTCAAACTGGTCGATTCGAACGCGTGTTTTGGTGGGATTTCCTCGAGGAATCCCTCCTTATTTTTCGAAGAAGTCGCAAGATTTGCGCAAAGGCTTTTGTTTATTGTTTTCCATTTTCAGTCACAAATATGTTTCAAATTTTACACACTATGACGTCATGTCGCATTAATTGTCAACGTAGAGAAAAACAATTGAAGTGCTCTGCTGGCAATTGATTGAAGGATGTCGTTTGTTTTAAATTAATCCCTAAAAAATATCCTCTTTGTCTGCTTCATGATGGTTTAGTAATGAGTTTGAAGGCGACAGGCGATTCTCGGCGGCCATTTTGTGACGTAAATAACCGCCTGGTGACATCTAATAATAATTTGTCAAACTATCAGCTCATACATCAATTTTCAACCTTACATATAGGGTGTTCCAAAAAGGTCGTACCAAACTTGTCGGGAACATTGCGATGAACGATTTTTGCATAAAAACCCTTAGCTAAAAATGAGCCATTTAGGCGCCGCTCATTTTTGTTCAAAAATGTAATGTTAGCTCGTTGACACCAAAAGACTCCGATATTTAATTCGTTTTAATAAAGGTAACGCAAAAAATGTATAATAAAGGTTCAAAATAACGACTCCCAACCTGATTCTATAAATTTGCTTGTTAAATCATTTAATTGTACACCCGCTGTAAGATGTGCTGCGGATCTTGCTGCACGGAAAGGGAGCCTGCCATTACTCTTTTCAACAGTTCCCCTTGGCTGACCTAACGAGCTTCAATCGGAACTTCGGACTGGCCCCTTGATAGGTCCGCCTCTTCCTATCCACCGCTCAAAAAAATGTTGGTTTGGATAACTCAAGGCAACACGAGGAAAACATGCGGGTGCATCGTCACGTTGGAACCACATTCTATCCTATGTACCCATAAGAAGGTGTGCATTGTCCAATAGCTCAGGAAGTATGCCTTGCAGAACATTTAGGTAGATGTTACCACTTAGGCCACGTGGAAGCATTTATGGGCCAATTAAAAAGTCGCCAACAATACCGGCCCACATGTTAATGGCAAATTGGTTTTGATGAGTTCTGGTCCATGTGGCGTGAGAATTGTAATCGTCCCATATGTGGGTATTGCGACTATTAAAGCACCCATCCATAGAGAAACAAGCTTCATCAGCGAATAGAATAGTCGAACTAAAATCCGGTTGGTTTGCAATACGTTGTAAAAACCATTGGCAAAAATGTACCCGTGACTGGTAATCTTACGGATTTAGTGCTTGCGCTTTTTGAAGGCGATAAAAGTACAAAAGCTGATGGTGAAGTGTCTGCCACACTGTTTGGTGGAGAGCATTCGATTCGCTATTGCATGTGTGCTGGTGGTAGATCGTTCATCAATTTGATGCAAAACCTCTTCTTTAAAGGCTGTGTACAGTACGTGGATGACCAGTTTCTCCATCTAGTTTAAAACTACTTGTTCCTTGTATTCTATGATGTATTGCCGAAGATGTCTTTCGAGACGGACGTCAGCGATTTGGAAAATTCTCAGCAGTAATTTGTTGGATGTATGAAGAAAGATCTTATGGACTTAGCGTAAATTATGATTAGTTTTATATCCATTTCAAAGGCTACGTTGGGGTTCACGTACTTTCCACATTAAAGAAATCACTTTTACGGACTTAACTGAATATATATCTTAAAATTGACCAAAATGGAGTTAATAGGTTTTCCTCGTGCGCCTACGATATTTAAAAAACGCAAGTCCGGTTGCAGGCGCAGACGTGAGAGAGCGACCGTGTTAATCATGCTAATTAATGTAACTAATTAATTAGACTCTAATGTGCCAAAATAATAACTTAAACACTCCTCTGTACATCTCAATCCAATTCTCACTTGCCCCTAAAGTATGAACCTGAACTAAACTTTCCTCAGAGTTTCAATGATTTTGCTAAAACTCTTCCCCATACCATTCAAAAATTATCAGCAATGCAAACTTAAAAAAACATTATTTAAATAATAATTTAAACTGATTAGAGACTTAATCGTTGCTTATATAACCTCAATATTAATTAAACTTAACACCAGATTAACACCACAGCATTTACGTGGGTGTCCAAATACGTCAAGATAATATGTACAGGGCGATTCAAACTTGGCGCCCTGGGCCTATTATGGTCAAGCGGAAGCCGGAATCAAAAATCGAAATAGGGGTTCTTAAATGAAGTCCCCTAAGGTCTATTTTTAGTTGAAAACTAGATTTTTCTAAATGTGGGAAAATGGTGTCCGTGACGTTACCAATATTTTTTTCTCAAAAACACACTTTTTTTCTATATCAAGAAACTTTATATTATTCTAAACAATGTTTGTAAGAACAGTTCTTTTGTATCACTTTCTGTTTCAAATCTACAGTGTGCCATTTTATAAAGTCAATTTGTCAGTAAATATAATATACAGGGTGGCCCAGTTGCTATTGGCCACTATTGCTATCTTCTAAACCGTAAACGTTACAAGTTCGGTTAAATTAGACAAAAGTTGTCAAATTTGATGACAAGTTATAAGGTGTACAAATAAGTTCCCGCCGTTTAACAAAACATGGCCCCACCAGTAGATTATCTTGAAATTGTCAGATGTAAAACGTACTATCGCAAGTTTGGTCATCTAGTAGCAACTAACTAACCTGAACTAACCTTAAAATATTAATGACTCCCTATCAGCATCACATAATTTGTTTCGTTGAATAATGTCAAGTTTTGCGCCGAATAAGCGTCTTTTGCGAGAACTTTTAATTTGAAAAAATCTGCAGCTGAGGTACATCGATTGCTTGTAGAAGCATATGATCAGGCTGATTTAAGTGAGAGAACTTGTCGCGAGTGGTTTCACAAATTTAAAAACGGTGAATTTCACATGGAAGACAAAGAATGCAGTGGAAGACCTAAAGTGTACGAAGATACGGAATTAGAGATATTGTTGGAGGAAGACTCATCTCAAACGCAAAAAGAATTTGCACTTACATTAGAAGTGACTCAACAAGTAATTTCGCATCTTTTAAGTGTTGGGAACTGGGTTCTTTATGAATTGAAGCCGAGAGACGTTGAACGCAGATTTTGCATGAGTGAAATGCTGCTTGCCAGGCATAAAAAAAGTTTTTTTTTGCACTGAGTAGTCACTGGCGATCAAAATAGATCCATTACGATAACCTAAAGAAGAGATAATCATGGAGACCACCTGGTCATGCTTCAATAACGACAGTCAAACCAAATATTTATGGAAAAAAAACCCATGTTGTGTATTTGGTGGGAATCATATATTATGAATTGCTCAAATCAAACACAACCATTACTGGAACTCTCTACCGAACACAATTAATAAGATTGATAAGATTGGGCCGAGCACTCAAGGAAAAACGCGCCGATTACTACTCCAGACACGACAAAATTATTCTCCTACATGATAATGCTCGTCCGCATGCCGATCAAAACCTATTTGGAGACACTTAATTGGGAAGTTCTACTTGACCCGCCATATTCGTCAGACCTTGCCCCATCCGACTATCACTTACTCCAGTCGATGGCACATGCCCTGTCTGAGTAGCGCTTTACATCATATGAAGATACCAAAGATTAGGTCGATTCATGAATAACTTCAAAAGATGAAGATTTCTTCTGACGTGCTGCCAGAAGCTGTCGAATGCTGCCAGAAAAATGGGAAAATGTGGTGGCTAGCGATGGACAATACTTTGAATAAAACATAATGCACCGTTCTTTCACGATAAATTCCTAATTGTTGATATCAAACGGCGGAAACTTATTTGAACCCTTATAACATTAAATAACGCACACTTTCTTATTGAAAGTTCTCTATATGCTCCCCTCCAACTTCTGAGCATTTGTCCATTTTTTTTAGTTTGGATCACTCTGTAAAATGAGCGCAAGATAATATTTTAAATGTGAGATTATGAAATGCTTTTGTGTTAGCTGAAATTATTGTTATTTCAGATATATTGTGATATTATCTCAAATATAGATCTAATTAATCATTCGATCTCTTGAGGGAGCAATAAATAGATAAATACAAAAGCAAAATGGCAAAAAATCAGCTGTTTAAAAGTACTGACTTTTCTTATCACTATGCTGATACTGAAGTTCAAACAACAAGGGTTTCCGCGATTGGTAAAACGATATAATTCCTTTACAGACAGGCATAGAAAACTGAATCATTTCGCACATGCAACTGTCGGGCTTCTGTTTAGATTGAGCCTTGAACGCTATTAGAGTAATTGTTTCAGTTTTTTTGAATGCTATACCTACTCATTCATTATGCGTTAGTTCATCATCTAACAGATATATGCTGAAAACTTTAAGATATGTTTGTTTCTATGTGAGAACCATAGTTTTCCCCGCATGAATTAGTGCAACTATGTACTTTGTTTGGGTGCCACTTACGACCGTCGGACTCTCAATAGGATTAATTATTTTTGCCAGGTAAAATTTGGTTTTATTTGCTTATTACTTAACCAGTTGAAACTCCACAGGAGAAGGGCTCACATTGCGGAGTACGAAACCGCAAAATTTGACAAAATCCTTAAGAAGGAGTTTGCCAAAATTCACCCAACACCTGGAGCCCGCGCCAATGATTAAATCTCGTACTTCATCGAACCCAACCAAACACATATCGGCTACTTCTTAATCTCACCTAAAATAGCTCTCAAATGTCCTTCCAAGGTCTGCAATATCGTTGCCTTGATCTCGTTCACGGTCTTGCCCAGAAACTGTTCGCTTGCCGTATGCAAGAGTTCGTCGGCTTTCATTATTTTGCACTGAGCCACTCCTGTAACACTCAAGGGCACACCTTGAGAGGTCTCCACGCTATCGCACTGGGGATTCAGAGTCATCACTTCCAAAGAGAGTCTTTGGACGTCAGTCACCAGCCACCAAGCCCAGGACCAACCTCCTACTGTGGTGACGCGTTTCGTTGACCCACAGCATCCTCCTGCAAGAAAAGAAGAGAGGAGAATTAGAGTACTGTTAGAATTGAATAAACATGTGGTTATTGAGGAATACTCATAACTCGTTATTTTTTTATTCTAAAGCTTTAACAGTCCTTGAAAAGAATATGAAGGGGAGTTTTTCTGGGTGACACAGGGATGGTAATTAAAAATTTCGCCCAGAGTACCAGACTTGCTAAGGCCGGCCCTGTGTGTAATAATAGATTACTCCTTTCAGCGTGGTTCTTTTATTAAATGCGTGTAAACACCGAGACACGTAACACAGATAGTTCAAAGATTTTAATACAAGTAATTATTATTTATCAGGTTTTTTAGTGGCCGTGTCTCGCACGCAGACGCCAATTTAGACAATTATTCTGAGTAATATTATACTTTTATTACATAGAAGTGGCGCAATAAAAATCTTTACAAACCTGGCTATTAATTATTAACTTTAAAATTTGCATAAACATTTAAACCAATTCAATGAGAGTGGTTTTGTCGCGAAATTTCTTGACGGAATGATGAACGCAATAAACTTCACCGAATCATCTCATGAAATTTTCTGCATCGCCAGTCTCCTTTATGAAAAGTGATAACGATCCTTTCCTTACCTGCTTTAAAGATTAATACATAAATCAATCTGACCTTGAAGACTCTCCACACTTATACGAGCAAATAATATGAATATTAAGTTAATAGTCCTTTCTAGAAAAATCTAAGAAAGTTCCACATTTTGCGGTCAATTTTCCCTCGGCTTAGTACACTTTCACGCTAAATAAATCCAAAGATATCTGCCATACATCACGTAGCATTTAACATCTGTAACTTTCCTTGGTACCGCCTCTGCTTGTAGTGAATACGAGGACAATAATTCAATTTACTAAAAGGGCAGTCACAAACTTTAAAAAAACCACAAATTTACTACTTTATTAGCAAATTTAAACCCGATAAATTGCCTACAACTAGCCACTTTTCTCACAGCCCCAGTATAAAGTACTGCTAGATCGAGACATTTCTTCTCGTACATGACCAACGTCAACGATCTTGAGGTACAAGTATTTTCTTCAATCCTACCTTTCTTCAGTTGGTGCGGCCTTGTCCTCGGATAAAGTCAAGTTCAATGGTTAAAACTTCAAAAATCAATAGCCGGGACCTTTTGGTGAAATTAATTAGCAAAACTGTGTCAATGTACAGTTTTAATTTCAATTAGTTTTGTGATAGTGGCATTGAAGAAGTTGCGGTGTTACATTATGCTCAAGTGGTGCGGGTTATTGACGGATTAAATTCGAAGAAATTTAGAAACAATTAAGTAAGGTAAGTTGCGAGTAATTTTTAACATGCGCCTGGACGGACGCCCCTTTTAAGAATTTGACTCAAGCAAGGAAGCACAAATGTGCAATCTGCTTTCCATAGACTTCTTGCAAAAACCATGTAGCATTGCACGTAGACCAATAGCTGTGTCAAAAATGGTAACGCAGGTGTTGTTATCATTGTATTTATGGGGTCAAGTTAAGTAGAACGAATGAAGAACGGTGTCGCAAAAAAACACAAAAAAGTCATAAATCTATCCATATAGAAACTTCTACAGAATTTTTACAAAACTACACAGATCGCTAGACAACTTCTCTATATTGGAGTCCAATTGAAAGCCCAAATGATCACTCTATTTCATGAATATTCAATTACATAATCTAAATACTGAGTAACCTCATGAGTGAGGAAAAACGTGTCCCGTTCACAATCAAATGATGAAATAGAAAGTGAAAAAAATACGTGATCGAAATGGCAAAACGCAGGATCTTGCAAAAAAGGGCACAAATCGGTGTGTGTTCTCAAATCAATGATTAACAGTCTTTAGTGAGCACTGATGGTACCACCATCATGGCGTGGTTAGCCAAATGTTGGTACTCCCATTGAGATCGCCATAATCAGTTCCGATAACACATAATTTTTTTCCAGTAATGAGTGGATTAACTGGAGAAATCCTGGATCTTGGGGCAGCCACCGCTTCCAATTTGGGATATTTCATCCCTACATTAGTGGCAGCAATCGCCTATTTCCAGTACGAGCTCCTGGACCCTGAAGCTAGGCCCATAGACGTCCCTACAGACTCTCTTTCCGACCGATACGACTTCATTGTTATTGGTGCAGGATCTGCAGGTAGGGCTCGATGTTCGGTTGACGATCCACGCAACATTGACTTATAGGGGCAGTGGTGGCTAGTAGGCTAACTGATGTGGAGCAATGGAAGGTGCTCCTACTTGAAGCGGGAGGAGATGAGACTGAAATATCCGACGTTCCATTGATGGCAGGATACCTGCAGCTATCTCAGCTGGATTGGCAATACAAGAGTGAGAGACAAGGACAGGCATGTCTAGGTAAATTCAAATTGAGTTTAAGTATCGTTTGTAGAAAAATGTTGAAAATAGGAATGGTCAATGGGCGCTGCAACTGGCCTCGCGGCAAAGTGATGGGAGGCTCCTCAGTCCTCAATTACATGCTTTATCTCAGAGGCAACAAGAAGGACTATGATACGTGGGAGAGTCTCGGCAACCCCGGTTGGGGCTACAAGGACGCCCTGTATTACTTCAAGAAAAGCGAGGATAACAAAAATCCATATCTCGTTGGGAATTACCATGGAAAGGGGGGATATTTGACTATCTCGGAAGCACCCTACAGAACGCCTCTGGTGAGTTAAAATTTAATACGATTTTTACGATACGAAAAATTAGCAACAATTAAAAAATCAAATGAAAGAGATACACGTGGAAAATTGTTGAACCTTAAAAGATTATGATACGCTAATGGTGTAGGGTGAATTGGGATAAACCAGTACCAACCTGTTGAGCACAAGGTTGGCGCAAAATCGGGTAGGTCCACTTGCCCTTAGACCTGTCACTACACTCAAATCACACATTCGATTCTTAAAAATAAATTCATTATCACATAACTAAACATCACTGTAAACCCTTATTGGTTTTAGGCGGCCTCGTTCATCGAAGCAGGTAAACAACTAGGTTACAAAAACCGAGACATCAATGGAGAACACCAAACGGGATTCATGATGGCCCAAGGAACCATCCGTCAAGGTTCCAGATGTTCCACCAGCAAGGCTTTTCTAAGGCCGGTGCGACTGCGCCCTAATTTACATATAGCCATGAGGGCCCATGTCACTAGGATCCTCATTGACCCATCCACTAGAATAGCATTTGGAGTGGAATTTATTAGAGACGGGAAACTGCATAGAGTTCGAGCTAATAAGGAGGTGATTTTGTCTGCTGGTGCAGTAAATTCTCCCCAGCTGCTGATGCTCAGTGGAATTGGACCAAGAGCTGAGCTGGAGAGGTTTAAGATTCCGTTGATTCAAGATTTGCAAGTTGGGAGTAATTTGCAGGATCACATAGCTTTAGGAGGGCTGGTTTTCACAATTAATAAACCAGACTCTATTTTGTTGGATCGGATATATTCCGCAAGTTCTTTGATGCAGTACGCAGTGTGGGGTGCTGGACCATTGACTATAATGGGAGGAGTTGAGGGCTTAGCATTTGTGAACACCAAATACGCAAACGCCTCAGATGATTTCCCAGACATAGAATTTCACTTTGTCAGTGGGGGGCCCCACTCAGATAAGGGAACGCAATTGAAGAAAGCCCATGGTCTTTCAGACTCCTTCTACAACGCAGTCTTCAAGCCCATTGAGGGCAAAGATGCTTGGACTGTGATTCCCATGCTGCTGCGCCCTCGAAGCAAAGGAACAATAAGGCTGCGCAGTAAGAACCCCACAGACTACCCCCTGATTTACCCTAACTATTTCTTTGACGACTTTGACATGAGGACTCTGATTGAAGGCGCGAAGATTGGGGTGGCTTTGAGTGAAACTCCGGCCTTCAAAAGCTATGGGAGCAAGTTTGTGGAGTTCCCCCAATGCGCTCATTTCGGAAAATTCTCGGATCCCTACTTCGAATGTATGATCAGACTATATTCCGCCACCATCTATCACCCTGTGGGCACAGCCAAGATGGGACCCTATTGGGATAAGGACGCTGTGGTGGATCCTCAATTGAGGGTGTACGGAGTCAAAGGTTTGAGGGTAATCGATGCGAGCATTATGCCCAATTTGGTGAGTGGGAATACCAATGCTCCAGTGATAATGATAGGAGAAAAGGGAGCGGATTTGGTAAAGGAGTTTTGGTTGAAAACTGCTAGGATTAATAGTGTTTATAGGACGTTGCGAGGAGTTTAGCGTGTGGTCGATTATACAGTTGAGTTCGAGGACTGAATTTGTTATTTGCTGTAAGCACACCGTGGGTTAGAAAACCAGTGATTTTCTGATGGACGTATTGTTTCGGCTAGAACACTCCCAAAGATGAACCCATAGAGTTAAATATACATATATGAACTATTTTTTTTACTAATAAACGATAAAAACTATTTTATTGATTTGTGTATATTTCTCAAAACTTACTTTCACATTTCCCTTTACAGTGTTTTGAAAACAAACGTTATAAGTTTAGAAACAAAGCAGTAAACAACTAATAAGAATCAGCGAAACATTGTCCAACTAACCTACATGCGCCAAGACCACACAATCCCCTGATTAGTTTAAAATGATCAGTGCTGTGTAAATTAATTTAAAAAAATTGTAAATCGAAGAAGAAGAAAAAATCATCATGTCGACATCAACACAACAACTAAATCTCTACTCCATGACCAGAATGGCGTTAACCTTAGGACCAGGCCTAGGATTCCTCCTATATCTACATTCAAATACCCTAAATGAGCGACCAGATATTTTGGACAGGTACATAAACCGTTTCACCACCACTCTGTTGCATTAAGACCTTTTTAGGGAGCATCGTTTGAAAGATAAATCTTACACGGACATTAAAGAAAACTATGATTTTATCATAGTGGGGGGTGGTAGTGCTGGGTCAGTACTGGCAAACCGACTCTCCGAAAATCTCTACTGGAACATTTTGCTTATTGAAGCCGGGCCTGATGAAATTAGCATCACTGATATGCCATTGATGTTTCCTGCTTTACAGCTAACACCCTTCGATTGGCAGTATAAGGTACCATGCAGCACAAGAGCCGCAAAAATAAAATTGACGAATCTTTCTTATTACAGACAGAACCAGGGAAGAAGTACTGTCAGGCCATGGTGGACGGTAAATGCAACTGGCCTAGGGGGAAGGTACTTGGAGGGTGCTCGGTATTAAATGCCATGCTTTATGTCCGAGGAAACCGGAGGGATTACGACAGGTACCATTTTAATTTAAATAACAATACATTAAAATTGCAATATTATGTATTTAGATGGGCAGCATTAGGGAATCCTGGCTGGAGTTATGAAGAAGTGTTGCCGTATTTTAAGAAATCCGAGAATATACAGATTGACCAATACAGAAATGACCCATATCATGGCACAGACGGCTACCTAACCGTAGAACATTTCAGGTAAATACCTGCAAAAAAAACAAAAAGGAAAGGCCAAAGTCGCTCCTGCGTCAGAAAATCATGTAACCCATGTTTCTTTCAATGTTTCTGCAGTTTATGTGTTTCATAACTTAACCGTAGGAGCAGCGGACCTCCCCAACGGTAACGTTTGAATGTATTGTATAAGTAGTAACTTTCTAGTACTGAATAGCGGTAAGATATTAATGAAGAGATGTAGTACTTACGGTAGTATTTACTAGTCTTGAAGGATATTGCTGCTTGCGAGTTAGAAAGAGACAAAGAATTGTGATGAAGTCGGTTATTTGGCAGACTAGCTCGACAAGTTTATGGTGCCTCCATCTGTGTGATTCAAAGTTGAATGCCGTGGGTGATTCGAAAACATGTTTTGAACACAAAAACTTAGACAAGTCACTTAAGACTTCTAGTAATATCCAAATGTGTATATCAGAGTATATTAGAATGTAAGAAAAATATACAAAATAATTAATTTTTAACTAAAACGCTTAATTAAATAAAATTTTGTATTTCTTGTAGAGCCCCTGTATATTCATGAATGATCCTACTCAAGGCGCCCACTGTGAACTAACAGCTGTAGTGCTACTGCGCATCTCGACATTTCAATAGAGCATCATAACTGGTCTCCACATCAAACGATAGATGGCACCACTCCCGAAAAGTTTCATTAGAACTCATTCTAAGCGTTAACGCTTTAATTAAACTGCTTGGATTTTAACTAAATGATCAATTCCTAAAATTGGCAACATTTTCATATGCACCTTTTAAAATAGACACTTTTCCTAATTATTAACAACAAAATAATATCTCGCCGTTCCTAATTTATTTCTCAACAATACTTATACTGCATATGCGACATGTTAAGGTGGATTGGTCGGAGTCTTCAAGGGATAGTACTATTCACTGTGCTGTCTTTGGTTGTCTTTGGCCTTTCCTTTTTTTGTTTTTACCCTAAGAAATCAGTTTACTGTTTCAGATACCGTTCGCCGCTTTCTAATTGGTGGTTAGAAGCGGCTCAGGAAGCTGGCTATATGATACGAGATCTCAACGGGGAGTACCAAACAGGGTTCATGCTGCCCCACGGCACTTTGAGGGATGGTTTGCGATGCAGCACCGCTAAAGCCTTCTTAAGGTCTCTTTAACCGAGTTTTACGGCATAAATCTTATGAGTTAAAAAAGTAGATCCGTCTGCGATAGACCAAACCTGGACGTTAGCATGTTTTCTCATGCTCATAAAATCCTAATGAATGACGATTATCAAGCTTACGGTGTGGAGTTTACCAAATTTGGAGTGAAGAAAACTGTATACTGTGATAGGGAGGTGATTCTGAGCGCCGGATCGTTGGGATCAGCTCAGATTTTGATGCTATGTAAAAGTTTATTAGGAAGTAACTAATCACCAGGACGTATCTATAGAAGAGTTTTAGCTGGAATTGGCCCTAAAGATCATCTAGATGAAATAGGGATACACACCTTAGTACCATCACCGGGAGTAGGATTTAACATGCAAGACCACGTAGCAATGGGCGGAGCCGCCTACCTTTTCGACCCAGGAGAAGAATACGCAGAACAGACATGCAGCTTCAATTTGCCCAAAGTGTTTTCCCCTGAAACCATCGATATGTTTACCCGCAATAATAGTGGACCGGTATATTGGCTACCCGTATGTGAGGTGAGTTCAAATTCAAGTTAATTCAAAGTGATTTTTACTTTTGTACGAAAGGTCATGGGATTTGCAAATACAAAGTATGCAAACTACGAAGACGATTGGCCAGATGTCCAGTTCTTCTTTGCCTCATACGCTGATAGCTCGGATGGGGGGTTGTTCAGCAAAAGGGCTGCAGGGCTTAAGGATGATGTTTACACAGCAATTTACGAGGAAAATATTTATAAAGAATCGTTTTCTGTGTGTATTTTTAATCTCCAAACGAAGAGAATTTGAATAACTGTTACAGGTCATAACCCTATTGCTGAGACCTAACAGCAAGGGCAGGATTATGCTAAAGGACAAAAACCCAGACTCTCAAGTACTGATTTATCCAAATTACTTCGATGATCCTCAAGACATTAAAGTTTTGGTAAATTCTCTAACAATTAACAAAATCGTGAAAAAAACATCGCGATTTAGGTGGAGGGGGCAAAAATCGCTCACAGAATCGCCACTGAAACTCCTACCATGCGGAGATACAATAGCAGATTCAACCCCCTTAAAATGCCCGGCTGCCACCATCTCGAATTTTTATCTGACGAATACTGGACTTGTCTGGCCTACCATTATACCCTGACCATCTACCATCCGGTGGGAACTGCAAAAATGGGCCCCGATGACGACCCTACCTCTGTAGTAGATCCCCGCTTAAGAGTAAGAGGTTAGTCGACTCTTCAGCATTAAAAGGGTGTGCTTTTGCTATAGTCATAATTCAGGGGCGAAAAACCTGAGAGTGGTGGATTGCAGCATAATGCCGTTAATTCCGAGTGGAAACACCAATGCTCCAGTGATTATGATAGCTGAGAAGGCTGCTGATATGATCAAGGAGGACTGGGGGGTCTTGAATGAGCCTTATTTTGACTCTGAACAGGAAGATTTTGCTGAAGGTAAAGGAGGAGTTTTGATTACAAAATTTAGGCAATTGTTTAGTTTTTAGCTGAAGATGAAGCTTATTCAGCTAGGCAAGCCAAAGAGGGGGGCCATTAGAAGAGCACAAATGAGGGGGGTGATGGATAAAACGTTGCAGATGCGTAGGAATTTGGACCATTGATAGTTGAGGAATTACTGTGGTTAGATGTAATAAAAGTCATATATTCTTTCCTCCCAGTTAATGAGGCCAGAACAATAAAAATATCTGTAATACATAGATTGTGCAGTCATTATTTAACGTAATGTTCAAGGTAGACTAGTTTAAACATTTTTGGAAGGCATAATCACGCGGGTGAAAGTTTCATTAACAATCCGTGATTTTGCTGTAATACGGGTCTACGTGATTTATCAGAGGCAGTAATAGGAGGTCATCAAGTGGAATAGTTTGTTATTAGTTTTTCCGAAAATGTTGATGATTTATTTATCAAAGTAATTAAATCATCTTAACTTATTAGAAATGTGAAAACTTTCTGGAGAACTTAAAAACTTAACTGCAAAATTATCTGATAAACCCAAAAAAAATTCGAGAAAATATCTAAATTATGGTTTTAGTCTAAAGCATACGCGATAAACTTACCTATTGACATGTCCTCAAGCATATCATATCGAGAGCCAGAATCTAAAAGTATCCCCCATTAAGATAGTCAAAATGCCCTTTGATCTAAACTGAAAACTTACTAAACGGGCATTGAAATACAAGGTGTTCGGATTTAGAATGGTTTGACAGGAAAATCCCATTTCCCGGCTAGATAAAGAAAAATTAGCATATATGTCATTAGCTCGATTTTTGAGAAAATATTAATGGCGAAAACCGTATTTCGATATCTTTACAGTCCACGGCGCTAGAGGGCGTCCTTCAAATTTCGGCCATTTTCAAAATTCCTCATAATTTTTTTGTTTAGGACAATATTGAAGTAAAACAAAAACATTCTTAAAGCACTTTTTCGATGTGATTCCAGTGGCGTGCTTAGTTTTTTGCTACGTTTTGCCAAAAATCGACATAACTCTTTTATTTTAAATGAAAATCACAGTCGGCTATGACTTCAAAAAAATGTCCATTTTCAACTGTGTAAGTATGTCTATAGTTATTTTAAAAAATAACTAAAGTATTAGACTTCTTGTGTGTATATTCAAGTTAACTTTGGGATCAACTCTCAAAGTAACATTTTTTAACGTAACGTTCTCGTTTGACAATATGAAACACTTTGTCATGTCATATTTTTCATAGTTATCTATCATATGTATATTTTCCTGTCAAAACATCCCAAATCCGAACACCCTGGACTTAAATGTCCGTTTAATAAGGTTTCAATTTAGATCAAAGGGCATTTTGACCTTCTTAGTGGGGGGTACTTTTTAGAGAATAGAACATTCCTGAGAAATGACGTCAAAATAACCTGTTGCGGCAATATTGTAATTTATTAGTTTGTGAAACATACATCATTCCCTGAGAAAATTTTACTTCCCAGATTCAAGAATCTTAAGACCCGTGTCTTATTAGACCCCAGTTAACATGGCGACTGCGTCATCTGATGAAAGAAGTTTTTGGTTATATTCATTGATGACGGAATAGACACTCCTTCTGGGGGACTTAGGTGGTACTACGATCTTCAGGACACTAAGATTCCAGTATTTAAGGACGGAATTACTAAACAATACCTGAACATAAGAATTGTAAATTCTGGACAATTCGGTATATAAAATACTGGATTAAGATCGCGCTGTTCTCTGCTAGAACACGCGTTAGGGTCATTAAAAAGGGAATGTGTCCACAACTTAGTGGTCAAACCGGCCATTAAGGTGTAATATGTATATTCGGTGTTTGGGGGTATGACGCCAGCCTTTTGACCTATCACGGAGTTGGAAATATTGCAGCTTCGGATCCTATAATGAGGATGGGGTTGGGGTACATTTTGAAGAAGAGGTGGGTTTTAAGGCCTGTGTGCCATTTTGGTCACGTGATGACGAAAGAACCTCATATGAAGCCTTTAAAATTTATTAACTACTGTTACGTAACAATTTGTATTGGTAATAAATAGGTATGACCAATTAGGCGCTCTACTAATTGATCATTCGGACTTTTTTAACGAGCAATATTGGCTTCACTTATGCATTGCAAAACAGAAAAAGTAACTAAAAATTTGCCTAATACAAATTGGGAAAAGTTTTTAATTTGGTTTGATGCAAAAGAAATTCAGATAATATGAGCATATGAAGGCTTCCCCTGAGAACATTTGCAATGCATAAATAATACATTACCATGAGGAAACGTCGTCGAAGACAAACGATCCACGTTAAACAATACATTATTAGTTAATCGGTCATCAGATCATTCACTTATAACATAATTCCAACTATATGCATACAAAACCAATTTTAGCACCTGGCGGCAATTCTTTCAAAACAGTACTTCAACAGTACCTACGTCTTCGCGCCAATTCGCAAGACACAGCCAGTCACTTGTTTTGCTTTCACCCAGAATGGTCGCATGTGATCTTACAGCTGCGAAGTTACATATACGGGGCTATTGGTAACGTCTTAGATACAGTGTGGGGAATTCGTGAGTTGGAAGTTGTAATTTGGGAACGAGATATACGCAACAGGATGATATAAGTAAGTACTAATTCAAATACGGCAAAAAGGTGGCTATAAGGGTGCTAATTCACGAGCACACTTTTTTATATAAAGTTTATGTAAAGCAGTTGGCTAAAATTATTCTTCTAAATTATTCTATTCAGGAGCTACAAAACTCTTGAAAAATGTATGTTTTACAAATTTTAATTTGTAATTAGACTATACTGCGTGACATAGAACAGAGAATACTCTGTAAAAATTATTAGGTAATACAAGTACATCGTTAAAAAATTACACAAATTCTATTATTAAAAGCTGCAAAAACCTAATAATATGTCGGTCCTCCACGTGCACTCCTGAACGCGTCTAGGCATCGACTCAATGAGTCGATCGATGTCCTCTTGAGGGATCTCATTCGGGCTTTTTTGTGTGAAGCTACAGAGCGTGTGTGAGGTATGGGGTAAATTTCATAGTCTTCTCACAATATTCCCAACATGTTTGATAGGTGATAAGTCTGGAGGTTGGGGCGGCCAAGGTAACAAAAATGGATTTCATTTTGTTGGAAGATATTCATACTAATCTGAACCACGTGTGGTTATGCATTATTTTGTGAAAAACGGGATTGCGGAGCGTTCTGAAATCGGGCAAAAGATGCTACTCCAGGATTTCTAGATGTACCGTTTAGTGGCCATATTGCCTCTGATAAACACCAAAAGTGGCCGGTTACCGTGAGCTATAGTAATTCACATCATTGTCCCTACAGTCTGATGTACCTCTTCGCCGTCTCACTCTTCTCCGACCATTATGCATACCCAAACAAAATCTTAATTCGCTGCTGAAGACTACAGTATCCTATTTCAGGTCCCATTACATCCCTTCTTTGCACCACTGCACTACTGCAATCAATTTTGTCTATGAAGAACGGTAAGAAGTGACACCAGATTCTTCGGCATCTTCCTAAACCTCTCTTTCTTTGTGACTGGCCTTCTTGAAACTATGCCCGACGGCAAGGCACAAAATTAACTTCTCGAAGTACTATACGGCAATAAATAATATTTTGGCCCCGTAAAGTTAATTTGTTGTTGTGTTTCTTATAGTCAAAAAATACTTAAAATTCCCGATAGCGCAAAAACGAATGCGAAATCATAATTGATTGACAAATTGATCGTTTTTAGTATTCATATAAAGAAACATGAGAACCAAAAATTATTTAAATCAAACCATTTTTACCGAGTTTCCTCTTTCTATGTCACACAGTGTAGTACATGTTATACAGGATGTCCATTTTTCTGTTGACAGATGTTGAGAAATAACTGTAATAAAGGTTGATGTAATTATCCAAAATATGTGGGAAGAAAAATATAATGAAGAGAAAATCGGTTTAAGACGAAGAAGTAACCATTGAATAGCCTGAGAAAGAGTAGAGGTATGACTGAATGCTACAAGTGATGCCAATGTGATGTATTCAGGGTTAATGTTCGCATATTGAAATATAGAAAAAGGTATTGGCCACTGCCTAAACTATTTTAAAAACGATATTTTCATTGCTCAAATTTTCATAACGGACCAACAACTGATGGTAAATTATAATATATTCTATTCATACCTTTATTCGTCCGATTTACTATAAATATCCCACAAACTCTCAATTTAAAAGCAATAAAAAATTGAAAAATAACAGCAGCAAGAGAGTTAAAAAATTTCCCGTTTAAACTGACAATTTTTGACCGGAAGCGTCGAGAAACCATCTTGTAGAAATCGACAGAGATGCGGTAGTGAGTGGAAATGTTAAATACACCCTTCAATCCGAAACATGGAGTTCATTAAAACACCATTTTAAGCTTAGCTCAACCATACCTGAGAAGTACAGTGGCTCACAAAAGTATTCGTACAGCAGTAAAATTGATAAACAATTGAGAACTATCGCATGAAATGAAAACTGAAATATACAACGTGTTATAAAAAATAAATTTATTTATTCGACATAAATATGAAAACAAAAACAACCCCGGAAATATAAATGATCACAACGTTAAGCTACAGAAACGGACACCCTGTAGGATTGCTTTTCGTAATATGTTTTACATCTCAATGTTTCATTCTAGGTGGTAGTTTTTTGTATTTTCCAAATTTCACTGGTGTACGAAAACTTTTTTGAGCCACTGTACATGAGGAGATGTTATTGCGAGTGGTTTTTGTTCCTGTTTCCGAGGAAGAAAGAATGTTAGATCCGGCGATTCACTGCATTCAAAGCATAAGAAATTTAGATTTTTTTCAAGCCCTTATGTCCGTACCAGGGCAATTTCAAAACTGACCAAGGTCTAATGCTACATTTTCAATGCCCCATTTTCGCGCAAACAACGATCGAACTAGATCTTGGAATCCTTGAAAGTAGGCTGGGGATATAACCAGGCACATTCTTTGCCTGGTTTTACGGTTAAAAAACTTCTATTTATCCCCTACAGTAAAGCCGCACAAAACTTCTACACTAATTTGGATTGCATTTACAACCTGCTACACGAACCGTTTACACATAAGCTTAGACCGAGTTTTACATAAGAACCAGTATCATTTGTTTGTGGTGTTATGGTGCAGATGAAATGGACTTTGTCGAACTTGATCGAGTCCTACATAAAGTTTAAAACTAGATGAGGTGTTAGATAACCAATCTATTAATGGATCCCTTGCGATATTGTGATAGGTAGGGACGTTGTAGATTAATGTTAAAAGGATGACCTCTCAGGTTTCAATACGAAAATACTGCTCAAATTTTAATTAAATGGAACGTGAATATCTCAAAATACGACAATTTCCACTATTCAGGTTTATGGCTTTTTGAAAATTTTCTCACGTTTACACAGGTTTAACTTTGGTAAATTTCCGTTTCGCAACGTAAACATTTACGAATCTAATTCGTATGTTCCTGCAGTTTATGGTTGGCAAATTACGACTTTTTGGCATAAAACTTATGGACATTATCCTCTAAAAAAAGGAATAAGTAGAGCAAAACGTGTATGCGACAACACGGAATAAACTTCTATATTTCTGGGTGAATGCCAAGGGACTAATTATCAGTTTTAATTTCGAGCGTAAATTTATCGGGTGTGGCGTAACGTTATTGGGAGCAAAGCCCAGGTATTATTAAATCAAATGTGTGTGTGTAGGTGTTGTAAGTAAAGTAAGTTATAATTACTAAAGGTCAAGACTTATAACTAAAGGGTTATTAAAATTTTAAGCAAATGGGTAAAACCCAGATTCTTGTTATTAGCGAAAATGTCGAAATATTAACAACCAACTGGCTTAGCTGGATTATATAATATTATTTGTAAATCCACACGCGTTTGGTGTGTGCAATCACTTGTCGATTACTATACGTGCGTGTATGCCACATTACTCTATTAACCGATAACGTTATTTACGGGAGTTTTAGCTGACGTTTACAGCTTTTTAAAGTATAAAACAATGTTGGATCTGAAATTTAACAATGTCAATAAATCAAGGGCAAATTACATACATTTGTTGCGGTGTAATTATTGCAAATGGATAATTATTAGGATAATCGATTAAATTTGCTTCCATGCATGAATACAGACAAAGATTTATGAAGTTTCGTGTAAAAATTAAAGCCCGATTTAGCTGTAAATGAGAGCTGAAAACGTTAATCTTGAATTTTGAACAGTGATCTACGGCTAATATTTCAATTTTCTGATAACTTTATCAAGAAAAAAAATTGTTGTAATGAATCTCGAAACAGCAAACTCGAGAATAGTATACGAAGTAATTTATTTCACTGTTATATAATATACCTCTCAATCAGGTTTACCAAAATGAAGAACTGGGTTAACTGAGTACACATCAACGCGATCATTGGGCCAAAAGAGTTTGCAAGCTTTGCAAAATTCTTAAGTACTAAAACCGAGGGCTACACGCATAGGCGTACTACGATTAAGGGGGCTATTAGCAGCTAATTTACTGTCAGTATCTTTAAACCTTAACACTTAGATTAATAGCGAGATTGATCGTTTAATGAGGTGTTGTCTCAATTATACCGATTTGACAAAACGTGGATGTACTAGGACTCTAGTTATTACAAAGAAATGGGGTGAAAGCTTTCCTATTCACGGCAGCCCTTTTTGAGAATAATTCCTACTAAATTCCATCCGGATATATTACCAAAAAATGGTGATCTATATAGAACGTAAGGGCATATTATTATACATTACATTGCCGGCCATTCCGCAAAATGGTCCCCAAAATAGTTATGGACTGAATAGTTAAGTTCGGACGACACTGAATTTACCCACTGCGTCGTGCAAAATTAACCAATAAGCTTCCTAACTGCAGTTAAGGGTTATTAGTAAATACTAATTATTTACGTGCTAATGTCGATAAAAACGAAAAAGAGAGAGCAAACAACTCGCCATTTTACAAGACAAGTTGTACTAACCGCCTTCCCCCAAGGCGAGGGGCGACTGTTCCCCTACTGACAGACGTAACGCAAAACGGTTTACATCACATGGCGCGGTTGCCACGTTGACTTAAGTTTAATAAGACACAGGTATTAACTATTACACACACAGGTCGTAATCTCATAGATACTGTTACGTGTAACCAAAAACCTTACTATATAACTATAGCTAAAGTTTATTAAAGCTAAGTACAAAATAAAAACAATTATTTACGTACTAAAAAAATATCGATAAATATAAGCAGAAATGTGACAAACCGGCAACGAGGCGTTACACGATACAAGTGATGTTAGGTAAGTCCTTAAAAAAAAAAGAATGTCTGACGTCATACATAAACAAAAACATAACAAAGATAACGCTCCACGGCGAATGGCGCAGTTGTCACGTTGACTTAGTTCTAATAATACACAGGTCTTAACAATTCTATCACAGATTCCTTATAGGTATAACAATAAGAAATAACTGAATTTATGTAAATGGAAACATTAATAATAACCTAGATACATGGTGTCAAAGTTTAAAATCATTTTTCGATTTTTTTAAATCCATAAAATATATAATGCAAATTAAACATATTCAGATTATTGGCACATTGCGACTTTGAAGAAGGTTAAAAGGGCAGAAATATGGTAGATATCTTCTATCGCTTTATCTAACTCATCTTAAAAATCACGAATTGAAGAGTACCTCGCATAGTTAAAATATTTCGAAAAAGAAGTAGTCCATGTACGTAGAAAAATGGTAGAATCAATTTTGTTACTCAAAATGCGCATCCTACCACTAGAAAAATATGAACTTTTAGCTAAATTTAACTTACATCAAAATTTCGAAAATATTAGGATTTTCCGTCAAAAGAAAACCTCAAAAACTATGTTTTTTTACAAAAATCTGTAATAATTCTACTGTTTACTTCCCTATTAATTTTCACACTTAATTAGCGTTTTCTTCTGTACCAATTTTACTGCTTACTTCCCTATTGATTTTTACACCTAATTAACGTTTTTTCTGCGCGTTATTGTGTGTTATTTCATAACAAAAAAGTGATTTTATAACTTACAAAATAACACAAGTTTTGATGGTTTTAACTGCTTTCGCTGAACAAGGTAATTTATAAAGAATTTCTCATTTTAGCTGGATTTAGACGTTAAAACAGACTTTTCGGAAAACCCATTTACTTTCTAATAAGTAAAACCATTTGAATCAATTGTTATGGGTGTATTAAGCGGCTTTTGCGGTTTTATGCTTTGGAATTTTCAAAGTCACTATAGTGGGTTTTGGCTTAACAAACTTTATTTTCTGGTGTGTTTACACAAAATTTCTTATTTAATTAATTTCCTTTCCAGACTCAACCGAGGCTAAAATGACCAAAATTGCACATGTCTTGAGGAGACTACGCTCTGCATTAAACTCATCTATAATTCACTTCGCCTTAGACAAATATAAGACTGTAGTGCGCTTATAATTTCTATTACTTGAGGCCATATTAGTGTATAAAATCAAATTTCTAGTCAATTTTTTAAGAGTGAAAAACATACCAAAAAACTAGACTAACAATGGCAGTCATTGCAATTCCAACAATAGCCACGGCAGTAAAAACGGGTGTAACATTAATTGGCCTAGGTAAAATCGCGGTGCTGCCTTTCCTTATTGCCGCCCTGTCTTATTTCCATTATGACCAGTACGACCCGGAAAATAGACCAGTAAGTAACAATAATTATTAAAAATCCTCTATAGAGACAAAAATCTACTTTAGGCAGATAGAGATCCTGAGTCTAAGTACGATTTCATAGTGATCGGATCTGGATCTGCTGGATCTATAATGGCCAATCGGCTATCGGAAATTTCTCAATGGAAAGTTTTGTTACTGGAAGCTGGAGGTCACGAAACTGATATTTCTGATGTGCCCATTCTCAGTTTATATTTGCACAAAAGCAAATTGGATTGGGGATATAAGTACGCACTACATTCCTTCTTATGCTTACTTAAAGTATCTACTTAAAATTGCTTTTAGAACTGAGCCTCAACCCACAGCCTGCCAGGCAATGGTGGAAAACAGATGTAGCTGGACCAGGGGCAAGGTCTTAGGAGGTTCAAGCGTCCTCAACACAATGCTCTATATTAGAGGCAACAGACGTGACTATGACAGATGGGCAAACTTTGGCAACGAAGGGTGGTCCTACAAAGAAGTTTTACCCTACTTCAAGAAAAGTGAAGACCAGAGGAACCCCTATTTGGCCAAAGACACTAAATACCACTCCACTGGTGGTTACCAGACAGTTCAAGATTCCCCTTATAACACTCCCTTGGGTATAGCGTTCTTGGAAGCGGGTCAGGAGATGGGATATGACGTCAGGGATGTTAATGGAGAGAAGCAGACTGGTTTTGCCTTGTGGCAGCTAACGATGAGGAGAGGCGCCAGGTTAGGTTTGCTCTTTTAGTGCCGATATATCAAAATGCTGATAATTTCTTTCTGATATCTCTTTGGTATTATTACCAGTACATTGATATGCTATAGACCCTTATGGTTAATATAGAACTTTTGAAATTTTGGTTCTTAGGTGTAGCACTGCTAAAGCCTTTCTCAGGCCCATAAGGTTGAGGAAGAATTTCCATTTGTCGTTGTGGAGTCATGTGACTAAGATCCTGATTGACCCAAAGAGTAGGAGGGCGTACGGGGTCGAGTTTATTAAAAATGGACAGAAACATGTAAGTATGATTGTTAATTTATTCTCCATTTAATTTTTGCATCAGTGAATAGATAAAAAAATTGCTTATAAAACCACTAATCACCACGATTCGTTCGACAATTTAAATAAATATTTGACAACTGTTACTATAGCAACACAACGCGTCGGCCATTTTAGAAATCATGGCTGTCTATAATTTTCACGATTTTCGCTACCAATCGTGTCAGTCAATTAATTCTCCTTTGGTTTACTCTGTCTTCATTCATTTTGATGAATTCAAATGAGACATAGCTTTCAATGAAGTTTTTAATAAATCTCATTGTCATAATTTTTTATTTAGGTTTTATCTCTTTTTTCAGACGGTTCTGGCAAAGAAAGAAGTAATCCTCTCTGCAGGCGCTATTAACACCCCTCATCTCCTCATGCTAAGTGGAGTAGGCCCCGCGGAACACCTCAAAGAAAAGGGCATTTCCATCATTCACGATTCTCCAGGAGTGGGCAAGAACTTACAAGATCACATAGCTGTGCCCATAACCTTTTTGATAGATCATCCGATATCTTTGGTAAAATCTTCTTTATGGTTTACTGCCAACACTAACCCACTCATCAACAGGTTCTAAGCAGACTGGTGAACCTCAACACCGCCCTCAGATATGCTGTCAAAGAGGACGGCCCTTTGACCTCTTCAATAGGGCTTGAGGCAGTCGGTTTCATCCCTACCAAATATGCTAACCAATCAGATGATTGGCCTGATATGGAATTTATGATTCTCAGCACTAATATAGCGGCAGATGGAGGCGGTCAAGTGAAAAAAGCTCATGGTGTCTCTGACGAGTTTTACAATGAGGTTTATTCAGACATCAACTTTAAAGACTCTTTTGGGATTTTTCCCATGATGTTGCGCCCCAAATCCCGCGGCGAAATCCTGCTACGCTCAAACAAGCCTCTAGACTACCCCCTTCTCTACCACAACTATCTCACTCACCCTCACGATGTAAATACCCTCAGGGAGGGACTGAAAGCAGCTATCGCCTACGGACACACTGAAGCTCTGAAAAGGTTCGGTTCCAGATTCTATGAAAAACAAACCAAGGTGCCCAAATGCAAGCATTTGCCTCCATACACTGATGAGTATTGGGATTGCTTTATCCGACAATACACATTGTCAATATACCATTATTCCTGCACGGCTAAAATGGGACCTCAAGAAGATCCATACGCGGTAGTGGATCCAAATTTGAGAGCATACGGAGTTTCTGGATTGAGAGTAGTTGACGCTTCGGTGATGCCCACAGTTCCCAATGGGAATATCAACGCTCCTACCATGATGGTGGCGGAAAAAGGAGCGGATTTGGTGAAAAGTTATTGGCTGGGTTTCGGTAGGAGAAAGAGGGATTTGAGTGGAGCTATTGAGCCGGAGTTGAGATTTAATGCGAGATTGAGAGATGAAGGCAATGTCACTAGGGTTTTAGTGTCGGGTTAGGACAGTTTGCGATTAAATTTCAACCGAAATTGTGAGATTATATCCGAATTTTGTGCAAAAACGGAAATTTTAAGTCACCATGTTGCGCAGAAACAGTTCTAGTTTGAAACTTGCCAATTAAATGTTATATTAAAAACATTCTTAAACATATAATAAAAGCATTTTTGACATGAATGTTCAAATGTGTCGTCTGCTAACTAGAACATGAATTAACAAAGTTGCTCAATAGTTGTAAATATCATTTAGGTACCTTTTATATTTTGTGTATCCCTGCTTATTATTGTTAATAATAAAAGTATACAAAAAATAATAGTTTTCACTTAGGACTTACGTCGAAAGTACCATAGGGTACTACGCCCAACTCTTTAGGAGGGAGATATTCAATTTCACGCAGTATTAACGAAATCAATTTGTCTAGAAGTTCCCGAGATATCCGCGCTTATGATTTTAAAGGGCAATAAATATGTAGGGTAGTGTAAGTATTTTGCTAATTCTAATGAACTAATATGGATCTTAAACATCTCAATTCGTTCAATAGCTCAATTTCTCCCATCTTCCATTCATCATATTATTAAATGTAAATTTCTTGAAAATATAGTGAAGGGAATTTTTATTGCTTGTCACTATCCTCACCAGCCTACCAAAATAGCGTACCTGATATTAAACTTATTATTTTAATGTCATCATGACTCTTTTATTATCAACCCAGTGAACTAAGAAAATTCCGCTCATCACAAACCCCTTGAATATTAAGTCTTCGTTACCTAATAGCCGACTTTCGTTTATACTGACGACCTCCACACTACATACATGAGTGAAATTACGCTCTAATGTTTATCATTCAACAAATGGTGTAATTTACGAATTACACATCTAGGCTGTATAGGCAAACAATTTCAAAATCATATAGAAAATAATTAGAAAGTAATCAAATAATAAAATCGCATCCAATTGTGAGCATCAGAACGCACCAACTTAGATTTCTCAAAGAAAACTTGCTTGTTCGTGGCTATGATTAATCAAATTTAATAATCCTTACGTCAGTTTCAATTGAACTTCATTGCCGCATCAAAATTTCATCTACCACTTTCTCCGATAGTACCTCGCCTAAAATGCCATTATATTGAATTCCTTTAGTACCTATTTATAAGGTAACTACACAAGTTCATACAGATTTCTTCAAGGCTATCGGTTGAATTAAGTTCGTTGTTGATGGTGCTTCTTTGGTGATTAAGGTAATAGCGGTAAGTACCTATAGCAGGATTTGTTTTGGCAATAAGAAATTAAAATCGCGTTCTAGGTCGAAGAGATTGACCTTATGACAAATAATAAGAATTCTATTCACCATTACTTTCCTTACATTTCCATCAAAGGCGCAGAGTTGCCTTGTGATGCTTTTTTACTTTCACTTTTTCGTGTTACCTAAGCGATTATATCTTTTACTTGTTAATTAGTTTGATAAGTAACCCATGTTTCATTGACCAATGCATCATAAATTGCCTAATCCTAATCTCATGCTGGGCTCACACATGAAGGGCGAATTGCGCTTAACACCCAAATATTCAACATTGTTTAGTCTAGTGGTTTAAATTATTAGATGCCCACCATGACCACATGCACACGCTTCATAAATGCGGGCGTGCTCATCACCAAGTCCACTTCCTTCTTCTTTCTTCATTTTGCCGCATGCCGAGAGCCGAAGAAACAGCAAGTTAAATTTCACCAGAGAAAGAAAAGCAAGTCGGTTGGTGCCTTTCTTCTTCTGCGATAGTTTCGCATCAATACAGTGAAATTTCGGGGCGAGGAAGTAATTTTCGTGAGCTTCTTGTTCGGTTTTTGAGTGCGCAACATGTGTTTGAACATCGGAGGAACTTTGAGGAAGATGGGAGGTTTTAATCCACGAAAAGGTTTGCGTGCATAGCATTTCTAGATTTTTTTAAATTCATTAATTGCATTGTTTAATAATCACAATATCGTTTTCCTTTAAAAATAAATCACTCGGCCTCAAAAGTAAACAGATTTCTTCTTTCTTTATACAATTACACACATTATCCAAGTAACGATTATTATCTTCTTTCATGCAGTGCAATTTTCAGATGGAAAGTTCAGTCATTAACACACCTAATCCCCATAAAAGCTTCAGTATTTCCACTATCCCTTATGTAAAACTATTGTCTATTATTATTTACCGAAGAATGGCTTTATTTTTTCTCTAATCAGAATTAAGCGATATTCCACACAAGGAAAAACTAGATTTCTAAGGTCGACAACATCTTCTGTGGCGTGTTTCAGGGCAATCGCCAATTAATTGATTAATTAGCGTTAATAAACGTTTTTAATAATGTCAGTGCAAACTTCTTACATATGAAACAAAGTCGATCTAAATTTGGCACAATTTAATAGCGTAGAAGTTGGGAAATTGGAGTAATTAACAGTTAGTCCATACTTCAATTTGCAATGAGTTTAATGATAAGATTGTGAAGTTGTATGGCAAAAAGTGAAGACAACTCTCGACGACAAGGATTGTGTAGTATTGGGTCGGATTTATGCAACATGACAATGTTGGTTCCAACACAATTCGCAATGTTTGAAACATTGATATTGGTGATTGGTTCAGTATAAGGGGTAGAAGTGTATGATCCTTCTCGTGAGGCCGATGTGTGGTGATTCCGCAAAGGGGCGCGGATAATCACGGTCGGATCACCCTGAGGTGGCACACTACTTCGCGCAAAAATAACCAACAACCTTCCTAATCACAGTTAAGATTTACTACTAAAAAACGAATGATTTACGTGCTAATAGCGACAAAAATGAAACGGACTTACCTTTTTACAACAGTCGTACTATTTATCTTCCCTAGTGGCGAGGGGTGATTACTCCCTTATCAATAAAGATGACAAAAGACTGTGTATATGGGATGGCGCGGTTGCCACGTTGACTTGGGTTTAATAAGACTCAGGTCTTAACATCCTTGAATCATGTATTAATAATTACACCGCAGATTTCTTATACAATGATAATAAGGAATAAATAAATTTACATAAGGCGAAACATAAATAATAACTGAGAAAATTATTAGTTTACTGCTAAACGATATCGATAAATACGAGTGAAAATGTGACAAGTTGGCAATGTGACACTAAAAAAAACAAACGGTACCAGCTAAGTCCTTAAAAAAGTGTTTGACGTCATACACAAAAAAAGCATAACAACAATAACGTTCCATGGTGGATGGCGCGGTTGCCACGTTGACTTGGGTTTAATAAGACAGAGGCTTTAATAATTGAAATTCTAGTTTTTATATGTAATATCCTGTATCTTATGTAATATTTTGAGTGCTACTCTCATTAAAGTAAATTTAGGAGTAGAATTATCCCATAACCATCTCTTTTAGTTTTTGACGAAAATCGAAATTAAGGAGAGTAAGTTTGAGTCACGAAATGGCGATACAGCGTTAGGACGTGGAAATTGGAATAAAATCGATATAACCGAGACACAGCTGCTAGATGCAAGAAGCTTTGGTTTGCAGAATTGCAAGAAAGCCATGTGATATTACTACATCTTAACAAAAGTTCATGAACATTTTTAAAATACGCAATAATAAATCGTTGAAATTGTTCAAATTTAAATGCTTTTACTTTGAGCATTGCGCTCTCTATAAGTGAAACTTCCCTTGTCAGTATCAAACCAAGGAAGAGAAGTAACAAAAAATAAGAGAAAAAGGCTGTTAATTAGAAAAGGCCCCGTACCAGCAAACTCGTCGCAATAAACGCCACTTCGCTAGTCATATACGACAACAATTATTAAAACCCATTAAGGAGAATCTCTAAACAGTAGCTTTCTTGTTGACTCTTCACACTGTTCCAACTAATTTATATACTACTTGGTGACGGATTTCTCTCCGGCATTCCATAATAATCGTCCTCAATCAGTACTTCAGCAATAGACATTATCGTAAGTGCTCTTGTAATTGCAGATCGTTCGACTACGTCTCTGAACGAATGAGATGGGCAGAACCGATCCGGGGCCCCAAAAGTACAAGGAGTCAAACAACAAAACCAACGACAGCCGATTTTGCCTCAAAGTCCCCCACCAAGACCGGAATTTCGGCGACTTGTGCTGGAAGAGCAAGAAGAAGGAGGATATTGTAAGGTAAGGGTTGGATTATATGCCCGATAGTGCGGCAACGTTGTTTTTGAAGATATAACACCACACCTGCAGATAAATTCACGACAAAACATCCTCTCCAAGACTGCCCGAAAATCCGAAGGTGCCAAAGTGAGCACAATCACTCTTCATCGGACCAATACGAACACTACTTAAGACACAATTTGTACATTAAAAGCGCAATTGAAAACCAAAATGTACGTCTTTTTTGCTCCCCTGAAAACAGCCCCTGATGATTTTTCATTTTCCAGCTGCTTAACTCCCAAATAAAGAAAAACTCCATAAGGAATTACACTCCTAAAATCCTTTCACAGGAAGTCAACCTTGGAATGTGGATATAAAAAGACCATTTAAGTGCCGTTCATAGAAATGTCTCTGTTGGCAGTAGCAGCGAACTATGCAGCGGGAGCGGTAGGCCTATCCTTCAACCCCATGACGATTTTGGGGCTGGTTCCAGTATTTGCAGCAGGATTGATGTTCATGCAATATATCTCCGTGGATCCGGAATCGCACCCCATCAACGTATTCAAAGTGTGTTGATATCGGAGGATTAAAGTAATGTAATGGTAAATAAAGGATGATTTTTAGGTACGACCTACCTACGACTTCATAGTGGTAGGGGGAGGGTCGGCAGGGGCAGTAGTGGCGTCCAGGCTTTCTGAGGTCGAAAACTGGTCGGTTTTGTTATTGGAAGCGGGTGGGGATGAGAATGAGGTGTCTGATATACCAACTTTGAGTGGGTGAGTTTTCGAATCGAAGTGCTTTACTTTCGATTTATTGCGAGGGGGTTTACGCCACCCATGTATTGCCAAAGCGATATGCGCTTTTGAAGCCGTCATACTCGTAATGAACAAATATCAAACGCCATGTGTTGCTCTTTATGTCTTCTTCCATGAATGATTAGCAAAATCCGCAATCAAACTCAAACAAATTCAGGAGTGTTTTAAAGCGCAAAAGTACAACCATTCCATAGATCCTCTTTGTTCAATTCCAATTCTGTAAAATCCTCCTTCGGTGCAAAACAGTGGTAGCATTACACGTCTTGAATACTGATTTGTATCACTGTTAACTTGAACTTGAATTTTCCAGGTACATGCAGATGTCCCAATTCGACTGGATGTACCAAACAACTCCCCCAACCGACTCTCCATATTGCCTGGCCATGATCGGGGATAGGTGTAATTGGCCCAGGGGAAAAGTACGTAATGTATGATTTCACTTTCGGTCTTCGATAATTTTAATAGTGGTGCGGATTTCAATGAACACGTCTCTGCACTCTGTGGTCGTTGAAAACATTGGGTTGCGCTCACGGTTATTATTATGGAATGTCAAACACATGCCGGCCATTCAAATATTATAACTTTCTCTCTCACTTTTTACCTTTTGCCTTATAGGTTTTGGGGGGATCGAGCGTGCTAAACGCCATGATCTACGCTCGAGGGAATCGTCACGATTATGACTATTGGGCGGAGCAGGGAAATCCTGGGTGGGCCTACGACGACGTACTGCCATATTTCCTCAAATCCGAGGACAACCGAAACCCTTATTTGGCCAAAACTCCTTATCACGCCACTGGAGGGTACCTGACAGTGCAAGAGTCCCCGTGGAGAAGTCCTTTAAGCATCGCATTTTTGCAGGCAGGCAAGGAGTTGGGCTACCAAGTGCGGGATTGCAATGGGGAGTTGCAGACTGGGTTCATGCTCTCGCAGGGTAGGACGCAATAATAGTCGATTTTCATTGCATAATAATGCAATTTTTTCGTCTTAGGAACGATCAGGAGAGGTTCCAGGTGTTCTACAGCTAAAGCCTTTTTGAGGCCTGTGAGAAATCGCCCAAATTTGCATATAGCCATGTACTCGCAAGTGACCAAAGTTCTAATCGATCCTAAAACCAAAATGACGACTGGAGTTAAGTTCATAAGAAATGGCAGGACTCAGTTTGTTAAGGCTAAGAAAGAGGTAATTTTGAGCGCAGGTGCCATTGGGAGTCCTCACATTTTGATGTTGAGTGGGGTTAGTTTGAAAGTGATTTAAAATCTGTGTCGAAATTATCTGGTTTAATGTGCTTTCAGGTGGGTCCTAAGGAGGATTTGGAAAAATTCAAAATTCCTGTAATAAGCGACATTAAAGTGGGGCACAATCTGCAAGATCATATGGGTTTGGGGGGGCTTACTTTTATAGTGGATGACCCTGTTACATTCACCAAGAATAGGTATGTATTCACGTAAATACAGGTACAAGCGCCTTAAATTTCACAGTTTAAACTTAAGATTTCCGTCGCCATCGAGACGATTAATTTGAACTACTTTTTAATGCAATAATCTCTGCACGAGTTCTCGATGCATTGGCATGTAACACACGGAGTGTGTACAACTTTTTTTTTGTTGTTCAATGTTTAAGTTTCTCGACAGTATGGTAAATTAACATACATTAAAATTCACATTTACAAAAAAAATTTGATATATGTATTATCATGCTACTTTATTGATCTGCAGTAGGTGTAAGAGTTCCGTCTTCTTCCAAATTTTCCCAACTATGACCTTTTCACAGCACCAAATTCCTATTCCTTTATTCCAGATACCAAACAATGCAAGTGGCATTAGAGTACATACTAAGAGAACGGGGCCCCATGACGTCACTAGGAGGGGTTGAAGGGCTGGCGTTCGTTAACACCAAATACGCCCCCAAATCTGGAACATGGCCGGACATTCAATTTCATTTCGCTCCTAGCAGCATCAACAGCGACCCTGATCAAGTAATTTCCTCAGGCTTAATTATCAAAAATTATTATCAGTTTTTCTCTATAGGTTCGCAAAATAACCGGTCTCCGAGACAGCGTCTACAACACAGTGTACAAACCCCTAAAAAACGCGGAAACCTGGACGATCCTCCCTCTTCTCCTGCGACCTCGAAGCACCGGCTGGATCAAATTGCTATCCAAAGACCCCATGGTCTACCCGGACATCATCCCCAACTACTTCACTCACAAAGAAGACATTCGGGTGCTCACTGAGGGAATTAGGATAGCTTTGAACGTATCCGCTTCAAAAGCCTTCCAGAAATTCGGATCTAGACCTCACAAAATTCCTTTCCCTGGATGCAGGGACTATGAATTTGACACTGACCAATATTGGGAGTGCAGTATGCGACATTTCACTTTCACGATTTACCACCCCACATCCACTTGCAAAATGGGGCCCGATTCCGACCCGGATTCCGTGGTGGATGCCCGGTTAAGGGTGTATGGGGTGGGAAAGTTGAGGGTGGCGGATGCGTCCATTATGCCCACTATTGTGAGTGGAAATACGAACGCTCCGGTTATTATGATTGGGGAGAAAGTGAGCGATATGATCAAGGAGGATTGGGGGATGAGAGTTATCAAGTAGTGATGGGTGAAGAGATGTTACAAACTAGGGAGTTGTGATAAGAGAACACCTACAATCAGAAATAGTCGCATAAGGAGGGCAAAGAGTATAAGGAATAGTTTTCGGTTGCTCTGTATATGCAATCCAGTGATACTTGTTAAGTGCCGCTATCTATATTATTTATTGTTAAAGAGTAGATTGTAATTAATTAATATAAAAAGACTGTAAACCTTTTAGTTATTTTTCATTATGGTCAATTAAAGTTATTTTGGAACGTTCCCTTCTGCATGTATGCTGTTTTAAGTAGTCTAAATTCTACGTATGTATAATATACCTACATTTTATAACACTATACTAGTCATGATGATGTATGATGTAATGTTGTAAATATAGCATAAGTTGGTTCGACTATTAGAGCTGAAGTTAACATTAAATTTGCTCTTGTACCTTTTTATTTACATTATAAATTAATCTATTTAAATAATCTGCTCGATAACATTTAAATGCAAATAAATATATGTAACAAAATAACTCCGTTCACGTTTAATTTCCACCTAATTAAATCCAGAAATTCGATCTCTTTCCGAAACCCAATTTGAAAAAAAGATGAGATGCTGGTTTGCCGAAAGGTAAATAGGGAATACACTGAGAGTTTCTAATTTGCCACATAGGATTACGGTTGTCATTGTTTGTTGCATATAAAATATGAAGGAGAATCAGAGGATCCAAAGAACAGGGCTTGATTTAGTGCAATTTTGCGCATTTTTTGCGGTTTTTGGTCAATTTTTTTGCATATGTTTTACAAGGCATTCACGAAAATTTCAACTGTCAGCCCTAAAAACTGCTCTATGTATCTAAGAATCCTAGAAGCAATTCCAGCCCTATCTGAAAGTCATTGTGACCTCAGTCGTTGGGAGAATGTTTAGTGAAGGTCAATACTAGGATTTAGGACAATTTTGGACCACATTTGGAAGTTTTCTGAATTTTCAGTTTAAAAGTAAATTTGCTCAACTTCATTATTTAAATGTAATATATTTAAACAAAAATTCTTTTGCAATGATGTATCAACAGTTGATATTAAGACACAAAATAGCGGCAAAAACGCTAAAATGGCACATTATTAACATAATACATAAAAAAATTAAATTTCTGCGTGAAAAATTCAGGAAAAATGGGCTTTTGCCGAAATATCCGGTATATAGGCCCTGCATTAATTCAATGCCTGTAGACTTTCAAAAATCACACTCCCAAAATCGCGAAATCCTATCTATCCCAGTGACATAATAATGAAATTATACCGACCTTTACACGCAACACGCAATAGTTAGCATCTTCCGTCTAATTATTATAAAATCGGCCCCCTCGTCCTAATGAGCTATTTTGTAACGCGACCGTTACGCAACGGCAAAAGAAAACACTTGGGGCATACGTGCACTAAGAAGCGTCTTACTCACATACTTTCCCGACCTGTTGGTAAAAGGAGAAATTCTTCTACCGTTTCGCCTTCTGTTGAATACCAATCAGATTGCCGCCCTATCGGAATTATTATACGCAAGAAATTTGTTGTTTGCTAGTGTGAGCATTGAAGCCTAAAAGAGGCATGTTTTTCAAATACTTAATAACGAATTAAAGATCTCAGAATAAGCCTCAAGATCACGACTTTCTCTGAGGTTTTCCTAATTCGGAAATGGCCCTAATCTCGAGAATAACGTGCTCACATTTTAACCGATTAGACGGAATGAGATAGTTCCTGTATCTACTTTGTAACATATATGGGCATTATGTACTTTCAAATCCACAGGAGCGAAGTCTTTGTTTTCAGTGTCATTGACAAGAAATCAGCATCTTTAACCCGCATTGCTCCATCGAATGAAAACAAATCGTAACAAAATAATTTTTTATAGCATTAGGAGAAATTTTAATTTCCATGGAAGTTGAAAACGCACCATAAAATTAAAGAGATTAAAATTTACGAGGTTCGTTTAAAGGTGTTTCTATAGCGTATTTTTATGGAGCCTTTAGAAAATTATGCTTTTGAGCTCTTCCCCCGTGAAATCTAGACATATTCCCCCCTCCCAAGCGCAGATGAACCCAATGGAGTAGCGTGTCGACGAAAGAACTACCCGAAATCAGTCGTTGCGACGCCTTTGACTTTTACTTTCGCTGAATTATATACCGGGTTGGTCAAATTATAAGTGAGTTTTTGATTTTAGTTGGAAAAAAATTACATTTTAATGTTACTGTTCCCTAGGGCGAGGGTGAAGTGTTTTCAACCACTTAATGAAAAACAGTTACCTGCTGCCTGCTCTCTTCCTTTATTTTTCTCGCGAATTTGTTGGATTTGGTTTCCGGATACGACTTTTGAAGGTAAGAATGCAGATAAATTTAAATTGATTTTCTGCCAAAAATTGAGATTTTCAGTGTAGCGTGAGCTCGCCGCTACACTGAGAGAAATGTTTTTGATGAAATTCTTTCACTAAAATGTGAATATTTTGATAAAAACCTTGATGAATTTCGTATTGCTTTGCCCTTTTGTTCGGAAAAAACACTCATGTTATTTCGTAATTAATTGACAACAAGTTTCTTGCTCTGAATCGACCGTCGATTTAACATACAAAATCGGAACAGACAATCTGTCTCATTACGCAAGAAGAGAATCATGTATTAAAAATTGGTTTCACTTCCTGTTGTCCCAGAATTCGCAACAATTTCTCGGAGACCGACTTATTTCCGATAAACTTACCTACTTACTTTTAATTGAATGCTATTATTACCTAATGGTCTACATGGTGGTGAAAATTTCGTTCACAATGTTTGTTATCATTTAATAGTAAATTTCCCAGCAGGCATTACCATGTAGATCGTGAGATTATCTTTGATATATTATACTTAGAGGAAAGTGGTAACGGTACCACCATGCGAATCGCCCTGAAAAGGAATGCTTGACCGCTTTCTCAATAGCAAGGCTTTATTGAAATCGAAAGGTCGACCGCATTACCGCCTAATATAATAATTTTCGAAGAAAGTAACATACAATTAGTTCTTTATCTTATATAACGCATGATGCGTTCACTGTTCTGCGGGCTGTTTTGAATCTCGAGCTTGAAAAGAGAAAACTAATCTTCTTTCGTTCAATCGGTTTTGAAATCTTTTTATCATTGTTTTGAAATAAAGCACAATTGAATAGTATAATAATGACACAGGAATTATGCTGGAAATACCACAATTCAGTGTCTCGTGAGTTAATCGTTCAACCTTGAAGAAGCCACCAAAATTCTTGGTTGAACGGGCAGAAAGAATGTCATAAGAAACTTAAAAAACTAGCCCGTCCTAGCTCCATCCTTTATTAACTTCATATTTGTTTTGCTCTTTCTCTCTCTCTTTTTCTCAGGCATTACATTGATATGCCACTATAGCTTCATAACTCTTCAATTGCACCTCCCAAACGGTGATAAATGATATTCTGCCCCTCTTTGTTGGATGATAATGAAGAAGGTAATCTCAATGCGTATTCTTTTCGAAATCTACAAAACAGACATTAATTGTTGATTGCCTATGCGTGTAGTCATTGGGCGAAGGAAAAAATGTACAAATTTTGATTGTTATGATTCAAGGGCATATCATACAGGCCAAAATTCACAAGTACCTGCTAAACATTACTTAAAATAAAGCTTAAACTATTAGGTTGTTCGGAAAGTAATTTCGTTTTTTCCCGACAGAGGATTTAATGGTATTTTTTTGCACTTAACCTCACACTTAAGCCATATAATTTTTATATGCTTTGAGAGCTCATATAACAAGGCTTGTGTGTGAAACATTTCAATTAATTCTACGCAGTAGTTTTTGGTTGGTGCCCTTTTAAATATGGAGAGCGATAAGCAGCATTTTCGACATATCCTACTGTTTTACTACAGAAAGGGTAAAAATGCTGTTCAAGCCAGAAAGAAATTGACCGATGTGTATGGAGAAGGTGTGTTGACAGTACGCCAGTGTCAGAACTGGTTCTCTAAATTTCGATCTGGCAATTTTGATGTCGAAGATGCACCACGTTCGGGAAGGCCGGTTGAAGCTGATAAAGACGCCATAAAGGCATTAGTTGATGCGAACCGTCGAATAACAACACGTGAGATCGGATTGAAGTTAAATTTATCGAATTCAACAGTTTATGACCACTTGAAAGGCCTGGGATTATCCTCGAAGCTCGATATATGGGTTCCCCATGTTCTCACAGAGAGAAATCTGTGTCGCCGCATTGACGTCTGCGATTCGCTTCTCAAACGTGACAAAAATGATCCGTTTTTGAAGCGCATCATTACTGGGGACGAAAAATGGGTTGTATACAACAACGTCAAACGCAAGAGGTCATGGAGCAAAAAAGATGAATCGACTCAAACCATTTCCAAAGCCGATATTCACCAAAAAAAGGTGATGCTGTCTGTTTGGTGGGATTTTAAAGGAATCGTTTTTTTTGAGCTTTTACCGGATAACACAACGATTAATTCGGAAGTCTACTGCCAGCAGCTGGACAAACTGAAGGATGCACTTCAACAGAAAAGACCCGAACTAATCAACAGAAAAGGTGTAGTGTTTCACCAAGACAACGCGAGACCTCACACAAGTTTGGTCACTCGCCAAAAGCTTTTACAGCTTGAATGGGACACAATGCCACACCCACCATATTCTCCAGACCTGGCACCATCGGATTATTATTTGTTCCGGTCACTCCAAAATTTTTTAGACGGTAAAACTTTCATCTCAAATGATGAGGTCAAAAACCACCTCGATCAGTTTTTTGCCAGCAAAGACAAAAAATTTTATGAGCGTGGAATTATGCTACTACCAGAAAGATGGCAAAAGGTGTTGGACCAGAACGGCCAATATATAATTTAATAAAGCATTTGTTTATTATACGAAAACTGTCATTCATTTTCACATAAAAAAACGAAATTACTTTCCGAACAACCTAGTACATGATATTCCAATATCTTCACAATGCGTAATTATCTCTGTCTCAACTGCTGACGAAACGAATAATCCATTAACCAAATTCTTAACCCATTTGTAAATCTTACATGATATTTGTTTGCATAAGAAGTTGCTTAAACATTTCTCTTTCTTTAGCATGTTTTTTCGCGGTTTTTAGGAGACATTTAGGATGAAACTACAACAGCTCCAACGGTGACAGAGATGTTCTCTTTAGGCCACCATTCGCAAAGGAAAAGGAAACCCAAACTTCGTTTGCTAAAGATGAAAATTCGTCCACCGGATTAAATGTGGACAGAGTTTTAGATTCTTAGCATTATTCAATTATAGTTATACTCCTGTAACTTCTAGTCTAACTCAAAAAAGGTTAGTTATTGAGCCTCACAAAGCAAATTTCACATGTCTTCTGCAGCTTTTCAGATATCTGTGATAATAAAGGTCAACATGGCTGTAGGGCATATTTTGGCAGCTACGGCCTTGAAAACCGTGGGAATAATCGGATCCACCCTCTGGATCATCCCCCTAATTTTGGCCAGTTTAACCTTTTTCCAATATGATAAACTAGATCCTGAAGCTCCGGTAACCAACCAGAAGACTTTGTATAAAGAGTACGATTTTATTGTTGTAGGGGGAGGCTCTGCTGGGGCAGTAGTAAGATTACTACCATTCTTAAAGCCAGATTTACCTACTAATGTTATTTTTAGGTGGCCTCAAGACTATCAGAAGTTCCTGACTGGAAGGTGCTTCTTCTAGAAGCAGGACCGGATGAAAATGAAATTTCCGACGTTCCTTCTTTGGCTGCCTATTTGCAGCTATCCAAACTGGATTGGGCCTATAAGGTGGAGAGCACTGGAAGGGCCTGTTTAGGTAAGAGTAATATGTATAAAAGCTGCATATTCCAATTTTCAATGCAGGAATGAAGAATGGGCAATGCAATTGGCCTAGAGGTAAAGTTCTGGGAGGGTCGAGTGTGTTGAATTACATGCTGTATGTCAGAGGGCATCGGAACGACTATGATCTTTGGGAGCAGCTGGGTATGGATTCACTAATCTGTGATATGCATGAATAAGTGGGGGATTTATAGGAAATCCTGGCTGGAATTACGAGGAAGTCTTGAAATACTTTATAAAGTCGGAAGATAATAGAAATCCCTATCTTGCAAAAACTCCCTACCATGGACAAGGGGGATTACTCACAGTGCAGGAGTCACCATGGAAAACTCCGCTTGTGGTAGCCTTTGTGGAGGCTGGTATGGAGATGGGGTATCCTAATAGGTATATGTATATTAAAAAATAAAATCTCAAAATCTTGAGAACATGGTGAAGGGGCTTTTTTTTGTTTCAATCGTAAAATGATTTATGAAAATGAGGTTATGACCACTCAAGGGTTTTATTTTAAATGGGGGAAAATTTATTTAATTGATAAATGAAATGAAGTTCCTCTTATTTAAACTTCTGGATTCATATTTAAAGCTTCCGTAATAAAACCAAGTAAATTTAGATAGGGTTTAATTTAAATTATAGTCAAGATATAGTTGGTCAAAAAACTAACTGTAAAAAGTAAAAAAGTGACTTCAAATAATTCAACCAATGGAATGACCACAAAGCAGATGTTCGCGCAAATTCCACCTTTGCAATTTTATTATTTATCTCATAAACTTCGCACTTTTGTGTAAATTCTAAAAATTCACATTTACTTTGACTTAAAATTTCAAGAGACATAAATGGGGCAGAACAAGCCGGATTTATGATCGCCCAAGGCACAATTCGAAGAGGACAACGCTGCTCGACCGCAAAGGCCTTCTTGAGGCCTGTAAACCTCAGAAAAAACATCCATATTGCTCTCAACGCTCACGTGACCAAAGTGCTTATAAACCCAACTAATATGAGGGCATTCGGAGTAGAATTCATCAGAAATGGTTTAATTCCTATTTTTCGTATTCTGAAGGTATAGATAATTTTCATTACAGGTCATCGGCAAGTGGTTTTAGCAAGAAAAGAAGTAATCCTCTCGGCAGGTGCCATTAACACTCCTCAGATATTAATGCTTTCAGGAATTGGCCCTAGAAATGAGTTGAATAAGCATCAAATTCCAGTCCTGAGAGACTTGCCAGTGGGGGAAAATCTGCAGGATCATGTAGGGATGGGAGGATTGACTTTCAGGTTTATCTTTACAAAAAAGCTACGCCTTATAATTAACACAAATTTATAGGATTGATAAACCTGTTTCGATAGTTCAGGATAGATTCCAGGCCTTCCCGATGACAATGCAATACATTTTAAATGAAAAAGGCCCGATGACCACATTAGGAGGAGTAGAAGGACTGGCATTCGTCAATACCAAGTAAATACAGTTTATTTCAGAGTGCTTAGGTCGCCTTGAAATTCGCGTATGTTAGATATCAATACATTCGTTTATGCCAAATTCGGGCTTTCACAAAGTCGCCTATTTTATCAAAACATAGCAACTTGCTCATCAAACACAATTCCCAGGTATGGAAACAGATCATGGCCAGACATTCAATTTCACATGGCCCCAGCCAGCGTCAACTCCGACGCTGGCGCCCGAGTACGCAAAGTCCTCGGTCTCACCGATGAGCTCTATGAATCTGTCTACAAGCCCATAGCTAATCAGGACGTCTACACTCTCATGCCGCTTCTTCTCCGTCCTCGTAGCAGAGGATGGGTGCGACTGCGCAGCAAAAACCCCTTTGATGCCCCTCTGATTAATGCCAACTACTTCAACCACTCCATCGACATTAAGACCCTGGTGGAGGGTGCCAAAATCGCTATTCGCATTAGTGAGGCGCAGTCCTTCAAGAAATTTGGTAGCAGGATACATTTGATCCCCTTCCCCAATTGCAAGCATTTGGAGTTTGCTTCTGATCAATACTGGGAGTGCCATATTCGAACTATTTCGATGACGATTTATCATCCTGTGGGAACGTGTAAAATGGGGCCTGAGTGGGACCAGGAGGCGGTAGTTGATTCTCGATTGAGGTTGTATGGAGTTGCAGGATTAAGGGTTATTGACACCAGTATTATGCCTACTATACCCAGTGGAAACACCAATGCTCCTGCTATTATGGTGGGGGAAAAGGGAGCCGATTTGATCAAGGAGGATTGGCTGAACAATTATAAGTATAGGAATAATTATGTGAGGGGAAGAGATTTTACAGTTTGAATTAAAATTTGTAAATGTAAATATTTTTGTAATTTTAACAAATATATTGAGAATTAACAATTCGTTTCGAATGTATACTGCGTGACATAGAAAAGAGAACACCCCGTAAAAATGGTTTAATTTAAATAATTTTTGGTATGCATGTTTGTTTATATGTATAGCAGAAACGATCAAAATTTCACTCATATTTATCTACGTATTTACGAGTTATTCGGAATTTTAGGTTTTTTTTAAATATAAAAATTGCAATAAAATATCAACAATACAACTGGAAAATAACATTTATTGGAGTGTAGTGTGCTTAGAAACTGCGTAGAGATATGCCTAGAACCAGAATAGAGCGAAATTTTCATCAATTGAGCGAGTTTGAGAGGGGTCGAATAGTGGGTCTACGAGAGGCTGGTCTGTCATTTAGGGAAACCGCCACTAGATTGAACCGTAGTGTAAACACTATAGTGAGATGCTCTCAGGGATGGTTCGAAGAAGGGCAAACAGGCAGAAGAACAGGTACTGGACGACCTCGAAGAACTACAGAACGCCAAGATCGCCGACTCCGAATTATGGCCCTAAGAGATAGGTTCGTCTCGTCGAGGACGATGGCGGATCAGTGGTTCGCTGAGTATGGAAGGCCCATTGGGATACGAACCATTTATCGCCGCATAAGAAGTTTTGGATTGATTTCCTACCGTCCCTATCTCGTGTTACCCCTCACCTTAAATCATCGTCAAAATCGACTACAGTGGTGCCAAGAACGGATACATTGGACTTTGGAATGGGATAATATCGTGTTTAGTGACGAATCCAGATTCTGTTTCGGTATGCATGATGGTCGGGCAAGAATACGAAGGAGACGGGGTGAAAGATGGGATCCTCAGTTTGCAATACAGAGGCATGTCCATCAGACTGTTGGGGTAATGGTTTGGGGTGCCATTGCATATGGTAGCAGGTCACCTTTAGTTTTCGTCAGAGGCAGTATGACAGCCCAGCGATACATCCAGGAAGTCCTGGAACCTCATCTTGGGCCTTATCTGGAAACTCTTGTTGATCCAGTTTTCCAACAAGAAAATGCACGACCACATGTGGCTAGAGTGACTATGGACTTCTTCCAACAAAATGCAGTCAATTTGCTACCTTGGCCACCTCGATCTCCAGACCTCTCACCGATCGAACATGTATGGGATATTATAGGTAGAAGGTTGCATAATTTACCCCATCCCCCGCAAACCCTAGCGATGCTGTGTCATGCTGTCCAGTTAGCCTGGAATGAGATCCCCCAAGAGGACATCAATCACCTCATTAGATCCATGCCTAGACGTGTACAGGAATGTATAAGACACCGCGGAGGACCGACAAATTATTAAATTTTTTTTAGTTTTTAACAATTAAATTTGTTCAACTTTTTAATGAAGTATTTGTTTTGGCGTAAACAACATGCATACTAAAAATTATTTAAATCAAATCATTTTTACGGGGTGTTCTCTTTTCTATGTCACGCAGTGTATTTGCGATACGACTCACTCAAAATCTGTTCAAACTCTGTATTTTGATTCCAAAACGTAGGGATTTTACCCCTTACGCGGAACAGAAAATTAACCTTTTGTAAGGCTTGAACTAGCACTGAGAATATCTCTCGGGTTGGGTAAAATGAAGCTCCAGAGATGGGACAAATTCAGATTCCTTGCGTAGAGAAACAACCGGCTAGACACTCCAAAAGGTTCCTCACGCAACCATTGAAGGAAAGAGGTGAATCCCGGATAGGGTTAAGCAGGCAGCAAATTAAATTTCCCTTCGAGATTTACATAGGTTGTGCTTGCAAAGAATAAGCATTTCTGAGAAATAAGGATACCGGATGTGTCTTGAGGAGAAGGAAACCTTAACCATGTTCTATGCGAATATCCAGCCATTGCCAGTCAAATATTTAACTTGTTCGGCAAAGTATAATAGTAATCACGTCAGAGAACCTAAGTATGGTGTCTTTTAGAAGAGTAGACAGGATCGGGAAAAACCTGGGGCAACAAGTAAAGTAAAGTATTGAGCTGGTTACAAATAGCGATGGAAGCTTTTTTTTCTAGGATCTGAAGACGGTGTCAGATGTGTAAGCGAAACGTTAACAGGCGTTTTCGCCCAATTTTTTAATAGTGGGTAAATATAATTCTCAGTTAATTTTTACTGAGAATAGGGAATAGGCTGCAATTCCACCGTTCAACAAACTCTACTTCTATGTGGGACATTATTCACAAACAAAATCAAAGAAAGAATAAACAATGAATAAAAAATATTTAAAATGGCACTAAAAAATTCTTGACCATATGGTGAAGGATGATTATTGTACTTATCGCTAACCAACGAAAAATACAGTTTTTATAAACATATCAGAGCTGGCTATCACATCTCCTCAATCAGGTGATTCAATGGGAATACACTTATATAGAGACCCTTGAGACGACTTGAGCTTAGGAGACTAATTTCAATACATTTTTTCAGAATACGTTCTTTCATCATTTTAATACCTATTGTGAGAACCATCTTTTTTTTTTCAAGTAATTTGAGACTCAGATAAGTTTTCGAAACTTTGAATAACCATGTATTTTCAATATAGTGAAACTAGAGTCGTCAAAGATAATATTTTAACCTTCATCACCGTTTCAAAAAATATATCCACGAGCTGCATTGTGAAATAAACGAAACAAGTACGAACACCATTTCGCAATTACCTACGCATTATGGGAATTTCTGTATAATGTGCATTTAGATCAACAGTCACGAACAACGTAAAAAGATGTCATCAGGTGTTAAGGTCGAAGACGCGATTTACGCCAGACCTTGATTAGAATAGTTTTCTAGCTCCTTTAATCTTCACATGCTGGTTATAGAGGGTGAGAATTTTGAACAAGGGGATGTTTCGAGAACCATTTGACTATATATTTAGAATGAAATAGGGTGTATTAATATGCACAGAGAGGACGCATTTGGATCTTTTGATTTAAATTTAATTATATAACTTTTTGTTTGTTTATTAGAAAGTATTCACTACAAAAAATTAGGACGTTCATTCGATTAGTTTTTACCAAAACAACAAGATAAATAATAGGAAAACATGTTATCAAAACGTTCACAATTAAGGATTTTTATATTTTCCCCTTTAAAATATAGTGGCAACTCGTTGTCCTGTCTGTGCTAAGCACCCAGTTAATTGCGAAAGTTTCTAGTACAGTTTCCCATCCTTCAACAACAGCATGGTTAAACTTCAGTTTGAAAAACTTATCTGCCAGTTAATCGGTAACTAACAGCTGCCGCTTCCTAACTCTACATTGCGAAACCGGCCTTAAAGCAATAAAAGGAACATAACTCCCTAAATATTGAGCCTGCAGAGAATCTTAGATAAATCAACTGTATCTGTCAGGACATAAAAAGTATATCAGACTTAGTGACCGGCGGTTCGAATGGCAAAATGAGCGTCATTACCATCATCAATATGAAACCTAGATATTGAATTGAAAAAGTTATTAATAATTTGTGGCATGTAAGTAAACGTAAAATTGTATTCTGTCATGCATTATGTTGCAACTGAAAACCGGATCTAAACATTGTTAACCCTGATTCTATTGGTCAGTTCGTTGGCTTTAAGGATTTTTAAGGCATTATTTGGAAAGGTAAATATGGGGTTTAATATGTGTGCAACACGGTCAAATAAGTAATATATATATATGCAATTGCAAAATTGAATATGGCTAATAATCATTATAGTGTCGACATACAAAATCAATGGTACCTGATACGAATTTACGCGCACTGCAAATAATTCTAAAAAAGTTTAAATGATCTCCACATACATATAAGGAGCTTTGAACGCTTTATTGCCACAAGGACGATCAATTTATCATTGACTACGTGCACATTTTCGCGTGTTACGCACATAATGATTTTGTGTTAATCTTGACTTTTGTAGCAACTTGCCTTGCATTGACCACTCCGGCTTAAAAAAATTCTGTCTCACTGCTTGACCTTAGCTAATTAGGTGTTCAAATAAAGTCGATACGATACTTGGACTGAAAGAGATTGCTCGCGACGAGTCGGCAATCAAGCTTTAATTGGATTTTTTGAGGGTTAATATTAATGGGTGAAAGATAATTTTTAAATTTATCACCAAAAATGTAGAAGCCGATGACCAAAAGCTCAGAAATACCTTCTACAAAAATAATAAAAAATTAGTTAATGATCCGAAATGATATGCTTTCAATACCTTATGAACGTATTTTCAACGCATACATCAATGTCATTATATATTATCAAGTAATTCAAATAACGCGTAAATAATTTATTTTCTTGTTTGAGACATTAATTAACCCTGCCATGGGGAATATCAAATAATAAATATTGTATTCATAATGATTTTAAAATATTATAACACGTGTGAATGTCACTATCATCATTCCATGGACGTCATCTCTTGAACCTGAGAAACCGATCTGTGGAAGCATTTTATTTTTACAAATTCATCTGTGGCAAATTAGTCCTAAAATCAGCAATAATTCCTTCAAAAATTAATAACAACTTACGAGGCTCTTATTCGCGAGTTTCTTGTAGGAATCTCACACGTGAGAAAGCCATCGTCGAACGAGGAAAAAATTAAGTTTGTGCGTTTCTATGCGCATTCTCTCTTAGGGGGGATCTTTGAAAAGATTAATCTCAAGAGGTGGTCCGAAGTAAGCAAGTATTTCGGCAATTAACAATACTTAAAAGGAAACCAAGCAATCAATAAAACACTTGAAAATGAATCAAGAGTTGACGTTCAAGGTAATGCCTCTGGTTCATTTCAAAATAACTACCCAGAAACCGGAAATTACCATTATTTTATTACGCATTAGTTAGAAAGGCTTAGAACTTAGGTATCATATAAATGTCCTTAAAACATTCGCCAACGATAAGACGATTTTTAATGTAAACAATCAACCAGTACAGCAATTCCTAAATGGTGGGGAACTTGACTAATATTGCTTTAAATGCAACACCGAACGACATCGATGTAAGTTTCTTAAGAACCTAGGAGTATAAATGTCGTAAAAAATTACAGCAAATTGGGAGTTTTTTCCATCGTAATTAGTGACGCAATGACAGAAAGAGTGGTATCGGGAATTAAAAGGAGCTGAGGCGGTCATTTAACATATAATTTTGAAAACTATTTATAAACGATTTTTGGTGTTGTGTAGTTAAGCCGGTAGTGTTGTGAATCAATTTATAGAGATAACTTAAGGAATTATTTGGAAATTTGGGTAAGACATGCTAGCTATAGTAATTTTATTGCAAGAAACTCGGCTTTTCCCATCGAACATCCGATATATTATTGAATATTTTGAGCTTACCCATTTCAAGGAACAATTCTTTAATGTAATTTCCTATAGCTATTTTTTTGGTATTTATAGAAAATAAGTCCTTGTTTCCAGACTAAAGGCAATTTTTGCTACATTTAGAACGTTAAAACTCCACTTTCTTTAGCCTAAAAAAACTAAAAACCCTAAAGCAATACTTTTTCATATAGAACGCATTGTATAGTTTCCCTCTACCCATCTTTTTTAGTTTTCGAGCGAATATGGGGATTGATAGAAGCAAGTTTTCAATGGTCTGTAAACGGAAGTTTGGATACGATTCTGTTTGAGTCTTGGAAACTTAGTTTTTTTCTATAAAACACTGTGTATATTATAAAATACCTTGAATCTACTAATCACAAGAGATGATTCCTTAATACACCATTCACCATTTCCCTAATCTATCTTTATCGAAGTCCAAGTAAATTAAGCCTTCATGAGGCCCTGTTTTCAAAACTTTGAAGAAATATTTCCCCTTTCTCTGGAACACGAAAATTCTGTTTTCTCATATTGAGAACGCCCGTTTTTTCATACAGAACACCCAGATATAGAAATTAAATAAGCGCAAAAAAAGTAAAAACCAAAACGGGCTAAAAATAAGAAACGTTATAAATAAACAGTCACACCAGTAATAATTCACGCATAATTAATATTTGCCTTGAATATGTTATTGGCCCGTGGAATAATTTAACACTTAATTAGATATGATGTTCTGGACCGTTCATGGTTGCTCTACGGATTCTATAGATATACATGAATAATTGATTGATTAAGACGAAAAGAAAACTTTACATACGATTGATTTGTTAAGACTGAAACTGGCGCTAATTATTTCCAACGAAAAACTTATACAGGGTGTTAGTGAAATAACTTTCGTAAATTTAACTAACGATTAAGAACACCATTTTAACGAAAAAAGTTCCATACAACAGGGGCCGAAAACCTAATAGTTAAAAAAAAATGTCAAAGTTGGTAACCGAAAAGCTATGATAAGCTTTAAAATTTTAATAAAATGTGGAAAAATGTACTTGACACATGTTGACTGTTTGACATGTAACAAAAAAACTGAAAATTATTCAATAATAACATTGCTAAAAGCAATTGAAAACTTAATAACATAAGCGGTAAAAATAAACGTAGGCGGCAACACCGCACTCAATGTCAGGAGGATGGATGTGAGGAGGATCAATGGAAGAGGAGTTTCTTTTTGTTATGATTATTTTTTGTGGCCCTTATGAGGGTCGTTCGCCCACTTTGTGGGTGAAGCGATAAGGTATTGGAATGTGCAGTAAACAAATTGACTTAGTACCTCAATAGTACATGAGTTATACAGGGTATTCCAAATCCGATGTCATCATTACGATCTCTTAAACGGTAAAAGTTACAGGGTCGGTTAAATTAGAAAAAATGTGCCAAATTTCATACTCTTCTAAGAACTGAAAACAATGTTGCCAAATGATTTTTAGTTTCTGAGTTATTACGAAAAAACTAAAATTCAGTCAAATTTTATTTTCTAAATAAATCGAAAACTAAAGGTTTTTTATCAAAACGTTTGATACAAAAACTTCATAGTTTTCTTATGTCTACAAACCAGTAAATTCCAAAATTTTAAATGTTGCTTAGTTTCTGAGATAATGACAACAACTTGAGTTTTTTAAATATGGACCTGTATATTTTTTGGCCATTTTTAAAAGTTCTTAGTAACCCCTTTACAATGATGTATCACAAGATAAAGTTTTTTGATGTTTTAGTTAAAAAAAAAAAATTCTGTATTTTTCTCTCAATAGGGTTTGACCGGTTCTGGAGTTCTAAATAAAAATGCAATTGTTATGTCTGAAAATTTCTTGAAAGCCCGTTTCATGATAAATATGTTGAGTTGTTTGTTAATAACGGCCCTATCAACTGGCCAGCACTGTCCCCAGATATAACCCCTATGGATTTTTCTATATGAGGTCATGTCAAAGGTCAGGTCTATCAAACAACATCACAGAATGTGGAGGAACTTATACAAAAAATTCAAACTGCTTGTCAAAAATTAACCCCTCGTATATTAAAAAATGTCCAAAAAAAGTTATAAAAAATGCTCGATACTGTCTACGTAGGTCATTTTGAACACTTATAATTAGTAAAAATTATAAAGATAATGACTGTTGATTGTAGTATATTAGTTCTCCATTTGTTCATTAAAAGATACTTAATTTCATTTTAAATTAAGAATTGGATTATTACTTTTGTTACCGTCGAGAAACTTAACCTATGGCTTGATTTATAATTAATTTGCCTGCATAACATTTTTGAGACATAATGATTACATTTTTTTACTTAGAACTCCAGGACCGGCCTAGCCCTATTGAGAGAAAAATACAGATATTTTTTTTTTAACTAAAACATCAAAAAACTTTATCTTGTGATACATCATTGTAAAGAGGTTACTAAGAAGTTTTAAAAATAGCTAAAAAATATACAGGTCCGTATTTAAAAAACTCAAGTTGTTGTCATTATCTCAGAAACTAAGCAACATTTAAAATTTTGGATTTTACTGGTTTGTAGACATAAGAAAACTATGAAGTTTTTGTATCAAACGTTTTGATGAAAAACCTTTAGTTTTCAATTTAGTTAGAAAATAAAATTTGACCGAATTTTAGTTTTTTCGTAATAACTCAGAAACTAAAAATCATTTGGCAACATTGTTTTCAGTTCTTAGAAGAGTATGAAATTTGGCACATTTTTTTCTAATTTAACCGACTCTGTATGTTCTTCCATAGTTTTAATATTTTAGTGTGATTTGGTTCTCGTTCAATGCATCTTCTGACAGAGATCACGCAAGAGATCATCCACAAAGTTAATTTGGGCGAGCTTTAAGTGATTTTATTCCGACTTATCAATAGTACCTACGTGACAACGGTTCTGTAAGCGAGTATCATGACATGCTTTTGATTTATGGAGAGGCGTCACACAATTCAGAAGAAGCTGGGCGCATTTACGGTAATCGTTATCCAGAAAGAAAACTTCCAGCTTGACAAACATTTGTGCGAGTTTCCCGAAGACTTCTGGATACAGGTAGCGCTATTCCTACGTATCAAGGACGAGGTCGACAGCGAGAAGTTGGTTCTGAAGCCGAAGAACAAATTTTAAACCTTGTTTAAAAGAATTCAACAAGGAGTACCCGCACTAGAGCATGCATGGTCTCAAATGGTAAACATTTCGAACATTTAACGTAGCAAAAACAATAATAAATTTGTGTTTTTGAGTGTGATGTAAGGGTGTAAAATGTGTAACGTCACATGTTAGGCTAATTAAAGATGATAACAATAGTTTAAAGGTAAATGGCTTTTCAAAATAATAAAATAAGAAACACATAATGTTTAAATTTCCTGAATTTAACGCGTTTTGTTAATAATGTACTGTAACCTACCAGACCCAAAAAAAAGTCTAAAAACGGACCTAAGTAGCCCATTTCATGCGGCTACTTAGGTACGTGTGGAAATGAAATAACTACGACGCGACGTTGCCAATTCTCACAAAATGTTTTTTTGATTTTCCGGGGAAATGGTTGTATTTACGACCCCTCTTGCAAGGAACTTTTTTGTTCAAAATGATGTTGTTAATCACTGGTTAAATTTACGAAAGTTATTACACTAATATCCTGTATACAAACCAAGTCAAGGCCCACCCTATAGAACATGTCTGTAAATCTTAAATCCATGCACGCAAATCTATCATGTATGCGAAATAAAAAATGTTAATTGACAACATTGGGGCATAATAGTTCTTCGAATATGAGGTTAACACATTCACATACTTCATTCAAATGTACAATTAATGATAGTAATTAAGCAACAATGAAACAATTCGATGGTTGTTTAACCCGTAGTAATTTCCCAAATCGTCAGTGGTACGAGTGAACGGTGATAACAAATAGTTAGTTCAGAAGAAACTATTGTTAATTACTTTGTCGTAATAATGAAAAGTACAGTAATTGATCAGAAGGGTTGTGTCGCATTGAAACAATTATATTGGCATCTTCACTTGAGAAATTTTGAGAGCTCTTGCTATCTACAGTATTTTCAGCGAATTAACCGATGCACGTCATCGTGCTTGTCATCGCTCGACGTTACCACTTTCTCAAAAATTTATTAATGTTCAAGATTAAAATTATTTCAGACTATTATATTTAATCAAAATTAAACTAAGACTTAGAGTTATTATATTCTTTATTTTAATTTCTCCACGTATATAATTATTAATCATAGCTATCCCGTTCGTCAGATTCATAGTCGACATCTATTATTAGTGGATTTATCTCTGTTCTATCCATTATCCGTTCCCTTTGGTACCATTTCATTATTTTCAAATCCGTACGATCAACGCAGTTTTTCCAAATTTCTCTGGTAACTGTTGCTAAAACTTGTTTAAACATTTTTAAAGCAGCTTCGATAGTTTTCCCATCTTCAATATGCTCTTTATCAGAATTTTTACATATTCCCCATACCAATTCAATAAAAATTACCTGTCAGTGGCAAAAGAGAACTACCGGTATCTCTTTCTTGTTCAAAATAAAGAATTAATGAAGTAACGAACTCCTTGCATGCTCTCTACAATGACTTACGCGTAATGACGAAAATCCAAAAAACCACATCAAATTCTTGAAAGAACGTTGTATAAAAGACCACTTAACACTTCAGCACTAATTTTCAAATCGCAAATAGGAAGTTCGCACGAAATCAAAAATCTATACAAATGGTTAACAACCTTTAATTCAAAGAAAATATGTGACAATAAGATGAAAAAATTATTGCCAAGTTTACTCAAAAAAATGATTTTTGAAAAAATAATAGTTCCATATAGAAATATAAAAATAGGTTACTAATATTAGCGTTTATATATACATTTTATAATACATAAATCTCAATTTTATTGAGATTTATTTACTAAATTATTATTATTAATCCATTAAAGCCCATAGGCACATAAATGTGCCAAAGAGTTTTTATTTTTTTTACAAAAAATATATGAACTTAGCGCTTCTAAATATATGCGAGGGCGTTCTTTGTGATGTGCTTGCATTACATAAATTTTTATTAAAATTTATAATTAGTAATTTTTCATAAATTGGTAAATATGCAATGCGATGCACAGCTGTTGTCCTAACGTGTTTGCATTGTAATAAGTATTTTTTTTTGGTTTAGTTGAACTGTTTTATAACATAACGATTTGCATTTTTCTTACACTACACACCTTGCTCGGAAGTCCTATAAAAAAAATTCAATTTTTATTTACAGTAATATGTTGTTTTAATTTTTAAAAATGCTGGCACATTAATGTGCCGCCATTTTTTTTGTACTTCCAATTAAAATAAAATTGAAATATGCATTAATACATGTAATTAGTGTCTGTAGTTCTCCATGAACGTAGTTTTTGTAAGAATTGAACAAAATAAAAGTTATGGGCACTAATGGGTTAAGAAAAGTATATTTTGCATGAGTAATTGCCTCTTTGAGGTATGAAAACATTAAACTCTTTCAATCTCTGACACCATTGCAGGTTGGTGACGTATATCAGTTGATTCGCTGAAAATACTGTAGTTCTTGAAAAAACCTCTATATGTATATCACGTTGCAATCAAAAAGCAATTACGTATTCTGTAATATACTAAACGCCAAACAAATAGTCTAGCTTGTCATCTATGACGAAATAACATGACCACCTTGGTAATTTTTATCGCGGAAATAATATACAGGGTGTTTTTTTTTGGTGTGCCTACCATTGCTATCTCCGAAACGGTGAGAGTTACAACTTCGATTAAACTAGACTAAATTGGCTCCTTATGGAGCTGATTAAGGAAACCGCTGCAAAGTTGCCACATTTTCAGTAGTTTCCTAGATATTTAAAAAAGTATGAAAATGGTCCAAAACTTCAATCCCTCGCATTTCGTATACTATTTGTGACAGAAAAGAAGTTTAAATTGCAAAGTTTCACAACTTTTTACTCTCTACAAAACGACATATCAAACGTCATTGTACAACTTTTAGTAACTAAGTAATCGGTATCAACTTCATTATTTTAAATACGGACCTGGAATTTTTATTTCATATTTCGAAAGCGCTTTTTATTCCTGACAGACCCATGTATAATATGTTTACATTTATTAACGTTTCAACGCGCATAATTCATCATCAGACTATTTTTTATTTACCTTTTTAAACTACACTACATACTCTTTCTTATTAACCTATAATTATCCTAAATGTTCAAAGTGTCTCCCATTCGTACTTAGACATAACCGTACATTATTTATTAGTTTTTTCTGAATGCATCTAAGTGTTCTGGGTGTAATGCTTTGAAACGCAAAGATAATTTTATTTTTTAAGTCTTCAATATTTTCTGGTGGGGTTTTATAAACTTTGTTTTTAATTATTCTCCAAATAAAAAAATCCATTGGAGTCATATCGGGAGAACGAAGTGGCCATAATATTGGGCCGTTGTTTCCTATTCAGCGGTTAGGTTTAAATAAATCTAAAAATAACTTTATTTGACAAATAAATGTCAAACTTGTTAGAAAATCGTTTCCATAGTGACCTAGTACGTAGTGTAGTTTAAAAAGGTAAATAAAAAATAGTCTGATGATGAATTATGCGGGCTGAAACGTTAATAAACGTAAACATATTATACGTGGGTTTGTCAGGAATAAAAAGCGCTTTCGAAATATGAAATAAAAATTCCAGGTCCGTATTTAAAATAATGAAGTTGATACCGATTACTTAGTTACTAAAAGTTGTACAATGACGTTCGATATGTCGTTTTGTAGAGAGTAAAAAGTTGTGAAACTTTGTAATTTAAACTTCTTTTCTGTCACAAATAGTATACGAAATGCGAGGGATTGAAGTTTTGGACCATTTTCTTACTTTTTCAAATATCTAGGAAACTACTGAAAATGTGGCAACCTTGCAGCGGTTTCCTTAATCAGCTCCATAAGGAGCCAATTTAGTCTAGTTTAATCGAAGTTGTAATTCTCACCGTTTCGGAGATAGCAATGGTAGGCACACCAAAAAAAAACACCCTGTATAAGAAACTTATTTAACTATCATTATCATATGAAGGTAAAACGTTTTAATTATTAAAAATATAATGAATATGCTATTATATAAGCTATATATGTAAGTATATTAAAATGTAAATAAAATATAAACATAAATATAGCAAAATATGGTCAGAAATTTTGATGTGACGTCATTTAGTTAAAATTCGATAATTCCGCTGAGATGTAAACATGATCACTGGAAAAATTTTAAACCGACAGGGTTGCAGTCAATCGCAAACCCCTGTTTGGTTATGTGTTGATTATCAGATTGATAGAGTTTTATTTACTTACATAATAATAAAATTCTTTAATTAAAAACATTTTTTATTAAATCTTACGATTGACTGTCCCGAAATAAATTATATGTATATCACCTCAAAGATTTGTTCGGAAGTTTGGCAGCGTAACGTAGAACAGCGCGACATAGAACTTTGATGACGTGTGAGACTTTTTGTTTAGCGTTTACTACAGAAATAAAATTCTGAGGTCCGCAAGTCTAAACTTTCTGTGTAGTAAGTTCATAATGAGATGATTTTTTTAATCAAGGTCCGACATTGGAGTTTGACAAAACTTTCACTACGTTGAATGTGGTATCGCAGTTCAATTTAATGATTTATCAATCTCCAAAAACATGAAAACGCGTGACCAATCTCCCAAGTTGGAGGCCGAATTTAATACAAAAAAATAATTTTTCTCGAACCTTGCAAACTCGATTTTCTCATTTGGACACCTATTAATAAATAATGTGAATCTATGGGATCTACTCTATGGAAATATGTCCATCTTTTCTATTTTCCGGGTTTGGTGCTTGAGCGCCTGAGGCTGAAAATTGCGGCTTGAGTTGATTGACTAACAAACTATTTTTATGGTTTATATTTGTTAGTTGAGACCTCAAGCCACATTCAGTACGTCTCTGGACCACAAATCAAAAGAATGTCGGAATTTCCTGGTCAGGGTGTCACATGTGCTTCACATGGATCACGCACTCATTGTTGATTATTGGTCCGGAGTAAGTGACCAGAACTGTGTATGATCTTTCTCGTAGGATCCAAGCATAGTGACTCCACAAAATAGGCGTTAAAATTAAGTTCGGACCACTCTGAGCTTGCAGTCTAAGAGACACTATTTCGTGCCAAAATAACCAACAACCTTCCTAAACATAGTTAAGGTTCATTGGTAAAATTAATGATATACGTGTTAAAAAATATCGATAAATACGAACGAAAATTGAGAAAATCTCAAACGGGGCATTAGACGATACAAGTGGTGCAAGCTAAGGCACCCAAAAAGGGTGTCTGACGCGATACATGAACAAAAACATAATAAAAATGTCGCTTCATGGCGGGTGGCGAGGTTGCCACGTCGACTTGGATTTAATATTACAGAATTTTGAGTTACACGCATTACTAATAGACACCAGTGACAACAATGTCAACGCAAAAAAAGCTAAGGAGACGGTGATTAAAAATTTCGCCTAGGGATTACTAAAGCCGGCCCTGTTTCCACTCGGTAACTGCATATTATGCCAATAAAAATTGAAAACATAATGCCCCTGCTAGAATTTGCAGTATTATAGGCAACTTTATGGAAAATCTTCAATCCGATAACTCCATGATACGCCTGCCTGCATATTTTACAAGTAATGCCATTAAAATCTTTTGACTTAAAAAATATCTCATATCGCTTCTCCAAACATTTAAATACCTTCATAGGAAAATATTAAATAGGCAAATTCTACCTGGAATTTCAAATGACCCATAACTAAATAATACTTGTACTAACATATTAAAAATGGTAAATACTGGCCAGCCTATTCCCCGTATTAAAATTCATTAAAACACACATGGCACGATCAAAACATCCACCCTAAACGCACCTTTGATAGAATTAGGAACAGTTTAGGGTGAGTCTCAAAGATGCGTCCGCATGTGTGCCAATGAATTTAATAGAATAACTAAACACCATTTTAAAACACCTAATATGATTTCTTTTCTCAGGCAATCCCAACTCAAAATGTACAAAATCCTGTTCCTCCTCTTAATCAGTACTTCTACTACCCGGCAACAGTCCCTCCTCGAGGGAGTCATCAAGATATACCAAGAGGGAGAAGAGCAATTCACCGCGGAACCCGCGGACATCCCTGCAAAACGCTTCTTCAAAGAGTACGATTTTATCGTAGTGGGAGCTGGTACTGCGGGGTGCGTGGTGGCGAATCGCCTATCCGAGAACCCTAATTGGTCTGTTTTACTTGTAGAGGCAGGTAAGTACCCTTATAGACCACAAAAATCTGGTTTCGACCTGATAATATGTAGGGCGGCCCGAAAACTTCTTAATGGACATGCCGATCTTGGCTAACTACCTACAATTCACGGAGACGAATTGGAAATACCAGACGGAACCCAGCGGAAAAGCTTGTCTGGGTTTTGATGGTCAACGATGTAATTGGCCTAGAGGGAAAGTTATAGGTATGCAAAGACGTGAGGAATAGCGAAAACTACTAAAACACTCAAAAATAGGTGGGTCTAGTGTGCTCAATTACATGATTTACACCAGAGGCAATAGGAGGGATTATGATCATTGGGCTGATTTGGGTAATACCGGTTGGTCTTTCAAGGAGGTTTTACCATATTTCAGGTACACGTCTTTCAAGTTTTCATTTTTTACTCACGGTAGTTCAAACAAACACTTAGGCGACTTTAATATTCAAGGTATTTATATATAATATACACATAAACATATGAATAAATATTAAATCGCTAAATTACACGTCGAAATGTTTGCAGATGAAGCCTTAGAACTCAGGTTCAATACCAAAATGATCATATTTAAGAATTAAGAAAGGTCAACACTTTTAATGAGAATATAAACTATGATTATTTATACTTATGCAAATTTCATGGCAGTATATAGGGTGTTGAAGATAAGGATTCATCATAATTTATTTTTGTAAACGCTGCTGTGGCCTCTCAATAGCGCAACTTTTTTCTAATTTGACCGACTTCATACCTCTCACAGTTTTCAAGATTCCCATACAATGCATTCTATCTTAGACGCACCGAATGTATATAATATATATGTATATGTCACGTTTATCTATACAGGAAAATCGAAAATTTTACTATGCCAGAATATCATGACAGCAACTACCATGGTTATCAAGGATATTTGGATGTGAGCTATGCACCCTATAGGACTAAAATTGCGGACGCCTTTGTGAATTCCAGTATGCAATTTGGGTTTCCCTATGTAGATTACAATGGACATACTCAGGTAAAAGTCACATGCAAACGAGTACAACAATATGTAATGGTATTTTTCAAAATTTTTAATACCAATTTTCTCTACTTTGATGCTCCAAAATCCTATTTTTTCAAATAAAACAACCTGTATATTTTGATCCAATTTACCCAGAGAAACCCCTATCTCCCAATTACAGAACACAATCAATTCAGTTGCAATTAAAACAAAGTGTTCTTAGGTGGGAGTATCGCATCTTCAACTGACTTTAAAGGATGGTGTGAGAGAAAGCTCAAGCAGGGCCTATCTGCATCCCATCAATCACCGCCCGAATTTACACGTGTCCAAATACAGTATGGTCAAAAAAATCGTTATAGGTAAATCTACTTGTACTAAATTTAAAATTTTCGAAATACCTCCTGCTTGTGTATATACAGATCCAGTTTCAAAAGAAGTTCAAGGTATTGAAATGGTGAAAAATGGCAAGACTTATTTCGTGAGGGCTACAAAAGAGGTGATTTCTTCGGCTGGAGCTATTAACTCACCTCAGCTGTTAATGTTAAGCGGAGTTGGACCCAAGAGACACCTTCAACAATTGGGTAAGTAACGGAAGGGCTTACCTAAAATAAAAAAAATATATATATAATATATAGATATATATTTCAGGAATTCCTGTAATAGCTAATTTAAGAGTTGGCTATAACTTAATGGACCATATAGCAGTAGGGGGAATTACGTTTCTCATTAACGAAACAGTCTCCTTAAAAACCGAACGTATTATCAATAACAAAAATCTGGGGGATTATTTACACAGGCATACAGGACCTATGTCTATCCCAGGAGGATGCGAGGTAAGTAACGAAAACAACCTAAAAAGTTGTCGAATCTGAAATATGGCAAAAATTGCGTTCCCAGGTTTTGGTGTTTCACGACTTTGACCATCCGGGCGATCCAGATGGATATCCAGATATAGAGTTGCTTTCCCAGGGAGGTTCCATTGTATCCGATGTGCTTCTGAGGAAGGATTTCGGCATTACCGATGGAATATACGATCATGTGTTCAAGCCCATTGAAAATATAGACTCATTTATGGTAAAAACACATTTAATTCGACGCTTACAGTTTCTACATTGGCAGAATATTCGTATTTCACTGATTTTCTGTTAGATTTTTCCAATGTTATTGAGGCCGAAAAGCAAAGGGCGAATCTTGTTGCGTAGCGCGAACTATAAGCACAAACCCTATATTTTTCCCAATTATTTCGCGCACCCACAAGACATGGAAACCATACTAAAAGGGGTAAAACTTATAATGGACATAGCGGCCCAACCTGCCCTGCAATCAATAGGTGATTAACTCTACATTAACCAGAATCCTGATCATTTTTTCTATATGCTAAACTTAACAGATCTCATAGAAGTTCTGTTATGTGTAAATGATCAAATTTGCCCCAAAATTATATAAATAAACAGTTCTTTTTTAGGAACAACTTTACATAACATCTCTATTCCCCAATGCACAAATAACCCTTTCGGAACGAAAGAATATTTCGAGTGTATGGCCCGACATTTCACTTTCACCATTTACCATCAAAGTGGCACATGCAAAATGGGGCCTGTGGGGGACAGAAAAGCGGTGGTTGATACCAAATTGAGAGTGTATGGAGTAAAGGGTTTGAGGGTGTGTTTGCTCTTAAAAAAAAAGACAATTTTAATTTATTTTTTATTTGTTTTTTTCTAGGTTATTGATGCTTCAATTATGCCAAAAATCCCAGCAGCCCATACCAACGCCCCTACTTTTATGGTGGCGGAAAAGGGTGCTGATATGATCAAGGAAGATTGGGGGTTCAGTAATTTCTTGTAAAGTTGCTTAGGGAAATAAATTCTGTGATATTTTTGTGATAAATAATTATCACTAATAAAATAATAAAAAAAAACAACTAAATATGGATTGTTGCGTTTTATCAATCCATGTAGATTCCACTGGTTTTATTGTTATCACTAAATTTCGTTCATTTTTAAGTATTTAATCGTTTTTATTGGCTGAAATTGAGATCCTCAGTGGTGTATAAAGTAGAGAAACATTTCTTTAAATATATTGAAACACCCAAACAATATAAAAATATGTTGTTGTCTCTCGCAGAGATACGTTAAACGTAATCCGATATTTTGAAGTGTTTTCGTGACTAAAATAGGAAACCTAGGTCAGCCACATATCAAGCTAAGCAATACCTTGAAAACACATAATAAAAATATCCATATAGTCTTCGATTACAATTTATTTAAACACACGTAAATTCTTTTAAACTACGATATTATTTTAGACATTTCCCACCACTTTGGACACTGCCTTTTCAATTGGAACACTCTGGATTTTATAGGACAAATGAGATCCATGGGCAGCCGTATCCACTGATGCTGTCCCAGCCAAATTTACATGGGGACCATCCAACGGTACTGCCTCCATACTAAAACACCCATCGCAATTCCTTTTCACTTTCACATAAATACTTACTCAGTGACTCTATATCCATTCTCATCTGCAACATAGTGGACGGTTCTTTTGTAGTACCCGTCACTATACGAATACATGCCTTTAAGGGCCAACCCTTCCCTTTCCTCACTTCTTTGATGGGTTAAATCGCTAATGTGATCATCGATGTCAGACGAGAATTTATATCTAAAATATCGTTGATTGGACTATATTGAACGTTATCAATAGTTCTTACCTGGCTGCAATGTTTTGTTGCTTTTCCACCTCATTGGGAACATAGTTCTGGTTGGTTGTATTTCGTGGCCTTGCAAGGGCGAATGAGAAAACCACCCCGAGTACCATCTATGCTTGATTCGAATTAGCACTAATTTGCGAATTAAAGTCTACTTACCAAATACTTCAGCATTTTTGTATATAATTGTGCGCTAACCGACAGAACAGGACGATTTGATGCAATTCCTGATGGGCGTTCGCCCCCAATTTATATTGCCAACACAACTGGTTTTCGAAAGTTGATTCGAAACAATTTTGGACGAATTCCTCGACGAAGGCCGTTAAATGACATCTTTTCACAGAAACATCTTAGAAAGTGCTCATTTAGGGCCCATTAATAGTTTTCAACTAGAGCAATCAAGGTAATATGCTCGAATTATGTAAAAATGGTTTATTTAGTAAAAATTCTATAGCCTTCAGATTCTTCTGTAATGTCTAGCCAAAAATGTGGAACTATCGGTAAGATTATATTTTCAAAAGTAACATGTTTAGGACGTGCAGAATTGCCGAAAATTATTCTTGAAAGTTTTTTGCCCTAGAAATAGCTTAAATGCATTTTTAATATTGTTTAGCGAAGATCTCCGCAATGTAGTTTGATTTTTTTTTATTATTGTTATTTTGAGGTACAAATACCTTTCTCCAGTCTAAAAATTTTCATAAAAACGCTTCAGATCAAAATACTGGAGTAAATTTAAAGACAATTTATGGTAACCTGCAACGGAGCGCATGACTCAATTACATATCCCGGCGGATCGAGCTTCGGCAACCCACAATTCTTTGTGTATACAGCATTACCAGCGATGCCACTAAATTATTTCTTATGGGACCTACTTCTACGTCCTTCTATCTATTTCTAGAAAATTAAAAACACATCTTATCATTCCAGAACATTTTGAAAATTTTCTATATAAGGAAAATAGTGGAAAACATTTTAGTCTTGATTTTTTTTAGTAATACGCTGCACTAAAAGATATGCTGGACTACCTCAAACAATTTAAAATTGACGAGAGTCACCCTAAGTCTGAACAAAGTCCAATAAGACTTGCGAACAGGACTCACACTCGAATTCAGTCAATCCTAAATAACGTTGTAATTAATGAGCAAAAGGAGCCAAATTTGCAAGAGTTTTTCATAGTTTTGAATAATGGCAGAAATTATTGACCAAATACAACTAGGATGTAGGTCATATTTTGGTATACAGGGTGCCCAAAATAAGAATGTACGCTACACAGATTTCGAGCATGATTATTAAAGAGAGAAAGCATACACTAAAAACCACAAGTGCATTCGTTTTTCAGGCAATTCCCGCAACTACTATTACTACCACCACTGAGGCCCCCTTAAAACTATCAATTTCGATTCATTAAGAACTTCATCTTGCGCCCATTACCAGCCCTCAGAAGTCTAGGTTCTCTCTAGGAAGAAAAAATATCCCAGTTGCCCATATAACTGGAACAAATACTCCTGCAGCTCCGGCAACCAACAATACAAAATTACCAGTAATTCTTTTTAAAAAATTTGCTATGAGTAAAGAGACTCAGCCTCAATTAAACGATGCAGAATTCAAAAAACAGGCTTCAAATGCTAATTCCGAGCTTGTGAGTAAAATCGAGGATGGAATCAATGGAAGTCATCATTAGAGGGAGGTAGTGAAAGGGAAGTGAAGTTGTAGATATGGGTATTACAAGATAACTGTGCACTATGAGGCCAATGATAAAGAGTATAGGATTGGAAGGTAAGGAAACAATCTTTATTATTTTTTTCAGTTTTGTGATATTTTCAGAGAAGAAATTAAGCCCCTTTCAGGGCCAGAAACCAACCCTTTAGGTCATGCTAAAATAAGTTCATACATTCATGGGCAAATAGTTAATTATGAGATTACTAAAGAAGATTTTCAAGAAGATTAAAAGATTTTCGGGAGTAAAATGTAATTTAAGTGAGACTAGGATATTAAATTAATTAATTATTTAAACTTTTGCATTGTAAATTTCGCCTTTTTGTCGTCCAATGTATGCAAATATGAAGTGACTGCAGATAAACTCCGAATGCACTAGTATTAACGTAATAGTAGTAGCATCAGCAAATTCCAAAAAATATAAACAAAATATTATGAAATTAATACCTATTTTAACGCCTCTATAATTTCGTAATGTTCGCACATACATTTATTGTTAAGTAGTTTATTTATTTATTAATGAGTCAAAAAATGTAACGTATTTCTTGTCCATATTGGAGTTACGCCTCTGTATTTTTGCAGGATAATTTTTTATAAACACACAACGGTACTTTCAGCAGCATCACTAAACCCTAGTTCAACGTCTTCGCTGCAGTCAACTGCTTTAAACCCAAACGAACCCACGTTTTTTCAAAAATTGTATAACAGAATAATTGCAAAAACTGCTTTAGCTAAAGCGCCACATTACCTAAGTGAGAAACTGCAGGGATTACTAAGGAGGACCATTCTTTCTAGGAGGCTCAAAGGTAAATTCCTTTATTATTGAATAGATTTATTTATTTTCCGATCTTAAAAAACAGATTTAAATATACGTAGCGATTTCATAAAAGAAAGATAAACTCTTCATTAGGATTAAGTTTCCTGTAGAAATCTCTTAATTCTTACAACCGTTCTTAGTTTTCGAGTAATGTAAGGATTAATGGAAGCACGTTTTAAACTTTTTTAAAGGGAGTTTTGGACAAGATCATTCGTTTAAAACCTAGGAATTTGATTTTTTCATAGAATACCCTGCATATTATTTAAAATTAGGAATCTACTCATTTTATTTTCTATAGGTATCTCTATCGGTTTTCAAAAAAAATTGAGCTTTCACGATTAAAGTTTTTTTAAAAATTGATCGTTATAATTTGGTCACTGAAACCACTTTTTCATAGGTTTTTTTAAAAATATTTCCAGAAATGCACTTCATATATCTGAAAACACTGCTCCTCTTCATACTAACAAGCAATTCAAACTCAGATAGTTCAATGAACCAGAATTTCCGATACGGCCGGTTTTTATGGTACCCAAGCCATCGCTCGATCAAATCTGGTTTGTACAATGGTAAGCGATTATTAATATCTGAACATTCTTCTCAAATGGCTAAATAATTAGATCTTCCGCCATCCTATCAAGAAACCTTCGACTTCATAATAGTAGGCTCAGGCTCCTCAGGAGCAACTCTAGCCAATAGACTGTCCGAAAACTATCTATGGAAGGTGCTCCTTTTGGAGGTGGGCGACGTGGCAACCTCACTCAACGATATCCCAGCGATGGCACCCTTATTCCAAAAAACTAAATTTGATTGGGGATATGTTGCGGAAAAAGAAAATGGCAGCTGTTGGGGTGAGATACACCACTGAAAAATGTTGATGTAGAGATCTTTAAAACCCCTTCAGGGTGTCCTGAACAAAGAATGCAATGGCCTAGAGGCAGAGGCCTAGGAGGAAGCACTCTAATCAACTTTATGATCCACGTAAGAGGCAACCCTAAAGACTACAATAAATGGGAGGCAATGGGGAACCCTGGGTGGGGTTACAAGGATGTTTTGCCCTATTTTATGAAACTTGAAGATTCCTCTGTTGAGGTGAGTCTATTGTTTAACACAAACAATGACTTAAATGGACAATCTTAGATCCAAGATGGGCCTTATAGACATAAAGGAGGTTACATGTCCGTTACAGATGTTCCCTACAGAACCGAGGCTGTAGAGGCATTTGTTGAAGCAGCCCAAGAAGCTGGATATCCCTACGTGGATTATAATGGAAGGAGTCAAATGGGGGTAGGTGCCCTGCTTTAAAGTTAGAACTGGTACTTAGTAAAGTTTTGAAGGTATCCTTTGTTCAAGCTAATTTGAGGAATGGTCTGAGGTGCAGCGTAGAAAAAGCCTATCTCAGACCTATTAGAAGCAGAAAAAATTTGAAAATACTGACAAATTCTAGAGTTACTAAGATTTTAATCGATCCTAGTACGAAAGTTGCAACTGGCGTGGAATTTGTAAGGTAAGGAGAAGGTTGGAGATGTTGGGATAATTACTTCACAAATTTGATGGTTGAAGCAATCGGAAGTACTACAAAATTTCTGCCCAAAAAGAAGTGATTTTGTCAGCAGGAGCATTTAATTCTCCTCAACTTTTAATGCTCTCAGGAGTTGGGCCTAAAGACCATTTAGAGGAGCTGGGAATTGAGGTTATCAAAAATTTGCCTGTTGGCAAAAAGCTATATGACCACATCACCTTTTTGGGTTAATTTAAGTTCAAATTTAAATGACCCACTTTTAAATAATGATTCTTAAAGGTCTGAATTACTTGGTAAACCAACCCATAATAGCCACTTCAAAGATGTACTTTAACGCCTCAAACGTATTTGACTTATTCAATAACGGAAAGGGCCCTCTGACCCTTCTAGGAGGAGTTGAGGCTCTAATGTACATGAAAAGCAACTTTTCTAGGTAAGTACCAAGGGTTCTTTAGGTGCAGAGAAATATGAGACATTTTTAGGTCTAAAGGGAAATACCCAGATATGGAGGTGATTTTTTTAGGCAGCAACGTAGCCGCAGACAAGGGAGTGGCTTTTAAAGACACCGTCAGCATCAGCTCGGAGCTTTACAACAACTATTGGAAAGAAATAGAAGATATCCCATTCTTCCAAGTAAGTTCAGTTAGTTCCAACAGTGAATTCAAACACAACATGTTTTTTTTAGGTTCTGCTAATGTTGGTCCATCCAAAGTCAGTGGGGTACCTTAAACTAAAATCTAAAAATCCTTTTCATTGGCCCAAGTTCTATCCTCAATACTTTACAGACAAAAATAACGAGGATATCAAGACTTTCATAGCATCAATTCGAGAAATCAATAGAGTAATAAAAATGCCTGCTCTAAGAAAATTTAAGGCCAAGCTCTATGATAAACCCATGCCTGGTAGGCACCCCATATATCATCGCGATTTCTTTACACTCCTTTCTACTCCAAATAGGTTGTGAAAAGCACCCCTTTAACTCTGACGCATACTGGGAATGCAGCCTTAGAACAATCACCCCAACTTTACACCACCAAGTGGGCACTTGCAAAATGGGGCCCTCAAAGGACAAAGAGGCGGTGGTGGATCACAGATTGAAAGTTCATGGGATTCGCAATTTGAGAGTCGTTGATACCAGCATTATACCCATGGCATTGACTGCCCACACCAACATTCCTGCTATTATGGTCGGAGAAAAGGCTGCTGACTTGATCAAGGAGGAATGGACTAATAATGAGATTGATTGATGTGAGGGCAACGAAAGAACAGTGGAAATATATTTTTTTTCTGCAAAAGTTGTTTTGTATTAATACAAATAAAAATCAAATTACATGAAAATGAGTGCCGCTTGTGACTGATAAACGACCTGAGATCACTGGAAAAATCCTCAGTTATTAATATTCTATGAACTCATAAAACATGCATTTCTATTATTTATACGAGCGAAAAAATAGCTTGTTGTGGGTTCATTCATTACTCATCGAAACAAAGTAATAAACATGCAAAAATCCGAAGAATAACTCTGGGAATTTACTATAATTTCAATTAAACAGAAAGGTGCTAATGTACTACCGTGAGTTAGGTTTAGGAAATATTAATAAACCCATATGAAAGTCAATGTTAAAAATTAGGTGGATGTCCACAACTTCTACAAATAGATTATAAAAAAAAAGCCGCAATGGATCCTAAGTGGTACCAGGTGCAACCTGAGATCATTTGAAACAATGCCTATGTAAAAATCAGGGAGTTGGAAGTATTGTGAGTAGCCCGTAGGGATGTAGGACCAAAAGAAGCACTCTGGAGTCAAGCGCGACGTCGTTTACAATTTTATCCTTAAAAAATACATTTTGTTAGAATTTTCGATATGACGCATTTTGGAGTATCTACAAGGTTTGAACCAGCCGAAAATGTACCAAAAGTTCGATAAATATTACTCTTTACCGTAGTTCAAGATGTGTTTGAAAGGTATGAATTAATACTGGTTTCAATGTTTCCTTTACGCGTAAAAATTATTAGAGGTAAAATATTTTTACACACATTTTCAACTCAAGGTTATCAAAGGATGATTAGCATATTATGGCAGTATACGGTAAAATAAAAATCCACCTAATCCTGTTTCCACATCGATAAAAATCCTCAATAAATTATCACTCGTAAGTGGTCAAACATCGGTTTCTTTGGTATCACTATTTTACGACCGTTGTCCATTACGTCTGCAAAAATCCCCTATTAGAATTTCCCCCGATGATGTTCTTTACAAGAATCGCCCATCGGCCTTATAAATGCGGTACCTGCGAAACAGATTAATACTTTCGCATTCTTAAGATCAAGTTCAAGTCTGCAGGATCTCTCAGACTGCTGAATTAAAATGACCATTGCTAAAGCAATTATTTGCTTGGTGTTGTTAAGTGTGGGTATCGATGGATCTCCATTTGAACTCTTGGAGAACTACATTGATAACTTTCAAAGGGATGTTAAACATCTACAGAGCTACTTGAGTTCTAAGACAATACAGACCAAAAGTTCGGAGTTTGTTATTGAAGATCATACCGTAAAAGGTAAATTCAAGTTTAGAATTATTTAATGGTGTAATGGGATTATTTTAGATATTGGAGAATATGATTTTATAATTGTTGGGGGAGGAAGCTCAGGTTCAGTAATCGCCAGTCGTTTGTCTGAAATCCCAGAATGGAGAATTTTGCTGTTAGAAGCCGGACAGCCGGAAACTACAGCCACCAAAGTACCAGTAATGCACAGCTGCCTAAAAGGGCACAGTAGCCCTTTTACATGGGGCTATTACAGCACCCCCCAAAACTATTCCTGCTTAAGTAAGGTTTCATTATAGCTCCACTTAACCTACTAACTCAAAATCATAGATATGGAAGAAAAAAGGTGTTTCATTCCTACACCGAAAGCCCTAGGAGGTACTACTGCCATTAACGACATGCTTTACACCAGAGGCAATGCCAGGGATTACGATATGTGGGCTGATAATGGACTTAAGGGTATGTCGTGCATATTCACTATAGGTAAATTTATTAGAGTGATCTTTAGGGTGGTGCTGGACTTCACTATCCCCGTATTTCAAAAAAATTGAGGATGCTCATTTGGAGTGTATAACTGATCCTGCTTCGCATAGATACGGCGGTCCGGTACATCTGGAGAACCCCCGGTACCCTTCCAGCACCGTGGTGCATTTGCTAAAAGCTGCTGAAGAGATTGGGCTCGATGAGATTGATGTTAATGGAAAGAATTCCTTGGGTTTAGGTAAAAGGTTTTATGTTATTTTGAGTCTTGGCAAATTTATCAAAAGTGTGAAAAAACGAATTTAGCTGTGAGTTTCCAAAAAATTCTAATGGATAAACAAAGAGGTTGAAAAAATCCTAATTTTCTTCTTACAGTAGTGAAGAAAATGCATGTAGTACTGCAATCGGAGGTGAATCTAACCTGAACTAAAACTCTAAATTCTATCCCTAGGTATTCCGCACCTAATGGCGAAAAACGGCCAAAGATTCAGCACTACTGATGCCTATTTACAACAAGCCCAAAACCGTAAAAACCTGGAAATCAAACCATTTACGCAAGTGACCAAAATCATCATCAGTGAACACACTAAAGAGGCCCGTGCAGTTAAATTCATCCATGAAGGACACCATTTCAAAGCCTCTGCTACTAAAGAAATCATCCTTGCGGCTGGAGCTGTTAATACTGCCAAACTTTTGCTTCTCAGTGGAGTGGGACCTCAGACCCACTTGCAAGAATCCCACATTGAACCTGTGATCAATCTCAAGGTGGGAGAAAACTTGATTCATCACCCCATGTTTCCTGGTTTGAGCTTTGCGTATAGTGATTCGCAATATGTGGAACCGCCTTTTTACTATAGCAAGGAGATTGATTATTTGAGGAACGGTAGAGGACCTCTGGTAGCTAATGGAGTGGATGTTGTTGGATTTATCAAAACTGAACACTCAAAAGGCAGACACTTATACCCGGATGTTGAGCTTCTAATCACTAGCACTCAAAACGATCACCCTGCAGAGCTCAATAGAAAACTTACAGTAAACTTAATCCTACTGCACCCCAAATCCCGAGGCAGCTTGCAGCTGCACACCAACGATCCTCTATACCATCCTTTTATCAACTTAAATGACTTCTCTGATAAACATGATGATGATGTTGAAACCATGTTAGCTGCAGTAAAGACCATTCAAAAATTGATGAAGTCTCATCATTTGGAGAAACTAGGACTTCACCCCATTCATCAAAAGATCCATGAATGTGACAATTACGAACCTTCTGATGATTATTGGAGATGCGCCATTAAGCATTTGACAGTGAGCACTGGGGAAGTCACCAGTTCTGCACCAATGGGCGTGGACAAAGACGGACACTATGGAGACTCGGTGGTGGATTTGAAATTAAGGGTACATGGGGTTGAGAAACTGAGGGTGGCGGACGACAGTGTGATTCCAGTTAGTATTTCTGGACATTTGACCGCAGTGAAGATGGTTATAGGGGAGAAATGTGCTGATTTGATTAAAGAAGAGTGGGCCAAATAAACGGTTTTTCCTTTGAAAATTTTATTCTTGTACCAGGCTCTTTATAAGTAAAATAATAATAAAAAAATTAAAGAAATTGCATCACTAGCGTATTTCTCCTTTCAAAGAAAATCATGTAATTAAAAAAAAAACTTTACCTACACCTGCTGTGAATTAGATGTGAGAAAAACGATTTCCTGGTCTGTTAGAATTATAGTATGTATAACGCATTCATATGCAAGTTAAATGAGAAAAATCGTATTTTACAATTTTTCAGTCGTTCCGTAATGACCCCTTATTAAACAAAACATGAAATGGGCAATGTAGAGAGGTTCCATTTGCATAATTTAATGCAAGTCAGGGATTATTAGCAGATTCACACAAAACTTATTAAACAATAATTGTGAATGGCACTAATTAGTTTAATTGATTATAGAATGTAAATCAAACAGATTAAAGATGGAATAAACTCATCATCATCCGTACAGTTCTGGGTGCGCATATTAATGTACTCTCCATAATGGTAGGGGAGAGGGTTAATGATATTATGAAACAACATTGGGGGAAACTTGATTTTGACATTAAAGAAATGAAATAAAAAATTATTTTGAACCTCTATACTTGCAATAAAAATTCTAAGAAATAAAAAAAAATGTCAGGTGTGGGGTTCGAACCCACGCTCCCTTTCGAGAACCAGAGCTTAAATCTGGCGCCTTAGACCGCTCGGCCAACCTGACTTCTTCGGTTTCAGCCCAGATAACAGGTACAATCGACACTTATAATGACGTATGAAAATCAACAAAAGACAAATAAACAAAAATATGGAACAAAATATAACCTAATAGATATCTGAAATTGTTTATTAGCAATTTTAAAAAACTGCTTTTAATGAATCAGTCTCACCACCATAATTAATAAAAAATATCTGTCTAATTATTACTAAGTCGCCTGATACATTAATTATATTTGTTTTACCTGAGACAATTAGGGCTTCGTTAGGGCCGACTGTATGAATATTTCCCATGTCACTTAAATTTCCTCTGGAGTCACACACTAACGAACCGAAGAAGTGTTTTCACCCAGAATATCGGTAACATGCAATAAAAACGATCGTTTTCCAAAATTAATAGGAGAGCCCGAGTCTAATAAACAAAACAATCTGGCGATGCCGATGTCCCAGTCCCGATAACAAAACACAAATTTAGGCAACCCACCGCACGTAACCCAAGAATTCTGGAGTGTCTTTCTATTAGACAAATTAAAAATGTTCACTTTTTCTTTTGTAATTCGTATTAATACATGACAGAAAAATCCCCCGAAACGGTTTTGATAATACTGTTGATTTATAGAGTAATCTTCGTATAGTGATAGTGTGGTATCACGAAAAATCGATTAAAAACCTAGATCAAAACTACAATAAAAAAGTGACAGCCGGCGTCAGTAGTTTAGCTCAAACGTACGTCATTGGCATTATTAATGAGAAAAAGTAAACTGGGTCGTTGGAAGTATGTCCGCTCTAGTGTCGACCGTTGTGAGTTCCTAGAAGTGTTTGGCAAAGTTCCTTACTAAGAAAAATTGTAAGTTATTAGGCGTTTTTGAGTGAATTGTGTTATTGTGTAATTGCTAATGTAATAATAAGCTATAGTTTCGCGTTTTGAGATAAGGTGAATGTGCTTTTAGAGCTTTTAATGCACCGTTTTTAGTCCTTGCAGGAATCTAACCTCAAACACTTACAATGTAGGCTGGAACAGTTTTTTTTATAAAATAAACATATAAACGTACCCAAACTCAAACCCAATTTTTGCTTGTGCCAAAACTCGTTAATTAACTGTTTACATTCGAATATAAACATATTAGGTAGGCGATAAGCTTAATTTCACATAAAGCCCTAGAATCATGGATCCTTTTCCTGAGCTAGAAGTACCAAACCCTGGTGATTAAATTTTGTAAGTACCTAGATAGTAGGTCTTTTTGTCAATCACATTTAACGATTTGCAAGGTTGAACAAATTAAATTTCATTATGCATTCAATTAAAAAAGTGCCTTTACCACATGGAAGCATTAAGGATAAGCTCGATACATCCTTTTGAAATGAAGTCACAATGGTTCTAATGAAGCTGATGCGCCTGTTGACGCGACCTTGACTCCTTAACAGACATTTTACACATTCTAATAGACACAGTAGTGAAAAACAAGTATGGAATATTTGGGAAATTTTTAATAATTTCTTTTTGGCTCATATATTCTAACTGAGTAACACAAATTCTATTTGCATCCAATGTATTGATAATGTTGACATTAATATTTACCTTTCTATCAACAACTTTTTCTGAGCAATTGTTGACATGGAGAAAAGTATGAAATATTCTTTTGTTAAGTGAAAAGTGAACTGAGTTCACGTTTATACTTCAATTGATTGATATAATTTATAAATTAGAATGTCTAAATTGTTATATTTTTCTTCAGATGTAAGAAAACAGATTATGAAGATGGTGCAGAGTGGAAAGACACAGCGTAAGATCTCTCGAAGTTTAGAGACATCTCAAAGTGGCATATCAAAAATTGTTAATAAATTTGGTACTAACAGATGTGTAGAAAAGTCATAAATTAAGGCGTTCTTGTAAAAGCTTGCCAAACATTGATAAGGCCATCAAAAGAGCTTTTTTACATAATCCATAATTCACGTAAGTCGTCGCCATAAAATAGAGAAAAAATTATTGAGCAGTTTGAATTTCAGATTACAAACAGAATAGTGGCAGACAGAGCAATTATTGAAGGTTTAGTTAGAGCTATTGCTGTAAAAAAAGTTTAACTCTTTAAAAAGAACAAGAAGATAGCTTAGACTTTGCTTAAAATCACTTAACATCGAGTGTTCAAAAATGGAACACCATCCTCTGATGCGATGAGAGTTAATTTATGATGTTTAAGTCCGATGGTAGACAATATGTATGTCTACCAGTGGGCAAAAATACTTTTCAAAATATCAAGTTCCTACTGCAAAACATGGAAGTGGCAATATAATGGTTTGGGGATGCTTTTTTTATCTGCTCTGTGTTGGGTCAACGTACGGAATTGAAAGAAAAATGGATCGTTTCCAATATCCAGAAATTTTACAGAACAAAATGTTGTCATTTGCTCAAGAATCTATACTATTAATTTAGAACTACCAACAAGGCAATGATCCGAAACACACCTCAAAGGTAGTTAAAAAGTGGTTTTCAACAAATAATATGAACTTAATCCAGGGGTCTTCATGATCTCCTGATTTGAACCCTATAGAATATCTCTGGGAATTATTAGGTTGCAGGATTAGGAAAAGGCGTATTGGAAACAAAGAAGAATTGTGGAAAACTATTCAAAAAGAATGGATTGAAATTCCACTCAAAACACTTCAGTCATTAGTTGACTCTATGCCTAGGAAAAGTCAAGTGGTACTAGATACTTATGGTTATGTGACAAAAAAGATTAAGTCATTTATTTGTATTATACAACAACAAAAATATTCAGTACTTTCTCCAACCACATATCTTTATATAAAAAATTAAATCATTGAGAGATTGAGTTACTACTACTTGTATGTTTAGCAAATCAATATTACAAAGTAAATTTGACTATTTTCACAATATTCTATTAAGCAGAAAGAAAATATTTATTAAAATATTCCATACTTTTTTGCACTACTGTATTACAATATCACAGATGTAACACAGCATGCAAAGTACTTGTCTAAGAGTGGTGCCAACAAATCAATAGAATGAGTTTACTGTTCTTCCTTTAAAAAAAATGCCTGAATTCCCTAGATATAGACAAGACCAAGATCACCATAACGCCAGAAGAGGTGTCCTTTTAAGTGAACCTTCTATACATTTTGGTCCGTAGCCAGTTCTTTGGCACACAGAAAATATGTAGAAAGGATCTAACAAGTAGCATACGCATTTCTAATATCTTTCTAATGTTCATGTATTAAGATGAAGCAGAGGGTAATGCTTGACCTTAATTTGCTGATGCTTCTTGCAAAATGAAATTGTTCAAGCAAAAGAACCTCACTAAAGTCTGGTTTAACTTTAACTAAGAAGAACTTTGTACAAATTCACAAAATGTTCTTCAAAATTCCCATGATCTAATTTAATTGATTGTAATAAGCTTTTATTGAATTTACAGGCTGATATATGCTTTTTGAGTGATCATTCGACACTTGACTTTACAGCAATTTTTCTTTTAGCAACAATGACTGACGTCAGCGATTTAGATCGTCAAATTGAGCAACTGAAAAGATGTGAAATTATCAAGGAATCTGAAGTCAAAGCTCTGTGTGCGAAAGCACGAGAAATTTTGGTGGAGGAGAGCAATGTTCAAAGGGTGGACTCTCCAGTGACTGTAAGAATTTTTTACCGTGGTTAAAACATTTCTTACAAAAATGAAATTTAGGTCTGTGGAGATATCCATGGGCAATTCTACGATTTAAAAGAACTGTTCAAAGTGGGCGGGGACGTGCCTGAAACAAACTATCTTTTCATGGGCGATTTCGTTGACAGAGGCTTCTATAGCGTAGAGACGTTCTTATTACTTTTAGCCCTTAAGGTAAGTAACCTTTTCAGCCTTTTGAGTCTTAAATGAAAATTCCGAATTCAGGTCAGATATCCAGATCGCATAACACTCATAAGAGGAAATCATGAGTCCAGACAAATTACTCAGGTATATGGTTTCTATGACGAATGCCTCAGGAAATATGGTTCGATTACTGTTTGGAGGTACTGTACAGAAATTTTCGATTATTTGTCTTTGTCTGCGATCATCGATGGTACGTTGGAAGTTTGCCTGAAATAAGTAAATAGTACAAAATTTGTATGTTTGAAAGGTAAAATATTTTGTGTTCACGGAGGGCTTTCGCCATCGATCCAAACATTGGACCAAATAAGGGTCATAGATCGGAAACAAGAAGTGCCTCATGACGGTCCTATGTGTGATTTACTTTGGAGTGATCCTGAAGGTAAAAATTTAGCAATCACCAGAAAAATCTTTGAGAAAAAAATATATTTTAGATACTCAAGGATGGGGGGTTTCCCCTAGAGGAGCGGGCTATCTCTTTGGCTCAGACGTGGTATCGCAATTTAATGCCGCCAACGACATAGATATGATATGCAGAGCTCATCAGCTAGTTATGGAGGGATACAAATGGCATTTCAATGAAACCGTGTTGACTGTTTGGTCCGCTCCTAATTACTGCTACAGGTAAAAAGCTATCAGTTTTAATAAGTTTACTTTTAATGTAATATTGATGTTTAGGTGCGGGAACGTAGCTGCCATTCTAGAACTGAATGAGCACCTCCAAAGGGATTTCACGATATTCGAAGCTGCTCCTCAGGAAACCCGCGGAATACCCTCGAAAAAGCCCCAAGCAGATTATTTTTTGTAACCTCGCCAGTAAGACTAATTATTTTTTATTGTTTCTTTAATAATAGGTAGTGATTTAAAAGGTCTCTGTTACTCAGTCTTCTAAGAATATTATTGTAAAAGTTTGTGGTGCAGTGTAGAAACAGCAGGGGTTAAATAAACTTTTTTTTTAACTGATCTAGTATTTAACCTGTTGTAACATTGTGTCTTATATTTGTAAATAGTCGCAGTTATTCTAGTAAAAGTTGTTAGGATATGTGTAGCTGATTCATTAATATTACAGATTTTCATCCCATTTAGTCATAATTTATTAATACATAAGTACTCTGTGTAAAACTAAAGTACTGCCAAATATACCATTTTTATATACTGTCTAAAAACTTTCTTTTCCGTCAAACGTTACCACAGAGCCTTTGACGGTGTTCATTATTTGATACTTAAGCGTCGAGGAAAGAACAGAAACAACATATTGCTCTAAAAATACATTTGATTATCACCAATAATTTCACTAATCAAGATCCGCTGATTTGTAATTACAATCAACGAGTTCGAGTTCAATTTTCTCTTCCCCTAATTCATCTTCAGATAAATCGGAGGTTTGCTCCACATCAACGAAACTCGTGTTCACAATCAACGGGTTATCCACCTGAAAATTAAAAAAAATGTTTCACTATTTAAGAAAAGCATCATTTATCTACATTAAATCCTACCGAAATCTCCAATTCGGTCAAACAGTTCGGTAACATTTTATTTTTCTTCAGTATCCTGATATAAGGCATAAACCTCAATAGTTTTTTCTCGAGGCGTCTACATTTTTGACTCATCACCTTTAATTTTCTATTTTGTATGAGAGATTTATTTAAGGCCAGAGTTCTCAGTTGTCTAGCAATATTGGGATCCTCTAGGTCTCGATCGGTGAAATGCGTTAAAGCATATCGCTTGCGGTCACATACTGGAATTTTACTTCAATAACAAGCATCGTCTTGCAAGTTAAATTCTTACATGAAACTTTCTTGCGTTTTCTCAATGGGGGCTTTACCTCAGCAAATGTTGGCTGGTCCCCTGCATTATCTGATAAGAATAACATTACGAGATTCTCTAATTATTAATTGTTTTTTACCTAAAACATAAATAGTTTCCTCAGGGGTATTGTTTCCTGCACCAGAACTCGCATATGTGTGCTCAGCAAGATGAGAAAAAACTCCATCATTAGTCTCATCTGGTAGTAGGTACGTAAAATATGGTTTTCTTACACTTATTTTATTTTTATGTACAACATTAATTACCTGTGAAAGTTAATAATTGAGTCTCCTCATTTAACAAGAAACTTCCAACTCTAATTGACCGTAACTGTGCCATTTCGGGTTCCCCAGTGGCATCATCACTGAGACTTTCCTGTTTTATGTAGTCTATGTAAAGGACAATGCATATTGTTATGAAAGTTAGATTACAGCTTGAGATTTTCCTAAATCTAGGGAAAAGTTGGACATATTGGCAATACCGCACTGGGGGGTATCTCCAACTTGCTTCTCTAATGCAAAATCTCTAAACACACTCAAATAACGAATATACTCATATAACTCATGTATTCTACATGTTGCATGTGGACAGCATTTGTAACTGCACATGGAGACACCCCAGTGTAAGTTTACCAGAATATTCCCGGACGATTGACATATATGAAATGATTCGACATCGTTCTAGAAGTATCTCACTAATACCGTAAGTTCCAGTCAATCAATGAATGATGCACAATGAGGTAATTAAATGTTAGACTCTGTAGTGAATATTTTCTAAGTAATTCATGAATAAAGATTGTTGAGTGTCTCAAAGTTGGAGAAGTAATCTTACTTATGTCAAACCCACGAAAAGTGTATTAATATTTATTGATCTCAGAGATTAAATTACAAAATAACTTACAGCTGTTGATATCTGATATAATTTCCTCCGATTCATCCAAAATATGTACCTGAGAAGTCTTAACTTGTTTTTTATTACCACTGTTAAGAATCACTTCTTCAGGAAGCTTTGCATGAGCATAATAAACACCTAATGAAAACACTTAAAGTGAAAACAACAGTCAAAATATCTACTGGCATACCCGGTTCTATGATTCTAGGGACTGCAAATTTCTTCAGTTGTTTTATTCCTGCTCTATTAATTTGCCTCAGGTCTTCTTCTTGAAAATGTTGGCTGCATATAAATATATTTTTGCCTGTGAATTTGAAGTTTCTATCGTTCTCTACCATGACTCCACAAGCTATGCAAAAATCCACCCACATGTCTCGTATGGTTTGGTTTGATGGAAATCTATTTGGAAAACTACTTGTTAATGTTCAGCAGGAGAAAGAAAGATAAATTGGTTGTAGGGGTTTATTACTCTGTTAAATCATTGAAGAAATCAGACTCCCTTATGTGATTAAACAGGCAATATGTAAGAGTTATTATGCCAGTTTACATAGGGCACGACCTGCTTTTATCTAACTTGCACAGAATGGACATGTCTCAGGAATGCCACTCTTGAGGAATATGAGACCATGAAGCATGTTCTATGTAAAGATCTAGCAATTGTTAGGAAAAGATTTTATACATTTGACAGAGTAGTAATTAAGAAAGAAGGCCTAAACAGGACCTTACTCAGAGGTGATGACATTCATAAGGAATTTGAATATACTAGGGGAGGTCTAGTAAGGAGCAATGGATGCCTTGGATTTAGTAAGGCGTCCAGTAGAGCCATAATAAATCTCAGAACATAGTGAAAGACTGTTACCAATCCATTCAACTCAGTATAATACAGCACAAGGAAAAAGGAAATTCAATAAAATAATTCGAATTGTAAAAATTCATTAAGATAATCTGCCAAAACTAACGGTCCTGAACACCAATTTTCGAAATACTTGATTTAGGGGATACTTAAGTGCTTTAACATCAAACCAAGGAATTGATTGATACTAACTTAAAAAAGGATATTGAAACTTGCGAGTTTCTTTCTTCGTCACAGACTAAACATCTGATAAAATGTATTCTATTAGGGCGTGGCATGATGAAACAATGACTTTTTTAATATTTAATATTATAAATTTAAATTTAAATACTGAACATTTAACATAAACAAACAAATATGGTAAATCTGCATTGTTGCCGGCTTGCTACTTAACAATTCGCTTACATCTTGAGACAAGGAAAATAAACTATCACTGCATTGACAACACCGAATTAACAAAATGACTGACGTATTTGAAATGACTCAGGACTGGCTTTCAAAATATATTAGAGTTGACGTCATCGTGTATGTAATTCTTAGTACAGTAAGAAATAACCATATTTCTTCAAAATCTTTTGGTAAAGATATTTGCAAGTAAAATGAAAACATGCACGCATACTGACTTACTTAACTAAGGGTCTAAATATGCGCTGGAGAGTGAGGATAAGGATGGAATGGTTTGATTTAAATCAATTTAATAAGGAAACCAAAAACAGGCATATTTTTGACAAACTTACACAAACTTAAAGCAAGAAATAAGCAAAGGCTCAATGAATATAACTCATATAGATTCAATCATACAACTGCATATTTTTCGATTGTACACAGAGTTAAACGCAAAAATAATAGAAAACTGAAAAAGTGATAAAAGTAGTCTTATTACTACTTAAAAATGTATCACAGATATTGAAATATTTAACCGATATATATGTATAATAAGAGATTCAGCAGGTCGTTTTTAAACACTGAGAGTTAAACTTTAGGACCCACAAAAGTAAGAAATATTGGATAAATAATAGTACTCCTCTACAAGTCACTTTTTCTTCGTACAGAAAACGACCTTGCCTTTTTTGCTTTTCGGAGCACTAGTTGAGGGTTGACTAAAGTTGTATTTAATCTTAAGCCGCTCCCTTATAAGCAGGCCCCTAATTAGCCGTTTCCAGTTGCCATAAACGCGCTTATCGATTTTTTCCTGTTCTTTCTTATCCAATTCATCTTGTTCCTGAAAAGGCAGAAACAATGAATTGATAAAACGTATATCACAAAAGCATACTTTTTCCCAAGCAGCGACGAGTTGATCTTTGAATTCTTCACACGCCACAAACCCGTCGTAGATCGGATGACTCCAACCGCCATGAAAATCGAACCCTGTTATCGCAGAGGCGCAATCAATATTCAAACGTTTAGCGACTTTGTTTAAACCAGGTACTATAGAGAAAATAAATCTTTAATTCTCCTAGTAAACAAGCGTGTCACACAACTCACACTTTAAATGAACACACCCTTTTGGCAACATACAGCTTTTAAACAAATCCACATTGCCAAACGCGTTTCTGGGAACTACGCCATTTTCAGCTGTAGGAGGCACATAATCCTCAACCTGCCAAGGTCCGAAAATCTCTAACAACTGATCGGTGACTATTTGATTCGATAACTACAAAACAAACCGGCAAATATGCCATAATTCCCTACTTAGATCAATCATACGCACTTTATCCCATCTAGGCCTCGCTTTTACAATTTTATAAGGCTCCTCTCGCATCTTAACAACTTTCGCTTGTTTCAGCCAAATATCTCTGGAATGCAGCGTGTACACGCAACTTCTTGGATAAACGGCTTCGCCTCTGATGAACCCTAGAGTTGAGGGTTCTGGAGGATATATTGCTTCGAATTTAAGAAGGTGACGCCGCAAGACATAGAGGGGGTGGTTTTTATACCTAAAACCACCTTTAAAGAAAGTTGATTTATTATTTTTTAAACCTTACTCAGATATTGCTTTAGGTAAGGGTTGGTCCATTTGCTGCCTAGATAAATCCTCATCTTCCTCTCTATCTCTAGCTGTTGGTAAAGCTTTAAAAGGACTTAAACTTTCAATCCACCATTTGCCATCGGCTCGAAGCTTCCTGGTAACAGTGTTAAAATTAGGGCAATATCTCTGAGTTACATCTTTCAAGTTGTTGTTATTATCCCATGCCACTACATATGTGATCGGGTGGGAAGCTCGTTGCTAAACAAAAAAATACTATAGAACTCAATTTCATTCCCATTTTATGACGACTTACCATTATTTCTTTGATGCAGTGAACTTGCCCGAAAGCTACATCGACACAAATCCATTTTTCTTCAGATTCCAAGAAAACTTCAACCCAAACGTCGTTCCCTTCTTTTTTCTTTTTTTCACCATTGTCTTGCAACTCAGGTTTCACTTGTACCCGACGTTTGACTTTAGTTTTCGGCACAAAGTCGTCTTCGCTATCGTGGTGCTTTTTTTTTATTGGTTCCGGGAGATAATCGCTATCATCGGAATTTGGTTGGATTGATTTTCGCTTAGAGGCCAGTCTTAAATAATGATGATTTGAAAGTGTAAGAAAAGTGTATAAGAATTTCATACCTGCTGCTATTTCTCTGCGAATGACTTTGAGTCAAAATGCTCGTTTTCACCAGCTTCATGATATCCTTCTTAACATCTCCTTTATTTGTCACTATCATTTTTGCTTCTTGATGCTTTTTAAACTGACTCGCGGCTTCATCCATTCGCACCTTCATCGTAACTCCGCCATAAGGCTCAAATTCGCTGTCTGAATCACTTACATTAACGGCTTTTTTCACCTTTAAAGACCGTAGATTAGGCCGCTTTTCTGGCCTTTTCGTAGGTGCTTTAATTGAAGTTCCTGTTTTGCTTTTCAGCGATTTCAAATTGGGTTTAATGGTAGGTTTGTCGTTAGCCCCATCAAGCTGCAGCAACCATGTTTCATCATTTGAGTCTGAACTGTAAAGCCCATCCAATTGCTGGATGTTTTTTGAGATTTTCTTAGTTTTGGTTTTAATTTTCTTAGCATTAGGGTGGTTTTTTGGTTTTGATGATGGTTTCTCAATTGTGGTAGGTGTTTGACTGGTCCTAGTACTTCTTTTGCTTTGCAATGACTCAGCACTCTTTGAATGAATTCTGGATTCAGTAATTTTCAAGTCAGTCTGTGTAGAGCCAGTACTACTAGATTGAGGCTTTTTGTGGGATATTTCTATATTTTTACTAGTGGTATCTTCAATAACGCTATTAGTTGAACTTTTCCTTGGTTTTGACATAGGCAGCTTTTTATCAGTGTTATCCTGAGAAACTTTTCCACTAGAAGGTTTTTTAATAGTGTCTGAAGCCTTTGCAGTTTTTTTTTTTAAATTTTCAGTGCTTTTCATACATTTTTGGCCCATGTCTTCAGGTAGTTTCCTAGTCTTTACATCATCTTTAGCTGCATCTGCACTTTCCAGGCTTTTGGTGCGCCTTCTTTGCTTCACAGGACTTGGCTTCAATTTATTATTTTCTTCTTTAAGCCCTGTAGAAGATTTTTTTTTCTTCACAGGGGTAGCTTTCTCAATATTTATTTTAACCCCAGAAGGACCAGCCTTAACTGGAGTACCCAACACATTCTTTACTTTACTTTTTTGATCTTTAGCTTTAGAAGTTCCCTCATAATGAAGATCAGTTGATGGAGGCCTTAATGGCTCCACTTGCAATGAAAGCACGAGACGCGTTTGCACCCCAAAAGACCTTAATATAGCAATAAAAATTAGAGCCAACATTTTCTTGTTATAAGCCTCCTTGTTTTTCATTTGATCTTGCAAACACTGCTTTAGATCAATATTTTCAGGTGCTGATTTATCAACATTTCTTTGAGTTTTCTTGAACCAAGCTACAATCTGTTCAAGATATGTTAAATCAATCCTTTCTGAGGGAAAGCTTTGTTCTGAAGGCATAAGTGATAGAGCTGCAGCTAAGATTTCTGTACTGTTTATTACGGAGTTTACATAGTTGCCATGAGCTATCCAGCAAAGTAAGTGGACTTTATGAATGAGAATTTGATTTTCTTTCCGGATGCGATTCAGACGTCTCTTCATTGTTGCTAGTAAATCTATACCTATGAAAATAAAGCATTTAGAATATTATATCCCTAAATCTCCTTAACATTATACACAAAAATGAGCTTACCTTTTTTCTTTTTCACATTCTCAGGCAAATTAACAACAACCTGCAATCCCTCTGCAGGAATGAGGCTTTTTTCTTTTTCAACACTGTTTTGAATTTCCTCCCAACCTTCTTGTTCCGAGTCACAAGACTCAAAAGCACTTGAATGTAAATCAGCTGGGGTTACTTTGAACTCCTCAAATTTTCCTTCACCCACAGATAGCAAATTGAATATATCAGCCTGGTTTTCAGTGACTTTTGTCATCTTAGAATTATACTTTTCAACATACTTTTTCGCTTCCTCAATTTGCCTAGTGTACTTTTGAAAAGAGTCAAAGTGGGTGTACACATTATTGAACTTAACTGAGGATGCTTTCCGAACATCTTGAAGAGCATCATTTACTGATGGTTGTTCTGTATCAGATTCTGAATCACTGAGTCTGGTAACACCTATTAAACCAAGAAATTACAGGTTTGTGATTACCTACATAACAAACATTGTAGACCTGAGAAGATGTTGCTTTCAATCTTCTCAAAATCAGCAATAGCCTTAGAATTAAAAAACGTTGAATTCAGATCTAATTTTTCAGGTTTCTGGAGGTAGGTTTCAATATCGCTTTCACTAGAGGATAAGTCCCCATTTGTTGTAAGTTTTTGGGAGGGAGGAGATTTCTTAGGGGAACTTTTTTCATCTTCACTGCTGCTGCTTTCGATGAAGTTTCTTAAACCGCCTCTCCTTCGTTTCATGCTGATTCCAATTTTATATTATTACTTCTCAATCCTTACTTATTATTTATTATTTCGGCGCCAAATAAGTAGACCATTGGACATTTAAATGGATATTATTCACATTCTTATGCAGGAATTTTTAATTAAATAGATATAATATAAAGAGGTTTAGTTGACTATTTTATTATTAAAACATACTTTTAAACACTAGCAATATTAATTTTTTTAAAGAAATAATTTCACAATTTTACAATCAATTTCATAAAAAAAAGAGCTGATTGATCGTAGTTTTCTATTGATGTGGTTATATGCATATATTAATCCTAGAAAATATAGCTTTATCTTTGTCTTATTAATACATTACGACAAAGAACGAACATACTCCATCTCGGTGTCGTCACAGCAATAAGATGAATGGTTTAGGAATTCCCAGAGTATTCTACGTCATTGTACATAGTATACTTCTCTTTATTTAGCAGCATGGAGTAAACAGAGGAAACATGGATGATGTAGTTCATTTTTTAATGCACGAGCTAAATTAAAAAATTTGATCTTAAGGGTGATAGAAAAAATCTTATTTTCTACAGTTCTTTCCAAAACTTTGCACTCCAAGTATTTATTACGCCGGAAAGCAGATTTGTTTACAAATTTTCATTTTAAAAGTTTATTATTGACTTTATGTTCACTGCACTTACTTTTGCGTATATTCTAAAAATTCGAAATATAACCTTTTTTGCAGAAAATAAATATTTTATTAACGGGGGCAAGTGCTCTAAAATGTAAGACTAGGGCTTGTATGAGAGAGCGGAATACTTTGAAATGCCGCTGGGTTCTCTTAAGCACAAGATGGGGTGATGGGAGAATAAGATCGAGGTAAAAAGCGGTTCAATTTGAAAGGGGAGATTCTAGTTGTTGTTTCTATTGTTTATAGATAAATATCCACTATCCTCAGCTAAAACTAACTGAGAATACCATTTGCCCTCTACTAAGAGCTCCGACTATAACTGCCACTATAATCACATCCAACAAAGGAACGCTAAAGCACCCGAACTGCACACTATTTTCAGCTAAAACTAACCGCGGATGACATTCATCCTTTACTAACGTCCCTAAAGAAAGCTTTTGTTAACATCACACCTAACAAGGGGATGCTAAAAGACCCGAATTGCACTTTATCTTCAGTTAAAACTAACTGAGGATAACATTCACCTTTTATTAAGAGCTCGGAAGAAATTCGTTAACGTTCTAGTGATAGATCCGTCATTGTCTTCAGAATTTAGGCAAATTGAGAACAGGAAAGAAAATGAACTGTTAATTAAAATATGTGGAAGTAGAACATGTAAATTGTGCGATAAAGATTCCGATTGTTCATTTTGTCCTTTATCGTATGCGAGCATAACGCCCCACATACAAGTACACAAAACATTGCGTTTAAGCTAACCTTTCTACTCTTCTCACCCTATTTTGAGTGTGACGATATCCAACGGCCTCTTTCCAATCACGTCAATCTCGTCAACCTGAAAACTTATACAACAAACCCATCAAACGGGGTCTCTCTTTACTCACACGTTAAACGACTGTTTAACCTGAGAGAGCAAGAATGGAGACCTAGAAGTACTTAACCTTGAGCTACAGATTGGCTCAAAGAAGTCTTGACTGTTGACCAGCCAAAACTAGAGCCTTCTTCGATTTAACTGAATGATATGGACCGCGGATAGCAATTGAACCCTTGAAGCATAAAACTTGCATCTTCAGGGACCGTATTTGCACCGCATTTTACATCACTTGTAAAATCACAAAAATATGTGTTAATGTAACCCCACGTTTCAAAAATCGGAAAGAATGTTGCAATTTCGATTGTGTAGGTTTAAAGTCATTTTAGATGTAAATGAAAAATGCTTAGCGATCCCGGTAGTATTAGAAACGTACTTTGACGCATCATCATTCTATAACATTTTCAAAATCGTAAAATACGTATTAACGTGTCTTTGTATGCCGAAAAGCAAGAGAGATGTTGCAATTTCCTTTACATAAGATTATATAGAGGCTTTTTCGATGTAATTGAATGATATGTATCCCGGGTACCAATTCAAAACACCAAAATTAACACCAAAAGCCAAATACCAATTAAAATTTCATATTAATTTCCACCGCAAAACGAATCGATCTCAGTTTCTTTTACGTCGTTTTCGGTAACCAGTGAAGACTCACCTGTAAAACAACAAAAACAACAATCAAAACCTTTCCGCTTAATTTAAATCAAAAATCCGTCTTACCCTGATCTTTTACTTTCATGGCCCCATCCTGGGGTTGGCACCATCCAACGGCGTCTTTTCAATTACGTTGTCCTCGTTGATTTGCCAAAACTTACCTGTAAACAATAGAAACCGCAATCAAAATCTCCCCATTTAAAATAGAAACATATCTTACCCCAATCTTCTACTCCCATCGCCCCATCCTGTGTGAGGGACCATCCAACGGCGTCTCTCTTCAATCAGAGGAGCCCCACCCCCTGCAAGGCCCTAGACCTTACATCCTATCGCACTTTCCCGTATTAACCCGCGGTTAAACGTGGCGGTTTAAGATGAGAAAGCACGGGTGGAGACCTTAGCCTTGAGGGAGGAACGCACCTCCGACCACCAAGGACACTTCACACATGAGAAAAAAGTTTTTGGCGATACCTGCTACGATGCACGACAGGTACATAGCACGCACTTTTACTCGTTAAATGTCAGTTACAAAAAACACATTTTCAGTCAGCAAATGTTCGCTACGCGGAACTTACGTCCGGTCACTAAACGTCCGCTACACTAGTGACGTATCTTACGAGTTTACATCACGTGTCGTTCTCATGAAAACTTACATCATAGTCCCATCACACCCTCCTGTGCGTGGGACTATCCAACGGCATCTCTCTTGACTTACAGAGAGGATCTTCTTGCAAAGCCCCAGCTACATCCCATTGGGCCTTCGCACGTTAACGGGGTGTCTGACGTGAGAGAGCAAAGGTGAAGATCTACAAATATTCTTGAGGGAGGAACGCGCCTTCGTCTCTCAACAGCTCGATCCAAAATTGGTTCACATGAGCTCAAATTGTTGACCAGCCAAAGCTGACCTGTAAATAACAAAAACAACAATCAAATCGCACCCTCCTGTGCGTGGGACTATTCAACGGCCTCTCTCTTCACTTAGAGAGAGTACTCCCTGAAGTTGCCTGACCTCGCGCAATGTTTTGATGACGAAGTTGTGTAAAACTCTTCAAGGCAAATCATAAAACACTGCTCGAGAAAATTTGGCTTATGCCTTGACTTAAGACATACATAAGCTGTATTTTTAATGAAAACGAAATTAAAGAAATAACAGAAGAATTAAAGAAAGAAATGATATTGAAAACATTTAATTGAAATTAATACATATAATCACAAAAACTAATAATTTAAAAGAAACGGACTTGAAGCATGGAAGTTCACAAGTGTATTATTTGCGCAGAAGTCTGTATCATGGGCGAAGCGATTATTTTTATTTATTTATTTCATTTTTAAACATTTTTAATTACTTTATTGTTATATAATTAATTTTATTTATATAAAACAGTAAATTGTCGAGTGACGCCAGTGCTGCATTCTACGTCACTAAATTTTGCGAATGGCATTTTTATTTTCTAAAAACTGAGGATAAAATTGTTCCGAAAATTAAAAGAAAATGCAAACTTTTAATAAAATGATTAAAAACTTTTAATAACACGACGTGTCTCAAATTAGTTCGACATGCATGGGGTTACCACAAAACATAAAATCTGTTAATGGGGGATATTATAAATAATTTAATGAGAAACTTATACCTGGTTTACAAATTACTTCAGATTTTAGCGTTTTCAAGACGTTTTTCTCAAAAAATATTCATACTTTTTACAAATTAGTTAAAAATCCCGCCCAAATAATTCCGTTAGAGGGAATCAACGTTTCTTACCTTTTACCACCTAATCCTGATGCGCAAACTGAAAACAAGTAAATCCCTTTCTTTGATTTACTAAGGATTTTTCGTCTTTTGGTTCACTTCTAGGCATTTTACGTTAAATTTCTAATTGATTCGGTTTGAAATTACTAAATAATTAACAGTATAAATTTCGAAATTTCACCCTTATCACTGAGTTAACGGCACCCCACGCCGAAAGGAAATCAAGGCCTACTGAATCTTTATAACTAATAGTTATTGCGCATTCTTGCGGCCGTTTTGTGAACTAACAGAAAATATTCTGAGAAAAAAAGTGTTACCGGGGGAGAATTTATTTTCCGTAGTGTACATCCTTATCAGGCGTTTACAAACAAATATGTAATTCCGTTAGAGAAAGCCAATGTTCCTTACCTTTCACCACCAAATCCCAATGCACAGACCGAAAACAACTGAGCTCCTTTCTTTGATTTACAATACTAAGGATTTGCTCATCTTATAGTTCACTTCTCGACATTTTCAGTTGAATTTCTAACCGATTTAACTTAAAATCGCTAAATAATTTATAATATAAATTTGGAAATCTCTCGATTATCCCATGTCATCGCCACTCCACGACAAAAGAAAATCAAGGCAAACTGAAATTTTGTAATTAATAAACTTGCGGACATTTTATGTACTAATGAATGCATCCTCAGAAACAAGTGCTATCGGGTGGGAATGTGTTTCCTATAATATTCGCCCTTACGAACCTATTACGTATATCTAGCATGGGGACGTAGACAATTTGATAGAGTTTATTTTCCTATTTACTAAGTTACTAAAATATAGAGGAACAATAATTGTTCAAAATTTCATTAGCCGTTACATAGGCCGTGTTCATTCACAAATTGATTTAAACTAAAAACAGGACTTACCAGAGCCGAAGATTTTCCAGGAATCTTTCAAAGTTTCGCTTATTAAATGTAAAATACACGACACCCACTTTTTAGTACTAGGTGACAACTACACTAGTGACGTATCTGACAAGTCTTTAAAACAAAAGAACGTCCGGTTATCCCGAGTATTATTTTATTCAGGATGACAAACATCTTATGCATAGCAGCACTTATACTCGACTGAATCATTTAAGAAGCGATATCCCTTCGAAACGTGCAAAAAACTTTACAACCGACCATTTGTAAAGGTACAGCTCATAGGTTGAGTGATAACTACGATATAATGGCTTCGAAACATTTTTAAATCCTTATAGACAGTCTAAGTGTATGTATACGAAATATAGCATATTTCTGCTCAAAATATTCGTAATTCATTGGTAAAATTCCATCATCGGATAATGTACCTGGCGTCTCATTTGAAAAATTTGAGTTATGATCCCTTAAACACGAGCTAAATTTCAAAACTAACTTAATATACAGGGTGTTTCTTAATTGATGGTAAAAAATGAAATGGGTTTTCCTGAGTTTCACGCAGACGATTGTGAATTTTAGAAAAAAATCTTGAATCGAGTGTGGTACGATCTGGGAAACGCTGTTGGTACAATCGCACTGCTCTACAATTATTTCCATCGACCGATCCATAGATAAAATGTATATCAGCCAACTTAGCGCTAGAAAAACGTTGAAACATCATATTTTAATTCAAGAAAACCATAACTTTAACTTTAAACTTTAATTTACTCTCAAAGCAATTCAAATAAAAACATGGAGGAACTGTCAAATTAATATTTCTAATAAAACAAATGCAAATTCCACAGCTTACTATGCCTAATTGCAGCATTCACTACTTTGGCGTTGTATCATATCCTTAGGTTAATCAAGGTGAACATGGTTGGATATTTTTGCAAATATCTCTTAAACTATTGTTCCTAATAAAAGAAACTAAAGAGGCAAAAAAGTGAATAAAAGACATAAGGGATTCAATGAAGTTAATGAATAAAATTTAAAAATGTCATATAAAAAGTTCTGTTGTAAAATATTGAGAGCGACCACGAAAAAGGTATCGCCCTGTGGAGTATTTTAAATGATTGTTATTTCAACTTGTTCGTAATGCTAAAATGATTGTTATTACCAATTTTGAGCTAATTATGTTTACAACTAACAGAAAAATTAACGAAAATCGAAAAAAAATGAAACTTCAACACACTGTAAATAAAAATTGAAGCCATTTAGTACATACCTTTATATGAAGTTTTTATCTTAAAATAAACTCATGATCCACCCATTTCATTTCTTACCATCAATTATCATAAAAAAAAACACCCTGTATAAAGTTTCATAAATCCTGAGATTACTCGTCTGCTCTCTATGAGAAATATGGCAAGTTTCTACTTAAAATATCCGTAGTGAATCCTAAAATGCATCCATCATATCAACTTAGTTTACATAATGTTTACATAGGAACATAGACAATCATTCTTTAACACTCTTAAATTGCATTTCTAAGGCTCTGACATTACAATTGAGCTTTCTGAAAAGTTCACTTTCAACAAAATTCAAAACTTAATGGTGAATTTACGGAATTTAGATTTTATGGTGTTGAATTATAGTTAGAATTCAATAATAAATACCCATTGAGAAATTTAAAATTGTTTCCTGAACGAATCAAAAGTGCTAGAAATAAGGGAAAAATTATTGTTTTCATAACCCAATGTGGCGAAAAGTAACTCAGCGAATGGCGGCACACGAGTGGGTTTCGTTGATCTCTTCTCAAAATTTAAAGAACCCTCAATAAAATTCAATACATGAAGGTGAATTTGGAAAATTCACGGTTGCTTTGTGGAAGAACGAAAAATAGAGAAAATAAAGAGAAAATCACTATTTCTTTAAGCTAACTTTGTAATTTGCTAGCAGCTCAGGCAGTCAATGAACGGTATTGGGTATCTTTTATTCGGAAAACTCAAAGAATTCTTAACAAAATTCGAAACTTTACAGCGAATTACCGAAAATTCTGGTGACCAAGAGAAGATGAAAAAGCCAAAAAAATAAAAGATAGTACTTGTTATTGGTAATAAGACTCATATCTTTCTTTTCCATCTATTTTGAGTCTATACCATTTGTTCCGTCCCGAAATTCCCTTCTATCCATTAGCACTTCATAAATGCTTTAAAGTGCCTTAAACGTTTCAAGTTAGTGTAATGTTTCACTATGGTTTCAGGTGTCTGTGCAGCAGGGACTGTGCCACCTGACATGAATTGGTATACATAGCCCCTTTATTCAAGTAAGAGAAGCCAAGCGTTAAATTTCATCAGTAGCGGTGATTAACAAGTCTTAATAAATGATGGCTAAAACGATAATCGAATACTTCGGATATTCGAATGGTTTTTCAAATTCCGTATTCGAATAATTTTTTCTGTAAAATTTCATTTTTTAAGAGAAATTGGAACGTTTTCCAGTGATCTATCTGTGACTGCAAACAATCCAATGCGTCCTGTGAAGTCTTCACTTAGCGTTCTGACGTCAGACATAGTCAGGCACGCTTAAGCTTCTACCAAACTGCAAGACTAAACCTCAACATGTGATGGATCGCGGCCAGAAAGGAAACCGAATTCAAATATGTGAAAATTCCAAGATGGCGCCCATAAGAAAAAATAATGTTAATGATGATTGCCGAAAGCCGAAACGTGGGATTTCAAATGTGACATCGGCACTTTGAGGAAGAGGTAAAGTTGCACTGATGAGGCGTCGACCTCTTTGAATCGTCTCACCAGATAAGCTGAGGAAAAAATAGAAATGTTTTTTTTTAATTTCAGATTTTCCTGAATACCTTCGGAAGTCGTGAGAATTGCTCAAATTTTGCCGTTCTCGAATTCCAAATTGGGCAACTTTGCTCCAATTTAAGCGACCTCACACCTTCTGCGGTCGCCGAGATCCCCACGGCTGAGCTCCATCAACGCACACCCTGTCTAGAACTCATCTACTCTCTTTCTCTTCATATCTATCTCCTTCTACGGGAAACATCTGAAACTTCGCCTTATGTTCACCCCTCGTTCTAGATAAAATTAACCCTAAACGTGGTTGCATAATGACCGGCTGGCACAAGTCACGTGCCGGCCAATAATCAACCTTTAGCCGGCATTCGGGGATGCCACGGTCCGATGCCGGTGCTCAATGTTTGTATTGAAAAAACTTCCGTATTTGCCATTGAAAAATATGCACTTTACATTCAATATTATATCAGTCTGCATGTTGGTGTTTGTCTAGTGCCGAGCCAGTTCAGACATGATCCTGCAGCCCAACAATGTGGAGCTCACCAAAGTGCACTACTATGACAAGACCAGATGGTAAGATGAAGACGAATTTTTTGATTGCATGTTTCCTCTTGTGTGTTTTTTAGGTCCCAAAACATGTCAGTATCGACTATTTCCAGAGAAGTGCATCAGAACAATTATAACAAAAATATCCTGGTCAAAAATAATGTTTTCGGACATAAGTGGGTTTTGAGGATAAATCAAGGGGCGAGTAATGAAGACCCTAAGAGGGGAAAAAGGCGCAAAGTCCTGGTCTTCCTCTGCGTTTCAGTGTTTCTGAGCATAATTATAGCACTGTTCTTGGGTGTCGTACTTTCTTTAGGTGAGTAAAATTTTTTTTATTAATTCTTTTATGGTCTCAAGACAACCGCTACGCTTTTTCGGTTGTTTGCTTTAGTTGTTATTAAGATGTAATAACTGGGATTTTATGGTAATCATAAAAAATGTAATTGCATTATACAGCAGATTGTGTGTTAATTTCAAGTCACACTTCAATGCACATGAATGAGACTTGTCCAAGGTAAATAATAAATAAAATCGAGATTATCGATATTTTTTCAATTCTTTGAGACTCGTGGATCAAAACTAATAAATCTGCCTTAAATTAAAATTTGCCCTGGGCTCGGTCCTGTAATTCTTTTTACCTGTGTTTTAGACTTTAACATATTCAGGGTGGACAACAAAAATGTTCCGAATCTAAGCACCATTATAGCTCCAACAGAAAATTATTTAAACACAACAGTCACGCGAGATTTGGAGACTGCAAACAACGAAAATCAACCAACGAACATAACTACGGTATACCCTGGAGTGAGCAAGGGAAATAATGCTTCTGGTGGAAACGACACTACCCCTAAGGTAAATCTCGTAATCTACCTGTGATAGTACCAACCTCCCTCCTTTTCTCTGCCCGATTATATGTTTCATAAACCCCAGTTTTAGGGTACCTTTACACATGTGTATTTCAGGAACCTTCCCTGTTTTGCCAATGTTACAGCTACACATTAATAACGCTGGATGTAAATAGTTACAAAAATCCAGGCATTAACTAGGGACTAAAATCGCAAAATCTCGATCTTGATTATCTCGAGCATTACCTTAAGTTAGCGAAAAACTTTAGGTTTAATGCCTCAATTTTTACCCACAGAAGCGTTTGCATATCAAAAACGATACTTCACCTCAAATATCGTATTTTTCAGTTAAAGATTTTATAACAGTTACTCCAAAACATTACGCCCATATCTCAAATGGACCGATATTCCCCTGAAGTGAATGCGGTTCTAGATGATTCAGTTTTCTCCATTTTGTAAAGAGGACTATCGGGGGATATCTGCCCGGCCCTTCTTACACAATATCGAGTCTCTTGGAGTAACACCAATGTGCTCTCGCTAATGTGCCCACGAATGATGCTGGCGAGGTAGTCGGCATAGGCCTGAGCAGCCACCTCCCCCAGTCCAATCAGAGACAGTAGATTAATAATTGGTACGGATTCCAAAAGCGGACCGTAGGGCTCGGTAAAGAGGAGGTTACTACTTTGTGTGTAAGACATGGCCCGTACCCAGCCTCTTGGACCCTGCGGGGAAATCGAGATATTGAACGCTCTTTCAATGTCTAAGAATATTTCTGCCATAAAGCCCCCTTTTTGAAGTCTTGTGAAACCTTCTCGATTAAGTTATTTAATATTAGATCTATCGATTTTTCGCTCTGATATGTTTATAAAGGGCACTCCACAGTGGCACCTGGTTTGATGTATACAAGTCTGTAATTTTTTCTTTCATTTGTATTAACTATAGCTCCAAGTTTCAGATTTCTTTTAATTCCACTTCGCCCTATTGTCGTGACTGCACTATTAACGAAATCTGCTTCAAAACCAGCGAAATTGAGAGGCCGAAGTGCGTTCGAATAGTAAACAAAAATGACCCGACAGGTAGAAATTTCTGTATCAATCTCATAATTATTAATAAATTATATTTTTCTCAGGTTGTGGAGGTTTGTGCAAAATCAACACACAATTCTGCAAAAACCTGGACAAAAATTTCCACGTCTACCAATGTTTGGACCTCAAAAATCGGCTGCAATGCCCAGAGAATACATTCAATTGCGAGAATATGTGTATTTCTTTGAGCAAGAGATGCGATGGTCGAGTCGATTGCTCAAACTTGCTTGATGAGAAAAATTGCGGTAAAAATTAATTATTTCTCCGAGGATTAATTAGACTACAGAACTTAATGCAGAATGCAACTTGGAAACTCACTTCCAATGCGGAAACCAAACATCTTGCCTGGAGAGGAATAAATATTGCAACGGAAAAGTGGATTGCTGGGATAAATCTGACGAAATTACGTGCCTTAAAGGTAATTTTCCCTTTAGAAAAAGTAATTCGCTTAATTTTAGATAGAGAAACAACTTTTCTAAAACCTTCTTCACCTTAGAAGACAACTTTTCTAACACCTTCTGTGAGGAAAATTACATTCCTTGCCTCAATGGCCAATGCATTCCTAAAGAGAAACTCTGCGACAATGTCTTTGACTGCAGCGATAGGACTGATGAGCCTCTTTGGTGCCAACAAATTAACCGTAAAAAATAATTATACTTTTTTATACTAGGATCGAAATAAAGATATTTTGATACAACTACTAAGAGTTTATTTACATGTCTTAAGAAAGCGAGGACAAAGTATCACAAATAAAAGGTTAATTACAATATAAAATTAACTTACTGCTATGTCAAAGAACTATGTATAATCAACAAATTTTATCGAATGACGTGGACCAATTACAAATCTCGACAAAAGTCTGCCAAAAATTCAATAAGAGCAGCGAAGTTTTCCTTGCCTTCCGACCCACTGTAAGTCAGCAATTTTTGAAGGAAATGCGAAAAACATTCCAAAATTTCCTGAAACAGAAATAAGTATCAAATTGTAAATAAGTCATTCGTGATAAAATCACTTACCGGTTCCCACGTTTTTTGATACAGCCCAGTACATTGCGATTCCAACTCCTCTAAATCAATCAGGTGCTTATTGAGTAAATAGGTAACTAGTTTTGCGTACAAATCCCACGCTAATTTCTTGTTTGGAGAGGACTGAAGTATTTTTACATTTTTTGGGCAAAATAGCATTCTAAATGAGGTATTTAAAGCCGGAGGAATCGTCCATATATTCAATAAAAGGCCCTCTATGTCAGCGTAGGACTGTGAAAGTACTTCCTGATAGTTAGCGACTGAAAACAAAGAATTCATAAACACTTACAACACATCAAACAAAAAACCCACCTATAAGTAGATAAAAATCAAATGTGGTCGTAGCGACAACACAAATCATCAAATCGTTCACGTCATTTCTCTGCGTTAAACTACTATAGGCGTCTTGTAGTAGGCGCAACACAAAATCCACAGTTATATCTGCAGATACTGTGCTGGCTTTACAGCAAGCATCCTAAGAGTATACTTTTACCGTAAAAAAGTTCCATATTCTATATTCTAACTTACTCTGATCTTATTTAAAATGTTAAATCCGCTAAGAACTTGTTCGTCATGGTCGCATTCTCTGCCACCAGGCGGCAAAACAAACACGGGCTTATTCTTCTCCACTCTCCTATTCATCACCTCCTAAAACAAGCCTTCAATTACTGCGACTTAGTGCGGAGTTTTTAGTGAAAACCTTGTGTATTTCAGCATCGAAATCCTTAGTAAACAATGTTATGTTCACATGATTCGTTATCCACCTCTTCACTCTCCCTGTATACATTTTATATGCAATTGTACCGCAAACGTCTAAAGTTTCATCAAAGGTGTCTACAGGAAGCAAACCTTCTATTGCCATTGGCATTTTATCGCATGCAATCTTTTGCATTTCAATCTCGCAAACGCTCAAGAATGTTACTAAATGCGTTTGTGCTAATATCGCACCCTGCTTCTTAAGGGCAGTCTGCAATAATTAACTTTAATTTCCGAAGTTAAACAGAGTCGTATAACTTACCTCTCTCTCTTTTTCATCGCTATACTGGTTCATATTGTCGACTTTTAGGATAATCTCTTTGAGATCTGATAAAGCCGCTTTCTTAACCACAGGAACCGAATAGTAGCAAATTTGTTTAACAGCGGCAGATGCGACTCGCTCGCAAATAAATTCCAAGGTTCTTCTTAATGAAGCCGGTTGGCAACTGAAGAAAGCGTCTTCGAGCTGTTGCTGAAGAATGAATAGATAGATATTATAAAAGTTAACTCAATCACACGTTACAAAGGAAAAATAATAGAATGTTGATTTAAAACAAATATTCCGTCGCCAAATAGTGATTTCTCCACGATATGGTGAAGAAGACTAATCTATTCATATTAAAGATGCGCTAACATCTTAATCATTTTTCATTACTTCTTACAAAAACGATTGGTAAATAAACAATACTATTGAACTACCACCACTTACCTCTACTTTTTTTTTAACCATGTCGCTACTGGTCTCCGTCGCTGTAACTGGAGTTATATATTTCACAGCCGCTGTACCATAAGACGCATTTGTGCACAGCACCCTCTTAATCTCATCTAAATAGGGACAACACAAATACAATACACTCTGATCAACAATGGGTGTACAATCTAGACGTCTGGTTTTCACTGACCCTTGAACCGCACTGAATGTTTTTGCTTCTATGGCACCGTTTAATCTCTTTGAGCAATAATTGAAGTATTCCATATTAGGGAAATGGGGCAGATCGAACAGCCACCCTAAAGACAGCCGTATTACTGATGCGTTATATGGGGGTATGCAATCCGCTGACTCGATGTTCTGATATAAGTCGAATAAAATTGTGAATAGTGACGTATAATAGGGCAGCCTCAAGGTTACATGGTCTAACATTGCAAGGTACTTTGTTAGCCAAGGGATCAGATAAATGAGGGTGTTATTTTCTAGTGCAGAACGAAGAAGAGAATTGACGTCAAGGGCTGGTAGTATCTGGAAAATTGACCAATTATTTCCTCCCTCCTCAAAAACAAAACATAAGTTTAAGCACAGTCCACGATTCACCATGTTTATAGCAGCGCAGCGCAATGTATTAAAATTACATCGAATTTTTGTTTTGAAATTGCCTTTTGTCTATCCACTTGTTTGAACGCGCGAGTGTTGAACAGTTCAACTCTGACCAAAATATGCATAGATAACACAGTTATAGTTATTATATTATATTATGATAAGCAGTTGATAAAACGAATGTTGTAGATGGCTTCTTTTTTAGATACAATAACAGCATTGCACTGGAATTCTAGAATCTTTCCTTATTTCTATGCCATAACTAATGACAAATTTTAAGAATTCAAACCCCTGCTTGTTTACGGTGAATTTTGAAATGTGCTCTTTTTTAAACATTATACCTTTTTCCTGATTTCAATTTGATATTCTATAACGTTCCCATTTGTGATTGGAGTATCAGATTTATAAGGAAGCGATTCCAAGAAACCTAAGAATTTTGCCAATACTCGTAACTCTTTTATACAGTTGATATATATTCTCCTTGTATCCAATTCATCTCCTAAAAAGAGATTTGTGATGAACAAAAAATTAATAATAAAGGTAACTTACCAGCAATTTTTTCATCTATCTCATCTACATAAAATTTTCTGTCATTCAGCTCAATTATAGTGGCAATAAAGCAATCCCTAAGATTCACAGTAAACCCGTAGTTTGAAGAAATAACCATAAATTCCTTAAAAAATTCCTGATATCCTGAGAATGTTGGCACAGTATTTATGCCATTTGTGGTTTCTTTAGTAATCAGTCTATTTGTAAGTATACGCAATTTATCAGCATCTATTGGCAGAGAAGGAAGGTAAGAATCATCCGACAACCCTTTCTCCTAGGAATAAAAACATGTTTTTAAATACAATTACTATAAAGCATGAAACTTACTTTAGGTCCTTTGGCACAGCTGCTCAATAACTGGTTCTTAAACAGTCTCGCCAAATGCATCAAGTTTGCACAACCACTGTGTAAATTGAGCAAACTTCTGATTTTCCCAGCGAGACCCAGAGCAAAATTCCAATCAGGTGTTAAATGTTGCTTCTCCCAAATCGTGAGAATATCGTAAAACAAGTCTCTCTGTTTTCGAAAGGCTTGAAAACTGATCAGATCCGGAAAGTTGTCTTTGTTGTCAGTGTCAATATTAAAACAGACTGTTTCTGAGTCTGAGAAAGGCAGTTCTAAGGTTGGTTTCTCTAGTTTGTCTAGAGCACATTTCAAGAGATTTATATTCAAATCTGGAGAGAACTCTTTAAGGTTATTACATTCTGCTAACAGACTAATAGTCGTCTTGTCATAAAAGCTAATTTCACTTGCTTGTGCCTCTAAAGCCTTTACAGCAAAAAACGTCACATTGTGCATACTTTTAAAAAAAGTAGCATTCTCTAATGTAGTGCGTGGAAGGCACTGATTATCATTTTTTATTTTGTTCTGATCTCTTCTTTTTTCAGAAATATGCTCAAAATAATTAACATGTTTGGTTACAACCAAGGAAACAAGGAAATGCACTTCACTAGTAATATTTAGTATTAATTTACTCTTCACGATGGTGTTGTAAATATCTACCATCTGACTTATAGTTTCCCGATAAGTTACTAATTGCATCAAAGGTTTAAGTGGGTAATTATTTCCTAAGTTGTCAGGTTTGGTTAATGGTGTTAAGAAACTAATGCTACGAGTGCCACTTGAGATATCACCCGAATAATGTACATTAGATGGTATTGTTAGTTTTGCTCTTGAAATCAAACTTCCCCCATTTGAAGAATTGTAGTCTTCAGTTGATTCAGAAGTGCTTCCAGAATTTTGTTGAAAGTTAAAACTGTTTTGGTTAGATCCAAAATCACTGTTAGATTGCCTTGAACTTATCGTTGTGGGCCTAATCCTTTTAGAAACTTCAGGTTTAGGGGTTGGCGGCAAAGACTTCTTCTTTTTCTTAATAGGATTTTTAGGACTAGTCAAAAAATCCCCCAAACAAACTGCATGTTTATCAGATTTCTTCTCTACAAAATTTTGTTCACTGCTACTAGGAAGACAATGACTGGATTGCTCACACAGAGGTGAAATCAAAGTGGTATTAATTTCATTGTTACTAGTGGAATCTTTAGATGTAGTAGTAGGGGTTTCTGGAGTTATTTTTTGACTAGGCCCTGGAGCTGATAAATTTGATTTAAATGATTTGTCTGATTCAAAATTTTTGCTGATTTGTTTCTTTTCAATTCGTTTCAGAGAATTGAATTTCTGAGAAGTATCTATGGTAGCACTGGCGCTGAAATGGGTGGGTTATAGCAATACAAGGACTTTTATTCACTAAGGTACTCACCTAAGTACCTTGTGAATGTAATTAAGGAAGAATGTAGCGAAATCTATTTGACTCACTCTGCAAGCGCAAATTTCATTGAAATGTTCATTGTCCTACAATAAAACCGTTTTCTCTTTAAATTGGGGTGGACTTTTTGAAAGGGTTCTTACCAGAGGGGATACCATTAAAAGCCATTTTATCAATGAGGCACTGGATATTTCTTGATTTATGACTTTGTTTAATAAAATATCAGCCATAATTTAACACAGAACACAACAATTAGCATGATTTTGCTAGGGATAAAATTAATAAAAGGTTTTTTCAATAAAAAACTTTTAAAAAATCAGTTTCAGTGATTTTTTATACTGAAAGTGACAGTTAAAGTGTCAAAAAAATTCACCAGTAGATAGAGATAGCAATTGAATCAATCTTTGAGCATACGTAGAGCTTGAAAAGCATTAAAAAAAAATGAGATTACGCTTTTCGTATTTTAAATAAAATTATAAAAAATCAGATTTTATAATTAAATTAAATCGAATTAGTGAGATAAGAAATGAATGAGGAAATATTGGTTAAAGTATCATAAATGTCAATGGTCAAAAATTATCAATGGCTTTTCGTTACGTATTCAAGAACCTCTATCAGAGGATCCTCATCTAGATCTGTCGGTGTCAGTCTCTATTTCATGCGATAACCTCAAATTCAAAACTTGGAGGGAAGAAGGAAATGATTACATTTTGGGGAAAAAATAAAGAAAACGTATATTCCGCCAACTTCAAAGGCCTTAGAGCATTATAGTAAAAAACGCGCACAATTGTTTTTAATCTATGTACAATTAACATGAACAACACTGTGGAAGTTATGGATGTAGACGAATATGAAGCAGGCCCTTCAAAACCTAAAGAAGAAGAGAAGCCGAAAAGGTCCTCCAATCTCCCTTGGTAATCATCAATTAGTATCAATAATACTAAGTAATATTTACATAGGTAGTACATTAAAACCTTTCTCTAGGATAGAAAAATACAGACCTCAAACCTTCCAAGAGATAGTAGGAAATGAAGACACAATAACTCGGTTATCAGTATTTGGGAGACAAGGCAATGTCCCCAATGTCATCATTGCAGTAAGACTTTTACTTATGTTATATATAGTATGATGAAAATAGTGTCAGTTTCGATATTAATATTCAGTACTAGAAGTACTTATTGTATGGCTATTTTTTTCTAGCACAGATTGATTTTCAATGAGTTGATGAGAGTTGTTTTCTTACTTTGTTTATTGTAAGAATTTTCTGGTGGTTTACATTTTAAGAACATTCTAAAGAAATATTATAGTAAACCCGAACCAACTTGGCAAAGGAATTGCTATTGTTATTACTATCCTTGTTAGAAAATAAGTAGGATCAAGAAATCATTGTAAAAGTTTAATTTAAACTATTAAACATGAATCCAAAAAATTTTAAATCTCTGTAACTTAAATTTTTTTTGAAAATCAACACATATATCTTTTGTAGGGCCCCCCTGGTGTTGGTAAAACTACAACAATCCTCTGCTTAGCGAAGATAATGTTAGGACCCGCATTCAAAGACGCGGTTTTAGAATTAAACGCATCAAATGACCGAGGAATAGATGTAGTCCGAAATAAAGTAAAAATGTTTGCCCAGCAGAAGGTCACTCTGCCACCCGGCAAGCATAAAATCATTATTTTAGATGAAGTCGATAGGTACATCCGTGAAAATTAATTCGTTAAAAATTGTTTTTAAGAATAGCATTATAGTATGACTGAGGGAGCTCAACAGGCCTTAAGGCGCACCATGGAGCTGTATAGCAACACTACAAGATTTGCTTTGGCCTGCAATTACAGCGAAAAAGTAATTGAGCCCATTCAGTCTCGTTGTGCCATTTTGAGATACTCACGGCTTACTGATGCTCAAGTCTTAGCGCGTGTGATACAAATTTGCCAAAAAGAAAACGTAAATTGTATTTTTGGGAATTATGCGATTCTGTAACTTGATATTTCTCTAAAGGTAAACTACACCGAGGATGGATTAGAAGCTATAGTCTTTACCGCTCAAGGCGATATGAGACAAGCTTTAAACAATTTACAATCCACTCATAATGGGTTTGGGGAAGTGAATTCGGCGAATGTCTTCAAAGTCTGCGATGAACCTCATCCTATGCTCATCAAAGATATGCTGAAATCATGTTTGGACGGTGATATTAGGACTGCTTATAAGGTTGTTTGTTTCCGAGAAATAATGTCAGAATTAAACGTTGTTTTAAAGGTGATTGAGCATTTGTGGAATCTGGGATATGCAGCTGAGGATATAATAAAGAACATCTTTAAAGTGTGCAAAAATATGGATATGGAAGAGACTGTTAAATTGGCTTATATAAAGGTGCGATTGGACTGTATACTAGCTAATAGAGATAAGGGTTGAAGCTTAATTTTTAGGAAATTGGTTTGAGTCATCAGAGAGTTATCGAAGGGTTGACTACTTTGGTTCAGATGTCAGGGTTGCTGGCAAGGCTGTGTAAGGTGGCTGAATTTGTGGGGAAGAAGTAGAATGTAATTTTTTGATTATTTTGTATCTAATTCATACAACTTGATTTCTTTTAAATAAAAATTTTAATTGTCTAACAGTATTTTTTTTTTAATTCTCTAAAAAATTGGTTAGTTGCGAGTAATTTTGGTCATGTTTGCAGAGGCCAAACAGGTTAGTTGTTAAATTACGCTTTAATTTAAAACAAAAACCGAGATTCGCTTAAAATCTTGCAAAAACTATTTTAAAAGTTTGAACGAGAAAGCTCCAAATGTTTAGTTATCAGCAAAAACGTAATATTCGGGTCAATGAAATCCTAACATCGCTTTACTTCCTTATCTGTTTACCCAACACTTAAAACTGATTTATAAAAATTTAAAGACTTATAATGTATAGTCTAATGCTAAAATTTCCTCTTTGGAACGTCACATAGTGTCGTTTGCTTGCAGGATAACCCTGCCTTAATGGCCACATATGTACCAATACATTAAATTTGGCTAGTTAAACGATATTGCATGGTTGAATCGGCTTCATTGCCGTTTTGATATAATTAGCCAATTGTCTTCTATGGAATTAAATGGATTATCAAAAAAGAGCGTTTCTTGAGGTTTTAGTGTTTATTAGAGCTTTTCAAAGAAGATCATTAGAGTATCGATTCATCATGTATGAAGTCAAAGATTTGCGCCTATTTGCGCCGCCACATGGTGAACCCTAGATGTCTCCTTCCCCGAGACCGAGTAACTAACTTCAGAAGAGTAAAAGATAGCTAACAGACGTGAAAAATAGAAGGAATAACCTATTGCATCATTGGAAGCCAGCCCTTGGGTCAAACACGACAGGAAAGGCTATAGAAGATCAGGACGAAATGTCACCAAGGACACCCAAGGAGGGCCATACACGTATGGATGTTACAACGCAAAGAGAAGCATTTCAGGAAAAAACGCAAACACGTAGGAACAATTTCCATTTCCGAAAAAAGAAGAAATATTTCTGTCGGATGTGTAAATCAGGATTGTTAATAACAGGATACGGGACCAGAAGGATATAGACAGTGATGGGAAGGCGGAAGAGTGGCGAGCGTGGGGAGGTGCGAAGCCATCACTAAAGCACTCTGGATTACATGAGGGGGAAAGAACCACAACAGGACCGAAAATCTTTAAACGTGCACTTAATATTCTACATTTTTTCGACATACTCCAAGAATATTCTTATCGAAAATTAATGAACGGGGGAATTGTTATAGAGATAAGATAATATTGGACGCTTAAGTTACAGACTTGGCTTCATAAAACAATCACAAGTGTGCCCACTTTACATGAACAGCTTCGTTTACACAGTGACCCAATAAAACCCCATAAAACGACCCAAAAAAGTATTTTCGGGCGTATACATATAAATTAAGTGACGCAACAGCTGCCAATGCTTCATATCAGGTTTGTTTGGGTGTTTAGGGGAAAACCTTCTGGAAAATAAACCTCTTGCCTTTGAAAGCGAAATTTATGATATTTTCGGATAACTTTATAGCGTTCCTTATTTAACACCCAATCATTAAAAATATTACTTGATTAAATGCGTACACTGTGTACCTTTCTATAGCAGCAGTTAATATTTGCCTCGTGAACATCAATATTAATAGGAACCACGTCTCACTGTGACTTTTTTAACTCTATTTTAGTTAATCTCAGTGCAGTGCAAAAATGGATTTGTTTAGCGTTTTGAGTATGCAATTGATCTTGCTGCTGCCGGTGGTAATCTACTTTCTATTCTTCAAGAAGAACAGCGGCAGGAGCATTTATTCAGGAAGAGGTAGGAAATTTTATTATTTAAACGACTCGATCTATCCCTAATCGATTAAATACCACCTAAAAATTATTGCAGACATATTCTACCCCATAAAATACTTCCTGGCGAACAGGGTGGTGAGAGCTGCACAGCAAAAATGCGAAAAGGGCAGGGAGAAGCTTCGACACAAGCGCACGGAGCCGGGAGTTTGCTTCACCTTCCAAAAGGTTTTATTGTTGTTTGCTTCACTGTTCCCCTATTAGCACTTGACTTACTTCTCTCAGAGCTTCCACTACCAAAGTTTCGAGGGTTGCGACCAGAAGGGCAACAGCCTGAAGCTGAAACTGGTCCTACGACCCTGCAGGATTGCCGAAACAATATTGGTCCTGAGATTATCCAACGGCGCTATATACACATTTCCTCGTAAGTTTCTATCGAAATCTACCAACTTTGCTTCCGCAAAATTGAATCTCAGACCATCAGACCATCTACGCTACCAGCTTAAGAGATTACAAATGGAGGGTAAACGGGTTATCCATAGAGACCCTTAGCCCCTACCAGAGGGTCCGAATTGTCTTCAATGGTCTTCTTAGGAACGTAACTGAGCGAGACTGTGAGAAAATCGAGCACGTTCAATTCAGTTTTATGTAAATGAGGGAAAGGGCGAGACTATGGGAAATGTCTGTAAATGGTTCGATTTTAGATTCAACTGCTGCTCCAGCCCCAAATTTTTCCCTGAGAATTGCGATTCAGGGCTGTTGACTGAAACCTTAGCCACGAGGCCTTGGAAAGATGCAAGTTGGAAGAAATTCCTGTTAGTGAGTGGTCTGGTCGATTAAGGAAAATTCATTTTCAATTTTTTGCAGCGCTGATCATCCAGACGGTTTTGACCAGTTTGGGGCGCTCCTGGGGGTCGTCAAAGGGGACAGCTTCGCTGAGGAACAAGTAATTTCTCTTCCTATTTTATTCAAAGGAATAGTTCGATTTTTGGTTTAGGTGTTAAATTTGGCCGCATGCAGGACGAGATATAGGGGCAACGAAGAGAGGTTTTTGCTGGACAGAGAAGTTAAAGTGTTCTTAGCTGAGACCAATGGGGTGTTGATACATCTAACTCTGCAGTCGTTTCAAGACCAAAAATCGCAGTAAGTTTCCAGCTCTCGTCTAAGATGGGTTTAGAATCGGCCCTCATTTTAGATTAAACTACGGGTACGTCTTTCATAAAGACCTGAGGACTGAACCCATAACAGCTCAGGATGTGCGTATCGACAATGTGGCCTCCAATAAAGCGGTTCCGGAATTTGTCATGGGGCACATCAACGGTAATAAGCCCCTTTGCGCTTCATATCTAATTAACCCCCGATAATTTCTGCAGTTAAGTCTGATCAATACAGCGTAGCATTTTACTTAAGTAAGCCCTCAGTTCTCTTTCAAACCTCTGTTGTGAATGGATACGAACTGGGCAGTGCCTTTGCTGAGTGTAATGTTAATAACAGCCAAGGAAAGGCATTGGTGGAATTTAAGTTCTGTGGCCAAGGGAACGAGGTACCACCGCCGAAATTAAAGACAGTACTGAGCGAAAGAAAGTACGATCAATTACCCGATGATTACGTGGTTAATATCAAGAGCGACAACGCTCAAATCCTGGAATTGACTGGAGGAAAGGGGAATTCTTTGGCGCATTTGCGTTCTTTGAGCTCCAAGGAAGTAGGGGTTTGAGCCTTTCTTGGGCAATGCTACAAAGACATGAAATAATAGTTTTTAGTTCCCGATGGTTTTATCCTCACAGTGAACGCATTTAATCGTCAAATGGCGGAAAACAAACTGCTTCAAGAGGCTCTCAGGAGCGTGGAAAGCGCCTTTTACGGTCGCACTGAAGCCAAACGGGAAGACGTCTGCGACTTGTATATTTTCTCTATACTTACAGTTAGAAGAATGTGAATCTATGTGTTATTTTAGGGCTGTAAGACTCTTCGCAAATGAACCAGTCCACCCGGACATCGCTGATCACATAGTGCTAAATTTAAAGGAAGTTATCAGGAGTTCTAGCAAGGATGAAATTGACGTTGTTAGCTGGGCTGTTAGGTCGTCTGCTATAGGTAAAATTTTCTCATTTTCTAATTTTTTTAAAAACATTTTTGTCTGGTCCGAAGGGGAAGATTCCGAAGAGCTGTCCGCTGCCGGACAGAACGAAACGATCTTAGGCTGCGTTACTGAAACTGAAGTCCTGAAAGCGGTCTCCAAGTGTTGGGCTTCTCTGTTTACCTTTCAAAGCGTTCAGTATCGCTGGTAAAAGCTTTACTACCTGTGGCATTGAAAATTATATCACAAAAACTCATTTGAAGGCAACACGGCATACCCATCAAATCAGATATGGCAGTGGTGATCCAGAAAATGGTTCCTGCAGAAGTAGCCGGGGTGCTTTTTACCTGGCACCCAACAACTTCAAATCCTTCTCAAATGGTCGTTACGTCGAATTTTGGCTTAGGAGAGGTCTGGTTCTAAATGCGATTTAAATGGTAGTTGATATGTGTAGTTTTAGAGTGTGGTGTCAGGGCTCTCTGACCCAGATACTTTTATTTTGAAGCGAACTTATGACGGTAAAGTCGATTTGGTAAATCAAACAATTGGAGCAAAGAATAAGGTACTTACGTATGATTCCCCAGATTAACTGGTTTTGAAGGTATTATGGTCAACAGGTTTTTACCCTCACAGAAAGGGGAGTGAAGGAGGTGGCCATGACTGAAAATTACGAAGGCAATTTCGTATTCATCAACGAAAAAAATGGTGAGACATGCGACCACAATAAATAATTTCATTTTTAAACTTAATTCTATTTATCCACTGTCTTTGCCTATTTTTAGTAAAACAACAATGGAGTCTTACAAAAGATCAAGTGCTCGCTTTAGGTAAAGTAGGAGTAGCCTTAGAACAAGTCTTCGGCGATCCACAAGATATTGAATGGGCATTCTACAAGGTTTACTCCCACTGATCGTTGTCTGTTTCAAACATTTCAGTTATAACCTTATAGGGCAGTTTATACTTGCTACAATCCCGACCTATAACAACATTGTCCACTTGGACGGATTTTGAACTGACGCACGAGCTTGATATCGCAATAGTTACAGAGACTAGTTTGTATACCGTGGCTAATGTAGGAGAGGTAAATAGAAATATTGTGGTGGCGAATTTTAATTCTGCATGGGTGCCTCTAAAGTGGATTTTCCTGATTTCAATTCCTGCAAAGCAGATGATTTTATAGACCATAATTGACGATATCCTTGACAATGTAAAAGGCGAATTGTGTCTGTTTAGTAAAGTATAATTTCAAGAATTAGCTAATATGTCATTATCAAAATTGTTGCTATTTTCTTGACAATGGTGAAGGTGAGTTTTTTGTATAATGTTTTCTTGAATAATAACAGTCGCTTTCGCCAAGATTACTGGTACTTTCTTGACAATTTCGCAGGCGAATTTTATTCGTTTAATCTAGTTTAAGTTCACAGCAAGCTCATTTGGCATTGTCAAAATTGCCGCTGTTTTGTTGACAATGGTGAAGGCAAGTTTTGCCTGGTTAATGCGAACTACTTTCTCATCTTATTTCAGGTGTTCCCGAAAGCAATCTCGGCTCTAAGTCGAAGTATAACCTTAATGGCTATAGATACAGGCATGCAAGCATGTGTCCGACCTTGTGATGTGGAACTTGATTTTCTGAAGTCTCTTTCCGTGATCTCCAATAGAGTTTTCATTGACTGTATCCTTGTAAGTTTGTCTTTTAGCGTAGTGACTCGAATCGTGAAACGTTCAATTGCGTTTAGGTACTGTATTCTAGTCGAACTTCCGAAGAAATCTCAATGTCAACCAAAGTAATAGATGTGGCAACTTTCGGACATCCGGTGATAAATGAAAAAATTACCCAAATGGTAAAAAGTAGATTTGGGGAACCTTCGTCACTTAAATCCCTAAAATCCTTTTACCGCATGTGGTAGGCATACTTAGTGAACCTTAATATTTCCTGGTAGCTAATAAGTTTTCCGTAAAGGAAAGTTTCTGGCAACGTAAACAGTATTGTGGCAAGCTCGAAAGAGTACGTTAAAAACGTTGATTTTGGAATTGAGGAAAATGAGACTGCTGAGGAGATCTATCACAAAATCATAAACAACGATTTTAGTTTAATGAAATTAGGACACAACCATACTATGGCTACTCAAGCCGCGGTGTTTTGGCAAATTATGTGCATGATGGTTTTGATTGGAAAAGAGAAAGGTATTTAGTATCTTCAACTACGAAAACAAGGAAAAAACATTGTGCTTGTTTTTCAGATATTAAAACGGAAAATTATACGGATTTCGCCAATATTTTGTCCTCATGTGAGGACGTGGAATCCGTTGAGGTGCCGTGTTATTTGGAGAAAATAACAGGAATTATTAGAGATGAAGGGTAAGATATTTTTTCGATAAACAAGTTTTTGAGCTATGAAGAAAATTTTTGTAGATATTCAGAGGAATTTTGCACCATAAAACCAGAATTCGGGGTTGATTGGTTGCAAGCGAAATGTCCGGCTGCTTATAAAGTATTCGTTGAATTTCTAAGGAAACATGGTCATCGGTGTATCGCAGAGGTAAACATGACAAAAATAACGATAAGGAAGGCCTCACTTCGCCCGTGTCGCAGGATTCCAATCGTTACATAAGACTGTGCATCTCCCAACTGGCTAATTACTTAGTTAACTTAAATCTTTCATTTTAGTTCGACCTTACTAGCGAAACTTGGGATATGAATCCATGTCAAGTCATTGTAATGTTGCAAGCTAATGCCAAACACATGCAAATATCAAAGAAAGTGGATAAGAGTGTCAACCAAGTAATCAACGAATTGGCCTCCCCAATCAGTGCTATTGGAAGGTAGACCGATAGCTTTAAAATGCCTTCTGATTGTATTAAACATCTTGTATTAAAGGGGAATACTGAAATACTCTTTGACCAGACTGAGGGTAGCGGTAGGGAAAAGGGAACAAAGTAAATCTGCCTTCATATTAGGCATCCACAAAGTACGTTTGGCTTACAAAAAGCTGGCTTCAGCCATGGTCCAACAAGGTTTTTTACCTTCTGAAAGTCTAATCTTTCATTTGACGGAATATGAATTGGGGGAAGTTATGAAAGGACCCAATCCGGCTTTAGTTACCAAGTGAGAATATCTACATCATTCTTAAAAAGAGAATGTGTAAATGTCTTTTTAGGGCAATCAGACGGGAAAAACTTTATCCTAAATGGAATAACCTCAGGTTTCCTGAATTGAGCTATGGTTTCCCTCAACCAGAGAGTGACTTTGATTTCCCTGTAGAATTGATTGCGGGTACCAAATGCTTTGGTACTCCAGTATGCACAGGAAACGTCCAAGCCAGAGCTTGCGTGATTAGGCATTTGGATCAAATTGGGACTCTGGAGAAAGGTAATGTCACAATATCAGACAAGTGGTGGGAAATCCACGTAAGACTTGAGCCACTTACCATTTCCTCCGTTCCTTCGATTCCAAACGTATGATTTATTTTTGAAACAGTTTTTTTGATACTCCGAAACTAGGTTTTCTTTTATTTTGCAGGAGACATTTTAATCACCTACAGCACAGACATCGGATGGTCACCATACTTTCCCATGTTAGCGGGGATTGTTACCGAGATTGGCGGTCTTGTATCACATGGTAATCTTGCTAAAGAGTTATTGTTAAGTTATTTCTTGATGGTAATTTTCTAGGTGCTGTAGTGGCGCGGGAATATGGTCTCCCTTGCTTAGTAGGAGTAAAAAATGCCACAAAATTATTTAAAACTGGAGACATTGTGGCTTTATCTGGGAAAACAGGAGAATTAGGGAAAGTTTAAATATTTTTTAATTTATGGGTATCAACAATAAAACCACTTTTTAAATAAAACCTCTTTATGTCTTCACTGTTAAAAGATGTTTTTGCTAAAGATAAGGCTATCTCATTTTGATTAGTTCTTTCTTTTATATTTTGGACGGACAGTTCAATCTAGTTTAGTAGGTACACAAGTTCTCCCAAATATGGGCATTATACTACTTATTGATTAGTAGAAATATTAAAATTGCACAACACGTAGGTACATGCAGGGTATCTGGGAAGAGTGTGCGTGTCTTTTAGGAGGCTCCTTAAGGAGAAAAGAGGAGAAAAGTTCCTATACATATCAGTCCGGAAATGAGTTCTAAGGAAGCTAAGGAGTATGTCATTTCTGCATCACAATTTTTCAGAGGTTTTCAGACGTTTCTGGGCTCCATCCGTGTAGCTACAACAGCGTCCGAGACATTCAGAAATCTTTATAGAGCCCTAGCCCCTTAGACTTCATGTTCCTAGGAATTTTTTGCTTATTTTGTCCAAGGAATCGTCTTCTCAAAATATGCACTCTATTCCCGGCCACCCTGTCTAAAAAATAAGCTCTGTACATTTTCAGCCTACATCCTCACTGAAGCAACCTAAAGGGTGTTTCAGAATGTAAGATGTTGATTATGGAATTTGAGACACCCTGTAGCCTGATGGTGCTATTTGACGTTCCAGATATTCTACGCAATAACATCAAATACGATAAGTTATTACTCTTTTGGCTGTGATGTGACTATTATACAATAACGTACAAAAAGTTAATCACTTACCGCTACATCATATAAATTAAGTACAGTGTATATTGCTACTTGTTAATACTCGCAAAATGTGTAAAACACGCACTTCGTAAAAATCACAGTTTTAGTTCAAAGGTACTTACCCACTTAAAATTAAGGTAGCTTAGAAGCTAAGAAAATTTGATAGTTTTGGTAGCGGTAGTGTTACCGCTGCAAAAAGAAATTCAACAGTCTTCTTCTAGGAGGCACTACCGGAGGCTGTTGTTCCACAGCTCGCGCTTTTAACTCGTGGCTGGATAATTTGTTTCTGAGCTGTTCGTCTAGAAGCTCATGCATATCCATCTGAAACCGGAAAGAGAAAGAAATTAAAAATATGTAATACAAATTTAGAAAAAATCTAAAAATGTTTTCGTTCGTCAAAGAGCAAAAAGAAATTAAAAATCGAAACATAAATGGCAACGTCGCGATTCGCATTTGTTTGCAACCAAGATAGCTGACGTATTCAGATGAGCACGCAAACTCTTATGGTCACGTTCCTGCAAAATTTCAAGCGATGTTGTCGCTTTGTCTTTTATTTCTTAGTGTTTCTGATGGCGGAAAAGTTTTCGTAAAATTCAAATTGTATGCTTTTGTCTAGTGGTGTGTCTCAGGTAATCCTTACCTGCCACTGCTCCAACTGCTGGCTCATCTCAACTTTTTGTTGGATAACCTCCAGCAACTGACTATTGGCCTGCATGAGTTCAACCCGAGTTTTAGCCAACTCAACCTCGGCTTTTGTTCTTCGTTGTACTGCGATGTCTCTGTCCTCTCTCGCTTTGACCACCACCTCATCTTGGGCTAAAGAAGTGTCATTTGCATCATGACGTGCTCTATCTCGTTCCTCTAGGGCTGCTTGGAGTTCTACTTCACATACTGAGGCCTGATACCAGAAAATTAACACATTATATAATATCCATGGTGTGTCAAACACTTACTTTACTGCTGAGTTCGTTGAATCTGTCCATTCTTTTTTGAAGTTCTTCATCCCTCTCCTGAATTTCCCTACGAGCTTGCTCCAATCTCTCCAGTAACCTTACAACATCAGTGTCCAACACCAACCCCACTAGTTCTTGCGCCACCTAAACAGGCACATAAATCAATAAAAGTTTTTCTTCAGTTTAAAAATTTCTTACTTCGCTTAAAAGACCTGGAGAAAATCGACTGCTGTCCTCCATTGAAGTGGTAGAACAGTCCGAATGCAGTCCGCTATCGTCGTCTTGATGGCTTTTGAGTTGTTGGACCAGAGACCTCAATTGCCTATAAACGGACATGCACTCCTGACTCAGTGTGGGCTCAGAAATGTCCATTTCTGCGAGAAGCGACCGATGGTCACCTTGAGATAGACGTGGTTGGTCGGTTAGTAACCCAGGAGTTAGTAACATTTGGTTTTGCAGATGAAGTTTATTTGGTATTATGAATTATTAGCCCAAAAACCGTGTAAGGAAAAACATTGAGTTAACATGTCATGCAAGTTTCACTTACCATTAAGCCTTTCTTCTATAGACAATTTCTCTTGGGGTAGTGTGTATTCTTTTAAACTCTGTTGGTACCGCATATCTTGCTCCCTGGCATGCCTTTCCAACAAGAGAATCCTGTCAGAGGCCTCTTCCAGGGCCGAAGCTAAATTATCACGTTCTTCGGCAGCACTTCTGAGTCTACGCTCCAATTCTTTGTTCTTCTCAGCGACTAGCTCAAGCTCGTCTCTTAGGCCATCAACACTGCTCAAGTGTTGCTGAAAAAGTGCATTTACATGCAATGTTAGGACTAATTTTTAAAGCTTACCTGTAAACTAGATTTTCCTAACGAGATCTGTTCCTTATAACTATCTAATTGCTGCCTAAGTTGGCTTTCTACGGTTTGTGCTTCTTTTAGTTGCAAGGTGAGTCTGGAATTTTGAGCTGCAAGCTCGTCCACCTAGAAGAAGCTCAGTTATTTAAGGAGCCAGTTGTGGTCATCGTACGGATCTTTTAGAAGAGAACTTGGACAATTTGATCAACGTACTTACCAGCTGACATTTGTCTCTCTCCCATTGTTTCAACAAAGTCTCCTTTTGTGCTAATTTACTTTTAACTTGAATAAGGTCGTTTTCTAATTCTACTATCAGGGCATCCAGTTCGGATTCCTTACTGGTCAGCTTTTGCCTTAAAAGGTGTCTATCTTGTTCTACGAGCTGAAACAAATCAAGAAATTGAATATGAATAAAAGAAACCATCGGGAAAACGTGACAAAATTTCAGCCCTACAATATTTTTTAGAACCTTTTTTGATCCAGGCAGAAGGTGCTCTCATAAGTCATGAAATATCTGGGAAACAGAATATGATAGGCATAGGGAGAGGCAGTCAATTGACAAGTAGATCCAAATTTGCAGTAGTATACAGAGTGTTAAATATAAAAAAGTCAAGTTTCGAGCTGATAAAATTTAGTATTTTTTAAAAATTCTTCAGATTCAATTGGAACAAACTCGTAACGAAAGAAATATTTCAAATATTAAGAGATGATCGCACGATCCAAAAGAAATTTGTTACGAATGTTAACATCTGCAATGGACATTATCAAAGTCCATGAGCGAAGTTAGTCCCCATACTTCCCGATAGTGAATGAGTCTGAGGCGGGATCGTCCATCTTACTTATATATACTGGGCTTATTCGTGCACAGCACTAGAAGGGATTTGGCGCATACGACGTGCCACAACTAATGACTCATTCTGAACACTGAACGCTAATGAACTCTGAGGGACACCTGAAGGATGGATTATACCATGATTCTAGCCCAAAGAGAGGACTAATAGGAGCTCTATTTAAATGACCCAAAAGGATTTGTGGATTGCTGGAACTTAAGCACTTACAAAGAGTGTCTAGTTAGAAAGGATCCGCAAGAGTTCAATAGAGCAATTTGTACAATAAGCAAGATAGGTCATCGACGAGAAGAAGAAAAAAGGAACTGAGGGAAAAAGCGAGATTAGATTTATGTATTGCATTATACTCACAGAGTCGCAATCAAGATCTGCAGGGCACTAGATAAACACAATTTCAGAACGATCTTTAAACTGACTCGGACAATCCACCAGTCACGGAGCATAAAGGGAGTTGTAGGTTGAGGTAAAGAGAAAAATCGCCAGTGGAGGAGCATACTTCTTCAGAAAATTCTCACTTTCAATGAGATGGACTTTCAAGAAGGTCGATATTACACTAATCTTGGCAGTACTGCCCCGGACTAACCAGAGAGGTAATCGAGATCTTCAAATGCACCACCAACCTCAACGAGGAGGCAGAAATTACCGCCTCAGCCATGGAGGAGAATTTACCCCATCACCTTTATTGGGGCCAGTAGCAGCTGTGGAAGAAACGTCGGAAACATAGTTACTGGGGGCGTGAGATATAAAGGAATAGATTTCTACTGAGTGGGCAGGTTGGAAATTTCTAAAGCAGTTTTATCGAAGTTGGGTACCATGCGCCATGGTTTGAGAAACTATTTACTAAATTTATTAGCTTCTTGCACACCTAAAAAATTCTTATATAATTTTCCTTATAGGTGTAGTGAATCGTTTAGGTATCTGAAGTGTTGGCAAACCTGCACTATACAGGGTGTAACATATCAGCTTGGAGATATTTTAGGGGGCAATAGTACTCTGCAGAATATAGTCTTTTTGGTCACGTACTATTTTATGCCGCGTATCTTTTTTTCGAACACCATGTGTGAATTTTGACATCAAATTTAAACTCCTTTTTTAATTCTTTGGCTTTTTGGTCTCTTGCAGTATTTTCGCATATAATTTGATGTTTTGCATTTTGAAAAATCGTGGTAAAAACGCAAAATATGAGAAAAAATGTGAAACTTTGCCACCCCGTATATCGGAAATGGTGCGTTTTTGATCCGTGGTCTATTAGCATGTTTTATTTTTTTGCAGAGCACTATCACCCCTCGAAATATCTCCGTGATGATACGTTACCACTTGTACGCGCTGATAAGGTTATCTGATAAAACTTAACAGTAATTAGTAAAACATCCACCTTATCGTAAAAACTCATTATTGAAAAATGCATAAATGGAGACTGAAATACACGTTTCAGTCTAATGGCAACGTACAATCGCTCCGATAAGATAGGAAACTCTGCGTTGTTAGCTATTTGGATTTATTTCATGTCAATTTGGGGAGATAAGATTGAATGGAGACTGTTCTCCTTTGGGAATCGATGCAGAAAAACAGTTTTTTGCGAGCAAACCAGGAACGTTTATCTGCGAATTTAACTGGTTCACCTTCGCAGAAATATGGTAATTAAGAGTATTCTATATGGTCAGAACAAACACGAATGTGTATGGGGTAATAGGCTAAAACACCCACCTTTGATCGATTATCCTGAAATTCGTTGGAAATGAGGGTCAGGGCTATTGTCGTAATTCTGGAGAAACACAAGCGAATATTATGTGTAAAGTCAGGTACTGTTTTAATAATAAACGAACGTTGAATATCATTCAGGAAGTTCTATTCGACGCAAGGTAGGACGGTGAGAAGATTGTTGATAAAAATGATTGTTATAACCAGATTCTGAGGAATTCGGTCCCTTCTACTGTTTTTGGTTCGCTGGCGAGTGACTCGCGCTCACCATATTTGAAATCACCAAAGGAAATCTGGCATATCTTCACGTGCCACATTCGCAAGCCCATTATTAAGGTTTCCTGCAATGAATGACGCGATTTCTGGTCTGGTTACGAGAATAATTTTTTTATTATCAGTTTCTCTCGTTTATTTCGTGTCTAGAACGGTTCCACCGTTGCCATCTACACATGTAGACCTCAACGGCTTTGCGAAAACGGGCACCAAACGGTAAAGCTTCCTTAAAGCAAAAACCCGACGATTTGAATACTGATCATTACGCCCAGGTGAGCTGGGCGAGAAAATGCGCAATTACGCTTCAGTTTTGAATTAAGTAACAAGAACGAGGATCTTCTTAGGCCTCACCTCGGCAATTCAAAATACGCGAGTAGTAATTCTAAAGTACCGGTTAACGTGACTCGCTATCGTTTATCAGACAATCGAGCCCTCCCTCATAAACCATTTCCTCACACATCCCCCAACGCACAATTAAACTCGTGTGTAGGGTAGCTCAAATTGAAATCCAAAACCCAATCAAAAGGGCGTGGAAGTACAAAATTAGACCCGAAAGATAAGCGTGTAGGAAGTTCCGTTTGTTGCTTTGTGCCTGGTTCCCCCATCAAATCGTATATCATCAACCACTTCCGCAATTGCGTTCCTGTTGAGATATTACAAGGGGTTGCAGCTAAGTGGTTGATGAGGGAAATATCCAGGGTCTCTATAAATGGCTTCTACAGCACTCTATCGTTGATTGCCATTGACTGTGTCGCCGCAGCCCAAAAGATGACGGTTTTCGGACATCTACCTTATTGTTGTACAGGGCGTCCCATTTTCGTTGCAATCGGGGGACATCTCGGTTATTAGCAAAGAAGGAGACATGCGGTTTTCGCGAACCTGTATGACTTTTTAGTGAAACTAATGATGTTGACAGAATTGATCCAGCTATCTTAGTTTCCGCACTACAGGGCGTTCGTGAAAATATTATATTTTGAGACTCCCTTATGGTTTGAATATGCATCAAGTTATTGAAAATGTAAAAACGTTGTCGGATAGAAATTTTTACACAGAATCCAGTGGCGTCCTCAGATTTAAATTATAATTTATAGTTTTCAAGATATGGACCAAAATTATGTTTTTTTAATGGGGCACCCTGTACATTTTTACTTATTCTGACTCCCCTAATTTTCCCCACTACAAAAATACAAAACTCGATATGGTTATTTGAAATAATGTCACAAACTGACATTTTCTGAAAGTGGACATTACGTATAGGGTGCCATGATTAAGAGTCAGCCATATTTAAAACAATAGAATGGATAATAATGGGACAACTTGTACAGTAGAGGCGGCGCTGTGGATCCCCGGTAAAGGATCATAACTTTTCTGCCACTTCGTACAAAGTTTCAGTCAAAAAAGGTAGACTTTGTAGGAGCCTCTAAGGAACTCTTCTTTTGAGATATTTGCAGTTCCAATTACCAGGAACGCTCCGTTTTCAATGTGGAAAATCCAATAATTGCCATTACAGAAGATTTTTAGTAAGCCGTCAGCTCTTGGACTAAGACAAATTGGGTGAATCCCCCCCCACGTAGATGAACTGAAAGAGCCTTAGATTTGGCAATTTCTGTAAACACCTACATTATGTATCAACATAAGCAAAAATAAGAATTTTATTGTTAGTCCATTTACTCTCGACTTCGACCGCTCGAAAACCGCAAGGTTGTCTGTAGTATGACCACTCAAGGAGGCAAAAATTACCAATCGCCAGGCATGACTAAGCTCGATTATATCATCGGCCAGAAACTGAAGATGATCGGTTTAGAATAGGTGTTGAGAACATGCATTACTATTCTTTCATGATCCATGATTAAACTTTAATCATAATCCCCTGAAACTATTCAGTAATGAGCTATATCTCTAGAGTGAGCACGCAATTATAATATCTATGCTTTTTTTAATTAACGGAATAATTTAACATTACCACAAGAGCTGTTTGCGATTCCCATTTTAGACACGATTCGAAACGAAATCTTTCTTAACAATTCAGCGCAAAAATTGGCGAAGGAAACACTGAAAATTAGCCATAGTTGAATTTATCTCACTCGAGTGCCCTTAGGTGTCTTTGGTATCTTCAAGAATGAGGAGAGAAGCTTCAAGGCCCTAATAACATAAATGGGAAATAAAAAATTGATCGAATGGTGTTAAAATCTATGAGAGCTTAGGGTAAATCTTTTAGCGCAGTGCTGGTAAAAAAAGAACGTAATCTATCTGCTGGTTAAATTTATCAACACTTTATTAAGTCAGTCTTAAATGTTTTGGATATCATTAAATGGCAATAAAAGCACATCACAATGGTTTAATTTGAAACTAATTAAAATTTATAATTTTAATGTTGTCTGGTTCGCTTTCTAATATATGTAATATTAACTTCATCCTGTCTTAGGCTTTTATTACAGCAACATTTTAATAAACATTTTTGGGTTCTAAACCGTGAAAATGGAAAATATATTTAAAGAGAAGCGTAGATAAAACCGTGAAGCGAGAACGAGAAAGTTCTTAGTTTTGTGCAATGGTATATAGGTACTTACAAACTGCGAAATTTTATTGTTTACTTTAAAAATATAAATACTTTTTTTATAGGCAATTTGATCATCTTTTAGGAAATATTGGACTGGTATTTCCTAAATGGCAACGTCGCATGGAACGACTGTCGCAATACCGATACTCCTATTGGTGGAACTGCCAATCACGTGATCATCTTTTAGAGTTCCAAGATTGTCGCTGTTAAATTTTTTTATTTATTTTTAGGTTGAACAGATATTCATTACAAAAATAATGAAAACAACTATAATTTAAAAATTGGCTTTATTTTATTGTTTTATTCACTTCCCACTTCGCAGTGATAACTGATAAAAATAATATATCCAAAAAATTCCGACGCGTCTACGATCTACTTCCCTTAGCCATCTCGGTCTTTGCCCTTGGGGGCCACTTTTACCTGAGGCCGTTCATTCATTTTCATCACAGCCAGCTTGGCCAACATCTGCTGCGAGAGCTCCGCCCTCATACAAGATGTTTTTTTTATCCAACAACTCCCGACTTATTAGCATAGGATCGCATGGGCCCTTCAAAAAAGAATCTTCCGGCATGTCTGTCAAAAGATGATCTTTGCCATCCATCGTGGCATCTCACAGGAGCTGGAAATGGTCTTCTTAGAGGATACAACCTAGTTCACAAGTCCTGAAAGGTTTTCCCTCAATTTTTTTCTTGATGTGCACATCACATCCTGCCTGTTCAAATAAAAGTTGTTTTTTTTTTCATCAAAATTAACCCCGTAAAGGGTCTTCCTGCAATCTTGCATTTCCGGCTCCTTGGGTTTATATTGCTGCTCCAAGCATTTGGGGTCACTTGCTTGCAATATCCTTGTTATTTGGGGTTTCTTGCTTGCAAATATCCCGCAACTGGACTTTCTTGGAGCTCTACGAGGTTTGAAAGACTCTGCTTGATCTCCAGGCGCCTCTTGGAGATTTTCACTTGTCTGGCGATGCTTCTGATACGCGATCGTGCCAAAAGGTTGGAAATGTATTATATTATTGCAAGTAGCGTCTAATTCAAATGGGCAGCTTCATGTTGCAGCTCAGTTTCGTTCACGGTCAATTTTAACATTTTGCATTCATATGTAAAAATTGATTTATCTGAGTCAAATCGATACAGAATTGAAAGATTTACACCCGATTGATATTGGCAAATATGAGCTTTCGTAATAATTGTGCAGGCGCTGGTTTCATTTAACTATTTAGTGCGAAACGTTGTGTTGGGGTTTCCCAATATACGATCGTTCTGAATCGTTATTATCAGAATTTAAGTCGTTGACTGAAATTTTATTTGGTTCTAGTCCAGTTCTCTGCAGCTATTTTGGATTTTGCAACTCAAAGGGCATTGCCAGAATTGTCGATGATTTTGCAGCTGCAGTTTCACCACGAACTGAGTATCACATAGTGCAGGTGGTTTGATATTTTGGTCCGGAAGTTCATGTGCTCATCTCGTCTCTCCGTCGTCCTTGTACCTCTGCAACGCGGCTTATGCAAGTTTCTGCCCAGCAATCTGAGTGTATAGATCTGGGCATTTTTATTGATGCAAAATCGATAGGATCACGTTGTACGGTGATATTTATGCATATATACCTTGACTCCATTTTTATTTTCAGTCCACTTACAGTGAAACGATATTCATATGGAATATTCTTTGCTCTTTATACCTGATTTAATTACACGCGTTTGTGTCGGTATGCCAAAAGCACGGTATGATATCTCGGTAATTATTATTATAAGCACTGATTTATTTTGTTTTTTGCATCTACGGTACCCGGAAGGACCGCCATATGTGGTGCGATTACGCCAAAACCCTTCCTGCTCTCGACGAACGTAACACGACATTAGTGACTTGGTCGCAGTTTCTGTGGCGCAAAGCTCTTCTTTAGACGACTTTGTAAGAACCTCTTTGGCTGCCACCGTGCGGTATATTCTTTCAAATGGATTAAAAATTCGTTATTGAATGACTAACAGCCATGAGTTGCCTCAGCCACCAATGATGTCATCCACAAGCACACTTCTGTGAGCGATGTAGTTCACGATTTCTTTTGCAATAACTCACTAGAGAGTAAAAGTCAGTTTAACTGCTTATTATTGCTGCTTACTGAGCTCATGTGTATATCAAAAGGACGATAATTAAAACCACTTTCCAAAAAAATTGCAGATTACTGTTTCAAAACTCACGAAATCTAATTACGATCCTTACAGAAGTGTTCAGCTATTGAGCGCGGTTTTAACGAAGTTAATCGAGTACCTATTCAATCCTGCGTCATCCTTGAGCCATCATTTCAGCAGGATAATCTAAACATGATGACTCATTTTTATGCTCACCTACACTATCTGGAAGATGGTCAGGTGGCACAGGCAAACAAAGCGCATCGATTACACCATAATGAGATTATCGATGCTCTAATAAACCTCTTCAACATCATTTGATGTGTTATGTATGTAGATCTCACTCTGTAGGTACATTCAATCTCGGTCAAATGCCTTTCTCTCCATCACCCTACCGACAGATTTACATAAGGCCGGGCATTACCAGCGACAACACAATGAAGAATATAAGTAATGTGTGTCTATTTACCATGGGCATAACCGTATAAGCAATGCAACCCAAATGTTTATTAGGAGGTAACCAATTTCTTAGAAATTGCTGGTATTTTAATGTGGCATATTGGAGGAAATAAGAATGGGCACGGTTTGTGCACAGTACAGTTGAAAACGTACACAGAACTGCCATTAAAGTAACTGTACAGAGGAGTCGGCAGGAGCATTTTGGCGCAGGTTAATGAGGAGGAGTTGCGTTTTTCAATGTGCATCGATTAGAAAGTCTTTAGATGTACATTAAAGCTCACCTCTGATTTCTTAGTCGTGTATTTGCAAGTTCTCAAAGAGAGATTAAAGAGAATATTCCTCTCAAGCATCCTTTCATCGCATTTTGCAGAGATGATATTCACTTATGTCCATACAGCGTCAAGTAGAGACTTAATTAAGCTTTTACCATGTTTTTCAAACATCCAAGCAAATTGCTCTATTAAGATCACTTTCATTAAAATCAAGGAAAGTTATTAAGCGGTCAAACATCTGCGAAATGCAGTGATTTATCTCATTCATGAAAAAACTGGATTAGGGACATCTGTTAAAATGCCTCATTAATTTCTGATCTAGTCATTACTGGCGAGAGATCTGGTATGGAACTGATTGTTAATTTGCTGGTGATTTTATAAGGAGAGAAGCACCAGAAACATTGACCGAAAAATATGAACGGTTTCAGAGCTGAAGTAAACGAACTTCGATCGAGGATGCATTGCCAGGTCGCAGGTGCCTTAGCCCTGGAACCCACTCTTGATACCGTAAGGTTCTTACGTAAACGGCATATATATAAAGGAAAAGGATTTACGCTGAACAGTTTTCATGATATTCACTAAATGCGAATTACGACATGTTATTGACTCACCAGTAACAGTAGCTGGTGACCCTGAGACTTCAGCGGTGATAGATCGGCGATAGTTCAGAAGGAAAACGCATAGAACTAGAAAATGATTATAAAGCTCGAATGAGAGTTGAAAAGGCGAGATTCGTGCTGATTTGTTGGGGCTCTGCATAGCAAAGAGCGATGATTCATTATGTAAGAACTGCCGGAAAGAAAAGTGGCGGCAGTGATACCCAATTTTTCGGTGCAAGACGCCGCCTAAAAATAGGCCTTTTTTACATTCTGACAAATTGGGAAACTGGGAGATTAGTAAACATCGTGTGGTCTTAAAATAAAGTGTATCTGCCGTGAACTTGCCTCGTGCAGTTACAGAAAACGCATCCCGAAAAAATAAACAACAATCCGAAACGTTGCGTGCGTTTTACCATTATTTTAAACCCGGGCGGGTCAATAATCGGAACATAGACCCAGGTGGTACCCACTAAAAATCATTTTGCTTTTGTTTAGTTAAAACATTTCTTTAAAATCCTACAATTGCCAAGCAAAAGTTTCGCATCAAAAATTGGCCACTTCCTCCGCTTTATCGGGGATATTACGCTTTCTCAGGAAACCGAAGGTGAACTACATACAGTATAACAAACATAAACAAAGCCGGTTACTCAATTTTTCCTGCTGATTTCATTATAGTTTTAATAATGGCCTATGATGATGAGAATACAATATCTCCTACAGATTATTATTGCAACAAAAGTGCGGTGATTACTGGGTGAGATCGCAATTTACAATCAGTTAATTGGCGGCTATAGCAGGCATTATGGTTGTATAAGAGGGCGATTAGGTATACCTGCAATTTGGAATCTAGATCGAACTACTGTATTGATGTTATTCAACTGCGATCGCCATATGCGGATAATGTGTGCGAACAAAAGTTTGCTTAGTAGTAATTAGTGGTAATTTCTAAGAGATGAGAGGTGCCGGAGTCAGCTCGTGTTGGTCCAATGTGGAGAGAAAAAGAGTAACCAGCAGAGCATGCGCGCACGCACAGTCCATAGAGCCCTGCTCAATAAATTATTGTCTAATGAAAGTTCGTGCCGATTAAAAAATTGTAATTCCCAAATTAAAGGCTCGGGAAGGTTCGTTTTCGGCCATAGTCACTATCTATCTGTCCTCTCACCATGTCCAAAATGTGTCCTCAATTCGCCTATTTTCTTGAGGCTTACAAGTAAGAGCATCTGGGAAGCAGCCGCAGATATTCTTTGGGATGTCCTGAGTGAATCCCACGAATAGATTTAGTTGTTAACACTGTTTATTCTCCGTTTATGGTACTTTGCCAAGCAGCGGACTCGCCTGATGTAGTCTGCATACAGCCGACAACGTCTGTGAACGCGCCCCAGGAGATAATAAAAATTCAATGAACCTTTTTAAAAGGTTCGAGCGGGCTCGAAAACTTGTAACCGCCAAACAAACGGTTGCAGAAAGGTTTATTTTCAATCGTGGAAAGAACTTATGTGTAGGCTTAATATTCTGAGAATGTGAATTTAATTCGCTTCTTTAGTTGGAACTTCTGGGCAAAAGTATCGGAGCATCTCCGAATCACAAAATAATGCCCACGTGGAACTACAAGTGGGGCCTGGGCGGTTAATTTTTTGCCATAATAAGGAGCTAAGTGTACCCTCAAAATACTAAAAATACGAGCTCAATGCGCTTTCTGACTTTGGAGTTATGCTACAGAGTATCGGGAGTCTAGAAAATTTGTGACTCCCTCAATGGAAGACTTTAGAAGATTGGTTTTCAGAGACGGTAAAGCGTACACTTTTAAAATGCTGTAAATATAAGCCTAAACCGTGTTCTTAACTTGGAAGTCTTTACTTGGAAACTCAATGACGCTATTCGCAGGAGCAACTAAGTTCAGGTGTTAGAATTATGAAAAGAGAGCTGCAAAAGGATTTTTTAACAACAAACCTTATAACGTAGACCCTAAGGGAAAGGTGAAAGCTAAATCAGTAGGATTAGTAAATTTTGCTTTAAAAGAGATAATTAAGAAGCACATGATTCCAGTCCATTTTTCGCGAAGATCAAAAACCCATCCGACCCTTTAAGTGGTAACACCTAGATGTCTTCTCCTTCGAGTCTGAGTAACCAACCCTGGAGGAGGAAGAGATAGGTAACAGACGCACAAGGCAGAAGGATGGATGTTCGATGGGTAAAACCGGGGAGTACCTAGACATGGGCCTGCCAAAGGAACGACCTATAGCATCAACAGAAACTAGCTCTTGAGACAAACACCCAAGGAGGGCCATACATGCATAGATACAACAACGCAAAGAGAAACATTTCAGGAAAAAATGCAAACATGCAGGAATAATTTCCATTTCCGAAGAAAGATGCAAAAATTTCTTCGGATGTATACACCCAGATTGGTAATAATACGATGAGAGACCAGAAGGGCATAGACATAGTTATTGGAAGGATGAAGAATTATGTTGGCCTGCAACTAGAAAAGGAACAAATGAAGCATGGGGAGGCGCGAAGCCATCCCGAAGGCCCTTTTCATTACATAAAGAGTAGAGAGGAATATATTAAGATCAAAACGACTCAAAGAGACAGTAGATATTTTAAAAACACAACAAATACAACCGACGATACATCCCTCAGGGAGAATTTCGAAATCGGAAAATTTCTTTTATCCCGAGATTTTTGGTGGGAGGTGAATTCCATACTACCCGGCCACCAAAACACAAGACTTGATGTTTTTTGAAAATTTTTCAAAAAAGTTATTAAAAAGTTACAAAAAAGAATCATCTTTAGCAATTAAGACGAACGCGACCAATCCCAAAAAACTTTTTGGAGAAGGTCCTTTACTGGATCTTTTTGCACCAGCTCTAAAAGCATTCTTCCCTTAAATTTGACACGTAAGCAGCGGCATTAAAAGAAAATTACAATGTGTTCAAAGGTAAAAGCAAATCCAACGGCCAATAATAAGTTTCTAATTTATTTAACGCAGCTCGACCTTCCAGCCAATTAAATCCATATAATTGATGCAATAAAAAGTAATTAAATTAATGTTAAATTACCGTGTTGCATTGTACGAAAATTATTTTATTTCTGTGACCAAGTGCTCGATGACACAATAATACCCACTCATTAAGGTTTTCTAGTGAATTCCAAAAGCTCCCCAGGTGGAAAACCGAGCGACAAGTGGCGTTACTTAATCAGCACCAAAACCGCAGTAATATCGCTGCTTAGAAATTTGCATAATCGGAGTTAATTTCAATTAAAAATCGTTTACCACTTGTTAACAAACTAACGAAATTAATATCTATAGGCAGGTTTCGCAAGATTTAAACCCTGGTTTCTATTTTCTCGCCAACAATGGCGAGCTTTTTGGCGTGAATTGGGTTAATTGCGTGTTTTTGTTTGGCATTTTTTGATTTAATTAGCGAGGCTTGTCTCCTTAAGATTATTTTATTGTTACAAGATAATCATGTCACAGATGACTTAGACATGGACCTGACATCAGCCATGGGCCTGTATCTGCAATGGGAATTCACAAAAAACGAACTAGCCTGAATTCATCTAAAATCGGTAATTAACCTATCCTCGAAATATCCTTCGAACTCAGCTAAACTAACTTGAACTAGCCAGACGCAGGATTAAGCTTTAAGAAAAATATTAACAAAGGCATGGTCAAACCGGCCCTAATTAGCACTACGATGCCATTAATTTGGGTCACGATGTTATGAATGATATATGCTAAACAATCCGTGCTATGTCCTGCATACCAAAAACGAATTAATAATTATTCATTCAGACTCATAATGGTAAAGTAAAAGCATCCACAGCTCCTTCGCAGAATTGGTCGAATGGTTATAATGTTTACTTTGCCTTGTCCTTTCCGCTTGTGGAGCTTTTATCCGGCCTTGGGACTGTGTGTGCCAATCAATATATCTAAATATATGAGTGCTAATTATTTATTGTTCCCACTGTTGCTGCAAGTTTAAAAAATGAGTTTTCACGGTGTGAAATTTCCACCCAACCGATGTGAACGCAAAGTGCATGTAAATCGTGTAAATGCCGGAACGGAGATAATTTTGCGAAAAATTTGCATTAGAATCAATTAGCAATGTAACGGGACCCACCTCCTTGTCAGTATCGGAGTCATAATAAATGAATGAGACTTTGTATTCTAGATGTAACTGCAGCATAATTTGCCCACAACCTGTAGGTACCAGGCGGGTCAAGATTCTCGAAAATAGGAACGAACCAGAGAACAAACACTTCCAACAACAAGGAAAATGATACCATTAAAGTTTTGTTCAACACATGCTAATGTAACTTCTAAAGGAGTGTTTTGGAGGGCAACGGCCAATAATGCTTATTTTAACGGCCATTAACAACTATAACAGTTTAGGCTGACAAATTTTGGTAACGTTTTAATTTAGGCGGCCTTACCGTTACATAATCCAACGTGACGTAGGGGTTTTACATAACTTTATTGGGATCCCGTTCAATGAATTTTGTCAAAAAAAGTGTTGTGCTTCGTCAATTTTTATTGGTGAAGAATTATTCACTTCAGAAATAACAAAATATCCGTAATCATCTATAATTTTTAACTACGCACTGGTCATCGTCGATAAAAATGGCTATTAATTTCACTGAGCACATTAATAGAATACTAAGTCCCTCAGTGAACTGTAATAGATTGTCAGATACACTATAGGATATTCAGCCCCTTAGGCCCCCACTAAGTAAGAGTAAAATTAATTTGATCAAAAAAATTAATGCTCATTTTCCTTCGAAATAAATAAAGAATTGTCACAACGGCTACCCTGGAATTTGAACAGATGATCACGTGACTCGCAGCTCGACCAATAGTGGCGCTAGTATAGTGACAGTTATTCCGGGCGACGTTGCCCTTTAGGGAACTGCAGTACGATTTTCCAGGAAAATTTTAATTGCAATTTTTTAAAGGGCGCAGGCTCGTTAGTAAATGAGAAACCAACTCAGTAATTTCCCTTAAAGCACGTTAGTTAAAATGTTACGTGAAAATTACAATGAAATTGTTGTTTGAAGTCAATAAGGAAGTCAATCGCCCCAATTAGGCCTAAAACTCAATACAATTAATCCAATCGTTGAACCATGCTCAACGCATTTAATGCTAAACTGTCAACTGCGTAATTATCTTATATACCAGGTATTACTCAAGTTAAGCAATTTTGCGGGCCTTTCACCACTACATGAAACCTTTGTTGTTCTTTGTATTGATGGTTTGCTTACTGACAAGGTTGTTTTTTGCCTGTCCATTAAAACAATGCTTCTGGTGTAAGTCCATTGAGATAAGAGGCAAAAAGCGTTTTAGGAATTTGTTGGCCAGAGGGATATGTGGGTCAAGTTCGTTTTCTGTAGATTTTGATACTTTAACATTTTTATGCCAGTGGATATGTACAAGAAGTTTTTATGTGTGTGTATTTTCCTACGCAATTTTTGTGCCAAACGGATTTGTGTGAGTCACCACCTATCAAATTCGGCTTCTTGTCGCTATTGACCTACTTCCACAAGCAAAGTTGACTTAATTGGGGTTTTCACATAGGAATTAGCTTCCTTGTTAAAGCTGCAGATTCATCATATTCACAAGTCCTAATCAGTGATTGTGTCTCAACCTAAACCTCATCTTCTTACGATTTTTTTTATTATCCATTACAATCATGTCGAGAATCGTGGTTACATGAACTCACAAAATAAAGGTCATTGGAATGTGATTCACACATATAAAATTATGGGATTGGCTTTAGAAATGCATGTATATGCTCTCATGACGTGAGAACAACTCTGAAATCATTGCTTTACCTATACAGTTCAGACACCTAGGCATGCATTGGTAATTATTTGCTAGTTTACACTATTAAAACCTTGGGAATATCATGTTGAGGTATATATAGATCTACCAATATGGGGCTCTTGGATTATGGTGAAAGATAAAAAGACACATTAAACTGCATACAGGAGGTTTCAGTGATAATGTAATTTTTGCGGGTTTGATGATGTTAAAAAATGAGGGCCCCTAAAAATGCTTCTGCAAGGCTCATGAAATGGCTCCATATCACTCCATTAAATTGAAAATTGGCACGTCAGAAATTGGATATTTTTCTAAAAATTTCCATACGTTTTGCCAGTTTCCAAACTATGAACGTCGATATCTCGGAAACCCGTCGAGCAATTGCCTTAACAAATAACTAAACTTAATCGTCTCGGTGCGCTCTATGACCCTCCACAAACGGATTTATAAAAATCATCTTATTTTCTGAGATACAGGGTCCTGTTAGTGGCTATTTTTTACGATTTTGAAGGTGCTGTGAGATGAAAGTCGCTAAAAGTACTTTTTTAAAGACCTCAATTAGTGTGTCCAGGATCAATATAGGACCCTCATCACTCCATTAAACCGAAAATCGGCACATCAAAAATTTCGAATATTTTCTGGGTGTGATGTTGAGAAGGTTCAATCATACAAACCGAATCTTCACGAATCGCAATAGCAGTTAAATTTTTTCTAGTTTCGGATTAGATAATTAACCCTGAGGGTTTATTTTCGACCGTACGTTAACCTCATGCAACTATCTATTTTCTGTCGAATCAAAATGTCGAACAACGTGAATTCTAAGATCTTTAGGAAGGAATCGTGACCTTTGACTTCCCGAATGGTTCAGCTTTCTTGTTTTGAACAATAGCCGCGCTCTGGCAATAGAAACCCTAAAATTTGCCTTTGTCTTAACTTCATCGGCCGTACAAAAAAAGGAAACCTTTTTAGGTGCATAAACCATATAACACTGCTTACTGCTACAGATGATTATGGACCTGAAGCTGCGCATGGTAATTAGCTCTAATGCACGGGGTGGGCGAATTTAGGCGTGAATACAGGGCGTTTCATAATAGCATGTAAAAAGTTCAGGTAGCGAATCTGTGGATGATTTTAAGAAAATTTCATATGAACATGGGTCCGTTTTCACTTCTTGTCTGAAATATCGGGTGATAAGAAAATTTTATTTTTTTAAAGTTTTTTCCTAATAAGTTTATTTCAGCTCTAAGTATTTTTATGAAAATTGGGGAGCGTAAAATAGGTGTAGGGACACATCTTTTAAGTGGAAAACAATGGTTTTAATTTCACCAGTGACGTTCCCATTAATGTGACCTTAAACATTTGAAACAAAAAATATTATACCCGACTGTTTTTTAATAAAAATAATTTTCCTAATGTTCTATATTTCCGTAAAAAAAGGGTCTTTTGAATATTTTTCGTAACGTTAACCGTTTTCATGGAAAAAAATTTGGAGATGAGTCTAGTGAAATGATAAAAATATTCCCATCGCCTTAGTATCATAATTCCCACATTACTAGGGCGCTTTTTCCGCAAATTACAATTAATTTAAAAAAATAAATAAAAACAAAACTAACTCGAAAACCAAAAAGATCGAATCTCTATTCGATTTTCCCTGTTTCCTGCAGTTTCCGAGATTTCCTATATAAACATATACGTCCTAATAAATATCCTGCCCGTCCTGTAGCTTAAGCCGAGGTGCAGCATTTCAATATCTTATTCATGAGCAAATATCCAACCAAATTGAAAAAAGTGTAAACCACTTGTGAGTCATTTCCCACAAGTACCAACTAAAGTCGTGATCCGCGTTTCGCCATATAACATTATAACCGGATTGTGTTTGACCCTGCCCCATGGTGTGTGGTAGGTACCATGACAATAAGTTTAAGCCGACCAAATACGATTTGGTCGGATAAAATTTGTTTCTAAATGCCTCTGTGGTTGACACGTAATCTCCAAGAAATTATGTGGGAAGATTTGCTTCTTTTGCGTAGCAATAATTGACAAATTCCTGTTATCTTTATGAATATGCAAGTAGGCACATATTTCCTCATTCTCATTAAGACTAACAAGTACAAAGCGGAAATAAACGTACAAGTGCCTCTTATGTTGGTGCTTAATAAGAGCATTTTGCAGCGAGAATTTCTTAAAATTGACTGTTTTACAATTTATATAGGTGGGCTTAAAAGCGACAATCAAGACTAAGGTATTGCACGGTCGATTACCATTGCTCAATGAAGGAATTACACACAACGGCAATCACAGGTGAAAAACTAGAGTGAATAGCCATCCGCTCAAACTGTATAATAGCCCATTGGAAATGGGTCATTAGCTTCCATTTAGCGACCATAATCCAAAAAATCTCTAAATTAATTGGGATGTTAACCGACTTACCTCTAACTTTCTCGAATACTCGTCCACAGTCTCATCCAACTGCTTCTTCAGCTTCTCATTTTCCTCCAACAGCGCTTTCCCCAGCTCCGCAGCTAGTTGCAGATCGTTCTCCTTTTGCTGCAGCTGCGTCCACACGTCCTCGCTCAGATGTTGAGCGTTTTGCTCATTTATGGCACTACGGTTTTCCATTTCTACTACGTAATCCTCGAGAGATTTTAGCATTTTTCAGCTACAGAGCTTTTAGAAGCTGCCGCTTCCCGTAGTTGGAGACAGACGGAGTTCTCCATTGCGCGTTGAAGTTTGTTGGGCTGTGTACCGTGGATTTATGGGCATATTTTTGAATTGACTGGAAAAAACGGATTTTAAATTAAAAAAGACCTTCAGAGGGGATGTTGCAGGGGACTAGAGGTGCGGAGCTGCAGACCAGATGGTTTTTGACGACTTGCAAGAAGTGCGTCAAATGGTAAGGCGGACGTGTGTGGTGAGATATAAAACGATTTTCTGTTGTACATCCAGGGTGGAGTGAAAGATCACGGAACTAACTGTATTTGTGATTTTTTAATTACTTTCTATACCCTTAAGCTCAAAAAAATTAACGTGGATTTGTCCCAGATAAAATCTGAAAAACCCATAAACATATTTCTGAGACAATGATTGGTAAAAGAGGATTATCCAAATATAAGTGCTCTATATGGCAGCATTTTGGTTATAAAGTATCCAATTCATTAAACGTGGAACACGAAAAATTCATACCAGATTGTAAAACAGTCATAAAAATTCAGTCCTTGTACCTATTTATCCATTGGCCCTTCCTCTCATTGAAGGTCTATTTTACATGACAATACAAACAAGAAATATTTTTTAAACACCCTTTCAGTTATCGGTACCTACCTGTCCCGAAAACTAGGATAATCCTTGAATTTTTATATCACTCAAACACCATTCGAAATGCATCAAAACACGACCTGTATGTAGGTTTCAAAGAACCCAAAATCCGTATATCGCGGTTCAATAACTTACGTAGAACCGAGTGAACTGTACGGAACCCACGTCGCCGTTTCGGGAAATCAACTGATACAGTTGTTTGAAAAACCGCCTATACCTCCACTACCATGGGAACGAGCTTACCTGGGCGCAAGCGCTTTGTCCAAGCCTAAAGTATGAGTCTATAGGAAACTAGTGGAATATCAGGTAAAAGAGGACACACTACTACAGTAGAGGAAAGACCGACGAACCCCTAAAATGTATATGAAAATATTAGTAGCAGTAAAATCAACTTTTTGGAGCTTTTATGCACATTGCATATATATATATACCTATCATGATGGCATCCATATCACACAAAAAACCCCACAAACTCTCATCCTCTTGGTCCTGCAACCAATATCACATTATGTTATTGATCAAACTTTAGAGACTGGTGTCTTGTAAAGACACACTGGTTAAAATGAATCTTCAAGTTGCAAGACCAGATCCGAATTCATCTACCGAGAAAGAAATGATTACAATGGCTGAAGAAGAATTGTCAAGACTTCAAAGACAGGTAATACCCTGGAAAACTTATCAACACATCCCACATCACCTTCTCTTCAGCTGCGCATCATGGAGGATGATAGATTGGCGTTTTCAGACGAAACCAGCACCAAATTGGAGAAGCAGCGCAAGATTATTGTTCAACTCAGAGAAGAAAAGGAGAAACTTTGTGAAGATATTAACGTAGCTACTTGCAAAAATCAGAAAAGGAAGGATAAGAGGATGTCCAGGGACATAACGAAACTGTTAGAAATCTATGATGAATATCAGGAGCACGTCCGGATGGAAAAGGAAGAAATTGTGGAAATGGAAGTTCAAATTAAGAAGGTCTTTATTCCGTGTAAGGGGGAAAAGTTAGCGACACATCTACAAAAAAGGAACGAGTGTTTAATTAGAAACAGAAAGAAAATATCAAGTAACCCGGAGATACGAGTTTTTCTTTATTGGCTCCTTCAGGCATATGTACACACGCACGAAATAAGTACACCCACATGTTACGCATTTTCGAAGACAAACACATTCGCGTGTAGCTTGGAAAGGATGGAAGGTAAAAAACGGGGCCCATAAGCATGATGTTTGTGTACCTGCTTTGCACGCACACATGCCTGATGAAGTCAACAAGTATAAACACGTGTCTAAAATGTTCTTTCCATTTTTACTTGAACGCCCATTTCTTTTTTGCAGGCTTGTTACTAACTCTTGTTTTTATGTTCATCAGTTGGAGGGTGACATTAAGAAGTTGCGACCAAAAAGCTCAGTCTCCTGTCACCTCTTCCAAGCAAAATTGACCAGCGGACAGAAGTCTCTTCAAATTTTGAGGAATAAACTGGACAATATGGTGAAAAAATTTTGCGCTATTCTGGCTGCCAATAAAGAACTTCGAGAAGAGATTGATCATTTACTCAAAGAAAGGTAGGGTTAAAAAAAATAATGTACACCTGCAGCCAATGGTATCTTAGAAACCACTTCAATGAAATTTGGGAAAAACTCCTAAAAGACATCAACACTGGTAAGAAATACATGGCAGATCTGATAGACCAAGCCACAATTGCTTTTGATCAACGTGAAGAATGGTGCTCTAAGCTTGAGGCCCTTAAGAAAAGGGCTGACATGGATTGTGTTCTTCATTCTGAGGTAAATTTGAAACAGAAAATATGGAAATAGAACAAGTATTTTTGTAGGAAATGCGTGAAGTTCAAAGAGACTTGGATCACTATATGAACTTGCGAGAGTTTCTGTGTCTGAAAGGCCAGAAAAGGGTGTTGAAGGATTTAGAGGAAAAAGAGAGGCTCAAGCAAGAATTTCAGCAACAGGAACTAGAGCGTCAGTTGGAAATTTATGAGAATACTTTAAAGAAAATTCGCGTATGTGCGGTTTTTTTGTCAATATTTTACATATTTAATTACATGCATTTCTACAGGAATTTTGTGATGAGGAGGATGTAGAGCGCATAGCTGCAGCCTTTTTGAAGCAAGAGGAAGAAAATTTTGCTCTCTTTAACTACGTAAACGAGCTTAGCCACGAAATTGAGAGTTTGACTAATGGCATTCATGAAATTCAAGAGAAAATTGGTAATTGCCGATATTTTACCCTTTATTTCTATCTACATTTTTTGTATATTTGTGCATAGATGAACAAGTAGAAATCTGTAAAGAAAGAGCTAAACAGTACAAAGCAACTATCAGCTCGCTTCAACAGGACTTGGAGATAGCTGCGCAGCTAACAGCAGAGGATCAAAATCAATTGCAGCAGACTAGAGAGAACTTGAACCAAACTCTTAAAGGAATTAAGGAGATATTTGATGTTATTCAGTGCGATATGGGCCCGATTTTAAGACTGCTGGGTAGCTGATACATGCTGTTAAAAATTCATTCTTAATATAACATTCTTTAGGAGAGAGTGCTGCGATTAACATCTTTAATGTGAAGATATATCTTGGAACTATAGAGAAGAGGCTCTCAGATATAATTACAGAAACGTACTTGGCAGAAAGATCAGTAAGTAGTACATATCAAAAACAAGATTATTTTCTTGTTAATTGCGATTTCCTTTTCATATATGAAATTGTTTTAGGTTTTAACGCGAGGAATGGACAAACCTATGATTTCATCCCTCAAATAAAGCGAATATTCCTTAGCGGAAGGAAAGTCAACTTTGTAAAAACGCCCCAAACTTGAGGCCGGTTTTAATGTAACATTTTGAAATACACATGATGTCTTAAGAAAACATAACGCTGTACAATGATTAAAAATAATAATTAAATATATAAATTAATACCTTTTTTCAACTTGATCTGGTAGTTAACATAATTCAACTTAGAAAGAAAGCGCCCTTTTTTTCTGATTTATATACCTAAAACAATATAAACTTCTTACAAAGAATGTTGATTTACTTATTACCTTCGGATGATCTAAAATTTGTAAATTTCACTTGATCGAAACTAATCTCAGACAAATGAAGGACAAATAATGGAAAAATTACTTTTTGGCAAAGTCAACACCGGCTTTAATGTTCTTTTTCAGCTCTGGAATTGCAGCTTTTAAGAGTTCTTGCTCGTAATCGCTAAGTTTTCCTAATCCCAAGTTCTTTTCAAGACCATTCTTGCCAAGCAATAAAGGTGTTGAGAAATATTCGGATTCAGTTACGTCAGAGACCACATAAGCAGGTTCAATAACATTTGATTCTCCTTTAAGGCCTCGAAGAAGGGAATTAGCGAAACGAGCGCCTGCAAAGGCCATGGATAGAGTGGCAGAACCGGCACCAGCTTTAGCTTTCACCACCTTAAAAACCAAACTCTTCAGATCTAAAAAATTTCAAGACAGTCATAATACCTCAGTTCCAGCTTCCTGAATGCGGCCAGTCAAGGCTTTAAGTTGGTCCTCTGGAAAACTAACTGAAGGAGTAGCCCTGGAAATCAGGGGAATAATGGTAACACCGGAGTGTCCTCCAATGACAGGTACATTTACATCTTTGGGATTCAATCCTTTGGCTTCAGCAATGAAAGTATTAGCCCTTACAATGTCCAAACTGGTAACACCGAACACCCTTTTAGGGTCAAATTTACCGGCCTAAAAAGCATTTTATATTCCATGCAATGTACTATATGAGACTATAAATACTTGTTTAAGGACTTCCACAGCAATTGGAACAGTGGAATTTACAGGATTGGTGATAATTCCAATAAGAGCTTTAGGAGCTACTTCAGCAGCGGCCTTAGCAAGGTCACGGACAATGCCAGCATTGGTATTGAAAAGGTCATCTCTTGTCATTCCTAATCATTTGTTTTCAAGTAAAAATATGCATGCAATTGCAAGATAATTAATTGCTGATAACTCCATAGCAATAACAATATGCTGATATGTCTTTAATACTTACCAGGCTTTCTAGGAACTCCCGCAGGAATAATGATAACATCAGCATTCCTAAATGCATCTAATAGGTTCTCAGCTCCATTAAACCTAAAGTAGGCATTTCAAAATGCAGCTAAGTATTTGCTTTATGATATTTACGCTTTGACTTTGGCGGCAGTTTCAATGTGAGAAAGGTCAGCAGCTACTCCTGGAGTATGTACAATATCATATAAAGACAATTCAGACACCAAAGGGTTAATTTTGAGGAGAAGTGAGAGGGGTTGTCCAATTCCACCAGAGGCACCAGCAACTGCTACCTTGAAATTATTCTGCAAGGAAAATCAACATAATGTTGAATGTGAATTTTATGGAAATGATGGAAAGTTTGGTTAGGAGATTCTGGGTTGGACAAGAATTAGAAGGCTTGGGCAAAATAAGGGAAAGTAGGTAAACTCAGTGTAAATTTCAAGATTAATTGTGTGCACTAAAAATCCAAGATATATGAGGTACTTGAAGGTGCTTTCTAGAGTGTCCAACAGTTTTTGAACACACAATTTTGATTTGAGTGGAATGAGAAAAAATTGAAGAAGTAAATGGTCTCTCAGAAGGTTGAATAAAAATATCAAAGGAAGGTTCAATTTAAAGCAGGGGATGAAGATACCAGAAACTTATAAGAAGTTTTAAAAATAGATGATACACCTATATGAAAAACATATTACATAATACATTATTAATGAGCAAACACACTTAGGTGATCTACTTAATATATTTTTTTTAAGGGATAAATATTGTGTAGTTTTGACAAGTTTCAAAATTTTAAATTAATAGATTTAGAAATTGCAGCAGTAACTACTTGGGACTTAATGTGCTCCTGTGAAGTCACAGAGTCAACAAAAAATTAATCCCAATATTTGAAAAATTGAAATAAAAAATTCTAAGACAAATTATAAGTTTGGAGTAAAGGCATTGCTGTATATTTTAGCAGTAGTTATCATATTATTTAATTCAAATAGTGTTAATCTTCTGATAAGGTTGCTCAGCATTTTTTCTCCGGCCTTTTCCCTGAAGGGCAGCTTCTGAATTCTGGAGATTTCCGCAGGGATTTTGGTATATTTACCTGTTTGGACGTAGAAAAGTTCCTTGCAGATATAACAGTTGGTCTCACAAGCCTGGAAAACATGTTTTATGGAGAAATTTCTACTAAAATGTCTGATAGAGCCAGTAGATAAAACTGTACGTGACCTCTTCTAGGACGAAAATGTCAGAAAAAATGGAACTTTGGCGTCATAGACGTCAAAAAGAAAAATGGAAACATGTGACGCAGGTAGATGATAGTGCTGCATCGCCATCTCACGGAAGGCAACGACTTATAAATCTATTTATATATTTTAAAACTTTAGTTGGTTTAATCGCTTATTCCCTACGTTCGAAATTTTATTCTGTTTTATTATATATATCTTTTTGACGCAAAATATACTATTATTCTCTATATATAAAATTCTCTCTATAAAAAAATCTACTTTCGTTTCGCCCTCTCTTAAAAGACCTTAGAACTTAACTGCGTGGCAGTAGTGCGGGAATTTCAAACTTGGCACTTGAAGAATATTGCCTTTTTTACAATATAAGAAACTGTTCCCACATTTTTTCTTAGAAAAATTACTCATTACATCGAACAGGTGTCTTAGTAAATCTTAACTTAATTCCCTTAATTTGTTCCGTGAATATGCGTATTTTTAATTTTTACAAATCTTCGCCTGGCCATCTGACGTGAAGACAGCCTACTAAATGACTTGACAAAGCTTTGACAGCAGGAAACGAAGAACCAAGAAGACTGTTTATGTTAAAAAATGGTCGCCTCTTTGTGAATAGACTTATCATGGCCAAAAAATCGTTTTTTTACGCGATATTACAGAGAAAATGACCTCAGATAGTTCCGAAGACGAGAATTTGGACCTCCTAACAGAAGCTGTCGATACTAAGTTTCTGAATGAATCTATGTTTACTAGGAATCTTGGTAAGTTATGTTCCTACAGAGGGTCATAAAACCCTCCATTTACAACATAAATTAAAGGCTCTGGGTGGTTTTTCTATAGCTAAATCATCAGAGGCGACCCATACTCAAGAACTCCCACCATCTTTACGGAAGAGCCAAGAGGAAGATGGTCAGTTCAGACTGTTTCGAGTAACCCCAGAGTTCCAAAACTATGTTGCTAAACATTTGTCCAGTTTGCTAGAAAAAAGGTTGCAGAAGGTCTTAACCACTGTTGACAGTGACAGTATTCCTACAAAAAAGTCTTGTAAATCTAGAGTTCGATTATTTAAAAACTCTCAGAGATTTCTGAAAGTGGCCAAAACCAATAATGATTCAGTGCAGCACATTGTAAAGGAAAGCTTAGTGAAGCGGCCACAAAAACTCTCCTTCCATGGCATTGATGAGGCTGATTTGCAAGTTCTTGCAGTGAATCCAGAAGACATTTTAAGTGGCAAAACCACCAAATTTTGGTCAACTAGATCCAAAACCTCTGTGTTTCATTATAAACAATCCAGTAACGGAAAGTTAACTTTAGTTGAACCTCAGTTTAAGTGATAAAATTAGATAAGCAATTTAACTAAAACAGAATGGCAAACATGTCACCATTCAGGTTAAATGTTCCTAATTTGGGGCCTGACATAATTGGGCCTCCAAGTAATCCCAAGAAACGCAGGAAAAATAATCAGGCACCACCCATTCAAGCCCCTCCTAATGTACAGGATCTATTACCTCCCACTCCAAGTGGTTATGGAGACACTATCATAGCTTCAAACCCTTTTGATGACTGCCCAAGTACCATGAGTAGTATGAGCATGCGGGGCCCTCCAATGGGCCCTATGGGAGGGCCAATGGGGATGCCTAATGCCATGCAGTGTACCATGGGTATGGGAAGGCCACCAATGATGCCAGGTAGGAACTTGCACTGCTTGTTAATTTTATGGGTATAACTACATTGTTATAAGATTGTGCTTAAGGGATGATCTTGTATAGGCATGAGTTTTTTAGGAAGTCAAAAGTGTTATTTGGGCATGCACAGTCCCAATGCAATGGGGAATCCTATGATGCAGGGAGGACCTCGAATGGGAGGGCCTATGGGACCAATGTCTGGACCACATCCTCATGGTCCGCATATGATGAATAGTCCTAGTGGCCCAGGACCAGGTGGACCTATGCATCCAGGAATGACAGGTCAGGTTAAATCTTGTTAAATTTACTAGAAAGAAGGCCTCGGTGAGTTATGTAGTGGATAGATTTTCTGTCCCTTTTTATTGTAATATACAGTTGTTTCCCTTGATGTTTGGACATAATTCAGGGTTATAAAGCAAAACATGGTCATGTATATTTAGTGCTTGTGTTTTTTACAATTAGGATCAAGCAGAAAATAAGTATGCGTCGAAATGGTAATATTTTGTGTGAGCAAATCCCATACCTTAAGGAGCTATATACAAATGCATAATATACCTAAAAAAGATGACATATCTACATCATGCTTCGGAGGTTCCTAATTGCATATTAATACAGAAAGTTCAGTTTGTCTGCAACGAATTTAAGTTAATGTTGATATTCTTTGGAGGAAACTTATGGTTAGTAAAGATAATGTAATCAGTACCAGTTCTTCAATGCCTTGGTACGCTGCATATGATTAGTGGCGTTGTCTGTATGTCATATGTAATTGGAATCAACTGAAGTATTTTTGAGTTTTGCTGTTTAAAGATATTTTTTTCCATTTGGAAGATCCAAGTAGGCGCTTTATTGCCTCTGAAGAGGGGCTAAACTGGCTGGATCATTTACTCCCAAGCGAGAAAACATTTTTTTGCTCCCTATGATGCAATCGTTGATTCATATAACCAAATAAAAGGCCAATAAAAGAAAAGGCCGTTGAATACATATTTCTGAATTTGATTTAAAACTAAGTTCATTCGGAGGTATTATAGGTAATGTAAATACAACGTAAAATATCATACAAATTAGAAAGAAATTTTGCGAGATTTAATCAACTTTGTTCAAACCTTCTGTCTTAAATTCGTTTAATATGTGAAAATTTCGCCTGTTCAATTATAAAAACCGCTTTAATACGGTCATTATCACTTCATTAATATGCAAATCTCTTTCATTAACTTCCCATACGAACACAAGTAGAACACCAATTAAGGCGCATTAAAAATAAAGGAAACCATGCCACAATGAAAACGAACCTGATGGTAAAGTTTAAAAATATAATAGATAATTAGTAGTTACGTTTCACTGTTCCAATGACTCGTATTTTGCAATATTTCTTTCTTGACACAAAGCTTTAATTATATACATAGAAGTGAATTATAGTTCTAAGGTACTTCTTGGTAATTAACTATACACATACATACCCCAAGGCGATCACTTGCCATGAAAATCATATCGGCGATGTTCCGCTTTTATTCAGGTTGTTGCCAAGTTAGTAAATTCGAAATAATGTTTTCAGGCCCACCTATGCACAGTCCCATCGGCGGAATGGGCCCGATGCAAGGTTCAATGGGCCCAGGTTGCGGTCCTATGGGCGGTCCGATGGGTCCTATGAACGGACCAATGAACGGCCCCATGTCGAGTCCGATGGGTGGTCCGATGAACAGCCCCATGAACAGCCCTATGAACGGTGGAGGACCCAATAATCCAATGAACGGGCCAATTAGCGGCCCCATGACGAGCCCAATGCACAGTCCCATGAACACGCACCATATGAACAGCCCCATGAACGGCCCTATGAATGGACCCATGTCTGGCCCCGGACCTGGGCATATGGGGCCACATGGAGGCGGAGGGCCACACGGACCTGGAGGAGGAATGGGGCCCATGAACGGGCCTAATGGACCTATTGGTGAGTGTTATTTTGCGTAAGCATCGGGCATTTGCGCACAATTAAATCTGATAATCTCGAAAGGTTGTTAAGTAAGTCATTAAAACCCGCACCATTCAAAGAGCAATTAAGCGTTTTTTCTGCTAATAACTAGATTAATTTAAAATTAAATATTTGTAATGTTGTTAGATAATGAAATAGACACAAGAATACAATTTAATGTATTAGTAATGACGGGTGTTATTTTTATTAATGGAAAATAATGGGTTTTAAAATCATATTAATGTGCGCGTTGGTACTGTTGGGAGCTTTTTATATTTTGCTTGATTTGGTAGTGCAGTTAGTCGTGCCGGGATCGTAGGAGAACCACGACGGTTTTTCGGAGATTGCCGGAGTGACTAAAAGTTTTTTGGTGGATGATAACTAGTTGTTATGGGTGTGTTAATTTTTTTGTTTTGCGATGTGTTGCTTGCTGGCTTGTGTAGAAAATTCTCTAGAAAGTTTTTGGTTGCTTGTATCATTAAGAATTATTCTAAATCATTACATCATTTCTGTTGATTATTTCGAATTTTACGGGGAACATTCAGCATAAAACTTGAGGTTTAAAGAGTCTTATTAAACGAATGTCACTATAGAGTTACCAGTGTAGTTATTGAAACAACACCCATATTTTAGTTTTAAAGTTTCGTGGAGTTCCTGCTGTTTGCATGAATGGAATTATTGAAGTTTTAATCCCAACTTATCACTACCCACATAAATATTAATAGTATCTCTATAGCACTAATACATATTTCCCTATGTCTGATCAGTGGAAATAATGTCCCCAGGAATATTAAATTTGAAAACTCAGAAAACGAAGCGAGATCCGGGACTTCCGGGTCTTATTGACCAATACAAAGGTATTTGTTGTATGTAGTAGGAAATCGTAATTATTTCAGTCATTCGTTATCTCGGTTTTACATAATAAATGCAGGTTGTCTCACTGAGAATGCTATCAGTCGCATATGGAAAAACCGTAGCTAGAGAAAATTAACTCTCATTATTAGAGTTGATTCAAGCTTTTCCCAGATACTTTTATCCATATTAGATGGATGCCATTCCCGGTCAAACGCCTTGCATTGACAAGGGTGGTGAGGGTTGCTGATATCAACCATCATGATCTTAAGCCGCGTACGGATTTGCTTAGTTCCGTGCACTGAACGTTGCTCCGCTCCGATTTGCGCTAACATTTTGGTTGTGAAAATTATTCTGTAGAAAAACAAAAAGGAAATTTGTTTTGTGCATAGCATAGCAAAAATACTTTCTACCCTGATTGAATTTGATATCAGGTTGAAGTGTACTTCATAGAAAAACCAATGTTTTCGCCCAGCTTTTGAAAATGTTTGCGATCATGCCGATGTTTGCAGCGTCGGCCGCCAAGGATGAACAAGTCCGTACGCAGCTTTCTGCAATTTTACATGTACAAATGTAATACGTTTTTCGTCTAAAAAAAAATTAGAAGAAACGTGAGTAAATCATCTCAGTTATTCATATTTTCACTGATTTTAATCTCAACCAATGAATAATTCTCATTAGTGAATAATTTAAAATTGTTTATTCAGGCCCTCCAATAAACAACAACAATTTCATGATGTCCCCCATGCCTAATATGTACTCAAAACCAATGCCAGTAAGTGCAGGTAAGGTGTATCCTGCCGATCAGCCAATGGTGTTCAATTCTCAAAACCCCAATGCTCCCCCTATCTACCCTTGTGGAGTCTGTCATAAAGAGGTAAGCACTCAGCTAAATGTTGTAATTTCAAACCGAAAAATATGGTGTTTTTGTGTGTTGATAATGGAATTTTTTTGTCACTTAGGTACACGACAACGATCAGGCTATCTTATGCGAAAGTGGGTGCAATTTTTGGTTTCACCGCGGTTGCACCGGCTTAACGGAGCACGCTTTCCAGTTATTAACCGCGGAAGTGTACGCCGAATGGGTGTGCGACAAATGCCTGGCGACAAAAAACATACCACTTGTTAAGTTTAAGCCTTAGTATCCCATTTTCGTGAGGAGTGTATAGGAGATAAACAATTCGGTTGACTTGGAGGTGTAAGATTCGAGGTTTTCGTTCTAGTGAAGGTTGAAAGAGGCAGAGGGAATTAAAAGAGTGCTCGTCTCACATAAGCAGATGTCAAGCTTTTCTTCTGCGAGAGTGAGACTAATTATATGTGAGAATAATATATGTGTTATGGTGCTCCTTTGTAAGTGATTATACAGAGGAAAGCCTGTCGTAATCTATTCCAATATCTCAGAAACTAAAACCTAAAAATAAACCCGTTTTCCGTTTTATGTTGGATATCTTGCGTGGGTCCTTTTAACACATACAAATCTCTTTCCACCTTTAGTAATGTATATACACCTACTGCAATAATTTCAATGATCTCGACCAGAAATATCTCTCCTCCAAGTGCTTTAAGTTGTCATTGATTTTGTTTGTTTCCTTTGCCCCCATCAATAGCGATTATGCTTAAGTCGAGGTATTTGTCACATTTCCTGTATCTTGCTCCTTCGTCAAAGGTGGAGTATTAGATTGTTTTGCCCAAATTTAAGCCAATATTTGTTTGGCTCATTTTATGGCAAGGTAAAGTGACTTGAAGTCCTAAAAACAAGGGGAACCTCAATGTAATTGCCGATTGTATCCCTCCATGGCATTTTCCTGCCCTACATTGGAAAAAACATTCTTTAATTAGTTTTACGTTGAGAACGCTTCTAAGGTAGTTTTAACCTTTTCTAGTGCCTTCGATCAAGCATTTAATCAGTATTACGCTATTTCGTTGTGACAAAATTGTTGCACTCAAGTTTAAGAACAGAGACAATTTGAACAATGGATTTCGAGTTTTGCCAACTTCAAAGAGACATAAAAATTTTTTTAAGGGTCAGTTAAAATAACTTTGTACTACTGTAAGTGCTGTGCCATAAAAATGCTTAAATATTTCTTGAATTGGGTTGATTGTTGTGATTTTAAAGAGGCTTTTTCTAGTTGAAAAAAACCGTATTGCCAATCTACATATAATGTTTTTGCACAGTTTTAACAGGCTTTTAAGCGAAATTTTTCTAATTGAAAATGAGCATTGTTCTGCCTAACTTAACTAGATAGTTATCGTATAAGTCAATTAAGAAACTTAAAGAGTTCTGTATATATTGTAAAAAGTATAGCAAAATTACTAGTTAAGTTTTTGGGTAAATCTGAAAATCATTAAATTGTGGTTTCTGGCTAATATTTGCAGAATATTAAACAAAAATCATTAATACCTGTATATTGCAAATCATATTGTAAATATTAGTTATCCTATATGAAGTAGCAACAACAAGTTAACTAGTAGTGATAGAAATAGCATAATTCAAAGTTTAGATACATGTAGTGAAACATTACACCGTAACCTTGTAAACCAAAAGACTTATGGAAATTTTTAAGCCTTCATATTTTATGTAAATATGTCCTATACATTTGATGATTTTCCTTCTTATTTTGTTTGAGAATAACGGCTCATGTTTGGGTGAGTCGTCGTTTCCACTTACACATAAGTGCAATCCGTTATTCCCAAACAATAAAAAAAATTCACATTTGTTCCAAAATATTATCTTGCACTCGTCAATGATCAGATCTACATAAATAAGCACGTAATAATAGTTATTTTTTTTAATATTATGACTTTTACAAGTATCCTTGATGCCTCAAAGATTTTTGCCATACATTTTTGTTTTGGGACCAATATTTTCCGGGTGCAAAGTTTATTTATTATTGTAAATATTTGTGTATGTGAATAACTATTAAGTAGGTTCCTTCTACTTGTGTCAATAAGTGAATCAAATAATAGATTGTAGAAAATGTTTGTCGTCCTATTTTACATTGCTGATTGAAGCCCAAAGTACGGAATTAATGAATATAGACAGTAATATCTCCAAGTACAGATAACTTTAATCATTTCTCTCATGAAATTAACAAATTGATCCTCATCCTGACTTAAATCTGTACAAAAGTGCTACTAGTCCGTTTCTAGAACGGACTTTTTGTATTTATAATAAAGTTATTTAATGGAGGTATTTTTATCCGATAAATTTTATCTGCAGGTACAAAATCCTTGTTACCTAGCAAAAGCATGATACACCAGCAAAACAAGAATTGCTAGTGCTTTAGCACAAGAAACTTTTTTGCTGATATTGAGTGCTTTTGCTTCCCCTTGGCATAGGCACATCTCAAAAATACTTACTGTTGAATTTCAGATTTATTTTCTGCGAGAAATAGTTTAACTTTAGAAATTTGCATTTACGCAGAAGTAGGTACAGTAAGTATGAAGTTATAGGATTACAGAAGCAAAATTTGCTTTGAAGTCATTCCACTGGTCACAATTGACTATTAAAAATCGATAGATTACGAAATTGAACATAAATGGCCAAACAATACAGCAAATAATTGAAGATTTTAAACAAAAAATTACATTTGATTTTTAAATACGAGTCAATATATGTAATAAAGCGATATAAAACTTACACCTTTTTGGCCTCCTTTTTTCTAAAACAAAGTATTGGCCAAAGAACATATTTGATGCACATCTGTGGAGGAAAATGCTTTTCACTCCCTTGAATGTTGATGCGAAGGTTTAGTGTGCAATACCGATTTGCACAAAGGAGGAAAGTGGTACTTTTACTCCCACAAATAATTTTATTCTGGATGTGAAGGGGGATCATTGACATTTGAAGATAGAGTAAAAGGCACTTTTTTCAGAGGTGTACATCTAACTTATGCTATAACCAATATTCTATTTTATAAAAAAAGTTCTAGATATTATGTGTATTTATAAAGTGGATGAAGGAAAAGTGATTATTTCTTCTCCTAAATGAGAGGGGAAAATTTTGAGAAAAATATTATGTCTCAATTGTATGGGGCTATTTACGTCCCTATGCAAATAGAGAGTTCACCCATTGCATAGAGCCAGTTCCGAGTCTCATCACAGCCTCCTTGTCATACACATTCTGGTTTCACTTCAGTTTTAACTCTCTTTACTTCTGGTTCACTGCCTGATGATTCCTCCTCATCTATCGATTTTTCTACTTTAATATAAACAACGTCAAAACAACTTGGCAACAACTTATTGGGTATTGCCCCTTTGATTAATCGAGGGATCTTCAGGCGAACTTTCAAGATCTCCCCTGTGAGTGTCTGGTAAGCAGTTGTTCGTTCAATTAAGTCATCCTCAAAATGCAGTTCACAAACCTGAAAAAATTGTCCTGTATCGTGTTGGTTCTGTGATATAGGAATTATTACTTTGCTAGAGGTAGTTGGTTTGAATTTGTCTCTTCGGATTGCTTCAATCCACTTTTGTCCCAGTTCAGGGTCCTTCGGGAAGCTGAAAACTGCCACTTTCTTGGCTTTTGAGTAATTACCTTTGCAGTTTGGGACTGAGCATCGGTAAGGCATTATGAATTACAATTTTTGCGGGTGATTAATTCTATAAAATCTTAATGTTAGGTAAATTTAAACAGAAATGGACCACCTATCATTAGTGACTTCCATTTTTCACGTAATTTTAATTTTACTTCAGCGGTTTTCCATCTTTTTCTTACTTGTCACATTTATATGAGGCAGGCAAGAATAGAAAATTAATCGACTCAGCTATTTGTTGTCAAAACGTCAAAAGAGCATGTATGCATAACCTTAAAATTGATTCGCATTTGTTATTGTTTATTACTTAAGTCGTAAATAAACGAGTAAATTATTGTAAAATAATTTTTTTTTTCACTCAGGTGCTTAATTTACAACCATCGGGATGAGTGGTGGTTTGGTCCCCAGTAAAAGTACTGTGTATGTCTCAAATTTGCCCTTTGAGCTGAAGAATAATGACTTGCATAAAGTTTTCGAAAAACATGGGAAGATTGTCAAGTAATTATTTAGGCCCCTTACGCATTATCGTTATATATTGCATACTCATGGCTTATTTCAATTAAATAAATTTTATTATAGGTCTGTTCCTATATATTAATTGCAATTTTTCTCCTTGTTTTTAGAGTCACTGTAGTCAAAAACCGCGAAACACATAAGAGCAAGGGTGTAGCTTTTCTTTTATTTCTGAAACCGGAAGATGCTAAAATGTGTGTCCAGGAAACAAATTTAAAAGAGGTGATTATTCCTTTACTAAAAACAATATAACTTCTCATGTTCTACATGAATCATAGATGTTTGGTAGAACTTTAAAAGCCAGCATAGCCAAGGATAATGGGAGGGCTAAGGAATTTATTCGCAGACGGGTAAGCTAATCACAAAATACATTAAACTATCTTAACATATATCACAATAGGAATATCCAGATAAAACAAAGTGTTATGAATGTGGAGAGAGTGGCCATTTGAGTTATAAATGCAAGAAAAATCTCCTGGGAGAAAGAGAGCCGCCGCCTAAAAAAGCTAGAAAGCGCAAAAGCAAATCCAATCAAGAACTCACAGAGGTAATTTTCAGTCATTTCCAAGCTAACAAAAACACAAAGAACAGTACTTCAGGAGGAGAAGCAGTACTTTGATAGCTCAGATGATGAATTTCTAAAGGTGCCTGTAGATGAAGAATCTTTAAGTGCAGCTATCAAGGATGAAGTAAGTTTCTACTTTCAAGAATATTTGGACATTATTTTTTTATTACAAATCTTAGCAAGAAAAACATGATTTAGAGGAGTATCGCTTTAAAGTGGCTACAGGATCTTATGATTCAAATCACCAAGACATGACAAGGAAAAAGTTCAAAAAAAGTACATATTTTAGTGATGAAGAAGAAAGTGATTGAGGAGAGCCTTAGTTTTGGAGTCACCTTTTGTTACAGGGAAGTGGGATGCAGCCACAAGGATTTAAGGTAATTTGCTCCAACTCAACTTGAATATTTTTATTGACAATTGCGCATTTAGTATCTTTCCAAAGCATTTAAAAAAATAAATTTTCAAAACGAAGTGTATGTTACTATCTACATTTTTACATATCACAAAATTCCTTTCAACGTCCCCCTTAAATTCTTTAACAAATTCTTCTAATTTTATTCTTTTCAATTTTGTTTTTTAAGTCCTGTTTTACATTTATTGACACATACTTGGCCATATTAAATGGTCTCTGATTGATGGTAGAATAAGTATGATCTGCTGAAAAGTTATTGAAAACTGGCTCAATTTTTATCGCTTTCTGCCTGCTTGGATCCAGGAATTTCTTCACTAATTCATTAGAGACGCAGTCTTCTTGACTCTTCTTTTTGATTTGTAGTTGCTCTTCATGAGTGTGATTTTTTACGTGTTTTCTTAAGCTGCTGGGGTCAGTGTATTTTTTGTGGCAACCGATTACTTGGCAGGCGTACGGTTTCTGCAGAAGGAAGAGCAGTTTATAAAATCAAAATTGCCGGATTAAAGGTCTACTCACAGTGTCGAAATGTGTTCTTTGATGTTTAGCTCTATCAGAACTATTAGAGAAACATTTCAAACATCCGTTGAATTGACACAGGTACGGTCGTTCCCCGGTGTGGCTCCTTTGGTGAATTTTCAGGTTTTCTAGCCGGGAAAAGGCTTTAATGCAGCCTTTAAACTGCAAAGAAAAAGGAGGTAAACAAAAACATTGATATATTCTCTCAATGCAGCACATATTTCTGACTCAGCAAATAGTCGTTATTTAATTTTCGTTATTTTATGTGCTTCTCGTATTGCTTAGAGCACACATGTTGGGACAAATGCATGTGTCTTCGTCATTCTTTTTCTATGAAGCTCATAAACTCCAGTTGTGTCAATTTAGGTGACCGCGTAGCTATTAGAATTTGATACTTTTGCTTCTTTGGGGGACACAAGCAATTTAATTTGAAACGGGAAAGATACGGAAGATGTCATTATTAAATGGGATTAGCTGGCTTAAATGTCCCCGGGAAAATTCTATTGAAGTTGGGCATGAAACGAATCTCAAGATATATTATATCCTAATAATTAATAAAGTTCTTGTTCCATTTTTGTGCTTTGTGGCTCATTTATTTTTTTCCTGTAGTGAAAGAGGGTCACGACCTGTTAACCTAGAGCATGCTTCACATAGAGGCAGATGCCACTTATTTGTTATTGTAAAAGGTGTCATATGCGATGTGATGTTTAATAAACTATGAATATTAAGTCTACCGACTAGCACAGTGCGTGTTATTTTGTTTATCCGGCGAAGGTTGTTCGACGCTTTAAACGGGGATGATTTATTTTATTATTGGGGAGACTTGTTTTTTGAGTAGGCATGTTCAGTGTTAAAACCGAGTGCAGTTTGAGAAATTACTTCTGTTTTGTTTGTTTTTCTACCAAACTTACCGGACATTTATTTGGTTTCTCTCCGCTGTGTACCCTCATGTGAATGAGTAATTTGTAGCGAGCATTGAAGGGTTTGGTTTTACGAGGACAGTGCTCCCAATAGCAAGTGAATTCGTCACCTAATTATCAAGAAAATTGTCATTTATTGCATGGGATTAGTACTTGAAAAAGTTGGATAAATTCCGTGCGAGATGAAGGGAGAGGAATTTTACTGTTTTAGTACTAAATTGATAACTTTGCCATTACCTGGTAAATTTGCCAGCGCATTAATAATTCGCTATTTCAAATTCCATTCTTTCTTACCTCTTTTAACTTCCACGTGACACTTTTCTATGTGTCCAACCAATCCCGTCTGACTATGACACTTCTGATAGCAATTTTGCCACCTACACTGATAGTGAACCGCTCTAGTGCTGATGATTTCCTCAGAAGTCTCAGATTCTGTGGTTTTCATACTTATTTGAATGTGGTTGTTATAAAAGTTGTTGCTGGAACTAAAGAAATTCATAAATCAATTTCCCGTATGCTCTATATACAGGGTGAGTCAGAGTTAAATAGTCATACGTAAATCATGCATAGGGAATTTATTTTAAGCAAGAAAGTTCTAATAAAAATGTATCCGCAAATGGCTGCTAAGAGTACTACAACCTTTTAAAGATTGCCGCCGGCAATTGATTTTTGCTTTGTGTTTCTTAAACCATTTAAGATAAATGTATGAACTTGTATGCAAAAATTAAACTGAATCAAGTGATTGCTTCAAAGTTAAAATTAGCTGTTTGACAATTCATTTTCTTCTATTTTTTTGCTAATAAAGTTGTTGCAGAAGATTTCTTTATTACTAATGTGTTTCTTCATACAGCTTGTAATCGAGATTGTGTCCGATTATCTTTGACTGAAAAAGATCCTTTTCTTTCGCCAAGCATAAAAGAATGAACTGATGATATTTTGAAAATTAAAATAGAAGTATTATTAAACTCTATAAACCCCCAAACGTACGCCTCTGATTAATAATTTTGGAAAATTTTAACTTTGAAACAACCACTCGATTTAGTTTAATTTTTGCACACAAATTCATATACTTATCTTAAATGGTTTTAGAAATACAAAGTAAAAATCAATTTCCGGCGATCATCTTTAAATGGCTGTAGTGCTCTTAGCAAGCATTTGCGGATACATTTTTATTAGAACTTTCTTGCTTAAAATCCAATTTCCTATGCATGATTACGTATGACGGTTTAATTCTGACTCACCCTGTATATGAAAAATTGTTAGTTTTGCTATCAAAATTTTCATTTGCCACCACTATACCAATTTTATCGACACACTCTAGCATCACTTGCCCAGTACCATATAGTCATCTTTATTTATTATATGATAGTAGATTCTGTTATCCGAAGTGGTAAAGTAAGCTTTGGATGTAGCTGACACATACGTTTTCATTTAAATGCGTTTATTAAAAAGAGATGGTTATATATTACGTAGAACTTTACATTAGAATTGAGTCATAAGTCGATAAGAACAGTGGTGGCAACTGAGCATTTAAACTAATAAAATCAGACATTTTTATCTATCTATCTATATTTTGATATGGAATGGATTTGTTGGTAATGTTTACGTTTTCGCAGGTGTTTTAATAAAGTTAACGTTTGTTTTAAATTTTTGAGTCGTATAGAGTCAAATTGTTAATGTGTTGTTATTTTCAACTTCAAGCTTTTTCCTTAGAAACGGTAAAATTGATCCTCAGTATTAAGAATATTCCTTATTTCTAGGAAAACTAACAAAAATGAACCTCACATTAATAAATTTGTCCTTAGATTCAAATGTAAAAATTCCCAGAAAAGAAAATGTCTTGAACTCTTAAGATTTGAGTTGCGAAACAGGCTTTTTCAGATACATATGAATATCTTTGATTCTTAAAGTTGATCAATCACTATTAAAATTAAGCCTACCTTAACAAAGGGTCGTCATTGAGCAAAGCCTCAGACTGCTTTAGTACCATTTGATTCTCCTCCAGCACTTGAATTTGTTGAGGCATCTCAGAACTTCCCACCAAATGCCCATACTCACTTTTACTCTCCAAGTCCTACAATTCTCTTATTACTATACGATTTCATAAATTATTTTTCGAAATTTAAACTTACGGTCTTGAAATATCCCATATCGTCTTCGGGCACAGTCCTCACGTAACAGTTAAAATCGAAATTATTCTTGGTAATTGTCCCTACCGGCGGTAACGAATTTGAATAACCCTGGTCCAGGCTTTGCACATCAGAGTTCCAGTCCAATGATCCACTGCTTAATACTTCACACAAATCTATACCATTGAGGCTGTTTTTGTCTTTGTCAGCGACGCTGTCCTCGAGATTGATCCATATGGGAGGTGGCACGAAAAAGTTGGAAAATTGAGGATTTTCGTTAAATGTAGCAGCTGAAGTTTCAGTGGTGAAAGTCCCCGTGTCAAAATCTGTTGTTGTAGAATCGGAAAATGAGTCTCTGACATTCTGATCAAAGTCTTCGACGAAGTCATTAAAATCGAAGTTAATATCGCAATCCTGAGGACTTGCTGCATCTTCCGAGATTAAGTAGTCTATTAAATAATCATCATTCTCCTCAGATTTTTCTTGGTAATTTTCAAAGGTGTCTGCAATATCTCTCTTCGATATAGTTTGCGCCTCATAAAAGGCCAAATTAAATTTCTCCATTAACTCCGATTGGGAGAAATTAGTCACGGGGTTGTAGAGCTGATCTGATGACATCATCATGTTAGGGGAGCGTTCAGTTACCGGAGTTAAAAGCATTATCTACAAACCATATCACTGTGGTAAACCTACACCATATCACAGTTTTTGAAACTTACCTATTTGCACTAACGAAATAAACCCTAAAGGTACCACCGCATGGTTCCAAGTACCACTTCGCACCGACTCTGAATGTGTTTCATTTAAAACGCGTACTATAATTAAGGTGACAGGCATAAGTGATATATCTATGCCCTAGGGACCGGGGAAGAGTCGGGGATGGTCGGGAATAGCTCGGGTTCTTCACCAATTAGCGTCACATATTGGGTGCATTCCTGGATATGGGAGGGTTACATGACTGGTAGTTTTGTTTATGCGTTGTTACGCACCTGTTTTTAAGGGATTTGTAGGAAGAAGAATTGTAAGGTTCAACGAATTTTTTCTTGGTTCGGTCTTAGATTTAATTATGAAATTTGTTAGGGAGACAGGACAGAGGATTTTTAAGTTTTAAGCAAGGAAAAATGGGAGGGAATCGCGATAAAAATTCGTGACAATGAACCTCCTCTTAGCCACAAATAAGGGTAGTCACTTTAACCCATTATGAACTAATGGTTTGATTTCATTGTTTCATTTCACTTTGAAAAATACACCCTGTATGAAATATTTGTTAATCAATTTCTCGGTGACTCAAAAAAGCATCCAATAAGTATTAGCAAGCAATCCAGAAAAAATTCAGATGACAAATATATGGACTTATATTTAAGCTGCTTCCCTCTTGCAGGTGTCACGTGTTATTAACGTTCAAGACTCGCCACCCTAATTTAGGATCTTGTTTTTAATGTTAGAAAAACATGAACCACATTTAAATAATTTAAAAAGGATTCTTCTAGAACAATGTGTTTTCAAAATAGCTATAAATTTAAAGAGCGTTCTAATCCACTATCCACAAATATGAAATCCGAAACTTTAATTCATAGTCGCTACCCAAAACCTTCTAAACTCATTAATAATTTTCCAGATGACATCTTCGACTTAAGTCTTGTTTGCTTTTTATCAAACTACTCTCAACACCAATCCAGACAATTTTTTTTCTGTAAAAGGGAAAAAGCCTCCTGCCCCTTGGGCCTAAAGTATTTTTAATTAAGAGCCTCATCAAGAAAAAAGCGCTGTTAATATACGTGGTGCACCAGCGAGCGACGTATCGTATTTCAGACTCTTTTTTTCTCTTGTGGAAGAGTATTAACCCCATTCGTTTGACAACAAAAACACACCGGCCCGTCAACGGCCACATGTGTGACGAGGATGGAATTCGAATGGGTTTTTCTGAAAAGAGATGGGTTTGCGGGTAAAGTTCTGATTCAGTCAAAAGCCAAGCTTGAAGGGATTGAAACTCTGTAAAAAAAGTCAAAGAGAAAATTTCTGATGAATTGCTTTAGCGAACGCCACTGCTTTTGAAAATTTTTGCAAATTAAAAAAATGCGCAAAAGGGGTTTTTCAATTTGGGCCACTGGAATTGCGTGGCGGTAACATCTCTTAATTTTTGATCGATTTGATCTGATGTTATAGTCAATGGCCGAACAGTTTTTTTTGGAATACAATAATTTCCTAAAATCCTGCTTTTGAAATATATTAAACATTGATTTGTAACTGTTAGCCAAAGTGTCTGACCCGATACACCTCTGATTTTTCTAAAATCAAATTCCAAATTCTCCTGCACTTTGTGGGTGTCTCGGCCTATGATCTGACATTAGCACCAGTGGCGAAACAGGTTCTTTTAAAATGTAACAATTTCTTGAAATCCTGCTTTTCAAAAATATCGAAGGGAGGAAGTTTTCGAAAATCGGTTACTGCTTTTCAAATGCACGAAATGTGAAATTCTACTTAAAATTTGGAAATTCTTTTGTTATTATTTAGGGACACGAGCAATAAGGCTGAATATGTGTAGTTAAGCTGAGCCTGAATTCAGCGTACCTGAACCTCCGTTTGGGGTAAGTCGAATTGTCAGTTTCTAAATCAATATTAGGGCTGTTGCAATAGAGAGAAAAATCAATTCCAGACCTACAGGAATATGAGCAGTATATCTTTCGGGACTGTTTGCGCATATTTATGGCTGCTTCTGATGATTTGGAATTTTTTTTTTTCCTATTGGAACAGATATCATCTATACTGAGTGGATAAACGGGTAGTTTCTGGGTTTCCATGTAAATTTTTGGTAAAGATAAGCACCAATACGTTGATTCGTCGGCTCTTAACTCAGAGAATTAATGTAAACTGCACCATTCTTCAGTCTACCGACAACACGGGAAGAAATCCAATTGGCAAAACTTGACATTTGTGATCGACCCCACCTCTTAAACGCATATTACTCAACAAATCAAGAACTGCTATCAATTATAACGTGCTTTTAAACGCTGTTTTCACACCCAACTTCTGTGGACATGTGTTAGAGACATCTCTGTATCCAGCTTAACCCTGATTGGTGGACTGCACGTGGCTGACGGTTTTTTGTCACCTTCACTTATGTAATATGACACCGATGTGCACTTGTCTCCAAGTTTTGAGAGCAGGATAGAGGCATATCGGCCTCTCTGCCCCGTCTCTATTTTACATATTTTTGTTTAATCATTGAAAATTATTCTTTTTCCCTTTTTTTGGTAAGCACAGTTATCATTGCTTGGGGGTGGCGAATTTTGTCAATTAATTATCAAAAATGTCACGAATTATCGCCTTTTAAGAGGTATTTTTAGACCAAAAACCCCTGGCTTGTCGCACCGAATAAGACCTTGTACAACACGTGTTCCCCAGCGTAAAAAACCGAAATGGAAATAGCGTGAAAAAATGCTCCGTCTTTATTTTAACCAGCCCGTTTCATTTCTTATTTGTATATTATGAATTATCTGTATATTATTTCGAAAATACAGATGCGACGATATTCCGTGGTTTTTTAGTTGGGCGCGCGACCGTTTTTAGAATATTCGAAGCGGGAGACAATAGAAATGTGAAAGGGGCCTTTGAACACGTGTTAATTGGTACCAACTTTGGATTATCGAGATGTGAACTTTGCAGATATTGAATGACTAAGGTGCTTCACCACAAATTAAAAAAAAACTGACTTTTGAACATCTTTGAAATTCTTTTTAGTTTAATAAAATTTTACAATTTGTGTGTACAAAACCAGCGTTTATGTTCTTAGATTTGTCAGAAAGACAAAAACTCGGTCTTTATAGTCTTCATCTGCAGCGGCTCTAGTAAAGCATCAGTCACATAGATTGAATTTCATTTTAATGCCCTTTTTCTAGGAGCAAGTAGTGCAGTAACGCATTGCAGCTGCATTACTACATAAACTATTGTTTTTCAAGCGATTTTTTACGTGGTGGAACATGGGGGTCGTTGTGTTTAGTTAGACGTTTCTGGTTCTTTTGTGAGTTAGTTTGCACGTTTAATGAAGATAAACATTGGGGTCAAACTTTATTTGCCTTGTCCGGTTTACAAAAAACAAATCAATTTTTGTAAATTTATTTATTGTCTCAATATGGTCGGTAATAACTTTAGTCTTGTTGTACTTACACCTTACACTTACGTCATAATAATTTACAAAATTAAAATACCATTCTTGATGTATAAAAATTCAACACTTACAAAACTAGCCTTACAAAATGTATATGATTATGTTCATCGCTTTGATGGGAATCTTTGGTCATGAGGAGAATCACTCATTTAGACTTTTTCTGTAAAAAATTAATCGTTAAAACACACTAAAATTTAATGGACAATAATGTTTTTAAACTGAGCCTAAGTGTCCATAGTTGTTTCAGAATAATGAATTTTATATGTGCTTTTGTGTTTGTTGCTTTATGTGTTTGTGTTTCTTCGTATTTTTAGTAAGTGTTTCGTGAATTTTTTTCAATACTTACCAATGGTCTGTCTTTACTGTAAGCTTCCCTGCAGGTGTTAACGGCGGTCCAAGGATTAATAAACTTGCATTCACAATCCAGTCCTTGTTCCACGGTCATCAACTCATCAACGATGTTTAAGGCTGCTACCTGTGCGAATTGCTTTTGATCAGCGTCCTTCAGAGTCAGGAAGTTTTCGTTTACGAAAGTAGTTCCGCGGTTCTGGAAACGAAAATTAATTAGTATATTTCGTTAGAAAATTCCTTTTAAGCACTTTATAGCCGTTAGTTGATACAGAATTAGCTACTCAATAATTTGCCGTTTTGAGAATAAGTAAATTCCCAGTTGCCTTGGAGATAAATAAGCTCAATTCAAGTAAGTCGAGAATAGAAATTTCTATGAATATCGATATGACTCTGTGCATAATATGATCAAAAAACTTATTTTCCAGTAAAGAAATAATCGAAATCGAACTAACGTAAAATTTAGGTAGGAAAACTCTTTTGTAGTAATTTCTAGAAAATCTTCAATGGTTCAAGTAAATTAAAAAATTCCCCATTTTTGCATCTGATTGTTGAGTAGAAAAATTCATAACAGGGAATGTTCTATAAAAATTCAGTACATCAAGAAAACAGTTCAAATTTTGTCTGCTTAAATTTTCATTTTCTCTCCCTGTTCGTAGAGTGTCATGATGCAAAACATTCATTTACATATAACCATCATTTTCTCACACTCGTTCTTAAATGGAGACAAAAGATATAAGATAGGCGTTGATAGCATCTTGAGCCTCCCTTACTGCTTTAAGAAGCAGGGCTAGCTTTTGTCTTCGTTTATATTCATATAAAAACAAAAAAGGTTATACGATGCAAAGCACGTGGCGCTGAATATAGTTCATGATCTTAACACAGTGGTGCCTAATAACAATTTTAACAGTAAAAGCAGGAAATTTTCTAATATGCCGTATTTAAATACCGGGATCTTCTATGGTTTTGGAAAAATAAAACTTACGTGCAAAGTAAAGTCGACACAGTAATCGTCATAGCTCAGATCCCGATGCAGGTCAGAACTACCTCTTGGGTGCTTCTTAGCTTGAGATAGGGTGAACACGTTCTGAGAGTTGAATCCGATGACGTCTTTAGTTTTCTTCGAGTCTTTCATTGTAAGGCTGGGTAAAGCAGTGAAGAGGTTAAGGGAAATTTGGCGGTTAGTAAAAGTGTACGCCAATGCCTTTTGTAGCTGGAAAAAGAAGCGGTATTTGAAGCCTTTTATTTTCGAAAACTGGACGCATCTCTCAAGTAGTTTTTAATAATTTTTTCTTTTTTTGGAAAATGTGTAATTTCTTACCGCATAGAATTTGCCCACTTTGCAGGAACCTTCATTGAGCACAATAATGGATTTCAACGAATTAGCCCTGTAGTGATAGTGGTAGGCGTCGTTGTAGGTTTCAGTCTTCAGATTCAATCCAGTAGCGAGACCCAAATCATGTACAATGGTCTTCAATTCTTCAGCGAATTCCTTGATCTAAATGCACAGAAATTATGGTTAGTTCCAAGTGGTAGGCATGGATAGGATTCTGACCTGTGGATTTGGGATGACTTTGGTATCGTATATACTTGGAGGTTCTTCGCCGAATTTCAAAACTGGGGGCTTGCCTGTAAAGGTCAGTTTTCCGTTCACAGTCACGTGACTGGGCCATTGGTTCTGACCACCGTAAGTTATCAAATGATACTCAATGTCTCTGTAAAAATATCACTGAAGAAAGTTTTTAATGGAAATTGTGATTACTCACTTTACACCCTTACTGCGTAAATCAGCAGTAATTTCGGCAACAAGCAAGGTTCCTAGTTTTTCGTAGAGTTTCTGATTTCCTGAAGTAGTTTCAACGATGATGACAATATCAGCAGATTTTCCAGGCAGTTTCACGCTGAATTGGTCTCCTACATTATAGGGCTTATCCCCGTTGGTGCATTGAACTATGTAGAGAAAGTAAAAATTAAAAGATTCAATCACTAAACATCTCCCGTACCTAAGTTATCTGGAACATGAACTGGAATATTCCTATCTTGGCAGGCAGCTACATAGGCTTTGGCAATCGCCTGTTCAGTATCTTTCACATTAGAAGCCAGACCAAGGGCGCAAGCAGTTTTAAAGTTTTCTACTGGAACGAAGGGATAGCACAGTCTAAGAGTTGATTCCCAGCTGAAGAGTTTGTTGCAAGACTGGTTTTCTTTTACCTAACGAATTATTAAATTAAATTTTGCTTAAAGAGCAAAGAAAAATAATATGTCTTTAGACGATCATATAATGGAGGTTATTATTCGCGAAAATCTTGACGTCACTAGCGAAGCGAATGGCAGAACACTATCGAGCGTGAATGATCAACTCATTATTCATGGTCGATAGTATTTGTGGCGTTGTGAGGTCTATCAGGCCTTATTGTGTGTTTAAAAACAAAGCTGTGGATAACGCTATATCCTTACCTCATCGTGTTTAGCTATAGTAATGTCAGCGCAGGAAGTGGCAAGTTTGTAAGCGTTGACAAATTGCGCTTCAGCAGTGACGATCTTTCCATTAGGGACGGTGAAATCATCAAAAGGCTCGTTGTTTCCGTTTCCGAGAAGACCTCTGATTTGACCGTGATAGAAACCGGATACTCTCACCACACAACCAATTAGGTCTGGTGGACATTCAACCAAAACTCCCGCGGTGGTGACAAGGGTGATGGTTTCGTAATTTCTGTAAGCTGCCAGGGTTGGTTCACGGCGTGGTAAATCGACCACCTCTGTAATAGAAAAAGGGGCTGTAATTTGACGGGAGAACGAAGAAAACTGTTAAAGATGAGAGAGAAGAAAAGTGACTTTATTCATACATAGTCTTTTTCGAGTTTCAAATCTATTTTAGTTCTTACTCTGACCAAATCTAGGGTGTAATTTTAAAGAAATAGTGAGGGTATTTCATTATAAACTTACTATCATTGGCTTTAACCTTTCCTCCTTGCAACAATGTTACGGATCCACTTTCGTCAGATAAAGTAATGGAAGCCAAATGACCATCCTTGTAAGATCCAGCCACTGTGAAGTTACCATTAACTGCATCCCTTGCGAACAAGTAGTTGCATTTTCCAGGGAATGTGATGTGTTTGCCGTCGAAGGTGAAGATGTGCTGTCCTTGGATGACCAAACCGAACACTAAAAAGAAAAAAATAGTCCATTAAAACTCAAAAACTACTAGTAGAAAAATTCTTCGCTTTCAGCTTACAACTTACATGGGAATGGTGGGATTAAGTTTCTAGGCTTGTTTACTAGAGTCAACAAGAGTTTTCCAACTTCACTGGTCACCTCCTGATCGAAGAGGTAATGAACAGGGGAAAATTTGATGGCAACAAGACGTGGCAGGTTTTTCAGATAGCTCAAAGGCAGAATATTGTTAGTATCCAGTTTGCTTCCGGGAATGCGGTGGGTGCCCTCTGTGGTGACCAAACTGACCAGTTTCTTCACGATCAGGGCTATTCTCTGGGCTATTTTTTCTAGGGCTGCTAGGTCGTCCACATCTTTGTTTTGAAGTTTCTAGATTAAGACATCACAAATAATGAGATTGGTCTGGAAAAACAAAAATAGCTAGAAATACCTGTTCTGCGTAGTTGGCAATAGAGTCCAAGAGAATTCCGACATCTTCTTTGATAATGAATTCTGGTGAAATGATATCTTTGATTGTGTTGAAGATTTCCCTTAATGAGCTGATGAGTGCTTCACTGGTTGGTAAGTTCTGCTTGATGAACTGAAACAAAAATCGCATTATAGTCTTTTCACTGCTGCGGTTCATAAACTTCACTCACCTGATCGTATTCACTCTTCACTCTTTCCAAATAAGGTGAAGCCTTGACCTCATTAATCACCTTGGTCACAACTCCTTTAATATTCTCATACGAGTTCTCATATACCTTGTACACGAGCTTTCCAACATCCTGGAATAACTCTCCAAAGGTGGTGGCCAATTCTTGCAACTCCGGCTGGTATTTCTCCAAAATTTCAGATGCTTTGGCAAGAATACCTAGAGCGATATCCAGAACTATTTCTAGAGATTCTTTGACTTCCTTCAGTATTTTGGAACTCAGTTCTTTGAGCTGCGGGATGAGTTTCTTTTCAATGACGTCGATGACCCCTTGGAAATTCTTTTGGAGCACTACAGTGGCCTCTTCGATGTGCTGACTGAGCTTTTCGAAAATTGTAGAGAACGCTTTAATGGCAGAGCGCAGCACTTGGCGTATTGCTTCTCCTAAGGCCTGAATACTCTTATTTTGGAGTGGTACTCCAAGAGCTTGATATTTCAGGTTGGTGATTGATTGTATTTATTTAGATAGCGAAAAAGGCAATTCGCAACTTGCAACCCATCAATACAATACTACACTCAAGAACTATTCAAAATCAAGGAAGAAATTCTGAGCGACAAGGCCTGAATACTCTTGTACAGTAATATAATCAATCACCAACCTGAAATATCAAACTTTTTAAGTACCTCTCCAATTCCTCGGGCCCTCGTCTTGATCTCCTCCGCCCATTCTTTGCCGACGCCTTCCAAACCATTCAGAAACACAATAGAGCGGTCTTTGAGGTTCTTCAGCAAGTCTTGAATAGCTTTGGAGTCGACCTTGTGTTCGGATTTCAGGAAATTGGCTTCGTCTAGCTTGACTGTTGCGTAGAAGAGGTTGATTTTAGAGCCTCCATTTTGTCTGTCTGCGCGTATGTCCGCTACTTGACCAGGGATGAATCCGGCGTTAAGGAGGAGCTTCTTGTTAGCATCGTCTGGAAGGAGATTCGAGTTATCGTTATTTGTATTCACGCATTGAATTATGAACTTTTCAAAGAAATAGGGTAATTGCATATATAGGGTGTTTCAACCAAGCGGGGTTGTTCCGTAAATCCGTTAGCATTAGAGATAGGAAAGAGTGGAGTGCTGAAAACATGTACAAGGTGTTTTGAGAAAGTATGGCCGGCCTGGTTCGGCACATTTTGACCACTCCGCTCAATACGCAGGACGTCACTGGCATATCTCAATATGTTGAAGAGCGGAAAATTTTTCACGTAATTCACTTAGTACATCACTGATTTTATTGTACTCAAATGCAAAATTGTTCAAATTTTAGAAAACGTTTCCACTGCTTAACTTGCGCTAGATCATTGGCATATCATAGCAAAATCATTAGCGTCCTTTAAGATCCAGCAAATATTTGAATCTTCCATTTGAAATTTTTTCTTTATCTTTGGTTTTTATTGAATTCTTGATGCCCCTGGTCTGTTTTTACCGGATTCAAACGCTCTCAAATTAGAGCTGGCCCCTGCTGTTATCAGCGTACAATATGTCAATGGCGTTGCATTTTTTTAGAAACCAGTGGCGTGTTTTTTTTTCGGAGTTTCACAAATTTCGCTTCTCCTTTCACATTTTCATGATTTTAAATTTAGTATACGAACGTCCCTGATTTTATTTCGAATCGTTTAGAACACTCGAAATGATGATCTTTTAATAGTTTCAAAAACCAGAGGTCTATTGAGTTTCTCAAAACATTGAGAAATTTTCCAAATTTATAAGACGAAAAGCGATAAATCGAAAAATTTGTTAAAATTTGAAAATGCGCTCTGCACTAACTCCTTTTATTTATTATTATTTTTTTTAATTTATTTAACTTTTTATCTATCTCAGAAGCTACAAGCAATATGGGACAACTTCGCTTATCTGGAACACCTTGTATAGAAACTTCCTGTTCTTCCTTGTACTTACTCTTTGCCCAAGCAGTGTATGTCAATGTGTTGTAATTTTTGATCTCCAGCCTGCTGACTAAAGGATTGTTATCGTAGGAGGAAACTTCAGATTCAATGATTTGGTCGGTTTCTGTGATGTGAATTTTGTGAATGCCTTTGAAAATGACGGTATTGAAGAGCTTGATCAATCCAGAGATCTCTTGCGGGGACCATTTGTGAGAGATAACGTTCTCGCACTTGGCTTGACCTACATTAATGTTCAATTTGTTCTCGTAGCTAAATTCCTGCAAACAATAATTTCCCAAATGGAGATTAAATTTAAAAAAAAACACCAGAGAACATTTTTGTACCTTCTTGATTTTGTCTCCAGAAATCACCTCAGATCCTTGAATATCAAGACCAAATCCTTTGCTCTGAAGAGAATACGTGATGGTGGACAATCCCTTTGTTTTAGAATCCAATTCAAGAGTGACGGCCTTCTTGGCAGATAAAACCAACTTCTGGTTGTCTTGGGTGAATACGTCTAATTCTACAGAAATGTCTAGTTTTCCATTAAAGGGGGTGCCATCCCTGATAGCTGTGAAGGAGCCTGAAAGGGGCTTGCGTAAACCTGGATAAGAAAGCTTGGCTTCTCCCTTGACTTTTCCTTTATTGTCCACATCTAGCAACCAAGTAGCAGCGGTCTTCTTGCTGGGCTGATTGCGTTTGTCCAGATAGAAAGAGATTTCACCGCTGGAGGTACCGCCCTCTCTGAAATTCTTAAGGGGGACGATTTTGCCTTCTAAAGCTACGATTCTCTTGGGGGTGCTCAAGCTAATTGCAGCGTCGTTTGGATGCAGGTAGAAGCTGTATTGGTATTTGCTGTTTTCTTGGTTCTGAAAATGGGCGTCCACGGTGTGGTCAATCAACCATCCTTTCCTCACTGTTACGGTTTTGAGACCGAATTCGTGCTGGAGCCCCAATTTGCGCAGATCTAGGTTGATCTCCAATATTTGGTTAAAGTTGTCGGCGTCTGTAGGAGAAATTTTTGCATTGGGGGACAACTATGAGCTCGTAAGCTCTACTCACCATTTTTATCGACTTTGTTTTCGATCTCAACGTAAGCGCACTCCTTCTTCTGTTCACAGTACGATCCCTGCACCTTAAAGTGCTTGTTAGTAACCTTAAACTCGGTATCCAGAGCTCTTTCTCCCAAGGTGGCATCAAAGGAAATCCTTACTCCCTCTTCGTGGTCTTTAGCCTGCTCGAACTTATCAAAAATGTATTTAAAGTGCCCAGTCCTGGCTTCTTCCTTCACTTTCAGACTTCCGCTTCCATCCACAATGTATTTGCCATTCTCGTCTTTAGCTGCATAGGACCATGTGCCAGAAATGTAGTTCTTTCCAGCGGTCTTGATGGTGATGATGATTTTCTGAGCATTGCTTTCTCCACTGCTGTGAGCATCCAAGGTGATCTTGTTGAAGTTGAGGGAAGGAGAGTGGAGTTGCCCTTTTACGATGATCTTTTGAAGGTTTTCCACGTTAATGTCGAGTGAAGCGTCCAAGAGGAAGGTGGTTTCCTCATTGACGACTTTCAACTCAGCTGAAAATTTGCTCATTAAAGACGTTGTTAGGCACATAACAATTGTATTTAGCTTACCACCGAAATGTTTATCGCTAATCCTGTTTGCCTTAGCATAGAATTGCCTCAGTTTTCCGTCAGATCCAGTAAACTTTATGTTAATCACCGGACTCAAATCGCTCAATTCCAACTCGTTTTCGATCTTCCAGTTCTTGCTGTCCACGGCCAAATCTATGGTTGAAACGATTTCTTTGTAGTCCTTAGTCGCTCTAGTGTTCACCTCCAATTTATTGTTTTTGTACCCTTCGAAGGGCGTCTGCAGACCTGCGACTATCTTGTATTGATGGTTAGAGCCACGCTCCAGAGAAAAATCTCCCTTTAGGGTCTGGTCTTTTCCGTAGGTGACTGATGCAGACCCTGAAGCTCCATGTTGTTGTTCCTTAACATTGTAACTGGCTTCCACAGCAATTGGATCGACTTGGTTGACTGCGAAATTGCCCTTAATTATGCCCGTTACAAGACCAACCTGTACGTTGCCGTTAGATTTTAAGTCCAATATGCTGCCTTTGGAGTTGGTTGCTTGTGCGTTGACTTGTCCTTGAATTTGGAAAGGCACATCAGGTTTCCCTTTAACTAAAGCACCGCTCAAATCAACACTCAATGTCTTGAGGCTCTCTGCAGTTGTCGCTAATTGGACGTTCAAACTTCCTTTCTTAGTCTCCGGACTCAAGCTGTGACTTCCTTTCACGTTCAAAGTATTCGCAGATCCATAGCTGGTGCGCACCTCATACTGAGCAGTCAATCCCTTTTTGCATTTGCTCTCTATATGGAGTTCTAAGGGGTCCTTCAGAACGCTTCCATGATGCTTGCTGGTCCAGCTCAGCTGATGCTCTTCCCCTTGTTTATCAGTCTTCAGAGAAAAGTCTGAAATTATATTCTTGCCGTTTCCATCTTCAGCAGATAAGTTCAACTCAGCATCGATGATTCCCTCTTTGATGTTGGTATTCTTTAGTGAAGTTTTGAAAGTCAATTTGTAGCCTGGAGCGTTCTTGTTCTTCCTGTATTCCAAGCTACCGTGGGATTGGCTTGTGATAAGGTCATTTTGGAATTGTCTGTCGTGATTGATTCTGGAGAGGAAGTACCTATCTTCTGGAAAGATGTGGGTCATTAAGTTCTAATAGTGAAAGATCAGCGACATTTCAAAATTATTCATTTTTAGTTTTTTGGAAACCGTTAGAAATCTAAACTGTGTTAAATGGAGTTAAACTTGTACCTTTATGAAATTTTTGGTAAAAACAATGTCGTTAGAACATCTAACTAAATGGTCCAAGAATCATGAAAGTGTTATTTTAAAAGACACTTCTTTTTTGTAATTTTCCTGAAAAACCGGGTGAATCAATACTTTAAGTGAACAGAATCGATCCAAATTTGATGGACATAAGGTATTTAGTAGTTCTAACATATAGTTAAAATACGAAGATTTAATGTCCATATTGAAGGACACTTCACTCTTACTCTTTACCTGATAAACGCAATTGAAAAACTACTTTGAGTGACCAATATTTTCTCGCTGCTTACGTAATCGAAGAAAAAGAAATTTAATGCTATAGCAAAGAGCACTCAAACTCACCTGGCAGAGTGATTTCCAGTTCCCCATCAAGTTTTTGAGAGCTCTGTCCTCCAGTTCGAGACCCCTTAACATTAACCTCCAAAGGATACCCAGCAATATTCAATTTGTTCCTCGAATCCAGGCTCGTCTCCGACATTTTGTTTTGAGTGCTCAGAAAGATCTTCAAATTCTTGTCCTTGTGGTAAGAAGGATAAAGATTGATAGTTACATCGAAGACTTGAATGGGCTGAATCGTGAATGTAGTGTCAGCCTTGATTTGCCTCTTTCCTCCTTGAACATCAATGAGGATGTCGCCATTTCCCACTCCATTATTTGCATGGAGTTGCCCACTGACAGTAAAAGAACCCTTGATGTTGATTTTCACGCTTCCATTAGCACTTCCCTTGCGATTAGCCTTTAGGAAACTGTCCAGAAAAGGCTCACTTCCAGAAGTGATTTTAGCATGAGTGTCTATTTCCTCTGGGTTTAGCCTTAGGGCCACGCTGACTTTGATGGGAGCTGCCTGAGAGGGCACGTGCACCGTCAATTCGGCCCCAACATCCATGTTTTGGGGCTTAATGTTGTGAGTCACTTTACCCTCAAGTTCAAATTTTTTTCCGTTTAACTCTAAACTTTGATAAATTTTACTCTCTTCATTGGGCAACACTTGTCTCTTGGATTTGAGCTCGAATTTGTTGTCCAACCCCCAAATTTCAAATTCTACCTCAAAATCACCCAAAGTCTTCTCGTTGATTTTAGCTTCAAGCTCTGAACCCAACTTCAATTCTCCATACTGGATATTGACGTCGTAATCCAGAGTTTTGGGGGTGTGTTCCAGTTCAAACTTTCCATCAACCCCCAGAAGAGGATAGGTGAGGCTGTTCTTGGTTTCAAAACGGAAATCTGTAGGGTCTTTGTACTTGTTTACCAAGCTGGAGGTGAGGGTCAAAATGGCTGTTTTGGAATTCAAGTCAGCCCCATGGATCAGCTGGAGTGTGGCATCGTAATGAGATGGTTGCTTCTTCAGTTCTCCCTTCAGATTAAAGTTTGCGTGCTTGTTGATACTGTTCTGGACTTTAACGTTGAACTTAATGAGGTCGCTTAGTAGCTGCAAACGTCCTGAAACATTCAATGAGGTCAGATTCATTTTTGAAATTTCCTCAAAATAATCTTACCTTGAAGCCTAAGACTTTGCGCTCCACTGGAAAGCGTTATGTCGCTGAAATAAACCCCCTCAGAATCTCTGCCCAAGTTTCCATTGATGATGCCCTGGTTTTGAGCATCTGCGATCTTTAAATTTTGGAAGCTATATTTGATGTTTTGTCCGCTTTGCTCAACGACCACTTGACCATCAATCGCAATGGGGAGGGGCTGTTGCCCCTGGGGTGTTTTGTATTCCAGGATGGGCTTGTAGGCTGCCTTTTCAGGGGTGCCTGAGATCGAGACTCCAGCTTTGCCGTAGTACTCATTTTGGTCGAGACTCAGCTGTGAATTGAAGAACCAGGAATATAGAGAACTTCACAGTTGGAATGAAAATTATGGGAGTGTGGGTTAAATTGGAAATTAAATTGTCTGGAAAACCTCTCTGGTTTGATTTCGGTACTCTTTGAAAGTTTAAAATTTCGAAAAATTTTGAAGAACGTTTTTATCTTAAGCCGGGCTCCTCGGCGAAGTGGCAGAAATTCAACAATTTTCAAGTCTTAAATCACCGAAAGTGAAACTTCATTACTTAATCACCCTTTTTAGAAATGCCCCTGATTTTCGACACTTAAATTGGATACTTTTAGGCGAAACTCACGTATTAAAGAGCAAAAAATTTAGTAAAATTTTGAATTCCTCAATGGCGTACTTAGAACTTGTGGATCCTTGTCTCGACATTTTAAAGAGTTTAGCAGGTTTTTGGCTTGAAATCTAGATTTTCAGTGGCGTATCCCAAAATTTCCAAAGCGAGGAATATTTTTCAAAAAGTCCTCTATAAGATTTGGATAATATTTGAGGCCCAACTTGAGTTTCAGGGTCGGCATCTTGTTAGTCGGTATCTCAGTAAACCTCACGTAATTATGGGGAATATCTCAGTGCGGTAATTTTGGCTTTTCTGGACTCCAGAAGCTGGTTGAAAACTGTGTATATTTCTTGGAAATTTTGGGGAATGCCCAAGTTCGAAAACTATATTTTCAGAGTGATCAAATCGCTTGAAAATTCCTTCAATTTATCTTCAATTCCGCTGGATATCTGAGTTCCAAAGACTGTCTTTTCTGGCTCGCAAAATCCGTGGAGAATTTCAAAAAACACACAAAATCAAATCCAAATTTGGTTTTGAATTTATCGCAAAATTTCGCTGTTTTGCGTTTCAACGACAGTTAAATGTTAAATATAATAAAAAAATTTATTAAAAAAATTCAACTAAACCGGACTTACCTTGACCAAGAGCGATTTCTCCACGTTAGTGGATACAATCCTGGCTTCAGCCAAAGCAGTTTTTCCCGGGGCATTAAATGTAGCCTTAATGTACTTCTCTGGAGCAGATTCCAGCTGTAAATCTACAACAACTTTCTTCTGCTGGTTCTTTCCAATAGTCTCGAACACGAAGTCTGCATGAGTTTGTTTATACGAATTCCTAATACTGTACTCCAAAACATCGTCATTCTCAATGGTAACTGCAACTTTGGCATCTCCAGCCAATGGGAATGGAAGAAGCGGGATTTGATTTCCTTCCAAATTCGGTCCGTTGACTTCAGCGCAGAAGGTCAATCCGATGAATGGACTCAGTTGATCCAGACAGATAGAGAAGTCTTTGACTTGAGTGAATTTGAGCGGAGAGTCCTCCTCGCGCACTCCTTGCTCTCTGGTGACGAAAACGATTTCATGATTAGCAGAAATGAGCTTTTGTTCTTGAACTGGAAGGCCCAATTTCAAGTCGAAGCCGGAAGCTTTGTCCCAGGTAACCTTCAAGTCGGTCCCAGTGGAGGTGTACAAGGTGGAAATAACTTTCAGGCCGTTTTCGACCACTAAAGCATCCAAACTGAGGCGTGTGTTCACTTCAATGTTGGCACTGGGGATGATTTTAGCTCGAAATTCTCCCTTATCGGGATTGTTGATGATTTCGCGCAAGTCGATGTTACCCTCAGTTTTAACTTGAATGTTGGCTGAACCTTCAGCTGCTAAGCGGAGAGGGAAACCGAGTGAGGTGGGGTAGTCGATTTCGGCGTTGAGGAAGTTCATGTTGCGACGGCATGTTTCCTGGAATAAAAGATGCTCAAGTGAGTTTCTGTGGCTTAGGATAACAAACGAAAGGTGTTACTAGGATGCATACAACACTACTTTATAATGATTTTAGTGTTATAAAATGTAAAATCAAAATCTCACCTCGAATCGTTGCAGCTTATCCAATCCCTTGCTAAATTTAGCAATTATATCGTCAATAATGGCCTCAGGCTTCAACTTGGACTCCTGGTTCACATTGAAGAAAAATATTTCCGATCCAAAAGCTTTCAAGCTGATATCCAAATCCAAATCTTTGTTCAACTCGTTGGTCTTGATTTGTACTTGCTTCGCAATATGGTCGATCTCAGCTTTAGAAACATCCCTCCTGCTTCTCTGCAACGTGGTCTCCAACTTCCGCTGAAGATATTCCGCTATTTTTGAATAAGTCGATTTTCCCTCTTTAACAATATCAGGCAGAATTGCTGGCCTTAACACTCCCTTCGGTCCGAAGTAGTGCTCGATCAATCGGTCCAAATTCTCCTGCCTGGTCTCAATTTCTAGGAAGTTCAAGCTGTGTCCGAAAATTTCGGTGGTCAAGTTCAAAGTGGTCGATCTGGGTAGCCAGGAATTTTGGGAGTAAATCACGTTGGTTTCAGTGGAGGCGGCCAACCCCAGGGAGTCTACTGCGTAGGAAAATTCTCCACTGAAGGAGTATTTGCGAGGGTCGATGGGGAAGCTTTTCTTAACGCTGAAGCCAAGGAATTGTTTGGCGAGAGCTTTATCTGGGTTGGCAGAAGCGTGGAGTGCTCGGATATGGGAGGAGATGAAGCCACCTACTTGGATACTGGATTCCTTGGTGAGGAGGGTCTTCACTGCGTTCCCTGTGGAGGACGAATTTTACTTGAACTCGCATGATGAATTTTTAGCATATTTCGTTAATCCATTTGTACGCGCTCTCTAACTTTGTCTATTTAAACTCTTATTAGCAACCACTGTTCGTATCAGCTATGAATTAAATCTAATTTTAAATGCTCCACAACAACTAACCATCTTTTTCTAATGCACTCTCTTACATAGAAACAGAAGGTATAACTTATATGCTAATTACATCCAGAGCCCTCTTTACTATTAAGGGAAGTAGGATCAGTACTATACATCAACGCTAATATAATAGACAAAGAGAGCTATATGATGCAAGATAGGTGGCGCTGAACATATCTTGATGGCATTGAGACAGTGGTGGCAAATTTTGTTTAAATAGTAAAAGCAAAATTTTTTCGTATGCTGATCTTCACAAATTTATACAAATTCGGGGAAGTGCGGAGATTATTGTTCATGAGTAGAAAATCTCGATATCGCAACTATCAACCACTAATGCCATCTCAACTTTCCAACTTGATACGTACCAGTTTTGGCATTTGGACACTGAGCCACAACCAAATACGCCTTGATTCTCACTTCTGAGTCTTGCTGCACATCTTGTAAAATCTGAAGAGCGCTGGTCCTCAATTTGTCCTTGCACGAGTCGGACAAATACGCTTCCAGGGCTGCAACTCGAATTCTAAAGAAGGTAAAATTACATTTTTCGAATCAATACACATTTAGAAAATTACTGACCTATTGGCAAGATTCTTGTTCTGAGCCAGAGTTATAACTTTAGCCACAACACTGTCACTCAAATGCTTGATATTAGCCAAAGCTTTGAGGGCAAAAACTGCGTCATTTTCTTGCTCTCTGTTGCTGAGTTTGGGACTGATTTTGCTCAAGAGTTTGGTAGTCAGAGCTTTCAGTTCGGCGTTGTTTTCGCAACTATGTTGTTGGCAGAAACGCCCTGCGAGGTTCCCAATGCCGAGGTAAGCTTCACGTGGCAGTTGAGGAGTGTTCAGTAAGTGCTATTAAATAACAAGTTATTCAATTGAATATTTGATTTGAAAAATGAATTACAGTGGCGGCTTTTAAAGATCCTTCAGTAGCATGCCTAAGTACGTTCAAGCTGAGGAGTACGAGTTTTGAGTCAAATTCGTCCAGTTGTTTCTTGTCCAAAAGCTCCAAGAGGGCTTCGACGGTTTCACCATTACCAGCCCTAAGAAGGGCGTCCAAGTAGATGCGCTTAGCTGAGTCCTTGTCTCCAACACCTAAACGCAATAGCTTGGAGGGTATTCCTAAGAAATTCTTAATTACTTACCAACTCCTCCTTTAACCTGATTGTACGCAGTCAACAGATTGGTCTTGCTGCTAACTCTCACGATTTTCAACAAGTTAAGAAACTCCTTTGCAGTGTTTTCTCCCACGACTAAGTCGATGGTTTTGGCCACCTCTTTGACTGCATTAAGGATGACTGTTGCACTCGTGGTTGGAGACACCACTGGATGGGGGTTTTCGAAGATGATTGACCTATAGTATTCCGTAAATTTATGAACCATCAATTTTTGAAAGTTTTAGAGCTTTTCTTACTTTGGTTTTGACACTGGTGCTTGAGGAGACTCCTTGGAAGTCCCACTGAGGTGCAACTTGCTGACAATTTGAGCTTTGGCCCCATTTTTGCCAACAGAGAAGGGTACATAGAGGTAATCTTCAGTCACAGTGGCTTGGTCTAAAACTCCGTTTTTGACCTTCAAAACGGCACTGTAGTCCCCGTTTAATAAGGGGCTAGATTTGATTTCGCTGTTCAGATTGAGGACGGTTGAGAGGAAGTCTTGCCGGATGTGTTCTCTGAAGGACAAATTTCGATTACAGATAGAGATTTTTTCTTAAAGAAAACTCACCGGTAGGAGCAACGATTGAGGCTCCTGCTCTTCCTGATGACAACCAAATTTCCTTCTTTATGCGATACTTGTTCAGTGGGACATCTTCCAAAAACATCAGTTTCGTAGTTGGATGTCAGCGACGCCTGGAACATTGAGGCTATTGCTCTTTTCACGTTAATGGAATTCTGGTTGTCTCCATCCACAACGCAAACGCTGTCCTCGAGCAGCCCATCACGGTTGTTAATTCTTATGGGCTTTTCGATGTCAGGAATTGCACCGAATTTCTGCACAAAAAAGTAATTTGTTCTAGATACACCAACTGAATGTTAAGAATTAGGTACCTTTCCATTTGATCCAGATATCTGCACATTCTTTAGCCGAATCAATTGGTTACAGTCTGGAAGTTGGGTCAATAATACATTGGCCTTCAATTCAGTGCCAGTGGCCTGTCCTTCTGCAGACGACAGAGAAATGTCGATTTTGCCCTCGTAAGAGTATTTGTACGTGGTTCCTACTGCGTACTTGAAGGTTTGGGCCGCTGCAAAGTCAATGGGAGGGGTGAATTGCAGGTTTTTGATCGGTTTTGAGGAGCCAACTTACCTCCGCTTTTGCATCCTGTCCGGCAGGTTTCTGGAAAAAAAGAAAAAAAAGATATGTAATAGGGTGGATTTAATAAGAAAACTGAGAGGGACGAATATCTTTTTAGGTTACTGAGAAATCTCCCTCCGCCACTGTTTATTATTCATTCAAGTTGCAAATTTTACGATTTTTGCGCAATACTTAGGAAAATATTCATCAAGAAGTCCATAGGCGTAGATGGTCTTTTTGAATTATTACAATTTTTTAGAATTTCTTTTTTTCTACTTCAAGGCTTTGATTTATCGTCTGATTAAATGCACTCTCTCCGCTCTTGTGCGCTGCCCATTCAAGTTGCAAATTTCATTATTTGTGGGCAATACTTGGGAGGATATTCATTCTGAAATCCATGGGAGTAGATGGCTTTTTTGAATTATTACAATTTTTTAGAATTTCTTTTCTAACTACTTCAAGGCTTTAGTTTGTCGTCTGGTTAAATGCACTCTCTCCAACCTTGCTCTCTATCCGTTCAACTTACAAATTTTACCATTTATGCACAATACTTAGGAGAATATTCACTTTGAAATTCATTAGCGTACATTATTTATTCCAATTATAATTTGTTGAAGATCCTTTCCCCTCAAGGCAAGGCTTTGATTTTTCGTGTTTAATTCGCACTTTCTCCGGCACTGTTCTGAAATTCATTAATCTAGGTGGATGGATTGTTGAAATTTCGACAAACCCATATGCTTATTTTGGGACCATGTGGGCATTATCCGGATTCCAAGTTTCTAAAAGTTTCCTTTATGAAACTTTTCCCGTTAAATCTCAAACTCGCTCGTATTCACTTAATAATTTAAAATCTAGGAGACAAGGAACATGTTGGATTCCCACACACATAGCCATGTTTCCTAATCCATTCTGCGAGTTATTCAGAATGATTCTCGTTCAACGTTAATTGTTTCAGATCTTAAAGTGTCTATTTGTATATGGCAAGAAAGCATGTAGTTTAACATACCTTTTACACACTTGCACCGCTTTACCCTATTAAGTTCTGCTGGGAAATGCCTATTATTTCAATTATTTTAAGTGGATAATGGCGTTTTACTTTATGGGATCGTTTATTGTCGTATCATTGCCTGACAAGGAACAAAGCGCTTATTTTCTATGGGGTACCGATCTTTTTGTTTAGCTCAGGGTTAAAATAATGAACCAGATGATGAAAAAGGAAAGGTCCTGGTCGTCAAACTCCACTAGACGAAAAGGTTGGTTTTATCGCTTGACCCAGTGGAATTTAAGCAAGTTCATGACCCAACTACAGCAAAATATTATCAAGTGATAACATTCTAAGAATAACTGAGTAATTTTGTAATAAAGACTATCTCTTTGGCGGACTATCTATAATTGCAATGTTTTGACCTTTAGTCGATAAGAAGTCGTCGATTCGCAAAAATTAAGAGTTATTTGTCTGAAAGATTTGACTAATATTGGGTCTTGTCGCACACTCAAGGAGAGCTTGATGTAAGGCTGATAGTAAGGTGAAAAGAAATCTCTAATTACACGTATAATTAAAAAGATGTGGTGAATTAAATTCGTCTGAGAAAGTAACATTTTTTTCACGGGTGCGCCGAAGAGTGCGCAAACCAAAACACTCCTAAGAATGATCAGCTTTTTAAGGAAAACTTCGGCAATTTGTCCCCAAATTTCAATAGTTCAAAAAGTTTCGTTTATGACGTTTCATTTTGTTATTAACCAAAGCCATATGGAGTAATTAACTAAAATACCTCATCTCAGAAAAAGACAAAGAAAAATCTCTAATTTTGTCTGTTTAAACTATTATTTGCCACCACTATTCGTGTCGATCTAAAACTTAAACTTGCTGTTACTCCTTTGTAGCATACAACTATCCTTTTTGGTTGCACACGCTTACTGAAAAACAAAATATACCGTAGGTGTCTTTTGAACCTAGGGCCTACTTTGTATATAAAGGGAAAGGTATCAATGTCATGGTTCTTATCTATCATCTTCTAGTTCTCCTACTATCTCGTATGGTCAACAAAGACGGCTATATGATGCGGGGTAGATAGCATTGAATAATATTTGATGGCATTGGCACAGTGGTGGCAAATGAGAGTTTTAAAATAAAAAGACAAAAATAAAAAAACAAAATTTGTCTTCATAATATGCCGCAAAGATGTTTCTATGCTGGGATCTTGAAAACGACTAAAGATTCAAGTTTATATTCAAATACTCATTTAGCTGACACTAGTAGATTAAAGAACATTTTTAAATTTCTAACGTACTACAGACAATAATAAATCAGAAAACATCAATCATACACAGATGTTTCTTTTCCCACATTTAACTAGACAACAATTATTTAATGACATTTCCAAGATAATTATTAGAAACTTAAACAAACATAGAAATATTTAATAAAGGAAAATTTCTAATTGCAACAAAATGAACAGCCTTTTGATAAGACTATTCGATTAGGAACAATATTATAAATAAACAGGACCTTGGCGTCAACAACACTAAGAGTCATGTAGGGCTTAAGTGACCAGAAACTTATTGAATAAAATGTGATTATTCATAGCAAAAGTCATCAATGACATTACTAACACGTTAATAGCCCGATAATAAAAATGTGACTTTCCTTATCCTGTAAGAAGAGTTCAAAAAGATAATTTCAAGTTAAGGTTTATTAATAATAATCTGTAATGTCTTCTTTTATCGCTTTTCATGTAAAAGTAATTGCAGTGACTGTATTTTTTCTTTTATTGGGGGTCGTAACCCCATGTTTACTCCTGCTAAACTATATCTGGGGGGTGATAAGCAGTTTGTTGCTTAAGAATACGCCTAAAAACATTAGGTGAGGATGAAAAATGTCTATAGAACCTTTGAAGCGATTTTTAGTGTCTTTTCTCAGTTATGAGAAAGAAGAGAAACCGCGAAATAGAACTTATAAGCGAAATAGACTATAAGTGGACTGCAATAAATATTAACGTACCACAGATCTTCTATTGCTTAAAGAAAAACATCAGGGAATATAACCAAATTTGGGGAACATTGGCAACCTGGCAATCATGGTTTGATAGCGGCCGCGATTGATTTCTCTCACTCGCTCTCATATATCAGCTGATTAGCTAATCCATATTGTTGTGACGGATGAACGTCGCTTTGTTGCCATTTATAGATGATGTACATATATCAAATGGGCATTTCTTAAGGTATTCGTCTAATCTGAACGAGTAAGCACTTCTACAGCAATATCCTGGCAACTTTATCAAAAAGGCAATTTCCCAGGAAATAGAGAAATGGGCAGGAGAGAGTTACCAGGAGGTTGATATGAACATGAGGCTCAGAATTTTGGAAAATATATGTTTAATCACCTTATGATACGTGTTACATTTAGGAATTAGGAGAAGGAGGCAGTTTTCACGATAGAATGATGCTGGTCAGAAGATTCTAAAAGAGGAAAATTTAGAGAGTAAGAAATGTGAATTTAATCTGCAGGAAATTTGAATCTGCTAGGTGTGAGTAAATATTAACTCCAGAAGAGTCCATTGAGGCAATTAATATAATTTCGAATAAAACGATGTTCGGGAACGGCATAAGCATCCCTCCCAGGGATTTCACGTTCCGATTTTCCAGAAGATGATTAAGCGATTTAATAATGATCGGTAATTTCTCTGTGTGGTTTATGCAATTTTCCCTCAACTTCATTAAAATACATTTGACTACCATTTGAGACTTCGCTGAATTAAGAAAAAGTAAACGATTTTTATTTTCTTTCGACGTTTAACGGAGATCCTAGCTGAAAAAGTCATTAGATTGAGCACTTTGGATGATTAGCAATCAGCTTCAGCCAGCAACAAATCACCCATTGAAAATGTGTGGAAGGAGCGAGCGTTCTGAATATTTTTTCGGAAAAATGAATTCGACTATGCATGTCACTATTTTCATCGTGATTCTCCGCGAAACGACATAAAAAAAACCCCACGCCATTTCTTCACAATCTCGAAACGGCAATAGTTATTTCCCTTAGAGTGAACTGTTCCTTACCATCAGTTTGTACATTTCCTATCACTAACAACACCAGGCACACTATGCCCAGAGGCACCGGTCTCTGACCGTTGCCGTCCATCCTCGCTGTGGTCGGCACTACAACTAGTGATAATTAACCTCTCGTTTGATTTTATAGTGGCCGGCTCTAAGTTCGAATTGAGTCGAGATAAGAACGTAAACGACGTCGATTCTTTGTCTCTTTCAAAAGGATGACTCTTGTTGTTCAAACAAGGCGAGATAGTGCTTTCTGAAGGATTTTGATCAAATTGCTGAGCCCTTTAGAGAGCGCTCTTTCACCCAGAACAATGAGTGTGAACTGAAGAAGAAGCAATAGTTGGGACTCAAGGATGAGCATAGACGATCATTGTTCGCCAACTTCTAAAGACTCACGGTTTTGTGAAGATCATGTTTGCTCCCCATTTTAGTGTAACTTCGCTAATGTATATACCTACGCTTTCACCACTATTCAGCGTAGGTTTTTTTTAAATATGTTTCTCTTTATGAAAAGTCGTGTCGCAGTAACATTGAAGGAAGTTCCAAATGGAGTTGAATTACTGTTTAGTCACGTTAACACTGCCCACTTTTCAATTATTGAGGGAGGCCCTATAGCCAACGATTCAAGGAAAGAAATTGCTCTGTGATGTATCCCCCGTAAATTACACCTTTTTATGTATTTGCACCAGCGGTTGTTCATGTACACGGTATAGGAGTTAGTAAATGTCGAAAATTCACCTAACTGGGCTACGCCTCACTCGGATAACAACTTTTTACTGTTTAAAAAATCTTAAGAATCTTCCACGAAGATTCCAACCATGCCAATGCTCTTCAACCGTTGAATAGACCCCCTCAAGCGATTTTCAGAAGTATTTGGTTATTAAGTATTTGCACCAGTGGTCCTTCATATACAAGGTGCATCTAACGGACCTTCCATTTTAACTATACCGAGTACTTGATCATTAACTGTTTGCCCCAGCGGCTTTTCACATACAATGCTCGCAGATATGATCCCCGCTCTCCCTTAATAACGTTTTGGGTCGGCCTTGATCTTCATATCTTTCGCCATGCTTGCGTTTGTTGTTACTATGTAATTCTGATAGAATAAGTCTTGCGTCCAACGCACGATAATATAATTCACTTAATACATAAATGGATCTAAGCTATTTGTTTACATCTTAGTTTCCATGGCGTTAGTTTATTTCTGCAACACGTCGCTCCCGGCAACGGGCCGCCAACAACGGCAAAATTTACAGGGATGTGAAGAAAGGATTATGTTCTTCGCGGAACTAAGGCCCTCTGCTTCGCATCGGGCGTAAATTTCCTTTCCGTTCTCTGCACCTACTTAAATAACCGTTGTGACTCATAATTAACGCATGACAACTCAAGATTTATTGGAATGTGAATCCCCAAATATGCCAATGTGTTCAATATTCCCCTCAAGTGCCAAACTTGCAATTAAGGATTGATTTATTGATACCCTAGTAATTTTATCAGGAGGCTAATTCCCTAGGATCTTTTTCTATCTGCACCAATGAATATTGCTCAATACTTGAAGGATCATTTTAACCCCTTGCACCAGTGTTGCTTTAGGTACCGCATGTTTTTTTTTCTGTCTTCGTTCACTCCTAAGGGGTTCCATAGAAATTGGTACAATTTGTCTTTTTCCTAAGGCAACGCCCTATATCGAAAAATTGTGCAAACGATAAAATTAAATAAAAATAAGCTTGCAAAAATCTGCACATGAGCATAATAGAGCGATAAGCGATGAATATGTCTATGATTCTTATCATGTCGAGACTACTCGGTTATAGTGAAATTCAACGTAATTTATGGAATTTTTCCGCATATTACAATTCTAAATAAAGATAAAATAATGTTATTTCAGTTCTCTCGATAACATGTACCTACTACTTACAGGTTATTTATATATTACTTTCTACAACTTAGTTCGGCTTCGGAAAAATCTAGAACATTTTTTGAGGTGGTTGTTACTGCTGTTGGCCCTAGATACCTCCCGTAAGGCTCTGGAATTTTAAAAATGCAATTTCAATAACCTTCGTTTCCAGGGACTTTCAAAATCGCTAAAATTAAGAGAAATGCTAGTCCATATCTCAGGAACTAAAAGAGTCAGAACAACTCTCCTTCTGCAAGTTGATAGAGTTCGTTAAGCTGATTAATCTGATTTGTATTTTTAATTGAATCGCCATTCAGGTTCCCATGAGATTGACGCTTAAAATTTGAAAAGTTAAACTAGCCATAAAATTGGCCACTTCACGTCCCATTTGCAAATATTCTGAAAAAAGGAGAAATTGCGTAGTTATTTTTTGCCAGAAATAGCTTTCCGTGAGGGTGAATATTTGGGTTAAAACATCGAAATTTCAACAGGGATCGCGTATAACATGTTTTAGAATATCTAAACCGCACAGTTTATGAAATCCAAAATCAATATCTGATAGTATCAGGGAAAAGTGAGTTGATGATGGCCCTGGAGAACCGAAACGTCGTATTTGGAAAATAGCACCCCAAGGTTCGTCCAAAAGTGCCCTAAAGTAACAATCTCCTTCAAAAATAACTAGGAAAAGCGCAATTTAGAGTATTTTTCAGATATTCCTGGAAGTGTTCGGAATTCTGAAATTTTTAGAAATGGAATTTGATGATTATTTTTATGCGCTACTTTGCATCCCATTTAAATCACCTATCAACTCCCGAAATCACTATAGTGGGTCTCGAATTTGGGACACTTGGTATAAAAGAGAATGCCCCTCGTTACTTTACTTTCTTTAATTGCTTGATGGTTCAGCCTTTGACTCTGCAATTATAAGCTCAAATGTATGGGAGCCAATATAAGAAAAATGGCTACTTTTTTCTGTCCAATCCATTTACATTACTGTGCCAAGGTCGCTAATCTCGTTTTCTTTATTATACAAGCTTAGACGAAGACAAGAGATCTGACATTGATCCTGCTACCCCAAATGATAGATAGACTCTGGATGCAGCTGACACGTACGTTATATGCTCTATATTCATTTAACAAAGGGTATCAGAAAAGGATGAATATATGCTGCGAAGCAGTTAACAGTAGTTTTGAGTCATAGGTCGGAATAAACAGTGGTGGCAAATGATACTTTACAGAGACAAAATTCGATAGATGATAAATCCGGGTATCTGGGTCATCAAGGACCGAGAGACCTCATCTGTCCAAGTGCAAAAGTGGGACTCCGGGTACACCCCTCCTTTAAGAGTATGTGCCGATAGAGGAGAGGTATAAGCCACGCAGTAATTCATATTTGCTTTGAGACAGGCCGATTGGAAAAGTGACCAAAATAGATTCTGATATAAATTGATTTTGTTATATACTTTTTTAAGTGTTCGGATATATTTTTGTGAAATTGCGGTTTGTTGTCCACTTCCATCAACTTTTCAAGAAGTTCAGATAGAAAAAAAGGAAACTTTCCCAGAGAAAATGTCTTGAACTATTGAAATGTCGGTACAAATAACTAAGGAGCTTTCCCCGCAGACGCAGATGGAGCAAAACAGGCAACAAAGTGATGAGTGATCTGTCCTATATTTAAACATGAAATTCGAAAAATCATTTGTTTATTCCTAGATGCGATCCAGGAACATCATTACATCAACTGTTCACAAGTAATCGAAGCTATTAATTAATAACAACATTTACTATTTTCTGCTTCCTGCAAATTGATGAAACATGCATCAAAATTACTTACGGTCAACATTTTTTTTATCAATTTAAATCTGTTTAAGAATAACAAATTTATTATCGACATGGCAAAGTTCATTTCGAGAAAGCAAATAATTGATAAAAATGTAAGGTTCCCATATAGAATATTAACTTTAGATAGTTCCATCATTAATCATTGTATATGCATTTTAAGGGTAAATGTGTATTGTCCTTTTTGAGGGTAAACAACAGATCCTAGTCATAATACCAATAATCAGTTGACAATGAACTGACTAATAGACGCTCTTTATTCTCAATATCTCATAAGGTACTAATGTCTAATTATGAACATTAAATTCCCGCTAATTTGGCGAATGCAATTTCACTCTCTATTTTCAATGTATCACGTTGAGATACATTTCTTTTTGGTAAGTATCGAATTGCTAAGATTTTATTAATTTCAATCATGTTCATACGGACATTTCTAGAAACGTTTCAGATTGAAACTAATTCATGCAGACGGAATTCACTGAATCTTCATAGATTATCACAACTTAAAAGAAGAGCTAATTTCATGACTAAATGCAATTTGGTACGAAAAAAGCGTAAGTGCTTTTTTTCTCATCCAGATTGTATTGGTGTAAAACTATCTAGAATTTTCGACGCACGAGTTATGCATGGTTGTAAATAAACATTTTTTTCCTTGAATGTAGATAAACATGTAATTTTATATATTACTCCCTAGGTAATAAATTTGTTTAAAGGCTTTATCAACAAATGTCATAGGTCACCTTATAATCGGCCTTTGATAACGTGTTGTGTTACTTTTAGTCCAAACAAGTTGAGCGTTTTTTTTAAACTTATTTCTTTCTAATAGTTTCACTCTTGTTTTTAAAGCCAACCAAAGTGCTATAAGGTCAACCCTATGTAGTCATCTAATTGTTGATCTAAAATTGAACTAGAGATATTGAAAACATAGACATTTAAGAGCCTTGGGAATTACAATACAAGTAAGATAAATTAAGTAACATTTGATGAGGCAAAGGCCTGCAAGATATGCGATGCCTTTATGGCGCGGGGCTTCCCATTGCGATAATCAGACCGAGGATCTCCTATAGATCCGGGTTAGCGGGTTACAGGCAAGAGATTCTTTACTCAACCCGGACACATCTATTCTTAAAAAGAAATCGGTATTTCAGCGGAGACCTAGTGGGAGTCTTCACAACTTATTGGGAAACCTACCAACTCTTGAGTGAGATAGAATATTTTCCTTCACAAAGAACATGGGCCGTGTTGCGAAAAAGGAAAGGGCTTACATGGAGTAAAAAGGGATGGACTGAGGAACGAAGAGTAATCGCATGCTTAGACCCGCTGCGTTCCTACTACTATTGCTAAGGGAAATGATACCTCTGAAATATGTCTGTAAATTCTATTAATATATTTTAAGAACTTAAAATCTAGTTTTCTTTATAATATTACTAAAAAAATAAATTGGAAATACACTAAATCATTCAGGTCTTAACATCCTCCTTGTCATTATCCTTATCCCCGTCGTAGAACTCATTTTTCGGCTCCACCATTTTGTCCTCCAAATCCTGATTTATTCTCACATCAGGATCATCTTCCTCTTTAATTTGCATTTCTTCTGAAATGGCCGGGCCAGGCACATCGTGCATTTGCACACTCGGCGAATTCTGACACATTTTAAGGTTGTCATAGACAAACCTAATAAAGCTAATTTTTGTTAAGATTGTATCAAGGATTAAGGGAAAACATACTTGGTGATTGTCTCTAAGTACTGTTTGCTATTCATATTTTCCCGCCTTGTAACAACTTCAGGGTGCAGAGTAAAATCTGGTGCAAAAAACTCCAAATATTCCGTATATGGTAGCTCATTAGAGATTGGTTCGTCAACCAAAAGGGAAGTTTCATAGGTCCAACATCTGGCCACATTTCTTAATGTATAACCACCTCCTCCAACCACCAAAGTGGGCACGTTGAGGCTCTTTACAAATTTAACACACTCTCCATGACCTTTTGTGCTTAAAGAGAAACATCCCAACCTGCAACACCCTTCAGATAAAGAGCAAATTATCAATCATAGCAACCTACCTATCCCCAGCCAAGGAATCAGCCCCACATTGTAGGACTATAGCTGAAGGCTTGTAAAACTCCATTACATTTGATATAACAGGTTTAAATACCTGCCAATAGCTTCCATCATCTATACCTTCCCGCAAGGGGACATTTACAGAGTAATATCTACCACTTTCAGCACCTACTTCATACATATCACCAGTTCCTATTAAAAATAAAATTTTAAATCCTCTATTGATAGATATATACAACGAAACTCACCAGGAAAGAAGTAATTGCCATACTTATGAAAACTTACAGTCATCACTCTATCGGTAAGGTAAAAAGCCTCTTGCACACCATCACCATGGTGCACGTCTATGTCAATATATAGAACTCTAGGGTGATATTTTAGTAATTCTAAGATTCCTATTACAATATCATTTACATAACAGAAACCAGAGGCTTCGAATTTTTTTGCATGGTGAAGACCTCCTAAAATATTTTATTGGCTTTATTTTTGTGTGTCATTATTGGATTGTTTGCTAACAGACCTGACCAATTGATGGCAATATCACAATCATTATTATTGAGCTTCATGGCTCCTTCCAAGGAAGCCCCTGTATATTTTGAACAAAAGTCGAAAAGGCCATAAAAGACAGGACAGTCATCACCTACATTATAGTGACTAAGGCTTTTTGTAAATGAAGATATATTTTGAGGGGTGACTCTCTGAAGGAAATCTGAAAAATATAGACAAATACTGCTTGTAGGGGGATCTCATCAAAATACTTCACTTGATGAAAACACACATACAATTCAAAAAGTCTAGTTTACAGATTTACATAATGTAGTGTTATATGGATGTATAAACCAGGCTTTAAGTAATGGACACCTTTAAGTATATAATTCACTTGTATACTTTTAATGAGACTTTCACACTCTTACCAATGTATTCATCGGAATGAAATCTACACATATCATGTGCGCTAGCAACATAAGGCCTATAAATCTGCATTTTCTTATGTAAACCATAATTTAATATCAAGCTATGTATAACTGATAGGCGATGAGGTTTCATAGGGTGTCCAGTGCCATAATGAAAGTTCCCCACATCGGGGTTGAAGAAATAAGATACACGCTGCTTAGACATGACTACATGGACAAATCTGAGATATTGTACTCCACTATCTGCTTGCAAATCCACACAAAAAGTAAAAACAGAAAAGCGACTACTAAACGTTGGGTGAGTTGGTATCTTTCATCCATGCTTTTATGTCTGGCACCGCTTGCTGGATAGTGATGGGGTAAGAAATATTAATTTGGCCATTTTTTAATAACTTATTTTTGTAAAAAAATATTTTTTTAACGAAACTATTAATAAAAAATGTATTATTATTGTTATTTTCAAGGACAATTCTGCTTATATTGGTTTGGAAATACTACGTCAATGTGACACTGAGAATACAAGCCACTAACAGCAATTGACCGATATACACGTATTATGGATATTAAGGCAAAAAATAAGAAATGAGGCAACGTTGTAAGGGGTCTGATCAAATGTTATATTGTTTTTTTTGTTTACAACTGCCAGAAATGTAGCAGAGAAGATAATACGAAAAATGTAAAATTAATATGTAAATTTTTAGCTAAAAACTATTAATAAACAAATTATTCGCTCCTATTTCTAACCAAAACTCTCATTGATGTCACTTAGTACAAGTATTAGTAGACCTTTTTTTTCTCTGCCAAACGTCAAAATTGACGTGTTTATTACGTCAAAAGTCTCCATTTCTTTCTATAAGGGGTTATGAGAGGATAGTCCCAAAACATTTAAAATTCCGATAAATTCCTTATAATCGGTAAGTTTTTCAATAAAAATGTGTATTATTCAGAAATTACCTATCGCTATAATCACCTTTAATTCATTATTGCGTGAAATTTCTTGTTGAAATTACTTTGATGCTTTAACATACACCTTCTTATTTAGGACTCAAAAATGGCAATCAGACCAGTGTACCGGCCCAAAATCGTCAAAAAACGGACTAAGAAGTTCATCAGACATCAATCCGACCGATACTCCAAGCTAAAGGTGTGAGAAACCCTCAGCATCCCTAAATTTTTTAACTCCCCACAGAAACATCCCATAACCTCATTTCTCTGTTTACTTCACTCCATAAATATTAATCTTTTGTTTCTTTGTAGCGAAACTGGCGTAAACCTAAAGGTATTGACAACAGAGTTAGGAGGCGCTTCAAGGGCCAATATTTGATGCCCAACATCGGTTATGGCTCAGCTGCCAAAACTCGTCATATGTTGCCTACAGGGTTTAGGAAGGTTTTAGTACACAACCTTAAGGTAAGCTCAAAAATACGTAATATGTGCTCTCTCTGAATAATGTTATACGTTTTTTTTCATTTATTATTTTGAAGTTTCATTATTTCATTTGCTCTTTAATTGGGTCTATTTACCTATGCTAAAATATAAGGATTGAATTCTGTCTTCTTAAGCAACTGCAAATTACCAATTTGTAAAGGGGATTTTTTTGGTTTTAGGAACTTGAAGTTCTAATGATGCAAAACCGCAAATATTGTGCTGAAATTGCACATGGAGTGTCAGCCAAAAAGAGGAAAATTATTGTAGAAAGGGCTCAACAGCTGAGTATCAGAGTCACCAACGGTCATGCTAGATTAAGGAGTCAAGAAAATGAGTAAAAGTTTGGCTTTTGTTTTTATTTAATAAACATATAAAAAGGAAGAAATAGGAGTTTTATATACGCGAGAATTAGTTGCTCCTTTCTACTTTGCTGCTAAAAAATAGATACATCAAATACTTCTAAACAGGTATATCAATCTAAATGAAGAACATTCATTGTTAAATAAATGATTGTCATTGTTGTAATAAATTAAAATCTCTGAATACTTTATTCATTATCACTCATTTCATGATTTAATCGTCAATGAAGAATTGAGAAAGCAAATTAAGAGCACCAGCCACAATGATAAATAAGTGCCATAGAGCCTTCATTGTAGTCAGTTCTTTTTCTTTCCTTAAACTTGCCAATTTCAGGAGGTTTGGCAACATGAAGATGTAAACTAAACCACTTAATGCACCGGTATACCTATTATAAATATCAAATTAATAAGTCATATTGTACTAGATTTTTTTCTCTTACCTTATTAAAGTACCAATTTTAGGCAAAAAACAGGCGAAAAGTACACAGATAAATAACAAGCAGCCATTTAAAACCATCACTCTACCATAAGTAAAGTCTCCAAATCTATAGTTTTTGAAGATTTGGTTAATGTTTCCCAAAATGTCCTTTCGCAGCATGAAAGATATGAGGGGAAATACTGTAAATAGCTGAAACAACAGCAACACCCTGGCTATGATGGTTAGAATGTCGTTTTTGCTAAAGTTATTCAGGATGTTCTGCAAATACTATTTCACTAAAGTTCTTAGGTTGTACAAGAAACTTACGTCTTCAATGCAGGATTTAGCCAAAGGAAAACTGATGTAAAAAACTATCCCAATAAAAAGATAGGTGAAGGTGATTAACCCGAAAGCTATAGTGAGGTCTCTTCTCTAAAATTAAAATGTAACGTTGCAGATTACCCCTCAGATTTAATTACTATCATTAGCATTACATTATGTTCTTGTCTCTGGTTGTTCCTCATAATAGCAATAATGATATTGTGGATAAAATAACTCAATGATAACATTCCACTTAAAGCAGTGAAACTGGACTTGAATCGCCACTCTCCCAACCAGTCTGTCATGTTCACACCCCAGCCGAAGGCTTTCACAGCCACAAAAATTAATAAATACAATACACTTATTGTACCTAAAAAGAAAAAATTACATGTGAGTCGAATAAGTTTTTCATGCATTTCGTGCCTACCCACCTAAACTATTGAACTTAGTGAAGAAAGTCGGAGATTTAAAGTTTAACACACAAAACATTATCACAGACAAAATAATAGGGACAGTACTGTATAAGTCCCAAACCCTTTCGATCATCGATTCGTGCCCCATTTTGGTGGTTTCACTAATGACCTCTAGCCTCACAGTCGAGTTCATCCGTGCTTCGGTGGGACATAACACTGTTACGTTTAGCGATAAAGGGTCTATAGGGAGAGTGAAGAAGCCTATATAAAAAAAGCAATCAAAGTGAAAGTAACAATGGGTTTAGCGGATACTTACCATAAATAAAGTAGACAAAGTTGTACAGGAAGTTTGACATGAGGATCATATAGACAATGTCAGCTCCAAGGAGTACTATCACTGAAAATATTTTAGCTAGGACTGCGGCCCACTGGCCTAGGAGGTCTTGACAAAGATGGCTTACTTCTATGTCTAGACCGGGCATACCTGTAAACATCATTTGATTGAGGGATAATGGAAAAAAGGAAGTTTAAAACTATATTTAGGAAATCGGGAATTTCTAAGAAAAACTCTGAAGTCCGATAAAATAATTAAAACGTAGTCGAAAAGAGCATGAAATTTTCTATCCAATGAGATGTCTTTCAAGAAAATTGGGAAGCCGACAGTTTCCCAGTCGTTCCAAGACACCCCATCAAAGGTATCAAGCGTCGGGCAAAATTAGTTCGAGGCGCGTTACGATGGATGGCACTGAATTAAGGACTATTTCCCCGTTCGCTATTAAACACTTCAACTTGAAGTTAATAGATGTCGCCACGGGAATGGGAAGTGTAAAATGGTTAAAAAAATGCCAATTCGCCATTGTCAAGAATTCTTTAAAATTAATATTAATAATTGAAGATTGTGTTCCAGAGAAGTGTGAGTTTAGAATCGGTTAATTGGGACACGGCAGCTAGAATATTGCAGCCTCTTCGCTAACGTTTAGTTTAAATAAAAACAAACATTTTAAGGCCTGAGGAAATTTAATGTTCAACTAAACGAAATGTTACCTAAGAGGTTGTGATATTCTTGTCTTGCCCTAACTCGTCGACTCCAACACACATAATTATATTCGTTCCTTAATTGACTTTCCTGTTTATTCGCGTCTTGCGGGCGGAAACGATATGATCAATACCCAGACTCATTCTCAGTTGTATAGCGCAATAAATATCTCACCATGCTTCTCGTTTACGGTAAGTAACAAATGGCATGTATAAAGGCAAAGAGCTGCCACCAGGATGTTTACGGCTATCCCTGGAAAGAGCCCAGCCATTTGGATGCCCCAGGACATAGCTAGCAGTGAAGAACCCATGGTGGTGTTCCATATTGCAAATCTGGAACGATCAGGTTATGTGTTATGTCATTTCGTAGCAATGGCGATTTATCAAAGAAAACTTTTTTTTCTGGTGATTTAACTTTAAATACTGTTTCATCAGACAGAGTATTCCATAAAGACACTTAATTAGTTCATTCTTTGTATCTATTTATTGACGACTTACTTGCTTTTTTTCGTGCACGCATTCTCTAATTATGTGATTTTTAATTGAGTAAGTTATTATGTTACTCAAGTCTAGGTCAAGGGTATGTGGTCGTGAAACTAAATGGCGCAGTTACTGTTAAGAGCACTACGCAAAAAATGGCAAATAATATCGGTGTAGTTACAGAGATTGAAGACCATAGAGATGAAACGTTTTCGAGAGAAGAAATTCTAGATCGCCTTATTTCTGGATGCAATCAGTGCCGGCCTTAGCAACTGTGGCACCCTAAGCGAAATTTTTAATCGCCGCCACCCTATCCCCAAGAAAAACGACCGACCAGGAAAGTCCGCCGCCCTTCCTGGTTTGCCGTCCTGAGCCCTCGACCCATATTGCCTCCCCTTAAGACCGGTACTAGATGCAATTATCGCTGGCTGTTATTTAATATACTTACATGGTCACCAAGGAGCTATGAGTGTGTTTTTCTGGTTCTTTGTAATCCATGTAACCGCTGTAACTTCCGTTGCCTGAAGATACCGGAGATTCCAGAATGTTATTGGGGTTTGATTGTATGCTCATCTACACAAAAAGACAGAACTGAAAATGTTTAGATATCAAAAAGTGGGTAAATTTTCTCCTTATTATGCGACTGCGAATAGAAAATTTGTTTACATTTTCGATATTTTTATAGTTCCAGATGTAAAAGCCAACTGTGGCACAATGGGATTGTACGAGAACGATGAAATAAATTATTATGATGTCCAAAGGAACCGCTAATGAAATGCTGATACGTTGCTTCATTTAATGTCAACATCACTAAGTTCACTGGTCAAACCTGCATGAACTGAAGCAGACAAAACTCACCGGGTCATGCTTACTAAATCCAGTAAATTCCGGATAACACTCCTCCTCAAAAACTAACTTCTTGGCGTTGTAGAGATCCAGCACTGTTGACCCAAAATTCGACCCAAAGGCAAGTTTGCTGAAATAGCAAAGCGACCCCGATTTAATTACTTAAAAGAGTAATTTAATCGAGTAAACGTGAATGAAGAAAAATTCAATTTAGCAACAAATCACTACTATTCAGTACCTTTTTTGCCTTTCTCCGTACTATTACTAACAGAGTTTATACAGCTAACAATATTATTTTTATATTGTTTAATTGACGCAGCAGTAAGATCAATAAACTATAAATTAATAAACAACTTACCACTCAAATTTCCTTCTACTGGATGGTGCTGACGCAACTTCGTCAGCGGCAATGGGTACTTTCAGCACTGGGCTGCAACTGACGTCTTCATCAGACTCGGTGGAGATTTTTGAGGGATTGAAAATGGCCCTGAAACCACACCTCAATCAGAAATATCTGCAAATGGCGACTGAGAGAGATTTGAGCCAACTTTAAATACAATGTTAAGAAAAATAATAATTAGCAGGACAATTGAATCAATTAATTCATTGGAGTTATATGATTGACGCTCTTAATTGGACCATCTGGAACAATCGGGTGATGAGAGCGAGGATTACGCTACAGACATGGTGACGCCAACCTTTTATAAACAACATTTTTTTGCAGCAATACGCCTGGAAGTGTCGTTACATACCCGAAATTGGAAGACGATGAAGAGCTGCAGCTGGAACTTAAGAGCGGCTGCGACTCATCTGAGTCTGAGTCTCTGTTTCTTCCAGCGAGGACTTTCTTGTAGTTGCGGATCGGGTCTGCAAGGAGAATTCATCCAGAGCTTTCCACACATTTCCCATGTAATTCCGCTTACCTTTCATTCTTGACCTGTGCGCCTTGCTGGAAAATCCCTCCTATGAACCTGCGGTACTGTTAACGTATTGAACTACTTTAAAACCATCAGCCAACAGCCAACCAGTCATTATCACAAAGTTACCGAAAAACACACAAATTTCCTCACAATTTCTTTGAGATTGGTGCTCTGGCGAAACCCGAATGACTACTAAACTTGCCTCCAGCGAGGATTTTTGGACCGCTGATAACCACACGATTGATAAGGGAAATCGCCTTCTTGGGTCTCGAAGATTCCGATAAACTGTTTCGTGTTTGTTTGTTGATGATCCAAATGGGTCGTGATGAGGAGGGTTAAATTCTTCGGGTTCCTGATAGGGCCGCGGAAGAACCTTCGAGTTTGTTGTTTTTGGTGTGATAATCAAATTTAATTGAAGAGTTGAACGCATCCGCTCGTTTACGGATAAATCTGGAACCGAGCTGGTGGCAATTAAGATTCAGTTATTAGCGCGGGGATTCTGGAATTTCCTCATTTTAGCGGCAAACCTTGGCCGAATCGCCCAATGGAAGCATGGATCGTTATCGAAGTACTTCATTCTTCCTAAAAGTTACAAAAACAAAGGAGACTACATGCGAGAGGTCAGCGATTTAAATGTTTTTAGTTTGCTTCCATGTGATGAAAACCTACTAAGACTTGCATCAGATGATGTCGTCACTCGTAAGTTTTCTATTTTTCTTTTAAACAGGATAAATTGGATTTTTATAAGTCGTAAATAATTTGTTTCAAAATAGCTTTGTGTGTTTATTTGCAGAGAAGTCGTTCAAACCCCATTACGACCTTATTGCGTGGACGTACTGGTTTTGTTGATAAAGGCTCTTCTGAGCGTTAATTTGAACGTCTCGTAGCTTTGATTTTTCTTCTTTTTTCTGATTTTTCGTGATTCAAATATTTTTCTCGCCCTTAAACAATGAACGAAAAATTTGAGTTCAGTTGAGCAGTCCCATCTGAAAATTTATATCCGCTAATAAGTTGTGTCTTAAAATAGTTTTCCGTGATGGTACCTGCAGCACCCATTACAACGTTAAATAGGTACCTGTGGTGCCGTTACATGCTGATGAATGATGTTCTGCTTTTGTGAGCTAGATGGCAACTTCATTCCTGCTGAATTGCAATTATTATCGCAGAAATGAATAATTTATCCTTCGCCCAGTGGGAATGATTAAATTCGGCGGTCTAGAAGATGAAAAATTATGGTTTTTAGTAAAGCGAGCATTCCAATGCAAAACGTAGTAGCGCTAGTTTCGATTCTTCTTAGAATTGTTAGCAGAAAAATCGAACGCGAGAGATGTGTGCGAATACACTTATAAGAAAAATCGCTGTTTTTACCGTTCAAATTCTTATTTACCACCACTGTGTCGATGTCGTCGAATTATGTACAGCACCATCGATCTTGAATCATATAGCTGTCTTTTTTGTTATATAAGCTTAGCTGAAGTCGGAAGATGCCTTATCGGTCCTCCTAACCTAAGTAGAGAAGCAGGTTCCAGATGCAGTTGACACGTACGTCATTTCTTCAGCTTTCGTTTGAGAAACTGTACCAGAAAGGGATGGTTATATGTTGCGTAGTAGTTAACAGTCTCTTGGACTTATAGCTCGAGACGAGCAGTGGTGGGAAAGAGACTTTAAAGAGACAAAATTAGATAAACAGTAGAGCCACGGAGTAAAAAAGCAATAGTCCTGCTTGACTATTATTTGATGCCAAACACCAAAAGCGCGATAGAGGACTTCAGGCACGGGCTCGAAATCCTCTGCAAAGACGAGATTTTTTAGCAGGTAAAACCCCACACAAGGTGGTAGTACGGACTCCAGTACCATCTTACCGATAAGATTTTTTATTCCCGGGGTCGCGCCCCAAAAAAGAAAAATTTAAAAAAAACAGTAGAGACTGGTCGTTAAGGACTGAAAGGGGCACCTCATCCGTCCAGGCTCGAAAACAGGGTTTCGGGTATCCCTGAGAGTAGGTACTCTAATATGTTTTTACGTTGAGGAAATATGAAAGTTGTCATTATCTCATATTTTCTATGCCGAATATGGTTTTGATGTGAATGAAACAATAGCGACTCAAATCTATCGAATCTTCCATGTCATGGTATGCAGCAATTCAGAGCCATGGAATTCATTGTCATGGCAATATCATGAACCTTTTATGAAAACATTAATTTGCTTTGTGTTAGCAGTATTAGCGTCAGTTATCTATCAAAGCTCTGATTCTTAGTAAATTTTGTTATGGGAAAAATATCGGTATAATTTAATGCAAAACATGATACATGACGTGATATCTACATCTTTCAACTCGCTCTCGAATCTCCAAAATCAACAATACATGTTAGTGAAAAGTTATTTAGTTTAGAAAAATTTGTGATTATTCTCACTGTACCAAGTTCCTGTCATTATTCAAGCGATGCTAGGTCAAGTACTCCTTGATGATATAGCTGTCATTGTCTTTCGCGTGAAGTTATATAAAGTCAAAGAGCATTATCTTTCTCTTGTTACCCGGTGTGACGTAAACCAAGCATTCTATGAAGCAGTCGCCCAATTATAATTAAGGATAAGATGTGTGAAAATAGAGGTGTTTTAGTTGAGCGATTATAACTTGAAGTGGGAGAGTTTTTGCGCATGTATTTCCAAGTTTGGTCTCCCAAAAAAAGTAAACTCAGGGCCGGAGTTTGATCAGCCCGGTTCATGGCCATAGACTTAATCATAACTATACATATACACCTTTATAAAAACAGGAATTTTACGTTATAAAACTGTAAATTTTGAACATAAATGAAAATAAAGTGCGGAAAAATTCGGGGGCTGCCCGAACTGTCCTCGCCAAATGCGGCATTGAGAGGATCAAATTGATATTTCATTGAGTTGAAGGTCGAAATTGGAAATCTTAATGGTGGGCTTTAAAATCAACATTAAAAAGGAAAAGATACAGTGGCGCAGTCGATTTCTTAATAGGTAAAATCGTCGAAGACATTAATGGGCTTATTGATTTTTTCTTCTTGGTAGCATTTTATTGAGCATAATATAGATTTCTTAATGTTCTGCTAACGATACCCTCCACCTTTGATGTGACTGATCGTGAGCAGAATTGTTTTATGGATTTCTTATTCATCCTCCTACCTCTTCGATAACTCTCTGTTTGCTCCCAAGTCCATTGTGCACCCATAATCGAAGTGATATTCTCGAAGCTATAGCTAAACCGACATGTGTGAATTCCTCCCCGTGTCCCCTCTTCTTCATAACTTATTAAATAGCCTTATCACAAGAATTTCTAGCCATATTTCAGCTAAAAGCTTCCATATCGATAACCCTTCCCGCATTTCGCCTATAATGTCTTTTACGAGATTTTACATTCATTAATATCCGTCATAAAAGAAGCCATTGCATTATCGGACAATGCCTATTAGGTGCTAAGTAATGTGAGTTCAAGGAAAGGGGGGGGGCAGGGAAAATCTTATGCGAAAATATTTGAATAGATTCCACGTTCGGTACGTCCTGCAAAAGGACGTACGTGAGGAAAAGTCGATAGTAGCTAGGAGCTTCCCTAAGTTGCATACAAAATCGGCTAAATTGGGCAGTACCGGAATGCGTGGTTTTGGTGATGTAACACTGAAATAGGAGAAGGGGAGGGTACGGCTCTGAATGAATTAAGCTGTTTGTAATTCTGATACGATTGATTGATATTCGTCCATTTTCCCACGAAAGGCAATTTACCAATGCAGATCGCGGCGTGAATATCGTAATTCCCAAGGCCTTATTCATATTGTCGTAGCATGAGTCGTGGCAGACAACAAAAGGCACACACATACAAGAGTGAATGCTGCGCGGATTGAACTCGAAAGAAGTGCGAAAGATTTTTGGGTCATATAAGGAATAAATTACGACCGAGAACTTCACCTTTCATAACACTTACACATTCTAATCGCATCGGAAATCTCAATGGCCGTTGACCAAATTTACTAAAGAGGAACGTCGAAAATGGCGATGGCGGGCCCGTTTCAATTATTGCTTCCACGATAAAAAAATTGCTCGGCTATTCGTAGTTATTCAATCGAAAAAATTATGTTTCTTTAATTTCTTTTGTTAAGTAGGTCGCCACTCGGCCGAGCTATGCGGATTATTTCAAAGTCATCGACAAAAAACATGTGGGAAGGGACACATTTTACAATGCAAATATCCTTTGATGTGTTCGGAATTTTTCGTAGAGAAAGCGACGTCCAAAGATCGCTCTAGATAGATAAAGAGCGGTCAGTTCTGAATGTCACCCGTCCAGAAGTTGACTAGACCCGACGGGGTTCAAAGGAGAAAACAGGCCATTTTTCCTGGGTGTGGATATTTCATTTTTTCGTGCATAAATTAATGTATGATGAATTATAACAGAAATTAGCGTGTTGAAAGTCTCAGGATCTTAAATAAATAGGACAGTAGCTCCGTTCCCCTTTTGGCTAAGATTCAAGTTTACAGAGTGTAACATTTAACCTGGAATATCGAAATACCTCGAATACTAAACAGCCTGCAAAGAAGTGTTTAGTATTGAACTTTAATCACTCTGAAAGAGAAATGTATTGGTGCTAATTTGATTTCTCCCACTTCTCTCTAATTTAATTAACCCCTACCCCACCCCCTGAGGTAGGGTGGGGTGGCGGTTAACTTTTTTTTTCAAATCTTTTTAATTTCAAATGGCAACCCCCATTTTTTTACAGATTCGGATAATACGGCTAAAAATAAGAAAAATTTGATTAAATATTTTTTTCGATTCATGCTAGAAAACACGGCATAGAACTTTTGCAGTTAGCTCGGTTGGTACCAAACAGGAAAAATCCATTACGGAAAACGTTAGAATGCGGAAACGGTGCCAAGATTGTCACTTTTTAGGTAAAAATTTGATTTGCTGGCCCTAATGGAGTGAAAAGGAATGGGGCAGGGAAGGGAAAAGCGATAGACAGGGGAGCGAGAAGCAATGGACTGGGGAATGAAAAGAGGTGGAGAGAGGGAACAAAATGGAGCAGAATATGGAGCAAAAAGAGGTGAAGGGGGAGCCAAGAAAACAGTCCCTAAAAGCCAAATCCCATGGCTGTTACCTTCTTATTACTGAGACTACTCCTAGGACGGATTTCGCATTAATCAACTTTCTTCTGTGCACCTCCTTGTAAGAGACTTGCAGCCTGAATCGAACAAATTACTAAATTCACTTAGAAGCAAAATCATTAGCTGAACCTTCGACGGTACGTACCCATCTCACAATAAACACACAACACAAAAGAAAGGTAATCCTATAAGCTCCCTTTTCATAGTATAAAAGAGGGTGTTTCTAACGCAGACGACGTTTAACACCTGTTAAATAGGCCGGATGGCCGTTTTTAGACCCACAAAGACTCCTCCTTGACAGTTATTGGCAACTGGAACCGATTTTTCTTCAACATGGGGGGGGAGGAAGTTCGAGATCAAACCTCTAGATTGAGACAATGGGGGTTTGTTAGCGCATTTTTTTAGTCCCCTTTAACAGTTTTTAGCTGGACACCTATTATTAAATATATAGGCATTATAATAATAATTGGATCAGTGCAGTTGCATATTATGCGTTCACTTGCATTCAGCTTGTTCACGTCCGAAGATAAGGAACTAAATTGTAGAGTATGAGACGGTGTGCTACTGCCGATGCAAATTTCCAGCCTATAAATTATAATAATAACTCGGGTGATAAAAGTCGTCTGGGAAAATGGGGGATTTCTCCTCGGGTGATTGGTCAGTGGCGTTACGACCTAATGGAACATTTCATCTGGCCAATGCAATAAATTGGCGGATTGAGCAGTAACAAAGCAAGAAACGTTCGATTAAATTTGCATTAAAAAAAATCCCCTGCAGCTGGTTTGATAAGCGAAACGAGTGACGGAGAGATCCGGCGTAGCTCTAAGCTATCATCAGTCTTTTCCATTGATGTATAACCCGCTTAATTAGATTACATGTTTTTGTGGCTTTGAGATATTCGGGTTCTACGGTGAAAAAGTCAACATGCACCTTGCATGCTATCTGCACTCCAGGAAATAGGACATTTCAACAATATTTCCTTCTAATTGTGCTCTGAATGGTGCAGAAGATTTCCTCCCATAATCATTTCTTAAACGACCTGCAGAACAGGACGGAACGAAAATAAACGCAGCGGTATCCCATAAAGGTATCTTTATTTTAAGATCCAATTAATTGCGGGGATAAAATCGATCCTCGCATGACTTCCTAAATCAATTTCCGACAATTGCAAATAAAGTATCACCCTGTATGCGTCCATATGACTGCGGCTAAAATTTACGACAACCATCTTGGTTTTCGCTGTTTGTTTGTATGGGAACAGCGGGTGGGTTTCTGATTCTACTCTATCTCTCCTTGACCATGACTTACCAATAACTCTGCCCTGAGAGCCTCCGATTTTTTATCCAGGAAATGGGCATCAAGTTTACCTCGTTAAACAATTAATAACAGTTTTCGCGTTTGCGAATTTGCATAACAAAACAATCTAGTTGCTTGTATACTTATTTGGTTATCGCAAGCTTCCAAATGTGCTACGCTTACAACGATATTTGATTTAAATCTTAACATTCCTGGGTACAACAAACTTAAGAAATTAGATACCACCTTGTTAAATGCGTACCAATGAAATTTACCGTTCGTTTATTTACATGGAAATAGCTTTGTGTGAGTTTGCTGTGGATTCTGGGTGGATAGGACGGAATTTAGCGAATGTTTCACTTTCAAACGTCATAGGTCTTCCTTTTTTTAGTATAAGGATTAAAAAGTTGTTATGTCCGTTAAAAATTTGTAATTATCACCACTGTGCCACATTGCTGTCATTTGTCCTCATGCGCAATGTCAATTACTCCTTGGTCACATGACCATCATTGTATATATGTATTGGGTAAGAAAAATCCAAAAGTTTCTGGATACAGCCGCCCAGTGCTAATGTTACCCTCAGAAATATTCAAAAAGAGGAGAGTTTTAGTTGAGCGATTGTAGATTGGGTGGTGCAGTTTTCGCAGTTACTTTCAATATTGCTCTCTAAAGAGGTATGATTTATTATTATCGTTTTAAATTTCGCATGCCTATCAAGTTAATTAAGAGCATTGTATCGGGTTTAGGCATTGACGAGAAAGCCTATGTCAAAGTACCACCTCTCGATATGAAGAAACCACCTTTATTGGGTGCAATACTGTATGGAGAGCCGTTTCTGTCGACTTTCCCTTGTTGTATACGCGTTGACCTTTGTTGACAGACTGTCTCAACAGTTTGTTCTATTTAATTAGAATGTCAAGAAATTATTGCCGGAAAAATAGATTGCGAACATGTAAAGGTTCTAGTTTAAAATTGTCGTTAAGAAAGGATAAATAACGGTGAAGCAAACGAACCAAACACGTTCCGTTTATTGCAATTTAATAAAAATCGCTGAACCAGTTGATTTTATGACGAATTCTGTCATTTAAAGTCATCATTATGTCGCAGTTGATGCACACTTTTTAGATGAGGACATTAGATCTTGGGTAAATTGGTAGCACGAAAAGGTAAATTTATGGGGATATTTGGCTTTAAAACTGCGTTTACTTCCTTTCCTTCATTGTTAGTTTATTTTAAACTTGGTGAAAAATGATCGAGACATGATTGTTCTTTGGGGTCATTAGGTTTGCCACAGAGTTTATTAAGTCCCACATTTTTGCTAATTACTTTGATGTTGATATTTAATATTTCCTACAGAGAAAGTGCCAGTACTACATAAGATAGTAATGAAATTTCGCTCAAGCCTTCCAAATCAATTCTGCAAATAAAAAAAAAATGTTGTCACCCAAAATATATAATTGCCACCACTGTGCGAGATATTGCAGGCCATTGCGCTATACAACGTCAACTGTTCCCTGATCATATGCCCTTTTTTATTTATTACATGAGGTTAGATAAAGACAAAAAATAAGGTTCTCCTCCTGTCACTCTTGTGCGCAATAATACAAACGTTACTGAATACAGTTGCACAGTGCTAATATTCTTGTTTGGGGCATCCAACAAGAAAGTATTGTTGCAGCAACACTCTTTTGTTTAATTGTTTTGCTTGTTGTGGTTTATTGAGTAATTGCAGATTTGCGTTATGAAGTCTTCGCACGGGTGTTTTTTCAAATACGGTGCCAAATGAGGATGAATTTGTACTAAAATAAATGCCATGAAAAAAACTGTTAACGAGAACGTTTAATTGCGGGCAATTAAGGCACGCGAAACATCGGAACAGAAAAGAAATCCGGAGTTTCGGAACGTTTCCAGAGGAAGTAAATCAAAACATATCGGCGGCTCATGTTAAAAAAGTCCTAATAATTATATCGCCAAGTGTAGATAGATCTATTCGAACCTCTTAACACAGCTGTTACAACTCTTCAAAACTCGCGCTAAAGAATTGAGCAAACACTCGTTTGGGTGGCAGTAAAGAGATTCATTATTTGCCTGAAGGTGAACTCTTTTGTGTCAAGTCATCAAAACACCTCAAACATTAGCTGCGTCAATTTAAAGTTTACAATTGATTAAAGACTCGGGCGAATTTTGAACGCCCTGTAAACGGTTCGTATACAGGGTGTTCAAAAGCGGTATTTTCGCGTGAATGTGAAAATCCAAGATGGCGCCTATAAGAGGAAAACAAAGTGGATGACGGATTTCGAAAATCGAAACGTCGGATTTCAAAAATTGTATCGCTGCTTTGTAGCAGCGAATAGCGAAGTTGCAACGATGAAATTCGACATATTCGACACATATTCTTGAACTCCAAGTTGCGCCCCAATTTAGCCGACTTCGTATCTTTCACAATTAACGAGATCTGGTTGAGCTCCAGAAACGGACACCCTGTATATGAACAAGTCCAACTTCACGATCGCCGGTCATGTGTCTCCGGAACATTTTTCGCTTGACAGTTCAAGGACGGGCTACAAACGCCGCTTTTGCTTGCAGAAGTATAATCGAGGAATTTCTTTCTCAAAGAATTCGATACACTTGCCCAATGAATATCAACAGATTAATGCCAAAAACCTTAAAATTTCTTTATCATCGTTGGATCACTGTTATCAACTATCCTTCTCAAGACCATTTCCGCAAAGCACTTCGATACTTCATAAATTTAGTTCGATTTAGGTTGGCACAAACCTTATGTGAAGCATTGTATCACATATGTGTATTAAATATTTATTGAGTTCTGATGAGGCAGTAACGATGATTGCTCTAGCTTGTATGATAAAGATATTTAAAAGTCCTTCAATACAAACGAGACTTGCAAAGTTTAATTATATTGAAGAAATGATCAATAATTCATCATGTTCCACGTGTGGGAACAAGACAGAGAGAGATATTTAGACATAAGCGCGCGCGTATCAGCACGCAGAGAATACTTAAAGAACATCAAACAACATTTCTAAGAAAGGAAACAAAGGCGGTGCGTCGATAACCTAAAGTTTGTCATATCTTTTATCATCGCATCTCCGAAACAAGGTACCGTTTGGGTACTGAACAAATCCGAGGAAGTTTCCAATAAGGCCATTTCAGTGGTCGGAGACGACGGTCTTCTTTCACTTGAGATAGATAAAGTTACACGGGTTCTTCGAATGGGAGATTTAGAAAGGATGACGGTTCTGTCTATTACGAAAAATTAATGTGCTTGTAAACGTTATAATTATTGTCACAATTTAGTAAGGGGCCCTTAGGGGACAGGGTACCCACTAGGTGGGAAAGCATTTCTATACAGGGTGTCCGTTTCTGGTGCTCAACCATGGGAATCTCGTCAATCATAAAAGGTACGAAGCCGGTTAAATCCGACGTTTCGATTTTCGGCGACCATCATCAACTTTATTTTCTCTTGTGGCGTCGTCTTGGATTTTCACGTTTTTCAGTTCAGCCTTTTTTTCTGATTACGACAATGCATCACGTGTTAAGGCTCGGTCTTGAAGTTCGACGTAACTATCAAAAACAATGCCCTGTAGTTAATTCCTATGCGAATAATCTGCAGAGTGTTCGAAATTCAACCGGGTTTTTAATCGTTTGTAAAGTTTAAATTGACGCAGTTTATGTTTGAAGTCTTTAAATGATTTGGCCCCGACCTTGCTCCAATTTAACCGGCCTCATACCTTTTATGGCTACCGAGATTCCCATGGTTAAGCTGTAGAAACGGCCACCCTGTATAAACGGGGAGACGTTGAGAGACGCTCTCACACTTCACGGGCAGTAAAACGAGCTCAAACCTAACTTGTGCTCTATGTATGTGCGTTTTCCATTATGAAACTTAATCTGATGTGTACCTATTGGATCCTGCTGCCTCCGAAACCAAAAGTGATAATTTTAAGGCAGGAACATTAATCTTTGTTAGTGAGTTCATTGTCGGCTGTGACACGGCACTTTGTATATCTTTTAAGCTCGTACGTGACAGTTTTAAACCTGCTCGATCTCCGACTCAAGCACTAGCTTCGAGAATATGGAATTTTTATATTACTTAAATGAAAGCATGTTTAAGTCCCCTGCAGAGAGTATTGCTCAAGAGAAGCATTCAAAAATATCTAGACGAAAATCAAGACGAGAATTTTTAAATGCCCCATAAGATTGCTTCAAAACGTACAGGAGATTCAGTAAAAGTAAGAATTATTACCGAACCATTAATAAGTGTTTGCCGGGCATTAAGATTGGACCAGATAATGTGAAATATTACATTTCCACTTACATTCAACATCGGGTACTACTTTGTTATGCTTTAATGCAATTTCGGAAATTAAGTCACACTTGATTAAAGAGAATATTGGATTAGTTCCTTTTCCTGTTTTTCTGGTTTCAAATAATGATCGTTGAACACTCATTTCTCAAGTGCATTGAAATACATATTAATAAAAAAGGAATAATACTGCAAAATCTTAATTATCGGCAACTCTGCTTCTTTGTGACGTAACAGCCATTATGTTACTATTATTTGGTATTCATTTACGCATTTGTAGCACCATGAATAAGAAAAATTGCTGTTTTTACTATTGAAATTCTCATTTGCCCCCACTGTGCCAATGTTACTAAAGTATGCTCAGCGCCACCTATCCAGCACTATATAGCTATCTTTGTTTAATACATGAACTTAGTAGGTTCTAGACGCAACTGACACGCATGTTATATGTTCTGTCTTTATTTAACAGAGTGTATAAAAAAAAAAATTATATGCTACGCAGCATTCGGCGTTATTTTTGAGTCAGACCGATATGGACGTGGGGGCAAATGAGAATTTCAAGAGACAAAATTAGATTATAATATTTTTGGAGTTTGATTTCGAATTATTTTGGTGCTAATTTTATCGTTTTAGGAACTGTTTCTTGAAGTCTATTAAAATTCAAGATATTATTAAAATAGTTTGATTATTCCATTGTTGAAAATTTCCACTAAAATTTGTCCATTGCACTCCATGGACTGCTGCACACATCAAATGATTGACAAACCAATAGAGCAATCTATTTCATCTGAAGAAAAAAATGGAAAGCCAAGGAGTGGCGCTTTGACCATAAAGCAGTTGTGGAGGAGTAGAAATCAGATCGACTTAGGTACCGCTGTCATTCTAAGGTACTCCATTTGCCTTTTTTCCTCTATCTAGTGAACCTAGACAGCAAAGTGGAATATATTGTGACCACAATAAGCGTCGGTACTATTGTTTTTATTAGATGAGTGTGGGCATTCGCCAAACCGATATCATAAACTTTGACCCTTTGTTACACATTCGTTCAGCTTTTCAGCTTATTAAGTCGCAAGCCGACGCAGGGAAAGAGTAATGTTGGCAGTTTACACGAGCAAGGAGGCGCAGTTTAATGTAATACAATTTAAACTTAGATTTATTCCTTGTATCACTGGTCGTTTGAGTCGTACCAACCAAACGACCAACTCCCGAAGCTGTTACACCGCGCCGCATTGGGTACCTACCAACCAAATCGTAAAGATGGTTCAATGTTCAATGTTCACATACTCACTTTCTTTAATGAACCAGTGTTTCGTACAGGCTCGATGGGGTATGATATTTATACCTCGCAACATAAAATCGCTGAAGTGCGCAAACAAACTTGAAGATGGGCTGTTATGATTTAAACGGCGTTCCGTACACAGGCGATACACATCACTGGCCATGATGTGTTTAATCATGAACCGACCAGTTGTAGATGGAGAGACTTAAGTCAATACTGCGCCAAAAAAGTGTGCTGCTTGATGAGATCCAATAGAAAATAAAAAATGGCCAAAATAATGTGGTTGGGAGATCAAGAAGAGCATAAAATCGTGGGGGTGATTATTGTTTGTGGGCAACATTGGACATGTTCAAAAAAAGTACTTCAAAGGAGGTGCGTTGAGAAATACGTTTCCCCAAAGTGAACGCAAATTCTATTAAATTCGTGGAATATTTAGTGAGTACTAGGGAATCAGCAGACTTGTTGATGCCCTTCAAATTTCGCCTGGTCCTGTCCTGATTTCTCATCATCAAACATTTTTAAGTTTCAGTACGAAATCTCAGGGCTTTAAAATAGCGTAAATGAGGTCATGAGCTTTCATCACATTTTTTAAGGCTATTTGGCACGGCCCTGGTATGGACCTAAAAGTATTCTGCAACGACGAGATAATTGGAATTCTTAAAATTTCCCAACAACCAAAAGGAAGGCTCCCCTACAGAGCTAAAAAGTCTCATTATGAGGCTCAAATATGCATGTAATCCTCTAGGAGACCTCCTCAAAAACCCACGAGAAGGGGAAAATCCATACAGAGTTAAAATAAAATCTACAAAAATCAAACAAATATTAAAAATTATCAATTTTTAGTCATCACGAGCGAAAAGACTCTCGTTCACACACCTTCGGGATGGCGATTCATGACGCCATTCCTATGAATAAGATCCTAGTCAAGGGAGATAGCGGTTCATTGATTCTGCATAAAACATACTCTAGAATTACTCTCTCTCTGATGAAATTATGACAGTGAATATATCCAATTTTATCAATTAGTAGCGCGTTTCTACGAGAGGGACGTGAGGGGCAAAAATCTTTGTACTCAAAAATCTTGCACTGCAAAAATCTGGTGTTTCAATTACTCTGGCTTTTCGCAAAATCGAGAATCACCTCCCAGGAATTTTTACAATTTCAATCTTAAGTTTCTTTTTCCTTGTCATTCCACAATATGGGGATACTCGATGAATATACATCGTGATTCGTGAATGGACTTTACTCTCTAATTATCTTAATCGTCATAGCTCCCGGTAAGGCTATACACCGCGGCCCAATAACAAGGGAGGCGGAACGGAATTGGGGCCGCTCGTTGGTCATGTTTAATTCGGGATTATTAAGGGGGGAACGCCCCGGGCGGCCCCTTTTGTCTCCCTAATTTTGCGGCTCTTGTCGATACGTCCACCTGTCAGGCCGCTGAGAAATTTATGATCGCGGAAATTACGGGCCAAATACGAGGACCAAACGGGTTTTTAGGTCGTTGCCAGTTGGGTCAATATTGTGTAGGTTTTGGCACATTATTTAGAGCAAATACACTCGTTTAATTGCTCGTTAACAAGCAGCAAAGCTGTCTAAAAAGAAAAACAAAACGGAACAGGAGTCAATTGCGCCAAGTGCGCATTTTTTAGCTCGTTCACGTGTACGTCCTCAACAATGTCGTTTACTTTATCATCCCGTATTCCATATTAAACAAGATTATTAGCTGCTGCATTATTTATACCATCTCGTCTAAATTAATTACGGCAAACGCCGTGCCATAGAATGCTAAAATGGGCTATTAATAAGTTCGCGTAATACAAGTGAGACATTTTATTAGCGGGGCTGAGTGCGATAATTGTATATTTTAGTTTTTTTCCTATCATTCAGTTTTACTTTACCGATAGAAAATTTAATTAAAAATGTTAATTACACGTGTCGAGGATAAAAGTGGTCGTATCAATTAGGAGTTTTATATCTTTGCTCGTAGACATGCATGTATCTAATTGGTTTCAGTCGCTTCACTGAGTTTTTACTCCATAGCAAACTGCTGGATATACGAAATGTCCGTTTTTGTCCGTTCAAAGTTGTGCAATTTGGAGTTCATGAATATCCTGTAGAGAAATAGTCATTTCAAACAACGGAAACGCACGTTGGCCAGCATGTTCACCAGATTTTTTTCCAGGGGATTTTTATTTATGGGGAACTAGAAAGGATCTTCTTTATAAATCTGCGTCCACCGATATTGATGAGTTCGGAAACTAAATCGTCACAGCTCTAAGGACCAAAATTAAGGAGAGGGAACGTTTTAAAATCAATTTAGAATTTAAGAAGAAGCATAGAGCTGTGCTTGGAAGTAGCGAGTTAACTTTTCCAGCACCTAATGTAATTTTTTTAATTTATTTGTGTTTTTTTAATTTTAATATTTCCAAGGCACTCTTTGCAAAAACATAAGAAAAAAAGAAAGCCGGAAATCGAAATGTCGTATTCCAAATATGACATTGTCACGTTATAGAGGAGGAAAAGTTATGGTGATGAAGTGCCGATCATTTGGAATTACCTCGCTAAATAAACTGGGAAAAAAATAAAACACTTTTCCAACATTTCTGTTTTTTCGAGTATCTCCGAAAGCCATCCAAATTTTCAAAATGAAAAAACGACATATTATTAATCTTCGAATTGAGCACCATAGCCCCATTTAATCGACCTCGTATATTTGACGGTTACGGAGATCCCGATCATTAAGCTCCAGAAATCAACACCCTGTATGACTTACCCCTAAAATCAATTGAATGGAGATGAACCTGAAGAGTCCTCAATCGTGTCTAGCGGCTCTACAAAGAATCCTTCCTCCAACACAATAGGTTTTCTCGGTCAGCTTGATTGATATGCATCTGAAAAGAACACGGCCTGTCATAAATCATCGTCCTGTGGTAGATTTAGATTTATAGGACCTGCCATCTGACCAGTATGGTCCTATTCAATTGAAATTTCTCACATTAATTAAGAACAACGTGCACCTATCGGGTGCTCGCCGGTGCCCCCACTGTCATTGTTTCAGAGGACAAAGGTCGGAGTTAATAAAGTGAATAAATCAGCTAATGGGAAGTGCGGAAATCCCAGATTAAAAGTAGCAGTGAAATATTCCGATTCCTTATCTGGCCAACATAAATACCGAAATAACGAAGACACATGTCATATCTTGATGAATTACCATTACAGGGTAGATTGTATAAAAACCCCTAATAATCGGAGAGCAGATCTCTGTGAGATTGGACCCCCATTTTTTTAATCGGCCATTGAAATCGTTCTTTGTGACAACTCTAAGAAAGATTATGTGAACCCTCGTGTTGCTTGTGCAGCTGACAATCTTTGGGGAATTAATGGAATTAAACGCCAACCCATGGGAATAGTAGAAACTGTCGATCATGGGATTTTTGTGCTTTAGAAAGTTCGATCATGCCGACGAAAGCCGCAACTTTAATAAGCGGAAAGCCAGTAATAATACGGTACCGAAATTCTTTTATTTTAGAGATTTGGCCAACAACGGCGATCTCGCGGAGATAATACGTCTTGACCATGTTGAAAATCTTTAACGCCATTCTCAGGCAATGTCAGCCCACTTATCGTATGTGTAATCTCTGCCATTCCTGCCTACCGGTAATATGTCCGAAAATTAAGCCCATTACCTAATAAGAGATCATTTTTTGTTGATCTGACAACGGTTAAATTTCTCGGTTCGGGATTTAAATTCCATGGTTAACGATGTTGATTTTTCAGTAATGTTAACTCAGAGAAAATATGTTTTTGGGATAAATGGGTTATTGGTAAATCAGGACATGCGCATTACTCGCGAGATTAAAGTAAGTCCAAATACGCATTTTTTATTCGCATTTTGCCTTCTTCATTGAGATAGATCAGTAGTACATTGGTTTCGTGAGCTGTAAGAACCAATCAGAGACTTAACTAGTGAGCTTTCTAGATTCTGTTTTTTGCACTGAACAGAAACTCGCAGTAAAACTGAAGTGAACACCTTTCACGATGCACAAGTAGCGTACGAGAATTCTTACCATTTTCAGGAGCCATGGGAAATTCGAAGTTCAATAGACGTCCGTTCAGCGAATTAAAAAAGTCTGATACGTCTATGATATTTCGTAAGTTAGGACAGCAATTGGGGTTCTTCGTTTGGATTAGCACGATGCACAAATGGTCAAAGATCTGAAACGAAAAGGAAACTAATTAAAGCAAATTTTCTACCATTTTCAGGAATTTTTTTATTCACTAGATTTCTACTCAAAAACTGAAAACTAAGCACGGTACGCCTCTGGCTTTTGACAAATCAAGACGGTATTTTCGGGACTTCTAATTGAGCCTTTAAAATAACTTTTGGTAAAGACCTACTGGTGTATGAAAATTTGTGCCACTTTCAGCAACAATTGAAAATTAGAAATTCTAAAGATTTCCATTGAAGCAATTAAAAATAAGTCTGCTACATCTATATTTCGTGAATTTGTAATTCAGGGACGATACTGTCTACTTGTAAGTTCAAACCATTAGCGTACGAAAGTCTGAAATCTCGGCCGCCTCGGGCTGAAACCATTGAGAATACTAATCTGAAAATTTAACAACCTGTATATCAATAACGAAGCGTTTACGACTTTATATTTAAGTAAGGAATAATCTTATGTTAACGTAAGAAATAGGGTCCCACAATATGTCAGCCATCTCCCAACACCCTGTATTCGTATTAGGCTCAGGCTGAAAATAGTTAAGATGTACTACAACACCACAATGTTCAAATTGGAAGGAAAATCTGGTTAAACCTGATCCGGTAGCAAACTTCGAGGCAAACTAAAACAAAAGCAGAGAAGACAGACCAAACTGTACAAGTACTCGCAAAATTCTTAGTCTGAAGGGAATCTCGCATTGAGTGAAGGGGAAACTCGGAGTGTTGTAGTTGTGACGCTGGTAAAATTTTATTATTGGGGCTCTCTAAGGACTTTTAGAACTAAAAAAATATTGAATCCTCGGTAAGGTGATAAGAAAAAAATTCCAAGTATCTCTAGATATGCAAATACTTAAAATCTCTTACATAAACAAAAGCTCAAATCCTAAAGGGCTTTAAATACCTTATTAATGCAGCATTTGTCAAAACGTCTCTTCTAGATAGTATTTACTTAAGACTCAGTATTGTATGTAGATTTCATGGGGCTCACTCCTTGGGCGGATTTTCGGGTTATTTGAATATAATATAAATTAAATTGTTAGTTTTACTGATATTTTACACTGCTGGTACTACTGAAAGTGAACAAGAATTACATCAGAGTTGTATATATATATCGAGTACTTTAGTCAGAAATATGTAGATTTACTTAATAAAAATAATTAGAGCGCTATACGTCCGGTTCCCACGAGCCATAGTATAACATTGACTGTTCTCCACTCATACCCACTTTATTCCATAGTTCAATACTTATTATACTACTCAAATTTGTTTCCTTTCATAAGAGTTACATGAGAACTGATTTAGCCTATAGGTTTCCACTATTGTGTACCGTGGGAGGTGGACCTTAACAGTAACTAAAATCTATATGTATTTAGTTACTTCCTTGGTGGTGCATCAGGTTGTATTATTACTTATAATATTACTATTCTACACTTTCCGGTAAATCTTCAATTCGCCATCACCAGGTGGGAAGTAATATAATTTCCGAACAGTCACTGGTACTAATCCACACAAACATAAAAACTGCATTTCATACAAAGCCATAAACTGCAAACCGCACTTATCCTAGTTCCCATCGTCGGAGGACGAAACAGGCGGTTAAAATGGTACATAAATAAATAAATAAAGAAGAAGGCAAACACCTGTCGGACATAAAAGTTAAAATTAATAAGACGAGAGGCGGAACCAGGAGGTACGACCTCGAGCATAAACCCATAATCATTGGGCTTAGCACAGTAGCGCCTACTTTTTTTCTTAAGCGGGACAAATTAACTTTCAATTAAGTTAAGTGAAGCGTTTATAGAAGGCTGTTATTTTCTTGATGAGTATATTTATGACTCTGTTGAACTACCACTTTCTTAGGTTGGTACCCAACCTACACTTCAAGGGAGTCATCAAGTTCTTTAAGGCTGGTTTATCAGTGTTTGCTCAAGCGACAGGTATTCACCACTAAATATTTGTATTTGCGTGGAGTTTATGGTAGACCCATCATCGCAGATAATGTACGATAATGGTCCTTACAGTAAAAGATTCCTCTGATGGCCAGAAGGTCAAAATACAGTATTTTTCTTGCTGGGAAGTCTTAACTACATTGGGATCTAATTATCCACTCAGCTGAAACGGATTTAGGCTTTACGGTTGATATTCAAAGTTACTGCTTTAAGAATAGAGGAAAAATCCAAATTACCGATTACAACTAAATTTTGTGAATATTTTCAATGTAGCATCATGCACTGACGGCGGTCATAATTAAGTTATCTCTGTCGCACGCATATGTCGGTCGAGTACTCCATCTTTATTATGACAAATGAACATCGCGTTGTTGCCATTTACAGATATGTTTCGAGAAATTTTTTGGAAATTTTCCCAACTAAAAATAATGAGAACAAATAAAAAATGGGGGATGATCATCTCAGGTGTCTCATAAGCCCGTTTAATTATCCACCATAAAGTCGAAAAGGATTTTTTACTTTTTTTAATTTTCGTTTTTAATCTCTCTTCTCCCACTTATGACATTCCACTAAAAGGCAATTTATTATGAATAATCGAGTCTGTCCGCTCAACCAGACAACTTTCTAGCAACTTTTCCCATGGCCGCCATATTCCCGTCATAATTGCGTGTTTTGTTAAGAGAGTTTCCAGTATTGTTCGTGTTTCTTAATGCATTGTGTGCACTTTTGTAAAACATCTCGGTCGTGCTGTGTCGGAGCATTCATGCCGCATTGACCTGCGTCATTACCCTACGACACTTTTCAATGCTTCGGCCTTTTTTCCGGCCGCAACAAATAACAAAACAGGAAATGTCAATACAATGAGCGAAACGTCGCCAATCCTTTTATTTACGCAAGAGCGCCTTATAAAAATTACGGTTGTCAGCCGGTACTGCCTGTGATGGTACCGGAGAGCGCGTCACGTTTCATTTCGGCATCTTTCCTAGAATTAGAGACTGGGCATCTCAAACATTCGATACGAGTAATTAAAAAAACAAACAGACTCTTTAACATTGTGTAGACAACGTCGTACCCGCCAGTTTTTGTTGGGACGACCACTTTTCTTTTAAGCTCAGAGCAGCTACTTCGGGTACTTACGCTCATTCCGCTGACAGGGTCCGGACAAATTTCGCGAAGTTATGATGAGGCAAAGGGAATGTTAATACATATTTATGTCCTTTCAGGAATAGCCCGCCGATAAATTAAATCATAATTAGTTACTTCTAATTAACATTTCAGATTTTCGTCTCGCATTTTCGCATTTATTCCTTGCGCTTAATTACGACCAACATGGAATTACTTATTGATATCTGCTGGGAGGTATGGTATCTCTTAAAAACGTCATAATTCTGCCTAACTTGATCACGAGCTGTAGACAATTCTGAGTAGTGCCAACATCTCATTTTATAAAGGGGGTCTGATTCTGGAGTTCAATTATGAAGGTTTCAGCAAAATTGCACAATTTGCAATTCAAAAGTTAAATATCAAGAACTCTGTTTTTGTAAGTAGTCCCTTGGAAATATCAAAATAAGAAACAAAAAAATTAAGAGATTCTCGAGAGTTTCACTCTCCAGTTTCAAGCACAGCTCTATGCGTCTTCTTAAATTCTGTATTGATCTTAAAACGTCTCTTCTTCTTATTTTATTTTTTAAAGTTGTGATGATCTTCCTCGCCGCCCATTAATATCGGTGCGTGCAGATTTATAAATGAGGTCTTTCATAGCTCTCCATAAATAATAATCTAATGGGAATAGATCTGGTGAACGTGCCGGCCAACGTATGTCTCATGAGATACGTTAATTTTTTCTGCTATAAACTTTATCGAAGTAGCAGGATTATCGTGAATTTAATGAGCAATTCAATTCATTTACGTTTTTTAATATACTGTAAGTGACGTTAAGCAACATTCAGTCGAACTGTCAAAAATGTTATCAAAAAAGCTAAAGTCAAAAAAAGAAAAAGTCAATATGACACCCACAATAAGAACAAATAAAAAATGGAAAAGTTGTAATGATCCAAAATTTCAGTTTTTTTCGAATACCCCCGAAAATCATCGGTCTTTTTCAAATTTTAAAACGTTACATTCTTGAACTCAAAATTACGCACTTGGTCCCAATTTAACCGTTTTCGTATCTTTTATGGTTACCTAAATTCCTGTGGTTGAGTTCCAGAGACGGACACCCTGTATAAATATATGGCCCGTCTCGGGCATAGTCAACCAGTCCTTTCATTAAGTACCTAAACAGGGAAAAGACAAAAAATACATTAGACGTTTTTCTCATTTAATTGGTTTAGCTTTTCCACTGACCATGAAAGGAAGGATTGGACTTTTGCATTCTCAGTTTTATGTGGTCATTTTCAAATCTTGATGGTATTTTTTTGTCCCTGCGCCATTAAAAGAAAAATCGTTTAGTTTCTTTGTTTAATAGTTTGGTCTTCCCGAAGACAGAACGTTGTTCATGAGATAAGGTAAGAGGGTGAAATGAAACCTACCTTCACGCACCAAGTCTTCCTAGGATAGGTACAGGTTTTATCGAAATTTATCAAACTTTGAGCGTCGATATTTCTGGCATGGGGTAAATAATTTGAAAAATAATAGGCCAAAGATTATCATCTAAATATCCTTTTGTCCTTTCCCCTAGAAAATAAATTCAAGATAACCATCTGAGCTAAATGTTTGAAGGGATGGATAACTAAGCGGCTACCAGGATGTCAGTAGGCTCCACAGAAAGAAATGAGTAATTAGTTTTAAACAATAAATCTGTCGTCTGCAAATGCCAAGGACAATCTAAATAATTTTCAAAGTTGTCCGAATAATGTCCGCCTAATTTATATGGTTTTAATTATACAAAAGGACCGGACATTAGTAAATTCATAATTCCGAGAAACGATCACCACCGGGAACCATTCGCAAGGTCAGGTTTAGAGCAATAGACGATAAAGATGAAGAACTTAGTGGCCGAAACAAGCAAAACGACGATCGCAGGACACGGTTTTCGTCTTTAGCGGCTGATTTTTAAAAGTGCATAAAATGTTCTCCCATCAATTTTATTACCAGAGATATGTGGCCGGAGATCGGAGGGGATGGAGTCACTTAACTTTTAAATCCACTTAATTGTGAATTTTCTAAATGTAGATCATTTTTTATAATGTCGGCGCTGCTTTGGCGGGGAAGAACGAGGTTAATGCTACAAATTACAAGGAACCCATTCTTGTTTTTGAGATTGTGTCAAAGCTGAATCATCACTCCTTCTTCGGAGGAATTTTGAAAATTACTCCCACCGGAAACAGTTCGTCAATAATCCCCAAAAAGACGAACAATGGCAGCTATTGTGCCTCCGAATCCATTCTGTGACGTGCCAAAATCGGGTCGGATTTCTGCCATTCTGCCTTTCGGTTCTAATTTCCCGCACACAATGCCTTTCAGATCATTCATCACTGGTTTTTACACGTTCGTTTTGCTCTCCGTGGTTTCACTTTCTTTTGTAGGTTTTATTGGTGCATGATGCATAACCAGCTGCGAAAATATTATTTGCACTGATGAGAGATGAAAGCCGACACTTTTAAATAATGATGGAAACCAGTGATGTGATAATCAACTTCTTTTAAGAATCGAATACCTTGAACTTCAATACTTTGACTAACCGAATATTCTTTCGAATTTTATTGTTTATTTCATTTAATTTGTATGCATGCAAACTGGTTTGGTAATTTCTACATAAACTATGGGATAAGAAACACTTTCGAAAACGTATCACCAAATTAACACGATGTCAGACTTCAAATATCAAAGAAAATTTCGAATTTTGGATAATCAAATTGCCATTTGGCACCACTGGTCGGGTTGACCTATGACTGAGAACTACTGTTCACTATTATGAAACTGTCTTTTTCTAGTACATGCCCTTAAATAAAGATAGAACATGTAACATATGCGTCATCGGTATTCAGAATCTACTTCAGTACTTGCGCTCTATGCTATCGCTCCCGTCTTCGTCTAAGCAACATTTGCATAGTGATGGCAAATGAGAGTTTTAACAGCAAAAACGGCAATTTTTTTATACATGATGATTAAATTCGGGCCTACATAAGTAAGTATATCTAAATAAATGAATTTGCATTTGAATACCCTACTTGTAATTAAGTATATACTTGAATACTTGTAGTTAAAAGCTTGTAGCCTCATACTAGCAATATCAACCAACGATGTGAATTAAAATTTCCATTTGCGGCACTCGAATACTTTTTTCAACTTTTTGCTTTTAAATCCTATCAAGTATCACTAGTGAAAACACTATAATATACACCACGAAACAATGGCCATTATACATACCACAACCTACCGAATAATAGTATTTCATTATCTCTTCAACTGCCCAATAAACAACCCAAGTTTTGGTGCTAGTGCGGACCGTAATTATGGATTATTTATTTAAATTACGCTTTTAGTTCGATGCTTATGTTGCTCTACCCATTACGAGGATATTAATATGGGTTTTTTGCTCTTTCACGTATAGTAGATACGGGCACCTTTTCTCTTACGGGAAGAAGACTTGGCTGATGGCCACCCGATGAGTTGTGGCAAAGTTGTTTATGATAAACTTTTCAATAATTGATTACTAATAACTTGTACAAATCACCGTTTGATGTCCGTGTATTCGTGATTATAAACGGATTATGTATAATTTTATGGAGATGTCGTCCTTTCTAGGTTTTTTTTTGCACGTGACTGATGGAAAAACATGAGCCATCAAGACCCCCAGATTTTTAAATTAATTAAGTTGCTGCGATGAAGGTTTTCGATCCACTCAAGAAAATATTTCCCGAATTTCTGGATTAAATCAGGAACGGCAACAACGCCTACCCAATTATCTGCGAGATATCTTAATTTGCTTGCGTTATTCAAATGAGCCTTAAAGGGTGCCAAAGAGCAGCTGAATGTTGTATTCACCTTGACAAATCAAGAAATCAGGGACAAATCAAGGAATCTGTTGCTGAGCCTCCTCAAGCTCCATGCACCAATCAAATTTGACAGCAGGACATGTTTCGCAACGAACGAATTACAGATCCGTATCAGGACAAGGCAACACGGGGCCCGTTCTACGTTTCACAGATCAGACGCAGCCATCAGTACCTACTCTCATTATGCAAAACTCATCTGCGGAGATATGCAAATTTGCGAATACACCCAATAAGCTTAAATTTGGGTTCCCTTTTGCGATACCGTCGTTTCAAAGTTGGCACCAGCCTATCTTTCGTCGATCTTGAGGGTACTGTTCCTCGCAGATTAGTGACGTACCAACAATCGGTACGGTTTAAATTTAAATTATCGTACGAGAAGGTTATTTCGTCCCTGGCTCGACCGAGCTGTTAGTTAATTAAAATTGCCTTAATGAAGGCGGCTAGAAGTAGTTCCCATCGAGCGGTCAAGCGAGAGCCCCGAAGTGACAGGCCGCAAGGCCGGGGCCCCTTTTTGAAAAGCTGCAGCGCCCGCGTTAGGCCCAAATCGGCTGTCATGTTCTCTTAAACATTACACAAACCACCGTTGAACGGAAGCAGCATAAATTTGAATTTGATATTTATTCCTCGGAATGTAGATCTTCGGGTGACGTATACGCCGGGTCACTGAAATCATCTAAAATGAGTTTAGACGTTTGGCTCTGGGAAGAGGTGATCCGTTAGTTATCTTGAGATACATAGAAACTCCCAAATCACATGAGTCTCATAGAATTAGAATCAGACAAATACGTTGTTTGCCGCCTTCCAGAAAGCCTGAATGTGACAAAATGGGGCTTCAAACTGTGAAACACGACATTATATCGAGTTCTTTTAGATCATGGTACATGAAACACTCCTTGTCTCCATATTTGTTTGCATTTCGAAGCACCCCCACCATCCATCTTTGAAAAGGAATGCGAGCCGCGCCTCGCCTTTTTTTCTGGTTTAAACTAAATCAGTGATTATTGAATGTGTTTAAAAATGAAAAACTTCTAAATAAACAATTCCATTTCCTTACGTCAGCAATTCCCAAATATGTGTAGATGGGAGCAAAGGCACCATCTAACAAAGCCGTCCAGCCACATGGTTATTCAGTTCTGCCAAAGTGCAACGTTTTTACCTTGGAAAACAAAATCTAAGCGCGACGTTGCCATTTTGCAAGAACTGCGGAAGGTGCTGAAATAGCAAAAACTTGAACTGCTTTCTGAAACAATCAGAGATAAAGCAGTTCAAACACTCTTAGATGTCTTTTTTTGATGAGAGGGATCTTGTAAGACAAGCAGATCAAGTTGTACGTAAATAAGTCGGTTCTTCGCATCCGCTCGGTTATAAACGTTCATTATTTATTGCTGAGGCGACACTAGATAAATCACAGGTATAAGCACAGAGAAATTAACAAAAAAGCATAATTGTCTACTTCCTAGGTGATAAATTTATTATATTTATCGTGGCAGCCTGAAAAGGCAGTAGACGCGCATTGGTAAAAATGAAGTAGTAAATCACTAGGATATTATGGTAAATTAAAAAAGAAACTTCTGTCACACAAAAAGAATTCCAAATTGGGTGGGCAGAGAAGGTCCGTTATGATTTTTTACGTCAAAATTTCTTCGTGAAGACTTGGAAGTGCAAGTGTCCGTGTCGTAAGTCGTAAACACACACACTCACGGTCTTCGTTTGTTCTTTGTTTGACAAGCAGGGTTGACAACTAAGCAAATATTAAGTCTGTACCTTAACGACGTAATGATCTGTGCACACAATGTTCAACAAACAATAAGGAACAGCGCTAAATTTGTCAGACGAGTGAGAAAATACCAAACTTATCTCCCTGTATGCAAACAGGGCTTTATTGTTTTAGGGTTTTAGTTTACATTGTCGATTTATTATGTTTTAACAAGAATCGTTTTGGGATTTTTTGAGGTAAGTGCACCGATAATCTCGGAATTACAAACGCATGATCGCGAAGAGCAAATAGAAGACCGGCCAGATGTCGGAGACATTTTTTCGATGTCCGTCACATGTATCGGTAAAATGCGGTTGAGACGTGTCATTCTGTTTGATTTACCAACGATTTCTATAATTTGATTATAATTTAATACGTAGAATCGGAATAGTTTTGAGTTTAGTGAACTTCTTTAATTTCTGCCGACAGTTTTCATTTATTGACATAATTGAGTTTCCTCCTTACTTTGCATGTGAAGCAATATTTCGCGACGATTTAGAGCTCGACACCAATATGAATCATTTCAAATTCCAAAGTGTTAATACACGGCAATAACTAGTGATAGTCCATCCCGAAAAACCACGTTGTAATGTGTTTCAATTCAATTACTCCGAGAAAAAACAATGGGCCATATTTAACATTCAAATTATTGATACAATAGGCCTATTGTTCGGCGTAGTGGTTTCAGTTACAGTTGTACCACATTGTAATAATGCTACAAGTCAGTACATAAAACATTACAACTGCAACATACCGGATAAGTGCGTTAAAATTAATTTTCCTTTAAGTGCTTTCCTGGAAATATCGATTTCATTGAGTGCACAATGCGTAAAACTGTGTGCGAGTGTCCTACTTCTCAGCCATACCTCCATTATTTATGAACCATTTGCTAATGCAACGTTTAGGTTAAAAGTTATTTCAGAATTTAATTACTTATAACGTTATTATTATTATTATGTTCCGAGGGGCGTTAAATTATTTCCTGTAAACATTACAATCATAAATGTGTCGCTTTGTACTTAAACGTAATTCGATTTATGGCACTCTTTGGTCATTAGCTTGGTCCCTTTTTAGGGGTCCGTCTTCAGAGCTGTTAATGTCAATAAACTGTCTAGATGCGGGCACCTTTCATGCAAAAATTCTTAAATTTGATTGAGTGGTGATTAAAAAACGTTTAAGTGTTTATCTTTAGCGGTACATTTATTGTACGAGGCCGGATAATTACGAGAACTGACTATCGAATGTCGCCAATTTTACTTGTATTATCTTTCTCATCACGTATTCACGACAAGTTGCAAGCCAACAAATTTCTACATTTTGTCCGGTTCAATATTAAGTTTAATACGATTAAAAGCAATAATTACTGTCGATTTGTGTTTACTCCTTCCTATTCCTTCTCTAGATCACTAGTTGCAGGGCCTGTGGACCGTGACTCATATCGACCTTTTAAATCTACATTCTAAATTAAATGAATGTATACAAGATGAATCTTAAGTAGGGACTTTCTTTTTAACCTGATATAGATTTTAAAGAACTAAGTAAAATTTTTGTGTAACATTTTTTTGAAATCTCAAAAACAACTGAAATATGCGCGTATGAAAAAAAGTTAAAAAACACGGGATTTTTTAAATACCCAATTATCTAACAAGTACATAGGTTACAATGAACTAATAAGATTGCCCGTCAAATCGCCAGATCTAAATCCATGTGATGTTTATCTGTAGAGTTATACGAAAAGTGTTTACGTTTAAAATTAACACAGTGGCAGAGTTGCGTGGGCGGATAGAAAACGCTGCAGAAATAATTTAAAAAAAAAATTCTTATAAAAGAATGTACGGAGTCGTGGATAAGGCGAGCAATGATTTGTGTAAATGAAACTAATAGCGACAATTTCGAACACCTTTTGTAGCGAGCCTCGGAGTGAATAACAAAAGTTTTGTGATTTATTAAAACTTTCACACGAGCATATGTCGGTTGTTTTTGAGATGTGGAAAAAATGTTACATAAATATTTGCCTTAGTTTTTTAAAGTCTATGTAATATTAAAAAGAAAATCCCTACTAAGATTCACCCTGTATAAACTTGATGTACAAAGAGTGTATCAGAAATAAAGCCACACATATACATACATAAGTATATGTATATACATATACAACGCTTGTAAAAAATATTGCAAAAATCCTATTTTATCCATTTTAATTATGAGTAAACCGTTGTTTCCCTTATTGAATAACCCTTTTTAATTAAGTTTCATATACTACAATGGGTATCTTTCCATTTGAAAATGAAAAGTTAGTAGGGGTAGCTGGATAGAGGTGAAAAATTTAAACATAAAAAATAATGCGTTAAATGCTTTTTTTTAATATTAGGTTTATGAAAGTTATAAATGTGTTGCAATACTTTTACAAGCAATAAAATAAATAAATAAATATTTATAATGCAACAGTTGCTTGTTTTCCTTTTATAGTGTGGCATTTTTTTTAAATTCTGTAAATTAGAAATAAATCTCATAATTTTTTATTTATAGACTAGAATTTCTTTTGAGAGGTCAGGATAAATTTTTTAAAAACTCGCGTCTCTACTCATTTTTAAGATATTTTTAACCAAGTTATTCAGAGCACATTTTTGATCTCCAACGTATAAGGATAATCTGGAATCTTTTTTTGGAAATTAAGATTTTTTTTACATACATATGTTGTTGAATAAAACAACTCTAATGACAATTAGATTTGAAGTTATTATACTTAAAATAAATTTTTGATTACTGCGTTAAAACAACTCAGTTCGGTTATTTACTTCGGCAGATCTAAAGCGATTGTTGTTTGATTATTTTTCGGTGAAATGATTATTAAGCAAAACGGCATCACAAGCCAGTCCGGCTCCAGCAATCATCCGAATAAGCACAACATAACGGGAACAATTCTTTTTTGTAATAGTAATACGTTTTTTAATAAAATAATTATCACTTTGTTCATCATTATCCTTTTTTTTCTGGCAACATATGTATGTACTGGGTGTCCGTTTCTGGAGCTGAACCATGGGAATCTCGGGAACCAACAAAAATGAGGTTGATTCAATTTTGATGAGGTGTAAGTTTTTTGCTACGACGACAGAAAGGCCACCTGGTCGACAGCTTTTTTCTTTTGATATGAAGGTTTTATGTATGAGATTAACCCAATGGTATTTCTACTGATTTTAAGAGGTGAGCAGTAATCTCTAAGAAGGTTCTTCCAATGCGTCCTAGCAAACCATTATTGTGTAAGGACTCATACTGTTTAATACTGGTTTCGTATTCAATATCAAGGTGACTATAAATCTAAAAGGTCCAGATTTATAGGACTCGGCGAATCTCCGCTTATAAATATTGCTCGTGGATGTAGGTAAAAGCTAACTAAACTGATTCAATAAGAAATTTTCATTTGTCCGCGCCGTGATTTATCGGATTACATTAATTAAACTTCGTGCAACTATTGTATTACCGCAGGGTATTTAAAGCTATTTTAACGCGTTTATTTGCCGGCCGATCTTCTTGGTTGCCGGTTGGTCTTGTCTTCTTTTGCATTGACGGTTTATAGGTTCCCTGCGTTTTATATCTTCGGTCAATTTTTTGGTTCGGAGCTTGGTAAACATACGAGAAGTACAAAATCTTCAGCGAAATCAATCATTGTCATCTTCCAGTCTTCCACGAGGCCTCAAAACCACAACGTCCAATCATGACTAATCGCAGATAATATTTGTATAAAGTCGAGAAAAGCTCCTAAAAATCTTCGGGTCGGATTCAGCCGGAAATTTTATATTTATTTTTTATATAATTGATATGAAGGGCAATTAACGATAATTGCCTTTCATATCAAGCCACAATCCAAAAAAATCTCTACTTTTTGGACATCAATGTAGAGTTTGACTTTTAGTCTGCAATTCAAGAAGTTTTATCGCAAATTTTGCTTTTTCTTCTCAAATTTGGCAATTTTTGCCTTTTTATCTGCACATAAAAAATATGGAATTTTAATTTTGCTCTTCAATTCAGGAACTTTTGTCTAATCGATCCAGAAAGTGAAGTCCCTTGGCTTCACTTCCTTTTTTATTAGGCATTGGCTTGTTTTTCTTTAGAATTCGAGCATTTCTGACTTCTCGATCTATAAAGTGAGACCATACAAGTTGAATATGAAAATTGAAGAGAAATTGACTTTCGCGCGTTTTGCAAATTGAAGGAATAAAAAGTTTTTATTTGGTCTTTAATTTGTAAATGCGCCACTATTTTGACTACTTTAGGCGCCCATTGGAGAATTATTGACTTCTTGATTTAGAAAGTTATGCAAAATATAAAATTTGTGGCCAAAATTTGAATGTCGCTCGAAGCCGAGAAATTTTTCTGTTCTCGACTTAATGAGAGTGAGTAACCTTCCAAAAATATGGAGCATAATTACCGGAAATAAGATAAAGTTTAATAAGAAATTGAGACGTTATTAAGAAGTTCTCATAGTCCCACATTCGACCACTGCTATCCGGCTAATATCTTAAAACGGCATCAACCATGCGACCAACTTCTGCCTTGTTTCTTTACGATTAAAATTACAAGTTATTATGTAAACTAAGCCCCATAGAACAATATTGTTTCTCTCAACCTCTTAGGTTGGCTCATAACATAATCAGGCCTCAATTACACGGTCGTTTACTCTACAATGGCGCATTAAAAAACCATAATAAGACAGTATTTAGAATATTACAAAACGTGAAATTTGCGAAATGCATTTCAGTTTATCTGCTATAATAACAATCCTGACAGTGTTATTATTCAAGTCAGTCGAGGAACGTGTTTGTCGAGAACTTGTCCCAGATTTGTTCTTGTGTATAAAATCGCCGGGTGTTTGGTCATGAGGTCTTCGAGATGCATATCTAATGGTGCATTATTTGCTTGACCTTTTGAAAGTGCGCTTTTATCATTTATTATTGCCGGTAATCAATAATTGACGCGGATAAAAATAACTGTCGCACCATACTGAATAAATAAATACGTTTGTCATCTTCCCAGGCCGCGACACGAGGAAAAAAACTAAACAAATAAAACTATATTCACATATCATACACGTGAATTATTAATGAGGGTTGACCATAAAGGCTTTGAGGCATCAGTGGGCTTTGCCTCCCGCCGCTTTTTGACAATATTAATAAACCCGGGGCCCTACTAGGCCATAGACGCACAGAACCGTACCTGGATTAATTGATCTGGGCATTCGACCGAGAACGTACTACCGGGTTTATAAACCACCTCGGGGAACCTCGTAAACTGCCATACTATGCTACAAATTAATGCTCATTTCTAATTAGAAAAACCAATTTTATAAGTGAATTCATAACTGAATAACAATTTTCACATTCGCAAACATAACCGCTCGAGGAATGCCCATTAAGACCTCAGATGACCAACCACAGTGCAGTACCTGCAAAGTTCAGAGTAACTCGCTTTAAATTCCTGTTAGAATAAATTGCCTAATAAAGGTATTTAAGCCATTAAACATTCAGACACTGGAGAGGAATTCGCACTAAAAAGCACTTTATGCATAAGCCCGATGTGGGCTGGCCTCAAAAATGCTTGCAACGGTGCTTGGTTCTTTCCAAATATTAAAATCTACTAAAACCTAATAAGCAAGAAGTTATACATAACGTGAGAAAATTTCGTCATTAAGTCGCTTTTTTTGCTCAAACTGCAACTATGGTTTTTATTGGTTTGCGCCTTTAATAATTAAGAAATAACTATTATTATGAGTCGGTTTAATTGCCCGACCGCTAACTCATAAAGTGAAGACATCCTCATTTATTTGTAATGCGGCCTTTCTCTGCATCTACGGGATTAGGACCATCAATGTGTCATATTTGAAAGATAGGAATAGGAATTTAGTTGAATATGAAATATATCAGTTGTTCTGAAACATCCGGAATTAGTTCAGCTTCCGTTAAGAGAGATAACTGCTAAGCTTAATGGAATCATGTTAATTATTACAGATCGATAGAGAATGAATTTGGGTAGAAATAGTCGCGAAATGAAGCAGATAATTCAAGAAATTAAGAAAAAATTAGATTTGGTTTTGAAATGTAAGCCAAAGTCCACGTGTGGAATAAATTGATTAAAACTTGTTTTTAAAATTCGAGTTCAGACTTTGACTCATACTTCAGGAGGTCAAAAACAAATATCGTTTTTTGCTTAATTTCTTCAATTATCTGTTTTTCGTGTCCTCTTTTGTTCAGTCTCATTCGCCATCTGCAACAATCAGTTGCAATTAATGGCATGGCTGTAAAGCAGATTTGTTCGCAAATTTCCATTTTATTAATTTATTGCTCACTTAATATTCATTATATCTACTTCTGCGTAAACACTTACAGCTCCACACTTAAACGATTTTTCTCATAGAAAATCAATTTTCTATTCAATTATAGCTAGCTATCTGATGTCCAATAATTCTACGTTAGATTGCCATCAAAATGTTCGATCTTCTGAACCATGAATGAACCATTTGACTTCCGATTGCATCAACGGTTATTAAAAACGACCTGTATTTTCCGTTAATATACACTATGTGATATAGAAAAGAGAACATCCCGAAAAAATGGTTTGTTTATATGAATACTAACGATCAGTTTTCCAATTTTACTCCCATATCCATATTTGCATTTTCTGAAATGTTAGATACTCCCGATTGTAAAAATTGAAACAAAAAATCCACCTTATGGGGCCAGAATTATTTATTGACGAACAGTGCTTCTACAAAGTGTTCTTTGATTTGTCCAATATGCCTAGAAACATAAGGTTCACCATTAAGTTGAATCGAAAATCAAGTGCCGTGGCAAATTACAAAGGAGAGAGGAAGGAGGTTCAGGAAAGCGTCGAAGATCTACAGAACCTCAATATCGTCACCTTAGCCTTTTGGCGTTAAGAGACAGGTTCGTGTCATCGAGGGCATGGACGGCCTATTGGAATTCGAACCATTAACCCCATCATGTGCTACCTGTTACCCTTCTTCATCGACAAAATCAACTGCAGTGGTGCAGAGAGTAGATGTAATGAAACCTAAATTGAAATACTGTAGTCTTCAGCGACGAATGCAGATTTTGTCTGAGTATGCGTGACGGTCGGGAAAGAGTGTAAAGGCGACGAGATTCACCAGATTATAGGGGATAATATTGTGGAGTGCTATAGCGCGTGATAGTAGGTCACCTTTCCTATTCGTGAGAGGCAACATGACCGCTCAACGGCACATCCAAGAAATCTGAGAATAGCATTATCTACCCTATCTCAGAACACTCCTCAATCCAGTTTGTCAACAAGATAATGCACGACCACATGTTGTTAGAGTTTCTATAGGTTTCTTCCAACGAAATGAAATTCATTTGTTAGCTTGGCCATCCCGATCTCCCGACTTATCACCAATCGAACATATCTGGAATATTGTGGGGTTGAGGGGCAAAAGATTACATCGTCCCCCGCAAATCCTAGCGGCGTTATGTAATGCCGTGGAGATAGATTGGAAAGAGACCCCTCAAGAGAACATTGATGATCTCATTGAATCAATGCCTAGTAATACATGAAACCGTGCAGAGTGCTGACAAATTATTAAGTTTTTTCAGGTTTTAATTATCGAATTTGCTTAATTCTTTAACAATGTACTTATGTTAGTATAACAAACATGCATATCAAAAATTATTTAAATCAAACCATTGTTACGAGATGTTCTCTTTTCTATGTCACGCAGTATAGATGGGTTTACCTTTCCTCAGGCTTTCGTCTATTAAACAAGGAAAGGGGGGAGCCGCCACTGGCGTTTGCGTGCGTGGGTTTGTGCTATATAGTATAGAAGATAAATAAAATGGGAATGAAAGTGAACAAAAGAGGTTCATATAAACATTGGGAGTACAACCTATAATTACGACGTACTAGACGCGGTATAATGATTATTGTTAATAAATGTTATTATGCGGGTTTGGCTGCAGTAACGAGTGAAAAAACTAGCCTGGAAACAATATTCATTATTGTTATCTAAGCATCTCTAAGTGCTTAGAAATATCAAGAATTATGATCACATTTAAAAGGGTTTTATGTTGTTGAGATCGATGAATGGGTTCTGTCATGATCTACGCAAAAGATGAGTGGAAAATTCTTATTGAGGGCTCTTTTTGCTATTGACTGTTCGTGTTCCGAAGATATGTACTCGTTTAAAAAAGAAACCTTATGATTCATACTCTCATTAGTTAAACTCTGCTTGTCTATACAGTTTAATTAAGATTGATTGAAGAGAGTATGAATTCAATTATACTGCCAAAATGATCCTCAAGGGAAAATCGTAAAACACACAAAGTTCTTAACCCAGATTTTATACAGAGTGGTGTATTGAAAAAAATAAGACTAAAATCTAGACACGCTACAAATGGTGATCATTGATGAAAAAAATTAAAATATTTAAAAATTTCACAACCTTAAAAAAATATAGTGTATTTATATTAGTTTAACCCCAAAATATGAAAAATTAAAAATAGTTGAAAGTGTAAAAGTTTCTAATGAAACAGTTACGTGAATCACCTTGTAGGCCTTATCTAAAAGTTGATAGTTTCGTAATGACCTCCTTACAAGGTAATTTAAAGTCGAAATATGATGGTACATATAAGTGTTTGGGCCATAGATAACATAGAAAAACTTGAGACAAATTATACACAATGAGCAAAATAACATCAGTCAACACCAATTTTCTGTATAAATTCTCTCAGCTCTCATTCCCATTTTTGTTATCTCTCTTCTGATTTTGACTATCTATCTACATTTAGTTCTAGTTCTTGTAAATAAAACGTGAGTTATTTCGTTGTTCCCCCACCCTCAAGTCGCCACGTTAACAGTACAGGTACCAACTGAATGCTTACTCCAACTTGATTATCGGGTGTCATTAGGGTGCTTTGGGTACCTCGACACAAAAACCCGTGCTCTATTGGAACCGAAAAAAGCACGTAAGAAGCCGACCGGCCGCGCCGGGTTCTCGCACCAGCACACCATCCTCTTGGATATAAATGAAGTTACTCGGCCCAACAATGGTTTTATTTATAAGTGATTCATCATGGGCCACAGGAACAGATTTATCAAGTGGGTTGTCAAGTTAACTTAGGTTAGGTCCCTTCAAGTTGAGCCGATCGACGCATCTTGTTCGCTATTGTTTGCTCGGATGTCCTCTTAGGCTCGAAATACATTGGTTACAACCCAAATGGGTCGATTACATAATCATTTTTTCGTACCATGGAATTTTGTTATAATGAGAATATCCCTGAGGCATTTGCCGGACGTTCTCGGAGGACCTTCAGCACCTCGACTAATCCCAAATTTGATGAACAAAACTGGAATTTGCTGAGCTACTGCTACGACAACTATTTTAACAACTCATTAGGCCACACATACAAGCTAATTACAGACACAATACGATGAAGCACCTGTTTATGTAAAAAACTCAGCATTAGAAAAAGACAAATCACATATAAATCCGAGGTTTCGATTTTCGACAATCATCATCAACCTTGATTTTTCTTGTGGGAGGCATCTTGAATTTTCACATTTTTAAATTCGAATTCGAAACAAACGAAACATTTTTCAAATGTTAAAGTGGCACATTCCGGGACTCCAAATTGCGCAACTTTGCCTCGATTCAACCGACCTCACATTTTTAATGGTTACCGAGATCCCTATGGTTGAGCTCCAGACACGGACACCCTGTATATCGGTAAGAATATCCCCTTGTCTAATGACTTGTAGGAATGGCCTGGTGAGATATCTTTTTTTTATCGAGTATTCGCTAATTGGTTTACGACAATATATCTAATGTTTCTTAAGGATATCTCATCAAGAAAATTTACGACCGTCATAAAACATTTACTGCCATTTCACAGGGAAACTTGACACCATTAAAAGAATAGCAGTCTTATTAAAAAACTATTAAACAACTTCTGGAGCACTTCTGTAAATGGTGCTCGGCATTGAGCCGAATGCTTTACGAGAAGTGCAGTACTTGTGCCTGAAATCTAGCTTAACGAACTTTTTCCTACCGGTAATTTATAGCCCTTCAAGGACCGCACTAAACTTTGAAACTCCTAAATGTCTCCTAACTTGATTATTATTAATGATCATTTATAGTGGTTGGTCCTACAGGTACGTCCGATTAAGATCTCCGGTTTGGTTCTTGAGGCTAAATCTGCCGCGTTCAGCAGATTATTATGTGTCTTGGCAAGAATCAAGAATTTTGTCTAGTATTCACGGTAGTACAATGGAAGTAATATTGAATTTCCTAATCCCTTTTCTCGTTGGATGTGAAAGAAAGTTGGGCCCGTATTGGGTAATGCGTGGAATGCGTCCCGGACCACCGAGTGCTCTTAGATCTCAGGCAGGGATATTCTACCTGAAAGTCTGTCACAACGCATTCTTTCATTCATTTCGATGGCTGTTGCTCCTTTTGCCTTTTATACATGCTTTTTAATGTTTTATATCTTGCTTAGGTAAGAGACTTATTGTCCCAGAAGTGCAATGGTTTTTTTTATATAAGTTGGCCGAGAATTGGTTGAAACTTGTTTAGATTGAGAGCTTGGAACTTGGGTTGTGGAACCCTTGATGGTATACAGGTTAAAGCAATATGTTGCTAAAAAAATTCCAAGGCAAAGTTCTTGATCGCTATTCACTATTTACTTTGGATCAGTTCTGCTGGATAATTCATATTTCTGGCGGTTTTCGAAATATCAATTACTAATGTTCTTATTTTTGTGTTCGAAATAAGGCCCTGATAAAACCCCAGTTATAGCAGCTCTACATACAGGATGGAACATATCATCATGGAGATATTTCAGGGAGCGATAGTACTCTGCAAAATAATAACAAAATGCTAATAGACCCATGGCCAAAAACGCACCATTTCCCACATATAGGATGGCAAAGTTTCACATTTTTTCTCATATTTTGCGTTTTTCTCGTTATTCCTTTGAGTTAATTTTTTAAAATTCCATACATCTAGTTTCTATAAGACCCTGAGCAACAAATGATCAAAATCATCGGTAGTACGTATACAGTAGGTATACAGAGTATTATGTTTTTATGGGTTATGTATTATTTTATGATTTGTATCTTTTTGTAACACCTTGTATGTATTCTGATACCAAATTTAATTTTTTTCTTCAATTCTTTAGCTTCTTGCTCTCTTGCAGTATTTTCGCATTTTTAATCGTTTTCGTAGAATTTACCAAACTATCTCTCGATGTAAATTAAGAAAGTCCAATCTACATATTCCGGTCTGTAATTTAGGATGCCATAACTGAGTTTCAGTTATTTTTACAATTTTGTTTTGATTTTTGACGTTTTACATTTTCAAAAATCGTAAGAAAACCGCAAAATATAAGAAAAAATGTAAAACTTTGCCGTTGTATAACGAAAATGGTGCGTTTTTGACCATGGGTTTATTAGTATTTTTCTATTATTTTGCACAGCACTATTGTCCTCTAAAACATCTCCACAATGGTATGTTACGTCTTGTATTTTCTGCTCCAATTGAGCCAACCTGAACAATATTTTACGTAGCTCTGTACGTTGCAGAATAAATAATTGGCGTAGAATTATCTATACGGGTACGAAAAAAAAAGGATTTCATGTGACATACCACTTTCCTTTCAAACTCAGTTGAATTTTTAAAATTCCTATTGAAGCGTGTCAATCACTCTTCTTAATCAGACAAGATGGCTGCGTCCTAAATTGAAAATTACTGACTGAAAACTTACTAAACTGAAAGTTATAGTACACAATGTGCCCTAGGATACAACATAAATGTTACCCAAACAGGCCTGTCACAGGCTAGCGCTATCAGGCTTTCTATGTAATTAACATGCAGCTTAGTCAAGTGAAGTCAACATGAGGGTTCCATCATAGGGGTGTTGGTTATGATATATGGCATCCGTGAATTTTATACAGGGTGTTTACTATAAAATGCTTATTATTATATACGTATTAATGGTGTAAAAATGTCTGTTGAGTAAAAATAAAAATAAAAATTCGAAGCTACAGAGCAAAAGAGCTTCAATTTTATATTTAAATTTCAATTTTTTCCATGTCATTAGGAGTCAAATGGCTCTCAGGTTTCTAAACGTAACTGTTTATGGTGAGTGAACCTTTTCACCATCTACTTTTGCCTCCAGGTACTAAAACCTCAATGAGTCACTTTTCCAATAGAAAACGAGGGCTTCTCTTCTAAAAAGCGAGGTTTGTCATACCTGGCCTAATGCGCGACCCTTTTTATCTCCAAAACTGAAAAAGAGCACCGGAAGTCTTTGCAAACTAATCGACACGAGTTCTGCCTTGCCACCCCCCGAGGAGTTACCTCCATTGACCAAGAAGTTTACTATTTCTAGTAACTAGGACATGTTTAGAGTCAAACATTCCTTTGTCATTAGTGCCTGGATACTTTCATGTCTGTTTTTGAAAATGACCTTTACCTCCGGCTTTGAACTTTTACTGGTAACTAGTAAACAAAGTATTTAAACGTTAAATTGGTTTTGAAAGTGTTCGAGACATGTAATTAGTAAGTTAGTCTCGGTGTAAATGTCACGTCAAGGCTGCTCCGAAGCGGGGTAGTTTTACGTTTTACGGTCGTAAATAAATCTTGCGTAAAATTCGCGTCAAAGTGCAAACAAACAGCGGTCCAGACCGCATTGTTTGTTATTTGTCCAGTAACCCAAATGTTAATAAAAATATGATTATTAACGGTTTGGTCTCGAGAACTTGATCCTGCTTTCTTGGACTTGAGAGGCACATAATGTCGATAGTTTATTATGATGGTCAGGCAAAGTCATTTCAAGGTGCAAAATATAAAAACACATCAGGCGCTTTATGAACGCATAAAGTATCCTAAAATACAGTCTTGTATAACGTTGTAAAACAATATGGTGCCACCCGAAACTAACACGCCAAAAACCCACTAATTGGCTGCTTTCTCGCCTTTGGATATCTCACTCAAATGGCACAAATTCCAATTTTTCAGTCGGCACAATAATTAATATTTTGAGATTTTTCGTGGGTCTTAGCCCCGCACTCACATTGCCAGACTAAAAGCTTACACGATATCGGAAACATTTTATAGAATGACAAAGGCACTTCATAACGCAGGCCTGACTTATCGGCCATGCGGGCCATTAGGGCCATTAAAATCGAAATTATTTCTTAAGTAAATTCGAAGTTACGATCTGAAAAGGCAATTCGGGCTGATAAAGCGTGGCACGATGAGACCAAATTGGCAGTAAGCGGATTAAACGAGATTTTGTGAGGACATTATGAGAAGCCGCGATCATCGCCGACTCCATGTTGGTACACAGACGATCTGTAATCAAGATTGATGATTTCGAAATGTTATGTCTTACAATGTTGCCACAATCGAACTAAAATTTATCAAGTGGTTGCCCTGGAAGCTTCAGGTTGCGAAAAAAAATCGGTTAGGCCACTTCAGACTACCTATATAGGGTGCCCGTTTCTGCAGTTCAATGAGGATCTCGGTAAAAATTCAGCCGAGTGTGGTGCATTTTGTAAGACTAAAAAACGTGGTAATGAACCAAGTAGGAACAAAGTAGAAATTTTGCAGGCAGTGAGTGAAATGTTAAAATCCCCTCAAGAATAATAATCGGTATTGTATTGAATTGATGAAGATAATTCTTCTACTTAGCCGAAGAAATAGACGTACGTCATCAGACAGTATGGAGAGTGATGAAAAACATAAATATTGATTGTTTCATTCCATTTCAAACAATGGAGAGATATGTTGGCAGGTGCATTCACCAGATCTTTCCTCATTAGATTATTATTTATAGGGAACTATGAAAATACAAGTCATCTATAAATCTGTACCCACTGATATGACTGAGCTATGAAGGAAAATCAGAACAGCTTTAAGGACCAAAATAAAAACCAACGTTTTACCATCAATGCAGAATTGAAGACGGCGCATAGAGCAATGGTTCGAAATGGAAAGTGAACCATCCCACCGCTTCTTATGGTTTCCTTTATTTACTTGTTTCTTATTTTGTTATTTCCAAGGCACTTTTTGTAAAAACAGGATTTATGATATTTACACCAAACTGCAAGACTAAACTTTAACAAGACACCCTGTATATCGGAGACTATTAACGCAGCAACATTTATCGGCGGATATGAGGTATTGAATATTGTTTGTGCAATATACGATAAAAATTCTCTATGCCAATTCACTCAAAAGTCGAGTGCAACTTTGTAGCAAAAAGTTGTTTCTAAACCAATTTCTATTACATTTTTTGTCTATAGTTAATTCGTTGTATTGAATTAAGTCAGACAACTTAATTGATTTCAACATTATCTTCCCTCAAGGTCGGTTATAAAAACAATTTTCATGTTTACTACTTCGTTATCTTTCAATCAATAAGACCCGTTTTTTAAACAGGAACTATCTTAACTTACGAAATCAAAATAAACAAAATAAATTAAACTCGAAATTAAACTCTAAAAAAATAAACTCGAAATGAAAATCGAGTTAAAGAACAATTTGAACTTGTCCTGGAACCTTGAACTCCAAGACTTTTGGTAATCGAATGGTTCTGCGAATTAAAATCATTCGTCTCTGACTACCTCAGATTTCAAAGAGGAAACCGTTAGGAACCAATTTAAGGAAAAGCAAAGGTCATATTTCAAACGTTGTTATCTCGAAAATGCTTAAAAATCGGTATAGGGTACCAAATAAAATAATCTTAAAAACCTGCGAAAAATGCAAATTGAGATCATGGCTGTGAATTAAAAACTAGGACACCCTGTATATAAGATGAGTTAGTTTAACACGTACCTGAATGTCATATAATCATGTAGCAAAATTCTTAGTTTTTGAGATGCAGAATGTATAAGTTTAATCATTGCCGTCAGTTTTCGGTTTTTAAAATAGACACATACTTTTTAACGGTGAAAGTTGTGAGATATTCTATCTTTAGAGAAGAAAAGGATGTTTTCGGTTAGGGTAAAGAATGATGAATGTTTTTCACATAGTCCTAAAAAAGGAGCCCGATGCTAAACAGAGATTAGAACAATGTTATACCTACTTACTTGATTAAAAGCAGTTAAACAATTAACAGGCGTTAATTTTACTTTACTGCCCGTTGCCATGAGCGACAGGTCATAAAAATGAAACGCCGCTGATCGTAAACTTATAATTTCCACCAAGGAAATTAAGATGTAAACGGTTTCTATTGATTTGTGCGCAAACAACCACGATATTTCTAATTTTTATTAGTGTCCCCAAGGTCATGTCTAAATCCCAATTTAACTATTACCTAATTTTTCGCAAGACCGCATTTTTCAACATCTGCGCCATTAAAACTGTCGAATTCAAAAATCAATTTTTTTTCGGCATTCAAATTCATCAACATTCACTCATAAATCTCTTTATATAGTTTTGCCTACTGAATTTTTATAACGTTAGATTATCATTAATAACAACCTCATTAAAATCACTACGTTTATCTCAAAGCCGTAAATCCGCGGCCGACACCATAAATTAATCAACGTCGATTTTGACTAATTCTTAGTCCAAAACAACATCGAATTTGTGTATTTAAATGCCACTGCCATAATGTATTTAAATATTTATTAGTTTTTTATGTTGCTGCACGGATAACTCAATGAGAGGGAGAATTCCCTGGGCAACATAAATCTTGGGGTTCTAATGCCACACATTCGGAAACACTTAGATGCCCACCTACGTCAAAGCAACACAATAATATGATGAGTCAGCTAAAGTCTCTTCTTTTCTTTGGGTTTTTATTGCACCTGGCAGTTTTTTTCCAAAATGTTAAATTTGATTTGTTTTTCTTAAACTGTTGGTTATTAGATGTCATGATACCGCGTTCCTGATGGATTATCCTTAGGGATCTGTCCAGAGATGAGGGCGAGGAAAGAACACGATGAGCGTTTTTCAACGGATAAGCATCTTGTGTTTCTCCTCCCCACCCCGTACCCTGTCATCTTCCGACTTGCGCAGACGGGGAGAGGAGGACGTGAAGGTGAATTCTACCCTACCAGGTCGATTGTCTCCAGGCGGGAGGTCTTCAGTAAGATTTTTGAAACCTGGTTAAAAAAATGTACCCAGCTGGCAACTTACGTTTAAAGATTACCAAAGGCCTCCGTTAGTTGGAGTGTTCGTGCTAAATTAGTTTGTAAGTACGATATGGAATGCCGAAAGAGAAGATTATTCTATTTAAACTTAGTCGCCTAACATGCATTAACTTTCTCAGTGGTTCGGTAACATTCAAATAATCCATCAAGCCGATAATAGTGCCGCAAAAGGAATTAAGAGTCGAGTGTTGGTCCTACCGGGCGATGGATCTCGTACACTTAGTGGCACAAAAGCGTTTGACTTTTTATATTAATGCCCATGCCCATCGCATAAAAAACTGAACGAGAATAAATAGACTCTCCGAAATTAAGCCGAGGAAAGTTACGCGGCTTAATGCCATTTTATAAATGACTTTTTAAACTGCCGTACGGCCCTCCTTCAAAATGAAAAATCACATTTTAATTAGCTGGCCGAATTTACGTCTAACAGCCATCACTCAGAACGGTCATTGATGAAAATCTTAATCTGCATAACACGTCGGATGACGGACGCTATTATTTTTCGAGTAATTAGAGAAAGGCTTTCTGGCCGCGGCGTTTTGGTTACGTTATAAATCTGTTTTAGAAGTCGAAATCGCAAAAAAAATCCTCAAAGATTTGAAGACTTCCAACTCTGCTTTAACAGCGACATCTCATTTATAACATAGGTCAACATACCCAGTATAGTAAATTGGAAATTCATGGCTTCAGTCACGCTTATCAGTTGAATGGCACCTTCTTCAAGATCTTCCAACATATTCATTAGTATGTGGAGGTTGATTGGCTCTAATATTGGCTGTCATTGTTAACAACTCACTTACATGCAGTGTTTTTGCTTAGTTACTAAAACTTGCTTCTTGCAAGAAAGGCCGCACGGACTTAAAACCAAGAGACCACAAAAATTCTAATTCTTTCAAAATGTTTAATCCAAAATATTTAGCCATTTAAACCACTAAGTAAATGTCACAATTTGTAATTTTGATTTTAATGTAGCATTCTTGTGGGATTTTTTAATTTTTGTATCCCGAATTGGAACGACCGAATTTGGTTTTCTCGCCAGAGTTTAAAAATATTTAGTCATTTAGATTACGAACTGAATACCGCAGAATTTGTAATTCTGATTTAAATTTACAAATTCAACTTGCAATTAAAATTGCAAAATCTGTTTTTCCTAGTCCAAAATTTTAAACTTTAATTTTTGTTAATTTTAGAATTTTTAATTTCAATATTTCATATTTTCATATATATGATTTGAATATATAGCGCTCTTTAAGAAATATCCAACCTAAACCCTTTGTATGGTCTGGAAATATTAAAATTATTATAATAAAACCAAATCGCCACAAATTCCAATAAATTCTACGTTCTCTACAAACGTCGTCACTCGACATTTTGTGTTCGGTTAATGATATTAGAAGCAACACCAATTACTTGAAAATTCCTTTTACCAGGTCAGTGACAATTGACAGTAAGTGCCAGTGCTGGAAGAATGCAGGAAGTCAGGTAGGAATTTTGTTAAATTAATTGATAATATGGCTTATAACTTACTGGAATTCACCTGAAAACTCCCGCTACAGATGGATTTATGTACAAGAATAAAGATAATGCTTTAGGATTAAGAATATACAATGCAATGATAGTGTTTAATAAGATGATATAATGCACAAGCCAATTTTAAAGATAGATGTGTCAAAACTGTCAAAGGTTAAAAAAAAATAGCGGGAATGAGCAGGAGATAACATCAATTAAAACCTCTAACTACTTCAGAACTTTCTTAACACTTATGCCTTAAGCGTTAGGTATTATTTAGTTTATAAACACATGCATGGATCGATGCATCCTAACATATTTCTGTAATATTCCTTAATCTTGAAACTATTCCTAATACTCGTATATAAACCCCCATAAGAGTACAAAACTTATCCAGCCATCCAGTATTTTCCGCTTATATAACACATTTATCATTAAATCCGCCAATAAAGTTCATGCAATGAGCATGCTACACGAACTTCTTATAGAAACGTGACTCAAACTTACCGAACTTTTAGAAAAGAACACTCGTAACACTTCGGTTTTGCCTATTTTTATCTCTTCAAGTACTTTTGCCGGTTTTGGAACTGGAATTTCATGCAAAAAACTGCAGGAATGTTTACAAACATCAGAAGCGTCATCGATGGCAATAATGGTTGACGAAACAGTTGAATTCGAGGCTTGCGCAAAATACGAAACTAACTTTACCTTTTGTTTCGTTTTGTTTGGGGACAACACGTCACATTTTTTTGGTAAAAAATGAATGTTATTTTTAGATAATTTTAACTGAGATTAGTGTGGTTTAACCCCTACTGGTGTGTAACACGGTATCCCCAATATTAATAAAAGAAAACATAAGCATCTCAAACGTAGATATAGAACACACGTATTTACAACAAATGATCTGTCCATGGCATAATAGATAAATTTTGCAGTGATTTTTGAGAATGTTTCGGGAAAATGTGCACTTTTGGGGATTTATCTCTCTTAAAGGATTTTCTTGCTCTTTTAGAGAAATGTATTAAATTGTGCGTTGTAGAGAAAACTAGAGTATTTTTGATGGCGCCATGTCGTATGTCGTAATAAATTCATAAAAAGGCCGCAAAGTCTAATTTTGGAAATTCTTTGGACTTTCTTCCGATTTCCCGGTCCAAAGCGGAAAATGCAAGAACGTGTGGTCACAAGAGTATATGCACAAGAAATTGCTCACCCTGTACGGTGGTTGGGCTAAATACAGGATATGATATCTTCTCTGCTTCGAGCAGCTCTATCCAGGTCCAGCTACATCCAATCGAATGAAAAAATCAAACGCAGCTGGAATGTTGCTACATTTTTCATGAATTGTTACCAGTTTTCGTGCTGTTCTCTACTCAACTCCCTTGAATTATCGATAGGTTCTTTCCATGCAGAAATATTGAGGGACTAAGATTTTTAAAAATTTTTCCATGGAACTCCACGAATGTTGTTGTTGAACAATACTGATTCGAAAATCAGTTTCACTGAGACAATAATTGTGTCCCGTTAATCTTCATGTCACCCTCGGAAAAGAAACAGAACCATAATATCTGAGTCGCGATGTAGTAATCCGTCATTACGTAGGTTGTCACGAGGTGCCCCATTTAGAACCCAGAGAGAACAAATCTCCGATACAGGCCGCGATGGACCCTCGGTCCCATATTTATCTTGCGCGCCCCGTGGGCCGTCTATAAGGCTGCATTTTTACAACCGCGAGCCCCAGCGGGGGTAGCTGGAACGCTGCTTATAAATATAAGCTATTTAGAAATGTCAAAATCACATTATTCAAAACGGCATTCCTAACAGCCCGGCACCGTGTCTTGAACTGCCCGAAGGACCGGATATTCGATATTCTTGCTTGGGTCCATCAGGATTTGGGCCTTGATTTCGGTCGAGGTGGATACGACTTGATTTTTATCAGTCCAAGCAATAAAATCTTGTTCAAAATCGTACCGAAATATAATGAGATAGACGAAGCAACTAACCTTCTTTCTCCAGACAAACTCCAAAAATGGGCAGCAACAGCGCGAAATATTAAAAAAATATTAATTAAATTTTTTACAGGAAAAATGTTAGAAACACAATTCGATGGGAAATTCTCGAAGTCTCAGAAGTTTTAAGTTTTTTGGGGCCTAGATCTTGTACCCGTAGAGATAAGCTAAGGGCACGTAAAACTAATTTGGGAGCACATAAAAAATAAATTACTGGCTCACAATCCCAAAGGTAATAAATTCGCAATGATCATTCCTCCAATTTAAATCGAATTCAATGACATGGTATTATTTGATCAGATTCAGTGATGCAAGATGCGCAGCTTTTATCGGTTTACATATCACAATATTAATGTTCCCCAAGGTCAGATGGACAGATCGAACAACCTATTAGTATTTCCATATAAGAATAATTTATCGCAAACTGAATACGAGCGCAAAATGTTACGCAAACCGTGCCTGTAACGAATAATCGCTTGGCGCCTGTTTTATCTATAACAATTATAAATAATACTGGGTGTTGCTCAAGCCGATTTGCATATAAAAATCACTCTTTTATATTCTTGACGCAATTAATTCAGACAGTTTATAAACATTCCTGGGGTATCCCATTACATGATTGCTAATATCCATATACGTAAACCAACATAGCTGCTCGGCAATTTGCCATGCTAAATACATACGCCACCAAATCGATATAGTTGATCGGGCAGAAATGGTAACTTTCAAGGGTCAACTCCTAACGATGTTGGCCTCACGTTGATCGTTCACGATCACTTCACCAGACGTAGGACAGCCCTATATTGTGTTCAATGGTAATGCGTCAATTAAAATTACCAACTGGATATGTAGATGAGAAAGGAATTAATTTTTTGTGTGACGTCATGCCCAACAAAGCATTGTTAATGCGTGTTTATTCTTTGAGAATTGACTAAGGGCGTCTAATGGCCCATGGAAAACGTGCTAAAGGTATGATCATATTATTGCAATTTTGGGGTTCGGATGATTGCAGCATACGCGCTTTCAGCGTGGACACTATTTATTATCTCAACCCAACTATACAATTTGCCAAGTAACAGTCTATGTACTAATAAGTCACTATTTCACAACTGAATGATTTAATATCGCTTATTACAATAGCTTCATTCTTATAGCTATACCAGTGGTAGGCTTACCCACTACCGAACAACAGTTTCCTCATATCAACATAAAACCATATGACTAGAAGATTCCATAATTTTCTTTGAAACATGCAAACATTAATATAAACAAAACTACCAGGACATTTGACAGACCTAAAAAACAATGAATCAAGCGTCGAGCCACGATAGACCCTTTTTTCCTGTATTGTTACCTGCGGCGACCGCTCACCGTAACAATATATTATTTCATGAAAACTTTCCAGATAAAACTACAGTCAATATATCGCTGGATTATATCCTTTAAGGCTATCAAGGTTGGTGTATGTTGGGTATGTTACCTATCTTTAGGTGCCACTTATCGCAATGTTACGCTCATTCTTTCCCAAACCCCTAAGATTTGTATGCGTACAATAAGACTCGTCTTGCTTGTCAATTAAGGTTCGTCCTTTTCGTTATTTTCGTCATTTTACTGCTTATTTCATTCCATCTTTATACGGGAAGTTCTTTGTTTAGTAAGTTACACTCAAATTTCAATACATGTAACATTTTCTCTGTAACTTTCTTCGAGAATTGAAGCTGTAATCGTAGTTAGTAGAAAAAGTATTAGCAGAAGCCATGTGAAGAATATTTAAAGATCAAAAAAGTCTCTAATTTGGCTTTTTTACTACTTAGACTAACCTAATATAATAAACAAAGACAGATGTGATGTAAGTAGCGTTGAATATTATTTGACGACACGGGTACAGTGGTGGCCAATGGTCGATTTAACAGTTTTTTTTAACATCCTATGAGTATTGCGAGGTAGACACAGTACATACTAAATTTTTGTTTAAACGATAATTTTTTTCCATTCAAATAGCCATGCATTCGAATGATCTCAATGAGGAGAATCCCACAATAAATCCCTTTTCATCGTCTTCTGCATCTAAATTTCGAAATTTCTGATGTCTTCGACGAGGTGAAAGTTAACACACGGTATGTTATGGGAATGGTAAACTGCGTTCAATTATTTATGACGGCGTCGATGAAACAAGATCTTGATAACGCGGTTATTGAAACTGCCTATACCTTGTAACTATCGTTACAAAATTATAATAAATGGATTAAATTTGTTCTTCTGGTTAAACCAAGATTAACCTCTTAAACGGCTTTAAATGTCCCCTGAGGAGGCCAGATTATGCAATTGCGAAATGTCTTATTTCTGGCCTAGATTCCGTTGCATATTTTCATATCTGCGGAATACTAATTATTGCAATATTGCTCTTGTTTTTGCACTGGCAATAAATAAAATTGCTCGTGTGCTGCAGTGGATCAGGGATGTGCACCAACTACTCCAGCAGTTGCTTAAATCCGCCTGAATAGTCAAGAGCTTGACGTCTGGGAGAGTTAGGAGCCACCTCAAAGCTGCAGCTTTTTATTAATACCACGTCTATCAGGAATAATTACTGCGATTATCTATTTCATAAATGACTAGGATATAACCTTTACGTAACAAGCTCTTAGAAACCTATATTCCATTACATTTATTCATACAATTTTTCCTTCTGGTACCGCCCACGACGGCTGGGTGACCGCTATTTGTTTCTTAATGGGTTTGAGTTGCATTTTTATGCAGCCATTTTTTTCGTAATTTAATACGAAGGAATATTAAACGACGTTAATAAATATGTAGATAGAATTTGCAGTTCTTACGTATGCGGAATATTAAATGGCGCCTATAGCCTGTTTTGATTTGCAGCTTTGAAAATGCCTGCTAGATATGCTATATCACTTTCACCAAATCTTCCAGGAATATACAAAACCCTAGAAAACAAGTGTTCCCCAAAAAAAAAGCTTTATTTTGCCGCTAAAGGTCGTAAATTAACTTCTTAGGCATTTATTACCAGATCGTCCCGAGAATCTCTTTTAAAACGTTGCTGGCACCGGCATCAATAAACCTCCTGTATACGTGCACTAGATAAGAGGCCCTTTTAACGCAGATTTAGATGTTATCTGAAGATGGTGATACATTGTTGGTTATGATTTATTAGGCCTATTAGTGGAAATTGTGAAATGAAGATTTTGAAGTAGAAGTGAAGCTGGGAACCATCAGCAGACATAGTTCATGAGTTCAAGTTGATCATTTGAGTATTGCGAATTATCTACTGTTTGGTCATTAGACGATTTCACACAAACTACGACTTAAAAAATCACAAGTCAGCATCCAACCCCGCTAAATGCTAATGAATTTAATTAAGCTTCAATAATTACTATTGAAACGTCTGAAGCAGAATTGGCCGCACTCGCATGTTGTATCGAAATTACCATTAAAAAACTTTCCAATTTCATTATTGTCCGTTAGTTAATCTGGTTCATTAGGTAAGAGCCGCATTGTTGAATTGATTCATTTGTTGGCCGTTTAAAAGCTATTACAAGATGTGCCGAAAGAAATGGAGAGGCAGATTTTTTGTAGGTTTTATTGAACTAGTGCTTAGAATCTAGAAAAGTCGGGCAAAGCTGCGTCAATAGTGCTTTCAATACCCATTTCATCTCTTCCTCTGATAATCCTGAAGTAGCCATTTGCACCCCAATGTTCATTCCATGAGTTGGCAACTATCCAGTATTTAACATCATCTTCCACTCCCCAACCCAGGATTCTTACTGCATGTTCTCCTTCGTAAACACCAGATGTATGTTGGTAAATTCCTATAATGTGTCAGTAAGTATGAACAAAAACTCTATAAAACCAGAACTTGCCGCTCTTATAACTAGCGAAATCCGCAAAAACATCCATGACAGTTTCAACAGGACCATTCTTCATTATCTCCAGCTGAATCTGTTTTTCTCCATTAAGACCGTAATTTTCTTGACCATAAGTCTTTTCAGTTTGGTAACTCATAGTGTCCACGTCACACTGTTCAACACAAGAAGGCGTGTCCACGTAGTCTGTGCAGTTATTAGGGTGGTCTTCGCAGTTAGGCAAGAAGTAGGATTTGCAGCCCTAAAAGTCAAAATTTCGCAAAGTTCTACAAAATCGTACTTTTTACCTCGTCATAAGCTTCATATAATCCGCCAGTAACAATTCCACGTTCATACCAATCTCTCCAGGCAAAATAGGGCCAACCTCCATGGCATCCTCCTGCACCACTACAAGTCAGCTCATCTTGGGCTGAAACCAGCAGTTTGATGGTTGCATTTGAGTGAATGCAAATTCGGTCTGACATGGCTTCAACCGCTGCAAATGCCTTTTAAAAAAATTGTAAAAATCCATAAAATCATTAATAGAAAGCTTACCCAGCAGGCTCCACATCTGGACTGATCTCTGATCAAACCAATGATTTCTGCACAGTCAGGCCAAGCTTCACGAGCATCGAAGGACTCAGGAACGTCTTCAGCTTCGTCATGGATTAGAACAGGAATATTTCTGGCAGGTCCTTTCTTAACTCCAGAGGCCAACACTTTGAACAACTCGTAGTCTTCAACTGCAAAATTTCTTCCTGCTTTCCATGTGGATTGCTTGCTGTTGATCTCCGCAATATATTCATCTGAAAGGGGATGAAGGCTTTTGCTGGGCAGGGCTGAAGCGAGCGCTAAAGCGCAAAATACGACCAGGAAGGTTCTCATTGTGATGATGATGATGATAATAATAGAGTGATAATGGTTTTATATTGATTCTAAATGATGAAGTGATGCTTCACTTGAGTTATTTGTTATAATCGCTACTCATTTATCTCAAGTTTACATTGTTTGGAAATTTTCCCACAAAAAAAAACGTATTCCAGCTGTAACTAGTCGCAATCATAGCTATAATACTAAATTAAGCAAGCAGCATAAAGGCGCTAAAATCTCATAAACAATCCCGGCAGTTACTCATCATTTACATTCAAATGTTGTGCTATTTAAATTTAAATTCACTAAAGGATATCCTATTTAATTTGATATATCTATCCAAGGTATTGTGACTCAAGACAATGAACATTTAATGTATTTCTCCCACATTGGCCTATCCTGGATCGTGGACCTCTAAATAAGCGAGTTGCATTAAAATTCTTACCTATAAATTACTCTTAATATACCTTAGAATCGCCTTAGAAAGGTACCTAAGAGCCACCGTGACACTCGGACATTTAAATAAGTAATGGATTTATTTTGTTTTAAATGGGTTACAAGAATAGTACTTGAGTAATGGGAAGGGTGATGTCATGGGATTTGGGCTGTAGATATGGGAGGAATGGAAGGCAGCTATTTTAGTTTGTAAATGCAGGATAATTCGGTTGATGAAGTACCACACAGATAAAGTCTTCTATCTCAAAAAAATCCTCTATGGCACTGATTTTTAATTGGTTCATTGACGTTGTTGCAGTTTCGTTGCAGATTTCCAAATTTTCTCTATACTACAGACTTTTGTCACGGTGATTTTCGTGAAACTAATGGTGACCATCCGACTGACTTGAAAATTTTGAACAAAAACTAAGGTATTGATCCTGCTACTGTATCCTGCTGTTAAAAGTTCTGTGCTCATTTAAGGGTGTGTACCAGAAAAAGATTGTTATACGTTACGCAGCAGTTAGCATTCATGTGAGTCATAGGTTGATACGAACAGTGGTAGCAAATGTGAATTTAAACAGGCAAAATTGGAGATTTTGTTTTACATCGAATCATGGTTTTGATAACTCTTACGTTTTCGGAAGTATTTTTATAAATGTGGTGTTTATTTTTCCCTTCTCGGACCAACAATGGGGCTATTGTACATTCATTAGTCTCTAGCACTCCTGTAATTATCCAAATGAGGTGATAACTAAAAAAATCATAAACTGAAATGAAACTAACCAGTAACTCTAACTAGATACTTCAGCAAAGTTAAAGTTCTCTCAATATGCGCTGTTTATGACTCGAAACTTCATTTCACTTGCATATTTCTAATTTTATGCACATTATATTATACTGCAAAATATGATGGTAGTAAAACCGTATTAAAGCCCAATATTTTAAAGGAAATTATAATAAAGGAGGAGGATGCGTGTTATGGGGAAATAAAGATATGGAAATCTAAAATATTTTATGGGCTACATGGTGTCCCGGGGATTTTATTCTTATTGTTGACGGTCGTTTTAGAGCAAAATCGCATTGTTCTGCATTAGAACAGTTATACCAACAGGAGTGGGACTAACATTTCTGTTGCACTAATCCTTCAATTTAATGTAAAAACCTTGTATTTCCTTATGGCACTAAACTATGTTAATGGCAGTAAATAAATCTAAATACTGTTAATGTAATAAGCATAAAATTGCCTTGACCTTTACGCAACGACCAAGGAACTACGTACATAAATCGAAATTTCTTAGCGGGATAGATGAAAAGTCGGAATTAATTAGATTATAAGGTTTATGTAACAATTAATGCGTGAATATGGCTGAAATGTTGTCCGGTAACAAGTTTTTGCCGCCGGTCAGAAAATTAAGATCAGTGCCATCGGCATTTATCTGGATCAGATACGACATGTGTGTATAGAAAAAAGGCACAACTGAGAAGATGCGATTATAATAAAACATGTGTATTCTTCAGGCATTTTATCTCGGATCGATCAAGGTTGTTGGATTATTTAAATGGTCTTTGATAAATCGGACTGAAACTTTGCACCCTGGTATTCCGGTCATGAGGTATGCGAGGTCCCTAGAAACCTAAAAATTCCGCTATATTCATCTAAACTGTAGGCCCTCATAGGCCTACTTAGATATATCACATAGATGGTGACTTCGGTCGAGGTTGAGGCTCATATTCTATTATTTCCGATTTGACCGAAAGTATCCCTAACTGACTTTGTCGAGGTGTAAATTTAAAACGTGTTACATGTTCCATCACTGTGTTTTGAGGAAAAAATGGATTGTATCGTTTAACATTTTTGGACTCGGCAGATCATTTTATTTACGACAAGATCATTTTGTTTTTTTATTGGAATAAAGTATTTTTTGGTTGAAAAATAAATAAGATTAAAATGAAGTGAAAATAACGTGAAAATGAAAATATAGATTCATATAAAAATAATCAAAAAGCAGTTGATAATGGCAAAAATACTAAATAGGAATGAATGATGAAAATAATATATGTAAATGTTTTTCAGTAGTTACTTCCACCCAAATTCTCAAAATATCATTTTTCCCTAATTTTTTTTCATTCAAGAAGAAGGGGCTTCACTGATCCATCGAAGACTTAGTCATTTATACACATTTTGAGACAAAAAGGAATTTCAAAATCTGTCAAAAAAATAACAGCAACAGAAAACAAAATTGCATAATTCTTTAATTGAAGATCATCAATCATTTAAGATCTTAAATCCAGAAAAAAACATTTGCAGTTATCCTGCAGTGGATAAAATCATCTGCTGAATTCAAAAATATTTAAAAATGCAGAATCACGAAATTTCATGCCTAAAACTAATTAAACCTTTAATTCAGGACGTATAAAAAATCCTCTCAGAGATTGAAAAGAGGAATGTCTGAGTGTTTCATACAATTTAAATATTCCTCGTCCATATATTTTAGTTTATTGTTTATTTAGTTATTATTTCGTTCTTCTACTCTTTTGTCCCCAGATTATAACTATGGTGACAGGTTTGTCAGCGAAACGTTAGCAAAAGTATTTGTCTGAGCGCCTGAAAATTAAATGAAAAATAAACTCAGAATGTTATTCTCAGTTCATTCTCTCAGTTAATTTTAACTGAGAATAGTGTGCAATTCTGAATCTCATTCTCTTTGAACTGTTGAAGTAATTTTAACTGAAGATAATGTGCAAAAAAAAGAATTTAATCTCCAAGTCCCACGAGTGGTTTTTGGATTGCTTCCTGATTGAGTCTAACAACTATCAGCGTAAAAAGCCCATAACATCAGTTTAATTGGGCAAGTCAAAACGGAAATTTCACGGTGACACCCATTTCAACCACAAAACGGGAAAAAGCGTTAATCTACGACCGAATCATGCTCCCATAGAACACACGATCTTCGAAATAAAAAATGTGTCTTAGCAAACAAACCCCGCTTATTCCGTGTCAATTCTTCAGCGGACCGATCAAATCGAAAATACCATCTTCTCTGTCTACCAACCAGTCATCTTTTTCTCGATCTGGGTCTTCGCTGTCCTTGTCTTCACCGTCCGATTTGTCCGCAACCTTCTTTTTCTTCTCAAATATGTCAGTTATGTATCCCACCACGGCTCAGTATTGTTAACCCGAGTCTATGTCTGGCCGTACCATGATGGGTATTCAGTGTATAAAAGACTCTCTTGAGAATTGGTCGGTTAGTTGGTGGTAAGATCCGGCGCACACAAAAACGCGCTTCGCATCAACTCGTTTCAGTGAATAACTTTAAATGATCCTGATTGTAAGGGAAAATGACGTCTTATGTGAGTTTCGGCAGCGGAAAATCGGACAGATTTCCTCAGGTGTTGTGGGAAAAGCAAAAACTGCCGGCCTACAGGAACTTGTGCTTGTTGAGTGCGGTGTTCGCATTTAGTGTGGGACTTACTATAGGGATCCTAATCCCGTTAATGTACTTTCACAACCATTATAGTGCCAAGAACTCGAGTTCTCTAGCTAGTCAAGAGGACCAAGTGGTGATACGGACTATTTTCGTCAACAACAGCTATGGATATCAAAGCAACAACCACTCGGAGCTTGCTGGGTACCCAACGGTATCCTTCGTCCAATCCTCCAAATCCAATTCATCCCTGGACGAGACTAACAACGAACTTATCGAGGAGGGCATGTTTTGGGGGGAAAAAGTGGAGAAGGCCCTTCCTGAGGGCTATCGCGAGAGGAAACATACTATATGGTCCGACTATCTCACTCAAGCTGTTGCAATAAGGCTCGAAAATGGCTGTGGGAGAATGCAGAATCGCATGGTAACCTTCAAAGATGGCCTTAAGGGCTGCGTTAGATACAGGCAAAACACCGATCAAATCCAAGGGGAACTATTCAGCTTTTATTTGGCGCAAATCCTGGAGCTTCCCAATTTAGCTCCGAGTGCTGTAAGCGTTGTGGATTTATCTTCCCCATTGTGGAGCAATCTGCACAACGAAATTGCCTCAGCCCAATGGAACTCCAACAGGCCAATAGTGCTCACTCAATTTATCTCCAACTTGAACTCCGCCAACATACCCGCAATTTTCAAACCTCTAGAGAGGCATTTGAATAAGTTCGACGTGCTGAATATGTCCAGGAACAGTCTACTGGATGATGGAGATTTGCTGAAGAGCTTGGTAGAGCTAGCTCAATGGTCGGACCTAATTATCTTCGACTATTTGACTGCCAATTTGGACAGGATTGTGAATAATTTATACAACTACCAATGGAATGTCAACATCATGGACGCGCCAGCTCACAACTTGGCCAAAAAGAGCGATAGTGATCTCTTGGTGTTCCTGGATAATGAGTCAGGACTGCTTCATGGCTACCGACTGCTCAAAAAGTACGAGATCTATCATTCGATCCTGCTGGACAATTTGTGTGTGTTTCGGCGCAAAACTGCCAACATCATCAGAAAACTGAAGACCACGAGGAATATCGGGAGTTTGCTTCGAGACATGTTCGAAAAGCGGAACAGTGCGGCAGTGAAGGAGATTTTGCCAACTTTGCCTGACAAAAGTGTCAAAATCCTCAATGAGAGGATCGACCGGGTGTACGTGCAGATCGCCAAATGTAGAGCCACCTTCTCGAATACGTAGTAGTGGACAAGTGCTTTTAGGATCTTTTAATTGCAGTGTGAATGGTGCCAGAGTTTGTTTGTTAGTAGGTAATTTATTTATTTATTTGTTGATGTTAGGAATGATGCCATTATGACTCACTAACGTGAGAGTGAGATACTATTAGGATGTACATATCATTAAATATTAGGACTTTGTTGAATTGTGATATTAAGTGATCCTATTGATTTGTGATCAGCCTTCTATAGTATGTACATTTTGTGATTTTATTAAATTATTACTTGTAGACCAAATAATGATTGTAAATATGTAAATTTTGTATAAAACAATCAGACGAGAGTTTTAAAGCGAAATAAAACCCATTTTTCATTCGACTGGGAGTGTTTTTTGTTCACGATAGATTATACCCGCAGCAAATTATACGTGTAAAGCGTATAAAAATTATGACAAGGAAGAATTATCAACACGAAAACAGAAAATATAAATTACAGCCTTTCGAGGTTACAAAATATTCAAATTAATATTATTGTTCGACCCAAAACTACATAAGCACGCTATAAAAAATGGCCAACAAGATAACATAATTTGGAAACATAAAAATGCAATTAACTTTGATCGGTGGTATTTATGCATTTGTCTTCTGGGATAGAGTTTATGACAGTGTTTGAATCTTAAGTGTGTTACTCTTACGCAATTAATTATTTATAGGGTGACTGAAACCTAAATATACACAAGGCCAACAGGATTCTGCAGTGCCCAAACCATTCAAAATGGTCAGGATTCTGATTTTATTTCTGAGCACCTTACCTACGAGTTCTATGTTTTAAAATCATATTTTATTTGTACATTTATCACTACATTACTACTACACTAATTCTTACATTACTACATTTACTTTTACATTACTTTATTTAATTACAGCCACGTACATATAAGCATTTATCATCTCGTCATAATCCTCCATACGCTATTTCCGATGCCAACACTATAGGTTTGCTGGATTCCCTTGATTGACGTCGATATTGCAAAAAAAATCCATTACAGGCACTGTTTTGTAATAAAATTCTCCTTCGATTCTCTTGTTGTGCACTTTGTACTACAAGTTAGGCGGCGACTAAATGAAGATTTAATGCTGATTTTTATCGCAATATTTAGTACCATACTGAATTTACCAAGTTGGAGGCAAAAAGGGTGCCGATGTACTGGATAATTGACGAATGGAATATTATGATGTTCATGTCCATATTAGCTTATATCGACAGCAAAATAAATTGTTATTTCAAAATACAAAAGTTTCGCCACTTGAAGATATGTAAGGTTGACAATCTGGCAACATGAGTCTCACGCTTTGGAAGGTTACGTCACGTAATCAAAGGCTTGCTAATTTTGAAACAAATGAACGGGGCCTTGTTGCCATTTTTTTAAAACAAGTTCATGTTTAGGGATTCGAATGTTTTAAAAGACAACTTAAAGTACTCGTACTGATATGAACAGGAATTTTTCAAACTTAATATGGTCTAACCCGATATTAGCGAATTTTGCCATGAACCTCAAACAGTCAGCATCGGGTATCTCGAAATAATGGGCCTGATAATTATTTGTAAAATAAATAAATTTTAAATAACCTGGATCGACATGCCTGAAAATTACAAAGAAGCCTGGATCGACCTAGCTAAGACTTTTCGGGAATTTTAAAATTAGGCGGACTAACCTGATCAAGTGTTTTCATAAAAAAATAGCTTATTGTAACGAGTTAATCGGAAGATTTTACGGAACCCCGAACTGCTCTAATCAGATCGGACCTATTTTTCCTATGATGATGATTCCTCCGAATTATATGCAGTATATCTCTGATAAAACCATTTTAGTTGTGGCTCATCACTCCTTTTGATTCCACTTTCTGAACCGATCTTTTTTTAATTAACATTTTCATAGCTTTACTCGGAATATTTTAAGTAATCCATATTATTATTCTAGAAGGTGAAGTAACCTGGACCGCCCTAAGTAGTAACCAGAACTAATCTAAGTTTTGAGATAATGGATGCTGAATGGCGAAAATTTTAAAATCTGCTTGGAAGACCAGAAATACTGCAAACTTGGTAAATATCAAAATAAATCAATCCTACACGTAACCTACCCATGCATGCCTCTGAAGCGTAAGAAACTCAGACTAGGTTTACCTCGAAGATAAAAAATGTTTTAAGTTTTGAACATTTACTTATGCGCTCAAATATTTGCATGATTAGGTACTTTACGTAGCACCGTATGCCCACAAAATGAATACTTGAGTCTAATTGAAACAAATGTCTTTAGTAGTTACGCAATAGCGTAAATAACACTCGTATTTATTAACGTCCTTATACAAAAGTATTCCACAGCTCGTTCAGCTTTTTACAACCCACACAAACGTATCATTAACGTTAAATTGCATGTTATTATTTTAAACTTTAAATTACTATACAGAAAGCAAATTATAAAGTTGAATGGAATTTTATGGCATAAAGTATAAACACATTTCGATATACATAGAATATTGAGTCCTTATGGAAGATAGGTGTGTTAGCAGCGAAGATTTGGGAATAAGAGGGAGATAAACGAATAAACAAACCAGTGTCTCTCAAAAAAAAGGTATTAAACCTGCGGCCCATTTAATAAACATTTCCTCAATGACAATAATGGTCCGAAATCAGCACTAATAAGACCAAAACGTACGGGTCGGGCCGAATCGAGGGGCTCCTCATTTTTTTAAATCACAAAGAAATATAGATCGGAGCTGTCCCATTCAAAATAATCACCCTGTATTTTACGGAGGGCAATAATAATTATTGTTTTCTGCAAATTATATTTAAAGCATCTTTGTTGCGAATGAATTATGCTGCGGGTTCGGGTACCCCGCGGCTCGCCGAACGGGGTTTGAAAATAAAATTTTTCGAGCGCAGAGGCGTGCGTACGTATCGTATTAGGCTCGAAGATGCTAAACACTGATACGGGTGTTGCCACCCTGAAGGGAGTGAGAAAACATTTTTGTCTATAGAAACTATAGGGGAAAATGTTTTTTTTCTGAAGAATAGTCATTTACGTGAGCGTACATGCGAAAAGTAGCTGCTTCGTTGATGTGAAAGAAATTTACTCACAAGGCAGAAGTTGAAAATTATGACAATGTGGGTTTCCTAACTGACTATTGTTCATGTTCTGAAAGAGAAACAATGAAAGAGACAAGACAAGTTATGACACAATTTTTCGATTTTTTAACCATTTTTTATTGATTTTTACTGATACTTATTTTAATGAAGTAAGCTCTGGATGTAATTACCACGTATATCATATCTTGTGTCGTCATTTAAGATCACGTACCAGAAAAAGATGGTAAAATGCGGCGCAGCAGTTAACATAAGATTTGAATCGTATTGTAGATCGATACGAAGAGTGGGTGCTAATAAGTGTTTGAAGAGACAAAATTTCATATTTTTGAAAGTTTGATTATAGATGATTTTGTTGATAATTTTTGTATTTTCATAAGTGTTTCAACGAAATTATTTTTTCATCTCTTTTAAGGCAGAGTATCGAATTAAGAATTCTGTGATTACAGCTTCAATTGTATAATTATAATGTACAAAATTCACATTTAAAACGAAGGAACTGTCACAGAAAAAAATTATAAATTCTTGAAATTTGAGTACAAGTTGCTAAAAAGTTTTTCCGGTATTAGATGTAAAGAAACCTGTTCCAAAAAGTTTGTATGATTCATCGATAAATTCAATACATCAAATATTTCCAGATGTCATTAACATCATTAACGAATTAAAATGCTCTAGACACACACAAAAAAAAATCGTTTCTTGACCGACTAAATTAATGTTGAATGAAATTCCTGCGGAAAAATGTTGTGCAAGCTTTGCCAAATAATTATTATGCAGAAATTTTGAGTAACTATACAGGCAAAAATACCTATGCCTTTTACAGCCTAAGTCCATGCAGATGGTCCGGATACCCTATTTAGTACCCTTATACACACAAATATGCATTATGTAGCTGACCTTTATTCTTATCGATCAAAAAATACATGCTGACCATAAAAAAATCGTCAGATCATACTGGAAAAAAAATATCATATTGCTTTAGTCAAAATTGACGTGTTCACGAGGTGTAGGACCAAAACATTCATTTCCCATATGCTTTATGACAATTTAAAAATTTTCCCAACAAAAGATTCTATCGGCGCCTATGTCAGAAGTCATGTGAAGACCATCCAGTTTTATTTTCGGTTCTCTCTTATGCTCACATATCATAAAATACGACTGGTACCCCGATCGTTTGAATGTCTCGCTGCATAGGCCATCTCCTTCTTTTTTACCCTTAATTGATCTAACTTAGTGGGGAGCTCTCCGAAATGTAGTTGTTAGAAACGTATTCTTGACACTTTTTCAGTCTTAAATTATGCGATTTACCTATATTAATGGGTCTCGTTCCCAGGCAAAAAACGTCGTTTTTTGTGAAATATACGAATGGCACGGCCCTGAGATGGTAACTGTAAAAGAGCTGAGCCCGTGAAAGACGCATACATTCAAATCAGGGTACAGTAAGTAGTTTCCTGGGCTCTTCACATAAACTCATTTTTACTATCAAATAAATTAACACTCCAACAAGCCTACGCCTATAATTTATCGACGCCATTTCGAGCTTATAGGTCTCCCAACATATATAGAAAACGGACAGTTAATCCTGAACATCTCGCATACCGGAAAACATTTTACTTATTCAAAACGTCTTTTTATCCAAAAATATACAATTTTTCGTCGTTTGTGCTCATCTGCGGTCGATATTTTGTCTATTTCATTAAGTCGAAGTTGGTGTCCTGATTTATCTTAATAGGCATTCACAAATATTCATAACTGTCACGAGTTGCGCCTTAGCAGTCCGACCACATATAAAGGAAAAAAACGGCACTTTTTCTAAGTGGGAAAATTCCTTTATCCTCAACAAGTGCTATTACCAATTTCCTAGAAAAACTTTACACTAGATAATAACAATAAAAATGTAACTGTAGCTCGGTTTTTGAATTCTTTACATTGCGAAACTAGAACTGACGATTGGAAGACGGATATTTGACTAATACAGATTAATAAAAACGTCATGACTATAAACCAGACCAATTAGCGATTTTTAGGTAAGCTTTATGATTAAACTGCCATTAACAGCTTTTATTCCTCAAAAAACGTATAATAAAAGAAGTTTTTTAATGACATGGGAGTCGCTTTTTTTCTTTTACTTTTGGCTGAAATAATTAGTATTTTTGCCCAGAAACTAAACATCTAAATACATTGAGCACAGACTGTCAACCAGGCAATGACCTAAAAGTTGTTTAAATTATGTAAATCGGGAAACACATCTCTTATTCTAATCTATTCTATACAATTTCATATGTACTTTGTCAGAATTAATAGGCTATTCGTTTTGTTAATTTTCGGTCTTTTTGACAAGTTCTCTGAAGCTTAGGGATTTTTATTAGCCGCAAAGCTAAAATTAATTCATAATATTTATCGTTTTGCTTGTAATGCCTCCGTCAAAGTCGGCCACAATTCAAACTTTTATCGATCTATGTGCGGTAAATTTTTTAAAATAATTTTTATTCAATTCTTTTATTTTATCTTGATTTTGTATACTATTTTCTTCCGCGTTTAGCATGTGCTTTTAATAATCATTGTTGAGACAATAAGATATGTTTCCGTGGTGTAGTGGTTATCACATCCGCCTAACACGCGGAAGGTCCCCGGTTCGATCCCGGGCGGAAACAGAACGTTTTTTATTTCATTAAATTTCAATATTTCTTTTGAATTTTAACTTAAAGTACAAATCATAAATCATGAAAATAGTTTTTTTGTTTTATTTTGAACGATTTTAATTGGAATGCAAATATAAAATTCTTTAGAAATTACATTAATAATTAAGGTTTAATAGTCAAATTCCTTCCCAAACTCAAGTGAATTTCTCCAGTACATAAGCATGTAGGTCTAACTAAGTTCCACTACCGGATTCCCCTGATGAGACCAGCTGCTCGTATTAGAACATAAAATTTGTAGATAATCGCTCCCAGACCAAACACGCGGGAGATAAAAACCGGAGAAATCGTCTAGGAACCAACATGTAACCGTAGTACGGGTATTTAAAATTTAAATTGTGCTCATGTATCCCCATTAATCTTATTAAAAGCAGATATCAGGATTTGTTTCCGAAAGAAAGACAAATGGTGGAGATAGAAAACAAAATGGTTCGTAGAGATAAAAAGTGTAAGCTTAGAACAAACAAGACATTTTTCAAATTTCAAGAATTATCCAGTATGAGTATTAAGATACCTTTTGATTGGTGTCTTTTGCACGTAATTGGATTTAACCTGATAGTGCGTGACCAAATCGTATGGGTAGGTCCAGCAGCCATCGAAACCGCGACCATAAATAAAGCCGGCCAAACAAATTGGCCCAATAAAAGCGTAAAAACGCAAAAACCAGAAAACATTAATATCGACCATACAAACAACTGCAAAACTGCATGTAGTACCAGATACAAAACAAGTTTTTTTGTGTATTTAATTAGCATTTTATTTGGCGTTTAAGCAAAGCATCGTATCGAATTAGGCCGGTACCAGAGCCAGTGAAATTTAATTCATTATGTCCGTTCTTGGCGAGAAGTGCGAGGTTATACCGGGGTTAAAGCCATTTCGGCCCATCTTATTTTATGCAAATGTCCAACGGTGAAGCCTTTTTTGAGACCAGAAAGCAGTCTCTGCTATTAATATGAAGTCGTGCTCTTGGACCGAGTCGAATCAAATCAAAAGGAAATGAGAAAGAAGGTCATACATGTTCTAGAGAAGATAGAGAAGGGAGAATGAAGAGAAGGATGGATTTGACGCACCATCAGCTAATACAGAGATTTGAAGAATGGGCACATACCTCTTCGGAGTAATGGTTCAGCACGAATTAAACTTATATTTCATGTTATGTGCAATAAGCAAAATACCTTAATGGCAAAATCAAGAACGTTACGTTTTGGCCCGAAAATGGATGAGAGGTTTTAGGGTGAAGCTCTACGGGTAACATTGTACCTTTCAACCCTTTTTATTGTTTTATTGGTCTAATTTACATATATGGATTAGATGTTGAACCTGGATACTTTTATGGAGGCTCTAAAATACGGAGCATATAATAAACGCACCAAAGGCATGCACTGACAGGGAGTTTGGTAGCTCCAGGACTCTTTTCTCCTTCAAAATGTTACGTCGTAAGGAGGCCTAGTTGAGGATTTTGTGATATTGAAGTTTTCGTTCAAATCTGACCAAAGTTATGCCCCAACAATGTCCGGTCGTTCATGTGCCTCACCAAACTGTTGCCTATTATTGTCGATGGCCGCAAGATAAAGCGTCGCAGTCTCAGACCAGATTCACCATCCGATAAAGTTAATTTTGAGATACCGTTTTTTCTAGGCACGCACTGGCCTCTTTCGTGAAAGACATTTGCTAGGTATCTCCCGAATATTTTATATATCAAATATTATTAATTATACGCGAGTCCCGAAACATTCAATTGCTATCAACTCTCTAAGCCCATCAATTTCTCTTCCCGGCCTTGTACATACTTGAAATACGAGAAATATTTTTCGGTTCAGAAAGGCACCATGGAGCAACATTTTTTCTTCATGGTTCAATTGTATAATAGCGTTTTTGTACCGCCGATGATAACGGTATACTTCTTAAAACAATATTCGTTTATTATTAATAATCTAAATAGCGCAGAATGACAGCTGACCTCGACTGCGTTAGGAGAGTCCTTACCCGCTGATTTTGAAGAGTTTTTGGGCACTCACGTTAAATTAACAACCTTTCAAAAAGGGCAGCTTGAGACTTAATTGTGGTTTCCAGTCCAGTACATTTATATTGCAAGTGCGAGAGCGCTCTCAACTACAAGGAAGATCCACATCGAGAATAATACAGAAGGTGTCCCGATTTAAGAATTTTCTGCACTTTACACATCATATGAGTTATAAGACATCAAGAAGTAAACGTACACCAGCACTTGAAATTGCAAAACTCTTTACAGATTGGGTGTATCTCTCCTCTCTTCTGATCATGCTATAGAAGGCGTATTTTTCTTAACCTTGCACTTTCTGCATCTGCATATAAATATGTCTTGGAACGATTTTCATCCTCGTAATTATACTCCCTGGAATCTTCACCAGGGAGATTTAATCAGCTGTCTGGAAGCACGCCCACAGGAATCTTCCTAAGATATTCGCTGCTGAGGGCGGCTATTCTCAAGAATCTTAATCAACCTAGATGCTAAGCTACAGGAAGATTGCTATATCATAACTTTAATTAATAAAAATTTCGGAAATAAACAGCTTGAGAAGTCACCGCGGGATGTGGATTTTTCTTACTTAGATCGGAGAATCCTGGAAAATTAATTTAGATTGCCAAACCTCGGATATACGTAGCCGACACTATAGCTCGATTTTAGTGTGGAAACGTGCATCCTTGGTAAGGTTTTTTTGCTCTGACACAACAAAAACTGCCGCTCTTTACTCTGCTATCGTTGTAAACTGGAACGGGCCATCTTTAACATAATTCGCCCACTTTCCCTCCTTAGCTCACTCACACAGATATCAGAAGTTGCAACACTCTGCAAATTGGGCATATCTCTCCTCTCTTCTGACTAGTCTAGAAGGCCTGCCTATTTGTTTAACCCTGGTCTTTCTGCATCTGCACATGAATAGTTCTCGGAACTATCCTCATCCTCACGCCCTCGTACTATGAACCTGTATATTCTCTGCCCTAAATAGAAATCTGTCATTCGATCTGGTTTCCGTTAACTGACTCGTTTAGTATTTAGTTATAAAACACGCGGTTTCAGAATTTATTCTCACTGGTAAAATTATACTTCTATACAAGCTCTCGTTACCCTACAAAACTGGTCTGAAATTAGGATTTCTCTTTCTATCTCCCTTAGACGCCCGGAAGTTACAGGTCCACAGGAATTAATTCTCGCAATTTAGAGAGCTTTACTCATGTCTGGCTTTGAATGTCTTCAGATTTACTAAACATCAATATAAGACCCAGGTAAGAACCGCCGAACACACAATACACCAGCTACATTCATAATCTGTTTCCGGATAAACAGACCATTTAGGTGTGACCAACGATTTGCCGAATTTCTATAGGGGCCTTTCTTTGTGGAGGTGCGAAACTTTTTCTCGAAATTAATCCAGACGGACGCGGCATGGGCCATTAAAACCGAACAATAAACAAAGGTCCCCTTTTGGTCTTAAACAATACCCGGTATTAAAATGGGTGATTTAATCCTCTTATGTGGTGGTTCCAGCTCGTTTTAGAACCGTTTAAAGGCGCAAAATTGTAGAGATGTCGTGTTATGCACAATACAGTTTGCAGCATGAACTAGTCTAGCGGAGCCTTTGTACACATAAGGATTTGTTGAGGAAAATATCAATTCTCACTGCTGCGAGGAGACTGAAGAGAAAAGAAAAATGACGATTTTGTATATAATTTTTTTGTTTTTTTCTAACCTCAGAGAACGACCTGAAATTCACCAAAAACCACTTTAGAGTTTTCAACTTTTGAAACTCAGTAGTTTATCTTGTTTCCCCAGACTGACAGAAACTTTTTCCCTGTGTACCTGGATTTCCTGAGCTGCTAAAGAAAAATTCAAAACATTGACTTAAAGAAACAATGATTTTACCTTTATTTTATTTCCTTTTCATTTTCCCACTTTCAAATGTTGATTTTATTGAGAATTCTTTAATTTTCAGAATCAATAAAACCCGATTGTGTATCTCGATTTTCAGAGCTATTTTTCCCCTCATTGAGTTATGAAAACAGTAACTTATTCCTTAATTCTAGCATTTTTTATTTTTCAAGGAATGACTGAATTTTTCAATGGGATGTAGGTTATTGAATTCTAACGATAGCTCAACCTCTCCAAAATTTAAATTCCGTAAATTCACCTTTAAACTTTGAATATTATCGCAAGTTTACTTTTCAGAGAGCTCAATTGAAATTTCAGAGCCTTAGAAATGTAATTTTAGGAGGCGCAGGAATAATTGTCTACGTTTTCATGAAAACGTCATATAAACTAAGTAGATATGTTGGATGAATTCTAGGATTCCTTACGAATATTTTAAGTAGAAAGTTATATTTCTCATCAGAGAACAGCGAGTAATCCCAAGATTTATGAAACTTTACATGTTGAGTTAGTTTGGAAATCTAGCTCGTGTTCAAGGGCTCATTGTATCATTTGCGTGCGTGTTTTTTTTTTTTAATTAAGCTTACATCAAAGTCATTCTTATCGATATTGTTTGTGGTGTTTTTTAAACTTGGTCTGTGGTAGTTTTTCAATGGAGTTTTTACTTCTTCAAATAGAAAATTCAACTGGTGTCAGATCAGGAGAACCAGGTGATTAACTAAAAAAAGCGCACAAATGATACAGTGATTTTTCAGGGATAAAAAGTGGTTTCGAAATACATTGATTCTTGATGTAAGTTATAAGAATAACAAAATATCTTTCTTTAAAGTGTCGACACTTGTGTGCTTTGCCCTACTTAACAGCTGAAAATGAATAAAGTGAATATATGTATGTAGTAAATGACTGAAGCTACAATAGACCTATTAAAAGCGAAATGACAAGTCCATACGATTTTTTTATTACATAATAACCACATAAAGACTTATAATCGTTTGTCCCGGCGAGGCATATAAAGTTTCAAACGTAAGGTATGCCAGTCACATGGCTTTATTAACCAGCAATAAATTTTCGCTTAAACGGTGTGCGCTTAACTGATTAATGAAATAAAAATGATGGCCTTTTGCTGCCTCCGAGGAAATATAAATTACTTAAGCCGTAAAGCTAGAAAAGACTAATCCTGTCAGAAGTGTTTTACGCATACCCAAACATTCGTTTCTGTTCCTCTCATTTTAGTTCTGAAACGAGAGTCTAATGGATATTTCTCAAAGAGCACGTTAAAAATTAATATTAGCCAATATATTAGAGCTTATAAATACCTCGAAGAAATCGACTCGAATTTTATTAAAGCGACTTTACGACTAAAAACTGACCGTACCATAAATTACCGCTTAAATGCCCTAATCAAAGCAATCTAAAAATCTCGTTATTACATATGAAGAAATCAGATATCTTCTAATGCCAAAAAGCAAGAAAAGGCATTTATGAGATGATTTTATGATTGGTCCATCAACTGCGGTCAATAAACGGATGTTTCTTAACAATAATAAATTGTCCCCCATCAGGATATAAAGTCCGGAGTTTTTATGGCAAAGTCGTAAAAATCCAATAAAATTAAGCGAATGTTTGCTAAAAGTTTTAAGCGTGTAATGCTCGACTACTTAACTTTTTATGGATTCCTCCATTTTCCGATATATTTGCATAAAACCGAATTTTGATATTATCCTGAAAATCGTACATACACAGGAACCCTCGTATAAAACTTTTAATGGGCAGTTTAATGGAAGTCGCCAGAGTTAATAGGCCATTATTTGCTTAATTCCCTTTCTCCTAATCTTCACGGAGAAAGTATACAAAGAAATTCTAATTTTACAAGGCGCTTGTTAGCTCTCAAGTCGGGACGAAGATTCCCATTCATAAATTACCAATTTTAAGTTCCTACCATTTAATTATCGCCTTTATTTATTGCCTGTCCGCAGTGGAAAAAATGAATTGTTTATATTTTTGATTTGTTTATTTAATAACACATCCAAAGCCTGCTTAATCATGTGAGGCTGCTGATACTCCTTCCACTCACGTTAGATCCGTTTAACTGTTTTTGGATTTGATTCTCTGATGGATCTGGTTTCGGACATCAGTCAAATAACCTTGAGCAGCCCCTTTCGGCCCCTCAATTGATCGGAATTCGACACTTATTACTCATTATTTCGGTACAATGATGAACATATGCACGTGGTTGACTTTATTATTAACACATTGAGACAACGCGACATGAGACAATAGTATGACTAGTTGATCGATGGTCTTCTTTCTAAAGGTACAAAACGGACAAGAAGTGACTAGATTGGGCGACGTAGAACAAGTTTAGGCACCACATCGAGTATTTATTTACGATTTTGTACATCTCCTTGAGCCGCGCCTGCTAAATCATCTGCAGCATCTTATCACCAGATTGAACCTGACCCGACAATGATTATCAGAATGTTCGCTTTGTCCCTGTGGATTTCTATTTGGGTGTGGTCTTTGAGCTAATAACAATATCCATTTCTGGTAGACTAAAACTTTAGGAAAAATCACCGAGCCATGACTATGTTACACTAACTAGGCTCCGCATGGGCTTTGGGCATGCTTTACTTAATCGGTAATTTATGTAACGCTAAATTGAAAAACCAACGTATTTGCATTACAAAACCGCTATTGAAGACGAACATGGAAGCCTTTCCGGCATATTTTCACATTGGATGTAACTCGATATTTAAAAGTGATATAAGGTTGTTAGGAACTAGTCCGGGGGTTTATGGTATATTCGCACGGATAAAATTACAAACAGCAAACGAGAGGATTCTAACGGGTCACCTAGTTGATTAGAACAGGTTTGGTCATGTTCAGGTTAAACAATTTAGAACTTCATGGACTAAAATGGCCAAACCTTAAATCCTGCAATTTCCTCCGTTTTGATGCTCTCTTGACGCATTTGACCTAGTTGTTTGATTTGCTTTGCAAGGATATATAAGATTTGGAACAAAAAGAGGATACTTACAAGAACTAGTCCTATCCAATATTTCCATGCATACATGGAGTCTATTTTTATTCATGTATCTTCCTTTCTCGGAAAAAGTGAATAATTGTCTTGAATATCTAAACCTTCCAGTAATTTCCTCATTTAATATTAAGTGAATGCATTTAAATTGAACAGGAATTGAATAAAATAGAATATTTCATTATTTGAGGTGATGCCTGTTTATTTTAAGTTTTTCCTTATCTAAAATGCATTAAATGCACCACAAGAATGTAGCATTCGCAAGGCAAAGTATTACTGAATATAGTACATTAATATTTAACTCAAGCACTTTCTCCTGTGTATTTTGTCTGTCAAAATTTGTAATTACTACCACTGCATCACGCAATCATCACCCATCACAGCTTACAACGTCCAAACTGCTCCCTAATTACATAGCCTTCACTCCTTATACTTGAGGTAGATGAAGACCGAAAATAAGATCTTCCTCCTGTCACTCTTGTGCGACATAATCCAAGCGCTTCTGGATACAATCGCCCAGAGCTAATGTTTTTGTCTAGGGTATTGAATAAAAGAGTGTTATGTTAGTTGAGTGTTTGTGGCTTGAGTAAAAGGAGTTTTCGCGTATAAATCTTCAGGTTTAGTGTCTGCTGCATATTTATGCTTAAACTCCCACCATTAAGAAGATCACTGGCATCAATACCGAAACAATACCCTATACCATGCATCGAACGAGTCCGTGTATAAACCCCGGATCTACAAGGAAGAATTTCGCACTACCAAGAAAGTTTACGCGAAATATTTACTGCAGGATCGACACTTGAATAAGCCATAATAAAAGCGCAGGATAATACCGAACAGAACAAATGAGATTCCTTAACGAAATACCGCCATTACAAGGGTATTTTAGTCAATAATTAATGTTGCTTTGCATTCAATAACAGAGAGGCTCGCTATATTTTGGCTCTTGGTCATTCAGGGGTCTTCGGCAATACGTTAAGCCGTCAAATAAAAGTCTTTAACTTACACCGTGTTAACATTTTTATTGACCGTTTTGAAATTAACCACAAACCTGTGCTGTAGCCAGGGTCGGACTCGGTTAAAAATGGTGCCGGATTAAAAACGGTCCTTAAAGACCATAAATACACGTAGTTAGCGAAAACCGCTCGCTCGTAAGTGCAAATATAAATCGCGTATCGTTAAAAATAATAACGATATTGCGGATCGCTTTGTTCCAGCCAATACTTAAGAGCTTTGGACCTGGAGCAATAACTCAAAAGGTCGTCCGTCGGGTATCTTACTTTAATGTAAACGATGTACTGTCTTGGCTTTTTGAACGGCGCGTGTAATTGGTTCCCTAAATAAAATAAATGAAATATTAAGGAACCATTGGTGGTTTTATTGATATAAATTGTTTTCGGACGATTGAGCATGTAGTGATAAAAATCGGACGAACCGGTTGAATGGACGACAAATTTGGCCCTCGAGCCTCAGACGTAACCCTTCATTAATGTGTGCTGATGCGCAAGCCGCAAATTATTACATGCAAACTCCCATCAGGTAGTGTCAAAGCTATTTAGAGTAAATCGTTATATGAAAGACGACTTTAAATCATTTCTGCCAACTGACGCGTTCAATTGGGTGGTCAGTGAAGTCCGCCACCTGGCCTCTGAGAAGCCTGTAAACCCGGAAAATTACCCCTGGAAAGCAAGAAATAGCTAAAAAAGAGTTCCAAGCAATGTCTGCAGCTGAGAATTACGAAAGGGCCTGCTGAACTCCGCTGCAGCTAGTGCCGAAGCAGATAGTTGAAAATGATTTGAGGCTCTTCGGGTGTTGTCGTGTTCTCAATACATATCCAAGTTTCTTATTCAGGACTTTTACATAACTTCGGAAAACTGATCTCAACTTTTTTTTTGAGGTTTTAACTTCGGATTGCGGTTCAAACCATACCCGAAGTGGCGGTCTAGGTTGAACCTCAGACTGGAGTTTAAACTGAATTCACAAAAGTAACCCTCAATGGATACTAATATATTTGTACCTTTAGCGACAAGATAATTAAGGGGCCAATACCTGCTCTGAATTTATAGTTTCTATGGAAACTATCTGATGGCAAAATTGCCAATAGTTTGAGGTGAATGTGACTTTTAGATACGATATGTATTGTTCGTTGCGTTTTTCTCTAACTTGATTTCGTAGTCCCTCGACTAGGGAAAACTTCTGCAACTACCCAAAATCAATTTTTCCTACAGTTTTATTTATATTGCTCCTCGATTTATAGCCCTCAGTGAGAGGACATTTGGGTTAAGATTTTCCACTAGAAGTCCTTTAGTAATGTTTTTTTTGGCTACCTCTACCACTTCAACTGGCCCAAAACATACCCGCCTTAATGGAAGTTTATCAAAAACCATAACCGAGGAGAGAGGAAAAAAACAATTTGAATTTAATGAAAGGTGGGCCCCAACAGTGTGGGACTCCTTCATCACTCTAGTCAACATGAAGATAATTTTTCTATTGTCTTATTTCCGACGCCAACTGATGGGTTCATTAAACTAAATTACAATGAATGTGCCATATTATTTGAGAGAAAAAAACTAAAAGAAGCAAGCAACGCCCAGATGAAAAATGTCACGGCGCACGTGTAACAATGGAAATCAAATAATCCTATTAAATCTATTATAATAAATTTGAATAATCTATACGACCATAAATTCTCCATATTGCTAAATGTTAAGCAGCATTAACGTGCTTATGTATTAGGCGGCCATTGTGTATAAATTTCTCTTCGGGAGATTATTATTACGGGTCGGCGTCGGCAACTTATTTATGCAATCTGAGAACTTGAATATTGAATATTTAAAGGGCTTATGCTCGGTACCAGATGCTCAATCAAACATTCTACCAAATGGTAGCGGCGATTATCAAGGAGAAAACGATCAAGACCACCTCCGCAAACCCTCATACCCATAGAGAATCATCAAGGAAGACGATTTCAGTGTGGCCCGTTGTTCTGGGACTACATCAAATCAAAAATTTCTCACTTCAAGAAAATGCAGTTCCCAATCATATGAAACTGCATTTTTATCTTGGCCTGGAGAACCGCATATAGGCCCGCAAAAAAAGAGAACCCCTTGTCCATTCACAGGCCTTTAAATTTATGTTTAATTAGTGATGGTACACGTGTAAGCCAACGTTGGATCGAATATTTATATGTAATTGTGATGATCGTTTAAGCAATAAATTATAATGTTAAATGGGTTATTGATGAGATCTTTGACGCTCCCAAGATCATTAAGTTTCCTTCGATAGATTTTCAAAGAAATTTTGACTTAGTGCATTGAGACAAATTAAACTCCTCAGCACTGATGGCTATCTGACGATGAAGGTGAGTCAGTTCCAGCGGCGCGGAGTGCCTACGTTTCAGTCATTTTTCTCGGATTATCTTCAGGGAAATCAGTCAACTCCTCAACGCAAGACAGACGGCGATTACTGGGGGCAAACAATCGGCCGCGTTATTTGTCCGAGAAATACGAGGCCGTTTCGATAAGCGAGAAGAATTTGCATTAGCGGCGAAGAATAGAGTTTCGCCTTCATAAAGTGTATAGGACCTTATATGGTGAATCGGCCAAAATATACTGACTTGGAGCACTTTGAGTGAAAACTGAGAAGTCACTAACAATTCTGGACCTCAGCCGGCTGCGCTGTGCGATCCAGGAAGACAGAGTCGCTTTTCCCTGGATTCTACATGTGTAGACAGCGGAAGAACGGTTCATGAATGATCTAGTATGTTAAATCTCGATTTTGTGTTAATGCAGGAAGCAAGAGAGAGCGAGTCTCATTTTGCAGTGGCGGATCTAGGGGTAAGTGAGCCTCAGTTCGTGGCAAATTCATGTAGGTCTTGGGGCCCCGCAGGCACAGAACCGAGTTGACTGACTACAGACAAAACATTAGCTATAGGCGATTATATCCAGAAGCCCTTGGATTATGTCGCTCAAGAACGACAAGAGGAGGATCTTATTTTCGGTCTTTATCTACCTCAAGTATAAGGAGTGAAGGCTGTATGATCAGGAAGCAGCTTTGACGTTGCAATCTACCACGGATAATGAGAACGTGACACGATGGTGGTAATTACAAATTTTGACAGACAAAAACATTTTTGGTGCTTAGGGCCAAATAATTAATTCTTTGGAAATTATCAGTTAAGTTAAAGTTCGCAGCACTAAGGGCCATTCTTGTAACTGTTCGATGATGACCAGCCAATGTCATTGATTCGTATAGGTATCAATTCAATATAAATTTTTATTTTCAAAACCCTTTATTATCTAGCGTCCTTGTGGGAATATTACATGAAAAGATGACATCAAAGCAACTGCAGCTGAAATGCCGAACAGGTCCATATGGACATTCGTTAAGACTTCCAGGAAAGTTCTTGCAATAGTCGTAAAGCAAATAACTCTTAAATTTAAAACTGTCCACATTTCTATTTTTTAAGTGCTCGCAGTGAACAAAAATTTGGTTCTATCCATCTATTTTAAAGTGAGTTTTTTTGAGTAGACGATGCCCCATATATCAAACATCATTTGGTTTGGAAATCCGACTAGCCAACGGTTCAATAACCATTTTTTGACTACGCAGACATCTTGGTCTCGAAAACTTAGGAAACACTGATATCTCTGTGGTTCTTTGCCCAATAAGTTACGTCGGAATGGTTACGTAAGCTTGACTGGTGCAAAACAATAAACAATCTGGCGAAAACAATGGTCCATTCTGTGTTTCGTGTGTCCAAATTCGTGAAAGGTTCTTTATTAATATTCGCAATTCTTTATTTGCTTGTTTGGTTCTTTTGTTGTGGAGCGCGGTGACTGTGCGTTTTTCTTGATTAAAAGTTTTCTCGTCGATGAAAAATTAGAGATTTCAGCACGTATCTTCGGCACCATTAGCACTATTTGCAGAACCATTTAACATAGATTACAAGTGCGTTGCTGAAACAAAGGAAACTGGACACCCGGTACCTCGAATTGCCAACAGTTTACAAATAATCCGTCGATAAGAGCGCCGTGCAAAAGAACTCGAGTTCAAACGTATTATTTGTCTTTGTCATTTGTATGTTGAAGGTGTACAGGGTGGCCGTTTCTGGAGCTTAACCATGTTGATCTTAGGAAACATGAAAAATACGAGGTCGGATAAATTTGGACAAAATTGCGCAATTGGGAATTGAAGAATATGTCGTTTCAAAAAAAACTTTCGGAAGTATTCGAAAAAAAATTTTTAGAAACAATTTGACAGTGTAGAGAGTTTAAAATTCATATCACGCGGGGCTGAAATATTTCCCGGCAAGGTTATTTCAAACAATGGAGACATACGTTGGCCTGCACGATGGCCAGATCTTTCCACATTAGATTATTATTTATGGGAAACTATGAAAGACCTCATTTATAAATCAGTACCCACCGATATTAACGAGCTGCGAAGAAAGATTATCACAGCTTTAGAGACCAAAATAAAAAGAAGGGACGTTTTAAGGTCAATGTAAAATTTAAGAAGACGCAGAGTTGCGCTTGGAAGCGGAGGGAGAACCTTTCAAGTACCTTTTACAATGTATTTTATTTATTACTTATTTTATTTCCAAAACTCTCTTCGCAAGAATAGGATTTTTGATTGAAAGTTGAGAAAATCCAAGAGGGCGTCCACAAGAAAAGACAAAGTTGATGATGGTTGCTAAAAGTCGAAACGTCGGATTTCAAATATGACATGGCCACTTTGTAATAGAGGAGAAAAGTTGCAATGATGAAATTTAAGAGTCAACATATCCTTGAACTCCAAATTATTCAACTTTGCCCTAATTTAACCGACCTCGTAGCTTTTACGGTTACCAAGATCCCCGTGGTTAAGCTAAAGAAACGGACACCCTGTATAAAGGCTTTTAGCGTTCTATATCGGCCCAGCCAGTTTAAAACGCCTTATCGAACTCGGACCTACCAATTCTGACAAGATAAATAATTATGTATGAACAGCCCGTATTAAAAAATAACACTGTTAACGCCCACAGTCGACATGTGTAGGGACTGGGTGTACCTTTAATATTGTGACTTAATTAAACTTACAGGAGTTTTTACTGTGGTAGCAAATTAATCACGTGAGTTTTCCTAACGTTTTGCCCTCACACGGTATGAAACCCTTCACCGCGTTCCTCAGCGTCTTTCAACTCAGCCTTTGTTAAATTATAAATACTGAATTCAACATCATCAAACAAAACTGACTTTTAAGAAGCTTACTCCTCAGGAGCCCTGAGAGAGTGAGGTGAATAAACCTTTTTGGGCCCAGCTTGTATACCCTTCGCTGGATTTTTCAATTTTGACACGTCATCTTGCAATATTTTCCATTGTAAGAGTCTTTATTCTGCTTTCGATAGCCTCATTAAGATATTTTCATTCATCGAGGCGGGATTAGCTTGAAAACAATTATAATAAACAGAAATGTACAATGCACACTTAAACACAATGAAAATGAAGAAATACCGAATTTTAATGTCGAGGATGGTAGCAACTGGAGTCAAAAACAAGGATAGCAATAAACCTTGCACCGTCTTCAGGTCTTTAAACCTCTTAAAATCGGCTAATTAATTATGATAAGTAGAAGCAGATGAATTCCGGCCGATATTAATCAAAACAAGCACGTTTGCCGGACCCCGCATGCCGTATTGTCAAAAAGTGCACCATCAAATATTTCAAATGAGTTCATACCGGGGCAAAAAAAAGATCCTCGGTATTATTTTAGATCTTGGCATTTTTCAAGCAGTGGTGTAGATATGTACTGTCCGAACCAATCAGATCAAAGTGGTCAAATGAGTGACTTTTTAGGGACGTGCAAAGTCGCATTTTTTCATCGTAAGAAACCAGTTGTCAGCTACTCTTTCTTATGAAATGGGCTGAGGAAAAAGGCGAACGGAAGCGGTCAATAAGACGTAAATCAGTTCATGTTTTGGTGCCGTGTGTTGCATGTGGTTCTGATTCGAGTTTATCATCATCATCTCCATCAATCAATTTGCGAAATCTTAGTTCCTGAAAAATTGCTCGTCTGTGCAACTTAAAAAATAAACCATAGAAATATAAAGTTAAAATTTTGTTCGACAAAATTCGTAAAGCAATTGCCGCGAATAAATAACTTAAATAAATCATTTTTTATGCGGGATATGTGAAATTAAAAAAAAAAAACATTTTTTTATAAACTTCAACGCCCTGTATTTCGGAAACGAAGCGATTCCAGGCATGCGTTTATAGGGACTTTTTCCCTATTTCGACTCGAGGAATATCTTCTTAAATTTGCTCACATCTTTAAGAAGTGCTCTGTACCTTGAATTAAGTTTCTTTATTTTACACATTATTTTTACTGCATTAGAGAGCTAATTTAAAATGATCAGCATAATCGCTTACAGAGCATTATGAGGAAGTGATTTAGTTTTAATGGTTAATGACGGTTTTATATTGCCATTTCTCGTTGTATCCTAATGCGCCCCACTGGTACCCGGCGTCAGGCGTCTTTGCGCATGATAATAGTTTTTCTAATTTTCCTATGTTTTTGCTCAATAACCAACGATTGTAGCATTACGCGATATAAAAGGAAGTGCTAATCCCTGAACAAGGCATTGATCGCAAAAAAGTTTTGACTATTTTTGTAATTCAAATCTCGGAAACGAAATCTGGCAACGTTGTTTATGGCACATGAAAAATCCCCAATAACATCAACCGTTTGTTCCATCCGATCGATTTTGCCATTCTCCCCGTTTCTGAGATAACAATGGTGAGCAAATTTAAATAATGCACCCTGTATGGCAAGGCGCTCAGAGCCATCCCTACACCTCAGCAGGTGGCCACACACCGGCACCAGATTATGCGGGCATTGTGCTCATGCATGTACCCATGACGTTCACATGCATGAAGGGTTCTTTTGATACACAAACATTTTCAAAAAGAATGTCCTGGGAAGGAGCGTCGGGATTCTGAATTCTTGTGGAAGCAATTCGCACAGTCCGCACTATAGAGGCGCAAAAATCATCCCACAGAACATCGTATCGCAACACCGTCAGGCAATATTTTCTTGTTACGCATCGATGTTACAGAACGCCGTCGCGTAAAAGAATAAAATTACGGAGATCCGTCCAGTCATGCAAAGAAGTGGCGCAACACCAGCGCGTATCGTTTCTTTGACATGATGGCGAAATACCGACGGGACGCCTCGATGTTACAATGTTGCGATCCAGGTTGCGATATGGTGGTACGCGACGCTGTTACACAGTGCCGTCCGTACTTGTTGCGATCCGATGTTCTGTTGCATTTCTTCTACACGCCTTTACGGTATGTTACGCGTAACAGAACATCGTTCCGTATCATATCAGCAGACCGTACCGGCGTTCCATCAAAATCAACATGGTGAAATTTCGGACATCCGTCCAGACGTGGAAAGAAGCATTACGGCATCTTGTGCGTATCGTTTCTTCGATGCGATTGCGAAGTGCCGACAAGCGATGAGACACTTCGATGTTGCGATACGGAGTTACGCAACACCGTTCATGTTTGTCGCAATGCGATGTTCTGATATATGTCTGCACGCATCTTTAGGGCGTGAATTAGCAGCGATGTTATGCTGATATGCATGATGCGCGACGATTAACTGTCGCGTATCGTGCATAGCAGCATAGCATGCTAGCGTTCAGTCAAACTGAAAACATGGTTTCAGGAACAGTTTCTCCAGTTTCTCAGATTGAGGATTTAAATTCGATGAAGATTGAAAATTTATCCAGGGTAAAAGCCTCGCATAACTGCTATGCATTTTCACCTATTTGATCAGATTTATTTTCGTCTTTTCCCTTGATTTCCAAATTTTCCCTCCCCTCCTTGAAAATTAAAGTACATTTCCAACTTCAAACCTCGTTTTGGACCCTCAAATGATAAAGCCAAGATTCAACATTGATTAATATATGTATGTACATATGTGTGATGTATGTATACAGGGTGTTTCATAAACATACCAAGAAACTTTCAGGAAATGTAGAGCTCATAAAAACAAATATTTAGATCGAATAAAGATAGGTCCGAAATCACTTCGTTTCCAAGATACAGTATTTAATTCCTTTTTTTTATGTCCAAGTTGGCTCTATTTTTATGGACATCCTGTAAAAAATATTAAGCAAAGCTTAGCTGCATACTAAAATATGAACCTCCTACAGTATTGTGGCAAAAAAGTTACAAAATACCATTCCATTTGTTAATAATCTGCAATTTTGCAGACATCTGCATCTGCCACTTTCAATATTCAATTGCATATATCTTAGAAACTGTTAATTCTAAGAAAACCAACGTATTAATAAACTTGTATTAAATGAATAATTCAGAATTCAAAAATGCAATAATATGTGTATAGGGTGTTCCATTTAAAATAAGTAAGCAAGAATCGACTTCCGGTACAACCGGAAGTGTGACATTATTGAAAATATTTTAGATGAGGTCGCCCCAAGGCTATTACCAAACCATTGAATTTTTGTAATTTTGCTTTTCATAGCTTTCCCAAAACGTCTAATGGCCTAACGTGTCACCCTGTATAACCCCCATATCACCCTGTTTAAGTAAAGAACAACATTTGTGCCCCTATCAGGCCTTCCACCATTTGCTTCTCGTTCATGGAACCTTCAAGAAACATAACTTTCCAATCGGACATGTGTAAGGCGAATTAAGGTTCAATTTGGTACCCAAAAAAAACACATTTTACGGCGAAAAGGCATGACATAATGACTGTAAAAGTGGTCGATTACGGTGTATATTCATTTCCTCCAAGTCGACAAATCGTCCGGTTGGACCGGGGCTCGGTCGCTGCTTGTTATGATGAATTCCTCCGGTGGCAATTAAGGGCCCAAGTAGGTTTTTTGGCTAATAAACATCTAGTTACCGTGACCACTTAAACCGGCCGAGAATATTTTTGGCAACATTTCATTTGTATACCAGGTGAAGTCGGAACGTACTCAGGGAATTTTTACATTCATATGAATATAATAAGCGTATTGTATTACTGGGGACATGCCCTCAATACGTCGATAATGAATAAATAAATCATCCGCAAAAAGAGTGAAAAAATCGAAACAATGCTTCAAACTCTCCCATCATGACAATACCCATGAGGCGGTACGGAACACACATATTAAAATGAGAGTGTTAAAATTGACATCATAAACGTCTGTCGGCACCTTTTTGGATTTACATAACAATTTCGGAAATCAATAAAAATCGTGGAAACGAGTGCCGAGCCTTGACGGCAAACCGTTTTGCGGTTCTAAGAAAGCAATAAAACGAGTTTAAAAAATCCTTTCGTGTTTAAACAATTGTGGAGGGGCTTTAAAATACTCGAAAACGTGGTTCTGAAGAGACTTTTGAGATGGTGCTTAGTGGACTAGCGCTTCGCTGCTGATAATGTTATGGTGGTATATCTACAAAAAGGGGTGTAACTTATATTCACGGCGTTAAAGGGAAAAATACTACTTTTACTATCAAAACATTCTCATTTTCCACCACTGTGTAATATCGTCAAATCACACACAGCGCCACCTACCCTTAATCATATAGCCGTCCTTATTTATAATATGCGTGGGGACGAAGTCGAAAGCATGACTGATCCTGTTACCCTAAATAACGAAATACTTTGGATCACATGGGTCGACCCGAACAGAGGTGTGGCAAATGAGAATTTAACTAGACAAAATTGGAAATTTTTTGATTTTTGATTTGAAAAATTTGAATTTTTCGATTATGATTGTATTCAGAACTTTACGATTTCATTAAAAAAATGATGTTTTCTTGGACATTAGTGATGAACAAATGATTCTTAGCAATGCCCTTGTGAGTGACACATTTCATTTGCATACCCCAACATTCCCAGCTTTATCACCTTAGTGTAATCGAAATAAATAATAAATAAACATGAAGTAACGGCCGTTTATAAAATCGTCTCAATCTCAGTCACGAATCTCCGATAATTTTTTGCACCTTACGTAACTTATCGGATCGGCGAAGCCTTTTCACAATGAATCGAGCTTTTTCTGGGAGGGAAATTTGAATGCAAACGAACTTATGGTCGCTTAATAATGTTTATAATATTATGATTCCCAACATTTTAGTCTAGCCGAGTCATTCGCCATAGTCTAGTATGTTCGTTATCGCGATCTTGGTCATGAACAAATCTACAGATGAAACAGATATGCATCAGTGTCGTAGCACATGGGGCATGAGGAATTACTCTTCATTGTCGTACAAAGATATAATTCAATAAATTTTTCTCTACATATAGGTATAATATCTCTTTTAGTTTATGAGGTACGGAGGCCCTTTCACGAATATAAAACTATAAAACCCATAAGAAAAAGCAAAGTTGATGCTGGATGTCGAAAATCGAAACGTTAAATTTCAAATGTGACACCATCACAATGTAAAAAAGGAAAGGTTCCGATGATGAAGTGCCAATCGTTTTAAATATAATAAATATATATAATTAAAAAAATAGACCCAGAAAAAAATAAAAACGTTTTCCCAAAACAAAAAGATCTGGTTCTTGAAACGCCATTTCAAGAATCAAGAACAGTTATCATGTGATACAGTAATCGTTATTGAAATGGAAATATTTGTTGAGTTATGGTACTTTTAGTGCAATGCGAAAACGTGCCCAAGATCGAAATAGAGAAAAGTCTTATTTAAATTGAGCGCACTTTTATGGGCGGTGTTGAAAGCGGTATGACTGGGCATTGGCTGCCGCTTTTGAATGAGTAACATAATAGGCCCCCAACCTGAACTTAGTTAATTTGAATTGTAATGCTATAGTTAGCAACAGCAATTATTCATATGTTGGTGCCAACCGGACCAAAATCAGTGCTCCTTTCCGTACGGGCTCCACCCCAACACATAAGTCTAACCTCTATGAATAGGCAATTTCTTTTTCAATGCCACTTGAGATTGCACTTATATATTTAATAAAATCTACTGCCTACGTCTCGAATGGGCCCAGTGACGTCTAGTGGTCCTAAATCAAACCCAGTCGTAAACTTGGCAATAGGGCACGCTGCTTATAACACCATTGTGCGGCCACATCAGTACATAAACGTGTTTTATTCCTAATAATTTTAGACGATATAATGGATAAATTAACATATCTACTAAGTTTCTGCCATTGAAAGTCCTAGAATCACCCGGAGGCTCCACAAATAATTAATCTGGACTTTTCCAGAAATAAGGAATCCGTTTCTAGAGCTCAACCATCGGAATTTCGATCGTTCCTCTTATTTGGTTTTTAAAATTGCAATTATCTTCCATCAAATAACTTTATTAATATCAGCGGATACAGATTTATGAATGAAACCTTCCATAATTCCTCACAAATAAAAGTCAAATGAGGAAAGATCTGGTGAACGTGCCGGCCAACCTGAGTGCTCATTGTTTCAAATTATTTCAACAACTTTTAGCACACGACTAAATAGTTTCTGTCCTCATAAAGGCGCAATTTATGAGACCTGTATTTTCCTATGCATCTGCCCTGTAAACTAAATTATCCTATATCTCACACTGTCTAGGTTTTAAGGAAAAATCGACTCAAATTAAGTTCTCCATCATTTTCTGTGTTGTTTTCAATTTGTCCGGTGTCTAGTGTTTCTATGTTGGGAACTTAGTCCATAAATATCGCGGAATATAATTTCGGTATGTCAACAGGTCTCGTTTATTTATGGAGTGAACCTGGCCAATCCTCCACATTCTTTCGATGGAAACTTATTTGGCATTTTCTATGGGTGGAGAAAATACAGGTGCAGTTGGTTATGAATCGTTAGGATTAAGCCAAAATCCGTTAAAGTATCAGTACGTTAATTTCATAATATTATCGGCTAGGAACGGGAAAGCTTATGATTAAATACTGAAATTCTGCTTGGGATTTAAACTCTACCTGTAAAATTAATCCTAGAGAATTTAAAGTAAAGAAAGATAAAAAGGAACATTTTCCTTTTCTGGATTAAAAAATTTACCCAATTTTTTCAACCTCATTCAAGAAAATTTATCCTGATTTATATATCTATATCAAAACAATTTATCACATAAGGGGAAATAGCGCTCGGCCTTTTCAAGAGAAATTGCCCTCATTTAGTTCGCTATTTCGAGTGTTTAGTCATAATTTTATAACCCGGGGCTGACGTCAACAGGTAAGCAAAAAAGCATGAATTAAGTAAACATTATAAAATAAACAGCAACATAACCACTAATAAGATATCATTCACATACAGTGTGGAAGTTTTGGATGGTACAGTCCATATAACTAAGATCCAGCGTTCAGAAAAAATATCATTTAAATAAGCTCTAACATTAACTGGTAGTGAGGGGGTGCTATTTTGTATTAAATCGGTCCTTTTCAGAACCAAAGAAATTAAAAAAAAATCAAATGTGTTAGTTTTTGATATGTTCAATCAAGAATTTCTCGAGACCTGTTGCGTTTAGGTATAGGACATGGTACATGAAACACACTTAGAATTTTGCGTAGAGTTCAAAAATGAAAAAAAAAATAGGTATTTCCATTTGAAAGAACAAAGTTGGTGGTCGTACCTGATTTTTCGACTATCCCGTATACGTGAATTTACCATAAAAAAAACCGTAAGAAAAAATAAAAATCGATGTGTCCGAGGATTTTGGCCGCATATGTTCGGCATCTTAGTTATATGGACTGTTCCATCCAAAACTTCCTATATAAGGCCGTAGGTATAAACGAATTTTTAGTTTGGGCCACATATCGCTCCGCGGGCATAGAGGTATGCCAAAGACTGTCAAAAAAAGTGACAAGTGTTATTTATTTATGACATTCTTTCATTTCTAGATTATCAATTTCCATTATCATTTTTATATTTTTTGTGGTAGATTCCTTCTTGCAGTTGCTACGTTTGGAATTGGTAATTCCAAACACAAATCTATATGTTGCTGAGTCCTACGCAAATACCTGAAACCGAAAGGTTATAGCTTTTTTCCATCATCGCCGTAATATTGGCATTGACATTCACTTCTAAATGTTCGCCATTATCTAGTACATACCAATGTAAAACAGAGCCGGCGCCCCCATATTAAAAATAACAGAAATATTTGCACTTATTACCATAAATTGTTATTAATCTGGTTTGATATGAATGCCCGCTGACATGTCGACAATGCGGGGCATAATGGCGTTGCAAATTAGTTTACTTTAAATTAGTCTAAAAAGCGTTTGTTTAATAATTAGCGGTAATAAAGACGTTGGTTTATTTCCATTACTAGTAATAAATGGTGTTCGATACAGGCACGGTGCGATAAGTTTCAATTAAAGCAGCCATTTAAAAAATACAATTGCAATGCCTTATTTATTGCGACTTTGCCGTTTGTTATGCGTTAGGTGTAAAATTTTATAGGCAATAAATTATAGTTGAGTTTGCAAATTAACTCTGAAGAAGAGTCATTTTGTTTAGACTTCGGGTTTATTGGCAGTGATCTTGGAATAAGAGAACGTACGTGCTTAACAATTGGATTCTTTATTGCCTTTTTGGTACCTACTTGTGGATGGACAGTTCATGAAAATCACAGATTTATTATCGTGTAGATGAAGTTTCAGTCCTCATTGAACCTCTTCAACGACCTGATTAAAATTTTTGAAAATTGTAAACTAAAGCATATATGATTAGGCCTAAAGGCAATTTTTAGCAATAAGAGAACTCTGTGTAAGGAGGAATTGGAAAGATGAAGGAAAGGACTCGAATAACCCGAATTTCTAAAGCCTAAAGTAACCTCCTGAGAAAACGACAACTGCTTAAGAATTAGCAATGAAATCACTAAATATCACACCGAAAAAAATTTCTAATTTTGCTTCTTTAAAGTATCATTTGCCACCATTATTTATCAACATAGGACTCAAATTTAACGTTAAATGCATCTCATTATCTAGCCATCTTTTTCTGACACATACTCTTAAATGAATTCAGAAGATAGATCGTACGTCACAATTATATCCAGAGCCTACTTTTCCACTTAGTTGTTGACTCCCTCTAATCTCATATAATGAACAAAAACGGCTGTAGGATGCAGGATGGGTGGCGCTTAATATGACTTGATGGCATTGGTACAGTGGTGGCAAATGCGAGTTTTAACAGTAAAAAGCAGCAAATGTTAATATAGTGTTTGAACTGTCAATCGACGATATGAATTAAGTTTCTGGCGCTTTTGGCATTCGTATATCGAGGTATCAAAGTACTGAATGTACCAAATTTACTTCTGGAAAATTGCTAGAGATACAAGGTCGGTTCAAGTTCAGGCAAAGGAGAGGAATATTTTACCTTTTCAATATTTAAAAAAAATCCCATACAGTACATATCAAGTATTTTTCAGAATATGTAAGCCCTTTTTCTCCTATAAAGTTCACGTACACGATTTATTTTAATCAAACCACCTATCCCTGTTAGAATGTCTCGTTTCAAAGAACGGACGTCCGCCACAATGCAAGAAAAATAAATAGGATTGTCCCGTGGAAAATAATTTATGACCCTTTAATGATACCTATGTCTGTGTGGATGACAATTATTCCATAAAATCCCCACTCAATCAGAAATAAAATGCATGTGGCAGATATAAATCATACCTACACCTACTGCAAAGAAAGTATTAAAATTAATTGTTTCCTATGCATATCTCCTTGCTGAGCTATCGCACAGGACCGCACTTTGGTTTACCAAAAAAAAACTTCCTCGATAATTTGAGGCGTGTAGGGTGGTTGCCAAGTCCGGCCCTGCAGCGTCTAGGTAACATCTAACAACATCACCTTAGAGAATTTATGGGACCAGAAAGTAATAGCAATTCGCCATTAGTTAATGACTTTGTTTAAACAGAGTAGTACTTCAACGAATTTTTAATTGGGTCGAGAATGGCAGTTGCGCAACGCATGCATTTGCATTTAAAATGAGGCGAAGGAGAAAAAGATATTAATTGGGTTTGCACCACTAAAACCGTCCTGAGTGCACCGTTATCCTCGCCATTTATATTCAAACTTCCTGAGCACCCTGTATAAGTTTCCTTTCTCCACGGCCATTAGTATGCCGGTGGTTCGGTCGTTCCGAGTGGCAAAAAGTCGCTTGCCGACATCGAGATGCCTGTCTGGGTTACAAAGTTGAACTCCTGGCAAATTTTCCGAACGTCACGTGGTCTATGGACCTCGGAGCCCTTTTTTGTCCTCCCTGGGGGAATTTTTTAAACGCGGTCCCGCAGACAAAATGTTTGGCGTGATCTCGTCTTGTTTTTGGGTCGGCATGCGGTTGCGACGATTTTGGAGATTAATTAACAAACATAAAAGCATTGTTTTGGATGGTTCACAAGTGTTTTCGAGGGCTTTATGCATCTCTTCATGCGAAATGGGGACATTTTTCCGTGTCGGTATTCGAGCCACCAACATACAGCGTTCTTGATTTTAACCATTCGGATTAGTGGGGCAAACTAGAAGAATAACGGTCCGAAGGGTTCGTGGAATTCATTTAAGTGGTTGATTAGCAATCGATTATTGAAAGTGCAAAAAGGGAAAAGGCCAAAACGGCACTTTTAAAATTAGAAACGAGAAAAGGGGGAAACCGGGGGACTCCCTTCCTATCGATATTTGCGTTTCCTTCAAAAACTCTCTGAACTTGTCTTTCTCTAGAAAGACCCAATTTTCTGGGCTTTGAGGCTCAAAAAACTTATTTCAACATAAATTTAGGTTTGAATTTTACATTCTGAATGCTCTGGTAGTGCCAAAGATTTTGATAGCGGCGAATTTAGAGGACTTCGGTGTATAGAAGTAGCAATTACAGACAAGTATTATGTAATGAATCTTCATACAGTTACGTAATATTCTTACGCACAGCTCGCAGGTAATTCGCGCTGATGTATTATTATTTCCATGTCAACCGTGTGTGTTGCTGCGAAAAAAATCAAAACGAACGTCTACTATGGAGATTGATGAAAATGAGATTCCCATAAGTTGACGGTAAAGCAGCAATAGGTCGTAGAAAAGTATTACACACAACTCAAACGCAAGGCATGGTCTTTCACTTGCCGAAATTAACAACCGCGCCTGCAGCTCGGTCGTAAGCTTTCGTCTCGCATGTAACACGCTTCTTATTATTCTTGTAATGTAATACTAGTAACAGGTGATTTAGGAGAATTTCGGGTACATAATATTTTCTTAATGTTACTGTTAAATTCTATTACTTAATTAAACCGCAGATCTTGTAAAATAAAAGAGATATTTGTAGAAAAAACTCCTCGGCTAAAAAACATAGAAAGCACGTCTCCACTCAGCTAAACACAGAATTGTCAAAAAATACCAAACACCATAAAACATGCCCGCAAACTAAGCATTTCTCTACCCATTCGCTACGAGCCTTCTACGGCTACGGCAGGCGTTGACGTAATTGTTAATCTATTGTAGGTGGCGTTGCCGGTATTGACGCGAAAACCGGCTTGCATATAGGCTTCGAGCAAATTAATTCGATGCATTTTTTGCTGATTAATTCAATACTTCGGGAGATATACTTTTCTTTTTTTTTTCAGAATTTGACCGTCGTTATCTCGAGAATTTATGAATCGATTGTCCGTAAAAATATGTCAAATTAATCGTCTGGACGAACTTTGTAGACCTACATAAACAGGGTTGCAGTATCTCTTTTTGTTCCTGAGGTACCGAGTCGCTTTGATTTCTGAGGTGTTAACTAGGGATGACTAGGTAAAATTGAACTCAGTCATGCAATATGAACCTACGCCAGGGTGATTATGATACGTCTTTCCGTTCTCCAAATTCGGGGAGAAGTTGAAATCTACTTTCGGTTAAAAAAGGTCGTTGAAGTTGGATCTCCAAATTTCCCTCAAATTAAAATATTTCTTTTCCGCCTTTCTTCAAGGCCAAGAGGTTTACTAATCTTTTCCCTCTCACTAATACGCCTTTCAATTTCAGTATAATGCCAAGTAATGTAAAAGGAATACAGTGCTCTTGAAGCCAGTAGTACCATAGACGTCAGACAACATAAGTTAGAAAAGGTGACAATATGGTTTTAATTGGCAATAAAGCTCGGTCTTACACGGAATTACTTGTTAATATACTGATTAATGTCGCCCATTTAGTTTATTACCGTCTGCCAATGGATTTTATTTTAATTAATTCCCCTTAACATTTATAGATCGGTTCTAATCTTTAATCTCACTTGACGTTTAAGGCTCAGGAAAGTGCGCCTATGTGAGCAGAATAATTATCACTCGTTCAATGGAATTGTAACGTGGAAAGTAGTTTTTCATATTTCTTATCTGTAATCGGACAAAATGCCTGGCAATTTAAACTAATGTGCCTCGAAGAAGCACAATTTGCCAAACTACCTCTTGTTAAACATAATTAATTAAAGAAGCACAAACCCGGTGCGGCGCAAAAAACGTACGCGGAAACCATTTGGGCCCGAACTGGTCGGGTACCGCGAAAAAGCCAAAAAAGTACCACTTTTACAAACCGGATGATGATGATGATGATGATGATGCGCCCGAGGACCATTCTCTTTAAAGGGGGCGTGGCCCGTTCTGGTCATTATCTACTAATCAGTTACGGGTGACAATTGCGTCGACGGCCAGTTTTCGTCCTTTGAGACTAGTTTTTGTCCATGGCCCGCCATATTTTCGGACAATTTAAAATAAAAATACCCACACCGGCGAACCCGAAAGGGGGGATGAGTGATATTTTGAAGAATGATGGGAAGATGATTGCGTACAGCGGTTTGTCAAGCGGGAGCCTCATTTGACCAAAAAAGAGACATCCTTTTTGTTGTCCTTGTCTGTTTTGAAATGTTGATTTAAGAAGACGTCTTTACATTCCGCGGACCGAAGCCTTTTTTGGTCCCATCTTAAGCAACGCGACGTTGTAGCTCAGTCTTAGTTATTTAACATTCCCAGCTAGATATTATGTTGGACATGCGTGTAGGTAAGAAACGAATCACCGTAAAGATAGTACAACCTACTTTCGTTTAAATGATGATTAAACGGTACAAGACTATTCACCTCTATTACCGAAATGCTGCATACATTATGTCAGGAGGAAGAAGAATATCAATTTTTCATTGGACTCCCACGTTCCAAAAATCCGATTTCTCAAATGTTATCGACGAACTTCTTGATCGTACCAACGATTTATTAGTTGATAAAACTACTTGGTTACATTTGTCAACAGGTTTTTTGTAGGAATGTAATTCGATTAGATAATCGATGTTTGGCCGAATTTTTGCATGTAGGTTGGCGCCGTTTTTTGGTGAAAAAGTTGTAGATGGAACTTGAAGTGAACTTTACCCTAATATTCCCCTCAAAAAAACCAAATACCATATTTAGTACCACACAAATTATTTCTAATGATGCACATCACACACACATTCAATTAAGAGTAGGTGCCTACTAACGTGCACTGCAACATTGTCTTGAAATAGTACCATAATGATTAATCACTTTATGTAACTCTAACGGTTTTCTCTCCACATCGGTAAATCCTTTTTTTTTCGCCAACCGAAATGATAAATAAAACCACTTAATATTTGTTCATATAAATGTATTTCAAACCGGTTAGCGCATTACAAGAAGCTTGATCATTTAATTAATTCATGTTTACCTTATTAATAATCATTATTAAATTTCAAATTATTGCTATTGGTGTGGGCAACCACAACACAATTAAACATGGAAAACTAAAGAACATCATCATCATAAATACCTTGAGTAATGTCTGAACTCTAATTTTACAATGCAAGGTATTTTTCCTATGAAATTCCCTTTTTCACATCTCATTGCAGTAATCTGGAGTAATTGTAGTACTGAAGAAAATTATCAACGAAATAATTCGTAATTGCCAAACTCTATAAATTTTTTAAAAAATCTCTTTTGTCCGGTTAAACTCTTATTAGTCACCGCTATTCGATACCTATGACTTAATCCAGCATTAACTACTACGTACCATATAACCATCCTCACTGGAACACTCTCTTAAATAAAGACAAAAGATATAACGTACGTAACTACTGCATCCAGAGCCTTTTTCAGAAATGAATTGTCGTAGCTTTTGTCTTCGCCTGCACTCATATAATCAACAAAGACAGCTATATGATGCAGGGGAGGTGGCGCTGAACACATTTCTATGAAATTGACACAGTGGTGCCAAATGAGAATTTTATAGTAAAAGCAACATTTCATGGATTGAAAATCGTCGTGTCTTGAATTAAAAAAAGTCGATTACGAGGTTCACAATCGCTGACTAATTATTTAAAGAATACATTTGTAACACATATTTAAGTAAAATTACTAAATCAAATTCCCATTTCCTCCAGAATTCCTAAACTCGATGAATAAAATATACAACCTATCAACGATGTCAATTTAAATTTCAATTTTCGGCATTCAGATTTCGAGATCCCTATCTATAATCTAAAAAAGAAGTATTTATTATTATCATTAGACTCAAATGGGCAATTTTCCCAATGATATTTGTTCGCATTATTTTTTTGGATTTCCTTCTTTCTAGACATACAGCTAGTGAGTGCAAATTGATGTCGATATGCCTAAAAAAACTAAAGTTACACTTTACGACTAATATCGATCGTTAACATTTAAATAAGTATCTCCAGAATAACTAAAAAATGTCATAGCCCATTAAAGAATTAAACTTTGCTTTAAATGAAATACCTACAATCGTTTATATCTTTTAGCACTGAACGTGCTAATGGCGAGATAATGTTAGCAAAGACATATAAATGTCGACGACCATGCCTATTAGGAAGAAAATAGAAAACGGGCTTGATATTCAGGACTTGTTTGCTCCATAGAGCGATCCGATTTACAATGGAAACAGTTACGTCTAATGAAGTAAGGAGGATAATGTGGCATTGTGAAGTGATAGGTCAGATGAATTATTACGTAATACTACATTATACACTAACGTTGTGAAGTACATTATTAGGATACGAACGTCAAGTTTAAAGCCCGAAGCGCGCGACTCTAAGAGATCTAAGACGTGAAGGTCATAACTATTCCACCACCGTGATGTATATACAATTTTTTTCACTTAAACATGAATTATACCCCTGTAACAACGTTTAAAACTAACAACAATGGTGACGTTTAAATTGGCATTCATTTCCATGGTAACCATAAATATGAGATGATGATGCTGGGTTAATAAGGACCATATACATATATGCCGTTATTAAACTGTTTTTAGAAAAAATAGCGAGAAAACGTACTTTGCCATCATTCAATACACACAATAATGGTGTAAAGTTACTAATGGAAAAAAGCTATTATGTACTTGGCTGTGATATATTACGTCACTTAGAGGTAGAGTTTGAAGACTAATGAGCCTTAAAATTGGAATAGAAGTATTCTAAAGATACTGTTGAAGTGGAATGGTAATTCATTGTAAATCTCATTCACCAATATATCGAGAAAATCGCGAGTTAAATGTTAGAAATTCTTCAAATTAGAGCGCTCTCTATTATTCAATGGCCGAACCAATATCCTCAGCCAAGTTTAATATGGTACTTCGGATTTGGTCGGTAATTCTCACAGACCTCTACTTGAAGTAAAACGAAGTTTACGCTAATGTGGTGAAGATGGAGCCAGAGATTTTGCGGAACCACTTCAGGACCGTACCTACAAATATTCGTATTTATAAAATATTGAATTTTTTAATTAAAACACTCAGAAACTGATGATGATTTTATTTGCCCAGAACATTAAAAATTAGTAACATAACTGATAAATATCTCACAAGTTCCCAAAGAAAAAAATTAAATGGATTTAAGTCCGGCAATCTAACTGGTCATGAAGACCGCGATTTATTTGCACACACTTATTTGCACTATATATTGCACACACATTTATTTGTCACAAAATGTCGTAACATAAATTTCAAGTTAACATATGGAATTATTAAGTTAATATATCGTTAATTGTTCCGTTAATGTTAGGGGCTATTGATTTAGTATTAGTTTACCCATTAGTTAAAAAATATGAACGAACTATAGATTTTTGAAATCAAGGAAAGGAGATATTTTATTTTAGAGAACACGCGGGGTGTTTTATTTAAAGGAAAACTAGGTTGGTCGTTTACTTTTTTTACCTTTTTAGGAGATAATGGAGATTAAATTATACAACTTACAATAATAAGCTGTAGGATGGGAACAAAATAAAATTGAATTCTCCATAAATGGACGCATGATAGACTAATTCCTCTTTCAAAAGGAGCAAAGCCCAAGGCTTGGCTATTACCGTTGTCGAGATATTGGCTCCTAATGAAGACTGTCAAAGCCGGGAGGCACCTACTTTTTCCCACGAAAGGAATTTCGTACCTTTCTTAAATTCTTCACTATTTTAGCTTGAACCTTCACAAAGTATCACTTTTTCAATTTCTGCAAGTCTCCACATAAGAAGGAAACTTTTTTTCTAAAACATCTAATCTAAGCAGGCCTCGATCCCAGAGGTCTTGAACGATCAACGCGATTACACACACTTATATCCTTATTTCTTAAATAAGGAAGATGGTTGTTAGAGTATTTTAAAAGACTTCCTGCTCCAACCTTTTGTTGCGAGGATTATTGCCCGTATTTAAATCCTTAAGGCCCATAACAAGAGCACAATCAGGTACCCTCGCCTGATCGAGGAATCGGGGGATTTTGGTTAAATTTGTTTGTTGGTATTTCTGCTTTGACAAAATCCTTGTTTGTTTGTTCGCCAATAAAGTCCTGTTTACCCACACAAGTTTTATGGAAGCAGTAATCTTAATATTATTGGGAATTAGCCTGGCGACATCCTGTCAGACCCCCGAGGATCGTAAAAAAATATACAAATCCAATTTGTGTGGTCAGTGTCGAAAATCTGTTTCCATGTGTTTTATTTGCGTTTTAGGACTTCCTGTCTGGAAGCAGCCTTTATCCGTTTGCTTGGCAAATATAGTCGCTTTTAATAGCTTTAATGTGTATTATTTTTGTTCGCGTGAAGATCGTATCTAGAAGCAGCTGACAGCTAAAGAATGACGAAAACCATGAACATCTGCCTCATATAGATGCATTTCTTGTGGTCAACCAGGTAAAAGGTGAGCCCTCCGTAGAGGGATTCGTACGAAAATCCGAAGAAATGAGATATAACTTTTTTCACAAAAGATGTTACCTGAAGCGTGTGGAAGTGTGCCTCGCCGGGAATACATGAATTTTACGGTTTTTTCAAGAACAGGAAAACTATTAACAAAATCTCCAAAATCCGCACTTCGACATCCGGTATGCGCCTAATAAGCTATGCATCAAAAGCTGCTTGTCGACGGAATTCCTCAAATACACGACCAAAAAGATAGGGCCCCCGGTGCCGGATACTGTTTATCACGGTCAGAGATGCGCCTTTTGGCTTGGGGGGCAAAGAAATTGATGAACCTATTAATATTCCAGGGGTGTCGAGGAAGTCCGTGAGCGAAAGGGGAGTTCGGCTGTTGCCAGAAGCCAATGTGTTGTCCTTAATAGGAAACGGTTACGGTACTCCCGTACTAAGAAGTTTTTGAACGAGCAAAACAGACCTCAGGAGCTGATCGGTAAACACGTGCCAATTTGGCTTTAAAAATAATCTAATGGAAAAGATCTCGTCGACGTGCCGGTCGCTGAAAGTTGCCACGATTCTTGAGGAGGTTTCGACATTTTACTCACCTCCTGTAAAATTCCCTCTTCGTTGCCATTTCGGCTTCTGCTCTTGTACATTTTGGTGCGAACCAAATCGGTTTTTATTCACTTGAAAAACGCATTTCGTTCATAAATTTCTATTAATTTTGTAACTGTAGCCAACTCGAGCGAAATTTGTTTTTCCAAAATTTCGGTTTTTCCGAATACCTCCGAAAGTGTTGGGAATTTTTTGAATTTTTAAACGGCACATCCTCGAACTTCGAACTGCGCAACTATGTCCCATTTTAACCGATCTCCTATCTTTTATAGTTGCCGAGACCCCCAGGGTTGAGCCTTGAGCTTGTTGAGAACCAGTAGCATATCATACTTTTCGTTTAAAATGTTCGGGGCCACATCAGTGGAGACGCCACTGATGAAATTAAAAATATTGTTTTCCCTTAAAAGTTGTACCTATACACCTACTCCATGCTTCCCCCCCATGAAAATATTTAATACTTACTAGGAACTAGGAAAAAATGAACATTTTTTTATCACCCTGTATTTCAGACAGGAAGCGAGAACGGACCCATGTTCATGTGAAAATTCACATCCACATTCATAATTCATCCACAGATTTACCCCCACTTTTTTTGACATACTATTATGAAACAACCTGTATACAGGGTGTAACTTAAGTGATGACATTAATTTTAAGAGGTGATTCCTTGTTATATTTTATGAAAAAATATTCATTTAAAAATGTGTTCTAACTTGCATTCTTTTTAGATACAGAGTGTCAAAGTTTTATTAAAAAATCGATTTTTTTATTAATTATTCAAAAAGCTTTGCGCCGATTTTGATGAAACTTGGCATAATTGTTAGCATTAATAAGGGGTTACGTTTGATGTTATTACATTTTAAGTAATAATTCCAGTGGCGTCGCAAATGGTTACCTGATTGATATTTATGGTGTGATTTCAAAGTCAAGTAAGTTTTTATTTTTTTCCCAAAAATTAAGTCACCAAAAAAGTCAAAGGACAAGAAAGTTGTATTTTTAATTATTTGATCTGATACAAATATCAAATTGAGAAAAAACGGTGGCGTACAATAATCACACCATAAATATCAATCAGGTAACCATTTGCGACGCCACTGGAATTATTATTTAAAATGTAATAACATCAAACGTAGTCCCCTATTAATGCTAATAAACATGCCAAGCTTCATCAAAATCAGCAAAGTTTTTTTAAATAATTATTAAAAAATCGATTTTTTAATAAAATGTTGACACCCTGTACCTCGAAAATGGTGTAAGTTGGGGCACATATTTATATGAACATTTTTTCATAAAATATGACAAGGAATCACCCCTTAAAATTAATGACATCACTTAAGTTACACCCTGTATATCTAGGAAAGGGTACCTACATGTGTGAGTAGTTCACATTTAACCCTCAAGGAAATCGCCTAATTGCGATTGAGTGTGATGAAATCGTTCGTTTTTCGTTCGTGTAAGACTGAAACCGAAAGCGAGGAATTCTGTTAAAAAGCAGCTTAAGGCATGTTTCCTGTCTGACATTAGCGGGGGTACAATTAATTTTTCCTCTCTGCCGATTCGAAATTTGATAAATTCCACAGGCAATTTTCATTACCCCCAAAAATTCCTACCCTTCTCGACGTCCCTTGTAATAAAAATTCCGCTCGAGTGGTTTTTTAGAAGTAGGTAAAATTCCGATCTAGAACTTGATAGGCCTCGTTCGCTCGACTGGTATTTCCTTCTTTTATATTCCGAGTCTATTCACGTTCTCAACGAATGTGTTATAGTTTTTCATGTGAATTATTTTTGCATTCAGAGAAGTTACTGTGCCAAGACATCACCGCGGTCTCGTTTCTTTGCTTGAAACCTGAGTACGTGGTTAATTAGGATATGAGGACGCAAGAAGGGAGTGGTCTGGGGTTCACAGCTAGGGAAACCCTCTGATGACAGATTAAATTAGTTATTAGTTCAGATTAGCTCTAGCCCAAAGGTGAAGGAATTTTTGAGGAGTGCAGAGAGTTGGGCGGGGTGTCCCTTTCGGAGGTTGGTATCTGGGGTAAATTTTTTGATTTTTTTTATAAAGGAGGAAACCTACATAGGTATCCAGCCTGTCGTTTTGGTTGAGTGGCATTCGTCCCTGGAAGGAACATCTATCCACTAGAACCTCCTCTCTTCCTGCCTTAATCTATCTGGAGCCCCGTTTGGCATTACTTCAGACGACAGCATCCTGGCATCCTAGTTCTTCTTGGATTGCCTTCACTCTCCCACGTAAGTCCTAAACTTATCCTTCGATTTTTTCTTCTCTTTTCGGTTTTTCTTCTCTGCTCTTCCTCTGCTTCGCTCTTCATGATTCCTTCCAGCATTCTCACTATCGCTGCCCATCATTTTTCTTCACTTATCATGATCTCCGCTACGTTGTGTTTCACCCGACGTTGCATGCCGATTTCGCCTGCTCTCTCTCCGTTTCGAACATGAGATACTCAATATTGTGTCCTCTGAGCTGTCCACTCGGTCACAGTACCAGCAGTTCTAGTATATTTCCGTTCTTTCTTTGACCAGCTGGTCCATCAGTGACATTCTCACCATCGCTTGCACGTCTCCATAGAGGTAACCTTGTAGGTTGATGCGATGCTTATGGACAATCTACGGTTAATCCTGTCCAGTTTCCGTCTGCGTACTTTATTCTTGCCAATGTCTTTCCAAATTGAAGCGACGTACGGGACTGCAAAACTACCGGACTTGCCAGTAGCCTCCGATCCATTTTTAGACCCGGAGTCCGCTTTTCGGGACTTGAGCGGTCGGGCCCTTCTTTCCATAGATGGAAGATCCAAGGAGCGATATCCTCCAGTAAAAAAATAGTCTTTCTTAACTTTCTCTAACTCCCAAGGACTTTAGCAACATCGTAATCCACTAACGACGTGCAAACTACCGAACTGAAAGCGCAGTTGTTTGACGGACGTGAATACCAAAAGTTTTCGCCTTTTACTACCACGACGAAAGGATTTTCTTCGCAGTTTGAGGCAATATACTTTTACCGGTTTTTACTGTTCTTTTGTGAACAGATCCGGAAGCATCTGTGTTAAATACAAGCAAGAGATTGTGACCCGAGAAATAGCCCGTCTACACCAAAAGCTTCCTCCTCAGTTGATGCAAACGAAACAATCTTCTGTCACTTTTCTAAGCTTTGAGGTGCCAATACTTAAAGATCTGCGCATGCCCTAAAGTCCGAGTCATTCAGAGATCAGTAAAGTGGGCGATTACTGGAGCCTGGTTGGTGCAGACGATCTGCGCTTCTACTTTCAGACCCATCACTTCCTCTTAATTTTACCACCTTACTGTTTGCTGATGCTTCTTTCGACAGGTGTCAAACGCATGATTGTTTTGTCGGCAAATCCCGAGAAAAGAAGTCTCGGAGCTGAAGTTAAGTCGGAAATGGAAATTAGTGACGCGAACGCAACAACGGCCAAACGAAGGAAGGCAATAAAATCGTAAATTTTTGGAGCACAACCGGGTTTTATTGTGTCGTGTCAAATCAGTATGTGAATGGCAATGAAGTACCGTAAATCGGGTTTTATAAATCGCTGTTGAATGAGTCATAAGCGTTTCTCAAGACGTCTGGCTACGAGCCTTTCCATCGCAGCTACGTTCGTTTCAACATCCAGAACGAACTGAGGTTTGCAGCGGGTCAAAGTTCTGCCAGAGCGCGAAGTTTCCCCCTTTTAGAGCTTTAAGAAAGAAAGAGACGCCAAAAGAAAGCTTTTAATGTAAAATCAGTGCGAAAACCAAAAAAGTTGCAAAAATGAGCCACTCAAAGTTGGCGCTTCCCAAATTTGAGGGGCTCACGCGCTCGCTCAAAGTTGGCGCTTCCCAACTTTGAGCAGCTCACGCGCTCGCTCCTGCCACGACGTTCTTAATTGAGCGATCGTTGTGGGAATTTCAGCGTTTGAAGGGCAATTTCTAAACTTTCAAATGAAGGGTTAGTGGTGGCATCGTTAGGTCGGCCGATTTTTATATCAGATTCTTGTAAATGAAATGGAAGTTAGGGGCGCGGGTGCAACAGCGACGCAGCGAACAAAAACTTGAATTTTCGGGCCACATCTGGAGTTTATGGCATTTACGTTTGCAGTATCGAATCGCTGTGTGAATTGCAAAAAAGCGTTGCAAAGCGAGTTTTGTGAATCGCTGTTGAATGAGTCATAAACGTTTCCCAAGACCTCTCCGACTATAAAAGGAAAAAATGAGCTTGTCAAGTAAATGGAAAACTGAATCACAGGAAGCATTAGTATTCCATACTAATAAGAAGTTTACCATAAAAGTGAAGTCGCCTACACGAAGTGCTTTTTTGGTTCAGGCATTTTAAAACCCACGAAACAGCATGCAAACTATAGAATTAAGCCCAATTCCCACCGAAACGACAACAGTAAACATCTATTTGCGTTTCCTCGTTTGGCTTCAATTGAACGTTTCCCAGTCTTTTCTTTTGGAACAAAACCCGCTTCTTTAGCCAATTTGTGGGACCAGGAATATCCGTTTCCTGTTTTTAGCACCTTAACAATCGACTTCCGCCCTACGTGCTGTCCGAATGTACAAAAGGGATATTAGAGCTCATTGGAGACCTCCCCTAATGTGTGCTGAGGCCGGACGCGTCCAGTTAAGGGTAGTTTCCGGTAATAGGTTTTTTAATGGAGATTGTTGCATATGGCATTAAAAGAAGTAATTAAAAATCCGGATTTTCAGACAGAGATTAATCGTTCGAACGTTTGCCATAGAAGGGATATTCTCGATCTAACGTGCGCTCAGACACCCAACTAAGTGCATTATTAATTGTTTGCACTGCTAATTAAGAACTATTTGGATTTTTCAGTTACTTGAAACATAAAACTTAAATTTCCAATGTTGACTGATGCACACACTATTCCTCTGAACATTCCTTGCATGAAAAGAGTTTTAACAAAATTATTAGACCCAAAGTAGTGTAAGTTTAGGTATTTTTCCCATCAATCAAATCCGTACAAAACGGTGCTTGTATCCTTGTACTTCAGGGTCATATAGTCTGTTTAAATCAAAACAAACCACGACGTCGCCTTCCCCCTCCCTCAGGTTTTCAGCCAATAGGATTCCTAGCTTTCCAAGAATGTCATACCCTAGCACGTGTTATGCACCCAAAGCGTAAAGCTTCATTCACTCGCATTCCTAGCTTTCATTCATTCTAAATCGGTCTGTCGTGGAGTACGGTTGCGCTCAAGGAAATATAATTAAGCTTTCGTGTTTCCTGGTACTGTATAGTGTGATATCTCAGGAACAGCTACGAGGATCGTACGATTTTTTTGTTTCCTGGGCAGTGCTCGTTTCTGGCTCGGAGCTGTGCAGCTTTAGTTGAAGGCTAGATCTGTCTATCTAAAGGTGAGCATGAGTTTGCATGTGTAGAAAGTAAAAGCCGAGCTAAGTGCTGCTATTGGCTTCATTTGCAATTTACCATCAGGGGCTGTAAGCTCCTGCAACATTTGCCTGCGTTTGAATAATTTCGGCCTGAAAGTAGCGAGGGGATAATCCAATTATTTTAACAATTGAATAACTCGAACTGGAAAACTTTCGATCATCTTTCTTTCCATGCAAATGGTTGTTTTCCTAACGAGTGCGGAAAGCGGTACTTTCCCGCACGCGACTGCCGTTGGACGAACGACGGGAACCGCGAAGCAGAGTTTGGGCAAGGATCAGGTGTGGAAAAAAGGTTTTCCGCAAGACTTGGAGCCAGTATAGTTTTTCCTAGGGATATATTGTGCTCTCAAATTCTCTATTTGATGAGCAGATGCGGCTAGGCACTTTCAGGTGATCAGTACAGAGAAGTAACTGTCGATGTTACTTTCGCAAGAAAACGGCACCTGATTTTCTTCTCGCACTAGTGCGAGAAAGTATGTTTCATTTGAACTGAAATTCCAATAGTTCGGAACATTTTCTATGCGAAATATCCCTTTTTTCCTTTAAATAAACTTCTTCCAAAATTAAAACCGTAATCATAGGATTGTTGATTTATAGAAGCATTATTAGAAAAGATAATCTGAAATAAATGGCTTGAAGACCCCTTTAGAACAAGTAAAAATCAGCACCAAAATCGTTCAATATCAAACTAAAAATTTAGGAAAAAAGTTTTGTCAACTTAAACTATCATTTGCCACCACTGTCTGTATCAATCCATGAATCAATCAACTGTTCAAAGCCGCATAGTATGTAACCATCCTTTTCTGACATACTCTGCTAAATCCAGACAAAAGATGTGACGTATGTCCCAACTGCATCCAAAGCCTATTTGTCTACACAGAATAACAGGATCAATACTGCGGCTTTCGTGTTCATTTAAATTCGTACAATAAAGTAAGACGGCCATATGAGGCGGGGTAGCTGGCGCTGGCTTCAATTCAATGACGTTGGCGCGATGGTGGCAAATTCCAATGGGCGAAGGGCTAAATGATGTTTATTTCAGATTAATTCTTCTTTCCGGCATTTGCAGGGTTAAATTGTTATCAATGTTTTTAGAGTCAGTTCAGGGCGTTGAGGTTAATTTTACGTTTATCTGAACTGCCTAACCGAAGTTTTCCTTAAAGGAGGACTAATATAAGCCAGTTGCCAAAGACATTTACTCATCGTTTAATCCTATTACTGCTAATACAATTCATATTTTCCCTCATCAGTTAACGTTAAGTACCTGGAACCCAACCGCCCAGGCTATTAAATGACAATTAGGGGACTGCTTATTGAAAAATCGTTTTCGGATCAATCAACTTCGACCCCAAAACTTAATTATTTCAGACGAATAATTACCTCAGATGGTTGGTAATAAATGACCGTCTTAATAGCTTCCGGTGTGCAAGGTTTATTATTAGGTCGAATGGCAATAAGGATCCTAAACGTATTAATATCCACGTAGATTGCGCAAAAGTACCGATGAACTTGCGTCTCCAAAGACGGGAAGTTTTGCAATGTTGTATGTTAATATATGACCTCACGTGCGTCTTGAATCATCATATTCCGCGGGTATTATTAAATAAATTAATTCTGTTCATTATCGACTCACATAAAACCCGAAAAATACACAGGATTTTTGCATTTTGTGCATATTGAATGAAACGGAAAAAAGAACGATAATGGCAATTGAAAATCGGGTGATAATATATTTCCTTTTCCTGTTTTGGATGCTTTTATATAGCTTTTATGTAACCAAGGATACGGATATCCTGTGCCGCGTCCATGTCCTTTCGAAGTATAATATACGTTGGCTCCAACAACACGCGTTCCTATTTAGTATGTAAAAATATCGCCCTCGAACGCATCATCGTTACTTTTGCCCTATATGGAAGGCACGCACTTTTCGGTTGGCAAAGTGGCATGTCACGATAAGTTTGGTCATCAACTTTCCCAAAATACAGATGACAAAATCAACTGACTGAAACTGAGCGTAGGCACATCGAGAACCATACAGGGTGGCCAAAATTAAGCCCCTATGTGTGGCCATCTTGGGAACTGCAAGAGCTAGAAACATTTTTAAGTGGAAAAATCTGAAGGGACCTCAATCACCACTCGCATTTTCGTGAAAGTCCTATAAATTGCCGAATGGAAAATGTTTATCAAATCTGCGAAGGCATTGTCACCTCTGTGTATTCAAGGGCTCTGGCACCTTTGAAGAACCTTCGTTTCGATGCACCCTTAAAGTTGAGAAAATCAGTATTAAAGCTAGTCGATGTCTCGGGATCTGAGCGAAAAAGAGCCACCTGTTCAGCGCACTTTGATAAAGCTCATCAAAGCTATTAATATGGTTTGCGTCTTCAGTAAAGTTGCTCTTCAAGTTCCCAAAAAACTGACGCATAAAATACAAGAAGCGGCTAAAATTGAGATCAACTAATGTTTTCTAATCTCTAGTCTTGCTATACTTGCTACTAACTATCGATTTTTGACGTAAAACCTGAATATTTCTGTATAGAGTGTACGAACTTACTGAAAAGGAAATAAAAAGTTATTTCCGGCGGAGCTAAGAAAAGAATCATGGTGATCATATGAAATTACAAAGCCGATGATGACATTTAGAATCGAAACGTCGTTAATAATAATTTAATTCGCAGATGGATCGCTCGAGAAAAATTGTTCTAACAGTGCTTTTACAAGGTTGAAAAATAGGTCGAATTCTGGAATTTACAGAGCTTTTTCGAAAAAAGCAAGTTTTTGGTTTTTTGAAAGTACCTCATAAACATTTTCAAAACAACATCGAATTGGCCATTACATTCCTTTCAACTTTTTCCATTTAATTATTTTTCTATCTTCTGTAGTTCTTAAGATGTGTACCTATACACCTACATTCAATTTGAATTACATTGTATATAATATTTTCATTACTTAAGAGGGCGAAGTCCTGCTCAGAAGGTAGTAATAGCGATGCTTGCTTTAGTTTAAGGATTATTAAATAATACGTATCAAAGTTTCTTCTTTTTCGAATGTATACTGCGTGGCATAGAACAGAAAACACACCGTAAAAAAGGTTTGATGCAAATAATTTTTAGCATGCACGTATCTTATACTAACATAAGTGACTTGATAAAAAATTAAACAAATTTGATAATTAAAACCCGAAAAAAACTTAATAGTATGTTGACCCTTCACGTTTTCTTATCCACTCCTTGACACGTTTAAACATTGATTCGATGAAATAATCGATGTCCCCTTGATTGATCTCATTCCAAGCTATCTGTACGGCATTACCTAACGCCGCTAGGGTTTGTAAGGGATGGGGTAATCTTCTACCCCAAATATCCCAAACATGTTCGATTGGTGATAGATCTGGAGATCGGGGCGGCCAAGGAAACAAATCGATTTCATTTTGTTGGAGGAAATCCTTAGTAAACCGAGCCATATGTGGTCGTACATTATCTTGTTAAAAAAACTGTATTGTGGAGTGTCCTGAAGTAGGGCAGAAGATGCTGCTCCAAGACTTCTTGGATGCAGCGTTGAGCGATTATATTGCCTCCGATGAAAACCAAAGATGACCTGCTGCCATGAGCTATAGCACCCCACACCATTATCCCTACAGTGTGGTGCTCCTCGTCGCCTTCTCACTCTTCCTCGGCCATCATGCACACCCAGACAAAATCTGGATTCGACGCTGAAGATTGCAGTATCCCATTCCAGGCACCCGTTCTCTGCACCACTGCAGTCGATTTTGTCGATAAGGAAGGGTAAGAGATAGCAAAAAATGGGGCAAATGCTTCGCATCGCCGTCCATATTCTCGAAGAGGCGAACTTATCTCTTAGCGCTAAAAGTCTGAGGCGGCGCTCTTGGGGTTCTGTAGGTCTTCGACGCGTTCCTGAACCTCCTTCCTTCCTCCTTCTTTGTAACTGGCCACGGCATTTAATTTTCGGTTCAATTTAGTGGCGAACCTTCTGTTCCTAGACATATTGGACAAATCGAAGACCACCTTCTAGAAGCACTGTTCGCCGGTAAATAATTCTGGCCCCATAAGGCTGATTCGTTGCTCCACTTTTGAAAAACCAGTTTTTTTTTTAGTATTTATATGAACAGCCATTTTTACGGTGTGTTCTCTTTTCCGTGTCACGCAGTGTGTTTCAAGAACACTCGATACCTTGACCCACACATTTAAATAACATAATCAATGCCACAAAATCGCGTTAACGAGACATTGCCATAGGCAAAGGAAACGCCGCAAATTGCACTGTATTTTCTCCCGTGACATCTCCTACCAAACAATAGTTTATCTCGGCCTCTAAAAGCAAAAAAAAAACAATAGAATTGCAAAATTGATTTCTTCCTTCCTTTGGGAAGATTTCCGTGGGTGCTCGTCTGGGTAAAGTCTTGCGCCGCATAGAGTAATTAAGACCGCGCAGTAGTAAGTTCGCTTATTATAAAATATAAATACAGGATATCCTAAAAATAATGGTTTATTATAATACAATGAACAAAAGAGGTAATTTGAACGAGCGCGCGTCTATTAATAATGTATAAGAGCCTTCCTTTTGTTCGGGGGCTAAGGAGGTATTCCTTTATTTAAATTTCATTAATTAGGATTCAACAGACATTAGTTTCTTTCATGCACTGGCAAATATTTTTAATAATGGAGCAAGAACAAGGAATCATAAAGAAAAGTTATCGCTTAGGTGGGCAGAGGAAAAGGAAGTGAATTTGCATCAGAAGGACGTGAAGGAAAACTTCGCATTCGGTGCCGTAAAGCTAGACTGGCTACGAAACTGGCGCCAAATTGGGGTTGCATTACGTGGGCACGAGGTCTTACTTAATCCTCAAAGGAGGTGCTCAACGCAGGCCATCTGCGCCAATGCGCATCGTTAACTTATCGTCGATATTAATCAGCTTAATTCTGGTTAAATTCGAACGATTTTAGTGCTTCGGTTTCAGAAAGACTTTCATTCTGACTAAAATTCTCGACGCTTTAATAACTTAGTTTTTAGTAGTCTTAGTAAATTTTGTTTTTTGCTGAAAATCGACTTTTTAACCATTTAAAGACCGCCGAGTAAAACTGCAGAGTTTGACCCTCTGTCCGAAATTTTTATTTTTTTAATCCCTTTGAGCACGAAGCAAAACTAGGATGTTTTCCTTCCGCCTTGAATTCGGCATTTTTATGCGATTTTTTAATTTTTTTTCCCTCAAATTAGAACTACCGAACTTCGTTTTCTGACTCCAATATGTTTTTTTTAGCATTTTAGACCACAAAACAAAAGCAAGAAGCTTACAATTCTAACCCAAATTTGAAAGTTTTCCACATTTTGGCATAGTAACTGCTCAATTTCATCAATTGCGCGTTGATTTTCAGTTCAGGAATTGTTCTTAGATTATCGACAAACACCTTTCCTTTCAAAAAACCACAAAGAAAAAAAATCCAACGGCATCAAATCGTATGATCGCGGTGGCCATGTCACGTTGCCGCAGCGCGAGATGATAATTCTCCCTTGAAATTTCGTCTTCGACAATTCAATTATTTCGTTTGCTGTGCGACAGGCTACGCCGTCCCGTTGAAACCACATGTCCGCAAGATTCATTGCAACAATTCGAGTCCAGAGGAATTGTTTATCAATTCACAATAGTGACCGTCGTTGACGGTGCCCCCTTGACCAGCCGAGGAAGAAGGGTCCAATCACTTCACCAATCCACGATGTCCATCAAACAGTGGCTCGTGGTGGATGTATGGGCGTTGAATCACTCTTGGATTCTCAGCTCCCCAGATGCGACAATTTTGTTTGTTGACATAGCCATCAAGATGGAAATGCGCCTCATCAAGGAAGATGATTTTTTTCGAAAAATCACCATTCACTTGTTGCTTTAACATCAATTCTGTGAACGTTCGATGCTGTGCATGGTCTACTAGCTTTAAATGTTGTATCAACTGAATCTTGAAAGCTTGCAAATAGAGATCTTTAGTCAAAATTCGCTGTATAGTGCTTCGTGAAACTCTCAACTCCTGAGAAGATGGCAAATCGAGGTGGAAGGAGTCTGGTCGATATTCTTACTAACTTGCAATATTTTCATTACGCCGAGCTAAATGATCATGAACAGGTCTCTTCTGGGCTTGAACTGACTCAATCGCTTCAAATTTATCGATTGATCGGTCCATGGTACTGTGAAAAAGTGCGTCATAGTGACCGAAGAAATCCACGACATTTTCGAATGGACTCCTCAAATCTTTCACCATTGCAGTGCTGAATTTTCGCAATTTCTTTGCGTTGTGCGTCCATATAATTCTCCATAATCGAACCTCAATGTCTAGACCTGGCGGTTGTCCAAACGCTGCACGAATGGCACAAGAAAAATGACGATAACTTCAAAATACCTTTGTGGATCATCCTATAGTTCCTGAGATCTCAATGCCAATTAGGTTTCTGGAACTCGGACCACCCTGCAGTGCCCACTCTGCCATTTCAGAAGCACCAAGTTTAAAGAACAGCTAAGATGAAAAATTCGAAGCAAATAAATCCGAAATATACACAAACACACGTTTCCTAAAAACAGGATATCCCGTTTGAAAAATAAAAGGGCCGAATATGCAACAACCCCTAAAACCCCGCGGTACAGGAAAGGGTGTTTCTGAGCGTATGTTATTTCCGCCAGAACATCCGCAACTATTTTCGATTGAAAGAGAGCCATTATGGGGCTTGACGCCCCAGTGGGATGTGTCAAGAAGGCACCCCCTGGCCCATTCACCTCGGCCCTTTAATGCCACAGGAAGTCGTAATCTCGTGTGGCGCCCCAGAGAAAGAATCGTTGATATGTACTAATTAATTCTTCTGTGTGGCCGCTTTATAGAGTGGTAAATTGTTTATCATTGGATCCTCCTACGAGTAAGTCAATACCATACACAGGATGTGGCAGATTTGCATCGAGTAATTATACAATAGGTAAACGGGAAACTGATACGGATAAAGGTACGGAAAACAATAATACGGTGCTTTAAAACTGATAAATGAGATTGTCCAATAAAACGTGGTATAGACAGGATGTGTTGTTTTGAGATAGGGCCGTGATAAACTTGCTATAGTATATTAGGTTTTTTTTGATAAGTTCGCCCATGGGCAAACTGAGTTTTAAAGCGTACAGGGTGTTCCAAAAGGGTTGCGACAAACTTAAGGGGACATTGCGATGAACAATTTTTGCATAGAAACTAGTAAAAAATTAGCTGTTTGGGATTCGTTTTTGTCAAAAACGTAATGTTAACTCATTGACATCAAAAGACTTACAGATAACGCAAAAAAATATAATAAAAATTCAAAATGACAACCCTCAACCTGATAACACAAATTTGTTCTTTGAATCACTGAATCTCGCATCCGTTGTAAGATGTACGGATCTTGCTGTACGAACAGAGAGACCGTCATTACTCTTCTCAACAATTCCTTTTGGATAGCTACAGAAATTTCATGCTCTAACGACTTGATGTAACCCGAGAGGAAAAAATCCAACGGGCTTAAATCGGGATTTCGCGCTGGCCACCTGATAGGTCCGCCTCTTCCTATCGATTTCCCATAAAAATGTTGGTTTAGATTGCACAGTACGAGCAAATTGCAAGTGCGTCGTCTTGTTGGAACCATATTCTATCCTGTATCTTTTTTCAATAAACGTCATTAATAAAACAAGACAGACAAAAAAACTATTTATTTTATTTGTTTTTATTCTATTCACCTAAGTTGAATGTCAAAGTCTTTTGAACAAAAATGATATTAGGGCTAAAACGGCTCATTTCTGACTAGGGATTTCTATGCAAAAATTGTTTACCGCAATGCCCCCTACAACATCCTTAAGTTTGGCATAGCCTTTTTGGAACACCCTGTATAATGTAAAGGCGGTGCGCTTGTTTGTGTAAATAAGATGTTAAGTACCTCCGTTAAGTAAATATTATAATAAACAAACACTTCCTGAGGTACTAAGCTTAAAAAGCAAATGAAAGAAACGAGTGTTTGCTTCCTTATCAATCGTCATGCCCAGACTTTAATTACGGGATGTTATAATTTCGTTACTTGGGCTTCGCGAATCCCTGGTTGACAACTTATGAACTCCTCCCGTAGAAGTCAAATTTAACCGGTGTGTGTGCGTGCAGCACTTTCGAGCTATTTTTAAAAGCAAACCCCAAGGAAATCATTTAGAAAATGTCCTAAATTTGTGTTTTTAAGTCTATTTTCATTAAGACGTTAGTTGAGATAACAGGAAGGAGTGATTTTCGAGAGTTTTATGGGGCAAGGAGTAAATTAGAACGTCTGCTTGCGTCGACGTTGATGGGATGGTAATAGTTTCAGATCTGAGGAAAGCTTCTACATGCTGTTTTCACTTAAACTGAAATATTTCACTTGAGACTGTGTTAATTACGGGAGTGCCACAGAGGTCAATTACCATTCTGATGTCTTCCCACATGCCATTACAGGATATTGTTTTTATTGACCGATAAAGCGGTATAATAATTACATACGGGCGGCTCACATGTGCGAATGACACACGTATCTAATTTATTGCTTAATGGAGAAAGTTAGGCACTTATTAAGGCAATTAAAATCGTAAAAGGCAACGAGGTTTCTTTAAACTTCTATATAGAGAGCAATTTTTCTTAAGGAAGCCTTTCTGGTGCAATGGCAGCTATTATTGTTACGGAGTGATCCCAAGCGAATAGGCCTTGCCATGCGAATGGATTTTTTAATTATTTCATTGCGGTACTTTCTTATTTTGTGTATTACATACACGTACAGTTGTTGAAACGTTTGGAAGAACTAATATAAATCATTTCGATTCACGATATTTAAATTGAACTACAAAATGATTAAAAAAACTTTTGCGAACGCATGTTCTATGTGGTTCTGACAAAATTATTAAAGGCAGAAACTTAAATATCATTAAAACTTGATTTTTTAATTCAATTTAAACCCATAACCAATAATTTACCCATTCATGGTATTCGGATTACAAGCTTTTACCAATACATATTGGGTAAGATTCAAATTCTGGAAACTCCAAACTCCAATGCATAAGCCAAATTTTTGCTTTCACTGTTAAAATTCTCATTTCACCCCATTGTGACAAGCTAAACAGTACAGTAGGCTCTAGATGCTGTTGACACGTACGCTACATCTTCTGTCTTCGTTTAAGAATGTGTAGCAGAAAAGGACGATTTTATGCTATGTATGTGGCTCTTACCATTATATTGTGTCATCGGTCGATATCAACAGTGGTCAGACATTATAATTTATTGGAGCAAAATTAAAAAATATTCTTTGATTTTTAAGTTTGATGTGCAATGAATTTGAAATCAATTTTGACGTTTTTGCAAGCGTTTCCATAAAATTTATTTATTTTTCTGTTTTGAGCCGATCACTTCAAATCGCTGCTGCGAGCACTTTTTATAGATATGAACAATCTGATGATTAAAACTCAAATTTTGCAAAAAATTTAAGTGGACCCAAGAAAATATCACAAAAAAAAGTCACCCGAACTATTAAAATTTGAATGCGAATTTGTCCAGATAAAGGGGAAAACTTCTTCAAGGAGAGATTAAGGCAGAACTTATTTAAACCGATTTTTTGTTTGAATAAAATAGTTTCATAATTATATATTTTATAGAAGAGCTTCGTCTATTCCACCGATTGCACTCAAATATCGGTTTAATAATTTCTGTCTTAACCCACCGTCGATGTGGTGGTCCACCGCTTCATTTGAACAAATGAGCGAAACCTGACAGGCACATTACAGCTTGTTAAAATATTACTTTAATATTACTTCAATGCAGAATTTGAAAGACTATTCGATTACTTGTCAAGAATACGGGTATTCGATTTATGAAAAAGGTCGATTATCACCAATCAAAAGTAAATCCTGATCCATCCCAACGACACACGTCTAACGCACCCCAAAGGGTCGTCCATAGAGGGGCACAAAATACCGCCAAAGAGGGCAAATAATAAATTCGACCTACGTCAAAACGGTTATCGGAAATAGGAACCGTTAAGTACGTTTTTAGGGTGTATCCTTTCAAAGCTGCAACCGACACACATGTTTTCTGTCTAAACAAGAGCAGACACGGATGCAAAAAAACTCCTCTTCGATGAGGGAGTCCCAAGCGTCCGAAATTCGATATAAACAGGAGGCAATTGCGTTTATGGTGTCGGGTGTCTTAAACACACAAAATGGCCTTTCTGTATCTAATTTTAATGCTTTTATTCCAGAATTAACCACCAAGATAGGGTATTACAACAACACCGTTAACATGGCAGCTGAAGGTCCCATAAGATATGGACTGGCGTCCGAATGGGACAGATTGCCAACTTACAGGCACTCGCATCAACATGCTTCTGATGACCAGGAAAATTTGCCCAAAGGTATATATAAATTGTAACTGAAATCAAAACCCTCTTTAAACAACATCTCATCTCTATTAGATCCAAGGCAATGGACCAGAGAACACGTGGTACAATGGTTGCGGCACATCACGACCATTCACAACCTCCCGGAAGTACCATCCTCAAGATTCCTAATGAATGGCAAGGCCCTATGTCTTATGTCCCCCAATATGTTCCTCTCTAGAGTGCCCCTAGGGGGCAAACTGCTGTATAAAGACTTCCAGCTGCGACTTTCTACGGCTTTATATTCCAGAAATTAAGTTCCAGCAGTTAGTGATATATCAATGAGTTTCTTCTTGGACATAGGTGGAATGCAATTTCTCCTTCAGGGGCGATCGTCATTTTGTATATGCAGCTTGTACCAAATGTGGCAACTTATTTGTTTTAGTGATGTAATAGCGTTTCCAAACCTGTAGCATATATCTACCTCATATCTGATGCAAATGAACATGCGGCGCAGCTCTGTAAAATGTATAATGTGATACTGAAGATCGGGAAAAATGTCGTTATTGATTTGTAAAAAGGGAACATATAGGGACACAATGTATTCACATCATATTATCCCATGTTCGACGTTTGTATCTCTCTAGCGATGGTTTTAAGAAGAAAACGGAAATTCCTATACTTTTGATGAATTCGGAAGAGTGATTAGACTGATTTACTGAATTTCGGTTAATGGTAAATTTAGATTTGTATATTTTTGCTAGTCATGTAAATATTTTGCAGTTATTTAATTTTTAACGGTTTTTGTAATATTTTTATTGCTAGAAATAAACCTCAATTTAAACAGTTATGCAGCTTTTTTGTCCAAACTCGCAAAAGTAGGGAAGCGAAACGAGAGCATTATAGCTTTGAGTGAGTATAATCGCGTGATGGTGAAATAGATACCACGTCAATCTGGAGTCTAAGATATCCACCTCGTATGGGTAGGAACCAGTGCTGAGAACTTTTCAATACCTGATAAAAGCAAAGCTCTGGAGATTTTAGTAAAACCGGAACAACCTACCAAGTATATCGCCGTACAAGACATTTCTAACACGAGCATTGAATAAAAGAGCTCAACCCCTGGTGTGGATAAGTAGGCAACGAGTAAGAACTAAACGTAAACGACAATTTACATAAGATACATCCTGCTTTTGACCCACTTGCAGAGAATGAGAACTCTAAAAAATCCATGAAGAAAACACCATATTGCCACTAGTTTGACCTCTTTGGCAACACAGAATAGCTAGACTAGAAAACATAAATAAGACGTCACTTAGATGAGTGATCAGATTCGCGGGAAATCTGAACGTGTCAGGGGACAAGGGACAATACCATAAGCCACAACAGGATAGCTTATATTCAACGGGTCTCAATAGACCGAACGCAGGTCACAGTAGAGAGCTGTTATCAGGCCACCCAATTTAATACAATGCAATTTTAACTTTTTATAATTTATTTAACAAAAGGTGATCAAATGGGAGGTCAACAAATTTCCAAAATAAACAAAATTACGTAATTCTACATACGTACATGGATATAATACATTTCCATAGGGTTTTCTTTACGTTTAGAAATGAATAATGTTGAAAGCTTTGTAGCCTCAATCGCTATTGGAAGTTACTTGATATGGAAAAGTGACTGAAATATCCATTAAACCTGGTAAGAAAACCACGGGATTATTTACAAATACTTGCTTAAATATCTTTCAAATCTGACCAAGACCTCCAATGCCAGGGACATTATATATATCTACTTTCTTATTACCTATTATAAAACTTGTTTTGGCCGCAATACCAAACTTTCCCAGCTCCTAAATGTGAATTTTAAAAAATAAATGGCAGTTCTCTATACACTTTATTCCTGCATGCTTTAATAAAGAAAATTAACCTGCACAAGGATCATCATTTTCCTACAATATACAACAAACTTTATGTACATAATGATAGAAAATACTTGTTTTCAAAGCTGTGTAATATGATGCAAACCTCTCAAAAACACATAACCCACGACTTAGTTTTGCCCTGAATGTTAACTTAATAATTGTGGATTGAAACATATTATATACAGGCTTATAACATAAATAGCCCTACACTGGCAATCTAAAGCATAAAGTCTATTCACTGTTAAATGTAAATGTTAGTTTTAGAGTTAATCTCCAAATTCCTGTTTAGAAACCTCTTGACATAGTCCTTAATTTCATTTTCATCTGAAATTAATATTAGTTCTTTCACATAAATAAATCAGAAATAAAAATAAATAGCTCACCTTTATCCACAAGCCAGTGAGAAATCTTCCTAGCCATAGTTTTGAAGATTTCCCTAGATTCAAATCTTTTGTCCACATAAGCAGGAGTCATCAATTTAACAACCAACAAACCAATTTCTGTTTTCCTTAATTTCCCCTTAGACTTTATACTTCCTTTTATAGCAGCAGCTTCTCCATTTGTGTCAGGCACTTTCTCTGGCTCACTCTGTATTATAACCAACTTAGGACTATCATCTTTATTGCTTGTTGAAGGAGTTGTATTTACAACTTCCTCAGGTACCACAACTGGCTCTGCAGTAGTTTTCTCTACAGTTTCAGCTTCTTCAGACCTATCACCCAACACAGAGATTTCAGTGTGTGTGGATTTATCATAGCCTAAAGTTTCTTCAGGAGGCACCACAAATGAATGTTGAGGAGTACCTCCCCCTTCAGTGACTACACTATCTTCAAGTTCATTTGAATGACCCCCATTAACTTCCTTCAATAAATGACAAAGTGGTTCTGGTAAAGGGTTATGTAATGTCTGTTTAGGTGATGCAAGATGCGATTCATTTATACTAGACTCAGAACTATAACTATCATCAGGTTTTTCTGGCTTTGTTGAGTTGGATTTGCCATTTTCTTGGGTTCTACTGAAAAAATTTATATTAAATCAACTGAAAATCTATCTCACAAGTAAGTTAATAAAAATGTGTGTATGTGTGCAGTAAAATTTCTTTAACGAATCAAGAGAATGTTTTTCATATTTAAAGGAAACTGCTTATAATCAGTTCATAATAAATTTGACAGATCAGAAAAAAAAGACCAAATTGTATAGTCAAGGTTTAAACCTGACCTGAAAGTTAAGCTCCAGATTTAACATGTATTTCATGATTTATCTGTCATAATCTTGAATTTAACATTAGATTAAGTTTAAACTGAAAGATAATTTTTCAATTTTAATTCTTTTGCCTGGAGAAAACAGTTTTTTCCAGATTTTTTAAATCCTTAATTCATACTTTTTTTTCATTCTTGTTAGTTTATGTTGTTTTTAATGGAATTCAAGCAAAACACTTACTGCTCATCTACACTATCCTTCTCCTCACTGCACTTTCTTCTTTTCCTGTCATCATCGAAAGATTTCCTGGTGACTTTGTCAGGGCTACGGGTCCTCTTCTTGTCTCTACTCCTATCTCGCTTCCGCCTATCATTGCTCCTGTCCCTTTTATATCTGTCATGAGACCTATCTCTTCTGTGCCTATCCTCTCTACTTCTATCTCTGTGCCTACTTTTACCCTTATCATCTCTGTATCTATCTTTCCTATTTGACCTCTCTTTACTCAAGTCCTTCTTGCTTGAATGTCTCACATTCTTGTCCTTCTCCTCATCAGACTCTCCAAATAATGACTTAATATTATTAGATTTGCTCATTTTTGTATCTTCACTATTAGGTGAATTACTTTTCAGATCCAACAGTTTTTTGGCAGTTTGAAAGCCCAAACTCAGAGTTTGATTGGTAATTATTGGAGCACAAGCACTGACACTAGGTAGAGGAGTTTCAATGAAATTTGAGACCTGCTCCTCTAAGTGAGCTTTTGCAGTCTTGAAGTCATTCGAGCCTGCCTCCTGCTGCTTTGATTGCTGTTCTTTTTTGATATTCCGAAACAAGTCAGTCAATGTCTCATATTTAGCCGGTTTGGGCTGGAAATTGGAAAGCTTCTCATACACAGTTTTAGTGGTGGAACACTTTTTAATATTAGATATCTGTAAAGAAAAAGTGAAACTCAAGATGCTGTGGTCCTGGTCTAAAAATAACTAGGTTAAATTTCTGGCGTGCCGTTGGAAACTCCATTTATGATATTGCAGTAAATCGCTGAATTCTTGGTTTTTTAGGTAATTTTGCGAGGTTTATCTAGGACTTTTGCGTGGTTATTGAGAAATTTTAAGTAGAAAATCTTTTGGAAAGTACTGAAAATATCAAAAATGAAAGTTTTTATTAACTTTGACAGCAAAGACAAGACAAGAAAGACAAGTCACAGACTGGTACAGACAGCAACGTCAAATCGCTTTATGAATAGAATACTGAATGCGGATTAATTTATTCAGTATGACGTTTGACCTTTCAATGGGCGTTAGATAAAGTCCTAACCAAAAGTTGCACATTAACAGACAACGTGTTGTGACGTCATGGAAAACCAGACATCAAATTATAGCATTACTAAAATACTTAGATCAAATATAGAGAGGTGATAGACCTTGTCAAATTGAGAGAAATTAAGACATATGTTAGGAAAACAGTGATAAAAATCGAAATGTGTCAACATATGGAACAAATGAGTAAAAAAATTTACCCAATATTTGGGTGCAATAACAGCAAAATCATTTTTTGCAGGTGAATATGCAATAATCATGAGAAGACACTTACCAATTTGGCCAAACCATTCCTGTACATTGTCATTGTTGTTGTGGACCCAAAAACCTCATATTCCAAGCCAACACTACAATCCTCTATATCTTTCTTGTCCATAGTCTGACTTGCTGCACATTCAGTATAATTTGCATACAGAGTATCCAGTATTTTAGACAAATATTGCTCCCTAATGGCCAAAGTAAGCCCCTTTACTTTACTTGAGGAAGCAGCAGCTGCTTGGACTCTTGCATGTTTTGAAAAGAGTTTGTCAATCGTTGCTACAGACACCTCCTGAAAGGGTTTCTTTTAGTTCTTTGTTAGTTTTATAGAGAGAATTACCTGAGGATTTCTCCTCAGGGCCAATTGTTTTTGAATGAAAGTAGTTGCTTCCTTTTTAGCTTGTTGTTCCCTCTCAAAAGCTCTGTGTCCTCCGCTGTCACTATCACTGTCATATTCACCTCTCCTTTCTCTTGTTGCACTAAAAATTTTACATATACTCTACTGATGATTTCTATCTTTTTTAACTTACTCAGACACTCCTTTCCTCCCCTCCCCATACAAATCATCATAATCTATTTCATTATAAGAACTAACATGTGTATGATACTGTACACTTTTAACCAGAAACATTTCAACCATTGCCTTAACAGCTTTTTTATCTTTACACCAATCGCAGTTTTTGTTACATTTTGGTGGAAGTTCTCCAAAGTGATTGGAGAATAAGACGTGCCTGCATTCTCTACAATAATTTGAATTTAATGAAAATAATGCATGGCTCAAAACATCAAAATTATAGAATATTTGAACAGACAATAATGAACCTACGATGGATTTTCAAAATATTCCACCACCTTCTTAAACCCCTTGGCTGCAATCTCAACTTTTAATTTCTTTTCAGGCCTTCCACATGCCTTTCCTAAATCCTGAGTCAAATGGAACTCAACTGCCTTTGAATCTGCCCTATTATAATATACGCGACACCAAGAAGGTTTACCATCCCTTCCAGCCCTTCCAGTTTCTTGATAAAATGAGGCTGGGTCTTTGGGAACTCCCCAATGAACTACAAATCTCACTGATGCCTTATCAACCCCCATTCCAAAGCTGATTGTTGCACATATAATTGGGACATCTCCTCTTTGCCACATTTCCTGAAACTCTAGTCTTTCGTTGTTTTTTAACCCTGCATGGTAGCAAAGGCTTTTAATCTTCATGGAGTTTAATTTTGAAGCTAAAACTTCAGTTTGTTCTCTTGTGCGACAATAGATTATACCACATGATTTTTGAGAGTTAGGGAGGTCTTTTTCTTTTTCAAATTCTAAGCAATTCTCAATGAAACCTTTCAGGTGTTTAAAGGGGTCTTCCAGAATATTTGGGAAAAATACATCATAAAATAAATTGCTGCGAAAGCAAGAAGTCTTAAATATTTTGTGGTCATCTGCAAGTCTTAAGCTTTGGATGATATCATTAGTTACCTGTAGGAAATTTGATTAAATAACAATCTTTATTAGCAAGTAAACATTTTACATGTTTTCCTGCAGTGGCAGTAAGAGCAATGCAAGGTACACTGCAATTTTCCCTTAAATTCCCAAGTTTTAAGTAATCAGGTCTAAAATCATGGCCCCATTCACTAACACAATGTGCCTCATCCACCACAATAAAAGCAACTTTATTAAATTTGCACAAGTTGTCAAATAATTCCTGAAATTTGCTTTGGAACTTTGTGAATAAAATCATTGCAATTTCACCTTAAATGTTGTAGTAGCAGCTTGCTCAGGGGTAATATACAACAGCCTTGTATTGGGTGAAGTTGATTTTAAATCTGCAATTAGCCTCTCTCTTTCTGCTTTTGATATTTTGGAATTTAAAGAGGCAGCTCGAATTTTTAAAGACAATAAAGTATCAACTTGGTCCTATGGAAAGTCTCACACATAAAAGCTACTGTGGTTTGTACCTACTTACATACCTTTATTAATGCAAGCAATGGAGAAAATACTAAGGTAATCATATTATCATATAACACGGCAGGCAACTGATAGCAAAGAGACTTTCCTGATCCTGTAGGCATTGAAACATACACATCATGTTTCCCTAAAAGTGGGTATTTTCAATCTTTATTTCTGTGTTATAGCAATAAAAAAAATTGAGTAAGGAACAATGACAGCCCACACACTACAAATTTTGAATTGAGAAAGTTATTTACTCTGGCAAATTGCAATAACAGCTTCTTGTTGCAATTTTGACTTAAAAGTGTCGAACTTAAAGTGCTTTTGCAAGCCTTTGAATATCCTAGGTGTATCCATAGTTTATGATGACTTGGATCAATGGGTACGAAATTGGTTTGCAGGTTTGATATTCTGGCAATTATCGCTTTAGTGACAAAGGAAAAATCATTGTACAAACGCTGCTTCCCGTTCCAGTTGTATTATACATTCACGAAATACTTCCACAGAAATTGTAGCAAAACAAATTCTCAAGAAAACAAGTGGTTATTTGTTTAGGATAAATTTTAAAAATACACACATTGAGGCACAATTATGAAAATAATCATGCAGATTTTGAAAAATAATTAAATACCGAAATAAGAATAGATAACGAAAAACTGGCGGAGATTTCTTTTGAGTTTGACATTTTTAGGTTATGTTGCCAACCGACGGCTCTGATGATAAAAGCAACAATCTTAAATATTTCTCACAAGATGTGTCTTCTTCTTTTACGCTGTTATAGAAAAGGACAGTACGCATTGTGCTATCAAGCAAAACGACGTTTAGTACAATTTTTGACATTTATCGCGCTTGCGTCCACATGCTGATAATGATGCATAGGAGCCGTAAAAAATAAATCCAACATTGTGCAAGCGCAGTCATTTTGTTTCAATCGAAATATTCCCCGTTTTCCAGCGAATTTTTCTGATTAAAGCACTCAAATAATCACACACTTAACTATATTTACCATTTCATAATCAGTGCCATTGTTTAATGGTTTACTTACTTTGTTAAAGCGTTGTGAACTCTCCAGGCCTAGTTCACAAAATGTTTGGAAAACCCACCTTTGGGTCCCCGGCACCCAGTACCTCATTTGGTAAGTATTTATAATCAGTAATCTTTTAAAACTAAGTCGTCATTTTGTGATATATATACAACACGTATTTATAATTTACACTTCACTTTAGGGGGCACAAGCCTCTTTGGCCAAACAGCCTCTACTGGAGGGGGACTATTTAACACCTCCACTACCTTTGGACAACAAAACAAACCAACCTCATTTGGTTTCGGTGCTGCCCCTCAAAGTAACACATTTCTCAGTACCCAACAGGTAATAAAGATCCCTCATTTACAAATTGAAATTTAAGCATTTTTGAATTAATATAGCCACAGTCCTCAAGTATATTTAACACCTCGGGAAATTCGAACTTGTTTGGTGGTGCTACCGCATTTGGTGGCCAACAAACAACAGGCACTACAGTCAAGTTTGTGCCTTTTACGGGCACTGATACTATGTTGAAAAATGGAACTGCTCAAGGCATCAGCACCAAACATCATAGTATTACTTGCATGAAGGAGTATGAAGGAAAGTCTTTTGAGGAGTTACGGACAGAAGATTATCAGGCTAACAGAAAAGGTAAGCAAAACTTTACCTATCACAGTACATAAGGTGTTTCAGTTTTAACCTACATCTTTCTCCAGCTTTTAAAAGCTTTAAGATCCTTTATTATTCTCTCTGAGACTATATGATCCCTACTTAATTTCTGTCAACAAGCTGAATATTGGTATAAATTCAACCATATTAAGATTTAATTTTATTTAACTCCTTCCCATAGGAATTAAAAAAATGCTTATTTGGAATTTAATTTTTGGTTCACTAGGACCCCAAGCAGGATCTACTGGATTTGGAGCTCCTGCCTTTGGAGCTGGCACTTCAGCCACCCCTTCTTTATTTAGCCAAACTGATGCTAACAAATCAGCTTTTGGTCAAACCTCTGCCTTTGGCCAAACTCTTGGACAAACTCCTGCATTTGGTACGGATCTCATCCTCTCTTAGAAGCAATAATTTTATTTCCACCTTCCAGGCCAACAAACCACAGGCTTTGGCACTTCAGCATTTGGAGCGCCCACTTCAACTGCACCACTATTTGGGCAAACAGACGCTAATAAACAATCGGCATTTGGTCAGTCAACTTTCGGCCAAACTTCAGCTTTTGGGCAAACTTCTACTGGAGCATTTGGAATGGGAGCCCAGCAGAATACAACTGGAAGTCCATTTGGAAAACCAGCATTCGGAACTGCAACCAATAGTGCAGGGTTTGGGTTTGGGGCTGCCACCTCACAAAATGCAAACCCATTTGGATCTTCACCAGCTAATAAACCATTTGGGACTGGTTTGCAAAACCCAGCGCAGCCTTTGCTTTTTGGGAATACAACTTCTCAACCAAGCACTGGATTTGGTACTGGGTTGTTCTCCAACACTCAGGTGAGACTAAATTTACAGATTTCTGATATGTTAATATTTTTTTTTGTAATTTCAGAACACTACTGGGGGTTTATTTAATAAGCCAGCACAGCCGACAGCCGGTTTTGGGGCCACTCCACAGACAACTGGATTCTCCTTTAATACTCCAGCTTCTACTCAATCAAGCCTTTTCAATAACGCCTCAAAGCCTTTGTTTGGAGGAGCTACTAGTACTGCTCCAGGTAAGATTTGTTTTCACAGTTTAAAGTTAATAAATTAGGCTCTTTCATGCTTTAGTGAAACGTGAATTTTGAAGTGTTTGTATGAGAGTCTTGTGGCATTCATGATTTTTCACATATATTCACAACTTGTCTTACATATAATCATCTCAAGGAATGTTAGAAAACAGCCATATTCAATTATAAACCTGCTGAAAGCCTCTCCCGTGATGTGAAGCTTAAAAGAAACTGGATAAAACAATGAGAATCTGACTGAATGGTACCTTCTTTCCAGACGGTGACCCCAATTCCAACAAAATTGCACCCTTAAGAAAGGTGGATTTGGACTGTTCCAAATGCAAGCATTTAAATGCTAATGAAGAGCTATTGAGACGTTTAAGTTTGCAGAAAAGATTATTAGATTTAGAGGAAAGAAAGCTAAAGCTTGATGAAAGGAAAATGGATTTACATGAGAAATTGCTGAATTTGAGTATTTCGGAAAAGAGGGACGATGTGGAGGTTGAAAAGCGGCATTGCGAAATTGCACTATTGGAAGAACGGGTTATGAGCAGGCTCGTTTACCATTTCAGCACGTTATCCATTGACCGTTTAATGGAAAGACTTCGGCTGTTATAAGGGTTATCGGTTTCTTTGGATTAATTCATGGATTTCTAAGCCACATAGTATTTTTGTTAAGTTAATTTTTAATATCCTTTGCTAAAAATATTTAATTTTGTTTTCAATTTTTAGGATTTAATGTTATCATAAAGTAATTTATTAATCACAATAAACAAACATTAAGATACTTTTTGAGCTATTTTAGTATTTTTTTGTCTCTGGAGGATGGCTTAAATAAAGAAGGGAGCGATCGTATGTTTACCCCGCTTGATTTAAGGTCAACTTGTGTCTCCTCCATAGGCAAAGTTTAACCAAAAACGTAATTTTTAATTACTTAATTTTCCCACGTTTCTCATTCTCAATAAAAGCACACGACCAATTAATCTTAAACATTTTTGCAGCATTTGGGTCCACTAACACTTTCGGAAGTACCAACACTGGATTCGGTAGCACTTTTGGCAAACCTGCGGCCCCCGCTTTCGGACAAACACAAGCGCCTGGAATTGGCACTTTTTCTTCAGGTAATAATACAAAATTTCGTAATTTATAAAATAACAAAGATATTTTTTTCTCAAAGGATTTGGGGCCACCAACACTTTTGGCACTGGTGCAACTACAGGTTTTAACAGCACTTTTGGCAAACCCGCTGCTCCCGCTTTCGGGCAAACTCAAATGTCCGGACTTGGGACTTTCAATTCTGGTAAAATCTTGTCTGTTCAATGTTAGGCTGTTTTGAGAGGTTTTTTTATGGCGTTTAGGCAACACCACTTCAACGGGATTATTTGGAAATCAAAACCAAGCCAAACCTGGTGGTCTTTTTGGTGGTACTACCGGTCTATTTGGTGGCGGAACATTGCCCTTCCAGCAAAGTACATTTGGGCTCCCTCAACCCGCGCAGCAACAAACTTCGTAAGTTTGAATGATTAAAATTGCATTTCCACCAAGTTTTTTTTAAGGCTTTTAGCACAACCTGAACAGAATTCCAACAATCTAGCCCTTTTAACCTCGGACCCTTTCGGGGATGCTCCGCATTTGGCCGGCTTGGAACCCAAATTAAAATCGAGCACTGCTGGCGTTTCCACCACCGATCCTAAAGAGTTAAAATCGCTGTTAGATGCTTCCAAAAAAGTCGATTTGACTCACAAATCCAAGCTTAAGGTCACTCCTCTGAAGAGCGCTAGAGTAGGTCTACATATTGCTCAATCTAGCCATGTTAAAGTATTAATTTTCAGGATAGTCTATTTGATTCAATTCCTAAAATGTCAGATACCAAATTACCATTAGCAAATTACCAAAAACCAAGTGTGAGAAGGCTGGTTTTGAAACCCCGTTCGAGCACTGAAACTGTGCTTGGTTCGAGTTCCAACAATATTTTGGATATTTTAACAAGCGAAGATAAGGAGAATAGGAACTCTGAAAGTGCAGGCACAACAGGGAGAGGGAATCCTTTGAAACTGAATTTTGATGCTAGTGTGAACAATGACAGTTTGCTGAATAATTCTGTGGAGACTCAGACATTTAATGTGTTGCATTCTACTGGAAAAGATCAATTACCAGGTAAAGAATTTAAAGGTCATGGGGTGAATTTTTAGAAGTAATATAAGAAGACCAACATTTATAGATAATTTTTAAAATGTTTGCACGAATACAAGTTAGGTTAAAAAAGAGTACGCAGTGAATAAGTCAATGACAACGAGTCAATTTCTTGAGAAATTTTGGGGTCATTATTTATCTCTATTTTTCAATATTTTTGAACACACAAACATGTCTAAGTTAGATATAATTTTTCTTGTCTTTTCTGCTTTTTTGGTACTCCAACTGTATTAATTAATGGTCTTGAACCGTACTTCTTTCAGAACATAGTCTGCGCGATTCTCCACCTCCACCATCAGACGATGAGGACGAAGTAATCAACAACAACCAAGCAGGCGGCGATGCCTCTAGAAACCACCCCGCCAATATAATCTGTACAAGACCTGAATACTACACCCTACCAAGTTTAGATGAACTAACCCCTGATGAGGATGGAAAGTGCATCGTCAGAGGCTTCACTGTTGGTCGAAAAGGATATGGAAACGTTTACTTTCCCGAAGAAATCGATGTAGCGGGTTTAAATCTGGATGAACTTGTGCATTTTTGCTATCGAGAAATAAATATATATCCTGATGAATCTACAAAACCGCCTGTTGGAGAGGGCTTGAATAGACGGGCACAGATCACTTTGGATAACGTGTTTCCGAGACGTGTGGGATCGAATACGTTGATCAAAGACATAGTTGATCTGATACAGATGAATTTTGCTGAAAAATTACGAAAAGTAACTGAGAAAAAGAATGCTCGCTTTGTAGACTATCGTCCAGAAACTGGAAGTTGGGTTTTCAAGGTGGATCATTTTTCCAAATACGGGTTTAACGATAGTGATGAGGAGAGTGATCAGAACGGAGGTGGAGTCCCTAAAAAAGCTCCTGCGAAGCCCAAGGGCGAGGTACAACCCCCCAAATCTGCGCCAACTAAAGAAAGTTTAGAAGCAGACCGAGAAGTGATTTCAAGGGAATCTACTGAGTTGCATGATGCCTCCTCAAGGCTGTTTGGTTTGGATAAGGATATTTTGGTGAACCCTGAGCAACAGCAGGAAAATGACGTTTTGCATCACAGTATGATGATGGATGATCCTTCTGAGGATGAGTACTCCATGCTGCCAGACATTGATATGCACTTTAAATCTTATCCTAAGAACGTTAACGTTTCGAATATTCAAGTTAGTATCGAATAGGTTTTTCATTGTTTTTTTTTTTAATTTGGTTTCCGAATTTTAGTACATGAAAATGGCCCTATTTGATGATGATCGATCTTCAGAGGGCGCCCAAAGTCACTCTTCAATTTTAAAACAGTACCTCGATATACCTGAAATAGATGATATTCGAAAATTGCCTTCTTTATCTGAAGAAATTGCCCCTAGAAGACGGATTTTAGTAAGACCTAAAATTTGGAAGGTTTTAAATAACTATCAACTGCCTAAGGCTACTTCTGCAGTGTTGCCCAGCAGGTATACAATTTGTTTTATTTATAGTTTTCTTATGTTGTGTCATGTTTTTTTCTGTGTTAAGATGCTGTGTGGACGTGGGCATGTTCAAGGGAAAATCCTTTAAACCAGGCTGGTCGAAAGGTTTCAACTTTTTCTCATTAGAAAACGACGAACGAGAATTCAACAACGAATTGCTGTTTAAAACCATCGACACCACCCCAGCTTTTGACCCATTAAAGGTTCTATATGCTTTTACCGCCCTTTAATTAGCTATTTCAACTAAATTATTATTCAGGATATCCTAATAGACTGTCTAAAGGAAGTCCTGAAATATTCGTCCTTCGAATTGAGCGCTGCAAAAATACCAACATTCGAGATATTGAAATCCGACTGGTATCTTAAAAGATTGACGACAATATTTACAAAATTGGCTAGAGGATATAGCAGTGCCCAGACCAATTATTTATGTAGCATTTGGACCTTATGCACAGCCCTGTGGGGGCCTGGTGAGAAATCTATAACACACAGGAGATATTTGATGTCAGAGTGGCTTAAAGACACATGCGTTAACGACAGTTTAATGCTGAAAAGTGGACCTTCTGAGGGTGTAAATGAGGCTACCCGGAGTATATTTGATCATTTAAGCGTCTTCAAAGTAAGTTGCCCCCCGCCATTAACCGCATCAAATTAAAACAGAACTTTTTACATTGAAAATTTTAAGACTTTTTTTCATTTAAGTAAGTGTCTCTCCCAATTTTCTCAGGTGTTTGATGCTGCAAATTTAGCCATGGACTTAAAGTTACCAAATCTATCTCTTCTTTTGTCTCAATTGAGCCTCGGAAACACCACCAAGGCATTTATGCAGGAGCAAATCGAGATTTGGTACAAATCAATGGCGACAAGGCACATTTCTGTCGAATTTAAGCGACTTTATTTACTATTGGCCGGAATTCCTGCAAAAGAGGGGATTAATATCTTCGAGGATGTTGACTGGAAAAGAGCGTTCGGAATGCATTTGTGGTAAATAATTGAAAAGAATAACCCCAAGCACTTACTCTTTTATGTTATTTTCAATGACGACTATTTTAGGTACATTTGCCCAAATGGAGCACCAATCGAAACCGCCATAGAATTTTACGAAAAAGCTTTTAAAGAATCTCTTTACGCCCAAAAACCCAACCCTCCATATGTAAAAAGCATCCCAGAAGAAGGCCCTTTTGACATCATGTACCACATTATGCAGCTCTACAAATCGAGAGTTCACAGATTAAGCAGCACTCTCGATCCTGCAACTCACACAGATGATCCTGTGGATTACAGACTCAGTTGGCTTTTACTACAATTGTTTTTGTCCCTGGACGTGGGTGTCCTGGAACAGTCTGAAATGAACAAGTTTTGTACGAGTTTTTCCACGCAATTGGAACATTTAGGCCTCTGGGAATGGGCAATTTTCGTTTTGCTATACTTAAAAGATGATTTAATTAAGAGCAGTCTGATTATGGGGATTTTAGATCGGAATTTAAGTGTAGACTTTGGAGATATTGGTGAAAACTCTGAGGAAATAATGGATTTGTTGGTGAATAGTATGAATATTCCGCCTGAGTGGATTCACACCGTAAAAGGACACAAGGCTATGTCCTTAGGCAAACATTTTGAGGCATTTAATCATTTTTCGTTAGCAGAGGAATATGTCACAGCTAATGATATATTCATTAACAATTTACTCCCAGGATTATTTATCAACGAGCAGTATGATGTCATAAGGAACCTGAGCGACAAACTCAGTCCTGGCAGTAAGGACATCCTGCACTGGCGCAACGGAGCCGGGTTAATTCTAGATTATCTAGACTTATTGGAGCAATCAATAACGATGGAAAATCTCGTTAAATTGCAGATGAAGTTGGGTTCTTTGGGAGAACGAATTGTTAATTTCCCGCAGAGAACCGAGCAGCAAAAAGTGTGCGTGGCAGAGCTGTCCAAAAGATGTTCCTCGCTCTATCGGGAGCTTTGTAATAAGTCTCAATCGGATAGAGTGAAAGATTCCTATGCCCGATTTATCGAAACTCTGATCATGCCCCCAGATTTCAATATGACCGACGGGATGTATTTAATACATGATTTTTGTAATGCTAGGATTGTTTCGTGATACGGTAAGTGAATATTTGTTGAGTGAAGGTGAAAATAGCGATTTATGGTGGATGTATGAACGGTCGAAGTTGAGTAATACTTCAAGTAGAACTTTAGCTTTCTGCATAAATTAAATCTAGGCTAGAAAGCAGGGTTTTGTCTGTTACATTTCGTTTTAGCGAATTTAGGACACGTTATTTTAGATTGAAACAACCATTTTTTCACTGCGTTAAATTCTATTAAACTGAAATTTAAAAAGGTCCTTTTTATCACTGAATATATATTTATCATAGAAAAGTGATGTGGCTAAACGCTCGAATGCGTCCTTGATAACTCGGCTGTAAATACCTCTTGCTTTGCTCATCAGCTGGAAGCAAGAATTTTATTTACTTTGGCGTGCAATCGAATGATAATGATTCAATATAAACGACGAAATCGTAAACACATGGGCTTTTTAAGGTCTATCTTTTATGGATCTGATCATTTTCTATGGTAAATATGTTCGGAGCTTTTTACCTGTTAAAAAAAAATCATACGTTTACACGTTAAGATCATCAAAATGTACATTCATTTTCTACACTTTTGCGTGATTTAAAAAGAACTAAGTACTTTTTCCCGTGTTTGAACTGAATTTATCGTTTCCTGTTTTCTTCCACAACTAAGGCAATTTTGTGTTTCACTTAAGGAGTTTCCGAGATAAAAAAAAAAGTCAAGTTATTCTGATTCTGAGATCGACACAACCGTGTGTCTTCAATCCATTAAACCGGATATTATCTCATGGATTATGAGTCATTCTTTCAGTGTGCTTCCAAAATGCCTTCAGTTGATTTAATAGGAATTGAAAATAAATATAACAAATATTACTGTTTTAATTTAAATGCTGTCTAGTTACAAAGGTTAATTAAGTTAAAAATTAGTATTGTCAAAGTTTTAAATAAAAAAAATCCAAGAGGCTTGAGATATTTATATGCAGTATAAATGATCTACTTTTTTAATGATTATTACGCCTTTTTATTTGAAATAAATGTTGTTTTAGCCAAGAAAATTCGTATTTATAGCCTGTTAATTGGACTGTAATTTTGACTAAAAGTTAAGCTTATTCGAAATTTCATCGGAACCTTTGGCAGGGATAATTAGCCCTTTAGAGTACACTATGCTTAAGATTTTCTTTAAGTTTTCGCTCGCCAAATTTCCGAGATTTAAGGCAGACTGGAAAAAGCAGTAAGAAACTATTTCTACCGAATATTTTCATTTTGCATCAATAAGAGGTGTAAGAAGCACTTTAAATATTTTTCCCTTCACTATTTCAGACAAAAGAATCGTACAAATCATTCGCTTATACAGCAATGCAGCTAGATTTGTCTGAGTTTTATTGTTTTAACAAATTCATATAGTTATGCCTCTACTAAAGCAATGCACGTAAACTAAATAATATGTAGACTGACTATTTCAATAGTAAAGGGTGTCAAATATAATAGGTTACAGCATATGTTAGTTTAGCAAGGTCTTCGTAAGGTCTCCAGGCAAATTAAAATTAAAAGAACCAAGAAGCCTCCCAAAATGGTTCAAAATGCACTTTTGCAAGTCGTTTGCCCACTTGCAAAGACTACTTAAACTGGTTACTGCTACAACATACTTTTTATAACTTATATTTGCACTGCAAATTTCCAGCATTTTGAAAAAAATACCTTAGGAATTTTTTGACTTCATCAATTTAGCCAAAAAAATCTTTCAAATTCATCGTCAAACTGAAGAGGTTAAGGCTGTTTTAAAATTAAGAAAATATTCTTTATTTTTCATTCGTTAACAATGTCCGGAAAACATGAAACAAAAATACATCTTAAATATTTTTTTTTTTTAATAAAAAGGACTTCTATAAATTACAATAATGTAAGTCATTCCTATATGCCATTTATAAATTTGTGTACGCATGTATGAGAGTAAAGTTTATGGCCGGATTATCGGGCACTGAAATGAAACTTAACTTACATAATACGGTTCCTATAAGCAGCAACTCTAACTGTATTTGTACGCACATTAACGTGTAAATATAATAATTTGTGGTGACAGATTTGTCTAAACATAGCAGAGATTTTTCAGCCGCCTTTTTGTCTAGATAAATGGCAATATTAAAGGTACTTGGGTGATTGGTACATGTAAAACTATGCGAAAATCCATATGGCAACATTATTAATGTTGATTCGGGGACTTCTTAACGGCTCGAACGGTCTGAAACCATAAGTACAATAAACCTACATTTCATTACATACATTTATCACAACTGCGCAGCTTGCAAAAAATAGTATATTTCACCAGATAAAAAGTGAGTAAGAAAGAAATAACACACTCCGATTCAGTAGGTACAAAGTCTGGTCAAAGATTAATTAAAGAATTTGGCGAAGACACTGGCGATTATTAAAGACGCCAAAGAAATGCTCAAAGTGGCTGCGCCATTGCATTCACTAGGTTTATCTTTGGTGATGTACTGGCACAGAGACTTAACAAAATTGGTTTGAGCCAAGGCGTTATCATCAGCTTTAAATTGTCCATTGAAGACAATTGTAGGGACGGATTTTAAGGGGTTCGAGACCTCGTTGGTTTGAGTACCCAGGTTGGCCAAATAGTTGGATCCTGCAGTAAGAACCATCAGTAATGTATTTTGACTGAAACCTGAACTTTACCATCAGAATGAGCTGCACAATTCTCGATCAGATTCAAGTTATTGACGTGATTGATTTCTGCGCAGTCCTTAGTGGGAAAAGTGGCGTTGTCCCCTTTCTTTTCAGTCTTGTCCATCAGGCAATTGATGAATCCAACAGCAACCCTACAGAAAAGCCCATAATAACTCCTTTGCATTGAAAATTACCCAAATTCGCACTTATTAAATCCGAATCCTTCGGTGGGCTTTCCTTGATCGATAAGCTTGAGGGCACAGGCCTGGATCTTATTGCCCTCACACTCCTTCGGTCCATGATGACAATCGAATTCGTACTCGTTTGTTTTGAATTCCATCTGAAAGAGACTTTTTTTATTCAGAATGAAAAACCTTAAGCTTAAACGTTTTCTGTTTGTTTGCCCCATTAAGATTTCCCCGTTAATGGATCTTCGCTATTGCAAATTGGAAACCGTAGCATGTGACACTCTTAAAGACTTTTAATTAGCATATGGCCAACGATGAACAGGTTCTAGTCGCAAAATGCGTTATTTACTGCAGAATTATTGTGTGTTTAGAAAGGCAGCGAACTTGAGACTCCAGCGTAGGTGGAACCTTAATGGCAATTGCTCTTTGTCTGCATTAATCATATCCTCGTTAACGTGACACGTCGGTCCATTTTCTATAGCTTTCTTAGAATAATAACGCTACTGATAAGAACTTGCCCAGTCTGGGAAAGAGCACACGAATTTGCAGTTAAACCTGTTTGGCAACAGCAATAATCAAGACTGCATTGGTGTATAAGTAATTATTTTGGATGTGGAGCATTAGGTGACTAACAGGGCCGGCCTTGGCGAGTCTGGCGCCCTGGGCGAAACTTTTAATAACCTCCCCCCTACCCCCAAGAAAAACTGCCGCCAAGGAAGGTCCACCGCCCTGGGTCATCGCCCAACCTGCCCTCCCCCCATAAGGCCGATATGGGTGACTAAAGGAAGGCTAGGAAATATTTGGGAGTTTTATTACTGCTGGTGTTGGATGCGCCTACTAGTATATACACGAGTATGTCTACCTATATGCTATTTGTGCCAGTTTTTGGTGCCCAAAATATATGTCCAGAACAAACTTTTCACACCTTAATCATTGTCGTGTTCGTTGAAAAGCGGTACATCTTCGAGATAAACGTAGGCAGCATGCCGTCGGGCAACTTTCCTGCTTCTTGTGTATGTGGGGTTGCCTACATCAGGTACAATATTGACTAGGTTTACATAGGTATATTGATGGCAGGTTCATAATATTTAATCATATACCGTGTGTGCTATGGGAAAAAATCGAATTTGGAGGACTTGAAGGGAATCTTTTTGACCGTGATGAGTGGCAAAATTCACAAAATTGTGTTAGATACAGAGTGTTCTATATTAAAAAAAATAGTTTTAGCGTCTCCAACATGACGAAATTTTTGAAAATCAATAAATATATTCATAGGAACGTGTATTAAGGGATTATTGCTTATAATCTATAAGTTTATAATAGTCAAAACCCTCCAGGGTGTCCCATGAAAAAATCTTATTTTCAGTATTTAAAGAGAATCTTCGCAAGAACTCCATTTAAAAATCGCGCTCATGGTATTACTCGAAACTAAATGAGGTGGGTATAGGGATATCTGTAGGTAAATTATCCTTAATGAGTATTGTAACATCATGCTTCACTCTACCAATTACGAGTGTAATCAGGTCAGTACGTATTGTCCATTGCACAATAGATTGGCCGGGACGTATTGTTTTTGAGTCTTCGGTTGGTACCAGCGAGCCATTGCCAGAAAATTCCTTCAATGAAAGTTGAATTTAGTTCCTTGGAGTTTAAATACTCAATTCTGATCTTTCCCTCAAGAAACAATGGTAATTTAACTGTTATAGTATCAAGAAAAATAGCACATGTGGGGTGTTCTATAAAAAAAAGTAGAGTTTTAGCACGTTCGACGTAGCGAAAATAATAATTTTCCATGGTTTAAAGAGACTCCTCGTAGTAACTAATAGCCTTTTGAATGATTTTATTCGGTTTCTAATGCAGGAATGCAACCCAGAAAGCAGAAACCCTTTTTATTGTTTTATTGTAGCTTCAGAACTGACGTGTTTAAATCAATTGCATCACTATCATTGTACAATTTTAACGAGATTTCGATTATATTGAAATTGCTACGCTGTTCGTTTCCTTCGATTTCTATCGTCAGCAACTTTGAACCTCAATTATGAAAAACGTAACGTATTAATTCCGGCAAAATACCCACAGCCGCATCTATTTTTAAACCCAAAGGAAGACTTACTTTTGTCTTGCCATATGGCACCAAGGTCAAGTTGACGAAGTTTGAGAGATTGCCTTGCAGCGAAGGATACAGTTGTTGAGTGAAGAATTTCCTGGAGTCTGGACAAAGGGACTCGTAGTAGATATTTACAGCCACCTAAAAAAAAAAAATATTTACAAGGTGTTCACTTCTGAGGCTCAACCATGGGGGTCTCGGTAAACGTAAAAGATTTGAGGTGAGTTAAATTATTTTAATAAAACAAGATTGCGCAATTTGGAATTTAAGAATGTGCCATTTAAAAATTCGAAAAATTCATGACTTTCGGAGGTATTTGAAAAAAACCAAATTTTGCAGAAACGTTTTTATTTTTCCCTCAGCTTATTTGACGATGTAATTCAAAAATATCGACACTTCAACGTTCCAAATTTTCCTCTTCCTCAACGTGCCGATGTCATATTTGAAATCCGACGTTTCAGTTTCCGGCAACCATCATCAACCTCGTTTTCTCTCATGAGCACCATCTTGGAGTTTCACATTTTTGAATTTGTTTTTTTTTCTGATTACGATGATGCATCACATGTTCGGGGTCGGTCTTTGCGGTTGGGTGAAAATATCAAAAATCCTGTTTCTGCAAAGAGTGCCTGGGGAATGATTTTTTAAAACGAATTTCTCACCTTCGCACCGCGATACAAAACTGAACCTTAACATGTGATACTTCGTTGTAATCAGAAAAAAATAAATTAATAAATCTGAAAATCAAAGATGGGGCCCACAAGAGAAAACAAGGTTTATGAGGGTTGCCGCAAATCGAAACGTCGTCCTCCAAACATGACATCGGCACGTTGTAGAAGAGGGAAAATTGCAACGGTGAAGCGTCAATCATTTTGAATTCCCTCGTCAAATAAACTGAGCAAGAAATAATAAAGTGTTTTCCAAAATTTCACTTTCTTCTGAATATCTCCGAAAGTCATAAAAATTTGAAAAAATTTTATGGCCGAGGAAGGTAGATTTTCTTGAGCTCCCATCGCGCAACTTTGCCTCGATTTTACCGACCTCACATCTCTCACGGTTACCGAAATTCTCGCGGTTGAAGACTCGGGAATAACAATGCGCATATCTCACTAACAATGAAAATCGCCATATATAGACACAATTTCTGTAGGCAATACCGCAGTCTCTTCCAATAAAAATCCGCAATTAATAATCGTGATAATCCCACTGCTATCTAAAAAATTCCAGAGGAATCTTCAGCCAGATCACAAGGCTCATTAAACCCATGATAGGAGCGCGTGTTAACATTGAGTTTATCGCAACGTTTTATTTTACAACCTTTTAAGTGTATGTGTTCAAGAATGTCATTGTGATCGCCCAACCGTAATTGGGAAATAACAATAATTCCACGTACAAGAATAAGGTCACTCGCCATTTTTCTGATGTTAACAGTCAAAGCGGAAGGGTGTGACACATCTGTGCCACCGCCATGACCCCACTCGTGGATAATGACGCGCATAACTCACGAGCAGCGAAAAGGGCCGTGTGTAGGTATAGTTTGTTTCTTTAAGAAGCTCGTTTCAGTCCGTGGTCTTTGCGGATTTCTCTACGAATTAGCGGGTCTTTGCATGGGCTATTTCGCGCGACGGCACAAGACCTGGAAGGTGTTATATTGTCGGTTGAGCACGACGTATCCTCATTTAACTGCGTGTCGTTTTATTATTATAGAGGGACAATTTGAAATCCCCCTGAGAACGCATAAGACGTATATATTATTTATTGAATTTGCATAGAATGCAAACGATTTCTTGTTATTTACAGCGAAATCCCATTAAATCTGGGACGAAAATAACGGAGATTACAGGATTCCGTTTATTGCTTACAAAACTCTATTGATCCTGCCACTACAACCTTCAAGACCGTTAAGACTGAGGTATTCCGATTATCTTCCTTATTGGTTTGCGGTCAGCTTGTAGCCGCTTTTTGAGTAGGATTTTAGGCGCTTTTGGTCAGATTTGACGCCGCAATGGCGATTTTATAAATCGTAAGCAGTAAGTGCGCAAATCTTCGCTAGTTAATGCACAATCGGTTTGTTTTGCTGCGGTCGCAGCTTTATGGGCCGTTCGGTGAATGGTCGGTGCGATTTGATCGAAACCGAAACAATGCCGATACATGTTGGTTGTCTAAATAATTAAAAAAGTAAAATATGCGAGAGCTCGTGCGTTGTGGCTAATGAAAATAGCCTGAGTGGCCATTAGGAAGTGGGTGTGTCCCCATGCTTCTAAATCCGAACTGGAGATAATTAGTTACATCACGTGCCTGCTCCAACAAACACCTATTAACCTTTCTAAATTGACCTTTATATTCTATTGGGATGTTTCGAATTCTGAGCATTCACTAGCGAACTCAAAATTATGTAAAAAAAAGCGCGATTACATCTAAACGTGGAATTGGCTAATTATTTCGCACCTTACTGCGCGGCCCCGCAATACAGGAAATTGCTGTTTTAAGCAATTTCATGGGCGAGTGTGAAAGAGAAATTTGCGGAAAATTCTAAACTTTTAGGGTCCAATATTCGACCTTCAGCGGCGATTTATCTTCGTTTAGGAAGCACGCGCTTTCCGATAAGGTCAGGCCTAATCGAGGGTCGCAAAACGCATAATAAGGCGAAAAAAGCCTTCACAGTTGCAACCTGACCTGCTAATTAACACCGAGTCGTAGATGAACCGCGACCATTTTGCGCTTATTATTCATGTTTAGTATTTTACGGTTGAGGTATCGGTGCGCTCGTCATCAAAATGGGTTTCCATTAAGCGCACAAAAAACTGACCCATCGAAGGATTTTCATCAAAATTTTAGAAAATGATGTTCCTCCTCATTGCACCAAAACGCCCGACTGATTTACGCCTTCGTCCAATCTACTGCTTCACAACACAAGTCACATTCACCTTTACCCAGCACCACCAAGTAGCTTTGTATGGTAATTTTTATGACCCCACGGAATGACCAAATTTACATATTTGCTTCCACAAACATCCGCTTTCGAAGGCCTTAATTATGTCCTCGACTCCAGATTTGTCCTCCACGAATCGATTTTCATGCCCGCTCAGGCACAAACCCTCTGGCATTCACACGAATAATTCAATTCAGGGCACCATGTCAAGACTTTCTCTCTCGAGCGTGCTAAAATAGAGACTCACCCTATGGTTTTCGTGGTTCATATGCCCCGAATGCTGGTGCTCGTCGTGCTGGGCCGCCACCACAAGGAGGGCTAAGGAGAACACGTAGAAAACTTTAGAAATAGACATTTTAGACGCGAATATGCGACTCGCGAACTGGACGATTGATTATGAAGGAGACCTGTGTCCAGGCGATGGAGAACGATGAACACTGACTAAGGATTAACGAAGAGCGTTTGGTAACGGTAAACTTAACAGGCGAGCTAATGCGGACGGACTGTGAAGAGCGGTGGGAAGCGCAAGTATTTGTCGAAAAGGTGGAAGCCAGTGGCCAAAAGGTTGAATCGGTTTATTGTTGTGATTTATTGGTGGTCTCAATAAACATTTTTTTGCCCATATTAAACGAATTTTATCGATGGAAAGTATACTTATTGAGGCCTACAAATTGCCTCGAATTAGTATATTTAATATTTTTTCGGATTTTTGGCTTGTCAAATTTCCGACTTTCAAATCAAACTGGAAAGAGCAGTAACAAATTATTTCAACCCAAAACTTTCTTTTCGGATCCATTAGAGTTGCAAAAAACACTTTAGAAATTTTTGCCTTCACCATTTTAGACAGAAAAATCGTACAAATCATTCGCCTATATTATAAAACAAATTATATTAACGAAAAAGGAGAATATTCGCTCATACAACAATGCAAGTAGGTTTGTCTGAGTTTTGCGTTAGAACAAATTCAGATATACAGGGTGTAACATAAGTGATGACTTTAATTTTAAGGAGTGATTCCTTGTCATATTTTAAGCAAAAATGTTCATATAAACATATGTCCTAACGTGCATCACTTTCGAGATACAGGGTGTTAAAGTTGAAAAAATAAATTGCGTTTTCTTTAATAGTTTTCGACTGCTTCGAAATAATTTCATGAAATTTCGTATACAGGGGTTTATCGGGATAAAAAATTCAAATTTATAGTCGATTTAGCTGTATTTTCTAGAGGGCGCCACCAGCAACGATTTCGACCCCCTGAAATCGTTGCAACTTTTTTGTGCTACCCTGTGTGCCATTTTGGAATAGAAAAATCGATTCTCTCATCTTTTCTGCTTAAAAAAGGTACACTTTATTGAAGTCGCTACGAGCAACGATTTATGAGAAAAATGCATTTAAAGTTGATGATGCATTCACATTTTCGGAGGGTCAAAATAGCTTTATTTAAATCAAATGCTCAAAATGAGAACCGCGACTGTTAATACAAGCATCTAGTCTTCTTCTCATCAACTGTCGCACTCGTTCGAAAATTCCTGAAGTGTCGCGTATGACATTACATTTTTTCAACTTTAACACCCTGTATCTCGAAAGTGATGCACGTTAGGATATATGTTTATATGAACATTTTTGCTTAAAATATGACAAGGAATCACTCCTTAAAATTAAAGTCATCACTTATGTTACACCCTGTATATGTCTTTAATAAAGCAATGCACGCAGTTTAAATAATATGTAGAGTAACAATTTCAATAGTAAAGGGCGTCAAATATAATAGGTCACAGCATATGTGAGTTCAACAAGGTTCTCGAAAGGTCTCTAGGAAAATTAAAATTAAAATAGGCAACAAGCCTTATATAATCATTTAAAATACACTTTTACAAGGCGTTTGCCCATTTGCAAGCACTCTGTATAAAAATTACTTCCAGCTGCAACGTATTTATCCCGACTTATATTTATGCAGCACTGCAAATTTACAGCAATTTGCAAAAAAATACCTTAGAGATCTTTTGACTTCACTAATTTAACCGGAAGAATTGTTCAAATCCATCAGCGTACTGAAAGGATGAAGACTGTCTTATATTAAGAAAATATTTTTTATTTGTCATTCATTAATAATATCCACAAAACATTACATTTTAGAAAAAAATTAATAAAATGATATGAGGAAATTTTTTTAGTTCACTATGTATATGACTCTGAAAATAACATGGCAACAATGGCAACGTGGTGAAGTAATCGAACACCAAGTTTCAAGCCAGGAAATTGCAACGTTGGGTGGGAGAGCAACATATTTATAACCGATATTAAACGATTCTTAGATTTGAGTAAATAAGAGAGCTGATCCCGTACAACTAATTTTTAATGTGTTGTGATTTAAAATAAAAGTGCCATTCAGCAGCAAAGTTTAGGCATTCCATTTCTCTAAAGGCGCAATGGCAAAACCATAACTATAACATAAATTCCGTAGAGTAGGGCAATTAAAGAAAATGCACTTTTGCTTGGAGAAGATACCAAGTTGTCATTTGTCAAAACTAACCTAACCTAGAATACACGAAAATTTCAAGTTTTTGTATTTAATTGCATATATTATATCGTTAACGTTCTGTATTTAGTGTCTTTACTAATTATAGCATACTTGTTAAACTTTAAATTAAATTGACCAACGTCAAAGGTTAACATCTAGGTTAATACCATGGACAGCAGTCCCACAGAAGACGATTTAATGGAGGAAGACAGCTCAGACCTTTTTATCAATTTCCCCCCAGAAGTGCAAAAGGCTATTGATGAGGTAAGTAAAAAAACACATTCAGTCAATCATTAAATACTCCAAAAACCCCAAACAAGAAGCAGCTACTGTTATCGAGACTGCTTTAATTTATGATGATGGGAGTTAACTCCTTCAGACTGTCTGCAGAACCTATTACATAGCTCTTTCGATTTCATCACTCTTTTACATCTATTAACTTCACCAAAACCACCAATGTCCATACTGTTATCATATAGGTCCTTCCATGTCGAGATTCTCTAGACGAACCAGATTTCAACACCATAGACTATATAAACACTCTTTTCCCTACTGAGCAATCATTATCAAATATTGATGAGGTTGTAATAAAGATGGAGAATCAAATACATACCATCAACAATGAAATATCTACAGTTATTCGAGGGCAAATAGATGCTAGCAAAGATGGACGGTAAGTCTCTCTGCTTTTCTGTAAACTAATTTAGAGGAGGCATTTTTAAGGGAGGCTTTAGATGAGTCTCAGAAAATTATTAAGCAATTGTTTGTACATATTAAGGATATTAAAGAAAGGGCTGAAAAGTCTGAGGAGATGGTTAGAGAGATTACTAGGGATATCAAGCAACTGGACTGTGCTAAGAGGAATTTGACTTTAGTAATGTGTTTTAATGATCTTAGAAAAATATTCAGATACATTGGCAATTTATTTTAAAGGCAATTACAACTCTAAATCACCTTCACATGTTAGTAGGAGGGGTTGACACACTTAAATCTCTAACTCAAAAACGTCTCTATGGAGAAATTGCTTTACCTCTCCAAGCCATCAGCGAAGTAATGACGCATTTTGAAAACTACTCTGACATTCCTCAAGTAAAAAGCCTCAGTGACCAAGTTAATAGCATTCGATTTGAGCTGGCAGAACAAATAACCCATGATTTTAAAGTGAGGCTTTGCATTAAAGTCATAATAAACAAAATAAGCAAAGCTAGGTTTATAGGAAGCCTTCCAGGGGCCTAATAACAGGGCCCATTTACCAAATAAACAGCTTCAACAGGCTTGTTTGGTGATATCAATTCTAGATCCCAAAGTGAAAAGAGAGCTTTTAAAATGGTTTGTTGATTTACAACTGCAGGAATATGACCATCTTTTCCAGGAGACTGAGGATACTGCTTGGTTGGATAAGATTGATAAAAGATATGCCTGGATTAAAAGGCATTTGTTGGAGTTTGAAGATAGGCTGGGTAAGAAGATTTAATAGGTGCATTATTCATACTATTACTATAACTTTAATTTAGGTAACATGTTTCCCCAACAGTGGGAAGTTTCAGAGCGAATAGCAGTGCAATTTTGCCACAAAACTCGAGAAGAACTTTCAAAAATAATGGTAAAGCGTAAGAGTGAAATTGACGTGAAACTGCTCTTATACGCCATCCAAAAGACTTCCGCCTTTGAAAATTTACTATTCAAAAGATTCACTGGTGTCACATTGAGAGAGAACTTGGAAGATTCTTTGAAGGGTAATAATAAACTTCCTACAGCTTCTGGATGTCCAATTAATGGCGCATTAAAAGAAGAAAGCTCAACCAGTGGAGATGAATCAGATATGATAACTTCCCCCTTCAATGGATTAATTGGCCGATGTTTTATTCCTCACTTGGAAATTTATATTGACAGCGTAGACCGGAACTTGGCAGATTTAATTGAGAGGTTTATCCAAGATGAGAAGCAGCATAGACCGACGGAGAATACGGAAACTCAGGCTGCAATTTTGCCTTCATGTCCAGATTTATTTGTTTTTTACAAAAAAAGTATGATACAGTGCAACCAACTTGACAGGTGAAATAAATGTTGCAATTTGAAAAATATTTACGAGACCATAAACTTTCAGAGGCCAATCTATGTTGAGCTTAACACGAACATTTCAAAAATATTTATATGAATACGCCGAGAAGCTTCTGCAGAGTAATTTGCCGAAAGTTGAGGGGCAATCTCTGGGCAGTTCCGTGCAAAATTTTACCAAAGATCTGCAAAAAATGTCCACCTCTGGAATAATTCAGAACTTTTCTTCGTTACTGAAAGAGGGAGAGGTTGTAAGGTGAGTTTAATAGATAAATCAAAAAGGACGACAGTTTTTATGAGATTTCTTAAATCAGGTTTACTAAAGAGGAGCAAACGAAAATATGTTGCATTTTATCAACTGCAGAGTATTGTTTGGAAACTACGCAACAGCTGCAGGATAAGCTTAAAGAAAAAATTGAGCCTCAGTTGGCAGACCAGGTCGATTTGAGCAAAGAACAGGACCAGTTTCACAAGTAAAATTTCAATAATGCTTCCAAAAGGCAATTTTAAAAGTACATATTTTAGGGTGATTTCTAATTGCATACAACTGTTGGTGCAAGACCTTGAAAATGCTTGCGACCCATCTCTTTCAAGCATGTCCAAAGTGAGCAAATAGAAACACGTTTTCCTCTTTCAAATGCTCTTTTTTTTCATAGATTCAGTGGCAAAACATTGATGCAGTAGGAGATCAGAGCTCCTACATAACGCTGATTACCACTCAATTGAAAACAACAGTCCCAATTATTCGGGATAACTTGGCCCATTCTCGGAAGTATTTCACGCAATTTTGCATCAAGTTCGCCAACAGTTTTATTCCGAAGTTTGTTCAGAATATATACAAGTGCAAGCCAATAAATACTGAGGGTAATTTTTTATGGAATAAGTATCTTGGCAAGGAAAGCTTAAGCATTTTTTCAGGAGCCGAACAGCTACTTCTTGATACCCACATGTTGAAAACTGTATTATTGAACCTACCAAGCATAGCTTCGCAAATAAATAGATCGGCACCAGCTGCGTACTCCAAGGTAGTCACTAAAGGCAAGTGAATCCCAGTTTAATCAACAGATAAATGGTGGATAAGCAATACCGCCGAAGCATTAACTAGCGGAAAGTTTTTCAAATCCAATACGTTCACCAGAAACGTTCCTATTTAATTTCAATCCATAGTTTTCCAAAATAAGTTAGATAAATTCAGTCTCATTTCCTTTACTATCAGATCGGATGAGTTTTGCTTTAATTTCTGATACAACTGAGAGTCACAAGAAGCACCCTCTTTGCGACTCCCTCTTTATACATCATGAAAGATCTTTCTTTTGTTCGACGAAATCCTAAATACAACTCATCGTGCATCTGAAATAAAACGATAAATATGGGCAATATTTATCGCATACCAATTTTCGAAAAAATGCGATCCAGGTGGTATGGTTTATTCACCAACGATATTCTAAAGTGTTTTCCGGTTTTTGGAGCCGTCATGGGGAGATCCCTTTGCCCATTGGCTCATCGCTTTTGATAGCGTCCCCATAGACGAAATATGCTTGAGCAACGACTATCCAGAAAACATTGGAGAATATAATTTGACCGGGTGCAAGGACCTTTATAGTAAAAAAACTGCTTGATTGTCTTGACAGGTATGACTAAGGCAGAGATGATTCTTAAGATAGTGATGACCCCAGTGGAGCCTCCAAAGAATTTCGTAGATCAGTGCAAAAAGCTTTTACCTGAGTGTCCCTTGGCTGAATTTTATAAAATTCTAGAAATGAAAACTGTAAGGCGGCAGGAACAGGCTATTTTAGTCGATATGTTTAAAAGTCAAAAGTAATATTAGTTTTCTATTTTGTGCAATAATAGTATTTATATAGTTATAATATATATTTCAATTTCTCTTAAAAATAGTAATTTCCCGTACTTACATGTTTTGATATATATTGAGCAATTTTATTACTCCAATAAAACAGTGGAAAATAATCTTTACAGGTTATAGACTTTCGTACGTTTCAGGCTTTTGGACAAGGATCAGTAGATGAAACAGAAATTGCATGGCGATGATTTTCTTGTGTAGACTTGACTGTTTTATAAATTCTAACAGGAATTCCAAATAAATATATAATTGAAAATGCCTAAAGGTATTTAGTATTCTCCATGACGTCATACATAAATAACTTAAGTTACCCTATATGTCAAATTAAGTAAGGTTATGTAAATAAACATAACCAAACATTTGGTTACTTCAAATTAAAATAAAAATGCAATTTTCCATAACTTGAAATTAGGAAAATTGCATATAAAACAGCACAATTGGCTCAACTCATGGACAGACGGCATAGGGTATCTTATCACCATGAAAGGCATAAACGTAGAAGATCTCGAAGCAGGAGCTCCCGTCATCCTCCAAAAAGAGACTATTCACCGCCTAAACCTCGTAAAATTAGCGAATATAAGCATGAATTAACTAAATTTCTAGAAGAAAACGCTAACATCAAAGATATAAATGATTTCTGGACCTTTTACCATAAATATTTACACATCCAACAGTTAAAACCCAAAGATCCCACTTTAAATCGTGATAGTCTGCTTAACATAGACTTTGATGAGACTAATCATATTTTGTGGGATAGATTGCCGGTTCTGGATAGATGCGGTGAAAGATTTAACATAGATGAAAAGGAATTTTATGAGTTTTTGCTTATGCTAAGGGTATATCAAGATTTCCAGCAGAAATCCAAGTTTTCAAAACTGAAGAAACTTAAAAGCGGACAAAATGAATTGCCTATTGCCGAGTATAAGAAGGAAATTGTGGATAAACTGAAGGAGAATCGAGTAATTCTGATTGCAGGGAATACAGGTAGGTATGTATAAACTAAGTGGCACAGCCCAAAAATCCTCCAATTTGGACTATCTACAACTTTGACATCTTTTGTTATCTCATTTCACCTGGTGACTAGTTTAGTTAAAAGTCACCTATCTAAAGAAAAAATGCAGAATTTAAACTTATTTAGTGCCCTTAAAATTTCAAATTCTGAACAAACTTTTCCATTCAAAATGACTTTTATTAGGTTGTGGTAAATCAACCCAAGTACCACAATATGTAATGGAAGCAGGCTACAAAAAAATTGTTTGCACTCAACCCAGACGTATCGCTTGTGTTTCACTGGCAAAAAGAGTATCTTACGAAACTCTCAGTGAGTTTAAAAGCATTATTGGATATCAAATTAGGTTTGAGAAGTCCAAACGCAGTGACACTAACGTAATTTTCATGACTGAGGGACTGCTACTCAGGCAAGCCTCAGAAGAAGAAACCTTAAACTCTTATGACGTCATCATCTTAGATGAAGTGCATGAGAGACATTTGCATGGAGATTTCCTCATAGGTATGAAGCAATGTTATGATTTGTAGGTTTTTAATAATAGTTTAATTTGGTTAAGGAATTATGAAATGTGTGTTATATAAACGGAAGGATCTTAAGCTAATACTGATGTCTGCCACAATCAATATAGAGCTCTTTACTAGCTATTTTAAAGATGAAAATATTCAAGTTATTCAGGTAAAGTTCCTGGTTTAAATGATGTTAGACATGTGGTTTCTAAAGTGCATTGAAAACATTTAAGGTGCCTGGAAGGCTTTACCCTATAGAAATAAATTACAAGCCCATAGTCAAAGATCCCTTTGAACGAAAAAGAGATAAATTCAACTGTACTCCTTATTTGCAAATTTTACAAATGATAGATGAGAAATATATGCCCAATCAAAAGGGGGATGTTTTGGTCTTCTTAAATGGGTTCTCAGAAATTTCTTCTTTGGCTGACGCAGTCACAGAATACAGGTATTTACTGTTAATATGAGTATAACTCGTTGACTAAAACAAAAATTTCAGTGAACTAAAAAAGAATTGGATTGTGTTACCTTTACACAGCAGTTTGTCTCTTGAAGACCAAGACAAAGTTTTCGATTACCCCCCTGAAGGAGTTCGAAAATGTATAATTTCCACTAATATAGCAGAAACTTCCGTTACAATAGATGGAATAAGATTTGTTATTGACTCCGGGAAGTGCAATAGGATGGTTTATAATACTTTGGGAATTAGCAAATTGAGTGAAGCAGATATTTCTCAAGTGAGTTTTCTTTATGTTGATATTACTTTTGCGTTCAAACTTCAAATCAGGACAGCGCAAAGCAGCGTAGCGGCAGAGCAGGCCGCACAGGCCCAGGAGTATGTTATCGCCTTTATTCCGAGGAAGACTTCAACAGTTTTGAAGCATTCACACCTGCAGAGATACATTTGGTTCCCTTAGATTCACTTGTGCTTCACATGATTTCACTTGGACTTACGGACATTGAACACTTTCCATTTCTGGAGAAACCCAGCAGTAAAGCTATTGAAGAGAGTCTAGAAAAGTTAAAATTTGCCGGTAGGTTTCCTGAAGTTCTTGATGGATTTGATTTTTTAACTTACTGAAACGCTCACTTTAGGAGCCCTAAGCCTCTCTGAAGATTGCTTGTCTTTAACTCCACTCGGAGATTCATTAAGCCAACTGCCAGTGGATCTTTCTATCAGTAAAATGCTTATTATGTCCACAATATTTGGAAACGTAAATTCCGTCCTGGCGCTAGCTTCGTTGCTCAGTGTGCAAAGTCCATTAACTCAAAACGCTTACCGAGATTCAGAGGCTCAGAATTTGAGGAAACCATTAGACTCTAATCATGGGGACCCCATTAGTTTGTTGAGTTATTACAAAGAATGGTAAGTCCCATATTATCCATAATCTACAGAATGGTCTAACAGTAGTTAAAGTAGAATTCGTCAATTATTATAGGAGTTAAAGGAGCATAAATGTGCAACTTTTATCTAATTTAATTCACCCTGTAAGTCTTACCGTTGCGCATATCGCTACACTACCCATTGTAGGAGTGACTACTCAGCATACAGGTTGTTCAATTAAAAAAATTCCATGTGTATGTCTATGTGTGTGGCCAGCCAATACAGTCTTTCTATTAATCTTTTTTTGAGCTCCTATAATAATCCCCCTTATAACCATTCTGTACATATTAAACCTCTCTTTTAGGATTTTACTTTTCCCAGGTTAACCATAAAACAGCTCTCAGGCCCAATACAAGGTAGTTCCAAAAATAAATCTCAAAACTCGAGGATTTGGAGCAAGAAGCGATGCCTTGAAGAGCAGCGCTTTTACGAAGTGACCAAGCTTTTGGAGCAATTTAGAGACATCCTTACCGAAGCCAATTTACTGCAGAAATTCGAAGAAGGTGCCTTCATCCCGGATAGTTTATCTTAACCGTTAATTATTGATTTTACACAGAATTGTCCAGCAGCGAAAGAGCGATTCGGCATGGAGAATTAAAGCATTTGAAGTATTTAAAGTACGAACTGAAAAATGAATCAAGAGGCAGGCAAAAGAAGCAACTGAAATACGAGATGTTTAATTCTGGGGAAGATCTTGAGAATTCGAAGACTGACTTGAGAGACGTGGAATTTAGAATTACTAATGACTTTAAGGTAAGATTTGCATTCAGGGCAACAAGTCTCCAACCGAATAATTTCAGCGACTGCAAAAATTACTGAATGAAGCGTCTGCCAACAGTTTCAAGGACCTGATGCTCCTAAAATTGATAATTACCAGCGGATTTTACCCTCAGATTGCGGTGGAAGACGAGCATAATTCATCTAAAACTGTTTCTGAAAGACTTTACCACACCAAAAACAAAAACTACGTCTTCCTAAGGCCTCTAAGCTATTTCGCAATGAACCCTGAAGAATTGCAGCTTTCCAATGATGAAGTGGAAGTTCCCCCTCCAGGATATTTCAGCAAGAGGCCAATTTCCAAGAAACACCAAATTTTAGTGTTCCAATCTATCTTGGAAACAAAAAAGGTGTATCTGGTTAATACCATGCGAATGCCCTGCATTCAGACACTTTTTTTGTTTGCCAAATCAATAGCTACCAACAATACTTTAACAAAATTCGTAGTTGACGATTTTCTATCTCTAGATGTGCCCTATATAGGCCAAGGCAAAAACATACTTTTTAGGGCTTTAGCGTTAAGGAAAAAGTGGCTTAAAAAGCTGGATTTTAAGTTGAATAATCCCTTACATAAGCCTACTGGCTCGGAAAAGGAGGACATATTCTATTTCATTGAGGACTTGCTGACCTATATGAATGCAGCAGTTTGCTACAATGTCAAGAGACTCTTACCGGCAGATTTAAAGGATTTGTATTGTTACTCAAGCGAAAGTTTCTCCCTTATAGCCGACCGAACGAAAAATCCTTTTGATAACGAATACACAATGTGTCCTAATACGTCCAAGGGTGGCTTTAACGTGTCAGATAATTTGGTGTTCGATAGCCTAGTTGACGAGGATTGGACATATAAAATTGAGGTTCAAATATTCGAAACTGGGTTTACGTGCAAACACTGTAATGAGATTTTGACGGGAAGGACGTTGTTTGAGTTCACGCAACATGAAGAGTTTTGTACTAGTAAAATAGAAAAAGTGAAGAAAGAGATGAGTGAGGAAGCCAATACGGTGGTGAAGTCAAATTCCAAGCAATGGCATTGCGATAAATGTGGGCAAGATTTATTGTTGACTCCAATTGAAATTTTGAAACATAAGAAAAGTTGTAATGGTAGTTGTTAGTCAATTATTTATGGACAAAAATTGTTATTTCTAAGCAGAAATCAGCAGTAAATAACAGCTCGACACATCTCTCAATATTACTCTCTTGGTGTGCCTCACCCGCCAGGTAAAATGTGAAAACGATAGAAAAACAATTTTTGATTTACTACTTAGCTACTCCTGCCTATACACGTTCCCCCTTAAGACACTCCTATCTAAAATATCACCAAACGTTTTTTTAGTCAAATCGCACAACTCTGCACTCTCCTGGGCAGAAATCTCCAACCCAGTGCCTCGCTGACTATCAAAATGACTAGCAAGAGAGGCCTGACTTTCGCAGATTTTCGCTAATTGCATGAGCAAATTAACAATATCATTAGTTAATGGGGGGAAAGCTTCACTGATATTTACTAAAGCTGGCAGTACTGGTTTGAAGAGTTTCACACGCTGCGTGCTAGAAATTCCTAAAAAATATATGAAGAATATCTTTGTTTCTGAAATTAGGGGAATTTTGAAGGTACCTCCTAAAAGAGCGTTTAACAAATTAAGGGCTGTAACGCACAAATTAAGACTTTTGGGCAGGGCATACTGGATCGATAGATGAGATAATAATTGTATGGCAAAGATTTGCTTGTTTAAACTTGGCTGTTGCATCAATTCTTGTAGGAAATCCAGGCAAATGTGCATCGAAGGAACTCCTTTGATAACTACTTCTAGCAGCTCACTTGGGTAACCCTGTTATCGATACATGAAGAATAAAATATATTTAACATTAACAGATTTACCTGAAAGTGTACAAGTTTACACAGCATAGTGTCAGCAATGAACATTTGGTGCAAATAGCAACACACCAACGATCTGACTTCTTGTAGAGCCCACCTTCTGCCTGGAAGGGTTTTGTCATCCTCCTTCTCTATGAGGGTTTCCAGAAGCATTTGAACTGCAGCGCTTTCCTAAATAAGTTTAAAAAATTTTAACAAAAAATAGAAAATGCCCATCATTAATAAAATATGACTTGCCTGTGCGGCAACAGCAGCTCGACACATTTCATCCCGATCAGTTTCGCTCAAAACTTGTCCATGTGGGTCCAGCTGTGGATTAGCTTGTAAATGTTGGGCTAATTGACTGCGGGAAGAAGCAAGACTAGCCCTGAGTACTCTCAGTACTATGGCGTAAATTGGAGCACAGCGGAATACTCTTTCATCGCATCGCATTATCTACAGTAAATATATTATTTTGTTCTACTGTAGAAGCTAATAAGAAAATGTAGCATTCTTGGCAATACAGCCTAAAATTTTTGTGGAATAACACGTTCGCGCTTTGGTATGCAGTTTCTTCAAAGAGGAATTTCGAATTTCTGAGAATAAAATCACATACTTTATGTCAGATGGTAGGCCTATCTATGGGTCAGTCGATTGGTTTGTTTGTCGGACGACCAGTTAGCTTATTTTTAAGTTCATCATGACGGCATCGTCAAAACATGCTACTTTTGACTTATTTCGAAACCCTTACCTGTAATGGATCTTCAGCAACATCAATTTTCGTAAGAGACGAAAAATCGTCCACTAAATTTTTAACTGTAAGGACCCACAAGCGACGCGGTAAGACTGTGTTAAGCCGAAGCCAAACGTCCTTATATAAGTCTTGCAGGTACCTGGGAGTGTTATTACCTAGGAGCTTCCTATAAAACGTATTTTCTTCTCAATTTAATCTACTAAAGTACTAAAAAATATACTCGCCTCGCATACTGTGTAAAACTTTCTGCAAACGGCCAGATATCAATAGCTTCGACTTTCAGCATATTTTGAAGCAATTTAGCGCATCTAAAACACCAAATTTAAACCAAAAATCACAGTAATTGACCAAAGCACCTTGATGCCTTAGTTTCAATCTCTTCAAAAGCAGAGACTACCATAAATTCATCAATGTGTACTGGCTTTTTTTCGGTCTGAATCTGAATCGACATATCATCAAGCCAATCCTCTACTAAAGTCAAATGCGGAAAATGTGTAGCAAGAAGCTTTAAAAGCGGACCGAACAACCCTATAAAAATTCCCTTATTGCGCTGCTTAAGCCATCAAACAAATTTTAGGTACCTGAATAAGAACTCTGGTCTTTCTGCGCATGGTGCAGTAAATACTTAATGGGCAGTTCTGACATGAATTCGGGAGTGTATTGCTTGATTTTCCGGCCACTAGATGCAAGAGCCTGTGCATTGTTTAACCTACAATCTTCATAGAGAAGGAGATAGTAGAGCAGCAACAATTGTGGTGTTAGACTCGTGTTATCGACTACCACATCTTGGTTTTCCGCATTTATATCAAAATCCATGGTAAAGATTGATTGTTTGTTGTCGAAGTATTGGCCAAAGACTGAGCTTTGAAATACCTAATATTAACATTTAAAACAACAGCCTGAAATCCAATTAGTTCGAACTTACTTTCCGAATTTCATTCTCAGTTAAGGGCTTGTTAGTTTGCTCCAAAGTTTTAGCGTTAGGAAGCATAATACTGTTTACATAGACCTCCACCAACATTGGAAGAACTGGATGCAATGGGCTAACGCTGGTACAAATCTGTTTATAAATCCAGTTTTTAATATTCACGTTGTGCTTTGCAAACGCCCGCGATTTTAACAGTTGATGAATGCAATGGATGGGCAAAAATCCTAGAAGTATTTAATCTTGTTATTTAAGAAAAATTAGACAAACTTTACTTACCTGTCATATTGGCATTCAACCCCTGGGTAACAGGCACTTTAACCGCATGTGCAGTAACTACCTGCTCAGTAAAAATCTCCTGTGTGAAAACTTGCTTCATCCGATTCATGTTGTTGTGCCTAATGGCGATTTTCATGCCCAAAGTGGCACAAGTGAGTTCACAAATTGCGCTCAATTGCTGACTGTGAAAGTGAATCGCCATCAGAAGCAGCATTTCCCCAAAAGAAGCTGTTACACCACTGGCTGATTCAAAATAAGCTTCTTCTTTAACCAACCATTGAACCTAGAATATAATTGAATATTCTCCAAGAGATTTATTTTGAGATTATAGATAATTTTACCCATTCAATACTACGTCTTTCGTGATCAGTTTGAGACAATAAAGAGGGGCAAGCAATCAACATACATAAGCCAATAGAAACAAATCTGACCCCCGCAGGTGTAGGATTTGGATGTGACGTTAATAGTTGCACGATTAGGTTCACTTCTTCATCTTGAAACCTGCCCATAATGATTTTAAGATTTTTTCCACGTTAAAACACCAATACCTTACTTTATGGCAGCTATTCCTCGGAGCGCACAATAAAGGCGCAACAACGCAGAGGCCTGCACAACTAAACTGTCGGGAATCTGGCCTTCTGGAGAAGCATCTATAATTCCCTGCAACCGTTTCAGCAGATCTTCTCTGAGCTGCTGCAGAGCATTACTGGAGGTCTCTCCTTTACGTTTTTGTCCAGTGCGGATAAACAAGGCAATCCAGTTCCTAATTACAATGACGTAAGTCAGCGGCAAATAATACTTCATTAATAAAAGTTAAACCTTATTGTTTGGTCATTCCCTAATAAAAGACCACTAACAAAAGCTACCATATCGCCTTCTCTGTCCCCTTGCGCATCTCCTAGAGATAGCAGAATAGCCAATGCAGGCATTCGACACAATTCCACACATTTAGATCTAACTGATAAAGATTGTGAAGGATTCATACGGCATAAAAGGCCAATTGTGGTTGATCTCACAGTACTGGCAATGGTTTCTTCTTGTTTTTCTCCAGTATGAATCAAATAGGTGCATACTAAAATGTTTCATTTCTAAGTCAGGATTAGAGCAAGCAAATTGGAGAGTACTGGAGGAAAGGAATGACTATAGTGTGTTGTATAAAGGTGACTTCAAATTTGAATTGTTAAAGAGGAATGGCCAATTCTTGTATGTATTCAAATCACACACTTCCATAATATACAATTTATGACCAATGGGTTACATTGGTGGTCTTAAACTGTAAAAGGGGAGATGCAAATGTTTCTATTAATGTTACTTGTGTTTTACAAATCCTATGCATACCAAAAATTAGGCCTGATTTCAAAATCACACAGCTGTATAGGAGAGTTTGGAATATTGCAATGTCAGGTTTCATTTTTTATGTACATTGCAGTCGAAGTCATTGGCAGTATGTCAATTCTTTCATTTTTCCAATACCCAATATAAAATTAGTTTCTGTTCCAATTTAAATCATCCAGTATGTTTTATGGGAGTATCTTGTGTGTGACAAGTGAAAAGGAAGCAGCTCTTTATACAGGACACCATAGGAATGGCAGTGTGTAATAATTTGTTTGCAGTACCTTCTCTAAAACAATCAGGAAAGTTTGCCACCACTCGGCAAATTATCTCAGGCCCATTGTGGACATGTAACAGTGTCTCAATGATGGTGACAATGTTTAATGTGGTGGGAAGCTCTGCTAAAGCTATACATACAATGTCTGATAATTCCTCAGCAAAAATATCATTGTCAAATAACTCAGAAGATTTAACATAAGATTCCTCATCTACTGTTTCTGGATTGTCTTGAATTTGTGACTGAATATACAATAGTTCACCTATAAGTTATGATATATGTGTATATGAGATAAGTAGAGCTTAAAATATTGTAAACACAAAGTGGAGGTTTTACCTAACAAGATTGATAACCTTCTTGTCATATCACTTCTCTCATATTCCAAAGCCATGCTGGTATTAGACAAATTCCCAATCAATATAGAATCATTCTGACTTGTATTCCCCTTTTGCCTTAGTTGCTGCTCCTTTTTTACATCTGTTTCCAGTTTGTGAAAGTCGATGCTTAGCAATGCCACAATGGAGTTAACCAATTCCATACCACTTACTATGGTAAGAATGCTCACTTTCATGCTAGTGCATTTTTTTGATGTATCTAAAGGACAAATGAGCCCCATTCTGACCAGACACGGCAAGACTGGTCGAATATCAATTTCAGAGCATTTGGCAAGATTTTCCATGTCAATATGCTGGACTGCGGTGAATACCAGGGGATTTATGCCCTTTTTGAAGTTCATGGTGATTAATTAATTTAAATGTTGGTTTAAGGGCATTAATCGAAATTGAAGGGTGATTTTTAGAAAACTCAAAAAACTCCTTAGAGCTCCTTTAAAGAGTACAAAACATCATTGGAGATTGTTTTCTGGGAAAAACTTAAATATTAAACTCAATAACACAATTATTTGTTGTCATCCCATAAAATAAACAAAATTCAAATCCAGCGGCACTCACTAAATGTTTGAGGTTAGATTCCCCCTGGTAATCGAGATGATTGAACTGTAGGAGATAAATAGTGCCTTCAATCGTAATATAAAGTGGCATCTCGTTTCAGCAACCCTTTATTCTGAATACTGTCAAACCACCAAGTGCAGTGCTGTCAAGTTGTCATAAAATTAGGAATACGTTTTTCAACGTAAAAGTAATATAACCAAATATCCATCAAATGTTGTCTGTGGCCGTACACGATAAAACTGGCATACCTTATTAGAAGAATACCTAAATCGGCATTATTACTATCAATTATTAATCAATATAAAAACAATTTCTGCATTTTATTACTTTTTTTTCTTGTAACACAAAATAATTGGTATCTTCTTTACGACTTGGCAATATCGCATAGTTGCTCAGTGTGTTCGGGAGTCTTCGAAGGTTCAATTGCAGGGGACTGGTTCTATAGCAACACGTTCGAGTAAAAAAGAAGTTTTAGTCCAATGGAGTATTTTGATTAGACTACGAGAAACTTTCATTCTCATGGTGGGTTATCTACTAAACAACAATTTTCTGCATTAGTTCATAGAATGAAACTAATTTTTCTTTTCTGATCGTTAGTTGAAGTAAATTTGTCGTAGTTACCTATAGGGAAATTTCCCTACTTTCATTGACATGTTGGTAATAAGCTTAGTATCACAAAAAACCGTAACGAAACAGACTTGTTTTCGGCACTTTTATAAAGTGTGGGGAATGTAGACTGTGGAAATAATATCAAAATGTCTATTTAACGAAGATTGACATAGAAACAGTCGTAGTAGGGAAATTCCTGATGAATAGTAGGGATATTGTAGGGACATTATTATCTTTCTGTAGCACTTTTGGAATTAAAAGGGTTACCACCATTCGCAAGAGAATTCACACTTCATGTCGTTCTTTCAAGCTGTCATTAAGTAGTGTTTATTTACCTTCGTTCTTTCTTGTTTTGAAACATATAAGTCGAAGAAAATTAAAATCTACACAGTTGTCTGAAGAACAGAATAAAATGAATTAAAAATTAAAGGAGTACACGATCCCTGCTTCTTACTACTTGTTTCTAGTATCCATATTATGGAGTACGACATGCCTAATCCAGTATTAAAAAACGTAGAAAGTGGTGATTTGATTGAAGTGACTAAAAGTCCAGTAAGTATTATTGTTTCTTATTTACTTTATTTCCAGTTTAGTGGATCTTTATTCCAACTATTTACATTTTTTAGTTTGTGCTGGGTAGAGGCCTGTTTTGTGACTGTACTATATTAAATAAAGTTATTTCTCGATCTCACTGTCGGATAGAGAAATCGGGGCTCAATTGGATTTTAACAGACTTGGTAAAAAAATTTAATATCTCAAATAATTATTGCCAACTAAGAGTTTATTTGCAGAGCACAAACGGAACTATGGTCAACAATAAATTATATATAAACAATGCCAACACCATTTTAAAGAATGATGATGAAATATGTCTTGGCTACCAAGCTTACACATATAAATTTTTACTGGAATCCCCAAGAGTATCTAATAATGATCAAGTAAACAGACTGAGTGCAGAACAAGAAAATACTTCTCCACCATCACCTAATAGTTTTGATGAGAATGGTGTTAGTGATGATGTGCTTAACAACATTGCTGATAATATTTTGTTTGATGGAACCGAGGCTATAGGACCAAAAAATCTAGCAGTAGTTCAAGATCTAAGGCCTATAGAAGTAATCCTTAGAAAGCCCCCTTATGGTGAAGGACAAAATATTGAGATAAAACCAGAAGAAATGTTTAATCTTCCTAAACTTCAATTGTATCCAGAACTTACTGCTGTATCACTTGAGCAATCAAGAACAGGAGAGGAAATACAAGTTGATCTTTCAAAAGCTAATTTTAATAATTTGGCTGAACAGCAACATCCTTTGATTAGCGAAACCAACACAAATCTTATGGCTTCAAATAATAACTATAGAAACATTTTCAGTAATGTTATTCCAAGCCTTCCTCAAAATATTACAAATGAAGCTGCAATTGAAATATCAAGTGATGAAGAACATATGAATGATATTACTGAGGAGAGTTCTACTATAGCACCAAAGTCAACATATTCTCAAACAATTGAAGATGTAAATATGAAATGCTGTGAACAAACAGACAATGCTCCAAGTACTTCAGGTCTTCAAATGTCATCAGTGGATAAACCTACTGTAGACCCACCATCAAACTATTCTCAAATGCAACATGATATAGTTCAGAAGTATGCAAACTCAACTCCTTCTATTTCCAGCATTAGGATTGTGAATCCTCAAAATGCTAATAAGAGACTGAAGTTCACACCCAAAACACCTACCTCTTTACATGAAGCTGGAACTTCAAGAGTTTCACCAAAAATATCAGATATTACTAGTATAATTAAAAGTGAAGCTGCTCTGACAGTGAATCAAAATCAGATGCAATGTGTACTTTCTAACCCAACTACATCAGCTACAGAAGTGTCCCCAATGATAATTCAGATCTTAAGTAATGGGCCTGAAATGTGGGAGCAGCTTAACCAAAAAGCAGCAAATGAAAAGTCCCGAGAGGCTGAGACTAAACTGGAAAAAGCATCCACAAGCAAATCTCTTCCAAAACAACAGTCTACCAAGCAGCAAGATCAGGCATGTTATCCCACAACAAGCCAAATATTATTTTAGAGCTAATGAATTTTTTAGAATCAATTTAAAGAGATGGAAAATGAGTTAATGTGTGCCATTTGTGCTAATTTGTTCATCAAAGCTGTGACTTTAGGTTGCTCTCACTCTTTTTGCCTGCATTGCATTCAAATGTGGAAAAAAAAAAAGTCAGATTGCCCTATTTGCCGTAAGAAAATTACCTCACAAAATAATACACTAGTATTGGATAATCTTGTTGAAAAGGTAGGATATTTTTAATTTCATTTGGACGTCAATACATCTCAAACAGCTCTCAAAACAATCAACAGTTTTGTACAATTTGGATAGTTTATGATCTCTAATGAGCAGTTTGGTCACCCCTTGCAGGGTGGCCAAAACTCCAGCCTTTAAAATACATTATAACATTGGAACATTTCTGTATGTGTACTTTAAATCAAATGTTGTAAATTTTAAATGCATTGAAAGGTTGAAAAGCACTTTAATTTAACAACAATATTGCAATGATTTGGGAATTCTTTTAGATGATAGATAATGCCTCCAAAGAAGAAAAGCAGCAGAGAAAAGACACAATAGAAGAGAGGAATAAGATTGCAAAAAAGGAGATCGAGGCTAAAAAGAAGACGGTAGGCAGGACCTCGGGTCGAAGAGGCAGACGAAGGGCGAGTAACAGGAATAATAACAATAACAATATTGTTGCTCCACTAGTTATCCAAAGTGAGATTTTATTGATGGTGATAATAGGATATATCTATTTGTGTATTATGTTTCAATATAGTTCCACCAGTGCCAGTTCCTGCAGTACTACCAATAATTAACTTGGATGAACTTTCGAGTATAGATAGTGAAGATAGCGATTATTATAACTATGCCGATTATGACGGGAATGATTGGTATGATGGCGTATATGAAAATGCTTACTACGGTGGATATGGAAGGTAAAAATGTGATTTCAAAGTTCATTACAATTATTGGTGTTTTACGAAGTCGATTTCTGACGTTTAATGATGGAGTTTTTCAGATGTTATAATTGTGGCAACCAGGGCCATTGGTCAAACGGATGCCCTTACAGATAGAAGTTTTTTTTTAATTTGAGATTGTCTTGCAGACACTGTTTGCTATTAAATTCAAATTGTGGTACATAAAAATTTGTTAAGTATAGTTTTCCCGATTATCACAATAATTAAAACTTCACTTACATGCCCTGGACAATATTTCTGAGAAAATTCTAATATGTATTTTCAATTACCTCATCTTTAAGCTCAATATTTTCAATAATGGTCCAAACTCAATTAACATTAAGCAATTGGTACCTATTTATTATATTTACATATTTTATAGACCTTTAAAAAGGTATTAAATATCTGCCATAGTATATAAATAATTTACACACAGTATCACAGACGTTGTAGACATACACACACAATTAGATACTACTTTTCAAGTGGACTCTAGGAAAACCCCACCACGGGACATATTTTCAGTATCCTGGACAGAGTTGAAGGGAGCAAACACGAAAATTTAAATCTCTCTCCCATTTTCGCATCATCAGTTAAAAAATTATAGCACTGCTCCAAATTTTTTAATTGTGCCTTATCGGTCAAGTTCTCTGATAGAGCTTTGATTCGATGTTCTATGCCGATTCGATGCAGAAATGTGCGCTGTGTCACTGGACCTAAGTATATGACGTTGCCGTTTTTTAAGGCGACCTGAAAGTTTAGTGAAATGATGATAGGAAACCACGTTGTATCACTATAAAAACCTCTTCTATGATACTAAAATCCACGTCAGCAGTTAAATCTGAAGTCCCTGGAAGCACTAATGGGTCCACTTGTTTATGCTTTTTGAACGCTCTGAGGTGCAATGATATGTTGGCTTTAAAATTCAAAAACCTCGTATAAATACCTAAAGGAGTCGGTCCCCATTCCATTATGCCCATAGTCGCATATCAATGAAATCCCTCCATTTTCAACCAAACGCTTACAAATATGCTCATAAATTAATATAGCATCAGGGGAAATTTCAACGTGATCTCTAGTTTCCGTCTTCTTTATCAGCATTTTTAACATTGGAGTGTCTTGAGGCGCAAGAACATACCTTACATTCAAACAAGGTAGTACTTTGATTTACTAAGTGAAATGACTCACCTGAACCGAATGTCCTTTTCTTCGGATTTAACGCTCTCTAAATCAACAAGTACCTCTTTATAGCCAGCATAAGTTTTATGAAACTTATGAATAGGCATTGCATCAAAAAATTCATGTGCCAATAAAAGCGTGAAACCGTCTGGCACATCCTGATATTGGTTGTACCAAAAAACTGGAATGCCTTGATGAGTGATGCCCTCCCTGTAAAAAGAGCTTTTTGGATTCTTAGTAAGATTGCTTTGCATACACAAGGTGCAACTTTGCACTTCACTTAAAACAGGACTTATTTCAACTAGATGGAGACTTGTTTTCTGCAATGCCTAAAATTAACTCTGAAGTTGGTTTAATGTTATCAAGTCATGTAGAAGTACCTTGAAATGGTTGAAAACCTTCAATATGTCTGCACTCAGAGTGCCTCTGCCAGGGCCTAACTCGACAATTTGCATGGGCTTAGGAGAGCCTATTTTTTGCCACTCATTTAAGAACCATACAGCAATCATTTCCCCAAAAATCTGAGACAAAATTGTAGCCAGATGTACTACTTGAATATATCAGTAAGAATTTTTAGGTATAAGTAAGCATCATTTGAATAAATAAAGACTTTAGCTTTCTGGATCTAAAGAGTTTAACATGAACTGTACCAAAAATTGCTACTTTTGTTAATAGGCACAGTTAAGTTTTCATGTAACAGGAAATTAGTATTCATGGAAAAATATATGTGAGAATTTCGGATGTGATGAAACTAAATATTTTGTTTGAAAATCACTTTATTGATTATTCTGTATACTTCAGCAGCTCCAGTTGACTTTATAGCCTTCCTTCAATACGTATTATTTAAAGACCACACCTTTCATTTTACATTGAATATGTTTGCCCCATCTCTGGAGCTCCCTTTTCATCACACAGTGAGATATTTTTAATGCTCCATCTGGTCTCATAAAAAATAAAACAATGCTTACCTGAGAAATTTCTGGAGATGTAATAAAGTCTCCAGATTCCCCAAACATATCTTTTGACATGTAGTATCCTCTAACAGGATTCTGGAGTATATCTTTCATGTAATCGGCAACGGTAATAGGGCCCGTTGCTTTGATTTTATTGTATAAATGCTTTAACAAGAAATGTTCATCGTTCTCCGCTTTTCTTTTCACTGTATAGTAGGTGCGAATGGGGGGAGCTGGAAAAGGTCTGAGGGCTTTTAGGAATTTTTTGAGGATACTTTTAGTGGTCAGGTACGTCATATTCAACGAGATTTTGGGATTTTATGAGCCTTAACTGAAAATTATGGTCATTTTAACTTCAAAATTCCTGAATTTTGAGATATGTTCGTAATTCAGGGGGGTACAATGTTTGGATTTGTTTTGAGGTTAAACCAATGTTATGACGTTGATACAATTAAACATGCTCGGAGAAGGTAGAGTAAATGCACGTTTCATACTTACAAGTGAGATAGATTCATGATCGGTACAAGTTCTACAAAATTACCAAATTCCGAAGAATTAAAAAAGCAACATTGCCAAACTGTACCCTAAATCTTAAACTTTCAGGAAAATATGAAAGAAAACGTACATAAACACTGGCCTCAGATAAAATTTATATTTTAATTTTATTTTTCTATAAATAATGATATAAAACAACAAGAATTCTATTAAAAGATCACACAGAATTAATTATTTATAACACGCTCAATTCAAGGGCCGCAGACTGAAACCCGCACCGCTGAAAGGCTTAAATTCGTCATCTACTGTCTCATTGGTTTTGGGCTTTATGGACTTCCTAATAAACCTTAAAGTTCCTATCTGATAATCGTAGTCTGCAATTCCACGAATGTAGACTGGCTTTGTAATATTTTGGTCTAAAATCAGATAATAAAGACACAAAAACCACAATATTTATAACATACCAGTGCTTGATGTATCTTTGCGTTTCTTTCCATCCAACCGATTTCCCGCACCTTTAAATGCAACAAATCCTGCTGGCTCTGGCATGAATTCAGCAGGATCCACTGTCATTTCTTCATCCTGTTTCTTCATAGGTTCCGGTTCTATAAACACATTGTGAATCCAATTGAAACTATAAGAACTGAGATATACCTTTATAGCCAACTGGAGCTGCAAATTCAACATTCATATCACACTCAATGATGCTTACTGCATCAGCTGGTTTTGTTTCCAGCACCATTAACTCATACACTTTTTGGTTGTACTGAATTGCAATGACATCCCCTTTAGTTAGGCAGGCAAATGATCTCAAACAATTCTCCAATACTGCTGTGGGATTTGTGATGTCCAGAAAATCTGAGGATATCGGTTGGAATCTGGAAAATGTGCCTACTGGCAGAGAGACACTTTCCATTTGTACTGAATCCCCCTCCTCTAAAGCCATATTGTGCATCATCTATTAAATTAGGTCCTAGTCAGATGGCCTTTAGCAATAAACTACTAATTAAATACCCAAAGGGGTAAATAGACCTTCCCCTCATCAGCAACAAACTCCAGCACACCACAATGAGTCTCTCTTTTGGACTTCTTATTCGTCAATTTGAACAACATTGGGTAGTTGATGTTAAGCCTCGTGAGCTGCTCCAAAGCACTAGGTGGCATGATGACTAATAAAAACTTAAACATTATTGGGGGTTTTAAGGGAGATTAGACATGAATATACTTTTGCCTCCTCTCTCCACATCCTGCCTCTCATTGCCTGGTAGCATGGCAACTGAAAAGCATTGGTAAGAGACATTGAATGGACGGGGAATGTCTGGGAACATGTTAAAGCCAAACTGGAACTATTAAGAGAACAGACCTTAGCTGTTATTTTAAACATACAATAAACATGTCTTAATTGAAACAAACACTGTTTAGTTTGAGGAGGGTTTTAAAGCATTTCTAATAGTGCACTAATTGCTAATTGATACAACAGGAGTGAATCTGAATATTAACACATTTTCATACTAATCATATGTGTTAACCTGGAATAAAAGCTTTAGAGGGTTTGCTAGAGAGACTAGAACTGTAAATTTTGACAATGGTCAAGTTATTGCCAACTACAACTGAGGATACAACGGCCTCCTAGACTTATAACGTGGAATGAAATGGTTGGGGAACATACCATGGTTGTCGTTTATAAAGGTACAAACAAGCTGGAAAATTAGAGAAATTCACTAGATTTTCGTAAAAGCTATTAAAAGTCAAACATATATCTGGATATTTTTATTTCTCCTGAATCATCAATATTTAGGGGAAAATAATAATAAGCTAAAAACATATGATATTGACAAAGACAAGCGGCTACAAATGTCAAGGAGAGAAATTCGCTGAAAAACTCGAAACCAACCTTATAATAAGACTGCGATAAAAAAAAACTGTATATAGAAAAATCAGGTTTAAATGAAGCAGCATCATTAACTTCTAACTTAATTCCAATTTGAAATTTGTTGTATTTTCCTTTGAGAACTACACACAGCATATCAATGACGTAATTCATTTCCATTCAGGCCATTGAGATTGTTATACCACCAGGGTCATTGACAGATCATGTAATGCCATTGAACAGCTGATCTGACATTTGTGGTTAAAAAAAACCATAAAATAAAAATAAACAGTTAATTAAGTTTATAAAATTAATTGAAATCTGTAATTGTTCTTTAATTTGCCTTAGCCAAGGACCAAATGAGTACCTAAGAACCAAATTAAAAGTCTCACACAAAAATAGAAATCGAAACAAAAATAAAATTTTCTATCTTCTCCGCTAAAATTAGCTCATTTATTATTAGAAATCCCTCCTCTTCTAGAAAATCTGAGAAAATTCCTTGGGAAAGCCTTATAAATACGACATAAGAAATCCTCGTGCCAAAATTACAAAGTATTACTAGTGAACCCTCAACTAACCTATAAAACATAACTTGTTAAAAACCATTCGAAAAAAGATTCTAAGATGGAAATTATAGAGTGTGAAAAGTATAAGGAGCAAGGGAATGATGCGTTCAAAAACGAGAAATGGGACGAGGCAGTGAAACATTACAGCAAGGCCATCAGTGGAGTGAAGGGGGAGCCCAAAGAACTGGCTGTCTATTACAAAAATCGAGCAGCTGCCCATTTGAAATTAGAAGACTTTGAAAAAACTGTGCAAGACTGCGACAGAAGCCTGGAAATATGCCCAAATGATCCTAAAGCATTGTTCAGGAGATGTCAGGCATTAGAGAGCCTCCAAAGGTACCTACTTATTCACTTAACAATCGTTTACAATAAATTAACACTTAATATTTAGATATGAGGAAGCTTTCTGTGATGCTACACAAATATTCAAAGATGACCCCACAAATAAATCAATTCAGCCATACCTGCATCGTCTTCACAGAGTGGTAGAAGAACGAGCTAGAATTAATGCCCAGACAAACACAAAGCTTGAGAACATGGTTAAAATTGTCTTTGATCCAACTAATGAAAAAGAGAAACGTGAAACAGCCATGAAAAACTTATTAGTTTTGGCTAAGGAAAATGCAGGCAGTGAAGTGATGATAAAACAAAGCTCTATAGTGAAGAAGATTAAAAATTACCTAAAGGTGGAGAAAAATCAAACATTGTATGTGACTGGAATTAGAATAATTGGGGAGTTATGTAAACATTCAGAGGAGAAAACTAAGACTGTGTTGAAGGATGCTGGAGTCCCTTGGTTTCTTGAGATTTTGGACTCAAAAAGCCAGGAAATCGTGAATGCTGCCCAGTATTGCTTGCAGTGCATCTTGAATTCTCTCTCTGGTAAAATCTTAATAATTTTTAGGGAATTAAGCAACTTAATTTAATGAAATTTCATAGGGATGGAAATAAAATCAGATGCAAAACCAAAAAAAGAATTAGTTGAGAGAAATAAAGCCACAATTGACACTCTGCTCACATGTTTGACTATGGCAATTAATAACCAGGCAATTAGTGGCTTAGCAAGAGATGCAATCATTGAACTGTTGACCAAAAATATTCATCATACTGCATTCAGTTGGGCTGAACAATTGATGGAGAAGGGGGGAGTGAAAAAATTGCTTGACTGTGCTAGTGAGCTTGAGGAGTTTCATTATGAGAGTTCCATGAGTATAACACCTTCTACAAGGTAAGTATATACAGGGTGAGTCTTAAGTAATGGGACACAGAGCAACGATGGATTTATGACATAAAAATAATGCAATATAGCTAAATTTATGTTATTCCAAAAGTTGATAATAACTGAGATACAGGGTGCCAAAGTTGAAAAATGAAATCAAATTTTCTTTAATATCTCTGGAACAGTTCGGGCTAATTTCACGAAATTTCTTATATAGGGGTTTTTGGAGATGGTCAATTCAAATTTATCGACGATTTCGGTGTAACTTCTAGATTGTGCCACAATCGACAATTAGGAGTCATTTAAACCATTTAAACTTTTTTGTGCCACGGTGTATGTCATTTGGACTCATTAAAATTTGTTCCCCTACCTTTTCTAGTTAAAAAAGTTATATCTTATTGGTGTCGCTAGGAGCAACGGTTTTCGAGAAATTCAATTAAATAACTTAAATTCCCATTTTTTCTACTTGTTGACATGTAACAACATAATTTTTTTGTATTGTTAAAAAAGCACAAAGATAATATGAAAACAATTTAATACCGTAGTTGGTCTTCTATTGACATATTTATTTAAGTTCCAAACGAATATTTTAACAATAACAAAAAATTAAAAATTAAACATATCTTCCTGTGACAATAAATGTTCGACGTGTCCACCATTTACTTGGATACATTTTGCAATTCTTTTACAGAACGACTTCTTTATTTTAAATAGCAATTGTTCATTCCGAAATAATGTGACTGCATTTTGAATTTTGTTTAATAATTCTTCAGGTGTATTTATTGTATTTTGGTAAACCGAAGATTTCATGTAACCCCATACACAAAAGTCCATAGGATTGAAGTCGGGGCTCCGTGGGGGCCAGGGTATTTCAAATCCACGTCCTATACAACGATTGGCAAAACGTGTACTTAAGAAATCCTTTACTGGGCGGGAAAAATGTGCGGGTGCACCATCTTGCATAAAAAACATTACTTGCCTTAAATTCAGAGGCACATCATCAAGAAGGTTCCCTAGTTCATTTTGGAGGAACTCTAAGTACAGAGGACCATTCAATTTGGGTGGTAATACATAGGGTCCTACGAAATAGTTGTCAATAATCCCGCACCAAACATTTATTTTAAATTCGTGCTGAAAGTGGCGTTCAGTAGTTAGGTGAGGGTTTTCTGTGTCCCATGCATGTTTGTTACGGTGGTTAATTATACCTCGACGGGTAAAAGTTGCCTCATCCGTAAAGAGGACCTTATTTAAAAACAGTGGATCTTCATTCTGGCACATACGAAAGAAGTTACAAAATTGCAATCTCGCTTGAAGATCGACTTCACATAAGTTTTGTACCGGCGTAAAATGGTACGTGTACAGTTTCTCTTCAAGAAAAATTCGCACTACTGATTTTTGACTTACTCCTGCACGTGCTGCCATACGCCTTGTGCTTATTTCTGGGGTATCAACAACGCCTTCTAGAATTTCTTCTTCTTGCTCTGGTGTAATAATTTTCGGGCGTCCAAGGGTTTTTTTTTATGTTGAAATGAGCCGGTCTCACCCAATCGATCGTAAATTCTTTTAATCGTTTTAAAATTTGGTTGTTGTCGATTTGAGTACATTTCGAAATAACGTTGACAAGCTTGACGCCCGTTATAATTTTCTTGGGCGTATACACACACCATATCTCTCATTTCAACATTAGAATAATTATTATGTCTCGGCATTTTAATTAAATTGTAAATTTATTTGTATACTTTACAAACACAATGCAGTGAAACTGAATTTTTGTTTGACATATCTTTGTTTTCATATGTTATATCATTCATTTGTTATATCATAGACTACTAAGATAAAGTAACATCGTAATTTTTTTTGTTATTGTTAAAATATTCGTTTGGAACTTAAATAAATATGTCAATAGAAGACCAACTACGGTATTAAATTGTTTTCATATTATCTTTGTGCTTTTTTAACAATACAAAAAAATTATGTTGTTACATGTCAACAAGTAGAAAAAATGGGAATTTAAGTTATTTAATTGAATTTCTCGAAAACCGTTGCTCCTAGCGACACCAATAAGATATAACTTTTTTAACTAGAAAAGGTAGGGGAACAAATTTTAATGAGTCCAAATGACATACACCGTGGCACAAAAAAGTTTAAATGGTTTAAATGACTCCTAATTGTCGATTGTGGCACAATCTAGAAGTTACACCGAAATCGTCGATAAATTTGAATTGACCATCTCCAAAAACCCCTATATAAGAAATTTCGTGAAATTAGCCCGAACTGTTCCAGAGATATTAAAGAAAATTTGATTTCATTTTTCAACTTTGGCACCCTGTATCTCAGTTATTATCAACTTTTGGAATAACATAAATTTAGCTATATTGCATTATTTTTATGTTATAAATCCATCATTGCTCTGTGTCCCATTACTTAAGACTCACCCTGTATATTTGTTAAAAAGTTGCAAAGGGTTTTTCCACTATCTGATAATTTCATTATTGAGATCATCCTGATCATTCAAAATAATGGAAAGCTAATTGAATCCAGGCCCCAAAGTAACAATTAATAGAAACAAGTTATCTTGTTATTTATTTTCTATCATGAATAAAACGTCTATGAGGAATTCACTACTTTGATGAATGAAAGTTGACAGTAAATGAAAATTCGTTTTCAACTAGGCCTTGTAGATACAAGATTTGTTAAAAAACTTTGCAGAATTTCAGTGGTAAAAATATGATTTAAAATCCTTAAAATTGATTCAGCTCATTATGATAAAACACACTGCAACAAAAACAACACGTTCTCTTTTGTGCAAAAATTTAATGTTTTCAGGACAATTGCTGCAGTATGCTTGTCCCGAGTGTATGACAACATGTACTATGACAAGGCCCGAGACAACTTCCTAAGCAAAATACAAGACTTCATAAAAGAAAAACTACTAACCCCTGACATTGAAAGCAAATTGCGTATAACTGTCGCAATAACTGAGCTCCTCAGAGGTCCCTTAGACATTGGAAATAGCATTATTGGTAAAGAAGGCATTATTGAGATGATTTTAGTAATGGCCAACACTGAGGAGGATGAATTGCAACAAAAAGTTGCGTGCGAATGTTTGATAGCGGCGGCAAGCAAGGCAGATAAAGCCAGAAGCATTGTGACTCAAGGAGCAGACATTCTAAAAAAGCTCTATAAATCTAAGAACGACCATATTAGAATTAGAGCTTTGGTAGGTTTGTGCAAATTGGGCAGCTATGGTGGCAGCGATGCCACAATAAAGCCCTTTGCTGAAGGTTCTACGTTAAAATTAGCTGAAGCTTGCCGCAGATTTCTTTTACATCCAGGCAAAGACATAGATATCAGAAAATGGGCGGCGGAGGGTTTAAGTTACTTAACTTTGGATGCAGAAGTAAAGGAGAAGCTCATAGAAGACAAAGCAGCTTTAAGAGCTCTGGTAGAACTTGCTAAAACAGGTGACCAGAGCATGGTTTTTGGTGTAGTCACAACTTTAGTCAACTTATGCAATGCCTATCAGAAACAAGAGGTTATCCCAGAAATGGCGGAATTGGCTAAATTTGCAAAGCAACATATCCCTGAAGAGCATGAACTGGATGACCCTGATTTCGTCACTAAAAGATTAATAGCTCTGGGACATGAAAATGTGACCACAGCTCTGGTTGCTTTATCCAAAACAGAGAGCCATAACTCAAAAGAACTAATATCCCGAGTTTTCAATGCCTTGGCGTCAGAACATGAACTAAGAGGAATGCTAGTGCAACAAGGAGCCGTCAAAGTGCTGATAAAACTAGCTCTAGAAGGCACAGAGAAAGGGAAGTGTCAAGCAGCCCAAGCTCTGGCAAGAATTGGAATTACCATGAACCCTGAAGTGGCTTTCCCTGGTCAAAGAGCTCTAGAATGTATTCGCCCCATGCTATCACTCTTACATCAAGATTGCACAGGTTTGGAGAATTTTGAAGCTTTAATGGCTCTCTGCAACATTGCCCAAATAAATGAGGCAGCTCGGCAAAGGATAGTCAAGGAAGGTGGTTTTTACAAAATTGAGCACTACATGTATGAAGACCATCAGTATATTTCTAGAGCAGCAGTGCAGTGCATGTGTAATTTGGTACAGAGTGAAGATATAATCCAGAAATTTTTCACAGGTGACAATGATAGAGTGAAGTATATTGTCTCATGCTGTTTGGATGAAGATGAGGATACTGCAATGGCTGCTAGTGGAACTTTAGCGGTATTGACAGGCTACTCTGAGAAGTGTTGTGAAAAGGTTTTTGACTCAAGTAATTGGCTTGAAGCTATTCAATGCCTGCTTGCCAATATATCACCAAGCATGCAGTATAGAGGAGTTTGCATTGTGGCCAATATTATAAGTGCAAGTAAAGAGCTTGCCAATAAACTAATAGAGAGTAATGTGCTGGAAATTTTGATGGCCTTGAAGCTAGTGCCTGATGACGGGAACAGAAAGCGTATCAAAGAGATTATAGATGAAACTTTGCAGATATGTGAGCAAAAATACAACATTATCATGAAGTCTCCAGAAGAAGCAGGGGCATCAGGGTCACAATAGTTTTGATGATTTTGACTAATAATGAACTTAAAATGGGTAATTTCAGTTCAATTTAATAATGTTTATAAATATTTTATTATAGATATTATACAGTATTTGAGCTTTTGTAATTGTATGTATACAAACAGGGACGTTTACTTACATTGAATTTCTATTGAGTTTTATGAAATAAACCTGTTGGAAAGTAAAAGGAAAATTGGTTTTTATTTTACCTGAACGTGAGGATGGTTCAAATTCGGCGAGTGGTTCATACGTCTAGGGCTTCTTCCAGGACGTCTGGGAGGTCTTGACATGACTTGTGGTGGTTCAAAGTGCACTTCAAAATGTACAAAAAACTAGTAAAAAGGAGAAATTAAAAAAATAACGGAAATTGGTGAAATTCTAGGAAAAAATTGAATCTTCTGTTATGACATGAGTCAGGACGTTATTTTGACAGTTGAAGAATGCGCTACTCGCAGCTGCACAATTTGAGAAACGTATTTCGCCTATAATTTTTGCCAATTTGTGATTAGTGACATTGACACCTGAAATCTGGCAACGACGCAAAGCTCATTTTTGGTTTGTTTATTTCCCTTTTTACGTATTCCTACATTTATCAAAAACTTCGTTATGACACATTCAAAGACCCGTAACAAAAAAATACAAGAAAAAGTATTAAAGGAAATCCAACTAAACAACATATCTACTTTGCAAACTTTAAAATTCCAAAATCCACTCTTCCACTGGAGCTCCATTTCGTACGAACAAACCGGAGACACGGCCCTACATATAGCCGCTAGATTAGGCTATTTAACCACGATAGATTACCTCTTAACTGAATACTCACCCTGTCTTGTTAACATTAAAAACAGGGACGACAAAACCCCCTTGCATGAAGCAGCACAGTTCACCCAGCTTCATAGTGTAAAGAAGCTCTGTTCATATGGGGCTGATGTAAATGCCCTACGAAGAGGCGATTGGACCCCTTTAATGCTAGCCTGCACTAAAATTCAAGCTGAAGTTAGTTTAAGCATAGTTCAAAGTTTAGTTGTTGAAGGAGCTGAAATTAATTACCCTAACAAAGATGGATGGACTTGTGTGCATATTTTGGCTAGAGAAAGGGGGCTTGATATACTTGATTACCTGATTGAGAAAGAATTGATTGTATGTATATTTATCTTGGGAATGTTTTTATGTGTTGACGTATAGATTAGGTGGATTTAAAAACAAGAAATGGAAGAACTGCTCTACATATTACAGCTCTGCATGGAAATAAACAAATTTTATGCAGGCTTTTAAAGTATTTGGATGTTAATTCTAAGGATGGCTGTGGCAATACTCCACTGCACGAGGCACTTTTGGGCCAACATTTGGATTTAGCAAGGATTTTAGTGGAGAACAAAGCTGATATTCACCTAACAAATAACAGTGGTTTAAGGTAGTTAAATCAGGTATTGTAGCTTCATAAATGGCAATTATGTATTTCCAGTGTTTTGCATTTAGTGGCCATTCAGGACAAAATAGAAGTCATAGAGTATGTTTTGAACGAGTTAAATTTTGATGTAAACTATTGTGGAAATAAAAATGGATGGACTGCAGCACATTGTGCAGCCAGAAAAGGGTCAAAAGAAGTGTTTGAGTATTTGATAATGAGAGGGGCTGATATTAATTTGAAAGATAACTTTGGGAGAACAGCAACAGAGTACTTTAACCTACTGCATTGAATGTGCAATTAAAAAATAAAATGTAAATCCAGTAATAATTATATTGTAATAATATTAATGGCTTTAAATAATCTTCTAATAATTGTCCTTTTTATGTTCACGTTCACGCCTTTGCCTATCCCAATTCTGATTTCCTCTGTATTGTCGTTCGCCTCGGAAATTGCCCTTAAAAAATCACACATTATGCCTTGAAATACTTAAAGTCGATATTGGTTTACCTGATTCGCGCCTCGCAAGAAAAAGTTCCCTTGTTTAGTCTCTAAAATACGTTCGTTTGAATCCACAAAGTTGTTGATTTTATCGGCGAGCTGCAAAGCTAGAGACTGGAGCCTCGATGGCTCGCTACGATGCATGACTACAGTCTGGGTAGGATCGTCCAAAGAAGCCTACAAGGACCAAAATTCAGTCCAAACTTTAACTGGACTTTAAGCTCAATACCATCAATTCCTCGTTAATAATCATCTTAGAAATAGTAGAATGAACCACAGACTTCTGTAATTCGAACATGTCTGCTAAAGTGGCCATGGAAATTGAGTCATAAACGTGGGAATATGTGAAAAGGTATGTCCGCAATGATTCTTCTTTAATCAGCTTTGTAAGCATTGATCTGACACAAAGAAAAAGACAGTATATATGGGAAAAATTGTAACGAGAGAATGTTTACCGAACTGCATCGGCCTGATAAAACAAATCCCAAACTTTAGCGTTCATTTTCTCGTTGATAATAAAGTTATTGCAAGCAGACCAGTTCCCATTTCGCATGGCTTTGGCGGCGGCAACGACGTGCTCTCTCATGCTTTCAGGAGGGCCTACCAAGCTTTGTCGTTCAGAGGATCTTAGCTGTTGATAGAACGTCTTGGAAATCATGCGACGACGGGCATCGAACTCATGGGCTGCCATATAAGGGATTTCAATGAGCATCGCCGATACTAGATAGACGCACTCAAGAAGCTCTAAATTGATGTGCATGTGGAAAGGCATTTGGCGTTGCTTTTCAATTTTTTCTTGTTCTTTAGAGCGTTCGTGTTGTCTCTGTGGTAACAAGCCTGGAATTTTGTTATTATTAAGTTAAAAAATTAAACTTGTATCTATTAAACTTGTGTCTATAAAACTACCCTGTATAAAATTATGTTTCATCCCTTACCTTGAGCCAACAACTCTTTCGGTTTCCCAGTCATCATCAAATCCACCAGACAATTATGCGCATCTTTGATATTAGCGTGCCTAAACGCGCACAACCCCAAATGGGCCATCGTTCGATTGTACAATATCTGTGTGCTCGGATCAGAATGTTGGATTGTTTCCTGCAGATGCGACATCAACACCAAATCCCTCGCCTGGAACCAGTTGTCGTGCAATGCGTGATGGTAAATGTGCGACAAAATAGCTCTGGTCCTCAACCGATCAGTGTTGTCCTTGGCGTAGATGAACTTGCATAGTTTGTCCATCTCTTGCACCGATGTTAGCACATCTTTAGGCACCTCACCGGTTTTCTGTTGAATCACTCTCGGGTCAAATTTGTAGTATACATGTTCAATTTTGCGAAGATATATACGACAGAGCTCCGACGGAACATTGGTCTTTTCGAGGTATTTTATAGTTTTATCGATGATAGAGGAGACTCGAGACTCATCTTTGAGCCTTTCGACGTACTCGTTGGAATGGGGATCGCATTCTTTGAGTAATTTAGTGAACTCGTCGTCGAGGCGTTCTACGGATGTCAAAATGCAACCTCTGATTTTAAATGGAGCTTCTTCTAAACTCTCGTTTTCTTCAGCGACAGTTTCAGACACATTCAATTGAGGATTAGCCAATAGAAGCTCCAGAACCTCATTCATACGTTCAAGAAGTTTTGTCCAATGTTCAGGCTGAAGATAAATTGAATTAACTCAATTTTTTAAACCCAAAAAATATTTACCTTCATTGCATCGGAAACCTTGGGATTGTAATCAAAAACGGCGGAAATTATTGCAAGTTTAATTTTCACGGTAATGGCAGCTCCTAACTTGTGCTGGTCTGAAATGGCCTGCAGTTCATGCAGCAATTCAATCTGCTCCCTACGGTCCGTGCGTTTCTTGCCTCTAGCCGCCATAATTTCGCTTAATTTCTTTATTACAAGTTTCAAATCGATCTGTGCATCTTTGGCGAACATTTTGGGTTTTTCCTGCAAATTTTTTCGCATATTTAAACTAGCTACTTTTAAGAACAATAAAATTTACTTTAAGCAAGGTAAAGCCGCCTCTAACTTCCTCCCAGCCCTCCCCGTCGCCCGTCGCCTCTTCCTCCTCAGCTTGACGTTTCAATTTACGTAATTCCTTCTCCTTTCTTTCCTTGCGTTTTTCTTCTTTCCGTTTTTCCTTCTCTTCATCATCTTCTTTGGTTTTTTTCAAAAACCTACATATGTCATATTCTTATTAAATACCATCCAAACAACCTTTAAACAATAACTAACCTTTCCCGCATACTAGTATACTTTCCCTCATCATCTGATGACTCAGAACTAGATTCAGAGTCTGAGGGCCACTCATCAGAATCAGAATCTGACTCCTGTTTAGTCTGAGGAACTGCTGGTGTTTTGACAAATTGGCTTTTGACTGGTGGTTCATCATCAGACTCTTCTTTTGGCTCATCTAAATCATGCATATAAACTCACATTTTCAGTTGAAATAAAAACTTACTTTTCTCCTCCTCCTCATCATCATCTGGTTGATCAGGGTTTTCCCTAAATTTGGAAATATCATCTTCAAAATCTTTCAAATATTTCCTTAGTTTTTGGCGCATTGAAGCTAAAGATTTGCTAAAATAATGCATTCCCAGAAAACATTTTTACAATTGCATACAACTATCCCAAACCTATTATTTTTATTCATGTTTTTTCTGAATTCCCTGTCTTCCCAAGTCTCATTAATAAAATCCTCCATTTCAACAAGACACCTAATAAAGAATCTTGGAGTTTCCCCCTTTTCCTCTTTTGCTATTACAGGAAGGGCTTTCACATAAGCCTTTTGCAATTCCTCAAAACCTTAAATTATACTTTTAATATATAGCAACAGAATTAATATTAAGACAAAATTACTGTTGAGCATACTGGCCATGTCTTTGATCTTCTTAAAGTTCCTGATTTGCTTAATAATATTTGTAAGCTCTTCATAGCGTTTTTCTTTTGCAGATCGTACAACCCTTTTAACCTCTTCTTCATCATCTGAAAACTGTGTAAGGAGAAGAAATTTATAGGGGAAATAAAATCAGAAAATTGATATTTTACCGTGAAGATAGTGGGTCCTGCTGGGCGTTGAATAACCTCCTCCTCAGACGAACTGTCCGAGTCAGAGTCTGATCCAGCAAAGAAACGACTCATAATAGATTAGTGGAAAACCTAATAGAAAAGTTATTTTGGGTAATTAATTAAATTAATAAATTAAAAATAGAATGCACAATGAGCCTCAGGAATATATTCACAATGCAACATTATGTTGCATGTTTGAATGTGCCTCCACTTTTTATTTATTTCAGCTTTTAAGAGTGAAAACATTCGTCCCAGTGATATAAATAACTGGGTTTATCCAAAATACAAATCTCAAAGAGTGGAGCTCCTGCAGTCATCCAATATTCTGAATTATAAAAAGTATTTAAATGCTTGTTTTAGCTATGCTAATTTGAAGAATTAAGGCCAATTATGATCTTATGCCTCATTTAAGCTCTCTACTCTCTACCCATACCTATTTTTACCTCAGCCCTTTTCTTATGTTTCCAGTATGCACAATTCAAGACATCAGATTTTTCTCTCTTCTTATTAATAACTTTTGAAGGGAAGGAGTTACCAATTACTTAGTTTATACAAAGACTTCAACCTTCGAAACGGATACAATTGCATATTTTAAGTAAAAAATAAATAATTTTGAGTGGTTGTTGGAATTAGATGTAACTATTGTAACCTCACTTTTAGTCATTGACTAAAATCCCAACCTTTAGTTATTTATACGTAGAGATTTTTATGCTTAATTGTGAACGTCGAAGTTAGTTTACAGCATCTAATACGATTTTCACATAAATTTTCAACAGTTAGGTTCAAAGGGTCCATAAGGCATAACATGCGGCGGGACGCCAGAAGAAAATAAATTCAGTAGGTTCAAACCATAATAAAATTAACAGCTCTTATAAGAAGTTACTTACACTTGTAAGAAATATTTTCAAAGAAATTGTAAGCCGTTTTCACAAGTAGAGAACAGAAAATTGGAAATTAATAAAATATATTTTTCCAATTTTTGTTTCATGTATATTCACAGAATTGACATTGACAAATGTCATTCTCGGTATGACATTCAGTTTATAAAAGTATGTTTACAAATAACGATGCTTAATGGATATTAGGGGAAGAGGTGTGAGTGTTCTAGATTATCGAGCTGGATGCTCAAAATTTAAGTAAAGTACTTAAAGCAGATTCTGTACAGCATGGTGGCATCGCCATGAGAAGAGAAGAGAATAAGACCCATTGAACTTTCAATTAAATTCTCTATAAAATTTAACCAAACGTATTAACTGTGGGATAAGAATATTCATATATATAATGAAATTGAGATAGCAAAATAAATAAATAATAGTAGAAGTGCTAACAATACCTAACGTAAAGGTGGGAATGTAATATTAAAATATTTAGAATTCTTATAAATTTTGTGATTGTCCTAGCTTCAAGGAGAGTTGTGTATTTTATTTTAGTTAAGTTCAAAAACATGAAAACCCCAAGAAAACCAACGTTATTGAATAACACGAATCTATTCAGTCAGGTCCATAAACACTATAAAGTAATAGTAAAATAATAATAAAAGCTCCATTTTCAAATGCAAAAAAACAAACAGTAATGTAACATATCACAACAAAAATAATAGGAGGAATGTATAAAGTCAAAACTATCAATTAAATAAATTACACTTATAATTTCTTTGGAACACCATTAATACTTGCTGTAAAATCTGTAACTTAATAGGTACCTTACTCCTGTGACTACCTACATAAATCGATATGGGAACATCCTGACTAACTCACAATCCATTTACTTCACATTTTGCTACTCACTAATACGAATTTTTAGATTAACAGAAACATTGCGCTCTCGCAAATACGAGAAATATACAGCAACTAAAACAAGGGTAATTATTACCACAACGAATATTATTTGCCGCATAAATGGGTGATATCAAAGCTCTGTCTTAACTGGAATAAAAGAGGTTAGAATGTTGGCTCTCAGCTGCATGTTCTCCTTTTTGTCAGCCTTAACTTTGCTCTCCTTAAGGATCTTGTTCAGGCGTTTCCTTTCAACTTCAATAAATGATTCATTTTCTAATGATTTTTTCATGAATTTGATGTAGGTGTTTGCAGTTTTTATGTCAGCCTGTAAATAAACTTATTACAAATAATGAACATGTTGAATGAGGATCAAGCATACTTCAGTCTGAAGGGTCTTGGCCTCCTTTTCAGCATTTTTTATGACAGCCTCTTTATCTCCAGCAGTAGAAAAATCAACAGCAAGTTTGTCAAATTTCTCCAAGCAGCCAGGTAAACCTAAATAGACATTACTGTATTCCCTAATGAACTTCTTGATTTCATTGACACTCCAAATGTCTTCTTTGTTCAGTGAAAAGGGTTCCTCCTCCCCCTTGACAAAAAGCCTAAGACTTGGCCAGTCTTTCTTTGTGTTTATTCCAAACCTAATTAATTTTTATACTAAAAAGGAATGGCGTAGGGTTTAGAACACCTACCTTTCAGCTAGTTTTTGGTTGTCATGGTCTCCAAAGTCCTTAATTCCAATAGTAACTATAAGGAGATCATTGGCATCTTTCAGCTCTTCAGCCACAGTCTTGAAAGCATCATGCTTCTCTCCAAAGGGGTACACAGCGTCGAATTTTACTAAAACGTTTTCAAATCTCGATATGACTTTATCGAAATTGTATTCGTCCAATATCACTGCACCCTTAACATTTGCTTCTGAACATTTGCACAAAACAGTTATTACAGTAGCCACGCATAGAAGAATTTTATTTTGCATGATGTAAGGCTTACTAAGTAACAATTTGGCACTGCGAAATGTATTTATTCGAATAAATATACTCAATCACCAACCGGCCTATTTATTGATAAATTTGTTGTTTTGGATTTTGTCCACGTCAGTTGTCAAACCCACACGGCCAATGCTCATTGGTCTGGTGAAGACCATATCTCACGTTGCCCATAGCAACAGATAATTGTTGTCAATTTAAATTGAACTTGCGGTCTCAATGTAGCGACCAAATAAAGGAAAGTGTTGCATTTTTTCCCTAAAAATATCGATTGTTATGACAACATAAACTTAGGTTTTCTTATTCTGGAGATTGCAGTTAGCCAAAAGTATAGTTTTAGCTGTCAATTTTATATAGGTAATTGGTAGCTTTAAATATAGCAATGTTGCTCATTTATTAGAATTTTTCAATACTTTAAATCTTTTTTAATTAAAAAAACTCAGAGGAGCTTTAATTTCCTCAATCGCGAAAAGCTATATTGAAGGGTCTCTATGAAATAAAAGAGAATTTGCCAACAAAAATGTATTTGATAATTCTGTAATGTTGATGCTATCAGGTATATTTAGAATAAATTGAAATAATATTAGTAATAGTGCAAAGAAAGGACTTCTTCAAGTAAGTATTCAAAATTCTATTTTTAATTTAAATTTTAATAAATTGAAAGTGCTACAGGTACATTGAGTAGATGCACTGATCTTTAAAAAACGTTATAAATTCGGGATTAACTTCCCCGTTCCTTAATCTCAGCAACTCATTCTTATTGCAATAAAAGCAGGTAATCACTCGAAAATAGGCAGGCCACCCAAAAAAGACCACTTGATGAATTCAATTTTTTAATGTAAAATACATATAAACTGATACAAAAATATTCTTTCAACATAGCAATAAGAAGTTTCAAATTGTTTCTGTCCACCTCACAATTAATATAAAAATTTCTCTACTAACTCAGTCATACTTTAAAGGTTGTGGCACTAATTAACTTAACACAAGTACCTCCAAACTTAATTTGTTGACAAAAATTGAATGATAAATTTGATTAATAAACTGAATTTAAAGTTAAACTTTTGTCAAGTTCTTGTAATATCTGTATTGAGCTGCAGCTCTCTAGGTAAGTAGAGAAACATTAAAATTATTCAATATTAAAAGATTCATAAGAAATAAAAGCTACTTTTCAACTTTTCCCTCAGTAGCTTTTTCCTTCTCTTTAGTTTCATTCTTCAGCTCAGACAGCTTCTCTGACAATTCATTCGCATCATTTTCTTTATCCTCTTGCTGCTCTACCTCCTGTAAATTGCTCTCAATTTCTTTATTGATATCTGCATCATAATCTTCTTCTGTTGCTTTAGTTACATTCAGCTCAGACAGTTTCTCTGACAATTCATTTGCTTCTTTTTCTTCATCCTCCTCTAACTCCTTCAAATTTTTCTCAATTTCATTCCTGATTTCTGCATCAACTTTTCCATTATAGAGATCACAATCAGTGAGCAAATTCTTCCTGGCCTCATCAAATTTAGACTTAAAAAGCTTTGCATCTGAAGCAAACACAAAAAATTTGCAACAATACCATACCAAATAATAAAATTACTACTCACTTTCCTCAGTAGCAAATCTAAATGCAAAACACTCAGACTTGCTCTTCTCATCTGCAAAGTCGCACACGGTATAAAGATAAGCCCTTTCACTGACGTGACTAGCTTTAGGCTCCACCCAAGGGGTGATATAGTGATTGGCACAGACTTTTAAGGTTTTATCACGACGCATTACAAGTCTGTAACTGTTCTTCTCCATGTGGCGTAGTATTTTCATCTCTCCAGTGCCCCGTTCCTTCCATTCTGGCGGATCGGTCTTGCTAAACCTAAACAGTTTGGCTCTCAGTTTCAAGAAAACCTCTTCCTGTTCTTCATTGGTTGAGACTTGGACTTCAGGCAAGATGGGGGAGAAATGTATGTCATGCTCAGTGTCTGATGACTCCGAGTCTCTTCTAACTGTTTCAGGAGTCTCTGGTATTTTCTGGATGAAAGGTCTTTGTAAAAGAAAGATGTGTGATTTTAAGTTGTGGAATTTAACCTCACCACTTGCTCGCTCATCTTAGTTGGAGAATTGTGGAATTCAAAGATTACTGCTCATGCGGGTGAGAAGAATTGATTGTAACAACACTATACGACAGGAATTTCTGGAAAATCGTTAAAGTTTAAACTCAAATGGAAAATTGGATAGCAAGTCGGCGTTTTGCCATGACATGTCATATGGCGGGTAAAAAAAATTTTAATGTCAAAGTCAAATCTCGTTTCGTGGCAACTAATGAATTTGCGTTCTGTCCTAATAGTCTCCTATAATGTGTTAGAAGGGAACAGATATATGCTCGATAATTTTCGGCTCACATCATGTTAATATCTGAATGTGAAGTTTGACGTTTAGTTTTTTTTTGATAATTTTTTTCATTGGGAATTGAATCTTGGGCTTTGACTTGCTTTTGCAATTGCATTTTGTATTTCGATTTTCGACCTGTTCTACTTCTTGTTGCTGTGTGCTGAATAGAGATTCGAGTTAACGCGGGCGTTGTTATTTGAAAGTTTTAAACTCATTTAATCCATTAACGTGACAAGTTGAATGTGTTTCTAGTGGGGCGAACACATACTTTTGGGTAAGAGTTACCATTTATCATTTACCAATTTTTAACTTTTAGAATGTTTAATTTCTATTCCTGCGAGATTGTAGAGTGTCTGCAATGCAGTAGAATTTTGATGATTTGTCAGGTCCACTAAAACTTACACGAGTAGTTTTTATTATAATGGTCCCATTCAGTCTAATTCGTACAGACGTCAGTTATAAGAGTTTAGTGGTTGTGTCATGTAGTTATATGTGAATAATATTTGCGAGAATAACTCAATAAAGATGTCTAAAGAACTTTTACATGGATTAGGTTCAAGTATCAAAAACAGTGAGTGTATTGGGTAGTGGCTGCTAATCCTCCTTGCTAGGTATGAACGCGTAACAAAACTAATACTTTAAGCACTTCCTGATAGATATCTTCACATTACAATTGTGAATATTGGGCTATTTCTATGTGTCTGTGAACCTATCGTTCAATATTTTAATTTTCTTCAATTTAAGTAAGGTTATATGTTTGTGCTTCACTCAGTAACAAGTATTTATTAAGCTTTTTTAAAAAGATCCTCCCTAGATAGCTGGTAGTTAAAGTCCTCCCCAGATTACTAATCTTTAACACATATTGAGGATTTCAAGAATCTATTAAAATACAATTGCTCAATTTAGAGGCAAATTGCCAAAAAATCTGCAAGTGAAGAGATACTCCACAACAGCTAGTTATATGATAAATCTTATCTATATGTTCATCTCAGATGGTCACAGAGTCGGTGTGATAATTCCCTGAAATGAATGATCGTGTAAACTAAGATAAGGCTGAGATAAGCTTGTCATTGATAAAATCAGTTAAAAGTTCATTTGAAGTGAGAATGAGGCTTGTATGTGCATAAAGTAATGGGAAAATTACAATTTCTTTAAGACTTAAACTTTTTAGCGCTTCACCTACATTTTCACCTTTGGCGACCGTGTAACTTAATATTTTTTTCTGTAATATAGTTTAGTTAATCTCAAGGCATTCTGATCTAGAGGCTGTATTAATGGTGCAATATTTAGTGTATAAACATAACAAATATAGTGGCATCTTCGATTTTCAAGTTTTCTGTCGAAGGATGAGCGGGAACATTGTTTAAAAGGAGCAGTGCAACGTTACTCAAGTTTCTGAATTTTTAAGAATTGTTTCACCGAAAAAAATCTCTTCTAACTAGATTGGCGTTTATGTAAATTTTTAGTTTGATTCACCCCGAAACAAACCATTTAACAAATCACTCCTTAAAAACTTGCTGAGTCATTCATGCATTTTTGTAAATAAACAGATTAGGGAATCCTCTGTTTGGACTGTTCAAGGTCGGGAGCAATTCTTTCAGAATTTAGGGCATAAATTTTCTCTGGCAAAGGTTTCCAATATAACTCGGTTTCATCGGTGTTAAGTATTTGCTGTTTGGATAGACCTAATCTTTCAACTAATTGAGACAGTTCCACTTTGAAAGGGCCAACAATCTACTCTGTTGAAGTTCATTTTTCACCCGATATTTTTGAAAATCTTAAATTATATCGAGACTTGAACTTACGAAGCCGTCCATACTGGCCTTGAACGTTTTGTTACCAAACTTTAATCTTTTATGTAGCTCAAGAGCTTTGTGCTTCAACATTTCACCAATTAAAGGTAAACGTAATTTCCTCTGTTTAAAAACCCATTGTGCCAACGCTTTTTTCATTTTTGGACATTCCCCCATTTTTAAAGAGCGTTTAGTTATTTTATTGGATGGAATGCTTTGGTTGATTTGTCGCCTTCATAATTTTTTCCTCTTTATCGTTAATCGAATAAATCGTTGATTTTGCAATTGCATGCTTTTTAGACGAAACTGTAATGTTCATACCTTTTTTGTGATCTTCTATAACTTTCGATTTTTTATAAAGGGTTAAGAATTTTTTGTTTTTTGTTATTTTAAATGCACCCTAAATGGTCATACTCCAAATAAATTAATTTTGCCACTTGCTACACATATACAGGGTGATTCACAACTTATCTGTAAAATTTTAGAGGTAGTCATGAAAAACTAAGTCGATTTTGTAAGAACATTTTTTGGAAAATCCTTATAATTTCTGCGGAAAAAATTGTTAAAGTTTAACTATTATATAATTGGACGACTGTAATGTTTACGTTTTTCTGCAGAATCCCTTTTAGGTTCATTAACCTTACGTATAATTTATAGTTGGGTCTCCCACGTGTCAATGGTTGGGTCTGAAAACATGGGTGATCCGACTTAAGGGAAACAATTTATGATGCCAAAATTGCTTACACATGTGAGCTCGCTTCTTTTATTTCGGGTGAGACAAAGGTACCCTTAAGTCGGATCACCCATGTCTTCAGCTCCTAAATATTGACATGTGGCAGTCCCAACTATAAATTATACGTGAAATGAGAATGAGAGGTAATCGTGAATGAGAGGGTATTCAACAAAATTCCATGGCGTACGTTAACCTAAAACATTACAGTCGTCTTGTTATACAATGGTTAAACTTTAACAATTTTTTCCGAAAAAATTTTTTTAGAAAATTGCCTTAGTTTTTCATGACACACCTACCCATAAAATTTTATAGATAAATTGTGGACCACCCTGTATATGTCGGAGATTTATTGGCCCTTACGTTTTGTAAATGTAACATTAGAAGAGGTAATAAGATGAGGGACAGGCTGACAGAGCCATCTTCAGATAAGGCATTGTTAAACAAGGTCACTAATACCTATAACGCTCCTAAGTGGCCATGTGTGCGAATTATTGGAGTATCATTAAACAGGGACTGGTAGGTACTTTTCTCACGGTTCTGAAGGACTCACCAGAACTGGAAAAGTTAAGACATCGGGGACAAAGAACAGGCAGTTAATAGATGATGGGCAGAGGTCGGTCGTGGGGTAATGAATTAGTTAGTTTGCCTTTCCATTCTTTTACTATTAATAAACGCCTTTGATTAAACATGGAAAACGTGCCTAATATTAACCCGACATATATATTAGTAGATGGATTGAAAATGAGACACTTTATTCCGCAGACAGCATTTTTTATTTTCACTTTTCAACAAAAACCGAGAAAAACTCATCTGGAGCCAAGAGGCCCGAACAAAATCATCCTTCTTACTGCCCTTCCCTCTTTTCCCTAGAACCACACTCAGGCCCTTGTTTATGTTAACATCATTAATATCGGATTACACTGGGCCGTTGACCCAGTGTATTAAATCAGAAAAAAAAGAAATAGGATCGACTTATATTTCTATTGGTAAAATATTTAATTACTCTAACATATATATATATATATATATATATACATACAGTGTGGCCCATACAAAACAGTCCCGTAAGGTTTACGGCTTTGTATGTGAAAATAAAAAAAAAATCCTTGGATTCGCATACTTTTGTTTTCAGGGGAACATATTTCCATATTAATTCCATCACTGTAATTTCAACCTCTTAGCGGGGGGCGCATTCACCCTTATTTTTTCAAATGAGAAGGGGTATGTTGTAATACATCTTATGAAAGGGCATTAAATTTTCTTTCAAATGGCGCTTCGTTTTTTACATTTGAGCTACGCGTCGCCGAGAAATGAAATTTTAAACATTTTACTGGACATCTTATTTACAAATAGGTTTGTGAGCAAAAATTGTTTGTAAACTAATAAATATTAGTCGACTGTCTGAAAACAGTTGAACTTTTTGGGAATTCCGAATTTCTGCAATAAATTAGGCCAAAAGGAAATAAACCCTGGTGACCAATAAACCCGCGGAATCATCAAAAGGTTCATATCTAACATTTGTCGACAATACAGTTTACTGCTAGTAAATAAAATCATCTGGAATTTCCCAAGAAGTTTTAGAATTATACAACGCCGGCCGCAGATGGGCCATAACTAAATTTTCAACATCTGGTGTTTGCAAGAACTAGAAATTGATGACCTGACGGTGAAGACGGGGCTCCTCCCTATTATGCAATACCTGTATGGCAGTTTCTGGATGAAACATTTCTTGATAGATGAATTGGGAGGAGGGATGCTAACGAATGGCCCGCGAAATCACCCAATTTATCTCCCCTTGATTTCTTTTTGTGGGAACATCTGGAATCGAAAACTTATCGCGCCCAGTCTGAATTCTTAGAAGATTTATGGAACCACATCATTAATGAATGCCAACAAATTACATCAGATATTCTTCAAAATGTCCAGATACACTTTGAAGAGTTGCTATACTATTGTATGGAGGTAAACGGTGGACATTTTCAACACTTAATAAGATAATTGGTAAATACGAATAAAAAAAATGAAATTAATATTTCTCGGCGACGCGTAGCTCAAATGTAAAAAACGAAGCGCCATTTGAAAGAAAATTCAATCAGTCTCTCTCTGGCTTCCGTTTACGATCATTTTCATATATGGTAGAATGTTCCCTTACTAGGAAATTGATTAGAAGCAATCCTACCAGAGCTTCCGATATAGTTGACGATGCCATTGGATAAGCGTTCGTAATAACTAGTGCTAGTCTGCTGTTCACTTTTTTCAACATTTTTTTGTAGCGTTAGAATCTTATCGCCTCCGCCCATATTGGGGCCCCGTAGAGCAATAACACCATTTTTTACTGCCTATAATGAAAAGTGACCTCACTCTTCACTTCTCATTTTTTCACTCAATCACTTATGTTGTTAATTGGGGAAAAGCGGATCAATGGGTAGGTGAAGGAACCAATGAAAGAAGAAGTTGTGTGTTTTACTGGAAAAAAGCATACATTTGTTGTCTTAGTTTTCTTCTTAGCCTCGTCTTCAACTCTGTGTTAAATGTCCCTACGGCAGTAAATTTACTACTTTCCCGCATTGTAAAACAAACAACTGGTCATCTAGAACTGAAATCAATGAAGTGTAACAATAATTGCCATCTTTCGGGCCACATAGATAAATTCCCAGAATGGCAAAAACGTGGAGTCTTTATAAAGGGCACTTGCTAGGGCCTGAGCACTTGAAAATTCTAAAGCTGCGTTTGTTAGTAGGAAATGGTTTGGTGTTAAAGTAATAATGTTCTTTTTAAAATCATTCTGTTCCCAGGTTAGTCTGGGAAGTGTCTTTATTGTGTTACTAGTGAGTGATTTCGGATACAATAATTAAGATTTCTTCTTGAAAGGTATGCGCGCAGATAGACCTTGTAATGATGTGAAAGTTTTAATGATAAATCGATTAATCTGCTTTAGTGTCACGCTGCAGTGATTCGAATCTGTTTATCTCATTGTTTGAGACTTAATGTACATTATTGGTAAATTAGTATTTATGCTTCTAGTACCTACTACCTTCACCTTAAAACTCGGAGTAACTTAAATTAATATTGTAAAAAATACATTAAGTGCGTTTTAAGTGATTTATTTTTCTAATATAGGGCTCCCACAATGGAGACCTACAAGGAGTTCGAAAAGGTGATAAGCTTCATACGAAGCTGCATCATTTCCACTAAGGACAAATTGACCCTGACCCAATTAAATCGTGAGTTACTACTTATTTTAGTGGCTGAAATCAGGGATTAATTGTCTTAATTATAGGTGATTACAAAACACTCATAGGAGAACGGATCCCGTTCCGCAAATTCGGTTTCAACAAATTGGAAGATTTCATTGAATCGAGCAGAGATCTGGCCCTAGTCCGTAGCGGAGAAGAGTGGATCGTCATTGCCAAAAGCTCGGAGAAGTCGATCCATATTTCAGAAATGGTTTCCGTACAGAAACATGGAAAACGAAAACCGTAAGACTGAAACCATCGCCTTTAATTCCCGATTTAAGGTCCATAGCAATTTTAGGAATTTCAAGCCATTTTCCAGAACTACTCTTCCGCCTAGAATGCAACAGACATCTCAATGGCGACCGAAGGCCAACTATGGAGGTTCTAACAACAACTACAATCATTCAAAAAAACCGCAACAACCTGGGAAGCATTCACAGTTTGTTAAATATACCTCCGCCATGCATTCAAAGGTTCGATTAGCGTAGTTAATTTGTTCTTAAAGATTTTTGAATTCTTCTTTTCATATAGGCCGCTGTTTTGCAACATTCAAATTATTCTAGCAATGAGAAAGGGAATAATGATAGGCGCCCCCCAACTGCTTTCCTCACGGCGTCAGCTCCAGCTCCAAAAACTATGGATATGAATCATAGATTGAATACTAATAGAGCTAAGGAACAGACAAACAATATTGTAAGGGAAAATATTACTGATAATAACTTTACTTATCGGGTTACCCACAATAGTAACACACAGTAAGTCAGATTATTGTAACATTCAGAGTTACTATATCAATGTCCTAGCAATTTTCTGGAAGATAATTCCCATGTAAACCACAAGAATGACCAATATTTTCTCGTTGTATCAACGTTTTCATGGTTGTTATCTTCTTGGTAAAGCTGCTAGGACTTTGATCTCTGGCCCTAAGAATCTCTTACTATTTTTTGTACAGCTTTTCCAATAACAATATCCCAACTTCGAGGCCTGAAGCGATATCGAAGGCAGAACCTAATAGAGTTAGTGATAGCTCTACTAATCCATTAATGTCTACAAGAAAGAGATTGAGCAAGAAAATGTCTCAGTTAACCCTTGAAAGGTGTGCAATGTTGAGTAATATTAAACAATGAAAATAAGGCTTGTTTTTAGGGATAGTGGCAATAGCAGTCCTACAAACGAGAACTCTCCGCCTTCTCCTAATAAATGTCCCGATTTCGTTAAAACTGGAAGTCCGATAACGGATTTGGCAAGGTTTGTAGAACTTCACAAGCTCGGTGAATTAGAAGAGAATGTTACCAGTGTAAAGAATACCAAACAAAGCACTTTTTATTCATGTAAAATTAAGGTACTGATTGGCATATTTTGAGGAATATTTGGATTTTAGAACGAGAGAATTATAGGTCGGCTCACATGGGTCTTGGTCAAGTTATCCTAACGAATACTACACTGCCCAAGAAGCAAAGCTGTTTTGTTACAAAAAGGCTTTGGATGAATTAATCTCAAGGTTCCAAGATAAGCAGAGATCTTTGCTAATTTCAAGTCAGGAAGACATTTTAGAAAGGTGCAATTTTTGGATTTCTGGGACGGAGAAAAGTTAGTAAAGCTTAAAATTTTCCAACAGAGTTCCACCTCTTCTAGAAAAACACGTCATGGGGCTGTTCGCCAACCAATTAGCCATGAATTACGTGGAGAAATTTAACGAGATGCTACCAGATGACTGGACTACAATCATTGACACCAGTCCATGCGTTCGAATAGAGAAAGTCTCTGGGAACAACTACGTATTGCATCACTGTCGACCCGGTGAAGTGAGTTTTTATCGATGAATTCAATTTTCGTGAAAAATTATGGAATTATTCTAAGCAGCATGATTTTGCTTAATGCTTTTGTGGGTTTTGAGAGTTTCAGAAGAGCGTTCAGGAAGTTCAAAAAATGCATGTTCCTTCTTCAAATTTGTTCTTTTTGCACGATACATTTGTCGAAAATTAATGTCCTCTTGAAATGAATTAGAAAGATTAAAATTTGAAGAAAGTAAATGAATTTTCAGGACTTATTGGAATTTTTTTTCACCTTGATTGACTGATTAGCTGAAGTTAGTTGTCTCAAACTAATATCGGTCAAGTGTCATAGCTTTCATTCTAGTGAACTAGAGACCAGCAAGGGATCAAATTGTTAACATCTGAAATGTACATTAAAAACACACTGTATATGTGATCCATATAGTAATTATTCATTGCATCATAATTTATCTGTAATATCAAATTATTTCATTTTCATAACTAGATTGTTTTATTAATAGCCTAAAAGGATTGTTGAGGTAAGTTATTAGGATTCAAAAGTCTCAAAACTAGTTTCAAGTATCTTAAGATTTATCAAATAATTTTTATATGCTTTTTTTAATTATTAAATATCACCTTAAGTTTTTTAGATTAGTTTTGTTTCTATATTTTAGCAAAATTGGTTAGTAAAACTAATGAAAAAGTACAAAAAAATAAGGATGTTTCGTTCTGTCTTCGACGTTGCCAGTGATTCATTGTAGAGCATGTCAAATTGATATGACTATAATTCGGTATAATTTCCCAAGGCACATGCGCGTCGTGACATTAGTCCGGTTGTTTTATTTTCTTATATTTTCTTTCCATTATTTGGATTTCATGTGGTATTTCTAGTCCCTTAATAATTCTTGTTATTCGTGTTATTCGGCTCAAAATTGATCGGTACGCTTTTTCTTTAGCTGCAAAATTGGCTAAATGAGGTAAGATTTTACTCGATTGCTTCTACTTTATATTCACACAAAGAAAACATACATATATCAACTAACGTATATATAAAAGTAACCAGTTGTGGTAAAAGCGTCAGTCGGTAGCAGGCTACTTCAATTTGTACAAATACATCGATAAGTTCCAGATAAGACAGCTGACAAGCGTAACATAACACGTATTATAACGAATTTCATGAAAAGGGTATATCCCATTTCCCTCGAAAATGTCTATTCCAGAAAGCAAAAACCATTTTTGTTTTCTATCCTCTGTATACACATCATTGGAAAACATTCTATGAGACGTTACTACCAGTTCTTCATTTGTGGTATCTCTATAAACAAATTTACTCAATTTTCTTCGAATATCTGTTTGATTTTTTATCCGCTCTATAGTCTATGTACCGTCAAGATAGACACGATTAAAACAATAATAAACGCGTCATCCACTAAGTGGCCGGTCGTTAATTAGCCTACACCTGCAGGTGACGAATCGTTTTACAGGGTTGCAATCAGTTTCATTTTCGTTGCTTTCATATGCACCTACATATATGTTATTAATAATTGTTATTTAATGTTGTTTGTAGTTTGTTGATGTCGTGGTGTATTTCAACTTTTCATTTATTAAGTTATTCTAGCAATAAGCTCACATATCATCCTTTATCACATTTGAAGAAAGCCAAAGTGCGACCCTGTGCAATAGTTTTGTTGCAACTGTGCGCGTGCGTTTATTTTGATCGTGTCTGTCTTGGAAATAAATAGACTACACAGGGTGTAACATATTATCATGTAGATATTTCAGGGGGCGACAGTGCTCTGTAAAATAATTTTTAAAAAAATGCTAATAGGCTCAAGGTCAAAAACGCACTATTTTTGATATATATGGTGGTAAAGTTTCACATTTTTTCGCATATTTTGCGTTTTTCCCATTTATATCTTGATTTAAATTTTTGAAATTTCAGACACCTATTTTCTTTAAGATCCTCTACATGTTAAAATCGGTAGTTATATATAGGCTGTTGTGTTTTTTGGTCGTGTACTATTATATAGTTTATATCTTTTTGGAACAACCTGTATAAATTCTGATACCAAATTAAAATTTCATCTTTTATTTTTTAGCTTTTTGGTCTCTTGCAATATTTTCGCATCTTTCACCGTTTCCGTAGAATTTACAAAAATACCTATTAACACAATTAAAAATAAGTAAGTAAATAAGTAATGAAAATAAGGAAACGTATAATCATCCAGCTCAGTTATCAATTATTTGAAGCAATTCGTAATATTTAATCAAGTTTCTTAAAATAAAAATAAATCTAAACCAAAACAAAATTATAAAAATTGTTGAAAATGTCCTCTAAAAAAATGTGAAACTTTGCCACTCTGCATATCGAAAATGGTCCATTTTTAACCATGGCTCTATTAGTATTTAAAAAAAATTAGCAAAGGACTATTGTTTTCTGAAATATCTCCATAATAATATGTTATATCCTGTATAAGTTTGTAATAACTGTTATTTAATATACGAAGCGCATTGGTTTACAGTAATAACCCTACGCATCGTGCACGCATCTAACGCTTGTAGTTTGGGCTTTGATTTAACCAGATCAATTTTGCTAAAATTTAAGGTATTACAGAAGAGACCCAGGACTGGTTTCTCAATGCCTTCCCCGACGGATGTCTCTGTTAAGCCTGGGACCATACACTTTGGCGAAGACGGCAAACTTTTTGTTCAGGTCACCTGTGCAATCTCCGCCAATCAGATTTGGTGTGAGCAAATTGGAACGAAAGAACGAGTGAGTGACTATTATCTGCTTATGTTGTACGATATTCAATCTATTCCCAGGAAATGTACGATGAAATGCTGGGAAGAATGCAGGTCTACTACCAGCAACATCAGACTCAGGTAGTTGCTGACTTAATTTTGCCTGATAATTATTATGTTGCCAAATACGAGGATTCGTATTATAGGTATTTATTTATTTATTTTTTAACTTAAATTTGAAGTCAACTTTATAGAGTGCGAGTATTGAAAATCACAGACAACCAAATCGACTGTTTTTTTATCGATTTCGGAGACGAGATGGCAGTGAAGGAGACTGATATGTTTAAGCTTAAAAGGGAGTTTGCAACTTCGGAGGCGCAAGTACAAAATCAACGTCACCCCTAAGAATTTCATGTAATATTCCATTCTTTTTCAAGGCTTTTATGTGCAGATTGTTTGGTCTTGAAGACCTGTACGACATTGCTGTAAACTCTCAGTGTTTGGTTAGCCTGTGCGAAAAATCAGTGATTATTGAGTTGGCAGAGGATATTAGTGGTAAATGCAGAAAAAATTAAATAAAATCGTGGAAAAACGGATTTTTTAGGCAACGATATTTCGCTTGCTTTACCAGTATATATGTACGATGCAGAGAGTGGAAATTCTATTAATGAGGAACTTATCTCTAAGCTGACCATAGAGATAGCGACTCCAATACTGGATGACGTGATTATTGTCACTTTATAGTGTTATTTGATGGAAAATAATTTATTTTGTCTTGTAGGGCATTAATGAGGTATACGTAAGTCACGTGGAACCGACAGGAAACATTTCAGTCTACATGAAAACGAGGGGTTATGACAATTTGCAAATACTTAGACGGCAGTTGGAGGAAGAGATAACGGCCAAGGCTCCAGATGCTTTAAAAGTTAAAGTTACTAAGAAAAATAGTGAAGGAAAAATGTATTTTATGAAGGACAAGATCAACGAGTAAGTTGTAATGGATTGTTTTTTATTTGTAGCCATTATGATTACGTCTTATGGGTTTTAGAATTTGGCTGAGAGCGTCATTAATCGACTGGTCGCCTGACGGAAGGATGGCTCAAGTACTTTTTGTAGATGAAGGCCATACCGACGTCATTACAGTGGAGAACGAGGTGCTTTATCCCCTTGAAACACTACACGACGTCCTTAATAAATATCCACATCAAGCTATTACGGTAAAGACCAGTTTCGTGTATGGTGCATTTTTATTTAAATTAAAATTTACAGGTAAAAATGGCCCTGAACTCCGTTCCAACAAATCTTGTAGATCTGACGAAAAAACTCCTTTTAAGAGAGGAGCCAGTAATCTTGAAACTGGTTGGAAGCTTTGAAGGCATTCCTCTTGGCAAGCTTTTCAAGAGAAACGCTGAAGGTCTTTTCTGTATTAACGAGTCTCTGGACATGCAGTCCGAGTTAAAGTAAGCAGGGAAATTTGCAAACTTACATTTTGATAGAAACTTTTATTGAAGTTCGAAAGAGGAGAGTCTGAAAAACAAGCTAAGAGTTGCCCCAAGCAATAGTTCCATGAATGTGCCATCCAGTGGTTCTTTAAAATGCCCACCTCTGCCGAAAATCGGTAGTGGTAAGGCTGAGTTTTTTCCTTGCAACCTCTCATCTTTAAAGCTTTTCTGTTTTAGGAGATGAGTTTTTCGAAGTTCACGTATCTGTGGCGGTAAATCCGTTCAATTTCTTCGTACAGCCCTTGGAATCATTTTCCAAGCTTAACGAAATGATGACTAAGTTACAAAGCTTATACAAAGACGTAGAATATGGGGATCTGAAAGTAGACGATATTCTACCGGGAGACGTATATGCTTCTAAGTATACTGATGGATGTTGGTACAGGTAAATATAATCATGTTTTTGCAATTTATATAAAATGGAATTATTTATGTGTTTATTATTGCAGAACCAGCGTCATTAAAGTAATCAATTCAGGCTCTGTATCAGTGTTTTATTGTGATTTCGGATTCTATCAAACATTGTCTGTGCGTCAACTAGTCACATTGGACAAGGAGTTCTTGCAACTCCCGTATCAAGCCCTGAAAGCTAAACTAGCAGGTATATTTCTCAAAATCACCTAAATATTTCCCTGTATTACTATTTTTGCAGACATAAAGCCCAAACAGTCCAAATGGACAATGGATGATTGCGAAGAGTTTAAAAAGCTCACTGAAAAGAAAATGTTTTTCGCGAAATTGACAAGCATTGACAAAGATTATCTATATGAATCAGACATACTATTAAAACTTATTTTAATAGATACTAGTACTGATAATGACGTGATTGTAGGACAGGAGCTCGTCAAAAAGGGCATTGCTGTTGCTGAATGATGATTTCTATTGATCGTCTTTTAAGGTATTAGCTTTATTACGGAGAGATTTCACGTATCTTGAGGAGGATTTTAAGAATGTTAAGAAACTCTCCTAAGTATATGGGCTATATCTTCCTAATGAATAAGTTTATATTATTAATCATACTGATTATGTTATATTTACGTATTTTTCATATTAAATATTTTATTCTGAGGAATAAATTAACTAAAATTAATAAGAAATTACGTTATTTAGTAGACGTATTGTAACTTATAATCCGTTTTTTGTTAATCGGAGAGAAATTTATGTGTTTTGATCACAGCCGACTCGAAGACGAGTAGTAAATTTGTTGCTGTAGGAATGCATGTAGATGCTTATTAAAAGTATTGTTCATTAGGTTTTTACCATTTGCCAAAGGGAGAGAATTTGTTTTTGATACTGTTTGTTTATTTGTCGTTCTAAATAAAGATAAAAATATTATTGGTAAAAATTGATGATTTTTAGGTACAAATGTACCATATGAGGAACAGAATTAGTAGAGAACCTTAAACTTCCCCCCAGAGAGCCCAAAATAATTATAAAGTAATCTGGCAATATTCTGTATCGATTATTCCCCCAGTGTAAAGATTTTTTATAATTCTGCTACCAAAAATTGACCACCCACTGTATTGGGAAATATCCAAGGTGTTTCTGAACCGGGACAGGAATGAAAAAATCAAACTTATTAACTTACAATATTTATTTATATAAATAAAAATAACATAGTGATAAAGCGATAAATTTAAAAACAAAATCACAAATAAAATACTTCTCAAATACCGCGGGATTTCATATATTACAAGTTGATTGGATTCTTCAATCTAATACATATTTACAGTTTATTTAATTTTAGGTATATTAACAGCTCTATTGCCTGTTGGAGGGGGCTTGAAAACTAAATTAGATAATTATAAAAGTATTAATTTAAGCTGCTTTCCATTATATAAAACTACAACCGAATTAAATTTGAAACAACGACCATTAAAAAAACCTCAAGTAGACCTTGAAATATCAAAGACGTGTCTTGGATAAATTCATCAGTTGGTTTCTATTTCGTCAGATGTTTGATGGTAAATAGCAATTGCCTTAACCAATACTCTACGTTATCATCTACTGCTAGTTTTTTTAATGATTACCTGTTATTATACCTACGAGCTTTTTGTGATGGCCACATATTATTTCCTAAAGGAGACATTTACGTCCCGAGCGACAATCTAGAGGCTCATATCTCTTGAAGAAATAATGGCCATAAAAAACGAGCAAAATACTACGCTTTGTCCATTATCAACGATAAGGTTCAGTAAAACGGATAATTTGAGGAAAGAACGGATCCTTAACTGTGGACGAAGTATAGTATTGTACTTGCATATAATGAACATCATTCCCCTAGGGTCATTGTGCCACTCGCTGATTCTCTCGCGACGCAAATTTCTATATAATAATATATTTTATGGTTTCATGATTAAAACTAATTAGAAAAGCCCATTTTAAGGTGGGTTGTTCACATACTTATAGGTTTTTTTTGTTCATTCTAACCCTATAGCCCAACGAGTTACAGAGTTACAGCTACAGAGTGAAAAATATTGTTTTTTTAATGTCTCTCTTAAGCCCATCTTGAAACACAGCATGCTCTCATGAAGTGTCACAAGAATAATAAATACACATGGGGAAAAGAAAAATCATGGGACGTAGCATTCAATTATACACTAAAAGTGCCCTTTGACATTATTTTGTACCTGTTTTTTTTTTGGTGATTTATTGCCCTTGAGCGAGCTACGTTTGAATTGCAATTATGTGTGTGCATCATAAAATGCACAGGTATTATTAAAGTGTTATCACTCTGTAACTCAGAAACAAAACGAAATAGTTAAAATGTCCTATTCTAACTAAAGTTGATCATGAAACATGCGAAACCCTGTATACTATTAACATTGTTGTTTTCTCTGAACACTTTTAACCCCCATCCCTTTCTGTCTTCAACATTAATCTACACTTCTAAATTGAAAGAAAAAATCACACGATGAAACTAAACACTTCTCCGCGATGTTAAAAGCTTGAAGAGCAAAATTCGTTTTCATTAGTGAGCCGATAAACGTTATCACACAGTTAACAAGTTAAATCGCGTGTTAATCTGAAGTCTCCCTCGATGAGTATTTTATTTTAGAAATTCTAAGCACTAAAGTGAACAGGTAATCCCAGAAGATGGGTGGCTACCCATCCAATTCCTGTTGCCAATCGTGGTTTTTGTATTTAACGCAATGCTCTATGACAATCGCTGCAAGATCTTTAATAGCAGCAGGCGGGTCCAGGTGCTGACTGATCTCCTTCAGCAGTTCCAAGCCTCCCTCTTTTTCAACTAAATGACAGTATTTTTCCGCTGGAAAATTCGGTTTTAAGAAAATGATAATAGAAATTGATAAAACTGCATACGATAAACTTTAGTGAGATTTGCCAATGCCCAGACAGCCCATCGTTGACATTCTGGCGTGTGAAACACTTTCACTAGGTGCAGTATTGGCTCGAATGACCTATAGTTGATGTTCCTTGGAGACTCCAAATTCCAACTATATGAAAATTCAATTTTATCCAATAATAACTCAGTAATAACTAACAAACCTATCTATGGCTTTGATCATGCGATCTAGTACGTCCTGGCGAGATGGTTCCACCACCACCCAGAAGTCTGGACCGTCAGAAGCTGCAAAAAGCATTATATTGTTGAGGAATAGAAAAATTGATGTTTTTAGCTCACCAATATGCGATATCACCCCCGCAGCATTGTAGCTGACTTCAATGCCATCGCACCTCGACTCCAACAGGTCCGAAAATACAGACAAGTACTCTGGATGCATCAGATAGTGCCGAAGCTCTTTCACTTCAGCTACATTACCCAATAGTCCCATCATATTTCTCAGCAAATCTTCTTTATCTGGAAACCTCTTTAAGGACCATTTAGTATGAAATTATCGCAATTAATATCCACACACCTTTAAACAAGACAAGAAATACTCCATGCCATTGTTTTCTAAGAATTTCCTGCAGTTCGCTGGAGTTTCATCTGTGATGTTCCACATGGTTGACCAGGCAACTTCCAAGACATCGTCACAATAGCCCCTGTCAAGTCTTTCCGAAATAAGCCAAATCATTTTCTGAAATGTTCACATGCGATTAAAGTTGTTTGCGAGATAACTGAAGCTTACGTTAATAGCCCCAAGTTCACCTAACCGGATCTTTTGCTGCCCATCTACTTGGCATGCCAATGAATTCAATAGATAAATGCCAATCCTCTGAACAAAACTCTCCGAAGAGCTCATTCCGTGAACTGAGTACAAAAGCACATCTACCAGTCTCTCATACTCAAAAAGCTGAAATGAAGGTCCTAGTACCGTACAAATAGATTTTTTAATGCACTTACAACATCAATAGGTATTTTAAACTGACATAATGTTAAGCAGCCATTTCGCATCATGGTTTCATCATTTCTATGCACACTCATGCCATTAAGAAGCGTGGAAATTATTTTCCGTTTTACATGGACTACCTCGTGAAGCTCACTACTAGTTCCTTTGACTATGTAGAATAGAGTGGCGCTGAAATGAAGTTCATTTTGTGGTTTTTAACATTTCATTTGACCCTAAATGACATTAAGAAACTAAAGAGTTTTACATAATAAATATTTTCTAACTTATCTAGATTCATTACACTGGGATATCTTTTCAGATTCATAAAGAATAAGATGAGATGCCTGTTAAAACTTGACAGTCAATAGCTGCAAGTTGTCATAAGATTGTATATGGGTCACTGACGATATATAAGGGCAGTTTCAGGTCTGCTCATGACAAATTTCAAAATGACACATAAATGCAGCAATTTTTCCTAATTTAACCAACATTGTTCCTGTTACCCTTTCAGAGGTTTCAATAGTAGACAAAGAAATGTTCCCAACCCTGAATGACTCAGAACATTCAGATGCTACCACTTCATCATCATTAACTTTGACCTTGTCAGGAGTTATTTTCACGTTTTTGTTTAAAAACTCTCAAAAGTCATTTTAAACTTACCTCCCTGATATCTGAATATGCCTCTCACTCAAGTGTCTATTCATTGCCTCTAAAACAACATTCAAAGCCTGCCCCACAAACTGGCAAGTTTCAAATCTAAACAAATGAAACAATTCATTTAACACTTTCTGCAACATCTCCGTGCGGTCCATGTAAGCTAGGGCTGATATGAGTATCTGCTCTTCGTTGGCATTGCCTGCAATCTATAGAAAAACAAATCAGATTTAAGTTTCAATCACATATTATACATTTGTACCAATTTGGCAGGCAGGTCATGCCTCAAACAAGCATCATGAAGAGTTTCATACAGCCCCAGGAAATGGAAAGGATTGCTGACTCTTGAAATCAAGCCAGGAATGTCTGAACCCCTGGCTTTGTCTGTTTCAGCCACTCCAGTTCCAGCTAAATCAGTTCCCGAAATATCTAGAGACGTTAAATGGGGCAAGTTTTCCACTAAAGTAGACAAAGTGGCGGTAGGTTTGGTAAATCTCCTGTGGTCATCACGGCTCTGAGAGATGTCTAGATGGGTCAGGTTTTTTAATTTACAAATGGCTTCAGTCATCCCTTCGATTTTGTCGACGTTGTACAAAATTAAGGTACGCAAATTGACTAAGTGTTCAGAGTATTTAAAGTCGTCCAGAGAGCCACAATTGCTTAAATCTAAATATGTTAAACAACTCATTGGACTTAAAAGTAAAGCGTAAAAGTCATCAGGCAATTCACGACAGCTCTTTAGAGAGAATCTACGTAAGTTTGGGACATTCATAATGTGGCTCTGAACCCGATCCCCCAAACTGTAAAATATTGAATGAGAAAATATATCTACACCTTCTCCGATACTCAGTGACAGCAAACTAGCACCATACTTTGAAATATGTCTAATACAATTATGAGTTAATTCTTTGCTTTGAGCCAGCTCCAGCTCAAGCAAATTATGGCTTAACAAAATCTCTAAATCATGATCTAAAATTTTGCTCTTCCTCAACTGAACTCTCTTCAACCTAGTGTTACGAGTGTCTTTAAAAATGTTAACAAAAGTAGAATCAATGCTTTCCAAACTCTGTGACCGCACAGTTAGAAGTTTTTCACACATTTCCACTGGCAAGGAAATACCCTCCTTTAGCTTTAAGTAGGCTGAGTAGCCTGTATACTCGCATATTGTTATGAGGTATTTGTTAATGTAATTGAAGCACAGGTCAAGGAGTTTCTGCGGCGCAGACGAATTGCAAAAGCAACAGGCCTCTGCGAGGATAATGGAAGAGTGACGGCATCTACTACTTTGCAGCATCTGAAAGCAGTTTTGGATGGTAAAAGTTGCAAGGATTTTGACTATAAAAACTGGGCCTCAAAACAAGTACCTTTTGTAATGTTACTGTAAATGGTGCATGGTTTAAATGAGAATTAACACATGGAGGGATTCATTGAACGCGAGTACTACTAAGAAATCTTGGCAAAACGTTACCGTTACTTTATCCAAACTTATTTAGAAAATGATGTTATTTTCTCCTTATTTTTGGAAGAAAATTAATAACAATGACAGCTGGATAACAGTAGTCAGCTGATTAGGTAGGAATTGGAACTCGGAAACGTACCGTTCTATTTACTCTTTGATGCACTGTATGGGTGCAGCTCCTTGTCATTCATCCGTGTCATAACGGCGTTTGCAGTTTATTTTTCCTCGTGATAATCAGATGATTGCGATTTGACAAAGGATGTTCCTTACTGTTGTGGTGAATTATACACTCGAGAGTAGTTCACACCGAGAACCTGCACCGACAAGTGACACTCACAGGAGTGACAGTTGACGAGTAGCAGGGACGGAAATAGCGAAAGGGTTGGTTAGCTATATAAACCCAAAAAGACTCTTAAAATCTCTCTTATATACTCTTACACACTTAGTCTCTCATACCCTTAAGCTCTTATACTCTTACTCTCAGCTCTCTCGAGGTAACATACCACGATTATCACCCTCGGTATAGTACATACAGACTGTGATAATAAACGTAGCAATAGTTTTGTGTAAATAAAGATAGTCGAGCAGTATCAGCGCGTATTTTGTATCTATGACTAGTATCTTTGCCGGGTTAGAGTACTGGTCCCTTCAGCGTGTTCAACTTGTAACGGAAGAATAGATCACCTCGTTAGCACCAACAACACGCCGCGTTACTCCGAGTCCCATCGGTAAACGCAAACACCTATAAACCCGACAAATGTATCATGTATCAGATCCTTTGGAATTGTCATTTGAAAAGACAATCTTTATCCTTGTAATGCTCGTAGTCAAATAAATATGGAAAAAAGGACAAAACGATGCTGGAGACTGACACGTCTCTTTTTTACATTTGACTCGATTTGACAATTGTCTTATTCTGAATTTCTGAGGTTTTTTGCTTCCTTTTTTCACCGAGCTTTTTTAAATTTCAGAATTTAATAATACCTGAAAAAAACTAGGTATAATCAATATTTATATAAAGTTTAAGTAGTCCCTCATAGTTACATTTTACTATGACGAAAAAACGTAGACTTTCAAGTTCTTTGCCAGTGAAAGTTGAAATCAAGGAGGAAAATGTGGGAAATGAATATTTAATGGCTAAAGGCAGACTGAAAGGGGTACTCAAACAACTTACAGAAAAGTCTTCTGACGATGAGAGCGAATCCTCAGATGAGGGACAAATCAGGAGGAGAAGAGGGTAAAAATCTAAAATATCATTTGGTGTGTGCTTAAAGAACTTAGTATTCGTTTTCTTTTATAACTTGATATTTTCAATTCTACAGTACAATGACGTAGGCAAATATATATTAACATTACAGTGATAGAAAGTCACATAATCAGATAGTGCCCACCCCATATCACCACACCTACGTTATGAAACTATATGATCGAAGTGTAGATTTAGCAAAGTTTGAAGAAGAAACACCATTATACCCACTTTGTAGAGCGTGGATGGAAAATCAGCCAAAGAATCCTCAGAAAGTTATAAAGTAGGTAACCTTTAAAAATTTCCATAAAACCTTTTCATAGGGCGCACATTAACTGCCATTGAGTCCCTAGTTGCATATTGAAAATTATTTCAAAAACCCAAAAGGAATCACGTGAGATTTATAACTGATATTTTTTGGTATGCACAAAAATTTGTAGGCATATTACATAGTCTTATTATATTTATGCTAGACGCAGAACATCATCACCAGAGCCTGAAAATTCTTGGGATGAGTCAGAAGTTGTAGATGTTAGAAGACTTCCCCCTCCTTCCAAAGCCTTTGAAACTAGAATACCTTCACCTTTACCTGAACAGCTTGAACAATCAAAAAACAACATTAACTTGGATTATGTGAGTGCTAACCCTGCACTTGTAAAGTTATAAGTGCCATTAAACACATATTTGGACATTATAATTTTTATAAGAAAGTAATTTCTGAATGTCACTCTCAGATTATCAAAACATTTAATTTTAAGAAGTCATAAAATAAATAGTTTTGATGTTTTTTGGTAGGAAGAATGTCCACCAACTGACAAAAATACCTTGATACGTAATCATTTGCAAAGATGGGTCAAAGTGAAAAAAAAGTGGATTGAAGCATCGGCGAAAAATGAGGAGAGATTTGAAAGTAGCTTTAAGACACTGCAGACAATTTATAATAAGTGAGCACTTCATATTCAAGTTAATTTTGTATAATAAAAATAACTATTATTTTTAGGGCTCAAGAACGCGCAGACGAATCGTGATTGGAATAAGACAAGTATATATCTTTAATAACCATTTCTGAAATAAAATATATTAAGAATAAACAATGTCCTTAGGAATTAAAATATAATAAACCAATAACGTAATGTTACACATTGTTTAGTTTTCTAAAGGAAAATTACCTACTTGAACAGGAAAGACAATTTCTGTGCTAGAGTCCACACAACTTGGCCCCATATAGAAGGAATATTAGATTATAATAACAAATACTAGTAGTATTAATAATAATTAAGTTAACGTTAAATATCACAATAATTTACTAAAGTTATGAAATTGCGCTATGGATTAAGTGTATCATGGGCACTGCAATTAATATAGTAATTTATTAAAAGTTTAATATCCATAGAATGACAATGTTTCCAATATTGCAGAAGCCCCTATTGCCAATTGTTAGCTCAGCTTCAAAAGTGGCTGTCCATGACATCTTCATAGGAGGAAAAGTTTTATGAATAGGTACCACGAGAACGTGAATATTACATCGCATAATAACATACCCGAGGTGACTGAAGATTTTTTAGGGTTTTTAATTTTAGGTAAAAATGTATGTACTGGGTCAGATAAGGTAAATGGTAGGAAATACAATTTTCAGAATCAGGATTCAATTTCGGAACCGAAATTTATAATAATGTTAGGATTGAATCCTGATATTTCGAAATTAAAAGGAAAAGAGTCTAACTATGAATCGATTTTTTTGCATCGGGGGTAATTCTGGACATCATTCATATGTTAATCCTAATCTTCCAAAACTCTAGATAAAACGACAATACACCTCACATTCTTGTTAAATCTCTATTTTTATTCGGCAACTGCTACATTTTTCAATAGAATAATAATTATATTAATAAAAGGAAATTAGGTCATGATAGATAGATGAAAAGTTAATGGCTGTGGAGAACAAAATGGGCTTTTCATCTGAACGACATCTTATTTAACAATGGCAACAACCACCTATGCAATTGTTGGATATCTTTAGCGAATCTGGAATCTTAAGCTGTAAACAATTTATGCGAATATAACTGTTCGTTAAAAACGAATTTTTTTTTAATAACCCAAAATATAATAACCATAATATTGTATATCCAGTTGGTACTCCCGTATATCATAAAATTAATGCCCGGTGGAAAATACCTTTAGAAAACACTCAAATGGAGATAGTAGATAATTAACGAGATGGTTAAGCAATTATAAGAGTTGATATACTGGCAACATTATCTCGAAGATAATTTCTATGGAAATCATGACGCTGGGTAATGTTTTGCAATTATTTCGTAGTTTCTACGGAAACCGTCCTGGTAAAATTACCTGGACCTTTTTCGGCACTAGCGAACAATACAAATTCAAACACTGACAACTTTTCGTAGAAGTTAATTTTCACGGGAACCAAAAAACTTACTAATAATTGCATTTGTTTCATCTCTTCTACGCAAAATTTCCTGGGCAAGTTGCTTAATAGTTGTTTTTATTGAAATAAAAAATATTTAAGTATTGGCAAACTTGTCAGTTACTTTCAGGCGAAATTTTTAAATGATGGTCATACATTGGTTGGTTTCTTTGTTTTCGTGCCAACTTTTCTAGCAGGGGAAATTATCTGCACATCAATAAATTGGCCCTAAACGATTTACGTTACTAATAAAGCAAAATTTGTTATTTTCGTCAAATGTTGTTTAAATTTTTTTCCCATACTTTGAAACAATCTCTAATCTTACCTTCAAATCTAATGCACACCACATGTACGCCAATACAGCACTTATAAATACTAATGATTTTATAACAAAAACAGAAGCAATAAAACTCAACATAAACAATATCTCTCAATATTAGAAAATGACACATTTCTCTACATTCCTCTCAATAAATATTAGCCAGCGATGGTCAGACACTATTTCTCAGTCAAAGATAATTCTAAAGCTTGCTCTAGCAACTTTTCTTCATCAATTCTACTCCGCTCCGCTTTTTCGCACTCCTCCTTTGAAATCATAAGCGCCCGGTGGAGCTCATAGTCGAAGTCTGAAACGGGGCTATTTTGCGCGTCGGAAGGGGGACCTTGGTAGATTTCTAAACTGGCTTGTATTGCTCTACAATGGGAAAATTTTACTATAACATTCGACCTTACAAATAAATTTTATTATGTCAGTCCAGTAGGGGTCAATTATTAGTAAGTAAAACTTTCCCTAAATGCTATTTATTTACGTTAGCGTATCAAAGCAGTTTGTAATAACTCAAAAACTGCTTTCAAAAAATGCATTGCTGTCACAATAATAGCAGACTAATATAAAAAAATTCCTTGTTTTCATAATATGTAAGAGTTGGCGCTCAAAAGCAATCTACGTGACCAAAAGCTTTTAAACCAACCTTAGCAAAATCGAGACAGTTAAATCTACAAAATCTACAGGGTATACTACTATTTTTTTAAAAACTAATATCGAAACTAAAATTTAGCTGTTTCAGGATACAAAAGCATAGACAAAATAATACCACGCTTTACCAAACTTATACTAAACTGATATTATGTTAATGCTATGAGAAAGATAACGTCCCATCTATAGATGTATAAAAAATCAACAACCTGTACATAAGTAAGTTAAGTTAAATCAGTATATTTTCACCTAAGGAACTACTACTGTTTCCTGGGGCATCTCGTACAACAAAGAAATTATAATAAATAGTTAAAAGGAGTTTTTTCCCACACGGCTTTTGGCACAAAGTACAGTCCGTTGAGGAATATGATACATCAAGTTTCTTAAATAAAATAAGAAACACGAATTAACTGAACAAAAAAAAACTGAAATGATTTATGTAAATGCATTATGGAAAAATTACATGTTAAGACGTAGGAAATTCCACGAACGTTAAAAACTAAACTCCCACAATTGGCATAATCTTCTTTTGTTGTTGAAAGTATTTAACTTACCTTTGAAGTTCTTTTTCTTCGTAATTTATTGGAGTTTCTGGTCTGGAAGCCTTTTGTCCTCTTAAAGCTTCCCAAACGTCCACCTTAAACAAACGATAAACTTAGTATATAAATTAATATCAAAACAAAAATACTGTTAGTATAACTTAGATGTTTATAGTCATACTCGTTCTATATTGGCGAGAGCTAAAATTTAAGGGCAAACCATTGAAATGCTCGCTGGTAACCTTACTGGGAGTCCGGTATCCATTGAAACAAAGTAATGGATCAGTCACAAGCTCGAATGTCCAATTTAACGTAAATATTATAGTCCTACCAATCTTGGCGGAATTCCGTTAACTTGGAATTAAAAAAAAATACCAAGAATTAGTAGGAAACAACAAATAAAAACATTGGAAATTGAATCATTTGTTTAAAATCTCTTAAAAACTACGGATATAGTTATTTATGTCACAAGTCCAATAGGTGACTTATGATACTAGGAAACGAGTGCTAAAGCAACACCTACTGGACGCGTATTGGATATTATTTCATATTGTAGCCAATTAATCAGATTCGTTCATGTTCAAGGTCACAACAATGCTTCTTGAAAAGTGACGTTCGCCATATTAATAGGAATATTTATCAATGTCGCTACGTACCAATGTTTCTTGAAGATAGGCGAATATCATATTTCAGAGAAATATCGGTAATACGTAGCGAAACTTGTCAGTGTCAAATGTTTTTGTGATTTATTTTATGGATATTTAACCATTTACATGCAAAAAAAGCGAATATAGCAATGGCTTAACTTTTTAAGGTGAAAATTAGTGCCCAATATGATCAAAAAATTAAAATTAAAAAAAAGCCAAAATTAATATATCGAATTTAGAAAAAAAACCAAAACAGTGAAAGGTCTAACCTCTTCGTTTTCAGTTCCCGATTCAATTAAACTCTGTTGAATTGCGAACTGCAACAGATGATCCTCCTCTTCATTGCTATATTGCCTCCTCACATCTGCGCCCGCTAAAAGAGAAATATTTTACAATCTATGGGCAAATAAATGCCTTATGTCCTAAGAGTGAGAGTGAATGATTTACAAAGCGTTAAGACAACTTAGAAGACATTCCTCTTACATGCTATTTCCTCAAGCAACAAAACGTTCAATATGCGGCCCTGTAATAATTGGGCTTAACTTTACAACTTAATGGAAAAAACGTCAGAAAACGCAGCGAACATAAACCCTTAAAACAAAATAAAAAAGATGGTAGTGCACTTTACCATTACCAATCTTGTTGTAATGCAGCGGACACTGGAATAGTGACTCATCCAAAACGCAGGCAAGTCTATCTTCCTCTTGTAGCGTAGTAACTTTCGGAACCGGATTGTCTAGCGCGAAAATATTGCCAAAGGTTATTCTTGCGTTCAAGACGTGAAAAAGAGGTATTTCTATGAAAAGAAGTCACATTTCGTTGCAAGTTATAGATTCCAACTAACATTTGAACTAACCGATTTTAACTGGAAAACCACTGGGCAGTTGCATTTGTATAAAATCCCGCAATTTGGCGAAATGCGAACTAGATATTGCCATCAAATCGACAATAGGCAGTATTTGTTCTGGCAAAGAAAGGGGATATTCCTCACAGAGCCACAAGTTAGCCTTAAATTTCTGGATTTTAATGTTAATTTCTTTAGGCCGGCCAATATCGCGATCACCAAAATCCATCGATGAATCGAAATACTCTTCCGGAGTAATGTTACAAGGATTGGTGTTATGCGAGTACTCTTCCTAAAAAAAAAATGGGTAACATTTTGGCCTATGCCAGTATTAGAGTTAATTGAACATACCTTTGGGAATTCTGCAGCTGTTTGGGATGCCCCAACTTCGGCAATACCTAGAAAATTTTGAAGCGGCGTTCGGAGGTTTTTACTTCGAGCCTTGTCATGTTCAGTCAAATGTTCAGATCGCGTTTTGGTGACTAATTCTACGTTTGAAGCACTAAATACTTTACAGTCATACCCATTAACCACTTCGTTCTTGTCCGAACGCCAACCCCAAATGCCTGCCTTGTTTCTGAAGAGAGTACGCAATGAAAACGGGAAAGGTTGAATAGGGAACTTCTCACCTTTCAAAACTAATTTTTTCGGTATCTATGTAAGTAGTGACTATAGGATTGGTAAGACGTTGTGATACAGTCTCTTCGTTTGGCAGCAAAATTCCTAACGTCTCGTCGGTCGTTTTCAACTCCTCGAAATAGGCCTGTTCTAAATCGTGGTCCACTTCCATCATAGTAGCACCACCATCTACGTATTATAGATACAAGTTATCAGTTAATATGATAAAATTAGTTATTAATTAAATACAACAAATTAGCAATACATTTCACTAGCTATTGGGTGATTCCTAATTTTTCACCATCAATTTGGCGTGCTAAATTGAAAAAGGATGTTTTAAAATTCACTCGTAAAGACGATAGTTTGGTTCTATATGCACCGAGGATCAAATTCGATACTAACCTTTGAAATTTCGAAATCCATAAGAAATAATAGATCGGTTAAATCGTTACAAAGTTAAGCAATGCACCACTCAACAGAGTGTTCTTTTGAGAATTAGAAAATTCTTAACTTTTGAAATCGTATTACGACCATTGAAGCAAATTGTGTTTGAGCCAACACAAACTGTTTCAGATTTGACGATTATTCCAGTATTTATTTATCATTCAAATAAAGGTATACAACTGGGTCTCAATAAATAATCTAGCTTTGTATACGGGGGTTACATACTTTAAAGTTAATTTACCCTTTGGATCGTTTAGGCGATAGACATAACTCCGAGATCCCTTAATCTGAGGGCAAAATTCCAGACAATCTTGAAATGAAATTTAAACATTTTAAAACAACCCAATGTGTACTTCAAGAATAAATTTCATGAAAACTATGTTGCATAATAGTTGTTGTGGCTGATTCAAACAGTTAACATTATTCTCGAATGGAATTACAGATTCACTTACTTTGACCTTGGAAGATATAGCTTCGATTCCCTCTTTGCCATCTGGTATGATCAAATCCCAACAACGTCGTATCTATTCTGACACTAGATCCTTGTTTATATACCTTGTAAGTATCACTGGGGCACATCCTTGATACCAACGGCACTAAACATAAAAACAGGATTGTCAGAATCGTCCATCTATTTATAGCAAGTTTGTTTGAGTGAATTACCCCAACTCGTAAATTCCCATTTCATTTCCACGTAAAAATCAGGAGCCTCTTTCAATTTTTGTAACAGATCTGGTATACCTGCCATGCGACTAGTATATCTAAAATAAATTATATTTGACGCAAAAATTTCTCGCATAAATATAACAATAATTATAAAAATTATTCTCTACATAACATTCATACCAATTGCTTTGTATTTAAAAGAGCATATTCTTAATAACAAAAGCGTCAATAGGAAGCAAACATTATAAAATTACCTTTGTAAGTCACGCCTTTCAAGAACAATATGTAATAACTCTGGATCACCAGTGGCAACAGCCTCTTGCACAACTAGAATTAAATTATGGAACATTAAACATCAGATTGAGAATTCAAAAAAGTTTGAATCTGGTTATTTTTTGTTGGAATATTTTCATAAACATGGAATTATGGAAAAAATTAACATTCTGGTTACTTAATGAATAATTCGTGATTTCTAAAGACATATGAATGATATGAGTATTAATTCATAATAAAACTGGCAGTATTATAGTTCCTGTTCCATTAAAACACAAAAAAGTAAAATAAAATTTTCTACAATAAATATCTTACTGTGGAAAAATGAATTTTTAGTAAATTGTTTTAATAAATAGGTAATTAAAATTCTTGTAATTCAGTATAATTTTACTAATTAATTAAAACAACAAACTTCGCAAGATGTAATATAAGAATTTGCTAAACCATAATCTATATTCACACATACAACATGGTGAGTGTATTTAACGTACCCTCTAATTTGTTTACAAGACAGATGTGAATTATGATTAAATACTAATCTAGGACCATAAATTTATAAAAAAATTAATTGATAATTACATATCATATACTTAATTATGAATATATTTATGTTAGAATATTTGCCCAAAATTCCTTTTAGGTGACAATCAATATAGATGTCAATGAAGAAAAGCTATCTAAGCAGGATCCTAAACATCTAGAAATTTAAATTTGGAGGTAACTTTATTTCCATTTTCTATAAGGAAAATCACAAACAAATTATACAAAATAGCATTTGCCCAATATACATATATATAATTTAATTTTTATATACAAAGAAGGCAAATGAACACATTTGGAGTTTCAAATTGTGCAATACATATATCTGTACCGAGTTAACAAAATGAACTGTTACCAAATCAAAACTTAAGGAGAATCAATTGAATTTAGTATTTTCCCTTGTCTATATTAAACCACATATTTAACATTTTCTAAAATCCAAACTTACCATTCCATCCATTCTTATTCTCACAATTTACATTGGCCTCATGATTCAATAAACTTCTAGTTGACTCTAAATGGCCGAGAGTTACAGCTAACATTAGTGCTGTACGACCTCTACTGTCCACTTTTTCTTTATCATACTGAAATTAAAGGTGCACTGTTTATTTATTATGTTTTGCTTATGGAAAATAGTTGATAATTAAATACAACTAATAACTTTCACATGTAATGTTTAAATTTTGTGAGTATTTACATCTGACATTAAGGATGTATTGTAATACTATAAGAAACACGTTTCAGCGTTTTTTCCCATGAAAATATTGTCAGGAGAGCAATGTTACCACTTTTATTTTCTCAAAGAGCAAAATTAAAATGTTTTCTACAATTTGGGGTGCCTACTCCTGGTGATTGTAAAAAAATAGCCCAAAGAATAATGTACATAGCCAAGTACACAGGTCTCAAAAATTGCAGTATTGACATTGCTACTGGGTAATAGAACCAATCGTAAAGGGGTATCGCAGTGGGACCAAACAGTGGTTTTAAAAAAATTTAGACATTGAAGAGCATCAAATAAAAATTTTACCACAGAGTTCTGCAATAAAAGAAAATGTAGAGGCAATGTCATATTTCAGCAGTGGTGTACACTATCCACCTTTATTAAACTCCCCTTGGACAGAGACGTAACGTGACTGGTAAGTTTAAATTTAAAGAAGATATGTAAGATAGAAATTTTCCTACTGCTTAGGATTGGGTTGTTATATTGAGGAATTATGAATTAGGCTTTATTTTAGCTATACTATTAAATAGACAAATTCACAACCTAATATAACAAGAATTTAGAGGTGGTTCCTTACATTTTGTTCGTTCAAAACTTTTTCCAAAAGTTTGTAATCATTATTCCATACAAGCCAATGTAAAGGGTACTCTGCCTTAATATATTCTTCAGAAACCATATTTCCCTGCTTGCCAAGTATTGTGCAGTACTATGGTAAATAAAGATCAAATCATAATTTGATTTTTCTTTGGAAAATGACTAAAATTTTCTAGGAAAAACCTTTTAAGTGCACCACTCACTATCTTACCGCAGCCATTTGTTTTAATTAATTGTCTTTGTCAACTTCTGTTCGTTTGTGATATTTTGACGTACGACGTTAACACGACAGGGCGTCCAACCTAGTCATATCACATTACTAGGATTTTTTCTCTTTTCAGTTTTTCACTTTTCATCATAGAGCTGCACTGCCGTTATTTATGCAGACTGTAGTCCCTTTAGATGCAAGTATTTTTATTGCACATCTTCAATATCATACGTTAGTAAAATTTGAAGATTCCCATATAATTTCATCCCTTGCTATAAAAAGAAGGCATTTTCGACATGTATTAACGCTAACTATATACATATCTAGCGTGTATGTGCCAGAAGATCATGACTCGATTAACAATTACAATAAACAATTTTTGTCACGTTGTAATTCCTCCGTTGTTTGATTATCACAAAAGTAAAGCTTTTTTTGTTTGTATCGACGATATTATCATTTCTTTGCCGAGATCCTTATTGTTAACAAGAAAAGTATATTGTAGGAATCTGACGTAGTACATATGTATGTCAGAAGTTCCCTAACTCGTAGAGAAACAAAAACACAAGTTTAGGCGGTACTTCTTTATTTCTCTAGAATCGGGAATCGAATGAATCCCTTTTTGATGCGTGAGAGTCACCCCAGGTGCATCTGCTTTTCTTCCAAAAGCCTGTCACCATACTTCCCACACTTACATCCCTTAATCATCTTATTCGCACCTCCATATGTTTTTAGGCGAGATGATAAACAGACCTTTATCTTTTACCACGAATGATCTATTCTGACTAGTACAAGTTTAGTCCATTTCTAATTTACAATGGGGCACCAGTAGGTGCCTGTGACATTCCGCACATGTCCAAGGATAGGTTACAATATTATGGGACAACATGTTTTTTGCATTTACATTGAATAGGTTGATAAGTAACCCCATATGGCTTTCTTTATGAAAGCTCACATGTACATATTTGAGTGATGGTTGCTTATTATTTAGCCGTATAAAAAAAATATATGTAAAGTGAATTATTAAATCGAAAATTATAATTGTAATATTCATCAAAAAACGCGGTTTCTTTTCGTATTTAATTCTTACAATTACATATTTGAAAACTATTTACTAAGTATCTTGCCGTGGAATTCCAATTCCTTCTCCACTTCATCCACTCAGAAACCGCGCGAGGAGCCGAAGTACGGATCCCTCAGCTGGGGTACGATAGCCGCATCTGCACAGAAAAGTCAAGGGCTGCGGGAATCATTGGGTTCTCCTTAAAAGTGAAGGGAAAGCTTCGTTTATGGGATAAATTGTGCCTTTTAGACAAAATGGTGAACGGAATTTATTCATTAACACTGTGGAGTCGAGGAAACTAGGAGGAGGAGGAAAGTGCTAAAGTTGATAGATTCTAGAGGGAGTTGTACAGAACTCGGCCACGAATAAATTCCAAGATTTATCAAACGGATCTTTTTTTCCACAATCCTGGGGGAACGTAGCTGAACTCTAGAATAGCCAGTGCGAAAATCTCGAGGTTCTTTAGTGGGTAGGGGCAGTAGGCGAATGCAACACCATCCAGCTGGCGGGACAACAGGCAGCATGACATTCAAAGATTTTTCCCCGATAAAAAAAAAACTTCATTCACTCACTTCCCCACGATTAGGAGGGCCCCTTCAGCACACAACACTTTTTTAAGGATTCCCCCCGGTTTTTTTAAGGTGGTTTTAAAAAAATTCAAATTTCAATTTTCAAAATAATTTTATACTTTACAAAATATAATTTTTATGCTTTACAAATTCAATTTACGAATCCTCCGAGTTTCCCGAGTCACTGCTGTAAAAAAAAAAAAATAAAAAATTATTTTATTTTTAAAAAACCGAGTGCGCAAGTGAACAATAACCTCTTACTCATAAAACATTTCATAAATTCATTTGCTTGCACAATTCATATTTTTCTTTCTGGACACTTGTAAAAAATAAATAACTGTTGATGAGGATTTTACCTTTCAATCGTGATGGATTCAACGAAATCGTTTTTTGCTGCCTCGGTGCCGAATATGAACTTAACTTCATCTCCTCCTTCCAGTCGCAACAAGAATGAGTTTCTCGTTGGACTTGTGGTCATCTCGATATCAGAAAACATTATATGATGTCTTTTTTCAAAAGTCCCCAGGACGTGCACGTACTCTACATGGATTACTCGTGCTGTTTTGGAGACGTAAACGTTGGCTTCTTGTTGTGTTGGGCCGATCTCATTTTCATCGTTTCTGCTAACTGCTATGGAAACATTTTCCCATAACAGCATATCCTTATAAGCCATTTTTTTTTTATGTGTTCTACAAATAAAGAATATTATTACCTCGATGCACTGCTTGGTCTCCAGGTACCTACCGAAACGTGCGATTTAATCTTCGAAGTAAATTCTTTGATAAGGCCATAACGAGCAGAATTCACAAAAAACACCACAGCGAAAACAAACGACCACGCGTGTAAATAAACCAGAAGACTGGTCCAGCTATTGCGCAGTGAATTGACACTTAGGCGAGCTACAAGAGTGCGTTGTTGGTTGCAGGCATATCAGCAAGTTTCTAAGACTGAATTCACTAAAACAGACTCTTTCTATTGGATAATCAAATATAATTCATTTTACATATTTTATATTATAATAACTACATATTTCATAGAATCAAATTGTTCATATTCAATTTTACATGCTGCTTTAAAAACCATATTGTACATATGTACATATTTGAGTGATGGTTGCTTATTATTTAGCCGCATAAAAAAAATATATGTAAAGTGAATTATTAAATCGAAAATTATAACTGTAATATTCATCAAAAAACGCGGTTTCTTTTCGTATTTAATTCTTACAATTACATATTTGAAAACTATTTACTAAGTATCTTGCCGTGGAATTCCAATTCCTTCTCCACTTCATCCACTCAGAAACCGCGCGAGGAGCCGAAGTACGGATCCCTCAGCTGGGGTACGATAGCCGCATCTGCACAGAAAAGTCAAGGGCTGCGGGAATCATTGGGTTCTCCTTAAAAGTGAAGGGAAAGCTTCGTTTATGGGATAAATTGTGCCTTTTAGACAAAATGGTGAACGGAATTTATTCATTAACACTGTGGAGTCGAGGAAACTAGCAGGAGGAGGAAAGTGCTAAAGTTGATAGATTCTAGAGGGAGTTGTACAGAACTCGGCCACGAATAACTTCCAAGATTTATCAAACGGGTCTTTTTTTCCACAATCCTGGGGGAACGTAGCTGAACTCTAGGATAGCCAGTGTGAAAATCTCGAGGTTCTTTAGTGAGTAGGGGCAGTAGGCGAACGCAACACTATCCAGCTGGCGGGACAACAGGCAGCATGACATTCAAAGATTTTTCCCCGATAAAAAAAAACTTCATCCACTCACTTCCCCAAGATTAGGAGGGCCCCTTCAGCACACAATACTTTTTTAAGGATTCTCCCCGGTTTTTTTAAGGTGGTTTTAAAAAAATTCAAATTTCAATTTTCAAAATAATTTTATAATTTACAAAATATAATTTTATGCTTTACAAATTCAATTTACGAATCCTCCGAGTTACCCGAGTCACTGCTGTAAAAAAAAACAATAAAAAATTATTTTATTTTAAAAAAACCGAGTGCGCAAGTGAACAATAACCTCTTACTCATAAAACATTTCATAAATTCATTTGCTTGCACAATTCATATTTTTCTTTCTGGACACTTGTAAAAAATAAATAACTGTTGATGAGGATTTTACCTTTCAATCGTGATGGATTCAACGAAATCGTTTTTTGCTGCCTCGGTGCCGAATATGAACTTAACTTCATCTCCTCCTTCCAGTCGCAACAAGAATGAGTTTCTCGTTGGACTTGTGGTCATCTCGATATTAGAAAACATTATATAACGTGTTTTTTCAAAAGTCCCCAGGACGTGCACGTACTCTACATGGATTACTCGTGCTGTTTTGGAGACGTAAACGTTGGCTTCTTGTTGTGTTGGGCCGATCTCATTTTCATCGTTTCTGCTAACTGCTATGGAAACATTTTCCCATAACAGCATATCCTTATAAGCCATTTTTTTTTTATGTGTTCTACAAATAAAGAATATTATTACCTCGATGCACTGCTTGGTCTCCAGGTACCTACCGAAACGTGCGATTTAATCTTCGAAGTAAATTCTTTGATAAGGCCATAACGAGCAGAATTCACAAAAAACACCACAGCGAAAACAAACGACCACGCGTGTAAATAAACCAGAAGACTGGTCCAGCTATTGCGCAGTGAATTGACACTTAGGCGAACTACAAGAGTGCGTTGTTGGTTGCAGGCATATCAGCAAGTTTCTAAGACTGAATTCACTAAAACAGACTCTTTCTATTGGATAATCAAATATAATTCATTTTACATATTTTATATTATAATAACTACATATTTCATAGAATCAAATTGTTCATATTCAATTTTACATGCTGCTTTAAAAACCATATTGTACATATGTATGTCAGAAGTTCCCTAACTCGTAGAGAAACAAAAACACAAGTTTAGGCGGTACTTCTTTATTTCTCTAGAATCGGGAATCGAATGAATCCCTTTTTGATGCGTGAGAGTCACCCCAGGTGCATCTGCTTTTCTTCCAAAAGCCTGTCACCATACCTTCCACATTCTTCCCACGCTTACATCCCTTAATCATCTTATTCGCACCTCCATATGTTTTTAGGCGAGATGATAAACAGGCCTTTATCTTTACCACGAATGATCTATTTTGACTAGTACAAGTTTTGTCCATTTCTAATTTACAATGGGGCGCCAGTAGGTGCTTATGACATTCCGCACATGTCCAACGATAAGTTACAATATTATGGGACAACATGTTTTTTGCATTTATATTAAATAAGTTGATAAGTAACCCCATATGGCTTTCTTTATGAAAGCTCACATGTATGTATATTCAATATTCCACGAATCGTCCAGCTGAATGTTTTGATAACATTTAAGAAAAATTGTCATAAATTTAGGGAAGAAGCTTAAAAAATATTCCTAATATGTGACGATTGAGAAAAAAATAAGTTTACGTCACATTTCATCTTAAATTATTTTGGCCAAATTTTAGCGAAACTTAATTAATCAGACAATTACAATTGATAAAATGACCGTCGACCTGCAATCGTGATTTTAAGAATTTAGTTTCACCTGTTAGTTTAATTAATGTTTATTGGGAAGAATTGAAAATGGACAATGTCTACATACATATGTATATGTAGATATTAACAGATATTAGAAAATTAGACTAAAAGAAATTAAATGCTATCTTATTGTATAGCACAAGTTTGGCTTAAGCTTGAACCTCTCGATTTCAAAGCAGTTTTCTTCATATTTTGGTCTTTAGCTTTTTTTGACGAAAATTTTCGCCTATACTGAACTGTAGGCGGAGTATAAGGAATAATTTCTGCCTCTAGTATGGGATTCTGCTTGTCCATATCTAAACTATTCAGACGTAGATTTAAATATCTGGCTACCATGTCTGCGAAAGAAAAATTGACCTAGAAAACCATAATATAAACAAATTTAACTTCCATATAGACGTCATAACAGGAACAGTACATTTTCTCCAGTTTTGGCCGACATCACGTAGCTATACAACTTATTTTCGTGAGCAAAATGTTTCGCCTCATCAGGCCTTATCATTTTTTTATGTTCCAAATCACCTAAAAACATACTTATTTTTTTGAATTAGTTGAAAAAATACGACATCTTACACTTATTTCCAACTATTACAATAGAAACATGTCTATTTTCATCGTCACTGTACCGCAGGATTTGATCTATCTTTGTCAGCCAAGCAGTTAGTGAATCAAAGCTTTCCTTATTAGTCAAATCATAAAGCAGAATAACTATCTAAAAAATATTTCACAAAAAGGAATATTATTTTTCAGAATTTCCTTAATATTATTTGTGGATATCTACGTTTGCTTTGAACAAATAAGTTCCTAACATGTGACCGGTACATTCTGACCCGCTAACGTCGGTAATCCGAACAATTATGTTTTTATTTCTGGCGAGTGAAATCCTTTTAACGTAGAAATCGGCTCCGATTGTGGGCACATAGATCCTTGAAAATTCATCGTGGCAATATTTTTTTACCAGATTTGTCTGAAAGTCAAAACTTAAAAGTTGCACTCAAATTAACAGACCGAAGCTGGAGCAATTACGGATACCTTTCCAACGTTTTGCTCGCCCAAAACTACCAATTTTAAATGTCTTTCTTTAGAATCCTCTTCAGAGTCCGACATTATTATCCTTAAAAACCCAGGATATTGAGATTCCGCAGAGGTTGTCTGGGTGCGATCATTAGCATATCAAGAGCATTTCCTATTGTATCTAAATCTAAAAGCCATGTAAAGATTTAAATATGTATGAAATCGTGTAAAATTTGAAAATATAGTAGGCGACAATTGCAAAGTATATAAGATCATGGAACGATGCAATACACATCACTTCCTGAAGTTCTAGCGAACAAGCAACAATGTCCAGCTCCCTAAAAGTACTCAGAATCATCATAACAGTCTTAACTTATTTAGTATTGATTAATAGCGTTTATGTGTCTGGATGTTTGATAACCAACTGTCCCAGAGGAGGCAAGAGATCCGGTAAATTTGGAGCTATGGAGAACTCCAACATAAAACAAGTATGTGATTCAAAGACTCGATATTTATTTAGCTAATTTTATCATCTGATAGATACATCAATGTATATCTTGTGGACCTGGTGGAGCAGGTCAGTGTTTTGGACCGAAAATTTGCTGTGGGCCTTTCGGATGTCTCCTGGGAACTCCAGAGACCATTCGATGCCAACGTGACGGAATGTTCCAAGAATTGGAGCCCTGTATAGCAGGAACGGCAAATTGCAGGAAGAGTACTGGGAGATGTGCTACGGATGGAATGTGTTGCAGTCAAGGTATAAAATCTATGATAATTTCATTGTGGAAAGAGTGTGATTTTACAGATTCCTGTCATGTGGATAGGGAGTGTTTATCGGAAGATAAAAAATTGCTTAGAACGGGCCTGTCTCCGATAGAGCTGTTCAACATTTTGAGTTATCAATCCGAAGCTTTGATTGAAAAATGAGAAGTTAGAGCACTAGGGCTGTGGATCTTCGATATTTTAATTAAAACATTTTAGAAACACAAATGTAAAATAACGAAAAATAAACTAAGGGCAATTAAGATTTCAATGTATACCTCTGCAGGCAAATTTTCAACAGGTTTTTGATCACCACTATTTATCTACATATCACATATGACTAACACAATTTTCGGAATTATTATTAACTCTGAACGTCCGTTTTATATAATAAATAAAATAATTGTCCGTGCAACTTAGAGTGAATGCTACAGGGTTGTAACAGAAGAACTAATGGTTAGATATGGTCCAGTCGAACTATCCGATAAAAGTGTCAAGGCGATGAAATATGAAACAATACAAACATTTACGGTGATTAAGTTCACGTGAATGAAACGAAAATTACTCTGCATTATTAAAATAGATAATCAAGGGAAAAAACGAGGGAGCCTCATAAAGATTCTAGATGAAAGAAAAAGTAATAATTAAAAGATACGTTTAGTCTTTTAGTCTGTTCGTAGATATTAGGAACAGAAGATTAATAATATTTCATTTTTATCCCAGAATTTCTATTTGTCGTTCTTTTCACCAAATCAAAAGTAGGGCTGGTATTAGTAAGTTTAATAAGTAAAATTTTGCAAGAATTTAGTGTTTGCGATTCCAACTCATTGTTAACCCTAATGTTATTGGTAAAAACCGGATCTTAAGCACATGCGCCATCCGTCATTTTTCATTGCAGCTATTTCAAATATACAGAGTGTTCCAAATAAAATAAGTTCCATGGGGATTATGGAAGCGGTAAGAGATACAAGGTGACTCAAATTAGAAAAAAATGCGCATTTTTGTGCCCCTTCAGAAAATGTTCTAAATTTAAAAATATGCACAGGAGTTGTCAAAACATGAGCAAAAAACTGAAAACTGCGATTTTTGAAAATCATAAATTATGAGTACACTGTTTGAGTAAATTGTATCAAATTTGGCAGTTCTTTATTATCGATAACTGCCAATTGAATGGCGTTTTCAGAATTTTTCCAGGTCTTTTAGATTTCGAGAAATTATATCCAACTTCGTTATTTCTTATGGCCGCCATATTGGATTTTGGTGCCATCGAATAGACAATAAAAAAAAGCACGACAGAGTGACAGACGGCAGGCGAGACTTGGAATAGGTTAGTACGTATTAAACCAATGATAAAAACCAATAAGTAGGTAGTTTTTATTTTAGATAAAATGGATATGAAAAAACTGATAATGGATTTTCGTCACTTTCAACGTGAACGACAGAAGACCAAGTTACTAAAGAAAAAAATTTCGAGCTTCAGCGTCGTAAAGTACCAAAGAGGGGAGCTGATGAACTAGCAAACGTGATTGTAACAGTATATCAGGGTGTCAATATGACTTTCAAAGACGAAGGAAAATGGGAAAGGATATTATTTTTTTCTAGAGGACACTCATATAACAGCGTTTGATAGCAGTGAATCAGACGATGAAAATGAAGTCACACACTGATTGAAAGAGGAACTATTCATCTACAATGGACAAATATATTTATTATGTTTTGTTCATTATAGATAACAATGGTTTCAACAGTTCAGTAGTCACAATTCCAGAAGGTCCACAATATCATAATTAACAATATGGTGGGATACCCACCTTTTCCTCCCCTTTTCCTCCCCTTTTCACCCTGGACCCCCACCGGAACCGCCTCTCGGCATTACTTCAGGGGGGGTGTAACACAACTGCACGTGGTGTTCCCAGGCGGTCACCCATCCAAGTACTAACCACACCCAACGTCGCTTGACTTCGGTGATCTGACGGAAACCGATAGACCAACGCGGTTACGCAGTTGATATGGTGGATATCCTAGTCATGCTTCTCTTGATGGTTTACTATCGCATGTGCCACCACATTATACCCAACAGCAAGGATATCCCCCAACACAAAACCACCAAGGTACAGATTTTGTATTTATTGATGTTACTTTGATTGTTATGAAAAAGTATAAAGTAACTTGATGTCAATGAACTTTTAAAATGTTTTCTACATTTAAAAATTTGTACATACAGTGCGGACGTTAAAAGTCTTTCTCACTCTGAAGTTGATAAATGTTTGAATTGAATTGAAGAAGCGCTCGTTTGAAAATCGATTTTTCAGTACAAACAAAACCACACGTAGTTTTACAATAATACGTCATCCGGAAGTGACGCTTTAGATTAAGTAGGTTTTGGAAAGTAAAGTATACCACTTCCGTTGTCAGTGTTAATGGCGCATCTGCGTTTTCTCCCGGGTCTCTCACGAAAAATATCTAACTCCGAGTGAAAATGTATAAAAAATTTTGAAAAATTCATGCGGACTTAAAGATTAATTAAACAGAAACGTAATGAGTATTCATACGGATTTGTGTTTGGTTGAAAACTGGTAAAAATCACATTTTTTAAATTCGATTTTATTTATCACTTTCGCAAATAGCATCTTCTTTTCACTCGGATCTCCAAAGCTACACAATCGTCGAGTAGTATATCTGGAAGTGAGTATAATAACTGAAATTTCTCTTCACAATGCTTGAGAAATAACAGTTTTTTTAACAGGATTCTAAAAGAATATTCATTTCGGAAAAATGTTTGATCATTCTACCTAACTTAACCTCGTTTAATTTTATTTTCTGTATTGGTGACCACTCTAAATGGTTTTTGTCACTGTTTATACGTTCTTCTTCAAGCATAAACACGTTGTATATTATTTTGTTTCGCATATCGTTTCCATGGTTAAACCGATGAGCTCTACGTTCGCAAAAAAGACTATAAAGTTATTTGAATATTTGGAGACCATTGTATCGTTGTGATCGTTTGGTCTGTGACTCGTACTTTTGGAAAAATTAGATTGTAAAATTTTTTGTACGTTTTCGTACCGATATCGATTCTTAGATGATTTAGCCGAGTGATAACACGGCAAACAAAATATTAGAAATGTAGAATAAACGAATGATCGAGTTAGCTTAAAACGAACATTGTTTGGCAATATCTTTTTTAGTTTCCGAGATACAGCTCATTTTGATATCAATTTTTTGCGATCTTGTTGTGATTGTCGAAAATGAAGGTTCGAAAAAAGTGCTTTTTCAAAGCTCCACGACCTCAACGGTGGTATTTACGGTCAACATAGGTCTAAGATTTTTAATTGTAATTTAAGAAGTAAAATTCGATTTTCTTACGTTTCAACTGTCAACTGTGTGGGCCTCTGGTTTGAGTCAAGATTATTTGTAAAATTTTTCTTTTTTAGAAGTAACTTTAGTGGTTTCCAAGATTTTTTAAAAGTTTAAAATATATTATGTACAAACATGTTATTAATAAGAATTACGAATTCTGGATAATTTGGTGAAGAAATCTTTGTCTCTGCAGGATCGTAATAGGATGCTTATATGTAGATATCGTTCATAAGAGAATTAAATTTATTAGATAACATATAAAACGTTGATTGATATAATATATTGAAAATAGTTTTAACTTTATTATACATATTACTTATGAACATAACGTATTAAATTCTAAATGAGTATAGTTCTTGAAAAAGCTTCGACTTCTTTTTCGATGAATTTGTTTTCTAAATAAGAAATATATTTCTCGGGTCCTTGTTAATTTTTTTGTTCTTCTGTGCCTCTAAGTGATATCAATTGCCTGGAAATACTGAAATTTTTATTTGTGGAAGAGCAGTATTGCAATTGAGTACATTGTTTATTCTCTTTATTAATAATTATTCATTTTTTAAAACTGATGGCTCAGTAACGAGCAAGGTATCATTCCATTTAATTTATCTATCTAAGATATCCTCGTTGGCCTGTCATTATTGATAGTTTTGAGTCTTTTACTTTCGATGGATTAAGGAAATCTCGAATTATTGTGAAATTTTTGTACTTACGAATTTACTCATAAATATGTTTAACATTAAACAAATCACAGGAAATTTCCGACGAGTTATCGATTTTTTAAAATTTTGAGGTCATTTGTGAACTTGTCTTATAAGCGCCAGCAAATTTCTTCTCGCCAAGCTAAAACAGTCAATGGTAACAAAATCTATTAGTAAATGGACTGTCTCAGTACTTCGTTTATATTTGGTGATTTTATTAATTAATCCATGAAAGTTTACTTAAATCTTTATTCTTTAAATGGGAATACCACATATCATTTAATGCATAATTTAAAAAAGCGAACATAATATACAAAAATAATACATATAAAGGCTCTTTTCTGTGAATTTTGGATTTTTATATTCATTTGAAGTATTTGAATTAGTTTGTGTAGTAAGTAAGTTAGTTGCGGTAAATAGTTTTAAATCTGAAAAATAGAGCGTTATTCATGAAAAATCTTAATAGTTACATAACTATTCCTTCTGCCGAGCCTGGCCAGTTTAGATTGTCGTTCATAACTGCAGTGACGTGAACTAGCCTAAGTCGTTGCTTGAAATAAAATAATAATTTTCTCAAACATTTTTGTATTAAAATAAGTGTTTCATACAATCGAAATAATATTTGCAATTTCCATATTAACAATAATAGGGTATGTTTTTAAATAAGAATTTTGAAATCGAACGAACTCGATGTCAATCGCAAGAAGTGTGTGATACTAATAACTTATTGTCACTCTAAACTTTCTGAACCAGATATTTAAATTTTTTATTAAGAAAATAAATTAAAAATATAATTATGTTCTAAAATTTAACATCGGACGAAAATTGTATCCAAGTACTTTTCAAAATACATATTGTTATTAATGGAATTTTAATATAATTGATTCATTTTATCTCGAGCATTTCATTTCACCTAATTTATTAATTCTACATGACGATATGCCTACTAGTCTACTTTTTATAGCGCTAAAACTTACATGCTAAAAAGTAACCAAATGGCAAACTTGCAGTCTTCAAAATTAATTTTAGTTCAAATATAGTGAAATAACAATAATTAGTGCATATGACTAGCTAGAGTTGCTTATTACCGATCTAGAGCTAGGGCTTATTAAAATTTTAGCAAAAGTTGGAAGATAATAAGGTTTAAGTTTTGAATTTATAGCCATTTCACAGAAATAGTAGTTCAATAAAAAATTTTGTGGTTTTATTATCCACATTTAGTTAGAGAAAGGTATTGATGAAGTGGGCAGTGTAAGTACCTGCTGAAAGTGATTTTACAGTTACTCGGTCCAAAAATGGGTAAGTTTTCTTTATGCAAGTGTTCCACATGTTGACTGACTCATATTACAAAACCAAATCTGATTTTTTGCTTAATTTTTTTAATTATCACCTTTATGTTGTCATATTTCAGTTACATTTTCTAACTATTTATAATAACCAATTGCAGTTATTGGAATAATTACATGGTAGATGTGTTTGTACAATTTCTATTTCTTGTATTTTTAAAAATGTGTTCATATTTTGTAGCTATTTTTGCGTAAATGTTAAACAATTTCAAGCTTTTATCTTTTCTACTTTACAAGTACTATCTAAGGAGTCAGACTTTTGTATGTAAAACCATACTGTAGGTAATGTAATCGTGGGCTCGAAAGCAATATTTATCAATAATTTTAATTGGATAATACAATTATTATAAATAATTCGAACTCACAATTTTATTAGAATGGTTTTGTGAATAAAAGCTGAGGTACCTCACAACCTACTACTTTGTACTACTTCCCAGAAGTGAAATTTATTTATTAAGTCTTATTTAAAGCTAAGAAAAACTTGATGTTATTTTATCTTCATGTTACTCACAATCCTTGATTTTTTCCTTCATAAGTCGCAGTTTGAATTGTTTAAAAAGTTACTGTTTCCTTTCACAGGCAGTTTATTTAACAATCCATTTGAGTCCTAAGAATCTAATCTAAATGATTTCAGTATTGGGGATGTTTACAAGAAGTAGAGAAAAGCGTACAAGATAGGGAGTATAACTTTCAAAATGTTTGAGATAGAAAAATGGTTTGCACTTGTGTATTCAAAAGATTTGATAGTAAATTTCTATAACTTTTCAAAAATCTCTTAATTCTCGAAAATGTCAAAATTTTACTATTGAGTGACCTTTTGAAGCTATGCCATGGAAAAGCAAAATGTTATTCTTAATCTTATATACATAGTTTGAAAATTATAATCTCTAAATTATGAGAAATGTGAAAACATAAGCGTTATCTCAAAAACCGTTGAACGTAAGTATTAAAGTGCTATATTTTATGTGACAGCAATTATCTCAAAACCTCGTAGAGTTGGAGGGACGTAATTTTAGAACTGTTTGTATTATGGCAAAATGATTTACATTCCCATCTTAACAAAATTTGATATCAATTAAATATTTGACAACCTTTTGAGTTCAAATGCTAAGACTGGAATGTAAAAGACATTTAACCATAAATTAACTGTTCGGAAGGAATGACTGTAGAAAGTAGAAAAATTGCCATAATTCAAACATCGATATATCAAAAACCGAATAGGGTTCTTTAATTGAAATAATCCTAAAAAATTTATAAGAAGCAATAAAACAATATACAAGGGAGTTCTGTTTAAAATAAAAAAAGGTGAATCTTGCAGTTTTTTTAAGTCACCCCATATATTTAAAATAATGTTCAGTTTACATTTCTGCCTCCAATCTTTGTATTTTTATATTTAACCATTCTTCTACCTCTATAAAGTTTTAAGACACTTCTTATCACATAAAATCAGAGATACACTATATAGATAATATGGAAGTTGTCTTATTAAAAAAAGTTGTTTTCATTAATAGATTCACCAAGAGGACTCCTGTTCAGAATGAAAAATTCTGGTAATGTAAGTATCTACTTGAAGTTAGATGATATGGCAGTTTAAATTGAACAATTTGGTAAGTGCCTTTGAGCAACCATAAAATCTCCAAATTTGCTGTTTTTATACATTCCTCCTTCATCTTTTTGCCAAATTTCTATATGCCCAAATCTGAGTTCTTTTAAAGTACAATTAATACATTATACTTTTTAAGGAACTGAGATTACCCCCAATCCCACGCCCCCCTCATGAGCAATCATAACAGGGGCGTATTCCCACACATCCCGGTTTGGGTCGTACACTTCCACTGAATTTAGGTTTGAAATACCATCATAACCACCAACAGCCCACAGTTTGCCCATGTTTGCAGTTAGAGCCACACGACTGCGTTGTGCATTCATTGGAGCAACATATGTCCACCTGAATAAGAGAAACATTTTATTTTCACATGCTGAATATACAGTGTGACCCATTTAAGAGTGGAGCACCTCTGTAAAATTTTTATTTTGATTTTTTTTTAAAGCACTTGCTTTTTAAAATGAGTAAATCTCTTTTCATTATAATTTTATTTCACACTGAAAAATTCGTTAAAGATTTTATAGGGGTGTCCTGCTCTTAAGTGGGTCAAATTTGATTGTTCTATAACTTTTTTACAACCAAACATTTTTTAACGAAATTTGAGATACAACTATTTTGAATTGTTCTAAAGTTATTACTAAAGTGAAATTTAAAATAAAAAATTCCCCAATGTCTTTTCTTAAATTTTCGCCATGAAAAAGGGGCAAAGTAGGCCTTAGATTTTAAACAAACATAACAAGAACTTATCAAAAACTAGAGTTTTTGATGTCCTACAACATATAAAAAAAATTATCAAAATCGAACCACAAATTAAAATTTTAAAAGGGTATCCCACTCTTAAGTGGGTTACATTGTATATATACATGTATATTATACATATATATGTATATTCAATCTGGTGGTTCAGGTTATGGTTCTTGCTATCTTCTAAAGTAAGGTCAGTTAAAAGACAAAAATTATCACACAAAAAATTAATTTAATAGCATATTAAATTTGAAAACGGTATTGGAAAATTTCATTTGATTCAGAAGGTATCGCAAATAACATTGATTTATCTTGTAAAAATTGGTTTCGGCAGATTTCAAACACTGGCAGTTTTTGGAGGTAAGACGGACTATATTCGGAGCGCTCAGGATGCAAAAAATGAACACACTACTCAATGAAACAATTCCTGACATATGTTTATTTTTAGCTTTTTTTCATATTTTAATATACGTTACAAAATTCCCTTAAATTTTTGATGCATTAGGAAACATGATTTTTTAACCTCAGCCAACAGTTAAGTAGTACGAAGCTATACCCTTTTGTTTTTTTAAATTATTTTAAGTTTCTTATAAATTGAAGAATAGGCGTCAACCGGAACTAGTTTCGGAATTTTATAAATAATTATATGAGGAATTGAATTACATAATTTTTAATGAAACTCTATATACATACTTGTTCGCTCTGGGACAGTACATTTCGACGGTTTGCAAAAATGAACTACCATCGTATCCTCCACAAGCATAGAGTTTTCCGCCCAGCATAGCAACTCCTAACCGACACCTTTAAAAAAAAAAAATGGCGCTGTACTATACTCATAACATAATAAACTATGTAACGTGCACCTAATAGTATTTCTATTATAGCTTCATTAGAGGGGATATTATCTGGCACAACTAGCATGCGACAAGAACATTTATGTATATGTACACGTGTAGTGATAGTGCCGAGGAGCGAATTGATAAATTTTCACATAACAGTTGAACCTTGCCTTTTCGTTAGCATTGGCGGGGCTTCAATCCAAGTATTTGAGGCTGGATTATACCGTTCAACGGAATCAAAGATTGATAGTCCGTCATGACCACCTAATGCATAAATATGCCCTGAAACGACCAACAAGTTTTAGAATGTATGTTTGCATTATTTCTATTAAATAAAGTTTAATTTTTATAAGAAGAAATTATATAAATTCCCTGTGATAATGTCAAGAGATACGTCACTATAGAGAGATAATTCATCATAATGCCGGGAAAACTTAGTGAAAGACAATTTTAAGCAAATTAAAAAAATCTGATTGTACAAAATCAATTTAAAACTTATATTACTTGGAGTTGACATTAGATTAATAAACTTAAAATTTGTTCCAATTTCACCAAAGTTGTTTCAAATTGTTCAAAAACTGTTCATTGCATCTATGATATATACTAAGTTGTTGAAATAAGATTAACTTAACTACATATCTTTTTACAATTTATATGAGTATCTCTGCATAAGCCACATTTTGTATATTATATATTATTAAAGTCGAAACGTAAATATACTATAGCCAGCATATAATTTGTGCAAGGAAAAATGAAAAGCGTTTAAATCTACTTTATCGAAACTGAATGAATGTTAATATCCATTTTACGATACGCAATACATAACAGACAAACCTTGACATGCAATAACAGCGCCTGCGCTTCTTGATTTATTCATCGGTGCCAAAGAACACCAAGAATTTGTACTGGGATGATACCTTTCCACAGAATTTAATGACGTCACGCCATCGTACCCGCCACAAACATATATTATATCACCCAAAGCTGTGGCACCTAACGCACTGCAAAATAATACGTCATAAAGCGTGGTTTCGAACCCCATTAGCATGCTTCCTTCACACCTTCTCTTACAAATCATAGGCGTTACCATGCTCCATTTTTTCAGAATCGCATCATACACTTCAACACTAGACAGTCGATCCCTTCCATTATAACCACCAAACGCATATAGTTTATGTTTTATCACAGCAACGCCTAATCGAGATCGCATCATTGACATGGGTGGTGCTATATTCCATTTTTCTGTTTTGGGATCATAATATTCTACAGTGGATAGTGAATCACCTAAAGGAAGAATATCAATTTGTCAAGATAAGGGTTTAATTACTACAGAAAATACCACAAATTTATTAATAATAATCAAACACCTTTAAGCAAACATTAAAAACTAACCATGTCTATTTAGCCCTCCAACAACAAAAATATACCCTTTCACATCACAGACACGTGGCTCAGTACGAAAACTCTGAATAAGGGCTCTCCTTTCAGGGATAAGGTGGAATGTTAAAGCTTCATCTACCAAATCTCTAGAACAATAATTGAAACAATACTTTATAAAAGTTTTTAATAAGTTCAAAGTTGTAAAGAGGCTTCAATAAAAACGTTTTTGGTAGAAAGCTGACTTTTATATACATGTATATGTATATCGTCATTTCATTGCTACGTGAAACAAACATTATTTTTTAATTCAGCTTACAATAATAAATGTAGTAGTTAATAATATTTTAACACTTTTGCTAACCTAAACTAATAAATACTGTAGGTAGAATTGCTGCTTACAATATCCATTGATGGTGTGATGTATATTACGTTATATTCATGTTAATAAATTATGTTACCGTTTTATGACAGTTGACTACGTTTCTGGTGAAAAGCAACGAAAATTAAAGCATATCACATCACATTGCTACCCGGGATCAATCAAGTTCAGACGATAAATACAAAACGAAAATGTAAATACAAAATGGCAATAGCAAATTCACTTACCTGCATTGAATGGAGTATCTAATATGTTCCTCATTTTTAACTCTATCTGTAATATATAAAGGCGACAAAAGCGGTAATCGTACTAAAGATAAAAGCTCCGGTAGGTGTTCCTTTCTCTTATCTATGTCATACTTCAACCACCGCATGCAGGCTTCAAAAACTTGCTCTTCACTGAAGATTCAAAACCAAATTTAGATTACAAGTTTTTCCAAATGTTAACATGACATACTTGTCGACTCTGAGATCATTTTTCATCAACAAATCTTTAATTTCATTAACAGGAAGGTTTAAATATTCTTCGTTTTGAGATACCTCATGAAAGTACCACTCTATGTATTTTTCAGCAGAGTCTGCTAAGGTGGATGATCCGAGAGATTCGGCAAAATGTCGAAACCCTAAAGCGTTCTGCGGGTGAATTCTAGAAAAACAATTATTTTACGTGCAATAAATTCTTTCAGCAATACAATTTACATACCTTTGCAATAAGTAATTGGCACAAGCATCTCTAACTTTATTTAGCTGGAGATATGAAGCGCCAATCATAATACTTTGGACGTTGTTTTTGTCTAACACTACTTTTCCAGTATAAGCGAAATTGACCAAAGCTTCTAGCGCTCTAAAAAAGTAACATTTTTGCTAAACTGAAACTTGATTGCAACTTCATTAGTGGTATTTTCAAGTATGTGTTTGTATTAAGTAGTAATGTAATCTTACGTAGCATCAATGCATTTGATTTCGATTTCCTTGTTCCTCGATTCAACCATATCGTTCATAAACATTGCATGAAAATAGGGAATTGCTGATGCCAGGACAATTTTATGAGCACTAAACTGTTGCCCCTCGACCTGATTGAATGAGTAAAGTCATTTCATATTAAATCAATGTAAACTTAATTTTTAAATTCATAATTCAATTAGATCATGGCTAAATCATGTTAATAAGTAGATTTTGACCTGGCATATTATACAATACATTATATTATAGTTTTCCCTGATTATCAAAAAACATCTAAGTTCCACAGTCAATTCTATGCCAGTTACCGTAAAACAGTAAATAGTTGGAACCTTGCTGATAATTGAGGCATACAAAGATACAGTAACTTTAGTAATAAATTAGAAGTGTAAGCCTTAAGATTATATTATTGAGGCATATTGGAGTACATCCCCAAGATACTACAAGGTATTTTGAAGCATTTTCAAGATATTTCAGGGTATTTTTGGTGTTTTGTAAACTTGGTCTTTGATTTAACTCATCCATACTCTTTAGATAATGTACAACTTCAAACTTACAAATTAATTGTAACTGAAGAATTAAAACAAAGGTACTTACAGGTGAAAACTAAGGAGTAAAATACAAAAATTGAGACAAAAAAAGGTGACCCATGGAACCAATTTTCTAAATATTATTATCAGATCATTGTGTGTTCATATTAAAGTGCCCCGTGTGTTATATTAGGCTATTAATTACCTAAATTATAAATCTACAACACCAACATATAAAGACTGTGTCACACCTTGTTTACAAGGAGATTGAAAATAGGTTTTCAAGGTATACTGGGTGTTATATAAGAAGTTCTACAAGTATTTTTATATTGAGTTAAAACTGGTATTTATTTGATTGTTTAGTAAAAAAGCAGCTTTTTTTTACCTTGTAAATTCCCAAACTGCTAACTTACCTTTAAAACAACATCACACAATTTTCCCTGTCTTCGTATATCAGCCATCAAAGGGAAAGCAGATGGAAATAGGTCATTTTGTTGGAAAATCAGATTTTCACTATTCATTTCTAATAGATTTCTTGGCGCTGAAACACCCTCGGTCAAATCGCATTCGGTGTCGCTATGAATATCGTATCGCAAATTCCAATCCATCGCATGAATTAATAATATTCCGATAAGGTACTTTTAAACTTTGATGGTTTGATAAGATTGTTTAAATTTAATTATCAAAATAAAAAGTTAAAATATTACACCAGCCACCCGTATCAGTAGATTTGACAGAAAATAATAAGGTTATGTGAAGAAATGGCAACATTCAGGGCGATTGATGTTTAATCAGCAGTGAAGCAGAAAGGCAACACAGCGCACGGCTCCACTACCGCTTACATATTGCATTCGTTTTTGTGCTCGCAAGCGGATCATACAGAGCTTCAGTAGTGATTATATAATCATTGAGCGTTCAGAACGCTTTTGAGCAGTTTTGTTATGAAAAGTATTTATTCAAAATTAAATTCTTTCGAAGAATAAAAAAGAATTGATAATAGCGAATTTGAATACCAAAGGAAAACAATGCTGTAGGGTGAACCCTCTAACGGCCGGTGTTAAAGATCTACGTGGGTGCGGTTTGAAACGTTACGGAGTAGCCTCACTGTATTGACTGTGTCTTAGAACGCATTAGAATATTTCTTTAATGTTTTATTATTGAAGTGCAGAAAAGCGTTGAACTAGATTTTGAAATATCTACAATTGTGTTATTGATTCTCATGAATTTGCATAGATTCTATAAATTTTCGTCTCCAAATCTAACAAGAACGTTTTAAAAAAACTTATGTGTTGTAATATAAAAGATATCTATGCCTTTTGTATTTTTAATTGATTTTATTTGGTTGTCTATTATATTTTGTGATATTATTTTATTAAGGTAGGTTTGACACAAGTAAAAATCGGATTATTTTTTGTAATACTTGATATTTTGGGTTATAAGTTGGTTACTCCATCAATTTTCATCCAAGTTTTTGTAAGCAGGGGGCAAAGTGTTAAATTGCCAAGAGTGATAAGATCCATTTCATATATCGATAGATAACGTATTAGGTAAGCTTAAATAAAACAATCTCTGCATAAAATATGTTTAAAAATGAATTTATTTATTTATTATTGTTATCATTGAAACGCAGGAAATCACAGTACAAAAAGGAGAAACGTGACAGCTACTCCTTGCCGAAGCCTAAGCTGTTGGCTAGTTGCCTGCATTTTATTGTCAACTCTTCTTGTACCAAACTAAAACACATTGCCAATATGACCAATCCTAAGAAGATATAGAGACAACAGGCGAACACGTGTAACTGACCCCCAAATTCGTTTTGGTGGATAGTCGGTAGCTTATCTCCAACTCCAATAGTGGAGAGAGCGAGAAAACAAAAATAAATAGCGTCTAAAAACGTCCAAGTATCCGTATTGGCAAAACACGCAGCCCCGAGGCCTATGTAGGAAAAAAATAGAAACACTACTAGGAAAATAGGCACTGATGGTAGGTTGGATGGTGTTGCTTCTTCTCCTGAGTGAGGTGCGCCCCCGTTTTTATCAGGCGGTCCCCAGATTAAGGGTATGCGTGATGGTGTGTCGTGTGGGAGGCATTGTCTATAAAAAAACCTAAACATATCTTTACTTGACAAGTTAATTTTAAGTAGCTCTACCCTTGGTCATTTTCATCGTTTTCTTCAACCTCCTCCAATTCTATATCAGTGGATATACCAACTATAGAAGAGTTTCTCAAAGGGCTTCCATGGCTGTGACGGTGAGTGGGACAGTTGGGATCTGCAAATATGCTGTAGATTGCTTTGCTCTCTAAAATCTACGTTGCATTTACCTGCAAGAATTTGTCGTACAGGAGTCTGTCTGCATCGTCCTCTGGTATGGCTAGCCCTGACTGTAGCTAAAATAGCTCGTTTTGGGACTTCTTGCCGATTTACATAGTGGTTGATATGATTGGTTTGGAAGGTGACATGATTTGGGGTGGAGTGGGTTGTGGCCAATTGTATGGACGCTGTATCTATAAGTAGGAAATAGAAAATGTGGTTAACATATGGTCTTAAATTTTTGGTGTCATGAGATAATCTAACGTAATGTTCAGAGGAAGAATAAGAAAAAAACTATTTATTCAGACTTGAGGATTAAAAGAATAATTATAGAATTCTATGGTGAAAGGAAACTTTGAATTGAATTGAAACTTTCTCAGGAAAGGTGGAAGAAAGCGATATGGTGCTGTTTTTAAAACATGCTAACATTTATCCAACAATACGGAAAAGAAAACTTTTTGTCCCGATCATACAAACAAATGTCCTCAGACCCTTCAGACTATTATGTCATGTAGTTAAGCGCCACATTAACCTTCGTCTACCTCATAAGAACTATTAATAACGAATATTGCTGATGAGCTCTAAAAGATATAACTAAGAAACATTTTCTGTTTTTCTGTTGAGTCTTCATTGACCTTACCTTCCTTACTCTTACAATAATAATTCTTTGTAGGCGAGCTTGGTGCCTTATGGTAACCTACAGAAGGGCACGTAAAGGGTTCCTCATTCTTATGACAGCACAATTTTGAATATCCTCTTCTCACACCATAAGCTAAGACACTGCCCAGCTCTGACAAGAGGACTAACATTAGTGGTACTCCTATGATTGCGTATATAATCGCAATAATTTTTCCTAAAGCTGTTTTTGGCGAAAGTCTTCCGTAACCTAATGAAAGAAATAACTCAAACAATTATCATAATTGTATTGAAGATGAATTACCAACTGTCGTCAGGAGAGTTACTGTATAAAGTAGTGATCCCCCAAATGTCCATTTTGGTCCAGCTAAATTGAATGTTTCATCATTTTTGGCAGTCTCCACTACAGATCTCTCGAACTTCTTCAGTTGTTCCGTTACCAGTCTGGTCCAGTTTTTCTCGTACAATACATTAAGCCGCTCTAAAACAAAAGGACTCAAATGATTGTAAAATCAATATCAGATTATTTCGTTGAAAGTTTGCAGCTTCAAGTTTACAGTCCCAAACCCATCTTGTTGCCCAGATATAGCAAAACATAATTTAACTGCCCTAGAATTGTACCGATCTCTAATGCAAGAAAGCAACTTCTCTAGGCGTTCAGAGCGGTTCTATCAGGGCTTCCGGTCCATTAGTCCTTAAGATTGTTCCAGAGATAGAAGTCTAGTTAAAATTGCATTAGCGGTATATTACCACCTATTACGAAATGCAGAAAAGTTCTCTTTTCTTTGAGCTTTGAAGTTTGTTAAGAAATTATCCTAATTAAATCTTAAATTCGCTACATGGATAATTACAAACTTAAATAACGGTTAATGTGAAGGGAGGGAGAGAGTTTTTAAAAAGATATGGTTTTAAGCATTCATTTGTTGCTCTTTCGTACTTGAAGGGTCCGTAATAATGTATTGGGTTGTGATTAAAATTTTATAATGGATTTGTTCAAAATGTTCTCATAACATTATCCAGTATGATACATATTGTTTCTGCAGCATTCAATTTCATAAAATGTAATTTTCTGTTGAGTTTGCTTTGAAGTCTGCACAATCGTTTTCATGAATTGAGATAAGGAGACCGCATATAATTTTATAAACTTAAGCCTTATAGACGTTAACTGAAAGTTTCTATTACAGATCCTACCAGGAACTGAAATATGTATACTATAGCACACTCGTGTTGTAAAATATTTATATTTCGCAAGTAGATAAATATGAAAGGAGATTATCATCGCCAAGTAAATTTGGGATGAATAAACAAAAACGAGGTTGATAAGATCAATAAATCTTTGCATTCTGAAATGAAATATTTGCTTATAAAGTAGTTGCAATTTTCATATCATAACATAAAGACAATTGAAAGTTAATCGATCCACTTATGTGAGATATTCTATACATATTGTATAATTTTATGTGCTTCCAAAAATACATCCTGAAAATTTATAAGGTAAAAATAATTAAACTTGTGGAATTTACTTAGTTTGAATACACATGAGCCTTAGTTAACTGACGTCATTACCTACCGTGCCAGTAGGTTTAGAAAAACAACGTAATAGGTATCTCTTTTTGTCGTTTATTATAGTTATTAATCTTTCTTTTAGCTTATCTGTCGTAGGCAAGCAAAATGATATTGTTAGGGTATGTTATGCTGTATTTTATGGTAAGCTATTAAAATATTCAAATATTGCAAATGTATATTACCAATCTAATTTCGATAATCAGTAGATATTAATGAGAGACCCATTCCATAGGGTGGCACAAATCAGATCTAGCAATGAGGATTTTTAAACTACTTGAAATTCGAATTTTTTTAAAATTAGTTTTAACATCATCACAGACGTGTGTGACGATCAATCATAGTTAAAATCTACATAAACTACATCGGTAGCGCCTAAAAATGTTTAAAAAGAAATTCAGCAATTGTTCCCCTTTAAAATTAATTAAAAAAAACTCAAATTTCAAGTAGTTTTAAAATCCTTATTGCTTTTCAATGGTTCGCTTTTTATTAATGTCCTAATATTAGGTGTACAACTTTGCTTCCGCCGTTTTTGAATAGATGTATGTAGCGGTAAGTAATGATCGAAATAAATAACCCCATGTGGGCATGCAGGAGCCTTGGGCACCTGTTAACATAACCTCATAAAAATATTAGTCTATTTGTGTCTTCATCATAAAGTTATTCGCAATTGAAAATGTCAGTGTACGAGCCAAATTCTCGTCATTTGCGGGAGGTTTTACTTTTCTGCTTCAATATGAAGAAATCTGCTGCTGAGGCTCATCGAATGCTCTCAGATACTTATGGGGAAGCCACTATTAGTGAAAGGACATGTCGTGAGTGGTTTCAGCGCTTCAAGAACGGTGATTTTCACGTCGAAGACCAACATAGCGGTGGAAGAAAGAAGGTTTTCCAAGATGCGAACTTGGAAGCATTACTTGACGAAGACTCGTGTCAAAGTCAACAAGAATTGGCACAATCATTGGGAGTGACTCAACAAACAATCTCAAAACGCCTCAAAGACATGGGAATGATTCAGAAGCAAGGATATTGGGTGCCGTACGAGTTGAAACCAAGAGATATTGACAGGCGTCTGTTCGCTTGTGAACAGTTGCTTGCAAGGCAAAGACGGAAGGGATTTCTGCATCGTATTGTGACTGGGGACGAGAAATGGGTTCATTACGATAATCCCAAACGCAAAAAGACTTGGGGATATCCCGGCCATGCTTCCACGTCGACGGCCAAACCGTCTATTCATGGTTCCAAAATCATGCTCTGTATTTGGTGGGATCAACTCGGCGTAATATATTATGAGCTGTTACAACCAACTGAAACAATCACAGGTGCTCTTTATCGAACCCAATTAATGCGTTTGAGCCGAGCATTGAAAAAGAAACGGCTGCAATACAACGAGAGACATGATAAAGTGATTTTACAGCACGATAATGCTCGACCCCATGTTGCGCAAGTGGTCAAGAAATACTTGGAAACATTGAAATGGGAAGTCCTACCCCACCCGCCATATTCTCCTGACCTAGCTCCTTCTGATTATCACTTGTTTCGATCCATGGCACATGGGCTAGCTGACCAACACTTCCGGTCTTATGAAGAAGTAAGAAATTGGATAGAATCGTGGATCGCTTCAAAAGATGTCCAATTTTTTCAACACGGGATTCGTATGCTGCCCGAAAGATGGGAGAAAGTAGTGGCCAGCGATGGACAATACTTTGGATCCTAAAGGTATAATTAGTTTTTTACAATAAAATCGCGAAATTCGGAAAAAAAACGGCGGAAGCAAAGTTGTACACCTAATAGGAAACTCTAATAATAGAGACTAAAACCCTAACTAATAGGAAGAAAAAGGAAATTCGAGCAGAGGGGCCGAAGAAATCAAGAAAATCTTTTCCACGAAATATTAATTTGCCTATTTATGAATATGTATATGTGAATTAATTTAGGAAATAATCAGATATAATATAATAATGAACCAATCCCTCTTTCACGTTATCACCCTTTATTACAACGTTCACGAAAGGACATCTCAAACTAGTCCCACGACCTGTGATACTGATGGAAAAAATGGGAAGCTAGAACGAGTAATCAGTATTACCAGTGCTATCTTGCTCTTTGGAACTACCATGTGTGTTGCTAAATTGGCCTGCTGGAGAGCAATATAGTCCCGAAAGTACAACTTGTGTTTTGTAAATTAGTAAAGTGAAATTAAGAAAAATGTAGTAAAATTTCTCACTACATGTTCCTATGCCGAGGATAACCGTTTATCAAAGACAAGTTTCCATGCGAATTACCTGTCTCCATCATATTTCCACAAACACAGGAAGCCCAATTAAAGTTGAATCTCAAAGAAGCCTAAATTCAAACGTTTCCTCCAGGGAAATTAATTTTGTATGCTGGAGGTGCATGAACTGTTTTAGTTAACGGTTCCATAGTTTTCTTTTCAAAGTCTTTATGCTCTATAGCTTATAGATAAATAAGTAGAATGGAAATCTCAAGATGTTCAGAGGGCGCTGAATTTCCCTTAGGAGCGTATTTTAGTTTGCACCGCTTGAGAAGCAAAAACGAGGAAATAACGTTCGAAATCATGTTTTGCTTAAACAATAAGATTTTTACCTTATAAAACAAAGTTGAAACTTTTCAAAATCAAAAGCCATCTTAAATACGTATTCCCAATTTTATAAAATTCTTTCATGCAAACTCTCCCGTGGATCTAAACTTGCCGGTGGCACAGACGGTGGCATTTCGGATGAAAAAGTTAAATCGTCGTTCAGATGTTCAATTTGAGACGTCAATTTACTTGTGCGAATATTGGTTCGTTCGTTTTTACCTGTGGGGGATCGAAATTCGATATAAAATAATCTTGAATCCGTTGATAAAGAAGAATTTTTTGAGTCAACTGTTACTATTAATTCTTTTTTCAATTTTACAAATCCGTCTGTTACCGAGGTTACGGTTGTTGTTTAGTAATGAAGTACCTGATTTTTAATGTAGTACAAGTGAATGGAATTCGCTATGAAATATTTTCCGAGCTATCCATTTTCAAAAACGGAGCTTAAAATAGCAGTATTCAAAGCTATTGTTGGGTAGTTTATTTGCAATAAAGGCAAACACGTAAAACTTTTCAAACACTGTTAACGTGAAATAAAATAGAAATTTAATATGATTATCCTGTACGAAATGTGTGTATTTATTGCAAGCGCCCTAAAAAATTATTGCTCACTAATCCACTCAATTTTATGTGGCAATATCGATGCAAATACTAATATGCAATTGTTAAAACATAAATTGGATTTTTTTTATTAGATTTCAAATTCGACCATTTCGATACAAATAGTAAAAAGGAAGTTTGAACACTACGCACATTTTTAAATGTAATAATATTTATACGTAACGGATGCTCATTAGAAAAAAACCTCGCAGTAACTATAATGTTCTAATTATTATTTACAATTGTCGGTAGGCACCTCATATGATAAGTTGTTCCAGCTTTCTTTTTTCTATGTTTACAGCACACGTGTCTTATTGGATTCCACGTAACACATTCGTTACAAAGTTAAAAGATGCAGCTGATGATAAACCTGGTAACGTTGTTGTCTACTGAAGCTTTTACTTGATGTAAAGTGGGTGCATAGGTTAAAGTTGTGGTAAATTGTATGCGTAGGGCATAATTTCACGTAGTACCGATTCTGTATACATTCATACATTGTATATCGGCACCATAAATTACTCAGTGATATTTATTCTGGATATAATCGTAAAAACGTAGTTATCTTCCATTTTCAAACGTTTTTACCTGCAAATAAAATTTGACGAAACGACCCCGAAATCTCAAATAATATGCCAGGCATCTTTCTCATACAAATCAGAACGACGGAAGCAGTTATGTAAATCATCTCTTAGAAAAAGTTGAAAAAATGACGATGGAATATTACGGAAGAGATGCGGAGTTTAAGATGCGTTCCCGGCGAAAGCGATTTAGGGATCTCGATAAGCAGTGGCGTACCTTCAAAGAAAATAGAGACGTTGCCAGTATTGTGTTTATAAAAGGTTAACTAGCAGTGTAATACTGCAGGCATACGTAGCCTCAAAGGCTTATCTGTAGGGACGTCGAAATATGTTTAGTAGCTGCATAACCGTTATCTAAAATGACAAAATTTGTCCCAAGGCATGCCGCTAGTCTAAAGATTGCTCTGCAAAGGCAAATCCCTGAGAAGATAGGAAGCTTTGTTGCAAAACGCCTGTAGGCATTTCTGATTTGAAATATGCAATCTTCTTATTCAAAGAAAATATATATTTTTTAACATGTCGTTTGGGGCTGCGCCAATGCGTCGAGAATTACCATAATAAACTCCTATAATGGCGCCGTATATTTACGTGTGGGAGAGCTGACATTAAAAAAATAGAATGGAAAAACTGAAGTAAAACTGAGGTGAGCATTTTTTTAAATCGACATATTCAGGATGATACGGTTTCAATTATTGTCGAATAATTGGACAATGTACTACTCGTAAAAATTTTGTCCTTTACGGGTTTTATTGAAAAATTGCGAAATTGAAATATGAAATTAAGGAATAAAGATTGTTTGCCTGGAATTATTTTATCGACAAGATTTATTACTTTAGATAACAATTTTTCATCCGCCATCCCATATAATGCATAATGTAAAATCTATAGTATTAGGAAAACGAGTTTTAAGTGCGCTCCTCACTAAACCAACTAATTAAACTTTTTAACAATTAAATCTTCTCATATCTACATAGTAGATATTAAAGTATTTCGACCCGTCAAACGTTTTCATAACTTTAAACTGGAATGCAAAGTTTGCCTCCTTGAGAAGAACAAAATAACTAATGCCAGCAAAAAAACTTAAATTGTCTCGAGGAGACACAAGTTTGAAGTTGAAACCAATTTCGAGTTTGATGACTTATACGTTTGGGAGATCAACAGTCAAAGTTGGCAAATTTGTTCTTAAACGTATGAGAGTTCGTATGGAGTTGCTTGTTAGGTGAAATTGAATACGAATCTCAGGCTTGCAACATATTGTAGAAATTCTTCATGTGAGAAGACTTTAATAGAAATGTTTGAATTTTCAAGAAATTTACCATTGCATAGTTAGTTTATCGTTATCAGATTCTGCAGTGAGAAAAAGGAATGAACTTTTTTAATAAAACAGGTCAAGTTCGATAAAATTTCATCTTGTTCGAGCAGAAATACCCAAATGTTATCTATACTTACTGAACAAGAGGCTTTACATCGGTTTTTACAAAGTGAATTATACAGGGTGTCCGAGGAACATTGGTACTAATAAGGATAGCGTACTAGCGGATAACAAATTGAAAAACATTTAGAAAACCGATAGAAATATGAGTTCTTTTGTAGAATCCCTTTTAACGTAAAATAGTTAAAAGTATCAGAATTCGTAAAAATTTTCATTTTATCAGCACTGATTAAAAAGTTATTTCGATTTTTTATGTCTCGGTGGATTTATTAGCTAGTCTGAAGGAGATATTTTTAATTAATTTATTATATCCAAAGCCCGCTCTTAGGAACAATTTTATGCTTGTAAATGAAAAGCTGTGAAATTTATTGCCAACTCACCAAATAAGATTTTTTTTTGATATCCTATAGAAATAAGCAACGTTTGTACTTTTGTGCAAGGTTAGCTGAATCGTTTTATATTCTTAACTTCTAGTACCCAATATTAATTTATACCATTATTTCTGGGAGACTCTGTACATCTGTACCTTTTGTAAGGTCTTTTGCAACAAGGGGGTAGAAACTGTCAGAAATATGTGAAGTATACCGATCAGGACATCTTGCACATCACATTTCTCCTTTTTGATAGACAGTTAATGTATACGCTGGATATTTATAATTTAAAGTTCTGGTGGTGTATAGACTTTGAAGCGTGTGCCTCTTGAACAATGTTTATTTTTAAAGAAGAAAAATATGTACTCTTGAATATACAGTACATTTTTCGTTGTTATACACATGGAGTTTTAGTGAGTGCAAGCAATAGGCAATTAGGCGGTTAATAAGTGCGAGAGAGACAGGCTGCCGTTTCCCCTTCCATCGTCAACGATCGGCTAGTGTCGTTGATTCGCAAGCAGTACTTTGCCTTAATCCGAGGATGGATCATATTACAAAAAGGGTTTGTTTTTCAATCAATTCTATAAACATTTTTTTTATAAACAAATTTTCTTGTAGTTACGGTTTTTAATCTAAAACATTTTAATTTATTATAAAACGGAATGTATATGCGTAATTTGCGTCATTGGAAATGACGTAGAATTACATCCACCTTACGATTAAGGCATACCGTTTACAAGTTAACAACGCTAGCCGATCCTTAACGATGGAAGGGGAAACGGCAGCCTGTCTCTCTCGCACTTATTAACCGCCTAATTGCCTATTGCTTGCACTCACTAAAACTCCATGTGCATAGCAGTGAAAAAAGTACTGTATATTGCTGTAAAGGTTAAATTCCCAATTTTCTTGAATTTTCTTTTCCAAGTTTCTCTGAATTCTAGGGTTAAAGTTTAGATGATTCTTAACACCCTCTTTTGACAAATAAATACTTTTAGTGTATACTTATTGCGTTCTACAAGTTCTTCGCGGCATGGAAAGTACTAGGTTGTTCGGAAAGTAATTTCGTTTTTTTATGTGAAAATGAATGACAGTTTTCGTATAATAAACAAATGCTTTATTAAATTATATATTGGCCGTTCTGGTCCAACACCTTTTGCCATCTTTCTGGTAGTAGCATAATTCCACGCTCATAAAATTTTTTGTCTTTGCTGGCAAAAAACTGATCGAGGTGGTTTTTGACCTCATCATTTGAGATGAAAGTTTTACCGTCTAAAAAATTTTGGAGTGACCGGAACAAATAATAATCCGATGGTGCCAGGTCTGGAGAATATGGTGGGTGTGGCATTGTGTCCCATTCAAGCTGTAAAAGCTTTTGGCGAGTGACCAAACTTGTGTGAGGTCTCGCGTTGTCTTGGTGAAACACTACACCTTTTCTGTTGATTAGTTCGGGTCTTTTCTGTTGAAGTGCATCCTTCAGTTTGTCCAGCTGCTGGCAGTAGACTTCCGAATTAATCGTTGTGTTATCCGGTAAAAGCTCAAAAAAAACGATTCCTTTAAAATCCCACCAAACAGACAGCATCACCTTTTTTTGGTGAATATCGGCTTTGGAAATGGTTTGAGTCGATTCATCTTTTTTGCTCCATGACCTCTTGCGTTTGACGTTGTTGTATACAACCCATTTTTCGTCCCCAGTAATGATGCGCTTCAAAAACGGATCATTTTTGTCACGTTTGAGAAGCGAATCGCAGACGTCAATGCGGCGACACAGATTTCTCTCTGTGAGAACATGGGGAACCCATATATCGAGCTTCGAGGATAATCCCAGGCCTTTCAAGTGGTCATAAACTGTTGAATTCGATAAATTTAACTTCAATCCGATCTCACGTGTTGTTATTCGACGGTTCGCATCAACTAATGCCTTTATGGCGTCTTTATCAGCTTCAACCGGCCTTCCCGAACGTGGTGCATCTTCGACATCAAAATTGCCAGATCGAAATTTAGAGAACCAGTTCTGACACTGGCGTACTGTCAACACACCTTCTCCATACACATCGGTCAATTTCTTTCTGGCTTGAACAGCATTTTTACCCTTTCTGTAGTAAAACAGTAGGATATGTCGAAAATGCTGCTTATCGCTCTCCATATTTAAAAGGGCACCAACCAAAAACTACTGCGTAGAATTAATTGAAATGTTTCACACACAAGCCTTGTTATATGAGCTCTCAAAGCATATAAAAATTATATGGCTTAAGTGTGAGGTTAAGTGCAAAAAAATACCATTAAATCCTCTGTCGGGAAAAAACGAAATTACTTTCCGAACAACCTAATAGAATTTAAATGCGTGATAAAAAAACATATATTTTTGACCGCCTTTTATGAAAATAGCAGAACGTTAAGTCGTTATCATTATACAGAGAACAAGAATAATTTTATAAAAGCACTTTGCACATTCATTAACAAAAAATATTGAATAGCACATTGTAATGGGGTTCTATCGACACTAATTGGACAATTAAAGTCAATCGTTTTAGTACAATTATTAATGGCCAAACTTTCTAGCACAATAAATCCTCATGAAGCTATCTCTAGCGGCTAATGCCAGAAGGCAAAATTTAATATTTAACAACGATTCCCATAGAGCCGCCTCACGACTTTTTGTTAAGATTTAATCAAGGCGAGAGCTGCTCAGTAATCTGGCTGAGATTTAATTCTCGGTCTAAAATATTCCTAATTGCTTTGGATCGACGAAGGAATGAGGCCTTAAGAGAAACTGAGGGTTCTAGAGATAAGACCAGTTGAATCGATTTAAAATGTTAAAAAGCTTGTATTTGCATACTGTTTAGTTAGTTGAAAGAAATCTACAGAAACATTTTTAAGGTTTAACTGAACATAGATCTTGAAATTTGATTCAACACTTTTAGGTAATAGTAGCATTGCAGATGTTAGGAATTGCAGAAATTGCACCTCAAACACAAATCCAAAGGATGATTGATGTTCTGTTAAACTAATCCTACCAATGTGGGCCATTAATTAGTCCTAGAATACTCAACTACAGCTCACCATACAAATTGGAGTTAATAGCTAGAGCGTGATTAATGCAGAAAAAACTATTTGCAAGAGTATCATCAAACTATGGGGTGTTAACTTTCAGACTTCCAATTAGGCCAAATAATAGTGATTTATGACGCTCTATTGTAGTGGTTTTAAACGCGAAATAAAAACGGAAACAAAATGTTATGCGCTGCTACGTGGGTATCATTAATAAAAAACTGAATGTTTAAACCCAAAAGCAAAGCATGTATTTCCCCTCCGCAAATACATCTCGTTTTTGATGATTTATGACATAAAATGGTTACGCATATCGGTTCTGGAATTTTTGAAACAAAATAGTTATATGTCTGATATTTAAAATGTAACGCAATTGAATTCGATGAATTTTTCATTTAAATAAAGCCTAATAGATTCCCATCGAAAGCCATGTCGAAAAATATGAATTTCGACGTATTGGTGTGGCCACCACCGCGCAGTGGCATGAAGTAATTAGGATTGACTGATTTATGTACATATGTATATGTATTACTTCTCATGCTAAAATTCAGTGAATAATTTTTGAAAGCAGAAGAAATTATGGGTATATTACAGTAAAGTAACATTTCGAATGTTAAAACGTAAAATTTTAACCAGGAGACGTTTTGAGCATCATTTGTCTTGCATATCTTCATATAAATGGGACAGACAGTCGTCGGGCAGATAACAATTTCATATTTTAACGCTGCTATGTGCATATCCGGATTACATGTTTTACTTGATTTTTGTGAAATGTGAGGACATGAGCTGTGCAGGCCGGAGATTTCAATGGTTTAAGCTTGGAAAAGAGAAGACTGAGATCACACTGTTTTATACGCTAAGCGCATAAAGCTCTCTGTTAAATTGAATTCAAGGTAATTGGGGATAGTAATAAGTAAGTAATAAGTTATCTAGCAGGTATGTATATTCGGTAACAAAACATTTCTGAGTTTTGAATCTTATTAAAACTCGATGGATGCCACTAAGTTTAATTAAGATTATTGATAAAATAAAGTAGCATTCAGGCACTGTTTTTTTAAATTCTCTTTCGGATCATCATTTTAAGTCTTAATAGTGAAATGGCAGTTACAGCTGGATTATCTGGATTCTGTTGTGTATATTCTATTTTGCTGACCGATAAAGTTGCAACTTAGAAATGTTGTAGGTTGTTAGACGAAACTGAGGAGAAAAATAATTTTCCTTCAACGTTGAGGATTTTATTATGTTGTGGAAGTTAATTTGAGTGAAATATTGTTGTAACGCCATATGACAAGTGTAACGTGGAAATATCGTTTTGAGTGGAACAGGAGATATTTTTTACATGTCATGGAGGCTCAGTTTGGGCATCATTTATAACGTAAACAGGTAAGGACATTCTATTTTTCATCAGCTCATAGCCTAATAAATTTTATGTGTAGGTGGTGAACAACATTTCAATAAACGTTTGAAACGTCTGAAATGTCGTTAGAACAAAAGAAAAGAAAATACGCTCTAACTAATTACGATATGCTCAAAATATTATACATTGAAGTTGGAAGAATAATCAATGTTAAATCTGAACCACATATGATGATTATGAGAATTTCATATCCTTATTAACTTAGAGAGGAAGAGAGAGAGACTTATTAAATCCTGGAAGATCAGTTTTGATATCATTTATAACGTAAGCACTTGTGCAGCAAATTCATTATTAATAATTTTATGCGAAGTCAATGACATTTTATTACAAATGTTACACTTCTGATGGATTTGTTGATAAGTGAGGTTTCTCACACTTTGAAAGACTTAACAAATTTTATTTAAATACAAATATGACAATAAGTACCACACAACTCGCTTAACCAACACGTTGAGTTTGTAAACACTTCTCATCCCAAATGAGTAAAGTATTTTTGGGTCATAGGTTTAAAGTCTTATAAAATTTTAAAAGGAATAGATATTTAATTACGTCTTGCGCTATATACATTTTCATGTCAATTTAATTAAATTTTTGCTGAAGTAATCAGCTTCCCTTAAGTGTCTTCCAATAGCGTTATACACTTCGTTAAAAAAGTTTTTGCCTCATTCCAACGTGAAAATATGCAGATGAGGTGAATATCTAGAAACAGATTTAGGCGTTTTTTAATTGGCATTGCGCTGGCTTCACTTCTTTTTCCAACAATTCTCTTAGTACACATAGCTTGTCATCTGAGTGTTGATCTTCCAATAATTTTTCTTTTGTGATACCTCAAGTTTTTCGTAATGCGTCCAACACGAATTTGAAAACTCCAACGTGTATATCATTCTCCTGTTACACAGATTTAAGGAGAGAATTCCTTATTTGGAGCTAAAACATTCCTCAATGCGGTGTGTCGTTCATACACATTCTGCACTAGATTAAATTTATGAATCTTCCAAGACCAATTTGCTCAAAACCCTGTTTTACTGTAGATTTTGAGGTAGTTTATCGTCCCGTGATATAGCACATTTCCTAATTGCAATCTAACTAATAACTTAAACATATTATTGCATTAACGCATAAATTATGAGGATGATAAGTACTGATGTATCTTTTTTCAGAATTGAAGTAAAATGCATTTTTCAGAAAGCGAATTAAGCTAAAGTGAATGGAATCCATAGGCCTGTAAACTACAGACGTGTTTCCACGAAGGGTAACACAATTTACTTGATGAACAAGGTTTGACGTACATGGTGTTGTTCCTCGATATTATAACCTTGCGTGTATGTCTGTAACGAGATTAGTTGCGCTACTCATTTCCTTCTTTCAGCTATAATCTTGTAAGATATAATTTGATACATCAAGCAAAAGATTAATATGGTATTATTGGAATACCTAATAGGGACTTTTTACTTTAAAAGCACCGAAGAGCAACTAATGGGGTTTTCAAGCCAACCTCAGCGCTTTCGAAATTAAAGATTTAAATATTTCCATTATTCAGTCACCATCGAATTCCTTAAGCGAATCTAATGCTGCGTTATTCCACTTGATGCCAGACCAAGAGATATTCCGGGCGTACAAAAATCCGGGCTTGTCATAAATCAACCAGAAAAGAACGAATAGAGGCGGTGGATGAAAAATTTACAATTCGCTGATTCAACAAGTGTTTCCATTTTTGTTTCGGAAATATGCATTATTTTCGAATAAATTTCATCCAAGCAAAGAAGCATCTGAATAAAGAGCAACAATTTTTCTCAATTATTCAACAACTTCTTGAAAATTGTACTGTAAATTAAGAGAATTATACACAATAAAGACGTAACTAGGTATCACTGCTGCTTTCAAACTTCGAGGTAACTGAAATGGAAGGCATTCGTTAGAAATAAAAATGAAAAGAAATTGATGCAACTATGACAGAAATAAACTTACGGAATTAGTTCGAAAAACCTTATGTTACTTACTAAAAACAATGTTCCTAAATACAAGATAAAATTGTAATTTTTTATCAAGACAACCCAAAAATCTATGTAATAGCATTATAAACGATTATTTTATTCAAAGTGAAATTTAAAATCGAAGAAAAACGATCAAAACCTTTACGTCTTGATTTCTTTTTTAATTTGGTGTTTCATATTTGAGAAATCACCATTAAACAAATTTTTTAATTCCGGTACTGAAATTCTTTAACGTTTGTTTCTGCTTTTGTCTATTTGATACAATATCAAAAAACAAATTACGTATACATATACCATTAAGGTCCCCAAAAGGGTGACAGTCACAAGTTCGGTTAAATTAGGAAAAGTTGCACATTCTGACACTTGTTAAGAACTCAATTTGAGGGTAAATTTATGTCATGGTTTCTGATACATTCCGAAAAAAGTGAAAAAAAATTTCTTCGAATCGGGCACTTTTTGTTAAGCAAGAATAAAAATGTATTCTAGCTATTTCTTTAGATAATTACACATACCCCTAACATGTTACTATAGATGTGATGTGATACTGCTTCGCGCATCTGATATTATTTTTTTTTCGAGAAATTAAATATCAACAGCCAAATGACATTTTATTTTCCACGATTGAATCTTTAAAAAATAACATAAAAACGATTTTTTGATGAAATTGAAAACGCGTCCGTCTAGTCGGGTCCAAGAAGTCATCACATTAATTAAGCTAGAATGGCAAAATTTAATCCCGTTAAGAAATCCAATTTAATGCAGTTTCCTCAAAGGGCATATTGGATTTGCGAAAATAAAAGAAACTAGGATAAACTTTAATAACTCCGTCGAAGGGATTTCGTTCGCTCGTGACGTAGAACTCGCTCTCTTTAACAGGAAAGTTACTATTCCTGCTGCCTGATTTGAGGAATATGTTGCCTTTGTATTGTCATATTGCGAGTACCAATTTTGTCAATATTCTTTTCACAACCAAAGAACTCGCGAATATTTATCAAAATACACTGTTTACATCGTTTACCCCCACAAGCCGAAAATTCTCCAGGAAGTTGTTGGTTCCCCTCCACAAGACGCTAATCGTTTTACTCTGTGTCATTATTTAGCAACACAATTAGGATACGTTTTGCCATTCCCTGAAGGGACCTTCCGAAGCTGTTTTTGCCGAACTCTAATCACTCCCATGGCGAGAAGTTCGGGTAGATACTTACTTAGCAGTAAAACATATTTTGACGATTTCCGTCCTCCTCGGATTCGAGCTAAATTAAATTTGCATGTCATCGGACCAGCCCTCATCTGTTTAAAGCCCGTAATTATACATCTAAATTTTTTAGAAGTGTCTAAGAAAATTGCTTTCAATAAAATTCTTTTAAAAATCTGACCACAAGGTATTGTTGGCAACTAAGTTCCCGCTGTTTTCTTAAATTTGAATATTCCACATTAATAAATGTTTTAAATCATTCAAAAAAGAATGTTTTGTTCTACGAGAATTTATGTTTTGTTTTCTTTTGTTCGTGTTAATTTATGTTAATTTTTAAATCGTTAAAATGGAATGTCAAATTGAGAAAAATGAGTATTTTCAACACCTCCTTCTTTTTGCTTTTAATCAAGGGTTTCATCAAGATTTAAAAAAGCTGTTTCGCGACATTTATGTTGTATATGGAAAGAATACCATAACTGGAAAAACCGCTCGTGATTGGTATGCCAAGTTCAAAAATGAAAATTTTAACCTCTAAGACGCATTTTGTTCTGGTCGTCCAGTTGGTTCGACGAAGAGCAATAAAACCAATTTTTGCACAAAAATTTGTGTCAAACCATAAGGGAATTGGTAAAGAAAATGGAATGCTCTTACACTGCTATAAAGAAGCATCTTCAGTGGATACATTTTTTAAAAATTTAAAAAACTCCGGGAATTTAGTTGCCAACCCAATATTTTAAAAAGTATTTGGCCTCTTCATTTTACTACTACTAATACCTACCAGGTTCAGTTTTATAGCCACGAAAGAAGTTTTTGAGTTTCATGCCAAAGATATGTTTAAGATAAAACTATAAAACCATTTGTAAATGGGTTCCATTCACAACGATCTTTACAGAAATTTACATTGAATGTTAGAATAACGTACGTTTAACTAACTGTTTAACTTTGGAATAATTATTAGCTAATAGTTGTGAAGAGCAAAGTTCACTGGAAAAGGTTTTATTAACGGACTTTTCTTAAGCTGTAAACTAAGTTTGCTATTTGTAAAAGGCTCGCAAAAGGAACAAAACTCACTGGTGTATAAAGTTCTCGTCTGGAAACCGTGAAGAATGGTATAATCAATTTATAACTCCAGTTTCTCAATGTGACGCAAACAATGACCAGCACTTTAAAGTTCACTACGGCCTAATAACACAAAAGTGTGAAAATCCATAACGAAAGTTGCAAGTGTTAGTTCAACTTCAGATCATCACTTGTGCCTTTGACAGAACCTTTTATCGCAGCTTTAATTTCTGCTGGAATAAAAATTCAAGATAAATTATATCCCCCAAGTTGAAGCTTCGATTTATCACATCGCTCTTGTCGATTTCTTAATTTTCCTCCTTTGAAATTGATTTCAGCACGCATCAAATAATTTCATATTAAAAATTAATGATTCAACAAAGCATATTCGTGCGAAATTGAGTTATTGCGAAAACCTCGTGGCTCACACGTTTCTGGGGGTGGAAATTTTCCACTCCAAAAACCTCCCTCTGCGAAAATTTTCACTTCGGTTGGTTTCACACTCGGTAAACGTAAATGTGTTTTTTTGGTTGTGCGACCTGTAAGAATGTGTCTTGACTCATGTGAAAAATTGCTATCTCAATAGGACTATTACCAAGTCGCGAGTTGCAACATGGATAATTTGAATAAAAATGCGATATGTTGAGTATTTGCTGATCATAGTGATAATAAATGTTGAGGTCAATCGTGCATGTGCCTACATGTATTTTAGCTTGACTAATCTATTTAATTATACCTACTCCATTGAATGACCAAACTTGAGCCAAAAATCCTTAATAGGTCAGCTAGATTCACTTGACCTGACTCTACTCGAGTTCCAACTCCTCTAATACCGCACATACATGGGTTTAATTGCCCATTTGAAACATAGATTACAAATGAGCAGCAGTAAAGGGCGAAGTAACATCCGACCAAGTCCGTTATTAGATCGTTTACGTCAAGACACGAAACACAAAAGCGATTATTCATTTCTGACCAACAATGGTTACTGTCGAAATGAAATTAACCCCCATAATGAAGGCGATAAAAGGCATTATACGGTTTATTAAAGTGGACGACACTGGAGCCAATTCCAGACTGGATTTTGGGCAATTTATCGAGACCTTTTGTATGTTGGTTACGTCCCCCAAGTAATCCGTCCGGAGTTGTTGTTAGACAATGGACGCATTAGATGACAAAACCTTATTGGGTGCCGTTGATGGAATTGGAGTATTTTATGCCTCGGGCTGATTAATGGCGCACGGGTTTGGGATCAATCACGTTGTTTTTAGTTCTTTAAGAGGACAGCTACTTTGCAAACTTTAAAATGGTGTTCACTGACAGCCTGCGGCTTATGAACGGGCACTCAGCATTTATCAGCAAATCTGGATACGGCTTTTACTGGCTTTGTATGCATAGGTCCCGAAATAGAAAAGCCGCAAAAAAATATTGAAAAATCCTGAAAAATAGCAATCTCGTCCCTTGGCAGTGCTGAAATACGACTGCCCTTACCGTCCCAACTCGCTTGTAAATAAAATTTTTGTTTGCCTTCCTTTGCCATAGTGCCTTGGGTGGTGCTTTATTCAACAAGTTTCCCGGGGGATACTGAAAATAATATAGCCTCGTTTCCGATATCAACTTGTTAAACGTGGGAATTTATTTTAGTGTACCTTTTGGGACACATTTCGATGTGTCGTAACATATCAATGGCTCTGGATGATTGATTACATCAAGAATGATCGATCCATACCAACTATTCAAAAGTTATATGAATTTTCTTATTATCAACAGCATGATTCCATGATTCAAACAGCATTTAAACTCTAATGTCACTATTGAAAGAGTCTTCAGGATTTATTTTGTGTCTTGGTGTTTCCCAACAAGTACCGTACGCAGCTGCAGTCAGCTGTGTTTTTCACTGCCACCTGCGTGCAGTTGCGTGCAGATGATAATTATTCAATTTTGACTTTCTCGGTGGAAACATAAAATGTGGACTGTGCAAAGGGTAGACTCCCTTCCAACTCTTCTGAAATTAAGTTTACATAATTTTTGAAGCAAAAAATGAATAGAGGGCTAAAAAACAAGGATTCGCAAATTTTCATGAAATTCGATCGGTAACTGTGGTCACAATTTAATATAATCGATTTTTTTCACCTTATTTTCGATGATTCCAGCTCCTAAAGGGTGCATTTTAGGACAAAGGTTTGTAGGAAGAAACAGTCTTATTTTAATGTCAAAAATACTCTTCAAATATTTGCACTCAATTTTGAATCACTCTCTACTTTTTTTTCAATATACGTAATAGATTAATAGTCTTATTAATAATAAATCGAGGAGTGTTTTTTAAAAGGGCTGCATGGTATTTATAATAGGGGAAAAGTACAACACGTCGAACTAAATAAATTAATAAAAAGCATTATTGTTCTTTTTGTTTCTAGCCTGTCACCCCCAACGAGAACGCCTAGGGCTCCTAAACGATTTCCTTAGAACCTCGTGTGATTTTCCCTTTTTCGCTTTACGATCTCTTGGGAAATATATTCGCATTTTCGCAAAATTTGTCCTAATAACTCTCTATTCGATTGGGTCGGGTGTCAAACGAACTTTCTTTATATACGAGTACATTCGGAAGTTACATTTGGGATTTTCGAGATGTATGGCGAATATGTCCTCTTGATCGGGCATAAAAAGTGTATTAGTTTTATAACGGTTTTAAATTTATAGGTCAAGATGGCGACATTGGGAACTTGGTCAAAACGTAGAGAGTTATATCGTTGTTTTTGTTCGATGAAAAATATGATTCGAATAAATTGTCCTAACAAATTTATAGTCAATTTAGGAATTCTTAGTTTCTAAAAATAAATGTATTCATAAAAATTTTACCTTTCAAAAAGTCATCACATTCAGAACAATAATTGGAAAATAATCCTTCACGACAAATTCTTCCACCTTCATTATCTCTTGTTAAATAAATATGCATCGATTTGTATCGAAAATTAAGGCCAATAATGGCATTTTTAGTAAAATTTCATTATGATCGATATATAGTAAACACGCGTTGTATACACACAATATCAGACGTATTTTTTAGGGAGATTATAAATCTTACTTTTGTGTATTTGAAATTAATTTATTTTAAAAATTGTCTTTTCCTCAGAAAATAGTAGTAAGTATAGGAAATACGAGTTTCAATATTGTATATCAGATGAGTAAGTCAATAATAATTTGAATTAGGTGCGTGACGCTATAACTTTAAAAACAAAAACAAGTCAAAAAGGTTTTCTATTTTATTAAGGTCCAGAAACGATAACACAAAACCGGTTAAATATGAATAGTAGCCTATAAATGTAATATCTGGGGTAATTGTGCGCTATTACCACTATAATACTATGTTAACTGGTAGTTTATTGCTTCAATGCCTTAAAAGGGCTTGCAATTTCATTTATGATAACAATAACTTAAGCTAGGAAAGAACTTTCACAAAGAATTCGTAATTGTGGTCAACTTCGAATTTTATGAATCACGTACGTGTGTACACAATAGTGTTATCTGGTCTCAGAAATGAGAATTTTCAGAAAGGAAACCTGGTTAGTTATAAATTATAGGTAATTAGTTTTAAAAGTCAACCTAAATAATAATCATTTCAAATATTAGTCTTATTAAATACAGACAATATTTGATTATACGACCAACCTGATGTTTTGAAAAAAAAACATATTTCACCGGGATATTTACGTAGGTATCCGGCTAATTTTCCATAAATGTGAATTCGAGGCAAATGCTACTATAGTTCATTGCACGTGTTGGAAATCAATAAGTCATGATTAACCGTGTATGTAACGAGCTGCCCAGACTGCGTATACTGTATACTCGTTTCCAAATATTTTAACTATAAAGTGTTAAAAAAATACGAAGAATGTTTCAATAATAAATTGAGTCATGAACATTATTAAATATATTCCATATATCTGGATCATGGATACACACCATCAGTGCTGTTCATGCAAGTGACCACATTCTCGCCCGGTAACATAAAAGCACAAACCACTTTTCATGAATTATGGGCAGGGCCATAGATCTTCTCTTGCCTTATAGAATAAATCAATAGTGGATGAGAAACCTACTATAATTCACTCTTTTAAGTATTTATAGAAAAGACGGGCATTTCCTACCTGAGAGCTACTTCAATCATTGGCCAATCGAAAATTGTCATATCGGTTTGGCCCTTGTTATCAATCACCGCTATTTAGAAATATATTAAATTTAAAGCATGTGTAATAAAGTCCGGGATTAAAAACCTGTAATAAAAGGACTGTAAAATACAATTAAATTATCACCTCTAACATTGTCGATTATGCTCGATTGTTATTCATGCTAATAATAGTATATTATAATGTAGGTGTATAAGAAGGCCGTCGAAGCATGTGCGACATATTGCAAAACTCGACGCACAGCGGTAAGGAGCAAGCGCTTTAAAAGCCTTCTTATACACCAATATTCTGTAATATTTTTTATTTCAAGTATTTTATTACTTTTTTAATATTACAATTAATTAACGCTTTTAGGAGGCCAGAAATGTTACGAGTTGGTCAAAGTGTTCAGCCATACCGAAATTGAAATGTCTATATTGTTTCCCTAGTAACCACATGTGTACCATAAAGACCGTTTTATGTACGCTGTGGTAATGCATGAAACATTGATTGTTATGCATGCGTTATAAAAAATATATTTTAATGACATAACTTTAAATAATGACTATGTAACAGAAAAGTTTTTAAAAAATTGCAAGAAAGGTTTCTATAATGCTAAAAAGCTTTTATACTCAGTTTTATTTGCTTGTACGTTTTAATTTTTTAATTTTATTTCTTCGTTTCGTGTGATTCAACAGTTCTTTTCAGATCTATAATGTTATCCATTCCTAAATAAGGACACATACGTACGTGTATCATGATGTGTCCGAAACATAAATAATTTTATAATACATATTTCTACGCCAAAATACACAAAGAACAAAATTTATATCCCAAAATTACAAGAGCCACTAAAATTATTCCCACCACGAACAGGGGCTTTTTACCGCACATATATAAGGTAATTCTAGCCCTATGAAAAGGCAGTGTGTTCACAGATAAGCTTGAAAACATGATGTGTCCTCACATAACACGTATTCATAATTTAACTTTGGTCGTCAGAACATGTACTGACGAGAAACAAAGTTCTTTTGTTTACTAACTTCTATTATAGTAGTGAAGGGTATTAAAGATTTAGGTTCTGACTCGGCAGGATTAATTCGCATTTGGGTCACTATCAACAAAACGATTTTAGTCGACCGATATTATGGTAATTTAGTGCCGTAAAAAACATTTTCTGTGGTATAAAGGACGAGTGTGTGTCGATTTAGGGCCATGCAGCAAATCAATATAACCCATTATGCAAAATATGGATTTTGCCAGTTTGATTATCAGGAGATCGAAAGCGTCGAAAATTCAATAAGTATTCATTGACATATTTTTCATATTGGAATTGAAACAGACATACCTGTAATGATCCATAATTCCTTTAAGCAGTCTTCTCTACTTCTTTGAAAGTCAGCGACTTGGTGGTTTTCTACTCCGCTTTCTAGGAATTTAAATAAAAGGGCTCCAAAAAGTGCATATCCAGTCATGAGGACGAATAAGCTGGTTCGGCCGCAAAACATCGCCAAGGAACATTTTCTCGTGTTTGTGCTGTCATATTCTTGTTCCGTATCTTGCATCTGAAAAGAATTATTGCCGTTTTATCGTTGGATGTTTGCATATTTTTATTGTAAAAAATGGTGTTAATGCAACAATAACTGATTTATAATGGAGAATGAAATCTAACATTTCGATAACTTTCTCAATAGGACTCATCTATCAACCACTCCGTTAAATAAGATAAATTTGTTTAAACGTTTGTTCAAATGCTTATGCTTAGTAGGTGCTATTTAAGCATAAGATATATTTAACACCCAAAGCCATTGAAATGTGGTTATGACATTGTATTTTGCTTATCTTCTTGACATTTGCAAAAAAGACATGATGGGAGTGCTAATCTAGCAAAGTTGTAACACCTTGTATGCATATGTACGTAGTAAAACTTCTCGCTGCCAAATTTTATTTAAATACTGGCATTTCAAAAGACATTGATATAAAACCATTTAACTTTGGCTTCACATGTTATCTATTTAACAATAGATTTTAAGAGAGACATTAACATGTCAAAAGTTGGATGGTAAATGACTTAATTAACGCTCTGCGTTTTCGTTTCACGGTTGGCTACAAGATTTTTTTTAAAGGTCACCCGTCATTTTGTCCTTCGAAATCTATGATAAAGATATGTAAAGATCAATTAGGTTCACCTTGTATTGATTTCCTCAACTAACTCGCGATTTTTACTTGTTTTGACCAAATTATGCTAGTTAGTATTGTGAGTGGACTTCTTACTTTACATACTAGTTTATTAGCTAGGTAGAGTAGAGTACATAACCGAGTAATCTGATATGACATAATATTGTAGCTTATGTATACCCTAAAATAGGGTCACAGATGCAAATGTGATAGATATATCGTTGTTACTGACAGGACATAATTATTCGCTTAGCTTAGTGATTATGTCATGTCACATCCATATTTCAACGTCTGCTCTACAGTTATATTGCTGAAGGTTGTGGCAGCTTTCAACTTGTATTTCTTTCATTACATACTATAAATAAAACTGCAACAAAGCACTACTGCTAAAAGAACTCTCTGAAACGATTTTTATTACTTGTAGACCTCATTCACAGCGAAATGTTTATGAGGTGTTCGTAAATCGAGTCCTATGTTAGCTTATAGATGGACTAGTTATGAATGTAATATCGCACAAAAGGGAATATTATGGCGGTTTCGCTGCTATCTGCCGGATACTGGCCCCCATTGAACATACCTGCACATTGTTTTCTGATAAATATATTTTAAACCTATTGACCCAGTTGAAACCCCATACAGACTTGTGAATAACTGTTCCTGCGGTTACAATAAAATCCAATTCGAATGCTAGTTTTATGCTTTTAACATTACTGGTAATATTTTTTGCTTTGTAATTGGGCTAAATAACGTTTTTTTTTTCTCTGAATCTAGCTACTGATTAAAGCACTAACTAGTGTAAAAGGTTGATAACTGAAAAAAAGTGTAATTATCAAAAAAGTTTTCTAATGAAATACCAATCGAGAAAAACAAATTATTGTGCGTTTAAAATTTTCGTTTGCAAGATTCTCTGAATTCTAGCTTTCTAATTATACTTTCGAAACTTGTGTTACTGATCACAATTGAAAGTACCCGGTACATCACCACCAATTTGAACTAATCGTAACTTTCTGCTCGGAGACAGTGTAGTGCTTCGATAACATAAAATCCCAGAGACGTCCCGTTGCAGCTACATTTAACGGATGGCGCAACTTATGATCGCTAGCCGGAGTTATCCAAGCATCATCACAGCTTTACAGAAAAGCTAAGTGGTAAAAGTTCAATAAAGGAAAATTTCATTAGTTTCATGTGTCATTGTAGCAATTTATTACTAGCTCCCATGTATTTAATCGTACATCACATCAAGTAATACTTTTCATTTATTATTCCAACAAATAAAACATCTAATTGTATTACGTTAAAACACATAACTTTGAGTAGGGACTATCCCAGAAGTGGAACTTTGTGTTAAATACGAAAAGTCGGGGCAACTCTACTGTACCTACAGTCTGATAGGATTATGGAAAGGTTATGAAAAATGAAAACTAAAAGTATTCGGTTGTGCCAATTTTAAAAGGTTTGACAGGTATTTAACCGTTTGACTTAATTCGTATGTTTCACTATTTTCAATTCTACCGCGCCACGAAATTCGCAAATGGGGACTACATTCTCAGTTATGTTAGATTGCGTCCCTAAAGAAAGGAAACATGTAGTTCACGTGACATCAAAACTCTCTATCGGTACCTCTAAAGCTATTATTATTATTATGTTTAACTTTAGAGAGCACATTCATGTGCCTGGCAGAGGCAAAATCCTTATTTTGAAGCGATAATAATGGCGAGGAAAACATTCTGGTTTAATTATAGGGAGCTCCGGAAGTATGCTTACACGGGTCCATTTTCCGTTTTCGAATGTTTCCGAATACTGCTACATTTAATATAATGTTCCAAGCAATTCTAGCAGAAATTCTTTTTGCGACAATGGTCAAGCACAACCTAAAACAAGTAGTGAAACCACAACGTCAGCTATAAAATTGATGCTTTAATGTCCATAAAAAGGGTATTGGGGAGCTATAAATGTGCTCGTATTTTGTTAGTGAACGAAACATTTTACGACTTCAATCAAAAATACAATCTAGAGGGCGTTGATTTATTGTTAGTTTTCGGTGTTACTTCCAGAATTGGCCATTTTACTCAAGATAACACGACAAAACTCCAATTTGAAGCTTGCTCTTGATTTTAGACTTATAGACAACTGTCAGACAAGCCAACAATCCGTTTTAATTGCCTGAAGACTCCTTACTCCGGCATGTTTAACTTAAGTTTTACTGTCCGAAGTTTAGCAAACTCTCGGATACTAGACCATTAAGGTTTGCCGCCAAATTAATCCGATGACATAGGCCAAATCTCATTTGAGAGCAAAAACAAGGGCCACAATTAGTACATGGGTTATATTTCGCGTAAGCCGTAGGAAAGTTAAACTCAAAACCCTCGGGAAGTTTGCATGACCTTTGCTTGTTACCACTTTCCCTCTAAAGTAGTTAACTATTTCCGAGCCATTAACTGCATGAGATGGAAAGATATTTCTTCTTTTCATTTAAAGTTTAGGTCTAACAATGTGGGTTGTTTTTGTCTGGTGTTATTTTTGGGGTCATTTTGTGCATTTGTTGGGGGTGTAGAATGCTATGGAAGTAATTATAGTTAAAATATATGATGTTTTAGAGGCGATGTGGTTCGCAACATGGCAGAAAAGATATTTTTTGTCCCTCTAGTCTTAAGACAATACTTTCTATTTATACACAATTCACATCGATGGATTGGTGGGGGTAGTGAACATCTGTGGCCACCACAAAGTCTTGCTTTAAAGCTATTATAATTTTGTTTTTTATTTTATTTTTTGGGGGGTTTGGGGGATTTATTCGTGCCTAACAACAGAGAGGAGCATGCGGTAACATTTTTTGAACGGATGGAGATCTGTCACGCATCGGCTCTAACGGTTCGTATAAGATATGAGAGATCAAGATAACGTCATTTTCCCCGATGTCATCGCCATGGATTAGTGTCTCATTTAGCAAAAAGTGAGGACAAAATTTAAAAAAAACATTGCTACATCCAGTCCTAGATTGTTGGTTCATATCGATTTATTATCGTGACTCTAACACGTGAACCAATGGCCACGTTCATCAGGATAAACTGTTTTGTAACTGTTGTATATCTGTTTGAAATACGAAGTAAAAACGATGCTAGCTTCCATTTAAATGTATATATTTGAGGGGTAGCGTGTCATTCAGGAGAAATTCTAACAATGGCACTATTGACTGCTGAATTCGGCCATTTTACAGCTCTCTATTTCCAAGTCAATAAAAATCCGCTCAACTTGCCGAAATAGGTCCCTCGAATGGTGAAATTCTACATTTACATTTTTGAAACCGATTGTGAAAGCCGATGTGTCTTTTACTTATAACTATGTCTTAACTTTAACAATGTAAGTAAGTACGATTTCCGGCTAATCCGGGCACATTCCCGCACGATTAAGTTTCCGCCGACGAACGTATGGAAATGCTGCAAAATTAGTTCCAACTCGGAATCAGCCGAAACGTAATTTTAACTAAGTGCCTGACTGACAGACTGAGAATTACTCCCTGTTGTCAACTCACAAAAACTTAACTAATTTAGCTCTGCCGTGGTGTCGAAATTTGATTTTAATTAATTGCAATTTCTTTACATGTATTTGTTCGGCAAATTTCAGACTCGTGCCATTTGATGACATCAAAAAATGAAATTTAGAGACTTGTCTGCATAGGAATTTATAATAATTCACAAATAACTTAGCATTTGGGGAGTTTTGGAAAGTTAATCATGCAAGTGTCTAAGTAATTTTAATCCATCACTGCGATGTTGGGGTCTAACAGAGCGTCGTGACTAAATGAAATTAATCGCACCACCCCGTTACTAATTAGAATCTACCGTTAACCTTCAAATCAGATGATGTGTCCATATGATCACAAGATCTGAGCCTGATTGTTCGTTCTGAAGAGGAGTAATTGAAAAATAACTTGACTGTAGTATATCTGAGACCTAAGTTGAAGAGATGGATGGAGGGGTTTAGATTCAGAGTAAACCGGAGCGTAATATGTGATTTATGAAGATATTTTAATTTGAATAATACAACAGTATTATTCAAATTTCAGAAGATACGATAGAAAAGTGGTCACCCCATAAGTGATTTTAAGAATATTATAATTATGTTAAGTGTTATTTTGTGATGACATTGATTTTTTTGAAGTAATAATTTTCATTCTTTAAATCATTAATACTACACTGAGTGGTTAATTGGGTGAGCTTCTAATGAAAGCTATCGTTCCCAATGGAACAGTATGCATCAGAAGCGAAGGGGGTATTGTAATTCTCTTGAGGGGATTATTCTCATTATACGCGAGTACAATATTATTTACAAATTAGGTAATAATCTGAAAAAAGAAGCTGTTGTCGGACACCTTTTAATTTAATCTTGTTGAGATTACTAACAATTAATATTACCTACCAAATTTTTCCATTATGGGTTCTCAGTATTTTTCCTGCATTATACAAGAATTTTTCTATAACCATCAACAGGTCAACTGAATTCTAACACTAAATTTGTCATATGCAAGTGGTACTCTAGCAATCCTATATATAATAGTAATTAGAATCATATAATTGGAATTCTTTTCGAAATCCATAGAACTTTTGCAGATTAATTAATTTCATCCTACCAAATGCTATGCAGATAATGAGAATTAACTCTAGCTTAACTAGCTCATATCGCTTAATGGGCTTTCGCAGTAAATCTAGATTTTCCCGACATTTTGATTAGGAGTAATATGTTTCGAAATTCAGTTGACGAGGACTCGGTAATGATCTCCTATTGAAGTTTGCTTAAATAATTATGGCAGGGCCGATCACTGTACAGTTGATTTCTTTTTTAATGCACTAGTTACTAATACACTGAAAAACTATTTTAGCATACAGGAATACAAGTTGTCTCGATTAAACTTGCATTTTGTAAATGTCTATTTGGTTCCTGCAAATTTTAATTAAACTTTTATTGTTTAACTACATTTTTTGAATGAATCGTTTAACAATTAATTTCAACGTTTGGCCTTGAAAGATTTGAACCTAGGAGAACGTTTTAATTAAGGAACACGACGATCCCCATACATTTCACTTGAATTTGTAGTCCTCTGTATATGCATGCAATATTTGGGTCAACCCAATTGCTTATTGAGACCAAGGAGCCATACCCCAATAGAGTCTGTCGGCTTTATCAAATCGACGGGACTACTGTCACTCCACTTGAGCCCCATGATAGGCCTATCAATTATGCATCTAGTGCCGAAAATAGCTGAGGGCCGGTGGCACAATTTCTTATACGTGCGACATGTACGTTTAGTATGGAACGTGTGTGAAATTCACAAGTGTGAAAATCACGTATTCCACACTAAATTTTTTCTAGCACTACAGAAACTACCAAAAATGTGTGCTTCGATCCATTTAATTTTCTTCCAATATATTAAAAACAACATAGGAATAAATCCCACAATTGAAATTATTGTCGTATATTTAATAATATTATTGAATTATGGTTTTGAATTTGATAGATGTCAAAATTTGACATAAGTCAAATTCAAAATTTTCAAAAATATGATAATATTTAAATATTTAATATGATGGAGATATGTTTTAACGCGTGAGCAAAGGCTTTGAGAACATTATAACCTAATTATGAAATATTTTAATCTGCATTAAGATAATATTATCGTTCCTTGATTAGTGCGTTAAAATTGCATTTGACATATTGGTGTATTTTTATATTTTTAGCCCTGAGAGAAATCGAAATATAAGTCTAAATAAGGGCAGATTACCAACTTTGAGGTTGATGATTTCATCCTAAACCTGATAAATTGTGACTGATTTATTGTTACTATTATTCTAGCAAATATTTAGATAGATTTTTAGGCACAAAAGAGTTAAAACTAAAGTTTATTTATCAATTAAATTTCAGGTTTGTTTATTTCTCTTTCAAACAACCAAATGTCATTAAGGATAATACAGGGTAAACTATAGAATTGGGTAAACCGTGAATTACACATCAACGCGTAGACGGTCAAGTTTATCTAAATTAGATTCGTATTTATGCCCACTAAATTATCTTTTAATGTGTTAATTTTGCGTACGTCAAAGCAATGGTCCATTTGGGACTCATTTTAGCTTGTTTCGCATTATTTTGGTTGTCATCTAGTTTGTCTCCTTTGTTGCTGCTTTTGAGAGCCAAACATGAATAAATTAAACCCCGCAGAGGGCCAAAGTACCCACAGTTATTAAGGTCGAGGGTTGGAATTAGCTCACAACAGATTTTTAGGCTGAAAATAATAAAAACACCCATTTGTAACAATTCTTCTTTAAAGCCTATTCTGTATTGTTTATTTCTTTTGAGTTCTATGCGAAATTCTATGCAATTCCTATACAATTTGTTGTATAGCCTACTTTCAATAGTTTTTGATGCAAGCATGAACGGAATTTGATTATATGGAATTTTATTCATTTTACTATTTTATAAACTTTTACTTTGAGAAATTTCACTAAATTTCTACTAAAAATTGCTCAAAATTAATTCGACATTTCATTGAACTTTCAAGTTTAAGAGGAAACATTTAATTTCCAATAAAGGCTTCTCCGATATAGAAACGTAAAATGGCTTTGCGCCACGCTTCCGGTTCCTGATCAATTTCCATAAGACAAAAGAGATCTTTTGAAAAGCCGTTTCGTAATAAAATTTTATAGCGCTTTAAGAGCTTCAGGATCGGATATTGTAACAGTTTAAACTTCGTCTGACACAAAAACTAGTTAAAAGTTTTGATTCGCCAATCAAAACTCCTTAAAATACATTATTCATCCATGAACTCCAGAAATGCGACGTTTTGGATTTTCCATGAATATTTTGTAATAGTATTGAAGACATTAAACAGTTTAGGTGGAAGTCTTATTGCGGAAATACCTCCAAAATGGATGTTTTGTTTCGAAATTCCATTTATAAACTTAGTATTGAAATATTGGCTTTAGTAGGAAATTACAGTAGTGGCGAAAAAAGCTAACCTAGATTTTTAATCCGGCGTAGGTCGAATTGTGGGAAATTAAGAAAATTGATTTGATTTTCTTGAACAAACAAAATGAAATTGTAGTATAAAAGAAATTCTTGGTAACCATAAAATGACATTTAATGAGTCATAAAGGAGGAAGAATGTGAACTTCCATATGTATACTCGTATATCAGTGATATACTGTTTATTTCATACTGTCCTGGTAGATTTGTTTATCAGCACATTGCAGCACATGGTGAACAACATATGCTGCATTATGCTGCTTTGCGGCAGGTAAATCATTTCGGTACCTGATATTGTATGTTAATGTTGTTGCTAAGCAACTTTACTCTAGGGATCTATCGTTTGAAAAATAGCAATCGTTTCAGATTAAACATGTTCCTCTTACTGCGAACATAGTGGGCACTATTTTTAAAAATTTTTTGTATGGAAACATTCATATATTTACATATAAAACAAAAAGCAAATGCATTTGACGTTAACAGATTTCGATAAATAATGCAACATAATATGCAAATGTAGACATATAATACTAATGTATTCAAAAATTATGTTCATGAAATTTTCAAGAAACGTTGTTTGTTTTGACTTTGTACACAAATTCTTTAGAAATTGGGCAATAGTGCGAAATAAAATAATATAGGAGGCACGTCCTTTCGGTGTTGATACAGTACTCGTTAACATTCAAAAAAACTCATTATGTAACAATTTACCTACTGAACATGTGCTTCACCAATGTGATTTAGGTTGTATCATTCATATTTTTGGATTTTTGGATATTACCTATGTAAATCATTCGTCCAAATGAAATTTCACTCACAATTTGAAACTAATATTTGCTCCCACAGTTGACGGACGGAAAATTAAATTTCCTAAACATTAAGTTTACGTTTACTTTGAACTTACATTCGCAGAGAATCCTAATTAAATATAAATTCGACAAAACTAGATAGTAGTTTGGAAATCTCTGTTTCCCAGTGGACGAGTCTTATAGTAAATTCAAGCGCCCCAACCCCCCGTTAAGAGCAGTCCCTTTAATTTAGGCCAGTATTTTCAATTATGTAACGTCATGCTCATAAAAACTTAATTATCGCGAATTTAAGGGAAAATTAATAACTCTTTAAACCTGAATGACTTGTCAAACGAGCTGTAAGAAGTAAGTAATTTAACGCCAAGTTTTAGAGGTATGAATGTTGTTATGTCTACGTTATATGATGAAGCGCTATCGATTTTTGCACTACTGAAAGAATAACCTAATGTGCCATGTTAGAGGATCAATAGCATATATCTAACTCAACTCTAAAAATTAGCTAATACGCTTTAAAGCGTCCTCTGAAAGTGAAGAGTAACAGTGAACCTAGCAGGAAACAAAAGGATAAAAGCCACTTAGCTACGCGTTAATACTCAGCTCTTATGACGACTAATTCAACAGAAAATATAGGAATATTAGCGGAAGCAGTAAAAACGTCCAGAACAAAGGAAAATTGACTAAAAATAAATGAGACTCTCGTGAGAAAAGGGAAACATGGTGCAACCTTTTTAATAGGGAGAAATTTCGTCTGGGCCTAGGTCATAAGAGAAAATGAGCGTAATTGTAGGAAAAGCTCTCATCGACTTCGAAATGAAAGTTGAGCCGGTAATTGGTGTCGACGGACTATAGTTGGGATCCCATCTGCCAAGCAGTTTATAAAAACTCCATCTTAAGGGAAGACAAGAAGGGGGGCCCAAAATGATGATAACATTTGTGGGTGTTCAATAATCAAGATCTATTAAACCCCATTCTTAAGGCGAAACAAATATTAAAATTACGTAAATGTAATCGGATAAATATTGTCATGATGCTTTCCTGTTGAACAGTTTTCAAATTTTATTACATAATTCTAACTCACTCTTAAATAATGAAAATTGATGTCATAAAATACAAATGGTAAGATGTAAATTTTTAAGATTCATTTCATATGTGGACAAACATTGCTTACATAGGTCTTTCCCCAAGGTTCACTATTTTTTTTTTAATTTGCATTAATTTACACTTCTCGATAATTTTTTCTTAAGAATGTCATAGAAAAGGTATCTTTAAAAAATTTATCGTGAACCTGTCATGACTAAGCGAAAAACCAGGACGATCGATATTTCCTGTATCGCAATAATTAATATATCCATTTATGGTTGGAATAGCGAGTCTTGCTCGGTTCTGCAGCTTAATGACTTAAATATATTAAATTACTTGTGTCTAGCCATGTATTAGAGTACACGCAATCTTAAGATATAGAGTTGCCCATTATTATCGGCGTAGGAATCCAATCAACGTGCTTTCGGGTGTGAGCTTTAGAATTATCCATAAACTTAAACAATCCTTGAGGTTTTGAAATTTCAGGGCTCAACTTGACATTACACTTAATCGATATATCCCAAGTTTACGGCATATGTAAATACCGATTCGAAGGCCAAGATTCAAAGTCTCAGAAACAAGCACGTAACCCCAATTTGTTATTTTCAGCACGAAAATATCACCGTTATGTCGATAATTTCCAATGGTGTATAAAAAGATATTGTTGTCGTATGATAAAAATTTTATTATGTAATAAATTAACAGACGATTTCCTTTTGCCAAGGTATCATTATTCTTTCGTGCATGAAGCAATTTTTAAATTTATTAGTAAAGTTCTCGGTAATGCATTACACTATGACGTAGCTTCGGTATATTCAAATTTCCTTGTCATTTGAGATTATATGCTTATACACATCAAATGGAAAAAGTAATTTTCAGCCTAATAGAAAAGTGCAACAATGAGAAATGTAATTCTCCAAATGATGCTCCTGATTGATCCAATCCACGGCAATAACAGAGGGGGTGAACTTTCTCTCCCTCTAGAATTCCTGGTTTATCCCAGTTTCTTTTGTTTCTGACATTTTTACTGCTTCATTCGCATATATTCCGCTGAACTCGATGTCATAAGGGCGAGATGCTACAGGATGAAGTGACTCTTCACCTTTTTATTCACGCCGTTTTGTCTCTTTTACGTATGCCGACCTTTAATAGAGAAATTCTTGACTAACATAACAGAATTAAAGAAAAACAAGTGCTGAAGTCTTGAAATAATGGTGTATTTTCATTTAAAATTAGCAGTAACATCCGTGCCATACGGTTTCTAACTCAGTTCTGTTTCTAAATTATTGAAATATTCCATTCGCCAATGCCGTAATTAAATGATTACGTTACAAGAAATCTGAATACGTATAGAGCCGAGAATATCCGTTAAATTGGAAAAGTAAAATGTTAAAATAAACTTCAAAGGTTTTCACATTGTATGTTTTAATATTTTAATTTGTTAAATTTTAAATAATAATTTAAGTTAGGAAAGAAGTAAGTTTTTAGCACAACAGGGCATGAAAATGCTCCAGTTTGCCCCAATTTAACAAATTTCTTTTGTCTTTTAATTTTCCGTTTGCGGGGTGCAACGTAAAGCTTTTCAATATTCACGAAAGAAATAAAAAAAAGTAATTTGTAAATTTATCGTCAGAGCGATAACATCTGGACTACCGTCCAGACTTTCCCGATAGTGTCCATACCAATCCGTTCCCAAAACTTATTTCATGGAAAAGAAAATTTAAACGAGTTACGGCCAAGATGTTTCCGACGGAACAAAAGAAAAATGCCATTTTCGTTATTTCTAGTGCACAACGCATTATAGCTCTACTGCAAAAAAAAATTATCAAATTTTGTCGTGGCAAACTTTGTTTTTAGTTGTTCTAGATCGCAGCAATTAATGAAGTGACTCGTGAGCTAAAGTTTTTCCTTCTCGTTTACGCAATTTTTTAAGGATAAAAGACAACAATATTACCTAAAGGTAAATTAAAATGTGTCTACGACAATGTTTACCTTTCCAATCTATGAGAGACAATTCATATCAATGAATAAACGCACACAAGCATTTTTTGGAATGAGAACCTGATGGCATTAAAATATCAGTTATCGAAGTAGTAATACAGGAACCAATTCGTTTGGACAGGATACCTAGTTTAGATATTTATATACATCATTGGCGAATTTATAGATAAATTAAAAAAATGTAGTGAATTTCGATCTTTGGTACCCAAGGTTTTTAAATTATATACATACATATGTCTATATGTATTCATCTATGAGTTGTGTGTCCCTGAATAAGCGAAACCACTTTTGTGAAATTGAAAAGAATCCCGAACTGAATTTTTGGAAAATACAGTATGTTATAGAAATTCCCAAAAAACACTTATTTTTTGGTAAAGTGCATTTTCTGTGGTAAGACGACTAAAAGATTATTAAGAAAAGCCGTATCAGTAGTTAAAAAAAATAATGATTTTATCTGCTTTTAAATTCTTATTTAAAACGAAGCACTGAAGCAAAACGTATTATCTTTTCTGATTTTCCAACCTTCCTATGAATCCTGACTACTTATAACGGGATTTTAGCCATCCGACATCCACTTCTGGTCCTAAAAGTGAGGCTTTTCATGTTACTTAACGGAATTTATAGTAGAGGTATTCGAAGCTGTTAAAATTTAGTGAACCTGATGGGACTGAAATTAAGAGCTTGTTCTACAAATCCCTTGTGAGATAAAGGAAAATATAATCGAGGGTTAAAGGAACATAGAGGTGAAGCAGGAAGTTAATTATATATATTAAATTAAGCGTTTATAAAATTTACTAGAAGCGAATGCAAAGTTTTTTTTTTCATCATTAATTTTGCTTTACAAGATCTATAACTTTGAAAAAGACTGATTTTATATGCGGCTGGATGAAAGTTACATGGTACTTCTTAAATTTGATTTTTAAGCCAAAATATAACTATATGTTCATACTTTTTTGTCAATTCGAAAATCTGATTTCAGATTATTAGTAATAAGACAAGATTAAATGACGAAAAGGAATCCAAGTAGAAAAGTTCGAACTTTTAACTTTTCCGCATTAAACTCCCAACAAATCTAATATAAGTTCTTGACGTTGCTATACGGGGTAATTGTTGTCAAAGTCGGAAAGTTTGTTGACTCGAGCGTATTATGTAAAATCCATTACAAGCGGCGACTGTTTCATAATATAATGAGCTTCGACTTCTCAATGGATTAATTTAGTGCATGTCGGCATCAGTCAGATAGTTTTATAAAAAATAGCGAAAAATGGATGAAAAAAAAGGATTCTTTAACAATTCCTTTCTATTACTAAACATTTAACCAGTAACTTAAATTGTAAAGTTAGACATTAACGCATTACTTTTTTTATTAATATATAATATAATTCCCGGACAATCTGCAGATCACTGCTGGTAGATATTTACATACTAAATATTATATATATAGGATGCTCAAGATAAGGAGGGCCACTATGGAGATCTTCGAAACGGTAAGAGATACAGATTTGATTAAATGGGAGAAAAATTGCGTAATCAAGGGCCTAAAAAAATGGCGTTTAGAAATCGCCAAAATATTTTTTGGTTTTTGAGATATTTGGGAAAAATTGGATTTTCCGATTTTACATATTATTTTTTTCTGGCGGTAATATTAAACCTAGACTAAAGCTGAGGGCACTTCTCTACAGCAACTTTTAATGCGCTTTAACGTGGTATTGTCAATTTTTTAATCCAACGTTTCGTCACTGCGGAACCATCAACAACTTCATTTTTTTAAATACGGTCCGAATGTTCTGATATCAGAGTCTGAAAACGCTTTTTATTCTAAATTCAACAATGTATGACACTTTGAAGTTTAATTGCGTTTAAGTCTTTTTCTTTGGCCCTAAACAAAAAAAAATATTGCGCACCTGTACATAGTTTTTTATGATGATGGTTCCGCAACGACGAAACGTCGGATTAAAAAACTGACAATGCCACGTTAAAGTGCATTAAAAGTTGCTGTAGAGAAGTGCTATCAGTTTTGGTCTAGGTTTAATGTTACCGCCAGAAAAAAATATGTAACATTGAAACATCCAATTTTTCCCAAATATCACAAAAACCAAAAAATATTTCGGCGGTTTCTAAACGCCATTTTTTTAGGCCTTTGATTACGCAACTTTTCTCCCATTTAACCGAACCTGTATCTCTTATCGTTTCGAAGATCCCCATAGTGGCCCTCTTTATCTTGGGCACCCTGTATATAGATTAGGCACAAGGGTATTAAATACTTACTTCTCTGTGAAAACCTTATTCCATGAATTTGACTAACTTTATGGCAGTTGCGATCTGCATTCTGCAACAAAAACAATAATTATATACTTGCTAAATCTGTAATTTTGTTTGTGAAAAAAAAAACAAATATTACCACAAGTACGCTCGATTATTGACCAATAGCAATTTAAAATTATAATTAATGTCATTGGGGATATTTAAGTTGCAGGTGAATGAAATGCTAATCATGCAGACATGTGATGCTGATACATTTTATGTAGAATATAGCTACCGTTGCACGAAAGAAAAATGATCACTAAAAAAATTAATTCTTTTTTAGTGGGAATCACTTTATCCCCATGTTGTTCCTGTCGTCGGTAAAATAAAGATAAAAACCAACGGCCAATTGTGTCTTAACAATTCCCTAGAGATGCCCTTTTCGATCAAATTCCAGAAGACCAGCATTATTTGAATATTTGCCTTTTTTCTAAATGCTTATTACGTCGTCCAGAAACCTAGAGTGCTTTGGTAATATAGAATAATATGCCTCAAAGAGAGAATTTTTCTAACAAGGATCATGAAAACTAACACTATAATGCAGTCTGATGAACCGCCAGAGCCACTACAGTTTTTAAATATCGGTTTTCTTTTTACTAGGAGGCTAGTTTGGCCATTAGTGGTAATTAGACGGAGAAGTTTTAAATCACGGTATAAAAACGTAAAGTTCCGCTACTCTGAAAATATTTAGGTCACCATCCTGTAAATTAAAATATCAAGCCTCTATTTCTGCTCTTTCTTTTAGAGCTGCTCATTATTTTTAATGGTGATTTGCCTGCACCTCTGTCGGGCTAATTTAGCCTACACTCATGCAGCCTTGCAAACGGGAATTTTAATTCCGGTGCTCTAAAATACTTTCAGTATAGAAACTACTTAGTCTCAAACCAGAGTGGAGAAGGCTTTAAATTACAAAGTTTCCGAATTATTAGACACCTACTTAGTTGGTTAAAATCGTCGACAAATAACGTGAAAGTAGATTTTTTACTGCAAACTTTCTGCGTGACAGACTGTCTTAGTTTTGAGGAAACTAGCAGCCAAGATAACAAAATTTACAAGTTCTTCTCCAACAAAAGGGAGACTTTGGAGAAACTTCGAAGGTTCGTTTTCGACTTATTGTTTGCTCGATGACAACGCAATCATATTATTCTGTTTGTTTTTCATTAGGTCGTTGTATGGTCTTATTGTCGCTTAGCTGGAGATAATATATCCAATTTACAAACAATAATTAGAGGAGTTTGTTGGCAGTGTTTTATCAAGAGATGGTTGTTTTACTTGTCTTTTAGTTATTGTATGTATATGGACGGTTTGTAATTTCACACATATCTCTAAAATATTAACTTTATTTATTAATGATACATACCTGTTTAGGTATTACGTGGGCACTTTGCCTTTTGACTGGAAATAAGATAAAATATTGCAGGGCATTTTTTAACATATTTTCCACCTGCTTACGATTTCCAGGCACAGAAAGGTCCCATTTCACACAGACCACAGAAGATGTATCTGCTCCCATTTTTTAGACATATTAGATCAGTTTTCCTCATAGCTTCGTCAAATGTGTTCTTGGAAAAATGGTCGTGTTATTGTTGTATATTCCACTCATGTACGTTATGAAGCGAACACTGTCAACAAATTTTCTAAAGATTTTTTTTCAGTTCATCAGTATGTTGGCCAAATATTGTATACCAACATTACATATTTATTTTTGTATTTTCTACGCAAACAAAACTAAAATCGAGCATTTATTATTCGCGCAAATTTGCGATGAAAGTCCCTCAGGGATTACGAGGATCCAATTTTGGTTTTGGCTCTTTCTATTTATTTTACCGACCCTTAGAACTAACAGGTTATGTTTCTCATAAAATGTTTATTTTTTTAAGCGACCTTAATGCTCAACTATATTTATTTCAGAACACACACATAAAATGCAACTTTTACGCCAAAAAATAAAAATATGGTTCAAATCACGTTACTTTTTATTCACGTCACAGTCACAAAACGTAACAATTGGCAATCGCCTTACATAAAATGACAAATTATATTAATTTAATATGCTAAAAAAGAATAAAGATATATTTGAATGTCTAAACATAATCCTATTTTTGCATAATTGCCACTTAATTTGTCGAAGTTTTGGTTTAATTTGGTGTTTTAAACTGTTGTGTTTTTTGTTTATCACTTTGGCGATAAAAAAAATTTCTTTTGAAAACTAAAATAGTGCTCCTGGTTATTTATTATCGGTGGTGTTATTATTATTGTTAGTATAATGCCCAAGTTCTTAAAAAGGCAGCGTAAGAAGTTTATAGCGTTCCTTATCAACTATTTTGAAAGAGAATTGAAAAATAATGGGCCTTTATTAATATTATATTGAATTCAGTTAGAAAGGTAAATTGAATTATAATATTTTCGAATCGAGTATTATAAACTCTTCTTTTATTTAGCGTGTTTCGAATACATTGAATTTGAGTTTGCTTGCTGTAAGTAAGGTACCAGCGGCAATGAAAGGCAAGTTGAGGCTACATTCCTCCAAGAAAAATCAAAGCAGAATGAAACTAGTGATTGACATATCATTATTAGGTCTTAGTGCTATCCGCAACGAAATTAATGATATGTAAATCCTATGTTTATTTATACACTCACTTTCACATGAAATGCACCACCCAGTAATAATAATAATTAAGTCTTGTAATTTTGGCAAAATAATGCTTCATAATAGAGTATCAAATGATCAGACTTTCAGTTAAAAGGTACAACATTTAATAATGAAAAAATTAATAATGAGTGACATCGCCTCGTACGGCAATGCAAGCACGTACTCTTCGCGGTATGCTTTGCAACAAATGATCAATATCTTCCTGGGATATTTCATTCCATGCTACCTCAAGATGATGTCGTAGGTCATCCACATTGTTTGGAGGGCTCGGTAAATTTCGAAGACGGCGACTCATCATATCCCAAAGATGTTCGATGGGCGATAGGTCCGGTGACCGTGCAGGCCAAGGCAGTATTTCCAATTGTGCTTCTTCTAGGTATCGTCGAGTAATGTTCGCACTATGTGGTCTTGCATTATCCTGTTGGAAAATGCCATTTGGTAAAGTTTGCATGAAAGGTACTAATACTGGCCTCATTGTCAATGTAGCGACGTGCGTTTAGGGTGCCTGGAATGAACACAAGAGAAGATCTTCGGCCAACACATATCGCACCCCAGACCATAACACTAGGTGCTAAAGCTGTGTGGCGCCTTTCAGAAAATTGCAAATTTCTTCTTTCACCTCGGTATCGTCTGACTCTTCTACGACCATCATTGATCCACAAACAAAATCGTGACTCGTCACTGAAGACGGTATTGTTCCACTCATGATTCCAATCAATTCGTTCTTGACACCAGGTCAATCTGGAAGCATGGTGTTAGGCGGTTAGTGGCAGTCGTAGATTTGGGCGGTATGAATGAAGGCCAAAAGACGAAATTCTTCTGTAAGCTGTTGCCATCGACACCCGACGATTTAGAGCTCCCATCCAATCTACTGCAACAGACATTGTTGTTTGAAATCGATCACCAATAGCCATCCGTCTAAGAAGTCGATCTTCACGTGCGTTGCTGCTACGGGGAGGACGTCCAGCTGGACGATGTCGCTGAACCCTTTCTTCAGACCAAGAAGACCATATTCTCGCAATCGTGGTGTGGTTCCGATTCATTCTTCGGGCAATCTCACGAAAAGAAAGTCCACCCTCCTTCATGCCGATAATTCGGCCTCTATCAAAATCCGAAACGTGGGAAAAATTTCGACGCTGTTTCACTGGGGGCATTTTAAGATGTCTTGTTCACAGTTCAACAACAAAATAAACTGACATTTCCATGTAAATATTATTTTATTTATTTACAATTGAATAAAAAATCTAATAGGTCGATGACAAAAAAACCACTAGCATTCTTTCTTTTTTACTGAAACTCTGATCATTTGATACTCTATTGTGAAGCATTATTTTGCCAAAATTACAAGACTTAATTATTATTATTACTGGGTGGTGCATTTCATGTGAAAGTGAGTGTATTTATGGTATGAGAATCGTATTTAATGTGCGTTTTGTATATAACAGTATATAACAGATAAAACATTTAAAACTTTGGATCAACATTTAGCTGAGTTTTGTACCTTTGAAAATCTTTTTCCATTCTGCTTCCATACTTCATTTTAGGTTTTTGGTCAGTTTGGTGAGTTTGGTTCTTTCGAAATGTTGATCCAAAGTTTTAAATAATGCTTTATGCGGCTGTTGTCTTTCCGGATATAACTCAAAATACATTTGCGCTGTTTTCGTACTGTTCCTATCAAATTTGTAATAAAGTCTTAACATATCTCGTTTCTCTTTATTTCTGAAGCTCATTTTCATTGGAAATCTGCGCACGCTCTAATCTCGTTTGAGGAGTTCTGTCATATAACGCAAACAAAAGAAAGTCTTTCGATGAAGTCAAGGCCAACTATGTAATATTTCTTTTTATTTAAATATTTCGGCTTTTAAAAAAGTAAATTATAAGAAGTTCTATATCAATGAATTCAGAATGAAACGCACTATTTTTCTGTCGAAAAATCTAATATGACGCCCATAAGAAAAAATAAAGTTGATAATGGTAGCCGAAAGACGAAACGTCGGATGGCAAATCTAAATATGTCATCGTGTAGCTGAGAAAAAGTGGCAATGAAAATGTGCTTACGGATCTTCCTTGTCAAATAACACTAAAAAAATAAAAATGGATTCTCCAATTTTTAGTTTTTCTCGGATATCTTCGGAAGTACTCGGAAAATTAAAATTTTGAAAATGGTATTCGATCAAGCGTTAGATTACGCAACTTTGCCCCCATTTAAACTTCTTCGTATCTCCTCTAGTTTCCGAGATCCCAATGGTGAGGGTCGAATTTCAAATACCCTGTATACAAAAGGGTTAAATCTATTTGACCTAAGAATTCCACAGTAATTTAGCCTTAATTTTTAATTTTTTAAGCACATTTCTCCAAGTTTCTTAATTGGTTTATCCGCAATTAATCCCATAAAATGTACCTTGCAACATGTCACGGGTTTCTGATGAGCATCTCAAAGTATGCCGGTGATGAGCTAAGCATGATCTTTATATTACAAAGTCTACAGTAGTTTCGATTAAAAGTATGTCACAACAATTGCACATGATTTTCCTGTTTTGACGTGACAAATAGGTGTCATTAAAGTTAATAACCATGGTGTGTTCTATATTATAAAACCATACAGGACTTACGTTAAGTTGGTTGGCATAGGGTCACAAAGGAGTCACAAAGAGTCACAGATACACAACATTGGGTCCTTGACATTTTCACACATCGAAAATTTTAAACACTTTTCGACAAATTCCATTAAATCTAAATCAGAACAGGTGCAGGTTTCATCAGTGAAAAAAGTATTTTCTTTAATTGGATTGTGATTGACAATATGATTGAGGTACGACTGGAAAAACTGTATTACTCTATCGTAATCCGGTGGCAGAAAATACCACTTTTTATGTAGTTTTCACTGAAAAGCATCACAGACTCTACAATTCTGAAAGTCAGTTAATTTAATCTATAGTTCAGTATTGTATTTTCGATTCGCACGCCTAGTTTATACCAATTGGATTGAAATTTCAATAATAATGCTGTGTATGTGAATAGATAATTGCCAAGATTACCATCAGCAGGACATTAACAAGATAACATTAGTTGGACAATATTGAATGAAATTTTAATCGCTCAGTCGAAGCGTAAAATAATTGATGATTATTAATATTCTGTTGCAATGAACTCGAATGCTTAGAAAGTTTTATACTTGACAACATTGATTAGGTTTATTATATTGCATTTTAAAATATGTCTCCAAATTCCAAAAAGGATTCTTTGGAAAACAAGATTGTTTTGACACGAACCCGTTCAGGTTAATTCAGCTTATTCATACATTGATTATTCTACTCAAACTCGATTTTGCATGGAATACAATGCGAAGAATTATAATAATATTACATTCCGTCAGGAAAGGTGCTATTCTATTCTTATTATATGGGGTGTTCCAGAAACATTGGTACACAGATGGGCATAGCATAAATATTATACATCCTCATAAATACAGACTAGTTACTTGCGCAAATAAGAGGAAAGTGCTACTTTTTCTTTAGCCTCGAATGTTAATGTCGAATCTCAAATTATTCGCGTGAGTAAAACTATCACTTTCTTCCCTTGTTGTGCAAATAATTCAGTTCAATACAATAAACTTCGGCACTAGACGATGCCTTGCTGTTTTCTGCCCTCCAGAGAAAATAAACACGTCCGAGCTGGATGTCTGGAATTTTGCTATTGCTTTTCCCACTACTCACATACTTTGGGTTAAAACGATTACGAAATTACCCACAAGAAGTAATTTAAATTTGAGGAAACAAGCCCTTTTAACTGCTCACGCAGCTTGTTCGTGTTCTCCCTTCAGGACGAGACCGTAGACTGTTTACTATAGACCAACTAAACTAATCTCTTTTCATTTCTTAAATTAGAATTTTTGTAATCAGAATTGTCTCTTAAATTGTGGTAATAATTTGTCGTATGCAAAAATTTGTTAGGGAAACAATACACCGCTGTGTATAGCGTAGGGACGGGAAACAAAAGGGGGTGTTAATTATAATCTAGTTGGTGGCTTTTTTCTTTGGTATCTCAACGAAAGACTAAACCGTCCAAGTTTCCGAAGACTTCCATATCTCTTCCTTTTTTAAAAGATAAGTTTCACTTTACAACTCTCCGTGATGCTGTAATACTTCAAGTTGTCACCTGCATTTCCCGAATTAAAAACTTTTGCATGTAAAGCACCCTTAAGTTGCTAGAGGAAAGTACATAGCGAAGGAAAAGGATATTTTTCGTTGCCCGTTCTAAAGAGAAAATAGCGCTAGTATAAACTGAACGTAGTCCATTTTCTACCGTGAATATATGGGACTTTAAACTAGTTGCACAACATACGTTTGTTTAAACTAAAATGGCAAGAATATGCAACGGAAATTACGAAAACATAAATTTTGTTGCTAGATGAAAAGGCTTGGGGATTGCAGTTAAATATGAGACTTGCAGGGAGTACTAAAGTAGAATATCAATTTTAATCCAAGTGCCTACCAAATTTATTAAAAATCATATTATGCAGAGCAACATCGGAGATACAAATGTGGTTAAATTAAAGAAAGACTTTCTCAATCTGAACTACTTTCTTTAACATTTAATTTTGAAGTTTATTTAAATAGATAATGTTATAATAAAAATCCTATCACTTTGATGTTTTCTATAACGTGGCACTCTCAATTTGATCGCTACTAACTTTAGTGAACGTTCAGATAATTGTAAGTAAACCACTTACGGTTTGATGATCTCTGGTAACCAATAAATACACCTTACTGCTTTGTAAACAGGATTGGTAAAGAATAAAAACAGGTGCTATAAACATTAATTAAAGGAGAATAATGATGTAGGGCAAAAAGAAATATATATTGTGTTACATAATCAAGGTTATAAGAAGGCAACGAGCAAGGTACTGCGTAGTGTCTACGTTATTTAGTATTATATTTACTAAATGGTCGAGAAAAAAATTCATTTAATTGGCATTATGCAAAAAATTATTCAAACACGCTATAAGTTGTAGTCCCAGTAACACAGGGACATGGAAACTTTTTATTAATTTTTTAACGTGTATGTAGTACGAAACCAAGACCTTGTTATATTTTGAAATTTTGATTATGCCAGTATTATATTTCAAAAAGAGTTTAGTAGAATTTGTGGTAAAGCCTGAATTGTAACTCTGGAAGGAAATAAAACTGGCAGTAGAACTTGAAAATACCTCAATAAAGTTGCGAAGGGTTTTCACAGAGTTAATACAAAGTTTATTATCTTTCTTGTAATTACCGTTGCAAGTGGTACAATAATATAAAATAAATTTCTTGTCGGAGTTGCTGTTGAGTTTCAGCTTTAATTAGTTTACTTTTAAAAAGTTTGTTTTAAGTGGTGAACTAGCACGTATAAAATATGGAGGAAATCGCTCTCAGTGGATGGGTTGGAAACTGGAAACGAGACTCAGTTTAGTGTAAAATTGTTTACAATAAAGGTTGGTATGTAACTTAACAAGGGACGAAAAATTCAAAAAAGCAAATTATGTTAAGAATTTTGACCCGGCGCTATTTAAAACAATTTCCCGGTGAAGGTGACAAATGAGCAGGCATTTTTCGTTCTCCACCAAACGCTGAAGAATATAAATTGTCCTGCTTTTTCAGCCGGAAAGCATGAGATGCTAAATAAGTTGAGGCTTAGGGGATCTTATTGTGTTTTTGTGGTATTTTTGCCTCTTTTTTCAACTTGTAGGGCTACATATAACTAATCGTTTTCCGATAAAGTGATTTCAAGTAAAACCCAAGAAGAGCTTCCTTTTAATTAGAAACCACACGACAAGTAAAACTTTAAAGTTTTAAGCTGAACATAGATAGGTAACTACTATTATTAGACTACTTCGTTTTGCCTTAATTTCGGGAGTTGCACTTATATTATTATTTTATACCACTGAAACTACCTGAACAGTAATTATTACTTCAGAGTAAAATAGTTCTCCACGTTGAATTGCAAATCGAGATGGTATTGTGTTGAACAGTTTTTATTTTATCTAAGCTGGAATGGTCGTTTCAGCGATTATTGCTCTGAGCTGGAGAATTAATTTGTGTGAAACGTCGTCACATTGATGTCGAATTAGTGGGTCTAGTAGTTTTAATATCAGTTGAAAACCTCACCTATTGAAGGAACGTTGAAAAATATCACGATGCACCCACCACTAACCTTCCCCTACGTGACAACGAGGTCCTGAAACATTTCGGATGCCTAAGCCAGCGGACCAAAACGAATGCTGTTTCGCCCTGTGTTGTGAAACGATGAATATTTGAGATGCGCCGCCACTTTGCACGGCAACCGGTACTCGTTGGTGTAAACAAACTAAAACCAGTGGCGCCGACGAAGAGCGATTAAAATTGAACTTTTGTTGCCCATTTGTGATGTTATGCAAATAGTTAAATTAAATCTTTCATAGTTTTATATATACAAAATAGAAGGTCTGAATGTATCAGTTAGGTATGGCTTTTTGAAGGCCCTTTGAAGATCATTTGGAAAATAAAGTAAATGTGAGTCCTGCAGAAGCTCTATAGCTTACTATTGATCACTATTAATCACTGTTGATTTCAAAAACAAAGACTTACATGTGCAGTGTCAATGTCTGGTTTGGAATATTTATGTCTGTTTAACGAAGGAAAACAAGCATAATTTAGTTAAAAGTATCGTAACAAGAATAAGCGAAATGACTAAATTATCATTGTAGGTGATTTATTCTGTTATCAAGGAAAAACATATTACAAACTATAGCTTTGAAAGGCAAGAAACATTTGGAAAACTTAAATAAATCGACGATGGCGACGAAGATGTTATTCGAAGAATTATCTATAATTTTTATAAAGAAAATGTGACATCTACACTAGAAATGATTCGAGACAAACGAAAAAACTATTCATATTATAATTGTAATTATAATTGCTCGGCAACATTACGAGCCATTACGATAGACTGCAGCTTTAAATGTAAAGAAAATGATAATATAATAGAATGAAGTAACGACAAATAGTTGGTTTGCGAGGAGAATATGTACATAATATTAGGGAATATCGACAGTTAGGAAGATGTATAGTTTATTTAGATCAAACCTGGTTCAACACTAACGACATCATTAAATATGGTTAGGTAAATAGTAATTCAAAAAATTGCAATTTAGGTACGCTATGTTCGAGAGGCAAACAAATTATTATATAATATTATTCTGTACGTTGTCGGTGAAAAAGGATTTGTGCCAAAAGACTAGTTGTCCACTAAAAATATAAGCCAATCCTCTGCTGATTACCACGAAAACATGACTGCTCAACTATTCGAAAAAAAATGGATCACCGAATAACTACTACCAAACATCCCCCCTAACACAGTCATTGAAATGAACAACGCCCCTTATCATTCATGGCTACAAGTCAAGACTCCTAATAATAGGATAACAATCAACTTTATGAGGAGCAAAAATGTATATATTCTAGAAAAAAAGACAACAAAATATAGAATTATTAGGCATAATAGAATTGTTAAATTTTAAAAACTAGTATAACGACATACTATTTTTTAGTTATTGCATTTTAACCCGATCGAAGAAATTTGGGTGACAACCTAGTGTGGAAAAACTGTATAGCTCATGTTATACGTATAAAAAAGAACTGGTATCATGTGTTACCTAGTGCCTCAATAACTATTCAACCGAGCATTTATAGTGACTCCACTGATGATGATAATGATGAAATCTGTATTTAAATTTAATTAAAAAAATATGCCCCTACTACACTTAATTGTTACAATAATTCAAAAAATATAGTTTTTATTACGAGTACGTCTTCAATTTCTTTAATATATGCCGGTAAGAGGTTTTTTCTCAGTTTCAACTGATAATAAAAATGCTATACAGTATTCCACTATCGAACACGCTAAACACACTAAAATAAAAGACTGCTACATTGAGTTCAAATGTTTCAAATAAATGCCGTTCTGTGGGTCTTCGGAAATTACATTAAATTTTCGATCACATTAGATCTTCGTTGGATACACATAAACTGCAGGTAACTTTACGCAGAGCAAATCTAAACAAATCTACAAATGGTGAGGTTGTAATAGTATACAGTACCTTTTTCGCTGCTATGCATATGGAGTTTTAGTGAATGCAAGCAAAAGGCAATTAGGCTATTGATAAGTGTGAGGAAGACAAGCTACTATTTCTCCTTTCATCGTTAAGGATCGGCTAGCGTTGTTGACTTGTAAACGGTATGCCTTAATCGTAAGGTGGATGTAATTCTACGTCATTTCCAATGACGCAAATTACGCATATACATTCCGTTTTATAATAAATTAAAATGTTTTAGATTAAAAACCGTAACTACAAGAAAATTTGTTTATAAAAAAAATGTTTATAGAATTGATTGAAAAACAAACCCTTTTTGTAATATGATCCATCCTCGGATTAAGGCAAAGTACTGCTTGCGAATCAACGACACTAGCTGATCCTTGTCGATGGAAGGGGAAACGGCAGCCTGTCTCTCTCGCACTTATTAACCGCCTAATTGCCTATTGCTTGCACTCACTAAAACTCCATGTGCATAGCTACAAAAAAAGTACAGTATACATATGTATGTACATATGTATATAGATACTTGAATGTACTTGTAAATTCAATTCATCTGATGGCACTGCTATAAAGATTTGAAGCAATTAAATTTTGTCTAACAATTTTGATTAAAATTTATTTTTAACTACAAATTGCGCAATTTTCCTGGCAAAATTGCTCTCTTGATAGTCATTTCCTCTAATAGTAAACTTACCGACTTATTTTTACGTTTGGGAAACGTCCGGACATTAATCAAGTTCTTGTTATTGCTCCGAGTAATTTAACGATCGCAATCTGAATATTTTTTTCTTTTTCCCTGGACGTCTGCCTTAATTGCCATATTGTAAAGGGTGCGGATTTTTGCTCTATAATTTAGCAACAGCTAACAGAAAAAATAGAAAAATGTTTTAATGGAATTACTGTAAAACATACTGATATTGAAAAAACGTTCTCTTGTGCCAGAAAATTAAACGCATCATCAAAATAATGTAGTGATTGCTTTTATCAGGCCTGACAAATGCATTCCAAGTTAACACTCGTAACCTTCGAGGCGTAAATTCGCGCTATAATTCTAAGTTAACTTCTGCCACGTCACAAATAAGGAATGGTGGAAGTTTGTGGTTTTCTTATCGGGAAAAACACTTTCTTACCAAATGAGGGGAAATGAAAAAATTAATGTTCATTAAGCCAGATATAAAACGCTCTGCCTCTGTTGAACAAAACTGATTTCAGTTCTTGCCTTAGACGGAAATAAGCAATAAACAAATTCTGCGGTTATTTATATCTAAAAATATTTATTAGCGAGAAATTTCATTAAAATGATTTGCAGGAGACAAAATTATTTAAACGCCAGATTGCCATAAAAACGTTTTCATTTTTCCCTGTGCCCAATTCCAGTTCCGCGTTCAGAGTTCATAAAAATTTTGATCCCCCATTTAAAAGAGCAAAAGGCGTCAATAAATTTTGGTGACAAGTACAGGCATCGCGAACTTTATTAAAAAACTCAGTGTTATTCTATTAAGAGGCATAAAGGCCAAATTGAGTACTTTTATTAGTCGTGTTTTAGCTTGGTAATTCAATGCGCTTTTTCCTTTCAATGTGCTTTCGTTCTTTTACTCCCTCGCGCTCTCTGGACCTCGTCGGAATGTGGATTGTTTATTAAATAGAGAGATAAAAACCAAATGACTTTATATACGAGAGCCTGCTGATTACACCCGAATTTACATTTAGGACTGTACTCCTTTACTATGAGATTAGGACGGATTTAGATTTCCTGGCGGATTCGTGCCGGCAAAAATATGAATTTCGAAATCAATTTGAATTTATCCAGGATATGAAAGACATGACACGATTTGTTACCCCTTCAAATCTTGAGATTAATGATCGCTTCTCCGGTTCCACCTTTAAGTGTTTCTTCACTAAATACACCTTTCACTCTTTTGTTTCCAGACAAATCCTTTTGATAAATGATATTTAACGTCTCTTTCGCTGAAGGATTCTGCAGGGAGGTTTAAGAGCGATTCTTGCTGCTAGAGACGTTAACATTTATTTCATCTCACACAAGATCAACCAAAGATTTATTTAAACATAGCTAGTTCTGGAAGAAAATTTAAATTATGGCATTTTCCCATCATATAAGAGTTATGAAAGAGTTCTATCATTCCAAATTTTAGCTCTTGTTTCACGTACATAGCCTTGTACATTTCATCCGAGCACCAAATTTCAGTGTTTCAAATTTTATCATCAACAATTGGTTTTCGGTTCTTGTTTTGTGTGACTGTCGAAGCGTTCAAATTGTCCAGGCTCTCATTTATCAGTAAAATGAATCAGTTTTCTAATTTTCACGCCTATATCCCGAAAACTAAATTGCTGTAAGAAAAAAAAAACAATTTCTATGAGTTTTACGAGTTTTGATGTGTGCTATTCAGTGAATTTGTGCAACCTACCCTCTAGATTAATACCCAAGTACCAAATAGAACTGATCTTGTCGATTAAACCATCTCCTCTGCATTTGGCATCATATGATATGAGAGAAGAAAATATCTCTGTGTTGCATCCTTTTTTCGAAGTTGGCTTAGTCACCCTTACGCGTACTGTATATTTAAAAAATAGACTTTCAGGGTCACTACTCCTATATGTATAGCTCCCTAGGCATTTCAACGCCGTATCAGACGGTCTTATACGGCGTCCTACTTAAAGAACAATTTTGCTTTGAAATGTACACCATAAATACTGTAAAAACGCAAAAGAAAAGTTTTACTTTCGAAAGTGTTGCATTTATTTCGAGCTTCTTTGACGTGAACGAAACAAGTGGGAAAGTGCCTTTTAGTTGGGAATATTGTAAAGGATCTCGGCAGCCCATGAAGGAAGGATCAAAGGAAGCGCTTTCAGAAGTTATATTTATAAAAGTAGATAAAATAAGGATTTGGCTTTATAAAGAGACGGACGAAAAAATTGGCAGCAAGGGCTAAAAGCATACGTTGCTCGGATAAAATCGAACTATATTGCTGGATAGCGCAGGCCGCAGGTCTTTTGAAGATGATTGGATAATACACTTGACCCTTGTGAAAAATTATCCAAGAATTTTTGGGACGCACTGCTAAGCGAGAAGGATTGCACAACAATTTGGACGTGAAACTGGGTTAGTGAAAATATTTTCATAACAATTGAAAAAGTTTGTGCTAAAATGGAAAATATCTGGCAATCGAGAGAAAATAGAAACCGAAATTTTATGAGCAGCCGATTTATGAAAGAGAAGTAAGAGAGTGGACCTATTCAGATGAACAAATCCCTGACCCCCTTTGATTATTGATTTTCGATATGAAAATAATAATAATAAGTCCTTATGCACACATTAATATGAAAAAAGTGATAATTCACATGTTCATTCTCCTTTAGAATATTTCGTCAGCAAACAATTTATTACTCGGAACTAAGTAAAAATGAACATGAAACTTTCATTTTGCAGTTTAATATTAAAGCTTAATTTTCTCTGCTCGCAAACATTGTCGATTGAACTCGCTCTTCTGCAAAGCGTCCTTTTTCAGACTAAACTGAACTCTAACCCAGATAAACACAATGGAAACGCTAACTCTTCAAACAACAATAAAGCAATTCGGAACGAATTCAAATTGCGAAATTGATTATATTGCATTTAAAAGAAGGCCGCAACTGCATGGAGTTGGTAAAATTGAAGACGGAAATTGAAGTTTTTGTTAAAGTGTTGAGAAGCGGGCTATGGTTTTGATTAAGGCATTGTTGAATATCATATTTCTGAAATAGAATTTCACCATGGGAGACTATGCAAATGTATTACAGAGAATGAAGTTTTTCCTGACTAAGCACATATGAAAAAAGTTCGCCTACAGTGAATTAGCCTGACGAATTCATAACTTATCAAAAAACACATTTTTACCGTTCTATGATGTTCAGAAATATACAAATAGGATAATGTACAAATTAGTAGTTGTTTTTTTTTTTTTGGTTTTCTGATTCCCTGTTCTATGGTTTGAGAGATATTTCTTTGAAAATTTTACCATATGGATAGCATTCCAATCTACGCACTTTGGCTTATCAAATCATAAGAAAAATCTAGAATGTGCTGATATTCCTAGGGTTAGGTATGTTTTTACCATCCCTTTTTGTGAAATAAGTGCATGATCGTTCGTTTCAGGAAACTTTAATTCTTTGTTTAATTTACTAACTTTTCAGGCACACCACAAAATCGTTATTGAACTATTTACAAACATAGGAAAGAAAACATGATACACATGCTCTAATTTGTAGGTATTCAGCAACTGACATGAGAGAGATATCGATTTAAGTTAAAAGAATAGAAAAAAATCACGAATTGAATAAGAATTGGATATTTCCTGAAATGGCGTATTAATATTTTAGGATGCAGCATATAATAGTCAAATTATTATTACAAACAAGTAGGCCATCGTGTAGCATAATGGGAAAAATATTCTCTGACTTTCATAAGTTAGGTTTATTAGTGACTTCGTTGACAGTTATTGACGTATTTTGAGTTTGGCATCGCAAGTCACCTTAAAACCACTGAACTATTATACAAGAGAGAAAGTAACAGGTACTCCTATAAGCACTTCTGTATAGGCGAGAACATTGTGGCAAAGCAATTTCTGTAATTCAATTTGAAGGAATTCGCAGTCTGGATATATTGAGGCTTCAAATCAAATTGGCGATGGCGAAGCTGTGTTGAAACTGAATTTAACGCCGACTAATTTTAGCAGTTTGCGGTATTTCAGAGGCTCTTAGCTATACCGCGGTCGATGACTTCGAGATATTGTATTAGATTCCTTTGAACAATAGTTTTAGTTTCAAATTTGTCGAATATTCGAAACGATTGTAAATTTTGTTTTTACAGATATGCTGTTGGACTAATACATTCAGATTGTTTTGAGCCACTCTGTATACCTCGGCATTTTGTAAGATAATTTTATGCAGCAACTTTTGTATTTTAGCTGTTTTTCTATTTTTAACAGGTTTCAACCTACCTTTTGTTTCTTAGGATCTGAAATACCATGATTACGATAGGTAGGTTTTATATGAGTCCATTACTTGCAACAAAACGCGGCCCACATGAAAAAAAAAATTCTTTCGTACACTATTGCCGTTCCATTTGCAGTTTGCTAAACAAAAAGCATGCTCAGTCAACGATTTCCACAAAGAAACACATTATTGTACTGAAGTCCCGTTGAAAAGTATGTAACAAAAGATACAGGCTGAAATCAGCACTTTGGGATAACAAGTTCTGAAAGAGCTGCTCAAGTATTAACGTGAGTGGGCCTTTACGGCCCTTTAACAATAAAAGGGCGCGTCTTCCGATAAGGCTAAGTTATTTTGTTACTTAAAGTTTCGTTCCTAGATGTACCTTTATTAAAGTTCGCAGTTTATATTAGTTAAATTTCCCTAACGGGAGGAAATAGGTCGAAAATGCCTTATTTATAGATGGAACATTCAAACAACGTTCGTGCCGGAACAACTTAAATCATTCACAGTTTTGAACGAAAAAATGTGCATGATTAAATATAAGATTCAAAGCTTTAGGCTTATTTATAAAATTTATAATATACTCTCTAAAAATAATGTTTTAACATATGAAGAATATTAATTACCTTAAGGGACAATGGACTTGCATAATTTTGTGATTAAGATCATATAAAGAAACATTTTCAAAATAGCAATTACTAAACGAACATTAGATCTCAACGAAACCCATAAATAAATGATCCATTAAATTACGTTGGAGATTTGGAGTAAATAATTTAGTGCCTGTTATCTTAGAACACATAGTTCTATTCGAGTTATTGCATGTAATTGGTGGCTAAATGTTTTTCTTTATGAGTGTCCGTCTAAGCGAACCAGCATTGATACTTATTCATTAATTCATCAGTGCTATAAATTTATGAATGATCGTTCCTTCCACTGTAAAAGTAGGAATATTTCTTGAACAATACTCTTCAATCTAAACGATATGAAATGTTTACTCATAGGTTAGTTCGGGTGAAAATAAAACAGGATGCCATTTATTTTTCTTCAATCCCTTCCCGAGGAGATTTAGTATTTCCATTTAGTTTTAAAGGTTGTCAAAGGCTCTAGCATGGGGAAATTGAAATTATGCAGCAGGTGCCGTAAATTGCTTGCACGTTGCAAACGGCAAATATTTTAACAGTAACTCTAGTGTCACGTCGAGGAAATCTCCTAAAATTACGTGTCTGTTAAATACTGACATTTTGACAGCTTGGAAAAGCCCATCCTCGGGATACAGCTAATGGTAGGGCTCGGTTAACTCATTCCGTTTAGGCTGCGGACAACTTCCAAGCACAGTAAAATCTAATTTCAGCCGGATGGCGTTACGCAACCCAACAATTCGTAATCCGTTAATAATAGACAATAGACTTTGATGTGCATTTGCCCTTAGACAGAAAGCATTCATCAAACGCCCAAACCACCTTCATCTCCTACAAATAACAATCCAGACTGTCGGGTCATATATTAAGAAGGACGAACTACTGTCATGCCGGATTAGTAGCTCTTCCTGTAGTCATTTGTTTCCCCTGTATAGAATCGCATGGAGCTATTTATTACGGGGTTACGGAAATACAGAGGCTTATTATTTCGAATCTTATTAAATAGTTAGGTAAACTACCTTGGGGTTTGCAAAGGTCTCCCAAAATGTCACATGGAAATTATTTAGTGTCCCTATTTAGTCCATTGAAATTGGAGTTGCTTAAGCTTACGTCGGTGGGCTGTTATGTCGAGTGGAATAGTGGTTTGATGCGCTATTGGACCAGCAAAGCAAAATTTGTTTTAATAGTGCCTGAGATTTAAAGATGGGTCTTTCTTTTGGAGGAATCAGCTAAAATGACGAAATTAGGTCAAGAACGATAGATGAACGTTTTTTCTTAGTTTAATAAGATGAAAAAAATTTTGATACTTGTCAGCGTAAAATTTCAATTATTCCAGTAGATTTAAATGAATCAGGAATTGAATCCGACTTACGCTACGTCAACTGTATGTGCCTATGTATTAATGCTCCAAATAAAAAGAATCGGTTCGTTTAACTGCGACTGACTGGTCATTTATAGCTCATATAACTCAGTTATCACGTAAATACAAAACCAGCAATTTAAACCGAACATAAATGAGTTAAAACGATGGAACTAACCAGAGGGCGGAAATTAATTATCCTTCAAAAGCTGATGCAAATGTCCAATATAACCTCAATTATTTCCTATCACATTGCCATTCAATTCTGCCCGTTGAATATCAAGAGTCGGCCGGTCATTAAAGGGCCAGGAGCAAACTTTACGCTCAATGCGTTTGAGTTAATTTTTTACATATTTCTGTAATTAATAGTGTCGTATTGTGCCACGGTAGTCAGATATCTCTCATGCTGTCTTCATCTAAAATAAGTGTAAGCTTTAATTTATAGAAACTATTCACCTACAAACGAACTATCTCCCCCCACCTTTCACCGGATATCTCGTTAACAGAGAACGCTGGCCGTATCTTCAAAATTTTGGAGATGAAGCTTTTAAATAAAAATGGTATAATAAAAGTGACTAAGAGAAAATGCTGGAAATATTTTTTTAATTTCTAACTCCATTGCTAAGTGGGGTATCTCATATAGTAGAGAACGAAAAAATGTCAAATAACTGAGAACAATGCAATGAAAATGTGTACTGAAAATGTCAATTCGTGGAAAGTTTCTGCATAACTTTTGTGTATGAATTTTTTATATATTTGCAAGTTTTCTGTAGAGAGCGCTGCGAATGTTGTCATATAAAAACTTAAATATCTCGGAAATGGTTCATAGGATTTAAAGAAGTGGTGGCTGGTTAGAAAAACCGTTTTTTGATCTATCCAAAGATGTATCAGACAATCTAATTTAGTTAATAAAAATACCCTTAGAGGGTGCTTTATTAAAAGTTTGGAATTTTTATAAATTTCTTGCAAATATCAGATAGAATGGTATGTGTTTGGTATTTTAGTTAGCACGAGCATAAAATGTTACTTATATCTATATTATTTATATGAAAATTTCAACTCGATGTCTATATTTTTTTAAAAAAATATGCCGATTTGTATCCGGAATCTGTGATATTGACGTTAGGGGTCGTATTTATCATACATTTAAAATATACTCGCAACATGTCGACACAATCTTCGTTTAAAATACGCATTTTGAGAATTAGCGAAATAAAGAACAAAAAGAACAAATAAAAAATTATAAACGGGACTGTTTTGATTCCAATGAATGCAGTGTCATCTATGATCAACTTGAAATTTAGACCAAAATACTAAACTCATTTTTTTGTTAACTTCAAAAAATATTTGAGTGTCGAAAGTCGTCAGCAGACCAGAAGAGTCGCGAAGGCTAGATACAATAGGTTCGGAATAACAACCGGCATATTTTCTAAACAAATAGAGACATCGAGTTGAAATTTTCAGAATATAAGTAAAATTTTATGCTCTTGCTAACTAAAATACCAAACATATACCATCCTATTTGATATTTGCAAAAAACTTGCAGAAATTCCTGACTTCATAATAAAACGTCTTCTAAGGGTACTTTCATTACCTGAAATGGATTGTCTGATACATTCTTGGATAGATCAAAAAATGGTTTTTCTAACGAGCCATCACTTCTTTAAATCCTATGATCCGTTCCCGAGATATTTAAGTTTTTATTTGACAACATTCACAACGCCCTTTACAGAAAACTTGCAAATATATAAAAAGATGTATTACAAAAGTTATGCAGAAACATTCTACGAATAAAACTGTAACATTTTCAGTACACTTTTTCATTGCATTGTCTTCAGTTATTTGGTATTTTTTCGTTTACTAAATGAGATACGCCACTTAGCGGTGGCGTTAGGAATTAAAAAAATATTTTCTCTTGGTCACTTTTATTATACCATTTTTTATTTCCAAACTTCATTTCTAATAATTTTGAAGATACAGCCAGCATCCTCTGTTAACGAGACACCAGATACAATGTTTGAATCACTTGTATTTCCTTATTTCTGTTTCATATCTGCTTAGCTTTTAAGCTGTAATGAACTCAATTACTCAAAAGATTTAGCAATAACAAATTCCCCCAATCTATAATTCGTTATCTTTCATTTTAGAGCTGAGGGCGATTAAAGACTCAAAATTAATGATAGAAATTTTCGGTGTAATCCTCGCTGGAACTAAAAATGGGCCTTTCACGCTCGATAAACTTCGAATGCGGCCTGTGACAAAAAGTCGTAAATTCTTGGACGTTCCGCAAAATGATAATTTTGTCGCGGTAACTGAGTAAAAACTAATAAATTAAATTTAGACCGCCACTTTTAGAAATTAATTAATTTTTAATGGGCTATTTCGCGGTTGTGCCTTTATCAAGAGCGAGAAGAACGTTATCAAGTTTGGGGAGAATGGGGGATGAAATAGTTTAATGGACCACCATGGAAAAGAAAAATTTAGTCTAGCGATGAGGTTTTTATTAAGTCATAATTAAAAACTTTGTATTAGGTTATTTACAGCATAACAGCGACTTCAGTTTAAAAAAATTAACAATAATTAAATTTAAAAAGAAATTATCGATAGCTTCTTGGCATCTATAGGTTTAATTAAATTAAAATAAATAATTTGAAATCATCACAAATTAGTAAGCAGAGTGAGTGTATTCAGCTTTGAAAATGAATTAATTTTTAATGAACAATTCATTGGTCGCTTTTCCTTGGCCAATGTCGCCTTTAAAATCTTGTAATTAACTGCATTATATTACTCGAGTGGGACAATTTAATCGTTGGTTTTACGAGACGAAAACGAAGTTTAATTACGTTAACCCAGAATTTAAAGGGTTTATATTTTAATTATTACTATAGGTTCTGGAAGTTCCTTCCATATTTCGACCCTCGTCAAACATCGAGTTTCAACATATGAAAGCCTGAAAGTAAATATGAAATGGAGGCCATTTGCAGAGTAATAAAGCAGCAAAAAATCATTTAAACCCGACACTCACTTAGTTTGCATGCATTCAACTCTATTGCCTGAAACAGACCTTTACACTGTCTACTGAAGGAAGACTAATCTCCGAAATCTTAAAATAAGTGAGGCAAATCCTCGACATTTAGGTTATCCCGATCTTAAAAAGACGGCGCCGCCACCGTTCTAGTTTCTATTCTCTCAGATAACATTACAACTTAATGAGATTCTTTATTTCTGGATAAGATTTCCAGATATCCAGAAAGGATTTCTGAAAGGCGCTTTAATTGAAACTTACGCTTTATAGCACTTTTTCCTTAGTTTGTTTCATTTTCTTATTTTCTTTAGATATGGTAAAGATATAATGCAAATTTAAATTACGGCAACCTCGAAGATAGTTTTTAGTCAAGGAAAATTTTGTTTACGTATACTCGCAACTTTACCTCTTGAAGTAGGTACACGATGACAGTTTTAAAATTAAGAATAGTTATATTTGGAGAACAAACGGTAATTAAAAAAAACCTTTTATAATTGAAATGGGCATATCAAAAAATTCATGGTTAAGAGAGCTTTGAAATTCATTTTGTTTACTGCTTGCATATCGTAGCTCAGTCCGGCTGTAAATTCGATTTGGACTTGACACAATTCAAGGAGAAATAGTGATTTAAGTTAAGATATACAAGTAATATTTGCAAACGTTTAAACGATCAACATAATCTACTGTTCAATATTATCATAATGTAGCTATGGTCGTATAAGAAATATTATAAGTATCACAAACAGTTAGGATTTTGCTGATTTCAGGCAAATCGAAGACTAAGCGCAGAAAATCTTTGTTTTCTACGAGTAATCTTGCTCACTATTTTTTATACCTAATATACTATTCAGTAGCACGATTAATAACAAATTCTTGTTTGATAATATGCATTTGTATTGCCTCAAATATAATGAGCCACCCTGTATAAACACTCTCCATCGTGCGTTTTTTCTCTTAAAGCACGATTAAAACAAAATAACCAATTATTTGAAGTTTACATAGCCAGACGTGATAATCAAAATCGAAATCAATTTGACTTTCGTAAAGCGAATTGAACGCGGTTGCTAGTACCGAATTTAATGTTATTAACTTGGCCTATTATTTTATCTCAAATTCACGTTGAGCAACACAACACCCTGCGATAACTACCGGCAGCTCAGCAAACTCTCGATTTTATGTTAGTTTTTTGCCACTATTTTTTACAATATCCTAAAGTGAAACCAATTATAGAAAGCTATCATTAATTTTAAAATGTACAAAATCAGAATTTAGGGCGGCGTAGACATGTAAACAATATATTAATATTTAGACAATAATTTTCAGAAAGCCCGAAATCTTTTATCACTGAAGGAAACAGCTAAAAGTTCATTTTACGCAAGTTTAAGTTGTTTCTTATAAATCTCCATTCTTATTATACCTTGCGGCTCTAAATTATCTAATTAATAAAAAAAGTCCCTCCCCTCCTCCCTTGTTGACATTTTTACGAATTTTTATTTTTTCAAAATTCAAAAGCACCGTTAAATAGGATAAAAAATACTATCTTTGACATTTGTTTATTTTTTTAATGTTGCTTACTTCATCGGTAACACAAAATGGCCGATTTTTTAAAAATGAGACATGGGTCTAGTGACACCTCAAATTAAAGGTCTTTCAAAACTACCTTCGATCGTGTATTGCGATACAAAATCTACCAATTAGTTTTTGAGAAAGATAAGTGTAAATTTGGTAAAAAATGCAATACAAACTCATTCAAATAGCATGTAAACAATAAAAAAAACTCGTCTGTTAATAGGAAATTGGTTTGTTTTGTGCTCACAAAGAATCTTTGATTAATTTTATTTATTAATTTATTATTTTTTTAACAAAGACTTGTTTGTGAACACAAACTGGAAAACAAATCAATTTCCTACCAGCAAACAAGTTTTTTCATTGTTTACGTACTATTTAACTGAGTTTATATTGCATTTTTTAATCAGATTTACACCTGTTTTTCTCAAAAACTAATCGATAGATTTTGAATCACAATACACCATTAAGTGTAGTTTGGAAAGATTTTTAGTTTAATGTGTCACTTGACCCCTGTGTAAATTTAAAAAAATCAGTCATTTTGCGCTTCCGATGATGTAAGCCTCATTTAAAAAAATAACTAAACGTCAAAAAATAGTATTTTTTGTCTTATTTAATGCCGGTTTTAAATTTTCTAAAAATAATAATTTGTTAAAAAATTAACAGGCGGGGGGTCTACATTTCAGAGCCGCACGGTATTATAATAATTCTTATAACGTTTTTCTCTCGGTTTTATACTGGGTGCTAACAAATAGTAGATGTTTTAAAGGAAAACATTGATTTTCTATCACACCAGGCCTAAGTCCTTTTTCACATCGTAGAGATTTTGATTAGAGGTTACAGCTTTGTCACTATCATACTTCCAAAGCGCATGAGTCGTCAAATGTTTACGTCTCATCCCACTGCTTAGGCAATGCCGAACGGTTGTGTAAAAGTATTGTCAGCCATTTTTCCGAATATACAAGGTATTTACTGTATCACCGTGTAAACTTTACAGACTTATATTAGGAACAAAAGTTATGAAATACTTTTGAGATAAAAAATGTTAAAGTTTCATTAATTTTTTTACTTACACAGGGTGTTACAAATTACAAACTTGCGGAAATGTTTGGGGACCTTCTAAACCATAAAGCAAGGTTCATACACTCGTGAATTGTGGATCACGAACTGCGCGCCCTATTCCTGTTGGTCAGTTTCAAATTAAATTGGCTGCTATGAAACTCGCTTCCATCCGGTTTAAGATATTGCGAATCCGCAAACAAGTTGAAATTAGTTAAATGTTTTGCGATTTTCCTTGCGAATTTCTGTTGTGCATCTATCGACCCACTATGAAAAATTTTACGTTTATTTGATGTAACATAATAAAATTAATGTACTATTTTCTTACAAAAATAAACTTTAGAAGAGAGTATAGAATACACATAAAATCCTGAGACGAAGTGCCCAAAACCCATATTTGATTTCAGTGTGAGGTGCTTTCCATTTCCCCTGACCCTGTAATAAACATCAAGTTCTACCATTGTTGACGGTGAACATTGCATTCACATTTGCAATGCCATTTCATTAAATTTAATTACTGTTCAGTTGTTCTCTTCAAAGTAAAACTACTTCGAGATTCAATTAAAACTTCAAGGTGATATCAGGCCAAAGTAGCTGACTAGCAATGAAGAGTTAATGAGATTTACTTCGAAGCTTTAGTAGAAAGTCCACTAACAAAAGATGAATTTTAAATTACCAGTTTTAATTATTAAATGTTTCCCTGGTCAATAACTATTACATATAATGTGAGAAAATCCTTCTGCTGCTTATAAATAATTCCATTGAGATGGGAAATGGTTCATAGACTACCAAGCCTCCATGTCAAGTCTTTTCCAAATGTATAAATTCCAAAGAAGTGCCTTCTGAGTTCAGCTCAATAAGTTATTCCGATTGTCCCCTAACGTGCAACTCACTCCACGACCATTACTGTAACACCTCCATTTATATTGCTTACCGGTCTAATCCCTTCGGGCTACACCTTTTCCTAATATTAAGGGAAGAAAAGTTTTGATGTAGAAAAAATGTTTAATCCGGATAATCGGCAGGGACAAACTCGTGAAATGTTTGGTGATATTTTAGAAGCTTTCATGGCATGGATTACTAAGGGGATGTCGGAAAAATTAACTATAATGTGACGTGTCGGCAGGGTCAAAATTGATGGATGCTAATTTACATTTGATACCAAAAAAGGGAGAATATTGGCGGGTTAAAATTAATTCGGAAGGATTGGAGGTGTCAATGTATCGGAAGTGTGTTGTTTTGTGCACTTGGATAATGATTTATGGAGATAATTGGCTTTTTCTTTTTTAATTTGAAACTTCAGATGAAGAGGCACTTCGAAAGGTGATAGAATTCTTTCTCTTTCTATGATATTTTGAAGGTAAATCAAAATTAGGTGACAAAAGAAGTAGGGTGCAAAATATATTTTTCGTACTATTAAATATAATTTTGTTGTAAGCATAATGTGTATGATTCAGACAGGTTGTTCATTTTTTGCCCATTCCTCTCCATTATTTTCTTTTGCGAATAACCTAATAAATAAGAAAACATATCATAGTAACCACTACACTCGGAAAGTAGTTTAATATTATATTATGTAAATTTAGAGATTATTTCAAGAGTCTTGGAATTGAAAAAAACTTTACACAAATTAAAAAATAGGTGGAATTTTAGAGGACGAATACAATTCCACAGGTACAATAAATTCATCCTTAAAGTATAATAATAACAATATAATTGAAAAGATAGTAATAACTTTGTCAAATAAAAATCTCTCTGAGACTGAAACGTTTTTTTTTTCGAAAAGCTTAAATTGCACTGTTACTACCCAACATCTGCTTAAGTTTAACTTTATTTAAGTTATAAAAGAAATAGTTCAAACCTTATCACATACACATCAACAAGAGTTTAGAATCAGGCCAAATGCAATTTTAGATAAACTTTTCAAAATTAAACAAAATTTAACTGCCATCGAACAATGACATTCAATATTTTTAAAAATATCGTACTATTTAATACATGATCGAAAGGTGCCTAAACGTCTGAGCCAGTGCTGCAAGAACATCGCAATCTACTTCTTTGGATATTTTTAACTTGAAAGATGCAATATAATCATTCTTCAATTAACGTATGAGTGTACAAAGCAGGCACATGCGTGCATAATTTCAGGTTATGTTATTAATGAGTTTTTATTTTTTTTCCACCATTGAAAACATTATATTTTCTTTGTAACCAAGTAGGTTCTACAGTTGTCAATAGTTTTTATGAATTTAATGGATCTAATGACAAGTTTCTTTAAAACAAGCATTAAAATTACCCACCTTTCAATTAGTTAAATATAAGAAATTTGTTAGGATGTTATATGGGCATGTCAAAAGCAGTACTTTCAATTTAACGCATCTGACTAACAATGGATAACAGATACATTTATGCGGGACATGTTTTTGGCATTTGAAGGCCTTCTTGGCGTTTTTTGAATGATCATTTGTATTTAAATAATTTTGAAGTTTACAATTAGTATTTTAACATTTAATGTCGCAAATATTTCAATGAAGCTGCTAAATTGGGTGTCCGTATCTTACGAAGAAACGACCATCATATCCACCCAAATTATGTGTCCACGCAAAAGTAAATTTCCTCTATGTAATCAATTAAAAATTGAACGTTGATTTCCACGAGTCTTTAATAATTACTTGTCAACGTCTACTTACTTTTGAAAAGGTCAATAAAATACACACTTTAATTTTCTATCAAATGTCCCTTTCTAATCCATATAAAACAAAGTTATAGTTGTTAAAATTCCACAAGGTATCTTAAATTGTCTTAAAAGAACTTAGAAATTAAACATAATTAAGCTGACTTATGAATTAATACTGCATTTGCGAATTTCGGTTCTAGAAACTTTCCGAGATATTCGTCAGTTTAACTGAAAGTCGATTTTCAGCATGTACGGACTGACGAAGCGACGCGGTTCAACTGAAACACCTGAAAAACAAACGCTTGTGCGAAGCTACGGGCAAGATAACCACGCGCATCAGGGCTTGCCCTTCTCATTTTCTTATTATTTTTATTTTTATCAAGATATCTCATAATATAAATATTTAAATTCTCGTATTTGAATCACCACCAACCACCTTTTAGAAATTTTTATTTTCAGTTTAACTTATGTCGTAAAAAATCTACTGAAAATCGGTAACTCAAATTTATGGAAAACTGTCTTAAAAGTTTTTTTTTTTAATTAAGAGTCTTTCACGTTAAGGAAGAAATATTATACCAACTAAATTTTGGCATAAGGAAACAATTTGGGAGTCATTCATAATAATTCTACTAGGAAAATAAATTTATAGATTTTGTCTTTTTTTAGTACATCAAATCACAACGCAACTAGGAGCGAAATAGCGAGTTAACAATGGATGAACCCGTTAATGATCGTATAAAACGTCCATTTTATAACATTTTTTAATAGTAATCGTATATGCAACGTTGTGTGAATTTTTATTCAATTGAAATTTGTAATTGTATTAGTTATTACTGTCCTGGTATGAGCTTTCAGAATATCTTTTACTTAAACCGTAAAAGTAAAATACAGCAATTGGAAACGAATGATTCTCAAAATCTTATTAGGTCAACTCAAAACGTCAGCATAAGCGATCCATACTATTTCAATGCAAAAGTTACCCGGCAAAGATCTTCCAGTTAACATCCAAATTTCAGTCAAAGCACCTACATTCAATTTTCAATTACCCTTACGTGAAATTCACAAAGCAAATTTTTCAATATTAATAAAGCCAACAAAAAGTCAAGTTTTCAACTTTCAATGGGAAACTTTCCCGGAAAAGGGAGTTAAATTACCATTTGTCCGGAGTTTCCGGGAGGCTAAAAAGTACCTCTAACATTCATACCAACTTATTATCTTTTCACGGGAAAGCGCCAGAATTCACTTAGAAGTTTGAAATATTATCTTGCCGTTTGTATCTCTTGTGGAGTCTGAAGTGTTTTATAATATATTCGAAATAAAGTGGAAATTATTTGAAAATAATGGATGTCGTATTTGGAGGTAGAACAATTTATTTCCATGGACCGATTTTAATAAATTCGCAGAAAGAGGAATCGAAAAAACAAGATAACAGGGAACGGAAAATGGTTTTGTCAACTTTATGTTAACTTTCCGATCTTAACCAGCAAAATATTGCTTTCAGCTAGAAACGTTAGACAGAAAGCATATGCCTTTTGACTGGTCGTATAAATATAAACAAAAGTCCAGAAGGTTCCCAGAACTAAATATGTTACTAATCATAAGTATAGTAAGTATCTTAGCAATTGGATTTAATCCAATCCCTCAACTGGAAAGCAATGAAATCGTACTTGAGAAAACTGCCCTTCAAAGTCGATAATTTATGGACACAACATCACAAGACACAAGAACAAAAATCGCAATTTCTGGTAATCTACTGGGTATACTTATTGAAATACAGTCATTCCCGTTTGTTTGACTATTTCTTATACTTATTGCAATACAACTAAGCTCTCCCAAGTCTGTTGGAATCAGAAGGAATATCACGTTGATGTGACCTAAAGTATCGTTAAGTTAGGAAGTGTTCGCAATCCCTCAATAAAATGCTTGACCCCAATATCCAATATCAGCATTTCACTGAATGTGTGAGAGGCCGTTTTCGAATACTTCGAATTGTTGACATTACTGTTGAAAAACGCATTATTTCGACTTAACAATGATTTCTTTATTTCATATCCCTGTGATAACGGGACGATAGCGGAATATACATACATATTATATATGCATATAGAAAAGTAGAAAGTAGTAGAAATTTTAGTGCTTTCCTATTGTTCTATGGCGAAATTTAAAAGATCTTCCCGACCAGAGAGAAAGGAATAGTAAGAAAAATATTGTATTGGTCACCTTCTAATCTGTTCTACCTTAAAGTGAATTAACTATAAAAAGAGAAACCTTATGAGAAAATCGGCTAATTAAGTACTTAGTCAACGATTTTGCTCCGTTTAGAACTGGTGCAATGAGCTTCGTGTCGCAGACACCGGGCTTCCCGGTTTCAATCAGAATGACCCGGGAGTAAGTGGAAATCCGACCTTATCTATAACACTTATATAGTACCTCAAAAGGGTGTCGGCAAGCTTGGATCTTGGACGGGTAGATTTGTGGGAGATTGCATAATATTAACAATCCACAAGGTGCGTGAGAACATAGCTCCCCCATATTAACGAAGTCTCAAGCAGAGTTAAGTTCTGAGATCAATCCAGATGCAACATTTCCACAAGTCGGAAAGAAAATTGTTCATTCCTATAGTTGGTGATTACTCAATATCCTTATCGACCAACCTAATTCATTGCATGGAAAATGTCGTTCATTGTTTCAATAGCTTCAGATGGCTTCTCGCCATCCTGCACTAGTAAAAATATTCTCTTGGAAGTCGTTCTTAAAATACCAAGCAATAAATTTAACACCCAGCATTCGATCATCTTGATGTGATTGCGTCGAGTTTCCACGTACTCCTTGACAGTTGCTTAGAACCATAAAATTAACATATCCTACCCAAACCTACGTTAATATATTATAGATAGTGAAATGAAATGACTACTGGCCGACCAGGTCAAAAAGTGTTTTTTTTTGGTAGAGATTAAATCACTATATTAAATTATTAATTTCTAATCTAGCCAAGGTTAAAATCCATTTCTATGGAAATGTTTGTGGTTAAGCTGGATAGCCAGACTGACCATAAATTATTTACTGCACATGTTGAACTATTAAAGAAAAATTAAATAATTTTGTGCCAACCTTGTTCGGTTCTTTGACTAAACATAGATAAACGAGCCATTTCAATTTTTTTGCTTATTACTAAAGTAAATCTAACATTGACAATAGATGATAAATAAATTTATTCCAAACATATCTTTGATATTTCAACGGTTATTTGAGGTTTTTTTTTACTGATCGCCCTGATCGCCCCCCTCCGTTCCATTTTCACATACATATTTTATCACATTCTCCGCTCTTTCGAACTTTCTCCGTCACTCCAGTCTTGATAACTAGATTTTTCCCTGACGAGTATATTCTCCGGTATGTAAATGATAAAATATTGGTTAATAAATGCAGGTGATTAAAACTTTTTAACGAACTTGTTAGTTAGGGGTTTTAAAACCTCGAATATCCGAAGCTCTCTTTTTTGTCTAATTGTTCTGAGAATTTGAACCATGATTACAAATGTTGGAATTTGTTCATTTTTAGTGGAAGGACGGATTACTTGTTGTTCGGGTAATATTATATTGTCCTTACCTTGATGAAAATGTTATAACTTTATGTCTCCCTCTTTTGAACCCGAAAATTAGCGCTGAAGGCTTTTCAAAGTTTCTAAATTTTTAATTAAGTTGACTAAAGTAAAGATGATTTAATATTAGATAAGCGTTACATTGTTAGGGTCCAAAAATAAGAAATAAAGTATTAATAAGAATCGTAGGATCGTTGTCAGGAAGGTTTTAATAGGAAACTAATTTCAATATCATCATTACCTGAATTTGGCCCTTCCAATAAATCGCAGACGAAAATCTTACGACACGCCAGTCAGTGGTAAACCAGGGCCAAAGGAAAAACTTTTAATTCTTTACATGAGCACGAATTTCACGAACGGAAAAGTTGGTAAACTTTAATCAATTTATAAGTTTTCAGGTGTTAGCCAGCGGAAACTTTGACGTTGTTGGTTTTTAAAGTAACAAGTTTGGTGTGGATTTCTTGATGATTGTAATTTAACGCGATTATAAAGGAAACTAACCCTCAAACTCTAGTATTTTATACTTTTCCTTGGCAGCACTCAGTAAGAAGAGAATCTAGATATTGAGCTTTTCAGTATATCCATAACCGTAAACGCCTTTCTGATTTAGGCCAATTAGGCAACATTAATTCCCTGGGGTGCGATATCGCTTCGTCATTTCTTGTAAGGATGGGGACCCATCAAGCAGCCGAGTTCTGTATTCTATGATTTGTCTTTGACAATTAATCACGCCACCCACGACACAAGGGTTATTTGATACAGGGACGCACCTAGAATTAAATCAGGGTTAAAGTAATAGTATTCTAGGAGAGTATTAAGGTAGACTTGAGTTACACATTAAAATATGTACAGGTAATACAATAATACTGTTACATAATACTGTAAATATTCTTTCTTTGTAATAGAACACATTAATCCCCATTGAAATTAAAGTATTAGCCATTGATAACAATAGGATGTACACAAGGTCCGTCTTTGGGAGCTGACACAATCCGTATATGGAAAATTGCAAGTTTAATGTATTTTTAAAGTTTATATTTTTGTTTTGTGGAAAAAGTCGATGTAGTAAAAATATTTTCAATCTCACGACTTCCGGTTACAACGAAAACTGAGTCTTACTTAATTTTCTAAAATGGAACATGGCAGTTTTTTTAGTGAAGATGGATTTTTTGTTGAAAGTAAACTTAAGTTTCATAATACAACATAATACCGATTCTCAACTGTTTTTGATTTTATTTTAATTTTTACGACTTTTTCGATACTTGTAGAACTTTCCTAAAATTCAATTATTTACAAAATTATTTGACATACATTGTTGAAGTAAATTTTAAAGTATTGGAGAATTAACACATTTTTATGGATAATTAAAGAATTAAGAAACATATTTAAAAGAATTAAAAAAAAAAATTATTGAAATTTAGAATTTTTAAATTCAAAAAAGTAATTTTTTTCAAATAGTGCCCTACAACTATTTTTGCATAATTCAATTGGTAGGAAATATGAACATATAATATATATATCACAAGTATCAAAAATTAATACTTTTTGAGTAGATCGAGAAAAGTTCTAAACTATAATACGTAGGTAATAGATATATGAGCGCACCTTTACACGATGAAGTTGCTTAATGTTTATTTTGATTGTTTTTTTTTTTAGTTTTAGTCAAAAACATAATTGAAAAAAAAATTATGTTACTCTAACGGATTAATTTAACAATAATTAACAATAAATGTTTACAACTATTTTACAATAAATGTTTAAAATGTGTATGGAATTGTAAGGATATGCACAAAAATATGCTAAAGTGGTTACTTTATTTTCTTTGTTATCATTAGCAAGTTTTTTTTCTGACTGTAGAGTTGGTGAATGTGCCAAGCCATTCCAGATTTTGAACCAGGTGCCTGATTGTATTCGCAGATAGTCGAGGGTGCTCTGGATAGTGTTCAATAAATGTTCTTACTGTTTGCATTACGACCCTATGACATTTTTCGTAAATTAGCATTAAATTCAAATAATTTTGACTAAAAAACTAAGTCAAGCCATTTCTCCACGAGGAACACAAATTGTCAACAATTTTATTCAATTGACATCTATGGATTTAAAAAAAAGCAATCAAAATAAACACTATGAAACTTGATCGTATAAAAGTGCGCTGATGTATCTATTACCTATACAGTATGAAGTAGTTTAGAGTTTTTTTCGATTTACTGAAAGACTATTAATTTTTAATACTTGTAATGTATGTATATCGTATTGGTTAATTTTTTTCCTACGAATTAAATAGTGCAAAAATAATTGTAGGACGCTATTTGAAAAAAATTACTTTTTTGAATTTAAAAATTCTAAATTCCAATACTTTTTGAAAAATATTTTTCATAATTCTTTACTTATCTATAAAAATGAGTTAATTTTCCAGTAATTTAAAATTCCTTTCATCAATTTATGTTAAATGGCTTTATAAATAATTGTTTTAGTGAAGATCTACAAGTGTTGAAAAAGTCATAAAAATCAAAATGAATCAAAAACAGTTGAGAATCGCTACTATGTTGCACTATGAAACTTATGTTTATTTTTAGTAAAAAACTATCATGTTCCATTTAAAAAAATTAAGTAAGAGTCAGTTTCCGGTGTAACCAGAAGTCATCAGATTGAAAATATTTTTACAATGTCAGGGTTTTTTCAACAAAATAAAAGTACATTAAACTTGTAATTTTCCATATACCGATTGTGTGAGATCTTAAAGGTGGACCCTAGATTATACATGGTAGCCGTAACTATAGATTAGACAAAGTTAGGAAATTTGGATTTCAATATGTGATATACGGACAAACTGTCAGAGGCAAAAAATTGTAAATTACGTCGATCGTGTGGATTTTCAAGGATAGTGTAGCTACAAAAGTTCACCTTAATATATCAAAAATGGAGGAAAATACATTACACCAACCTATCGAGTTTTTCTGAAGGAACAAAATGTTTTATTAGATTTAACTTTCGTAGAAAGCCCTTATCGTATATAATGCGAAATCAGTAGCAAAACAAAAGATAACTCATAATGGATCGTTAATTGTGGTTGAGAAACTATCCCAACTTGATACGGACCTTTAATGCCTCAACTGGAAACCAAACTATAATGTATGAGAGTCTTAAATTATGATATCGGACAAGTTCTTGGCCGTATCCACAAGTAAACTAGACACCGAACTTTATTGAGGCATCTTAGGTCTGACTTTGCGTCCAACCGTGTCTCCCATTTCATCGCAGTTTAGTTTCGCTTTGGGAATATTGGAAGTGAAAACTTATTGAACACTACACTTTGATAGAAACACGTGTTATTAGCCTTCAACATTGTCAGGTCTGAAATGAAACATTTACGTCTTGGTGGCTAAAATAAATTATCAAAATGGATTTCGAAATATAATATTCCATCTTAATAAAAGAAAGAGGGAGACAAAAGCCTACAAGAATCCATTTATCCTCCCCTGGGGAAATGGAGACAAACCCTGTCTCAGATTTTCGAATATTAGAGGATATTTGTATTCGAGATAGAATGCTCACCGCTGTTCCTTAATTTTTAATCAGGTTTCTAAGCGGGGTTAAATTAAGGAAGACATTGTTGGAGCCCTTGCAGACTGTTACTGCAAATTAACTTCTGATTGCTCTATTCTCACCGGGTTTATAAGTGATACCAAAGTAATTCTGGAGAGTTATTTGGGGGGGCTTTGTGACTATAAATTAGACATGAGTTTGCTTTGAATGCGGAAAATTCTTTCCATGTCATAGAAATATTACGTTACAACGGCAACAGGTTATGCGCATTAAATCATGTCCATATCTATCAAAGTATGATGAATATTCAACAGCCGCGAAAGTACTTCAGGAGGTTGTTTTTCTGGAAAACTTCACTTAAATCTGAACATCCATCAATCAGGTTAGACAGAAGGTTTAGTTAATGCACTGAAGCTGGAAAATACTTAAGAGATACACGAGTTTTCTACTCGAACGGTGATATTCACAAATGTCAAGCTATACTTATCTTAATAAGATAAAATGTTCGAAAAATTGAAGCTAACAGGCAACTGATTGCCTTCTGGAGATGAGCTTCTAATCAAATGTTGTAGTGGGTACTTGTAAACTCCTTTTACCTAAGCCCTGATTTAGAATGTCCAATGTAGGTACTTACTTGGGAAAACCTGTTGAACAACTACAAAGTCCTGAAGACTTTGTCCGACAAAGGTGGAGCTTTATTCAGCTGTAAGATATTGAAGTGACATTTGTGGGCCAGTTTCCGGCGGACTTCCTTCGTTAATTTTTAATTAAATGACAAAAGAAGTTCAGCGGTAAGTGGTAAAGCTTCTTATTGATTTTGGCCTTTAATTTATTAAAGATGCTTGAACTTTCGGTGTAAAATGTAAATTAATAGCAAAGTTTAATGGAAAATGCGCATTTGATGGGGACTCATTAGACATTCTCTCTAAATGAGTATCGAAGGAAGACCAAAGGAAAAGGGCGCTTAAATCCTATCTTTTTTCTCAACTTAGTTACTAATGGCGATTGTATCTTGTCAATACCATAAAATTTTACTACTAGTAACGAGTAAAAATCCATTTAGGGATCATTATATCACATGTTTAGGCATGTTCCTGCATAAGCGTTGAGTTAAAATTCAATAGATCAAAACAAAGAGGAGGAATTCTATCATGAAGGAAAACTAGATATGGAATATCATCTCTTCATTATGAGTAAATCTGATGAGGATGAGCATAACTTCAATTAGACATTAGTTTTCTACATTCCTTTAAGTTTTCCACTGCATTGGGCTTTAGCATATCTCATGGACAGAAACTTGTTAATCTACCGACGGTTGCCCCAGGACAAGTATTCATTTCTCTTCACAATCTCACAGAAAGCGCAAAACATTATGGTAGACCATATACAAAATTCCCTTTTGAAGACTCTATACCACAATGTAAATTAATAAAATATACTTAAAAAAGACGTTGCTTTGTAAATGAAGGTTCTCAATTATTTTCAGAGTTTATAATTTGGTGCCGAATTCCTAAAGACCATCTTCTCACAAATACTCGTAGTGGCCATAAGCATGAAAAGAAGGTGCTGAAAATTACGTCTTTCGAGGAAAAGCAAAACTCGTATTTAATTGCTTCGTAAAAGAACTCTCGAATTCCTAAGCAAACAGTCAATCAACTCGGATCTCACGGTTTCGGGAAATTTATTTCCTTGGAAATGCAAATACGGGCCACAGCAACCGTTTAGCAAAATCAAACAGGTTAGCTTGAAGAGGGTGCGGTTCGTGGCTCAGGCTACTTGTTTATGGACTGACTAAACCGCGAATTTACGTCTTTACAGCTAATTTATTGGGGTTAATGTGTACTTTCTATCCATCTGATCTTCCTGTAAATTGTTTTAATTCAAAGTAGCAAAAGCCATAATTTAGGAGACATTGATAAATTTAAAATTCGCACTCATAATTCGTAAATCACTGTTCGGGAATAAATCATTCGAAATAATCATTATCTAATTGTTTATAAAATGTATTACTGTATAAAACCTTATCTTTTCTTTACGGTGCTTTTGTTCCCACTAGTTCCTGAACCAAATAGAGAACAAAATTGAAAACAGAAACCTTAATACAGTTGAAAGTTTAGAAGCAACAGTGCTCTTCTTTCTATATTTTTGCAGAATACGTTTTTGATATGAAGAAGTTTAGAATATCAGAATTTGTAAAAATATTGGAGATATCGGTAATGATAATAAGGACAAAAAATCTCTAAAAAGTTCAAATGCATTTAAAATTATTTCTCATAACTGTAACCATGACATCCCTTAAGCAGTAAAAATTCAGAAACATAATGAAAGCAAAACCATCAGATAAAACATTTCAATTACACAGCGACAGCAGTAGCAATTATTCGAAAAGTCCGCCGACAACTAAAAAGTAAAGACTGCAGAAAAGCCACTTTGTATGTTTTTCACTGTTGTTGGTACAAATTAGCTTTATCTGCGATTTATAGCGGAAAATTCTTCGGGAAAATGTCCGCTGCACTGACAAAATAGAATTAGAATCACAGATAAGAATATAGAGGTAGTCTAGGGAAATATATTATTTAGTAGAAACAATGGGAAAAAAGTCGTAAAATACGCAGAAATGTCAAACATTAAAACACTGCGGAGATAAAATTTATTATCCGACATTTATGGCCCTTAAATTGCTCTGTTTTTGGCGATAACTTTTTTGGGCACGCATACTAAGCTCTAAACGCTATTATATCGCCTAAAAGTTTCTCGTTTTGATGGGCTTTTATTAAAAAAAGCCCTTTGTTCCCTATTTTAATATAATTTCGCGAAAACCTGAAAAATGTAATTTGCCAGACAGTCCTAAATAATTAAACAATTTATTATGATCAATGTTATCAAAGTCCATTATTGGAAATATCCATTTAGTAAGTTTCTTCTGTATTACTTTATTGGAAAATATAATTGTTCATTTATTTCCCTCAGTTGAAATTAATTTTATAATGGTACCTAATTCTGACAAATTATTTACAAGCCAAATGAATAAAGAGTGCAATTTTTTGAGTTAAAGTTATATTTACATTCAATGGGTCCAACTCTCATCCTAACACTGAAAGAATTGTCATATGTAATATATTGTAAAAATTATAGGCACATAATCATAATATAAAAAATGCTAGAAGTTTAGTAGTCGTTATTTCGAAAATTGTTGGATATAGCTATATATCATGTTTCAAAGGAATTTGTCAGAATTATCCACAGAATACAATAATATAATATTGAGAATATCATATTAAAAAATGCAACTTTATTCAAAACTCGAAAAATTAGAAAAACATTGGGAATCTTCGAATTCGAAGTTTTTACATTTTTTCTCAAATATCTGTATCCTTATAACTTACACAATTAACTGACTGCACGTTTAAATTTCTGGTTCATTTAACTTAAACTGCTCTAATATGACTCCTACTAGCCATGAAACATCTAACAAGACAAATGATTAGCGTCCAATAGGAAACGTTGCAATTAAGTAGTTTAATTGAGGGGAGCTCCATACATATATTCAAAGGTACTGCAAATTAAATCAAAACCCTTTGACGGTAAACCACTGAATGTATATTGCGGGACTTTGAGGCCTATCCTTGTAAATAGGTCTCTGAGATGGAGCATGAACAGGTACTAAGGCTTTGTTAAATTACTCAGTTGAAAGCAGAGATCTGCACACTATTGCATTTTCGGATTAACAGTAACGAATCCTCACCGTATAATGTGGTTTCATCCAGATTAAATCCAGTGCTAAGGAATATCGTTTCCTTAATGGTGTTATTAATCGGCCGTATCTAAACATGATCTGACACGAAACGGATTTGCTTGGAGCTTGGTGTAACAGGTATACATACACACACTCAAATGGGTCAAATTAGTTCTCAAAGCAAATGAGCCAATTATATTAATTAGAATGCGAAGATGGTTTGGTTATATTGGGGAATTAGTTTGGGGATATTTTGGGAATATATAAGTTTAGATGTGGGTTTAGGCTGAAAGGATCAGGCCCGTAGTCGGAGTTAATAAATAAGGAATTAGATCATTTTCGATTCTTCATTTTTCATTCACTATGATTTTACTACGGAGATTCAAATTCAGAAATTTCGAGTCTTTCTGCATTAATCTGCCTTTAGATATGCCGTTTTTAATCCTTCCAGAAAATAAATGTATTTCCGTGTTGTGTGCATATTTTTTGCCTATGCCTAGTTTAGCCGCCTAAGCTATAATTGCTGTAACACTATTTAAAATTTAATACTTAACTAATTATTTTACAAAATTTCCTATATTTGAATTACATATTACATATAACAAACTTTTCAGATCATAAAATATTGCCTACCAAGTAATAAAACTTGCTTTAAAACTAATACAGCCTCAAGTCTCCGGACCAATTTAAGCTCAGCAAGTTTATTTGTCCCTCGGGATATACCTCCACTATTAAGTGAATACCCCATCCTGATGTCGACAAAGTCCACAAAAAGTTCATAAAATATTTAGCACATCTTTTATGGAATAAAATGGCACAATCGAGAAAAGCCCCAATAGATTTCATGTCTGGGACGCACCAATAAGCTCCTTCTTTGTAGAGCTTTTTTACGTTATTTAAAGAACTTTCAGTATTCCTTACTACTTATTAGGTTGTTAAAATGTGAAGAGACAGTGTTAGTAGATGACAAAATCCTCCTAGGATAATTCTTTTACCAAATGTGTCTATTAAAATACCGGAAAGTTCAATACTTGATTCTAGAAAGGCGGTTATTTTAAGGCCATAGGTTTACCTTAGGAGTGATTTGTATCTGTCGATTGCGATAAAAAGGTCTTTAACTTTAACGTACACGTAATAGCTTTTCCTGCGGTAAAACCCAGGCTTATATAGGCAAAATCTGTATCGCGTTCAATTATTCGAAGATTTATAGATTTTCCAAATAAATTAGAAAATAAATTAGAAAGTTCGCTAAAGTCCGTATATTGTGGTCATTCGATCTTCATTTTGATTTAAGTTTTGAATTTACTCACCAGTTCATTAAAATTGCAAAGCTATTTTTGTATACAAACCTGTTTAATTCAAAAACTTTGAACTGCAATTCCCTTGATAGTCGTCAAAAGTCGTAAATGAATTTATCATCAGAGTGTTAGTAATTTCGAGTACTGTTTCGGACATTGCCGAAAAGTTTAAGCACACCAGGTAAGGAAAGTTAGATTGAAACAGCAGAGACTATAGTGTAACTGGATAACTTTCTGTGAAGTGTTTGATTTATTTAAGACTTGAAATTTTGTTTACTTGGACACAAATTAGATTTGAGATAGCGAAATGATGGTTTACCTTTCCCTCGAGTTTCTTTGCAAACTGTTATGTCAGAGGACGCACAAATTGAATAGGTGGACTGCCATGCACATTTATTTAGAGCTGCAAATCATTTGTGTTATCTTAAAACTTTGAATAATGCATGTGTCCATCTAAATGCGCATACAGTAACCAGTGGTTGATGCTAATTTCATCAAAGTCAGAAGAGTTAAAATCAGAATTCAGATTTTTAACAATATGTACATTTGTACTAATTGTGTCCAATCAAAATCTCCAAAGAGCATGGAAATTAAATCAGTTATCAGAAAATTTAAGCTTCAGGCACAAATAACAGTTTTATGCTAATTATATCGTGTAGATCCCAGTATTGTCATTTAAAGATTTTCAATTTAGTCCATCCTGTAGTACATCCTAAATAATTGATAAGTTACCTACTGTTACGAGCACATTTTCAAAACATATTTTCATTTATTAAATAATATACCTTTACCAACAAATGATGCAATTTAACTCACATCAGTGCAAGGTTGTGCTTATACAAAGATTGAGCTTAATTAAACTTTTTCATGCAGGTGTATCATATCTTAGAGAATGTCTTAGCTTCTCAATCATTTGGCTCCTGCAAACAACGACGCACTTACCCCAAAAAACTTATTATACATTTTTAATTTACTAATTCAGAGTACAATTTGGTACTAAACGGATTCTCTTTTAAAGCAGCATCGCTTATTTCAACAAGCTTATGGTTTAAAAAAACTGCATAAAAGTACAGAAGTCGAAGTCTTAAATAATGCATGAACCAAAGTCGAAAAAATGCCCTAAGGGTATAGGTCAAGGAATCGTCTGGGAGAATCCTCTCTCCAGGGTTTGTGCTCCTTTAAAAGTTAAATACGTCATAATGGATTACGGGGATCAACAAGTAGTTTATAAATTTTGTCCGACACTTTTCCATTGGAGTACACATAAAGTCACTTACGTAATTTGAAATTTCATTCAGGCAAAGCCTAAACTCGAAGCGAGAAAAACTAATTCAAAAAAAACTGGCACTAATGACGTTTTTAACAAAAAAGCACTTTAATTGGGACAAGTGTCGGAACACATCCATTTCATTTGAAAAATGTGATTTTACTAGGCACAATGGCAATTAGCTAAGCAGACCGTGGGAAAATTCATTATCACACTAAAATGGCTTTAAGTCGAATACGATTTTTTTGTTTGTCCATTGGGATGGCCTGCTATTAGGGTTATTGGAGCTGTTGGGCTTTTATTGTTAACGATTAAAGTGCATAATAGTCTGAAAGTCAAAATGTTCATTGGAAAATATCGTTTAACTTTTGCAGCGTGTTTACCAAATTGAATACGGAGAAGATTGCAATATGATGTGTAAATTGTTTCAAAAAAGTTTATTGACAAATTATGTAAAGCGAACCGGCTTCTTCAATTTATAGTCAGATTAATTCACAAATGAAGTATGAAAAAATAATTTTTGTTATATAAATATTGGCATTCATCAGCATATTTACCTCATATGTTAACCGTTTTGATTATGAGCTATATTTCCATACTTCCGTTATTTTTTTCTTGTTATGTTGGCTACCGTTTAGTCTCTCAAAGTGAACCAGAATTTTTTAAATGTACTACAATAGTGATTCAAAAAAATTAATTTTAATGAGTGAAAAATAATTAGGATAGTAATTATGTAAACGGGATGTTGCATAAGTCCGTTGATTCTAAGCGTTAGCAAAATAACTCCTACCCTGGTATCGTTAATGGATCCTAATTAGCATAACAAGTTAAAATGAAAAACATGTAATTTAATCGTGGCATCAAAAAGCTTTCGGTCTAAGATGTAAATTGACCCAAATCACTTCCCATTTCACTAAATTTTAATTAACGATTTTTAATCTTTGCAGTCACGTAAAGCCATTCTAATTCGACATTCGGGTCGTTAACTACACCTTACCATCATTCCTGAAAATTCGAAAAAAGCACGTTCATGGAGCCATATGCGTGTTTATCGTTTTAATCGGATTCCGGAAAAATTTACCCCAATTCGAGTCCCAATGAGGGTAAGTTTACCCAACAGCTGATACCCTTCATCAAGCTTGTACCGCTTATTTAATCATTTCATACTTTAAAGGTCCTTTTACGGATTTTGTCACGAAAAGGGCAACGCGAAAACTAAAACAAATCTTAGAAAGTAGGTCATTTAAAGTAGTGGATGACTTTATTTCTATAAACTTGCGTGAGGAACCTGCCATTTAACTAAGCTTAATTCCATTAACTGGAACCGAGTGATCTATTCAGTAAAAATGCAAATTCAGGCGAACCTACTACCTGATTCAAGTCACGTACAATACAGACCGGGATAGAATCTGTGGCAACATTCGCAATAATGTGATACAAAAACCGATGAACGTCATAACAGCGAAATTCGACGGTATTCCCCGTTGTAGGATTAATTCAGTATTTCTTATACAATATATTACACATTGTGTGAAATTTAATAAAAATGACGAACATACCTCTCTGATGTCATTTAATGGCACTGAAGGGTCGTTGTTTCTTTCCCGTTTAAAATACTCCATTGGGGAAGCAAAAAGCTCCTTGCAACGGCTATTTAACTGCTTTAACATTTTAAAAAATACTAATAATATATTTTTTTTTACTGAAGAACACTAGCTTGTGCTAAAAAAACAGTTTATGGTAAAAAAATTACCAGCAAAACGGAAACTTTTTGATAGAATACGGCGAAAAATCGGCAAGTATTTAAGTAAACACAACCCTAACAACAAAATAAAATGGCGGAATGAGGAAGGCGTAATGTTAAAACGGACACACATACGACAAATTTGGCAACATCGCATCCTGTTGCCGACATTGTTGTTAACATTTCCATTATTTACGTTCAGGCTAAGTTTAAATATTTCACTAAACGTTAGCAGGTAAGTTACTCTTAGGTCCAAGTACTAGTTGCACTTCATCTACATAATTATTGTTTACGTTATGTTAGAGACGATTTCCTCGTTGAAAACTTTTCGTATTTTGAACGTGAAAGTTGGCAATGAAATCACCTGTTTTATGATGTGCACCGGTTTTTGCACTGGACGACTTATAGTAATCGGGTCACAGTTCTCGGGGTACTCCTAACACTTTCCTCTTAAGGAAAAAATAAAAAAGTAAATGTGTAACATCCCCTGACGATCATTAGTTTTTGTTTACACCACATACAGTCGTTCTCAATACTTTTCAACCTCTTCCGATAATCATAGAACCGAGAAACTTCAGCAATAAAGATAATTGTGTCGCCTTGAACGCCACAAAAACTAATAAATCACACTTTGGACTCCACTCCAAAAATTAATTAATTTCTAACGGGCAATTTCGAAGCGTAGTCGCCTGAATAAGAGCAATTAGGAATATTCTAAGACTGAGATAAAGTCCTAAATTGTCGAAGTTTTCGGTTGGACCCATCAGTGTTTAATGCTTAAAGAATTTTGTCGAAACTCCATCGGAGTTTGCAGAGTGTTCGCTATTGCTAGTGAAGCCAAACGGAAAGAAGTTTTTATTTTGTGCACTTTGAATAATAAAAAAGTTTCCTTTTATATTGCACATTACCAAAACTAAAAGATTTTTTCGATTTTAAATGAATTTAATTCTCAAATTCAGTAATTGTTTCATTGGTTTAATGGTGGACAACCAAGTTTTATTTTGTCGTCAGTTTAGTCAAGAGACTTCCGTGGTAGCGCTGTTCCATGACGTTTATTTAGCTGTTAGGTAAGTATCTATCTGTTAGGAGTATACCGCGTAATTTTGTTCCTATTTTAAAAGGCTTTGATGCGCTCTCTTTGCTAAACAGTTCTGTTAATGCATTCATTATTAATTTAATTAAATTGTATGCCTTACATGCCATGTCTGGGAATTCCATGAGCATATTAAATACATTCACTTAAAATAAATTGTTCTCTATCTGAAAAAGCTGCAGGCCGAGCTATATAAGTAAGTAGTTTCATAAATATGCATAACCAAACAAAAACATGTTTAAAAATATACCACTTCGTATGAATGAAAAATGTGAATTGCTAAGCAAATAAGCAGTAAATGCAGGCAAATTTCCCTTTATGCAAATGTGCACGATGGTACTCGCATCGTTTCCGTTTCCATACCACAATTTATCTGACGAGCGTTTCTGCAATGTAGCTGATGGTGGCAAAGAAACTAGGAATGATCGCACAAAGTTCAAATAAAATTTTAATATTATCATTATTTAAAATTCTCCGTCGCAAAACTGAAATACTTCAACTTTAAATATACTTCATTAATTCCATAAATTTTGAATCGATCGAAAGATAAGGACTAACAAGAAGTTATCAAAATAAAATGGATATAAAGGGCTGTTACACACTTCAATTTACTCTTTACTCAAGTTTATTCTGACTGGTATTCCAACGTAATATATTTCAGCGAGACACAAAAATAACTCTAACATGTAATGGTAATGGATTTGATATTGCTTTAGATTTGAGAATTTATTTATATAGTATTACATTTTTGTAAATGAAAAATGGTAACAAGCGAAGAATATAAAGTCAAGATGTATATTGTTTGCTTAAAAGAACAAATTGTAAAAAATTTAAATAATTTGAAGGTGCGTGAAAAAAATGGTATTTTGTGCAGGAGTGCAGAAAAGTAAAATTAATTTCATCACCGTTTGAGAAATAATCTTCATTTGCGTAATATTTAGGGGATTTTGAAAATTATCACTCAAATATTAAAGAACGAATCACGTTTATTTTTCACACATTAAAAGAGATTAATAAATTGCACTTGAGAATTAGACTAATTTTTGCTTGGTCATCATTCTGAGTCTTCCACTTCACCATATTTCTCTTATGAGCTAAGTGTTAAAATTTTATTCGGCATTTGTTCATGTTCCTGCGCCTGTAATATGATGCAAAAATAAAGACGACGAGTGGGAAATCACACAAAATCGCCACGTGGGACCCAGCTTAATCTCTAGATGAAGTTAAATTCAAGCACTGGAAATGGGAAAACTCAACACAAGAAAATAACAAACCATTCGTTAAAGACCTTCGTTAAAGCTTGTTTTCAAATTCGCGAGAAGCGGCGGGTTTGCTCATAATTTATACAAAATTACCGACCATTGCAACGTCTGCAATATCTCTTTAGAGCTATCCGCAGGTGGACGAAACCCGCAGGGAAATAAAATTTCAAGCATGCCATACTTTAGAATCAAAAAAGCACAATAAAAGAACTGTGACTGACAAAAATGTTATCGCTACATAACATCTGGCAATGTATATTACTCTGGTTACAATTGTTACGTAATAATGAAATAGTAAATGAGATTTTCAGCATTGTAATATTTATGTGTATCAAAAAGAAGTATAAATTGTAAGATTAATTAAGGTCTAGTCTCACTTAAAATTAGTGATCATCAAGCTATTAATTTATCTATTCACACATCAAATTTCAAAAGAGCAATAACCCTCTTATCAAAGCGAAAATGAGATATTTCAAAGTATTAAAAAGAAACTTTATAATACGATTGAAACTTACGGTACCGTTGATCGATATCAATATCAAAGATATTAGATGGCAATGCGATCGGACAGGATTTATTATAGATTAAGGAGCACTGCGAACTGTTGTTATAAAATTAACTTTCCTGATATTCTTAAGAGCAAATCTTAAGAAATTTGTAAATACGTTCTCTATATTTGAAGCAGATTATTCATCCTTTCTTTTATTTACCATTCTTTTTGTTTTTTGGAGTTCCTATACATACGTAGGGATTGTTATAACGGTGAAATTACCCACTATTCTGAGTTAGAACTACTCTTTACAAAGGGTTCAACTACCTATCACTAAAAAACTATAGTAACCGCCACTGGTATAGAAGGTATCATTACAACTTAAAATCAATTCATTGAAAGTAACTATCTAGGAACCATAGACTCAAACTCATATACTTACCAACAAACACTTAGTTCACCATACATTTTAACCTTAAATTTCGAATAGTTTCCGTTGTGTTATCACCACAGTTACTTTATCAAATATTCTTTCCGTTGCTGCTCGAGCATATTTTCCAGGTAAATACATTTCTCCTGTAATGCTTTATGTTCAATCTGCAACTCGTTTAAAATCTCATCTTTTCTGGCCACGGACACTTTAATCCTAAAAATGGATTTCTCCAAATAACTCAAGATGTATACACACATAAAGACATATAAAGGGAGCAATTTAGGAAGTAGAAACGTTTTCAAAAGTAATTTTGCGAGTAATGAAATATTTAAATATGGAAGAATATGTTCATGTGAGCGGATATGGGTATGAATGTTATGAGTTAGTGATAATAATATAGGTTCTTGAAAATTTAACGTGCAATATTACGTACAATTTACCTAGAATATAACTGTTGGATCTCCTTATCACGATTGTTCTTCAAGTGAGCTATTTCTTTTTCCAAAGTGCGAACTTCGTCGTTCATTTCTTTTCTTAATAAATCTTTTATATCTTCCTTGTCTTTAGTAAAGTTTTCCGACAACTGAAATATGGCAAATATTTAGATTAACCAGTTTAAATGCTTGTACAACAACTTACTTGTCTAAATTCGGAAAGTTGGCTCTCCAATTGTTTGGTTGTTGCTTTAAGACCTATAATGATCTCTTCACTTTCAAGTAATTTCTTTTTTGTATCTATGAATTTAGTTTTTGACTCTTTTTCAGCTATTTCCAGATCTTTAATTTCTTTTTCGTATTTCTCTCTAAGTCGCCTGTAATAGATTATTTCAACGCTTTTATAGAACCGCATGAGTATTAAATTGTACACATTATAATAATTTTTAACATTATACAATGTCCGGCTAATTTCAAATGAGGTGAATATAAACAGTAAAAGAAATTTGGTGCACCCTATATTTGAACTAACTTCGTAAAGTATTGAATCTACCGCAACATGGGAAAATAAATCGCATTGTCTGACATTGTATACTATTCTAGTAGTGTTTAAATTTCTTTCTCATAAGTTCTCACAATTTCAATCCCTCAGTAAGTTATTTCACTTATGACAGTAATAGGGTGTCTTAGACATGTCCTGACATTTAAGCCCTAGTACAATAGTGCACAACGTCAGATTTATGCAATATTCCATCATTTACTTTTCCATTTGAGGGTAAATTCAATCTCTCACAAAGTTATTTCAGGTATTGGTACAGGTTGAAACACACTTTATTCTGTTCTCAGTGCTCTGCTCCATTTGCGCCTTATTCTCACTTGCATCATTCTCCAACCTCTCAATAACGTTTTCAATTTCCTTATCCCTTTCTCGTCGGCATTGTTCCCTAATAGCACCCTCCTTCTCTAGCAGCATATTAAGCTGTTGCTTCTTGAAATTAGATTGCCAGGTTTCGAACTCCATTTGAGAGGCTTCCTTCAATAACTTTATTTCATTAGCCTGTCGCCTTATTAGGACCTAAAAGTTAAAGAATCAAAAAAGAAACATAAGCTACAGTGTGACCACCTGTGTGCGATCATCAAACTCTTGTTGTGCCTGTCTGATAGCTTTCTCTTTTTCCAGCAAAGCTTGAGCTTCCCGTTCTTCGCACTCTTTGATTCGAGTTGCATGATCAGTTTGTAGACGTCTTCTCTGTTCCTGGTAACCTTTTTCTTCAGATTCAACCAGTTTCTCGTATCTTTGCCTCATGACTTCTCTTTCATGTGCAAGGGCCTTTTCCCTTTCTTCAACTAATTTCTCTCGTAAGGATTCACACTGTTGCTGTAGCTTTCTTGCAGACTTTAGCTCCAAATCTTCAATTTCCCTTTTATGCAATTGTCTCAAATCTGTAAGTTCTTGTTGCTGACGCTTCTCCATACTTTGGATTTCTGGTTCTATACTCTTTACCGTAAGTTCCTACAAGCCTGCGTCGATTTTTTCACTCTAAATATTAATTTAACTAACCTTGATTTTCTGAGTTTTTCCTGCAATCCATCGGTCCCGTTTAATTTTCTCACTGGCTACATGCATTTCTTTCAACTTCTTGAACTCTACTTGATGTTTATGTTCTTGAGCCTTCATATTTGTATTGTATCGATCTTCTAAGACCTGAAAAGCATACTAAAATACCTGCAAAACATGTTCGTTTTCTTAAACCTTCATCTCTTGTATTAGTCCTTCACACTGTTGATTTAAAGCTCTCTTGTCTGCAATTAATTGATCAATAAACTTCTGATGTCTTTTTACGACTCCTTCATAATCGTCTTTTTGATGTTTAAGTTTCTGTTTCATGAGCACTTCAGTGTCTTTATTCTGTTTCATGATCTGTTCTCTTAAAGTAGATAGTTCATTTTGCAATAAACTAATAGAAGAAGTTTTGTCTTTTAAGCTCAGACTCAAGTCAATTAAATGGCGAGCCAATTCTGGTTTAGTCAATGAGCTCAAATCATCTAAGCTGAAAGAATGATTCATAGAATATGTTGGAAATATGAAACAAAGATGAGATTTTAATAGAAATTAACTAAAAGTTGAATTACGTATTTTAGAAAATCCCCTACTTTTTCTACTTTTGTGCGGTAGAATGACTTTACCGCTCGCTAATATTTAATGAAACATACAGAAAACAATAAAGGTGACACACATACGTTCATAGAAAAAATATTGTACCTAAGTACGTGAAAAAGTGTCTTTTCGAATTCGTTAAAATACAGTGTGTATCACTTTCCGTACTTCTTAGGTAAATAACTATTACCGAGGAATTGTGTCTAAGTTAATGGATGACTCCTCCATATTTGCAGTTAAAGCCGCATTCTCCTTAGCCCTCAGTATCGATTTCGAACTATTTCTATCCATTTCATCCAAAAATGAAAGTAGTTCACTACAAATGTCATACATTATTATAGTAAATATTGGAATATATGGAGAACAAACGTACTTGTAATTACCGCCAATGGTATTATTGGAGAAGGCAGAATCCCAGCTTAATGCCTTGTTATAATCATTCTCATCCTTCTTATTTTTACAAGGCCGGTTGTTATTGCCGAAGAAACTGTCCGGAATATCATTATCATTATGTAATTCAAAACTTCTCTGAGTTACAACTGGCGAAAATGTTACACATCGCTCGTTGTTGTCTTTATTTTTTTTTATGTCCTCATTATTACTTCCGAGACCATTGGAATTAAGAACTATGTTTTCTTTAGGTTTGTCATCCATCTGACTAGAATTAGTGTGGTTGATATCGGACCCATTGTCTTCAACTGCATACCGGTTCAATGTATTATCCACCAAATTTTTTACGGATGCTATTTTCAAATCTGAAATAAAATCTGATTTTAATGGGTTATTTTTAGTAATTAAAGATTTAATAATAAAGGCCCATTAGTAGTACTTACGAGACTTTTTATCCTCATTCTCCAACGCCTCTAAAATTGAGACAATATCATCCAAACTCTCCCCAGAACTAACTTTTTCATCCTCCCGACTTTTACTTGTAGATTCTTTGCCACTGCAAGTGTTACCATTGCCACTAAACTCTTCAATTTCGCTTATGTTGTTCAAAAAATCCAGAAAACTTGCCTTTTTTGTCTCACCTTCCTTAGGACTACGAGCGATCCAAGTCTCAACTTCTGGAGATTTCCTCGTAGCCTCACTACAATCTTTACCACCCTTAACTTGTTTGACCACAAATTTTGGCTTTTGGTCAGACTTCTTGTATGGTAGTAATTTTGATTTTTGGGTTGAATATTTCTTGGCACTGTCATTTTCTTTGGAAGTACAGTAACTAGCAAGAACAGTAGAGTTACGTTTTGGCTTAATTGTGATTTTGGTTTTATTATCCACACTGCTAAATAATGGCCCTGGATTCAATTTTCGCAAATCCAGTTCAAAGAATTTTTCAAATTTCTTATCAGTTTCATCTTCAAAAATTTCATCTAAGTCTAAGTCGGAAATATTAGGGAAGCTTTCTTCTTTTTTAGCCCATTTGTCGACAATTTTTGTGTTGTCAGTAAAATTGGAGGTGCTCGCTTCATGATCATTCTTCAGCTCTTGTAAGTACTTGGTTTTAGATTCAGTTTTCTCAACCTTCTTATTGATCCAATTCTGGTATGTTCCTGTTTCTGTGTCGTCAATTGGAACATTTGTTTCTGAAATTTCGTAAATTTGTGAATCATTACGACTTTCAAAACCATCTTTCTCGTCATAAGATTGGAAGGAAAAGTACTCATTATCTTTGATGTTTGCATTAGAGTTTACTGCAACTGGGTCACAGGATGTAACAGACTTAGTTTTATCTTCCATTAATAGTACATCATACTTTATATCAAAATACGCATTAAGAGCACTTTTTGGGCTAGTATCAAAACATGAAGTGCTAATGTCCAATTTTTTCACTGGTACAGGTGGCTTAGAGACTAAGCCAGGCAGCAACCCGTTTGATTCTGAAATTGTTACTAGTAACTCATGTCTAATACTTAGTGTTGAAGTTGTATTACCATTAGTCAATTCTTCAGCATTGTGAGTGGCTTCGTCTGAAGAAAGTGAACAACTGCTCAATTCGCAAGTATTTTCTTTGCTTACAGCTGGGAAATCTGAACTGCTCTCACTATTTCCCTTCGTCTTGATCGGTTTGTATGACTTCCAAGATTTGATTTGTTCGGAGTACAAATTTTTGTATAAGTTTGTTGAAGGAAGTTCTTCTGACAAATAGGTTGTTAATATGTTAATATTATATTCAATCAGTTTATAAGGAAACGTTTGTACCGTCAAAGCTCTCTAGACTACTCCCTAAATATCCTTTAAATAAATATGGCGCTTTCTTAGGTATATAGCCAGCTGAAAAAGGCCTGTGGCTCCTTCTAGAGAGTTCATCGTCCTAGAAAGAGCGAATATGCATATTCACATATACATTGAGAAAGTACGTAATTTAAATAAGTAATTTCAACGGAAATGTCAGTTGCAATTATTGAGTGTTGAGCTGCCTCTAAATTAAATAGCGATAGTACAAAATGAATTTTTTACCTCGATTAAACATGAATTAAAAGGGGGTGAGCGAATCCTGTTATTTACTGTATCGACAAAACTAGAAAATGGAGTGCAATATTTATCTCGTTAATCATTGACTACAGGGTGTTCCGCAGAACGCGTCAAATTAGGGTAAGAAGTTTATGTCGCTATGGCGTAGGTGTTTTAGTTATTAAAAATAAAAATACATATTTAACTCAATTTTTTAGAATAGGTTACCTTTTGAGATTTTAGTCCCCTTTTAGTACCTGAAAACTTATTCATCGTAATACTTAAATCACTTACATAAACATATTGATTTTAAAATATTTTAAACTCACTTTGTCATCAAAAGGTAAAGAAGGTAAGGCAGAAACCGGTCTGGTAAAACACTTATTTAAAAAGGCCTGGCTTTTAGCACTTGCAGTGATCAATTTGTTGGGTGGCCTCTGTTCTAAATTAATCTAAAACATGATATTTGTTTTAATCCATTACAATGAATAAAATAGTATCATAAGAGTGGTACTTGACATATTACCAGTTGAAATATGGAAATTCTGTATACTTAAAAACTTTCAACTTAATTATGATTCGCCCCGTATAACTCTAACTATCCGTATTTTCAGTAATATAAGATATACCACTATTTCTATGAGAAATTTTACATATTCTTTTCTACTAGCGATATTTTAAAGAGCTCACAAAAAAATTGTAAGCAGTGTTTCCATTTACTAAATTATTTACCTTATCCCCATTCAATTTTAATTTCTCCTGTTCGTTTTCGGGACTCTTTAACATATTTTAACGAATAAAAACACAGAAAGCTACTTAAATATATAAATTAATAGTCGCCTCTTCTTAAAGGGTTTAAAAGGCTCTGTAAACACCAGGTAAATACTTTGAAAGACAAATGAGACACTTCTCAAATGGGTTATTTGTTGTGATTACTGACGTTTATATTATGTCGTTACCCTGGTAACACAAACAATGTAAGGCTTAAGCAAGGGCAATATTACAAGGGTGAAAAGAACGGAAGTGGCGCCTCTCTTTCATTATGCTATAATTTTAATGAGTAGAAGGGTCTGTTTTTGTTTTCTTGACGATGTAGAAACACAATACTTGATAATGGGGAAGTGTGTTTAAGTTAAAACATACACACTAAATATCTAACATTGAAAACTGAAGGGTCCAATAACTGATGGGTGGAACTAATAAATAAAGCACAAAACCGAAGGGTGACTAAATTTAATTACTACTTTTTCGTTTCATTTCTTCCTTGGATATATTAACATTTTTATGGCATTTTTTTTTAAATTTAAAACCAGGTATTTATTGCTACAGAATTCTGATTCCTGTTTAATATGTCTCTAATGAAAAGATCACCACGATGAAGTCCTAAGACTGTTACGGATGTTATATTGTATCCTCATGCTAACTTAATCAGAACTAATAATGGACCTTAAAGCTTAAATCCGTTGTTGAAGATGCGCTTAACTGAATTAGAACTGTACCAGATTTTTAAACCAAAAAATAAAAATAGCATAAAAATCAATATTAAAATGTCTCTCAATCTCTTTGAACGAAAACAAAAATGTACATTTTAAAAGCAGTTTACAGCCCATTCGTGTCTGGAAGGAAATATTTTCCTGGAAATGAAGATTTTATTTGCGAAAGGTTATTTGGAGCCCTGCCCGGAGTACATATAAATTAGGTAACTTTATATCGGTAAAAGTACGCCTTCAAGCTGTAATATTTATATGTCGAATTGCGAATAAAAATCTTATAAAATATTTGTCTTTTACACAGACAAATATTGTATATTTGGGCGAATATTAAAAAGTTTGCCCGCAGTACGGAATAAGTGAATACTTGTTTTTAGTTACTTTTAAATTAAGTTTTTAAATTGAGAATATAGAACTAATAAAAAGTAATAGAATAAGGTTTATTTATTTTATGAATTTTCCTACTGACGTGAGGTAATGGCCGCATTACCCGCATGGTAATGGTGGCATCACCGTCTAAATTTTTTTCCTGCGCACGTGCACACAATACTTTACTGCACGTTAATATTTATTGTCGATGATCAATTACAAGATGTCTTTAAAAAATAATTTTCAAATTTTGTTCTATGTTAAACAATTTCTGAAATACAGAATTAAAAAAACATTTTAAAATATAAGATAAAATTTTCATATAAAAAATCGACTTTTTCGATGTTCTATAACACGCACCTGGTCTATGTCCATTGCGTTGCATATCACCCTGTATGTAATAAAACCGTGCTGGAGCTGATGATTGAGTTGTAGTGCTTAGGAAAGTTCCAAAGTGGATAAAATAAATAAATTGGGCGGAATTAGAAAATTGCCTTACGGACGCTTTCATGATCCTGAGACATCTCTTTATTGCAAATTAGAATAACCATTAGAAATTCGAAGACCTGTATTTATTAAGTAGGTGCAGCTAAGCTAGTTATGGAATAATGGTTCGGCAAATATCGAAGAAGACTAAATTAACATGGTTCAATAGGCTTGTACCACTTCGAGTGCAAGTCCGAAAATTCGTAGAAACTCCGAGGAAACAAATACACCACTGGTTCTTACTACTGTAAAAAACCCACATGGGAATAAATTTTCAAGTAAGAACCGGCCATTACAATGAAAAATTATCTTACAGCAACAATCGAATGAAGTGGAAGATATGTGAATCTTGAACTTTTGTGGATTTTCTGTTTCTGTCTGAGTTTTGATGTAATAATAACCAGATCCAGAGAAAGAATAAGTAGAAAAAATAAATTTGAGAAATTGCTAGGATTTAAAACATTATGTAAATACACTCAGGACCACATAAATTTGCTTTTCACCTAATTAAAATTGCTTCTAAATCCGCCTCTGGAATAGAGGAAGAAGAAATGGCGTCTTATGTAGCTTTAAAAAACAGACGGAAGATGCATTTCATCACCTAAAATAGGTAGAAATTCAGGTAAGTACAAAAATAGGATATGTGACAAATTGTCAATATTTTTGTTAATTAAAATTGCGAGAAATTATAAATATCCATATTTAAACTGTTTGGTCTAACTCTATTAGACTCGAATGTAAATAGCGGATAGCGGGTCCCAAAATCGGAGTTCTAAATCCGGAGTAATTTCGGGAAAAGTATCAAAAAATTCATTTTTTCAACTTCCTGTCCAAATTTCACCGATCTAAGAGCGGTCTGACTTGCAGCCAAATTTCTAAAATGGCAGGAGCCAGTTGGTAGAATATGGCCGAAAAAGACAAATCTACATATTTTATCATGGTTCAGCATGCTTCTAAAGAGAAAAAGAATAGGAACAGGACGTTGCTGGGACAATTGAATCCTATAAAAGTAACAAGAGACAGATTTCCTCCAATATTGCTTCAAGATGGGAACAATATGCCTGAAAATGCGATGCGACTGAAGAAAATTCAACTGAGCCGAAAATTCTAGAATTATCCATTGACAATTCCGTAGTAGACATCCAGAAGGTAGCCAGTAAGCATAGTGACGTTGCGGATCAAGTCGCCTGAGTATAATCTAGAGTATTTTCATAAATCACTGTTTTGTAATGCTCTACATAGTGATACAATAAAAATTCACATATCTCAAATGTGGTTCAGTACTTTGTACAAGAAATTTGACGTAGGTGATGTTTGAATTGGGCCCTTGCCCCGTTCCACTATATTAAATTTCAATATACGCTTCCACTTTTGAGTGGAAAAGTCCTCAGTTGCCTTGAAGCATAATTGGAAAAATATGTTTAAATTCTCACATTCATTGATATAATTATATACTTTTGTCATATTTCGATGTAAAAATGTAAGTAAGAAATTTAAAAACCAATCGGTTGTATACAGTTACCTACTGATAAAATGTTATAAAACACTTTAGTTTACTGAAGTTTTTTTTACCATATTTCACTTAAACATATTGATAATTTTCAAAAGTTATTACCTTTTTTCTGATTAGTATCATTTAGTTACAACGAGGGCTGCAATTTATAAGTCAGTAGAAAAACACATAAAAAATTTGTCACAGGGTCATCTATTTTCAATTCAGGACTCGATAGTGTTTAAGCAATTGCAGACATTGATTTGGTAGCAAAGTGATGTGATGTAAGATAATTGGTATTACGGTTTCAAAATAGCGAACATTATACGGAATGTACTTCAAAAATCAATGGTTCGAATTATCTGTAATAGATTTAACATTGCCGGATGCTGCATTGAGAGTAGATCACCCAGTATATATCAGTGTGCATTATGAAAATCCAATGTAAATGTTAAACATCTAAAATGGTTCGAGACTGGATCATTTTGTAACATTACTATTAAAAAAGATAAGTTTAACTACCCAGTGCTATAAAATAAAATAATTTATAGAATAATAAAAAACGTGTGCTATTGTAGTCATATGTCAGAGGAAAACTTATGGTATTGAAAAATTCAAGTAGTTGAAGTAAATGAGGTCTTGCAACAATCATATATAAATAATTCACAAAAAGACCACAAACAAAAGTGGATTTGCAGTCTAAATAGACCGCATTTAGGAGCGGCTCTGGAAGAATTCTTGGACAATTATTCAATAAAAAATTTAGCCACTTAAACAATTTGCATTCTATATATTATTAGGTACTTAATATATAACCGAGATTAGCTTATATTGTGGGTGTCAGTGCGAGTTTAACGTTAGTAAGTGCTGTCCACGTTAGGATGAGTTTGAGTATTTAAGGTAAGACCTGATAGAAAGTTCGAAATATCTGGTCTTTTTTTGTTCATGTTCAGCAATCCGTTTCAGAATGTACCAAATAACTCTAATCATCTCTGCCATTTTGGCATTATCACTAACCATTGTGCATGCAGACAGCAATGCAGCTCCCAGCACTGAGGGTGAGAACCCAATAGTAACTACCCCATTGGGTCCGATTAAAGGGACTGTGATCCAATCTAGACTAGGAAAACAAATTTACTCCTTCCGGGGGATTCGATACGCCAAAGCACCTATAAACGAACTTAGATTCCAGGTAAGAACTAATTTCTCCGGTATGTTTATGCTTCCCTCGGAATTTTGGGGCATGGAGAGGGGTTTATACATATATGAATGCGTTCTATTGATATATGCATATTTGTTGAAAAATTATATATACGTATTTAGCCTACCGTCCCAATAGAAAAACATGATGGTATCTACAATGCCACAGCCGACCCACCTTTGTGTCCACAACCAACCACTGACCCAACTTCAGAAGACTGTTTGTTTCTCAATGTTTACTCAACAAAGGTAACTACGCAATAAGGTCATTATCTCTAAATTTCTTTTATGCATTAACACTTCTTATAGCTACCAACAGCAACAGATAAAAATGTAAAACGACCAGTAATAGTACACATTCATCCTGGAGGATTTTACAGCGTAGGCTCAGCCAGCTATTGGGAAGGCCCTCAATATTTTATGGATCAAGAAATTGTGCTGGTAACTTTTAACTACCGATTGGGCACATTAGGTTAACTATTTTTCACTAACAAAAGAATTATTTTAAACTTCAAATTTTTGCCCATGCAGGATTTTTGGCGACAGGTGAAAAGGAAGCTCCAGGAAACAACGGCCTCAAGGATCAAGTTCAAGCCTTGAAATGGGTAAAACAGAACATAGAAGGTTTTGGTGGAGACCCTAATTCAGTAACTATTCAAGGATACAGTGCTGGAGCAGTAAGCGTCATATTGCACATGGTTTCCCCTATGTCTGCAGGTATTTAAGAGAGCATTCCGTTTAATAATTTTATATCAGGTATTGATATCCTTCGAAAGGTTTGTTTCACAAGGCCATTTCCATGAGTGGATCGCCAACTTCTCAACGACCGTTAGGACATGAACAACTAGCATTGGCTAAGAGACAAGCCAAATTTGTAGGATGTCCTGATGACACCTCTGCAAATATCGTGAAGTGTCTTAAAACAAAACCAGCCAATGAATTAGGCGAATCATTGCCCAAATTTCTTGTAAGTTTATTTACACAATTAATATTTTCATTGCACCTTTAATGTTTTTTAGGAATTCGGCATCGATCCAGTCGTAATTTGGAGTCCAGTAATGGAGAAAGACTTTGGTCAGGCACGATTTTTAACCGCACATCCCATAACTCTAATTCAAAATGGGGAATTCCATAAAGTTCCATTTATCGCTGGAGTTACTACTGACGAGTTTGCTCAAAGGGCTTTCAGTGAGTCTTCAGGATTAAACTTTGCTATTGCTCATTTTTTAAGTTTTTCAGATGTAATTTACAATGAAACCCTTCTGAAGCAGCTTAATGAAAAGTGGGAAGAAGTTGCTCCGATTGCTTTCTTATATGAAAGAAATACCGATCTATCAAAGACTGTCAGCAAGAGTATTAGAAAGTATTATCTGGATGACAAGCCCGTAAATAAGTCCCTGTTAAGTAAGCTTGGAGAGGTAGAGTTTTCTTCAGATTTGAAATGTGCCTTTAAAAAGTATTGTTTTATTTCAGATTTACGCAGACTCCACTGTAGGTTTTGGCGTGAACAGGGCTGTTAAATTAATCAGTGAAAAAAACAACGCCAGCACTTTCTACTATAAGTTCAGCTACCAGGGAAGATACAGCTATTTCTACACTCCTGACAGCAATAACACCAAACCATATGGTAAGCAACGACGAATCATCGCGATACTCTATCAGGAATTCAAACAAATAGAATTTTATACTATTTCATCATTAAATATAGGTGTCGCTCACCATGATGACTTAATCTATCTTTTCTACACATCGAAGCTCTTCCCACAATTCAAAGAAACCACTCCAAAAGAGGTCGAAATGGTTAGCAAACTCACAAGTTTGCATGCCAACTTCGCTAAATATGGGTAAGTTCATTGCTTTACTTATATATATTCAGAAAGTAGAGATATGTACGTGTTTAATGATACATTTCCTTATTTAAATTTAATTATTGTATGATCCATTGTGCGCTTTAATTACGAGAAATTAATATTTGATCAAAATATTGAAAATTTTTAAATGTTTTTTCGTTTACAGCAATCCCATTCCCACACCTAACGACAGACTTGACAACGTGAAATGGGAACCATTCACCACAAAAACTCAGAAATATTTGGACATCGGTAACAAACTCACTATGCAAGAAAAACTATACGAAAAACGATATAATGAGTGGGAGAAGCTATTCCCTCTAGAAAAGTATGCCAAAATCAAGTAAGCAGTTACAACCAAATAAACTAACTAACCCAATGAAAAAATAAACATAACACTGTTCAGACCCCGCTATGAATAAGGATAATAGATTAAGTGCAAATTTTGAAAAAATATATAAAAACTCTCATTTTTGTGGTTATAGGTAGATTTTGCAGGTAATGCCATCAATACCAAATATTTTACTATTGAAATATCAATTATAATATATTGTTTTGTTGTGAGCTTGTAAATAGTTTTTTGTTTGTTTATGTTGTGATAATATAAAATATTACATCGTAATGTCTAATTTTCTTGTTTTCCCACTGTTAGGACCTGTGTAGCCAATGTGGCAACAGCCTTCACGGCAGAGAGTTATTTTTATATGTTCTTATTTATGTATCTGTTGTCATTCATATACACCCTTTTTTAGGTGCTTAGCTGGCACCACTGGCCTCGAAAGTGGCTGATCAATACCAATAAATGTAATTATCTACACTCCATATCACACGTATGCAGTCTAAATTCATGACTCTAGATAAGATAAAACGATGTTTAAAAACAATAAAGTATATGTAATTAAAGCATGAGTTATATTGGTTTTCAACTTAGGAAGGATGGCATAATAACCGAAATATTTATATAAAATTATTGAGAAAAATCGTAATATGCGTTATTATCTTCCTTCACCCTAGGCGGGTACTGGCGGGCGTTCCTTGGGCATTTGCAGGACTAAACGTGATTTTAGGGACGAATCCAGATTCTCCATCAACCGTGTATTCTACATTCATTAATCTACCATCGGGAAGGAGCACGTAGTAGTTACCAACTACTCTACCTTGGCTGTCTCCACTCTCTGATTTACCGAACAGAGTTCGGGATTGGGGGCTGTCCACCTTATATTGGTAGTTATACTACAAAAAAACATTAAAAAAATTCAACAACAAAAAGGTTATTTTAAAGTGAAAAAAATATAATTTTAGAGGAACGTTCGCCTACACCCTACACCTTACTGCCTTCTCAAAAAATGTAAGACTGTATCTATCTCAAAACGTTACGCTTTATTGTGAAAACTAATTTGAAAAAATATCGAATTTAATTGTAAACTCTGAAAAGTGAAAATTACAATAAATTCTTACCGGCTGTGGAGTCTCATCTTCCCTGAGATTTCCCCTTTGTGTAAATTGTGGAGCTGTTTCATAAACTTTGCAAACATTCAGCAAGACCAAGAGGGAAAGAAGGACAATCAATTGGTAAGATGCCATTTCGAATACGATAAATTTGATTTCTAGAACAAATATTTCGCAAAAAACTAACATCTCTTATTAAGAAAATGGAAAGTAAATGACATGTATCGATTAACAGTGGGAAATCAAAAGCGCATAAACAAGCAAATATTTTTTCCGTTAAATAAGTAGTTTTAATAATTACAATAAAAAACTTACCTCTTATAAAATGTTATTTCAAATATGATATTGATTTCAATATATGTATGTTCAATATGTGTTAACTTAAACGTCGCACCAAAACTTTAACCTATGCACCTATCGAACATCTTCACATCAATTAAAAGCAACAATAGACAACAATGACTTTAAATACCTTAGTTGCACTTGGATTTCGACAGAATTTTAAACATCATTAAAGGCAGTAAATACAAGGACGAATCTCTTTTGCAGATGAGGTATGTCGGATTGTGTTATTAGCCCCCACGTGCGATAAGCCGCTATTTGAAAAATATCTCCAAGGTTTGGCATTAGCTGCTTCTTTTGGCTTTGCAACGAATGCATTAAGTGGTATCAAATAAGACATGAGTGTGCCATTATCATAGAAAAAGGAAAGCTGGGACATCGTATCATATGAGGTGGCTACCGACAATTATAAATAATAGTTACATAAAATAAATGATAAACTAAGTAATTAAAAAATAATATGCTGTAAATTGACTCAATCCCTATGGATTTCAGTTAAATACATATCATATGAGTATTTGCAATTTTTTTACGTCGAGAGGCGGAATGACAACACCTAAAAGAATGTTGGCTTATGATGAACAGCCTACTACACATCCGCCAAGATATTAAAATTCATAAGTCTTTGAAGCGGTCAATCTTTCTAAGACATCGGTGTTGCGCAAAGATAGTTGATGTATCATTTGAAAGAATAAAGGCGATTTCCATATCTTCATTCAAATGTCCATATTAGCCAAATGGCCGTTTACCGGTAAGATAATTGAAAATAAAAATGCCCAGTAAGAAAAGCAATTCACACAAAAATATTCTATTTCCCCAAAGCAAGAAATTACATCTGGAATTAATAAAATTTCTGATTGTTCTTCTATGAACAAAACATATGTATGTATATCTGACCTTGCCATTAAGACGTGACTTAGTTACTTAAATTTTCTATGGCATTTAAAATTGGACAAAAAACTTGAACGAAATTTGCGTTAAATTGATACATGATTCATACATTTTATTGTTTCCCAACGACTTCTTCAATAAAGAAATGAGTGGGTCTTAGTGCATCAATTTGTTTCCTTTACGGTAGGTTTAACGGAAAATTATTCAAATTGTAGTATAATAACTGTGCGGATGGATATTTCTTAGAGCAAATTAGCGTGGGATCGTGCTAATTGTCAATAACAGTTTCTAACTAAGGTAGAAGATATCTAATTTAATATTGTTGGTGTTAATAAAAATCTGTAAAAGAAACAGTCTTTGCGACCAAGAACTTAATTACCTTGGAATATGTTACTAATTACATAGTTGTGGCTCAAGCCAAAAATTATTATTAATTCATGTGTGCATTTTTAATGCCATGGCGAGCAACGATTAAAGTTTTTTAACTCATTAATATATAAATCCCTATCAGCAGAAAGGACTTATCGGATAATATTCAAGATAGTGTAAATACTATCAAAAACAATATCCAAGCCCTGTTTCAAATAAGTAATGGTCTTAGTTCAAATAAAGATATTAATTTCGTTAAAGTACATGTTAACTACAGATATCTGTTTTTAATTATAATTTATCGTACCCAAAAACCCTCCCAAGAATATTTTTTTTTATTGTAAGATTTAGTCTCAACTTACAGAAGTTAAAAAATTGCTTTGACACTGTGTAGAATGGAAACAAACAATATTTTTACAAAACAAGTTTAGTTGAATCGTTCGAATTTTTTTTACCTTCTACCATCCAGCATTCATTTATACCATTGTTTCTGAGGCACCCTGCATATACAATTTTCCTCTTAATTACGGGATCAAAAAAAGAAAGGGGTGATGTGGCCGGACAAGTGAAATATGCTGGAAGCAGATATCCTCCCCATGGAACGCTGGAAGAAAGGGGGTTAAAAATTAATGTTAAGTTCTGCAGTTTGTAGCGACCAAACAAATTGACAAATGCAGAGTTACATCAAAAGACTGCAAAAACTATAGCTGTTTTTGCAGTAGTACTGCTTGATGAATATATACCAGTGACGGTAAAATAGATAAATACAATTCAGATAGTATAATGTTGAATGTATGGATTTGAAGATGGTCAAGGGACAGAGCAAGGATTGGGAACTATATAATCTTTCAACGTGAAATGTATCATTTATTAATCAGAGTAATTGGAGTTCCTTGTTATTATTAAAAATCCCGCACCTATCCTTAAAAAGGAAGTTCAATACCAAATACATATTCACATCTCCTTATAAGAATCCGGCATTTAAAGTTTGGATGTGTGAGCATCTTTCAACAGACATTAATTTTTCACACTTTCTTAACGATTTGCACTACATCTTCATCCGCTAATATATGATCCAAGCCAACTTTTTGCGGTTGGTGCTTAACAGATGACCCCCATACAAGTGCACTGAAATAGAAAAAATATAGTATCTGCAACATTAAAATAGTAAAAATAAATATGGATTCATGATTAGTAGTAAGAATAAAAACAGGTTAAAGAGAAAATTAAGTACTACTTACTACTTAAACTCTTTTACAATAGTTCTATGCAATTTATTACAAAAGTCTTCCACAGAAATATGTTCAGAATGCAGTACAATAGGCGAATTGTAGTCTGGCAACTGCCCTTTGGGTTTTGTGTATCTAAAAAATTAATGATATAAAACACTAAAAAGATAGTGGGCTCCTTATTCGTTACATCCTCACTAATTTCAAATATTCCCACATCTTCTCCAACAAATCATCGAAATTCCACTTATGATGGGCTGATATAGGCACGCAATGGGGTATTTTGTATATAACATCCAGTTCTTCAATGCTAATTTGATCTAAAAGTTACCAATAAATATTCAATTTTTATTTGACAAACTGTTCACTACCAATTTTATTCAAAATATAAATGCAAGGCACATAAATACGATTTCCTTCAATGACATCAATCAGGTCATCACTAGTAGCATCATATTTCAATGTAACATCTGCATTATGAATTTTGTATTCAGATAAAATTGTTTTAACAGTGTCTGAGTCTAATTCGGACTGTGGAACCTACAAAAAATGAAAAATCCATGGAAAAATATGCCAAAAGGTATCAAGCTCTTCCATTAGTCAAAGTGTTGGTGTCATTTATAGTGGTGTTTCATATAAATGTACTTCAATCGTTGGTTAAGCTTAACTTCAATTTGAAAAACATGTCAGCGAGTTATTTGCTCACTAACAACTGTTGCTCTCTAAGTGAACATTGAAAAGTTGATCCTAAGATGTGTTGAAGCAAGAGTAACACTTACCATACAGTTTAAATTAATTCCTCCTTTATCTTTCCTTTTAAAATAAATATTTGGTGGTTGCTTGTTCAGGCGCAAACCAAAGCCTTCTAATTCATGTTCTATTAATTTTTTGTGTACCAAGGGTTTTAACACGTCAAGACAGAGAAAAATTAAACTGCATGTCCTAGCAACTGCTATTACTTGCCTGCCGCGACCTTTACCATCTTTAGCTCCTTCTATAATTCCAGGCAAATCCAGCAACTAAAATAATTCAAATAAGATTAACTACATACTGGGTGACACAGGAATTACAATACAAAAGTGATTGCTACAGTTTAGATAGGGCTAGGGTTTTAAAATTTAAAGTGAGAATAAAGTAAATTTTTAATATTTTTATTCACTTTTAATTTCTGATTTTACTCTATAAATTCTCTATATGTATTACTCAAAAAATAAATTTATAGAGTACTACAAGAGTTTTGCATCCTGACCTGTATTTTAGCACCTTTGTATTTAATACAACCTGGCACAGTTGTAAGTGTTGTGAACTCATAAGCAGCAACTTCAGAATATACTCCTGCAAGATTACTTAATAAGGTTGACTTCCCTACAGAGGGAAAACCCACAAATCCAACTCTGGCATCTCCTGTTTTGGCTACATCAAAACCTGTATAATTAAATGTAAACAAATGAGGCTGACACTAAGCAGATGTGATGTATATATCACTTTACCTTCACCAGTGCCTCCACCACCACCTTTTGGAGTTATAAGTTCACGTCGAAGTTTAGCAAGTCTTGCCTTCAAGAGACCTAAATGACCAGCTGTTGCCTTATTTTTTTGAGTTCTTGCCATCTAAAACCCAAACCAGTGAATATCTCCATATTTAGGAAGAACAGGAGAGGCAGATATTTTTGTCCTGTACCAGAAAGGAAAACTTACTTCGGCTTCAATAGCAGCAATTTTTTCTAGTATAGTACTCATTTTGGACTAGTCTGTATGTAACTTTTAATCTTTTGTGAAACTATTAAAAGTAACACTGTAAGACTTTGCTGAAAAAAAATCAGTTTTGCCAGAAGTGCACACAACCACACACAAACACATGTGGAAGTTGGAGTTCCATCTTGTCAATGTCAGAATTGTCTTTTTTTGACTTTTTTAATGTGGTTTTTGACATTTTGGAAAGAACTTGACAGGTTGGGCATTATAAAAGCTCTTTATGATACTGTTTTGTGATCGTAAAATGATTAATTTTAGTTATAGTACGAAGTAGGTAGCCTGCATTTTACTGTAGAACCGACAGTTACTGAACAGTGACTGACGGATATGAATTTTTTTAAATGATTAAGGTATTTTTGGAGGTTTATTAATTTAACTTAAGAATTAAATTAATAATTAAACTAATAATTAATTTAACTGGAAAGTTAAGTTATGAACAATTCAAGGTGAAATCGGATATAGAACGTTGTATGCAACATCTTACGTTACGTGTTTATTACGTAATAGTATATTACATAACGAGAATAGTAACAGACCAAGCCAGTTTACGACCGAACTACAGGCGAGGTAATAATTTCAGCATGAACTTATTGAAATTTACTTCTGCAAATGTCCAGAGATGACGTTCGTGTTTTTCTAATGTTATTTACAATTTACTAACAATAGATGCTAAAAGAAGGTACACCTGATTGATGATGATTAAATGAACCATTCTCAAGAAGAAACGTACTTTTTATTGTAGTTTTATGTAGTATTTAAAATATCAAGATACTAATATTTGATTAGCAAAAAATATATTCATTTGTGGAGTGGTTCAAAGTTAAAACAAATAACAAACATACACATATGGATACAAATTTAATTAATATAATTTAATAACATTTTTTCAATAAGTACTTAAGCATAAAAAAATACACATTTTCATAAAGTAACAGAAGAAGCAATAAAACTCCTGTTAATAGGTAAACTTAATTTTTCCACTGTTTTATTGAACACTGCAAGGCACTGTCTATTAAGCAATAGTCTGAACTCTGAAATGGAACTTTTTCTTTGTAAGTCAGTAAAGCTAATCTGTCTTTTTGACTCACATAACTTTGAATGATGAAAGTATGGCATTGTAACTTATTGGCAATTTCAAGTGCTTTTTCTATATCAGATATGCAACTCAAAAATGTCTCTAGCACATCCTTTGGTGGATTGTGGCGACTTAGACCAAGTAAGAAGACACCTGGAGATATTGATGTTTTTAAAACTCGTTTTTTGTTCAGCCAATTATTTTTTAGGAACATGTCATTAATGTGCATCCACAAAGTCATAGATGCTAAGACATTTAACAATGTCCAGTCATAAGCCATCTCATCTATTTTAAATATTTTTTTAAATTCCAATGACTTCTCAAGTCCCTTGTGATTTGTTAATTCTTGCTTGAACAATACTGCAAGTTGTGAGACTACAGATTTTGCATAGCAGTTGTGTTCATTTTGGAATTTTATTAAATTAATGTGGTCATACATTTCTAGTTTATCATCACTGGTGTATGTTCTTTGTAAATGCTCCATTGTAAATTGTTCCAGCTTTTTAGATAAAATAGATTTGTTCGTAACACCTTGTCCAATTAGATAATATAAGTGCTTCATGTTGAAACTGTTTCCTGTGGCCATATACAAATCTGCGACACCATCAAATTGACTTCGCATTAATAAGTAGTGAGCATAATGTTTCACAGCCATCTTCAACTTAGAGAGCTGGTGGTAAAAAATATTACTCTTTAATGTGGCTTTTAAGAACAATATCACTTTGATTATTACATTGGCATCACATGTCTCTAAAGCTTTCTCTAACAGCTTAATTTTATCATTAAATCTGATATAGGCACTTAAATTAAAATTGTGGCCATTGATCATTCTCCTGATAGTATCCTCCACTGTGGGAGCTGCTGTTTGATAAGTTGAAACAATGTCATTTAATATGAAATCTAAGCTAGTTTTGGAGATAAGTGCATATATGGGAAGTCCTGAAGATAACTCTGGAGCTACTTTGAATAAAATATCACTTGAAGTACTGGCAGCAAAACCTTCATCTTCATCATCAAAACTGAATCCAGAATGGCTGCTGGTGTTCCAGAATTCGTCCTCAGAATTATGCATGTTGGTTGTTTCTAGTAAAATAATGTGCTGCTATGGTAGATTTGTTGAAAAACAACTCTGTATGAGAGGGTATCCTGGTCCTGATTCGTTAAAACCTATGATTACTCCCTACGTATCTACACATGCTGTTTATGCAGGTAGGGATTGATTAACCTATCGAGATTATCTACATTTTTTCTTCTTTGTCTTTATTGAATTATAACAAAGAAGTTTGTAGAAGTGTTGCGAAAATTGTGAACGATGAAAACATAACATAAACGAAGAAATCAAAGCAATAATATACGTACCAGCTGAATACGACAAATGACAACAAAATATCGTTATACGGCACGTCCGTTTTTGGAGCTCAACTTTAAGGATTAACAATGACAGTTAATTAGTCACACTATGACATGACATAGCATGACTCATGTCAATGAGTGCAGGGGTCCACAAAACCATCAATTTCCACTTTCATTTTCATTAATTTCTCGTGTTTATATTAGTTATTAATGCACATGTACATATAGGTATTTTTTTAAATAATAGAACGACTTACTGGTAAAATTCATTTTATGCGATTGGTATCGACGAAGTCATTAAAGCATGATGAAAACTGATCAAACCAAAAAAGTCCTTATCAAAATCGATCCAGAAGTACAACAGGTAAAATGCAAATATTTTTCCTTATTTCTGGTTCCTTCTCATTTGTTAACGATTTAAGGAGAATGTCAAGAACACAAGGAAAAGCTTGAGAACCATCCAACCTACAGCCATTGACAAAGAGAACTTGGCCGGAAGGCCTATGGTAGGCAAGGACTTAAAACCTTTGTATGTACTATTGGACTATTATTAAAATTCCTTTAATTATAAGTCATAACCTCAACGTCAATGTATTATATATGACATTTTTCAGTTTAATAAAAGAAATCTTAAAAAGTTTAAAGATTAGCAGAATTACGACATTAACAGTGTCAAATATATGGTTTGATGATTTATGTAAATTCTTATTTTGTAGAATCTAAATCAACTCTCATGTCTCACTAAGTAAGCGTTTGTGACCCCAGGTTTAAAAGCAAAATTTTTTTTTTTTAGAGTAACTGAAGCCAAAAAGTCAAAACCTATGCTTGTGAATCAGGAAACACAAACTGAAAGATACATTACCAACATTGATGATATAACAGGTGAAGAAGCATCAACTGACTATTGGAAAAGATTGGCAGAAAAGAGACAAGAGTTTTTGGATACCAGTTTACATGAAATAGAGAAGCTAAAAGAAAACATTGAGCATCTACAAGAAGAAAATAAAATATGTAAAGAAATGCTAGAGGAGTCTCGACATTTAGTAAAAGTCTTTCAAGTAAGAACCTTTTTCCATTTAATTTTGTTCCATGACATCAAATATAGTCCTTCATCACTATCCTTGTCTTATTAGCACAAACTTTGATTAATTCAGGATGTTTCAGCGATCTGTTAAATTTTGTTTCCAAGAGTGTTACAAATCTAATTTGATCTCAGTATTTAACTATCATATGACCTGCCATCTCCCACATTTTTTAAATTTAATTTGTCTTAAAACTTTATACAAAATTTTTATAATCTACTGGGAGAAAAATAAAGAGTGATTTGACTTTAACATCATTTTTCTTTATTTTCAGGAAATGCTTGATGAAGACGACAATGGTGAATTATCCCCAGAGAAAATTGAAAAGAACTCTGAAGAAAATAATGCCTCTGATAATGATTAGCTTGTTTATGTGCTGATAGTTGCAGTGCCTTAATTTCTCAATGATAAAACATTGTTATGACTGATGTTTAGATTTAAGTTTAGGAATTCGTTTCTCTACCATGCAGCTGCAATGTTTACATTAAAATGTAGTTCAGGTTAAAACTTACTAGTACCATTTTTGTACCTAATTTTTTGTGACATCACCAAAACATATCACATTTTTAGTTTTTTGTGGTCTTTAGTTCATACTTATATCTGGATTTGAGAGTGTTTAAATTTGAATCATTATTAAATAAAGAGTATTTGATTTGTATTGATTGAAAATTGTTTTAATTATTTATAAGTGTCTACTTACCTATTTTGTAATTTCCCAAAAACGAGAACATCAATGTCAATATTTTAAGACTCAAAGTAGAAGCAGCAAGAACTGTAAGAGATACAGTGATGGTTAAATGTGCAAAGTTTTTAAAAAATTAAGAAACATACGGTTCTATCATTTAATTCACAACTCGGCAACAATGCATATAAAATTCCAAGCCGCGAAACCATTGGCGATTGTTTTTGAAAATCTGACAAGCATCGCCATTGTCGTACGTTTTTGTTGCAGCAACAGAAGGGGAATTGAGGAAGAATTGTATTAATTATTGTGCACAAGATGTTTTGTAGGTACTATGGCAATAATTCAGATAACATAATAGTTTTTAAATACTTTTTATTTCACAATTATAGGAACGCTCTTCCAGAAGATAACGCCGCACAAATATCTAATAGGCGTTCCCAGAACAGAACTTTAGGGAGGGTAAAAATATTGTTTTGTTATATTTATTAGGCAATCATATTATTTGCATATTAAGTACTTGAGAGTATCCCTAGAGTGGTTCAAATGACTGTTTAAGAATGAGTAAAGATTTTGAAAATTGAGGCAAATAAGTTCTTAACTACTTTTAGAAACCGCTTTACCGTTGGCAATTTTGCTTGTCATGAATAAGGAAGGTTTCTTTGTTAATACATACATATCAATTTAATTGTTATAGCTGAATTGGTAGAATATTTATTTATAACTGGATCTACAAAACATTTTACTTTGAGAATTTGCTTGCCGCTTGTGCCGTTGCAATGGGATGGATGAGATCAGAATAGGTATATATAGGTATTTGATGGGTATCAGGTATTTTCTCATAGCCAGACTCCAATACTATATTCTACGCCAAAATACAGTACTATATAATTTGCTGCAGAATAAATTTCTTCCGATGATTAATGAAGGAATATCGAAAAGTAGTAAAGATTCAAATTCGCTTAAAGAGAAAGAATTCCAGTTTCAAAAATTTCAAAATGTTTTAAGATTTTTTTGTAATTTCTTATTTAGCCACATAGAAGCTCCTCATCTACCTCAAGCAATTTGGGTGTATTGCCCATTCCAAAACCCCGCATTTATGACCATAAACAGAACACCGGATTTAATGTCGAAAATATTAATGATGGCGGCGCAAATGACCCTTTAGGAACAAAACCGAAACATATGGGAGTGAGTGTAGCCCACTTTTAGTTTGCCGTCTAGTATTGGAAATATTCTGAAATTTTCTTTTATTTGGAATTCCTTCATAAGAATTAGTTATTTTTTAATCAATTACATTAAATTTAATGTAATTACATACTTCGAAAATGTTGCGATTAATCAGCATGGAACTAGTAAACATCTTTCCTGTTAAACATTTTACAGGAAACTGAATCAGAGAATATCGTCGTTTTGACTGGAACAGTTGAGCGGGTCATAAAATATGGAAAAATATTCCAAAATCAGTTCTGCTACTTTCAAGTATTTGGTAAGAGTAATTGATTTGAAACCAAAATTTAAATAAAGCTCTTAAGGTCGTTTAAATATAAATTTATATTTATTTTGCAGGTAATTTGGTTGTTGTTTCAATAGTGATCAATTAATTTTTAGGAAGTGTTGTGTCGATGACTCCAGGAAGAGTTCCATTTGAGAATACGATGCTCCTAAAAGACAAAAAAGGGCCAATAATGCAGCTCGTATATTATTCCAATGCAAGCCACATCAATATTGAGAATTTTCATTTTGAGCAAAATTTGAGGTAATTTAGAGTCCACCCTTTCTTAATAGGCCTTAATAATATTCAATAATTATAATATCTTTAATTTTGATGAACCATTATTTTTAATTGTAAGAGTTGAATGTTTTGCAAGTTAATACTGAAGAAAACTTTACTTCTTTACAGGGCATTTGGCAGAATGACTGGACCGAATATAATGTCAGCTCTTTCTATAAGAGCAGCCACTGAAGAAGAATTAGAAATTTTGCCTCGAATGTGTTACATTTCAGATTACGCTATATCTACATTGTGTGGCAGTACCAAGTAATTGGCAGATGTAGCATTGAAAATTGATTAATTATCACTTATTATTGTTACCTAGTAGATGTAACAATTTATTTATATTAAAAATAATTGTAATAGGTCTCTATTATCACTGCATAGAAGTTTACCTAATTAAAGAGGTCTAGATCTAAAAAATTTTTGAGATGTTCGATGTTGGTTTTGTTTCTCAGGTAGTAACAAGGAACACTTATTGTAAAAATGTTGAAGGATAATCACTCGAACTTGAAGAGAGAGATTATCATGGATAATTGATTTTACAATTACGTATAGCTACAAGTAAGTAAATAGGTAAATTTAAACCTGAACCATTTTATAATGTACTCTCTCGCTGTCGCTAGAACAAGGTAGACACATTCCAGGGACATTGTATATAAACGATTGTTACATATCACTAAAATTATGTCGGTGTTATTCTAACAATGTAAGTTTATCTGATTAATAAATCAAAATGTTTCAATTTAATAATTTTGGCTAGTCATTTCTGACAATAAAACAATTAAAAGATTTAATTGCATATTCTTATTATTTAAAATAATTTATCAAACACTGATTATAAGCAGTGTTTAAACTACGTATGCATTTCAATGAGTACCTATACATAAATATTACAGTTGCCTAATAAATATTAAATTTTCAATATTAAAATAAATTCAGAAAAGTAAGACACACAAGATCGTTTAAATTATGGCAAAGTAATGCAATGCAACAAAATCCCTTTTTAAGAACAATTTCGAAGGGATTTAAAAATATCTAAAAAAATTTGCTGCGCCGTTTTTATTTTATAGATTGCTCCTTGGCGCATCCTGTATATGTTTCTCCATTAAAATGTAGTTGATTGGCTGGAAATAAACAAATGAATAAAAATTAATAAAGTAAGTAATTTTCGAATATTTCTTGGCTTTTATAAATTAGTTTGGTTGTCGGCTTACTAATATTAGATACAGAATTTGTGGGCAATTAAAATTAATTTCGAGAAAATAAAACAATAAAAATCTTATTAATTTGAAAAGCTTTACTTTCATTGTATATTATTAAGATAAGAATTTGTAATTTATTGGGTGTAACACAATAATACTTTTTGTCCATGTAGTAATTTGTTTAAAAGCTGAAAAAATAATAATTATATTGAGATATTATGGAATCTCTCAGTTTAGTAAGTAGTACGTATTACGAAAATAATTACTTTAGAAAACTGTGTATAATTTGGCTGTTACTTGTCCACTCTGTACATCGAAGGCAAAATAATTTAAAACTCATATAATTACACATTACTCTGAACGACGTAATTTTCACTTTTAGTCCTTTTATATCCAACGCGCGAAGTAGGACACTACGAACTCGGTTCGCTTTCGGTACCATCGTTCAAATATTACATTGGAACCAATTTTCAAATTAAAATTCGCGCCGCATAAAAAATCCATTGGTATTGTCGGTCTGACCTTTCCATTTATTAAACTATAGGAATCGTTCCAGTAATTAATGAATTTTAAATAATAAATTAAATCCTAGTTTACTCTGTCAGCAATTGCAGCAGTTGATCCACATATTTTGAACATTAACAATATTGCTTTTCGGGTTTTATTATGATCACAGGAATGATTTTAATTAGATTTTATGCAAATTGTTGTTATTAGTGTCGGACGCTTAATATTGACAATTAGGCAAAACACTGGTTAGGAATCATATAGTAAACTTATTCAGCTGCCAGTTTCTGGAAAGTGGTTACTGAAAGGAAAATGAGGATGTCGTAAGTTTTTTTCAAATACTAATAATAATATCATATAAGATAGAGGAGGGAGGGCTATTACGTTAAAAGGATAAATGCATGACTGCCCAAATCATTGTTCATGCCTTTTCGCCAAAAATTCATTTAAAATTGAGAATAGTAATTTAAATGTTTGGAAGAAATGAATGGGTTCTTTCTAATTCTAGTCTTTCTGTCATGAAAATATTAATGCACATATGCACATAATTGGAATAAACCTAACAATCACATTGAAACACTGATAATAAAAATTAAATTTCAGTTACGATTACCGTAAAAATGACTTGATGGATATTTTTAAGGTCGTTTTAAATCAATAGAACCTGCATTTTTGCGAATCTATTCTATCTGTTCAAATTAAAATAATTTAGTTGAATGCACACAAAATGGATTAAGACTTGTTTGATTTGTTTGTTGTCTATTATCAATGTTTCTATTTAAAGATTTCCTTTTCGCAAAATATAAATTAAATTTAATTAGTTTCCACTTTTCCACTCTACCACAAAAATTAATTTGCCCCCACTCTACTCTAACACAGTAATATAAAATACCGTGCGATTTTAAATTATACCCCTATCTCCCCCTGTTGACTTTTTAACAAATTACTACTTTTTAAAATTAAAAATTAAAAATTAAATAGGGCAAAAAATGCTATCTTCTGACGTTTGGATATATTTTTTTAATATTGCTTACGTCACCGATAACGTAAAATGGCCGATTTTTTAAAATTAAAACATGGGTCAAGTGACACCTCACAATTTAGAGCCGCACGGTATAATATAATTTATATTGACCATATCTTAACAGCGTTTTCACGGTAGTACATAGAAGCCTAGTTGCAGATAGTGAACAATAATAATAAATTAACCATATCGGTGAATGTACAATTTGAAAACGCTTTTTTACCTCATTATTACCTAATAACACGAACATAAAGCCACTCTTAGACTTAGAAGTAAAAGTAATTTCAGGAACGTATCGCTGGCGCCGTGATAGTGCAATGCAAACTTTATCGTCATATCGCAGGAGCGAGTCGTATAACAATTCCATAATATTACCGATTGGCACAATGCCACAAAACAGGATTTTTTATAGGTAGCTTCTCTTCTGTAAATAAAAGACAACTTTTTTCCAGATTTTCAAAACGCAAAATCTTAATCTTTGGCTTGGCCGCTTTGGTAATGGTAGCCTTAGTAGTGGTTTTATTATGGGTATTTGTCATTGGGAAAAACCATCCATTCACCGGAGCTGTAATAACGAATGGATACGGATGTTCTGACATCGGAAAGTAATATTACCATTCTGCTTTGACTTGATCTGGGCTAATTCATGTAAATTTAGATCTATATTTGCAAAAGGAGGATCAGTGGCGGATGCAGCAATAGCCACCCTCTTCTGCGAAGGAGTTTCTATGCCTCAAAGCATGGGATTGGGAGGAGGATTTTTGCTCACCATTTATAAGAAAGAAACTGGAGAAATAAGGAGTTTAAATGCACGTGAAACTGCACCATTGGATGCTAATGAAACCATGTTTAATGGAGATTCTAATTTGTCTCAAAGAGGTCTATTGTAATGGAACACAAATCCAAGGAAATGTCTAAAAATAAATTTCTTTAGGTGGTTTGGCAGTGGCAGTACCAGGGGAATTAAAAGGCTATTGGTACCTTCATAAAGAGTACGGTCACCTGCCTTGGAGAACTTTGGTAGAACCCACTATCGATTTATGTAACAACGGCATTTATGTGACGAAATTTTTAGAGCGCACTTTTGAAGGGAAACTTGATTTGTTATACGCAGATCCAATTCTAAGGTACGGAATATTATTATGGTTGGCATATCTGGAACAAGGAGGGAGGAATTATATTGAGATTTAAAAATCTCATGTCCAGAAATTAATCTATCTCACTACTCTTAAGATATTATTTTTTTACCGATTTCGTTTAATGAGATATTTTTAATAAGCAGACAGCAAATGTTTCACTGATTGTGAGGATTATTTTCAATTTCTCCGTTTAATCTGCTCTGATTGACTGATTGATTCGAAAGGGAGGCAGACGCAGTTGCTTTTGCCATCTACAGGCCTCGAGAACGGGCCCTTCACATCTCGCCTAAATGGAATTAGAGTAGTTCCATTGATGATGAAGGTTAAGAGTCTACTGAGCCGTAACTCCTTGATCTCATTGGGCAATTGCCAACACGTGCTCAGACGTCTTGTCAACGGTTATGACAAACTATAGGCTGATATTGTTTTTTGAGGTCACTCCGTCTTTCTCCGTCAAAATTTTTTCGCGGATCTACTGCTGACCTTTTTGGGATAAAATGAGCTAAATAATGATTTCCTAAAGTTTATCTACACACCCACTTAACTAGCAATCTGTTTAAAACATATGTGAAATAGGGAGTCCTTTATCGACCCGGACACAAACAAAACCTACCGAGAAGGACAATATGTAAAACGACTAAGACTGGCCAAATCCCTAGAATTCATAGCTGCAGAAGGAGCTGATGCCCTCTATAGTAGAAATGGGTCATTAGCTGGAGGTTTCGTCAAAGATATACAGGATAACGGGGGAATTATCAAACTCGATGACCTCCTCCAATATGAGTAAGCACTAGATCTCACCTTGCTGAAAACCTAGACTAAACATAGATATATTCTAGACCTGTGTGGCAAAAACCAATACAAGCTTCCTTAAGCGGTAATCATACCCTATATACCACACCATTACCAGGTTCAGGAGTTGTGCTAACATTCATTTTGAATATCCTAGATGGGTTCTTGGATTTGAGCAATTTGTTTAATGTAAAAGATTTTCAAAGAATAGTTGAAACGTTCAAGTTTGCTTATGGACATAGGACGTTACTAGGCGATGATAGCTTTGTAGATGTAGCAGAGGTATGGAGATTACGAAACTGTTAATCTTTGCTGATTATCCATTGTGGAGTAGGAAGTTAGAAACCTTACCTCAAAACCATTCGCTGAGAAGATTCGAACGAAAATAAGTGACACCACAACTAGTCAGGACTTTACATATTACGGTGCAGAGGCCCAAATTATAGAGGATCATGGAACTGCACAAATTGCCATTCTTGCCCCTAATGGAGATGCTATTTCGGTTACAAGTACCATAAATTTCGTGTAAGGAACGATTTGATTTTTTATTTTAAGGAAGACAGTTGTCTTTTCAGATTAATAATCTATGACTAAATCCAACTCCTTTTTTTCTTAGATTTGGAGCGGGTTTTGCTTCAAGCTCAACAGGAATCATTATGAATGACGAAATGGACGACTTTTCATCTCCAAATATAACTAGCGGTTTCGACATCCCTCCGTCCAAAAATAACTTTATTGCACCAGGGAAACGACCACTTTCCTCAATGGTTCCGTCTATTGTTTTAAAAGACAAGGACGTAGTATTGGTAACGGGAGCAGCCGGAGGTACCAAAATTACTACAGTTGTGGCATCTGTAAGTGTTTTCGCATTATTCGTGTAGATAAAATTCATGTTAATCCTTATTTAATTTTAGATAATATATAAACATCTTTGGTTTAACCTAAATTTATCAGAAGCAACATCACAGAAACGAATCCATCATCAACTATTTCCGATGATGATTGAGTTTGAAGAGGGATTTGATTCAGTGGTATGTCTAATTTTTTTGTTTTCTCGGTGTTCAATGTATTTCACGCCTTAAAATTGTTTACAGTACCCAAAGATCGTAACCAATTTAACAGCTATAGGCCACAAATCGAAATACACTCCTACTGCAGATGGATTTTCTGCAGTCGTTTCCATTTCAGCGAAGGATGGTATTTTTGCTGCATATGACGAGAGGAGGGGAGGATATATTTCATATCTTTAAAACTAAAAAAATATCCAATAACTGCGAATTCTCAAAATGCATATCAAAACTTCGTAGTTTGAAAATTAAGATTTGATTAATGTTCGTTGCTTTGCATATCCACTGAAAACTTTTAAATGTTATATTTGTCTTAAGTGTTTAAAAACCTTCATTTATCTTTGATAAACAATTTACATTATCGTATTCGGATTCAAAAGAATAAAAATGAGTGCCTAAGCATTTCAAAGAAATTGAATTTTAGAGTGCTCCGAACAAAGTTTGAACACAACAATTAATTTTGTCACTCATTTGCATTTGGTTCTAGTTTCATCTAATCTTGTGGACAAACCTTTGAGTTTTATATGCAGACATTCAATTATGACCGAAATGTGTGCTTATTTAGGTATTTTTTATAATTTTACGCAGAAATCTAGACATTTTATAGATATAGTTTATAGGTACAATATACCGTTTACCTAATCATAATCTGTTTTCGTATTATGATGTAATTTATAAAGTTACTATATATATAAGTGTTTCAAATATTGAAATAGCCTACATCAGTCAAAAGCATGTTATTAATAAAAGATAGAAATTCTGGACAATTTGATGAAGGGAATTTTTTTTTCAGGAATTATTAGAGTTTAATAAAAGGCATTCATCACGCAAGTATCGAACTTGATACTGGATTTATCCGGTCCTTCTTCTCATATACAGTAGTGGTCAAAAGTAGGTAGACAAAATTGATTTTCTAACTTATAATTGAACAAATGATTATTAAGAAATCATTTGTATGTATGTATATATTATAATTTCTTATTTCAGTAAACGTCAAAATCGATAACAAAGATGATATATCTATTTTCAATAAATGCAAAAAAAATCTTATCAAAATTTTTTTGAACAAAGATAAACAAAATATTATTACTTTTTTTTAGTTAAAAGAATTGGGCATTTTGTGTTTAGTGTGCAATAAGTTTATTTGCACTAGACGTCGCAAAATGCCCCGTGGTAAACGTTTATCATTAGATTTAAAAACGCGAATAATTGATGCTCATAAAAGTGTATAGTGCCAAATTGAGATTGCCCATAAATTCGAGGTGAAAGAGGGTACCGTATGGGCCATACTTAAAAGTTTTAGTAAATCCAGTATTCTTAATAGTCGAAAGAAGACGAAACGTCTCAAAAAAATGAGTGCTTTCACTGCAAAACCACTATCCAAAATTAGTCAAAACAATCCTTTCGCGTCATCAAAACAAATAAAAACCAAATTACAGGCATTAGGCGTTATAGATGTTTCAGAAAGAACAATACGCTGAAGATTAGTGAATATATGATTGTTTTCCTCACCGTCCCGCCAAGAAACCTTTATTATCCAAGAAAAACAGGAAGACCTGATTAGAATTTCTGCGAGAGCATTTGAATTGGACTAAAGACTAAACAACGAAAAAAAGTGTGTTGGAGTGACGAATCCAAATTTTATTTATTAAAATCTGATGGTATTCAGTACACAAGAAGACCAAACACCTTGTTTGAATTCCAAATATACAATATCCACTGTTAAGTATGGCGGTTTGATTACGATGTGGGATTGCTTTTCCGGTTTTAGTATAGAACCTTTACACCGTATTAATAGCATCAACAACAACACAACAATTTGATGTATTTATACAACACGACAAATTAATATATCGTGATATACTCAAAAATGTTATGATTCCTTACACAGAAGAATATCTTCCGATTATGTGATGATTACGTGAAATTGAAATTTCAGCAAGATAACGATCCCAAACATTCTTCCAAATTAGTAAAAGGATAATAATACGTTTTCCGATCTCATTTATAAATCGGAACTGAATTAATGAAGAACAAAATTTGTTATAAAGAGAATGTGTCTTATGGAAATAAGGAAAATAAAATAAATCGGGTGTTTTATTCACCTTGTTTGCGAACAATCATATTAAACAAAGAAAAAGAAAATTATGATTACTATAGTTAGTAATAGTAGAGATTTATTTTTAATTTCCGAGGTGAGAGGCATCCTTTTTTTGCCACTTTTTGACTTGGAAATTAAGCCCTAAATCTAGTTCCAGAAAACAAAAACATATAAAGCTTGCCGATTATTGTCGTTAAATATTAATATCAGTAATACCATTGTACTATTGTATATTCATTTTAATAAATAATTAGGTAATAATAAAATAGCATGAATCGACAAAAGGCTGTCTTAATTCCCCATTTATTCCTATTCTGGTTATCTCCTTAAAGTCGAACGTACATGTATTTCGTGCAATCGTGAAAATTTTTCTTTTTTTTCATATTTATTTGATTTTTGTAACAAATAGAATCTAACTTTCGAGTGTAGACAGAAAACAAGATCTATTTTTGAAAATCTTGTTTGTTGAGTTAAAAATCCTAAAATATGAATGATGAAGTATGTAACAGAGAGTGTTCCAGTAATTCCTGCTAGGTAACCTGAACTAAACGTCAGAGTGAAGGTAAAGATTAGGTGTTTTTTTGAAAACCCTGCATTCTATTCAGCTAATAAACATTCATGACTTATCGCTTTAACACATTCTTCAAATTTTCTTTTAAAACAAATAGTTATGCTAAAAGTGTCGGTAAATATGCTGATAATAAGATAAGAATAATCACGATGAAAAATTTGTTAGTGCATTTTTAACATCGTTACTACTACGTACTTTAGTAAGGGCAAGTTTTAATTTTGAGAAATGAAAAAGACTATATCTCGCAGAGAATAAATATTTTCAGTATTGGAATCTTCTGTATCAGTAAAAACTACTATGAGGAAGTTAAAATCTTTCTCGGTAAGCCTTTCGTTTGGTCATTGACAGTTTTAAGCCATTATGGCATATTTTTTTCTACTCCCGCTACTTGGCTGAATGTTGACTTGATGAAGTTTCAAAGCACTCCAAATTCAATAATTTATCATTCCAGAGGAATAGAATTTTTAGGACAATTCCAAACGCAGAATACTTCCTGGCTGGCCTTGGAATTGGTAGCATAATTGGAATTTTGCTCATTACGCAAATTGGTAGCATTAGCCTGCCTCGGAGATTTTTAATTTTCAAGTGAGTAACCTTTAAGCATAACAAATCTTGTTTAATGTTCTTTTTGCAAATACAAGTTTAGAGAAAAATGTCCAAGAGTTCTCGGATGTTGGAGACCACAACGAAAGCAATCACGACAGTTTCATTAATGGGTCGATAGCCCAACAGCTCTACGATGAAGTGAAGATACTCTGTTGGATTTTAACTGGCCCAAAGAATCATGAATCAAAGGCTAAACACGTAAAAGCCACTTGGGGTAAAAGATGCAACTATTTGCTCTTTATGAGCACCAAAGAAGGTATCTACCTGTTAGTTCAATAGAATATTCCTGGCATATCACATGTCATATCCTCTTCTGTTCCAGATCCTTCATTACCATCTGTGGCCTTACCTAATCTAATAGAAAATCGAGACAATCTATGGGGAAAAACCAAAGCAGCGTTCAAATATGTCTACGACAATTATTACGATAAGGTTGACTGGTTTTATAAGGCTGATGATGACACGTAAGCCTTTAGGTTAAATTCTTCTTCCGAGCATAAAACAACTAGTAAAATATTTAGCTATACTATTGTCGAAAATATGCGATACATGCTTCACTATCACACAAAAACGGAACCAATCTACTTTGGGTTCCGCTTCAAACCTATAGTTAAGCAAGGTTATATGAGTGGAGGCGCTGGATATGTGCTTAGCAAAGAAGCACTAAGAAGATTTATACAGGTACCTCCATCTTAGGCCACAAACGTAATATGTGCATTAATGTCATATTAGCGTCAAAGTAATTCTTATAGAAGTGAAAGTACACGCGGATTGAACTTAGCAAAGACCATCTTAATTCATAATATCAGACATAGTAGTTTTAGTGTTATCCAGATACTGTAGGTAATGGAATCAGTGGGTGTATTATAGGTGTGTTATAAGGGATACAAGTTTCAACGTGAACTAGTTGTTAATAGTACCACAATCAGGCTGTACCAAACATAACATTCACAATAATAAACTTAAAAACTGAATTAGAAACAATAAACAAATTCTGTTGAAGATGCAACAAAATTTTGATTTAAGACTTGAAAATGTATTGGTATAGACGGTCGATATTTTCTTTACTTATCGTATTCAAAAATAATCATAGAAGCAATTTTAAGTATGTAAATCAATAACTGTGTAATTTATGCAAAATTTACATAATTAAAAAAATATTTTGACACCCCGTAAAATAAAAAAGAGCAATTTTTTATAGGGCAAATTTAGCTGAATTGCTTTAATTCTTCCAGAGGTACTAGTTGAAAGGTTGACACCTTTTCTCGAAAGAGGTGTTTCATTCTCTTACACCCGCTAATTCCATCATTTTAATTCATTATGGAACAAATGGGCCTTAGTTTTATTAGCAGGAAAAATTTAAGTATTTTCTGTAGGAATCGTTACCAGATCCACATAAGTGCAAAAAAGACAACACGGGAGCTGAAGATGTAGAAATGGGCCGATGTTTGGAGGCTGTTGGGATAACCGCTGGAGATTCTAGGGATAGACAAGGGCGCAGCTCCTTCCTTCCCTTATATATCGACAGTTTTTTAATTCCAGGGAGTCTCAAAAAGGACTTTTGGTTCTGGAGTTATATTTATTATCCTTTTAAAGAAGTAGGTTGCGTGGACTGAATCTTCCATGAGTTAAATAACTATTTTTTAGGGTCTTGAATGCTGCTCAGATAATTTGATCTCAATACATTACGTAAAACCGAGCAACATGTATCTGTTAGAATATTTAATCTACCACGTGAAACCATTCGGGTTATCGTACAATCCTAATTTTAATACAGTGGTTTTCGGTAATCCCAATAACACCGTGGATTTTATCAAATTGGAAAAGTCTCGACCAGATTCATATAGAAACACCTCGATCATTCAAGTTAAGCGAAAGTTGTGAAAACATTAAAAAAAAACAATAAAGAATCTAGTTGGGACTATTACATGTAAATTTAGAATCATTTACGATGCGTATATGTATGTATAATCAAATCAAGTTGTGATTTATTATATATATATATATATATATATATATATATATATATATATATATATATATATATATATATATATATATATATATATATATATATATTTGCTACTGAATAAAAAAACATGGTTTGAATCCACTGCTAGTTATAATACAGTTTGTAGTGATGGTTTTAATGTAATTATTTATTTTCTGTTGTCAAAGAGAATGAGTGATGACTTTGTAAAAAGTGGTGGCTCAGAAAGCATAAGTATACATATGTATACATATATTAGTTTTAAATGTGTTTTCATTTCTATTTTCATCGTCGGAAATTAAAGGCAACAAGTTCGAATAAAAAAGCCGTGCTCACACAATTCTATGGCATTCAACGTTTCAAGAGCATGTTCGGAATGGCCTTTTTTTTATTGATTATTTCAAATAATAAAAATTATATTTTTTGGAAAAAAAATTAGAAAAAATGCATCAGTATGCAATGGCGAGAGACGTCACTTTGTTTTGTCCTGATTAGTGACGCCACCTAAACACCATGCGTAGCACTAGCTGCTAAACGGGGACAGAGTCCTATCACTTAATGCTCGATTTAGCTAGTCACCCTTAGATGGCGCCATATAAAATTACAAAGAACATTTAGCGTAGTTACATGTAAATAGTACTAGATCAAGTTTCGAATGGTTCACACATCCACACAAATGAGTGTTGCTCACGTAACCACTCATAGCTGGTTATTTTTTCTTTTGTATCCATGATTTTTGTAACAGGCGAGCAAAACACTGTTGTTCCAATTATATCATAATTCTCAGCAACAATTTTAAAAAGCAATAATGCTGAAGAAAACTGATAAGCGACAGCGTTTACGTGTTAAATAATAACCAACGTAATTCAAAAAATTTAAAGTAGATACAGGCTGGACAAATTAAAATGAGGTTTAAGATGGCTATATGTAAAACCTTCTCACTTTTAATTTATCAAATTTGCGGCCACCTGTTTTCAGGTTTATTTAGTATTAATTAAATTTTAACGAAAAATTTCAAAAATTTCAACTATCATTTCAATTCAATGGCTTTTAAAATATGAGGATGAATTTAGAATTTATTGGTACTGGTACCTAAACGACTATAAAATTCAGAGGCATAACTGGTAACGAAAAAAAAGCAGACATTTGTCTTGAAGTTTTATAAATCTACAGATCTCAATTACAATACATGATTTATAATATGACCTAATGTACATCCATGACCTATAATTTATATTTACAATCCGTATATTATTTATAATGGAAACGTGAATATGTAATCTCAACGAAAACAGGTTAGTCCAGTTAATTGTCTGTCAAGGTGTGCTAATAAGTCGCAAAAATAAATTCATTCATGTTCACCAATTGACAAGAAAGTGACCTTTTAATCACACAAAGCAGGCCGTAAAATATAGCCTAGACATTAAAAGTGATACCTTACAGCCTGCAACTTTTTCACTCTATCGCTATTCTTATAAATCGGAGAAAAAATAATGTATTTTAGTCGGCGAAAGCGCAAATTTACTTCGTTAGCTTACTTTATAAGCCTCATCTTCGCCTCGGTTATGAGAATCGCCGCAGCAATAAATTTGATACTTTCTTGCTTTATGAAACAAATAACTCTTAATCAATATGCTAACAAGAAATGATCAAAATGTGGATGATCTCAACATTTTGTTGCATAGGAACGTGTTACGTTTTTTTAGTAAAAAAACTAGTTGGATAGTCGATGAACTAAAATAACATTCCAATGAGTTTTTTTACTAATTCGTGATGGTTCAGTGTTCAGTTCAAAATGAACGACTCAAAACAAAAATCGTCACATAAGCGTATGAAAAAATGGCTCCTTTTTAGTTTTGAGTATTGCTTATACTATTTTCTATAACAGATTTGAAAAAACTGATCCAAAGTGACATGAAATAAAGAGTATTCATGACTAATCATGAGTTAAGAATAATTAATTGGTGTCGTTAGAAAATTCAAAAAATTAAAAAAGGTGACTTGTAAAAATAGTTTCACTAGCGCAGAGCTGTCAGTAATAGCTTAAACCAATTATACAATAAAAATTTCAAATTAACTATTTTAACGTACGACGATATTCAACTCTTCGAGGTAATTAATACTTCGATGTAGTCATGGCTTCAAATAAAATTGGCAGCTCCGCACTGGAGCAACTATTTCAATAAGGTATAATACAACCTACTATGGCCGTATACGGGGTAAATGAATTACCCCGCATAGGCCAATATTTAATTTACAAGATTGCTTCTATGTATGAAAACGGTGGATGATCGAAATGAAGATGGCTGGAAAAAACGATTTACACAACGGTTCGAAGGTTTTTTCGAGTTTATTTCTCTGAAGAGAAATTTAGTATACAGGGCAAGTCAAAACATCTTGGCAAAGCAAAGTCTGGGGAACATTCTACATTTTATCGAATAATTATTATTGAATGTTCCTCGAGATTTAAAACAAAAATCCTCAACCTCTATACACAAATGCAATCCTGTACTTGCTAACGACATGTCCTTCTAAATTCTCTCTTGGAACTACTACGTCAGCTTATATCACAGAAATACTAGAATGGAGAAGAGGATTTTAAGCTATGAAAAATATCAGTTTATATTCATATTCACAAAAATAGATATACCATTCTTCAAGCTTTTTGCAACTCAGATGTACCAGGAAATGAAAACAGTCCTATGAACAACAATCAGAATGTTTAATAAACATTGAAAAACTATTAACATTCATGTCCCGCTTAACAAAATAGAACCTTCAATTTAAATTATCAACAAAATAAACTTGATACAAGCTTTTATTCGTTCAGTCTAGGGTTTCAGTTATGATGCCATTGGAGCTTAAAAAATGGAACTACGAACGTTTTCATCACTTTCCCATAACATTTTCATCACTTTACTCCAAATAAACCACAACAGAATCACAAATCAAAAGTCCAACCTTTGATTAACAACCTAAGAAACTATCAAATCCCTAAGTCGAGGCAGTTTGAGTTTTAGCTTTCCTGTGATCGTAGTTGACCAGTCGTTGTCCCACTAAATATTTATCGTTCTTAATGTGCTCATACAGATTCTTGAACTGCCTAATTTGCAAGACGATAGCTACATTAGCCGATCCTAGTAGCAGCAAAAACGGATATAACCTTCGGGCAATAAGATTCCTAAGCTGTAAGTTGCTGACGAACATTGGAACGATAGAGTAGGCTATTACATAGGGTACAGCCAACGCAAAACCTTGGCATACTATCACCGGTAGAGCTAATTCTTTGAAAACAAATTGTAAATTCATGTCTCTGATACCATCCCTGTAGACTCGTTCAATGGCAGCGCGAAGGAACCAATCAGGACCCATCATGGTAACAGCGCAAGCAATTTTTGTGTAAAGGACTCCCAGAGCCCAGTCTTGCCAAATGAACAATATCGGAGTTTGATGGATAGGAACTCGCAAAGGAATTATAACAACCAACTCCAATAGGAGGCCAAAAAGCAGGGGAATAATACCAAGTAATAACACACTCGCAGCGAAGGTTTTTAAACCTAAGTAACCCCAATGTTTTAACCTCTCCATCATCGCAGCTCGCCCTTGAGGCAACCAACTGAGAACCAGTGTTACGCCTCTGGTAGCCAGCCAACAAAGGTACAAACCACAAGCTGAAGTGTATAATTCATGAACTTTGACCTCGGTTTTATCGGTAGATGCAGATATTTGAGGACCTGGAGGCGGAGCGCCGACCAACCACAAAGCCATTACGCGGCGACCCAGCCATACTGGAACGATTACGGCCACCACGGAGAACAAGACGAGGGACCAGCACACTAGGACTAGTAAAAAAAAGAGTCTGATGTGGAAGAGTTTTGGACGCTCGTAGGGTTGATATCCTGAAAATAAAACATATCGAGTTAATAGTGTGAAAGGAACAGATGCCTAACATTCTTATAATAGCTACTTATATATAAAGAATACAAAATGATATTTTAAATTTATGAAATATGATGGAATTTTAAATGTTCGACGCGAAAACAACGCGGATATTTCTCAAGGGCCTCTTGAAATCAAGACCGACTTTCACTACTTTAAGCGCCAATATAAAATTCTTTGTAAAACGTGTTTTACATTTGAGTGCAGAATAAATCAGTGTGACAAACAAACAAAATGTGCCAATTTGGTTCAGTCAAAAAAATTATGGTGGATAGGAAATTTTTCGTGCAAGAAAAATCACCTGGGATAGCCAAGGTGGTTTCGCATACAAGTCGCAAAAATACTTTTTTAATGTGATAGACACTAGTTAAAAAAAATCCTAAATTCTCGCCAAGCATAAAATTTCATCTCAACGTTGTATCGGTATTTACCTATGATCTATGTACCTAATAATATAAAATAAAAACTCACCAGTGGGCGGTTCCATCAAAAACAAAGCCTGATGTGCAGCTCCTAAGCCCTGTCCAGCAACGTTTTCTTGCCTATCCCCATTATTCTCTCTTCTATTTCCATCATTGTTGCTTTGATCTCCCAACAAATATGATTGCAAATCCAGAATCCACGCCATAACTTTGCACCACCATCTGACAAAAGCCTTCAACCAAACTCTGGTATGTGACTGTTCGAGAAGAGCGGGCAGAACCACTTGAAGTAACAAAAGCTCTAAGCTGAGCTCATTCACTCGAGTTTCATTTGAATTTAAAGATACTGTGTACGGCAAAAACGATGGTAAATTCAATTTGATTATTCTGATTGGCAGCCAAAGCATGACCAATACTGCACTTCCGAAAATTACCGCTGATATAATTAGCTTTCTGATATGCTCCAACACGGGAAGGTGAATCATTTCTTGAATTGGACTAAAATCTGGATCATTAAAATTTCGCAAAAACCACAATACTCCTGGACGTACAATTTCTCGAAGAAGTAGGATAAAAGAAGCGAAGTAATACACATAAACCATACCTACAAGCCAGTGAAGGAAAATTGAAGTGCCTGGGGCTGCTCTAAAGCTCGCTTCCCGATCTTTTAGGGTGGCTTCAAACATGTTTAAGGAACATATGTCCAACCACCAACCACACACCAATGGAATAATACCGATTTCTATAACCGACAGCATTGAAACTTTAACAACGACGTAACAAAGGCCTAACATTCTTTTGGCGCTAAGCAATCCTAACCACCCAGATATTCGATGCATTACCAGGAAGAGTATTCCAACGCTGTTATACCCAAGTAAAGTGGTCAACAGACCCTCAAAATGGCTTTCAGCGGCGTATTTCTGAAGGTTGAAGAGGCTAAGGGTGAGCACTCCCATATGGTAGGGAGCATAGGCGAAAATAATAATGAAAATGGTGTTCAGACTGATCACCCAAAAAACGTGTTCGAGAAACATGAGGGAACCATCCAAACCTAGAAGACGTTCCCAGGTGATTTCTTCAACAGCGCGATCCCATTCCATGGGAATCCAATTGTTGTCTTCGCCCACGTTGCCGTCTTGGTTCTGTTGGAATTCCTCTGCTGGAAAAAGAAGAGAACTTGCAAGACTAAATTTATCAAGTCAAGTTAATATTTTTTTAATTATTTAATTTTTTCTATGACTACACATTGGTTCAAAACATCCTTTTATTCACAAATTAAAAAAAACAATACAAGGATTCCTGACCAACAATATTCAGATAGACACTTACCATTCAGTGTTAAATAGTTTACAAACTATGTTTACTTTAAATTTATCAATAATTACTAAAATTCAAGAAAAATTGGATTGTTCCATTTAAAAATTAATTTTGATGATTGCAGTCATAGAAAAATACCATTTTACATCTTTTTGACACTGTGTTGTATAACACATTTTTTTTGCTTTATAAATACTTACGTTCTTCTACGGGAATATTGTTCACTACATTTTCCTGTACATTTTCAGGAATATTTTGTAGGGCTTGAGGAGGATTTTCAGCCTCAGGTACAATGTCATCTCGTTGCAGCCAATCTGGACCTGAAGTTAAATATGTAATTATAATAATAAATACTTTAACTGGTGATCATGCCGCTCCACCGCAATGTAGGCATGAAGTTGTGGGAGTGAGTATATAATTTGGTTGACTGTAAATAGAATGCATAAATTATTACTTACCCCCGCCATGTAGAATTTGTTCTCTCAACCACACCAAACCTGCGAAAGCCAGCAGTGTGCAACAGACTACAAGACACCCATGAAATATGTCACTTATCACATTTTCGCTGGATAACATTTCAAATGGCAAAGTGAGTATGGCATCAACAGTGCCTATAATGGCAAAAATGCAATTAATGCAATTATTGTGAAAGATAAATTGAAAACTGAAGCAAACAAGATGTCATAAAAGTATGATAACTAGAAAACTGTTGTTCATAATGTTATTGATCGATGGCAATTTTTAAATAATTTGTAAAGTGTTTATTCAATAACAAAATAAATAAATTGGAATAAAGTTAAAAAATGAGAAAATTGTAATAGCTAACTTCCTTCAGAGATCAAAATTCATGTCTGTTATTTGGGGTCAAATTCAAATTTATGACTTACCAGCAAATAAAGCTCGATAAATTCTACATGCCGTCAAAGGTACCACACCTAACCAAGCTATAGCAACCAAAGTATAGTGCAACCAATACTTGACTGCAGTAGCTACAGATGACAATAAACCAGACAAAAGATCTTTTACTGGCAGTCTTCTAGGCATGTCAGGAGAATAGATAGGAGTAAATGAGAATTTGTGGCCACATAGTTCACAAAATTCTTTTCTTGAGTACCTGTGAACAGAAGCTAGATGCAATAGTGTAATTTGAACCAACAAAAAATTAATTTAATTAGGATTAGACAAATTATGTCTTCAAAGACATGTTGTAAAGTACTTAAGTATGTAGAAATAACAAAATACTAATAAATGAAATAGAAATCCTAAAAAAGTTTTTTCCTAGGTTTTGGAATGTGGCATTGTCTTGTATGACAGAATCAAGTATAGAATATTTTACTATAAAATAGCTAGATATAATGAATGCCAAGTAACTGTCAAAATGTAGTTCTCAGTAACAACCACTCAGTATTTAAGTGCCTCTACAATATTGTGCTTTAAGTACTGTTATTGCCTAAATAGCAATATAAGATGAGTATGTATGTGGGACAATGTATTTGCCAATTCAATAAATTTGCAGATACATATCTACCTTTGATTCAAAAGCACTGTTTACCTCATCCATTGTACAAGACATTCTTGATGAATCCATTTGATACTTCCAGTGCAAATACAAGGATGGAACAAGGGACGATCAGAGCCACCTTCTGAACGACATACCCTGCATATATCCCCATTGGACAATTCTTCTGACATGTTGAACTGCAATAAAATGATGGAAATACTAATGGGACGGTATCCCAAATGGACACCTTCCTAACTGTTGACCCTGTGAATAATAGGGCTCTGCTCTCCATGTAATAAATAGTCTTGTCATAGATTTAATAAAATATGTTGCAATAGCAATACACAATTAATAATTGTTTGACGAGTTAGAATGATAAATTGCCAATATTATTAAATAATAAATAAATTTGATAAAGTATTGCGTGTCTCTTCTGCATTGAAGGACAAGTTTTAAAATGCAGTTATAAGTGGAAACTTACTTCGTGAAACTAAGGGTCAAAATGTGTGTTGTTTCATTACTCCTTATGAGGGTAGGGGAGTTGTTTATTGTATGATTAGCTTGTCTATTGACTCAAAATTTGTTTTAAGGGGTCAGAAAGTCCTCAGTTTTGAGCGTTTAGTAGTAAACAATATATATATATATATATATATATATATATTTATTTTTTTTTTGTCAAAAATGTCAATGTCAAACAAAAATAAAAGTCATCGTTTATTTGCTTTGATCACTTATTACTTCGGCAATTGTCATTAGTGTTTGGGTGCATTCAAATCTTCATCACATGCAACGCAAAATATCTATTTAAAAGGGGAACTAAAAATGAAAACAAGACATCACCATATATTCGCCCATCCACGCGATGCATATATGGCGTCAAAATAAGGTAGTGGGTAGAAGTCCAATAATAGCTTACTAGAAGAAATACTCGATTGATCACCAAACACCGGATCGCGTCATCCAGTTAACTGCAATCAACATGCGGTAAAATATCACTTTTTGCACTCGTTACATTAAAAGATTCGCAATAGTAATACGAATATTATTTATTTGATAAAACTGATAAATTTATTACTATAGTGTGAAAATATAATTATTTTGGATTTAATTTCACTAAATCCACTGTTTCATCTCATAACTTTTTACGCAGTTCTAGGTCTTGAATTGATTCATATCTTGATTGGAGGCGACAATCTTGGAAATACTCTCCAGAAAGTAATTTAATTCCTTTTTGAACATTGTAATAAATACTCGTTTGGGTTCCCTCTAGAGGAGTCTGCAAAAAAACAAACAAAACAACCATGAACTTATTAATGATTTTTAGCCTTTTTTGTTATACCTTTCTCAACCAAAATATTAAGATGGTTCCGAGAATTCGAGTGAATGAAGACAAAGTATCAAATATCTTGGTATTTATAAGTCCGGGATGTACGGAATAAGTCGTACTTGTTTACCTCAACCTTTTAGCTAATTTGGTAGTGAAAAGAATATTGTAAACTTTGGTTCTACAATAGGAAAACCACTAGGACGTGATTCTTTTAGGAACACTGTTCAAGTTTTTAACATCAAGAGGCCCAAATCGTTTTAAATGCTTCGTACAGATTGATGAAACGTTTACAATTCCGGAGTTGGAGGTCTTAACAATAAGATCTAAAACGTAGCTAAGTTGAAAAATACACATTTTAAAACAAAGATGATATTACCTAACAATAAATTAGTAAGTAAAAATGGCCGAAAGTAATTTGAAGCGTTCATTAAAAGGAAGTCATCTTCAGCTTTGCGTCAATCCAATTCCTGCGTTGTTCAGCAAAATGTCGATTCTGTAATGGTGTAGATTGAAGGTTGTGTCAAAATATTTGTCAAACGTCAACCCTGTCTTCAGATGTAATGTCGACAAATTCTCCGATGGACTTCATTAACGCTACATCTAACTTTTTGAAGATTATATTGGGATTGTTTGTAGTTTTTTCAATTTTATCTTCTGCGTATTTTCCTTTCTCCTCATTTCGACAAACAAGGATCACTCTGGCTCCACGCTTAGCAAAGTCTTCAGCAGATTCATATTCAATGCCTGTTTAAAATTTAGTCGAGTTGGGTTATTGTAGATATGAGTATTGAAAAAGCATGACACTTAAGTATTGTTTTTATGATCTTGTTAAAAGTAGTATTTTACCGCACGTGTTTACCAAAAAATTACATAACATCTTTCATATTTACTTGTAAAACTAGAAGTTTTCTTACTAGTGTTTGCACCAGTTACAATCATTGTCTTTCCTATTAAACAAACGTTGTTCCTGTACTATCTTGTAGATAATTTTAGATACATTTTAAAAAGAGCTAAAACTGCTCCAACTATAAGTAAAGCAACCCATCGAAATCCATCATAAAAACCTCAATGTTGAGCTCAGATTGGGACCATTTAATTTAATTCGCTACAAATACTTTCTCATTTGAATCATTTTCTGTTCGAAAGTTTTGTCAGATGTTGATTTGTCATTTAATGTCAGATAAAAAAAATATAATAAGCCAGATTAAATAGGAGGAAATATTAAGTGAGATTATACGTATTTGGATGTAAATAAAGTGGTCACTCTGACATCATTCATAATTTCAAAGTTACCAGGACAAGGTACTAAACAATATTTAAAGTAATGTAGATAAGATGTATTATATTTTCGCATTGTCAGATTTTTATTCTTTCAATATGTAGAGTGGTTCCTAAACATGGAGCACACGAAGTTCTGTTCTTTTAGCAAGAAATACAGACTTATGTGAAGAAAGTATACATTCGGAGACGACAGGGCATATTGACCTTAGAGCACACACTCATGACCCTTTACTTTTTAAAAAAGGGCCATATTATTGGGTTGTTAATCCTTACAACAGTTTACCTTATCATATAAGAAACATCCAAAATTTAAAGACTTTCAGGAGAGCTGTTGTAGTTTAATTCAGAGATCTGCTTTTATAGATTTTCGTTTGTTGAAATAATTTGATGATCTTAAAACTTGAAATCCTTAAACGCAGCTAAAGTTTGTGGTACGTTAATTGAATTGTTTATGTTTTTTCCTTCACAATTAAGTAGAACTTAAAATTACTCAAAACTACATGATTATTTTCAAATATTTTAGTTTATTCAGTAATACATAATTTTTTATTACAAGTGCATCTTAAGATAAAAAAATATTCATAAAAAATAATAATCGCATACTATACCGATTAACGAAATGTCTTAAGATTTTAAATTCACAAAATTGGTACTGACTTCCCACAATTTTTTAGGCAAATCTGGATCGCGAAGATTGTTGTATCTGTCCACAACATGACAGTTTTCGAAATGTTCGCCAGATAGATTTTCAATATTCTTAGCCACACTGCAATAGATACTGGTTTGTGCACCTTCTAATGAACTCTGAAAATTATAGGGAATGTAGAAATTAAAAATAAGCAAGTGAATAGATTTTACCTTCCAAACCCATTTAAAAATAGCAATAAATATAAACCGGGTCCACTTAGACATAGTCTTAAAGATATTGGTATTTACTACACCTGGATGTAAAGAGTAAGTAGTTACAGTTGTTCCCTTTAGCTTTTCTGCCAGGTGTATAGTAAATAAAATATTGCATGCTTTACTTTTTCCATAAATTTCCCAAGATGCGAAACGTTCATTTTCCGGAAAGGCGTTCACTTTATTGACATCTATTGACCCAACCATCTTAGCGGCTTCCGAAGACACATTTACAATTCGTGAATTTTCTGTCTGTTTGAGCAAGTCTAGAATGAAGTTCTATTTAACATTATTGTTTAGGGTGGTTTGGATAGATTTACCTAAGAGTAAATTTGTCAGTAAGAAGTGTCCAAAATAGTTGCCAGCCATGTTTAATTGAAAGCCATCTTCACTTTTTGCTGGATCTTGAAACCCTGATCCAGCATTATTCAATAGAATGTCTAACCTGTAAATGTTAAGCCGTTATGTGAAAATACACTTAACTTAAGAAGACACATTTTGATATGTGCAATACCATATCAAAAATGTTTCCAACATACCTTTTCTCAGTCTTGTTTATGTCTTCTGCAAATTGTCTCACGGACTTCAATGAAGCTAGATCCAAATGTTTGTATATGATGTTGTTGTTATTTGTAGCTTTTTTAATTCGTTCTTCTGCGTCTTTTCCTTTGCCTTCATTTCGACAAGCTAAAATAACTCTGGCACCACGTTTGGCAAAGTCTTCTGCCGCTTCATATCCAATACCTGAAAACGATTTGTACTTAACCCACGAGAATTCGCGTGAAAGAAAATAACGCGCACGGTCGAAAAGACCGGCACAGCATTTTTGATGATGAACGTTTTTTTGGACAATTATTAACAAAAGAAAAGGCTTATTTTCTGCTAATTACAAGTAATTAATGCACACTAAATTTTAAAAATACATTTAAAAAATATTTTCTGAATTAGTTATTTTTTGTCCACGAAAGAATGCCATTCTAAGTTAGAAAAATAAACAAACAAGTAAATTAAAAAAAAATAACATTAATAGAAGAGAATTTTGATTTTCTTGCGCACAAGCTGGACAGGAAGGAATGTATGTTCACGACATATGTATTTCTTGCATTTCATGCAATGGGTTCTAGTAGCTCTGTTCTTCCACGTACAGAATTGGCATCGCCCACGATTGGCTCTTGTAATAATAGCAGCATTTTCTGGTTCTGAAACTTTTAAAGTTTCGTTAAAACGCAGCTTCATTGTTGTGGGTAGATTACTCATCTGTCGACGCATTTTTAAATGGGGTTTTGCAAGTTCCATAGCTAGAGATTTCAATTATTTTCGGCGGATCATATGAACTCCATTATTACCTTCAAATATAATTTGACTCTATCCCAGCTATATTCAAACACCAACAAGATAACCTTCAGTATTCCGATCGCAAAGCATTCCTAGAGTGGGGGAATTTTCCGAGCTCTTCGAGACAAATGGTTCAAATTTGAACAAAAACTCGGTCTTTTTTTCCAGTACGCGGGTTAAATATCACAATTATTGTACAAAATATTTTTCCATCCCTCTAAAATCTATTGACTGTGAGGAAACAATGTTCTTCCATGAGCCTGTTATTTATTTGGATAATTCCAAAATGGTTATCTATTAGGAATTATGTCTTTTGGAATCTTATTTGGACGAGATGGAAAGGGTTTATCTATTTACTTCTGAATAGTGTGTATATTCTCGTTTCACCATATTGCCACAAATATTAAAGGCGATTTAACAAAAGAGATAATAATTAGCAATCATTAAATGATAATTTGACGCATTATCGAAGTTTCTAACATAACTTAATGTTGAAACAGAAGTCTCAAATTATTTAAGTAAAAGATAAGAAAAATCTTACCGGAATTTGCTCCAGTCACAATAACTGTCTTCCCTACCAAACATACGTTACTTTTGCACCATCCTGTTCTTAATTTAATGAATACCTTTATAGCAATTGCAGTTAAAACACCCCAAAATAGAATAGACGTGCAACAAGCCATTGCATCAAAATTTCACAGTCGCGTCCCACTAGAAATCGCGAGTTCTTATCTTATTTGACGCTTAAAAAATGCCAAATCATTGGATTCGGCAGAACGGATATATAAACATTTAAGTTAATGAGATAATAACATAAGTGCCTATATGTATCTAATGTTATGAAATCTTGAATAGCAGATACTACAGCGACGTATCTTAATTTCATGGAGTATGACATCTGGTTACAATTATTATTTCATGCAACCAATGCATAAAAACGGTAAAAATCGATACCTACTTTTAAAAAATATGAGTAAGCATCATGAAATAATAGATATAACTTTGAGTATTGTATCGCCTTCTGAAATCAATTTTTATACAGATGGATTATTATGCAACTATAAACCTTGTTTTCAATTTTTTATTTAAGAATATAATATATTAAACATTTGACTTGCATAGCTAGACTTTAAATTCACGCAAGTCACAGCTATCGTGACATACACTTTTAATCATATACAGTGCGTCCAAGATAAGGATGTTTAAGATGGGAATTTGATTAATGGTAATAAATACAAACTTGGTTAAGTGCAAGAAAAATAACTCATTTAGGGGAGTAGTTTTAAGGTACAGTTTCAGTTATTTAGAAAAAACACAATTTTCGAATTTCTCTTACGTTTTTTTGCAATTTTTTCATAAAATAATTTGTTATAAATATATTACATACATAAAGTCCGATCAATTTCCTTCCATAATATATGCAAGTAGTATTTTAACATGATATAGAAAACTGTAGGATCTTGTAGTTTGTATCCCAACCAGGCCAACAATGGTGCAATTTCGAGACGTTAGTGTTTCGGGAAACGTTGCGAAGATGGCGACAGCGTCATTAGTATGCTTAGAATCGAAGCGATTGTTGATTGAACAGTCAAAAAAGCTTAGCCTTAAATTTGAACATAGCTTCTGCTACATGTTCAACGATTTTTCTTTTTAAATTTCTCCAGAGGGGTGGTAAAATACTGCCCTGTTTTAAATAAATGAAAGAAAATATTCAAGCGATGTTCTAGAATCGGCGATGCTTAAATAATTTATTTGAGGACTGAGGTTCAACATTGTGTCATTTCATTGTTTTGTAATTACTTTTCCTACATTAAATATCTTTTTAGTGTCTATATGAATTAAACTAGTTTTAATTTAACGGGAAAAAAAATGGCATTGGACAAGGGATTTGTTATATTATTGAGTGTAAATTAGCATTAATACATTAAAATATCAAATGAGAAAATGCAGTTATATTAATTTCCGCTGCTTAGCATCTTTTTGCCTTTATTGATTAAATTAAATCTTATAGGAGGGCTATGGATTGTACACATAAAATCTCTAATCATAGCTTCCCTAATTACTATGGAATCATAACATCATCGACGTCGTTTTATTTGATATTTATTTTAATAGAAACCATAAATAAAAAAGCAATGGAGATGACCACGTTGTGACTTATTAAATCGCTAAATAATGAGCTATATACAATACCATTATTCAGCTGCTATTTGTTTTAGAAAAAAGGCGAGAAAATGTACTTTATAATTATTCAATATCCTCAATAAGTCTCTTAAAGCTTGTAGTGTATAAAATCATTTTGAGCAATAACACTTCTTATTTCTGATTCAATTACAACTCAAATTTAAAATAGTACAGGCTAATTTACAAGCAGTCGGGTTAAAATCTAAACTTAATTCTTTAAAATAGTGTCTAAATCTATTTTGCCTCTTAGTATTCGAATCCGCTCGTTTCTCTTCAAGTCTGGTTATTTCTCGGAGTGCTGGCAAATAATCTAAAGACACGGATTTCCTTTCTAAAATGTTTGATATCGGCAACGATTCTTTGAGATAGTGCTCGCAAAGATGTATATTGGCACGCCATCTAAAAATACAAATTTCGTCAGTCTTAAATAATTCCCTTTATTCGAATATGTAAGAAAACTTTATTATCAAAATTGAGTTAAGTTTTGGCAAAAAATATAAATTTTATGGTATTTTTTTAAAACCAATTTCATATTTGCACTGTAAGTAAAAATAGCCCGTTTCAAGTTAAGGTTTCCTTAACTCATTATTTTTTGGCAATTTATATTTTTTAAGTCATAAGAAATTAATATGAAAGTATTCATAAACTCCAAAAAAATCTCTAAAAATTTTAAATTAATTAAAAACTTTACTACATACGTCTTTGAACGTTTTGAAATTTTACCTTCTTTCACAGGCATCAGGAAGAGACATATTTATACCATTACTCGTACCCTCTATTTTCTCATAACTCTCTATACAACCATTTAACAAATTATGTGAAATATCTTCACTCAAACTATCTTGCAATGTGACATAGTCTTCTTTCCTTTCAGATAATTCTATAGAATTTAAAACATCAAAATGCCAACTTTGGATAACAGGCTCATTTGAATGATGCATTCCCGTATTTTTTAGTAGGCAATCAGACATGATTAGTGAATCATAGATTTGCATAGCTGATTTTAGTTTCAGCCTATTAGCTTCGCTGCTGCTTTCGGGTATGTACTTTGCTTTTTTAAATGGAAGTCCTTTTTGTCTCTTAAGGCGTTCAGAGGCATTGCTTTGGGAGTTCATAATATTGGGGAGGTTCCACCAAATGGTGCCTAAATCTATTTTCTCTGGTAAACAGAATTCTTTGTTGACTCGAAATATCTCAAAGCTGCCAAGGCAGTTTTTGTGCGTGAAATATTCGGCGTTATCACACTCATCTTCTTTGATTTCCACCTTCAAGCATGAAAATTCACATTAATAAAAAATCTAACCTCATGTTTCATCATAATTTACCTGTAATTCATCATCTATAGCTTCTAAATCACAATCCACAACTGACCCGCTCATATCCGTTTTAATTGGAAATACTCTGCATTTGTCCCGCTGACCTCCGCTTTGACACCAAAACTGTACTTCTAATAAAGTTTTCCTAATATCTCCCTTGTTATATTCCAATAAATTTCCAAGATGCCTTTTATCCACTAACATTCCTTCTACCAAGCACACTATTTGCAACCAAACGGCCAAACAATGCATGGATAAACGTTGGAAGGATACGCATTCGTATTGGCTGATAAACTTTTGGACATGAGGAGCTGAGTTGTCTGTTGTAGTTAAAATTATTGGTCTTTTGCTTGTCATTATTAGTTGACAAAGCGAGGATAAGAATCCTTCATCTTGTTCGAAGATTAAGTCGATGTCTTCTATGAGTAATATACACATTTTTTTACTGCCTTTTAGGGATAATTTGTCATTCTTTTCGTTGGGTTTGTTCGTTGTTTTTAGTTCGACGTTTATGGATGTCGACGAGTTTATGAATTTTGACAAGGTAGGACTTTCGCTTTTTCTGACTTGATGCGATTGGGTGGCTTCTTGAAGTTCTTGAAGTAGCTTTTTACCTACATGTCAGAGCACCATTTAAATAATAAAACAAAAGTTCTTATTTCTGATGGCAATTAAATATTCATTAAGAATTCTTGCATTATTAATTTCTACTCATAAATATTGTAAAAAATCCAATGTGTGAAACAACTAATGCTGTGTTTAGCATGAAATAAAATTTTCATTTTATAAAAAAGACCTGTTTAGAAGAATGATAAAACATACACACCTGTTCTTTTAGTTGAGGCATTAAGCTCCAAAACATTCAGTTTTAACTCATAGGCGGTGGCGTAAACAGCACTAGTTTTTCCGCTTCCGTTGGGGCCGTAAAGTATCATAGTATTGCCAGGCAGCCTAGAGCTATCTCTAAACAAAAAAATATTAGTAGTTCATGATTTTTTTAACTTTAATCAACCAATTTTGACGAAAGAATGTTTATTGAAGTATGGTACTGAAGGTGCAGTGAAAATTTTGAAGATCGCTATTGGTATTTGGTAAAGGACAAAAAAGACAACTTCGATCAAATTTGGGAAAATTTACACTATTAAATGAATGCTCTAATTTAAATACCCAACCAACCGATAAAAAAAGATTATGTAATTAATTAGAAAATGTATTGTTTTGGGCGAGAAGTGTGAAGTCTCGCGATATGACTCTAGTTTATGTTGATTTGTGTCATATTGCAGGATGCCGAGTTACTTATTTTGCAAAATCCCACTCGCTACCAAAAAATTACTTGTTTCCCAACATTAGTTTTAGATGAAAATGGGGTAAAATGTATAATAATCACCTCACGCATACATGCTTTCTCACCTGCTATCACAGTCACTGGTCTCAAACTCGGACTCGCTAGTACCACTGACCCCTTTTCTTGACTTTGCATTGATTTCCTGACTGTAATTTTTCCACATTTCTAACCATTTCTTCAGTTCCTGAACACTGTGATAATTTCCTATTATCTCCTGCGTACTTTTAGGCTTATACTTCTCTGGCCACATCTCGTGATTCTTTGAAACCACACTTGCCCCTCCATCATTTTCTTTTACCTCACTTTTTCTTTCCAATTTTTTCAAATGCCTTTTAAGATTTTTTTTACTGTTGGTATTATTGTGAACTAGGGACTTCCCACTTTTCTCATATACATGCTTAAAAACCTTATAAACTGGATAATTTGGATTTTGCGTCTTGATTTTGTAGAGAAAACTCTTCAAGTGTTTGACTTTCTTCATTTCAGTGGTTAAATTTATTTCATAAGGGATGTTGCGAATTACCAAATTTTCATAATTCTGATGTTTGGTGCTTATTTGCAATGTTGAGATTTCTTTATAATTTAATGTTGGTTCTGGAAGGCTCCAATATGGGTTGTCACACTTCTGTTGTACATGGCTGATAAGAGGGAAAGTATCAAAATCTTTTTCTTCTATCCTAAAATATGTAAGAAAATTGAAATAATGAATTCTATTTCAAAAATAAATAATATAAAATATCCAGTAACACCTACAGCAAAGCTCACTCACCTTTTACGCCTTTCTACAGTTTTTTTCAACGAATCAGGAATTCCGCTCATCAAAAATTTCTTTCTTGCCTCAATGACCTGGTTAGTAATCTTTGGTTTCGGCGTTGCCTTTAAAAAAACGGGTGCCATCTTGGGAGTTGTTTTCATCACTCCTATATCACATATTGAATCTGAATCATCTGATGATAACTCAATTTTTTCTATTGAGTTATCTTTATTAGATTTCCTAGATTTTTTCCTGGAAGGAAGCTCATTGTTATGCTTATATTTTTTGGTCCGGTGTGAGATATTCTTTAAATCACCTGCCACTTCTCTATAATTAATATCTTCGCGTTTTCTTAACGTTCTTCTAATACTTGATACATCAATTTCTTTTATTTTATTGACATGTACATTAATAGTGTCTTCATCTCCTTTTTCAAAAAATGTTTCTTGTGCTTTTTCAGTACAAAGAAATTTATTTTGAGTTGGAATGGATGAATTATTTACTGAATCAACTCCAGTAAGTACATTTTTAACCAACTTTTTTCTTTTTGCAGGTTTAGGCAATTCATCAGTGGAATCCTTTTGTTTCTTTTTGCTAACATTGCTATTTTTTTTAAAATTATGTTGCCTTTCTTTATCCACATTTTTCTTGCTTTGCTTTGTTTCCTTGCTATTAATGTTCATTTTCAAACAGTCACTTTCCACAGGGCAAAAATCTTCTAAAGAATCATTTAAGGATGGTTGACTCTGTGGGTTGTTTTCATATTTTGATATTAACCCTTTAAGTTCACTTTTTTCACAATTATCATTAATCACATCTGAAGTATTACATAATTTCCTTTTCCTCATTAAAGAGGACTCCTTCTTCTTACATTGGGGAGTAAACATTTTAATTTTAATGACTTCTTTTATATGCAATTGAGGTTCTTGGTAAATTTCAATAATATCTTCCTTATCTGTGTTATCAATAACTCTGTGAAAGTTAAGTAAATTACTATCTCTCTGCTTCTTTTTTGAAGATTCCACCTTTGATATTACAGTATCTTGAGCATCTTCATCTACCATTTCTTTAGATTCTATGTTACCTTTTAAATTACTTAAAACATCATTAACAATACACTCTGATGTTGATGAACTGATCTCCCTAGTATTTCTTTTGGATTTTGAAACTTTCTTCTTTTCAGTCTGTAATTTTTCGGCATGTAACAGTTTTTTTAGTCTCTTGGCTCTTTTTTCCAGTTTTTGATTAATGCATTGCTCAATGTCCTCATCATCTCTCAAGCGTTTCGAAGCCCCTTTTTCATTAGCCCAATCTTCAAATAAGCTTTTTCTTGCTTTTAACTTACTCTTTTCTTCTGTGGGAGCGTTTTCCAATTTGTTAAAAGGTTTGCCTTCAGAGTTGGAACCAATTATATTATTTCGACTGTTCATTAAAAACTGAAATGCATTTATTTTTGGAGTAAATTTAGATTCATCTAGTTCTTCCAAATTGTTCTTTGTAATTAAAGGATGATTGTCTAAATTTTCCTAAAAGATAAATGTTGTAAATAAAAGTAAACAAAATCCACAACTAAAAAGACTGCTTTCTTATGAGATAGAGTTAATTTAAAAAACCTAGGACGGTACAGTACTTAGTTTTCACATTTCCTCTACAACTAAATATTTTTGAACTCATATTCATATGACTTTTTTGCTTCTGATTGAATTATCCCATATATCAATCTTATCTAATTTCTTAAGTCATTTTTAATAATGTATTACTAATATTTCCAATTTTTATTAAGCTTTGACCATACATATTTGCCACTTACATCTCTAGCTTGATTATGGCAAATTTTGGAATGTGTCCTGTACCTTAATTGATATGAATAAATAAGTGCCTTATATATTGATTGTATCCACAACTGTTGCATAAACCAAACCCTAAAAACTCACCTTGGCAAATGTATTAACTGCCTCTGCCTGTGATCCAAGATTTGATGTACCTTCAAGTGTTCCATTTCCATCACCAGTAGAACTTAAGCTTTCGAGAGTTGAACTGTCGCTTTCTTGACTGATTGTTATTATGCCACTTGTATTATGAGATATTAAATTCAACCTACTTGAATGTAATTTTGCGACATTTTTCGCTTTTGGATCCGAAAACTTCAGACTGTTTTTCTTTTTTTTAATTTTTCGTTGAGTTCCCTTCTCTGTCAAATCATCTGTTCTCAACTCTGAATTTGAAATTACTTTTGTTTCAATTTCTAACGTTGATGGGTTGATGGGTTGAATAGGTTCCTGGGAGGCGACTGACGGACTAAAATTTGTGAGGCTGCTTGGGTTTATGGTTTTTGAAGGACTCGAGAAGTAGGAGGTAATATCTTTCATACTGTCAAGGATTCAGGAAGAAGGCAAATTGAGATGTTTAAGTACCATAGTTTTAAACGTTATGACAGGTCCATAGTAGCACATAGAACAATAGAATTATGACACAATCCTGAACCTAAATTACTTGAAAAAAAATTATGATAAGTAAAAATGAAACAAACATTTATAAAATTCTCAAAATATATGGGCGCCAATTAATAAACAAATTTTGACTTTTAGCGTGACATTGACTTAGGACATATTGGTTCTAGCTTCCTATATTTCAAACTATAAAGTAAGTCGGGTATAGGAAGACTTATAATCGACTTTTAAGCGAAGTTGTTCTATGAGAATTAGTATTTTCGAAGATCTTAGAAGATGAAATAACAAAGCTGTCCAATCTGTTATACGCAAACAATTACAGTTTACATATGCGAAATAGTAGATTTCTGTTCTTAAAAAAGTTGGGTATAAAATACTGATTGGTGATATAAACCAGAACATTGCCATATTTTCCTATAATGTTGCGTGTCAGAAGGAGATGCTTTGATGACTGTCAGTTTTTCAAACTTCAGACAGGTTAGGTTATTTTGCGCAAAATCGGCAAGTCGAAAAACATTTCAAGGTTTTCCTTTCCATTTCCACTTTTCCAGTATCTATTTAAAGGGCCTTCAGAAGTTGTCTTTTATTTACTTTTTCATTTTTCGTTCTGCTAAAGCAAATTTTTATAGTGATTTCGTGAATACAAAAATTAGAAACAGGTCCTTTACCTTTATTGATTAGTGAACACCTGCCAGAAAATTTTCTTTTGGACAATTGTTCTTCCTTTACGCGAAACCTTTTGTGTAGCTGCCTGCATCAACATCGATCCGTTCTTCCCCACGTTATTACTACGATGGTTGCTGTTTTTTAGCAGCGTTTTTTGTGAATTTCAAGGTATGTATTTAATATAAGTCCCAAGGAGTCTCAATTAAATTCAGACAAGTTATTCTTCACCCTTCATCATATGAAGGGAATCATTTCCCAAACTGCATATATTTTGTAGCATAATTTCTGGTTTTAAAAGCATAGAATTATAATTAATTTTAAAAGTGGTTTTCCTAATTAATTGCAGGTCACTACCCAGATCAAACATTAAAACACTTATTTATCTTAGGAACTTCTTTATTGTTAATTAATTGTAATCTGTTTTATTTGTGCTCCTTTTTATACTGCCAATCTTATAAGATAATTTTGATAGGTTTAATAGACAAACTTCCCTCACTCTTCCAAAGGTATTCACTACTTTCCAGATATTGATACACCTAGACTAATTTGCATTAATATGTGATTCAATTTTTTAATTGCTAATTTTACAAACTTCTTTGTTTCCATCACACGAAGTGATTTGCATTATTTATGTTAGGTTTATTTTGTTTTTATGTTTTTATGTTTTTATTTGTTTTCTACTTCTGCAGAAACAACAGACAACGAAGAACCTTGCAGTAAATAAATAATTCATATAGCACAGACAATGGATGACAGAAGATCTTCCTCAAAATTTGTCAACCTCCCAGTTGGGAGGGTGAATACAATAATGAAAAGCTCTTCAGATGTTGAGAATGTAAGCAAAGAATCTTCGGTTATCATGTCAAAGGCTGCAGAATTGTTTATTAGGACTCTTACAGAAGAGGGATATGTGGAAACACATTTTGGGAAAAGATTGGATTATAAATCATTGGCTAATATAGTGCACAGAAATGACAAATACAATTTCTTGAGGGATATTTTGCCAAAGAAAATAACAGTGCTTCAATTCAAGGAAATCATGGCAAAGAAGAAGGCTGCTAAAGACAAGAGTGAGGGAGAGGATAGCTCATCTGTTGATGAGGAAGAGAGTAGTGATGGTGAGGAGAGTGGAAGCAGTACTTCTGGAAATTAAGTGATCTTTGGTTCCTTTAGTAGAGATAGTGGCATATTTCAAGATAAGATTTTGTGACAAGTAAATATTTGTATATCTCTTGATAAGCCTGAGATCTGAATACTTAATTCTTAATTTAATTTGGATGTTGATGACAAACGTTATTATTTTAAAAATCTTTCTGGTGAAAGTTGTAAAATAGGTATTTACATGTGTAATGTCTAATGACTTTAATATAAACTCTGTTATGAATACCAACTTTTTTCTAATTTTGTTTTCTTATTAACCTTAGACGTTGATATCCCGGGAACACATGGAGCAATTGTATAAAAAAATTGCTCAAATTAATCATTTAGATGCGTTCTGTAATCCTACACAAACGGATTTGCAACATATTTTTTATTTTTTGAGATATGGGGTCATATTAGCATGTACTTTTTGCGATTTTGAAAGTGCTGTGAAATGAAAGTTTCTAAAATGCTTTGCTAAGGTTTCAAGACTTCAGTTGAGGTATCAAGGATCAATATATGATAAAAACGACATATTAAAAATTTCGAAAATTACCTGAAAATTTCAAGACAGGGGGAGGTACCTATTGCGCTTCGGACACGTAAGGCGTTAATTACTGTGTTATTTACTATAAAGCATTTGACTGATAACAGATTTATCAATACATTTATTCAAGACGTACCTCCGTCATTTTAATTCTACTTGAGATGTTTTTTAATGATCCCCTTTATTCTGGCAAAAAAATCAAAACATGGAATCATGACGTTGGTTGATTTTAGAAAAGCCACTATTTATTTCATGATATTAGGAATAGAGGTGGTATTATGTTCACTGTTGAAGCGATATTTCCTGTCGTCTTAAATGAGATTTTTACATAATATGATACATGTACAAACATAATGCGATCACAAGCTTTTATTAGGTCGTGTAGTATGAAATGAGTAGATTCTCGAAATGCCACATTCAACTGCGAATAACTTCACTCTAAATCTATATTTGGACTTGACTTTTTTATGTGGAAAAGGCACATTCTTCCTCTTTCGATCAGAGTTTAAAGTGTTAAAAATTATTGAAAACTTTTATTTTTATAAACATTTTTGTGCAGCCATGCAAAATAGTGAAATTCGTGTGTTAATGAAATATGAATTCCACCGTGGAACCACAACAGCTCAGACGGCTCGCAATATTAATGATGTGTTTGGTACTGAAGTCACTTCACAGCAAACAGTATCTCGTTGGTTCATGAAAATTCGTTCTGGCAATTTTGACCTAACAAATGAACCACGTGGACGACCTGAAACTCAAGTGGATAACGATTATCTGAAAGCCGTGGTGGAAGCGAATCCACGTCAAAGTGCAAGCGAATTATCGTTAATATTCAGTGTAACCAAAAAAACAATATTGACTCATTTGGCTGAAATTGGTAAGGTGAAAAAGCTGGACAAGTGGGTACCGCATGAGTTGAGCAACATACAGAAAGAACGACGTCTCGAAGCTTGTTCTTTGTTGTTCTTTGTTGTGCCGGTATAATAACGATCCATTTTTGAATCGGATTGTTACTTGTGATGAGAAATGGATCCTATATGACAATACCAGACGTTCATCGCAGTGGTTGGATCAAGATGAACCACCAAAACATTGTGCGAAAAAAAATCTTCATCAAAAGAAGCTTATGGTGTCCGTTTGGTGGTCCAACGCAGGTGTCATCCATCACAGCTTCATGAAACCTGGTGAATCGATTACGGCTGATGTCTACTGCCGACAACTGACCGAAACGATGAGGCAACTGACGGTTAAGCAGCCAAGATTAGTCAATCGAAGCGCACCGCTATTGTTGCACGACAACGCTCGGCCACACACCGCACAAGTCACCTTGGCCAAGCTACAGGAGTTGGAATTGGAAACTCTTCGTCATCCACCGTATTCACCCGACTTAGCACCCACTGATTACCACTTCTTTCAAAATTTGGGTAACTTCTTGGTAGGGAAAATATTCAACTCCGACGAGGCTGTCAAAGCTGCCTTCCAAGAGTTTATCGACTCCCGGCCTGCAGGCTTTTACAGCAGGGGAATCAATGAACTTCCCGTTAAATGGCAGAAGTGTATTGATAATGGTGGTGCATATTTCGATTGACAATAAAAACATTTCATATGAAAAAAAAAATGACTAAAGTTTCAATTCAATTCTACTCATTTCATACTACATGACCTAATATTACAACGTAACTTTAATAGTGCAATACGAAGCTGACATCAAAATAAAACATATTGCAAACTTATTCTGATTTTATCGAGATTTCTAAGTCTTTGTGCTTAATGCCAGTATTCCACTTGGATCAGACGCCAGACCCTTGATAAAGAATACGAAGTATGCGACCCAGTCTGACACTACCTCTTTGTATCGGACCAGATATGTGAAGGACGTGTTGCAACAAAGGATGAAAATTAAGAAGGGAACAGAAAAAAATAAGAAAAAGTTCTGGACAAAATTTGACCGTATTCTCGTTTAAATTAGTTTTGAATGAAACTGAACTTGAAATAAATGCTGTCTTCCTTTCAAGAATTGCTCGATTCACATCAATTGCTAGGTAGTGCATTGCAAAAGAATTAATTAACACATTGCACTAATCGTAACTATTATAATTTATAGTTACGTTAATATCTCGTTTTTACTCATTTTTGATAAACACTATTTTGGATAATATGAGTTATCAGCGTCTCGGACCTGCGCTAAATGCCAACACAAATTACCCTGATTAACGTTACAATACAATAAGATCCAGTTCGTGAAAAATATGCACGCGTGTGATACTACACCACTTTTCGTATCTCACCCCGTACTACTGCGTTATCAAAGTCAACCAATGGATTTTGATAGTAAATAGTAGCACAAAAGACTATTTGGAACTTAAATCGTCCTTTTGAATTATTATTCGTACAGCATCTTTTGGTTCGTTTGGGTCCGCGAATGTTGTTTGATCGTCGGCTGCTTGGACATTTTTGTTAACAGTTCTTAAGAACTTAAAGTACGGGTTTTCAAATTATTATTAAGTGGTAGTATTAAAGGTTTGGACAAATTGTGCGCGCTCAAATAGTGTAATTTAGTGGGGTTGTACTGAAATTTACAATACCCCATTGGAACAGTTTTTGTCATCATGTCTATACATTTAGGTAAATAATTTTTTAATTTTTCTGTGATATTTCGAAGCCGGTTCGTAATGAAAATAAATACTACAGCTTTTCTTGAAAGTTAAAAAGGCAGTTCAGGTTTCAACTTTCATCCATCTACTACAAATATCTGCATGCAGATAAAACAAATCATTACCAATTCCTTAATGCACTTAATTGTTTTTAATGTCTTTGTCTATTTAGGAACATTTTTCAGCAATATCTGTTTCATTTGTAGTATTTTAGATAAAGATATAATTAAAGCTTATTTAGACACGATGTCGTGTTCAATATTTTTTAATTATGTTCTGTTGATAATGAAGGGAAAAGATATTGTTGTCGGGTGGAATTGACTGGAAATTATCTAATCTTCGACAAATGTAATTATCCATAGTGATAACGAACTTAACCCCATTTCCTATAAGAAGATTTAAGTAGGTATTTATTGTGGTGAGAAGCGTAGAAAATAAACATATAATAACGTAGACAAAATGCGTTTCCATAACTGTACTTTATGTATACAGTATATCCACAGATAGAGGGCCCAAGAGGACAAATGAACAAAAAATGTCGTCTTTCGACAAAAAGTCATTCTTGATAAAAGTTTCTGCTTCTCGAAAAAATACGATTTACGAAGATACTTTTGAACTTTTTTATACAGGGTGCCCAAAAACGTCGAACACATGAAATATTATCAAGAGTAAACTACCTTTATTTCTCATTTTGGAGCAAAATGGTAAATAAAAAACAGATTTCAAATCCTATCCAAAGTTTACAGACAAAATTTTAACTGAGTATTCCATGTTTTATTTTTCTTTTAAAATTCAACCAATTTCTAATTTTACCTTTTTCACCTCATTTCACGTATTTGCAACAAGCATGACAACAAATGTCACAATATTAATTAATAATCTCGTTTTGAAAAATAATTTTTTGTGGCCTGCAAGAAGTCCTGACCTCACTATTTCTGACACATATCTTTGGGGCCGTTTGAAGCAATTAACGTTTCAGCAACCCATTGATAATAATATTGACATTTTAAAACAGAGAATTTTAGAGTCAGTTCAAATGATTTCACTCGAGGAGATAAGAAGAAGTTATAATCACATTAGACAGCAGTTTGAGAAATGCGTCGAATACGGGGGAGGTGTGTTTGAATAAGTAATATCTACTAACTTTTATTTTGAATTACTTATAAACTATTTTGGAATAGTGAAATTTTGTATCTAAACTTTGGATAAGATTGGAAATTTGTTTTTTAATTACCATTTTGCTCCAAAATGAGAAATAAAGCTAGTTTATTCTTGATAGTATTTCATGTGTTCGTACTTTTTGGACACCCTGTATAAAAAAGTTCAAAGTTATCTTCCTAAATCGTATTTTTTCGAGAAGCAGAGACTTTTATCAAGAACGATCTTTTGTCGAAAAACGACATTTTTTGTCCATTTGTCCTCTTGGGCCCTCTATCTGTGGACATACTGTATATATATATACATATATATAGTATTTATGTCTTTTTAGTTGAGGAAAATTTAATAATAACATTGGTAAAGAATTTCTTCTCAATTATTACTTTACTCAATAAATAAATATCTATCTACTTTGTTTTTAACCCAATTATGTCAGAACTGCTGCACAGTTGTAATTCTGTCCGAATTCGTGCCTATTATGGCTAAATGATTAGTGAATTTTATTACAAAAATATATGTTAATTCGATAATATATTAAAGTCAAAATGGTATAAATATTATCGAATCCTTTTATAACCTTCACCTCTTCAAATGTTTAGAAAAAATTTCGTTGAGCTAAGTTAAACGTGAAAATATAATCTGTGTCAGTACGTATTACCTACATTGACATCGTAACGAGTTGCGCGAAATTGACAATAAAAATTGCCTTTACTAAAATAGTCTTTTGTTGTCCAATATAAACCTATGAACTGTATCTTTATGTCCTTTGTAGTACTTTCGATTTGACGCAGGGTCTTGATCTTTATTTGATGTAAATAATTTGTTGAATCACTTAATAATATGTAGACAAGAAGATGCGGTAGGCTATCAATTTTAAGAAGAAAAGATTTGTTCGAAGCTCGATTTTTATACAGGGCATCTCAATTAGCGGGTTTGTTCTCGGTAGAGGTTCCTTGGATTTTTCAGTTTCCTCTTGGACAATGTCTATAGAAGTGGTAAGTAATCTAAATCAATATTCCATGTGTTTAACCCATTATGTGTCTTACAGTCGGTTTATCTCTATTCCATATTGTTAGTTGAAGTAGTTTTCATGCTCTACAATATTTATTTAATTTGATAAGCAAACACTGGAATTGAAAATCAAGTGCAGTGTTTGTATTTATATTACAGCCAAAATGTTTTCAAATCCCCGTTTCTTTGCATAATTATTGAATTAGGTATTACTGAATTGTTAAAAAAAATTAAATTTATATTGATTGATATTTGAATATTATTATTGTTGGGTTTTTGGGGTTTGATAGATTCCAGGGCACAAGTAAATTGCACACAAGAGATGCATGAGTTGTAGCACGTGCAACATGAGATATGTAGTAAATACTGCTCGAAGACATAACGAAGCAAACGAAAGGAATTAATAATCGATAGCACATGAAATATCTCCCACCAGAGCAATGTACGAAAACATTTGTCAATACGCATTTCGTAAATCAAATGAAATTTGGTAACGCAGTAGTAAGGAAAGTGTATCTGTATTTTCGTAAACTGTCACCTTTAAGGGAAGCCAAAAAATATGCCGCAAACTAATAAAAAGTTGTAGGGTGTAACCTGAATAAAACTGTTAAATATTATTTAATGGTAAAAATATTAAGTAAAACTATAAGATATTTTCAACAAGGAACCATTTACACATGAATCTGTTTTGTGTAATACAAACACTACAAAGAATAACGAAAGTATAAGAATCTGTAGACAGTTATATGTATAAAACTATCGATAAATTTTGCATCAGAAATACGGGGCGACGTCGGGGCGCCCTGGTTTATACGAAGTTAGGGATATTTATCTCAAAAGCAGTGTTTAGAATGGGGTTTGGAGGCACAGTAAGATATCGTAAAATTTATTTTATATGGTGTTAATTACAGTTAGGAACACCGTCTTTTGGAACCGTAACTATACATGTTATGTGGGTTTATACTGTAAATGCAGAATCACTACCAATCAACACCTGTAAATTTTCTTTTTCTAAAATGATCAAATACCGATATTTATTATTTTTTTTGCGTTAATAATACTCATTACTTAATGTGATAATCGTAAATGGCTCGACATTTGCCTCTTCCTTCAATCTTGTGGCGGTAACAATTGAGGTATTACACTAACTGTTAGTAAATAAAATTAGCCTCATAAAATATAATTAATCAGTTAAACCTACGCACTCATTTAGCCATTCGCGGCTTCTGCTTAATGACTTGACCAAAATAATTCCGCAATAGTATGTTGGGAATGGACAAGGAGGTAAGGTTTTAGTTGAAGTGGTGTGGTCGTAGCTTGAGAACCAGTTAGTATGAGTAGCCGAGTGACGTAGTGAAGATTTTTGTAAGTACGTACTTAGGTATCCTGTGCGCAGATACATTAGTTGATAAAACGGCGAAGGATTCATCAATTGAAGTACTACTTATTTACTATCTCAGATTGTATTATATTACACGGTCAATTTTTTTACGAGAACAATACTGATACATCTTATTTATATTTTTAGATAACCCTTGCCATTGTTAGCAAAATGTTCGACTCCCAAGATAAAATAATGCCAAAGCTTAGTTGGCATTCAACCGAGTATTATTTGTCTAGCAATAATTATTGTTTAATGTTTATTTTTGTGTTTGATATTTGGATAATTTTAGATATTTCGCTTTGATTCAAAACGCTTTCAATCCTTTGTGGGGTGATCTTCTGGATCAAGCCAGTCCTACATGCGAAAAATAGTTTCATTTAGAGAGGATTCTGGTTATGATAGAACATTAGACCGATCAATGTTACCTATTCATTGTTCGGTGTCAAGTAAAGCTAATACAGCAACTGGAACAAAGTTTATCGACAATCTGATAATTTTTTAAATCGGGATTAGAAAATTAGCGTTCTTGTGATCTTTTGTTCGCATGATGGCTTTAGAGAAAGGAAAAATAAAAAAGTGCAAAATTTAATTTGCTATAAAACTGATAAACCTTAATGGCAAATTAAACTCGGGATAAAAAAAGACAAACTGTTAAAAGCAGTTTGAAGTAATTCGATATTATATCACCTAATTAAAGATAACATAGTAAAAATAGGAACAAAGTTACCTGAATTTACCAGCCCAGGGGTTGATGCTGCTGAGGGCTGCTGGACTGAAGACGATGCCAAAAAATTTATGGTAACAGTAGAAGCATGTGAAATAGTTAAAGAAAAGCTGGCTGAAAGCAATACAAGTCATTGAAGTACTATTAAAAAACTAGGGTAAGTTGCTTTTTTACTTTCAAATATTCAAAAAGGATCAACTAAAAGGGTACCAGTTTGTCTGTTTATCATGTGTCCGACAATATGACAATCAGTTCGTCTATAAATGGGTAAGTTTTTTTGTATCCATTGATTTTATATGTAGACTTCTTCTGTTCAATTTCTTCAACTATCTGTTTTATTTTTGCTCAATTTCAATTTATATCTATTTGTAATAATCAATTGCAACCAGTGAAATAACCGCTAAGCAGATTTGCTTGCAAATTTCCATTTCTCGCAGAAAATAAATCTTTGATTCCATTAAACTTTACGGACACATGCTAATTAGATCAGCCTTTTGAAATGTTTGGTTGTTAACGAAACTGAATATCAGAAAATATACCGCGCTTATAAATGGAACCATGAAGGTACCCAGTTCAGGTTGAAAGTGATGTACTTGAAATTTATTGAGGCGTTTTGGAAATGTAAGAAACTTTCCTTTGGCATTTTAAATCCGGCTTAACAAATGATCTGTATAGTATTAAAACTATTGTTTATCCATAATTTATACCAGAGTAATATATCAAAATTCCAATGCACCTTCAGAAGAAAATAAGGCCTAAACGTATCTTACTGACTAATAACAAAATACTTTTTTTACTTAGATTAGGATAAGTTGAGTGTGTAAGTCTTTTACATAGATATATTTTTACTTTAAATAATTAAATTTGTTATTACTCTAATGCTAAGTCGATGACCTACAATACGAGTCTATGTGAATGAAGAATGAAGTTATTTAATAATTGAAAAGTTTATCACATATTATTTAAATTTTTGCGATAAGTGTGACGAAACAAAACCTATCTAAAGGTCCTTGTTTTGATTTAATAGTTACAATACAAGGTCTTTCTGAACGTAGTACAATAAATTCAGCCACATATTCTAGGTTTCAAAACATGACGAAAACTTCATATAAACCTATATCGAAAGACGCTTCGTTTTCAAAATACAGGGTGTGAAAAGTTACTTTATGATTATGGTTTTTTATAAATATTTTCGAAACTATCCGAGATTAAGCAAAGAAATTTTATACTTTATTGTAACTTTTTGTGCTCTTTCTGAATTTTTAAAAGGAAATTGCCACATGTTAGCAGGGGAGAGTATCACTGCTGGGGGGGGGGGGGGGGTAGTGCTTATAGTGTTTTGTATTTTATTTTTTTGGTGATGTTATAAGAAAGATATTAAATTTGAAGATTTATACATAAAAAATACATTTTCCAGTTTCATTTCAAAGCCAACGCAGTTTTAAAGTTGATGTTTATGAATCGTACCATCCACCGATTTATTAAATCTGAATTTTCTCGAAAACTGTTCAATATTTGGACTTTCAACAAGAGTACGTTTTTTATATAAAACTTTTCAAATTTAATATTTTTTTTTATAAATCTTCTTATAAATCGCCAATAAAATAAAGTACAAAAAAGTATAGGCACCTTCTAAGCACTACCCCCCCCCCCTCCACCAGTGCTACTCAACCCTGCTAAAATGTGGCAATTTCCTTTTAAAAATTCAGAAAGAGCACAAAAAGTTACAATAAAGTATAAAATTTCTTTACTTAATCTCGATTGGTTTCAAAAATATTTATAAAAAACCATAATCATAAACTAACTTTTCATACCCTGTATTTTGAAAACGAAGCGTCTTTCGATATAGGTTTATATGAAATTTTCATCATGTTTTGGGTCCTAGAATGCGTGGCTGAATTTATGGTACTACGTTCAGAAAAACCTTGTATATTAAATTGGAAATTTGATAAGAGAGCAGATTGCCGCACGAGAGTTGTTGAATATGGCGCATTTCCAGTATACCGGAAATATGTATAATTGAGTAAGTAAATTACCATATATTTAGAGTGATTCGTTTTCCGTTGTTTCAGCGAAGTTTTCAGCCTCAGTGTCCATCGCTAGACCCGCATGGCAACACGCGCCAAATCATCAAACCGCCTCTGGCAAAAACCACTGTCTACCACACGTATGAAAGGTTATAGTCGTACAGTTTATCGTCTGGCGTTGTTACGCAGACAGTTTTCCAGAGATCTACAAGAATGGCCCAAAGTGTGGACACTAACGCTTCCCCAGCCAAACGCGAAAACGATATTAACGAAATAAGTGAGAGTTGTTTACTCGTTTCAGAAAAAAGTAGTTCTCATTCTTTGTGTAATGGCGCCGTAGTGGGTGATGGTGTTGGCAAGAATGCTGGTCGTAATGGGAAGTCTAATAAGAAGAATAATTTGGAGCTATATCTCAACGAAAAGAACGCTAAGGTTAAGCCTAAGATCAAAGTGAATCCTCTGTTTGATTCAGGCGAATCCGAACGACTATTGAACCCCTCATTGATCATGCCTTCGGCGGAAGAGAAACCAGTATTGCATGTACAGTTCAACCATAAAGACAGTGATAACTCAATTAAAAAGGAGCCACCTCCGCCGAGTCTTCCATCTTCGGATGAGTCTAGTTCTTCATCATCTAGTTCATCTTCGAGTGAGTCTCTCGAAATTGCAGAAGCCCGACCTCCGGATGGTGGATGGGGTTGGGTAGTTGTCGCCGCCTCTTTCATGGTCAATCTTATAGCAGACGGGATAACTTTTAGTTTCGGTGTAATATTTGTAGAATTTTTAAATTATTTTGGAGAAAATCGAGGTACCACTGCTTGGGTGGGAGGTTTGTTTATGGCTATGCCATTACTATCTGGCCCAATTGCCAGCTTCTTGACAGATAGATATGGATGTAGAAAAGTCACCATTTTTGGAGCTCTCTTAGCGTCTATAGGGTTCATCATTAGTTCACAAGCGAATAGCATGGTAGTTCTTTGCATTACCTTTGGAGTATTAGCAGGTTTTGGCCTGAGTTTATGCTACGTGGCATCAGTTGTTATAGTTGCTTATTACTTTGATAAGAAGAGATCTTCTGCCACAGGATTAGCCGTTTGCGGCAGCGGCATAGGCACGTTTATATTTGCCCCGCTTATTCAAGCCCTTTTACAAGAATATGGATGGAGAGGTACCACCCTGATTTTGGCAGGTCTGTTTTTAAACATGGTGGTATGTGGTTGCCTCATGAGAGATTTACCTTGGACATCTGAGAAATTAAAAAATCTTGCTAAAGAGAGGAAGAAGAACAGACATATGAAGCGAAAGAATAGGCTTATGTCTACAGACTCATTTTCTATAAGCACTGGTACTTGCACAGCCAGTGTTCTGCAACCGATAGTAGAAAATAATGAAGAAAATGAGTTTGATCTGCAAAATCATAGATTGTGCAATTCAGTGGTTCATTTGCCAACATATATAAGAGATGGCGAGAAAATTCCTGCTGAAGTCTTGGAGTTGTTAGCCAGTAACAAGAACATGTATAATATTTTATTGGCAAACTATCCGAATCTCCTGGTACCATCGAGGAGTTTCAGCGACTCGGGACGTCTTAATGATGCAGGTTCTTCGGTCAAGCATGCTAATACTACAACCCAGCTATCACCACCAACGGCGGTTTCGCCGAAGGATGAAACTTGGTGGGTAAAACGAAGTCCGACATCTCCAACGTCACCCACTCATAAGGCACCACTAAGGAAGCTTCCGGGAGCAGCTTTTCTTAAAGATCTCAGGATTCACAGGTGAGTCTAACAACTTTCCATGCTGCGGACTATATTCAATTGTACGAATGTTTCTGTGGCATTTCGTGTATTTTTCAGGCTCTCAGTGACCTATAGAGGCGCCATGCTAAATTTGAAGAGATACCGACTTCGGGCCAGTTCATGTCCCGACATCTACAGGAATTCTATGACCACCATAGCCCGAGAAAAGGTCCAGTGGTTCGCAGGATTGTGGGACTTCTGGGATCTGTTAGTGGACATGTTCGATTTTTCCCATTTCGCCGACCCCAAGTACTTGGTGTTCGCGTTGTCCAACTTCCTGTTGTATACGTGGTACGACGTGCCTTATGTGTACTTAACAGACAATGCTAGTAAGCTAGGATACTCCGAGAAAGATGCTTCAATACTCATTTCTATTATTGGGATTATCAATATGGTTGGTGAGGTAAGGAATTTCTTTTATCTGAGCAGAAAAAACAAATTTTTCTTAATTTTCTTACGTTCCTTGTGAATTTAGTATTCTGAAAAAATGTTTTCAAGAGTTTCATCGTATTTTTTTGGTTTGTAGATTATCTTGGGATGGGCTGGAGACAGATCGTGGGCCAATGCCAGCATTATCTATGCAATTTGTATGGGACTTTGCGGTGGTGTTATAGCTTTAATCCCTCTCATTTCGGACTACTACCTTTTATGTCTGATTTCTGGGGGTTTTGGGTTCCTTATTGCCGCAAACTATTCTTTAACGTGTGTGATTTTAGTGGAACTCATTACGTTAGACAGGTTTACCAATGCTTACGGTTTGCTGTTGCTGGTACAGGGATTTGCAAATTTAATTGGTCCGCCAATAGGAGGTGAGAACATTATGATTTCTTTATGATAAACTTATCGATTTTGGAGCCGCATTGCGCTGCGTTTGTGCCAAAAAACACGCTGACGTTATAAATGGTCATAGCGTCAAAAAGTGTTGGGTTTTGGGAAATGGATTTTGCTGCACCATTACTAAGCAACACTAATTAATATGAGGCATATTAAGGTTGTTTATGAATTTATTTTGCTACAACTAAAAACAATAAAAGTGTTACATGATGGAGTTTTGGCAGCTTTCCAGTCGAGTTTCTCCTCTAAAGCTAGCTTTTTAATGGGGTCATGATGAATTTATGGTCACAAGGAATACAGGGTATTCGAAGCCTTTTTATTTTATTTTTGAGAGGTGATTAACCACCTCAAAAGAAGTCGACTAAATCAAACATACTATAATAAATATCGCATAGTAAGAGAGCTTTTTTAAACAATTTATCAGTTCTTTTTTTGCAAAATCATTTGCAAGAACTCTTGGAAGAGATTCCTTTAGATGTATCATGAAATTTTAGTTAGTTGTCGCCTGTGAGGATCACATGAATAAAAAAACGATTGATTTTGTTTAGGATGGCTGTACGATATAACTGGGACCTACCACATGTCATTCTACTTGGCAGGCTTGTTCATCGCAATCTCAGGAATGATGCTGGTAATAATTCCGATGACCAAGCGATACAGGAGGTTCATTCGGGAACGGACATCGTCCGAAACTTCAATAAAGGAAACGTCCGCAAATGAGCCTAGCGATTTAAAGAATAACTATTCGTTGGAAGCCAAAGAAAACCACCAGGTTTAAGTGATATTTTTGCTCTATTATCTACCTAGAGAGGAATATGTTAGGTAGGTGGTTAAGGTCTTATTGGGTATTAAGGTCCATCGTGTATCGATGATGTCAGATCTATTCCTGGAATGCCCCGAATTTGATTTTTAGTAATCTAAACTAAAAGAACTATGGTAAACGTCTCAGAAAGGCTTATATTTTGACAGGCCCATATGGAGTTTATTATTGAAGTTAGAAAAACTAACAAATAGCAAAGTTTAAGATAGGGGAAAAAATATTGCTTCCAACTCATGCTTAAAGTGTATTTTTTGTAAGCGATTGCTTCATATACGATAAAAAATATCGAGAAATAAACGCTACGAAATTTGTAAAAAAATTGATGGCATAAAATTGCTTTATTGAAAGTAAACCTTTAGATTCTTTGTTATCTATATTAAATATAAATAATACAAAATTTTGCGCTTTTACCGGAAAACATAGTAGGAAATTTAAACAAAAATCACAAAAATACTTCTGTTTATCAAAATTGTCACAATTTTTCGTTTTGTTGGGAGCTTATTTTCTTGTGACAAGACGTGAATAAATATTATGTTTTTTCTGATTTTGCTTAAATAACGTTACAGTCGGAATGACCACTAGTCGCCACTGTAATTGAACTTCTGAATTGATTTGAGATCATCGGTACGAGGGTGTATTTGCTTTAGATATAAACAAATTGATAGGAAATTAAGTGGATTTCTTATTTCTAAGGGGTGTGTTCATTTTTGTTCGAAAACAATATTTGACGATATTCTGATGATTACTGGAGAACAATTAATCATTAGAACTTTGCAGAACTTCGTCTATGTCGGCTAAAAATAGGACTTCCCGTTTAAAAGTATTCAATTTGGATTACCCTGTATAACAAATTGAACAATTTTTGGTACACCTACATATTTCAATAAGAAATGTAGGAATTGGCTATGGATTAAACGATTTTACCAATTTTAGAACTAGTTCAGATTATTTTCAAATTTTAACGTTTATAATGCGTTAGGCATACAGCCTAAAATAGAATAGGGAGAAGTGGTGTTTTGTCCCTAGGGCCATAAACACATCAATTAATTATTCAGAAAACTGTTTGTAAATATACCAAACAATATATGTATAAAAAATGTCAACACTTTTTAGAGTCGTCCTAAATACATTGTGAGCGGCGGTTTTACACGAACCTCTCTTACTCGTAGGATTTATCTCGAAAATAATTTCCATGGAAACCAAGAAACTAATCAATGAAGTGCCTTTATTTCATAATTTCCATGGAATTTATTTTCTTGGTCAAGTTTCTTGGTTAAGTTAAGCAAAATATTAATGTTCTGGCAATATTGCCAGAGAAGCTCAACGCCGCCAAAGAATGCATTCTCGCTCTCACATGTTACAATAATATCAGGGCTCAGAAATAGTTGAAGAAATGAAAATTACCTTAATATCATTTGGAGAGAAATAACAATTTATTGAATCCCTCATCTCACTAAATCCATAAAATTTAAGCCGCATTTAAAATATGTAGTTTGGACCACAAAGAATTTATTGTCAATTTACAAAAAAAAAGATTCTGATAATAATATGCTTACAAATGTGTCCAGAATATTGATTTAGCGTTCAATATGAAGCGCCCCTTAGAATTATAACGATCAAAATTGAGTGAGTCAAATTTTTATTTATAATAATTTATAATAAATCGTAAATTTGCGCCTATAATCTAAATCTAGGTATTTGACAAATTAATGTTGTATGTCTGAATGGTAACGTTTCTTTGAAAGTTTTGATGTTCTTCTAGGTTGTATTTTCGCAGCATGTAAGCAAGTAAACCCAATAATAGATTTAGCCGCAAGACGAATAATTGAATAATTATTAATTAAGTAGCGAATCGAATAGTTGGTGTCTTTTCCTGTATCCTAATATTTTATATGAATTTAATGTAGAGGCTGTGTACCTTAGTCATCTAGGAACAAATGTTATTCTCGATGGCCGTTACCCGATAATATGTCGATTCCAGTTTTACCCATTAGAATTATACAGACTTCCAAATGTTGGTAGCTAAAGATTTTAAGCTAAAAAACTTTTCAATTCAATCAAAGTCCAAACTAAATATCTCCATCAAACAGCAAATTTACAATTATTATTGTCAGTTTTAAGATTAGTTATTGATAACTTCTAGCTTTAATGTTCAAGAATTAAGGTAACTCTTACAACTCGTCAAGTTGAGAAGCTATACCTGTGATTAAATTCGCTAATACACCTCGTCGTTTTCGAAATAATCAGCTCTAGCTCTAAATTACATGACATGTCCAAAATAAATATTGAGTAAAGTGGCACCATTAATCTAGGTGTGAGGTAGAAATTCAAAATAATTTTCTTTGTAATAATATTAGTAGTCCTAATCTACTAAAAGTCCGGTTCTTCAATGTCCAGTTAGCGAGCGACAGCTATCAGTTAATGACTAACCAAGAGCTGAAGGACAGCTATATGACACGCCTTCGCAATTGATAGAGGCACTTTAAATGATGGTTTTCTTTAACAAGTTACTTCACGTGTAGTTTAGGAGAACATTGAAGAACCAGCTCTTAAAAATGAATCGTTACTTATTCGTAGTAGGATAGATCACGGAAACAATATTGTGGAAAGGGTATTTTTCTGTTTTCACTTTAATTGCCATTGCCATTATATTCAGTATCATGGATATTAGCCATTTTCGAAATATTTTTACAGAGCTGTTCAGGGTATTCTCGCAAAAATGTACACCCCCCCCCCCCCCCCTCTTAATTTTTTAATGAAAAAAGGGTCAAATGCAAAAGTTGTATAGAACTCTCTTAAAAACTTTATGTTGTTGAAAAAACAATTGCACATCGCATACTGGAACATGTGTTTCCCTAAATAGGACACGTTGGGATGAAAACTACTGTAAAATTGAAAAAAGCCAATGAAGAATTTGTATTCCATATATTCGCATAAATTTTTCGGTATTCTTATAATACAGAAATTCTTTATTTGCGATAAAACTATAAGATATAATATTAAACCGTATATATTTGAAAGTAGAATGAAACGCACCATCTATAGAAATCATAATATACAGGGTGTCCTATTAAAAAAAAGTAAATTTTAGCAATACCTCGAAACGATGATGTTCAATTGTTTTTCCTTTTTTTTTCACCATAGAGTTCAAATAAAATAGTCAAGAGGGGTGTACAATCTTGTGTGGCAACCCCGTAACCATTAATAAAAACTTGCCTAGACCTTTTACTCGTTAGTATTGTAAACCTATACAAAAACCAACAGTAGCGTAGTAATTCTTTACTCATCAGGCAGTATTCAGTCACGATTAGTTAACTAATTTACCTTCAGTAATGTTGGTTCTGATATTTTGTTACTTGCATGTGACTATGTTTCCCTTTTTTATTTTATTAATAATCGGCTTCACAGCTGGTTTTATGCTACGTACTCGTGAAGTTTATCGTATAAAATTTTAGCTAATTTCAGATTAATGTTTTTTAACTTCTGCAGTAAGGAAATCCTATTTTGTATCATTTGTTGAAATTATAATACAGTTAGACGTTCGATAATTCTTTTTCTCTTTTTCTCATATAAGGTGGCCATGTCAGTTTTAGTTTGCGTTTTGGAAAGATATGTTTGTTTTAGTTTCGATTTATTATTCTTTTGAATTGCCGTTTTATGTGCTAAGCGTCTTAAGTATGTACTTTTGAGTAGATCTATCTAGATATTCCAAAAAAGCAAGTTCAAACTCATAGTTAAATATAAAAGCGATTTAAAAACATTAAAATATTCGTTTTTTTTACGCAGTTTTGAATAGGTTTTAGAATAAAGAGCGTTGTTCTAAAAATGTGTACACATAAACGTGTACAGTTTTGAGCATTCGTCCAAAAAAGTCTATTGAGAATTGAGAACCTATTGTTAGTTGCGTAATAGTCTATTACCTTGTTTTTTTTTTGGCTAGAGAGTGGTGTAAGAAAATATACATTTTCGTGATATATTAATTATAATGTGTGGATTCTCTATTTGGGTCAGATAAATGGGATTTGATATATGCATAGAAGAAAACGTTAAATTGTTCAAAAAGTTAAAGTAACTAATTTAGTATCAATTTAAATCGGTAATACCTTTATCCGCGTTAATTAAAAATTTCTGTACGGTATTCTCGTCGCGACTCATGCAAACTCGATCCTTTTAAATTCCGGAACGACAAATGAAAAGAAAAAGTTCAGAACTTTTAGTGAATAAGTTCGTCCCCAAAGAATAACCTTCGTCGTTCAATTTAGCACAACGATACGAGGAGCATCCTTGAAAAGCATTCGATAGGTCTTCGGAGAACAATTTTCATTCAAATATTTAGAAAGATTTTTTTGCGACAAAGGGTAATCTGTCTTGTTTGAATAAATATATTTAATTGTATTGAATGAGCGAACAACTCTAGAAGTAAACAAACAAGCCAGTAAGCAAGCCATAAATTATGAAAATATTCATGTCGTATAACCAAAATGTCGATTGCGAAAGTATATTATGCCATTGCAACGTATCTACATAGATGTTTTTCACTTTCTAGCGCACTTCACATTCCTTTCTTGACTATTCAAAAGAAAACTAAATATCGAATTTGGCACATATCTATGTACATGCTGAAAGCTCGCCTAATTATTACTTTGTTACATTGGTCTTGGTAATTGATTAGGCATGTCGTAGGAAATACATTTGTTATTTGAATTTAGTTAAATTTGTCAAATTAGTTAATTAAATTTTGCGATTAAAAATTTAGTTTAATTAAGTTGAAGAAGGGCTTATATCCCTAAATATCAAATGTTCATAGAGAGAGGCCCAAATAGACTGAAATGATTTTATGCGGATGGTCCTAAATTTCACATTGTTAATCTTGTTCAGATCAAACTTCTAAAACTGCTTAAAATCACACACCCCCAAACAACATACCGATTGCACCGAATTCCGAATTAGCAAGACAATTGAGGCGAAATTTATGCGCAAACTTTCGCCACAGCATCCACACGAGAGCATCTGGACCAAAATCTCTCTTTCCTCTTTCAGTCTTCGCCGCGACGCCTGTTGTACTCCACGGATCGGCGCCGGCACCTGTAGGACGCGTGCCGTGATTCGCCAGAATTTCCCCGGGGAGATCTTTCGAATTGTAAATTTGTTTCTAACAAACTCGGGCTTGAAAGTGCCACCAACTTATGATCCTTTTGGTAAGTTTCAGAGAGAAATTTTATGTAGTTATGCTTTTTTTTTTGTGTCAACTCCGTATTAACAAATTTATTTACTGTGATGATCCAAAATCATTCATCAATGATCCCCATTAAAGAATGATTTTGCAAACTTGATAGGTAACAATAGTTGTGCGCTATGCGATTCCCATGTGCTATGCGGCGTAGAAGCTCGACAGCGTAATGATGCGCTATTGACGGACTGTTCTAATCAGCGTTTCATATTGGCATATTTGACGCCTATGGCGTTTAAATTAATGTCTTGATTATTTATGATGACGAGTGGGGGCGTAATGTTGTGGTTAAAAGCCCAATCAAACAATTTCGAACAACTTCAATTATGAACATGGAATTGACATTTGCGCGCATTTGCGCTACGCTTACGTTAAAAAAGTTGAATCGAATTTATAATATCACGTAACTTATAAATCTTTAATCTTGAACTGAAATAGAAAGGCAAAGTAAGCAGAGGCACTTTGCACGTTCGAAAGCTGAATTCTTTATAATTTTATTGTTTTTTAGATTTATCAAAGTGCTGTCAACAATATCTGGTAATATGATTGAGTAATTAATAATGCCGGTTTTTATTGACGTCACCTGCAGTTTAGTTTTTCCACGACCCATCATTAGAATAACAAAAAAAATCGATATTCAATATCCAAAACTTGCCGATACATGTAAACAATAGACTGATATTTCAAATTTAATTTTCATTGACCCGCTGCAACAAACAAATACATTAGCATGCATTTCCTCCTATCGCGAATAAATAGAAATACCTTTTTGATTTTTTACTGCTGATGCTTTTTAACACTTATGAAAGCTCTAAACAAATTTTTTACTTATCATTATTATCCTGTGTGCAATATTACCCATTCAATGACGTAATACATACATAAAATGAGCATATCCCTGTATGGTTGCACACAAAGACGATCATGCATCACTGCGTCGTCGTTATTCATCCTTAGCAAGATATTTCCATAACGTGCCATTTTATTCAGCTTGAGACTCTTTTATTCTAAAGCATTTGAATATTCATAGAGAAACTCTGCAAGACGTGCATTTTTCCTTTCTGTTTATGAAGTTTCCTATGTATATGTTTATAGAAATTTCGCAGTAAAATAAATTTAAAAAAATCGATTTTGTTAAACCGTTAAGTTGATCCTTAGAGCTATTCAAGCCTAGATTTGAGTTTCCATCAAGAGTGTATTTACCATTCGAATAAAATAAAGTAGGTAAAAATTTTTCTGAGCTACTTCTTCTCTTTCCGGCATGGTAATTAAGTCCTTTCCTTGAAAAAAATTCCTCCATTACATGATCTAATTATTATTCATCCATTGTAATCAAACTCGCCTCTTGAAAGTGAAACATTTATAACGTGGGATTAGTATTATGGTTTCAAACTCTTTTGGAATATCAATATTTCAAACATTGTGTGCTGAATAAAACCTTCTTTCGTTTCTAACTGATGGTAATCCAGATAGAAGGACCAAAAAATGGTGGAAAGTAGGGAGGGATTACCAAAATTGTGTTGTGTTTTCGGTTGAAGGTGGCGCATGATTCTTCTTGTAGGACCAAAGTAATGTAATACAATATAGCCGACAAGATAACTATGGACTCAGTGACACTGTTTTGTGCAAGAAAAGCTTTCTAACTATAACTAAGGTTCAATTGATATCGAACAATGGCGAGAAAAGGCGAGCAACGAGACACTTTCAAGACGAGTGAATGGTGCTAGCTAAATGCTGAAAATAGTGTGTGTGTCCTCATATATAAATAAAAACATAACAAAACTGAGGATAAACAAAAAGGTTTTTCTACACTGTCCTAACACTAACATTCCAGGGCTTATTATTCCGACAACACGACAAGAGCTAGTTAATAATTAGATAAAGTAAATGGAAACCGCAAGGTGAAGAAGACATGAGAAAACCGACACGTTCCTCTTGGAATAGAGAGTTAAAGCTAAAAGGGAAACTATTGTCTTGCCGATATTGCCATCAACACTACCTACGTTTGTTCAGGTTAGTTTACTTTGATGAAATTTGTTACATTTTCCAATTTCCAAGCAAACGGACACACTTAGCAAGTTTGTACAATATATTTCTATAAATCAAAAAGAAATATCATTTATTTGGTTTTCGGTTGAAAAGACCATTTCAAATGTAGAGCATGGCGATTAGTTTGTCCATTAGATTTTTTCTAAAGTGATCGATTATTTGAACGAACGTATTTAGCGGGCAACTTTACAACAAAGGATCGATTAAAACGATCATAAAGTTAACCAAAGATAATAAGCTCGAGCGCTTTAAATATCAGCTGGAACTGTACGTTTGCCCATTAATAAATCTCCAAATGTAAATATTGTATGACCATTGAATTAGATCTGGTTATTATTTAATCTAGTTTATTCCGGTGCTCTATTAATGAGGTAATCAATTTTTCAATACGCTAAAGTATTTACTCACAATAATACTTTCAGTGAAAAAACCCATTTATTTCTATCTCTTAAGCTTCGTATTTCATTCACAAGCCGTAATTTCCTCGCCTAACTTGAAAATCCTCATCGAAAATCCTGTTGGCATTAAAAAAGCTCTGGAATAGTAAATAGATTTATACATTCTGGCGTGAAATCAAGAGGCAAAGACAAAAGTGATGCCGATTTGAATTTTAAATCTAAAGTAGTCGCATCTCGAAGAACAATAATCTGGGTAGTCGGGAAAAATGTATTATCCTGATGTACCATTAAAGTACCTGCAGGGATTTACTTTTTTGCGTTACTTCAGCTATTTTTCATAATTAGCTTATGTAATACAGTTTTCTCTAATGGTTGTATTGTTCTCGTTTTCATAAAATAAAGGTAGACTGACCATTTGTGTACAAAGGAAAGTTTGTTGTTGCACTTTGCAATCTTCTTCATCTCATTAATTCTTGTCGTAATGGTATAATCATTTCGTCGGTGTGTCATTATTATTTGCAGTTATTGTTTGTTTAATGGAACTTCTCTCCAATTTGTTCCGAATCAATTGGATTATTTCAGTATAGTATGTACATATGTAATGTCGCGATCCGTAAAGCTTTGTGTTGATGGTTTGTGTTGGGAATTGAATCAAAATAAAATGTCAATCTATTATTTCTTTTTAAAACATCGAAAACCAAACTATAATTACTATCTTTCGTTTCTACTACAAAAACATGATTTAATTTTGTTGTTTGTAAAACGGCATTGTGAAGTTTACCCCACTACACGTCTATTGCTGATCATTCTTTTGTACAAATTCAAACTCCCGCTGCTTTGAATATTATATTGTAAACACTGTGATATATCATCATACGGCATATGTATGTTTTTGATTAGCGGACATATTTTCCTTTGTCCAAAATGTCGGCATGCGTGCGTGCAATAGGTATTCCGATTAATTTTGTTGGTTTAGCGTATGATTTCAACGGGGCTAAAAAGATAACAAGTAGGAGTTTAATTAAATAAAACATCAGTTATTACGGATTCCTCGAAAATTTATTTATTTTACTTCGATGGCATTTTGATGGATTAGAGGAAGTTCCCTCAAGACGGCGACAGATAAGCTTTTCGTTATAGTTCCCATATTTTTGGAAATTGGCTAAAGTAAACTTATTTTTCCATTACTTATGAGGCTCATTTTTCCTGTAAAAAGTATTGGAGCAGCTAAAAATATCCTATTCGGCAAAAGATCGCAGAAATCGTTTATTAAATTTTCAAGCAAATAAACAGAAAAAGCATATAACCATTTATTTCATGATTTTACTTAAATACGAATGTAAATCGAAGTAAGAAGATATTTCAACTATATATTATCCTCTTGTAAAGTACCTATACCAATTCAAAGTGTTTCGTGTACTTTATGAAAACTGTGGATTATGAAGTTTGGTCGAGATACCAGCAACAGTATTCACAAGAACGAATGATTCGGACAATTTAAGTTTCTGTCGCAAGTTTTATGTTTAGTTTCCAAGCCTTTGGTAAATATTTGAAAGCGTTTTAGATCAGCAGCCTTTAATCTACATGAATGTCAGCCAAAAGTGCTGTACTACTTATAAACAACTTTCGACTGGTTTAGTGGCTGTATAAATGTTTATTTATAACTTTCTGCCTAGTATATTTGATGTACTGCTGCACATCAATACAATAATGATAAAATACGCATACCTTTCTCTTACCTATAATAAAATATCATTGTATTTGAAATGTTGAAAACTTCTAAAATTGGAAATAGGTTTCTTAATCTTAAGACAATTCTGCCCATTTTACATGTTCACATAACTGCGTAGAATACAAACGTTCCTTTATTCAAGGAAGGCTTCAGGTTATCGAGAAATATAACTTTAGGGAAACCTAAACCAATTTGGAAACTTTAGATTGTTTGACAACTTCGAGTTTGTATAATGTTACGTTGTCACTATTCATAATAAGTTTGTCTTTCAGATTGATGTCTCTACCTTATGCTTAAGTGAAATTGGATATTAATCACTAATCCTAATTGTAAACATTTGTGTCTGATTAAATTATAATTTGTTAGCTTCAATAGTTTTCAATCTTCGATGTACGAAACACTGATTCGAGGGGAGTTTAGTCTCTTGTAGCTCTCAGTTTGCTCTCTTTTAATAGTTTGCAAAATTGAAATTTAGCCTTGGTAGAAAGTTTAAGTAATTGCGAGCAAAAACTGTATCCTGCCAACAATGAACGTCATATTGATCTATCCGACAGGCGTTGAATAATGTACCCTTATTGCAACGCTCGGTGACGTCAAACATGGCAGAGTTATGAAAATTGAATCAAATTTGCTTGAGGCTCTTTTGGCAGCAGGGAATGCTCAACGAAATAGCGCACGTAAACTACATTTCACTTATATCCGAAAAAGTTATGTTAACAGATTTCATGTTTTGATTTTATGCACTTAATTCCAACAGGAAATTATCGTTGCGTATCGACAGGTTAGTGGCAGTATTTGATTTCGTTTGGCCGACTTAAACTCATTAAGTTACTTTTTTATGGTACATATCGATTTTATTTACAGTTCAATTGCGGGAATATATAGTACATCCCAGCTTCAATTTCACCAGAGATGTTGCACATTCACGTAATTTCCATAGAAATTGGGAATTTTTGACCATTTCCAACAAGAAAAAATACAAAAATAAGCCATGGATAGTTATCACGAACATCCCTCTAGATTTTAACGTATCGCTCTATGATAAAAATGTATTACTAATGCAACGGTTAAAATCGAGTTTAATGTAAACTAGTGACTTGCAAGCTACAAAAACCCTCACATGTCGCTCTTGTTCAATATTTGCGTCGACTTCAATTCGCCTCAGACAAGCCACATTTTCCTCCACACACGAAACCACTTTAAAAATAGAGAAGATTTCTAAATCCACGCGTCATAAAATATTTAGATTTCAATTTCTCACCCTGGCGAATGTATGAAGTTAGCAGGGTTATCGTTCAGAAGCTACACCGTAGACAGAGTTAAATTACAGACAGTGCTATTTTTAGTCCAGAATCAAGGGGAATACAAAGTAGGATTGCTGCTCCCTAGTCAAACAATATATTCCGAACCATTCTCATATAGCAAGATGTCAAATATACGGATCATGACAAATAAAGACAAACTATGTTTGGACCTTACAATACGTTCCATGCACTTCCTTTCCATTTACAGTATGAATAATTACAACTTGGGGCATTCTCAAACCATGAACAATTATTTCTTGCCCTAAAAGTTGCCGGTAACGAGAAATAAAATTAATCTTGAAGGGATATAAATGGTATCTATCACTAACAATACACAAGGAGCTTTGTTGCTGGCAGCGATCATTTAGCCTGTCCTCAGGGGTATCTAAACAATAGACATTTATTTCCCACTTAGCAGAAGGAACGTTTTATTGGCACTTAACTTGGAGACTTGTTGGAGTTTTCCAGAGAATAAAATTCTAATAGCCTTAACTTTAGTGCCAATGAGCTCATATTTGGAAAAGATTATTGATTAGGTGGGTTCACATGCGAAGAAGGGATCTGCAATTTCCAAGCTAGCTCTTGGACGTTTCAGAGAAGAAGATGTTTTTTTCTCACTGAATATACATTAACGTGGGTCAATGGAAAATAGGTCAGATGAGGTCGTTGCACAGCAAAAAGCAAACGAAAAATTTTTGCCTCAATTTTTTTTTTTAAAGAGATTCTCTTTATTACCATTATCAACGGACATTGATAGTAATTATTATCTATGGACAAGTTCTATTTAATCAAACCTACTTGGCCACCCCATGTGACATTCCTCCGCCATAAACAATAATTTACTAAATTCAGAATAACCATTTATAATGATCCGCCCATACACACAATTATTTATCGTAATTCACTGATTGACGCACAAACAGATCGTACCAATCCATATTCACGATATGTCAACCTATACAAAAGCATCATAGTTGGGAATAATGCGGAAATTTGAATTTCTCTGGGAATAACGAGGAATACAGGTTTACGTTTATACACCAGGGAACCGAATCCGCGTTTTAGAGGTAACAAAATTGGATGATATTATGTGTTCAGGGTTGGATTTCTAGTTTAAATAAAATGGAAATTTAATCCTCAATGTTATGCAATATCTGTACACCAGCTTGCTGGCAAATTCGGAATTGAGCGCGATCCATAAATCTGCAGGAACAGGAGATTCAGAAATAATTTCCGAAAGCCAATCAATCAATTTAGTTCGAGCAAAAATTAATACACTATACATTTTTAAATATTTAACATGTCCTATCAAACGTTAAAGGCTAATATCAATAAAAAAAACTTCTCCAGATTTATTAACATTATGGACTATAAAAATCTGGAATGACGTATAATTTCTGTATTTGTTTAATAAATACGAATTTAGAAAGGTAAACAAACTTGAAAGTTTAACTCTCCCATTAGTTTCAAGAAAACAAAGGAGGCACCTGTGTTATGTTAGAATTGTCGAAAATGTTTATTTTTCCCTTTTTTTTTTTGTAGAGGAAACTCTCAATGAAACCTAACTGTCGAAGTTAAAGTGAGCATAATTATGCTACAAGCTCATTAAAATTTTAAGTAAAATGCAAGTTGAAATTAGTTTGCCCCAAATGTTTGGTGGAACTTTTCGGAAGCTGTATATTTTCTTTGTGTTTTGTCTTGCGAAACTTCCTGCAAAATTCCTGTTTCTTGTTGAGCGAGAGTTAGTTTACCGAGCTTTAGCACCTGAAAGAACGTATTAAAGTTGCTGAATAAACTGGTGCTTTCTTTCTAACAAAAATGAATTAAAATCCCATTTTTTAAATTGATATTAGAGCACGGTTGCTTAGAGATTGTAGCTGCGGTACTTTTATTGTTAGCGTAATCAATTCATTTTCCCGCAATTGCTTAACAGCATCAGGCCTTTATTTATTTTTTATTACAATAAAAAATGAATATAAAGTTCTGAAACATAATATTTGAAAAACGGTTCAAGTAAAAGTCACAATCAACCCGTTTAATATACCTTTGAAAGACACTGGTAGTATTGGAAACCGGAGGCAGGATTAACCTGAATTAAGTAATACTTTAATCCGTCATAAAGCCAAACTAAACGGTTTTATCCAGGAGTTGCGATAATATTTAAATTAAACCAACATTCTCATCTAGTTGGTCTGTAAAAGATCCCCATTACGTGGCATTGGGGACACGTTCCCGTGAAAAGGTTTTCAAAGCCGTATTTTCGACTGGATTTATTGGAGTACATATACAATGTCCTTTGGGATATCTCATTAAAAGTTAAAAACTTTTTGATTTGGGTTTGAAATTATGTTGTACACCGCTTGAAAAATTAAAACTATTTAATTAAATAATCAGTTAATGTTGGAAATTGGAAAAGTTTTCTTCGGCTCTGTTGAAGCTGTAACACGATCGAGGGTTTTAGTTCTGTATTACCTACTCGAATTTAGTTGGAGTTTGGATTTTTTTTACCTGAAGTTATTAATGCTAATATTAGTTTGTGGAGTATCTTTTGAATGGCCCAAAATTAAATTGAAAAGTTTTAATAAACTTCATCTAAGAAAGAGAAAAAGAGAGAGAGGAAGGGAAGCAGCGTTCAATGATTTAAATGTAGGTACTAAAATAGAATTTTATGGCTTTGAATGACATTAACCAGGCAACTAATACTTAAATGAGATTCACTTTATCTCTCTATAAGTTCGGCAATTTATCTGAATGAGCTCATAAATCACCGGCTTGCAGGATGCAAGTTATAAGGATAACTAGGGCCCTTTGTTACCCTCTTAATTAGTTAATACTGCATTTACTCAAGTTGCTGTAATAATAACAGATCAAGTACTAAGGAATACTCACCAAAAGCCGGATTATTATACGAGAGATATCTCGTTCGGTGGTAGGTACGTAGGGCAACGTGGAATAAATTGATATTTGACATGATATTAATTACTGTTTTTTCCAAGTGAATTAAAGTCAGAAATAGTGATATCGACTGTGCCGGTATCCATAATATTTTTAATACGATTCAGAAAAGAGTCTTGGGAGTTAACGTGCGAATGTGCATGCTGCATGATTTTTCGTGAATCATAGTTTCGAGCGCGCTGTGATTGGCGGTGTTGGTATTGTGACGGCTTGCATTTGACGAATCACAATATCTAAGCTGGACATCTGTCACATATGAAGGTTTTAATTTTTGACATCTTTCAGGTTTGTAATGAATTCGTAATGAAATTTACTATTATCAGGTTTTTTAATAGTTTTTCATTAATTAAAATATCGAGTGCTAGAACAAATCTGAAAGATAAATTTAGACTTTCAAGCACTTGGGTTCAAAAGCAAAATTTTTCGAGACCACGTCATTTCATGTGGAAACTAATGAAGCAAGAAAGCAACAAGTGAGGTCTGATATATCCGTTAAAAGCCGAGGAAGGGGAATTTCTGTCACGTATTTTAACGAAATATTGACTACGTGATACAAAAGGCGATAAATGTTTTGGAAAGACGAATGCGGCTATTATTCCCTAGAAATCATCTTGGATTTAACCGCGAAAAAATTAGATAGTTCATACGCATGTACAACCGGGACCGATAGTTGATACGGAGGTATAAAATTTCAAATAATTATTATATATTTATTGGTTTGATTTTCACGGAAACGGTATCTTTATTCCCCTTAAACGGCTTTGGAAGAGAATTTAAATCCTTGTTTTGACACGGGGCAAGGGAAATAATATCTGGCTCAATTTATTGGGACCTCTGGGATTGCTCCAGGTTCAGAATTGTCCAATTTGCTGCTTAATTAACACATCGAGCATATTCTGCAATTTTAGTATCGATTTTCTGTCCTGCAACCTCTCATCAGACTTTCTAGAAATAAAGCCCTATACTCTTCGTTTACGCATGTTAAAATGTTCCTTCTGATGATAATAAATTTAGTGCAAAGCGGTTAATTACGTGTCAGCAGCATAAATCATTTTAAACCTTTTGAGGGATGTTTAGAAACCATGCTGTCGGGTTAGAGATGCTTTAACCAAAACTTCGAATTAGATAGAAGTAATGAAAAGTTTTGGATTCTCGCGAAGCACAAATTAAACAACTTCCCGATTAAACGTTAAATTCTGCAACATTCGTTTGCGGTTTGGTTCTTCAGTGTTCTAACATATTTATGTGGGTTCAATGCCAAGAGAATACCGACCTTATTACATACACATCAGACATTTAATTTAGATCGAAAAATTAAGACTATGGTTCTTTTTATTGTATAATGACTTTTTTGCTTTTAGTAGTAAGACAATCATAAAACTTTCTACTTCCTTCAGATAGGCATTTAAAAAAAGTATTGCGATAAAAAACTCAAAAAGTAAACTTTGATCCCAATTAATACATGAATTGCTTTTAGGAATGGACGAAAAAGAACGACTAACCTGAACTAATGCGAATCAACTTCGAAGAATTACTGTTGTCGGTATACATTGTTGTATATTCTACGAGACACATTCGTCGACACATTTCAAAAACATAAATAATCAACTAGTAAACATTCATGTGTAACATCCTTTCAATTTTATTCAGGTGGTTAAATTAAAATCGATTTAATGCACAAAAGGTGGTAACCGAATGAAAAATATGTGCTATGCCTCAATGGACAGTTGATGAAAGGTATTATGGTTAAATGAAGGGCAAATATTTGTAGGCCTCCTGTCTCGATTAATTGGTTCAAAAATAGGAAATATTGTGGTAGACTCTAATTTCATGAAATTCTGAACCAGTTATTTTTATATGCAATCCTCTTACATAACATGGTTTAACTAATTTAAAATAAAATCGTGGATGCACAGAAAATAATGTTGAATTTCAATTTATTTACTTTTATTAGTGCAACTTCCTGGTATTAATTGCTACTTGCATGGACCGATGAACACAACACACCAAAGTTTATACACATTGTTAATTAAAAGGAATAACACTTGATGGCGCCCGAATTAGCAATGCGCATTAATAACAATAAATGCAACGTACGATCTGACGCTTTGCTGCATCTCGGGATGGCAAACACTGTTGTAGGCGAATTTCTGATTTACGTAGTTACGTTTAGAGGCTCAAGCTTGTTGACTACAAATTTCGCTCACCGTTTCTTAGATTCCAACGACATGACTTTCATTATCAAATTTCTCTTTTCTCTTTCTCCAAGGGTTGCAGACCACAGTTGCATGTAAAAAAACTTATTTTCATACTTTCTGAAGGCTTTGTTCCTCATAAAAGCTCAAGTGATTCCCTATTCGCATGCTCCCTTAAGGCATAAAAAAGGATAATAAACCGCTAATTTACGAGGATCCTTTAGGTGATATGTATATTTTATTTCTGAGTGTGCCATAAAAGTTTAGGGGACTGTAACAAACACGATTATGGAGTTATACGGCTCTTTTGTCTGTCATTGACATCAAATATAATTCTCTGTGGAATCATTTGGAAGTTGGGTTTGACGTAGTCTCAGAGAGGCTTTGAAATGGGTTATAGAAAAGGATCCAACAAAATTAGGCTGACAAGGACTTTACATTAAAATTGTAGAGATTTCGAACAGTTTAAACTATAATAGTACTGTTACTTCTTTATCTGAAAAACAATTTTCACAGAAATTACAAAAATGACCTATAACATTATAGACGCATTAGTTCAACGCAAAAAAAACCCTGTAGGGAGAACAAATCATTATGCATTCATTATCTTTGTGTGTTGAAACACAAAGGAAAAGCTCGTTACCTTTGCATGCAAAAGAAAACATTTCTTTGTCAGCGTTTACCTACTTATAATGTCAAAAAATATGTACTTAGTCGTTTCACTTGGGTGTATGAATTTGTCGATTAAATGGCAAAAGGACAGTGTGTTAATAATGTTAACGGTCCCTACAAGTCCCAGAGTTCGTTAACGTAAATAGCGGTAACGTTTACGGTTTGAAATAATGCGCAACCTCAGAATAATAATAACGTTAATAAAATGCCAAATTAAGCGTAGAAAAATTTTTCTCATAATAATTATAAAAAATGATTTTTACTGCAGTGATGCTCAGTAGAGGAACGTGCCATATTCTTGAGTGCGTAAAGTTAGTCTTGTCGGCACGATGGGTAACTTTAATTGAATAGAAGATTTATTATCTGCGAGAGATAACTTAAGTGAGTAATTTTTAGCGTTTACACTAAAGTAGACATAATGAATGTGAAGTAATAAAATTACAAAATGGAATTATACAAATTTTGCTTGAAAGTTTCAGTTCGGAATTTGAGCACTTAAAACTTCAGGGATACAAACCGAAAAGTTAAAAATCGTATCATTTAGCGCCCTTTTCACGCCTATGTAGCAGGTGCACTTCCAATATGAATTTCTGTTAATACTTGGATGGCAAATACAAAGTTAAACAAACAAAAATTGCATCTGTTGTTTGTAATTTATGTTCTGAATGCACTAGAACTTTTGGATATCAATGAATATTACATGTAGTTCCTAATTAAGAACCTTAATAATAAGACTATAAATTTCCTAGCTGTATTAGCTTGAACACCAATCTGCATGTAATGTGTATTTAATTCCTAATTTGAGCGTTAATAAGCTTTTTATGGATATTTTGATGACAAAATAGATGACACATTCTTGAAATGGCTCCTTACCGTTTAATAGAAAAGTAGCCTTACTTAATATATCTAGATGTCATAAGGATGATCAATAACCTGTACGAATATGGCAATTATACGGTAGTTTACGTAGTTCTAGTCGTCTAACTCTGTTCTAAAAGCTAATTGAAAGTTACGTACCCTGAAGCTACAAAATAACTGGCTCAATTTTCAACAAAAGCAAATTGAGCTGAAACGGGGAAATAATATAATATGCATATGATATTCGTTTTAGGAGAAATACTTTCTAATAATTTAACATAAATGACGTTTTAATGAATGTTTTATCATTTCTCAATAACTAGGTTAATTGAAATTTGTTACCGCATTATGCTGGGAAAAATTATCATTGCGTTTGAGAAAAGAACATCATGAATGAGATTGTTTACAACTTGTTACAAGATTGCTAGGGCGACTAGTGAAATTATTGCGAGAATTCATAATTATCACTGTTTTGATTCAAGGTAGTCGATACTGGCCTTCTTACATTGAATACATTGAATTATCGACATAACCAAATAGCATAAAATTTCGAAAAGTTATATTTCTAGTTTCCAGGCCAATCTAGAGCTTTCTCTTAAATGTAAAAGCTGCATTTTGACCTAAAAGGGCACAAAATGTCTATTCCAACTCGTTTTACTGCATCGCAATTTAATGGATGTAAGCAGTGCAAAGCCAAAAGGCGCCGTCGTTTCTAGTAATAAGGCAAAACCCGCAAGTGTAACAAATTATGGTAATATTCGTACTTTGCGCCAAGCAATAATGCAAGAACCTTTCAAATGTGAATTCTAAAAAAATATGGATCTTTTAATTTAGATTTAAACCTGTTCCGCTTCTTCCAATCAATTCGTTTTTAGTGTAAAATAACTGAGGCATCAAAAGCAGGATTCTGATAATTAAAAAAACGAATCTCGATTATTTCCACATTTACCTCCTTCACTAAATTGTATTGAAACCTGAAAATTTTTGCCCAATTCATTAAGCTGTTCAGTGCAAACGAATAGAGCTTTTTTCCAACTTTTTTTTACGAGGTATTTCAACACGGAGTCTGTCGTCATTTTGCTCACTTTTTCATGCTTCTTGATGTTTGGAATAGAGGGCCTGGAAACTGAAATAAAAAAGGTTAATTGAACTGTAAAACGTGTACTAAAAGTGTACTAAAAGTGACTTGTAAACAACACGGTGCTTCCGTTAATGATCGTTCCGGGGTTTTCGCCACGTTTAGATAGTGCTGTAGTTTTGAGTGAAGTTGTGAAATGAACGGAGACATTTCGCAAACAATTACCAAACCGAGAAAGAACATTTCAATTCTAATCTCTTTTAAGATCTTGGTTTATTGAGGAGTAGCTCTTTTATTACAAAAGCGTGCTCCATTAAACCATATTCCATGGCAACTAGAGAAAACGTGATTTCAATACGAATCTAAACAAAGCGATTTTAAATCATGAAAATTCGAGGTACAGAACCATTTGAAAAGGGGACAATGAAGTTTAGATAAGCTCTTTATAAAGTCTAATTCAGACTTTCGGAGGAACGGAAGCGGAAGCGAATCATCCTTGAGCCCAGAAAAATCCGGACACAGGAAAAATTTAATTTAATTACCCGCATCGACCTAACTGAAACATATTTTTGTCTGCAATTTTATCATTATTTGTTTGCTGTACTCTGACCTTAATAACTCCAACAACTCGCAATGCGGTTCTGAATTAACTTTTCGTCAATTAAAAAGGAAAATATAATAAAGGAGCTCCCATCTTTCCCAATTTCAACAGAGAATGGTAAAAAGCTTTTTTGTGCTCAACGCGAAATTAATAATGGTTTACCGGTCGCTACACTCGCTTACGTTTTGAGCTTTCAGTTTAATCGATTTTACATTAAAAATGGCACTCCGATTATTGAAAAGTGGAGGATTTTTGACCAAACAAGTAATAGCGTCACGTAATACTTCACTTTGCGCTATAAAATTGTGAAAAAGTGGAAACATAAATGGCCCGCCTCCGCCGGTCTCATAATTTAGATCTCAAGAGAAGACATGTCCAAGTACAGGAAAAAAATAAAGGGGATACGGTCAATAAGTTTTATTCGCTGTAGTCCTCTCTTTGCACAATTATAATTCTACTTAAACCTGTCCATACTGACACTAAGTGCCATTAAGTTAACGATACTGAAAAGTAACTTTCGACTCTACATAAAACAAGACGTCTGTTTTCCTAGGGACCTTTCGCGCATGCGCGTGATCCTACGTTTTACGTGTGTCTCCACTATTCAATTTCTGACATCTGGTATTTTCGGCTGCCCCTCGTAACTTATCGACATTTTACAATCCTTCGTTGCTGCTGAGTCTTGGTGCGGTTACGTCATGCCGTACTAGATTATTGTCTTCAAGAAGCTGAGTATGGCTATGCTCCAACCGAATTGATTTATGACTTTTGAACTGTTTATTGCGCTGACTTCACTTACATTTAATCCAAAAATCCACTGACATTCGCCAAAATTTTGACATTTAGAATATGTTTTGTCCATGAAATGTTGTTAAAAATGAAAGAAAAATGTGCTATGCCGACCATTTTATGAACAAATTCTTAGACCTAAATTCATCAAGATTAAATTTTTTTTATAAAGTGGGAGAAATAATTGGAAAAATATTCGCCCATAAATAAAGGCAAAATTGTTGTCTTCCCTTTTCTCATCCTAAGTCGTTGCCATCATTCACTCCATAAATATAAAAGCCTTTGATCTTAGAACATCGTTAGGGAAATTTTTACGACACACATAATGGTGTTTATCTTTCACCGATTTCGTTTTATATATAATCGCATCTCAGGAAGTCTTCCTTCATTTGGTGGTTTAAAATACACATTGATTATGGGTAAAATAAAATTTGAACTGAATTGCCATTTCATCATTTCCATTTATTTAAGGAGATTGATCGATTCAAAAAGGCGGGGCGCCTACAATTGCCTTTGTCACATATAGACCACAAGAATGGGACCGCTACTTCCTCATTTCACTACTGAATACTTTACCGTCAACCGTTTAACTCACTCTTAATAGCGCTGTGTTTATATAGCTAATCAGAAACCCTTTTTCTCATAGTTCATAGAAACTTTTGTCAGTACTTTGGCTTAAGAAAATGCCTCCTAAAATATATGCACGTTATTTTTGGATACCCTGCAGCATGTAGTACATTAGTTAACTTATTTCAAATTTGTACTTTCTATGCAATGGGCTTCGAGCTATAAAGGGACGAGAGTGGTATTTAGAGTACATGACAATCCTTTTCATTCTGTAACATTGTCACTAATACTAATTTTGAGCAGGCAAAGCGAAAACATTATTTACATAGTGTAAGTTAACACGTACAGCTCAAAGGCATCTACAGGTTACGAGACAAGGATTCTGCCATGCTTTTATTTTAATTAAACCTGAGTCCTTATCTCTCCGGTTAAGTGGAGCGGATATTATCACATAATCTCAGTATGAGCCCTAGAAGCTATAATTCAATGATTCACTCAACAGAAACGTCTAGAGAATCAGTAGGGGCTTTTACTCAAACTGAATTTAGTACGTGAGTCCTTGGATTCGATTAAGCATCAGCACATTTCCTGATTTAATGTAGATTCCAACATAATCGAATGTTTCAGTTCAACCAATCAATTTTGAAATTTCCAGTCCCTACAGTCGAAAGCCTCAAAATACCTATCACATGTGGTTTAAATTTTAATTTAAAATTAAGGTAAATATTTTACAATCGGGCTTTGAGAAATGTCGTCCTTTAATCCTGCCCTACAACTAAATATAATGCCCTTCTTGCTAACCCTACTGGAACTCATGGCCTCTCATTTATTCTCAGGCTTTAACTCCAGCAAAAAATGGGGCAATTTCTTCAGTTAAGCTTCTTTTGAAGTTTCGCAACATCAAGCTTAACATATGTATTTCCCCATTTATATGACAACGTCCACGCATTTTCAAGGAAGTTCTTCTCAAACCTTTAGGATTCTGAATAACAGTGCGTTTGATATTGAGTGCATAAGAGCTTTGAAAGTTAAAGCTCTGGGGAAATTTGTCGGATTTTTATGTCAAGGTTAATATTTCTTTTATTAATCTTAAAGATTACTCGGCTTCATGCTGGTAGAAAAAAGTGCGAGAGCATTTATAGAGGTTAATGGAGTTGAACGTAAATCATAAAAAGATTTGTCTTGTTGGTATTTACTCATTAAACACTATAGGATTTTAAGATATTTTTATAAATTTTTCCCTTCATTCTTTTACTTCATCGAGTTTCTGTCTTTCGCAAAGTATGTGGTACTAATTACGCCACACAACTAGTTTTTGGACCTACTTAGGAGGAATACTGAAATAGAATATCCTTAATAAAGGATGGAGCACGATCTATAATCTTATATCCTTTTTGAATATTTTTAGAAGCGCTGATTTGATGCGAAATTTCATTTTCTTCGTACGTGTCCAAATTTTCAGCCTATTTACGCGACTAAATGAAAAATCAGTTACTTGTGGTTGACAACACTTAACTCTAGAGACGTGGGTGTAAATTTTCGATTGCGCCCTTGTAATATTTGATACTTAATTTATCTATAAAACTTTTTTGATTATTGTCACTTTGTTTCAGGCATTCGCTGCAAATCAACCCGGATTACAATTGTGAAATGGTGGCATGGATGGTGAGAACCGGATCATACTGAACGTTGGAGGAATTCGTTACGAGACCTATAAGGCAACTCTGAAGAAGATTCCTGCTACCCGATTATCTAGGCTCACCGAAGCCTTAGCTAATTACGATCCAGTGCTCAATGAATACTTTTTCGATAGACATCCTGGAGTCTTTGCTCAGATTTTGAATTATTATAGGTAAGTATTCTCATTACGACATATGTATGTACATATGTAGGTATGTAATATGAACACATGCAAATAATATTATATAAATATACATATGTAATAATATAAGTCGTGGATATACTAACAGCATACCTTAGGAGTCCTTAGGACAAAAAAAACAATTATCCCGATTATTAATGTAGCGCGCATTACGAATAATTTGTCCATCGCCGTGCTAACATTCGAGTGAATCATCTACGAAGTAATATTGGTACTACCTGCTTTTTGCAAAGGTACAGTTTATCGGTCTTGGAAACAAAACATACGATGTTTCCAGATATAACAGAATGGGGGAAAAGTTTCGACTGCAAGGCAGTAGTTTCATTAAGCAAACATACGTGGAAAAGTCTTAAATTCATATTATATATTATACACGTATATTATAATGCGGAAAAAACTAAACAATACGTACTAATAATACAATAGATTGTTCTAAGACTGGAAGAAAGATAACGTACCCTAAAGACCTGCTATACAATCCATCCAACTAATTACTATACCAACGCACATACGTGATAGGACAGTTGCAAGATTACAACAAATTCGGACAAGATGGAGAAGCAATGGTCACAATAGAACCATTCTGAACCGTTTTTGTCTTAAAAGACAAAAAAGTCCATCTCGCTTTCCTTTTAAACTCAAGCGGTGTTAGATTGGGTGGACGAGGAGGAGATAGAACACGACCACTTGGATCAATTAATTAATTTCCAAAAACGTCTCTCAGCATTAAATCGACTTTCAACGGCAAAATTTCGGTGTGCCTCCCCATAAATCAACATGTCAATGTGTTGAAAATTTGTGCCATTAGTTTACATTTTCGTTAGTAACATTAATAAAATTAAATTGGAAAATCGAAGCAATCTGGTAACTGACAACAGATGACAGTACGACAAATATGAAAAACTAGAGGTAGCGGCCAGGTATACTCATTCAAACAGGTCGCCTTGTAAGTTTCTTCACACTTCCTCCAGAACCATTTTCTCATGCATTCAACCCTCATACGGATATCCACGTTTGGCTAAACGAAACTTCTCGTTTGTGTACACTCCTGGTAATCCGTGAGCAAAATAGCTTTTAAATTTTTAACAAGCAATCTCTTTCAACATTATTCCCAAACCTGAGCTTATAATCCATTTTTGAATATCGTCGGTGACGTTATTTGAAGGGCTTTATGAATATTTACGAACTTCTAATCGGTCCATTTATACGAGTACATGGCTAGGGCAAAGACTTTTAAAAGTATAACGAGATCGCTCGTTTCTGGGAAAAAATTGTTTATGATTGTCATATTATAATATAAATAAGAACTGAAGATTATAATATATTCATAGTATATTATACGACAAAGTTGTAAAATACATCATTATGCTTCACAACCTCGGTGTACGTATGATGTATGCAACTACTAGATTTCATAAATTTGCAATAAATTTACCTAAATCATAACATCAACGATGACGTTTTATCTCTCATTTAACTCCTCCTATGCCAAACATAAATAAAGCAACAATGGGGATGACGACGACGACAGGGTGGTGAATCGGTTGTGTAAGTACATATGTAGATAATGAGCCATAGGCGTGGTAGTATTTACTTGTTATTCAACTGTTTTAGAAGAGGGGGTGTGAAAACGAACTTTACAGTCATTCAACACGTCCATTAATGATGTCCTTTAAACTTAAAGTCGTGGAAAAATAATTTTATTGTTAAATAAATATCCAACGACACGGATTTTGACCAGGAACAATGAAACTTGTAATACAGCGAAACGGATCGTAAGATTTAATTTTCCATGAGACTTTCACGTCATAAAAAATTAGGTGAAGTAAATCCAAAACACTTAAATTTTACAACGACTCCGGTAGCGAAGCAAAATGGATGTTTTTGGAATCAACTTTCACGTTATCTGGCGGTTCAATATTTTAATAGGAATGAAGCCGCCCATTCTGTTGGATTTATTTAACAACTTCCTGGGGAATTGAAGTGTTTGGAATGTTTAAGTTTTAAAGACGATCCCTTGGGAATTCGTTATATAATACAGGATCTTCTCGAACTTGTGCTGGGATGCGGCTTTTCCGTGTCCGAAGCTTTTGGGATCTAATGGTGCATCGGATAGGAGTTTTTTACTTGTTTAGTGGATGAGTCATAGATTAAAGTTCAGCAGTGATAACTGATAAAATTCAAGAGGTAAAAATTTGATATAAGAATTACTGCGTTTCCAATGTAGAATTTATAAGATTCCTCTCTTTATAAGAAATGAATGAAATATTCAGTAGCATCCAAAATAAAAATACGAAAATAAGGTGTTTTCATTTGAAAAAAATCACTTTTTTTGCATACTCTGTATAATTTTGAAAAGGATCAAAATGTGTCCCATTAGCTCCAAATTTCTTGATTAAATTTGTACAACTACCTATAAACTAGTTTAAAGTAACGGCATTTGAACGTTTAAAAAGTAAACCCTGATTTACTTAAAGTGTTATTCAATTTGTGTACTAGAGAACAATCCCATAAAAGTTCCACAAGGCAGATCGACAAAGAAAATTGCAGTTCGTTTCATTATTATCCTCTATCTTTGCGACTATGTCACACCCCCAAGCCCCAAGATCAATTCTTCATTTCCCATTATAAGAAATTTACTACGTCATTTCCTCGCGAAGAAAACCGTGGACACAAAAACTTTATTTGCCGAGATGTGACGGTATAATATCATTAGAGCACATAATGAGACGGTTTATGCTCGCTCCTGCCTACTAATGGATCCTAGGTCGGCACTAGTTTTAATGAGTTTTTAGTGTTCAGAACAGCTTCGTATTAATAAAATTCACCTTGAAGAAAATTCTAGGAAAGATTCAGGATGACAAAAAATGGAGAAATATTCAAACCTTGCGAGAGCGTCCGTTAATAAAGCACCGGTATATCATTCTTTGCATAATATTTAATACCGGAAGAGCCTTTTCAGAGAAACTTAGACGAAGACAAAGACTGCATCAAAAGAACTATTCATATTATATTGCAGAATAGTGTGTTCTTTGAAGCTGCTTAAGCATAAAAAAGAGTAATAGCCCTTCATTTTCCTTTAAAAACACGAATCAACAAAGAAAAAACCAGTCACTTTCCAGAAAACCTTTCTTACGTTATTGTAGCTTAAGTTTTCCCTAGCTCTAAGTGCCTCTATAACATAAAGAGCGAAGTTTTATTAGATCAAACTGAGACGACAATATGCCTAGACAGCTTTTTTGCTCTCTTACAAGAAGAAATATATTTTATTGGAGATACAGCAATTCTTACAACACAGAAGCCCAGGAGTGGGAAATTAGCCATAATTGGTGTTGTTGCATCCGGCGAGTTGGTGGCATTAGTAGGGGTAGAGTTGGCTTTCCTACCGCTCTTTCTTGTCTTCAGCGTTTGAAAGCCATCCTGGGACCTTTGGGCCGATCCAGCCGCTGGCAAGCTCCCAGGATACATTATCTTTTCAAATGGCCCCTGTATTTATCGTCGAAGCAACGAGATGTTTACTACGAATTTTTCGAATTCCTTTGTAGCTTTATGGACACGAAACGATAAAAAGTTTTTATACACCCTTCTTAGACACGTCTTATCTGCATTGACGTTGCCACAAGACTCCTAATGTTATTATATTTATGACCCGCATTCGTCTGTCTACTGCCTCCAGCTCGAAACAGTAAAATCGCGGATACTGAGGAGGATGGAGACTGGGGATAGCTGATAATGAGGGAAAAGGCGAAAATTTTAAATTACGATTGTGTTCGGAAGTTCTCAACTTTATAGGTAAATGGGCTGTATCGAGACATACCTAAATTCCATAATGTCTAATAAATGTTAATATGTTAAATTCTGATAAATATTGTTTCACCTCTCATTACGTGGTTAAAATTAAAAGTTATCATTGCCATTGTGAAAAATATAATTTGGCAGTGCATTTAATCGTTATTTTTTTATTTCGCAGTGAAAAAAACTATTAGTTCGTAGACCTTACAATCAATCACTCGCTGATTGCGAATCGCGAATTGCTAATTCTGTGAATTGTCCTATTATGTGTGTTGCTATTGGTCAGGTTTCACGAACAGGTTTCGCAATTTGCAAGTGTATGAACGTGGATTAATAGATTTCTGCTACTTAAAAAAAAACATTTATTCAAAAATACTGTTCATAACGTCCAGCACAGTTCGTTTTGCTGATTTTATAATTTCTTAAAGTAAGGTTGTAAATCTGAAATGTCTGTCCCGGAAATGCGTTGCTCAGCTGAGCTTATGAATATATTTCCACTTATTAGGTCCCAAGTTCGGCAGAAATCGCATTAAAACCGGCTTTACAAAGAATTATGTAAATTTTAAATAGCGCCCATTGCGGACAATTATTTCAGTCTCTATGCCTCTAGCTAACAGTAAAATTGAGATTAACGTTAATGCTATTTAGAGGTTGTCTACGTGAGACCGAAAGCTATGTTTCTTCATTCGAAGGAAAATCAACACGGAAAGTGTGTAGATCATTAGTCAGTTATGGTATAGAACCTGTCGTTAGGGGCGAAAATGATCATTAAAGTTTGAATGTCTTTTTAAATAAATCTTCCGGTTTGCCTCAGTTTTGCTCGTAACAAGACCATAATAAATTTAACTTATATGAAAGGGTGTGGAATGAGATCGTATCTTTGACGATGCATCATTTGTACTCGCTGTTAAATTTAATAGTTCAGTGTGTCTGTGGGCATGTCTAGTCCGTTTTCGGTAGTTACATTAATGGATTCGTAGCAGCTGGAAATTATTGTTATGCGGACACTTTTTCAAATTTTGTTAAGAATGGGCAAGCATTTGCTCCTTATATTAACATTTTCTGTGTCTGACAAGGAATATTTCATTTCTTGTCTTCGTTTCAGAATAATTTCGTGCTTCTTGTTGTCTAACCTGAAGTCCTTCATTTTCACCAGACCACGTCTTTTAGCTAATAATTGACTCTCATTAAAAACCTTTGATTCGCTGACTTTGAATATAGTTCGGGAACCGTAACATCATTGTACAACTTATGACTTCCATTTTAATTACCAAATAATTCAACGCAAAACCTTAATTTAATTATCTAATATTTTTTTCCTGGCTATGTTACTTATATAACTGTGTATTTCGATTTTTTTTCAGTTTGTTATGGATAGTTGAAAGTGTGCAATCTAATTATAGCGCTGATTCAATTATAGCGAATTTTTGGAAAACTGCCTATTATTTTCTTGTTTATCCCGGATTTATTCACTTTTCCTGCTGTTCAACTATTGGTCATCCGACAATGGCACTTTCTTGTCGACTCCTGGAGGGGCACCAAAAGTTATATGGCGCTTGAATAAATTTTCTACCTTTTAAAACAACCAAGTATTTACTCCAGGGACAGAGTGGAGGATAATAGGGTAGGTTCAAATTTTAGAATATTTTTTCACGGCTCAAAAGAAGTTGTATTTGTTAGCCGTAAGTTGTGTAGCAACTTCTAACTTTAACTAGCGTTACAAGAACTCAGGCTAGGTCTCTATCTCATTCAACTTGGAATATAAACTTTAAAAATATCAAGCGTCGGCCCGCACGGGGACACTTTATGGAACTTATCTACATAAGTTATTGCTTCTTTTATAGGACTAGTGCTGTTTTATGTCAGTTATCGTTATTAAAATTCTACTTTTATTCAAAGAGTTGATATTAAATTATAATATATCATTCTTTGAGCCGTAAGATATTTTCACGAATTCAATATTTTGCGTGTTTTCTTCAAATTTGCTAACCAAAAAAGGAAAAGATAATTATTTGCTGATAGCACAGATGGCAGCTAGATTTCCGTTGAAAAAAAAATACATTAAAGCGCACAATGACTTTTTTACATTAAAGGAATACTTCAAATGCGATATCCCAGAAATAGTACTGATCCAGATAAGCAGCTTAAATACATTCAGCCTGAATTGGCCTTGGCTGTTGAATCTAATTTCCCTATTGAAGTTTTATAAATGTTCCATTTTGCTGAATCAAATAAGGAAAATAATGAAGAAATTTTTCTTGGGCCATAAATATCTTGATATTATTTAATCCAATAACGAGATAATAAAGGCAGAAAGTGGGAATTTGCTCCAAATTTCTTATTTTTAAAGCTTAACATTCTCGTGTTTTTTACGTAGTTAGATGCTGTAAGGCTTATTGAGTTCTTAGATTTGCAGAAAAATGTATATATTTAACACACGTTTTGTTAGCGTTTCGTTTCGAGTTTATATGGGTGATTGTTGTGCACCTGATTCGAAGTGATCAGAAATGTGTGTGATTCTTGTTCGAAACACCATAGGTATTGTATTTTGTAATTTGAGCATTTATAAAATGATCATCAAATTTAATCTGGAGTGGATATTCACGTTCGGACCACCCAGTGTGCTGTCTCTGAGACACTTTCGTTCAAAAATAACCAACAACCTCGTTTTCATCAAGTTCCTTTTGTGTGGTTTTTAAATTAATTTGCGGCCATGCAGATCTGAAGTTTATTCATCTGAAATAATCAATTTCAGGACTGGGAAATTACATTACCCAACTAACGTTTGCGGGCCCCTATTCGAGGAGGAGCTCGAGTTTTGGGGTCTGGATTCTAACCAGGTGGAGCCATGTTGTTGGAGCACCTACAGTGTCCATCGAGATACCCAGGTATGTGACAATTCCTTTATCTCTTGAGTCACTAATCGACCCTTAACTAGATCTTAGTTCTTTTTTAATAGAGTAAAGATCAAATAGCTCCAATATTCCTGGAATCAATCCCAATTAAGAGAGGTTCGTGAAGCCAAACAAAAAGAACTGCTTATACCATATGTAACCTTTAAAGGATCCACCAATAAGCGACTAATTAATTTTTCGGCTTAATTGGATTGAATATCATTTAATTAAATAGCTGGATGGTTTCAATTTATTGATGGATTAATAGGCTGATAATGGGGCTATGAATTATATCAGACAGCAAGCTCGATCGTGTTATTCAAGCACGATATGAGCGTCAATAATAGGAGCTATGATTTTCTAAAATGAGCATTTGAATACGTGATTAAGAGTGATTATGAGGGAGTTGAGAGTGCAGGCAAGTATCAATGTATTAATTTAAAGTATTTTGGCAATTCTTAAGGTTTTTGAAGTATTAAACCGTTGCCATAAAAAAAAAACAATTCATCACTCCTCGGTCCTTTCATGATTTCTTGTTAAAGCTTGAAATAATGACAAACGGCCTAATCAAAAGCGAACATAAATTTAGTCAAATAACGTCGGATTCAGGTCACTAAATTAATACAGAAGCAAGGCCTTATCTCGTAACTTTGCGCTCACATGTCTATTAATCCTGCTTAAATGTAAGTAGATTAAGGCAAAGCATTTGCTTGGTTTGAGACCAGGTGCTGGCCAGATTCTATAAAACCCAATTGTTTGCTTTGTTTTTAAATTTCTACTCTAGATCAGAACTGCGATAAACCCTTTTTCTCGATTGAAAAAGCTCGAAAACTACCTGGAAGTATTCCAGCATGATTAATGCTAAAATGACATACTGTACTTATGAAATGAAATGTTAGTATAGGAGATTAAAGCAGAGCACGATGAGTAACGGATATTTTTAACATTTTCATCTAACTTACTTTTTATGCTTTTGAGATTTAGTAGCGGTTCAAAGCTCCAAACTCCCACGGGTTGCTGTTCTTTCCCAGAAAATCACAAGTTTAGGTTTCCTCTGTTTTTAAAATCGGCAGATACCTAGTTGAGTAACGAATACAATTTTTTCCCACCTTCATCTTCTTCATCTCGATAATAGCTTTACGAATCTAGATCGTTAGGGTTAACTATTTCAACTCCAGCATCGGACATCCCTTTTATCTTGTTATCAAACTGGGCTAAAAGAAGCCCATTCAATCCGTAATAAAATCAATTCCAGCTGGACCGAATATTCCAGACCGTGTGGACCGCAACATATGTGTAAACTAACTCTGGTAACTATCCTAATTGAGACTTGAATACTTAAGTTCCTGGAGAGATTAGAAGCCAAAGGTTTGTATTGCGGCTCCTGATTGCAAACTTAATGTCCCGAGAAGCTTTCACGATGTGTTAATCGATCTATGAATATATTGATTTTGATTAATCAATAAACGCATAAGTTTAATAAATATTTCATTTTCAAAATTGCCAGAATTAATATTTACCTTCATCAGATAAGTAATATACAGGGTGAGTCAGAGTTAAACCGCCATAAATAAATCATGTGTAGGGAATTTGATTTTAAGCAGGAAAGTCCCAATGAAAATGTATCCGCAAATGCTTGCTAAGAGCGCTACAGTCCTTCAAATATGGCTGCTAGAAATTGATTTTTGTTTTGTGCTTTTAAAACCATTTAAGATAAATGAATAAATTTGTGTGCAAAAATGTAACTAAGTCAAACGGTTGTTTCAAAGTTAAAATTAGCTGTTTGACGACGCATTTTCTTCTCTTTTTCTTCTAATTTTTTGCTAAGAAAGTTGTTGCGAAGGTTTTTTTTATTACTAAAGGGTTTTCTCAAAACAGCTTGTAATCGAGACTGTGCCCGATTATTTTTTACTGAAAGAAATCTTTTTCTTTTGCGAAACATAAAAGAATGAACAGAGTATTTTGAAAATTAAAATAACAGTATTATTAAACTTTGCAGAACCGCTGAAAGTACGTCTCTGATTAATAATTTTTGAAAAATTTTACCTTTGAAACAACCATCTGATTCAGTTAAATTTTTGCACACAAATTTATACATTTATCTTAAATGGTTTTAGAAACACAAAGCAAAAAACAATTTCTGGCGGCCATCTTTGAAGGGTTGTATGGCACTTAACAAGTATTTGCGGATACATTTTTATGGCAACTTGTTTAAAATCAAATTCCCTATGCAAGATTTACGTACGGCTGTTTAACTTTGACTTACTCTGTATGTATGTATGTATATTGTATGTAAATGTGATGTAAATGGGTGTCATTGTAATCCCCCAATGTTCGTGACTTTTCTAAGTGCTCACCTAGGTTTCGGATGCGTATTTCCATTTAATGATATTAATGGCGACAATAATCTTTCTTCCAGGCGACTTTAGCAATTTTGGATAAACTGGATATCGATGCAGATAGACCAAGCGATGAAGACGTGGCTAGAATGTTTGGCTATGAGGAAGCTTATCATGCAGGTACCCTTACAAGATGGCAGAAACTCAAACCCAAAATATGGGCCCTTTTTGACGAACCATATTCCTCGTCCTCGGCCAAGGTACCTCCGCTCAATGTGCAACATCGAAATGTGAATATCATTTTTTATTAACTTTTAATCTCTCTTCACTAAAGTGCTTATCGTATGTGCATGTAGTTTTAGAGTAGTGTAACTGAATCGTTAATTGCCTACAATAAAAATATTAAATTGTACGTTGTACATACGTGTAATTTGATCATTTAACTAGATACGAAAAACATATCAATTTAACGTCAGCGAATGATTTAAAATTTTATTTTAAGGGTAGAAAGCATGAAACTACTTCTAAACCTTCGTAATTCATTGTAAAAAAAATCTTTTGCTAAAATGAGTCAAAGTTGCATGAGATGCATGGCTGAATATGTATAGTAGAAATATAAATTTAAAGAGAGCAAATATTTTTTTCCGAGCGACCTTAAAGTGGAACATGAGCTGCTTCAAAATACGTACAAAAGGAGGTGCTTTTAGTTCCAGGAGCGTATTTTCGACATGTGTGGATATTTTGATTCACGGATACATTAAAATTCTGTTCTAACTGTTGTTGTTTTGACGGTTTTGCAATAACCGTGTTATTTTCTTGCCTACTGGGAAGTTAGGTCGCATTAAATTTCGTTATTGTGTTACGACGCCTCACTCAAAAATTCAATTTGTGTTGCCAGGCTCAAGAAAACAAATAAGGGCAAGATTTGTAATACTGGAGGCACAATACACGTCAGATGGAGGCTCTCTTAAGTGCATTGTGTATTGGCGTCTAAAATTAAACTTGGGTTATCCTTCACGAATTTCCCATGTTGGCCAAGGGATATGTTGGATTTATTGAAACAAGCACCTAGAACGATGGATAACGTTGTTTAAATTCATGTTCCGTACTCATCTGAACGCCCAATATTCTATAAGAATCACTTAGTGAACAAACTAAATTGTTAAAGAAAATAAATTTTTTTTTAAATTAAACTATCATTTATTGAATTTATGTCATAAATTCCCACTACTAAATCCTCGAATGGAGATTTTTACACAACATCTTCCATATAAGGTGAAAGAAAGTAAGATTACGTAGATAGTCTACCACAATATCGTGGTAGTGAACTGATTTATTTAAGCTGATTTTAATGAAACCGATCGTCAAATTCGAACCCGATATCTCTAAGCTCTATCGAAATGTCAAAGATTTCCAATGTTAAAAGTCCATCCCTAAAAGAGGACCTCGATCCCCAACAAGCTCGGAGTTTAGTAATAGGTTAAATTGGAACATGTAAAGACTTGACCGGAACATAAAAGCTATTGACCGTTTTTCCTAAAGAAACGCTCACTTTAGAAATTGGCCACGTTTTTAGGGTTTTCAGGCAGGGGAGAACATTTCTAATTTAGTTCTGAAAAGGAAATTAAATTTCCTTTTGGAGGTAGACTCTAAATTATTAAATATAATTTAGGCGCCATGTGTCCGAGTTAAAGCCAAAATTAATGAAGCAGTTAACGAAGAACTTTTTACGTGTGTGAAAAAATTCCATCGATGACTAAGAGTATTGAAGTATCATTTGACCCTAAGGTCAAATTTAAGTCCCGAAGCGGGTAGCACTGAAGAATCTACAATGTGATTAGAAATCACGGTGTATATACGATTTTTGCCCTACAAGACTCGTTAAATTTCCAATAAAATTGCGCGACTCTCTTTTTAATGCGACGAGTTACGAAGCTCCTCCTCCATTTTATTGCATCCCTCTATCCTTGCCTTCAAAGGTTTATGATCTCAAATTAACTTTAGGTAGTAATTTATCTATACATTAATTAACGTTCAATAGAAAGTGATAAAACGTTCACCGAGGTATCTAAGTATCAATTATCGATTTGAAGTAATAATAATCCGCGATAATTTGGATTATCGTACTTTGATGACTTTAATAATAATTAAGAACGTCGTTTGCTAGTCATGAAGAGGGAGGAATATTGATTAGACTTTGGCAGCAATTTGAATATTCACGACAAAGGAAACGCTTGTGGTGACGCAATAACGTGTCAATTATAATCGAGATTTGTAGTTTATACCGACAGCTATATTTAGCCCATCACTGCGGCTCGTGGGTACTAATCCCCAAGATCAATTCATTCAAAAGGTCAAAGTGTGACAGCAAAGGCCAAAGAGGTTTGACTGAAATTTTAACAGCGCCTTTTAACGTAAGCCTTAAAACTGAACCATAAACTAGTGTTTTTGTCGATATACACTTTTCATTTTATTTCCTTAAGCGCTCGTAAATAAATTTAGATCATGCCATTGCCACCATCTATAACGTAAAGTTTATTCTGAGAAAATTTCCTTTGCTATTTAAGTTCGATTTTTAATGGTCAATTAGTTGGATATTTGTAGCAACTTTTCCATAAACATATTTATTTTGCATTGTTAAAAAAATTAAAAGAAATGTTCTCAAGGTACATTTAAAGCCCCCTGACAACCTTATTACACATTTATATGCGATTTAATAAGAATTTAAATGTGTATGATGTATATGAGATCCATAAATTTAAGGTGACTCAAAGCAATTTAGTTTCAAACATTAATTATTTTTAATTGGAGATCCTCAATATTATTATCCTTAGATGTTTTATAGGCAATGCAATGTTTCTGTACTCAGTTTCCAACAGTTTTTGAAATATTGCCCTATAAAATTTTATTGTTCATATTTAAGGGCATATAGCTTCTCAAGATGTTGAAGTAGTGCAAAATGGTTAAATTTCGTAATTAAATTATTTGATATATCGTTTCAAACTAAGAGAGGACAGTGTATAAACTGTTTTTCTCCATCTCAAATAGTTTCGTAATTTGAAAATTATGTCCCATTACTGGAAAAATATAAAATTGTAGGTGTCATTTTCTCAAAAACTATTGACGATATACATAAAAAATACTTCTTGAGATTGGCCTGCTATAAAACCCAAAGAGCTAATAAATTTTTACGCAAAAAACATAACTTAGAATTTTTATACTTCTTCGAGCCATCTTGTACAGGTCAATTTTTTCGAATCACAAATACATTCGTGGGACTCTGAAGATGTATTAAATCAACATCCTGTACATTAGTATCTACCTACACTGACATCGTTTCATTGTCAGCTTTAATGGACCTCAAAAATTTTGCGATTCTTATCAAATTTACCATTCGATTAACAATTTAGTGAGATCTGACTCATTTCTCCTTTGCACGAACTTTTCATTGCATGTAACCTTTTCACAGCAGGTTCGTTGAATACCTTTTCGAACATATTTCGACTATAAAATAGAATTTACCATATTGATATTCCTATGACTTTTACCAAAAACAAATATTTTCTTTTCCAGATAGTGGCCGGAGCGTCTGTTTTTTTTATCTGCGTCTCCGTTTTCTCTTTTTGCCTGAAGACCCATTCGGAAATGCGGGTCGATTGCGAAAACAATAAGGACAATTGCACCGAGCCTCATCCGTATTTTCTAACCGTGGACCATTTTTGCAATGCGTGGTTCACTTTTGAGCTGTCGGTAAGATTGATCGTAAGTATCTCTCTTAGTTCACAGAAAATTGAGAACTTTCGCTTTCTACCCCCCCGAGTCCTATGGCGTGGAGTTGTGCAAGAAAAGTAGCGGTATAGCATTGTTCTACAATATTTTGTAATTCAAAATATGAGAAAAATACAGATTACACGAGATATTTTTCGTCTAAAATTTATAGACATTTTTTTAAAGCTTTGAGCCTAGGAATATACCTTTAAAAACTTTAAATTTAATCGCGACTTATCTTGCAGCATCACGATTACGGAAGACGTGGTACCAAAGAGTCTCTGACAAGATAGCGAGACTTAAACTGGCAAAAAACGAAGTCATGACAGATTTGAAACAAACAACACTATAAATCGAGTTTTCTCGTTGTCGCTTAAATTATGCTGCATCTGCTTTCAATTGCAGGAATTTAAATTACAGATTCCTTAAATTCTGTAGCACAAATGTCAACTACAAACGCTTCTAATGTGAAAAAGTCGAGATCTAGTGTGGTATTTTAGTAAAGTGACACCACACAATAAATCAAGGACTCTGTGAAGATTTATAATCATCATTTCTTATACTACGGGAGAGGAAAAACTATATGTCTCCACACCTCCAACAAACGATTTCTCGCGAACAAACATAATCCCACGTTATTTATACATCTGTTCCCTACTATCGATACCTTCCATAAATTTTCCTTTATAAATATCGGCCAATGTATCATTCATTTTTTCTCTTTCCAGGTTTCTCCAAATATAATCGAATTCATCAAATCTCCAGTTAACATTATAGATTTTGCTGCTACGTTAAGTTTTTATATCGATATGATCGTGATTTTCGAGAAGAAGAATGAGTTATTGGATTTTTTTAGTATCATCAGGATTTTACGGCTGTTCAAGCTTACGAGGTAAATTACGAGGTTGTATGTGCTTGCGTTTTTTGCTTTGGTTTTATTACATTTGAAAGTCAATTTTCTACTCAAACGTTTAAGTAAGTCGAAGGAAAAGTCGTTATTATCCATAAAATAAGAGAAAATATAGTTATTTAGCTCCTCAAATAAAGTCAGTTATGACGGATTCAACTGAGATTAATAACCGGAATCTGAAATAGAAAGCAAACGTTGTTTAATCCAAGAAAGATGCCATCAATCTTTCCAGTCAGACGATTTATTTTTAAATATTCCTAGGGGATAAGTTCTAATCACCGAAACAGAAGTAGAAAAGGGCGGTATTGATTATTGTTTTGATTTATTAGAAACTCAAGTAAATTTTGTGTTGCGAAATTTCTAAAAATTGATGAAACTGATGATTTGAGAACGATATTTATATTTTTTCTCTTGCGCAAAAATTGTAGGTCAATAAAGTTCAATGACCCGATATCTGTGCTGTTTTATAAAGGAGAAGGAATTAGAGTAATGACGCCATTCTCTGGAGGAATATGAGATGCAGATACGTTCGTGTACGCGTCATTCATCATTCTGTCAAGCCGTTATTAGGGGTGACGTATTATGGGGTATTTGCATGGACTACTTGAAAGTGTTAAGGACCTGTATGCCTTTGCCATCATATCGTTTTCATATATTGAAGAATTTTCACTGTACTTGACAAATGCTGGACAGAGACTGGACGGGAACTGGTAGACCAACACGGAGAGACGGTTGTTGCAAATAATGGAAGCTTTTAGGCGTCAAGAAAAACTGTCTACACGTACCAGAATTGAAATGTCCATAATACTGTTTCCCTAGTAATCATACATGCATCATAAAACGTCGATTATGATGCATGAGTAATAAAAACTACTATTATTACAATTCACAGCAAGGGATCTAACAACGTGACGAATAAAAAGTCACATCGTAATTTAAATTTGTGTCGACTTGAATATTCCATATCGACCTACATTCTTGGAACATAACTTCAAATTAACCACTTACTCGTTGGTTGCACATTATTCTAATATAACAATAAATGTAAAGTCAATTGTAAAACAGCCCCTTTAATCAGCTAAATGTAAATTGAACTCAAATGTCTACAAAGGAAGTACGACACGTGATGCTGAAACGTTACGTGATTACGTTCACACCTGCATCCAATCTCTTTATAAAGGGACTGTTCGAAACTCGTTAAATATATCACTATGTAACATTGAATGGTGTCTTTAATTTAATTTTAGGCATTCTCCAGGATTAAAGATACTCATCCATACGTTCAAAGCATCGGCAAAGGAATTGGCCCTTTTGGTCTTCTTCCTCGTTTTGGGAATAGTAGTATTTGCCAGTCTGGTTTATTATGCGGAGAAACTAGATGGGGTAAGTTCATATAAATACCCAAAAAGAGGCACATGTACAACTGTAAAGAATGACGAAAATTAAGGTCTTCATTGCAGACACGGGGACAAATTAATGTTTTTGTCTAGATACTTGGGTTTTGTCACTGTATCACAACTTACAAGCAGGAATTTCTATATTTAGTCCGAATCTTTTCTTCTCACTTTAATAGCATTAAGGCAATTAACACAGTAACTTCTTATACTCTTCGTTCGCATGCTTACTCGTTCCTTAAATTAAAAAAAGTCTAGCTAGAGTCTTTTTCTATCGGGCTTCAGGAGTTTACACGAGTTATTACGGGGGATTTCGTGGGGTCGCCGTAACTCTGTAAAGTTATTTAGCGTTACCAGCAATAATTTTCCTTCAGGATAACAAGCACAATGTCTTCAAAAGTATTCCGGAAGGACTTTGGTGGGCCATAGTAACAATGACCACAGTTGGGTATGGGGATATGGCTCCAAGGACATATGCCGGCAAGTTTGTAGGGGCTTTATGTGCTTTAGCAGGAGTACTCACTATTGCTCTCCCAGTACCAGTAATTGTGTCAAATTTTTCTATGTTTTACTCTCATACTCAGGTGAGTTTCTCTGAATTTTTGTTTCACTTTACAGTATTGTTTATGGTAATAGGCTAGAGCAAAATTACCCAAGCAAAGGCGTAGGGTCTTACCTGTGGAACAGCCCAGGAGGAAAAAACTGGAAAGTGTTGGTAATAGGAGGGTTAATGCCATTAAACATCACCATCCTGCAGTAATTAAGGATGCCTTTGGAGGCTCGAAAATAGGTAAGTAGTTAATGAACGTGATCAATGAATATCAAGAAAGAATTGGATTTGTTCCATTTCAAGAGTAAATCAATCCAGGATCGTCGTAAATATTTGCCAGATATCCGATCATTAGTGCATTTAACTGAGCATATTTCTGACTACTTCTGACAGTCCAGAATGCGTCTGCTTTCTTTTTGGAAAAGGCATATGAATAACTTCTCATAGAAAAACCAGAATCAGTATCGAACTCTTCGAGGAACATCATACTATTATGATTATTACGATTAACTAAATTGAAATGACTTACGTGACTACAATTTGACGGCGTTTTCTGTTTAATTACGATGTGAGTGGCCATCTCATCTAAGTTGATTTCAAACTGCCTAAAAGTCCTCTTAGTAGTGTTTCTTTTACTTTCTTGTTTCCAATTTGCCTTGGCCCTTATGAGCAAATTTATTAAAATGCCGTTTTCCAAAGAAACAATGAACTTTCTAATCCAGTTTTTATCAGCTTAAAAGTAAGCAAAAAGTTTAATATCACACTATAAAACCTCATTTGCCCATCCAATGCAAATAAAAGTAATGTAAATTAGACGATGTGGCACAAATCAACTTGATTTTATGTTTATGGAAGGCTTAAAAAAATAATTGGAAGGTACATGACCCCAGGCATCTGTAGATTAAATATCCGATGTAGAGTGAACTGGGAAATAACGATGAAGTACCATGATAATCCACGTGACTACTGGAAGGTTAATGATTGATCATATTTCGATCGTATAACGTGCGTTTTGAAGTAATATAATGACGATAATTGAGATACTACAAGGAGGCCAACAAAGTGAAAAAAAACCATTAATCAAATGAAGCAAAATTTGTTTTTCTTCACATCTCTGAGATATTGAGATAAGTTTCCATACTGAATTTTAACCGAATACTTATTGGTTCGTTGGGAAATCTTAGCGCATTGCAGCCTGTGAGATTTAATTTCTGAAAATCAACTAAGAAAATTAAATGAATAACATTTAGGTCTTTAATTATTGTGGTGCAGCCTGCCGACATTTAATGAAACCACTCACGAACGGGAAATACTAAAGCGAATTTCTAGATTATTGATTTTCTAATCTGCACAACTTCAGCGATTTCGAGATAGAGCGCACTAGATACCTTTCTGATTATAAAATAATTCTGAATTTGAAGCGATGGTCTGAAATTATTTCAAATTCGTTTAGAATGTGACAGAAGGCTTAGATGTATCTTTTTTTAGGTAGCGCCAATGGAATTCCTGTTATTAACCTGGCTCTCCAAGGCCCCTCTGTCCCTAGTATAGCAGTTTTGCCTCATAATGGTCCGTTTAGTATGCATGTTCCTCAAGGTAAAACGCAATTATTAAACTCAAATTTTGAAAGGTAATTACTGTGTGCTTGAACAATAGAAAAATAAAACAGAAAAGTTAAAATTAATGAATAACGGGAAATCCGGGAAAGATACGAAATATTAGGTGTAATCATTCAGGATCCCACGAGGAAAAAAATGGATATACGCTTACGCAATCCTTATCCAGTATAATAAATTTAATTAACAGGCTGTGGCCCTATGAGGTTTGACCCAAAGGGGAGAATGCAAACTTTCTTTTCCATGATGGAACGAGGCATTGTTTGCATGTTTACTCAGCGTTTTTAACGTTTTAGGCCAGCTTCGTGACTACCACCGTGAACTGAAAATTAATAATTCTGCCTTCAATATGTGAATCATAAGCATCATAATACAGTGCGTTTCAGAAACATTTGTACAAATGACAATAGCGTACTAGTAGATAAAATAACAATATTCCGATAATATGTATAATATATTCACTTAAATGTGTCTTATAAAAAAGTTTTCACTCTAATTAATTATTTTTTCTGTAATTTGGGAATAAATCACTTTTTAATACGGTAAATTTATTAAAAATTTAAAATAAAGAATAAAAACAAGTAGCTCTTGTATAAGGCAACTTTAGCTGGATAGCTCTATTTTTTTTTAACCTCTAGGGGTCAATACTTTTTTATACCATTATTCTGGGAGACCCTGAACACATCCTATAGAAAATAATGCTTCTACAAAAAAAAGTTCTTGTATGTCAAGACTGTTTTGGTTTATTTCCGATTTTCAAGTGATTTATACTTACAGCCAAAATTGTTTATTCCTTTTCACGTCTAAGTCAACTAAGTCGGAAAGTAAAAAAAATCAAATCGATAGCTCGCAGGGTAACACAAAAAGACATTTAAAAGCCCATTAGCCTAAAAAGTTGGTGCCATGACATGGGTTGATATGACCTATTTGTGAGTAGTTTCACAGCTTTATACTTCGTAATATTTTTGTTTTTGTCTAACATAGTTTGTTTCTTCTTGCTTTCAGCTATTCTACCAGCTTTGACACCATCCTCTTCTCCTAATTATGCGATGTCTCCATTACACTCATTGTCCACTGGAGGGGGAAGCATTGAAACATTACCACTTCAGCCAAAGTATCTTCCAGGTAACTCCAAACTAACCCAAAAATAATTGCAGGTCGAAAAAAATTTTTTGTTAATTATTCCGTAAGGTTTCAAAAGGGAGACTACATCAGAACCAAAAGAAATCACTACGTTATCAACTCCACAAGAAAAGGGCGTTAGTCCATCTAGAAAATTATCTTATTCCCATAAAGTTTATCCTGCAGATGGTACCAGTAAAGAAAATGATACCCTTACCAGTGCGTCTGCTTTGGCCATTGGAAGCTCCACAGAAGTACTGGTCAGCATCATTGAAAATCAAACCGGCATGCGGAGGAATTCGTTTCTCTCAGGTTGGTTGATATCTACTAATTTTAACTATACAGGGTATTTCAAATTCGACCCTCACCATTGGGATCTCGGAAACTAGAGGAGATACGAAAAAGTTTAAATGGGGGCAAAGTTGCGCAATCTAGTGCTTGATCGAATACCGTTTTTAAAATTTTAATTTTCCGAGTACTTCCGGAGATATCCGAGAAAAACTAAAAATTGGAGAATCCATTTTTATTTTTTTTTAGCGTTATTTGACAAGAAAGGTTAAATCCGTAAGCACATTTTCATTGTCACTTTTTCTCAGCTACACAATGACATATTCAAATTTGCGATCTGACGTTTCGTCTTTCGGCTACCATCATCAACTTTATTTTTTCTTATGGGCGCCATATTGGATTTTTCGACAAAAAAATAGTGCGTTTCATTCTGAATTCATTGATATAGAACTTCTTATAATTTACTTTTTTAAAAGCCGAAATATTTAAATAAAAAGAAATATTACATAGTTGGCTTTGACTCCATCGAAAGACTTTCTTTTGTTCGCGTTATATGACAGAACTTCTCAAACGAATTTAGAGCGTGTGCAGATTTCCAATGAAAATGAGTTTCCGAAGTGAAGAAAAACGAGATATGTTAAGACTTTATTACAAATTTGATAGGAACAGTAAGAAAACAGCTCAAATGTATTTTGAGTTATATCCGGAAAGACAACAGCCGCATAGAACATTATTTAAAACTTTGGACGAACATTTAGCTGAGTTTGGTGCTTTTGAAAAACCTAAGATGAAGTATGGAAGCAGAAGGAAAGAAGATACTAGAAATAACCTACTGGCAGAGACAAAACTAAATTATTATTAAATGTTACAACAAGTGCTCAAATTGACGACTTTTTTGTGGGGCACTTTGAAAAATAGAATATATGAGAATCGAGATTATAACACAATAGAAGAACTTAGAGAAAACATCATTACACAATGTAGAGTAATCAGAAGGAGAAATATTATTAGGGCTGTCACTAATTTAAATAGACGTGTTCGTTTATGTATGCAGGAGGAAGGTCGTCAATCTGAACACTTGTTGTATCATTTAATAATAATTTAGTTTTGTCTCTGCCAGTAGGTTATTTCTAGTATCTTCTTTCATTCTGTTTCCATACTTCATCCTAGGTTTTTCAAAAACACCAAACTCAGCTAAATGTTCGTCCAAAGTTTTAAATAATGTCCTATGCGGCTGTTGTCTTTCCGGATATAACTGAAAATACATTTAAGCTGTTTTCGTACTGTTCCTATCAAATTTGTAATAAAGTCTTAACATATCTCGTTTTTCTTCACTTCGGAAACTCATTTTCATTGGAAATCTGCACACGCTCTAAATTCGTTTGAGAAGTTCTGTCATATAACGCGAACAAAAGAAAGTCTTTCGATGGAGTCAAGGCCACCTATGTAATATTTCTTTTTATTTAAATATTTCGGCTTTTAAAAAAGTAAATTATAAGAAGTTCTATATCAATGAATTCAGAATGAAACGCACTATTTTTTTGTCGAAAAATCCAATATGGGGCCCATAAGAAAAAATAAAGTTGATGATGGTAGCCGAAAGACGAAACGTCGGATCGCAAATTTGAATATGTCATTGTGTAGCTAAGAAAAAGTGACAATGAAAATGTGCTTACGGATTTAACCTTTCTTGTCAAATAACGCTAAAAAAAATTAAAAATGGATTCTCCAATTTTTAGTTTTTCTCGGATATCTTCGGAAGTACTCGGAAAATTAAAATTTTGAAAACGGTATTCGATCATGCACTAGATTGCGCAACTTTGCCACCATTTAAACTTTTTCGTATCTCCTCTAGTTTCCGAGATCCCAATGGTGAGGGTCGAATTTGAAATACCCTGTATACTAAAATCATATTTGTAATTCATAATTGATCCGACAGTCAATTCGGCCAATAGCGAAGCGAAATCTCCATCGTCCATTGTGGAAGAAGACATCGCATTCTTCAAGTCCCCCAGCACGGAAATTACCACAGTCCTTCAGTCGTCCCCATGCAAAGAACAGCAGATTGAAGAAGGAGTTGAGGAAATGGTTGAAAAAGAGTTTGTAAATAATAATTCTGAGTGCGCGATGACAAAATGCAAAACCTTGAGCCAAACAAGTATTGTTGTTTAAATGTATTTTATTAATAAATGTTTTTTAAATCGAGGTGAGATTTTATGGTCAATTGAATAGGCAGTAAGTATTTTTAAATTATCTACATGCCCGTGATATGTCTATTTTAAATCTAGAATTCTAGATTATACTGTCCTTGTTGAGTCCTATCTATTGTATTCACAAGTCTCCCAAGTATACTTTAATTTGAATTGAACCAAGTTACTAAAAGGATCCGCGATTGCAAGAATCTATTTGCAGCCAAGCAGTACTCCAAAGGAATGCTTATTCTAAGTATTTTTTTAAGTTCGCAGCTACAGATTTAATAGAATAAATTTCAACTAGAGGTTTAAAATTTAGTATGTAAAATTTCATGTTTTGTGGTGGAAAAAGCACACTGTGTATGAATTTAAAAGTTATTTACGCAAAATACTTTGGAACGAACCGTTAATTCACATCTTCGCAACAGTGATTGAAGTTTTTAAACAGAGCTACACACGAGCTTGCAGATTGAATGAAATTCAGTGGGCACATACTTATTGTTGATTGTCGATGATGAGCGACCAGAATTGAATATGTGTACAGAGATTTTCAACACGGTATATACCATAACTCCCATCAAGATACCGACACTGCTAATGAAATTTCATTTCTATATTAGAGCCCGAATTTACCTCTTATATTTTTCTTCCGAGATAAAAGGTCCAATTAAGAAGAAAATGTGACAACTCGAAGTTCTACTACCAGACACGAAACGAAAACCTTTTTTAATTTCGAGCCTTACATGAGCCTGATTATAGTCATTTCTATGTTATAAAGAACTGTAAACAAAGGAATCGGTTGGAGGACTGTTATTGAGGAAGTCCAATTTAAAGTTCTCGCCTAAGAACAAATGTGCAAAGAGAAAAATGCGGATAATGAAAGAACCCCATCTGCTAACCTTCAGAAAATATTTCGTCAAGCGTGTAATGAAGTAATATCGAACTTATTATTTTCTTGTGAGATAGACAATTAAAAGAATGTGAGACAAATTGAGATGTTTCATTCCAATAATTAGAATGTTTTCATTTCGAATTTTTTTCGAGCCTAATAATCTGCTTTCGAATTCTTGTGACAAACAACAAAATAAGAACTTGTTGCATGTGTTCTTTAGCACCCTAAAAAGGCCCTATTTAGACCTAAGCTCTCCTCGCCAAACCCTAGAAATTAGTCGATAATGCCCCCATAAAGCTGCTGGAGCTATCAATAGCTCTTTATTAAATCAGATACAAACGGTGACCCTTTTGATCCCTACTTCCTTTACGACCCTTGCGTGGGCTTTTCGGCTTGTTTCAAGGGACGTTATAGAAAATACCTTAAAGAGTACTTCATCAAGAGGTAAAAGGATTAAAGCAGGCTTAGTTCTTATGAAAGTATGGATGCAAATTGCGAACTCTTTTGACCAAATTAAAGATTTTGTGTTTTTAAGAATCCGTGTTCTTCTTTATATTCTGTATTCTTCTATATCATGTGCGCACATAGCTTGGTGGAGATTTGTTAATTTTGGTGCATAATATATTACAACGAAGCCGAGCTAGAGATGGCAAAACCTGAAAGCAAACAACATAGTGTTTCCATTAGAAAAGAGCTCTGTGAAATTTTTAATTTTCTGGAATTAGTTGGTGCCCAGGAAAGGTTATTTAACAAGCCCCGTTGGCGCTTTAAAAACATGATAAAGACTACAAAGAGGGATGCTAATTTCACGATTTAAACAATACGGGGATAGAGAAATTCTCATTACGGCAATCTAGTTTGGTGCAAGAGGAAGACTGAGATGTTATGATTTAACCTACAAAACGTAGAGTATCATCCTGTTCTGATCCAAGTATGTTCTATACGTCTGAGATGGATTGATAACTTTCTTTAACGGAGACACTGTGACTCATGGTCACCCTTGATTTTTAGTTACTCTACATGTAGTTTCTGCAAGACATTGAAAAAGCGGAGCTAAAGACTGGTAAATCTTTCATTGTATTCAAAATCTAGTGAAAATTAATTAGAAAAATGAAAATAACGGTTAACGAACATACACATATGAAACGTGACTCGAGTATATAAAATATGTGATACACTCTCAAACTCCTCTTTTCCATGACCACCTACGAAAATATTCATAGCACGAACTGAATGTGGGTTAGAAAATTAGTAATATCCTTTAGCTGTATGTGAAAAAATCATAAGGGTTTCGACCAATCAGAATATAATAAATTTTATAACATGCTATCTGTAAATGTAAACGTGAAATTTACGCCGAGGAGTCCTTAACACAGGACAATAATGATACGTTATTATCGAGACGTATTAACGGAGATATCTACTTTTCAAATTCAGGGAATAATCAGTTTCTCGCAAATGTATTTAATTAGTAATTATTACCTAAACCGGTAGATTTCATCGTATCATTTGACCGAAATATTTTCTTTAATTTTAATTGCTTTTTGCGGTCCCAAAAGTATCTTGCTCTTCGTTAATCAATTTCGGAAGTTAAAATGATGATGTCATCAAATGTTATATGCGTAATAACGTTAAACTTTGACAGTATCTATTCCCAATATCAAAGAGCAAAATGCAATAAACGTTATCGATAGGAGCTTCATTTCGATACAGTTTTGACATCACAACAGTGCGGCAATGTCGACATTTTGAAAGCGAAATAGAAAAATTCTTTAGTATCAAACATGTTGCTGTGGATAAATAAGAATTTCGTTATCATACATCAAGTTCTAGATACAAAATGGAGCCCACTCCATATAAATTGAAACGAAGTGTAGAGCAAGTGCAGCAATGCGCGATGTTCACGAGACTCAAACTTTGCCATTGGGATATGCTAATTAGAAGATGTATTGCATTAATATCTACACCTAATGAACATTATAAAATTCTCAAAGAAAATGGAAAATCATTTTTCTTTTTCGTAATTTTTTATTAGATATCATTCGTTTGAGATTTGATTTTCATCATATAACAAATTACGACAGTAAAAAAAAAGGTTGAAGAACTGATTTGCGTATTCACCATAAATAAACTTTAATTATTCTAGCATTATTATTTTTCTCTCGCCCTTGTTCGAAGTTACCTGAAACCTACACCCTTTTGTTCATTTCACGCAAAGCCAGAAAAGGGGTGTTTCTCCGATCTCCTTTGCCTATGCGTCAACTCTCGGAGCTCCAGTTTACTGCTGGCTGTCGCTGACTCAGCGCTCGCCCAGCGCCGCTAACTCCGGGGCCGGTTACCGAAATATTATGATTTATTATCCACCTTAAGCAACCTGTTCCTCAAATTTCGGAATCTCCACATTTTTGGACTAACAAACGACCAATTAAAAATTTTTCAGTTTAACAGATTTTCAAGAAATGTTTTTTGGTTTACTACAAGGCTTGTTTTGATGGTTGTGGAACTAAAAACATACTTTTAAAAACCCAGTTTGTGAATGATCGTTAGCGAGGGCAGAGAAATAATCGATAGTTCGCCTGATATTATATGTGTACTGAAAAATCAGGTCAAGTGAACCAGTGCCTGAAAGGAACTCATTAATAAGTTATGATTTTGACGTCGGGGAACTTTCAAGGTAATTTTAGTTGTAAGTCACTACTACGGAAGTTGTTTCACAAGATTTCGTGTTATACAACACATCGAATATGGAAATTTAAGAACAGGTGAAAACGTTAGTGGTAACCGGTGTATCATACAATAATAAGTTATGTGGAGCGATAAACACAAAAAACTCTCCAGACGTCAAAAAAAGTACACTTAACAAATTCAATCTTCCTAACAAAAGTATGGAACAATAACAGATGCCTAAGGAATATTCTATCGACCTTTTGTCGTAATAAAATTTTCATGCTTCCAGATTAAAACTACCAGCCGAGGAGCATAAAAGAAGTATTATGGAAACAGAGAAAGCTCGGAAATAAAAGTTTTTTCTTCTGAAAGGAAAGTTGTGTAGAAAGTTTCCGAGAAAATAAAAAAGATCTTTTGACTCTGATAATAATCGATGAAGTCATAAGGTATTATCAATTATCGTTGGTCTTAAATGTTCTAGAAACCGCCGTGGTCTTTTATAGTCACGCCTTTTCACGGGCTTCACGTGATCTTTCAAGGAATTTAAGGGACTATGCGAATTTTTAACAAAAATTGTTTATCAAGCATCTTTAATTGAGGCCATTATACCATATCGATTGACTCCTATTTATTTGCATATAACCAAGGCGCCAAGGATTATTCGACCGAAGGTAATGATTCAAATGAAGTAAATTTAAATTAACTTAGGAAGAGGATTTAATGTAGGTAGAACATTTTTATATCGCAGAATACCTTTTTGAAATATAAAATTTAACTATTTAGGGATTTTGAATTCACATTATTATTGAGATATTGAATTTATTCAATTTGGCTAGACTACACTGTATGTTTTCTTACATGGCGTCCAATTCACTTGCCTAAAAAATGCATCGAAATTTCACTGCCCATATAAAATCGTTCATATTAAACTTTCAGAACTTTCAGTCTGTGATTCACATTTCATTAATCCTCTTTTCCTCGAACTGCATGTTTTATTAGATGGAGTCTAATCCACTTACCTAAAAAATTCATTGAAACTTCACTGCCCGTCTAAAAGCGTTCATATTGAACTTTTCACAACTTTAAATCTTTGATTTATATTTCATTAGTGATCTTTTCCTCGAACCTCATTGTTTTTGTCTTAGATTAGTCGCTTAAAGCAAGGTTTAAATGTAAACGTGGCGTATTCATAGCATAGCTACATGCACTGGATCTTTATGATATTTTTTAATTAATATAGATACTTAAACGTTTTATTAATGACCAGTTTTATAGGCCGAGCTTAAACGGAAGGCATTTGACTTCTTGGGCTGAAACTGAGTGAAAACTAACTGAAAATTTTCGGGTTTTAGGTCATTTTGGAATGGGATGTCCAAATAAAATTTTGTCTTGTAATGAGGAAAAATAGATCATGTGATGACCTCAATAACTGACCAAGATGGGGGCAAACCAGACGCAGATCCTTAGAAAAATCGAGAGAACGTGGCAAACACAAAGATGAAGATAATAGGCAAAGTAATTGTCACTGAGATCGTAGTTTACGCTCAGTGATCACTAGCACTGAAGGGGAATTGAAACGATAATTCTTACAACATTTACAGCAAATACGTAGTTTTTAACAAAACATTTCCGAGAGGAAGATCGAAAGTTTTCAATCATACTTGGATGGTACGTGGCAGTTATTAGTTTGTCTACTCAATGCAATACCGAGATATTTAGGATGTTTATTGTAACGTATGTAACTAAAGATAACACTTTATTTGTTTTGGGCCGGAAAGAAAATCATTGAAATTATATTGGATTAACACAAAACCTATTTTGCTTACCTGAATTCAATTCAAAAGTCATGCCAAAATGGACAAATTTAAAACGAGTGCCTAAATTTGATAAAAAATATGTAAATATTTTCTTGCGTTTGGGAGTTTTCACGCAACATAAACGTTACGGGTAGGTCGCGCTTTTTCCTCTTAAATAGCGAAAAACGCTAACGCTATTGGCGTCCCCACATTTAACTATGAAACTGCGTGTGTGCAGTTTTTTTTTTCGGCAATAAAACTTTGATTGGCTCATTGTTGTATTAGGTAAAGTATGTTTTCTCATGTTCTAACTATTGTAATAGGGTCGTCTCTAAATCTTGCTGTGGCGCCACCGTTGCGTTACACTCCTTCCGCTCTCATAATTAGGCCAAATCTCGTACCTCGATATCGCTTGGGTAAATCCCGACAAATAATGGCCGACCTAGACAAATCCCTCGAAACAATAACCCCCGAAATAGGTCCTTTCGCTTCTATGTAACATAATTCCATTTTAAGCGCATTTCGTGTGTCAAAATGTGCAATTATGAACTTCTGGCATTCTGCGCTCGAAAGATCATCACGTCCGGTGATATCGGAAGCAATCGATTAGCGGGGTTGCTCGTTAAACTCCAATCAACTCAACTAATAAGGAAGAAAGTGCTATTCGGGTGTATCTATCCGTACTGAATGTCAGCCAATATCTGATTGATTACCTATAATAGGATTTTTGACCTAGTTTACATGAAAATATAATGCTGGATTTGAATATTATGTGCTCTGATTTGAGCTTGTTTCCAAGAACTGTCGCCCCGCTAAAGAATAACTTCCGGTTAATACACAGGATTCAAATTAGCCCTCAAATTTCCTAGAGTTTATCAAATGGCCGAGTAATTCGTGATCCAATTTTAAAGCTAGATTTACACGTAATCGCAGCATTAAAGTTAGATCCCGGCCTGGCATGCTAAGGGGGTTTATCTTTAGACGATCTCCGATATTATTCTGCAACTCACTGGGAAAATATTATTGAGAACACGCTAGCTTTCCGAAACCTCTGTATGAGGTCTATTGTTTTAGAATCAAGTTCTGTTTGGTTGTTTTCCTTCAAGCAGAACTTAAAAGTTCAGGCTGTGAAAATTCATATTGATACTTCCAAATTTGCTTTGTTCGCAATAAATAATCCTCTGTCGCGTGGACAAATATCAGTGTCATTTCGTTATGCATCTGTTCGTCCCGTAATCCGGTTTGAGTATAACAAAAACGATAATTCAAGTTAACCAACCCGTGGACCATTTTGTCCTGTCATTTCCAGATTAAGATTTTATCGCACGAATAATTACATTAAGTTTATCTGTATTAGTGATTAATTAATATACCGCCTTAGTATTCGGAGATAAAAGATTTCGACGGGGAGTTTACCAAACAAGCCTTGCCATTTAAACATTAGCATAAAATGGCCCTCAGTGTCTTTTTGAGGTCAAATGTTAAAGAATAAAATTAACTATCCTTTGGAGATTGCATCACAGTAGCTCTACTATCTTCTTGGATGCATGATGGTTCTTTACTTTAGGACAAGCAAAAAACGTAGATCATCTATCGAAATTTGACCCTACTATTTTGTATTTGTCCCTACATTTGTCTCACTCATAGTTCTCTGTTTCAGAATTAAATACTATCGTCCGTGTATCGCATATTTCTAACTTTTATATAGTTATTTATTATATCATTAAAAGTACATGTGAAACCTGCGTGTTTTTTTTCTCCATTGTACTGATAGCTGGCCAGGGGTAGGTGTTAATGTTAGCACATGTTAAATAAACGTAAAGAGACAGACACATCTAAGTAGAAAGTACATGCTATATAAATGTTTTTGATAGCAACTGTTGCATTCCTACTCTTGTAATATTCAAAAAGCATAGAATGCTACATACCATATGTATCTGTATACTTCTTTAGGTATTTGGCTGTCCGTTTACAAGTAAGCAAGCCACACATTGACATGAGCGGAAATGGCATTACTTTCTAATGCCCCTCATATTTATTATATACTTTTTATATGGCGGCGATAGACGAACGCTTTAAAAAGGAGATGTCTAATGGTCACAGAAACATGACTTTGTTCAGAATATAGATTTACAGTAGGTAACAATTTTGAATGCACATGTGAATATTTACATGTTTTAAAAATCGGTTTATTTACGCGAATTTTTTTAATTGAAAATGTTTTTATTTGTTAAAATTCAATTAAAACTCAAAACAGGCTTCAATTGTTCTGAAAATAATAACAAAGCCACATTCCTGACGCACATTTGAAAATATTTTGCGAAAATATCCAATATTCCGACACGATTTATTATAGTAACTTCCCATAAACTCTCAATGGATTCAATAGTAGAGAACTGTAAAGGTTCTTAGTCATCGCTAAAAAATTTATTTTATTTTCGATAGTTTGAGAGAAATAAATTAAAAACTAAAAAACATACAAATTTCATTGGTTTCGACTTTTTTCCATATAATTGTCATATAATTGTCTAGGAGTTGTTTGGTAATCACGATATGCCATGTAACGGATTTCCACAAATATAGAGATACTATACTTACATATATTAAGAAAAAAAAGTTGAATTATTTAGAAGAAAAGTTGGACACTATTAGTTTGCTTAGTATATACATATTTATCTCCATTACAATGATTTGGTGTTAGGTTTCAATAAATGTACATACATAAATCACAGGCAGTTGACTATCACCTATGTGTGTCATACATTAATTAGGATATATAGGCATAAAAACAATAACTGATTGTGACATATCCATATTTCATCTTATCACTTCTATCACATAGACGAGTTATGAGATATTTTATTAGGTCTGATTTAATCTACACACAACCAATTGCTTTAACCACTTAATATTACATGGTTTACGTATTATCACGAAATTAGGCTGAAAAAGGAAATACATGTTATTTTCGATATTAACTTAATTTTCAAAACAACAGAAATATTTTGTCCACGGTCACTTAATAATGAACCGATCCAGTTTGTTCGCTGAGGGATTTGCGGGATATAAAGTCTTTATTGCCGTTGGATAAAAATCACACATATTGTCATGGAAACTCTCTCGCTCATTATGCATAGCTCGCAACATTGCGATCTCAGTCAGCGTTGGCTGTCGAGTTATTTAATTAAATAATGGAAATCATAAAAAGGTGGTATAATAATATATTATTAAAAAATATAGGAATAAAGAGAGGATCTTAAAAAATACTATAATAAGACTCCAAGGGTACTAAACGAACCGTGAAGGTTATATTTTAATTTTAGTTTTTCCATCATTTGAACCTTTTATTATTAAGGAAACGGTATTGATAATACTGGGGCAAAACTGACAAGCAGTTCCTTCCACTGCTGCCCGCAGATTTTAGTTGCTAATTTATATTTTTTATGTATATTTTATATATATCATTTATTCACAATGAAATGAAAAAGGACATTCAAGCTCCAAACTCTTAAACAGCTTGAAAAGCGAACTGAGGCATGTTTAAATGTCCCAAAAACTGAAACTAAAAAAAAAATTTATAGAGCTTCAAAACCAGAGACGCTCGCTTTTCCTTTCTTTATCCATCATTTCCTACAAATTCCAAATTTATTGATGCAAAATGCGGGTCCTTTTCATATTTTATATCCCCGTTCTATAGGAGTTTTATGACCTTCAAAAGACAACCTATAGGAAGTTCATTGAAATATGAAAATATGATTTATACCGAAATAGGGATGTTTATAAATCTGTTATTAGTTCTAAAAGCATTACCGCCTTTTGCGGCAATTATTAGTTATTAAGCTAAATTGTTTTTAGATGTTTAACTGTTTTGGAAATGAATACTGATGATCGAAAACGTATCCTTACGTTTTAGGATCAACTCCACAACTTTCTCATTTAACGTCTATCTCTTCAGGTATCAGGAAAAGATCCTGCACATGTAACAAAACGATAAAGCCAATTTTCTGACGATTTCTATAAATTTGAGTTGCAACCATTCACACCATGACGTTTGTTCTGAAATGTGCTATGCTACTTTATAGAATCGATCTATTTCCGATTAATTACTCAAACATTTGAGCTTTCAACCCCCTTTGTGAATATACATACCTCTAACCGGTAACGTTGCAATACTGGTTATATTCCTTCAAGATTTAGCAATTATGGTGACAGTTATTACTTCAATTAAATTAGAATATTGCTATTTTGGTTTTGCAGTCTATGTTGATCAAATTGCTCATAGTTTGATTGGATTGCTCTAATTAAATGGAATAAGTATAACTCTGATAGTTTCATAATAATAGGTTTGATAGTTAGAGGAATGACGTGGATTGGTTAATTGGGTTGTTAATATTGTTGTGTGTTGGTATGGTGGAATAATAACCTCAAGCATTAGCGTTGGGTGATATGGGAACTGAAGTGCAATTTTATTTTTATGAGCAACTGAGATAAAGGGCATTTGATTCAAACAAAGACGATTTCGGCTAAAAGTTCTAGTTTTAAGCATACGTATAAACATCCCGTTAAATAATTCCAACACAAAAAAGCTCTCACGAAGGAAAAATCGTTAGGATCCATGGTACTTAATCTCGAGCGAAGTAATTTGCCAGACCGAAAAACCTGAAATTTGTTATGGGAAGATTAGCATAAAAAACACACAAACACCTATCGCTCTAGACTACTCACAATATTATTTTTAAAATATACAATACAGTAAGGTAGAACAATATAGGAACAAAGCACTGAAAAATTATGTCACACCCTTAAAAGAGAGCGGTTTATTCAGCAAGCATAACAGAATTTCATATTTTACAGATAAAGGATCTGGATCCTTTAAGAGTACAATGATGAATAGCGCAAGAAAAATAGATAGCTACGAATGCCCTGCTGAGCTAACACAATCATGTCTGAAGGGTTGAAGGAGGTCGAAGGGAAATTGTATTATCCCTTTTCGCGCAAAATTCTCGTAGTGTAAAATCGTTTGAATTAAGACTTTATATGTTCGCTACGTCTAGCTGACTATCCGATTTCGTTATACGTATGTAAAATATCTCAACACGAAAATAAAATACTCTAGGAGCGACAAGGACAAAAAGGGAAAAGTGGTGTTGACTCTCAACAAGACAAACAACTCTCCTAGCTTTTCTTAAACAAGAGTTTTTATTCCTTTGGCGATGTGATTCCCTTGGGTAAACAAAAAGGAAAAGGACTCCAGTATGCAAATGAGTTACTGAAAATAAAATGTTGCCCATTCTTGACTCCATTTAAGGACAGGGGCGTTCATCGTAATGTAAAAAATTATTAACGCCTCTGCTTCTAACGCGCACATAGAAGCGCTTTGAACTAGTTTTTAAAAACTAAACTTCTATAGCTATACTTAAAACGAAACTTCCAAATTTAAAAATCTTAAAAACATTTACAACTTTGTTTAAAACTCCGAGTATTTAAATGCATCAAATTGCAGATATACAGTTTTAAAATTCGAAACGATTCCATTATGTTACAGTTCATATTTCCAGAAATAAAAGAATTCTTCTAAAATCCAAGAGAAATATGCCAAAGCGCATTTTATATGCAACGGTTAAGTTCCTGTAATAGAATTTTTAATTACCCTTTTGTTTGAACCAGAGAACTGGGTGGCACAATGCATGCACGTTGTATTTCGATCGATCAAGATTCACTAATTGAGAGGTTCGCTGAAATAATTAACGAGTCTGCAGTGAATTGACATGACCATACTTGAGTGCACTTGCATAATTAAGCATCTTTGAATTTAAGCATACTTTGTGTTTGTATCAATCTGAAAACAGGAAATTCCAGATGGGCAAATAGGCCGCAAAAGCGGCTAGATCTTATAAATCGATGGAAAAAGGGAAAAAATACATGCTATGTCAGCCCAAAGAAATCGCTGGAAATTATTTTTGTTGGATGCTAAGGGAGGAATAATGCTACCGCAAATTATTCTTCCGCCCTAAAAAAAACATCGAGACACCTTAGCGGAAAAAGTTCGGGCTTTGCACTTTAAAGAGATTTTTGTCCGGTGTACTCAATTTCTTTGCTCTTTCTATTCGCAGATAAGAAGATTTTACTCATTTTTAATTTGAATTTGATTTCTCCAATATGAGAACGTTTTAATCAATGGCATGATACCCTCCAGGATATTTTCTGGCATTTTGTAAAACTTAGCAAGGACGATCTGAAAAGTGCCAACACCAAAAACTTACTATCAGTTTAGTGCAATGTAGAGGCAAATGATATAATGTGGTGATCCTATGAAGCGTGAGAGTCGAGAGTGTGAGGTCAAAGCTATAAGTCAGTAAAAATGCACTGTTACGATATTTAATTTGAAGATATGTGAAGATAAGTGACTGCTATGCGTGCCATTGGTGAACTTGCAAATATTTTATGAACTGAAAATTGTCATTTTCTAACGTTAACAAATAATGTACTTTCGAATGTTCGCTTTCACTAGCTTGCACTTTAAAAACGATTTTTTTCTCTTTTTGGATGCATTTTTAATGTGTTTTGCTTTTATGTCTTTGTCCCTAGAGACGCAATCTCAGAAACCTAGATTTCAATAGTCAAGTACTCACCAATCCCATACCAGTAATTACCATCAGATTGCTTAAACTGCCACCGAATGTGAGCACTTTACATTCAACTTTCCGTAAAGTAACAAGTTCCGTAGCTCGAAGCGTAACAAAGTAACACTGCCAGGTGTATTGATTTTTGTTCCCACTGTGTCGGATTTTCCTCGTATGCCTCGGGTGCAATTGAATGAATGGATAATGTTATTATGTGATAAATTCCAGATTTCGTTATTTATACATACTATATGCAGAGGCAGGATTCTTGAAATTAGTTTAGTTAGAATCTGCCTATTGTATCCTGGACCTGCTTATTACGTTGCCTTCGCTGTTATGAGTAATTACTCCGTATCTACAACGACTAGGAGGAACGCTACTATTGGCATAAGATTCATATCAGATGTCCACGGAATGTTCAATGGATTGTTGTTGATAAGCAAATAATGTAACAGCCGTCTTCGAAGACAACAACATATAGAAAGAGCTTTCCAATCCGGTGTCAGGGATATCAAAGTACACAATTCAAGTGATATGAGCGTCACGATTTTTAAATCCACATCATGCCTATCGATTTCGTTGCGATATCCTGCTGAAAGAGCATCCAGGAAATACCTAATATATCTTTCAGTTGATATTAGGTATTATGTCAGAGCCGATATCTGGATCGTGGATAATCATTTCATATTAGGGTTAAAGGTTGTTCTTTGTTAGGATTCAAGTTTGAAAGATTATATGAGAAATACGATACGAAGTTAATATTTAAACATAGTAGCCGGTATATAAATATTTTACTTTTTTAAGCCGTGCGCTTAATATAGTCCAAATTACTAATTAAAAATTCATTGCATGGATATTACTTCTTGGACGAGGTCTGTTTACAGTCTCAAAGAACTATCGATGATTCGATTAACTGATCGAAGAGCTTTCGACGATTCTTAAGAAAATCGTAAATCCGGGGATTACACGAAGCTTTCCTTAAGGAAATTTTAGTGAATTTTTGAAGAACTTTGAGAATAGGTATAACTGGGTTTGGCTGGTTTCAGACGTTGACTGAGAAATTCCAAGAATCACAGCAAAGCTATCTATCACTTACAACTATTCATACGAACCCATTTTTGAGACGTTTAAAACCACGCACATATTCCATTCAAAGTGGGAAAGGGACAAATCCCATAATGCTCTGTAACACTGTTTATCAGGGGGTGACTTGTTGATTTGCCCTTTAAATTATTAATATAATTAAAGACCTAGGCGTCACCCCCTATAGATTTTTAGTGGTAAAAGAGCCACAAATAATGCGTTTCGGGTAAGCCTTTAGACGATGGGAAAATATAATTCAACAGTAAAGAGCATAATTTGGATTTGAAACGCGGAAGTAAAGCAGTGATTGAAAGAAGATTTATCCATGAAATAAAAAGGGGGGCGGTTATGGCAATAGGAGGAATAATTATAGTATTATATATAATAATTACTAAATAATTCCAGATTCACTTCTATCAATCAAATTGAGAGCTACCAACAAACAATGTGGCGGTATGAGCCGGACTTAAGCCGTGGACTGCACGGGTTTGGTCTGGAGGGAGCTGGACTATTACCAAGCTGTTAGTAATAAAGTGGGGCTCGACTATTGCCAATTTCAGTGTAAGGTGTGATGTATTGTAGGGCAGAGCTATTGCCGGGTTACTAGTTTAGTGGAGTTAAATTATTGCCAAGCTTAATGTAATGTGCACGGTGGGGCCCAGACCAATATATAATACGTTTTGATATTTACTCTGTAGCCGTATGATTTACTCGCTTATTATTGACGAAATGCTTTCCATTAAAAAACTGGGGACGGAATGTCAATAATGTCATAGCGAGCGTCCTTTTATCCAGGAGGTAACATAAGTATAGGTTTTCCTTTTAACACGACATTGACCTCAAAAAACTAAGCAATGTTTTTATATAACATTTTTTCGAAATCTCGAAAACAACCGAAATATGCGCCTATGAATATTTTAATAAGTACCATATTTGTAGCTACTGCTAATTCCGGGACTGGCTACAAAAGGCGTTCGAAATTGTCTCCAGTGGTTTCATTTGCACAAATTGTCGCTCGCCTTATCCCCGGCTCTATGATTGCTATTAGAAAAGATAGTTTCCTTTAATATCAACAAAATATCCACCAATTCGTGATTCGAGTAATTATGGGCCATTGTCAATTTAATAGTATCAATAGTCATAGCTTATCAAAATAACACCTGGAGCTAAACTTCACTGCTGATTTTTAAGCGGCATTGGTAAATTACATAAAAACAGTAAACATTAAATGTTTTTTTGCGTTTTTACAACAGTTGGTCATTTTCTGTGGAACATTTTATTTCCTTTACATTGAATTTGCTATGTTATACAGGAATGAACCTAAATTTTATACAAAAATTTATTAAAACTCATCTGCGCATATTTCGTTTTTTTTTGTTGAAATTTCGAAAAAATATTATACAAAAATATTGGTTAGTTTTTTGCGGTCTATGTCGTGTTAAAAGAAAAACACTTATTTATATTACATCCTGTACATGCCAATACATTCCTCCTGAGATCCAAGAGCAAGCACCACAATCAAAGTTATAAGTTTCATAGAAAGCTTACAAGAAGATACTGATAAACATGTGATATCTTAAACCATAACTGTTAACCTTGCATGTTTCAGTGGTTTGTATGTTTCCTAAACTGGCAACACTCATTTATAATTCCCAGAATGAATTTTCCCCTCTATTTTACGGACAAAACTTAGTAACTTCGTTACAAGTTGTACTAATGTTCATAATTGTTTCTGAGAAATAACGCCTGATATAACCACAAATTTTCAAATGTTTGAATGAAGAGGTACAGGGTGAAAATGCTTCAATTTATTATAATAAATTTGGCCTGCAAACATAAACCAATTGGAAATATTCACAGGAACTTAACGATTAGGATTGGTAAAAGATACGGGGTTTTTCGATAGTATCCACATTATTGGGAGAATAGGCACAAGGTTGTCATCCTCAACTTTATTATGTTAAACGAAAGTGTCTATTTGCATTTGACATTGGACTCGTCTGAGTAAAAGCAAAGGAGACAATGTGCACTCGTGTGATTTCGTATGTACGAGTAGATTCCCTTTACTTTGGACTTATCTGCTACATTCCCGGATGTTTGTGTCGCATTTTGATGAGAAATTTCGCATAAAAGGAATGGAAGGTCGAATTGAATACGTATACAGAGCAAAATTTTACATTTTAGTTTTTAATGTTTCCGGTGCAGAAACCGCCAGAATTACTCGGATGAATTAAAGTACATACTGCAAACTCAAGCGACTAACCTGCGTTTTTTGTTGAAATCCCACTTTTTTTGTGTCGGATTTACAGAACAAATCTTGTAATAAAAACTCTTCAAAAGGTTGCACTTTTTACTCAAAGTATTAACGCTTTTTTATAATACTCTGCTTGGTTGATGTAACGTTGTAATTTTGAATTCTGCCAACGATTCAAAGTTTATATTTTCTAGGAAGACCATCTTACGCCTATCTTTGATAGCTTCTAAGATAATAATGGCGTCCAAAGTTTCATAATTTTCATGAAGTGTCCATTTGAGTCAACATTAGATCATAATAATTTCAGTTTATATATGGCAAACTGTCAGAACCAAAATTAAATAGGAACCTCCGATAAAATCTGGACAACAGCTTCTTGAAAACTTTCTCTATAGACGCTTCAAGCAAGTTCTTGTTTAATCAGAACTAGAACTTTTGAAAGAGCTGCGTTACCATCGGCATGAGAACATTCTAAAGACGCGGAGTAACGGTTCTATTAAAATGCTTAAAGCTTCCGAAGGGAAACTATTTCGAAATCTTTCGATATCTGTTTTGAGATAAAGGAAAATCTTTAGAGAGGAATTTATCTCAAAATAGAATTGTTGATAAAGGGGACAGGCAAATTAGAGATCGAATACAGTTTAAAACTGGAATGGACGTCTTCGACTCCTGCATTTCTTTGATATTTCTACGCTGCTAATATATCATATTTAAAACGAAATATATTCAGGAAATGACAGTGTCGCTGTGTTATATTTTAACCTGACATGATTGATGGATCCCAAGTTGCCATAATGTCATAGTCGTTTTGTAATTTTCGAAAGTTGTAGCTCTAGGAAACGAACGCAGCGATATGGTTTGCATTAGACAAATTACTTTTACTTATTTCAGATTCAATTGCTATCTAGATTATTTTTAGGCATAATTTTAGTTGAATAATATCACTTAATACTGAAATTGTGATCGTTAGGACCGTTTCTTTTCAAATGTCTTGTTTTCGGCGACATGTGTTTGTTATTGTTACTAGAACAGTTAAAATCCACAGGGAATATCTCCATTGGCCCCTATCAGTCTAAAACTCATAATTCCGTTAAAACTATTCTTCATCAATTAAATATCAATTCCAAAAATCAACATTGTCTGTAACTACAAATTGAACTGCTGCCGTTACTTGCAGATCGCAGATGAGAACGAACAGTCAGGAACCAATTTAGTTGGATTGCAAGTTCAAAACCCGGAAAACACTTCAGAATATAGTTTGACTTGCGTGAAAGACCATGAAATGAGACTGACTCAACGAAAAAACGACACATGTAAACACATATGATTTCGATATCAGCAATGGGAAATTTCTACTTAACAGAATAAACAATCTGGACCGACATCAATCGCCATGTTCCACCCTCATGCCCTCAGGCTTCTACTTTATGTCCGAGAAATGTGAATTTTGAATTAATGAAATCCGAAAAATGAAGTTGGCAACTGTCCAATATTCAATATTACAATTCCTTAACATGTCCGATAATTATTTCCTTTTTGTTCGTGTCCAAAAAGATATAATAACAATTATTTTCTGTCATTTTAGAAGAAAACATGCGAAGTATTCGATCATTTATTTTCAACGAAAGTTTATCCTACAGCTATCCTTAAAACATCCTTCCTAGGTTCGTGAATACATCTTAAGTCTAAACAAAATGAGAATCACTTTGAAATGGATCCTTTTTCTTCAAAAGCGACAAAACGAATTTTAATAAAGTTTTATGTAGACTTTGAAATGCGCCTCGGATTGCAATTATATCTGGGTTTCCAAGAGCTACGAGTTTTTTCCTTTTATTCATATCCATATTCTTCGTCTATTTCGGATAATAAAGCCTCAAAATTATTGTTTATGAAAGTGTAAACTTGCACGTAAGTACCGATAAGTAAGTACCTGCTCATAATAATATATGTTAACGAGTTTGGCTGTTATAAATTCTTTTGTTGTGTAACGAAGCCTTTAATGATATGAACACGTCAATAATGTTTCCGGTAATCCGAAAGTTCGTTTTTTAGAATACTAAAAAGTTTTATTATCAAAGAAATTCAAAATGAGCAGCATTTTTCTATGATTTACTTTCACAAGGTTTAGATAACCGCGTTGAAACTATTACACCATTCATTCTCATCCAAGAAGTTTTCGGCAAAATTCGGGAAAAATAACCCCGAACGAGCATAGACTTTATTTAATACTTATTCCAAAAATATCGTGTTTTCAGAGTGCAAAATTATTAAGGAAAGAATATAGTTTACGATCCAGAAACTTTTGAAACATTTTATTTCACGATAGTTGTCCTGCAGGGCTTAGCATAAGCCATTACAAAATTGCTATAACGCAGGTGTTTACTTACGATAACGTTCCGGACACGAAAAAAATATATGCCCTAAGGGCTTTCCGTTAACTAATGAGAAATTTGAAAGGGATTATTTGACGCGTTTTATCCTCCGCAAATTCAAAAAAACACAGATTTCGGTTTTTTTTTTAAATTTTTATATTACCGTAAATGTTTATCAGCAAACGGCCCACAGAAAATGTAGATGTCGCAAAGGTAAACGAACAACTCCAATTTACCTAAAGACAAACAAAGCAACTTTCGCCTAAATTTAAGGGTACATTTTCATAAGTAAACTGGCAGGCCATACATTATGCATGATTGGTGACTGAATAGAAAGGTTTCGTTATCTATCACGAAAGTTTTAGCGCGTGAAAAATATTCAGATAAACCTTGGACATTTTGTGGGCTCTTTTTCAGTCATTGTCAGCTTTTTCACAGCCAAATAAGCTTCGTAATCATTTGGTTAAAAGCTCACTTTAAGCCACAAACACATTATCAGGCACTTATTCGTGACATCAAATTCCTAACGATTTGTGGGGCCGCAAAAGCCGACAAAGCTCGTACCAGAGCAGTCTATGCAGGACCATGCAGCAATTTTGCGGGCTGTAAATTCCAGAAATATGTTCTAAAATGCCATCGTCTGGAAAATTACCGGTAAATCGAAATTTGCATGTTATGAAGGATAATTTTTCATGACTATGGAAACAAAGCCTGGCGGAGGGCTAATGGGATGAAGTTCCATTAGGAGAAAGGCCGAACTAGCGAAAATTAAATATTTGGATTCAGATGGGTTTTGTACGCTTTTAGAGATGTTTAAATGGGTTAATGTGAACATTAAATAATTTGGAAATTATACAACAACAACAAAACTTTGGGCAAAACGAATATTTTTAGAGTCCCTGTATAACCATGTGATAAAATTTCGTTAATCGTGCAATTAAAATGTTATTAAATTAATTCTTCTCAAGTTAGTTATACAGTAAATAAGACAGTTGTAGCGTTTCCGCATGACGTTAATCTCACAATCCTCTTCAACTAGGATATAGGTCTCATAGAATCATTTCTGTAGAAAGTGTTTTACGGCAACAATAGTGAGTCCGGAGGAGCTATTTTAGGGTGGGAGCTTATTTACTTCAACGAGGCATCATATAATTAAGATTAAACTTCACTTAAGTAAGCTCTTTTAATAATTTAATTATATTCCAGCCGTGTCTTCGTAAATAAGATAGTTGTAGTAATTTATAGCTAATTGCAACAATTTTCAGATAAGGTCTTTCATCAACCCTCAATGTCAATATTGGTACACCACGGCCATGACTTAAATTTAAGAACCGCATTTTAGATGATCCTTAAAATACCTCGGAAAGAATAAAACGTCCTTTAATATTTAAGCTGCACTTAAAATGTTTGCATAAAGCCAAATAGACTCATATTATCTCTCTGTTTACTTTATAATTTGAGCTAAAGGCTTTGAAAATATGAAAATTTAATTTTCAAATTTAGAACTTCTAACCGTTTTTTAAAATTAAATAAAGAGGAAACTGAAAAATTTGGAAATATTCCTCACCATTATTTTCATAGATGATTTTCAACATCTACCAGTTAATTATTTAAATAATATTATATGATTTCCTCCAGAAACTCACGTATATCGCGACTTCAAATAATTTCTTCCGGAATGTGGATTTTAATGCCGGATTAAAAGCTAACTATGTGGGTCTATAAAGCAGGGCTTAAGGGAAGCGGGGAAATATATGAGTATATGTCAGCGAATAACGTAGATAAGGGTTATTTATGTATTTCCAGTGGTTTAACCTACATTTTGTTTTCTGACTGTTTATGTAAAAGCCTATTTTAATGCGACTGTAATTGCAAGTGCATTAGGAGAAAAAGTGTGAGCAAACCATTACCAAATTATCTATTTAAAGATTCGTAATAGAAAACTGAGGTTTTTGCTCTACGTCGAAACTCAATGATCGTTGAGTTTCGATATTATCAGTTAATATCTTAACTAATAATAACTCATTGTACGAGATCGATAAATGAAATTCCACCAATTGTTGCAGAAACTTAGAGTTCTTGTTCAATCGAAAATGCTGACTTGTTGGTAACGAGTGTCTCGGTTTCCGTGGAAGTTATACTTCAGGTGAATTTACCACCCGAATACTTCAGCTCTAAAGCGACTGGATCGTGGTACTGACTTCATGGAAATTTTTAAAAAGGATTTAATTTCATAAAATTCATCCACTCGGGATCAATAAGTAGAATCACTTCAAATAAAACAGACTTCGAGGCTTTTCCATACAGGCGTAAAATTTCCGTTCCAGATTAAATAGTAAAGCTGAATAGCGAATCGTTGAGCTTGAGTTTTGACGTCTGGCATATTGCACTCGGCGAAATGAATCTCATACAAGAGGGAGTTGAAATGAATGGTCCAATTGCCATTTTTACGGCTTCAACAGGAACCGCATAAAATGGGAATATTTTGCATTAAATTTTTTCCATCTCGCAAAAAGGCTGAAAGCTGATAGAATAGTGTATTATATTTAGAGTCCAAGTGGATTAAATCCGCTAGAATTAAATGCATAATTATTGAAATCTCTGGGACTCCATCGAATATTTAATTGTTATAGTTGTGAGCGTTATAAAAAAGAGGGTTGCCGAATTTAATTAATATCCGAGGGAGCAATTTGTTAAAAAAACTCCCTTGGAAAACTTCCTCATTCGATTATTGAAGCTAATTTTATAAATATTACGTTTGCTTGTCAATCTAGCGACCCCCATTCTCATTTAATTAACGAGAGACTGAGCAGAAAGTCCTAAAATAAAAAGGAATTTCTGGTGATGAAGTTCTCTAATTTCCCCCGTTAAATATCAAGCCGAAATTTATTAACTTTTGGAGAAAATTGTGCCCCTAAACTGGTTATCCATTTAATGGAACACGTCTAAGCTGTCGGGCGACTGTGGAAAGTTTGCCGCCTCGCAAATTTGGGAATTTGATTGGGAAATATTAGTGTATTGTGAATGTTTAATTACTGTTCAGCTGATAAAATAATGACATATTTAGACTTAACATGGATCTCTGAATTTAATAAATACTATATTATTCTGTTGGGATTTGAACACGAGTATTTCCATTTCGAAATGAATTTATCATCATGTTTTTAAAGGATTGTTATTTTATTGTGAAAATCGACCATTAGTCGTAAATTTAAATAAAATTGTCCAAAATATTCAATATCATATTTTATCCAATAAATATATACTTTTACTATTGTCCTCGATTAGGGACAAACCTTAAATTATCATGTTGTTTATTAAAATGAAGAAATGTGTTTCTTTAATCACTTCCATTTTGTAATTTTATCACTAAATTCGCATTCATTGCACCTACTTCATTGCAAATACTAAAAATTCTAATCTTAACCTATTTCTCGCAGAAAATAAATCTTCGATTCAATCGTACTGCCAAGGGAGGAGGGACAGAATGACCAATAAAAGTCCTGGTTTATCTGACCCAATTGGCCTAAAGTGTTTCGGCAATATAACACAAAAAAGATTGCTCTAGTTGAAAGAAGTATATACAGGGAGGTACATTTAACTGGAATAAATCCGATATCTCGTTTTTCATTGGTTTTCTAAAGAAATAAAAAATACGGATCCCATTTTTTAGGTTTAACACTTTCTCAGAGCATCGACTTGAATTTTACACCCTATTTAAGGGTAGAAGCTACCCCCAAGTTTTTTTCTAAATGTAAAGATATCTACTGTGATAGCTCATTAGAAAGAGTACAAAAAAAGGAATTAAATCTACTTTTGACAAAATTACTTACATTTTTGAAAAATGACAATTTTCGTATTTCGTAAACTTATAAATTAAAATTTTTTAACTTTTATAAATTTAAGCCTTTAAACCAAGGCTTAAGGCTGAAACGGGGGATCACCCTCCGGAAGGGACTTCTGACTTTTAAATGGGACAGGATTCTCTCTTTCCTTCATAAAGAGGACGACCCGTTTGGCGGAGTGGAAGGGTTTCATCCCACATGGTGTAAAAAGAGGAGGATTAGGGACCGAAAATGGCCTAACCTATATAATCACTACTACACAACAACAACAAATTAAATGCAAAACATAAATTCGTTTTTAGGTAGGTTAATAATAGTGTCAGACTCCTGAAATGTGCTTTAAGCACATGTGTGAGTGGCACTTGTATTACGAAAAATGAAACTCAGACGCAAAGGCAATTAAATAATTATCCTCATTATTCTGTCCTGCATCGTATAGTGGTTTATACAAATGCTCCAGTTCTCTCTTGCAATCTACCATTTTACCGATGTTTCCATACTACTCACACATTTATTTGAAACTTCGAATAACAGTATTTTTTTGTTGTATTTATAGAGAATTTATTTTTTTTATTTTTTCGATCGGTAGTTTTTAAAACCCAAAAACAGATGACCCGATTTCTCAGAGAGTGGCTTAAATTGTTTGTTGTTTGAGATAAATTATGTTATTTCATTCCTCCACACAAAATGCCAATTTTTCGATATTTTATTATCACAATAAATCGTTATTCTTTTTTATAAGTATCCTGGTCTATTTTTCCAGGTGGTTCCTTTCTTATCGCATCACTTTAAAAAAATATTCTTTATAGGCCAACTAAAACGTTTCACCTATGCGAAAAAGAGAAGATAAATGCTTCCCGAAGCGTCTTTGTTCAGTGATTAATTATTCCATGTTTAAACAATGAGCGGATCGTCACAATTTTGTGTTTTTTTTAATAAACAATCAATCATTAGACATCAAAAAAATTGATTGTTGGAAATAGCGTCGTTCTTTTTGGTGGGAAGGAGAGTTGACGTCAACGTCTTTCCAAGAATCAGAAGGATGTTTTGGGGGGTCTTTATTTAAGCGCTCCTTTAAGAAGAATATCAACAAATTAACATAACCATAAACAAAATATGACTTTTTCTAATTCCAAACGTTTGTAGCTACATAGCCACACTTCAGAGTCCTACATAAACGGTGGTGTGACGGATGATTAGCTTCAGAACGTAGGAGAAATACGCTGAATTTATATTATAAAACTGCACTGAGTTACTGCGCGCGCAGGTAACCTGTGCGCCTTTTATGAGCGTCAAGCGGTATGCCGGGAATGATTAGGGTACTATCTGATGACGCTATCAGTATTGGGCGTCTGCGTAAAGCGACGTAGGTGGATAGATGGTTTACGGTTTCTGATTAGGAGCGCTACAAAAATTCAATGAAACTGAAAATTTTCAATGATACATTTTTAATTAATTACTTTTTTATGCAGCGTTTTATACACAAGTTTAAATATCTAGCAATTAATTAATGAGTAACGTAGGTAGTTAGACTGATCAGGATAAAAGCCTTTTTAGAGTCCACATAAAGCTTCATTTGGGATAATGGAATATGCCTCTTAATTCTGTTATTCAAGGGGCTATATACCAAGTTAAATTTGCCTAAATGCGGATAAAAGAGGCATTACTTATATGAGCTTAGTATGAAAAAGCTTATTTGCAAGTCAGAAAACCTGTAATTAAAATTTTTTGAAGAGTTCTACCGAAAATCCTAGTGGTGAGATTGGTGGATAGGTGGAATAAGGCGAGTGAAAGCGTTTTTGCTTTTTCTGCATTTGTTACAATTTTCCAAACAATGTGGACAGAAAAGAAGTTTTAAGCTACGTTAAATGGATATTTAGATATCCAGGTTCCGCATATACTATAATATAAAATACAGTTTGAACTTAACGATCCCTTTGTCTTTTCCATTTGCACAATAAAAATGCCGCGTTCCAGAACCTAATTATCCATGAACTTATTGCGCAAAGGAAAATAACCTTTAGGGGAACCGAGCGGTCCTAATGTAATTACTTTTCTTTTCTTCTCGACGATAAAATAACAGTTGTCCTCTGTCTCACCCTCGTGCTTTGTTGTCCGATTGAATAATGGGATAATGAGAATTTTTTTTTAATTGCTGATAAATAATTTTATATTATTCGTTTTTTAAGTAATAATATCTTCTTACTCGAATTTAATAGCTCGCTCAGGGAAGCAACACTTCAACAGATTACTCGTGACGCAATAAATGTTGGCAGCATAGGGGTGAAAGTATAAATTATCAGCAGTGGTGGGAAAGTACAGCTTTTCAGCCATAAAACATAATTCGATTCCGGGAACGTAACGTTGTGCCAGTCACATATTTTAGAGCCTGGAAACGACCGTTTGCACGCCGTGTTTTAGTTAGATCCGACATTTTAAATGGTCATTTCATCAAGCACTTGGATCAACATAAATTTATAGCTTAGAACCGACATTATGAGAAGAAATATTTTATAGCTTAATTATAATAATTAATAATGATAAATTACAAAAACCGTACCAGAAATTGACCAAAAAACGCGAAGCGAAGTTCGGCAATTGAGTGTAGTAAAGTCACACGTGCGATAAAAAATTTTACCACACGCATGTCAATGTTCATTACTTGACATTGCGTATTAAGATTTCTGTGTAATTATTCGCAATTAAAATTCATTTTATTCTTACTTTCTCGTGTATTTTTGTAGGTACAGTTCCTTCATGTCTCTCAGTGGAATTCTCGAAATTAACCTTTAGCGGTTCAAGTTAATAATGAAATAAGTCTATTGCTACTCAAAGGGAAGCTTTAGAAACATTCTTCTGCCAACGGCCTGGTCAATAGGTATTTTATATTTTGTTGGGAGCTAGACTAACAACACGAATTTCAATCAGCAAACCACAGGACAAGTTAGAGATTTGCCAGAGCAAGTATTTAACCATGATATCTAGGTAGGATAAAAACTAAATATCCGATCTATTAAATGATTGTGTGTTTTTAGAGGACGTTTTTTCTTTTATTATTAAAAAATGTAGATATAGTGAGACACGTTTTAGTAGAGCTTTACGAACTATTGATAATGGAATACTCATGAGGGAACTTTAAAGAAAATTCAAAATACCTTGTACTGTATTGTAATTAAGTCAAACGAAATGATTAGGAAAGTTAAACATTGTCTCGAGCCAGTTTATGTGCAAAGCTGAAGAAACATAATGGAATAGATTTTACAACGTCACATGAAGGAATTTCCGAAAGCAAAAAAAGTCGTCTTATAAGCCAAGAACAAATTCAGTCACAGATCACTGCCCCGAGAAAGGATGGTATCAGTCGTTTCTGAAACGGTCCATCCAGAAGTAAAGTCAAGAAAAGCTGAATTTGCGACTAAAGTCATTCCTATTTCTCTTAAAATTTTATTTATTTTTTGCATGTTTTACTCCTAATTGGAGACCTAACTTTTTATTAGATATGAGGAAATAATTCTTATTTATAAAATAACAAATTCGATAGTGTGCTTTAAGTGATTAAAAAATGAACAACCCAATCGGCCCAAAATAAGTTATAAAAAATAAAGTACATATCCCTGTTGAGTGGTTGTTTTGTCAACGTCCACGTGCCGGTTTATTTCCATGTGTTCTCTTTATAAAGGACAAAGGGACATAACAGCTAAACATTGATGGAAAATTTATGAGGACATATTTTGCAATAATAACCCCGTGTGTCCATACGGGGGGTGATTATGACAATATAGAATATTGCATACGGAGTAATTTATATTTTATATTAGAAAAATCGCCTGGAGCTCTGCAATCTCCAAACGAATTAACGTCCCCATTCATCTTTCTCAGTCGTTATTAAAGTCAAAATGCAGCTTTCATCATTGCTCTCTGCTCTAATAAAAAGCAGTAAAGATCTCCTACAATTCATAAGAATAATCACCACAACGCCTTTGTGTTGTCAGGATTAATATTTTCGTTAATTTTTAAAGTGGATGAAGGCAACGTTAATAAATCGCTGTCATTACTTTCAGCCAACACTGAATTATAAAAATTTTTAAAAGATGGTTCTAGTCAGGCAGACATTAAAAAAAATTATTCGCATGGCTTTTGCATTTAAAAACGTTAATTTTCATTATCGTGAAACACCCGGGGCAGAAAATTAGACCTCTGGGTTTATTCAAAGTCCCTCCAGAATAACTCTGTTGCATAAATCGTCATAAATCACAATTCTGTATACCAAAGGCATGATTTTATAATATAGTGTATAAGCATTCAAATTCTAATTAGTCTCGTGTTCTGATCAAACGCATACACATATCTGGATCCCCAGGCAGAAGATATTGGATTATTCCAAACACGTCAAATAGGTTCCGTATAATTAAGCAAGTCATAGTGGACATAACAGGGTGACGAAAGATGACCTATTTGTTATTGTTTTGATTGGTAGTGTCAGCTTGCCCTAGATGCCCTTTGCTATTATCTGAGTAATTTTCACCGATGGTCAAGCACTACAATTATTGTATTGTGGAGTGCATTACGTGACGAAGAGGAGGAGCGATTTATTTCAAATGGGGAAATTTACTGGCATAACGCGTCGATGTTCATTCCACAATAATGTACGTACTTGGTTAAATCGTTAACCTTTTAAAATTAAACAAGACAATTCATTTTTTTATAAATACTTTAGGTGTACTGAAATTAAACTAGTTTCTTTAACCGCAAGAAATATATTGCGTGCTTTCCTTTGCTCTAAATGGCCTTACCTTGGAGATTTTTTTTGTATTTGTGTGAGTAAAAAAAAACAACAAAAAAGAGTTATTTAAAATACGCAATGTGGCGCTCCTGCTCATGATCCGATACGTGCAAGGGAGTTTTTGAATTGTTAGTCATGGTATGGTGGATTTCTGGTTCTTGTGGCGTTCATCATTACTCCTCGCCTTCGGCCTATCAAACGTCTCGGGGCTGGAAGAATCTATGAAGTTGTTGTCGCGTAAATTGTTCGCTTCTTAAAAAGATTACGTATATTGAAACTTGGTGAAAGCGTTAAAAGTTTTTCCTATATTTAGATTTTCTCACTCGTGGGTTTTCCTTATTGACGAAGAACGAAAATAAACTTCGGACAAATCGATAAAACCTTTCACAAATTAATAAACTAGTCCCGATTTGAATTCCTGCCTCGTGTCCGCTGGGCTAAATTTAATAAATCCGCACCCAAGCTCAATTTTTCAGACAACTCTATTTCGAAAAGTGAGTGTTGGAGGGATTTAGTCGTAAAACAGAGACGATTTCTGACAGACTTGGGCCCAAATAAAATGTCCAAATACGAGGATATCAGTTGAAAAAGCCACTTGTAGGACAAGGCATAGAAATTGAACGAGTCTGCTCATCCATATTTAAAAAGAGCTATAAAAGAAGGGTGGAAGTAAGAGAGAGTTTTATCGGAAACACCTTCCCATACGCTTGGCCAGGAACCGAACAATCTTTCGTGACAGGGTAATATTTTATATCCATGACGAGGGTGACATTATGCGGAGATCGATTTTACAAATTGGGTTTAATTTGTCGTTATCGATGTCTTCGCTAGATAAAAATAAATGTTACAAAGGTTAAACGGATATAAATCTATGACATTCAAGATTCAATTCACATACTTTTAATTTAATGAATCAAGCGAGATTTGTTTTTTACTTCTTTGCCAGATATTTTCACGTGCCAGTAAAAATACGAAGAGAAATTGAATCCTTTGACTTGAGCGTTTTTTGCACACAACGTTCCAAATGCAACTCGATTATTAATCAAAAGCACTACAAAAAAGCGATCGGAATAAGTTTTCCAATTATCCATGAATCCCACTTCGCACCCCATTTTCCAGATTATGATTTCCTCCATTGCAAATTCAGATAATAAATTTAAATCAGCTGATATTACGCTTCTTATTGTCTCCGCAATTCCTGTCGCAAGCTGCTAGCATTTTAATGAACCCGTTCTCCAACCTCTTTCGGTTAGGTTTAATGAGAATTCAAATGATGCCGATTATTTATTCAACAGAATGTAACCCAATTGCCTAAAGGATTTACTTAAGGGACACCTTTATCGTATATTGAGTCTTGGGGCAATAGAATTGGAGAATGGTCAACAAGTTGTTTTCCTAGATCTCCGTTCATTATTCATCCGTTTGTATGAGTCAAAAATATTGTAGGTAATGAATATTCACCATGTTGACTTAAATCGGTAACGGCAAACAAAGTTACAAGCCGCCGCGCAACTATAATATGAATGTGTTTGTAGGTAACATCTGAGATGCTGATAAAGTGCGTATTTTCAGAGACCAAAGAGGCGATATATCAAGACATTTCAGCCCCCGTAGCCCATTTGTTTTGAGCTTATTTTATCCTATAAATTTAACATTTTATTCTTGAGGTACAGGATTTATAGTCGGAGCTCTTAACTTTCTATTACACTTATCAGCTTTCAGGGCAGCTGATATAATGAAGCTTTCAACTGGCAAATAAGCTATTACAATTATGTCTGTAGGTAGCACTCTGGGACAATTTTAAAACATCAATTTGTACCCCATTACTGCGAAGGAAATTATCTTTAGTCCATGAGTTGGAAGGTGAATCAAGTCGCATATCATAAAAATCGAACCATTAGATATGTGTATGTATTATGTTTTTCTCCCTTTTTTCTTGTACGATTTTCTTTTCTTTCTTAACAATACGGTAGGATGGATAGTCTTCCTCAAGGTTCTCTTCTATCAAGAGAGTTAGTTAAATTTATGATATTCAGACCTTTTCTTCTCACAGGCAGATGATTTTTCAGCGAAAATAAAATACCATTAGCAAAGGACAGTTGCAAATTTCAAGTTTTATTGCATTACATTAAGTTTCTTCTAAGGTCTGGAAGTTCACTAGTAAAGTTTAAATAGAATTTTATTGCTTTTGCCTTCAGAAACACCTAACTTAATATGACGTTTACCATTAAGTGATCTATTAAAGTTTTATTAAGTTCAACTGAAAGAGGACTTGTGTTCTTGACTTAGAAAATATTTCTTTTCTATTGTTTTAATGAAGATAAATCTATTAAGAACAGAATGTTGGAAGGCAATGTCGAAAAGTTTCCAGTACTGTTTTCCTGCTGAAAGCCTTGATATGTGCTTTTGATATGGACAAAGGTTGTTAAGACTGATCTTTCATAAAACTTCTCATCTAAATGCATATTTTTATTTCCATATGGAAGAGTTCGAAGCCATGCCTGAAAACTCTAATCTTGATTACACTTCAGAAATTTCATTTTGTGGCACGTTGTTGGCAGTAAAATTTTCATATCCCCAATAAATAATGGAGAAGCACTGGATGGCTTCCTCTCAAGCACACCTGAAGTATGAGGTCGTTTTATTGTGTTTTATGTCTCTGCGGCATAAATTATTTACTTCTTCTCAAGTGACGCTCTATACGGCGTCACGTCACATTTTTTTTACATTAATTCGAAAATCTGTAGGTGTTTTTGTCTGAATAGTTGTATTTGTAGATTGCTAAACTCGCTTCGCTCGTTCCGCAAGATCCTTCTCGTCACATAAAGTTACGCATTTCCTAATTCGTTGCATAACTAGCCGTTTTGAGAATTATTTAGTGTTCAAAACTTATATCCGCGTTGTTTTGAGTGAAATCAAATTGTTCAATTTGAATAATAAACATTGTAGGCTTCAACGTGCAAAAGGATAGATTTGCCACGATTTTTAATATTATAGAATAAAAGGAAGGCGTCATCACTTTCTGTGAGTTAAAGCCATAACTGTATTTTAAATCGAAAATATATCTGAGGTAGCTTTACTCGATTCATCATTGCTCAATAAATATTCACGCCCTTGGCTAACAAAACGCTAGTACTTTTATCCACCACACTATAAAGGTTTTATTTATTTTACAGGCCAGGGCTGACCGTATATCGAGTGTCAAGGCGAGATAATGTGTGCTAAATTTATGTAGGTTTCGTTGGTGAACAGTTTGGGTCACTGCGAAACAAAGAGATTTTTTTATATTTATTATAGCAGCAGAAACAGTAAAAGGTCGATCCCCGTGAAGGGTTTGGCTGACATTATCCGTTTTAAAGTTCTCGACATAGTTCGAACTTACTCCTCTAAACTGCGCAAAATTTTACTTTGAAAGTGTCGAAGTTCACATCAATTTAATTTAGCCAGTTACGTGCGCCAAGAAACTGTCTGAATTCATAATTACGTTACAACTTTCAGGAGCTTCCCACAGATGATGTTACCAATTTCAGCTGTAAACTTTTGGCATCGCATTGTTTATTATTCAACGTGCACATTACTTTTATAGATCTCTCAAACAAAGTAATGTAGTGAAAAATTTTCATGTAAAATCTGTCAATACTGTTGCTTTTCCGCCGATACTCTCCTGTACCTTTTTCACAAAAAGGACAATTTAGATTCCGCAATCATTTGGGTCAAAGAGTGTCAAATGTGGGAACTTTCATCTAAAATAGAAAAAAAAGCCATTACATGGGGCCTAAGACCTGGCTAGAATTTTATTGCTTTAGACGTGGCGGTGGAATTTTAAAACTTGCTAGGAAGTCATATTTGCAAGCAACGTTCGCATCTCGTGTCGGAAACATTTTATGAGTTTACTTTAAAATGTGATTTACTAAGGTTTATGGGGTGAAATAGTATAAAATATTGAGGTAAAATATATATATAAACATTGTTATGATCACATTAACCTTGATTAACGAAATACAAGTTATAAAAAAGTGATAACGAGCAGATTTAAAGTTCAGTCAGAAAGGAAAGCAAAGAGGAAAGTTTGTTATTGGAAAATCGGAGAACTCGACAGTTAAAAAGTGTTTTTAACTATAGTTAACCAGAATAATGACCTTTCTTATATGGCGTTGTCAGGACTATTAATATCTTCCATACTTTATCATATAATTTGATCGCTTTTCTGAACCACATTTGATAAGTTAATGGACGGTAAAATCAAATGTAAATCGATTCTTCATTTTTACAATTCATCAATCATTAAGGCAATTTTAGACGGTATAAATTCAGTAAGGCGTGAAAATGATTTGAGATCATCGATAAGCAAATTTATTTTATTTGTGGAATTGAAGCTTTTCGCTTTTCTGACTGATTCATACATAAATGACATTGAATCTGCAACAACCTCCACACATACGGCGGACAAGCCTGGATGAACATCGTTTTTGCCAACTGAATAGTACCAGTGAAGTACTTAAAGTTTGGATCTGTTACAGAAATTATATAATCGTGAATGCTAATCAATATTCCTCTTCTCGCTAATTATTCTAAGCAGCTATAACATCGCCTCTTAATGGAATACTTCAGTCAATAAAACTTAATGTGACATCCTTTTTGTAAGCTCAAGTTGCAACTGAAAGCTGATATCTAAATCTAATATTTCCGATGACATTAAAGTCACGTTTTCTAAATATTATCGCATGTAATTCTTTAGGAGGATTTTACGGTAAGTGCTTTAACGAATCTGAACTCTGAATCGAAATGATTTAATTGTTATTATTTCACTTTAAAACATGACTTTTTTGTGTTCACTAAAGTTTGTAGATAAATATTTGAGGCAGTGAGTTAAGGTATAGTTCCTTTTCTTGGTTTCTAAACTTTTTAAAACAAACAACGTAAAAGCTTTCTGTTGTGTTTGAAAAGTTACCCACCGATACCTAAATTAGAAAACTCAGTTTCTTGATCACACATTGTAAGCGGTTAACTTGAAGGGAGGATTTTGTAATGACTCAAAGGGTATTTGTGAAGGTATTATCTATTATTAGGCAGGTCTGAGAGTACACATATTTCAAACCTAAACTTAATTGGAAGCAGCAATTATTTTGGAAAGGTCAAACATCCTTTATCCTTTGTGTGGGATTTTGAGGATCGTTCATTTACAATCTATGTGTTTTTTAATCTTCAAGATATTTTTTCCCAGCATTAGTGGATTTGCAACGCGAATTCGTAGTAGATTTCTTTAATAATAAGTCTTTCAAATGTGACAGAAATAAGTCAAGCAAGACACAAATTCGGTGGCATAATAATGCCCTAAAATTTCTCGAACAAGATCATTAAAGATACGGCATTTAAGGCGTGTCTCTACTTAAAATATCACCTTCGAGGACATTAACTATTCTGGAATGCTTTGTTAAGCTGTTGATGGGAGACCAAGAGGAAATCGGTTAAAAGTGGGAATTAAATTTCCTTGTTGAAAATCTAAATTACTTAATAACACTAGTCTTCTCGTGTGTCAAAACTATTATAGAAGCATCGATGGTTCTTGTAAATCACAATTATAATGTTCAACCGACCAAACCAAAGGTTTGAGCCCAGAAATCATAATATATCAATTTAATTGCGGTAAAACTTTTAGAGAGAATGCTTAACACCCTCTGTTATAGTTTCCAGAGAACTGGGAAACTATTTACGGAAGGCATTAAGTTTACACATTAAAACAACCCTTAGGCATCAATTTCAAGTTGTACGTTTCATTTCACCTATCGCAGTTGTTTCAATACAATTTATGACATTTTCAGCTTAATAGCGTACGCTTTCAACTTTCAATTTGCCAAACAAAAAGGCGGAAGATTTATTATTTCAACAGATTGTTGAGACGTATCATAGAAAACTTCCTGAGGGATAAAGCGAACTTGGTTAAGTAAGCATCTTTGCCGGTGACACAAATTTATGCTCCCATAGAATTGCTTTATCATATGAAAGAAGTTCAATGAAAAGATGGAATTTGATGTCAGTTCTTATGAAAATCAAATTAAGTTACCTAAGCTTTCGGCTTCCATAAATTATGCTATGTTCTAGAACTTTGATAAGGTTAGAGTTGCTATATTTGAACCCTTACTGGAGTAAATCTATAACACGTTCACTGCCCAGAACACATAGGCATACCAATTCAAATTTGCCCAGCAAATGTATTTATCATCATATCTCAAATAGGCAAAACCGCCTCTTAGGCGTTCTGGGCAGTGAATGTGTTAAATTTAAGTTTAACCACTTGTGTTCAAGCCAGGGCAATATTTGATTCCCTTGATGCCCCTTAAAGCTTCAATATATTGACATTTTAATAATTTTTTTTTTTAGGAATGCCTTCAAAAGAAAAACGTACCACAGTTCCTGATATGCCTCAGGAATCCTCTCAGTTCGAAGCATTTCCGCCGGATTCTAAAAGCTTTTAATCAAAATTGCCCGACCCAAATCAATCGGTTCCCAGAAAGAAATGTAAACATCAAAGTGCCACTCAGGAAATTAAACGTTTTGGAAATTAATTGCAATTCTCGTGGCAGGAATTCGTATATTAAATAAGCGATAACATGGGGAATTTTTTTATTTCACGTTTTTCTCATTAACCCCGTACTTTTTCGAGATATGACTAAATTTTTCAGGTCAGAAAAGTAAGTTTTAAAAGGGAATAAAACAACTGCCGATTTTTTCTTTCACAAGCTGCAGCACAGAATCCGAAAATATCCACGGAGAGTAGAACCGTCGAAATTATTTAAAAGGTTTAATTTGCCGATGATATTTTAATAAACTTCACCTTGATAAGTCTTTGTTTCCATCAGCCCTTAAAATCCCGCAACAAACTCCTCGTCTTGGGATATCTACCGTTTTAATCAAAAAGGGGATTACGTATCCGATGAGATTTTAGAAATTCATTTATAAGATTAGGGATTCTGGATTTACTGTTCACGAGGATATAAAGATTATTTATTATCTGTAGCGGTTATGTTATTATTAAATGCGATGTCCTTACTTAATTCACTCGTTGCTCTCATATAATAGTTGGTGTTGCTTCAATGAACACCGATCCGAACACAAAAGATCTGAAGATCTATAATGAAATATATAATGTATTATGTGTCTACACACAGCACTGTGGTGTTAAGAGGTTACAGTAAAGCGACAATTTCTGGTTGGCATGTGAAAGTAAAGCCTCTTCAGCTTCATTACCAGCTCCTTTAATTTCATATTATAATAATAAATTAGTATTATTGTTAGTAGTTCGATTTGTGGAAAGTTACCTATACCTATTTTACGTATTATTTAGGTAAAGTAACATTTTAATCCCCATCCGAACTACACTATACAACACACTAACACACTTCATTAGAAGTTTTATAATGCAATGACAGTCCCATCTTATAATTGCCTCAACCATGTATACTATATGTATGTCGTTGCTATTACCTAATTAGAGAATGTTAACAAGTTTCTGAGTGATAGAGTGTTGAAAAATAGTGAATGTCACTTAGAAATGCATCATAAGAGCAAAATTTCTATTTAACATTTATTAATGCTTATTTTTATTTCAGGTTCGACGAATGGTTAAAGCAAGTAAGTATTCTCCCCTCTTCATCGCAGCCAAGTTTACGGGAACCAATTAAAGCAAGTATTCGGCTTAATTGCCATTCATAAAATTAACAGGAGAAGTCTTAGTTGGATTATACGAGGTAATAATATTTAAAGGAAGATGTTAACTAGAGTTGAACAAGTTTTGGAGCGAGAAACAGAAAAACAGAAACAACCACTCCGAGGGCTAAAAATCTCTATCGACATTGAACTGCACTGTTTTTTTTTGGTAACTTGTTAGGGCTTTTATTTTTACAAATTGTAGGATCACGTAGTTAGATTACGACGGTGTTTATATCCTCGTTTGGCTTATGGGATTTCTTGGTTGGTGTTATTTAATTACACTAGTTACGCGCGAATGAGTTCGTTCCTTAAAATTTGGCAGCACTGTAAAGTACGTTTGAACTTTTAGTAACACCGACATATTTCTTCATTGGCAAAAAGAAAAGACTTTGCCTAAGAAATTCTTAAGGAGATGAGAAACTTTTGCGTTGATTTTTTATATGATCTAGAGACAAATTTAATATCTTCATCAAATTTTTAACATAAAAACGTGGTAAAATGATTACAAACGCCCCATGAGGGTGAAAAAAAACAGAATTAAATTTCTCGCCCAGTACATGAGCTACATGAAATCTCTCAATATGTTTTTTCTCTCTCTCTCTTAGCTTATTGCAATAAAAATGATTTTTTTCGGGACCCTTATAACCCACTAACCGCTCTTAAAATTAGAATAATTTTTACGCCAAAATTTTCAACCCCGATATACATCCCTTGCGACGGGCAGCCTTGGGCAACTGTTATATCGAAAGGGTCTCCCCGTGTCTGTGAACAAGGGAGCTACTTCGCCCACACGTGGATCGTGTACTCGTAGTAGTCGAAATTTTAGGGTTTTTTTCAATATACTTATACTAAATCATTCACCATTCAGGAGCATCAAAAGCTCCTATCGGCATGTTTAAAACGCCGTGAGGATCTGGCCATTTTTTGGAAAGCGACCTCGGAGGAGGCCCGTTGAATAGCCCAAGCAACCCTGTTGAAATGACCTTTAATTAAATAATATTTACATGTCAATACCTTCTCTTATTATCACAGTCATCGCAATACCACGTGTATCTTGTCGTGGTAATGAATTTATCTCGTACTCATAATTGAATGATTCACTACTATAAATTCCAGAATAAATTTATTTCTGATGTGTTTCCTTTGTCTAATTTCCCCAAGCAATTAACCCAACAAAACATGAAATGTGTTCATACAAATTGCTTAATTTTTTTGCACCGATCCATTATTTTGCAGTTTGCCCGTGTTAGTGGAAAAATCAATCTAGTATATTAAAAATGCTGTAACTTTGCCTTAAAACGAAGCGTTTTCTCTTAATCTCGAAGGAAACAGCTCTTAATAATGGGTTTTTCTCTTCGTTCTAGAGCTGTATCCTAAACTCTTAAGACCGAAATGAAACTAAAATAAGTCTTTTCTTGGCTTAATGGAGGAATTAGCTCTTCGACGTCACTATTTGCGTTATCCCCAGCTACTTCATACTTTTCTTATTTTACAAGAATGTTCTAGAATAGCATTTCTAGAATTTCAATTTGCAGCTAGTTGTAATATGGCAACTTCAAAGTTTTACACCAAAGTAGTTTTCTAAAAGGAAAAGTGGGCAATAAATGTAAATTATATGTATGGAGTGGTTATTACTGACCTGGAAATGCATAGTCTGCGATTTTGAGAAGAAAGTAAAAAGGAAGGAATGCACAGCCTCAATTTGAATTTAAATTGGAGGAAATTCGAATTGCAGGTGCAAACTGCGGCGTTAATAAGAGCTCTGATTCATAGCATGTCGGGTAAATCTAAACGACTGCTTAGCATTGCATTTGCATCTCTTAGGAGAATTCCATTTGCCTAAGTATCTGATATACTAAAAATAGTTTAATGAAAGAAAATTAAAGATTACACATGACATGCAATTACTCAAAACATGTGAATTTGTGGAACATCTAATAAAGCCATCGCAAAATTTTTCACATAGCAGGAAATTGAAAATATGCGACTTATTGGCAAAATTCAATTGGGAGTAGAATCAATTTCTTGTACGTCTAGAATAGTATATTGTGTTCGGTTGTAAAGACTTTTCTTGAAGTTCATTCGGAGATTTGGGACAACTAAATGAAATAAAGCGCATATTGCGAAGCTAAGACATAAGGAAGTCTTGAGGTTACGAATTACGAATAATTTATTGAAATACACAGCATTACTTATGATCTCTAAATTAGTTAGAATACCCTTGAACTTCCTCTACGATCGATACCTTTCGGTTGAACTAAACTCATGCTGTACATATTATTTATATAAAATATAATTTGTGTAGCATAGCATTATAAAGTTCATTTATGAAGAAATTTATTGTAACGTAATGATTTCTTGAAAGTTAGACTTATCATTAGAGTTTGGTCATTCAGTCTGGAAGTTGAGCCTAAGTGTTCTATTTAATCGAAACTTATATAAAGGAATTTATTATTACAAGACATGCTGCAAGATAGTAATGTTATTGTGTTGCCGTCACACTCAGCCTTCCATCCTTTAACTTTGAGAACGTAATGAAAATTAGCATTTTAGGTGCTCCCTAGTGAATTTGCAAGTCCAGAGTAAGCTATAAGCACTATAAACCACCTTAATAACTTCCATAAAACAAATGATTAAACTAATTAGATAATTAAGAGATCTGAAGGACTGCACGATTAATACATTACACCTAGTGGAAATAATTATGCAAGGAAAAGAGCACACATGGAAGTACTTGGGATAGATGACTTGAATAAAAATATTTATGTGGAGATTTTTAAAACTATTTAAACGTCTATATATTATTTATGAGTTTTTTTTATCCTAAACGTTCAGATATTACTGGTTGACCCAACGCCTTCTTTAAAACTAACATGCTATTTTGAGTCAAATTGCAAAATCTACTCATATAAACGCAAATATTACTTAACAAAACAAAAATGATATTGAGATCGTTTTACTCGTTAAAATGCATCGCAAACGTCCAGGCGTGCTGCAGAGACCGCGCAAAACTTTAAACTTCATGCATCCATCATGTTTTTCCGCTTCTGGGCAGCAATCTTCTGAGCGAACCATCACCTAATGGTAAATAAACAATAGCCGTTTCCAGTCCACGGAGACTGTCGGAAATATTCTTAACCCCTTGTGTGGTTAAAAATGCCTCATCCGACACTTCGAAATTTCTTCATATTGAACAAATGTGATAGACGGATAATCGATAAGGAACATTCGAGCCTTAACGACTAAAAGTGCCGTGCAAGAGCAAAAATTTCCAAAGCATGTTTGCCAGCTTTGGGAGTTTCTCACAGTTTCCTTGTTCGAGAGACTGCCATCTTCAGCTCTACAGATGACCTCCTGAAACGGAGTTTTAATGAGATTTTCGGAAATCTACATGCTTCGAATTTCCTTTCCTACGCCAGACTGTCCCGGCTCCGCTCATCGCCCCCACCTCTTCAGCCCATATTTCGCAGCCCGGACAGAACAAATAATTCAATAAAAAAATATTTTCACTCATTTTTTGAGTCAAGGTCATAGATAATTCACTAATAACCAAACGCTGGTGGCGTTTAGTTATAGTTATGTCAAGTATATTTTCAATGGTAAAACACAATAACGAGAAAAGCACCAGGTTTTCTCATTACTTAAAATTCAAATGTATTTCCAATGGAAATATAGTGGACAAAACCTTTAAAAAAACAATATCAATATTTCCTATTTCAATCCTCTTAGTCCCAGGAGTTTTGCTCTCAATGTAATTTGATCTTTCTGTCCAATTTCTTTCTGTATAGACTCTTCGGAATGACCTTTAGTGAGATTAGTCAATAGAGATTTCCCTTGGCTATTCGGGCTTTGTCCTCGATTTAGGCCATAATTAACTTAGTCAATGGGGTTACACACTCAATAAAAAAAAGACTTGTAAAGCCACCTACGCAACCACTGTTAGATGGCATAAGAATAAGTACAGGCTGTCCGAGATATTTCGAGAAAATACTGTATTAAAATGGACAAGTTTTCTATCCCAAGTGATGGAAAACGTCATATAAATTGTCTTCATCGGTTCGTAAATTCGGAAGCAAAATTTATGAAGCGTAGGCGTACCTCGACTTTCACAAAAATGAATTGAGGTTTGTCCTTAACAATATAGGGAAAACTCAGGCAGAACGTCAAATTAAGGTCACTTTTACAAGTTGTTGCATTATAATGGATATATTGACATGCTGCGCAAAGTCTCGGTTCGTTCAACGAAATTAACAAAAGGTCTGATCGACTAGAGCACCTTGAAGGCCCCTTTCGAGTCTTGAACTCTTATTAGTTGGATTCATCTCTGGTTGATCATAGATAAGCAAGAAATGGCACGTGAATAGCGCCAAGTTAGAGACTGCAGGAAATACTTACAGTGCCACTTTCCACCTTCCTTCGCTAAAATTCGGTAAGTCGTGTAGAACAGCGGGGAACCGTGTAACTATGCCCGATCTTGTGAAGATGAATCATGAATGCACCATAGCAGAAATTTTGCAAAATTCAAAATCTCAGCCGTGTAAATAAGATCAACAGGAAGCTAGGAAACTCTCGAGATAAGTATACTGTGTATGTATCTTTCTATGACCTCAGGTTCTATGAGTGATATTCTGCTGTTGAGCTACGCAACGCATCTGCTATAGTATTATACATTTATTGACCTATTTGTAGTATAGTGGATAAAGTTTACATTAGTGTTGGATCATGCTCACAGTTCTCATTATTATACAGCGAGAAGAAGATAGAGGGCCCCGGTGCTAATTCAACGTCGTTTACATGCCACTTTTCGCTTATCGACTGAAAATGAGCCGAATTGATGGGAGTTAAAAATTCGAAACCAGTCTTCGGGGTGCTCCAGTCGATCACACTTTGATAGAAATGTGATACACCCGTCTTGAAGGCTTTCAAGTTTTCTGTTGATGCCAGACTAAAGTAAGTCTTTCAATCCCGCGGCGAAGTTTACTGCCCGACCGCAGGGAGGTCAGCAAATCGCTAAGGGATTAAAGCCGGATTTACAAACTCGACATTGAATGTGGCTTCGGTGCCAGCTCCGAACATCGACGCTGTATTCGTAGCACAGCTTGACAGTCCAATTTATAAGTTGAGTTTGACATTGTACTTTGGGCTAACTTCGGTTATTCATCTGTGAGGTTTCTAAGTCTTCAGAATTAACGCGATGAAAATGTCTCACTCTTTTTGTTCGCCAAAAAATGTTTATATCTCTTTCTCTTCATTTCTTTCTTCGTCTTCCTTCTGTCTCTCCCTCCTTCTTTCTCTCTAACTATTTGTACGTTTCATTTATGATGCAAATTAGGAGAAAGAAGTGGGTAAATAGAGTAATAAAATAAACAAAATTTAGTTACGACTCTATGATCTATTATATCAAATTATTACCAGACCAGGTACAGTCAATCCGTTTGGTGTTAAAAATAATGAATCAAACATCGATTGAAGAATGAGTATATGTTGGCCTGTGCTTTCATAAATTTTCCCAGGCAAATTAATAATTTACATATATATATATATACAGGGTATTTCAAATTCGACCCTTACCATTGGGATCTCGGAAACTAGAGGAGATACGAAAAAGTTAAGTAAGAAAAACGACTTTTTTGTGGGGCACTTTGAAAAATAGAATATATGAGAATCGAGATTATAACACAATAGAAGAACTTAGAGAAAACATCATTACACAATGTAGAGTAATCAGAAGAAGAAATATTATTAGGGCTGTCACTAATTTAAATAGACGTGTTCGTTTATGTATGCAGGAGGAAGGTCGTCAATCTGAACACTTGTTGTATCATTTAATAATAATTTAGTTTTGTCTCTGCCAGTAGGTTATTTCTAGTATCTTCTTTCATTCTGCTTCCATACTTCATCCTAGATTTTTTAAAAGCACCAAACTCAGCTAAATGTTCGTCCAAAGTTTTAAATAATGTTCTATGCGGCTGTTGTCTTTCCGGATATAACTGAAAATACATTTAAGCTGTTTTCGTACTGTTCCTATCAAATTTGTAATAAAGTCTTAACATATCTCGTTTTTCTTCACTTCGGAAACTCATTTTCATTGGAAATCTGCACACGCTCTAAATTCGTTTGAGAAGTTCTGTCATATAACGCGAACAAAAGAAAGTCTTTCGATGGAGTCAAAGCCAACTATGTAATATTTCTTTTTATTTAAATATTTCGGCTTTTAAAAAAGTAAATTATAAGAAGTTCTATATCAATGAATTCAGAATGAAACGCACTATTTTTTTGTCGAAAAATCCAATATGGCGCCCATAAGAAAAAATAAAGTTGATGATGGTAGCCGAAAGACGAAACGTCAGATCGCAAATTTGAATATGTCATTGTGTAGCTGAGAAAAAGTGACAATGAAAATGTGCTTACGGATTTAACCTTTCTTGTCAAATAACGCTAAAAAAAAATAAAAATGGATTCTCCAATTTTTAGTTTTTCTCGGATATCTCCGGAAGTACTCGGAAAATTAAAATTTTAAAAACGGTATTCGATCAAGCACTAGATTGCGCAACTTTGCCCCCATTTAAACTTTTTCGTATCTCCTCTAGTTTCCGAGATCCCAATGGTGAGGGTCGAATTTGAAATACCCTGTATATATATACACTGCGTGACATAGAAAAGAGAACACCCCGTAAAAATGATTTGATTTAAATAATTTTTGGTATGCATGTTGTTTACGCCAAAACAAATACTTCATTAAAAAGTTGAACAAATTTAATTGTTAAAAACTAAAAAAAATTTAATAATTTGTCGGTCCTCCGCGGTGTCTTATACATTCCTGTACACGTCTAGGCATGGATCTAATGAGGTGATTGATGTCCTCTTGGGGGATCTCATTCCAGGCTAACTGGACAGCATGACACAGCATCGCTAGGGTTTGCGGGGGATGGGGTAAATTATGCAACCTTCTACCTATAATATCCCATACATGTTCGATCGGTGAGAGGTCTGGAGATCGAGGTGGCCAAGGTAGCAAATTGACTGCATTTTGTTGGAAGAAGTCCATAGTCACTCTAGCCACATGTGGTCGTGCATTTTCTTGTTGGAAAACTGGATCAACAAGAGTTTCCAGATAAGGCACAAGATGAGGTTCCAGGACTTCTTGGATGTATCGCTGGGCTGTCATACTGCCTCTGACGAAAACTAAAGGTGACCTGCTACCATATGCAATGGCACCCCAAATCATTACCCCAACAGTCTGATGGACATGCCTCTGTATTGCAAACTGAGGATCCCATCTTTCACCCCGTCTCCTTCGTATTCTTGCCCGACCATCATGCATACCGAAACAGAATCTGGATTCGTCACTAGTCCAATGTATCCGTTCTTGGCACCACTGTAGTCGATTTTGACGATGATTTAAGGTGAGGGGTAACACGAGATAGGGACGGTAGGAAATCAATCCAAAACTTCTTATGCGGCGATAAATGGTTCGTATCCCAATGGGCCTTCCATACTCAGCGAACCACTGATCCGCCATCGTCCTCGACGAGACGAACCTATCTCTTAGGGCCATAATTCGGAGTCGGCGATCTTGGCGTTCTGTAGTTCTTCGAGGTCGTCCAGTACCTGTTCTTCTGCCTGTTTGCCCTTCTTCGAACCATCCCTGACAGCATCTCACTATAGTGTTTACACTACGGTTCAATCTAGTGGCGATTTCCCTAAATGACAGACCAGCCTCTCGTAGACCCACTATTCGACCCCTCTCAAACTCGCTCAATTGATGAAAATTTCGCTCTATTCTGGTTCTAGGCATATCTCTACGCAGTTTCTAAGCACACTACACTCCAATAAATGTTATTTTCCAGTTGTATTCTTGATATTTTATTGCAATTTTTATATTTAAAAAAAACCTAAAATTCCGAATAACTCGTAAATACGTAGATAAATATGAGTGAAATTTTGATCGTTTCTGCTATACATATAAACAAACATGCATACCAAAAATTATTTAAATTAAACCATTTTTACGGGGTGTTCTCTTTTCTATGTCACGCAGTATATATATATATATATATATTTATACAAGTCCTTAATCTGATATTTCTCATGAAGTAAATAATAAATATCATTCATTATTTTCCAGCTGTCATAGCAAAAAACTTTTTTAACATGCAAAAACCTAATTTCATTGTCACTATTTCTAGTTCGATTTATTCAGTATTTAATCGCAATCTCTACATAAACCCAATCGAACTTTGTCATGCGTCAATGACGATTTTTTTTTAGCTTGGAAATACTGACTGTACTAGTATCAACATGGGTATCAGCAGTTGAAGATTGAGAGATTAAATAACGCTAGAACAGAGCCGATAGAGAATTTTGACCTTAACACTCAACGACTCTATGTCGAATGAGAAAGGATTTGCATGTCATGCAAGTAGGCGCAGAGCATCCTGTTCCCACCATAAATTTGATCCGATATACTTATTTGCATTTGCTTCGGTCTTTCTCTATACCCTCTTTCCGTATTCCCTTTGAAATATAGATACACGTGTTTCTAGGTCAGCTGCAATCTGCTTTTATTCAGCTTTTACGTAGCTTAGTGGTGGTGGTGGAATTACCCCACCCTTAACTTAGTGCGGATTTAGAACCGAGAGACGCGATATGTAAAGCTCAATCGTCGGCATAAATTTAACTCCCTTTTGATGGGCAGATGTGGTTTGCAGCTCGCAGGTTTGGGGAATTCTTTATCATTAGCGGGCTCTCAGCTGCTAGACTCATGTTTCATCCTTCCACCTCAAGAACATTAAGGGCTGAGTGAGGATAATGAAAATAAAGTATTTTCTAAAGCCTAATTTATTTTTGCGAGGCTGTAACAAACACATAGCGAGAGGTCTGGTCGGGATTTATGTTTATAGCCCTATTTTGAAGTTGAGGGAAATACTGTTAAGAAAATTAAAACTGCTTTTTTTTTGCAGGACTTGCATACCATCGAGTCAAGTGATTCTAAGTACTTTGTTGAAATAATCTCAGGAAAATTCCTTCGCTTCATAATCAAACTGAAACCCTTTAATGTTTTAGTACGTTCAAGCTGTAACAGATTCTAGCCAGTCTCGAATTACTTTGACTGGCGTTTCTGCCTTGATTAATGCGACACATGCCTTTGACATCACAGGGAAACCTATTTCACTGTCAAGAAGAGTCAGAGAATGTCATCGAATATTTTCTGGAACGCAGAATACTGCATTTACGTACTGTCCACATATTAAAAGGATCTTGTCTTGCATTTGACACTACTCCCGAGAATTAACGAGAATAGCCGTCCTATTAAGGTTATGTACAAATTATCTATGGGATAAGATTTTCCCGTGCATTGCAATATACTCATAAAAGAAAAGACGAGAGTGTCCGCCGTTAAACTATTTTAGTTTTATTTTAATTTTTCTTGTAAGAATTTGAGAAATGAAAAACTGCGGTGGTGAACTGTGCATCGCCACGTTCCCGCACATCCCATTTACTAAAATGATCCGCTCATTATTGTTATTTGCATATATTCTATAGACATACGCCAATCGTTGCAGTCTCATTTCATCAAATTTCTAGCAAAGTTTGCCTGTACCATACATCAAACAAAAAGAGGACCTCGTTTTAAATTGAAAATAAACATTTTGTTGATATTTGCAACCATAAATAATCCATGAACGAGCAAAGTGTTATTTGTACTTCTTTTACAGTTTACGTAAAACGTCCCAGTAAACAATGTAAAATTACAGAACTTTATTAGCGTATTTTAATGGAAGGCATCAAAAGTTGGCGTTATTAGATTTTAGGCCAAACATTTTAATTTATCTTCAACGCAGTTCATCAAGGGGAATAATAAGAAGGTTGAGTGAAAAATAATAAGGGTTATATTAATATTTAACCAATTAGGGCAGAATTGCCGGCTCGGACTTCATTATATGCTTCGTTTATTTTTTCATTCGTCTTTACAAAAAATTCTCGATAAATATCGATGTTTTTCAGGACAGCTTTCAAGCAGCGTTTTCTAAAATCGACAAAAAAAGTCATTTAGATTTCGAAATTATGTAAACACAGTAAATTCTGTCATTAGCAAAAGGTCGCCAAATTACAAACTTTGGATAAGTGTCGCCTTTAACAGGTTTTAAATAGGCTTTAAATATGTATAAGGCATGAATTTCGTATTTTCCATATTTGCATATACGGCTCAAGCCTCTCGTTGGCTATAACGCCCAAACGGTCTGTGTCAGAGCAAAACGGTTTTGGGATTCTTATCATAGTCATGCGCATGAGATTTTCGTCGCACGCTGAATTTAATTGAACATATTAAAGACAACATAAAGTTAACACGCATGTCCATATAGGAGAAATATGAGGCTTAACACGCACAACGGTACCTTTTTCTACTTTTCTCTTTCACGATTATTGATAATATCGTAAATATCACATTACAAAAGTAAATTCGTTAATTTTAATGGAAGTCGTATAAAGCGAGTGGATAATTGAAATTCGTTTCCAACCCTTGACAACTTGAACGATGCGAATCGATTTAAATTCAGCGCTGCCATTAAATGATAACTTAATATGGTTTTACTTCGACAATTTTACGAGTGGTTCGGAAACATCTTTGTGATTTCGCTAGACTTATGAGTTTTCGATTGATTGTCGTATCATTGCCGGCATTAAAAGCAGAGCCTATGGATCAGGTGGCTTGAATATCATATACATCATTCTGATATTGCATTGAATATTACCGTGCTAACGTGTACAGCCTGTGTTTGGATTTAATTGCCGAAGAATGGTTACATCATACGCATAAATACGTCAACATTTCTTCTTCAAAAACAAAAGGTCCAAAATGTATGGTCTTCCCTTTGGGAATTTGGCTTCTCGGTTTGGAAAAGCGACGTAATAACAGAAAATGCATAAAGTGCGGTAATAAATTACCGGTATGACTGGCATGCTGAATTATTCTATATGTCAGAGTCCGATGTGACAAGCACAATAAACAGGGAATTGTGCAGATGTAAAAGTGAAATAAAAAAGGGAAATAAAAGTGAAACTGCTGGTTTCTCATACGGTTGACAAATGATTATCGCCAGGGTCGAGGATGGGAAGAGTGAATTATGTGGATGTGTTGGAACATTTATACAAATTACCTTAATTAAATTTTCGCTCACGTGTATGAGTGAAATTCCTTTCAATGAACAAAAGCTCTGTCAGCTTAAGAGAACATCTATGCTAAAATTTGATGAATGCACCACACGTGCTAGTCAAACTATAACTCTGCTGCACTTTATTTAAATCCTTTATACGTATAGTGTATACTGCTCAAGATTATGTTACAAACCAGGAAGCTTTTACATCTATTTCCTGCCGCTCTCAAACTATCTCTTAAACTAGGATTAATAGCGAGCTTTCAAACTGGCTAAAACTTGAGAAATAACGATAATGGAGGTAATAGAAATGGATGGCGCTGATTAAATTTAAGACGAATTGTTATGGTATAGTATAAATTCTTGGATAATATTGTATTTGGAAGCGACTTTGCATGGCTTTCCCCGTGACTGCAATTAAATTGCAATTATTGAAAATTTATGGGCTTAATCTCATAAAATCCTAACTATTGCAGTGTTATGCGTTCATTTTTTGAATCCCATATGGTTCTAAAGCCTTTGAAAGTCAATATTATACTTTCCGTTTCAACTTTAAGTCTTACACATACGTAGACAATAAATATATCTGGGAGATATACCTAGATCCACCACTTGAAATTCGAGGGCAAGTCATTATATTCTTTTTTTACCATGTGCACAGAACAATGCACGTGACATGAAGGCAAAGTGCAGATTGAGGCTTTATTTTGAAGCCTGTCGTGTTTCGTTGGCTGGAAACTTAAACTAAAATCCACCTGATACCATGCCCAACTGCTCATGATAAATCGGCCATTATGCATTGGACCGCGCTGCTATTAATTCTAGGTGATATTTATGGAACTAATTGCATCTTAAAGTGGTTCGTAGTTTAAAATCTCATCTACGACGTTCTCACAACAGTTTTCGCTCCAGAAAACTCAACCGTTCGGAAAACTAAACTTCCGTGTGCAACAAAGCTGAAATGTAAACGTTCCTTACCTGGGGTCGTAACCACATAAGTTGAACAATCGTTATATGCCTAACCAAGCTTTTGTCGGAGAAAATTGCAATTTTAGCCCTAAGTGAAGCTCATATTTTGAAATAATCTGATATATAGTAGTAATAACGTAATATTTCCGTAACGAATTTATACAATAATTTATCCTTTAAAATATTATCCTTAAGAATAGCCACCAGGGAGAAAATTCACATTGTAGGTTGGGTTCTTTAGGATTAGGGAATTGATTAGGACTAAGGAAGACGTACAAAGAAGTCCTAAGTAGTAAGTAAAATGAAACATTTAAATTTACCGCGTCATTTATAGTTTACTTCTCACGAATGTTTTTTTTTTATTTCTAGGTATACACTTGACTCTATAATTGTTAAACTTGTACACCCTACTGTAGAAGTTCGAACTTTCTTTCGTTATATAAGTTAAATAAGTTACATCACTTTACGACAAGGGAATTAAAGATACTAATAATGGAAATAGAATTTACACCCTTAATTAAATTTTGTCGAACTTAGTTTTCTTTTATCAACTACGATCCGTCCCAAAAAAAAATCAGTGGGATCGCATCTGATGCATGTAGTGCCTTGTTAGCTCCTTGGTAATCATAAAGAACAGCTAATATGAAATTCAAACCGTCTCTGGCATCGCATATAAAGTATTGGTGAGGGGGTGGTATTAGATCAGTATAGTGCATTACACCCACTGAAATGTCAATAATAAAAAAAAAGAAGTGAAACTAGGATAAATATAATAAAGAATGAGATACTTCCAGCATTATACGATTAACCTCACGAACATCTTCGAAAGTTCAACACCCACGTCGAATGAGACCTGTATTATTATATTAGTATCGAAAGGAACGTAGATTCAGGTCGCACCTGGGGTTTACGCCCCCATTTATTTGATATTTTTTTCTTCTAACAACATTTTTTTTTAATATAGTAAATTGCGGAAACAAATTTCAATGCGGGAAACCTAAAACGAAAATATCCAATCATCTACAATCGAGATTATATTTACAAAGCCCATGAAGATTTCGTTATTTCCCTGTAAGTGGCAGAGAAATATATAAAAAGATACAAACCCCACTTTCGCAGGCGTTGTTGGCCCTAACTTCTCGAAAAGCCAATATATCTCCCTCGAGTATAGTTCTTTAGGTGTGAAATCGACTTAAGGAGCTACAAGTAAGTGCTGTTTGCTTCTCAGATTATTACAATTTTTGAAGCAAAAACAGCGCAAATATATTTTGTTTTTAATTTATTTGAGTCTTCAGTCAGTAACTTATCATTAATATTACAGGACTCTTTTAATTAAGCTCCTAGCTTCAGAAAATTAAAAGCTGTGCTGTTAATGGGAACACAGGTAGTAAATAAACCTTAACGATAGTCTTTAGCTGATAGCTTCAGCTATTTACAGTCTTAATTTCTTCAACAACAGTTAGGACAAACATTCTAAAAGTTATCTAGTGACCGGAAAAGCGATTTTCCGGTTGAGACAATCCGTACACACGCAATCAGTGGCATTTTGCGCCTTTTCCTTGCTTTTTTCTAGAAGAAGAGGTAGGAAAGCGCAAATACTGCTTTAAGTGGATATTCCAGTTTCTCTAACTTTGCTTGTAAAATGTTTTAATTCGTTTTTTGCCGCTCTTCTTATGTTGGGGAACAATTCATATTTATTGAAATCTAGTAAAGAACTTCATAGTTTTAGTTAATTTGAGAAAAGTACTTATGTTCGGCCGTTAGCAGTGGGCAAAGTATAGTATTACATTGACATGTAATAAGCATAATCTTCTTTACGATAAGTGCGAAAAAGCACGGATTATTATATTACATAGAAACGAATTTGCGGATTGTGGATTTACGGCACCCTGTAAATCAACATCATTATCGTTACCCGCATTCCCAACATCCATATCCCATTTTAAGCGTCCCTAATTGAATTTCCCAATGTTTGCGGAAAGTCGTGGAACTCATATTAATTCATTTACACAACATCAAACTTATATTACGAAAATTCCCTTGAATATTAAAACTTCCTGACTTAGTTTTCCCTATTTCTCATATTAATAACGTCTTATTAGTAACCATTTTCATTTGTTAATTGAATAAGTTAAGAGTTGTATACCATACAGGGTGTTTTTTTAATATATAGTGCAAATTTAAGGAGTTATTCCTTGTGTCAAATTAAGAAAAAGGTTCGTATTCGTTTGTTTCCGAAGTACAAGTTGTTGATCTTTGCATTTTTCAATACAACTTTTCTGTACTTCGGTATTTTTTCGTATCTCTTGTCATGTTCAAAATTAAATTTAAAATCCGAATTCTTACACCTCTTTGAACGAATTTAATACAAAAAACTACTTATTTGCGTGCTAAACAATACCGATAAATATGCGCAAAAAAGTGACAAAGCCGATAACGAGTCACTACACGATACTAGTGGTACCACAAAGTTTGTAAAAAAAGGGTGTCTGACGTCATACCTAAACAGAAATCAGGCTTCACGGCGGATGACGCCGATGCCACGTTGACTTGGGTCTAATAAGATGTAGGTCTTAAAACTCACGCTGATTTTTTTGGAAAATACCCTCCATTTTGTAAGTAGCCGGAAACGCCTTGAAAGTAGACCGTACCAAAGTTTAATTCTCACAAGGCTTCAAATGGCGTCATATAAAGTACGAATACAAAAGGTCCAAGTAAAATTACTCCTTTTTATTTGATATTCCTTGTAAAACGCTTCTTGCCTCGTAATCGTGAAATTTATATTCCATGCCAGAAGCGCAGTTTTTCGTGATTATGCGCCTCCATTTCCAAGGTTTCCGTTGCAGCTTTATGTTCGCAAATATTGAAACTCCCATTGTGTAATTTGGTCTAAAGTTTTTGTGGTTCAGCTCAAGGTAATCCTCAAATTTTTGCGTGTGTTAAAACGGATTAACTTCGCAGTACCGTCACCTTGGGTTGTCGATCGTAAAATTGGGGTCTGTTGGGTATCATTACCCAATTCCGCTATACAAACACTGCAAAATCTGTAATTCAGTCGACTGGTTCCCAGCAAATCCCAGGGAAGCCCATTTCCAGATGTCTTCAGATTTCCCCGGATATCAAACTAAAAAAGGGGAGTCATCATTTACAGTATAAAATACCTTATTCGGGGACCAGACGGCTAGAGAAGTTTTTACGACTCTCGCGAGCTCAGTTATATTAATTTAATGTCACCACTTTTATCCTTATTTTCCCGATCCGAATTTGGTTTTTAAATATTACGTTATTTGACAAGATCAGACAGTAGCAGGAAAAAATCAACTTTCTTTACTTTACGGTTAGCATAGTCCTATAAAAGAGCCTCGAAATCAGATTTAACGCACCCGTGAAAACGGTACCCTTTTCAAATAAGCATTGACAGCAAAGCAAACCTATTTTAGCCGAAAATGTGATTTACATATTTTCTTTCAGGAAAAGGACGGGAAGCCGTAGAAAATGGAATTTACCAATCATCCAGGCATCACCAACACATACAATAAATAATTCAGTAAGTACATATTACACACGCCTTGACGTATTTCAATTAAAGTAAATGGAGTGTATGAAGAATGCGTATATTTATTGGCTGTATGCAATGTGAGAGTGAGCGGATGTTTTGGTACCTAGAGCTACTTCAAACTCTAGAGGCTTCTGGATGAATTAGTTATCAAAAAATTTTTTATATAATGGCAAAATATGAAAGAACGAAAAGTTTCATTAACCAAATGGATTAATGGCAATTCGCCATAAATAACTGGTCTTGATAAGTAAATTTCGTCCAGAGAAACAAATATTGCCCTCCAACGAATTGAAATGCGTTCCCCATACTCGTACATGCATACGAACTATAAGAGTCTCGTTTGCGCAAAATGCAAAAGGCCAAATGTTCAAATTAGCCAAATTGAAACACGTATTCAGCGATAACTGAACGATGCAATTTTTCTCAAACGCCATTGGTATTTTTAGTCCATATTGAGGTCAGTACCATAATGTGGCTTCAAGTCATTTAATTTCACTTAAATTTCTCAAGTATTGCTTCAATATCCTTCCGACATAAATTTCCTCTAAAATATATTATTGTAATACGTTACATTTCAGAGTCGAAGCAAGTATCAGAATATGCTTTCAGCGCTCCACGAGGCTCCATATATTAGGCTGAATTTAAAGAATATAAAGTCCCGGTTCATGTCTAAATTTTGAGGTAAAAGCGCTTTGTTATTCCAAAAATGCCGTTGGTTGTCTTTATAATTCAACTTATGGTATTGTTTGTGCTTTTAAATGGAATTATTTTTAAGAAGAAAAGTGTCGTTTATAAGCAGGGATGCTTAGTAGTAGTTTGCAGTTCTAAACGAAAGCTTTTAAGAGAGAAACTTTACTTAAAAATCCCAACTTAAATTTAATTTCAAATTTGCTTAGATGGAAGTTTCGGAAAGAAGTCAAAGCCAAAATTTCTTAGTTAATTTCAATGCAGAATGAGGATATTAAATATTCAAGAAATCTTAATAGTGTTTCCTTACTTCAGAATACTTAAATTACTATCTTGTTAAATTTAAACTTAAACTTTAGGAAGCTGAAATACGGTGAAATAATTTTACATATTTGAGATAGCAGGATGCAATCAAGATTATTTCCGGATTGATAAATTTCATTTCTACAAGGTATCTTGGTGTGGCATATATCTTTATTACGGAATTGTGGATAATTCAGAACTTACTGGAAGGAAATGGCAGATCGTGTTTTGAGCTAATGTTGCTCGACTTTGGAATATTGACTGTTAAGCCAACTGCACGAGGTGTCTTTTCAAGGCTTTCCTAAAACTGAATTAGTCGGAATATTCAGGAAAATTAATAGTTTTATAATAATTTAATCTTAATGACCTTTTCAAATTTTTTTATCCGGTTTTTCATAACGTTTTAAAGTGACTGGCATTTTCAGTCACTGTAAATCCGAGCGGGATCAATGAAAACAAAATTATTTGAAATTTCCCAACCGTTTATGAGTGAAATGTAATTTCAGAAAACTAAACACCATTCACGGCTCTCTGAAATTTTTCATTTTGTAAAAGCGTTGCGTTTAAAAAGCGTACTAATTTGAAAGCCCTGTTTTTAGTTTTTCATGAGTTTAGTTTTTCCGGCAATGTATATTTGAGTTGAGGTACTTTCGTTCGTGTACATTCCAAATTAAATCCGGAAATAGCATCAAATGAAACGTACTAACGAAAAAGCTATATTTGATCGCTTTGAACAAATCTGGTGGCCTCAGAGGGGATTAGTGCTGTTTGGATTGTTAATATTTTCTATTACGAGGGTAAATTTTAAGCCCAGAAAGGACGTCATTCGGTCCACAATAATAATTCGAAGTAATTTCAGGTCGAATTAAAAGGGAGAGGATAGAACGAAAAAAAATCAAAGCCCAAAATCAAATCTTTTTATGTATAATTAGTTAGATAATTCTTGTTCTTCATCGGTCTATAGAAAGATATTCCTACAATGCATTGCCACCTGATTTTAATCTTTGTTTATTTTATGTCAAGAAATTTAATTGTTATCCATTTTGTGAGTGTGATTAAAGTATACAGAACATGTATTTTTGGAATGGCTTCTCGTATCTTTTTTTGCACCGAGCTTCTTCCCAGACTCGGCTACAATTACGCTACTTTGGAACAATCTAATAGAGCCATTACTCCTACAGCTAAACAATAACTCAAGAGGAATTTCCTCGAAAGTTAAACTTTTCCAAAATTACGTATTTGCTTAACAATAATTAATTTCGGTCCGTCAAGTGAAGATTTTGGTTCGCAAGGAAAATTAATTTTAAAAGTCACTCGACTTCCAGATTTCAGCTTGCATAATCAATATTATCACCCTCTTTATCCATTTAATCTCGACTATTTAGACAGTAACTTTTTATTGTTGGTCTATATAGTTGCCTCCACTTGATTCAATACGCGTTCAGAACAAAGGAATCCTGCATGGAAATACCATTCCGAATAATAGAAATATTTTGGAAGAGAATGCAGTGATATCAAGGAAATAAGGGGATATGTTCCAATGCAATATGGCATAAATTTTCTGTTTTCAATTTTGGTATTATATCCAATAACAAAGAAACGTAAATATTATCTAATTCATGCCCTTTGCTTAAAGATACATACGTGATAAATGGGTAAATTTTAGAGTCTCTGGCATGGATTTACTTGACCGCAATTTGCGGAGGAAAATTAGCTCAGACTCAATATTGCCAAGCTGAATAACTAACATGAACTTCCATGTTGCGGTTAAGGTCTGTTTGTTTCGGATTATGGAATTAGTATGGGTTTGCGAATTTAAATTTTGAGGTTATCGAGTATCCTGAATTATCTCTTGAATTTTGTAATATTTCTAACACATTTTCTCCGTTCGAGTTCCTGTGAAGACCAACTTTAAATGGAAATTCCCACCTCTGTTTCTGGGCAAATCAACCACTTTAAAATCCCTGATAAACTTGGACACACCTGCAACTTTTCAGTTGACTATTTCGAATTGTAAAACAATATCTGTTCACTTGGATTGAATAAATGTTGAGTCTCTACTTCATTTCGTTTCCTTATTTTAGAGATGAACAACACAATTAATATGGATGCGGAGAATCGAGTGGTGCTGAACGTTGGAGGAATTAGACATGAAACATATAAGGCGACGCTGAAGAAAATTCCAGCAACGAGGCTGTCTCGACTCACCGAAGCCCTGGCCAATTACGATCCGGTTCTTAATGAATATTTTTTTGACAGGCATCCGGGGGTATTTGCACAAGTCTTGAATTATTACAGGTTGGTGTATTTTCACAGCATGTCGATAGGTTAGAAGAGCTTATTTGCCGAGGTAACTCAAAAATAAAATTATTTGTTTTTACCTTTAGGACGGGCAAACTGCATTATCCCTCGGATGTTTGCGGTCCTCTGTTCGAAGAGGAGTTAGAATTTTGGGGCCTTGACGCGAACCAGGTAGAACCATGCTGTTGGATGACGTACACTCAAGTAAGTCCTAGACAATATGATTGTACTCTGAAAACTTGTTGCATATGTGGGTTTCGCAACATCAAATATGCAACAACGCAGCGTAATATTATACGTATCGTATGTAAACTTTGCTTCGCGAATTTTCAAGAGTAATAATATTCCTTACATAGTTATCCATACGTTTAGCTATTTGGTAGTAAACACACATCAATACAGATATAAAACCACCAACAGGTTCAATTTTAATTGGTTGGAACCGGAACGAAATCCGAGATATACATAGATCCCGCGCAAACAACCGTTAAACTTACCTCGAAAATCTATACCGAATCAATCAATCTTCTCAAACAAGGTCTTTATGCTGGTTTTTATTTTATTTTTCGATACAAAAGTTAAATAGATTTTTCCACTAATATATGGGAACTCATCCATTACTATCAACCAGGCAAACAAAACTTCGACAACTTTTACGATCGAGATACGAGATTCTCGCACATGAATCTTGCAATATTAGCCTTAAGGAGAGCCATACAATGTCAATTTCATTTATAATAGTTTAATAAAAAATGTTTTCTTTATTTCAGCACAGGGACACCCAAGAGACTTTAGCTGTCTTAGATAGGTTAGATTTAGATACGGAGAAACCCAGTGATGAAGAAATAGCTAGGAAATTTGGTTTCGAAGATGACTACTTTAAGGGCACGCTGTCGTGGTGGCAGTTAATGAAACCGAAGCTTTGGTCATTGTTTGATGAACCTTACTCGTCCACTGCAGCAAAAGTAAGTAACCCGGCTAAAAATTGCCTCGGTCGACTTCTATTTGGTACTTTTTTCAATACCCTATTAAGCCTGAACTTAATAAGGTGCTTAGAATCAAGTGCATGATTCTAATTAATTAATTTGCTAAGCTACGTTGACGTTTAATAATTAATTTCGAAATAAAATTTGAAGATTAGTTTGGACTTACGTAGGATGAATTTCCTTCGTTTGTAAGGATCATGTTTCAGTTTCAATGATGAATTTATTAACGCAACTTTTTGAGTTAATTAAATTTACATTTCATTCGCTTTCTAAAATGTAAGTTAATAAAGACTACGATACAACATGACGAGGAACAGAAAACTGAAATTCACGTATTACTTTTTAAACTTACAAAACTATGTTGAATCCGGAGATATTAACATTTAAAGTGCCAGGTAAACTGGTTGAATGCCGTGAACTGATTTTAATTTAAAATACTTTCCTAACTTTAAAGGGATGTGATTTAACGCCCATAAATTTTTAGCTTCTAACTTTGAGATAAAAGTGTAGTTTCCTTGAAAGTTTTGAGGGCGAGGTGGTAAAAACCATCGAAAATATAATTTTTTTATCCCGGCTGTAATATTTACATTGGATGATCTAAATTATTCAATAGATATTTATTTGAGAAATTCCAATTTTACTTCTCTTATGAACGTTCGATTGTATTTCAAAAGTAATCGGGTGAATGAAAGGAACTAAACTACCAGTCGAGTTGCATTTTTTCCGAAAGAACTCGAGTATCAGTCTTAAGTTACAAGATATCATGTCATTGCATTTTTCCTTACAGAAAAAGTAAGAGGGCACAATTCTGGTGAACCAGCTGGCCGCTTGATGTGGCCCGTCTCTTTTTTTTTATTCTAAAACAATATTATCTCCTTCCTTATAACCACAAGTGTTATACAACACTTTTAGATGCATCTCGTTTTCCACAATAAATATATTAAATATTAACACTTAACCAGTAAAACTAAATTGTTCACACTAATCCAATCTGCAGGGTTAATCCCTTCATAACTGAATATCAACACGTGACGCTGTCCTTTAATATTTACCATACAAGGTCTTAATCACTTTTCCTCATAGACATTAGACAAATACCCGAAACCGTGAAATGAAACAAGCTGAATCATATTGATTAATACATAGGCTTAAACATGTAATCTTTTAGCAAAATATACATTGGAACTATGAATATTATGTCACTTTTGCGGCTCTGCACAGAAACAGATTAGTTGGAACATGATGTATCGCTTCAATATGGATGGAATCTGGAATGTTCTAATGGCTTCGTACAAATTCCAATAAACGCCAATGAATTGATAAACATTTATTGGTTTCAATACGGTGTAATTTACGACAAATTTGTGTCCGGCAATATTGCAATATTGAATTCATTGTTCGTAAAATTATTATAGCAAGCACTTCTCTATGTAATAATCGTTACAATTTTGAACTAAATTAAAGAAGATCTTTTCATGTGTGATCGATCGATATGGAAGAAGAACGTTATATGTGTGGGATCCTCATTTGCATTCATCTGCATTTTAATTTTCATGAATGCACGTTTTATTTATTTTATCGCAGCATGGTTAGTTGGCGAATGTGAAGCCTTTTTTAAAGAGTTTTTCTTTACATTCAAGTTTTCCTGAAAACGAAAGCGAACGCTCTATTTTTTAACTTCCGCCGAACGATCCGACGTACTGAAGCATTACATTAGATTTAATTTTGGTCATACTCTGAAATGCCGCTACCCATTAGTAAAAAAAGTATTTTTCTTTTTTTTTCAGGTGATAGGAGTCCTTTCGATATTCTTTATTTGCGTATCCATCCTATCGTTTTGTTTAAAAACTCACCCCGATATGAAAGTACCGGTCATCAGTAGGATACTCGTGCGGACGGCGAGTAATACCAGTGATTATGTGCTAGACAAATCGGACACGGACGCTCACATCGCCTTCTTTTATATTGAGTGTATATGCAATGCGTGGTTTACCCTGGAAATTTTAATTAGGTAAGTACTTACCCCTTATTATTGTAGGGCGTTTTCTTGCGCAAAAGTGCATCGAAACCGTATGTTTACATCTTAATTTTCTTGGAGGAAACAAGTTTACGATCAACGGGCGTTGCAACATTTTTACGGCCCGTCGCACTCGGAAATAGGCCGTAAAGTTAGAGTAACGCCCGTCGCTCCTGGCAACGGGCTGTAAAGTAAAAATAATCGCCTGTTAGTTTCTCAACCGCTTTTAATCAATTAACTAAGTATAACATTATTCTACTTGCATGCAAAAGATTTTTAAAATATTACATGCGCGTAAAACGTTGTATATACCACAGGCCGAAAGAAGGATTACGTCCTTGACCGACTGAAAGCCCTCTGCTTTGTCTGGGCTTTTCAGTTCGGCCGAGGGCAAAATCTTCTTCTTTGAGCCCTCTACACGTAAATAATTATTAAAGCGCAACACAGGGTTTTACGTATTAAATTTTAAACCCCAAGATGAGGTCTACTCTGTTGTAGTTAGAGCTATGAAAGTTAACAGCAAAAGTCGAGGCATATATTTTACTTAATAAAAACCGATGTGTGGCCTTAGCAAACATGAATAACACCTGGTTACCTAGGCTTGATAAAGAGGTCAATATGGAACAAATAAAAACTGAACACTAACAAACACCACATAGCATAATTTTTTAAGTGTTTTTACTATAATGCATTGTTATACAGAAGTCTATAACTGGCTTTCCTTGAAAATCCCATAAATATTTTAGTCATCGTCTCTCATATACTCTTCAGACGACCTTTGAGAGGCATCGTGTATATCGATCAAACACACTACATTAACTATACCTATAAAAAAACTTCCTGCCTCGATAAATCTCTATATTATCTGGATCTCGACTCTTACACGCTTTATCATTCCCCACTAATCTTTGTCGACGATCCATAATTAATAAAAAGAGCTAAAAGCGCATAGCTGGAGCAAATTCGAAATATCATTCACTTGATGGATTCCTCAAAGCTCCCCAAGTGTGGTGGTTAACGGGAAAGCAAACTTGAGGGGTCTTGACTGAGTAAATTGCTTCAATATATCCGTGGTAAGCTCGCGAGCATTCTAAATGGAATGTAGGCAGAATCGAACTAATATATGACGAATGGACTACTCGTTCCTGGGCGTGAAATATTCCATGGTTAATTACCAAGGGGCGAATTTATGGAATTGGATCAGGTTTTAATTAACTTTACCAGATAGAGATGGATTAATAGTAATTGTATCCTGGAGTTTGGAGTTAATCATCCATATCATAATTGAGGAAGTTTAATGCTTCGATTGTCACTTTTCCCTTAATGATAAAATTACTGTAGAGGTCCCAAAAGAATTTAATTATTTGTTGTTTTATTGGTCAGAGTGTGTAGCTATCGAGACTATCGAGACTGGTAGATTGATTAGTAGTCGTTCTCAATGGAAAAAACATCTAAAAAGGCGTTTAGAAGAAGAGTTCAATGTTTCTTCATTTTCTACTCCTCATGGAAAAATAGACCAAGTTTAGTCGAGTTTAGTAGCGTAACATCACACTTACATCCATAAACGTTAAAGAATATGATCAGACCTTCCGAAGCCCCCAACTAAATCGGGACCGAACCCAACTGCGACAACAGAAACTAGAGCTTGTCGGATAAACCGATTTTAAACTCCGCATTAGGAACCAGGTTGTTACGTTTTATTTCGATGAGAAAGGATGAAGTCATTAGCTTGTAAAACCAGACACGTGTTGTAAAATAGGGGATAATTTGATTACGTCCAACGTGGGCCACTCTTAACGGCCTTTTCTTTTTAGATTTATTGCAAGTCCCAATAAGTGCGACTTCATCAGGTCCTCAGTAAACATAATCGATTACATAGCAACAGCGAGCTTCTACATCGATTTGATGCTTCGGAGGTTTGCTTCTCACCTGGAAAACGCGGATATAATGGAGTTTTTCTCCATCATCAGGATCATGAGGCTTTTCAAGCTCACACGCCACTCATCTGGATTGAAGATTCTTATTCAGACATTTCGAGCTTCAGCGAAAGAACTCACTTTGCTAGTGTTTTTTCTCGTTTTGGGTTAGTTCGAGAACTTGAATTACACGTGAGAAGAGTTACCTTTTCTTTGTTCTAGGTATTGTAATATTCGCCAGCTTAGTATACTACGCGGAGCGGATACAAACTAATCCCGACAACGATTTCAAGAGCATACCCTTGGGCCTCTGGTGGGCGCTAGTAACCATGACCACAGTCGGCTATGGAGATATGGTGCCTAAAACTTACATTGGGATGTTTGTGGGTGCTCTATGTGCTTTGGCAGGTGTGCTAACGATAGCCCTACCAGTGCCTGTAATTGTATCCAACTTCGCCATGTACTATAGCCACACGCAGGTAAAGCGTCCTTTACCTTTTTAATGAAATTCCAGTTTTGTGCAATTGCAATCCATTAAAGTTGCCATACGTTGTAGGTTTAATTGAATTCCAGGGTTCAAATGAATACCTGCCCTGTTATCAATTAACAAAATTAGTTTGGCTCAATAGTTTATTATTTATTGCGGTAACTTTGCAGTAACAAATTAATTGAATTTTGAATTTAAATAATTTTGCACATTTGCTAAAATTGTTTCGTTTCGTTCAGGCACGAGCAAAATTACCCAAAAAACGGCGAAGAGTGCTTCCAGTGGAGCCCACCAGAGGCCCAAGGATACCGGGACCGGTTGGGTCAGGGGCTGCCCCGGCCCTGGCCAACGCAGCAGGACCGGCGGCAGCCCAGAACAGAAGAGTAAACGCTGTCAAATCTAATCACCCTGCTAGAGATAACCTGTTGGGAGCACCTGTTCCCAAAATGGGTAAGTTTCTCCTTCCGTCTATTTCAGGAAGTGGTGGTAGTGAAGGAAATCTAAGTCCTTAAGTCGGCAAAAACAGGACTTTATATAGGATCTAATTGAATTACTTTTATCGTACTGATTTCTACAACTCGAGCAGCTGGAAATGAGAAATATTATAAGGCCCTGGTAACTATGGTTATGGCCGCAATGACCGATTTATCTTTCTCAACTCAAGTGTTTTCTGAAGCGTGTGAGTCATTTTTATATCCAAATGGGCAGAGTAGGTTAAATTGGATTCGCTGGGATTTCTCCCTTCGTTTGTGCCGAATGTTGGAGGTAACGTTTATAAAGGATTTAGAGAAGTTTAGTTAAAGGGGCAAGTATAATACGAAGGATTAAAGTATTTATGGGTAAAATGCTTCTCACGCGCAGGAAGAGGATTAAATAATTGAAAGCACGATGTTATTTTGAGGGTCATGATTGTACCTAGCTTATGAATATCTAAGTATTTTCACAGGCGTTTAACAGCGAGTTGTCTTTAGGTTATTGAGGTTGCTGCAATGTGCGGTGACTCATCGAACCTAGTTATAGATTTAATGTGGCGATGTGCTGGAAATCCAAATAGAAACACATCAAATATCTGCCTATCTACTTAATACAATTCCATCACTTTCCAGAAAATTAAGGAATCTTTTTTTGCATTTTTGTAGACCTTTTTTGAGACACCCTGTAAGGGATATCGATCTTAATCAACTTTTTATGATTACCTATCGAGAACCATAAGTTAACCGTTCAAACTATCAAAGGTGCATGGAGATTATATCTTTCATAAAAACTTTATGACTATCAAAATTTAGATGCTGATTTCAATAGTATTTACTTTTTCCCGTGTGTATTTAGGTAGGTATTTAAGGTAAAACTGTGTATAATGTTTACTTCGATAAATCTGTTACTTTGACTGCGAAGTAGAAGGCATACGTTGATATATCTAGAATTTTTCATTGAAAGAGCGAAGTTTAAAATTTTTAGAATTTAGATAGAGCATCTAGGTGATCATGTATGATATTATTTAGCGAATTATATGCGCCAGCGTAAATAGGATTTTGAGGGTCGTAAATAATTTTAGTACCTGTGTATGCAAAGCCGGTATTCTATATTTTATAGCGAGAATACATAACTCGTTTTAACTTGAAACTATTCGGTTCTTCGCGAACTCCGGCAACTCTAGCTGTAAAATACCAATTTTGTATGAAATAATGCCCCTTATAAAATTTATAATATAATATAAAATAAAAATAACTGCTATTAATAGTCAGATGCGCCCAAATTGAATTAAACCGTCTACATCACAATTGATGTTCGCTTGAAAAGGAGTATTGATAAAATCATTATTCGCTGTGGGGGTATAACAACCCTATATTGCAAAATACTCTACCTTTGGATACAGGTTTCCTTAGATAAATCTAGCCACTTCCCCTGTGCCGGCTCAATAAAAACCTATTTTCAGATATACAGAGGGATGCTTCGAGCTCTCAGCTAAAGGCTTATCTTAATCGCTCTCTCACTTAACCCCACATTACTCTAGAAGCTCGTAGTTCGATATGCTGCTTTATTCATTCCTTAAAGACCAGGTATTCATGCCCTAAATGCCCGGTTAAAACACAAATGTACATATATACTTTTTGAACCTATTAAAACCATAAACTTTTCAGTATGTCCTGGAATTAAGCTATAATAACCACTATCAATACATATAATGCCGCGTTATCCTATCCTTATTTTCCACATGCAACGATCTATCATAGGCAGAGTTCCGAACTTTCGGGGCTAATTGTATTTTTGACCTAATTTTGCGATGTAACAATAATTAATCACTTAAAAGCGTTTAACATTTTTTCAGGTGACGAACGCAGACAATCGAACTTGCGTTCAAATGGCACACCCTCGAACCCACAGATGAATAACTCGGTTGAATAATACGAGGGGTATAATAAATCATTAATTTACCTTTTGCTGCTCTCTTGGTATTGTCTTGTTTAGTCTAGTAGAAAATAGTGGCGATATGGATTTTCTAATGTGATTGTTAACCTATTGGTCGTCTCCAATGCAAAGCGGCGCTAAAAACTTCAGTATTTTGTATGTTCAAATTCATGTTAGTTAAGATTCAACTTCGACTCAAATTTCATTGCATAAATGGAAGTGACTGGGAATTTTAACGCTAATTTGCATTGGACACATCCAACTTCTCGCATGTTTTTCTTATTGTTCTTTCCCTTCCACATTCACGTTTGGTTGGCATCGTGTTGTTTGAGTAATAGTATTAAAAGGAGTGGCCACTTTGCAAATAAGAATTTTGTGTGTGCATGTATATTCCAAGCATATTAAAAGTCACCCTGACGAACGAATTTTGGAATGATAGACATTACCTATTACAACTAACCTGTACTATAAAGAAACATGAATTATTTGAAGCTTGCACAGTGACGATTGCTGGAATAATCATTGTCAATGCATGGAGGATTACATATTACGTATTACACATTATCGTATATATTATTGAAGCTGTTTCTCTTTTATGAAAAACTTAAAAATGTGGCCATTTTTTCAAGCAGATTAACTGTTAAATCTTACGTCTTAGATGTGCGTCACTTTCGTCGGCTCATCTCTGGCATCTCTGGCAATAAAGATGACGTTTTAAGGGCAAAAATACGTGGTGGCCCTCCTTTAAAAAAATAGGACCAATTCTAGGGGAATGTCGGCTATTGTTTGCTACATCCACTTGTTATAGATCATTTTATAGTACCGAGAACAAAACAATAAATCAACTGACGGTGGCTGCTGCGACACTGTCCAATTTAAAGCATACGACTAATTACTTGATAAATCAAATTTCCATTAGAAAAATCAATTACTGCTGCGAGTAATTCAATTCGATATATCGCTAATCACTTTCGGAGCCTAATGATGAAAATTATCGTTGATTATACATATATCGCGAAATGTATTTCCAATGTCTACATATGATTCTGCATGTGCGGTGCAGCCTCACATGAAAATTTGTCTCGCTAACACGAAAATTGCCATTAAAATACTATTTAATGAAGGTGCGTTGCTCTCGTTTTTCATCTTGATGGTAGAAATGGCCTCGATATATTTCGAAACTATAACTCTCTTTGCCAGAGATAACATCAAATGCATCCTACGATGCATCTCGAAGTAAAACGGCATAGAAACCTATATTTCTTCAGCTGAAGAATTGGTCAGTGGTAGGTATGCAGATTTGGTTCAAGTGAATGTTTTGTGGACTTGCCTGGGGGGATTCTGAGGCAGAGACCATCACATCTACACTTCGTAAACTGAAAGGATCTTTTGTTGTTTTGTCTTCCGATGCGAGTGACGATTGTTCGTGTTATCATAAATCGTCATCATTACCAGACATGTGGGGCAAGAGAGATGGATTTTTAGAACCCAACTAGTTCTCTGAAATTCTCTTTGTTCAAGACTGACCAATTATGCTGGTTATTTATTGAGTTAAGAAATCCAGGGGGAAAACTAAATGTTATTTCTACTTGTCCTTGATCTTATCTTAGGTGAGTCATTCCAGTATAGCACGCTCAACTATGTGCAGTTTGGAATTTATTTTAATGGACGGTTATTTCTGACTGAATGGTATGGAATAAGAATATTGGTCATCGATCGGTTTTGACGTGTTGGATAAGTCGAAAGCGAATGAAATTCATCAAACCTTAAATCCGCGAACGAAACAATTTTCGCAGTTTTCAGCAATCACGAGCAACCAAACAAACTGATAGATACAGCTCTTTCTGCAAGTCGTGGTAGAGAGCCAGGAAAAATAAATAAACAAGAATTGCTTTGAGGTAGTTTCCTTCGTTTTACGAGTTGATTTACTGTTTAATATATTGAAGTGGCTCATTCTATAAATTAAGTGTTAACAGCCGTGAAAGTAGCTAGGAGTTAAACTTAGATAAGAAGCACTAAATACTTAAAGATCGTTTAGTTGCTGACTATAAATTGGGGCAATTTAATTTACGAGGAAGCGCTTCATTTTGCAGAGTTAATTTTTACCGAGCGCCATTAGAAACGAGCTGCCTCGTGACAACACTACTTAATAACTGCGAAACCTCCTTCAGTGATATCTCTATGTTTTAAATATTTGCGTCTCATAAGATATTACTGATTCTTTGCTATTTTCTAGGATTGATAGGGGTAACGGCGTCCCTCAATCCAAACGGCGTTGGTCTCGAATCAAATCCAGCATTTTTAATGGCGAGACCCCAGTGTGAAGCCAAAAACACTGTGACCCCTCAAGACACCAAAGTGATCCTATCGCAGGAGTCTGGCCAGTGCCATACAACCATGGTGAAAAGTTAAGACAGGGAACTACTGAATGAAGCTAATTTTAGATTTTAGTTGATAATCTAAACATCATGCCCACCTAATCTGAATGGCATGTAAGTTTATCGAAAAGAGCTCAGGTTTCATTTCATGGAGACGTTGTAGCACGTTCTAAAAGTTGAGAAACTGTCAAGCAGATATATGGATTTTTTCTATAACGTACTTGCTTATTATATTGCACGTGTATTGCAAGAAAGTGCCAACTAATCCTCCGTCTTTCCCCAATTACAGGTAACATAACAAATAATTTCTAATGGGGGAAAGGCGCCTATTTTTTTCCAGATTTTTTTATGGTGCTGAGTCCATTATCATTTGCAACAGCATAGAGGCTAATTTTCAGGTACATATCAAATCGATCGGTCTTTTGGTTTTCTGCCGAAAGCCATCGGGTATTTGTTAAAATTAAATGAAAAGAAAAGAGGTGCAACGTCTCTAAATGAAGATATCCAATAACTTTGACCACTCTAATGATAACCAGTGTCTTTTAATAATCAAACAGGGTTAACCGTAGCAAAATCCAATAAACACGCTTCTGAGATTGAACACAAAGTTAATAGTCTAAATAAAAATATAATTAGTGAAAATTTATTATCCTCGGCGCGTTTCATGTAAAATGCATTTCATGTTTAAAACATAATCGAACATAGCGTATTTTTGAAAAATAACATGCGAAGTTAAGGGTTTTTGGTTTGTGGCTGACTTGGTTATTCACTCTTCAGGCCTCAGTCTTCGGGATTAGCCCGAAAAGAGAAACGGGTACAGAAATTGCTTTACACAGAGAGAGAGAGAGAGAGAGAGAGAGAGAAACACTCCTTGAGCTAATCCCGAGGACTTCGAAGCCTTGCAGATGAATATCTGAACTTAGCTCGCAACACGACACGAAATCTAATCTGAAAAATATGAATAGATCCGGCTTTTCTGTACGCATATCCGTTTTTGGTTTAGAAGTCCGCATAATCCAGGGAAAATACTTTAACAATGCGTGTATTTTTTTTTAAGAACCAAAACAGTAATTTTCAGTTCCTTCGTTACATGAAACGCTCTATCCAGGAATGAAAGAATGTTGATTTCTGAAACTGGTAAATCGTTGTATGTAGGTGTTATATGCTCATGTTCGTTTCTTAGCGAGATATCTAGTTAGGGAGAAAATAACCGTTACTGCTTTCCGACCAGTGGGTCTAGGAATAAAATCACGAAACATGTTGTGTCGAATAAATATGTTCCTTCGATTTCTTAGCGCCCTTCACCAGAAATCCCATCACTACGAACTTAAAAATGGTAAATACATATCTTTACGCCCTATTTCCCTCAATTTATTTGATATATTTTCTTGAATTGAATGGGGAATCAAGCGGCCAGCGACAACCTATTACTTCATTTCAATTAGGTGAAAGGTGAAAATATATTTTATCGGTATATTGGCAATATTATGGGCATCGTTTATGCCATTTTTGTCTGAATTGTGATGACTCAAACGACGTATTTACAGGGCGTCCAAATAAAAAACTTAACTTGATTGAATTTTTGGAACATAATCGAAGCAAAATTTACTAAACGAACTTAAAAATACTAAGCAAAATTGAGCTCATAATACTTTTGACAATGATTAAACCGAATTTGGGAACTAAAATTCAAATTACTCGGACTACCACGCTACAGACATGAGCGATACAAATCTGACAAAAGTCCCGTTAACGTGAGAATAAGTAATTTCAAGTTACATTTTAGCTATAATTAAAATATTCGCTCACTAGTTTTTAGCTCTTTGTAAATTTCTTAGAATTAAAGTTTATTATGATGCATTGTGTAAAAACGAATCTAAGTATTTTATGATAAAAAATGAGGGTTATTGTGAAAAGTAATGAGTTGTTCCATACTCCCACATATCGAAATATTCGTATTCTTTTAGAATAGTTTTTATATTTTTGTACCATATAATTTCTAACAAAAAGAGCACCAATAATAAAATTAATAATATTTGCTTGTGCTGAATATACATTAAGCAAAAATGTTCTATTATTTTATATTATTTTGCAAATCAAAGCATATGAAATAATATTTAAATTGAAGCCCACGAAGCCGTTACTAATATTTGTGCATTCCATGCGTTTAACTTGTAGAAATCTTCTTCAACTAGTTTTAAAGGGCTTAAACATCAATCGTGAAACATAAAATGAGGTTGGACCAACTGGTAAAATGTAATTTTATTAGTACATTAAATTGTATGTGATATTTAAAATGTAAAAATTCTCGAGGACTTTCACTAAGCTAAGCTTTAACACTTCAAGTGAGTTAGTAATAGGTATTAATTGAGTCATAAAGGTTATAACTAATGCACAAAACTCGTACATAAATAAATTTTTGCTAAGGACAACAATAATAATGATTAATATCTTTGTCTTTGCTTTATCGTCTGTTGTGCCTTTGTACTTGAAAAGGCGCTTTATTTACCAAAAATATTAATAGTTACTATTTAATCTTCATACAGACACAACATGCAATAAAATTGAGAAAATAAATTTTATATTTTCTAGGAATAATTCTAATGGTGAAGCTGTAAGTACTATAAAATTAAGTAGTAACATATCTCTATTGTAACGTATCAGTGCTGTAATATATACTTTTAAATAATTACCACTTAAATTTCGAATCAATATGTAAAATATATCAATACTCTGATATTTTACTTCATAATATACATACATTTTTGGATCCTGATAGAATTAAGATGATTTAGATTAACTTTCTTCGTTCAAGTTTTGTCGCTGTTGTTGATTTAGAATCGTAGATTTCTTTGCTGAAGTTAGTATCAGATCAACTGACATTTTAATAATGTTATTTCAGTAGCTTTATGACAATTTGTTCGCAATCGAAATAATAATATTAAAAACTTCCTGATTTTAGTCTACGGTTTGGTCTGTAGATCTGTTAAAATTAAATAAATTTTCCGTAATACATTGTTCATTTGACTTTTGAACATTTCACTGAACATCGCCAGTACGGATAAAACTAAGGTGGCTTAACTGGATAAATTTCTATAGTATAGGTACTTACCAGCTTCGGAGTCCTATGTCCCGCTTTCATCACTTACCAGCAACCTAGAGCCAAGAGAAAGAAAGAAGTTAATGGATTAAAACTATCAAATGCACTATTCTATAATATCTTTTAATACCGCTAATTTCACCAAGACAATCACAGAAAATGTGTAAAAAGCGATTAAAAACAACGTTTTCACAGGAATTTCTCTAAAAAAGAACATTCTTGTGTTTTAACAAGAAACTCTTTTACAGCAGGGCCTGCAACACATTTCTGGCCCATTGCGCTTCTCGGGATTTGGATCACATGTTATTTCCGGACAATCTACGTAATCTGGATCATTGTCTTCGCATTCAGCACACGTCCCCGGAGGCTGATAACTCATTTTGTTAACTGTATTACCTTCCATTCTGAACCTGGAAGGTTGATATTTGGATTTTTCCATCCATAGCATATCGACAGGTTCCATGAATTCCCAAGGTTGATAAGACATTTTATTTACAGTTTTGTCGCTGATTTTCCCCCAAGATTTTTCAATTGCGTCAGTGGGGTGAATTGGGGCGACTTTGACGCTGTTGAGGTCAGTGGACATGTAAGACATTCTGTTTACCGTTTGATCGCTAAGAGGGCAATCTGAGGTGAAGAGGTTAGTGAAGGGCTTGACCGCTTCAGGTCTGCCAAAGGGCTTCGGCACGAATTCGTGCTTGTGAGTGGTGATGTCTTGCATCGGGCCTTCGTCTATGAGTTTGTGTCCAGAAGGATACACGGGGCATGTGGGGGCTATCTTCACGGGCTTATAAGTCATTCGATTTACGGTATTATCGGAGATCTTCCCATCCCCTACGCTTAAGTGGCTCTCGGGGAATATTTGCTTAGACTTATCAACCTCTACAGGTACGTAGCTCTTTCTATAAATTGTATCATCGGCCATCTTTAACTCTGGAGGCAAGTACTGCCATTCCGGGGCAAAGGATTTTGGTCTGGCAGGCTGAATATACTTACGTTTTTTCTTTAGCTTCGGCGGAAACTGTAGAAGGCACGGGAAACATTCACAAAGGGTCGGAATATAAACATTACAGCGCGAAGGATTAGGTCTATCTGGCTCGGCGTATGTGTTGACATCGCACTGATTCACTACACGTTTAGGTACTGAGTCATCAACAGCAGGTAAAGGAAACAGAGACGGACACGCACATATCTGGGATGGGTACGGTGGATGTGAATACGGAAGACAACTAATGTTGAATTTGAGTGGTTGTCTTCCTGTTCCAGGAAACTGCCCGCAGGACGTCATGCTGGAAACAAAAGGACGAAAATAATTAGGATTTAATTAGGAGCTAATTTAGGAGCGTAAAATATTGACACAAAAATTGAACCAGAATTCGACACGATCGAAATATTGGTTAATGAGCAAACTGTTTGTCAGATTCCGCTTACCTTATCGAGTACTACAAATAGATAAGAGGAGTGTATTTTCAGGGGGTCTTCGGAAGACCAGTGTAAATTCCATTATCGGACACTTCTGTTTACACTTTATAAGTATCAATGAATAAAGCGAGAAATAAATAAATCAATAATTTATAAAAATTATTTTATGTATTGACAAAATGCTATAACACACAAGACCATTTTATAGGCTATAAATTACTTATATTATTGAACGTCAATCTTAAAGGAAATAAATTATAAAAATATTATTGCACAACACAATTTGATTAAGTATATTATAATCCTATATCATACAAATCATTTTTGTGGTATCCTTAAAATATCTAAATATTACTTGAAGCCATGTATGGAAAACCTGCAATTACCATGTCAGAGCAGTGAACACATTTATACTATTCATGAAAATTTTCTCGTCAGATCTTGGCACCTAGATCTAATACAGTCCTGATGGTAAATCTGTCACTTTTCCTCCAACGGCACTACCACTCATAGACGAAAGATCCCTGTTTCTGGACAAAGTACTTCTACTCTCGCCCTGCAGTTGCCCTGAGTACATTCCAGCATTTCCATGACCCCTTTTAATCAAGAATCCAGACCCCGCCATCTTATCTTGTGCTCTAGGAAAATAATACGAAGTATCAGTGAATGGGTCTTTAGATGATGGTAAGAACATAACCGGCTTTTCTTCAGTGTACGACCCGAATTTTGATTTTCCACTGTTGGTTCTGATATAAACGTTTGAAACACTTTTAATTAGGGATGTACTCCTAGCAGAATCGCTTTTTGGCCTTGCTTGGGTGGTTGTGTCTAAACTTTGGTTCGTCATTATTATATCTACCATGGCATCCAAGCCATTGTCTATTCTATCCAAGCTCTTGGACTTCGATTGTCTTCCAACCCTACTCTCCAACTCCTGATTTTGACTTACATTTACAGTGGTACTAAAGAAACATGATCCGCCCCCGTCCAAATGTTTAAAAGATTCAGATCTCTTAATACTCGTCTTAGACACCAAAGTTCTTCTGCCTCTTTTTTCTGGCGTTTTGCTCTTCAATTCTGACACCATCTTGCAGTGGGCCGGAGTCAAAGCAGCATGCTCAGTGGCGCCAAGACACTTTGATGCGCTAAGTAACGAGTCTGATCCATCGGTGCTTGTGTAAGGAGTCTCGTTTTCAAAGAACAGCTCTTTAGGGCAATAGTAGTAGTCTTCAGATGGCACAAATAGATGCATTAAACTTTTAGTTCTGCGTGGTGGCTGCGGATGTAGGTCGGACGGAATGATCTCCCCTTCACTTGCTATAGCGTAGTCATCTGCATCAATGCGGATCTTCAGCTTGCTGGCTATTTGAGCTTCTTCAATCCTTCGCTTTTCTTGTTCAAGTTTTCGCTGTTCCAATTTAGCCAGATCTTCAGTTTCGGCTTCATTGATGATATTCCTCAATTCTTCAATGACTTCGTCTATGGTGGTTTCTTGATCATCTTGACGTGGGTCCGGGACGATTTTAGAGATCTGTCCGTTTTGAGCTGTGTAGCTTTCGTAAATGGAATGTTGCTGGGTTTCACCTTCAGGGGTAAGGCTTCTTTCTGAAGAAGATATGCCTTCATCTTCATTGGGCGTTGAGTCGTCTGTAAAGAAATTAGTAAGCAATTTAAGGCTACTGAAAAAAAAAATCAAAACATACGGTTTTTGGTGTAAGACCCCTTAGAAGATCTGCTAGACTTAAGAGACCGAATTTCCGACTGCAGCTCGGTGCATCTGTCTTTGAGTGTTTTTTCCACGCAGCTCAAGGCACCTTTCTCATCTTGCAAAGACTGAAGTGAAGTCGTTAAAGGCTGAATATAAAATTGATATATCTCATAGCAATCTTACCTTAATTTTTCGTTCCAACGCTCCCACTCTCTCACGAAGAGACGCATTCTCTTTCTTTAAATTATCCATCATAAACTTTAAATTTTCTATATTAATATGCTTCTTCTCCCAGTAAAGAATTTCTTCTTGCAGAAAATCATATCCGCTCAAGTTCCCCACGTTCTACATGTAATAATTAATTTTTAATAGAGGAACACATTAATTTTTTAAATACTTACCTTCTTAATGATACCTAAATCGAGACCTGCTTGATTCAGTTCTGCTTGAATGTAAAGCCTTTTCTGAGAATTCCCAGCGGTGTCCATAAATCTGTTCAGAAACCTGAGTCCGGAACATATGAGCTCCTTTTGACCTCCGGTCGACATCATCATTCCGACGAGAAACCTGAATCTGACAGGTTCTCCGAATCTGAGTCTGAGGGTGGACATTGCTTCCGAAACAGCCGAATGACCTGCGATTGATGGTTCGCAGGCTTTTGCGAGTAGCTGTAGCAGCAATAGTAAAAGTGGCATTAGTTTTGATATGGATGATAATAAAGTCAAATTATTATGGCATTTTTTGAAAGAGCATTCAGGTGAGAACACTTTTTATTTTAATAAGTATTTAGCAATTAAACTCAAATTCGTATAAAAAATTTGTAGCAGCATAGTGGACCCCTAGAATTCTGTTAGCGTTAATTTCTCAAGTTTTACATCTTCAATAAAAAGAGTGATAATTAAACAATTGCTCATTCTCACCTGCAAAGCAATTATCCGGGACTTGTTAACGTTGCTCATTATACACACAGCCACAGTAAATAAACCTGCCGACGACGAGATCAATTTTCTAAGAGACTCTGTATACCTAAAAAGTGTAAAAACGTTAGTACCTGATGTTCATATCACGGTACTCCAAACTAGTATACCTTATGCAGCAATTCAAGAGACACTGGAGGCAAGAAAGCTCATCCAAAAGAGCTCTTCGTTGCAATGAGGGGGGTATTTTTCCAGTGGTACCTGACGAACCCGGTGGGCTATTCACCACCGTGTTGGATTGGCTAAGCTGAATTGCCCTTAAGAGGTCCAGTAGAAGGGTTACTCCATCTAAAGGGTCAGCGACAAATTCCTGCACAAAGCTAAAAAAATGTAATGAAGAAAATTGGAAAAATCCCATGAAACCTACGATGTCTATTAGAGATTAAAATTGCAAATGTATGCCTTCTTAAGTGGCTCAAGTACCATAACACTGGTTTAATTTCATAAAGGTGTCAGCTTACACTATCTTGAGAACCTTGTTAGCATGTAATTTCCATTATTTAAAATTCTGTTAATGAAAGTAAGCATTGAAGTTCAAATTCTAAAGATGATAATTATGCAACCCACGTGCTCTTAGGCATTTGGAGGGTCTCAGTCTTGTATCTCATATTTGTTCTAGTGTGTCCATACTATAAAGTACTACTTTTCAATGGATTTGATGGTATGTTTTGACTTTAGGTACAAACTTAAATTTACTTCACGAGCGTGTTTGCATTCTGTAGAAAAATTCCTATTACTAAATGTATTTTCAATTAAGTTTTTCGGTGCCCTGTGAAGGATTTATGAGTACCATCAATTCATTAGCCGTTAGCATTACGAGGTAGGCCATGAAAACAATTAAGTGTCGCATGCGCGTCATTTTTAGCACGTTTAAACAGGTTCGTAAGTTTGATAATTAGTAACAAAACAAATGAACTGCCGAATTTGACCAATAACTGCGGGCAAAGTAATTTCCGGAAAACGATGAAAGCTGAAGAATTTTTAATGCAGAGATTAGGTTCCCCATACGTATGAAACCAATTTCTGACATAGAGTACATCTTAACAGCTTTATTCTTTTTGTTCAATATAACCATAATTCATCCGCATTATTTACCAGTTCGACACAGTAAATAAATCTCAAGTTCATCAAAACCCCTGATCTATAAAACAGGTAAAACTCACAGCATCACGTTTGTTTATTATTTCTCTAAATAAAAAACATTAGCATGCAACCGTATCTTAAAATACTAGAGGTAGATTGGTACCCTTGCAGTTTTATGACCAGCCATTATACCTTGACCACTGGGTGGTGCATTCTTTAATTACGACATTAAATGTTTACGCTTTATGGTCCGTTTTTTACAATAGCTACCTGGCATGCTATAATAATGCTCAAAAGTTATAAATATCTTACCTTGGAAATGCGAGTTTCAAATCAGTCTTAAGTTTCCCCAAAAGCTCGGACACGGTGCCAAATTGACGTAAAGTCATTTCAGACCCCGATGACGTAAGCATTGGGTTCCGATAGTCTCTAAACGCGTTGCCATGGGTGCGTCCCATTTCCATGTCTGAGGTACTTGAATTGGCATAGAGAGCCATTAGGCCTCCATTCGCAGATTTCTTGCCCCATTTCTTGAGCATTAGAGCGTAATCTTCAGGGTTGTAAATTGGGGGTCGTTGTTTTTCCTGCAGGAAGAAATAAAAATTTGGATACTTTTATTAATAATTATTGATTAGAGTTCTTTAGCCGGGGAAATCAATAAATTATTCATGCATGAAGAATGCGTTAAGGAATGGGGTTAAATGCGGGGAAATGGTCAAATAATAAGCCAGCAAAGAAGAAAGTTTTTTCCATGCAAAACTTAAATTATTACCTTGAATAGGCAAGTGCTATTAAAAGTGAAACTTGCTTTGCATTAAGTTCTTATAAACAGTTTAGTTTATGATTTTTAGAGATAATGTGGGACGAGTTTGGCGGATGTTTACACCTGTAGGAAATTATCTTTAGATTAATGGCGGCATGGCAATAACAGGTGTTTGGGGCTCAGCGATAATTCTTGAGAATGCTTAAAATAGAAAAGTAACAAGTTTAGCTCGTTACTTTTCCGTTTGACGTTACAGTTACAACTTTTTTTTATGAGCCGTTGAGATGAGAACTTGTCCACAGGAAGGGTACTGATATACACGCTTCTTATGCGACCCTCAGACATGTGTCACAAAATGAGTTTTTTAAGCCTTTTTGTGAATTGTTAAAAATTCAGCTAGAAGTAACTAAGCTAACGACTGAAGAAGAGACTCTTCCCAATTAGATTTCTAAATAATAATAATGATTTCTCCCCAAAATTTAATACCATTTACCTTTATCTCATGGTCATAAAGATGCTTTCTGATATTATTTATGGGTTAAGATTCAAATTAATGTAATATAATTTGAATTTCATAGAAATGTGCAAATAATTCCATGGAATATTTCATTCTTCCTTTCAAAATAGAATTCATTTTTGTGGAGAAATTTAACAATCATGTTAAAAACGTAAATAAGTAACAGTACGAATATCGTGAAATAACGTAAAGAATATGACAATTTTTTAAAAAGTACCAGAAGAGACATTGTGGAAGTAATGTGCGTGTATGCTATAATGGAAAATAAATATAATTTTACAGTAAATCATCTGGTGTATATGCATATTTGTGTGGATGTTTTTAACTTTAATGGCCTTAACGGCCGGTATCCGTTAAGGACCGTTTATCATGTCTATTGTGAGGTATGTTAAATGGGAATAATAATACGGTGTAATAAAAAAGTATTAATGTTATAAATATTTCAGTATTGTACGTTCTTGCAGATATTAACATGAAAATCTATAATTTTTACTTCGGCAGCATGTATTGCCACCTTTAAAAAGCAAAATGTAAGAAAGATTTTAATAGATATAGTTATTCAATTCTTGACAGCTGGTTTCCGTTTGTTTACATGTCAAATAAACCATAGGCATTTGTTTTCTCCATAGCCTACATAGACAGAATTATTACTTTTTGCATTTTTCGAGAGTCAAAATGGGGCGTATTTCATTTCTCTGGATTTGCCTTTAAAAATTTCATCGAATGCTTTTTAAAGTTGTACAGGGTGTCAATTTAAAAACTTCCCAACCCTATTATCTTGAAACGAAAGAGATTTTTTTAAATCGCTGAAACACATCAATTTTGTTATCAAAGAGGAACAATTTTTATGTAACCTTTTTAATATAATAAAATTTTATGCGCCTCTTTCAACTCTCTACCCAGCATAACTACCCTCTCAAATATCTTGAATGGCAAATGGTTAAGTGCTAAATCATTTTAAAGGGCCTTTTAGTTTCTACATTTCGGTATCTGATTTGTAACATTCGACTATTGCGTTATCAAGTTAGGCGTCTTTGATCGTTCTAAAATCATTTATTCTATTACTGTTCTGATAGCGTTGAAACTAAGATGTTTTTAATTCAAACATGTCTTATCATTAGGAAATTGTTGTAATAATTCAATTTACTAGCCATCTATTAATTTATTGTTTGTCGAGATGACCATCAAAAGAAAAGATCTATTAATCATTGAGGCAAATGTTTCTCAATGTAATAAATTTCATCGGTTCTCGACAAGAACCATCTACATATGTAGAATATAAATTTTTGTATTGTTTATTTTTATTTACAATTGGGATGCAATTCGATAAATTTTCATATTATCTTGCTTGGATTGTGCTTGGTTGAAGGCGGGTAAAACCGCACGTTTAAAATTCGATTTTATTTGCCATTTCCGGGAATATCGTCTCGTTTGCGTTCGGGTTTCCGAAGCTGCACGATCGCTGAAGAGCATGCTGGGGAAAAGCTCAAACATTGAATCGCAGTAAAAATTTCAATAACTGAAAAAACAAAAGCCATAGGCGGACGTGAGATGGGCAGTGCAGTGCGTGTTATGTCGAAAATAAGTAGTAACTGAAATATCTCTTCTCAATGCCTGCGGAGAGGCAGTTTTTGTTGATAGGGTTTCGAAGGCATCATAATTTCAGAAACTTTATTTGTGGTAAGTAATCGGTGTTTAATCATAATAATCATTGTACCTAATTTAACCTCGCTTAATTTTATTTCCTGTATTGGGGCTGCTTTAAGTAGTTTTTGCCAATGTATATATCTTTTCTTTAGCATATACACACTATATATTATTTCGTTTCGCCTACTGTTCCTATGATTCAACCGATGAGCTGTATGCTCGCAAAAAAGGGTGTAAAGTTATTTGAATATTCAGAGGCCATGGTATCGTTATCATTCTTCTTATGCCTTGTGCCCTTATAAAAATCAGATTGTAGTTGTTTATACGTTGTTGTACCGATATCGATTCTTAGATGATTCAGCTGAGTAGTAGCATGACAAACAAAATTTTCGAAATACGGAACAAATTAAACGAGTTAGCTCGAGAGGAAAATTGTTTGATAATATCATTTTTAGCTTCGGAGATGCAGTATCATTTTGGTCCGCAATTTTTGCGATTTTTTGTAGTCAAAAATTAAAATTGCCTTTCCAAGGCTCCACAACCTCAATGGTGACATCCACTGTCAACATCCAGAAGTTCAAGATTTTAAATTGTAATTTAAGAAAGTAAATTCAATTTTCTTATGTTTCAAGTGTCAACTGTGCGCCTCTTTAGTTTGAACCGAAATTACTTGTCAATTTTGGCTCTTATGGAGTAGCTCTAGTGGTTTCCAAGATTTTTTAAGTGTCGAATACATTCACACTTGTGTTATTAATAAAAATTACGAATTCCGAACAATTCGGTGGAGAAAACGTTGTCCCTACAAGATTGCGACACCATGATTATGGCTATTGTTCATTGAAGAACCAAGTTTATTAGATCGCATGCGTAAATCATTCAGCTCTTCAAATTGTTAAGTTTTAACACAACGAAACAAAATGTTACGGTTGGTATTGGCTTTATCTTTATTAAACAGATACATATGTATACTAATTATAAACACGACGTATGAAATTATAAATTAGTATTGTTCTCGAAAAAAGGAAATGTATTTTTTATCCTGCCGGGGTATGTTTGAGTAATGAAACTACTGCCTTGAATTCATAATTTCTCCCGCATTGTACTAAATCTGGAAACATCGCATGCTATTTCCTGTCGCGTATCGTTTCCAAGACCGATCAGCTGTACCTTTACAAAAGGTAGTACCGATATCATTTCGTATATAATTCACTCGAATGTTAGCACGGCGATGGACAAGATATTCGTAATGCGCGCTACACTAATAATCGGGATAATTGGGTTTTCTTTTGTCCTAAAGATTCGTGATGTACGCCATTAGTACATCTATGACTTAGTGAGTAAAAGTGGATGTTGCTGACGTAATTCTGAGTCACGCTTTTCGTGCTCGGGGGTGAATTCTGATTGTTGTTTCTTGTCATTTCTAGTTAAGTTTTGTCCGGTCAATGAGAACGACGTAATTAGAATTTTAGTTGACAGTTAAAATTATTTGCAATTTTGGCTCTTCTAGAGAATACTCAGGACCATCTTTGGACGCGCCGGAAGAATGATATCGGAACTTGAACTGTTCCGAAGATTTTTAAATTTGTTTTGTGTTTCAGATCTCAACTGTGGACGCCTCTGTTTCAAGTCGAAATTAATTTGAAATTATAACTGCTTTGAAGTTTTTTTTTAGCAATTAATATTGATTTTTTTTGTTTCAGGTTTCAACTATGTACGCCTCTGCTTCGAGTAGAAACTAATTCGAAACTCGAATTGTTTTGGAGATTTTCAAAACTTTTTTCATTAATTAACATTGAATTTCTTTATGCTGCAGATCCCAACTGTGTATTAAGTCTAAAACGTATGTGTGACTTACATTAGAATTGGGGATTTCTAGCATTAAAAACATTAGCTGTTCTCCTTGCGCATCTTCCTTGCTCCTTAGTAAAAAAAATAATTTCAGCTCTTTGCTGAATTGCATATACCATTTTTAAAATTGCTCACAATAACACGCGTATTTTTTCAATAAATTTTTATTGATTTTGAATATTTATTAACATCGACCACTACCACAAGTAAGTAAATAATATTTTCAGTGATTATGCATCCTTTCTTTTGATGATCCCGCCAAATAATAAGTTATTATGTTAATAAATTGATTTGTTAATGTATAATAAAAATGATTCCTCCTTGATAATAAAATTTACACATGAATACCACTCAAAAAATTGCTTTAAGAAAATAAAATTTACTCGTAATTGAAATCTAACACCCTTACCTTGTTGATAACTTCATCCACATAACCAAACCCATCTTTTTTGGGATCTCCATCAGAATTCGTTACCATATTGCTTGCAGAATCGAACAAATCACTGAAAAAAAAACAAAAATATTTGACTTTTTCAAATTGAAAAGAAAACCCTTATTAAATACTAAACTTAATGATATTTCTAATCAACATTATTCCGCAAAATAAATAAGTATAATAAACTTCCATTTAACTGCACATCATTTAAACCATTAATTTTTTACCTTACCTTATTACTATCAAGGGGGTTTAATATTCCAACCAATTTGAGCAAATAACCTGAAATATCTTTTCGCTCTAAGTCTAATCCGAAAATTATTCAAATCACTACATATTTTCTTGCCAGGGCCATAAATCAAGGAACTGAAAACTTCCCTATTTGAAATTCAAATAGCCCTAATTACTGAAAACACCGACAAGATTGTATCATACCAAATTGTCCATTCTTGCCTATTAACAACGAGATAGATTTCTTCTCGTTAAGTCAATCGCAAAAAAATTATACGCTCATATTAGAAAAGAATGGCACGATTATACGGTAGATTTGAAGGTTCCCATAGATCTTAGAAATGGTAATAGATCAGGGAAGAGATTGCTGGAAGAGATTTGAGTCTTACTGGAGGTAGTTAATTGCATTTGATCAAAGCTACTCAGACGTGTTCTTTTTCTGTCCTATTCTAATATTCTGGTCGTAGTTTGAACCACTGAATCGGGCAGCTATAAAATAAATTGGAATGTTACCCGAGGTTAAAGTATAAAATATTCCGAGAAGAGCAAATTAAATTTTGGGTGCCACTTCAACATCCTTACATAATATAACGGAACCAACAATGGGTGTTGTTCCTAGATCATTAGATGTTCAACACTTCAGCTCTCTTTGTTAAATTAATATTTATTTTGAGCAGATAATTATTTAAATAACTCTTGTTTAACTTGAAAAATTCCAGGCATTGACTCCTAGGAACCGACAGTTCAGATGTTATTGACCAGAGCGCCAGTTCTTTATGAACAGGAAAATCAATTTATCATAATCATTTTTTAATTGCTCGAAAATATGTAATTTCGACTACTAGGGAAATGTATCAAATCTATGTTGAGGTTGATGGTTACGCTGAAAGTAAAATAACTTTTAATTATTTGTTGTTTGCTAGATATTGCATAATGTCTACGCTAGCGCCATCTTTAATACATTCCTAACGGTATCAAATAGACAAAAACCATGAGAACTCCATATCTTATGAAAAGCATCGCTCATCTTTTGACGAGCCATTAAACCGAGTTAGATATGTTATTAGAACTAATTAGCAGCAGTCGATTTTAGAAGTGATCGATGCAAATTTTTGATAAGCGATATATCATAGTATAGTCAGGTAGTTTAAACTGGTTCTTATGTGCGACTGAACACGCTCTCTTCATTGGGAATTCGGCTGATGCCTTAATTGGATATCTGACCACAGGAAGTCGAGAAAATTGGTACAGCCCACATATTTTAAATCTCTGTTTTTTTTGCTCAACACCAACACTAACTGGCGAACAAATGATGAAAAACTTGTTCAAAAGCTTTGGTCAAAGGTCCCATTTACACTTCTGACCATAACTCGTGAAACCGTTGGCCGACTGCTGCTCCGATCTGATAGTTTGCTACCGAGGTAGCAAAGAGTCCTGAAGATAAATGCTCTTCAAAGAAGAAGAAACGGTTTTAGCTTATTAGCATATATTAAATGTGTCTCGGTACTCTGTTGGATGGTTATATTAAGAGTTAATCACCAGCTGGCTAGTGACTAGCCGCCGGTACTTCACGTATTCAGCCATTCCTGGGAGAAAGAAATATAGTGGTTTCATGGTAAGTACTTATTGGTTTGATTTTTGTATCCACTTGAACAGATTGTGTGTCGTGAACCTTTAACACCGATTAATTTTCCATTTGATGTTAGTGTATGACCATTGTCAGTTCCGTTGTGTTCCGTCCATGTAGCTTAGATATAATCAGGTATGTGCGACCCACGTTATGTTAGCTTTTTACTTAAAAAAACATTTAGCCCAAGTGATTCGACGTGACATCACTTCTGTTCCAAATCACCATCCGTAGTAGCTTAAACGCTATCGAATCCTGCATCAAGAATGGACCATCCTGTATAAATTAACAGTGGAATTCTCTCATAACGGTCAAAGTAATTCCAATTTTATTATCAGTTGCACAGCTAACATTGTCGTTACTTTATACAGGGAACTACAAATTCGCGGATGAGGACAGGGATCTCGAAAACCGTAAAAGACATAAATGTTCATTTTAATGTTGTAAGGCTAAAGTAACCTGAACTGTAAGCAGTATGTTACGAGCCCGACGAATGTTTAAGGGTTCCAAGTCATTCTCTTGGAATTCAGGAACGTAATAGGTCACGATTGATACAAAAAAGAAAGGAAAAAATCCGCAGAATAATACACTCCTTCGTTTTTATTACCGGTTTAAATAAATATGCAAAAAACTTACTTTATAACGTAATAAATCTCACATCTAATAAGCCACATTTCCTCTATGATTAAGACATAATATTATTTACATAAAGAAGAAGCATACGCTTAACACGAAATCAGCGTTGAAATAATAGTGGGAAATAGCTCATTGGATCGTGCTAATAAATAATTTATTATTATGGTAGTGTTGTTGGCATAATACCTTCTAATTGCATATGAATCTATGTAACAAGAAAAGTTAATTGATGGCTATATTTCAAGTTCAATGCATAGATTTTCATTATTTCCCCTCATTTTAACACTATTGTGGGAATCCAGTATTCAACATCGTCCTCCTCATCATCATCGGATTGTTTTTCAGTTTTCGAAACAACCAAGAGCTGCTTCATATGTGGACAATTAGTGACGAAATGAAATCTTTTATGACTTTTTCGTTTATTTGAGGAAAAACCTAATTAATTAAGCAATTAGTGCAAAACCTAATTAGTCTCAGTTGTGCAACCTTTATATTAAATTTCCAGGCAGAATGAGATTGATGCTTTTTTCTCATTAGTATTTGTATCATCACCCAATTACATGGAGACAATGGCATTTGCGGAATCCGCCGCGTAGGTTGAAGCTCCTGGTTTTTAGAGTAATTTTTCACAATTTTATTAATAAAATAACTATACAAAACAACGCTCAGCATTACAAAAAGTATCGTTAGCTTACAGTAAAACATCTGCTTTCGGTTCATTTAGCCTTATTAAACTGTTAAGAGAAACCAACAATGCTGAAGAAGAGAGTACTGTTTTATATAAAGAGGATGACTTAAATTTCTATTAATACTTAAAACTTTTAAGTTTCCCAATTAAAATAGCCCATGCGTTAATATCTTATTGTAACAATGGACAATAAACACGAGTCATACAGTATGCGTATGGATGCACGCCACAATTTTTTTCCGGTCTTTCGTGGACAGCCTCACGTGACATAAGAATTCTATGGTATCATCAAATGGATTATGAAAGTTAGTCGGCTTCAGATCTGATTTCCCAGTGATTTGTTAGGATCTTTGCAAACGTGTCATAGTGTTATTTATGTCAGATGGAGGCGAGCCGAAACTACTTTTACGCAGCTTCGCTTTGACCTCGAACTTTTGACTCGGCACAAAAAGACCCACTTATACTCCTAGTAATATAATCTACTGTTAGAATCAACAGTAAAATGAATCTAAATATCGATAAGCATGTACGGTTCCTAATGAGTCATATTATAAGGAAGTTCAATAATTAACTTTATCAACACGTGTAGGTGTCAATCATGATGGTTGAATGGGATGGAATTGAAAAACTGTCCAACCACAAACCATCAACAGTACACCAATGACAAACAATACATTACGCCTAGCCGTCTACCAAAGTAACATTTTTTTCTTCAGCCGACAATAACCCAAACAAGGCAGCACCTAACTGAAGTGACAATGAAGTTTATGGTACATTCCCATTTTTAATGGTTATTAATGAGCTTATAGCCTAAAACCATAACCGTAGTAAATTTCCAACTGAATGGTTAATTGCATCCATCGCCTTGAACTTGCCGAGGGCCCCCTTAATTACATAATAATGAATCGAGCTTCAGGTCTTCACATTTCTCATGTGGAATCTTCGAAACAAGAAGGCAAAGAGACAGCCAAGTGCTTCCTGGAACTTCGGTCCTGTTTCAGGTTTAGTGCATAGAGATAAACCAAGGCAAAAAGTGTAATTTTTACTTTATTATTAAGTTAGTTATTACAAGTTTTGAATAATTAACTTAAGAATGTTTTTCTGTTTCCCTGGTGGGTCAGAGAAAAAACTATTTTTAGTGTAAAAAACTACGATTTTAAAAGGTCACAGCTCATTAGCAAATGCTGTTTTATTTAACTCGTGGTGTATCGCGAGATCTCACTTCGCCCACGCTACCGACTCGTTACGTAAAACTATACTTTTCCTAAGCGATTACCTAAATAGCTGCTATTCAAATAGCGATTTTGGCTTCGCCCATCAAAAGCTACAATAAGACCATGCTAAAATCTTAAATAAAATTCCATGTTTACATCCAATATTAGCCGTGCATTCAATATAACTAACCTGTAATAAGCCCAAGTAGCCGCCAAACACCATATCCGAAGAGTTAAAGATTTATTACCCGACTCACGTCCAAACGATGTGCACTTAGCAATATTCCTCAGGCCCATTCTATAAGAACGAATTAACATATCCGCTATGTTATTTCTCGATGCTGCGTATATGGTTACGAAATTGCCTGTTAGATAAGTCAGGCCTCTAATAGGCTCATTTGCCCACGAAGCTACTTGATAACAATATTGATTAAGATAACGTAACGTCCCATAACGTTCTTAAAATCTCGCCTGAACGCAAAAGAGTGTGAATTATTAGCAGTTTAATTATCATGTCCATCCCGTTGTTACTGCAACTCACTGCAAGGGCCACAAAATTTGACATACAAATTGGGCAATTTTAAAGGGGCCCAATGCAGCCGTATCGAAATCAATTTCTGCCATCGATGAAAACACGTTTGTTATTGCAAAAAAGCTGATTTTTACCTCATTCGTGTAGATAATATGACTAGTTTTATTAAACGGCAGCATTAACTTGACGATTGTTACGTTGGGTTCCATATAAACTGCGATATAATCATATATCGATCTACGAGTATATCTCGATAAGTTAGTGTTCTCGTCAGTACACACAAATTAGTCCTGTTGGAGGTCTTGCACTAAACTGAGAAATAATTCTTTCAAGTTAGTTTATTTTATAATTTTTCACGGAAGTTAATGTACATATTGCGTTTATAACTTATAATTCCGCGTTATCGTGCAAATATGCAAAATTTTTAGAAAAGTATTAAGAGGAGATTATTAATAATTAAAGTCAAATAATACGTATTTAATTGCACCTATTCCTTGCATAGCGTTATAGCATACATATATTTCACATGGCTCATTATATCGACATACGAACATTAAGGCCCGCTGTAAAATATACTATAAGAACCACTTAAAATACTAATTCTGATTAATAGCCAAGCCATACAGATGTTGACCCAAAGACGAGAATCTGGCGATTATTCATTTCACCGTTGCAATGGAATATTTACGATGGGGTCTGATGAAAAATCTGTCTATGGTGGATATCAAATTCACTCTAAGGGCCGTAGAGACACTTAACACGGATCACAGTTTTGAGCAAATTCAGACCCGTAACAAAGTTTGTCCGGACTAAAAGTGCTTTCCACATATTTGTCTCTGACAGTGTGTAAATTGTCAAAAGAACGGTACCACTTGATTGTACCGCGTCAGCTGGCCAGCGTACCTCTCTAGTACCTTCGCCTTGTCCGTGAACATGGTTTGTAGTTCGCCATTGGAAGTCAGATTAATACTGAAGAACAAACGATTATTTATTATTCAAAATGAATTTCGCTAAGAATGTTTTAGCCCAAGTTCTTCAACGACCATGGGCTCCGCAAGTCGCCTTCTACCGATCACTCACACAAAGAAGCTTTTTTCTTATGTAAATAAATGCTCAAGAGTGACAACTTAATGTACTTGCACTGCATCACTATAATTTGCCACATCCGCTATTCTAAAGCCTCTTAAGTAAATTAACACATTTCAACTTCAATCTACTTAAGTAATTTTTTATTGGCACCAGAGGCCCATTTTACCGGATAATAGTCAAAACAGCGACGGCAGCTAAAAACCGAGATCGCAAGTGACGATAATGTCATAAGTAATTGATTAGAATTAAGTCAAACGTCATGATGTTGCCACCACTTACACCTCGGACAATTACTGATAATTGCGATTTTAATCTTTTAAAGGAGTTATCTGTAAATTACAATCTGCTCTTTCTGGATTCTTATTATTAAAATTACTTATCAGTTTTTATTCGCCTTCTGGACGATAATCCTTTTTAAGTGCGTATTATATTTAGAAAATCATTAAGGCTTTATAAGTTATGAAGATGGAGTTTTAGACTATAAAATACCCAAGGAAGCTTTGAGCTCGATCAGTAATTATCAAGTAAATTATTCTGTGATGTAAGTATTCTAAGAACGGAATTTCTTCAGTTCGCAATTACAATTTTGCGGTTCGCTCGAGTTGAAACTTTTCAGCAATTGAACGATCTAAATTGGTTATACATGCAGGGCGGGGTGAAGAGGTCTTCGACACTTGATTTATCCACTGAAGATAGCAAAAGATCCTGGCTTCTAATAAAGAGCGCCCGAAGTGCAAGAACCGCATGTCAGCAAGTAAAGAAAATTGACCAACAATAATTGGACATGTCTTGTATAGGTGGATATATCTCCGTATTAGCCGTTCCTTTTACCTACTTTAACTCAACACCGCATAAATTTGACATAAATTTTCATCAAGAGCACAAGTTAAAAACGTTCATCTAATATATGCGCTGGGATATTTTTATTATTAACATCCGACACTAAAGTGGATTTCTAATTTGCAAAATAAACCACAACGCAGAAGGAAATTTACGATCGCACTTTGATAACCAGCCCCGAGATGCAATTAGCTCTTGAAAGTGAAAAAGTAGTTCATGTAAGACGCATATTTCAATTTTTGCATATCATTCTGATATGTGCACGTATAGAAGTATCTCCCATCAATTTGGCTTTTTTTTATCAAGACCTAAGAATTTGCTTTGCCTAAAAGGTAGGTCGAAGATATTATACAGATCCGGCGAGGTACTGGACTTTTTTTTCGTGTAAGTTTTGAAAGCTCAGTTTAATATATGAATGAATTGCTAATTACTTGACTTGAGAAAGTTTTTCATACTAATAAAATTAAAAGATTCAATGTTCAGCAGGTGGAACATTCCGCATTTTGCATGATATGCAATTAAGCATGCACTTAGTAAAGCCTTAGAATATTATATTTCATCTTAAACACAAGGAGCTCGATTACTTATTTTTGTGAAGAAAATTAGACTCGGACCGTAAACGCGTTAATTGGGATATCGAGGGGGATGATTCGAATCGATTTCCTTTGTAACGTAGATCCCATCCCCGGCTCCCAACTAACCCAACTTAACAGTTACATAACGATCTAGTCAATCAAAACAAGATAATCCAGACTGTTTAAGGCGTGAGCGTAGCGAATGCGTTAATAAAGTTGAGATTATTAATGGTTCATTAATGTACGTGTTGATTACAACATTTTTCGGTCGACAACGTTTTTGTTTTAAATTTAATTGTCATTCTACGTCAAAAATTGGAGCCTTCATAAGCAGCAAACACAAATCATGTGTCAAACATAGATGCTCTGATTGGTCAGTCGGTGCAATCGATCGCATCAAACTAATCACAGAGTGTAAAAATTGACGCAGGCGGAGATGTGGATAACGTCCATATTGCAATTAATTCTACGGCGCAAAGAGCCAACTCCGGTTTGTAAAACGGGCCAATACACGTCATCGAGATATTCAGAAGTATAAAAAGAGAACAAGTTAAAAAGATGAGATTTATGGCAGCCAGTCGGAATAAAGTGGCAATAAAGCGAACACACTTCACTGAAGGTGAAGGCTTTATAACTGGATCCTAAGAAGTTGGAAACGTCAAAGGTGATGGCACATTCAGGAGATGTGGTGAATGCATGAAACCAGAATATTTTCCGCAGAAGAAGAAACCGAAGGCAGAGAGGAGTGTGAAAATTCCCCTAAAAGTTGAAAACTACTGTTAAGAAATATAGGCCAGTTGAAAGGAAGAAATAGAACATTTCTTCCATCTTTGAAAATAAGCAGACAGGCTGCGTCTGCCATTCATTCATTTTTTCCCTTTTTACTTAAGATACCTACCCAGAGAGCTTTTAAATTCTCCATAAACAAACTATAACTGCAATTTATTTTACAGCGTCTGATAAAGACTTTAATTGACTCTCCTTATCTATCTCGTCCAGGCGTATTCTTCAGCTCAAACCAACTGTTTTCTTTGGGAATCATATTATATTTTTTATGCTCTCTCAATACTGATTAGATGCTTCCAGTAAGTGGATCACGTACGTGCATAAATTACAAGTATTCCTCCTACTAAACAATGATATCATATGCCATAAATCTGAATGAAAAAGGTAATGAATAATTATCGCTTATAGGTTTTATGAGGTTTTATGATAGTGAGAAAATTAAAATGGAACATGAAGCAGATTTTTTGGATCCCTGCAAACTCAGTTTAGTTTTGTGATGCCCTTCTTTGCCTCAAAGTTTGTTTTACTTGCAACTCAAAATTAGCAAAATTATAAAATAGCAGAAAATTTGTAATTCATTGTCTCTGCAAGTGGGTCAAATTCGCTTTCTCACTACTTCTAACGACAGCTATAAGTGGAAAGTGATGATTCTGTTCTGCGGATCTCGTCTATTTGGATTTAATTAAGATCGTTTTGTTTTCCAAACTAGTTTTTTTATATTGAAGTTTCTATCTATGAGACAAAGAATATATTATACCTGGCTTAAGAGATTCTTAAGAGATTCCTGCATCAGTAAGAATATTTTATATTTCCGCGTGATTGTAAGTAAATAGTTTCCCTAACGACCAAACGGCCATTTACTCCGTACGATGCAAAACTATAGTTTCGAAAGGGAAATCCAAAAAGGCATCCCAACAAAAAGTTCGATAAATAATTTCCTCCTACATTAAATTATGGTAATAGTAACATGCATCCTGCGTCGTGTATTTTAAATCAATAAATCCTGCTATTCATTATGGTAATTATTACTCGAGATTCCACGAACGTAAAGGCGCATTATTTCAAAATTACTCCAACAGACCAAAAAACATCAAAACAAACTATTGGAGAAAACCAGTTCAAACCGCAGAACGATTATTGCAATTTGGGTGAAAAAAACAGGTAATTGTGGTATATCTACATTGGTGTCTGTTTTTTTTGCGAATCAAAGATTGTAAATTGATTGAACTGTTCCACTTTAACAAAGTAATTTGTTTCTGCAAAGATTAATCTCCATTATTAGCTAATTCAATTTACCATCCTTTCCTTAAGCACCATGCCAAAATTAATTAGAAAGTGTCAAAAAAATATAATTAATTATTCACATCTGACATCCCCATTTCCTTATCTGCACCTACAATTTCGCGATATCTCTTAGGATCATATATAACTCCATTTCGTATAGAAATAAGCATGTTAAGACTAGTGTCTTATTATGTGTTAACCAATAAACCCTAGATATGGTTAGGAAGGGGGGATTCTCAAGCAAATAAAGTTAAGAGATATTTCTTGTAATGTAACTGTTAAGACCTGTAACTTATTAGATCGAAGTCGACGTGCCATCCGTAGTGAACCATGATTTTTGTTTACGTATGACGTCAGAAGCCCTTTTTCAGGGACTGAGCTGGTACCACTTGTATCGTGTAAAGCTTCACTGCCGGCTTTGTCACCTTTTTGTTCATATTTATCGATATTTTTAGCACGCAAAGTAGTAGTTTTTATCAATAAGCCTTAGCTGTGGTTAGGAATATTGTTTTTGCACGAAACAGCGTTTCTGAGACTGTGATCTCAAGGTGATCCGATGGTGATTATCCAATCCACAACTGCCTTGGCGGTCACTTTAGGGAGGCGCCACAGTTCGCCCCCTTATTCTCCGGACCAACCATCGATAAAGTGAGAGTTTCCACTTGAACTCATCAAAAAGTGAAATATTCGCCTAGAGGTGTCCCACCCTAGGACGACAATACGTCATTATTGTCGGAACATTTCACTTTAATGCGAATAAAACTGACTTAAATTGCTGTAAATGGGATATCATCAAGGATTTCCGTAAATAAAAGTAGAAACTTAAGATTTTATAGATGCACGCACGTAGAATTTCTGTTCCGCTTAAAAGGTATACTGTAAACTTGACCTTAAAATCGCCGATGTTAGAACTTGTGATTAAGGTTTCAGATTAGATCTTATGTACACACGTAGGTTTAATGTTGTTAAAATTGGTTCGGCTTAATCTTTTTAGATGGTCCGCTACATGAGGCAAAAAAATTTTTATTACATGTAATTCAAAATCCCGCGCAGTATTTTACCAAAAAATTCCAAAATTGTATTTCAGATTATTAAGAACTTGGAAAGCTCATTAAAATTAGTCGCTGGAAGTACCTTTTGCCGCTTACTTTCCATCAAAATCTAAGTTATTACCTACATGTATGTACCATTACTACTAATACGCATATATTGAAAGACCAGTCCATGTACCTATACGTCTGTAATACACCCACACGCCGACTCCGTATATGGACTACCAACTTGTACCATGTTATACATTGGTAATGAGGTAATAAACGATTAGACCAACAATAACTGGAATTGTTTCCGTATAGTTAAACCTGACACTATTCAACGTTTTTAATACATACTGACTGATTTAAACTCGGTACGCCTTGTAGAATTCTATTAAGAAAATAGCCATAAAATGTAATTAAACAATACCAGTCAGTTAACTACTGAGTCACACTTAAATTATCCACGATATGTGCATACCCAGTTCACACCATTTAATGTTAAAAAGGTCATAAGAAATTGATATGCATAAGTAGGAAACTATTCAATTTTTATTAATCGTGGAGATAAAGCTTGCGGCGTTTAATAAAATTCCATTCTAGGTCGTTATACATTGGAAATATCTCCTTTAATGCAATTTTGGAGCTCATCTTGCCTGGAAGTCCATGCCATCTCGTATATATGTACAACAGCTGTGACTTACACCTTTTTAATTAAGTTTTAGGCGGTCCAATTTCGGACAACATTGTGTGACCGATGTGAAGAATTGTGCCAGCATTTACCTGATGCAAGAAAAATACATTACGGCGACTGTTGCCAAAGTGGATTGCACTTGAACCTACTTTAGTTTTTGTTTCTGCCATTTCCAATTGTAGAAATTACCTATCAGAGATCCGCTCAGGCATGACAAAACATGAATTAAAGTGGTTGTCGACTATATTTTATTTTGCGCCACAAGACATAAGTTCAAAAGAGTAGGTCAGCTAAATGGAAAAATCGCAGATCATGCACATGCCATGGAGCAATTTCCACTGTTACGATTGAAAAATTTAATCGCGGAAAAGGAGAAATTAATCATCTGTAACAATTGGGTCGTCTGTAGGCATTATAGTACCAAAAGAATGATTAGTGTTGATGTTCTGTGCTGAATTTAGTGTGCAGGAAGATTAAGCCATCTCTCTAGGTTAATGTTTATGGTTCATAAAGTTAATTGAACATAAATCTGCATTGCTATCTCGCTTACATATGCCAGCTAAAAATGGCTCTACCTGCAATTTATTTCTTAACTTATTAGAATAATGTTCTAATACTGTTAGGAATGAAATTGTGGTAAATTGGCCATGATGCTAACATTTTACCGAGTCTGGGTCTGCAGGTTAGCTGCACTTATGGCGGTGTGCAGTGAGTTAAATGTTACATTCCTATGCAAACACCCAACGTCAAGACAAATTCGGGAAAGTTAAAAACCTCTTTATAAAATTGAAGTCTATTGTTTACCCAGTTATAATAAACGCGTTTGTTATGTTCAGGGCAGGCCGGTTGAATAACAATGCAAGACAATATACCTTGATGTCACATAAATAAGTCCTTTAGGAATTTAACGGTACCGTTGGACAAAGTGTTTCAAAGAACTAAATGACGATCTTTTCCGGCGATTGATATTATGGGCAATGAGAGCCGTCAGTGTATTATGTATTCCTGGGAAAGCTGAATTATGTGAGCAAAAAATATGGTAATCAAATGTGCAATGTGAGAACTGCTGAGTCGAACATCAATCAGAAATGCGAGCCTTTTTTGTCTCCAAAAAACAATAAATAGGCTTCGCAGAAAAACACTTTTGCTGAGATTGTCGCTAGAGATGAAGGCCCATTCATATACAGGAAACAATGCAAACGAAAGAATTCGAAAGGCGGTTGTAACAATAAAAGCCTCAGGTCTTCGGGGTTCCACACTTTATGATTTTGCATTTCCTCACAGGAACTCGAATTTCACTAGGTAGAGCCAATTGGTAATGTCACTCACACGTGTCTAAAGGCCACTTACGAGTCAAATAAAGTATCTCGTCCCATTAAAAATACTACGCAATAATGCTAATTAAAAGATACCATCGTAGCGTTTTATAGAACAATCAAGTCTGTAGAACTAAAGCGACATTTCAAACATGTGAACCGCTTTAGCGCAACAATACGGGGCGTTTTAGATAAAATTCCCCATTATCTTCCATGGAAATAATAAAGCAGTTTTTGCATATTTTAACTATCCAGTCAATTGGGGCCTCATTAGATAATCATAAATCATAATAATTCATAATTATGGAGCGAGGCTCGTTTTTGACAGCGATATGGGAGTAATATTAATTTTCTCTCTTTGCTGGCAACAATGGGCTTATATGGTTCATAAACAAACAACTGTTATTTAACACGATTGCAGAGTGTGAAACTAGTCTGGTCTCTCACATGTGAGCACGTACAAAAGGAAACTACTCGTAATGCAGTGGAGAGTTTATAATTTCATGGTACTGCTTTTCGGTACATTCTTCCATAAAACTAAAAGCGATGAAGAATCCTTCAATATCATCACATTCGCAGTTAAATGTACAGTTTCGCGTACCTTTTTAAGGCAAGTCGATCGATCTTTATACGAGTTCACTCTCGAAGCAAGAAGATTGACAATTCTGAAAGCAGTGGCTCATTACAGGAAGCAGGGGTCATGGTACCTTTATTGCGTTGTCGGTGATGTGACCCGATACCATCCTGTTGGTACTGAAATGGTGGACGTTGAGTTATGTTTTGGTGCGCAAGATGAGATCTGGAGAAAAAGAATGGAGGGATTTTGATGGTGCCTTCAGAGCAATGAACTTCGCTAAAAGAATTTTTAATGCTTATTGTATTTCCTGTATATCGTAAACTAGAGTCAGAGGCGTTATAACTTCCATTATTTTCTTTTGTTATATGCTGTAATTTGTAATTGCCCCAGCAATACTATCCGCTTTTGCGATAATGTATTGCGGGTATAAATAACGTATCCATTAGGAGATGTCGTAAAATGTGTGCACCAAGACACTGAAGGAGAAGGCTAAAAAAATATCAGGTCAGGCATTTTCAGCCTATGAATATTCGTGTCGTTTCAAATTCCTTTCGAATGTGGACCAGAGTCCTTGCAACTGGACCACACACATGCAAGGCAAGCTCACCAGCAGCTTGCCAAGAATGCAATGGAGGAGCATTATGAATGCAGCTTACGAATACTCTCGCGAAGAAATATTATACCTCGTAGTGACGAAATTATTTCAGACAAACGATGCCGAAAAAGCTAGAAAATGTGCCGTGCAATAGTGAGATAAATGTAGAAATAAGAGAAGCTGCCTTTCGCAACTCGGAAACCATTAGTCGTAAAGTTGCGGGAAAGAGGACATAAACTAAATTTGACGTGAAGGATAGTTTGCAAATGTTTTCCAACAACCTTTACTTCCTAGGTAAAAAGAAAATTGGAAAATTTCATCGAGTTCACTTTACTCCGATTCTCAAACTGTTCTCGAGATATGTTATTTAGTTTGCTACATCCTCAATTTCAACCGATTTATTATGGGTGTCAAGTTAGAGAGATATTTGTTAACTATTCAAAATAAAACCCGTTAATGTCCCCATTAATTAAATATTACTAAACTATCAAAAATAATATAGGGAACAATAACAATTGTTGGCAAAACCTCATAATGAAGAATGAATCACTGTGTTACTCACGAGTGAGGCTTGGTCTGGATTTCGACCTGATACCTGAAGGCAACTCGTTTAACGTGAAACAAGGCGGTACACGTTGATTCAGAGACAACAACGTAACTCTTATTAATTAGCCACCAGAATCACCCGACTTGAATCCCATAGAGCACGTATGGAACATGCTATAAAAGCAACTCAATCCGCTCATGGCGCGTGTTCATGGCAATTTGGCTCTTCAGAATATCTTTAGGGAGCAGTGATGACTTGTGCCATAAGATGCTATATATAGAGTGATTTTGAATGTGCCACGACGTTATGTGCTGTTATTAGTCCTCGTGGTGGTAACACGAGATATTGAAGAGATTTTACGTGAATTTATTGTGAATTAATGACTTTATATAAAGACTATAGCCAAAAGTGTGCTTGTTCTTTATATTCTTTTGAGCAGTATATTGAGTATCATCAGATTTATATACCCGCAAGATGATTCATTTCCTTGAATTGAGAAAGTTAATTTCTTCTCTAGTTGTGACTACATCTCTTCAGCTTGCCTCAAGTAGTGCTCCCAATTTAGATGCATATTCGTACATAATAAAAATATACACTAAATCGGGAGTATTTTTATTAGAAGTTTGATTAAATCGATATTCCATAGAGTATGTGTAGTATTAGGTATGTAACCTAGATTTTCGCAGTTCACCTTCTTAATAAATCCCACACTGTAAGTTGACCCAACGTTATGTAACCCAGTGAACCAAATAATTTTGGATTGTAATTCCATAATCATTATTTATATGTACTTACATATTTCAAATAACCATCAGTGGAGCGTGTCTTAAATGTGGGATACATTGGGTGAGGAACGATAATTCATGAAGTATTAGTTTTGCGATTATTAAGGAGATTTCTAATTCCACTGGAAAAAAATCTCGTTATGACAAAGATAGATGTAAACCATTTTTCTGTTACTGTGATGGAGAAATCAGGCACTTAGAAGCAGTGTGGAATGATGATTTTCTTCTAAGATTAGACGTAAATCTGGGGTAAGTCCGAGTAGTCGTTTTTTTCTCATTTTCAGTACGTGAACTTATTTACAAATTTATGTAGACTACCGTATTATTTTTTAGAACAGATGAATTTTAAAAAATTATAAATTTTTCATAATGTTTAATGTCCCTTCTCATTTTCAAAATGCTTCATTTTCCTTCGCTTTCCCATAATCCTCTTATAATATACTATTTCCATCGACTGTCTGAATGGATATTATGTCTGAACAAAATGGTTTACCAGGTAGCCACTGGCTGGTACAGTTAACTTTAATAATAGCTCATCAAAGTTAATTCATGTGAAAAATGGTTGGCTGCATGCCACGAAAGAAAATAATAAGTAATATGTTCATAACATTACTTTGAAATTTTGTCGTTATGGGGTAATTTTTCTGATTAGGTATTAAGCAATATCATGAATTAAGTTACTGCTGAGATTACCGTTTGAAATAAATGGTAGATGCATAATAGAAAGCAGCGTTATCGCTTCATTTTGAACTACTTTGTGGATTATAGATTAATTTTATCCAAAACAAACCGCCAAAGTGTCCATAAAATTAAACGGACAACTAATAGCAGTTTACCGTTGCCAAGATCAGCATATTTTGAATTTCATATTTCCGTTATTTAAAAAATGCTATATCCACGTAAATAAATTACCTATTTATACCATGCCTTTATTATTTATGGCTCAAATAGAATGGAAAATTAGATTCTGCATTATCAAAAGGTAACTTTTTGTAGTGGGAAACATACAGCTAAAGAATTGATTAGTTTTACAGCAAAACGGAATGTATTTAAAGAATGCACCTTTGTTCGATTTTTACACGACAAAAGAGGGCGAAGTCCTGCTTGTCTGAGGTACTTAGCTACTTATGTATCTGTTCAGCAGGCATACAGTTGAAAATTTTATTTTTGTTAGGAAGTGAGCATTTTTTCTGCTGTTATTATTGCGCATAAAGTGAGTAGGGCCCGACTATCATAATCTCCAAACTCACTTTAACAATCTACCCCAACAAATATGATTTTTCTACCCAATTTGTGGGTGTGAAATTTCCAAAGCGAATAAACAATCTCGTTAAAACCATAAACCTAAATTAAAGAACATTTACAGGATTTTTCCAATTTACACTTTTTGTTTCATTAGTTGCTAATTCTTAAGCAAATGTAATTTTAAAAAAATTTCTTGCGATGTATAATAACTATTAAGACCTGTGTCTTATCAGATCGAAGTCAACGTGCCATTCACAGCGAACCGTGATTTTTGTTTACGTATGACGTCAGAAGCCCTTTTTAGAGACTGAGCTGGTGAGTTGTATCATCTAATGCTTCCCTGCCGGCTTTGTCATCTTTTCACTCGTATTTATCGATATTTTAACACACAAATTTTTGTCGATAAACCTTAGGTATGGTCAGGGAGGTTGTTTTTGTATGAAACAACGTCTCTGCAACAACGAACTCAAAGTGGCCCCAATCCGGTTATTCATTTCATAATTATCCTGGCAGCAACTGTGCGGAAGCGCCTCCCTTTGGCCCTATGAGAAGGATCGTAAGCACTTTTGGCCCGTTACGCCGGATCAACCATTAACAGAAGCGATTTATGTATACAATTTAACCATTGATTAAGAACATCATTTCTAACAAAAAAGTTCCTTACAATAGGGGTCGATAACCTAATAGCTTTTTCCAAAAAAAAAAAATGTTAAAGTGGGTAACCGACAAGCTATGAAAAGCTTTAAAATTTGAATAGATTGTTGAAAAGCGAATTTGACAGATGTTGATTGTTTGACGTTCAACAAAAAGAGTTCAAAGTACTCAACAATAACATTGCTAAAAGCAATTTAATTAATAACTAATAATATCAGGTAAACTTAAGTGGCAACGCCACACTGAACGTGACCGAGAAAAAAGAATTTACTTGTGTTATGATTATTTTTTGCAATTCTTTAATACCCGATTGCTGATAAAACCTGACCTTTTATTAGTACGTGAATTTATTTCAACTTATTTAGAGTACCTATATACTTGAAAATGTTTCTTTTACGCAAATATTATGACATGCTTCTAATCCATGGAGAGGCATTACAAAATTGCAAAGAAATTAGGCGCATTTACGTTAATCGTTATCCAGAAAGAAAACTTCCAGCTCGACAAACATTTGTGCAAGTTTCCTACAGGCTTCTGGATACAGGTCGACTGCGAGAAGTCGGCCCTGAAGCCGAGAACTAATTTTAAACCTTCTTGAATAGGATCCGACAAGGATTGCCCGGAATAGAGTATGAATAGACTCAAATAGTGAACATTTCGAACATTTACTGTAGAAAAAGCAATAATAAATTTGTGTCTTTGATTGTGATGTGAGCAGTGTAAAATGTATAGCGTAACATGTTATGCTAGTTAGAGATGACTATAATCATTTAAAGGTAAATGGCGTTTGAAAATGATAAAATAATAATCACATGTTTAAATGTTATAAATTTAGTACATTTTGTTGATTATGTATTGTAAAACCCATTGGACCCAAAAAACCCATGTTTTTTTGCTCCAAATGATGTCCTTAATCATTGATTAAATTTACGAAAATTACTTCCCTAACACCCTGTATAGAAATGTTTGTGAATAAACTGATCAGTCGCATATAGAAAGTTTTAAATAATCCTCAGGTTACAGGAAAAAACCGCAATGAAAATTACTATAAATAAATCGCACAAACGCAATGTTACGGTTTGGCCACTCTTCTTTGCGTAACACTTTATGAGGCGAAGAATAAATCGAAAGAGCCAAGAAACTTTTGATGTGATATTAGTAGGATCGTTGTTTTTATATCCACACTTAGCAAAGGTACTCAAGGACACTATGTATCAAACATTCATCTTAAGTGACACACCGCAGACAAACCCTTATTAAATATTCACCACGTTAAAGCCAAATTTATTTATTGACACGTCCATCCTGATGAGAATATTGAGTATAAGTCGTTTACATCCACATTCAGACCATAAAATAATATTTTTTTGCGACAATCAACAGCCAAACAAATATTTGTTTAAGATATTATACCTTCAGCCAAATTTACCTTCGTATGAGACTAATTTGGTTTCTATTCACACAACTTCAAATATTCACATGTGTTCGTATAGAAAAACTTCGTTACCGCTACTTTTGCCCACTGCTCCTATCGACATATCAATTCTATTGTCATTCAGACACGTTTTTACAGCTCTTTGCTTGGGTAAATCCGAAACTTTCAGTTCACATACGTAAAACATTTTAGATCTACAGATTAGAATTATTATGTCGAGAATGTTTCATTTGCCTATTCCAGCTCGGTTTTTGGTTTTTAGGAATATTTCCGGTGAAGTGAAAATGATCCGTTACGGCCAAGATCGGAAAGGTTCTCGGCACCTTCGTTTTGGAAAAATTCCAGATAGGACCATTTTGGATTTTCTTCAAAGGTATTAGGGGTTTTATTTAATTTAAAAATTACGTGATTTGGGGCTACGATAAATTTATTTTTTAATGAGTATAAATTATATATTTATAATTAATAATAAATATTTAGGTTTCAATTAGTTAATTGAACCCCAGTCTCGGATTTTTTTTAGACAAATGAAATTTTGGGCCTTTTGTAGGAATAATTATTAAAAAAAGACATAATCAAAATTCAAAACGTAGCAATTTATGGAAATAGCAACAGACATGCAAAATCATGATCAAAGGTAAACTTTCTCCAGTGTTCAAAATTCTCCAATTAGGAGCCCTGAAATCGTCATTCAACCAAATTTTTACCATCAATTGCGTGATTCTACCACCATCTACTTCAGCGATGTTGATAAGTCCCATAAAATGAACAATCAAAGATTCTCAATTTTAAGATTCAAATCAGCATATGTCTCGATACCATCTATGACGTCAACGTTTCTTAAGAGCGAGAACTGCGAAAATTGTACTGCAATAAGATGTACATAATCCACGTACGGTACTAAAATTGCTCACAATCAGGAAGCAATAATTCGATCGAACTCATCAAGTAAACCAGATGCCTAAACGTAATAAGCAAATCGATTATTTGATCCATCAACCTGCATTGCTAATGTTTGCAGACCCATACAAATCTGAAAGCTGATGATGATATAACTTATAACATGTTATGCATTTATCCGAAGATGATCCTCGACATTCCAGGCATTAATAGAAACTCCTCAGTTATAGTTTTTTTTCCGTCAAGCATTGTTAACGAAGTGTCCATAAAGAGCATTCTTGCATTCGGCTTGAGCGGTTATTTAAATTTAGGTTAAGATACCACTTGACTAGCGAGCATTTTCATGCTAAAAAGTGTCTACTACTTTACTTTCCAAAAAAAACTCATTGACACGTACCTTTTCTCAATATTGAGGATCATAGTCCTTATTCGACTGGCAGTACAAAATCGCTCCTCTGAAGTCACAACACTAAACAAGCGCAATTCGTTGGCATCGCGTAACTTGCGGTGTGAATGCGGCCGTAGGTCTCACTTCTGATCATGAAGAAGATTCAGAAGCAACTGACGGAAGAAATGGAAGAATGAAGAATTCAATCTTCCTGCGCGGTTCTGCTGACCGTCAGCGGCAGACCAGCAATGGACTTTTAAATTTAGAGAGTGCTTTTAGTCAGATCAATTGCAGAACAAATCATTTCGGATGTGTTTTGACATGGTTTTGTTGCAAGGAGTTAAGTAAAGTGACTAAACGATTTCAGATGTATGAACGAGTTTGGTTTGAATGGGTCGATTGTGCAAGTTACCGATATCAAGATTTAAAGATATGATTTTGTATTATGAATCCAATTCGTCCGCTCTCCAAATGTAATTTGATACGTTTTCGATATATGGAACGTTTTCAAAAAATCTTCCATTTGGGAATGGCGCCCTATAATAGCAGTTTTTCAGTTCTGATAATAAATTTGCTTTTTGTAATGAGGCACCCTATATATTATTAAGTCCTTCGGAAGGTCTTTTAGCTTATTCTAACGATATGAGGTTTGACATATTTAAAAATGATGAAAAAGCTAAACATGGCTAATGAATGGAGGATGGAACGCAGCGTTAGAACTCCGAATCACGTGGCCATTTTTTTTAATGCACAAACTGTCATTTTGTGACATTTACGTGGGTTTGTCAAAGCGACATTTGTATTCGATTATAAGTGTGTTGACTTATGCCAAAGTTCAAATAGTTTTTGTCAAGAAAACGGCAGCGAGGGAGATAGCCCTGCGTTTATTCAAGCACGTACCACCGCCTCAATGCAATATTAAGAAAGATAAATCAGGATTGATCGAACCACTCGAAGAGACATAGTTTTCTTCATTCCTTCCTAACAAAGCAACGTCCAGCTATCTACCTTCAGAAAAATTAGTACCTAATAAAATCCAATAATTAGTAGCTGAACAATCAATCCACTAATGGTCATTTCATTACGAGTGTCTACAATAAAAATATCTGGGCGTAGAACTGACTACCGACTAACAAGCTTTTTACCTGAAACTACAAGCAAGAGATTTCCCCTAACCTGAACTAACCAGAAACGGAAAACTGAAAACGATCTTTCTAATGAGCTATCTTTCCCGGGAAAAGATAAATTGCGTGGACTCTTTAGATACACTTCGCATCAGATTTACGAAGTAGTTATTTCCCTCGAAGAAGTCGAAGAAAACAGGAACTGGTTCCGTAATTAGTGCATAATTGTTCAAATAGTTTACTGACCACCATGGTTGAGGAAACACACCAAGGTTCAAGGATTTCGTTTCACAAGAAGCGTGAAGCGCAATTATAGGGAGACGTTTGTTCTTATGGCGTGCGTGTGTCTAACTTAAACGAACAGGACAGGGAAGCAAAGGGGAAGTCAATTTTGTGTCGAAATCAATTGAGTGCCGTGGTGTAATTAAGTTAAGGCATGACGCCAAACTTAACTTTAACAACATAGACCCATTGATCCGAACGTCCATTTCAAACCTCAAAATCGATACACACTGCACTGTACAAATGTCTTAGATCTTTAAGAAAAGTTTCCCAGCAATAAATTAACTTCATGCCTCAGTCTTATATGCTGATGAATTTTCCAAAGCTGCATTAAACATGATATGTCCTGCCCTAAGAGATCTTGCTATTCTGGTTAATTAACGCAAGTGCTAAACAGATTAGACTAAAATATAAGAGGCGTATTCATTATGAATTACAATTATTTTCTGATATTCTCGTTTTTCAGATTGATGTAATCCGGTGGTTCTCCTGAGAGGAAATGACGAAAGTAGCCAAGAATTATGCATTTGTAATAAATACTTCTCTTGAATAGTAACGACCGACGGCTAATGCAGATGCATATACAGTGTGTTTCTTAGCGCGTTGCATAACATTTTAGGCGTTAAATTTTTAATCCTGTATTAGAACCATTTGTGGTTCAGCAATACATTTGAAACTTCTAAGATTTAAATTTGTTGCTGATGATTGATCTGGTGTGTGAAACTAGAAGCGTGTTCGATCCTTCTCGTAGGGCCGAAGTGAGGTGCTTCCGCAAAGCGGCCGTCAGGAGAGTTATAGAGTGGATAATCGCGTTGGGACTACTCTAAGCTCGCAATCGCAGAGACACTGTTTTATGCAAAATCAACCTTTCTAACCATAGTTAAGGTTTATTGACAAATATCACCAATTTGCGTACTAAAGATATCGATAAATACGAGAAAAAAGATGACAAAGCCGGCAGCGAAACATTACACGATACAAGTGATACCACCTCACTCCCTTAAAAAAAGGGTGCTGCAACGTTGAGTTGGTTTTAATAAGACAGAGGTCCTAACAGTTGTCGCTCTTTGAGATTATATACGTATATGAGTGAAATCCTACGCGTCGTGTAAAAACTCCCTGTATATGACGAGCTGTATTGTCATTTCAACAAAATTGTCTTGAATATATCTTGAATTACAGAGGGGCAGTTATGTGATGATATATTATAGAGCTCCGGCAAGCAAGAAATTGCTTAATATGCGCCTATTAAGGTTATGTGTTGAAGTTAAATAATTGGACCAGAGGGGTATGATTGCAAGATCGTAAAATAATTTTGTTTAAGCCTTAATAGGTACCTACTGGTTACATTAATAGGAATCGATTTATCTAGATATTCTGATGAAACAAAAGGAATATTTAGAAATTATGAGGATAGCGTTCAAAGAAAAGAAAACTTTACTTTTGCTTTAAAGTTATTTACAATTAATTCATCTCAATAACATGAAGAAAAACACAGAACGATTCAGTAAATATGCGTTAATATTCGATAAAAATTCGATAAACTTGGAAAATTTGAAAAAGAACCGCCGTCGGTTAAATTTATTTTAATAAGTAGAAAGCAAAGAAATGGTTTTGCAATTTGCTATCGAAATCTACGAGGTGGTACTTTTTCGGAGTCAGGATCCATTTGACACTTCAAAGTTTTTTGTCGTGCCCTAATGACCGTTTTCCAAACCTTAAAGCGTCTGTTTAATTTAGAAACTTTTTATCCCTCTTGCATAGTTTCCGTATCTGTCCAGTTATTTGGATCTGAAAATGAAAAGATGTCATAAAATTGATTTGAAATGTTGAAGTTTATTTCGTCTCTGGGTTCGTGACCTGGCTTGTAATATCAAAAATTTCATATAAAGGGAGCATGGAAACAAACGTTACGTTTATATACGACATTTTATAGACAAATGTCCGCTCACTTTTCGTCCACCCTCTGGAATTAATTCCTTGATAAACGCAATTAAAATGGCGCCCAATTGCCATTCGAGTTACTCCCCCTAGCGGCATAATTATAAAACTAAAAATTATTTCAAGCAATGTCTCGTAAGTCTTCATAAGTTTTTCCCTGTATATTTACATTATTTTTCTACTTTCCACTTCGACGATGCGTAAAGGTAAATTTCTCAATACATTATGGAAACCAAACGTACATATGTATAGTCAGAATCAAATTTAATACTGTTTCATTGTATAACATTTTATATTATAGACCATTCTGTACGATATGGTGAATGTATAAAATGACCTTGGCATCGTAAAAAGGTGACGACTCATGGTGTTTTTGATGTTGCTGGTACCTAGGTATGTATTATTAATATCAAAAAACAAATTTCGACCATGGTGTCGAAATAAGTTATATTCCCAAACTGTTTTCACGTCGTAGCATTGCGGAGTCTGTTGATTTGAAGACTAGCAATATGTAGAAGAAATTGTTTTCTGTACGATTTGGTAATTCATTTACAATTTCATTTAGAGGCTCATAAGTCTAAACAATAACAGTATCCTTATTACTGAGTAAGTTTCTATCTACAATAGTGATTTGATTTAAATTAATGAATTATTCTTACTTGGCTGCCTAGTTATACTATATAGATTTTGACAAATTTTCACTTTCGTTCTTTAGCTCGGGCAAAAAATTATTTTTTTAATGGAACAACGCATTTGAGAGGAAAAAAGATTAATAAATGGATAGTGGTCATGTTGAATAGAACCTTCCCATAAACTCGTTTTTGATCTGATTTCCGCTGAACGAGGTTGAGCTAAGTATGTATTATCAACTTTTATTTATTTACTAATGTACGTTGATTGGAATATATTTGCGACCTTATCGGTCTGCAACTTATCATCCGTTATTGCGGTGTTATTTTGATATCATTCCACTACGTCTTTGACGACCAATATATCCAAGAAATAATATCATTATCACAATATCTTCATGTTTGGGTATGTGTATTGCGTAATTTTGGATGGAGCTTAAAAAAACAATGAAATATATTTCGTTGAAATCCATGTGGCCTAGCAATAATAAACACAATCTATAACAAAATTGTCTCGAGTTTACTTGGTACAAACCACAATAACTTTATCTTGTTTAAACGGATCGGTATCGAGATGTGTGAGCAAAATTATGCAATTTGCTAAAGAAAACAAGTAGGTAATTAAATTTTTAAAGACATGAAATCCTGAAACGAAGAAGTAAGTGTCTTTTTTAGTTATAGTGAGAAATAGGCTGCCACCAAATTGTCAAGAAATTGAATTATCGAACGTTATTTTCTTGAAAAATTTAATTCAAAATATTAGCATATATGTTAAAAAAAAATTACACACAGACAATCAGAATTAAAACTCTTTTCTAATGAGATGTCACTGGACCTACAGAGTCATTTGAGATTCTAAAGTTGAATGCACTGTGCGAAGGGAGTTGTCTTACAATTAGTGAATCTATATTTAACACTAAAATGTGTTTATCTTGAAAACAAAATCGACGTGTGGCGATAATTTTTAATATTTTGCAAAGTTTTTAATAGGATACCCTATATAAATTAATTTAAAATGTGTTTTCATTTCCATTATCGGAAATTAAAGAAAACAAATTCGAATAAAAAAGCCGTGCTCATACAATATTTGGCATCCAAGGTTCCGAAAGCGTGTTTGAAATCGCGTTTCTTATTGATCATCTTAAAAAATGTAAGTTATGTTTTTTAATGAGCCCCTGACCTTAAAGGTGGAAAAAATCCTGAAAAAGTGAATCAGTATGTTGTGCCGTATCACATCACCGCTTTTTGTCCTGAATAGTGGCGCTATCTATACACCACCCATAATACTAGTTATTTCATGAGGATAGATTTCTTCTATCGTGCAAAACTCAGGTTGACTACTTATCTTTAGGTGGCGCCACATGAACTACAGAGAGATACTTAGAGTAACAGTAGATAGATAGCACCATATCAAATTTCAGACAATCCACAATAGAAATGAGTGTTGCTCGCACGACCACTGTGGTGGTCATTGTTTTCGTTTACACCCATAGTTTTTGACACGAGTGAGTTACACGCTATTCTTCCAAATATATCATAGTCCTAAGTGTCAATTTACAGTTAAGAAGTAATTAACTTAGTTACTGCTGAACAACATTGTTTACGTTTCAACTTTGAAACCCAAATAATTTTGCAAACAAAGTAGCTGAAATTTTTTGAGTCAAAAATTTTATAATTTTAACAAGTGGTCTTCGACAAATCAGTGGCTCACATGACAAATTTAAATAAAAAAATTAAGCGAAATTTTAAGGGTTCCGATTTGAACGAGATTTGATTTCACAGTAGGCGTACGATACAGCTTTGATATGCCGCGGTCAAAACTCGAATCAAACAACTTCGATTTTTGGCTCAAAAAGTTTCATGATGTTATTATGTCCATAATATTTTTGGACTCAAAAATCGAAGTTGTCCAATTTGAGTTTTGATCGCGACATATCAAAGCTGCATCGTACGCCTACTGCGGACCTCAATTTCACCGAAATCGGAGAACTCGATTTTTTTTTTTTTTTGTGCAAAATGGTCCTGTACGCCACTGTTTTTGCGGAGACCAAATTTTGAGATGAAGTGTACATTATGAATTTTTTTTGCGAAAAATTTTACCTACAAAGTTTCTCTTCGGTTCAGTGATCTTCTTGGTAAAGAGATCTCTTGAAGTCCTGAAATTAGATGCATCGTTAACTTCACATGTGTGCAGTGAAAAGAAAAAGTGTGGAGTCATGGAGGTAGATGGGTCATTAATGGTCACGAGCATTCTGACTTGATAACGATAATTATAGATGTAAAGTACGTTTGAGATTCTGGTTTTTTTGTGCCAACGCTGTGATCGATAAATATTTTTTACTGCAGTAACAGCAGCTGTTCAGAAAGTTTTAGTAAAAACAAAAAATTACCAAATTTCTCTCTCTGTTGTGAAGATTTCTAAACTGGTAAGTCATTGCCAGGCAAAAAATTACAATACGCTCGCAATATATTTCACGCTAATATAAACAGCCAATTTCAAAGCAGCATTTTAACTTATTTACAATAGCTTTCTCCTAAATTCCGTTAATAATCTGATAAATTGAGCAAATAATAATGAAATGGATTAAACAATCGTTAATATTTTTTCGCACTTATTCATTAAACATGGCACGAATCACAATCCCTATATAAATTGTTAGAAGATCACGATAATAGGGAATTTCATTTTCATAAATCAATTAAATTATTGTTTTCATTTTTCTGTCGATTCACACGAAGATTATAGGTTTTTCTTGAAGAGTGAATAATTAATTGTTCATCTACCTCATATGAAGACAAACCATTAGATATTTACTGACAATTAAATTCGGTTGAGTAATTGGGAGATAACTTCTTGCGCCGATTCTCATAATATAAATCATGAAACAAAAATTATTTTGTCTAATTTGTGTTGCTGATTAGCATTTAACTTATATTATTAATTTAACTACATATTTAAGGTACTGTTAGTGGGCTGAACGTAACACGTAGCGGTCTCCTTATTACCGCGTTAAGGCTTCATTATAAATTTTAATAAGAGCCTAATTTAAACCAAGTAATAAATAGTCCAGTAGAAACATAATTTTTCAGTAGGTCAGTCGTGCCGAATCACTGGCACATCAAGCAATCTTGCGTTAGTCTATAATTAATTTATTTTAATCATCTACTTACCTAAATCCCCCCGAACTGAAGCCATCGTCCCTCTGACACTGTGAACAGCTACAAAACGAGTACTGCGAATATTGTGAGGTGCATTCACTGAATTCATCTTTGTCGTGGTTCCTTTTCGTCAGTCTGGTCAAAGTTCGTGTTTTCGATGTCACAATGACGGCCCAGGTGCGATGTAGGAAGAAGAGCACCTTACTGTTCCTATCTCTGGTTCCTCCATTATCAACTGGAATGGATTTTGCTGAAGAACTCGTTGATACCCCCATTTTGTCTTGTGAAGCTGGTTACATTGTTATGCGAGTTTGATGGAGGAATTTGACTTCTAAAAGGATAAATATGTCGAAAATTAAGTTTGCAAAGTAGCCTGATATGAAGAACTCGGCTTAAATACTTAATTTGATGTTTGAATTTATTAATTTCCAACCCTATAAACCAACAGAAACTCCAATGTTTCGAGTTAATTACCAATTAACTTTGATTTGTTAGGTTGATTTTTTATGAATCATGAAAAATGTTACAGCATCGAATGGTTTACATTGTACTATTATTCTCTCCCTGAAATCATTATTTACCTTTTATGATCATTGAATGCAGCATGTTATTATCCGTTCTAATGATGGTGCTGGAGCGCATGTTCTGCTGAATGCTGCCCGAAGGATTTTGCAGTTTTATAGGAAATATTGCTACAGATCTATTTACACCTAAAAATGCAAAAACTTAGGATGACCATATTTTTGGCGCAGATTAGGCTTTTATTAAAATATTGTTACGTTTTAAGCAGGTAATGGATTTTTTACTGGAGTGCAGTAAAACGAGATTTATTGACACAACTATTTATAACGCTCGCTCAATGGTCCAATGGATTTTTTCGATTAAGAACGATCCGATTTCAATCACTCAAAATGTGTTAAAAATTACATGTAATTTTGACGTCATTCCCTGCGAGCTTTCTACTCCCACGATCAAGAATCTGGCCCGTGATAGGTTCCCTCTGCAGACCAGCTAAAGACCTATTACCGTTTGAAGGCCCCAATCAAATCCTCCAGACCCTCTTTACCAGCGAATTTTTTCTATTATTTGTATGCATACTAAATAAACTACATAACTATATACACAAGGCTTGAAAATATTCAACTGAGCGGAACCTCTAAAGTGGTCGTTACGTTCCTAGGCGTTATTTGCTTTCAATTACAGCCTCATAAATAAAATATTACCTTCGCCAAAGTAAGTGTGCATTTTATTTATTCGCGAAAGACTTGTATGATTTTAAGAGGTTGTTGGTCTTTGCCATTAATACCTTTGGTGCCCCATTGTTTGTGTATGTGTCTAGGTTGCTCTAGGAAGTAATAGTCTCAATATAACCCACTTCGTAATGAAGTAATATTTTACGACTTTGCAGACTAACCGATTTCAAAATTCTGACCAATTTCCAGAAGGGTAAATTTGACCCTGTGTCATCCCCTAGTCCAGTATTAATTTAGCCAGAATTATCATAAGTCTCGTGGCACACTGGATGAATTTCCCATGATAACATTGTGTTGAACTTGAAGACAAGTCGGTGTTCCTGAGAAATTTTATCAACGCCATAAAGATAATTCTAAGCCTCATCACATTAATGAAACCGTTAAGAGATCGGCTTCTGTTTAAATGAAAAATCCTAGTTTCTTTCTTTTTTCAAATTCTTCACCCTCGTATATTGCCGTTATGAGATTATGAGGGCAGTGCTCGTTTATATAATATGTCTGCGGCAAAAGTGAACCAACTGAGCTCCAATAAACCATTTATCATTATAGGAATATAAATGATTAAAATAATAGTCCGAACATTTGCATTATCCTACAACTTTCCTAGTACTGTGGCGGAACTATGTTGGGGCAAAAATTAGAGTTTTATCCGGTCTTATTTTATAATTGGTTAACATACTTTATGCCTTTTAAACTGCTCGAATTTGTGTTTATTTTCACGAAAAATTATAAGATAACAATCTGCGAACTTTAGTAGCTATTAGTGCAGTACCTATGTGTGTACTCAATTATTTGCTTAAGTACTATTACGCTTTGTTGGTATAAACTGGTGCCTAATGCGTTGCTAATGAGCAAACGATGACACCAAAACAATAGTAACGACAGTATGACAAATTTTTAACACAGATTTGCACTTTAGGTGGGTAATGTCTTTAGATTCTTCTTTAAAATTCCGCAAATATCCTTAATCAAATCAATGAGAAATTATTTAGGATATCACTGCAAAGAGGGTCTGGAAGATGGTTGTTTGTTAGACGGATAAATCATTTATTTATCGTTTGAAAAAAAAAACAAGAAATTATGTCATTCCTATAGATTTGGCTGAAATCCTTTACTAAGTACTCCATTTGCTAGAATAAATATGAACCCAATTTGTGTTTAGCGGACGGACCACCTCTTTCGGAACACACTATATACAGAGGTCCATTAAACATATGACACAAATTCATAGGGTTACTCGCTGGACTATTCAAAGAATATTTTGTCCTTTGATGATTTTTGAAAAGTCTTTTTTTCCGAAGATACAGGGCAAGAAAAATTATCGACAATAACAACATTTTATTACTAACTATTACATGTAAAGCTTCTTAATCTGCAAGAAGTGTCACACATCACAAATGAAACTGTTACCGTGAAAAATGCCTATTATGTGAAAGTGTTTAAAAAAAGTTACTGTTCTATGCCATACATTATTTAAAAAATAATTATTTCCGACTGAAGTACGCAGTATTCGAAAAAAAGGTGAGACATTTTTTCTTGAAAAAAGTCTAATTTATGAAAAAATAATGTTGTTTGCGTGATGATTCAAAGAAATGAAAAAAATTCGAAAAATTTCTGTCAAGGGTAGTTAGAAAACTATTCCTATTTATAATCGATTTTACTATTTTTGGCTCTGCATTCACCTCCTTAAGTTTTATACTAACTTTTCCAAACACTGTACATCTTCGTTGACACATAAGCAAAGTATTATTCATTTTTATGTAGCACAATTTCTTGGCAAAAAAATGAGAAAATAATTATATGAATAATTGGTACTTTGCATGCGAAATCCATGGGTAAAAACTCTTCTTCAACCTAATCTGAGCATAAATATGGCACTTTTCTCGAGACTATTTGTAATTCTGATGAAAACTAATTAAACAAGTTTATGCGACTGATACGGGACACCAGTTCATTAGTAAGCAAATAGTAATTAACACATTATTGAAAATATTAATATCCTCAATTTATGTTATTGTTTCCGTTCATCATTTATTTCTTTTATGGCCTGCTAACAAACGGATAGTGGAGACCCGTAATAAATTCCAATGAAAATTTTCCAAGACCATTAGAATATGAACGGCTTTCCGTGAGCATAATTGTAACAAATTAACCTTATTCTGCGGCACGTAAGTATTAATCAAACTTAAAAACCGATAACATGGAAATGTTACGTTATGCTAATTTCCAAATGGAATAACAGGGATATTTTTTTAAGAAGCCCATAAATAAAAATTTGAGCAACTGATACCCGAGGAAATATTCACGGTCCCCTCTTCACAATTCACCTAATCTTTTACGACTTCCGTCAGGTCTGCTTTTGATGAAATAAACTTCCTCATTTGGCCTTTGAGGTGTGATTGATATGCTCAAGGTGTTAAGTAGGAGCAACTAAAATTCAATTTGCAGTTCAATCTTGCCTAGGAAATTAACTTAATTAACTATTATTACTCATAAGTAATTTTTACGTCGTTAACAATATACCGATATCAGTTTACACACCATGAGAGATCATTAAGAATATGAGAGACCATTCAGATTTCCGCAGTCTGAACAACAGAAATGGGCACCGATTTTCGTGGGTTTTTATAACTTAAGTAATTCGTGATGCAGGCAGGTGCCCATTAAGTAAAAGCAATAAATTGAACAACTAATGTAGGTATGCTCATGTCACTGAATACCTCAGGGCAAAAGCACCTCGGTTTTCGTTCGGTTTGATATAATTTCTCTCCTCGTTCTTCCGTGGTTACGAAAATAGAAACGATATCGGGAAAGTGTTAGGTAATTCGTAGTTTACTGCAAGTTTCATGTGTCCTGTACAGCTTATGCTCCAACTTGAGAAACGCAGCGTTTTCACGGAACATGTCCTTCCTCAATATTGATCTAGAGCAACAGAGCGCTGACGTCGTAGGAGGACAAAGTATCCCCCTGTTCCAATCGAGGTTTTAAAAAAAGATTTAAAAATTGACTTAATGAGCCTCTCACCGACTGTGGGTTGACAGGACGAAATTTGAATATATCTGAGATTCCACAAAATACGAGACCAACGTCCATACGATAAAAATTGAACGTTTTTCGTCCTTTATCTTTGCAACAAAGTTTTAACGCATAGGAGTTCACATGAACTTTTCTCTTCATTTTGCAGAGTGCCATCGCGTGTTAAATTCCCCTGGTTGAAACCTGAAGCACCACACGTAAGTGTGGCATTAAGTGTTAAGGCCCAAGACATATTTATCATCGGCAAAAGTGTCTCGTGCTTCTCAACTTTGTCTTTCCCCCATCCCCCATTGAAAAATCTAAACTCACCAGTAATTTTAAAAGATTGCCACTCTTTCGAATATCCCTCAAAAATCCACTGAATTAATTAAATCACTACCAGGCACTCACAATTCTTCATTTCTGTTCCAAAACAGCATTCGCTAACAAAATGATCGCACCGTCAACGAGATAGTACTGGCAGTACCCGATTAGAACGTGCCTCTTCATCTATTAAAACACTGCGTCTGATTCAAAATCAAATTGTCTGGTCTAGGAAGCAGTAGATCGGTGCTCAGGCAGAGGCAGAAAATTGTTATGTAAGAAGAAATGTTGCTTAGTCTAGATATCACTTTAGATGCATCTTCACTAGATCGCTTGAGATCATTAGGTACATGGAGCCGGTCTATTTGTGTTGGTTAATCGCGTTACATTGTAATTTTGATGGTGCAGGTCAGTACAATCACTTCGTGTAAATGCCAATTACTATTGGCGATATTAGCTATTGTCTAGTTGGTTCGACTCACATTTTTCTTTAATAGACTGCAGTCAGGTGAATGGATTTTTTGTTGTGACTAAAGGCGTCAGCATTCGTAGTTTATTGAGGCAAAATTAACACGTTGTTCCTATTGAATCTAGAAAGGACGTTAACGGCTGAAAATGGCGCAAAATTTCGATCGTTGAACAGGTGCAAGTGGTTGGTAATTGGTGAATGTTTCATTAGGAACTAAGTCGTTTATGATAACGCCAGTTTTATGCTTTAGTTTCTCTGTAGATTTTTTACCGTTACATGAAGAATAGCACAGAGGCGCAGATTGTCGAGCTGTCCATACGCTAGAATTTCTATCATCTATTAAATGTTTTGCGCCTCAGTGACTTACGACTTAACTCTTTAACCTTCTCATCGCTCTTATTTAGAAAAAAGGACTTTGCAGATGTCCCGTCAACAGGTCATTTGGCGACATTTTCATTTCTCCGTTTAAATTCACCTTAATGACCATAATAAACTAAATGACTATGTAAGAGCATCTCAGAATGCCTCTGGCTCGACAACTTTATTCTATAATTAATTTGAAGCAGGTCTCCCTCAGGCATCTCACTCAAATATTCAATCAAATAGGTATTTATGTAACCAGTTGAGAAGTGCACAATTTTATACGGGAACGGAGGGGAATGTGAAACAAGTTTAATAAAGTAGAACCTCCTAATGGGACTTATACATAATTTGGCTGCTATGAAGAAACCACAAAAATCGCCACAAATTGAACATGCTCGACCTGTGCGTCCGTGCAAAGTAGGCACAAACCAAAATACATCTCCTCACAATGAATGGCCGAAAAAACTTTAAATGCCAAATGATCGTTTTATTTTATCCCATATTTAGAAGTTAATACCAAACAACTAAGAAGTGCACAAGAAATATTCCCGCTATAATTAAAGTTTTCCATGAAAACAAAAAAAAATGCTAATATACACAACATGGCCTTAATAGATGTAGAAGCCGGTGCCATGACCGGTGGTAATGGTTGAAACCTCCGTCTCGTTAAACCAAAATGATAACAAGAATGTTTACGATGCCGCGAACAGTATTCTGTTCTGAGTGATCGACTGTTAGGTAGAACTGGTAAACTCTTAACCTAGAGCGAGTATTACATTATTGGATGACTTGTCCTTTTCCTGAAGTAGGCAATATTGTAAAGGAACACCGTTTGATTTATCACTCTTTTTGTCGGGCAGGATTCCTGAGTGACTTTCTTGTGGCAGTGATAGACGATAACAGTCCCATGGTTCGCATGTTCTTACGTCTGATGTGTCTCGTGATAATGGTCAATTTGGGTGTGTGAGACATGGTCGAGGATATTATATTACATGGGCATTGCAGTTTTTACTTTTAACTTATTTGTGATAAGTGAAATTTAATTCGCTTCATGGATTTTCTGAATGCATTCCAATGAGATTCTTCTAGAAGTCTTTTTCTTTGATAGTACACACATACAAAAAAAAACATTCCGCGAAAGATAATTCATATCTCTAACGGCTTCCAAGATGAAATCACTTAAGTTTTTCCATGCCCTGCAAAGGATTTTTGAATGCCGTCAAATTCGCTAATTGCTCGCGTTACGGGGTAGGCTATGAAAATAATTGAATGTTACATGCGCGTCACTTTTGACATTTCTACTGACATTTAAAATGTTGATATTTAGTGATAACTATTCGAACGAACAGCTCGTTTCATTAATGCGGTAAGTAAAGTCTGTTATGCTTTCACGAATGCCTCGACACAATAAATTTACTAATGTCGAAACGAGAAATATAGTTTGTGTTTGTTGATTGGTCTGGAAGTGTGTCAGAACCTTCTCGTAGGGCCGCAGTGCGGTGATTATGCAAAGCGGCCGTCAGGATAGTTATGGACTGGATAACCGCTTTGGGACCACCCTACGTTCGCAGTCTCAGAGATGGTATTTCGCGCAAAAAAAATCTTCCTAACCATAGTTAAAGATTTATTGACAAAACCTACTAATTTGCGTGCTAAAAATATCGATGAACACGGACAAAAATGTGACAAAGCCGGCAACAAGGCATTACGTCATATAGTGGTACCAGTTCAGTTCCTAAAAAAAAAGGTGTTGCCACGTTGACTTGGCTTTAATAAGACAGAGGTCTTAACAGTATTTTTTCGCAAAATAAATTTTACCTGGAACCCGTCGACATTTCCCAAACTCAGCTTCTGACCTCCTACTGGACTTGTGACGTAAATAATTATTCGTTTCTCATTAATATTATATAATAATAACTTTCCTGAAATTGGTCAATCATCGCCGGACCATTTTTTAACACGTTCGCTACCCACGACGCTTATAAGCGTTCTGGTTTATATTGTAAGTATTACATTACATATAATTATTTTAGCCAATAAATAGATTTCAGCTGTAAATATTACCGTTTTGTCAAAAAACAGATATTGGCATATGAGAATGATAACCAAATTTGCCTGGGCAGCGAACATGTTAATTGTAGTTTGCCAACATCACAGGCTCTTTGCTATGATCCTTATACATATACACAAACGATGGTTTGGCCACAATACCTTGAATGAAAAGCTTTATCTGCAATTGAAGGTGAAGTAATCAGAAGTATCTAGACGATCTATCCATTTAACATCATTTAGAATCTAGAATGTCTGCGGTGCTTAAGATGCAAACTGGGGATAGAAACTGGGTTTAGAAACAGTACCGATGGAAGATTTGACAATATACCTAATTAATATAGAAATGGAACTCAAGGTGACAATAAACCGCAGCTGATCGTGCTAGAAGGACTCTGTAGACTTGAAAACTTTGCTATAAAGCCTTATAACCAGCTAAAACGATAAGACGTAAAATGAAATTGACCAAGAGATTTATTTTCTACGAGCCATAGTTTAAGCTTATAATCTTTAGCGTTTACGCAGAAGTAGATTTAATGAATATAAAGTAAGTAATAAAATTACAAAATGTGAATTTTCCAACAAATCTACTTTGCGGTCAATCAACTGGACGTAATTGATTATCACAGAAAAAGAGATTGAAATTGAGCTTAAACAGCCACAATTTTTTTTGCTTCCTTCACATTTATTCAGAAAAACACACCCTGTGTGTCGTAGCAATTATGTTAATGGCCGACGGTCGCTGGAAGCGCTAGAACTTACTATCTTCCGTATTAAATGCAAGGTTTTTTTTTAATAATTTATTTTAAAATAATTATATACAGTCTACGCTTAACATAACAACTAAGTACATATACAAAATGTTACTTTCGAACCTTAACTTATAGTTCAGGGTTAATGCTTAAAAATCGTGTATAAATATTTCATAAATAACCGAGTTTCATCAGTTTTGCCGTAACATATCTGACAATCGACGCAGATGGCTTTTGAAAACCCCCAAGATATAACGTATGTACATTAATAGCAGGTTTGTATTAAAAATATGAATTTTTGGATAAAGTAGCAAAGAAAGCTGTTAAAATATGGCAGTGAATGAATCTTTTTAACATAGTAAAATTGAAATTATCGCAATGCGGTGACACCTAAGCTCGCAATATTTCTTACAACGCAACTGAAACAATTTTAAATAAAATTCCCCTTTTAAAACAAGGTACAGTATTTACAACAAAATGACATGGAAATATTGTCTTCACAACCGTTTTTAAAATCTTATAACACGAACTCATCGACTAAATTAAATCTACCTCCTGGTAGGAGGTGCTGGCGTAAACTCCTGACAACTCTCCACATTTTCAGGCCAATCACAGACGTTTTGGTTGGGATTAAAAACCAGGTTTGCAGGACATGGCATGTGGTGCTTTCTCTCTCCTTCACACATGTAGTACATCTTGCAGTCCGACTTGTCAGGGTGGTAACTGATGTGGCCATCCTGCTCGTCACAAGTAATCTCAGTTGCTATGGGATAAAGAGGCATTGTATAGGAGCGCGAATGTATCAATATGTTGTACATACGATCTTTAGTGGTATATTGCCCAGAGCCCACGTGAGTTTCATAGGGACCTTCAAATTCTAGTTTCACTTTATAGCCATCCAGTTCTTGTCTTATAGCGTTGATCAGGGGGTATTTGCCGCTGCCGCAAGAACCTCGGAAGTCGTCCATGTCCACTGACCAGATCATTATTCCTCCAAAACCTTCCTCCTTCAGCCAGGCTATCTACGAGTAATTACACCGCAGGCTAAACAATCGATGGTCCAAAATAACAATAACTCACTTTTGTCTTTAAACTCCTCTCATCATCAAATCCAACCCACTGATTGTCTTTGTAGGCGAAAGGCACTTGCTGCTCGTTATCCCAAACTAACGTAACGTTGTCTTCATGCAAGAAGTCGCAAATTTCGTAGAAACTCATGAATCCTGCCTCAGAGGTATACTTCCCAGGCTTGCCGCCTCCACTAGCAGGGGCTCCAATATCGAACTGGGTCATGTTGACCAACTCAAAGCTGCGTCCATAAGTGGGCATTCCAATCATTAGTTTTTCCTTGGGGGCTCCTTGCTTCACCCATTCTCTCGCAGAATAATCCTAAAATATCGAGTTTTAATAATAATCTCCAATAACTGATTTTCTTCTACGTACCACTGTCAGTTTCTTTTGATAACTAGTAGCACTTTCTAATGGGAACAAAGGACTGTTGTGTCCCACTGTCCTTTCCCATTGACCGTGGAAGTCATAAGTCATAACGTTGATGAAATCGAGGTATTTGGAGATTTCAGGAACATCGTAACCTGCAGCAATGGCTTCGAAGGAAGCTGGCACTGCTGCTGTTAAAAGAAGTCTTGGTTGACCGCTAGTTTTGGCTTCCCCTTCGAAAGCAACTCTCAGTTCTTTCAGCAAAGAGACATATGCGACTCTGTCATCGGCTCCTGAAGTACGTACTTACTTATTAACAATAGTTACCAGAGTAAGACGCTACAAACCTCTTGGATATTCCCAATCAACATCCAACCCATTGAACTTGTACTCTCTCAAGAATTCTATGGCATCGTAGACAAACTGATTCATTCGAAAAACGTTACCTGTCAAGTCTTTGAATGGGGTGGATCCAAAGGCCCATCCTCCAATCGCCAGTAATATCTAACACCAAAGTTCATAGTAAGTTTGAGTCAGAAGAATATGGGGAAGGTACCTTTAAATCGGGGTTCTTTTCTCTCAATCCTACAACTCGTTCATACATTTCCGGGTCCTTGTCGTTACTCTCTGCCAATTTGTGATCATCTAAGGTGGCAAAAGCGTAAACTATATGGGTGCATAAGGCTGGGTTGATATCTTCGGGTGTGAATTTTCCTGCTCCTGGTCGCTTCTGGGACCAGCTGGTCATGTAACAGAATACTTGTGGCTTTCTCACTGCAATAAATAAGTACTTATGACATATCGGGAGACATGTGGCAATTATAAAAAAAATGACGGTCTGATGCATGACTCCTCTGTCACCCAGTATAGCAGCTCATGACAAAATAGGCTCATAATATAGACCAGATAAGCACCTTTCTTATTAATCGCGTTTTTATGCGCCTTTTTGCTTAATGGCTTCCTATTTCGCTTCAACACTTCGGACACTGCGATCTTCATTGGTTTTGGCTTCTCAACCACTTCTTCTTCTTCTTCATCCTCCTCGCTAGCACCAGCGACAGCTTGCCAATCCACGTCTTTTGCATCTTTACCTCTGGAGATACCTCTGAGTTCCTCCCTGAAGTCCTCATTAAGAGTTGATACATTTATAAATGTTTTGGCTAATTATTACCTCATAGCTCCTATCAAGGGGTATTTAACATCTCCTCCACACACGGTACCAGTGAAGTCGTCCATATCGACAGTCCAGACCATGGCGCCGGCAAATCCATTATCTTTAATCCATTTCATCTTTTGCCTGATCGATTTCTCGTCGTCGAAGCCAATCCACTGATCTCCGTCCACTAAATAGGGAACCTTCATTTCATCGTCCCAGTAATAAGTAGCACCATTCCTCAACATCTCACAAATCTAAAAGTGCATTATCCATATTTAATACAATCATGATACTTAAGCCCTGTAGCGCATTACCTCATAATATGCTAGGAATCCAGATTCTTTGGTGTACTTTCCCTCAGTCCCACCAGCACTAGCAGGAGCATGCACTCCATGTTTGGCCGGGTTTGAGAGCTTAAATGATCTACCGTATGTTGGCATACCTAAAAACCACGATTAATCGATTAAAAGTCCGATGTATTGACCAATCTCTTACCAATCACAAGTTTTTCCTTGGGGGCTCCCAACTTAGCCCAAAGATTGGCAGCGTGATCAACGTTCAGCTGTTTTTGATACTGGCTGTCTGAGTTGGGTGAATATAAAGGAGCATTGTGTCCGGTCTCCTTTTCCCATTTTCCATGAAAATCGTAGGCCATGACGTTGATAAAGTCCATGTATGAAGCCACAGCCGGAACATCGTATCCTCCTTTGATGTTATCAGGACCTACGGGTACTGCCGCTGATAGTAGCAGACGTGGTTTTTTGATTTCCTGGGCTTCGGCTTCGAAGGCCTCTCGAAGTTCTGATAAATACGTTTAAGATTAATTTATGGTAATGCTAAAGCTAAAAAATATGTGTTTACTCAAGTTAAATGGAAAGTAATCGATGGCTGAGAGACTTTTTCAGTTTCACTTTATTTACAACAAAACCAAGTCAGCACTACTGACACTCAATGATTAATAGTCAATTTCCTACAGAGCTGAATGATTCAGTATAAATTAAATAATATTTCAAATGTACTAAATCATAGAACTGGTTCGCAAATATACTTTCCAATAATGATAAATCCTTCAGAGATTTATGCATATCCGCCTCAAGCAATGAAAATGCCATCTAAAACGACATCTTAACAGCTAACCACCAAAGTAGTACAACTGGCAAAATTACCACCACCGTTTGGCTATTTAATTTAAGCAGACATTTTAAAATTAAACGGTTGGGACCAGAAAATCGTACCTTTAACAAGGGCAACAAAGTTCTTCTTATCCACACTTCCGCTGGGATATTCCCAATCCAGGTCAAGCCCATCGAATCCTCGGTCCCTAAGGAATGGAATGGCACTGAAGATGAACGTTTGCCTGGCATATCTAGTGCTGGACATATCCTTGAATTTTTGGGTTCCAAAAGACCAGCCACCTGAAGTTTAAGCCAAAGTGAATTTTTTCTGTTCTTTAGTGAGTTTGCAACATACCGATGGCCAGTAAAGTCTTCAAATTAGGATTCGCCTTCTTAAGCTTCTGAATCCTTTCATACAATCCCACTTTTCCATCTTTGGTTTCGTCGTTGCTTTCAAACGAGGACAGTTTACCTTTCTTGAGCCATCCAAACGCGAAGATGAGGTGAGTGCATAGATCCGGTAAAATATCTTCTGGGGTAAATTTACCAATTTTGATTCTTAAATGACCAAAAGGATTGAATTTCCTAAAGTATTCCTCAATGCCTTCTTACCTATATTGTGACCAGTTAGTATAATAGCACACAACCTTATATCCATCTTTGTCTTTTTTGGTAGTTGTGGCACTTACGGCGTTATCAGAGTCTGATTTGCGCTTCAGCCCCGGACGAGTTCTTCGAAATTTGCTCACACTAGAAGACACTTCTTGGTCTTTGGAGAGCGCTGCGCTCTGGGAGCTGGATGATGAGGAGCTGGCGGGTTTCACTGGACGTCGCAGTCGTCTTCGTGTAGCTGAAAAGTCAAACGTTCCATTTATTCAGCGAAATAACGTATCATGTGTTGTCTGATTGGAAATCACGATACGGCAAAAGAGGAAAGAATGTAGTTAGGAAATTCTATTCAAAGAAATGTCGTGACAGAAAAGGAGGGGGATTGACATCCCCATGTTGTTAGACTAGAATTTACGAGGTATAGTAATAGATGGGTGACGTCAGTGGCGTACTGCGTTTTCACGGCTTTTACGGATTTTTAGAGGTCAACAACGACTTTTTCCTTGGTGTTCTCACCTTTTTAATCTCTTGTGGCCCGACCCCGATTTTCGTCATATAAAATTGGTAATTGTGAAGTTCAAATATTCATGAACAACAGTAGTGGATTTTGTTTCTCGAAGCTTATTTACAAGAAAATAATGAAAACGTTTATTCACGGTTACAGTGTTTCCTTGAATACCTCCAAATGTCGATGGAATTTTTCATACGCCTCAAATTTAAGTGACTGCGTACCCAGATCCTCGTAGTTGAGCTCCAGAAACGAACACCCTGTATATCGATATGGTTGAAAAATTATTTCGACTTATTTCTGGAGTGAAGCTTTATAAAAGTTACTTACGTCGATCTCTCTCCGAATTGGCAATTTGGACTAGGAGCAATACTACTAAACCTATAAACAAAAGTGTCCGGAGTTTACATCTAGGTCGTGGTATCTGCAACAAAAATATGTATCAATCTACATAAAAAAGAGTGCATCAATTGCGTATAATTGTTATTAAAATTAAATGCGCATAAAATGCATAAACCCCCACATTAACAGTGAAATAATTAGCTCCACATCCCGATACGATATATTAGATATGTTTCAATAATACTCATAATGAAATTGATAAATTACAACAGACCTCGCCTTTAAATGCGACTTATATCAATATGAGTATGCATATTATTCTTCAGATTGTCGGCACAGTTGTTAACCTTCGAACAGCGACTGGGTGGGCCATTGTTACATTTATTGATCTTTCCTCAATTAGCTGCCCAATAAGACTTGGTCTACATGCTGTAAGTGTTTTTTCAGCCACTAGTTCTCGTGGAACATCCGTTGTTTCATTTACCGTCTTTAATGAAGCAAAAAATTAAACCGGTTAGTCATAGCTCGTTAATTGACAAGAGGTTGACTTGTAGCGCTATTAACACGAAAACTGCTATGATAATGATGCTATTTATTTAGGAAACGATGCATGAGATAATTAACAAACGCCAAATTTCACAACCTTTTGTAGGGCAACTCCAGAATCCAATTCATCACGACTGGAGGAGAACAGAGGCAGCAATCTGATGATGAACACTAGTGCTCCAAAAATGACTAGATTGGTGTACACGCTTTTTCGGGCTAGTTTCCTATCGTCTTCTGTGGTTTCCGATATGGAATCAAAAGGTACTCGTATCATTTTTAAAGAAATTAACTGAATTTGCTTGAAAGTGTCTCAGGTCCCTGACAAATTGACAGATACGTCAAAAGCACAAGTATGAAGGGTTACGTAGCGCATGATCTTCCATGATGCTATATTCTACACCAATGGTGTATGATACCCAAATCCAGCTGATGAATAGTTCGCTCTCAAGGAATATCAGCTACGCATAATTTTTTCTTGTTCAGCACCCAGTCTCTCAGCTATAAGAGGGATGAATTGGGATGCTTTTGAATAATTTTATTTGGCTAGATACTATTACCCGGAGAAAAAGTGTGCTCCTGGGGAAACATGTTTATGACGTATTAGCCGCCATTTTGAAAAATAGAAAAGTATATTTTTAACCATAAAAGTGGAGCCCAACAGTTTTTCATCGAGCCCCGCATTCAAATCTTCAATTTTTGCATATCAAAATTATTTTTAATATTTATTTCCTTTTCAATATCCTCATTTTCCTCCACTTTATACGACAAATTTACATTTACGTCATAATTTAGTTCAGGTCCGCTGAGGTTAACGTTTTCCTTCCAATTTATCTCCATTGAATATCAACATTGGCGTCTATTTTAAAATCCCAGACATATTATGGGAATGCCTCAGGCCTACCATGATGGGGCGTGTTGCCAATTAACGATTGAGCAATAATTGATCTAGAAACAATGATCTACAAGCAGCTTAAACGTTGGCTGTTCCACTTTACGGTTTTTAACCTCTGTTTTGGTGGTTTATTTGAAATGATTGTTACGGATATTTGGTCGGAACGATTAATTCGTCAATTGACCATGCCAATCTCTTGATCATACCATAATCGACTAACCAGTTCTACGGTATAAGGAACCATGGTGCGACAAATAGGAAGTCGAACTGCTGTCTGCAGTGCTGATATGTAGGGCTTTATTACACCAGACGAGGTCACTAGACATTAAGAAACTGTATGTGGTATTAAAGGTGTCAGACTAAACGAACCTTTCTTTGGCTTGCATTATACCATTCATCATTCATACTATTTGATTTATTATATATTAATGCTGTGTAAGGGAGTGTCATTATTTCGCCAAACATGGACCAGGTGCGTAAGGGTAGGGAGGAAAGAGTCTCTTTTGGAAAATAAATGCTTCTTTTAGGCCTTTTATGAGTTCATTTTATTGACAAATTGGATTAAAAGTAGAACTACAAATCTTCCAAGTTCCGAAGCTGTGGCCGCTTTTCTAGAAATGTAGCGGTTTCATCGAGAATGGGCAACAGAGCCCAGTTTTGTTCAGCTGGTTTTCATACTTTTTGAATTTCAAATTAATTCATTAGCAGCAAATATCCAAACTTGTAGTCGTGACGCCATTACAGGAACTACCACATATACTGATACATGTTAAAATGATTAGGCATAGTGCTATTGATAGGAAAACCTGTGTCACCGACTGATATGCACTAACTCTATATTATGTATACGATCTTTATATTAAAAGTGAATGGACTCGAACCATATGTTATATATTATGACAACGATTAAACATTTGTTATGTAACAAAACTACCGTTAAAAACTGAATTAATTAACTAATACTCTATAAATCATTTCATGTTTCCTAATTAGATGTTAATGTACGTGGTATGTCAAAATTAAGTAGTTAAAGTTAAACAGCGAAATCTTCACTTAGAAATAGTATTAATTTACCCTATAAACCGTGTTCTAAAAATCCCTCGTTAGCGAACTGCAGATTCTTCAAATTTATCAAATTGCCTTAATACGGGCACATTATTTTACTTGAGTTTTCCAAGACCGCAGCGAATCCAGCAATCCCTCAATTTAAATCTCGATTTCGCTAAAAAAAGACTTGATTTAGATCACGATATAAATCAATCGATTTATACCAGGCCAACCCTGTTAAATGTACATTTCAACAAACATAAACTGCCATTAAACATAAATTTTCGCGCTGGATTGAACACACGATATCCAAGTAACAAAATTTCTCCTGTGGTATTTGAAGACTTCCCAAGCCGATCATTAACGTTCTTCTCAATCGGAGTCAACTAGGAATTTCACGTTGCTTCATTTCCATTCAGTAATGGACGAATTAGTGTTAAAGTTCTAATGGGTGAACGTAAAGAAAAAATATCTTAATTGGCAGTATTGCGATCGCAATTATCGGGTATCAGAGATCGTTATCATTATGATAAATATGAAGTCTTTGGCTTGGAGCGATTTTTAATTCATGAAGAATGTCCATGTTTGCATGATGGTAGCGTTGGCCATTATACTCATTTCACGTCCATATTTGGTGTTTTTTTGGGTAATTGAGATAATGTCTGTACCTCAGGGGTAAACTGTGCTAAATCCAATTTCTATCGAATGCGAGCTTTCTGTACTCAGTCGTTTAATGTTAAATGTCATTGGACTGAGTACAAGAAACTCACATTCGATAGAAATCAGATTTAGTACAGTTCACCCCTGAGGTACAGATATAGGAATGCATCGACAAAAAGTACCTTCCTCGCGAAGGCAAAAATTAAAAAACTTACGGCTTCAATGAATCTTTGAACGTATTACTTTGATTATAATTAAAGTATACATCAGAATCTGATGTATAAACGGTATTAGCTGGATATTTGATTAAATTTAAGATCCACGATTTCAGTAGAGTTGAAAGAGCCCAGATCTGAATACTGGGTTATTATCTGTAATGGACCTTGGAACAGCAAACTCAGGAACAATTACCAAGTAATTTATTTCACTCTTAAATAATGGACCTCAATCAGGTTTACAAAAATGAAGAACTTGGTTGACGAAGTACAGGTTAACGCGGCACTTTGGCGAAGAGAGCGTTTACAAGTTTTGCCAAGTTCTTAAGTACTAAAACCGAGGACACATAGGCATACTACGACAGGAGGCAATTATCGGTTACTTTATCAACTCTATCCTCAATCCACCTAAAATACTTTTTGTTCCTGAAGCTTCAGCTGACCAACATTATTAAATCTCTGTAATTACTTACATACCGTTATCATAAAGATGATAAAATAATAACTAGAAAACAGGCCAAGGCAAAACAGACTCATTTCAGAATTTATATCCGTACATACATACATAATATTGTGATATCAGATAAGCAATATTTTCATTAATATGGGTAAATGAAATGATCTAATAATCGTATTTCATAGTTTCCATTGAACCCAACACTTATTTCATTAACTTAATCCTCATCATGACTAGTCATACAATATACAAACTTCCTGAGCAAACACATTGAAATTACTAAATATCACGATTTTACGTGGCATTGATGGGACATTTACTCACGATGCATTACATCAATTAGACGGTTTTTGACCTTCGAGAGTCACCTCTTCGAAATGTTGTTATTTTTTAGACACAAACTAAGGTCACAAACATTGTCTGTCGACGCTAACAAAGAAGCCTACGTAAAGCCTCATATCGAGATGAGCTTATTTGAATCTTAGGCTTAAAAATAGTGGATAATGAGCTTTTGTATGAGAACCATTGAATGCAAATATGGGCATTTTTTACATAACTGTCTAAGTCGGATTGTCTCATTGTACCGTTAATAAGGTTGGTGTTGCAAAAGTGCACTTTTGAATTGGAAGATGTTAGATGCTGAACAATAAGAACACCCAGGAAAAAAGGGCAAATATGCAGAATTGTGCCGGTCTAACAATGTGGCAACTTTGATCTTCACGATAAGAGGAATTAGAAATTTGGACATTTTCTATGAGTTGCAATAATAGGTGGCACGTGTCGGCGACAAATATCTTAGTGAAAATCCGTCTACAAATATGCTTTTTTGGAAGGTTTTTCATTAAGTTACATCAAAAATTTCTTTTATTCATGTTGCACTTTCAGAGAAATGAAACCACAGCGACATGAATACATTCAACAACTTTTTCTTTTAAACATGTACCTCAACAATATGCAAATAATTTCACATATTCAACGTTCGTTTAAAATCGTAACACTTCCATTAGCAATAATGTCGAATAATCAAACCACATACCCTAAAACCCAATTTTAACGACTTTCTCTTGCTTTAAACTTACCAGTTAAAGTAATATTTATGGTATAATGCAAAACTAGCTGTCTCGGTTTCATGTTTTGCACTTGCAGACATAATATATTCGAACAGAGCAGTCGAGTTTAGAAATTCTTTACACATTCAGGGAATATGTTAAACCAGTAATGTAACCACGGCTTAGAAATTGATTGGGGTTGTAAGTAATAGATATTATGATTTTTAGACATCAGGCGTGGGACCTAGAAATATTATGCAGTCACCGAACAGTAATGGGCAATTAATTAAAAAAACTGCAGTATTAACCGCTATGTTTACTGCACTTCGCGAGGTTTGGTCTATGAGTACCGGTTTGAAGTACTCGGTTAATGGACAACTTTCGTTTTCAGCTTGGTTATTGAAGTATGCACTCTGTCAAGAGCAAAGAGATAAAAAATCCTTCAAAGCAAACAATTATTATTGTTATTAATGTAGAATAAGCAAACGATACTAAAGAACTCACGGTTCAATTAATTTTAATTAGCTGAGATATTTCAGTTTAGGGAAGGTGCAAGGATGGCATTGTTCTATGAGCGCACTGGTTCAGACTCCAATATTACTCCATTAGAAAGTAACGGTAGCACATTACAAACAGAGAAGTATGCAGCCAAACCTCCTTTAATTGTGATAAACACGCATAAAAACTTCTTTTTTTTGGATGTTTCTGGTAAATATTGCGATTTTGTGGGTGGGGCACCCAGCGTGCCTAACAACCAGCCCCAGCTCAAGTGAGTCACTGAACGCCTGATCTGGGGAAGCACTGGCCACATTCAGCAGTGTTAGCAGTTAGCCACAATTATGCAACTGCTTGATATTCGGAACAATAATTTAATTCTATTTAATGGGCAGTGTATCGCTTAGCAGAATTCGGATTGGAAAAACTTGGTTTTTCTAATTTCCCTTCTGAATTAATTTAAAATTCTCAAAAATTCTTGTTGAGGCGAAACAAGATTCGATGAAAATAACTAAAATTTGGATTTTTTTTTGCGGCATGTCCACGAATTGGCTCTTCACCCATTCATAGGCAGTAGCGATGAACAAAATACCGCATCATAACCTTTAGAGTTTCAAAATTACGTTAAATGTTGTCATTCCCTCGGCTTTTATATATTCATAGCCACAACTGACCTTAAATTTCATGGGTTATGTCACAACAGATTAACATAACTCGTCCGCGAATTTCTGATGTTAATTCGTCATTTTCCAGAACGTACTCCTAAGTGCGCGATTTATTTAGGAAAGTAGTGTAGCAACGTAGCCACTTAATAAAAAATTTTAAGGCTACAAGTATATTAAAATTATATAAGGTGTGCATTGCCACACTGAAATGAAATAGTCAACTAAAATTAAACGTATTTATATATAGAAATCATTCAAACGGCAAATTCTCTAGACAATGCGAATGTTTCCAGTCTATTTAGCAATCCTTTCTTTAAGTCGAAGTACAATGCACTCACATTTTTTCACATCACTGAAATTCTAATGCCAAGTTGTTGATGGTTGCTCCGGCGTAAAGCATCAGAAATGTGTATGATCCTCCTCGGAGAGCCAAAGTGAGGCGTTTCCGCAAACTGGCCGCCAAGGTATTTATGGACTGAACAATCACCATTGGATCACTCTGAATTTATAGTCTCAGAGGCACTGTTCCTTGGAAAAATAACCTTTCTAACCATAGCTAAGGTTTATTGGTAACTGACATGCTAAATAATATCGACACATACGAGCAAGAATATGACAAAGCCGGCACCGAGGTTTTCTGAGCCATTAGCTAATTTTTTTTATCCGAAAGTCGCTTGTTCTCATTTTACAGGGTGTGAAAGATTTTTTTTTAATTTTCCTAATTGCGAAATCTGATTTATGACGTAGCTGAACGTTCTTTGTACCATTTGTGCCAATTTTTCTGGGACACCCTATAAATAGACGAAGCAGTACTAAGCGTGTAAAAGCTTCTATTTTTTTCCTACAAATTTAATTATTTCGATCCTTCTTTCCTTACCTTAAATACCAACAAAATGATAGAAAACAGTAAAGTGTGCTATTAGAGGTTTTGTGATGGTTTTTTGCGCACATTACGAGTTCTAGTAATATCTAAAGAGAATTCTGAAAAAATGTTACGGTCAATTTGAGATTGACCTCAATATAATCACGTCGCCGTTGTAGCCCGAAATGGTAGAGCAGTACCTCAGGCAGATATCAATAACAAGACCAACGTGAAAAAAACTGAAGGTTGTTGGTCAAGTTTCAAATAAAAGTGAACGTTGTTGGTGTTGGTTTCAACAAGAAAGGTACTGTGCTTCCACTTAAGGTTCAAAAGTTTCCAAAGATTTGTGCCCAGTGTGGCAAAATTTGTGGTTGGTGCGCAGTTTAGGTAACACACCAAAGAATACAATTTCTTTCCAACGTGTTAAGAAACTTAGAAAACTTGCGAACGCTTTTGTCAAGAATTAGACAATAGTTTAACCACAGACAATATTCAGATAAAAATCAAATAAAAGAACTTTTTTCAGTAGGTAGTAAAATCGTAATTCTAACTCAGTAAACAAAACCGTAAACTGGTTAAGCTCGAACAGGAAGCGGTTTAAGGCACGTTCGCAAGACGACGTTGCGCAAGGCATATTAAAGGTTTTCACCATTTTATATTTTGATCATGTCGCCGACCAATATGGAGCGAAATTGCGAGTAATTGCTGATGATGAAGAATATATTCTGAAATATAAAGTAAAAATTGACAATGCAGGAAGCCTTTTGAAGATTTCCACCTGATAGCATCAAAAAAAAGAACAGGGAACAGATAAGCACTTTTTTCTTTTTCGACTACAAATATGCCGCTGTGATTGTTCTCGTGTTTGGTAAACGCATCATGTAACAACCCATTTTTCGTGTGATTATGAGATTACGACGGTAGCAGCGTAACTGGGACCATTGGTAACCTGTGCAGTTGCACTCGTTCAGTACAACGTAAGACAGAAATATACATATATCAATATACAGGGTAGCCTAGTCAAAATGTCCGGAATATTTTTTGTCGGGATACATTTCATTTATTTATTTATCTTAATGGAGCCTCGTCTAAAACCAACAGTGTCTCTGGAAGTATTTGAAAGTTCAAGACTTGAGGTTATCCATTGGAAGGTTACAAGAGCGTACAAGCAAAGAATCTCAAAGAAGTAGTCGCTGAATTGCTATTGAGAAGGGTAAACTAGATGGCTGCTATGGGAATACTCACAAAAATGTAAAAGTAGAGATATGTCGAATACCATTATACCCCCCGCCACCCATTTCTGCCTGTTGTTTGTCCAACAATAGAAGAGTGAAGAATCAGTCGGTTATCAGGGATGGACACCAGACTCGCGCTACATATACTATATGTGTCAATTATTTTCTATTGCACTTTTAATAGCCTTCAATATAAAGTTCTCATTCCATAATGATTCGCCTCTTGAGGACCTTTTTGGATGGCGCAAAATCAACGACGCTATAATTTCAAAACGCACTACCTAATACGACTTATTTCCCAACATGTTGCTCGTACAGCATTTCGTCAATGCTGGATGTAAGTAAAGAACTCTGTGAACCAGCAGTTATAAAAGGAAAAATTGTTGAAAACTTATTGCTGAGATCGCTTGCAAATGCCGCCAATCCCTGTCACCGAGAGGAGCTTTGCCTTGACTTACGATTACAAGGCGGTAATTCGTTCATTGCCTTCAATGGACCAGTTCCCTTTCAACAATTAAGACACGCATTAATTATATTATTGTTCACCTAGAACATATTGGTTGTATATTCGTAATAGAGGCAACATCGAAATCAGAATTATGTACTTCGAGTAATGACAGTGAACATTCATACGCAGTAAACTTGTCACCTTGACTAGCTCCAAGGCGGCGTTTTATGAATTTTAGATATTTTTGAGTCATTTACTATCTATTTGGGTACTAGTTTCCCGCTACAAAAATCAATAAATTGAGTGTATACCCATCCTTGAGAAATTTACATAATTTTTCAAATCTTAAGAAGGTCACGTTGGCACTTCCTGATTCTCTTGATCGATTCCAGCTTCGATAAAACCTTTTTTTGTGCACGTTTCGGCAAAAGAACAAACTAAAGAAGGTGCTGAATGGGTCTGAACAATTCCTTAACTTCTGTAACCAAAGTAATATAGATTGCTATCTCTCACGGTTGAACAAAAGCTCGGCGTACCTACTTCAACATTTAACTTTACGTAACCAAATAACGTCGGCCATATTAAATTCGAACCTGCTGATTTTATGTAACGTGGTAACGTGTTTCTAAATATCCTTTCTTGCCCAATTATTTTTGATAATTATTATTTTGATCGGCAACTTTTTTTTATTAGCGAGTACTTATGTCGGTACTGACACTTTATGGGTCGATACAGACCTAATAATATTTAAATGATTAAATTTGTATAAACTATTGATGGTCTTTCTGCTTTCAGGTTTATTACCGTTTTGAAATCTCATGTGAATGAGAACGCAAATAGTGTTGCGCAGGTACTCACAGTAGTTTACAATGGATGCTAAACTTCAAATATGCAATGTTTAAGCTGTTATTTACAATATCTCTGTTCGTTCCTCAGAAATGGCATAACACTCATTTTAAGTATAAAAATTATTGGTATTATTTATGTAAGTGTTATGTACCCTTATGTTACTTACATCTCCATATTTTTGGTAATATTCCCGACATGGCTACATTTTAGTACCAATTATCGTCAAAAAAGATTGCCTGTATAATAAATCTTTCACTCCCTTTTTTTTTAAGAACCAGAGTTTTTGTACAATCACGTTTCGTTAAATCGATATAACTGCAACACCCCAATAAAAGATCAATCTGGCTAGTCATCTAAGCAGTATCGCCCTTATGGGAGGCCAGACATCACACAAGAATATTACTAGCCCTATAAAATGGTTGATCCTCGCCGCCACATAGAACCGTTACTTCATCATTTCATACTTTTATTGTCAATCTATAAAATATATAGTTTAACCAACTCTCTTATCAGAAAGTCCCGGATGCCTCAACACTCTTTAGAGGAGATAGCATATGAAGTGATGTAGTACATAGCTGTAGCTGCAAAGTCTGGATCATCAGATCTCACGTCCTTTTCATTTCACGTAAATCAGTTTTTTACCCTTCGAAGAATAACATTAAATTGTTTAATAGTTTGTATAAAAAAGATTAACACAGGCATAATCTATCTTAAATTCAGCTTAAACAGTAAGCCAAATATTATAATTATTCCACAAGTACTCCTAGAATATTCGAAAAAGTCCGTTGGACTGTGAGACAAGGAGTCGAGTACTGCATCTTAGAAGGAGCACATTTTCTACAGTTTTTATAATTTTGTTTTTGTTTAGATATATTTTTATTTTAAGATAAACTATAAAACAAAATTAGGCTAAAGGTCAAATTAGGCCGAAACAGTTTCTTAATATTGAAATACCCAAGTTTCTTCCACATTCTACAATGAAGGTCAATTCAAGGTGAATACAGATATTCCGTTAAACGGAAAGCAAATATGGCGCTTCCAAATATATGTCACGTCAACATTCCAGACATTCCATTGCAAAGTTCAGCGAATGAAGCGCCCGGTTAAAGGGGATAATCTATTTAATAAAGAGATAGCTCTGTAGGCAGTAGGTCAATGTGCCACCGCAGGTAAGACAGAGTTCCAAAACTTCTAGACGAATGCCAGATAAGGATGGAATATTTGTAACGCAGCGAGAGAGACAGGATGATAATATCGCAGACCTTCTCTCAGATGTCTCTTTTGTGCGTCTCATAACCTCAAAATATTTGTTTTGATTTGAATTAGAAAACCGTTAATATTACGTTATTTATAACTGAAATGTATGAAATCTAACTCAAGCATTTACTTTTTACTATGTACTAACGACCGTTGGACCCAATATTGCTTTATATCAGAATGAACAATGCAGATTCACCTTAAGAAACAGACCAAATTACTTTAAGGAAGTGGATGATCGCCCCATTGTATGCTGTGGAAGAGGTTACAAAACCCAAGAAATAGTAGTAACTGAGCCTGTTGCTGCATTTTCGATTAGCGTTGCGAGGGAGATGTGAAAAAAGCTTTTTTTGAATCACAAAAAATCCTTATTTAATAAGATAACATTCATTTCAATATGAATCTTCAGTTAAACGTCTGGTACGAGTTGAACTTCCGGCAAAACTGATTGGGAAATCATAAAAAAGTGAGTAAAAAAGCTTCTTGAAAAATCAATCACCTCCAGTTTTGGAGGATCGTTTTCTGTCCTTAAGATAATGTTTTTGACTTATGCAAGAAGGCGTTCTTGCTCATTACCATATGCTTGTAAATAAGTTCCTGAATACAGATTTTTCACATTCTTAGATTCGTCGGGGTAATGAATATCTGTGCGCGTTACAAAGTCCGGACATAAACACTTTAGATTTTTGCCACTCTGTATATTGAAAATGGTTCATTTTTGACCATGAGTCTATTAGTATTTTTAAATTGTTTTGAAGAACCCCTTGAAATATGTCCTCCATGATCATGTATTACACCCTGTAAAGGAGCTTCTTGACTAGTAAACCAATTAACCTAGACAAAATAGTAAAAATCTGCTTACAATACAGTGGCATCATCAACAACAACAGCTTACTCATTCAGAAACATTTCGAACGGTCTTTAAAGCAGGAATGATGGTAATATTATTTCATCTCGAGCTCACGATTCACGAATGGATCCCACACAAAACCGAGATCCACGCGACCATAATGAATGAATGTACCTTTAGGTCATCAGGTTAAAAGTTGTAACCAACAAAACCGAACCTGCTCGTCATCTGGTTTGTATTGAGGTTTTTGATATTTAACGCTCTGCTTCAGTTTGTTTCTTGTTGCGTTTCACTTTTATCTGTTTTATCGTAAAAATGAAAAAACGCACATGTGCCTCTTTTATGCAACAGTTATATCGTCACAGATTAAAAGGAATAATAAGGTATAGTTTAACAGTAATTTCAATTAGTTGTTAACAATTAAATTATGCCTCTAAGGTTCGCAAGAGTGGGTAGCTCAAGGTAATCAGCAAACTTTTTACGATACAGTTAAATCACTTGTTATGCATACGAAAGTTTCGCAGTGTGTTCAGGCGAATACTGTTTTTCAACCATGTAATAAGCGTCTATATTTTTACAATCCGTCCTGCGAAGTTGCAATGCCGTAAGCAGGTGCAGGCTCACTTAGAAACCAATTTCAAGCAAAACGTTTATTACACTAACATTCTTTTAATTAATGATATTTTCTTCAGCATAAAATCTTCGAGCATACATTATAATCTTTAGTGTCTTGAGAAAGTTGCAGTGATCAGATCACAAGAACTAAATCTTGCCTATGCCTGTCTGTTGAGACAAATAGGACGACAGGGCCGTATTTACTGACCTCGTGTATTCTTGGCTGCCTATAATAAAATCGTACGTTAAAGTAGAACTGAAGTTTTCAGGTTTTTAAAAGTGAATCATTAATTGTCCAGTTTGTATTGATTACACAACCGTGTTAATAGTCGGCCGCTGGAAGTAGTTATTTAACGAAGAATTGCAGCGATGAATAGTCGGGGCATTTTAACGCACAGAGTCAACTCTCGGAGTTAAAAAGTCCTTCTACTTTCCGTTGCTTGCTAAACTTCTCCATCTGTTTTTTTACTCCTTTACATTCCAGTTTCGCTGCTCGTGCGACTTTAATCGCTTTGTCTCATGTCTCATGTCTCTCATATCTTATCATTGTACTTGGTACAGGAACATCCTTTGAATGATTTTTATAGAGACAATCGTAAACAGCCTGGTCTAATGCGACACCTTCACTTTTAAAAATGTTCCTTTTTCTTCAGTATTCTGAGCTTCAACAAATCGTTTCGTCACGTCGCCCCTATATAATTTAAATACTTAATATAACCCCTAGATATTTTCCTATCAAAAATCACTTTAGGTTTGCTAAATTAACGCTATACCGCAGCTTCAGGTTACATTCAGATTTATTTTATACAAATCTTGAATTACTTTGGTACATACCATTTTGCGAAATAAATGCGAAAGTCCAACAAATACCTCTGCGACAAAGGCGAAATAAAATCCAAAAACAAGCGCACTCACTATCACATACAATGCGACCTAAAAACCGCTTTCAATCGTAATTTCAAATCGACCGCGCGATAGTTCTTTCGCTCGTCTGGTGTTGCCTATATCAAACTGCAGCGTACGGATCATGAAGTGTATGAATTTCGCTGCATAAGGCCCCTACCCATTGACCTCCTTCTTTGTCCAACCGAAGAAACGCTCATAACTTCATCTTTGTCCGACCGAACATATAGCACGGCAAATTCGAAAGTTAATCACCTTGTCTTTGTCTAATAGATGGAAACTTGCGGACTTAAGAACTATTGCTAATAGAGAATAAATGTGAATTAAAAGAATTTGACGGATATGTTCCGTTTCTGTGCATGTTCACTTGGAATTTCGGTTTTACTAGGGAAACTGCGCTTTCCTCATAAGGGACATACATAGTTATCTGACATCATAAGGGAAGTTGATGGAGTAACCAGATTCCAAAAGTAATGTAAACAGAAGATTGCAACAGTGCCACTACACATTAATTTATTCATTAGTAGATATGTGTTTCGAAGATTTCGCACCATCACTGTTCCTCTGTATAATTCTCAAAGGCGGATTCGAATATCCGGATTTGGACTTTTTGACTTTTCCTTTGCGGCTATTTACAAAACGACCAGTGTGCGGTTTATAGGTCACTTCCTGAGTATTGAATGCATCCGCATTTCCAAGGCAACTTGTCTTAAAATTCGCTACGAGGGTCAAAAACAGACATTATTACTCTCAAATAAACTTAGCAATGATAGCAGTCGAGTGACTCGTCGTGGGTTCTTATTTGATATTTAACAGCGAGGTTCGGTAGAGGAAAGAAGGTGAGAGATGAAATTCTCTTAAATATACATTCAAACTTTCCGTTTTCAATTAAGAGCATATCCCTGAGGATAGGAATCCTTATACTAGCGCCCCAAACGAGGAAACTTAGAAAAAGCAGGGCACGAGATAATGTAACAATCGATGCTCAGTAATCAATAGCTATTTACATGGGCTTTTCTGGACAATAAACAATCCTATAAACTTTCTCTATCCTTCGCTTTGCCCAGTGTAAATACTTATGCAAATTGTTACTCTCATCGTAAATGCAAAATTTTATTTACGCCTGGTAAGTACGTCATTTTGGGTCCATACTTTCTTGATGTTCTTGGTCCCGCTTCAGTTCTGGCCATTTCAAGAAAAAAACGGCGAAATTCACTTCTAACTTGTGATATTAGCTGAGCTATTGCGCCAATTTAACGATAAATTTAGTATTTTCAATTTACCCCAACCGCGCTGTTAAAAACGTTCGTTAAACTCCTAGCAGCACCAGCCTTGATATACCGAGTCTAAACCGAAAATAATATTATTGCACAAAGAACATGTTGCAACTCTAAATCTCACGTCCTCAATTTTATTTATGATGTCTGCAAATTAAGCCAGCCAAATATTGTTGCTGCAGCTCCATTTTACGGTCGAATCTATTAAAGGTCGTCATTTTGTGTTATGGTCACTTAGAATTAGAAAAAACTGAAGCTCACAGTTCAGAAAAGCAAACTGGAGCTTTCTAAAGCAATATGGTGTGCAAGATTAAGAATCGATTAATCCTCCGGATGGTGTTACATAAATTTATCGATATCTATCGAACTTTTACTATATGATAATTATCAGATTAGGACATGATTTTCACTACTAAAATGTTGTTGTGATTTATCACCACTTCTCGTGTTATCAATTAATTGTCACGTGGCCTGTTCGAAGGTCCCTCACAGATAGTCGATTTATGATATTATCGGCATTATGCAGGGTGTAACATATTCTCATGGAGATACTCCAGGGGGCAATAGTGCTGGGCAAAATAATAAAAAAATGCTAATAGGCCCACGGTCAGAAGCGCATCGCTTTCTATATACAGGGTGGTAAAGTTTAACGTTTTTCTCACATATGCCTTGAATTAAATTTTTGAAAATGCAAAACGTCAAAAGTCAAAATAAAATGATTAAAATGGCTGACACGGCTAACCTCAACTATCGCCCCCCGAAACATCTCCATGATGTTATATTCCTCCCAGTATATCGATACATTATCTTTACATATTCAGTCGGATAGAAACTAAATCCAGCAATATCACCTCTAACATTTTCTTCACCTAACGCGTTATATAAGTGAAACTACGGTTAACTAGTGCCAGTGTCTCTTAAAATGTGCACCTACCAAATTCTCTAACATAATGAAGCGTTCCCCTTATGAGGAGCTAAAAGGAACTGATGGTCAACCTTGAAAAAACATTGATCTCATTTCAATATTGAGTGCAACTGTCAAGATCTGCATGTGGGCATAATGGGTGTACCTATCTGCCCGTAAAATCTGTTTCCGGCTTGGTTGACGTCTGTAGTCATGACGTAAATCTAACTACACATTGCAGCAGCAGATTTCTGGTCAATGAAACTGACTTGTAACCATAAGAAAGTGAAAATTGTCACTTGAACATGTATCTGTGCTACGAGACTCGCAGGAAAGATACGAGTAATATTCAAGACTAAAATGCGTAAACCGTTTCTCACGAACAGCTTGCGCTTGGCTCATTACCACAAAGGCAAACAATAATTATATTCTACAAGAAGTGTGTAATTCTCGATATTAAATTTAAGATGTACACGGCCATTCACTTGCTAAAAGAAAGTTTCGACCATTTAATTGTTGTATAAAAACCGACCTAAGTATGGGGTATTAGGCTTTAATTTTGTAGTTTATGATTCTGTGTTTACTTTCTCGTCAAGGCAGTTAATAAATCGATCTATTCAACAGATACCCATTTTTAGTGTTTTTTTGGTAACCAGTTTCAGTGGACTTTATCTACATAAAACAATGAAGTCTCGAAAAACTTAAGTTCTACAACTGAAGTGTGGAAATACAACCATTAAAATAACCAGTTCTCCTTGCAAGAAAAGAAAATTTTACTTGCAGGTGCTATTAAGCTTTAAATAGGCAGCTCCACAAAGCAGAAGTATTATTTGTGGGTTTTTTCCTGTACATTTTGCTATTGGTTAAGGGCCAGTTTTCATCCTATAATTAAATTAACAAGTATATTAGTCAAAGTGATTGTTAAAGTGGAACTTTTATTTGCTTTTCAAGGCAAATCTTTGACATAAAAACTAAAATTTCAATGCTGAATAAGAAATTCTCATTAAAGAGATTATGCCAGGAACGCATGCGCATCTGATATTTTTCATGACGGCTCTCAGATTAGCCGATATTTTCTAGGCCATTTAGATTTTATAAGTTGATTGTCATTTTTAAATATAACCAACCCATCAATACAACATAGTGATTGTAAGAGGGGCCGCCCTGTCTAATCCTCTGTTGTGAAATACTATCCTCATGTCTTAGTATATAACCCAACGGATACTGCGGGTTACCAATGCATTACATTTGCTAGCATGTGATACGTCCAGGCATGCACGTAGTATCACATATCTAAATCCAAATTAATTAAGTGCCTCACGTTCGATATTCCTTGCATCTAACAAAAACAACTATTTATGAAAATAGTGAGTCGTCCTTCCCACTGAAATCATTTCAAATATTCATCCATATGAACATCTAATTTACGATATATAGTATCCCCTCTGGCTATTGTATTTAAATAAGTGAAACAAACGACACACAAAAGCTCTTTTTAATCCGATAATCGTTTTAGGTCAGGAGATACCGTAAAAGATCCGCGAACAAATTTGGTAACATGTCATCTGTGTATGGTAACAGGTGCACCAAAACAAGTTAAATTAAAATATACTCATACAGTGGTGTAGAACGTTTTTATTTTCGCTTATTAACAAAGGTTCGTCATATCACTAGTTTACTAGTTCGATGTCCGGGAAGCCATTCAGATGTCCATTCAGAATTTCAACTGGCACCGTGCAGGTGTCCCTTTATTGGAAGTGTGACAAGCTTAAAATCATACTATAGACAGCGTGATTAAAAGTTGATCCGCTGATAGAGCTAGCACCGACAGTTCAATAGAGGTCTAAAACTTTTTTCGTATTTTTCCCTAGTTTATGGGACCACCCATGGGTATCAATGCGTTTGGTTATGTTACTGAGCCAACATACCCTTTATAGTATAAACCATAGGCCATGGACTTTCACTCATTAAACTTTCACTATAGATAACTGCACATATTACGAGTTGCGTTACAATAAACGCCTTAGGAAAAATTCACCTGCACACTAGGTATTTGACAGTGTGACTTATTCAGGATTAATGTTTCAATTAAGTAATTATCAAGAACGTTTTTGTTTTTATTGGCAAACAAGTGATCTCTTAATGACATAAAGCAGGCTGAAAAATGTCACTTTCAGCACTGAGGCTGTAAAGTGACAATTTTATTGCCGAAGCATTAAATTTTCTTTTCTGACACTACGGCAAGAATTATGCATTCATAACGTGAAATTGGTTGTGGAGTGACTGAATTTCCATTTAAAGTTCCATTTAAAACCAAATCTTAACTAATAATGGCATTTTCTGCAAAGACTACACGGCAACACCCTCCATCGAGCTCCGCACTTACTGTAGGTGATAAACACACGCTGCGTTCGCGAATCTACGTACGAGATCACCAGTGATGCATAAAATATGTATTGTCGAGTTCTTGGCGTTTGTCAGTCTTGCAATCTTTGTCTATCATGTCCAAAATGAATGAAATGTATCGCTTGGTTTTTAAAAATCATACTTATTTGATGCCATAACTGGATCGAATGACGAATTCTTAACCACAAGCGAGAAGCAGAATCGATTTTTTTCATCAGTTGATTCTGTCCGGGACTGCACAGGGTGTTGGTTTTTCTGAGCCCATAAAATCATCAAAAAATCATTACACATAGATACAACCAGATTTACATATTCCGAGCTAATTAGCTTTTTTCGTTCATTCCGTCTTGTTTAATCTATAATATTGTGGACAATATGGTGACAATAAATTGTTCTGCTTAAAGGACTATCTAAATTACTTAGTTGGATTTCGTAAGCAGCAATTAGTTTGCGGTTATTTATCTAACAAGATGAATAATAGAAAGACGAACTAACGAATTTTCTACTACTCGATCGTATTTTTGTCCTATATCTCAACTGCCTTTTCTTCTGTTCAATCTGCATTTTCTCCTGTTGCCTTTCGTTTTCAGTGCCGGGAAGGTACCTAAATTCAAAAGAAGATTCCCCGACACTCGGCCCTTTAGTAATGGCGATAGTAGTAACTTCGTTCAACAGTGCTTCATCTCAAAGTTGCTCTCTCAGTTTGTTCGTCACTATCCTATTATCAACCCTAACACCATATTACCAAAAACGTATGAACTACAAAATCTCCGATAAATACATGACTTGGAACGTAGTTTTCTTTTCTTCGTAAATACTATTCTCGTTGCTATGGGAATGTTTCCAAGTGCCATAACACGGAGGTTAAAACATGATATCAGAATAATTTTTTGTGTCGCGTCAGGGCCGATAGCTTGATACTTTCACGAACTCTGATATAAAAGGGCTTTTATCAAAGAACTTATATTTCTAACGAGGTTCCAGATATTTTCAATTAAGTGATTCCATGCGCTCTTAAGCTCTTTTTAATATTACTTTCCTGATGCGTCTCATAAAAATCATCATAACATTTTAACACTTTATCCAGTATTCATCATGTATAACACAAAACAATCACAAATTCCTAAAAAACTCATATTTCTTGATTTTTTACAATTTACGAAATTGAGACGGAGCAATTTACCTACTCCTTTGCGCAGTACAAATGTTGAGGCTCAATATCTACTTCCAACTTCTAAACCAGTAAATCTGGAAACCTTTCAAAAATTCAAATAATTTATTTAACAACTTTGGTACGGCTTCATCCCTTTTCCTTGAAGTTCATAACCAACTACAGGACGTGGAGGTCGTATCGTTTGGAAGAACCAGGGTTCTAATGAATTACTAATAATTAAAACTAATATTAAACAAATTAATTTAAAAGAAAATACAAAAACTAAGTAAGAACAATAAATAACAATTCCTTACAATATCTCAACTTCAAATTTAGCCGGAATAAGAAGATGATGGGTTTGATGAAGAATATATTCAGATTCAATTGGTAAGCATATATGGCCAATCTTCTTGTTACTGAAGATAGGTCTCGGGCAATATTGCGCTTGTTACTCACTTCCGTTTAAAATATATTACTGAAACGATAACGAAATAATAGAGATTAACAGTCAACTGTCTTAATCTGTGAGCAATCTGGGCCATTCTAAAGCACATACCAGATGGTATTTATAGTATCTTACTGCTTGTCGACTGATAAGATTAAAGATATACATAAGGAATTACACTTGTGAAATTAGTTTCATGAGTCCTACAAATTTAATACTGAGAAGTAAAACTCCTAGTAAACTGGTCCCTGTGTCTCTGAGTAAGATACGATTACGCTCGGTTCATTTACGATATTTCCAAGGTCCAAAAATTTTTAATAAGAACTTTCAATATGGCAATAAAGATAAACTAAAGAATAAAAATCATTTTATGTTTTGTGGGTTTGAAAAAAGCGTTTCACTTATCCACGTTCGACCACTGTAACCAGCAACGTTTTGCAAGATCAGGTTGTACCCATTGAGGAAAATATGCAACATTTACTAGATACGTCGTCCAACTAGGTCGTACCAGTCTAGTTAACTAGTTCCCCCAGTTTATCATTCTTATCAATAATGCTTTCCACTTAAGCAATCCTACCTGTCTCTTACGAGCTGTTTTGTACTGAATTTCCTTGGACTTAACTCGTCGTAATAGTAATAAGAGAGGAGGCAAAACACGCGAACACATTATGAGCTTTTACTGAAGTTATGCGAAGTTAAAAAATCGGTTTTGAAGTGCGAAAATAGGTGTCTTTCGGCGCAAAGTCTCAGTTCGAAGAAATGGCTTTTCATTAATTCTAAGAAGTACATTTTTTTGATTTGTGAGTGACTAAAGGAGTATTCTAAAAGGTGGTAAGTTAGGTAAACTAAGAAAACTCAGAAAAGCATTACAGAATAAGTGTAGTTGCTGAGAAATGAACGTTTGCTTAAAAAAGTTACCAGATTCCATTACGCGGACGTGTTCTATTACATAGGGTGTCTCAGATGAAAGTGCAAATGCCGAGGGCGATAATGTGACTATGTTACAAAGTTTTTGGGTTTGCTAAATTTTACAAACAAAGCTTATCAAAAGAACAAAACAAAATTCTTAATACGACCTATTAAAAAATCAGATTTGCAACGTTGTCAGACCTACGAATTTTTCACTAAACATGCCAATTTTTTTATGGAATAATATCGTAGTTTTTAACGCATCTTATTACTGGAATTAAAATTTGTACTGCTGGAATATTAATTTTTTAATTTAACCAAAAAACTAAATTTGTAATAAAAAATATATATAAACCCCGGAGTAAAACGTAACTAAATTCTGTTAACTGGTTTGATTTAATGGACCCTGCATAAGGAAAACTAAAATCTCTCAGAAAAAATTGTGAAAAGCGGCCGAGAATCGCCGCTCTGGATCGAAATGATAAATAATTATTGTAATAAAATACTGGTGGCGCTCTCTTTGTACAAGTATTCCAACTCAGTCATTCGATATCTGCGTTTTTAGCTCTTGTGTGCGCCTCCACCTATCGGACAAAATTACAGTTACACGCCGACGCCCGCCAGGACGCCTGCGTCGTTATCCTTGGACGCCCAGATCCGCCTAAACGACAGGCGCGATGGACAGTGTGTCCCTAGCCACCATGGATAAGGATGCCTTGCGAAAGCAAATTGACAATCTGAAGTATCAAGCATCGATGGAGCGCTGGACATTGTCCAAATCCATTGCTGCGTAAGTTTTTATTACATTTTTTCAAATTTTTTTATCATAGTTCTGTCATTAGTCCTTGTGGCTTGCAGGAATTTTAAATGATTAGATTTGATATTGCGCTGTTCGTTAGTGTAGGAGCATGAAAACCCGGTCATCGTTCGATATAGGCGCGGAATTTTGCGATGGCGGTATTTTTAGAGCTGTTTTGGTTTGTTTCTTATTCAAATTTTGGTGCTTTGTTAGTGGCGAAAGAAATTTGCAGTGTTTCCCCTAAATAAACGGACGAACTCCAATTGGAATAAAAATTAAGATGTGTGGAGCTGATTTTATTTCAAGTGATAACCGATGGACTTTTCGTAGATCTGCTCCGCAGCAATTCTTCTAAGCCCCACAACTCATGAATTCGGTTAACACAGAGCACGTACAATTTGGTATACGAGATAAACCGCAACTATAGTGTTCTTATCTAATATTGAAGTCTAAATTATATGCTAATATGAAAGGTAGTGAAACATAAATTGTAAAGCAAACGAGAATTTGTGCACCGTGACCTACCTAACGTACTAATTGGCTAGAGTAAGTGCTTTAGTTAAAAACAATTTGTTGATTCTTTATTGAGAAATTTAGGCATTTTAGGCGGACTTTTTTACAGAATTATCACTCCTTGTTATGTTACAAAATTTATTCATTGTTGTGCATTTTAGCTTAATAGTTATTCAACCAACAAATATATTAATGAAGGCAATTAACCATCGAGCGGTTTAATGCGTGCCCGAAGCGAGCGCGTTAACAGAGTTAAGACTATCAATCGCTCGTTGAGCTCTGGATTCTTGAAGAAAATTTAATTTTGGAGTTAACGCAAATAATATAATTTATATCATTCATATCAAAATAATTCAATCGTAGCTCCAATTTCAAAAAAAAGTTCCAAAAGAAGGTAAAGCGGAAACGTAATCCTCCCATTAATGGAAATACTGCTGGGAGTATGCGAATTGTCTATTTCAAAAAAATACAACTGACACTAGACAGTGACAGAACTATGACTTAGTAGAAAGACAGATGTCTGTCTGTGAAGTAAGCCTCAAATAAAACGAGAATAACTCTTTTTATTTTGTGTATACTTGGCTTCCTATAATAAAATTGTACGTTAAAGTGAAACGACAGAAGAATTGGGCGTTCTAGTGAATTATTAATGATTCGTATTAATAATTCGATTTCGTATATATTAAACAAACGTGTTAATAGCCCGTCGACAGAAAAACATTTTAGCTTAAAAATTTTAGTAGAAAGTATTAGACGATATGTAAATTCATGGTGGAAGTGTTGAGACACAACTGCGTTAATGAGCAATACGCACGCAGACCTTATTTCAATACCTACATTGACATTGTAATGATTACTTCCGCAACCGATGAAACGGGCTAATTATCAAAAATAATCATATTGTACAGGATTATGGATTATAAGTGGATAGTTGTATATAACATGCTTGATAATAATTGCACAAAATCAGAGAGAAAACACAAAATCATTATGATATTGACGGTAAAAAATAAGTAACTAAGGGACGCCATACTGTTTTGAGATGCGTGGTATATTTTTGTGGAATTTTTAAAAGTGCGTTATTTAAATACGTCGAGTTTAAATTTTTGTTGCGTTTTATTTTTTGCTCTAGCTATAACGCTTAAAGAGACATTGACCGGTCAGACACCGTCGACACACCCTATATACATAATGTTTAAAAGAAAATTATATTTTTGTAATGTCTCGACCACTATCTCAAAAATCTATCTATAAATTAAAATAGAAAAAAGACCCCGAGGTAATTATTTATACTCAAATTTTCCAATTTTGGCACACACGCAATAAACTCCGGTGCAAGTGAAAAGTTTAAATCGCTACCGTAGAGATTAGCCACCCTTCCATAAATTCCCGATTTCCTAGTCACGTTATCCCAAACCTCCCTGGCAAGCATCCAATATCCAGGATCCTTTCGAAGTGAGTTAGTAGGTATATCATAAAACAACATCCTCTGTAACTAGCGTTTGAAAAGGAAAAAACACGAATCGAACTAAAATTAATGTTTTGCTTGAAATGTGTCCATGCAAAAAATTATCATGTGAATAAATTATTCATGAACATGATACCAGACAAACTTAAGTTACATAGTGAGAATTTTCGATCAATTTTTAATGTTAACAGATAAATTGTCTAATTTACAAGGCAAATTTACGTCTCATATAGAAAGATGGGAACATTTCTAGAGTCCGAAGTTTCCCTCTTGGAAGCCCTAACAAGAATTTTAAACTGATAATCATGAGGGTTTACAAAACTTTATCTAGAAGTTGGTGGTATAAATCGGCCAGCTGCCGTTCCGGAAGGGGTTACGTATTTCCTTGTTTGTGTTGGAAAACTTTCCGTAGGTGCTGGCCGAATCGTATAGTACCACAGATTATACACTTGCAATTTCACAATTATTACTCCTCCTGGAAATTTCCTTGAAAATTCCGCATTTTAATTAAAACAATAACAACTACGATCTCTACACGGATTTGCTAAGGTTCACTTAAATTTGCCTAAATAGTAATAAGTCCTGCCCTGCAAGCGGAATTTCGTTGATCCATTCCAATGTTGCTTCATTGAAATTCGAGCACGTTTTCATTTCTGGATGCACTGAAAACCAAACATGCTCGACCCATATATGCGGGAATTTATGTCAGGATATGGAAACCCAAGGGATTTATCCCAACTTATATGTTGGATTGGAAATCCTAGACCTCTTTTCGGTGTAAACATTTTTCTCTGAACGATATCTGGAAGGAATATTCGGGCAGAAACCCGATTAGTTTTAGCAGTGGAATAAACAACCCGGATATTTTTGTAGATGTCTAGAATTTGGGGTGAAAGTTGGGGCAGGTACACACAAATGAGTACTAATCGCGAACCAGCTTTTGTAGAGCTTATAATCGGTCAGTAATCTGTCTGAGCTAAAGGCGCTTTATGAGTAGTCACCTTCATTGATCAGGGCGAGTCAAAATGGTCTCTGCAAAGCTCTACCACTGATTCCTAAAGGCGAATATGATGATTTGATCCAACTTACCTTTTCGAAACATCTTTGCCGTGAGGGAGTTGGACCCTCACTCTTGATTAAGCACCTAAAATGAGTGTTATTTGTTAACCATATGCGTACTAAGCTAACGTTGCCTTTCAGGATGCGGGAATACGTGGAAGAAAACGAGAAAAACGACCCCCTGATCCACGCCCCCGACAAGAAGAACAACCCCTGGGCCGAGAAAGGAAAATGTGCCATTATGTAGAACCTTCATCCCTACCTTATCAATGTATTTATAGTTTCGTTGCCCTTTTTGATCGTAGCGTTACTCGTAATGAAGAATTTAGCATTTAATTGCACCACTTCACGACAGGCGATGTTCGAGTTAATTCTACCAAACCTGGAAGATTTTGCACTTTTTTGATCACGTAATAGATACGTTTTAAGATAAACCACGATCCACAATCACCTACTTGGATTTAAATGTGAAGCGCTATTGTTACGATTATTGTTATGTAGTTTTCACTATAACTAATACTCAAATTTATTATAGTACTTAGGTACCTACTCATCAATGGTACTTATTAAAGCGTTTGTAAATTAACTGCATGCTAAAAATCGTACGTAGTAGACTAAAATACTCACAGTTTCCATATATTTTCCCCCGTTTTAATGCCTGCTGTGCCATTGTTCCATTGGGCCGATACACCAGAGTAAAAAAGCCCATCGGGCGATGGGACACCACGTCATCCAATGATACCTGCGTTTATTTATACTATAACCTACGATAAGGTAACAATAATTGTTAAGAACTTTTGTGGTATGTTAACAAGAGATATGTAGGATATAGAAAGAAGCCAACCCTCGAAGAATTACTGTAGGACTTTGTAGCTTTCAGGTGCGGAAAGTTCAGGCGCCATTTTTAGTTATAGCACCGTCTTTGCGAGATATTGACGTTTGCACCTATAAGAACCAATCCGCGTTTAACACCTAAAGGCAGGGCTGCTATGAATATCAATGGAGCATTAGATTGTCTTTCCCTTTCTTTATACATTGCATTCTAAGTAAAGAATAGACTGTCCGAGCAACTTATCTTTTAGGATAATTTTATCTATAATGAATTTTGTAAGGCGTACGGAAGAAGTAAATTCTAGTCAAGAAATTACCTGGGAAGTTTTAACAAATTTGGCATAAAATCTCTGGAAATTTTCTTCCCTTACTAGGGCGCTCTTTACTTCCATGTTGCTCCTTCCATGTCTCTGTACTTACGAGAACACTTCTACCTTAGTAGCGTTGGGAAGTGATGCCCTTCTCAATGTGTAGAAAGACAAATAGATTATCGAAAGGTATAGAACCTTGAAATCTCCTTTTCCGAAATTATTACGAATGAAGCCATATAGAATACTCGCAGCTTTATATGGTTCCATTGACCGGTGCAACTGTACTAAGGATATCACTCGCTCACAATATACCTATAAATTGTTTTAAGCTACTATAAGCCTCATATATAACTATAAGTGTTAAAAAGACCCTGTATTCTATCTAACCTGACAGGGCTTCTAGTTTAGACTTTGCCTAATATGACTACTACATTATAATATGTCGGAGAATTGATGTAGTTTAATGTGTAAGACCATACAAGTTACCTACCAAGATATACTTAAGGTATGATTAACAAATTCTTACTGATTGTGACCTTTAATGAATTTTAGTAAAATAACGATTGTGACCTCTACTGTATGAAACGCGCGTATTTATGCCAAATTGTGTTAAAAGTTGCTCCAAGTGGTTTCGCATAGGATATTTAGTACTGTATTGTACCTAAGGCATATTTCGTGTATAAGTACCTACCTAATGTAATTTCGTCTAATTGATATACTAAATAAAATTTAGGATAAAGGACCAGGAGTTTCAATTTTATTTTCAGGGGTATATCACTACATTTTTCGGACCCTGAACTCATTTATGGACGTTTTAAACCAATTCGGAAACTTTTTATTTCTTATCCGACACCGCGATGCAGAAGTATTCAGACATGCGTTATCATTGAACTCTAAAACATTTAAATTAGAGGTTTCAACTGCATACAGGTACCAATGACGGTACCTGAAAATCATCTTTATTACGAACGTAACTAGGCCTACTGGACGTACATCCAAGTTAAGTTTTCATTGCTATTTCTTATTCTTCAGAACGAACACTCCTTCTAGCATCGTAGGCATAATCTTCGGCTTCTTCTTGGTGGACTTCATTATCTCAAATGTGGTGCAACTAGAAAACTTCGTGATCCTCGTTATAGCATATCTGACATTACACTTCACATCACCGACATGACCCGGATCATCGATTCCCGCAACTTCTTCACCAACGGTGATGGTTGTACTCGTGTCGCAGGCGCAAATAGAGACTTTATTACTCACAATTCTCTCTCTGCTTTTCATACAATTACATGTAAAACATTTGTTTTTCAAATTCTTTTTAGAAGGTTTAAACGTAGCCTTGAGTAGATATGGGCAGGACGTAGTTGAAGGCTCCTTATGGTGCGGATGTTCTTGGCGACTCGCCTTAGTGGAGCCTTTGGAATTCTTGCCAAGCTTCAGTGAAGCTTCCATTTTGGGTCTGTATAAATTGGACGAAGGCGAGCATCGACAACAAGAACAACATCTTTTGGAATCGTGACTTTTCAAGTTGGATTTGCTCCCTACTGAACAATTCGATAACGCATGAAAAGATGCTTTTAGCTGATGAGAGTGACTATCCGTGTGGTGACGAATACTTTCATTGTGATGCTGGACACGTGATGAAGAATTCTCGGGAGAACGATTTGCAAGTAATGCTGAATGGGGCAAGAAAAATTCTGATGGCTGATGTACATGGTCCAATTGAAGATCCTCGTCTTTCTCTTCAGGAGAGTGTTGGTCTTCAGAATAAAAACATCGGGTAGAGTTTACGCGCCCAGGTTGGTGGTATTCCTCCGTGGCTTGAACGTCGACAGCTATCTTTGAATCTTCCGAAGCACTAAAAAATGATTTGATTTTGTCATCAATACCTATTGCAACTACTTCTTCAAGTGGCGGCAATAACATGCTTTTTATTTCTGCTTGTATTGTAGTTTCTTCCTCTTCGTCCAATCTAGAACACTCAATCCCGTCAAAAAAACTCCTTTGCTTAAGCCTCACAATTACCTCTGGATATGTAAACTTCCCGTTTCAAACCTTTCACGCCCCCCCTCATCTTCTTCTCCTTCTTCTGATATATGCTCAGACATTAACCTTCACAAAGTAATTTTTTTAAGAACATTACCAGTCTCCGTGACAATGATACCTTCGATCCGACGGCAATGAAGGAAATCGAGCCGATGATGATCTCATACAAGGCAACCTTGTCGAAAGTGATGTCATCAAATCCAATTTCCCTGATAGAGATCTTATAGACTCGGATTTTACTGAAGAGGATCGGATTGATTGAGATCGATACGACTGTGATTTGGCTGCAGGAAATATTGTGGAAGGAGACCTCGTGGACTCCGACTTCGGTGAGGCAGATTTTATTGCTGATTGATCAGCAACTGGGGCTGCTTTCGAAGCAGAGCGGGTCATCGTTAGATCAGAAGATGATCCTTCACTTTCGGAAATGCCAGAACGATGGCTAAAGTGTATTAAGTTTTGTTGAGGCTAAATTGCAAAATATCACGCTGCTGTGCTACCTAGATTCAGCAACCCATTTCTCATCTGGACATCCATGACAAATCTCAAAGAGTGTGAGCAAGCCTGCAAAAATTTGTTCATCCACCGTTGGGCCCAGTAAGGCCCCGTAAATATTGGGGCCACACACGCAATCCTATGATTAAAACTCTGCATTTCTTTCATTTTTTAGGGGTGGTAAATTGCTGCTTACATCCAAATTGGGTGCAACTCCTCCTTTATCTCCCTGAATAATTTTTCCCCTGCGTTCGGCACGTCTTCCCTTACTCGATGAGAAACGATTTTTCTTGGCGCTATCATACCTCTTGGATCTAGATTACATGTGAAATTTTATGGTACTTCGTATTTGTTGCAACATAAGAGAACCTTGATGGTGTTGCTGTGCCAGACCGGCTTCTACTCTGCTGTTCACTCCTGCTACCTTCATTCTCCCGTGAACTGCTAGCAGTAGTAATTCTGGTGTATAAACAGATGTTCCCTTAAAGTTATTTCTTACATTGTTGCTAAACTAGAGCTGTGGGAAAAATCTGATGTTCCTCCAGTTTTACGTGGCATTTTTCTAATGATTCTTCTTTTTCAGGAATAACGGTGGTTTTGTAGATGTTTGATTCACCACTAAGTGCTTTTGAGTTAAATTTTCCAAAAATGTTTGTGGTAACGTCATTGTCAAGAGGGTTGATGGGAAAGGGACGTTCCGAAATTTTAAACCGTCATCTCAATTGAGGACTGTGTAAAGTACATCCAGTGTAGTTAAGTCACTTTTGCGCAGTAAATCTTAAAAATCTATTCAGGGTGTCCACTTTTTATGCTTCACGTGGTACGAGGTCCGTTAAATTATTGCAAACTAACGCAATTTGGGACTTAATAAGAACACATTTTCAATTCGACAGTGTTGTCAAACTTAAAAAAAAACTGATAATTATAGTAAAAAATTGAAAGTTAAATTTAGATTATACAGGGTAGTCCCAAAAAGCAGAGTTTTTAAAAACACAGGGTGGGAACTGTCTTTTAATAAAAACGCGCGAGCATGCGATTGCGAAAATGTACATTAATAATGACTGAGACATCGTGTAAAACCACCGAATTTGAGGCATACTCTACAGGGCGGCCCAATTGCTATGGGCCACTATTGTTATCTACTAAACCATGGACGTTACAAGTTCGGTTAAATTAGACAAAAGTTATCAAATTTGATGACAAGTTAAGATCTCGAGAAACTGTTGCCAAAATTTGTTCGGTTTCGAAAATATTGGGAAAAAATAAAATTTTGTCAAAAACGTTTTTTGTAAATAGACCGAAAACTAAGTGTTTAAAAAAAAAGTTTTTCTCATAACATTTTATTGTTTTTTAAGATTCTACACACTAATGATAAATTTTAAAAAATAGCATTTTTAGTTTCTGAGATATCGACACTAACTTCAATTTCTTAAATGCGAACCTGGATTTTTCTTTTATTATTTTAAATGCATATTTTATCCTAATTTTACTGATGTATTACATGTTTACATTTGCCGACGTTTCGTTAGAAAAATTCATCACCAGAGTTTATTCCCTAAAAAATACGAGTCAGACCCTGGATTTGAGTTGTAAATAACATGTAGGCACATTTGCTACAAATAATTACAAACGTTAAAAATGTTCCCCATTACTTTGAAGACATTTTCGAGCGTTTTTTATAACTCTTTTTTGTAAATTATTTAACATAATGGGCATCAGTTTTTCACAGGCGACTCGAATTTTATGATAAATTTTTCTAACGAAAATTTTTGGGAAAATTTAATTTTTTCCCAATATTTCCGAAACCGAACAAATTTTGGCAACAGTGTCTCGAGACCTTAATTTGTCATCAAATTTGACAACTTCTGTCTAATTTAACCGAACTTGTAATGTCCATGGTTTAGAAGATAGCAATAGTGGCCCATAGCAATTGGACCACCCTGTATATTGCGTTGCTTGACCTTAATACTAGTTTCAATTGTGCTATAACGCATCTGAATCAGGGGGACCACGATGCAAAGTAAACTTTAGAAGACGTACCCACCGCAATTACCATGCCAACGTCACCAATTCTTTGTATTTGCCACACAAATTATTACCTGTCCGTTAATAATTACCATCAGCCCGAAAGGTCATTAGATTTGCATTAACCAGACAAATGTCCGCTAGTGCCGAACGACTTTTCATGCCGGCCAGGTAGAAACCGAGGCACGGCACGCAGATAAGACTTAAGACTTAAGACACGACATGAACTCAAATAAGCAAAGACCCAGCAAGAGAGAGTGGCCCCCCTGACACAGTGCCTTCGCCCGTTCGAGACGGTTTACTCAGTCAGTGTGTCGATGTGTTAAACACGTAACCTGCTTAACTTAAGTCAGCTGTTGCTGTCCAAGACAATATAAATTGTGAATTGGTTCAGCAGGATACATTAGTCGTGACGTCATGCTTCAGGTACTGGAAGTTTACTAGGTGAGTGGGTCATTTCCGGTTGCGGGATAATTGTTATTGATATTGCTTCATTGCGTTGAACAATCGCTAATAATCTTTAGTTCCAACATTTATTCTTATGGAGTTTAGATGACACCCTTATGCTCAGTTATATCAGTCATTAGCTCACTCTTTCAGTTAGGCCTGCTTAATAAGTTTATCAAAAAGTGCGCACTGCACAATATACAGGGTGTCAGATGACTGACGTTGACATGTATGCAGTTTATAGAACAAGTATCGTTAAACTTAACGTGCAGCATCGATAAGGCAGTTGCGCACGTAAGCACAATTAAGCTCTGATGTACAGCCAATGAAAATTGAGCATTGAGAAAGCAAGTTCTCACAATATTAAAAGTTCGCACTGCTTAGTGAAAATTCTGCAACACATGAAGAAATAAATGAAGTGAGAACTAGGGAACGCAAACACAAAAGTGGCAGGAAATACGCATCTCAATAAACTGGAAAAAAAACTGAAAAAACTCAAAAAATTATCGTGACTTATCGTATCTTAACGATACTCTGTAAACCTGCAGGAAATACACGACTGGTTTAAAGGGGTGTTACATTTTTACAACATACTTAACAAACGAGTCTAGTAATGACGACGGTTCATAAGCGAGACTGTTTAATAGAAATCAAGATTATTAATCGCTCATTAAGATACACGTTTTAATTATAACATTCTTCCTTCGACTGCATTACGAAAGAACCGAATAAAAATTCAACTCTACTCTGCATTTGCGCTCGCGTCCAAACGCGTTAAAACACCCTGTGTAAAAAATTTAAATTTTCTTAATGACAGATACCGATCACATGATAAGCTAATAGCGCATTGTCATTGGTTGAAAAGTAAACAGCAAGCGCGGCCTACTTATCAAATTTGTAAAATCATATGTTTCTTAAGCTGGTCCTTACCAATCCTCAACTTCAACTAACCACGGAATTGATAGCTGAAAGCAATAACAATGAATCGGAACATTAATTGTGGCAGAAAGGAATACGAAAATGAAGTAAATTTATAATAAACATCAAGGAAGTTGATATTTAAGCGTAAAAAACACTCCTTTCAGGATTTTTCCATTATTCTTTACCATCCTGCGGTGTGAAGAAGCGGGAACGTTGTAGTCGAACAATTTCTCATTCAATTAACTTATACCGAGTTCAAATTATCGTCACCAAATGATTTTAACATTCAATTTGGCCTGCAATGTTTGTTGACTAGATCGTCGGTACTGTTAGATTAATAAAAACCACCGAAATGAACTAATCCTTGTCATTTTTTAATTGATTTTACCAAACGTCCGAGCCAATTTGGTCACGTTCTAAATTCTCCTTAAATATTAAAAAAAAATTGAAATTAGGAGCGTTCTTAACGCCCTTGAACTATGAACTCAACTAATACACATACGCAACCCATCACCGACTAAGCAAAATATCATTTTTAGATGTTCATGAATTGAGAAGTATCAAAGATACCATTCATCATGCCGGAAAATTGCAAATCCATGACTTTAAGGGACGCCAACAATAACACTTATCCTGCCCCAGTTAACGGTAACATCAACAGTAGCAACAATTTGCCAGGCCCTAAACCGAGGAGCATCCAGGTTACTGCTAAAGTTCTTTTTGGATCGGTCCATGCCATTAACAGGCTTAAAGAGGCCGAGAAGGCAGCAAGGGAAAATAAGAGAATATAAATATCATTTGTAAGTATTTTTAGGAAAATAAGTATCCTCCTGTTACTGCATTCCTGTCATGCAGGATTTATGCATTATGCTCTACACTCAACATTTAACGAAAATTGTATAAGATACGCAATAGATAAGATTGTCTCATGTCTCCACTGCAAAACTCGTCGCTTCGCTCCTAATTTGGACTTTGACTGGTATGACAATGAGTTGCCTTATGAAACTAGTATATTAAAATGGCATTATTTCCGTCCATGGCATTCACACACAGTCTTGAAACTATTATTAGTTACGGCATGATTAAATTGTTTATTTTTTACCATGATTGTTACACCAAGTAAGCACCTGCTGCATACGTTTAAAATAACACCGGTCTGAGGTTTCAATGCCTAAACTTTATTACGCTTGGTAGTCTTCGGATGTAATGGCATATTATATAATAAGTGTGGTAAGTAAGTTATTACAGCTTGCGAACGAAATTTTTGATCACGGGTAGTGACAACTAAGTACCACACGTATTCTATAGTTGCTTTTTTTCCGTGCTATAAAGTGTCATTACCGCACCTCCTGCGGTGTTGTACTACTTTTCGCACAGCTGTGGATAAAACATTTCTACGATATCTTCCTACTTACTTACACATATCCTTAGCCATGCAGTGACAAATTTAGTCTTGAATTCCAATTACGCAGCAGTTAAATAAGTAAAATATCTAAGTGTTCATTGCAAAATCAGATAAAAACCAAAGAGCAGTTATAGTTTCTATTGGCAACCCTACAGCAAGTCATCAACAAGTAGGCGATAGTGCAGATTCTTTGGTCATGATCTGCTATCGAATTGACTTTGGGAGGTGGTACATACACAGGGTTTTCACTTCAAAGCAAACTACCAACCAACGATTTTATAGAAATCGGACGAATGAGATTGGAGTTTTGAGCAAATTATCATTGATGAAGGAAGGACATTTAATGAGAATTGAATGACATTGCATTTATGCTGGGTTCACGCAGTGCGACATTTATTATACGACATACTTACAAACAAAATGGCCTGAATGCGGCAAAGAACTTTCCGCACTCGGTGCGAGGAAATACTAATTTCTAGATATCCCCACATGACTCAAATTATTGGCTTTGCATCAGGTCCCAAAATCCTTTCAGCCTTCTCCACATAAATATCTATTACAAGAAAACTATCATTAAATCTTTCCCGTCGCATTTGGGCGTGTCACTTTCTATCCGCAGGTCAGTGTCAAGGTTCTCTAAAATTGACCATTTTGCATATACACATGCCTGGTGAAAGTGATTTTAATGTGTTTACCACCAACAAAATCGTTTTGTATGCACTGCAGAGGTCCCATAAAACATACTGTTTAAGCTATGCTCTCATTGCCAAATACCTGCTGCCTTTATGCATGCTATATTGGCTTTATTACTTGTTATTACTTTTTTCCATTCAACTTATTCCGATGGAACCAAAATGACCATTAACTGTACAACCTATATAAAATAGGCGGCGGTTTCACTTGATGATAAAAACACCCGCCAACGGTCGATACAAAGTCAATTAATAAAAAATAAAGAGCCACAAATCATAACTAATGGGACATGTGCAAAAAGGAGGATGCTGGTATACCTCGAAGCAAACCAAATTAAATATAACTGTTTCTTCTTACAAGAAGATCTCATCTTAACTTTTAAGGACTTCTTTGCATTTCTGCGTGGTTTGTGGTTGGTGGAGTGTGCGGTAGTGAAGTTGGATTAGTATCTACGTTAGTACATTGAGCAGTTCTTCGTCGGTGGTTTCCATGGATTTTTGATAAAACCATGATGATGTAAGTACATTTTATTCATTTATTAATGTAAGATGGCCATGACGATGACATGACCAACCATTCATTTATGACCCGGTTTCATGGAGTTTTATATATGCTTTAATGGCTTGCTTCTGGTCTCTGGTAGGTGTAAATCATTGTGTATTACATACGGTGTTCTCGGGGAGTGTGACTGCTTTAAAACGAGTTGTTTGATTACCAGATCTTTCAGGACCCTCTTGGTTGTTACCGAACCGGGTGACTTCAAAAGGGGCCTTAATGTAGACTGTAAAAATCATTAACATGAAATATAACGTGCATTCGAAATCTGCCAAACTTACTTTCTATGTGATAGCAACGCTCTTGCATGCACTAGAATGCAATTTGCAAATTACTGTTACATGATGTAACAACTTCCCGAATTTGATTTATCTCAGCACTTAAAAACGTGTATTAATCCTTCCTTTCTAATTTGAAATTTGCATAGCGCAGTTCTTAATTGAATTTCCTTGTTTTTTTTTCCCTCACTCTCGATAGATATTAAAATAAATCTAATTGTTCTTGTTAAGTCTACAATAGCCACTACCTGGTTAATAGACGTTCATATCGACTTTTTTGCCCATTTGTATTTAAATTAAGTCCGCTGTTTCGTCAAGACAAACGCAGAAAATAATATGCAGTGCGTTGAAATTTGATAGTGGTTCTGCATCGTTTCTTTACAGCTCCTAGAGTTACCTAACTGAAGCGTTCTCAAACCCCCTGTATTTCCGTAACGAAACAATTCCAATCATGAGATTTTTTCCCCTGCTTGTGGATGTGTGATCGGCCCTAGCACTGTTTGCCCAACATTTTGCAATACCTTGCATTAACGACTTCTGACACTGATTTCTTTTCCAGAAGAAACACGTCTTCACTAATTGCCATTATATTCATCTTCTACTCGTCAGCGCTCAACGGCCAATCGACCAATGAAAGCGAATCAAAGGCGGTAAACTCAGACATCCAAGAAGGTGCACATTTACCTAATGGCCATAAGCATTATCTCACGTACCAAGATTTTAATAAGCAGGCAAAGAACGAAAGCTACTCACGTACTGAGAACGATTTAAAAACAAATAAGGAAATTGAAAGCATTAGTGGTAGCCGCAGTGGTGCAGGCATTGACATTGTCGGCGCTAAAAACCAAGAAACTGCGGCACTTGTCCGGGACACAGAGTTCCAAAATGAAAACAATAATAACAGCGGTGTGAGTTTCGATGTTAACCCTAAGGACGAAATTCGTAGTGCAGATGATGAGCTTTTGAGCGAGCTTGAGCACAACGAAGGGAGAGTTGAAGGAGAGATTAGAGATTTTAATCACTTGGACGTTCAGCGAAGGGAAATAAGCATCGCCGCTGATTATGGGAAGCGCAGCTTAGAAGATTTAATTAGAATTAAGGAACCGTTTTTATACAATTTAGGTTAGTTCGAAGATGATATAGCAATTTTCACATTTCCCTCGAGGAACCCCCCGGAAGTAACCGGAATTTCATAGCCACACCTCGACACAGAGATAAATTTAGGAGACACTATACGCACGTACACACAGAATGTTCACACAATCGTAGATCTAATACGATTTTTAGAATTGGTTTTATTTGCAGGGCTTTTCCTTGACGGCCAAGACCCAGCTGCAAAAGTGGCAAATTTTGGGGCTCCGCACAACCAAAGAGCATTGTTACTATCTCGATTTGGTTATGCTACTTTAGAAGCTAGCAGGAAGCTTACAGAAAGGTAAGTACTGTACTGCAATATTCCTCCAAAGAGCCGTTATGTAGAGAAATGTGCGGATTATAATAGTTATTTTCGTACAAAGGGCGTAAAATTCAAGCTGTGCATAAGAGGATTCTACGTGAAAGGGTGCAAGCAATATTGTTGTGTGTGCGGAAAATTGCTTTTCTTCAAGACATCACAACATACTTGAGTTGCCAATATATTCCCTTTATGTAACTTGATAGGATTTCCCAGTAATCGTAAGTGGCGCCCAATGAAGTAAATCATGCTTACAAACTAGGAATCGAAATACACGCTTTAATTAGCGTTCTCTTCGTCGTAAAACCAATTTTTCCCAATAATTGATTTTTTGCAGTTTCGTAAATAAATAAAACGTTTTCTGTGTCCCTAAACAAAAAGATTGCTATAAGCTCGTCTGACGCAACGCCAATCACAATGGAATTAAACATTTTGTACCATTATATAAGAAACCGTCCTCTGAAGAAACGCGTCACTTTAACGATTTTTTAGGCAAAATAGAACAAAAAAAAATTATCTTCGAAATTTACTTTTTTGCTCCATTTTTGCAATTTGATACTGTCTGTCTGGCTGGGAGTCACTTCACTGTGGCTAAGTTACTATACAAATTGTGCCTCTTTTTTTATGACCTGTACTTTTACTTTCAAATTCGTCTAATTTTTACCCACAATTGTATTAATTTCTATATGAATTTTAACCGCAAAAAACACTGTAACCTGACTGAACAACCTGAGCAACTTGTCAATTTAAAAGTTCTTTACAACTCGACCACCATTATTGTCGTAATTACACTAAATTTGCATTAAATTGCAACCTAATCCGATTAGGTACTCCAAATAGGTTTTGCCCAGGTTTGTGTAGAATAATAATAATTAAACAATTTCTTCACCAACAACTTACTTCAGAGTAAGCATTATATGCCCAAATCCTGTTTATCCATTTCAAATCGATTTCTCATAGAAAACGCTTTGCTAATTACGCCCATTTAACTATATTGCTTTTTGTGAAGATTTAAAATAAATCTAATTTTATTAATAATTGAATGATTATGCAAAAAGCGGTTTTGGGGTTATTTAAATATTCCCATAAAATTGTTAGTTAAGGTTGTGCAAAAATTTTACTGTGGTGAGAACCATGGAACGGCGATTGCAATTGGTTTATGTTGAAATAATTAGATAATTTATTCTATAATAAAGTAAAGATTTTTTGATAATCAACTAAAGGCATCCCAATTTGCTGTCTTAAGGTGATATTTGGAATCCTAATTGACATGACAGTATGAGCCGAAATCGTTAGAAACTGTACAAACAGCTTCGTCCTCTTCTCGACGTTCACTAGACGTGCGATTGTAATTTTTGACACACGACATATCCCACTTCTACATTTTCTACATTTTTTTCTTTATCCAACTCCTCTTCTCGCATGTCAAAAAGATAGGTAAAAAATGTCAAATTAAATTTTTCTTACGTACCTTCCAATTAATAAAATTTAGTTTGGAACGCAAATTAATTGTATTGTAAGTCCAAGACCAGTTGGAGGCTTATATCATTGTAGCGCTCGTAATTCCTTAATGAATAAGCAATATTTCCATCAGCCAAGCACTTTCTTCAATTTCTTGCCTCTATGAGGTACGTTCTAATGCAATATAATCGCACTTTCAAGTCAGTACGGAAAATAAAAGTTTAGAAAAAGTTGTTTTTTTCTTTTTCGTGGTGCATTAGAGGAGGAAGCAATTTTCAAGGAAAAAATCGCCAGTCCACCGAAAAACGTGCATATTAATCTATACAGAATAATAACTTTCTTCAAGCTACCGTATCTGCATCCATTTGTAACAAGATCAATCTCTCTCTCCAAACAGTCGAAAGCGTTAGCTCTTCGGCATCAGAACGAACACAAACAACGTTTCAAATTCAATGACCAAAAATGTGCAAAAGAAAGCTAACCGAAGTGACAATCAATCCAATCAACCGTGTAAACTCTTCCTTACCATTAATAGATTGGGGGGAAAGTTGCCTTCCATCGAGGGAGGGGAAGAAAATGCACGTTTTAAGATCCATAATACAAGATGATTTTGTGTAGTTACTTCTGGTATGTCACCAAGTTAGTATCTACCTTAACGATTTTCTGGTGTTGCGGTATTAGTTTTCAGTAGTTATTGTCATGGATTCTACTTGGTGGTGATGTAGCCAGCGGAAAGGTAACGTTCATTTAAAGTTTTGTTTATTTTTTCCCGTGTAATAAAATTGAGTTTGCTCTGTAAATTCATTGTATCTGCAACATTTGCTCAATCTGATCCAATTTTTTCTGAGAATTTTAACATTTATTTAGTGATTTAATTATTTAAATTTTTGGCGATTGAAGTGCCAGCTTTGAAAATGTTTTACTTATTTTATACTTATTTCGAAAGGCTATGAAAGTTTTTGAAAAACCATTATTCTCCCCGTCTAAGATCTTAGGGTTAAAATTGCCAGCGACTAGGGCTGGAAATGAAAGAGAGGCAGACGAAATATGTTACTTAAAAGCAGTAATAGACTAACTTAAAAGTTTCTCAATTGGTTCCCTCATATACAAAAATAGAACCAAACATTATTTGTAAATCTTCGATAAGGCAGCCCCATTGCTATCGTATTGTGGCTTCTAGCAGCGTTCTGATAGCAAGTTGCACTAATTTGTGCTCCAGAGATCAAATTAATTTTTTTGTTTTCGCTGCTGTACCACCATAATTTACCGGTTCGTGAAGACATAGCACAAGTACAATCAAACCAAACAAGAGACGAAATAATAAGCAAAAACCTCATATGATACTAAACAAATAAAAAATTTACAAGTGTTAAAACTTTATCTTTTTTTGATCGATGGAACACTCTGTATCGTGCGCAAATCCTTCTTTTGATAATAGACGCAAGTCAGCAGCTTCTAAATTGAGGACAAAATCACTGATGAAGATCAAACCAAATAAAATTGAAAGTTGCAGACGCGATGCAGAATCCGAAACGCTGTAGCATTAATCCGCTCACTTTCACCTGTTTCCCTTTTTATCGTTTACTAAAAGCGAACCAAAAAGTGTGTCCTGCTGACCTGAAAGCTAATAGTAAACTTTCAAATCTAGTGGTTTGCATTTCAATTAATCATTTGTTGAAAAATAGATAGCGTTCGGTCTGTTTACGTTCACTGTTATTATCTATGTCCAGTACCGGCCTTATGAGGGGGGCGAGATTGGGCGACGGCCCAGGGCGGCAGACCAAGAAAGGCGCCGCACTTTCCTGGTCGGGGGTTTTTCTTGGGGGTAAGGGGATGGTGATTAAAAATTTCGCTCAGGGCGCCAGACTTGCTAAGACCGGCCCTGTCTACATCTAGAGAGATATAATTAACATGCTTTAGAAACGTTATTAGTTTCGATGGCCGGTCAAGTTTCGAACTGGAACTTGAACAATCTTATTAAAAGAAGTGAGGAATTTTCCCAAATTAATTCGGAATTTTATGGCTGAACGAGGCGACCAACAGTCATAGCCATTACCATATTTCATACCTCTTGTGAAAAGCAGTTATTAACATTATTCTTTATTAGTTTTCAAAAACATGCCGGCCATCAGCCGGCAAGTACACCGTTTGTACTCGAGTCCAGAATTGATCTGGATGAGTGTCCATTCAAAGGTAAGCCTCACTGCCCAGCTGCATCCCTCAAATTCAGGACTGCCGATGGCACCTGTAACAACCTGGAACATCCCTGGAGAGGCTCGGCAATATTGCCGATGCAGAGATTTCTACCCCCTGTATATGAGGATGGTAAAAACGTTCATACATTGACCGGTATAACAAGGTAGCAAAACGATTTTTGTAGGGGTACAGAGTGTAAGACTTTCAGTCTTTGGTAACACTTTACCCTCACCCCGTCAAATTAGCACAGACGTCCACAGGGATCAAAACAGGGAAATCCACTCTGTTACTCTTATGTTCACGCAGTGGGGGCAATTCATTGACCACGATATTACTTCAACTGTGAAATCCAGAGCTTTCAATGGGTCAATTCCCAGATGCTGCAGTAAAGGAGGCGGACGGGTACTGCCAGCTGAATTCCTGGTATGAGGTTTTTTTGTAGAGAACTTGGAGGGTTGGGATAATAATCCTAAATTTTTAGCATCCGTCTTGTTTACCCATAGAAGTACCGATAAGTGACAGATTCTTGAGCAAGTTCGGAATTGGCTGTATGGAATTCACTCGCAGTGCCCCTTCTACCAGAATAGATTGCGATTTGGGATGGAGGGAACAAATCAATCAAGTAACTTCATTTATTGATGGTTCGACGATTTATGGGAGCGACAGGGAAAGTTCTGACATCATTAGGACCTTTAGGAATGGTAAGGAACAAATAGGTCTAGACACACAAAGCAGGGATTGAGAAAGATCAACATTAATCCCAGGCATGATCTTCTATGGAAAGCCTACCGCTCTTCCCGCCCAACCTCTAAGCACCGACCAAGATTTCCCTAGTGAAGGTTTTTGCAAATCAGGTCCCCTGACAGAGGAGTGCATACAACCAGGAGACCTCAGGGCTAGCGAAAATCCTGGACTGGTTGCAATACATACGATTTTCGTTCGGTACCATAATAAAGTGGCTTCGGTACTATCGCAAATTAATCCACACTGGAGTGATTGGAGGATCTTTGAAGAGACTAGAAAGATCGTGTACTCCGTTATTCAGCACATAACTTACAGGTAGGGTATCCCAAGGGTTGGGAATTTTAAACAATTTTTTGGTTACTGTTAGATAGTTAGTGGATGATTCTAATTGTTTCTGCGAAAGAAATTTCAGCTTGATTTAACAAAGTAGGAAATTTGTCAACCTCGTAAATTAAAGGACCACTAAAGAATGATGTAAGTACTAGAGCAACAAAGCTTGAAGGCCGTTCTTTTGAAATTGTTAAACTAGATCCAACGGTTCATTTCGTGTCGGGAGTGAAATCGGATTAAAATGCTAATTAAAAGTGTCAAGTTATTTTAATTTCAATATTTACGCTAGTTTAGGTTAGTTCAGGTTAGACTTTTTCTCAAAATATTGCTCTCATCACGTAATACATATCTTCTACTTTGTTCCCAGAGAATACTTGCCAGTTGTGGTAGGACCTCAAGTAATAGACCTCTTCGACCTAAAACTCACCAACACTGGATATTTCAAGAATTACGAGAGTAGAGTTAATCCAACAATTGCTAACTCCTTCAGTACAGCAGCGTTCCGTTTCGGCCATAGCATGGTGCAGAATTCCTTCATAAGAACTGACAGTCATCACAGACCAATTCACAATAGTAAGATTTCAGAAATTTCCGAATCCCATTGATAACTAACTCATCTTCAGACGTTACCCTTCACAATGAGCTTGACAATGAAGAAAACATCTGGAGCATTGGTTCTTTAGATCGCCTTCTCCTCGGTCTCATCAACCAACCCTCGCAGAAGAGAGATGAGTTTGTTGCGGAAGAACTGACTAACCATCTGTTCCAATCCGGAGATTCCAGCCATTTTGGCATGGATTTAGCTGCTATAAACATACAAAGAGGGAGAGATCACGGCATTCCCCCCTACACTTTCTGGAGAGAGCCGTGCGGCTTGCCTCCAATTAAAAGCTGGGATGACTTGAAGAAAGTCATTAATATTCAAACTGTTATCAAACTTGAAAGCCTTTACGCCCATGTGGACGATATAGACTTGTTTACCGCTGGATTAGCCGAGAAGCCTTTAAGGGGCGCAGTAGTGGGGCCTACTTTTTCATGCATTATTGCCCAGCAGTTTTCAAACCTGCGCAAGGGAGATAGGTTTTGGTATGAAAATAGTGGTTTTCCATCTGCATTCTCATTGGAGCAGTTGGAACAGATAAGGAAAGTGTCTTTAGCTCAAGTGATTTGCCAAACTATAAACGAGGTGCAGACAATACAACAGTTTGTATTTTTGTCTGCCGACAATTTTAGAAATAGCAGAGTTTCCTGCGATAGTCACGAGATAAAGGGCTTCGACTTGGCTGCCTGGAGACAAGAGGACTTTGAGACGAATAATATTGCGGGCGATGAGGATGATTTTGAGTTTGAAAAGTCTCACAAGCAACTTTCGTCTAACTCTAGACGTAAACGTGACAATAAAAGAAAGAACAAACTGACAGTGACTACTCCTATTCCTCAAAAAAAAAATAAAATGACACTTAAAAATGATACTGTGAGTGCTCAGCTCAAATACGAAACTTTTACTCACAAATCGACACATCGACCTACCACTTACTACAAAATCAAGGACCAATCTAATAACGACGTTACGTATCTCTTGGGATTAGTATCTCAAGGGCCTACAAGATCGCCTCCCATGCAAATTCACATAAACATTAACTACGGACCTCAAGTTAACACCCCTGCGACCATACACAAGAGACCCAGTTCAACTACTTTACGGCCGACTTATAACGACAATAATGCAGTTTTGATCACGAAGCGACCAGTGACAAGACTTACAACGACCACTGAAAATTCTGTTAGCTACCCGACTTTTATTTATTCTTCTTCCCCCAAACGACCCACAAACAAACCTTTATATGTCTCTAGTAATATGCAATATGCAACAACTCATGGACTAAAGAGACCCAACAGCAACAAACTTTCACATAGACCCACAATGACAACACCAGGCTACTTTGGAGATATTGACTCTGCAGGTCAAAGCCCGTCACACACGTTTGACTACATTTACGACCCTGTTGTCAATTTTCATAAGAGACCCACGTACACAAGCGCTACGAATCATCACAGACCCCAACACATGTCAGGACCTACTATTTTTGAAGACCGACCCTTTTCCACATCGACCTATAACACATACGACCGGACTAAAAGACCTATGCACGACCAGGACTTGTACTCGCATAATTCCAACTATGACCACCAACACAAACCTCAGACTGGAGCGTATGACCGAAACGAAAATGACTTTTCTGATGACATATCGCAGGAATTCTTTGACAGATTTGACGTAGATGAGGCAGGAAAAGGCGGATTTGATGAGACTGCGACAAGACGGGTGGGGGTAGACGATAAGCTGGACTTAAACTCGCGAATTTTCTTGGAAAGACCTCAAAGTGACTTTGACGACTTTGTCCAGATGTCCGCGGTTAAAAAAGCGGTTACTTTCGGATTGGACACTGACAGAAACAGACATGAGAGAGCGGCACATCAAGACCAAGGCCCTAATTTGTTAAGGTAGTTAACCTCGTGCCATCGTGCCTTCTTTTTGTTGTTCCTATAATTTGTTTTTTTATTACAGTGCCTTCAACTTGTTGCGTTCAGATGCGTTCTCAGATAGGGAAGTAGCAAAGCTGCCGTTAAATCTGCCTTGCTCCTATCAGGTGCCAAAACCTACAGTGGAATATTTGCCCGCAATGGATGAAGATAGTACCACTATGAGAACGAGATGATGAAATTATTGAATTATTGGTTAATATTGCGATTGGGAAAAATATACGTCCTCGTGTGAGCGTTTACGAACTTTCCTATTGCATGGATTCACACTAGTTATTTAAGGGAAAAATTTTAAACTGCTATAATTGACGATACACATGGTCACAACTACTGACTCAACTAACATACGTAAAGACGCGTTGGGACAGGCATTAGGATATTTTATTCTTGGCACCAAAATATCTACATTATTTACTTACATGGATCACCTTAAAGCAACGATCAGATGGGTTAAATTATCTATTCCAGGGTGATCCGGGACTTTATTTTTCTACTGGTACTTTGTCGACTCTGAGCCGTAGAGCTCTTCATTAAGACTGTATCAACTAACAAACTTGACAAGACTTACGTTACTTGCACGTACGTGCCACCGTCGGTTAAATCACTCACCACTTCTTGTGGCATCTAGGGTAAAATCCTTACAGGCTCAAATGCTATTAATGCGTAAAATAAAGTGATATTACTACACCCCTTAAAGAGACTACGTACTTAACTTCATGACTCACAGGGACGTACTTTAACTGACCGACCTGAAAAACTGACCCAACTTTTTTGCACAATTTGCGCACACTTTTTACCTTCTACGATATCCCTGCTCGTACAATATTTTTCTTCGCCCAACCACCTCATCGGCCAGACCACCAAAATGACTTTCAAAAGAACAATTTTGCATGTACGAGGGGTTTACTATAAATATTGCAAGTTTCATCTTGCTTCCCGAAGATTTTCTGTCGAAAAGACTAACGAATCACCCTGCATATATTTCTTTTGCTTTCTCTGTATTTTGTCTGTCACTGACTGTTGAAGTATTCTCGGTTGTAACCTCCTTTACCTACCTGATCTTGCTCTTCAACTATAGACAATGAACATCTGGCATTACTTGATACTAACGGAATATATGGGAATTGCTCATAGACTGACTGTACTGACGTACAGGCACAATAGTAAATGGGATAAGACTGACCTACTCGGACATATCATATTTATTGCATATTTACATATTTATTTATTTATAGATTTTGCTGGTAACAGCTTAGAACTTTATAACATAAGTGTAACAATTCATAGCTTTTTCTTCCCGATCTATTCAAGCATGTGTGATAGAACCATTTCACGCGGACCTTAAAATCGCCACTAAGGTATAAGCGACCCTTTCTTATCCAGCTTTTTTCAACCTTTTTATATGTTTTGATATTGTATTTATTGCTCGACTATAATTTATCTACCTACCTTTAGTTTGTACATATAATTTTTTACGTATTCGTTGACCGGCTATGCTGCTGCCAATTTATTTGGGTGATAAAAGTGTTTTTATTGTGTATTATAATAATGCTTAAATTTATTTTTTAACTAATTTATTTTTATTTACTTATATATTTTATGCCAATAAAACAGTTAATAAAGATATTTAAAAAATCCTTTTTTTATTAAAAACAAGAACATAACTCGACGCCGAATTACTAACGATTTATCTAAGAAAAAATGAAACGTTTCAAAATTGGGCATCAAAATGGGAAAGTGCGCGATTTTATCTCGGGGCCCCCTTTTTCCACCTAAATCAACTAAATATATCAAAATACGAGGAGCATTCGGTTTATTAAAATACCCACGTACAATAGGCAGAAATGAGCTCATTCCATTGTGATTAAAAGTCGTCGTCACTGTTTGGCTCCGGGACCTTGTTGCTGGTCTTCCTACTAGAGGCAGCAGTTCTGTCCAATCCAGACAACTCCAGGGCCAAAGACTCGTCTTCTGAATGCATCAATTCCGGTTCCTCCCTATCAATGAAGAGATCCGTTTCTGAATCGGTGCTCAAGTCCAGGGACGACTGACTGCCTGACAAGGGTGGCTGTATGGCGCCAAATATTTTGTTTCGAGATTTTCGACCTAATTATTTAAGATTTTGTCACACATTGGATAATTCTAATTCAATATATCTGGAAAAATTTGCACCTGCAGTTCCCGCCCTTGGCCTTTCGGGCCTGCTCACAGGCTCTTGCCTTTCCCCTGAGATTGAAGGATTATCTTCGATTTCCAGAACGTCGTCATTGATCTCAAACTTCTCCATCGGTATGGTTGGGATGCGAGGCGAAGTGATTTGCATTTGCTTTTCCAACTGAATTCTTTCTGATTCAGAAAACTGCTTCTCTAATTGGTTGAGGCACCTCAAACGGATCGAATATTGCACAAAGAGTTGTTCTAGTTCTTGTTCCAGGACCGTAAATTCCTCTAAAAATGCAGGCCTTAAAAACATATGAAGGAGACTTGTAGGTATTGAGATTTAACCGAAATATTAGGTGCATGAGCATACCTGACTTTCTTCAAACTCTGCAGCCTCTTTTCGTATCGGTCAAGTTCCACCTTTCTTCGTTCAATTTTCGCATCTAGGCCAGCTTCAGTTGCAGCTACATTGTCGATTAGCTGCTTGGTCTCGGACATCTCCTGATTGATTGTTTCGATTGCCTTTTTCACTCCGGATTCTACTTCGGACAGCTCAAATTGGCGCCCAATGCTTTTTTGCCTGGCCGACTGCGAAAATTGGATGACCATTGGAATTTACATACGTTCCCAACCTTCTTACCCTCAAATCCACCTCTTTACCTAACAAATCAAAAAGGGTTGCTCCCGTTGAAGTAATTTCACTGGCCAATTGTCTGGATAGCTTTAGCTCGTTAATCTAGAAGCACCTTATGTGTGGTTTTTGCTAGAGATAAATTGGAAGGTGATCGGATACCTTGTCGGATATATCGAAATCCCTGAAGCTAAAATGCTCGTCGTTTAACTCTTCACCCTCATTTTCCGCCAAGTTAACGTTAAGTGCGTCATACAACAGGCTGGTTATTTTCAACAGATCTTTAACAGCATAACCATCTGCCTGGTAGAGACGTTTAGTGTTCAGCTTTATGTTAGCTTTCAATGCCTACGAAGTTTAAGTAGACTTTAGTACTGTTAGTACTATGCATTTCCAATAATTTGATACCATGAATTGCGCAGTATTCCTGATCAATTTTACTCTTTCATCTTCAGAGGATATTTCAGTTGGGATGTTTGTGTCCGGATCGAAGCGCTTAGACAGCCAGAGAAGAAGGTCAGCTACTAGAGGAAAGTTTGGCTTTCTGAAGCTTTCCACTGACACCAGGTTTGGATATCCCAGCGCCCGAAGCATTTCAACTAAATCTGGAAAACACAAAAATAGATAACACGTAGGCGGATAACAAAATTGACTTACTCCTAATATCCCTGTAAGACATCTTTTACGATATTTTCCGACTTCGAGGCCAGCACACGTAGGTAACAACTGACCGATGAAATGGTTCTTGATGGTTTGTTTGTATGGAACTAACAGGGGTTGTTATAGAAACTGCTACAAGCCAGTGGCGGCCCCATTTGGCTTTTAATTAGATAGGTTTTTCGACGCTTTGATATTATGTATCTCCTTCGTATATTTAAAATTTATTGTACCAGTAAAAGCTCACAAAATCAACTCGAATGATGATAATTGATTCGGCAGTCCATTAAATTTACTGACTGATTCCGAGACCATCCTTTTGTTCAGTCATCGACGAAATATAATCGGCCTTGCATTTTAGATGGATACTCACGAAATGCATTTTAGCCGTAACTAACGCAATTTACTCAAGTTTGACATATAATTGTTAATGATGGCAGGAAAGCAGCAATTTCCAGAAAATTATCCGATCAATAGGTATTCATTTTTCAAATGAGTATCCACTTAATACTTTATTGCACGCTTACAAAAGAATTTCTATAATGTAATTTTGTTATCAATTAATTATGTTCATTATAACGATACATCAATCAGCCATTCTTTGAATTAATGCAGGTACCGACCACAGCTGAAAGAACCCAATGTAATTATAATAACCGTTCGTCAAAGGATTGTAGCAATAGTTTCTAACGGAATTCAAATGGTCATTGAGAATATTGTTTAATAAACTTTCGTCCTTCGTATTAAATAACCAAAAGGGTATTTCAATGACAACTACATCCTAAAATTCTCGTCACTTTTCCAAAATATATTTTAATTTAAACTAAAAAACATGCAAAGAATATCTGTATTGCAACCCGCTGGCGAACAAGGAAATGGAATCCCCAGCTGCAAGGAAATTAACATTTCTTTAAGTGATCTCAGTTACACGGTTTATTATGCTTGACTGATGTAGCAATGCAGATCGAGAGCCGTTAATTACAGAACCCTCATTAATTAAAACTAATTACTAGGAAGATCAAACGAATTTTAAAATTCAACACTTATGGAGGTACTGAGGAAGAAAATTTTTTTTAAATGATTTAATTTAAACTAGAAAGTAATTAACCCGTAGATATGTAAACGTCGGGGGGAGTTATTCTCTAATGCAAAAACAACCTAATTTAAGGGATCGCCGAACTGCCCCAACGAACAGCACACGTCGTTTTCACCTCCTTATCTGGACACGATTGTCGGAAAATCGAGAATATTGGTCCAAATTGCAATGAGGATAAGACACTATTAATTTAAGGAAGTAAACTAATATAATAACAAATAACGGAAATTAACGGTATAACTGCGGTTTACGACACCAAGGGCTACCCAACAACAGACAAGTCATAGTTTTTCAGTTTGGTACAAAAAATCAATCAGTCCATCGTCTACGATCGATCTATTAACTTTTCGATCGTTTCGGATCATTGACGGCAATTTTACTCTTTTCTTTGTTTTGTTAGGTGCTTTTCATCCGCATTGCTGTTCTTCAGTGCATGAAGGAAAGTCGGGTAAGTCCACACTATGTTTGAAAACCATCTCCATGACGTTTTATCTAAATCTTGAAAAGTATTTTTCTGTGGCCGATTTAAATTTTTATGCGAATTTGCATGGCACGTTTCAATTTTGCCTCATATTCATATTTTTTCAAGGTAACACGCATATATCAATAAAGGACTTGATGGGTAAATTGGATGCGTGATTGAGGGTACTTACATCAAATTTCATATAGGAAAAGGGAGAAGGAATTACGTTAATACAATATGCGGTGCCAGAACCAAGTGGTCCTCACTTCTTATATTATCGGTGATAACCCCGAGAAAATAGTTAACATATACCAGCAGTTTGACTTAACCAAGAATAACAACTGGAAAAATGCCGACATGATGATGGATACCAGCAACACAAAAAGTTTAAATAGTGAGTATTTTCATATAGAGAGTCCCAAATTGGTTCTAGATGTATAGAGATCTTAGTTAGAGAATTTTGGTATCGGTTAAAAGGGAAATGTTTCAGAGAATCTTAAGAGAAACTCAAATCTGGTTTGAAAATTGCTTTATACCTTATCGTTCTTTCCCATAATTTTTCACTGCGTAATAAAAATGAAGACAAATCTATTGACACCACTATTCAGTTAACGCAAAAATAGCTACACTTTGCGAAAAATGCATCTTCCTAGCTTTATTAATAAGTAAGATACCTAAACGGCAAAGACCTTCAAAATTGAATACCCCAGTAATAATTGTCATTCATTCTACAAGTTCAATCATACATATCTGCCGCCCTGGGCGAAATTTTGAATCGCCGCCCCTTATCCCCAAAAAAAACCGTTGACCAGGAAAGTCCGCCGCTCTCGCTGGCCTACTGCCATGGGCCGTCGCCCAACCTCGTCCCTCTCATAAAACAGGTAGAGCATGCAGAAAACCACTAATAAAAATCTTCTAGTTTCTGATACCGCAATAGACCTCTCCCAAGGCCTTCGGCACCGATCAAGCAGCCTTCTATATGCCTCCGAAAAAGACAAATTTCTTATAAAAGACTGGTTTAAAGACCAAGCTAAAAAGACCTGTAGCTTGAAAACTCTAAGACGAAGAGTACCGATCTTCAGTTACTTACCAAAATACACATGGGAAATTGCATTTTCCGACTTCTTAGCGGGGCTCACTGTGGGTTTGACCATAATCCCTCAGGCAATAGCTTACTCCAGTGTGGCCGATTTGCCTGCTCAAATTGGTAATTTTTTGCCAACAAATTAATTTGTTAAAATCTAAGAATCTTAGGATTTCCAGGACTCTATTCCTCAATCCTCAGCCCATTGGTATACGCAGTCTTTGGCAGCAGTAAAGACTCCCCAGTGGGTCCAACTGCTATAGAAGGGTTGTTGGTACGTGAGAATAAACATGAACTAGGAGTCCCTGGAGCAGTTTTACTGTGCTTTCTTAGTGGTTGTGTGGAACTAGTTATGGGGATTCTTCACCTAGGTGCTAATGCCGGCAATTAGCCATTTTTCACGAATCACATTACCATCAAACTTCAGGATTTCTAATCGACTTTATATCTGGACCAGTGGCGGTAGCCTTTACTTCTGCAGCTGCAATAATAGTGGCAACGACTCAAGTCAAAGACTTGCTAGGTCTTGACCATCCAGGAGACAATTTTATGATGGTTTGGAAACAAATTTACGAACATATTAGCGAGACAAGTGGGCCAGATTGCGCTATGGGGTTCATTTCCGTTATTTGCCTGGTTGCCTTAAAAGTAAGCAATAATTCCTTCAAATTGTCACCAAGGAGGTAACACGAACAGAAATTGTGGTTCCTTGGATTATAATGTACTAAGTGTGGGTTGGTGTGTTTTAGAAATTGAAGGACTTGAAGTTTTTTAAGAAGGAGGGACAAGAAAGGACCACTGTTCAAAAGATCGTGTATGGCGCCTTTTGGTTATTGTCCACTTCGAGGAATCTGTTGGTGGTTGTTGTCTCTGCATCCGTGGCTTATGCATTGGAATATAAAGGAAGCGCACCCTTTAGGTTAACAGGTACATTACCAAGCAAATCTATTCTATTACTTAAGAGTAAACTGTGCAAAAAGTATTAACGTCGTGTTTTACTAAATAAATATTTAGCAATATTTATTGCAATATTTGCCAAAAAATACTTGATTTTATACTCAAGTCTTTTCCAAACTTAAAAATGTCTGATAACATTGTCTGGTTGGTATTTGCTACTTGTAATTCATGCATTCCTGGGCTTTCCATAGAATTAAAACATGTGACCTCTTGAAGTTTTTAGACTCGAATACTTAGAGTTATATTCGATAAATTCAGAATAGTCTATGAAAGCTAAACTTTACGTACAGTTGGACACCGATGAAGATTTCGGAAATGGCAACACATCCACTTTAAATACACATCGTAGATAAATAATAACCAATTTACAGGATTTGTGAGACCTGGACTGCCAACAATCAGTTTACCTCCATTTAGCACTCAAGTAGAAAGCAAGCCCTACTCTTTCCTAGATATGGTATCCGTCCTTGGTTCTGCTATCATCATAGTACCAATTTTGTCTATACTACAAAACTATGCCATTGCCAAAGTATACAGTAAGTCGTAAGATCTGACTGTAAAAACTCGTCGATTTGACTGCCTGACACACATTTAGGCGAAGGCAAATCGATCGATTCCACCCAAGAGATGCTAGCTTTGGGTATCTGCAATATTGCCTCATCCTTCGTCAGTTCCATGCCAGTATCTGGAGCCTTGTCCAGAGGCGCAGTAAACCATGCTAGTGGAGTCAAGACCACTTTCGGCGGCGTTTATACCTCAATAGTAGTCATCCTCTCTCTTAGCTTCCTAACGCCTTGGTTTTACTATATCCCCAAAGCCTCTCTAGCTGCAGTAATAATTGTCGCTGTGGCATACATGATTGAGCTGCACGTGTTCGGCCCCATATGGAAAACAAAAAGTTGGTGATTAAGATGATGGTCTTGTCAAATTAACAGTTTTTGCATAGAAAAGTGTTTGCAGAAGTGGACTTGATCCCGGCAGCTGCCACTTTCCTGGGATGTCTGTTCATAAGGCTTGAAATAGGAATTGCCATTGGCGTTGCGATAAATTTAGCCTTTCTACTGTACGCCACTGCGAGACCTTCAATTGATATCAAAACTGTAAAGGTTTGTAAACTTTTCTGCACACTGTATGAAACTGTTGATTTATAGATGTTTGTTCATGCTTAGTTCCATGAATTCTAAGAAAGTTAAATATAGCTATTTTATTTTAATTGATAATCCTCTGGCTGCGGCATGAGATATTTTTCCACCGATTTGTCATCCAGCAGTGGTCCTAGGAATGAAGCAACTTCGATACTGAAATACTTTCTTGTTCCCTTTTGATTGCTGTGAGGAAAATCCTGAATCGATTTTTTGGGAAATTAGAAGGGCACTTTCCGGAGAACAGCCCTTGATTTGTTATTTCAATCTCCGACTATTGGTTCTCTCATAAATCATTCTTGGGATCAACGTTTTATAAAGCTTTATGATGAGTCATTTTATATGTTTTTATTATTCTACAGTCAAATTCAGGCCAAGACTATCTCAAAGTAACCCCAGACCGAAGCCTTCTCTTCCCCTCTGTGGAATACGTTAGAAACGTAATCACTAAAGCTTCAACGAAAAACGGACCTACGTCCGTTCCAGTCGTTATAGATGCTAAACATATCCAGGCTGCCGACTATACAGCAGCGAAAGTAAGTTACAACACAAAAGGAATTTCTTTGCCTTGATGGGAATGTTCCAGGGGATGAAGCTCCTGATCAAAGACTTCGCCAATAGAAACCAGCCCATCATATTCATGAACTTGAAGAGCTCTGTGATATCGACCTTCAAAGGGGTCAATCCGAAGAGTTTCGTCTACTGCGAGACTTACGACGAGTTGAACGAAAACTTGAAATCTCTATCAGAAACAAAAATCGCAACTTTGGATTTGGATGTTCGAAATGAACAAAGTTTAACCAGGTTGTAAGGACAATAATTGGTCGCATTTAAGGCAATGGTTTGGTAGATAGTCTGTGATGATTAATCGGCTGTTTGTGTGTTTATGGAAATTATGCCTTGGTAGGGACCTGACGGAGAAATTTTTGTATCAAAGTCTTTTTATGTCATTTGAAAAAATCACTGAAGCAGGCACCTGTTCGTAATGATTATTTATTAACAATTAGGAAAATATTGTTGAAAGGCTGTTTGTACACCTAAATTTGGGCTATTCCAGACCGATTTAGTAAATAGAATAGAATTACTTACTATCTCCTGTGATCTAGTTAGTATTAATTTAACGAATTTTCCATTTTATTTAAATTAATTTAGGAATTCGTCACATAAGGTATTTAAGATTAAAAAAGTTTTAAGGCGTAAATCCACGAGCGTAAGCTAATGCTAAGTTTGAAACAGGTATATACATAAATAAATTACAAATTATCAGTGTTATTATTTAATCTGTAGCAATTACAGAAGCTGTGGAATTTTTCATCTCCAAGGCGGATAAGAGACGGTTTACTTAATAGTTACATGGAATGTGCACGTAACTTAAAACATACACTTTTAGATTATAGAATGAATTCATACCATTGCATGCAGCCTAAAATAAAATGCAACGTCTGTAGTGGACGCAGGATTGTCAAACGAAGCAGCTTGTCCTTTTTCCGAGAATTAGGCCCGATCATAGGTACACTTCATACGAGGGCTATTGAAAAAGTAACGTTAGAGTTCGTAAAGCCTAAAACTCGTATGTCTATTGCAATGTGCAACATAATGCCAATGGAATCAAACCACCAAGTGTCTTTTGCCTACTTAAGATACTCCCTCTTCTCAACAACCTTTTATGTTACTGAAAACCTCAAAAACTAACGTGCGAACTCTTGTAGATGGTCGGAGAACTAGAAATATTCACAGTTTCAACAATGATTTTGTGGAAGGAGTAAAATACTACATCTTCAGGGGAATCCCCTCATTTAATAACACAGGTCGAGCATTTTAAATAATATTGTTGATAAGTGGCAAGTGGCACAATAAATCTTATCAGTGTTCAAAAATAGCGCGAGTCATGTATATAAGCCGGGTTAAATTGATTACATGCCACTTGTCTCAATGTTATCATGTAACCAATACTTTAGAGCCTAAGACCTCGAATAGCTGTAGGTCTTACGATTAGAGATAGGCCTAGTATAGAATGGCGGCTCTGCAGTTTTATTGTAAGGTGAGTTGAAATTTATTTACGAAAATCTGGATAAATTCCATTTTTAATTCGAGTTGCAGTCAAACTGGGCGATTTTATAAATTGAACTATATTTTATTTTCAGCTAATTCATCTCTGGCCTTCAATATGTTTATCGTCTTGGATTCACTTCTAAGCTATGGCAAGTAAGTAATAAATGGTTATTTTTTTATAACTCGCAGATTACTGCACTGTTGACAATTCAAAAATATTCATTTTCTCATCTGTGCGCGCGCATCGATTATGATTATTTCATTGTTTTTTTACAATTATCATTTGTCCACGTTGTCGAAGACTTGGGCGAAGTGGAAGTTGCAGTGGTGAAGTGCGTATTTCACACATTGTTACTTGAAGGACATGGAGATGCCTTTCAATTTTAGTTTTTTGATATTTTACCCCGAAATGGCATTTACTGCAGAAAAAATATAGTTCGCAGCTCGTGCACAAAATCCCTTTGGTTGTCTCAATAAATTTCTTTCTATATCTAAAACGCCCTTTCTCATCCTTCAAAATAATATTAGGTAAAGTAAAAAGTTCTGAGTGTTTTTCGCTTTATTTTGACGATGAAAATTAACATAGTTATGATTATCCCATTTAAATCAAATATGTGTCGTTTTATTTGATAGCTTTTATCCATTTTGAAGGCAATTTTATAATTCAGCGATTGAAAAAGTTCTCGTCCCTATTGATAAAAAACTTGATCAGCTCATTTTCACAAGCCTCTCTTGAGACCAGTTTTTTACCATCAAGAAAATTTTGCAAATGCTTGAAAAGGTGATAATCACTTGGTGCTAGGTCTGGACTATACGACGGGAGTGACAGAACCTCCCATCCAAGCTCTCGGAGCTTTTGACGCGTCGTTAAAGATGTGTGCGGCCTAGCGTTTCCTTGATGGAATACAATACCCTTCCTATTGCCCAATTCTGGCCGCTTCTGTTCGATCACCTGCTTTAATCTGATCAGTTGTTGATAATAGAGGTTCGAATTGAATGTTTGGCCCGATGGAAGCAGCTCATAATGGATTATTCTCTTCCAATCCCACCAAACACACAGCAAAACCTTCTTGGCCATTAATTCGGGTTTGGCGATCGTTTGGGTCGACTCATCGCGATTGGACCACCATCTTTTTTGACTGTTATTCTCGTAAGTGACCCATTTTTCATCGCCAGTCACCATCCGCTTCAAAAATGGATCGATTTTGTTACTTTTTAGTAAAGAAATACAGGCATCAATTCGGTCCAAAAGGTTCTTTTGCGTTAATTCGTGTGACACTCATACATCGAGTTTCTTCTTAAGACCAGCCTTATGCGAATGGTTCCAAACCGTTTTCTGATTAATCTTGAGTTGCTGAGCAATGGAATAAGTGCTCACATGCCGGTCCGACTTGGCGATTTCGATGATTTTATAGACATTTTCGTCGATTGGCCTACCAGGACGTACCTCACCTTCGACATCCATGTTACCAGAATGGAATCGTTGGAACTACTGCTTTGCTGTTGCATTTGATGCTATATTGGGTCCATAAACAGCATTTTCTTTGCCCGCTTGCTCCGCCTTTTCACCTTGGTCATAGTGGTATTGAAGAATGTATCGAATTTTCTCTTTTTTTACCTCCATTTTGTAACACAGAACTAGCTTCAGCAAACACATAACTGACAAGGAATTTTTTTGAAGCATAATGTCACCTTGAAATCGCCGTATAGTATGACCCGATGCGATATACACGAAGGAGATACGGCTCACCAAAAACATTTAGCTCAGCAACTTTTCACTTTACCTAATATTGCGCGCACTTTGCAAAAATAACAATTTTTAGAATTCATAAGTGAATAATTGATGCAATCGGTACCCCGATTAGTAATAAACCAGTTTTCCATTCCAGATTTGACCTCATCAACACTTTATCCAGACTCAGCCTTATGCAATGGCCATGCTAAACTAAAAGATATCAGCACACCAACCATCTAACGACGCTAAGAATCTCGACTTTATCTATTTTTTTTTCTCGTTAAGGGCCAAAAAAAAATAGACCTCCATCTTGCAAGAGATGCTGACCCGCTTAGCATCAGACACTTTTAGGGTTCAAACATAGGGCTAAATGTAGGCATATATGTATATAAGTAAACTTAACCAGCTCTTTGTAAAATGGAGTGGCATATAAAAAAAGAAAACGGAGGTGAAATAGTGAGGACAAAATTTAAATTGTCCATGATAAATGTTTTATGAGTAATAAATATAAAATACCTCCGTTTTATTTGTTTTAAATGTTATTCACTCATGGGGATGACTAGATGTTGTAATTTGGTGAGGAGTTAATGTTTTGGTAGTTTTAATTGTTTATTGTATAAGGATTTCCATTAAGAACGTCCACTCAAACCTCCTAATAGCCATCTTTTTAAATAACCCACTAAGGAGAAGTTGCGCGGTAGTGTTTAATACCTTGCATTTAAGTGCCTACGTTAGTAAATTTGGTAAGATGTTACAATTTAAAATTGTTTGAATAGTCAGAAACTATATAATATCTCCAAGGAGTGTGATAAAAAACGAAATATCAAAAAAAGCAAAACAACAAAATACACTTAAAAACATAGGCGAGTATCCCTTCATCTGAGGGTATTTAAATCTTCTATATCATATTGATATTTCTCAGCAATGGTTAAAACCATCTTTAGAGGGTATAAGTTATAAAGCACCTTATTAACACTTCAGGCACCTTTCTAGCATTAAGTAGTTAGCCATTTAATATTAAGGACCCTCGACTTAAATCTGTAAGATTTCATTCCTCAGGAAATATTATATCAGTAGGACGCTTCTTTGTTGGTGGGTTACTGCATTTGGAAGGATTATTTTACAATAAAACTGTAATAATTAGATCTTACCTCGTCTATACGTTATAATTTAATGTCCATACTATTCCTGTCCCTCTTACTCCATCCCTCCTCAGCGGATCTTAATAAAAGAATGGGATGTGCCACGCAATGTGAGTACAATAACCCCGACCCCTTTGAGAGGAAGAAAAAGAATAACTACAACTAATAAATTAAACTAGAACAAAGAGACAACCGAATTTCTAAGCCTTCTCAATACTGACGCTTTATTCCTTGGAGACAATTCCGGATCGGTGCAGGTTGCAGAAACGGAAGCCCGAGGTCTTTAGTGGATAGGCGCCCGGCGAATTCCACACTATCCGGTCGCCGTATCCGGTATCCGAACACCAGGCCGGCTGTCTTCAGAATATTTTCCTCGTGACAAAAAAAGGGCACCAGAATTTCCTTTGCATTTTACTTTTAACTTCTAATGATCTTTGATTGATTTAATTGAACTTGATAATCAAGGGATTAATAAAAAAACAATGTTACTTTCGAAATTCAAGTATTGATTGCCAATTTTTCACAATTTACTCATACAAACGAGCATCTTTTAAATAAAGACATGTAATCATAGAAAAAATGCCATAAACCTAAAATAATTTAGGTGTTGCAACTGAAAAGAAGACGTTTCGAATCACTGAGATGATTGCAATTACCCAAACCTAAATTTAACAAAACAGTAGAAAACCTCAGTAGAGGAAAACCTCAGGAGCAATACTCTAGGGGGAACAATATGCTCCCCCTAGTGCATCACTTCTTTGATCACATCTTTAATCTTTGAATAAAAACTAAAAATGAAAATTGATGTTACTAAAAAAAATTACGATGTTTTTAACATAAAACAGATTATTAAGCAGGTCCGGCTTTCTCAATATTTCGGTTTACTCCAACAGAGATCCCACAAATAGCTCAAAATAAACAAAGGAAGAGCCACAAAAGGACGGTGATGAGAACCAGAACTTAAACAGTTAATTTTAAAAAAACTGGTTGGTTTTCTGGGTAATTTTTAAAAGAATATCCGTTGTCAGTAGGTACTCGTCCGGCTTTGGCGTTGGGTATGGGGTACTACCTCATTCCCAGGTTACATAAGCAACACGAGGGTAGAATTTCGCCGCTCTGCTGCGATTTACACGCGGAAGGTCCCAGCTCCGGCCTCACCGCCCCGTCACGAGTGCCTCTCATTTAGGGGTGATCGTCGTGACGTACTCTCCAGATTCAAATTTCAGTCTAACGAGTGGAACGGAGGGAACTTCGTGTTGCAGCGACTGTCGAGACTTTAGATAGAAGATCGAAATATAATCTTAAATTATGTAAATACAGGGCGTTTCCTATAAAAATATTTTTCTCTTTTATATATTTAAAAGAGTGACAGATATCGAATCTGACAAATCGGTAAGGTTAAAAACAGGATGTTCCCATGACAAGTTGACGTTAGCTTTTAATGGAAAGTGTATGTATATTGTTATAAAAGAACTAAAAAAAGGATAATAACTAATTACAATATAAATTTCGAACAAACTCACCTCAGACTCATTCTCTTTATTCAAATGTAAAAGATACACGCAGTATTGACTAAATTAACTTAAAATTTTGAAATAAATTGAAGCATCTGCTGCAGGTCAGACCCTCAAGCCTGACCTACAGAAAAGGACTGATGTGTGTCGTGCTGCTGTTGGTTTGGTTGGCTGGTCTTGGAGGTGGTAAGCAAGCGAATAAATACAAATACTTTTAACTAGATTGATCCGGTTAACTAAAGATGTCGAGAATTTGGCAATGTCGATATTAAACCTTGTATAGCTGTTTAACCGTTTACTTGGTAAAATTTAGTAAGATCGGAAAAACATGAACTTAAGTTACCGCACAGGGTATTAGGTATTTTAATGTAAAATTATTTTACGAGTTGGACGTTTCGTCTTTTCGATATGGAAGCATTGACCTTCGAACAGGACAAATCGGCGTTAACGCCCAGTGCTATCAGTACATACAATTTGAGGATGAACGTATCAGGATTTCAGAATTTCAAGATCTCCAAAGGGATCTAAAAATATAAAAAACGCTATCGAAGTGAGGTTCATTTTGCTTGTTGTCTACGGTTTTCGATTTCGGTTAGAATGGTTGAAATGAAAACTTTTTCCTGTAAGAGACGAGGCTACGTAATATTAATGATTGTAAAAATTGAGAGCACATAGAAAGGTATCGAAAGTCCCGTTTTCACTGTTCCTGCTATTTGCTTTAGTGAAATTCATATCGTTTTCAAGCGGCAGCTTTGATGTCAATTATCTTGAATATATCCCGTCTCTTGAGCACTTTTCTTGCATATTAAATGAATTATTAATTAGTACTTTAAGTAATACTTAATTGATTTGGCATCTTTAGCAGAAAAGTGTTCAGTGTTCAGTCAAAGTGTTTGTGATACGCAGGAATTGATTAGGTGTGAAGCAAATTATTTGTGTAAAGTCTTTTCTAATTATTCTAGCCTGGACACATTTGACCGATTCATTTTTGTAAACAAACCAATGAACTTACATTTTATCCACTTATGTGGGTTATTCATAACAATGCAATTATTAGGCGATAAATCGGTTGCGGTTAAAATAACTATTGAAAATAGGTTTAAGTACCGTTCCGCAACTTTTAATCGATAAAGTGGAAAAAAATTTACACGGTTGTTTACTAGTGTACCTACATTCGCATATTATTTACTTTGTTACTTTGTAAAAATTAATTTGGTGAAGGTTCCGGAAAGATGAAACGCCGTAACAACAACCTGATCCCTCTATCCTGCAAGCCCGAAAGACGGAGAGCGAGGTAGCAAACTCGGAAGGTGGAAAGATTGATGTTCAATGGGTAAAACTTGCATTATTAGTAACCAGCCCTTGAGGCAAACTCAACGGGAAACGCCATGCATGTCGATGCCACAACGAGAACATCTCAGGAGAAAACGCAAACATGCAGGAGCAATTTCCATTGCCGAAAAAAGAAGTAAAAATTTCTGTCGAATGTATACATCAGAATTGGTAACAACACGATACGAGACCAGAAGGGTGTAATGACAAAGTAATTGGAAAGAAGGGGAGTGGCATTGCCCTGCGGCTTATTCGAGAATAAGGAGGCGCGAAACCATCACAAAAACCCTCTCGATTACACGAAGGGTGAAAAGAAGTACAACAGGACCGAAACAACTCAAAGAAACAGTAGATGGTATAAAAACACAACAGCTGAGTAGAGCGCGGAATCAACTAGCAGAAGACAAGTAGAATGGTCAGTAGCTACTCGCTGTCCAACCCTGATGACATATCCCTCAGGAACAGTTCCGGAGTGGGAGAAGGTTCTCTCATTCCGAAGTTTTTAATGGGCAAGCACTTGACGAATTACACACTACTCGGCAATAACACCAGGCCGGGTGGCTTTTAAAAATTTTCCCCGTGACAAGAAAAATGTGCTAAACTACTAAACGACAGATGCGTGTTTGACATAAATGCAGCCCATCAATCCCCGTTCCCATAAAATTCCAACGAGTTCCAATAGCCGTCCTCGATCGTACAGCATCGACCATTAGCTTTCACCTCTTGAAATGTCTGCAAGAACAAGTGGCTAGTCAATTCAGCAAAAGTTCTTTTATTCTTAATTCTTTTATCAAAGAACTCGAACGCGGTCTCGCGAGAGAGTGAACAAGGCGCGAGTGCGGGTTTATTAACAAAAGTGTTCATGAGTTTAAAAGAAGATTTTTTTGTAAATATTAGTAAAACTTATTCATAATTAGAGTGAAATTGCGATTATGCGGACTTGACTGATTTGGTTCGAATTTTACTGACTCTAAAGTAAATATTGTGCTCTGTGTGTATATTCTTGAATTAAATTTTGCCGGGAACTCTATCAGCAGTCTGTAATCGGAGGAATTGCTGATGCGGATCTTCACTCTATGAGCAGTTTAGATATCGGTACGTTCAACACAATGATTCAAAGATCAATTTTCATTGATAAGAATTCCGTTGAAAAATATTCGAGAGAATAATGATAGTGATGCGCTTGAATAACTTAAATCATCAGGTCTTGATTATTTCATTTAAATTTAAATCACCGCAATTTTATTCACGATTTTAGATTTAAACACCTACTACAGAATTGAACTGAAGATGGCTTTTTAAGGATGTAAATTACTGTTTTTTTCCAACTTTGTAATAATTGATGTGTGTATTTTTCATAAATATATATGTTCGTCACCATAAATATTAAGTGTTTTATGTTATTAACAAATATATACGTATTTGCCATTTAAAATAGTAGCTCTAAAAACCTTGTGAATCACTTGTTTATTCTAAGGAACGCTTGAGAATAGTGATGTGCTACCCATTAGGTTCGAGTAACATTTTTCCAAATCACACACTTCCAGGCATAGCAGCGTACAAATTACTTTCATAAATATATGCTAAATAAGCGGAAACCTTTAAAATGTAATTTGAAGCTATGGATATCTCCTCAACCCAAAATGCGAAACGCGTTAGTTTCATATGATAAACAAAACTTAGCACCGTGTTGGAACACGCATTTTTTTCTAAAATAGAAAAAAGTACGTGCTCCATCCAAGGATATCTCCAATTACACGGTGGCTTAGAGAATAAGTTGCGTATAACGGGACTAATTGCATGAAAACCATTTATACTCACAGTTAGTACATCTTGATCTTATGAGTATTTTCAAAAAAGGAAAAAATTCGATAATACGTTTGAGTTAATTACCTTACTTATCGATCCCTATAAAGCAACATTTCCCTAAGAAACCAAAACGAGAATACCAGCAACAATATTTGTTTTTATAATCATTTACTTTTATGTAAAAGTTACATTTAAAATGCATTTTCACGTTAGTCCTATGCTTACAACCCGTATGGAAATGTTTTCATTTTATTCAAATCCAATTCTTCATTGAATGACTCGATGTTGCGGTTTATAACCGCATTACATATTTCATGGAACTTGCTTCGAAAATGGGTTAATTGGTTTAGATTGATTATTGTTATTCGAGCCCTAGATAAGCAACGAAAGTATATGTTAAAATAGAATCATAGATAGAATTTCTATACAAACTGCGCAAAGTAATCGTTTAGTGAATATTAAAAATATTCAGAGTATAACATATCATCATGGAGATATTTCAGGGAGCAATAGTACCCTGTAAAAAATTTAAAAAATGCGAATAGACCCATGGTCAAAAATCCACCGTTTTCGATATACAGAGTGGTAACAAATATAAAGGATTTAAGTTCGGACTTCGTGACATCTACAGATGTTCACTATCTTGACGAATACATGGATGTGAAAAATCCATATTTAAGAACACATTTACAAGCATATGGTAATGAGCAGGAAAATCTTGCATAAGCCGAAAACTGTCTTAACACGAGAGGACGATCCTCTAAAACAAGAAATAATTCATTTTGTAACAGACTTTTTACCCGCTTTTTTATGGTTCCTCAATCAGTTTTGCCGGAAGTTCGACTCATACCAAACAATTAACTGAAAATTCATGTTGAAAGTAATATCGTCTCATTAAAGATTTTCTGTACTTCAAGAATAGCACTTTTCACACCTCCCTCACAACATTAATCGAAAATGCAACAGGCTCAGTTACCACTATTTCTTGGGTTTTGTAACCTCTTCCACAGTATAGAATGAGGCGATCATCCACTTCCTGAAAGTAATTTGGTTTGTTTCTTAAGGTGAACCTGCATTGTTGATTCTGATATAAAGCAATGTTGGGTCCAACGGTCGTTAGTACATAGTAAAAAGTAAATGCTTGAGTTAGATTTCATACATTTAAGATATAAATAACGTAATATTAACGGTCTTCTAATTCAAATCAAAACAAATATTTTGAGGTTATGAGACAAACAAAAAAGACATCTAAAAGAAGGTCTCCGATACTATCATCCTGTCTCTCTCGCTGCGTTACAAATATTCCATCCTTATCTGGCATTCGTCTGGAAGTTTTGGAACTCTGTCTTACCTGCGGTGGCACATTGACCTACTGCCTTCAGAGCTATCTCTTTATTAAATAGATTATCCCCTTTAACCGGGCGCTTCATTTGCTGAAGTTCGCAATGGAATGTCTGGAATGTTGACGTGACATATATTTGGAAGTGCCATATTTGTTTTCCGTTTAACTGGCAATCTGTATTCACCTTGAACTGACCTTCAAGGTAGAATGTGGAAGGAACGCGTGTATTTCAATATTAAGAAACGCTTTCAGTGTAATTTATGCTTTATGCTAATTTTGTTTAACTGATTAATTAAAAAATAAAAATAAATCTAAAAAAAAACAAAATTACAAAAACTATTAAAAATGTCCTACTGAGATGCAACATTCCACTTTTTGCCACATAGATCAACGGAGTTTCTCAATTATTCTAGGAGTATTGCGGCTGATGATTTTAAGGAATTTGATTAAATGTTACAAACTGCTTCAAATAATTGATAATTGAGCCGGATGATTATTTTTTTCATATTTCCTTTCTATTCTTAATTTGCATCGATAAATATTTTTTTGGAATTTAAATTTGGTATCAAAATTCATACAGGATATTCCAAAAAAATGATACAAGGCATAAAATAGTACATGATCTATAAAAACATAATACTCTGTATATGGTTAGCAACGATTTCAATATTTTGTTGTAAAAGGTCTTAAAGAAAGTAGATATACAACATTTCAAAAATTTAACTTGAGACATATGTAAGAAAAATGCAAAATAGAGAAAAAATGTGAAACTTTACCACCCTATAAATCAATAATAGTGCGCTATATATCAAAATTGACCTATTAGCGTTTCTTTATTATTTTACAGAGTACTATCGTTCCTTGAAATATGTCCATGATGATATGTTACACCCTGTATATATATATATACATATATATAAAAGCTGAACTTTAAATTTTAGGATATTGACACATCGTGGGAACAACATGGACAAGTCCATAGAAAAACCCATGACCAGAAGCATGTCAAACATTCCCCCACCCCCCTCCGAAACTGACCAAAAGGACCTTCCTCCTTTGGAAACTTGTATGAAGGAAAAAGAAGCAGCCAAGCCCGAAATTCATCATGAAACCAAAAACACTACGTTATCTACCAAAATGTCCACTGATCATCTAATCTGCAAGTCTCCTCAAGAATCTGCAAATGGGTCCATCGTCTCTATGAAACATAAAATAATACTGACCCCCAATAGGATTCTTATGGGACTGGGGCTTTTGCAATTCGTGTTTGGGTTCCTGATGGTGGTGTTTGGATGCTATGTGATTGCATACAAAGCCAGTTTAAATTATGTGAGTAAATTTTGTTATTCGTGATAGTAGAGAGTGGCTACTAAACACCGGATGTGTCTTTAATTGACAATAAAATTACCAGATTGTGGATAAGTAATTAATTAGGTTCTCTTTACATGGATTCCTACAGGTATAAATTACGAAATTTTCAAAACTTTTCCTTTTTTGAACCTATAGAAAAATTAATCTACTCTAAATTAGTAACCATAACTTTTAATTTCCGAAAGCTACAAAATCATAAAGATTCAGCAAAATGCATGATTTAACAATTTCGTGATAGGTTAGCCTACGTAGTTAACGATAGAAATGTTATAAATCTGCTCAGACAAGTAGGTACTAGTAAGTAAATAATAAAAATGATATTTTCATGGAAACTTGAAACAACAATGATCGCAATGTGTAGTGCATATATGTAGGTGCATTCTATATATTCTATTCTATAGCTACATTCATTTTTCAAGGTTGTTTAAGTTAGTTCAACCACATAATTTGAAACTAAAAATTGCGTTACGGCAAATATTAATCAATGAGTGACTTTTCATTGTTGGTACTGTCTTTAACGACTCTATGTATAATAAAACAGGAAGGAGAGCACAACCAGGCACTTTAACTTAATAGTTACTACCCCATAAACTGATCCACTAAGCCTAAATAACATATATGTATGTAGTTTATAGCGGAAATTCTGTAATTACAATTTGTTTTGAATTTTCTAAACCTCAATTCGTTTTTCATTCCATTCTACTCACAAATTATTATTTTACAACAGCAAAATCGTTAAACATAATTTTATTGGCATTTATATCGCCATGTCCAATGTTATGTAAATTGGAATCAGTGAATGGAACTTCCTCGTGTGCATATAAGACACACCGTGTAGTAATTTGTTAGTTGTTATTGACTGGGTGTAAATTGTAAACCCCAAGGTATTGCGAGGGTGTGAGAGGGTGCAAATTGATCTAAGCATTTTTTTGACATACGTTTATAATAATTTTTTTTATGATTTTGGCTCAAGGAACATTCCATAAAGCTTGCACCTTATATTTAGCAAACTCCCTGTACATATACGTATGTATACATATATGGACGCATTGATATTCATGGTATACCTATATCTGAGTAAACACTAAAAATTCCAAATTTAACCGTAATACACAAGTTATACGAGTATACATATATGTAGTTATATTAAGCAACAAAGTTATCGAGTTTTTAAGTGCCGCAATGATCGATTTAGCAGCCGTAAATCAATAAGGTCGTACCTACACTGCAGCACAAGGTGAGAAAATCCACCCGGCAGTATGACATGAAAGTTTGATAGTGTGTGGTAAAGTAATCAGTAATCTGGTAGTTTATTAATTGCAAAAAACTATAATGAAAAGCTTGTAGACACCCATAAAATTGCCTACATTTATGATTTGGGTGCAGCAATAAATTACAATTTTTACTAGGTGCCACTTGCCCATAATTTGAATATAATGGACGATCTGATATTATAAATATCATTGAACACTGAATATTTTCATTTGCATAATATGAAAAGTTGTCAATGTATTCCCAGTTGAACTGAGCAATGTAAAAAATCCTATATAATTTACAATAATTATTTATAATTGCCCAGAACCAGATTATAGGTTTTTTTGCAATTTCAATACGGCTCTGTACATTCCTGACTGAAAAAATTGGGTTGACGAGAAAATACAAGAACTTGATGACTTCCGCAAAAACTTGATATGTTTTTTTTTAATCCTAAAGTTTTTTGTGTATAGCATTTTAATGAGCAAAAAATCATAATACACAGGGTGTATTTCAAATAGAGTCCAAGGAAAATGTTAAAAACCAAAAAATAAATTTTAAACACTTTTGTGAAGTTTAGAATGTAGTACTTACCCCTCCCGCACTGAAAAGCTTGGGCTACATTTTGAATGCACCTTGTATCTACACTTTTTCTAAGGTACCACCTTTATTAAGGCTGGATTCCTTCACATTTACAGGTTTGTTAATATCGAGGCTTGTCTAATGTAATTGAACCTCCTTGAATTACTACAGGCTGTCCTCATTTGCTGAGTAATAACAAATTCGTGAAGATATATGGTTCTAGTTTTTGTGTTGCAATACCTGTTTCATTGGATTGGACTGGTGCACTTTACCACCTTGTGTGAATAAATTTGGACAGGGCACAGGGACTCACGTTTTTCCAGTAACAACTGGTTTTACAGGTGCCGCGGAAACCCATATGAGGTTTGAACTGAGCGTCCAATCAGACAAGAATAGAACATTTTCTCCCCAAGATGATACGGTTTCCTCAATGTTTGAGCCTATAATATCGACTTTAGATACTCCAGTTATTGACCTATAATATCTAGATATTTTCTCACAGTGCGGAATTATGGTAAATTGCCCAATTATAGCCCTCTTGAAGTCACTATACATTCAAAAAGGCTATTATCTCTCATTAACCATATATAGGTATGTTCATCCATATATTTACCTACATTATCTAATACAGAATCTTAATTCTCACCATCCAATGTGTTTATTTATTACTAAATCAACAGTTATGCAATTTCCACTTCCTAAATTAGTTCTCGTAGTAAGTTAGCAAGAGATTATTATTATAGCGCATTAGGAGGTGGTAATTAGGTACTTTCATTATGTGGCAAATTCTGTTACGCTTCAATTAAAAGTCAGTCGGTAAAGTCCTACAAAACTAGATCAATCAGACGTCCAGAGTCGATGCGTGATTCAAATCACTCGAGTGATTTACCTCAACAGAATCTCACCTAAAAGATAACGAGAAGTATTTTTATCTCAAGCTCTGATCGTTGATATCTATTAGGACCTGGAACTCTTGATAAATTTACCCGTAACAGGCCTGTTTAGATCATATTTGCGCTCCATCATAGCAAGGGGTGATTTCAATAGCATCATAGTTCCGCAGTAAAAACCTACATATACTACCTGGTTTACTTTAATAGAATTTATAACTTCATCTGCTTTACTGCAGTAGCACCATAATGAATCAGTTTATGGCCACAAAATAGCATCATAAACAGCCTTTTATAATCAAATCGGGTGTAAAATTCTTAATATTCCAGTGAACTCCTCGAGGGCTTAAAGATAACATTCCTGTTCTTTTTCAGCTTGGAGGAGGAATATGGGGAGGTCTTCTTTCGATGATCACAGGCATCTCTGGTGCCTTAGCAGGAGCCAACCACTTCTGCCCTTTCAAGAATACCGCTCAAAAGGTGGCCCACACCACTTTCCTAGCCCTCAGTTTAATTAGCATCGCTGTGAGTCAGCTGATTGTAGTCATAGCTAGCACTGGGTTGGCTAGGGATGTGAATAGCGTCGACTTTCGAGAGTCTATGGATAAAATGGAGGTGAGACGACAACTGTGCTGCATTTTTTCTGTTAAGGTTGCGCCGTAGACATTACGAATGTCTACCTCCACAGAGAATGTACGATATTCGACCAATTTTGCAATATCTATATCTTGGTCGTTTAAAAAAATTCGCAGTAGGCGGTTAACCGTAAACGTACGTAACATCTGCCTAACGGACGAACTGATCCCAGATGTCCCTCGGATGTTTCAACGCCTACTAGACCGGTAAAGTTTCTTTTAATGATCGCCGTTAATTAAAAATGTTGAAAAACTATTAAGAAAACGTTTTTTTACAAATTAAAAAAATATGTCAGTAAGGACTGAACACTACCAACTACTAAATGCTGTTAGTTCCTATTGTGTTGATGATTTCCAGGAAGGAGATAGTCTTAAACGTTACAAGACGAGTACAAGAAAATAATCACCATATTCACCACAAGCATTTAGCGGTTCTTATATTATTAATGGCCACTTTCACCACGTATTGATTGGCACTACCCGTGTATCCACAACATATAATTAACGCTATGGTTTTAATACTTGCTTCCTATTAAACAAATTGCATCTTGTATATGAAAAACGAAAGTTATTTAAAAACCTGGTATTGCATGTCCGCGATAAACGGTAGTTCCGCAACCGCAACAGTATTGTCGAGATATATGTTTCAGGTTTAATTGCCGATGGCATATCATCGATCTCATTTTGAAATTATATGTCAACTAAAACATACTCAGTACTCCAGTGATTTGATTTGGGAGGGAAAGCTGATGGGCGAGAAAAGGAAGCGGTAAAACTCATGAGCTTGGCAATATTTTTAATCCTCAAATCAAGTAGACGGCAACATTTCTCGAGCTAACGGAAGGTGGAAATCACATTCAGTTAGACACTAAAATTACCTGAACTAATACCATCTTCATCTACCAACTCTTGAGAATGTAGCAATTAAAATCGCAAGAACCATTGCGCGCCTAAAGAACGCACATTTCACTTAATATCAATGTCTATACAACCATCATAAATCAAATTGTCCTCTATACGCAGCCTGTAACAAATCGGAAGAACTTTTATCAATCAAAACCTGTTATCCTTATCCCCAATGCAAACAAACACAGCAAATTAACTGTCTATTTCATTCCCTAAGAAAGCAAGACTATAGTACCGTAGGATATTTTAATGAGTACCCACACTGCATTACACATTAACAATTGAAGTACCCGCGGCGATCTTCCTTTCAGAGGAGATGGTTATGAAATATTTGCGGTATGTCAAGGATTAGTGTAAGCTCACGTGAGAGTAATGGTGATGAGTGTTAATTATAGTAGGTATCGGTGAAGGAAACCATTGATGTGGTACCAAGTTTGAATCATGTTAAAGGAGGTGTACGAAAGGGCTCTGCACTAGGGCAATAAATTGGACTTCTGGTCGTACTTTCACGTGTCCCAGAAGTCATCTCCGTAATCTTGATAGGAGAGGAATTAAATGGTTTTGAACTAATACCATCCCGATTAACGGTTTTCATTACATGTTGATAAGTGGATTGCGGAGTGCAATGGGTAATGTCGCAGAGTAATGGAAACCGATTGTCTTATGACAAACCCATTTAAGACTCAATAACATTTAGTATTTAAATTTTTTGCAGAACATGACAACATTCCAGAAGATTACTGGCGAGATAACCCAAAATTACAAAGGAATATTGTACAATGTAGCCTTGATAATAGCTTCCGCATTGGAATGTATCACTGCAGCTGTTGCTTCTTATAGAAGCTCTAGAGAACTCTGTCCTTGTTTCAGAAGAAATGAGGACTATTACCAGGTATTGCCTTTATTTGTCATTTGCTTTTATTTTCATATTCACGTGAACTCAATATGTGTATTTTGTGCTCGCTTATAGGATAATCTTAATATGCACAGAAGTCACGCACTTGTGAGTTCTTGGCTGATGGAAAAACATGGGGTGTCTGCTGCAGCTCCTCAAATCTACGTAGTAGCTGGGCCGCCGTCCAGCTTGGGAAAGGGAAGTAAGGTAAGTTATGAATTATGAAAATTCAGGTGCTGAAAGCCGTTACGTACACGGTGTTTGTCGCTTAAAGATAGTCGTAAAGCTAATTAAAATCTTCTCAATGGTAAAAAAGTACATTACGTTATGAAAATAGTAAGACGCATGCTACGAACGAGACGAAAGTTATTACGGACTATTTGATCATAAACTTATTGGTATGGTATTTGAAGAATGATGTAACACATATTTTGGACAATAACACATGCATCATGGCACGATTATGCTAATCTACGCTAATGATTATGCTAATCTATCAACATATTCCATTTGAACACAATTATGTAACATTACATACGACTTGGAGCTAATGAAGCTTGACTGTTGAAGCACACTTACTTGTAATTGCCGATTTTCCGTTACATCCTTGCATTGTTTGTCATTTACTGGCTGTAATTACATTACTAGTATAGTAAGGAAAATGTTACGAATGAGGCGAAAGTTTGCGGCTGAGTCGCAAACAATGTCAACAATTCCGTCCATATTATGATCCGATGTGTATTGTACTAGCCTATAGTACTGCTGTCTCATCATGAACTTATTGTGATTTTAATTATGCCAATTTCCAAAGATGACGTTTATTTTGTTTGCATGCGCAATAGTCATGTAATTCACGTGGTTGTAATAGAAACGGAAATCAGCCGCTAGCTGTGCGTAATAGTATTACGTAAAGTATCCAGGTTCAAGTTAATTCCGGTTATTACACATAGCACTTGCCAGTATTTGCTGATTTTCTGCTAAAAGGCATTCTGACGTTATTTGCAAAATACAGAGCGTTCACATCCGATAATAAAGATGCACGGTGCACGAGCAAATAATTGAGGTCGATAAAATGGCTTCAAAGAAAATAAAGAAAAAACAGGTACTTAACTATACGTATTAATAGAATGTTTATAAGCATGCAAATTATTATTGCCGGGCAACGGTGAAAATGGTAAATTCCTAGATTATTCTTCTCTTTAAAAAGGTGTTAACACAAAATCTGCATAATTTCTTAACAAATAATCCCTCTGAAATGCTTCCACATTATAAGAATTAAAACCATTCTTAACACCGCTGCCTCAAATTGATAATTGCATATCATCTTCTTCACGGTAATTAGGTTCTATGCCCATCGCTAATTGCATAAACTGAATAAATGGATAGTACCTAGTTTCTCCATACTTATCAGACTGAAAGACTGAGGAAGAACAGATTGCAATTCGCAGAAAGAGATAAATATGAAGGTACGACTGAGTGACTTTCTCCGACCAGTACTTAAAAGGAATCCTTAGTGAGCTTATCTGTTTTTTTTTTGTTTGTTAGTTGTGCCCATGTCCAATGACCATGATTGATCGAAGCGATTTGAAAACTTCTCCGAGTAGTGAAAATGAAGAGGTAATTCACCGTCGTTATTTATGAATGCTACAAGCCCAATGTGCGGCATCATCCTATGGAGCTGAATTCCTCAATTCGCTTATGCAACTATTCAAAATGAATATTTTCGTTTTCCCTCTCGTTGACCTCAGCACTTTATTCGCAATTTTGACTTGTGCGAATCTATATTCCACTACATTCAGTTCGCCCAAGAAAAAACCATTTTGAAGATGGTAAAAGGTCTTATACGAACATCTGAAAAAGACGTTTCTTCTTCACTAATTAATGCAACGTTTTGGTGGTTTCCCTCCTTGGGAATTTTTTAATTGTCGCCAATTGCTTGTTGATTACGGTCAAAGAAGTGATTTTAAGGTTTGGCAGTGAATTTAACTACGCTCTTGCAACCAAAAAAGAGAATTAACATTCCTCGGTCTGACCGTCTTTTCAGGCCCTAAATATTTGTTAACTATCTGTTTGTTCTACCAGAACTTTCTGTAAACTAACGAACATCATAGGTCGAAAGAAACTATGATAAGCCATTAAGGCCTAGTCAAAAGTGCTTTATGACCATGTATTTGTTTGTCGTACAAGTGGCCACAACTTTTACTTTTGAACGAACCGAACTGGTTTATTCGATAAACCGCTATTAAAAACCATAACACATTCTGTCTGGGTGATTGAGTGACCCTTAAAACATGCGAATACATGCATGTAAATAGTCTGTATACTTAGTTATTGCAGTTTCTCTTGGCTCGTAAAAATGCCTAGAGCGTAAGTAAAAGTTAATAAATATTTAGCAAAAGTTCAACAACCGAGCAGAGGTTCGAGTTTAGTCGAAAAAGTATTTCTTCTAATGACACACATATTTCGAATTTGACTTTCATTTATCGGCTGTAAAAATTCATGTTTTATGCATTTCTTATTCGAGGAACGTTGAGTTTTGTTTACCCACTCGTAACATCATTAAAAATTTCATTATTCGATTATTTTCACTGTTTTCCTATGATCAGTCAAATGCTGGTATATTACTTCAGATTTGGTGCGTGCGAGCCTAAGCAGCCTTCGGCCGCCCGAGGCCGTTGATTTAAATCCAGATGAGTCCCTCCTTGAGTTTGTTCGAATCTCTGGATTTATTCACAAATCGCGAAAGGGCGTAATAGGACATTACATTACGAGAACGGTATAAATAGAAACTCTTCAATTCACAAAAGTGAAAAAAAGACACATTGAACCAACCTGAACAAATTCTGAAAAGCTTCGACACGAAAATGCCCAATTTACTTATTTTAGACATGCGAAAAGTTTACCTAAATTATAAGTAATCTTACGTTCCTCTCAATGTTGAAGTAACAAACCGAGAATGGGAACCTAGAAGTAATATTTATTACTAAAAAAAGCATATTTGCACTGTTATTTATGTCTATGCGTATATTTCACGATCTAATAATCTTAAAGCACAGTATGAAACCTTCTGTATCGATCCTAGAGATTGATTAATGCATAAGAATATTGCGTTATACTGGTCGTTATAGATTACTGGCACGTATAAAAGTGAAAATAAGTTACACCAAACGGGGTTGTAAGTTATCTATTTCATATCGCATATTTTGTAATAATTTCCCATTTAAACATATAAGTATGTCGAAATTTTCATAGGAAAATATTCAGGAGGTTCTTTCATCGGCAACGAAATCTATTGCATTTCTAGTACATGTGCGGCCATAAATTGTCACAATCAAAACAACGATCCCATAAACCAAATGTGCCCGTGCATGTGAATTGGAAGTGAAAGAACCCTCAGGTGCACCCAGCACCAGGTACTAGTCGGAGACATGATAAGTGTTCTGTCACGTTGAGAGGAGCATGTATGGGCACGTATTTCAATGAAACGCTCCTCCAGTATTTTACTTTCACCACGTGTCTACCTTTAAAAATTCCTTTCGACATTTAGCATAATCTTTCAATAAATCAGCGCACGCCTTATATTGCTGCAGTTCAACTGAAAGTGAATATTCAAGCTGATTCCTGAGAGATTATAGGAGCATTAGAACTAAATTAGTAAATAACCATCATGAACCTTTTAAGTACAAAAAAACAATTGATTTAAGGTTTAACTAACTGCAGATGGGAATTAAGTGTACAGGGTGAATTTTAAGTAGGAGTTTTCCTTATAACACGACACAGGTCTCAAAAAACTAAGCAAAACCTTTAGTTATTTCGAGATTAGCTGCAAAATTGATTTCATTTACACAAATTGTCATTCACTTTATCCACGATTCTGTACATGCCGCTAAAAAAAATTTTCTTCCTAGAATTATTTCTGCGGCGTTTCCTATCTATTCACGCAACTCTGCTACTATGTTAATTTCAGCCATAAGCACCAAACTTTTCAAATAACCCCACTGATAAAAATCACATAGGTTTAAGTTTGATAATCTCGGGGACCATCTCATTGGTCCGTTGTGATCTATCGAACTGTTAGAATATTGGTTACTTAAAAAATCCTGTACTTTTTGCTACGTTTCTTATACGTATATTTTTTGGTGGTTTTTAAGATTATTTCGGAAAAATGTTATATAAAAATTTTACTTAGTTTTTTCAGATCTACGTTGTATCAAAACGAAAATCCCTACTTAAGATTCACCCTATATAAAGATTTATTCATAGATTCATCGAACGTAGGTACAGCAACCTTCAAAATACATAGTAAGAGTTCTTCTTGTGCCATACTATTAGAATTCTCGCAAGGTTCGGCACTTAACAAGAACAAAATACCATTATGGTAGGTGCGGCTATGATAAATGCAAGCTCGTCATGCCAACTGAATTGGTAAAGAAGGGAAAAGTGTGGCTGTAGGCGAAGAATTAAGTGACTTTGAAGGTTTTTCTCACAAAATACTTGTAGATAACAAATACAGGGTATCCGTTTCTGGAGCTCAGACATGGAGATCTCAATAACCATAAAAGGTACTGAGGTCGATTAAATTGGGGAAAATTGCGCGATTTGCGATTTTCTTTCATCTCGCATCCAAGTCCTGTCGGTACTAATGCTTATGGCACCAATATCCTAAATAAAGTTTTTTTTCTTTTGCAGTTATCAAACATGATGTCAATGCCTCTATACGCGATCCCAGGTCCAATAGTTCCACCACAAGTAATGGGTTATCCGCTAATACCTGCACCTCTAGGGTCGGTACCATCGCCGATTATTCCACCTCCCGATAAAAAGGTAAGTTTTATTTCTAGAGTGCGATGCGCTGCTACGGCGCATGAGATAGAGAGATTTTTAACGAGGCGTACGCGAATAAGACCATCGAAGAAATTTCCCGCACGAGTCATCAACAATATTTTTTATTCCACGAGTGGGGTAAAATATCAGAATGCTAAAATTTAGAAGCATCTTCATGTTCTCAAATAAAGAGTGCGAAATGGACATTTGCACTTTATTATTTTCGCATCGTGCATGACGCCATGGGCAACGTACCATATAATCCTAACGAAAAATACATCGGTTTAAATACTGACATTGATCATTAAAACTTTTTTGGCGATTGCAAGAAAAATCCTAACGAAATTTCATTTAACTTTTTTACTGCTTTCTGCACGAAAATGGTATTGTAGAAAATATTAATTTATTTTTTCATTTTATTTAAGCTTGTGAAAGTTCACAAATATTACAAGACGAAATCCAAATCCAGATCGAAATCCAGAAGCAGGGAACCTACTCCTAAACGCTCATCAAGATCTAGGTCCAGGAGCAGAGAACCACAAATGACTGAACAAGATGTAGTGAGGACATATACAGGTTGGTTTAGACGTACTTTAAGTCAGTTTTTTTATGTAGATATGGTGAAGCTAATTTTTAGATATAGTGTATCCAAAATAAGGATAAAATAATGTAGAACACTGGAGTATAAAAGTTGGACACACTGTATAGTGGGTTGGTCTAAAAGTGGCATTCCTTGTAGCTAAGCTTTAAAACTCTGCACCCATGCTAACAAATTAATAAATAAAAAATAATAATTTTAGGATTAGATCGAGCTATGGCAGAGGAATTCATCGATATCTGCGAAATGAAAAACGCCAGTCTGTGTAGTGATTCTTCGACCAGTAGTTACAACAACAGCACTTATCAAAGTCCATCCAGCTCCGATGCTGGCCGTACCATCAGCGATGCTACTTCGCAAGACTGTTTGGTCAATAATAAAAAGAAAGTATAATGAGCTAGAATAGCATAGAACCATTTTTTAACGTCAACGAACCGTTGTTGACTAAGAGCAGCTATTTGCCGAGGGCGCTTTTGTTGTCTCATTATTTCTAAGTCATAAGGGGTTAAAAAGGCATTATTTTAATAATACGTAACTGTCCACCCCTATCCTTAGCTTAACCCTTATTGGTCACTTTATGTTAAAAATGTCGAAATAAAGTTGCCTGCTAATTTTGTATTTACTGGAACCCATATATGAGTAACATAACCGATTCCACAAATAGATGATGCGACTGTAAAAAAGTTATAAATTATGGAATTTTATTAATTGCTAGTTTTTTTTTCCTTGTGGTCCTCAGAGTTTATAAAATGTTGCTCAAATTTGCGAGTGCGAAAATCTACGGGGTATTCTGTCTTTTAGAATTATTCCCTTTTTACCCCCCAAACTATATTTTCTCGCTGGTCCTAAGGAAAATGATCGAAAGTCTGAGAAAATCAATAAGTCATTTATTGTAAAACTGTCACACTGCATAATGAGTCCTGTGAAATCCTTGACCTGAAACAAATCGGGAAACGGCCAATTTTTTAGTATCTAGTTCATCAAGCAACATTTTTCAGAGCAACCTAAGAAACTTACCAATACTCTGTAAAATTAAATCAGCATCGTCCAGGGAGGTGGCTTCAAATATGTAGCAAAAGAAGGTTTTGGAAATATCACAAGTTTGCTCTCTATTAATCAAAATGATGATAATGTTATTGCTTTAATGACACTAGCAAATCTTACCCAGCACAGTAACCGAAAACTTTCGGTAGAACCGGAATATTACCGCACGAAGAAATTTTCATATATGGATGATCTAAGATAATCTAGACAAACAAAATTAATGGTGCAACCCCTTACTCGTTTGAAACACGTACTTTTCCACTCTCTTTATCCCGAATTTTCAGGCCTATCTCTCCAATCTCCAGACACGCCTTCTTATCAGTTCGCCTTAGTGATTGGATGTCAAGCGAATGAGCATCTACTAGGATCATTAAAGCCTTTTGAACTTGCTTTACACTGCCCAATTCTCCTACATCTACCGTGGCTAAATACGTCACTTCATAACCATAAATCCTGTAATGGTTTCATTTAGGAACCAAATCTTTCAAGGTGACACCTTGTATGCCTATGCTTTTGACGGCCGCAAGGTTCATTAGGATTTTCCTCATACTGCTTCTTCACGCTGTCCAGGTCTACTTTCAAATCTCGAAGAAAGTTTTGAATTGGTCCATACAGTTGTCCCGAAGATCGGTCATAAGCTTTTACAATGCGCAGTCTCGTAGGTTGCCGTTTATTGTTCCTCATAATGAGGCTTAGACGCCCTTTGGAATTGCTGTTTATCTTAATGTCGTTGAGTTCGTCCAAAACGTCTCCCATTTTTATAACGCCCTGAAACCCAAGTATTGGTTAAATGCCGTCAAAGCGAAATTATTACCTTGACGCACATTTTCTGCAGCAACTCCATCGGGCTCCACATTAACTATCACAGCCTTGTTGTTAGAAAAGCTATAAACGCATCATTCAGACTTCACCGGAAATCACTAATATTCTCCTGGTTACCTCACGGCAATTCCCAGCTGCTTGCAAGGCACCAGCTCCATTGCCACCACCTGCGGTAAACACCAGCTGAGGTCAAGAAATGAGGCGTTTTGCAGATCCAACTCAAAGGGTATTTTCGATAACTGCCTCAACACAGACAAGCATATCTCGCTGAGTATTTCATCTCCCAGTATAGAGTCTGAAGTGTAAAACACTGAAACGTACTCAGATTTTACCTATAAAAATCTCGCTTTCATCACGGAGCTGCAAGTGCATCTGAAGTAATCTCACCAATACCTCCACGGGAATGTGTAAGCACTTCTTAGACAAGCAGTATTTAATCAATAGCCTAAATCTTCCACAATTGGTGTGAGTATCTCGGCGATCCCTGGAATTATCTACGCAAGTTTTGTAGGTAAGGTTTGAGGTGATGTTGATATCTTTGGTGATGCTGCTCATCCACGAATAAGGATCTATGGTTCGGTCGAAGAATTTGGTGTTTTGTTGTCTGATGAGACCGTTGTTGAATATCTTCTCGATGGTTTGGACGAAGTGAAGGAAGTAAATGTTGTTATCTAATATGGGTGTGTTGCTGTTGGTCAGGGTCAGGAATTGTTGGACGCAGCCTGTAAGAGGGGAATAATACTGTGTATACTACATAAAATTGTATATGCGCTAGAAATATACGGATAACGCAATGCTCCGTGATAAATCGGAAATGAAGCTCCTCAATTCGCTGAAAAAGTCTCACGGACGATATAAAAAGCTTGTTGCGAATACACAATTGAAGTGGATGATATGCCTATGTTTTCGAACGTGATGTATGCGCATATTTTGTACGTAGATATTCTTGATGGAGCCAACAAATCCCAATATTTAAAATAGCTACTTTTAATATTTTAAATGGACGCAGGATAACTCAAAAGAAGGAAATGTTCCTAGTTAGTGGTCCTAGTTAGAAGGAGCACTGTAACATTTCTATATATATTTTCCATTTAACTTCCTTACGGATATGGCTCTGAAGCTTAAGAGTTTGCCCCTCAACTGCAAACACCATTACGATCATCTTGTAAATTATGCCCTAACTAAAAAGGGTAGGCGACTTAGCCGTCCTCGCGCGTGCTACGCCAATGAAATCGTCCCTGAAATTTCCCATACCACGTATTTGCTTATGGATCGATTTGTCTTGTGCTGCATAGGCAACACAAAATACATTGCATGTATAAATCCGTGGTTTTCTGCAATCATTTTCATGCAGTAATAACTACTAAAACTAGGTAGTTTAAGGAGATCATGCTACAATCACAGTGATGACTTATTTAGACAAATCAAAACAGACGGTAACATGAGGGGAGTCTCATATCTACACAGATTTTACTCTGTAACAACCATGTTCGTTCTATGAGGTCAGCAGAGGTATCAATAAATAAAATTTAAACTGTTGAAACAGTGAGAGTGCATTGGTGGAAGCGAACAAGTGGCGAATGTGTTTTTCGTTTACCATCAGAAAATGGCAACAAAATTTGCGTCATATTCCAACTAATACGACAAACATGCACTTATTGGAGAGGTAGTTGATAAGACGAGCCATTGCATATTAATGAAAGCTACCTTTAATATCCTTAATTAACGGGTCACTGACTGACATCACTTATCAGCTCGTCTATTAATGATAAATTAGTCCTCTGGCGAGATCTCCACTATCTTCAGCCAGTTCATTCGTTTGCATCAACCACAGCGCTTCTTCCAGTCCTGTTGGGAGGTTTGTTATTCGTTCGTCGATTTCCAATTCACTTCGAGTGTTTTCTTGCCTCTTCTACAGTACACGTTCGATAAACTTGGGATCGTTCGAAGTACGAAGGTGAAATGGCCGAGCAAATTCCCTCGTTGGAAACGCTGCTGCAGGAAGCGAAAGAAGCTTTCAGGGAGCAATTTGACAGCGAAGCTGACATCGCAGTGGCGGCGCCCGGAAGAGTGAATTTAATAGGAGAACATACTGATTACAACGATGGATTTGTCATGCCTATGGTGAGATTTCGATTGGTTTTGATCGTCAGTGATCAATCTTGTCTTATTTTAGTTTATGGTTATTATACATGGTGTCTCAGAAATAATAATATGAAAAAGTAATGGGGGCTAAAGGATAAAAAAGTAGAGCGATTCGGCTGAACTCGACCTATACAGAAGTGGCTCGCTTCCATACTACAGAAAAAAGCCTCGTGTCAAAAGCCTTTTCTTATTTGTAAATTCGGAATAAATCGGTGTTCTGACGAAATTCTGTCCACAATTTAAGTTTCAATTCCTAGCGAAGCGGCACTTTGCATAACAACATAATTTAAAAATTGAATATAATCTGGCGTGTCGAGAGAATTCAAAAACTAAGAGAGCAACAAAAAAACATATAGGTTTATTCCAAAAATATGCTATTAATAGATCTAATCAGGGCACAGCACCAAATAAAAATACTTATCACAAGTAAATAGTAAATAACGACAACCATACTTCGCGCGGTTCATCTGGAAAAAAATATTAACCTAATTAATCCATTATGGATGTTGATCAAAGGCTTTTCAATATCCTTTCTTTATTACTATATTTATTATTGTACTATTATATATTTTTTAACATGAGGCTTTTAAAGAAATGCACTTAGCTATTTTTATTTCAAACGAACCATGGTCAAGGTCGAGTTTCTCTGCAGTGCATTATGCTGATTTGTGACCGGTAAAGCGAATATTACAGTGTTTGATACTGTAATGCTTTTTTTTGCATATAAATAGTCTACTTCACAGTGACAAATAGTATGTAACGAAATTTATGTTCGCCATATTTTCAAGAAACATTATTTGTTTTGGCAAAAAAACGAAATAAAAAAATATACCATATGCATCTAGTGATTGTTGTTACAGTATTCAATAACATTTTTTAGCCTGAGCTCCTGAAGTCCCCTCATCCGCAAACAACTTGTAACAAGTCATCTACTGAACTCATGATGTAAATAAGTATTGCGAAAGTTTACCCTTCGTCATTTTCAAGTTTTCTGTAATGTAGTTTTATACATTTTAACCAAACGACTTTTGTGGATCTATTCTTTAACGGAGCTAAAATTATTTTAGGCTTTGCCTTTAGTGACAGTTATTGTAGGAAGACAAATCGATGGAGATATAACGACAATTTTTACGAACAATCCAGATGCGGATAATCCGAGAAAAATCACCATTGAAATGCCAAATTCCAACGCTCTGGTGAGGACCATTGCTCATGATGGCCCCAAGTGGAGTTTATATGTAAAAGGTATTCAATTAGAAAATTAATATGTTCGTTTACTCTACTTCAGCAACATTGCACAATGACCCACTTTAAGCTTTAAAATGATAAGGTTGTTTATTTAGGTACTTAAATCACATAATAAGCTCTTGAAACATATACCCTTGAACCTAACATTAAAATTTGGAATACATATACGTTTCTTAAGTGATTAAAAGAATTTAACAATTTTAAAACTGCTCTAGATTCTTCATACACTCACTAGAAATTTCAATTTTGGTACTTATTTAAACACTACTTTGCATTCGATACATTAATCACAAAATCCATTAAGAAATTAAATCTTTCCAGGAGTAATTGCCAATTACCACGGTCCATGTCCTCCAGCATTTGAAGCTGTAATACATTCCAGTGTGCCCACTGGTGGAGGACTATCAAGCAGCGCGGCAATTGAAGTAGCCACATACACATTTTTAGATGCTTTGACTGGAGGCAAACCTGGAGAATCGTAAGTTGTCTACAAAGAACGCACATGGACCTAATATGACTTTAATAATACTGCGATCCAATGGAGTCGCACTTTGAGATTTAACAGAGTCAGAATTAATGAAGAATGTAACGAAAATGTAATGAATTTGTTGTCATATTACACAATACCTTGATTTGAAATAGAATTTCTTTTTATTGTTTAGACTCAGTGACAAAGCGTTAGCATGCCAAAAAGCTGAGCACCAGTACGCAGGAATGCCTTGCGGCATTATGGATCAATTCATTTCTGTAATGGGCAAAGAAGGAAATGCACTATTAATTGACTGCAGGTAAGTCGTTTCATTGAATCAACTACAACTCATTTTCGATCTCACCACTAGAAGTCTAACTTCAGAGCTAATCCCCCTTGATGATCCCGAAATCGTGGTGCTAATAACAAATTCCAATGTAAGACACGAATTAACAGGAAGTGAATATCCAACAAGACGAAAGCATTGTCAAGAAGCCGCTCTTATACTCAAGAAGGTCAGCTTGAGGGACGCTAATAAAGATGACATCGATTGTGAGTATTTTAATAATTATCATTCTTCATAACTTTGATGATAAACAATTTTAGATCTAAAATCTATCGAAACGGATGAAACTCTGCTTAAAAGAGCAAGGCACGTTATAACTGAGATTCAAAGAACCTCCCAAGCAGCAGCTGCCCTTAAAGATAAAAATTATCAAAAGTTTGGTCAGCTTATGATAGAAAGTCACAACTCTCTTCAAGATGATTTTGCAGTATCTTGTCCTGAGGTAGACAGCTTGGTTTCAGCAACACTAGAAGTTGAAGGAGTATTGGGAAGCAGGATGACTGGAGCAGGATTTGGAGGAAGTACTGTTACATTGGTGAGTTAAAGTCAAATATTTCACAAATTACTAATGACAATAGTAATAGGGTAAATAATAAATGAGTATTTTATAATAGAAGTATACAGGACACTCGCCCTGCAACTTGTAAAACCAAAAAAGTGGTCAACCTGTATACTTTATTAATTTCTTTTGTTTGTGTTATCATTACTTCGTCTCGACTTAAAATAGGTAAGTGTTTGTTATGGTTTTAGATTCAAGCAAATGCTGTGAATAAAGCAATTGAAAATATTAAGAAGAACTATAAAGGAAAAGCAACATTTTACATCTGTAAAGCTAGTCCAGGAGCAGAAATTATTCAGTCATCTAAGAAATAAAATCTACTTATGATGTACCTACCAATATTTAATAAGTTTTGTTTTCTAGTCGAGGGGGCTTGTATGTATGTTGTTTTATAAGATGAATTTATAATTGCCTTTTAAGTGCTATAAAAATTTAAACCGTAAATACAAATATTTTTTTATGGGTTTATTGATTTATATTTCTATTCTAAAAAATTATGTTGGTTAGTAAGACAAATATCCTCAGTCTATAGCCTCACCTATTACTGATTTATTATTATTGATTAAATGGGATCAATATATTTATATATAGATTCTATTTACATTATAGTATATTATAGTTTATTTATGGATTATTAAAAGAAACAATTCTTTAATTCAAACTCTTCGCACCTAATATCACAAGGAAGGAAATAAAGTCATCAGGACCTACCCAAAACAAAGTCCAACTCCGTATGCCCATATCCATCTCTACCTATATTTGTCACTTCATTTAGGCAGCGAAAGGGAATAAACTCATTAGAGTCAGAAATGTTAAAAAAAGTAAGATTGATTAGATGTAATATAAACTAGACCACCAATTTTAACAATAACATTAAAATGGAAATCATGATGTTAAATATGCATCATAATTCTTATAAAAAGCCACTTATATTTCTCACAATTTTTTTGTTCTCATTCGTATTTCATGCAGCAGATAAGCTTTTATACTGGGGTCTGAAATCTTCTCATTGATTTCTTTTTCAGCCTTTTTACCACCATCCTTATAATATTCTGCTAATCTCTCTGCATATTCCAACCAAACACAGTTAGCACAACCTGACATACAGCAGACAGTAGGCTCTTCAGGTTCTGCTGGTGTAACTGCAGGTGGATTTGAAATGTTTGAATATTTTTCTTTTGCTGCAGAATATTCCTTGTTGAACTCTGATGATGTGTTAGTGTGGCTTTTGTCATTGGTTAAAATACATGTTGATAGGTAAAAAAACCTTGTTGGAGCAATTAATGTCTTATAGAGAGGTTGGGCAGAATTTCCTGTGAAGGATTTGATAAAAAAAAATTATATTAAAAGTGTCTGACATTGCTTACGACAAATTAAGACAGGCATATCCGTGATATAAAGGGTATATTAGGTATTTGGACTTTACACTGTGCTCTGTACAGATTTACGAACATGTTGTTGTGATGACGCAATTCGCACTATATTATATAATCGAGAATCCAGGGCTTCTTGCAAACTCCTTCATCTATATATCTTAAAGTACAATAAAACTCACAATTATTCACAAAAATTCCAAATTGTAAAAAGGATGGTACAACTTCTTAAAGTGTTTTTCAAATCTATTTTTGAGGTTAGTTTAGTCTTTCTTTTGACTTAATACTCTGTCATGTGTCATTTTACACTATATAATCTATCTCGAAACGAGGTCTTCAATTACTATGACCAAAATAAGACAAAATCCAATCTATTTACTCTAATTCAAAAGTTAATAATTACAGAGCCACAGAGTGGCAAAGTTAAAAACACCCTTGGTATGTAATTTTTCGTCTGGCAAAGTCTTACGGCTACATTCGAAAACTTTATTTTAGTACTTTTCTTCGTCACAAGGAACATGCGACGTTGCCAAATTATAGTCAATTCCATTCAAGTTCTACACTGTGACAGATGACAGTGACTTATTTGACAGAAAAGGACAAATTGGAATTTTAATTTTGTTCACTTTTTTTATCATTCCAGTCGAAAGCATTTTAAAAGAAAGTTTCAAGCTTCCTTCTCCAGCGAGATTTGTAGGTAAATCCTCAGATATGGCTTCAAGGGATAAAGCAAATATAAGCGATTCCGATAACTTATGCGTTGTTTGCTTCAAAGATGTAAAAATTTACTCGGTTGGTGTCTGCGATCATCCAGTATGTTTTGAATGTTCAACTAGAATGAGGATTCTTTGCAGACAAAACGAGTGTCCTATATGTAGAAGGGACCTTCCTAAGGTAAATCACTGGAAAACAGCCCTTTTCATTTGCTGGTCTAACTTTAGTTGCTTATATAATGTAAGAAAATAAATTGGAATGCCTTCTTATTGCTGCTTTGAATAATTATAACCACTTCAACAAAAATTTTATAAATGTGTTTTTCCTCTAAATCGTTCAAGAGGTTGCAAGCGTGCATTATAAGAAATAGTCAGCACTTAACAAGAGATTCTTTTTCCACAGGCCACTCAAGTGCAGAGTGAAAGTATTTCTAACCCTCTATTATTCTTGCCCTTGAGTTTCCAAATGTAAGATATACCTTCGTGATGTCATAGTGTGACCAATGAAAAATGCTATAATTACAACTGTAATAGAAATGGCTGGGTTATGATAGAGTCTATGACAGTTCTGTATAGTTATAGGACTGTGGCTTAAATAGCCATTGATGACAAGACCTACCTAATATTAGAGCAAAATTCGATAGCACAGTCAATGTCCCAGTGGGTAGTTAAACTCAACTACTTGTAGCTGGAAGTGAAGCAGTACTTATAGATTCTTAAAACCTCAAATCAATGACAATTATCAAGCTTAGTTAGCTCATTAAATAAAAGCAAAGAATTTCAATATCTTTGTGAAAATCTCTAGTTATCAATGGTGCTCATTTAATTTAAAACAGCTTATACATCTGAATATATCTTATAACTTTTATGTATAAACTGTTCTTCTATTTTTATACTGTTTTGAGATCATTGCTGTTACATAAAATCTGGAACACTCAGTAGTGCAATATGACACTATTTTTTTTTTTTTTTAATTTCAGGTGGTCTTTACAAAAAAACTAGAATTGTTTTCTACTTTATTCTCTCAGTTTGAAAGATCAAATCTCCAAAATCGTAAGTTCGGAATCATATTCTGCACCTTAGACATCCAAAAGGCTTACTTTAAGCTCCTTGAGCATCAGTGCTGGCAATGTCATGGAAATGAGAAAAAACCTTGGTGGTTTGATTCATTTCAGCAGTTAAAAGATCACATGAGGAGAGAACATGAATTGTTCTATTGTGATCTTTGTTGTGACAATTTGAAAATATTTAGCTTTGAACGGCCCTGTTACACAAGACAGGAATTAGCTTACCACAGAAGGAAAGGGGATAAGAATAATACCTCACATAGGTAGATATTTTTTATATTAACAATTCCATAAAAAATACTTATATGGTGATTTAGGGGCCATCCTTTGTGTGAATTTTGTGACACCCGTTTTATGGACAATGATGAGCTATTTAGACATATGCGTAGAACTCATTTGTTTTGTCATTTGTGTGACGCTGATGGGAAACATGAATATTATGTTTCAATGGAGGACCTTAAAAGGCATTTTAGAGATGAGCATTTTCTGTGCGAAGAAGGCGAATGTAAGACAATGCCACTTACTGCAGTGTTTAGAAGTGATATTGATCTTAAGGGTAACATTCAAACTTATTGAAAATTTGTTGAGTATATTACCAATATTTCATTACTGGTAGCTCACCTTATGACGGACCATAAATGCATGAGCAAGTCGGCTATAAGGCAAGCCAGAACTCTGGAATTAGAGTTTACAATGGCGCCAAGGCCTAGAACTGATGGTAATAGAAATAGGAGACCTGATCGTCGAGACAGGTACGACAATATACATACAGTATACAAAAGGAGCAAATTATTGAAGTACTTAGCGACTTAATTTCGGCACATGGTACATTCGTTTTCGGTTATCCGTTTAAAAAATTAGGTCATATGCATTCCTACTAAAAACATTGAATATATTTTTTTTAGATTGGATGATGAGAGCACATACACCGTCGAACCCGGTGGGCCTGGGGGAGGGCCCGTGAATCAAACTCAAATGTTTGTTAATCCATTAACCCCAGACCAATTTCCTGCCTTGGGGGGAACTTCATCTACTAATCCAAACATCACCTTAGTATCTAAAAATTACACGAAGTTTAGTAATGCTGCTTTTAATAGAGACGACTTTCCTTCCTTAGGTTTGTTTACTCCACTTCCCACACTTACAGACTTTATAACATCTAGGTTAATTTTGATCTAATGAACATTAAATTCAGGAGTTTCATCTTCAAGTAGAGCGGTGCCTGCCGTAACAATACGAGCCAATTCAACAGGCACCACTGCACCCGAAGTTACCATTACGCGCACTGTGCGAAGCCAGTTGTCTGCGCCTATGCCGAAGGAAAGTTTTCCGGCTCTTAGTGGTCCCAGCAAACAGTCCGGAAGCAATACTGTTAGGTTAAGTGTAAAGTACGTTTGTAAGAGTTTTCTTTTGTATATCATTAATACCCAACGGAAGCACAGCGATATATCACTCTGTCGTTTTCAGTAGCAACAATCAGCAACAACCCCCAAAAGTGTCCATCCAAGTGAACCAAAACTCCAGTGGTGCAATCACTACTCTCATTACCACTAGCGCTCCATCTACCTCACAAAGAACTGAAGTATTCCCTGCTCTGGGTAAAAGCAACCAAGACAATATTCCAAAAGCTCAATGGGTGCAGCCAAAAGCTAAGAAATTGGAGAATAAAACTGAAAATAAGGCGCTAAAAGTGGCCCCATGTCCAAATTTAGAAACCTCAGATCTAAATTCGTTTCCAAGTTTGTCGAGGGGAAAGAACGAGAAGCAGAAAAAAACTTGTAGTGTAACTGTACCTGTAGATAGTTGGGTTAATTTAAATAATATTAAAGGAAACAAGCAGGGCAAAAAGAGTGAGCAAAATAGAGGGGAAAATGGTGCTGAGAAGGCGACGGAAAGTGTTAGTAAAGGTAGGTTTATTCTTTATTGTATGCGAGCAAAAAAACTTTAATAGCAATCGGTATTTTCCTACAATTCATAATGTAACTTTTGGCCCATATATGTGCAATTTTATTTTTATCTTTGGCTTCAGGTGGTGGGGATGGTAACAACAGCAGTAAGAAAACCGAATCAAGCAGAAAAGTCAACCAAAAAACTACCTCAAATCATCATTCGGAAGTTTCACCGTCCCTTCCAAGCACATCCAGTCTTGACACAAAATTGAACAATTTAAAATTAGTGGACCCGAAAAGACCGGATGGAAAAACTCAACTGGAAGAAAGTAACAAAAGATCAAAAAAAAGAAAAAACAAGGATGCGTCAGACTCAAATGGGAACGAACTCGATAATAAAGAGAAACCTAAATGCGAAGGAATGTCGGGAAGCAATAAAGAGGCGGATACAGGTAAAATTAGGGATGTCAACGACAACGAAGAGCAGGCAAACAAAAACGGAATTAGCAAAAAAAGGTCCGAACTTAAAATTGGTACTTTGAGTAATAACAAAGAAGCATCAATGTTGAGCGATGACTTCCCGGCTTTGGGTGGAGCCAAGCCACCTCCTGGATTTTCCGGCAAAACTCTAACACCGATAGTAAAACCACCTCCGGGATTCAATTCGTCCGAGTTCCCATCTCTGGGAGTTTCCAACGATTTAACCTTTACAAGTTCAAGCGGGCAAAGCTACGCTATAATTCCCACCGAAGTACAATCATCTTACAAACAACCGTATAACTTCCAGAGCCGCAATCAAAACTTGATTCGGCGTATTATGGATGTTTTAAATAACAGCGATTCGATTAGGCAATTTAAGTCTTTGTCCGATAATTTCCGGAAAGGTGACGTGGACGCCAAAAAATATGTGGGAAAATGTGTTAGCGTATTAGGGAATAAATTCGACGACATTTTCCCAGAGTTGCTGGTTTTATTGCCCGATGTTCAGAAACAGCAGGAATTGTATCGCGAAATGCGGGGCACAGGTAAGGAAGATTTGGTGGGTTGTGAAAACTGTGCACAGGTAGTATTAAAGAAGGAGCTTAGTGAACATTACAGCTATCATCGATTGGAGAACCATTTTCCTTCATTAGGGTCTGCTCAACAAATTCACTCTGCCTGGAAAAAGTAACGTGATTTTTTTATATTAAAATGTTAATAAGTTGCGTTGTTTTGCCTTATGAGTAAGTTTAGTTGTAATTGTGTGTAATGGGACTGGAAAACATTTTTAAAAAACTAAAGAATATGCTGTGGTTGCCACTAATAGAGAAAAGGTCGAATCTGGGAAATTATCGAACACAGCCAGGAAAAGGTCTTTAGTAAAGAGTCCAAACCGCCGAATTTATTTTTTAGGTTTTTAATTTCATCTTCAAGTGTTTCCATTTTCGTCATAAAATTATCTTGTCTCTTATACAAGATATGAAGACGTGAATAATAGAATGCGAATTGCAATCCCTGGCTGAAATACTTCCAACGATGATTCTTAGTCACTTGTAGTAAAGATTTCTTCCCAGATTTCGTATAGCAAACAATTTGAAAGATGTACCCAGTTAATTATTGGAGACACGGTATAAGGTAAGTATTTTTATATAATGTAGTCTTATCCAAATGAGAGATACTGAGATTGTAACAGTTACGCATTAATGCGTAAAGGCTATTTTGACAAATTATCTTTACAGATGCTTCTCAATTATGTTATTAATATTAACCAAGTTGAACATCCCAACCTTATCTACACGCCATCCATCACCATAAAGCCCTCTTTATTTTATCATACGTAAGAGACTATTTCGTCCCATCCCTATAAGGAAGTGAAATCCGATCTTCTCCCAGTCCACAATGTACTATAGTCTACGATACACTGTCGAATTTGAAGTTTTGCCATTTTTCTTTCTCTCAATAACTTCATGTAGTTATAAATTCTGAATACCTAATGTCCTAACCAATGAACCATAATCATCATCAAATTTCCTTCTAGGCAAACACAGCTGCTGGAAGTTAAACTGTATGTATTATTCATACAAAACTTCACAATCAAAACAACGCGACTTAAAACCGCAAAGTGCATATAACCATCATCCATTATGTAGATAGATTGTTAGTACCAGGGCCGAATTCAGAAATGACACTAGTGGAAAAACTAACCGCTCAGTCGATTTTTTTGCAGATATTCTATGTATTTTAAAAGGGAACATATTGTCAAATTTTTGCTTAATCCATACTCAATAACAAATGTTTTGGTTTGAACTTGCCCCTTAAATGCTATAAATAATGTAGAGTGTTTAACAAGAAACGGAATCGAACGGACTTTGAATTTATAAAAAAAATTCAATCTAAGCAATAACATTTCGTTCCATCGTCACGCCTAAATCACCATTGAGTTTGTTTTTTCCGTAAACGCTCTGTATAAATAATCTTAATTTTTTGGCTGTGGTTACATAAGAATGCCATTGCTAATTACACCCATTTCTTTGGATTATAGTATTTATTTTCCGTAGTGTATGTTGTTTTTTATTTTGCCATGTTTGTGCTATTGTTGCTCTCCAAATGGATTTTAATTTGAGCCACATTTTCGAACGTCTGATACTAAGTTTATTTACACGTAGGTATGTAAATTTCACAGCGCGAATGGGAAGTTTGATAATGCTTAACAACCTAAAATACAAACAGTTGCCGGTAAGTTAGACAAAATTTATATTCAAGAAAACCACTTATTGACATCATGGCAGTAGTGCGCATGCCTAGATTCAAAATTCCATCAGTTTTAGTTGCAGACAAGAAATATTGCCATCTGTAAAGTGGCAGTTTCTTACAAATTTTAAACATGAGTATATTATACTGAAATATGAAATACAAAGATGTATTGGAGCAATATTTTTGTATATATATCATTTAAGGAGTTTTCAAAGCTTTTTTTGTTTTTAATATATAAGTTACGTTGGTCTTATATAATGTAAATTTGTACATAAAATCATTTTTAAGGCACTTGTTACGAAATCTTAAAATATTTTTAATTAAAGTATTTTTCATAATCAAAGTTTTTTAATCCATTTCTAAGAATAAGTTTTAAGCATCGTATATCTTTAAATGTATAAACCTTTAAATATTCATTTTTTTATATGTAATGGTAAAATATTTATAAAATAAATAGTGAAAGCAATTAATACTAGCAGGTTTCGATACGATTACAAATGAAGGTACGCACAGCGTTCGCCATATTTTCAAGAAGCATTTTAAGGTGTTATTATCTAAATTGTTATAAGCTGGTAAGCAACTATTGAAAAACTTTCTTCATTTCGGATTTTCTTAAGAATTGCGTTATATTTTTTATATTATAGTGCGGTCATCACAAAGTGCAGAATTTTACATTTATTTTCAGCGTTCAGAGGTTCAGAACAACTCCGTAGAAAGTAAATTTTAAAGTGCCCTTTTTGTTAAATTTTGCAGTGAGAAAACACGAGGAAAAACCTAACTGACAGCCTTCATTTACTCTTAATTAAATTTAAAGAGCTTTCTGTCCATTTTTGGTAAAGCGCAATACCCTCAACGTACGATTTTATTAACTTTTTGAGACACCTTGAAATATCAGATTTATAAGTCTCTGTCAATTGGCAGATGAAGAGGGTTCCCAAGATGGCTCCGGTGAGTGTCCGGTTATTCACCACCATAGTGACGAATCCGTTGTCGAGGTAAATCGTCCAAATTCGCAGATGAATACTACGCAATCGGCAACAGCGTCAATGTCGTAAAATGGCAACAACGCTTCGCCGCAAGAAGGTCGACGGCGCGTCAACAGGAAGCCCTGATTGGCTTCCATTACAATTGTAACGAACTGGCAACTTTGCTCGAACCGAGATGCAACCACAACCTACGAGATAACCGAACGAACTTACCGAATCGAATTAGAATTAGTTCGGGAGGTAGTAGTACGGTTCGTTTCACTCCGTTCGTGCAATCGCGGCAGGCCGAGTTGTAACCTGCAACTGTCAAGTTGGTCGAGGAGGTCTTTGTGTGATGTGTGTGCTTTGAACGAAAAAAGATAAATTAAAAAGTAAGATAAATACGCTAAAAATAGTCCCAACTGCTTCGGCCCTTACAAAGGCCTCTGATTAATTGAGCTGTTTATAACAGTTTGAATTCCAATCGGATCTTACCAGGTCGAGTGTACGTTTCTTGTGTGATTTTTTTTGTGACTGGTTCTTTGATTTGTTTGATGCCAAACGTAAGTTCAGTTTTATAATTCAATTCACCATTTAAGTAAAGCTCGCAATGCTTTTTACCACCTCTGCACTGAACACCATAAACAGAACAAAGAAAGAAGCTTATTGTTATTATTTCACTGCTCTGTACTCTGCAAGAGTCAATGAAAGTGCCCTTCTTTGTGCAGCAAAAAACCAGAAGGTCATTCAACATTAGGCTTTAATTATTTCTAATTGACCTATTTTTGTAGGTCAGTTATTATTTGGATATGACTTCATTTAATTGCTCAGATAACTGTATGCATTGGCCAAAGTTGAATGACACAGTTTTAACTAGACTGGTCCAAAGCCTTACCCCCTGTTTATTCTGTTTGTTTCTATTCTTACCTCAACTTGCACCCCACCTCTGCTGAAGTCTTATCCAATGTTATTTTTATTAAAAAAAATAAATCACATCATCCAAGGATCCTAGGAGCAGAGCTATTATTAAATCTAAACATTATAAATAAAAATTAAAATAATAATACAGTAAGCCCTTTTAAGCTTGATTGATATAACATAACTTAAGCCTTACATGAAAAACTTTAAGCCTGCAGAATACATAGGCCAATTTATAGATGCACATGCTTAGCATAGCATGGTCCAAAGCATGGCCAAGTCATTGTCTCTAGGGTTATGCTGTATGGTGCACCTCATGTCAAGTTTTACCTGTCTGTGATAAGTAACTTTCTTTGCTTGTTATGCAATATACTATTCCCTCAACACTAGTATTAAAACTAACGTATACTTGTTTTTAACATAGTGCATAACATGCTTTTAACATAAATTTAAAGCTTGCCCAATAGGCACCTGACAATTTGTATACCCTGTATATTCAAATATGTTTTGGTTTTGAGCTTAGAGTAGGTTACAAGATGGCCTAGTATTTTTGAAAACAATCGACTTCATACATAAAAACGTCCCTGTATATTTACAAATATTATGCTTTATTAAGCCAATGAACAGATTTTTCCACTTCCTCATACAATACTCAAGTTAATATGATCAACATGATTAAACTTAGGTGAATCAGTGCCCAAAAAGAACACCAAATAAACAATTTACTCAATGCTTCTAAGAAGTTCATCAATCTAAGACTTTTTACATATAATCGTAAATGTCTATATCTGGGTTTCAGCATCAATCATACAATCTGAGAAAATGAGCCACAATTTTCACAAACACACCTACATCCCAAATACTCGTAGACCGTATCATTCAAGGTTTCAATAGTTTGTGGCAGTTATTTAGAAAAACTACTAAAACTTTATGAACCATTAATTCCAGTAGTGATTGTTCTTGTTTTGGTTCTTGTTGAAATGTTCACACAGTATATCCAATGTGGCTCTAAATTGTCCCCCTCTATTGGCTTTTTAACAAATTATTATTTTCTAAAAATTCAAAAGCAGCATCAAATGGGACAAAAAATACTAAATCTTGATTTTTGTTTATTTATTTAAATGCTGTTTACATCACTAGAAGGGCAAAAAGGCCAATTTTTTTAAATTGAAACGTAGGTCAGGTAACATCTCAAACTAAAGATGTTGTTTTTGGTTTGAAACTATATTTAATGATGTACTGCGATTTAAAATCGATCGATTAATTTTTAGGAATTGTTTATGTACTATGAAACTGAATTTGTATTGCATTTTTTACATTTATTTTTCTTTATTTATGGCTCTCTTATAATTTTGAAAAGGTATTGTATTTTGCTATAGGTTTTCAGATCGTAATGTTTACATTTTTTTAAATATCATTTAAAGCAGCTAGAGGCTAATTACTTATTTAACTTCTGATATTCTAAACTTACCCACTTTTCGACAGTTGCGCAGAAATCTCCAATTGAGGACCGGATTTTAATTTTATGATTGGTTATTAGTGTATGAGGTGCATTTAACGTTGAACATTTCAAAAATATATTTCATACCAAATAATAAAGCAATACGCGACCTTAAAAGATATGCACGAGCCATTAGTGTGGTCTAAGTGGTCCACTTTCTATACCTTCAGACAAACTTCCACTTGCACTGAAAATGATCTTTTAACCGATGCCCACTCATTTCTTAACTGTGTTTATGTGACTTTCCGAATTGAAGTAAATTAACATCCAGAACTTAGATATTTCATTTTTATTCTATTTAATATTTACCCTTTGCCCTATCCCCGAGTAGAAACTTTTAAGCCAAGTATGTTGTAGGTAGGTACTTACATCCCTAGACGACATAATGACCATATACCCTAATATTCCATGTTTTCTAATATCTAATAAGAAACAACTAATAATAACACCTGGTTAAAGAGCCACTCTTTACGATAAATTAACTCAATCGGAAGGGCTGCACATGCAGGTTTATGCAAGTTGATGACAGGTTGAATGCCCTTTGTGACTTATGATGTGTGCACTGTAATACAAACCATGTGTAGTATAAGTGCAAAACTTAACAATTTCAATAGAGTGCGTGATAGCATTGCATTATGGCGTTCCCGTTTTTATACGGGAATGGAATAGAAAATTGTCGCGTTTAATTACGTTTCATTGACCTCATAGAACTCCAGACTTGTATTATTACATATACGGAGGGTTATTAATTGTTTAATGCCGGAAACTTCTATAGTGAGCTGTTTGGTTAGTTACGTCCTAGGTCAAATGAGTCTGGGTTTGGAGGTTGTGGGTGTGGCAGCTTGTCCAGACTGTCGTTGACGTCTGAAATAAATTCAGAATAATGTCATTTTGAAAATTTGATATTTCCAGTTTTAACTCGTCATTCGTAGTCTTTGGGGTCCTTTGAAGGGGTTGCTTAAAAGTGGTTAGGGCAAAAGTAGACTCAATAATCAAGAGAAACCAAAGATCATAGTGAAAAGTACTTCGGAAGATATTAGCAGTGAGAAAAATACCTGAACCAAAGACTTATACAGTTAAGTAAATTTGGAATCATTTAAAAGTAAGTGGATTATAATAATAATCTCCGTTTTGCAAGTACTTAAAATCACATAAAGAGTTTTTTTCCATTGGCGACTTTAGAAGACACCATCATTACGCGTGCTGACTTGCTCCTCATATAGCCACCAACACAAAATAATTCGGCCTTCAGTGTAACGAAACTCAACTCCTTCATGGCAAAAGTTCCCACTAAGATACTGTCTGTGAGCACCGACAAGAACTAGATCAGTTCTATTTTTTAATAGCCCATAAACTCCAGCAAGCCACCTGTCGTCGTTTATTGGTCAATGCACTCGTAGTTCCGCAATTCTAAGGTTAAATGTGCTAGTACCTCATCACCGGTAACGGTGGTTAGTACCAGGAAAAAGTCCCCAGGAGCATTCGAAACGTACTACGAACCGATTACGTTGTTCTGTCATTAGATCCTCTTAGTGTCGTCCCAGATGTATGAAGCGTTGTTAGGCGTCACGCTCATGCAATCGTTACAGGAAAAATGGATGATTTTTTACTGTAAAAAACACAAATCAGAAAATAAAGTAGACAGATATTTTCATTACACACTGGTCAAGTAGTTGTGTGTGCAATACCGTCCTGGAGGGGGGGAACTTTTGGTGGTGGGGGTGAAAATTCAAAATTTCGCCCAATTCGCCAGAGTTGCTGAAGCCGGTCCTGTGTGTTTGTTTGGGTAGATCTCAATATTTCTTTGCGAGGAAAACAAATTGCGCAAAAACTACAGGCGAGAGGGAGAACAACGAATCTTGCGTGCGATTTGATCCAGCTGCATTATGAAGATTGAGTTCATAATTCAACGAAAATACCTATCTGTAAATGGATGTTGCGTGGATGTCGACTTGGTAAACTGGCAAGTTTAATAGTGAAATCGTAATATTTAATCGCATTCTTAGCGGTTAAATGTTTAAATAATAACTATTTAAACGAGATATGTGTTTTAAATAATTTCACTATATTATTAAGCGATATAAAAATGTTATCTTTAATTGCAAAACAACTTATCTTTGAGCACTTTGTATGATAATTCATTAATAATTTACCGATTCTGATACACAAGAATCTTCTTGATAATTTTCAAACAATCAATTATAGTCAGCAATAATTGCGCCTTTATTCCTGTCCATGTTTATAGAAGCTTTTTACAGTGGTGAGGTGGAAACTGGGTTGTTAACGGTTCTCACGTAATGCGAATAGTTAGCGAATAGTCTCAATAGGTTCTTTCACCTATCGGTCTAAAGAAAGTTTTTTCAACTTCAACACCCTGTACTTCGGAAGTGAAGAGCCTCCGGCTATATGTTTATAGGATTTTTTTCTATTTTTGCCTTACGGAATATCTCCTTAAATTTACACTGCATGTTTTGGAAACACCCTGTAGAAGATGCGCAAATTTCTCAGGATTTTATCGATTAGAGGTCTTAACTAATAAAGTATAAAGCTTTTTCATACATCATTTTCCTTTAATCCAGCCCTTATCTATTTCGATTTAGGCCAATCACTTAAAGTATGCGTCAAGTGAGTACGAAATTGCTTTTTAGCGTGAATAAAAATGGATTCACGTACTCCAAAAGGTTAAAACATATTACTGCTGACTTTAAGGCCGAGCTGTTGAATCATGGTAAATTTTGAGGCGGTCGCAATAACGACAATATTACATAAATAAATTTTCCATATATTTTCGCAATATACGAGGGTCGGATTTAGATGATCCGAGCTTAAGCCATGGTCCAAGAATTGGGCCTTACCCAAACATCACAACATTGATGATGCAGGGGATTTATACCGATGACTGTCTAAAATAATGACATACTTATTATTATGTTTCATATTATGTTTATGGAGGGAATAGTAACTGAATATGTATCTTTAGTTCTCAACCATACGCACATTAACCGCAAATGAACACGTCCTTGGAACTAAATCTATTACAATCATCGTTCGTTAAGCGTGAATAAATAGATATAAGAGAGAAAGGAGAATTTGGCGAATATGAAATTAGTTTTGGTTTCCGCTTAAGATTTAAAACTTCGTTTTTCTCATCCGACTAACTTGGATTTTACGTCAATTAACTTATTACATATTGATTTTTTTAACATTTGCTTACGTTCACTTCCTCGGTTTCTGTCGTTGTAGGTCTTTTGATATCGAATCACTCAAGTAGTGACACGGAAGAGTATATATTTGAATAAAAATAATTGGCACTAGCGATAGAAAATCGCTTAAAATTTAAAGTGTATTATAACTTTTATGGCATAATATCACTTGGTGTGCCTGCAGCTATGTGGCTCTCAAAATGCACGATAGCCTACTACATAATTGTCATATAGAAAGATTAGGTGAATAGCAACTAATCGAAAAAAGCAATTTTCGCATCTTTCTTTCGATTACTGGGAATCTTCATTAGTACTTATGTCTTTCTGTGGGCTGTAAATGCCAACGAAATAATCGATATTTTTCTATTTCTTGCGTCTTTACATCTTACGACTTATGTTAACGAAGCTATAAATCCAGCAGTTGTTGAACGTTTTACATCTTCCAAAAAACTATTAGCTCTACGAGTAGTTTTACTTGTTTTTTCCTTTCCGACCCCTTTGCACACCTTTCCACTTTCATCGTTTTCCTATACTTTTAGTACAGTGACCATACAAGAACATGTTTCTTCTTCTTTCACCTTACTATTAACCATTTTTGTTTTTGTTTCAGATTGAACTGCAATGCGAATTCTCCCAATTATGACTGCCAATCAAACTTAAGTACCTTCTACATTGCCATTAATATAATTAGTAAAATACTTAATTAATTCGGGAATTAATCTAATCTTATCATTTTATTATATCCAACTTTCCAAGTATCAGGTTCTTACAATGAGTAACTGCATTGTGATAGAAACCATTAGTTGTTATTAGAATTTATGAGGCTGTCATCCGCAGAACATAATAACTATTGAGAAAAATGAAGAAAAATAGAGAAAAAAAGAAGAGACACGCAGTGAACGCTGCCAGCGCTTTTCTGTCGTTCGCCCTTGTGGTTTTGGCAGTACATCTCTCTGATGGAGGAGGTAAGCTTAAATTTATTAAAAACGGCTTTCTAAACGCAATTATTTGATAGGATTTGTCACGCAATACTTATAAATATTTTTGTCACAGTCTTCAGCTTTAATAAATTAGCGCTGAAGCATAACGAATCTTAGAACTGTATCAGTTTTTGTGTACTTTGTTATACACATGAGTCATCATATGAAAACCATATAGCGTGTTGTTTATTATTTCTCGAAGCTGCGAGTAAAACTTAGAAATAGCTTTAGCTTGATCAAGGTGGAAGGTGAATAGCATGAGTTTCGTGAGGTTAACGCAGCAGAGCAAATCATGTGCGAAGCGTTCCGGTTTTTTGAGCGACATTACAAGGCTTTTGTTAGTTATAGGAACGTGTTTCTTAAAAACTTATAAATACAAAATATAATTATTAGAATGATGCTTGTGGATGATTTAGGCGTCGCGTTCGGACACTCCATGCAGCCGACATTGGACATTATGATTGCACCATTTGGGAAGCCGAAGCTGTTCCGCGAGTGCAATATAATTTCTTTTTGAGCGGTCTGGGTTCAGATTTTGAAGCACGAAGTTCAGCATGAAGTTATTTCCATGCGATTTTTTTAAACTAAAAAAGTGCATTAAGTGGAACACTATGGAAGTTTTAACAATAGCACAATGCGTGTGGGCAACTCTTTAGCCAGAGAAGTTCATTGCGCTCTGTTCACCATTCACTGTTTTTTTTGTAACACACGTTCGTGTTAGTGTTCATTATCACAGCTCCTATCTCCTTAGGTCGTATTTACTTCCGCAGGGGGTCGTGCGAAAAGAAATATTCCTTTCCTATTGCGTTCCGCGCTGCAAAACGTTCGAAATGGAAATAATGCGTGCTTCTAACCAGATCTGACTTATTTCCAGGTCAATTCGCAGTAAAAATCAACGATATCGCTCGGAATTTCCACGCTGCAGTAATCCAACTTGATGTCAACGTCACGTATAGCGACTATGTGGATAATACGACTTACTTCAGTAACACCAAATTCAATACCGCAGGAATGGCTGGGCTCTACAATCTGACGAAATTGTTCGTAAACGTCATTACTCCAAGGGACATTTTCATGGAAGGTAAGTGCTGATTTCAGGATTTGATTTAATAGGAGACATTAGGAGGGAGAATTTGAGGGTTGAATTGTTTCAATTGTCCTCAATGGATCCTCAATGGATTGTGAACAACTGGATAAAGTAAATTGTAATGGAACTCGGAAACATTTTGGCAAATTTTTTATTCCACTCGTTATGATACACACAACCCTTAATCGTTTACAAAACTAAAGATCTCGGAATTAAACTGATATTTCAATAGAGAGAGCCAAGAGTAAATGAGGGAGGTGACAAAATTCCGGGAGCGCCGAGTTATATTATTATAATGGTCCTTTTACAAGCTTCGGGGTATCTTGAGTACCAAATCTGGGAGTCAGTACACATAGGCGTACTCCGGTTTTAGGCAATTAACAAGACAATCCACAGATGGTAACTTTCTAAATTCTTAATCCGTAACGTCAAGAGAATGGTAAAAAATGATGATTTGCGGGAGTGTTGCAGCGGTAGTGAGATTTTGTCAAAATGTGGATATTTTAGACTTTTGTCTTGGCAAGGAAAAGGAGGGAGAGTTTTTTATGAAGGGTAACCCTTATTGGAAGATAATGGGTCCCCAACCTATGGCTATCCCGGGCATATCACTAAAGTAGTGAAATGCGTAGGCGTAGCTTAAGGGTACATTACAACATCAATCCTTAATTGAAACGTGTTATTCTCCAACACGATAATGATATACCGCAGTATGCAAACGAACCCTGGAAAAAATTCATCAATTGGGTTAGGGGACGCTTCTTTCTCAACCATCGAATTTCCATTTATTCCGATAACTACAACATTTTCTAATGCCCTCCCTACATATTTCTCTCAATTGGCGTCTGGTCAGTTGGTGGTCGACTGGTGCTTTATTAAGACTCCTTTTTTCCTCGAAATAGAAGTTATGACACGTGCGTGATACATTTTGTCACAAATTTTAAAACAATCTCGCCTGAAATTAAAGTCAACATTTGTGCTGCATCCTGCTTTATTACGGCACCCTCCGACTAAGCAGTTTTATGGAGATGAAACATTTCGATCTTTAAAAAGTTACGCGAACGACGTTCATTTTTGCAATGCGCGATGTAATACAACGTTACAAAAGAAAACATTGACATTAACCGAATAGCAATAAAATGGAGTAATACATCAACGCAGTTGGAGCGTTTATTTCTGAAAAAAAGGCGGAAATGTCAACACCATTGTTCGTATCGAGGCCGACAAAGGTCGACACGGCAGAGTTAGCACCATTCTACATGTTTGGTCTGCACCGTGTTGTATCTCTTCTCTTTAGTCGTCACAACAAATTGTTCTATCTTGATCCCGTTGTAAAAACGGCAACATTTGCTGCTGCCAACGCATCACCCTAAACTTACCGGCTAAAAAATAAGATATCTTTATTAGCTTCATTGTTATGAAATTTAATCCAAATCAGTGGCATGAAAAATGTTATAATAGATAATCGCATTTTTGCCATAACCGAGTTATTGCACCACTGACCCACATTATTGACATTAAAACAATTTCTTTGCAACGTTGCATGATGCATGTTAGCAAATGGTGATAATAAGCGTTTGTAATTGTGTAAATTCGAGTGAAGCTTGGAATCTGTGAATAACTACTCGACACATTGTCTTATGGTACTTGACCTGCACAATAATAGTTAACTCTCTTGACTGCGTGACAAAGTGGTGTTTAAATTATTTGGGTTTTGCTTTGCCTGAATTCCTGCGATATTTCATGGTGGTCTTCCAGTTTATGACAACGCTATATCCACTATCCCAGGATTGCTCAAACTTGTAGCCCCCTCTGTCCTTATTAACTTTCCCAGAGGAGTGCGCGAACCCCTTAAAAACTGCTTATAGAAAAAAGTAAATTTGAGTTAAGAACCAATCCAGCCGACCTCGTATCTTTCGTGAGATTCCCATGGCAGGACACCAAAGATGAAGACCCTGTATATAGGAGAGAATTCAAAAAATTGGGTTACATTGAACAAGCACTTAAAGCAAATAGCGAATAATCCGCTTTTCTAGTCAAAGGAACACACTTCCTACTTCTTTGATTCGTAATTGGTCTGGCGACCTGCCAACTTAACTGTTTATTTTGGCATTGTTGTTTACGTAATATGAAGAGAGATAGGTCGTTACCGTATTGCAGCTGTGAGTTGTAACCGTTGTAACCTACTTCAGATCTAGTGAAATATCGATTTTTGTTAGTATGGCTATTGGGTTGCCTCAAAGCTCCACTTGTGTTATGGGTCATCATGCTTTTTTTCAGTGTCTCATGATTTCAACGAGTTTATTGGAGGTTCTCTTAGTAAAAGCAGGACGGCGGCAGAGTAACACCTCAGTGCACATTTTCCCAAATTTAAAATCATGAAATCAACGAAATCAGTGTACCTTATAAATTTAGATTCAAATATGCTCGGCAATTAAAGAATTATGAGAAATATAAAAATTGATTATATGAGGTCATACGGATATTTATTCCGTATAACCATAATTTTTTAGAGGGCCTTGAACTCTAGATATAATCTTTGCTTCAATTTAAAATCAGATATATGAGAAGCTGAAGTTATTACTTTTGCTTTATACATGAACATAATGGAAAATCTAAGACTTCGCTTGGAAGAGTGCCAATGGTGGAACGGTTGATTTAAATGGTATCAATTTCCATACATGAATTTCCAATTAACATAGTTTAAGGGGAAGATAAAGTTAATTGAGGAAACCCATGATGCCGGGCAAAGTTAAGCAGAATAGTGTCAAAGTATCTGGGGCACCTGGTACTTTTATTAATCTCGACATAATGCGAGATACTCGATGAGTTTGTCAAGTAGTCAGTGTATTTTAGGTACACTTCAAATTCGCGGGAGCCTTCTAAATTTAAGATCTTCGAAACCATACGAGATATGGAATATTATGTCCAACTTAATGCTGATTTAGAATTCGTTTTAAGATAACAAGAATTCCGAACGCTTTCGGATATATGGAAAAATCTGTAAACATACTGTGTCTATGAGGGAAACAACCTTTTCTTCTGTAACATTTTCACCTTGTATGTTCGGAAAAATTTTTCAACGTTCTCAGATTCCCCATAAAAAGGTGCCTTGACAACGTCCTGGTCTCGTTTTTGCATAGTGGAGTACTTCTGGTACTGTGAGCCGTCTAGTACAAAAACCGATGCACGTCGTAGACCACGTAATTTGAATGCCAACCCTCACGTTCGAAATACGAAACATTTTCAACGAGAAATCTGTCTCTAGGTAAACAATAATTATGTGGATCAACTGCAACTAGTAGTTGGACCTGAGGGTACCCTACCCGTTAATGTTTAGTAAAATATTTAAACTTAACATGAATGTAAATAATGGAAATGTTAGCAATTATGTTGGCAACAGGGCGCGTTGTCGCCAAATTTGTCGTACGATCGTTCGTTTTGACATTATGTCTTCCCCATAGTGTCACGTCTATTTTCGTTTTTGTTTTTTATATATTAAAGCAGTTAAATAGCCGGTGTAAGGAGCTTGTTACTTCCCTAATACAGAATTTAGAACGAAAAAGGAACAACAACGGCTTTTTGTTGCCATTGAATGCCATCATAGATGTATATTTATTATTTTTATTAAATTTCAGATTTTATGTTTATATATTGTACAAGAAATACTGAATTAATCGTGCAACTGGCAACACCGCTGAATTGCAGCGTTATGACGTGTATCAGTTTTAGTACTGAATAACTTATATTTACAAATAAAGTCGAGATTCGACCCATCCGGGTTTTCGCGGATGTTTCCAGAAAACTTCGAATTTTTTTCACTCCCCTGAAGTTCCCGTAAATTTGTAGCACCCTGTAGAGTCAAATTCATAAACAAAATAGATTAGATGAAGCATTTAGTCAAAGATTAATTTTTTGTTACTTATCATCTTAAGCTTAATAAAAATAATTAATTTCTGTCAGAATCGGAGCTCCTTAAGGTATTTCATCGTCTCGATTGTCGCCAGGATTTTATAGTACCTGTAAAATTCATGTTAAGAAGATGGTTGCCATTGTATTTCCGATTCCTAGAAATGTTTTTGGTCTTAAACTACGAGAGTTAGTTCGATTGATCGTCAGACTGTATAAACATAATTATTAATAATTATAAGTAGGTTATTATATATTCCATTTGTTTACAGCTTCAACTAACCTAATTAAACTTCAAGAAAACTAAATTTCATACGAACACCCTGTAAAATCTATACCTTTTTACCTTTCTTCTGGAATTGAAATCTGAGATAAAAAGGTATTGACAACAATTATATACATTAAAACGTATATCTTTTTTTTTCAGGTTTGATCTCACTTAATGACAACGATATTGAAATTAACCTACCAAAAAGCTCCAGCATCGCCAAGTACTATGCAAGCTTAGTGGCGATCGTGGTATTTTTGGCTCTATGTATTTTACTATTCCCAGTATGTGGTTTGTGCTTCTGTTGTTGTCGATGCTGCGGCAATTGCGGTGCTAAGCCTCAAGCATCGGACAAAAGTAAGGATACCACTAAAAAGGTCGTTGCGAGTACCTTGTTAATTTTGTGTGGGACAGGATTACTGTAAGTGATATTTTCTTTGTCTTTCTCTACAAGAAAAGTTATTGAGGGTTTTTATACAGCTTTTGTATAGTTTGCGCATTTACAAGTAACCAGCAGCTGCAACACGGGTTGGAAAAGTTTCCAGAAAACTTGAACAATTCAATTTTAGATGTGACTACTTATATGAATTCAACCAATGGGCAAATAAATCACTTGTTGTATACTAATTATAATGAATTCGCCGATGTATTATATGATCTTATGGACAGTAAGTTTAGTTTGATTGCCAGTTTTTTTCCTTCTAAGGATTTAATGTTTATTTTCACTGCTAAGACGTGTCCAACATTACAATGGAATATTTGAAGGACTACACCAATGCCTCGGCTGTATCCACCATTTACCAGTTTGTTGAAAATTTGAATACAATCAATAACACTTTGCTTAACATGAAGGATGAAACTAATAAGTTAAGAGTATATGCTTCTCAATTAAATGACGGTGAGTTATTAAGTTCTATATCAGGTTGGTATCGAAAAGTACAATGGTCGATTTAGTAGTAGTTAAATACGAAATATACAGGGAGGTGATTATTATATCTTTGTTTTGCTCTGACTACTGCTTAAAGAAATTTTCTAACTCTTGTATATCGTTTTAGCTCTTCGCAAAGTTAAATGGGATCTCACCACTACTTTAAATAAGTGTTCCCTTTCAACATGTACAGACCTGTCGGCAAAAATCGCTCAACTTCAAACAAACATACATTTCAATAAGGTAAAGTATTAGTGAATAGTTTGTCTTTAACTGCAAAACAATAATTGCAATTTACATAACGTTTTTTTTTTGGCCTTTCCCAACCAATGATTTTTTTCAATGATTTTTGCTCCGATACAATTTATCGCCTGATGTGTTTCATATAATTCTTTTCCTTCTAACATCTGCTAAAGGGGTATTATTTCATACTGTCTGAGTAGATGTGCGTTGACCATATTTTCAAGAAGCATTGTTTTGGCGTCTTATTATTCTGTGGATTGTAACATACAAGTAGGTACTTAGAACACACATTTTTTGTAAATTAGGGCCAGTAAGAAATAAAATCATGCGCAAGAAATGTCCAAACTTGCATAAGATAACAAAATTAAAACACAAGCGCTCGTAGGAAAAATATTGTACATTACGTGTGGGAAAGTGTCCCATCGCACTGGTTTAATTTCTGGATATTACAATATCCAGAAATTGAACTAAATAGTAATGAAAATAAGACACGATGATTTATTTATAATGTATTTTATTTACATGCAGTACCTTGACAGGTATTTTCCCAAGGTAAGAATTTTAGCGTTCATGCATAATAGAAGAGTAAGAAAGCATGTTTTTTTGTATTCAATTTCAAACGTTTTGGGAATGTAAATAGTATACTAGAGATGTAGCCACCATGATGTAGCCAGTATGTTTCTATTTTAAACTTCACTTTTAACGTCAATAACAATTTTAACATGTAAAATACCTATCCAATGCAGGACCTTAAAAGATTTTTCTGACATCTGGTTAGCCCTCGTAGATATCTTATTGTTTTGCGTGATTTGCTGAAGAGAGATAACTTTTCATTAAACTAGCACTCCTAGAATATCTACTCCAGCATATAACTTTCACCAATTTACATTTTCCGACTCCAGGTCCCCAATCTGTCCTCTACAATTGAATCTTTGGATACACTTGATGTATCTCAATTGACCAAAGGTATTGAATCAGGCATGAAAAAATTAGATGACATTCAAAACCAAATAAGTCTTGCTGTAGAAACGGGTCTGTCGACAGCGAAAGAACAGCTCAATAATGCAGGTGCCATTCCTTGAATGCTGCCTGAATATTTGTATCTTAATAATAAATTTTTTTGCAGGAGATACAATTAAAATCAATCTTGACAGTGTCACCAATACCGTTGAACAGGTCAAAAGCGAAATACTGTCGAGTACCTCTCCAGCTGTTGACAACAGCCGAACATATATTAATACTTATGGAAAATATTCGTATTATGTAGGAATCACCATTAGTTGTGCGCTGTTACTTGTCGCAGTTTGCATATTATTGGGTCTTATTTGCGGAGTTTGCGGGAAGAGACCGGATGGATATAGCGATAATTGTTGCAATAAGGGGGCAGGCAGTAATTTCCTTTTGTGGTAAGTTATTTGCGTCAAATTTTGGGATTTCGCAATGCTTGAAAAACCCCATATATCAGTTAGTTCTCCAAGAATAGGTCCACTAGAATCGTAATAGCAATCAAATAGTCGTATTTGGTCAATTTGTGGTCTAAATTAATTGTTCTTAGTTAAATTTAAAAAATAAGTAATAACTGATGGGAACCAACTTTCTATTTATAAATTTGTATATTTTTAGTGCTGTGTTCATAATGTTCCTTCTCGGATTTATCATATCCATTATAACCCTTGGTACCCTTCTCTTGGGCGTCATATCGGAAAAAGCTATATGTGACCCCTTTAGAGACCCAGACCCGGCAAAGTATACAATAATAAAACTCTTGAATGACTATAATTTCAACCTGGATGTGGACATAATGCCTAGCATCTTGCTATACAGGTGCCACCAAAATATGAGCATCTACAATACGTTTAACTTGAACACCAAGTTCGACTTGAACAAAATTAGGTCTCAATATAATATCTCCGATGCTTTGAGTTCGCTCAATATGGACAGTGTCTTCATTGATCCCAATCTGATTCTTATCGATCCTGACGTTTTCGAGAGACTAAATAAATTTAAACCTGAAATAAACGTAGATGTTTTTATGGATGAGGTAAGTTTCACCAAAACTGGCACCCCTCAATAACCGAAGTTTCCTTTCGTTCTTCAACCCAGCTGAGTCGGGACTTGACTAACTACAATTTGAATCAATTGGCGTCAACATTAGAGAGTATAATTTCATCTCTTGAACCTGGTACGGAAAATTTAAAAAGTGACCTTCAATTGAGCTTACTACATTTGAGAACTTATGAAGACAAGCTCATAGACCCGATGAAGAATTTGTCTGCGAAATTAATAGTAAGTAAAGAATTACCAATAGAAAAAAATTATCAAATATTGAAAGAAATATCTTAATTGTAACATATTTTGTTCAAATTCATTTCTTTTAGCTATACCCTCATATTTATCATATTTTCATCTCAATTATATGTAGATACTCATATATGAATTATATTATACAGGATGTTCCTTAAGGACATACTAATACTTTAGAGTGTGAAGAGACCAATGAACTCATTCTGAAATATTAATAATTCACAAGGAACATCTTATGTAATTTTTATTTTTCGTTGACTTGAATGAAGAAAGTAAAAATATTATTTGAATTAATTTTAGGAAAATGCCAAAAATATTAATGAACAAATAAAGATGGGATATGACAGTTTCTCAGATGCCATACAGAATTTAACGAAAGAAGTTGATGATGCACAAAAAGCTTTACCCGAAGTAGGAGTTAAGTTTCTTAATGAAGTATGTGAATCTTGACAAATTTTGATACAAGCCTTTTGCAAGAACCATTTTTTACACAGTTGATTGCCTGACTTCTCTCTAGCTAGCTCTAGTCTTATGACCTAATATAATATTATATGAAAAACTTCTTTCCAGAATAGACGCAGAAAAACTGATGTAGGCGTTATAAGCCTCAATTTTCCACATTTTCATTAATGTCGTACTTTATTTATAGCCATTATCATATGTGCAATACATGTAATAAAATTTTATATTTTATACGAAAATTTTGTCTGCAGATACCAATACTTTTAGAGATTTTTTCGCTATTATTGATTGCTATTACATCCGTCTAACTCAGTTGATTTGCGTCATTATGTCAGCAAGCAGTATTTACATGTCTTATGCCCCTCTGATTCTTATGCCCATCTTTCTTGTAAACCGGTACAAATGATCGTGTAAGGAGGCTTACCAATACTTACTTTTGTTCAGACTGCTCAGCACTTCATAGACACCATCTTGGACTTAATCGGCGATTTCATCAACCGAGTGACGGTTCACATTGAAAAAAAAATTGGCCAGTGCGGACCGCTTAGTTTAGTTATCAACGGGACTCTAACCTCTACTTGCGATAAAGTGTTGCTTCCATGGGTAAGTTTAACATGTGCGATCCATCCACACATAGCATATTTTTTTATTAGTTGCATAGCAGTAGAAAATGTGGCATTGAACTTTTTTGCATGTACAAATCGTGATATATTCCATGAACTATCGCTTTGCAATTAAATTTAAAAAATAACTAACATATATACTTACTAAAGGTAAACACGCTTGTTTTCCATTTAGAACGGTTTTTGGTTCAGCTTGTTCTGGACTATCGTCTTGTACGTGCTTACGATAATAATAGCTGTGAAGCTGGCCAACCTGTACCAGAAGCACAAGCCGTATGACCACTACGTTGAGGCGTAAGTTTGTCTTAAATCGTTTGATATTGAATTAATCTTAGAATGAAGTGCATATAGCGTCTAGTAGCTTGGTCATTGTCCTAACTTATCCTAAAGAAAAGTTCGCATGAAAGGACTGATCTCCTCCCTGATCATAAAGTCGCTATAATCTATACAAAACGGTTGGAATCACATTTATGAACTTTTCTTTTTAGTCGTGCATTAAAAGAAAAAATTTGATCTACAGGGTGATCCAAATATCAATAGTACTGCAACACTTTGTTGTATCATTGCTAGATTTCTCGATTTTATTTGGCATAATTATTTGATTTTATTTGTATAGTAATGCAGTGCTTCTTCTTAGCTTAATAATATAAAACAAAGAGCCAAGACAGTCTTGAAACGCTGAAATTAACATTTACGTAAGCTCTGTAACCATATTTTTGCTACAAGTTTTTCCATCATTATGGATTATCTAAAATGATTAGTTCATTATAAAGGAGAAGCGAATAACATGGAATAACTTTGAATGATGTTTTAATTTCTCTCCTACGTTTACCCCCATCAAGCTCATGCATATAACAATCGAGCTCTTTTACTGATATCTTAAGGCCCAGTTATACATTTGTAGTTCAAACATCAGATTACTTGAATCAGAACTGATATAAGACAAATCTATAAGAACAGTATTGGTGTCACCAAGTATCATAAATGAAATTAATTTGACAACAGTCCCATTTTTACAGGGTACTTCACGTACTAGAGGTCAGATTTTTGAAATTTTGGAATCAATATCTTTGTTACCTGCAAAGGTCTCAAAATCTCTTTAGCGAACTAAATAATATTGGACTCAATATAATTATTTGATTTTCTCTCCTCATAATATAATTTGCCTATATGTTTGTGTTTACATAGTGCTTTTCGTTGGCTTGTAACAAATGTATGTTTGTATATTATGTCAGTGTATATTGTTGTTTATATTGATTTTAAAAGCGTTGTTTTTATGTCCTTTTGCAGAGAATATTTGTATGATGCATATGCCGATCGAGGGGATAATATTCCCTTGAACAGGTGAGTCTTGCATGGGGATAGAATTTAGCTACAAAGGTTTTCGTGATAATGTCCACTATTGCCGCTTTCGTTGATATGTTGTTAATATAATTGCTTTGGCGAAACTGTTAAAATAGTGGTTGTAGTCATGTTTAGTGGTAATAGTCATAGTTTTATGGTGATAAGAATCGCTTTCTCAATAACTTTTTAAACTAATTTGTCATTGATGAATCTATTCGTATAAAATGTTTCAAACTCGTGTTCGAGCATGGGTATCTGGACAGTGAAAGATACAAACTCAGTCAAACTGGAGCACATGCAAATGTTTGTATGCTGAATTAGGATATTTTTTAAATAACATGCAATATGCATGCTAAGAAATGTTTTCTTGGACTTGCAGTTTCCAAGAAGCATTTCGTGAGAAAACTAATTTTACACGAGTTTTGCTGTGATTCATGATCTCTTGAAATCCAGAGCAATTTCAAAAGAACGTGAAATTTAATGATGTCTTACGCCACATCCTCACAAAAATTGCAATAAGTCAAATTTATACGTTACCTTTAGAATTTTTTTTATCATGTGGGCCTTAATAATTTTTACACTTCTGTACCTACATTCTGAATTGGTTTGGTATCTGTTTAACTATATGTCAGTAAAGTATTTCATTTTATTGACTATTTTCACCTTCAATCGTCTGTTTCTATCCTACAGTATCTTATGCATTGATATACACTAATGTTTCTTTAATTAGATACAGGGGTGCGGAACGAAGTTAATTCAACAGAATATTTTGTTTACAGCCGCGGAGGGAAACGAAACAAAAAGAAGGGTAAGAAAGGCAAACGGTACGATGAAAGACCGAGTTCGGGCCGCGATTTGGGAAGAAACTACCCTGCCGGATCTCATCCGCCTGATGCACGGTATGCGGATATGGCACCAAAGTAAGTCGAACTTTCTCGTAATTTGTATTCATCTTCTTTAATGTAAAATGAGTAATAAAAGTAAAAATGTTTTCAGAATGGTAGTAAATGATATCAGAGGAAAGAAACCAATTGTTCCATGAATTTTATGATGAAATAATGATAACTAGCATTTTTTATGAGCAAATGTCGAAATGTCGCCTAGTAAATCTAAAGGATTATGTATCAGTTGTATAAACACTATACCGGCACTATTAGTATCTTCTTGTATGCGTAAATAAAACCGTTTTATTAGTAATCAATTTCCAGTTGAAAAACCCTTTACTGACACTTTAGTAGCTTCAATTCAGAAGGGCAGATTCAGATTTTCAATGTTACGAAAAATGCATGATGCTTTTTTCTTAATAATTTCAGATACGGTTATCAAAACCCATACAGACAGGATTCCAATGACAATTACCTAGCTTCTACTAGATTTTAATAAATATTTTAAACAATTTATTGTATTTATATTATTGTTAGGTACTTTAAATATATAATACATATTTGTTATTTTTTCAAGAAAATCTTCATTTATTTGAAAATTTAAAGGATACTATCTACTTCTAATACTATCGCTTCAGTTATGTATGAGTTATCTGTGTTTGCTCTCGTGATCGTTTTCAACAATCTTGCTAATTCATATTGAAACATTTTATGCTTGCTAAAAGATTAAATTATTTTTCGATAAATAAATTCTATTTTCTGTCTGTCCTGAAATCATTTTGTCAATATTTTTTACCTAAATCAAAATGTGTGGGTCTAAAATAACGCCTCCTGAATGATCATAAGTATGTCAAAAAAAGGAGGTCACGACTTGATAAGTTATTTGAATAAAAACAATATATTTTTTTGCTATCCTTAACTAATTTGAGTGGCAAAACAGGATATTTTGAAAGCTTTTGTGCATTTGTTGTTTCTTGTTAAATGTTGCTTTTGTATCTTTCTCTAGGCAATGGGTAGATTTCCCAAATGGTGGACCTCCGCATTACCAAAGAGCACCGACGGAGTATGAGAGACCCCCACCCTATTATTATCCTGGCAGCGGCGGGTAAGTTTAATTATTTTTAACTACGTACGTAGATCAAATACATGTCGTTCGTACTGTTGATTTTCAATACAGAAGTATACCGATGGTGGTCAGATCTGAAGTGTTAACAAGCTTTGTGTTGTGTTAATAAATGGTTTCTATTTTCTAGGGATCACTAAGCATTAGAAGAAATCGACTGAAGTAAAGGTGCGCTGAAACCGCTTTGAAAATGTACAGACTGATATAATGAGATCGTCATATAGTTTATGTTTTCCTAAAAGCCTTCTGTTAATGTTAATGTTTAGGTTAACTATTAGAAATTTACTAAACAATTACAACTTTTTTTACTTCATAATAAGTATTAGGAGATTTTACTGTTCTGGAGATTATATTATTTAGTTTTATTTTTTGTGATACAGCTGTAAATAAACCCATTATTATTACTCATTATTGGTAAACTCAATCAAATTGAGTGGTGCTTCTGAGCCAGAAGCTGGCATGTGTAATAGGTAAATAATACGTACTAGAACAAATATTATTTAGGCATGTGTTCTTGAATAGTTAATTGGTCATTTTGAACACATTCCATTTATCCTTATTGTGCTCAATACAAACTATTTTTATATCGTAGTCGCACTCTATTTAACCATTTACTTATTGAACTTATCACTAAGTGTCTCAAATTAGCCACAACAGATGTGATTATTGTTAAACATACAAAGTGTGTGTTTATTTTTAGGTAAATTTTTGCTTTTTAGGTTCGATCCTTTTTCTAATACATAATCTGCTGGTGAGATTTTGAATAAATTTCTCACGTCGCTGTGTAATATACAGAGTGCTACAAATTCGATGCCTTAGCATTGCCATTTTATCACCTGAAGTATAGAGGCAAAGCACTTTAATGCTGAATAATATGTCGATAAAAATAAATTTAAAAATTAGATAAATGTAAAAAGCAATTTGAGTTTTCAGTTATTCAGGTCTCTAACATTGAATGTTTAGAGGTCAAAAGCGCTTCGAATATATAAGTAATCTGATCATTTAAAATTTTTTTAAAACAAATTGCATATTCGGCTCTAAAATATGCAACTTTACCTACATTGAGTCAGACCTATATCTCTTATGGCTACTCAGTGCTAATGCAGTGAATTTGTATTTGGCTGTTCTTTGTTATCAGTGACATTCCAAATACCTACTGCCATTACAATCCTGAGAAATGAGGTATCTTGAGTAATATGTGTTTCATTTTGCTACGTAAGATTTTTCTTTTCTTATACTACTTAGAGAATTTGGTGATCCCCATATTGTTGGCAAATTTTGAGCATGAAATTAAAACGCATTTAGATACACGCCACACTACTGTAATACTATATTATCTCATGTATGTAGTACTATCTTTCTCCACCATATGTTTGTGCTCAATTTTTACAAAATATACCTAATACCGGAGGCCAAACTGTTGCCATATTAAACAGCTCTTGTATTTATTGGTGTTATATAGTTAAATATAATTCTGGTGTTTATACCTATCAATAAATACTGAAAATGCCTATCCACTCTTTTTTTCTACCTTACCTAAATCAAAAAAAGTTCATGAATGTTTAATATTTCACAACGTTTGTTGTTGAATGGCAATTCCTAGCCGTCAGTCCATGAGATATCTACCAAACTTGGCTGTAATCCTAGGTAGCTCTTCCAGATCTATTTGAATTGAGCACCTATAGGTAATGAATCTGATAATATTCATTATTTTTATTGAAGATTAAGTATGCATAAACCGAGAAATTTCAGATGTAACGCAAATAAGACCGTTGCAGAAGTAGAGATTCTCTCTGCAATTAAAGTAATTTAACGCATGCCTTAAAAGCTTAAAGAACAATTCGATTATTTAAAGTCTTATAAAGAGCTAAGAGGAAATAGTATTAGGTGTACAACTTTGCTTCCGCCGTTTTTGAATAGATGTATGTAGCGGTAAGTAATGATCGAAATAAATAACCCCATGTGGGCATGCAGGAGCCTTGGGCACCTGTTAACATAACCTCATAAAAATATTAGTCTATTTGTGTCTTCATCATAAAGTTATTCGCAATTGAAAATGTCAGTGTACGAGCCAAATTCTCGTCATTTGCGGGAGGTTTTACTTTTCTGCTTCAATATGAAGAAATCTGCTGCTGAGGCTCATCGAATGCTCTCAGATACTTATGGGGAAGCCACTATTAGTGAAAGGACATGTCGTGAGTGGTTTCAGCGCTTCAAGAACGGTGATTTTCACGTCGAAGACCAACATAGCGGTGGAAGAAAGAAGGTTTTCCAAGATGCGAACTTGGAAGCATTACTTGACGAAGACTCGTGTCAAAGTCAACAAGAATTGGCACAATCATTGGGAGTGACTCAACAAACAATCTCAAAACGCCTCAAAGACATGGGAATGATTCAGAAGCAAGGATATTGGGTGCCGTACGAGTTGAAACCAAGAGATATTGACAGGCGTCTGTTCGCTTGTGAACAGTTGCTTGCAAGGCAAAGACGGAAGGGATTTCTGCATCGTATTGTGACTGGGGACGAGAAATGGGTTCATTACGATAATCCCAAACGCAAAAAGACTTGGGAATATCCCGGCCATGCTTCCACGTCGACGGCCAAACCGTCTATTCATGGTTCCAAAATCATGCTCTGTATTTGGTGGGATCAACTCGGCGTAATATATTATGAGCTGTTACAACCAACTGAAACAATCACAGGTGCTCTTTATCGAACCCAATTAATGCGTTTGAGCCGAGCATTGAAAAAGAAACGGCTGCAATACAACGAGAGACATGATAAAGTGATTTTGCAGCACGATAATGCTCGACCCCATGTTGCGCAAGTGGTCAAGAAATACTTGGAAACATTGAAATGGGAAGTCCTACCCCACCCGCCATATTCTCCTGACCTAGCTCCTTCTGATTATCACTTGTTTCGATCCATGGCACATGGGCTAGCTGACCAACACTTCCGGTCTTATGAAGAAGTAAGAAATTGGATAGAATCGTGGATCGCTTCAAAAGATGTCCAATTTTTTCAACACGGGATTCGTATGCTGCCCGAAAGATGGGAGAAAGTAGTGGCCAGCGATGGACAATACTTTGGATCCTAAAGGTATAATTAGTTTTTTACAATAAAATCGCGAAATTCGGAAAAAAAACGGCGGAAGCAAAGTTGTACACCTAATAAAAGAACAATAAATAACGAAATTAGAAGTATAAGTCCTTTCACACACTAAGGCTAATAAAATGCCTACAGTGTTGCCGTATTAATGTAATTACGGGATCTCATGTGCAAGATTGCCAGATGTCATATTGTGTGAGCCCTCCATAAAAAATATTATGTGGCTCTACGTTGCTAACACGACGAGCGTAACATTTATAGCGGAAAAGAAGAAGAAGAAGAACTAATTCAAAAATAACGGATAACTTCTGTTAATGTAAAACATTTGTTTAAAAATGTGTAAAAAAGGATAATTACGTATTTTTCATTCTATTTTCCTTTTACTTATATAAATTTCCATTTTCTAATAGCAGTGATTTGTAATTTTCGATCAACGAAGTTGCTCAATGCCCCTTGGGCTTATAGAGCACTAGGATTCTCCCAAAGGCTAGTAAGTGTATAGATGTTTATGTTATTCTTTATTAGGCAAGTTGTAACATCATTATTAAAATATATAATAACGACATAACATGTTCGCTTCGTCTCGTTCTTAATACAATACAAAATTGGTCCTTTCCAAAGGTTTTAAATTATAAATCAAGTTGTAAAGACATTGAATGCTTTTGAATTTGTATTCTATACGGCACTCATTGTTCTGATCCATAGTAAATTCTGCTTTGGATGAGCTATACCCTACAGTTACAGTTACAAGTGTGATAGCAACATTAACAATTTATAGCTTGTTACAAATATGTTTTTGATGTGTTCATATTGATTCTAAATACCTAATGTATTTACTTGTTTTTAGGAGTATTCTATTTTTAACATATGGCACACTTTAATTTTGTTATTCCCTCCAAAAGGGAGGATCTTGCATCTGAGAACGATGATTATTTTGTTAGAGACCTTATCCAACCTAAAGAGATTATTAATAGGCTGAAAGGTGAGAATTGTGTACATATTTATACAGTGTGTTCAAGAATAGGATGCCGTTTGCAGTGATGTGAAAATCGGTCTAAAATAACTACCATGTAAAGGAAAAAATATGTCTTCAAATAGGTTTTCTTTTGATGGAATTTAGTTGAAGGCATCCTTTTCTTAGACACAATGTGTAAGCTTATGCTACTATGCCATGTATTAAATTATATTTTACCTTTTGACAATGATATATTTGTAGACATCAAATTGTGCCTCAAGGAAGAAGGACCGGAATTTATCTTAGAAAATTTTCCTGTATTTTATTCAATATTATACTATGAGGATACACTACAAATGGATATAATTTATAAATCCTACCAAGATCTGCATAAAGGTAGATATTATATAATGAAATTCTTTAAATTTAATAAAATTCTTAGGGCCAAATGCTGGAATAAAATTTGGGAACTTATTTGTAAAATTCTTGGTTTCTTTGATAACTGACTTTACCTCAAAGTTAGTAACATTAGCATATAATGTAACAAGGAAATTTATTTTTAGCGGTTGAAGACCTTACAAAATCTCTTGGCTTTTTGTTAGAGGACCGGTCAAGTATTACTGAGGAATTAGGACAAAAATACCAAAATGTAATAAAAATGCTAATCTACATATACGTCCAAACGGTTTTAGTTATTGAAGCGAAAAACATAATTAAAGCAAAAAACGAGGGCCTCTTGAAAGGGCGCAAAAAAATCACTAATTTAATGTTCCACTTAGACAAGAAAAACGTTCTATTAGCTTTAAACAATATTTTTCAAATGGAAATAGGCCTATTTTGGGACCCTCCTGTTGTCGAAGAGAATTTAATCAATATTGTCGCCGAAGTTTGTTACAAATTTCTAGAGAATCCGCTAATAAAAGGGGAAAAGGAGACCAGAGAGGAAGTTTTCAATCTCATAGGTTAAGAATATAAAAATTCAGTTGTGAGATTAGTTATTATAATAAGTTCTATAGGTACTTTACTGCAAACTTACAACCATAGTACAACTTTTACAATTCGAATAGTACAAATGATCAAAAATGAGGAACATCTTATCCAATGCATTCCTGACGGAATAAAGCAATTGGTGGTTAACTTTGGCTGTAAAGGACTAATTCATGCTTTGGTTCAAGAAATAACGGAGTGGCAAACTGAAGAAAAATTTCAGGATAGCCAGGTAATATTTCAGATATCTAAGGTGTGAGGAATTTTATGGGGGTTATTAATTTCTTGTGATTAAGTTTTTCTAAGGATTAATTAATTTTTTCAGGGATCAAGATTTTGTGCGCAATTTTTAACGGCTTTGGCAGTTTCATTGCCAGAGCTTATGTTGCCTGAGGTTTTATACTTGAACAAATACTTATACCATGAGGTATTGTTGCAAATAATCTGTTTCAACGTCAAGGTTGCATTTAATGGATTTTCAGCCCGCCACTTTGAGAAATTCTGTTTTGAACGTGATAACTGAAGTTATAGTACACGTTTTAAGCAAACATAATCTCAACAATGAAGAAGCAGAGTATCAGGAGGGTTTTCTTACCATTCTTACAGAGCACATCCGTGATAATTCTGCTCATGTTCGGTAAGTCGTTATGACGAGAATAGAGAAGAATTCTGTACCAAAATACATAACAATTTCAGAGCTCGAGTTATGCAGCATTGGAGCCGGCTGCAAGAGGCAACAGCCATTCCAAGACATCTTGTAAATGATGTTTTAAAAAAAATCGTGGTCAATCATTTACACGATAGATCAGCGCTTGTAAGAAAAAACGCGGCCAACTGTATTACCACTTTTCTACAATATAATACTTTTGGCGCCCATGTAAGTAGCCATTTCCAGACAATTATTTTTCTTTGAGAATACAATATTTGGATTTAGTTATCTCTATCGAAAATGCAAGAAGAATTAAAAGAAGCTACACAATTGTTAGATGAATTTAAACCGCAAATTGAGCAGGCGAAAATGTTGAAGTCCCAGGAGATGGAGGCTCAGTGGGAACAGTTAATCCCAGATTTGAAGAAAATGCTGTTAGAATTGTTGCAAATGGAAAGTAAGACTGCAAACTTAAATATCTTAGTTCATCCTAACCTATTTTTTTGGAGTAGTAAAATGGTCTATTACAGACTTGACAAACATAGTAACAAGAGTAATATTTAGTAAGGAGGGAAAACTAATATACAAAATGATATGACTTTAAGATGCAGCAGAAGACAATGAAGAACACCAATTGACCAAAAAAGACGCTTCTGAACTTATCAGGATGTACCTAAGGGAAGGACGCTACAAGGAAGCTATTAAGATGTGGAGAAAATCTGCGGATGAGTTAGAAATGGATGAGTAAGTAAGCCTTTAGTTGCCTATAGTATTCCAAGACTCCCACCACAGGTATTTAGGTGCCTTTATTAAACATAGACCCCTTAACCATTCTGTCTAAAAACTATTAGTACGTTTCTTATTATTTATGATTAAATCTTAAAATAGTTGAAAATAAGTTGTCACAAATGTATGGAACATATCTATTAGAGAAAGCAACGAAGGAAACATAATGGAAGAATTTGTGTCTCGTTTGAAAGTCATTTACATGGAAGACCTGCAAATAATGGACGAAGCTAAAAATGGAATTTCTCATGGCGATTTACTTATAACTGAGGAAGATTTCCAGAAATTTGAAGTTTTAGAAGTAATTATTCATTTCAACTGTAATATACTTTTTAATATTCACGAATCACATTCCATTAGAAAAAGGTGGAATATCTACAAGAAGCCGTGAGTTTTTTGACAATAATGGATGAGGCTATTAATCTTATGAAGGAATTACTTGAAACTACCTGTATAAGTGATATGCACGAGGCAGTAGCCTTCTTTATTGCGGCGTATCAATTTGGTTTAGATAACGCGAAAATCGGCATAATGGGTAAAGATTCATGTCTAAAATCCACTAAGAAGGAACCTTGTTGCTTCTTTTTTAGCAATGCTCCCCCTTATGAAGAGAAACGAACAAGACAGGAAAGATGTGGTCATTGAAGCGTTTAAAATAATTTATCTAAAAACCAACGCTTCAGATATGACGTAAGTCTAGAGGAGATATTGAGTGGGTTTGTTTAATCTTAAACGGTTTTAGAGAACACGGCATTACGGTGGTAAATAGACTAATAGATTTCCTCAAATTTGTTCCTAGCACCAGTTTATATGATTTAGAGGAAATTATCAGGGAGTGGGTTAGTAAAGGTAAGGAGTAATGTTAGTGCGAATTTGAGTTGAAACTTTTCCTAACTCGGTTAATTATATATTTATATTTAATTTGTACCTAAGGTATTCTCGACAATAGTATTATTGATGTTCTTTGGAAATATTTTACTAAGAAAATATCCGTTTCTGATGAACAGTCTCATGCTAGTATGGAGCTTTTACGAATGGCTGCTCTTGGTCGCAGTACGATTATAACTCGTAACGTAATGGTGGTGTCTTGTATAGGTAAGTTGTTTTGCCTTATTTTTTAAAATTAATATCATTGCACTGTTAGAGTGTCACTGAAAAGCTTCCGTCATAGGCAATTTTATGAACATTTTAATGCCTTAATTATACATAATAAATTTTCTTCGCCATCCTGTCCACAAAAGTATTACAACGTTTTTTTATTACTTATGATTAAATTTTAAGAAATGTAAAATTATGTTCTTTGCCAAAATGAAAATTCACATTTTTTTTTTCAAATGACTTAACATAAACGTTACAGATATTTTTATATTTTAGCCTTTGGAGAGGTGGGTCGCAAAAATCTAGCTTTCTTCGGAAGTGCCTGCAATTTCCTTTCTTTAGCCGGTAAAGAAAAGACCGATATTCATTCTGAAAACCATTCGTTTAAAATCAACCACAAAGATCCAATTTGGACCAATCTATTCACTATTTTAAAAGAAAAGTTTTTTGAACGAGAAGAATTTTATTATCACGCCTTGGTACACGCTATGAATTTCCTGTATCAGGTATGTAAATCCACGGATGATTTTCCTTAATCTTGGTAGGAAATACCCTTGTAGGTGTGTGGAAAACCTCAAGAAATTTGCGATGCTTTCCTGAAACAAATTCTCGGTAAATTGTCAGGGCAAAAGGAGCTGGAATGTTTTATCTACATACGTTTGTGTCAGCTCTTGGGAATTGTGGCCATAGAACAGTTAAATTTTCTTGACGGCACAGTCTATAAAGAATTAAAGAGAAGGGAGAATATCCGTATCGCAAGAAAGGGTTCAGATTTAAAAAAAAAGAAAAATAAGAAAATCAATACTATTAGTGCATCTACCACTGCAAATTCATCAATATCAACAGTCGCAAAAGTATGTGATATCAGCAAAGAAAATGACACGTTTTTAATGCTTTATTTTTGTCAGGGTGATGAAATCAATTTAGAAGGAGAGCAAGCTGACGATGAAGATGCGGAATTTATTTTGCAGGTTTTGGAAAAAAATACTGTTACAGGACAAGGAGTTTTAGCACAGTTGGCATATGTTATCGTCAGCGTTTGCGAGAAGCAGGAACTTTTCGCTAATGTGCACCTACAGGGGGCTGCAGTTACTGCTATGATCAGGTGAGGAATTAATTTAATGATTCTAATATTATAAAAAGTTTTGATGATTTGGACTTATATTTAAACTTCGACAGGTACATGTTAGTATCCAGTGACTTCGCAAGGAAACATATCCAATTATTATTCACTATACTGGAAAAAACCAAATACTCAGAAATCAAAACCTCAATTCTGGGCCATCTCTCGGATCTGTTAACCAGATTTCCGAATATTATCGAGCCCTGGACATCCAAAATCTATGAAAGGTGCCTTGGTTAAATTGTGCAATTCTTCCCACTTTACACTGTTCATCGACTTCCAGATTAAAGGATCCCTCGATAGAAATCCGCAAAACCACATTCTTCTCCGTATCAAGTTTAATACTTCGCGATATGATTCGAGCTCATTCCTACGTTCATTTAATGAGTAATCAGTTAATTGATCCTGACGAGGAGCTGAACAGTATGTGTCGGACATTCTTTATCACTCTGGCTCAAAAAGAGGACAACCTATACAACATTTTACCTGACATATTTTCTCATTTAATTGAATGCAACGATATTTCCGAAGAGAACATTAAATACATTATGAAGTAAGTTGAGAAACATTGTTGTCGTGATGGTTACTTACTTATTGTGGTTTCACTCAGATTTCTATTTGCGCTAATCACTAAGCAGAAACACATGGAGAACCTGGTGGATAGGTTCAGTTTCAAGTTTGAACTCACTGATGATATCCACCATCAAAGGAACATTGCCTATTGTTTAACACTGATAACGTACAATGAAAAAGCTTTAAAAAAATTGCATGGAAATTTTGGCACATACAAGCATTTAATGCAAGATGATGAAATTTATGCTCATTTCAAGGCCGTTATGCAAGCTTGTCTTAAGCAGCCTGGAAACAAAACTGATTTGAAGGTAAGTTTGAATAAATTCCCCTGGTTTTTGTTCTTCTAAATCTTATTTTTGTAATTTTCTTTTTCAGCAACTTGTCGCAGAACTTGAGAACAGCATAAAGACGGTCTTTGAAGTCAACAATGATGGTGAGCCAAAGAAACCTCCTCATAAACTTAAATCTTCAAGGAAAGCCAGAAAAAAGCGCCAAAAGACGAAGGAATCAGGCGATGCTGAGAGTGATTCAGACTAGTAGTGAAATAAACAGAAACACGTCTTGAATTCAGGACATTTCATTATGATTTAATAATATTTTTATAATTTTCTAGTGGTTTTATTAAAGTTGTCAGTGATTTGGCTAAACCAAACACTTCAAGACAACTGGATAAGAAACGTCCTTTTTATTAACACTGACTTATGTTTTGATCTGGCGTCCTCCTGAAAACTGCCAAAAATTTTTCACCATTATTCCTTGTTACTTTCTGTCCTTCCTCAGTACTACTGTACAATTTATCTACAATTGGATCGTCAATCTAGAAGCAATGAAAACATAATTTCACTGCAAAATTGCACTTGAATCCATGCACATACAAGATCATCTTCATTAACCTTTTGAAACAGTGGGTGTTCTTGGAAATGTTGCTTCATCCACTCGTGCAAATCCTTGACGTCAGTCATTGTATAAACTATGCCCCCTTCCCTCAAAACATAAGCATACTCTGCCAACAAGCATTTATTAATAATTCGCCACTTATGTTTTGCCTTTTTGAAATGGGGATCTGGATAGAGGAAAAACATTTTTGAGAGCTAAAATATGCACTGGTTAGGAAGTGTTGAAAAAATGCCAGAATTGGTAATTAGGACTACCTACTTGTCCTTTTCTAAAAAAGTTAGGTAAATATTTCATAGCATTAGACCTCAAACATGCAATGTTTTGATATTCTGAAGGATTCTGGGACCTCAAGGCAGCTATCCTATCCATTACATAATCTGAGACTTTGACCCTTATTTCTATTCCTGAAAAAATATATATGGGGTGTCCCAGAATTAGATGAACAACATACACTACCAATTGTTCCGAAGATGAAAATGGACTATATTCTTACCTAAAATTAAACTATTTGGAAACATTGGTGACAATGTAATCAAGAGTCCCCCATACCCACACCCAATGTCTATAAACTCTACTTCCTTATTCAAGTTATGTTGTTCGGGGTAGTATTTGGTCCAATCCATATGATCTGGTGAAACAGGACTGGAAAAAAATTATTAAGTAAGAATAAATTGAGTTTTTCACTACCTTTTTTTCAATGAGCACATAGTGATCTCAAATACTCTGATGTACAGAAGCTACCAGTAATCAGTATGAAAAATTAACTGTCCATTTTACATTTCAAAGTGGGATTTAAATAAGAAAAAAATAAATTTTAATTATTTAGTTTATAACTGAATACTTCATCCTATGATGATGATTATGTCCCTTTTTCCAGAAGCATATTTGTTAATTTTATCAAATGATTGGTAATGAATGTCTACCTCAGCTAGTGCTAAACTTGCCTTCTCAATATTGTTCATTTTTATGACACTTCTTACAGCATTCTGTATCAAATTTAGTTTGAAACCCTTAACTAGTTTGGAAATTAAAAAATTAAAACAATATTGCCCTGAAAGCTATATCTCGCCAATAATATATAAAATCGAAAAGTACTTACTAGTCAAAACAGTGGTCTGCAATAGGGTTTGCATGTGCTCGCTGCCTGTAAAACCTTTTCTGAGGCAGGGAAAGAGTGGATAATGATTCAGCTTCACTCATGGTTAATATCCAAATAGTTTTTCAACAATTTTGTATGAAAAATAAAACGGGTATTTTCCGCGTAGTAAATTATTTCTAGTCAGAAATAGGGTTATGTTTACTCTACTCTCTCACATACAGTAAGCGCCGAACTAAAAGTCTCGCGCATCATCAAAATTTTATGTCGCGCTGCCCTGCACTATTGCCAGACTTCCGAACAAATCCTTGAGGTGATATACATATAATTTGTTTCAGGATAGTCAATTATAAGATTTAATAAAAATATGTTTTTAATTATTTACAACACAAAACCTTCTAAAGAAAGGAAAATATAAGAGCAAAAATAGACACAATCACCGGTATTCCAAGATAATCTCATAAAATAATAAACATAAACACACATGGTTTTGCGATTGACGACAATCCTGTTGGTTTAAAATTGTTCCTTCTCTCTCTCTCTCTCTCTCTCTCTCTCTCTCTCTCTCTCTCTCTCTCTCTCTCTCTCTCTCTCTCTCTCTCTCTCTCTCTCTCACTCCGTTTTGCGGCTATTCTAGTAATAATCATAAAAAAGGGCAGATAGTTGATGAAATCGAGCAAAAAATTCGATTTCTATTGTGTCTTATGAATATAAAATATCCATGTAAACAAATGCACGTGATCCGTTCAAGACGAAAACATTGAACAGGACCGTAGTCAGCCCGCTATTAAACTGAAAAAGTTTTTTAGTCAAGTTCTGAGGGTAATGGGCAGTAGAATTTAGCTATGTCTATTGTCTTTCAAAAATGATGATGCCTTGTATATTAAATAGTTAAAAAGTTTTGTTTATATTCGATTATGCGCACGCAATAAACATTCTCCACTCAAAATGAAATAAGTTTAATCCTGTGAAACGCTTTCGCCCTTATGGCACATCGATGCTTTAGATGACACAACCAAGCAGTCAGCGACGACCAAGCTAGCGATAGCATGTTTGGTTTATTTGCATGGACATTTTTTATTCGTGGGACCTACTTACAGTCTTGAAATGTGAGTCAACGACAACATATGGAATAAATGAATAAAAACTTACCCATTTTTTGGGTAGATTGACTGTAAAATCGCTTTTTGCGGGCACGCTTTCGCACCTGGGTAGTATTTTTATCGCATTCGAAAATGAAAAGTAAATGAAACATGACCCGTTTGTTTATTGTTTGCAAAGAACCATAGGAATTTTTACTTTTTATTTAATATCACAGTTCACAACTACGAAGCAGCTATACAGTCAATAGTATTTACAATGTAAAAACGTATCCAGCTATACTACAACAACAAAAATACAAATAAATACGTTCTAATAATTCCTTAAATAATTCGGTAATGCGCATTAAGTAATAATTAATCTATAATACATATAGCAACCATCTATGAAAAATAGTTTAAAAATAATCGCAAGTTACGCGTTCTACATTTGCTAGGCATCTGTGAAATATTTTTCTATTTATTATGTCAAAATCAGACAAAAAGGGCACATGAGACTCCCTTTCAGGCATTCTAACATCATAAATCTTATCTGAAAATTTAATACTTATCTCACTTTGAATCGTTTGGTAATGCATCGAAGGGCTAGCCACGTCTCAGAAAGACTGAGTGTTTCACCCTCACTTATAATGGTAGAATTTGACAAATAAGAAGGGTTCGAAATTTAGCAAATGTCAAAGTTATTCAGTAAAATAGACGGAAATTTAATACATTTCTAACAAAGTTTGACATTTGCTGAATTTGCTGCCTCAGTGAGCGTTTCGCTCTCGCTTGTGGTTCTGGTTGCGGTTGGGAGTTTGAGGATTTGTGTTCTCGCAACGGTACGACAATATAATCGGCGAAAGGGATCTACATCTGGATAATTTGTTACCAGAAACAAAGACTGTTGAAACAGTCGGCCATGTCGCCACACTGGTGTCGATGCATGAATTCACAATTTGTCATCGTAACCAGAACGAAACGTATAGAAGGCGAACACTCACCTTAATTCACAGGAACCTCAACATGTAAATGCGCTCACAGATCGATTATATTTCTCAACACGCATGAGGTAGGTTCAAGAAAAAAAAACAATAGAAAAATCATATCTGTAAATTCTTTCTCTAATGTTTTTTGGGCCCTCCCACTCTACCCCTAAACTTGAGAAATCCCTTCTGACAACGTTAACCCTGTGCTTCGGTTAGCTTGTCCAGAAGAGTACCTAAAATTGGCAGCTACAGAAATTCACTCCAGATCAATGTTGTGATTACACCATGTTCGCCTCATCGACTTTGGCGTTCCGTTTTCTCAGCAAATCATCCAGCTGATCATGGTCGTAATAAACAACAAAGTCTGTAGGGGACAATCCCTCGAACACTGCACATACTGAAGGTTTCAGGTTGTAGAAAAACAGGGGCTGGTTGCGGGTGGCAAAGTCTTTGGTAAGGGAACCTACCACTAGAGCTGCCGTATAATCTGCTCCGTAGATGTGCGAACAGTCGATTACTACCGGCATTCCTTGTTTGATGCTCTGTTTTGTTACGAGGTTTCTTACGTAGTCTGTTGAGGGGAATATCAGGCATCTGTCGGGGGTTAGAATCAAGTAGTCAACATTGTCCCTTGTCTGAAAAGCAGTCATGAAGATAGCGAGGGGAACTTATAAGGCATGCTTGACGCTAACCTTTAGTGTTTCCACGCTGATCTTCGGCCTAGCCGCGTGGTACAGTATAAACAACAAATTTAGCCCTATTCCAACAATAATCCCAATTTCCAAGGGCAGCACGAGGCAAGCGATGAAGGTCGCCAGAGCAAGGAAGAAGTCGCTTTCTATTAACGAAGCGTTCAGTTTAACATTCTAGAAAACAAACATATGATTTCTTACTCTTGGTTCTCCACATAGGTTTGACCACTTTGACCTCCACCATGAAAATAACGGCTGCAATGATGATGGCAGCTAACGCAGCCTTGGGGATGTAATAGAAGAAGGGAGTGAAGAAGAGGAGAGCCAAGATTACTAGAAGGCCCGTATAGAGGCCACCCATCGGAGTCTTAACTCCGCTGCTGTTGTTGACGGCACTTCGGGCCAGAGCTCCGGCACCGGGGAAGGACTGAACGAAGGAGTTGGCAATGTTTGCAAGTCCGATGGCTATGAGTTCTTGAGTGGCATCAACTGGTTTTCCGTCCGCTGGGAAAGCAAAAAGACCAGTCATACTTCTTCAACTTCAAAATTGGGAAAAATTCTATAACTTTCTGACATCACATTATACCATACTCACCGAATGCCTTGCAAATTGCTATTGTTTCTAGGAGACCAATTAAAGGAGTAACGATGATTCCTGTACTCAAGTTTGACACCATATCCCAAAAGTCGACATAAATTTGCGTGCCATTCTCCAAGACTTGTGTGTAACCGAAAGGAGGGGGCTGTACACTGGGTAATCCTTCGGGGACTGCCCCTATCAACGTAAATGGCGACTCTCCTTTGAAATGTCATTTATTACTTGAAGCTATGGTAAATTCGCAAACCATAACTAACCATCAGTATAGAACGAGTACCCGATAAATCCGCATACAATTACAATAATCGCATTTCTGGCAGTGGCGAACAACCATATGAACTTATTGATTACCATCTGAAGTCCTGTGAGCTCGCCTTTAGAAGGTCCCACTTTGAATTGTCCAGCAACCTACATGAATATTCAATCACGAATAAATCAAGAGACAAAATCTTGCTTACCCTTATGACTAAAAGAATAATAATGCAAGCGAACCCTAAAATGGCATCCCAGGGATTCGTATTATGAATGTCCCGGAAGATATTCCGCCATATCTCAGTAAACACTGAACCACCAGCGATTATTCCCAAAATATCTTTCACTTGCGATGTTAAGATGATTAGAGCCACTGCAGAGGTGAATCCTGAGGATACCGGGCCGGATATGAAATCTATCAGAAACCCTGCGGACAAGGAAGTTTTTTTTTATTAGTCATAGCTGTAGTGTTTCACAGGCGTTTTACCTAGGCCGAAGATGCCCATCACTAGTTGGACAGCCCCAGTAAGAAAGCACAAGAGGATTGCGTGTTCCGGTCCCATGTCTCCGACAGCCTGGCTGGTTAGTAGGGCGGAAATGGCAGTGGGGCCCATGGGAACATCCTTACAACTGCCGAAGAAGATGTAGACAATTGCCCCCAGGAAGGAAGTGTACAGACCGTATTGAGTGGGAAGGCCGGCTATACCGCTGAAAATTGATATGAAGCTAATGCTTGCAGGGATTGGTTTGATATCCTTTCTTTACCTGTAAGCCAACCCTTGAGGAATGACCATCAACCCTACAGTAATACCAGCCAAAATATCACCTATCACGCATGACTTGTCGTATTTCGGTAGCCAATTCAAAATGGGCAATCGTTTATACAGGGTCTTTTTGGTGCACTTTTTCCTTGCCTTCTCTTTCATCCATGGTACGATTTTCTTCAGCTTTGACACTGTTGATTCACTTTGGTTTTGATCGTTGACTACTGTAAAATAAAACGCTTTTCTACAACGATGTAAATAAGTATTGGGCGCCGGAAGGTGAGAAATAGAGTGATTTAGCTAATCATGGCTAGAAGGCTCCTGGGTGCTGCAGAAGGCAACCAAAGCCAGCGGAATTTACTGTTGGCGTTTTTAATGGCACATAATGCACAGCATGAGGGTTTACAGTAATGATGGATTAAAACATTAATTATCGAACAATATCATTTAGTATGCCATAAATTGCGTTTACATTAAATTGGTAGGTATTTGGTAATAACGACGATTAAATTAATAGGTGTAGCGGCAAATAAACACCAGTAGCATTATGGTAGAGTGCGGAAGCTAAATTCTCACGGTCTGTTGCTTGGAATTGAGACTGGCTGTGGCGCAGTTTGATTTATTTCGTACAAACTGGAAAATAATATACGATGTTAAAAAAGGTTCTATAAAGCACTACGTAGGTATCTCAGTCCATAGGACCAAAGGAATCTGAGAACCTGAAATAGCTTTCATTAAGGGCTTGCTATGTTTCATTGGAAGCTTCGGGCTTTACTCGACGAGATCTAAAAAGTTTTCCAATTTTCTCTTTCAATTCTCTGCTGTTGGATTTTAAGTAAAAATTAATTATGTCCAAAATTCAACAGTCTTTATGTCTTCTTCTAATTTGCGGTTTGGAAGAGTCAAGTTTATTAAATTTATGACTCTTTCTCTATTGTACAGAAAGAAATGTGCAACGATCTTTCTTTATTTTTGACCACTGGAAACTTCGTCTTTTCCTCACTGAAAACCAAATGGCCGAGATGATAAATCAAAGGGCGCTTGCAATGTTAGTCCCTAAGTATAGAGCCAATTAGTACTCTTGAACTTAATCGTCTCACCATGCCTCAATCAACATTTTCGGGAATTTTAGCAGCGGACGACTAACAAACAGAGCGGTCTGCCTGATCATCACCAGCAGGGCCGGTCTTAGCGAGTTTAGTGAAATTTTTAATCACCGCCTCCCTACCCCTAAGAAAAACCGCCACCTTGAGCAGTCGCCCAACCCCCTCCTCCCACCGCCCAATAGGGCCGGTACTGATTTGATAACCGTTACATTTAGAGTCCACACCCTACCGGTTTGTACCATGATCAGGTTTGGTACAAATCGAGTGTAACCCATGATTTCTATTAGTTTGGATAGTTGCTAAGTTTAGAGGCATATTCAGACAACTTAGACAATAGAGAATTAAATTTTTTATATAGTCTCTCCATTCCGAGAATACGAAAATACTAATACATCTATGAGAATGGGAGAATTGTCATAACTAAAATGTCGGAAGATACACGTTATTTCCTCCTTCTTATAGCCATAAATTTTGGTTATTCAAAACAATAAAATTCACACAAACTATTTCTCTGCACTTACGTAGAGGATCAAACTGGTGGGGATCCTTGACGTCCACACTTAGAGCAGGCATTGTGACGTACGGGCAACCAATTATGCAAACCACTCGATTTATATGCCAACTTACAAGGTGGGAACTACCTAAAGGATCTGGTTGCCCTTAGGTCTACCCACAATGAAATAACTTTTTTTTTCACCGAAACCAGAGGATCTATATTTCCTTTATCTAGATATGCAATAAATTGTAACGTAATCTTAGCTTGCCCATCAGATATCGCTATTTTTATTGTAGCCCATATATTTGCAGTAAAGTTGTCTTAGATGGATTTCGGCAATAGAGGCCTATTGTAAATTTGCGGATTATCAAGTCATAAAAATTAAAAACACTGAAATATTTTAATGCTGGAACGCGACATGGCTAATGCGATAGACAATCATATGACTTAGGTATGGGTTAGAAGAATGTTGTCGAGAATCAATAGTGGAAAGCATAAATAAGGTTGTCTACAGCAAATTTCTGTGGCCGCTGAATCACAAAAACGTTTTTTAGTGAAAATTTTCGTTTCCAGGAGTTTTCTCAATTGCGGTAATTTACTAGTAGACCAAGCGATTGCAGGAAAATCTAGGTAGAAAAGTAATAAAAATCGCACATTTTCGCACTTTTTCCAAAACGATTCGAGAATTCATATTCAGTACCGGCCATATATGAAGTTGGGAAACAGTCCAGGGCGTCAGACGGGCTGAGGCCGGCCCTGTTCGTATGATAATTAAAGGAATAGTTAACGCACAAAGTCACCATTATCTCGTGAATCGCGTTCTTATCAATAACAACCAGATTATTGCCATATGGGTTGATTTAACGGCTTAAAATCTTAACCTACCCGAAAAGTTTATGTACAAACGGATTCGGCAATCACATCATTAAACCATTAAGTTGGATTAAAGTCAGCGTTTGATGTGATTTGTCAATATTATAATTGATTTTTTTTTAGTTTTTTATGCCACAATGTAAAAACCAAAAGTTTTGCTCAGTTGTTTAGAGAATTTGAAGACTTTTAAAACGATGTGTCACATGGCTCATGTTTCTCATTAAAAAAAAAAACGAGGGGTTCGCCACCCCCGTGACGTTATCGGTCAGGGGTGAGAACTTTTTTGTTTTTCGTCATCCTGCATTCTAAGGTCGACATGTTTCAGGATTTTATGTTAATTTTACACTTCTAAAAATCGGGGAGGTGGCAACTTTCTAAAAATATACCCGGCATGTGCGAGTTAAAAATCTCTGCCCCTATACAGCCTGAATTTTTAAAAGTGAAACGAGACAGTCACCCTCAACGTTTACGAAAATCAATATTTTTCGACGTTTAAATTGTAAAGCGCAATTTTTCGGTATTCGCCCTCATCTTAGTTCATAATAGACAGGCACATACGTACTTATAAAATCAGTGCTTCCTTGGAAATCTGAAGAATGGGATCGGCCCTTGAGGCTGTCTTCCGATAGCGACAAGGTTGGATTCTCATAGGCGAACATGTTGCGACCACCTCCGCTTTCGCCTTGCAGGTCCCGCTCTCTCTTATCAGAGTCGCTGTAATAAAAAATTTATTATTCAAATCCGAATTCGCCAAGCTAACTTTCTGTTTATGGTTCATTGAGAACGTTCCATGCTTTTGCCATAGTTTAGCAAAAATTATCGCAAAAAAATCAACAAGGCACATAAGCACTAACTATTGTAATTCAGTAAACGAACCAATACGAGACAACCGCTGTGACAAATCTGAGGTGGGTTAAAAAATGCGAAACCTGCAGTGCTTATCCAATAAAATACTTTTGAGAAGATTGGATCTCTCCTTGAGGACAATACACTTTAAAGGGCATCCAGTTGTGCCAGTTCATTAATTTCTTATTAAACGGTACTTCGCCACAGTTAATTTTTTCGAGTTTACCTTAACCCAACAAATCAATCGACTATTTAACTAAGTGTTACTTACATGACATGGATTATACGTAATTTCGAGGCATTGAACTAACTTGAACTTGAACGGTAATCTTAGCAAACTTTCGAGACTATTGAGAGAGACGATGAAGAGATTATTGTTCGCACTGTCAATTACATCAATCTGATGATTAATTTACACTTTTTGTTAAGGTCCCTGAGTACCGTTAATAGCCTTGACCTTTTAACCTGAAGGCAGTGTTTGGCATTGCCAAAAGAAGACAGGCTTTACCGAACGTATTAGTGATCTCTTGGCAAGCAATCTACTCTCTAAAGAATTAGATATGAATTACTTTTTAGTATTAATAATATTTGATGAATGATGAAAGATATCTGGTTTAACGTAATTAGACACACTTGACCTACTCTTTGGTCAATCAAATGTGTATATTGGAAAGTATTTAAATTAAATAATAATTCGCTATTTGATGAGGTATCTTGACTCACGTCCTAGTAAATTCGTGCAATGCGATTGTACGCGTAAATCATGGAGTAAACGAGTTCCCAGCTCGTTTTGTAAATAATTTCCAGTTTAATTGGCTAAAACGAGGGGTCACGCATACCGGACTCGTATCGAATCCGACCAGAAATATACGCTTACATGATGGGATACAAGGAAATTCACATTTATCGATTCATTTCTGGTGTGGGTAGACATCGAAATCTAATTATATTTTCACAAATTGCAGTTAAAACGCTCAAAAACCACTCAAAATTACCTCAAAACCATATCAAGGTTTGTTTAGACGATTAGTCAGAAGCGCGTTCCGGAAGGTGGCACCAGTGCGCTGATAGTAGCAGGAATCACCTTTAACGTTTCCTTCGCCATTGTCAAGAATGGTGATTTTAAGTAAGATTTTTCTTGGTATATACAGAGTGAGTGACCCAATTCCCATTAGTTTGTTTATGTCTTTACTGTAGTAAACCGCTTACATGAACTCAAATCACAATACTTGCGGTATTATAATACGAAAATTCAATAACTGAGCCATACAGGGGTCGAATTTGGAAAGTTTCAATGCGAATATGCACAAATTTTACCCTAGTTGGGTCCCTACAAATTTCTTTTGTGAAGTGGTGTGAAAGAATGTTAGTCATGAGAACTGAAAGGATAATAGTGTCTTGAATTGTGCCTGTCCTTGAGTTAAAACGAAGCGAACCCCGTTATTGTTAAGTCTTAAAATATCCAAGTAACCATGATTTGTCTTACAATAGCAATTTATCATGATCAGGCATAATTATTTTGAATATTTTTTTCTAGTTAATTTTGTTTTTAAATTTGTATGATTTGATCATGATGAGAAATTTTTTCTAAGTCACGTACGGCAAATACAGGGTGTCTAAATATCGATTTCTAGACAAGTAATAATAGGCAGATACATATAATATTTTCTGTTATGAACACACTATTTTGTGCCCACCTGGAAATCCACTCGAAAAGACTATATGTATAGTTACATCTTAAATGTCCTACCTGTCGAAAACATAAATCGGCGAAATTGATTAAATCAAATATGGAAACACTGGAATATGCGTATCTACATAGAGATACCACATGGCTCCATTAGTGTAATAAGCTTTTAGCCTTTAAAATTAAACAAAGAGTAAGACTCATTAGGCGATACGCTTTATTGAATATATTCTAACCGAGTGTATATATGAAAATGTAATAAGTCTCATTAGAGAGAACTTATGAAAAAAATATTTATGAAATATAAAAAATTATTTAGATGCTTTAGAGCATGCTATAGACATACTAACTAAGGAAGCCCCGTGAATATGTCTTTAAAAAAATTTTAACCTTGGCAAATCAACAAATTGGTTGCTCACAAATTATAGCAAAAACTAGCAATAATCATAATCCCTATAATGGCGTGACTACGCAAGTCTCGACATTATTTGAGTATGAGGAAACCCAATTATTAGAAGAAAATCTGTAGTTTTCTTGTGTTCGATACGATTTCTTTCAGTAGATTAATAGCGAATAATAATTGTTGCAAAATTATACAGTGAGAGACAAGCAACAATAGAATTGCAGAAGCAGTGAAGAAATGAATGTCAAAATCCACGTAACAAAAATTTATTTCAAATTAGATTTTTTAAAGTAGCTTTAGTAAATAGGTCGTTATGAGGAAAATCTTATTGAATTTGCCACTATTGCCATTGTTGCAAAACCGATTTGTGATTAAGATTGCGGCTGATTTAGTCACTGCAAACGAATTTCAATCATAATAGAGATTGTAACTAGCGATTGTTGATTTTTATTTGTGAAGTCCATAAATTAAGTTATTATCGGTACTTAGTTTCTAAGTCCGTTAACGCACTGGCAGCCTCTAAAAGACCCTTAACACACCTAATGTGTTTTAGACTAAAATAATTCACTAATTTGGTAGAAATTGGCTGAGCACCATAAAACTCACAATAAATTTTTTTTTTAATAAATTTTCAAAAAACTGCCCGCAAAATTGCAATTGATATTATACCTTAAAGCATATATTCATCGATTCAAAAATAAAAAAACCAACCTTTACTCGAAACGCCTGAACCACCCAAGAGATTAGAGTTGGAATATTGCACATATTTCTTTAAGACACCCTGTATACTAAATAATCTGAACCAACAAAAGGTATAATCATCTTAAATTGATTCAAGTCGATTATTATTATTAATTGTTCCATTGAGAATTGTTAGAAGAGTTCTAATGAAGCGATCGGATTAACATGAACATGTGATACTCACATGAGTCATTGGTCACAAGACCCAATAAAAGTGTAGCCAATTATAATATCGAAAAATTCGATTTTTACAGTTTGCATTTTAAACGAGTCATGTGGATTGAATAACTCCTAATTAATATTGATGCGGGCTTGACTAAATTAAAAAGGCCAAATCCTTTTTAGATCGCGATTCTGGATCGCAAATTTTGGTTTATTGATAATGAACTTAATAACATTTTGATTGCTTCTTAGGAGAGCATGGACTTGTCCCTCGACAAGCATGCTCTCCTAAGAAGCAATCATTGTGAGTTAATTAGTACTTGCTCTACTCATTTCAAAAACATATCGAATTCTAAATATGAACAAATTGATGTTGATGATACTTCATTGTAGAAAAGAAATTGGTTATAAATACAGTATTTAAGTATTCAAAATAACTACATGAGAAAGTTTTTTTGCTGTCCATGTAATGAGAACGTGATTAAACGCTGTTATTCCATCCGCTTACACCATCATCAAATCGTGGATAATGATTGACAGATTTTTGCGTTTATGTACACCAATAATGAATTATCTGAATAACTTGATGCGCTTTCATAATTTTTATTTATTTTATATATTTTACTTATTTTTTTATTTCATGTTTTAACCAGTACATCATTCAATATGACATGTGCCAACACTTAGAAAATGCTCGAAAAGGCCCTTTAAATTGATAAATCGTATATTTTTAATGTCTCTCAGGGTGTACGTAACTCTTTAGCTTCTCACTGGAACCAAAACTGTTGGTTTCAAATAAAGTGCGTTCAAATTTATTTCACCAGTGCAAAACTGTTAAATAGCTGTCCATGGCTGCAGCATGCTTTCATTTTTCTCCAACCTTGACGATCGATTTTCATAAATTATCGTCAATAATTACAACAAACTGGCAAAAGTGTCCGTCTTGAATATTGCTCATTTGTGTACATTCATATAATGTAAAATTATTTCATACTTCAATAACATTCTCAAATGGGCCGAATGATGGCGTTAAACTTAACCTACACGTGGGTCAAAGCCCTGGGCCTTAGAGCCCTGTTTACGACTAGTAATAAAAAAAAGTATACTTTTTAAAAAATGAGCGTTATATAAAATGTTTTATGACAACATTTCAAGGCAACTATGCTACCATTCTCACCACAAGCTTGTTATCATCTATGAATCTGTGCTTAATTAAGAATGAAAGTATGTTGGTTAGTTTGCGCAATTCTAGTCCCCTTTCAGTCTGATCTACATAGATCACTGTGGCGGAGCGTCAAGTGCAGTCGTTACTTACACCAGATAATTCACATTTTTGCCATTCTATTGCATAAAGAATGCCTGGTGTTCTTGATTTCTTGGCCTGAACGTCCTCTAGATCCTCACGCATGAGACCCTGGTAGTAGAGTGTTCGTCCCATCGAATCTGGCATTCTTTCCTGAAAAGCCTTTAAGGGATTTTGCAATATCTTTTCTAGGATTTTATATTGAAAATGCGACAGTTGCTTCAAATTTGCTTAATAAACCATAACGTTAGTTTTAATGTCTAATTTATTAGCAAGTTACCTTGTTTTGGTCATGATTCGAACCCATTTATAAAAACTTCATTCTCTAAAACCTTTTGCACTTTCATATTTTTTGTTACAGATTTCCAAGTAGGTGTACAGATCAGAAGAAAACACGTTCTCGACTCGATAGGTTCATTGTTCCCACAAGTCGAGGCCAGTCATTTGTGCAGAAAAAAATGTCATAATTCGTTCTTTGCCGATGACCAGCAATAATAGACCGATTTTTGGATAATACTTTCACGTGACTCATAACCAAATGAGGGATGCTAAACATTTTATGTAATAGCGCATTACACACCAAGGTTGTGAAGGGTGTCACATGACCCCAACGTCAAGTTTAAATCTAGAAGTGCGCAGAATCGAGGCATCAGAAAAATGAGGGTCAAAATAAACGTTTCACAACTGCGGTGTGTACAGGGTGTTCCCGTTCTTCAGAAAGAAGCTTGCAAAGTAAGACCACTTTGTAGGTAAATGTTATTTGAAAAACGCAGGCGGTTCAATTGGCAGAATTGCACTTGCTGAATCTAACCAAAAGCGTTCAAGCCAGTGTGGTATTTGTTTAAAACGTCATCATTGAACCGTTTGTTACGTCATCAGTTGACGTTTCTAGAACCGGTAATTCCCCTGCCCTGCGAGGTTATTCTTGGTCATATTTCCTGTCCTCATTAGGCCTCCTGCAGTCCACGGAAAACAGGAAGGACAGCTCTTTTCCACCGGTGGAATGATTATGTAACGAAACATTTTTTTATCCACGAATTTCCGACAAGGAAGTTTGAGGGTGGACTCTGTCCAGCTCCTTATAGAATGAATTTCTTTATTTTTTTGTTTGAGTAAATTGGGGAAAGCGTCGAACTTTTATCTGGAAGGTTGCGGTGTTCTTGTAGAGTTCCTGCTTAGGTGCGGGTGGACATTGTAAAACATTGTGAATATGGAAATTTGCCACATAAAAACAGAGACCCTTGTCCTAATTTCGACTGTCAAATTCACCGTTCGTTTATAACCGGACATATTCAAGCGGAATCTCCGATTAATAACATACGCAATTCAAGGTCACCCACAAGACAGCCAAAGATTTCACCGCGGTTATAACCAATAGATCACTAGGAATCGCTTCTTGCCTTGTATGAATGGGGTACCAAACTCACAAAAGTCGACTTACAGAATCAAAGGTTGTCTCTGTGCAAGCTACTGTACTTGACATATGTAAATCTTCGCAAAGGGGAAGCTGAAACCTTGCTCAACTTGGGCGGTGGACACTTGGATTCTCAGAGAATTCTGTTGAGAAAATTGAATTACATCGTACGCTAAATTCTTGTAATACGTTCGTAAAGATTTTCGCACAAGAGCAATAATTAGTATACGATTGAGAGACATTGGGCCTACCGCCTTAATGGACCGAAAATGTGATGAGACTCAGAGAGCTCAATGCTGTCGTTACTGTCCATTGCATTTTTTGGGAACGTCATCATACTACATTGCGCGTTCTATGACCGCATGCAAAGATTCATTGACTCGACTATATGTAGTAGTATTTGCGATTTTACAAGGACCAAAATAATAATACTTCCAGGAGTGACAATTTCCACATTTTCTTGAGGAAGCGCATTTGCAAGAGCTTTCACATTTGTTGGCGAAGTTTTACTGGCCAAAATCGTCACCTTATAATATTTCACTATCACGCTAGTCTGATTAAACAAATATTTGCAACAATAAATTCACCGTTTAATTCTTTACGGCCACTCGAAAATATTGGCACAAATATTTGCACTTATCTAGTGTAATTATACGTCTAGTGACATCGATGCTACAAGTGAAAACATTAAAATTGAAATATGACCGCTAATATTGTCACGTTTACTGCCAATAAGCATCGCAAACATAGAAATTATGCTTGCAAATAGGCATATAATAGAACCCAATTGGTTTTTTCTTCGCTTAAACTTTTAGAATGGTTATCGGCGAATAAATTAAAAAGTGCCTTGTTTAGTGACGCTAATGGGATGAATTTTTGTCCTCTGGAGCGCAATTATATGGTGCATTTTGGCAATGGAGTGGAAGAAAAAATATATACAAAAATTGTATAAAGAAGCATTGCGCATGCTTTACAATTTTAAAATAATATACAGGGTGTTTCAAAAACGAATTTAGGATTCTGCACAATTTTTTTTTCAATTATTTTTTCAACCTTCAAAATTTTTAAAAAAATGCAAATTCTTCCTTTTTTGGGTCGCCCGAGCAATAATAATGTTTCCTTCGCTTTCTAAAAAACGTACTGATTTAATCTTATGAGTCTTTTTGCAGCCCTTTTTTGAGTTACCTTCCAGTAATATTGGAGATTATGTTATACCCTGAGTTGCTTTTAAATTGATTTGCAATAATACCTTAATACGGAGAGAAATAAACTTACTCAGACATTCCGTTTTGGTTATTCTTTCCAGAAGCCATCTTCAAAGTTTTTCACCAGCAATAATTCGCGCAAAATTTCGAAAAATTGCTCTCAATGAACAGTACACAATTTAAGTTTCTATTGCATTAAAATCATCCTCGCGGTACCGGTAATCTATGAACTAACTCACATTACCGTCGATCGGGTTTCCATTAAAAACAACAACAAATTGTTTAATTTTTCAACGGTACCACTCTCAAACCCCGGCGTTTCTTCCAACGACTGAATTGCCATTTTCAATTGAGCAGTATTTTGTTACCTGTGGCCACGTGACCTTCAAGCGGGTACGCTTTTTGACGGTTCCGTAGCCTTTATTTATTGTTATTTACTTTTGCCATGCCTTGGGAAAACTATAGCACACTCTACGTCAGTACTTAGGGGGTACCACCGTACCTCGCTGAGAGAGCGAAACTGACTGCGGTGGAATACATCTTGGTGGTTTAGAAGCTGTCCAGGGAGGATTTTGATGAATTTGAAGAGACGGTGAATGAATGAGAGACATGAGTTTAGTTCTTTCAGTTTATCTGGATTAAGTTTTATTGGATGATATTGAAGTGTCTGGTGGAGTTAGATAGTAATTAATATATTGCATCAAGAGGCGAGACAGCTACCTACATATTTGGACATCTACCGTTGTCTGGAGGATTTTCGTGAAGCAGATCAATTAAATTGGTGGCAATTTTCATTTGTTGCTTTAGGAAGGTGTGGAGCAATCTCCATCATTTGCTAACTCAAAGATAATTAGCCATATATGCGCACAAAAAAAAGTAGTTTCCAAGATTTTCAAAAAATATTTCGTCTGGATAAAGTTTTATTGAGTGGCGACATGTTTGATGGATTTAAAGGGTAATTTATTGCACCAATTGGCGGGACAGCTACGCATGGTGTACCTGTTGTCTCTAATTACAAAGCAGATTAGCGAAATTAATGCAGAAGGTCTTATTTGGCTGGAAGTTTAAAGTCAATTCAAATCTATGTCGTATTATCTATTTATTTATTTATTTTTGGGAGGTAGAAACATGATAATCTGAGCTAAGTAACCTCCAAAAACACGAAGGCAAAAGGGGGCAAACAACCATTTCTGCCCAAGTCTATATGCTGAACAAAGACATAAAATATCGATTTAATTGTATTTAGTTTTAGAAGGTAAATAGATTTTAATTATGATATTTGGCACATACATAGAAAGGACAGTTTGCAGTGAAATTTAGTGTTGTCTGAGATAAGGCTGTTTGTCGCGATAGTGCTTGGGTTTAGAGAAATGTATATATGAGATACCTGCTAGTTTTAGTTGGCAAGCATAATCAAAAATCTATGACAAAATTTCCCTACACATTCAGAGTGTTAATTATGTACATATTTAGATAAGTTCTCAGAAAATTTCTTAGAATTCGTATTAACAGTTAATACTTTTATAGGCTGGCAAACTCTTCGTTACTGAGATATAAAGCGCAAAATTCTCTTGTTACTTTTCTAGAGAATTCTTCAGATTTTGAGATTTTTAAATAAAATTCGGAAGATCGATTACTTTTTAGGATCCACAGAGATCTCTTGAGCATAAAAAAACTAAGGGTTGTGAACTGGCTGCTTAAAGGCGGATGTAATTTTTCTTTTTCTCTTCATAGCTCCTACACTTTTTAGCGGTATTAAGTTGGGATTTCTCAACTCATTTGAGTTCACATAGATACAGTTCACATAGATACACTTTTCAATTGTTTGCTTGAATATACAGGGTGTTACTTTAGTGAAAGTTCCCATTTTTCCATACCAAACTTTTTTCCTGGTATATATTGATACGAAGAATAGAGATTGGCATGAAAAAGGGGGGCCTGGGGCCAGAATAAAACTTGAGAAATATCGATTTCGGAAAACAAAATCAAGAAGTACGTAGGCTCCGAAGCCGAAGAACCAGTGGTTGGGGGATTCCCCCTTCTTACCTAATTGAAGTTATAGAAGGTAACAAGACAACACACAAACGCTCGAAGAAGAAATATTTTACTTAAGATGTACAAAAATCGCTTTACCGCACTCAATTGCTCGCCGGACAACACGAAGCGGTATTGGAGCTGCAATCAATGTGCGGTCACTTTCGGCACTTCTTAGGTAAACAATTACTCAATAGAAAACTTTTTAGATTCTAATACTGATATTGGGCCAACGATCTAGGAGGCCTGGATGCAACAAACATTTGCCGGCCTTTCACGAAAATGGCCCTATTATGACGTCATTTTGTTGTCAGAGGTGCGTTATGTGCCGGCGCAATGAACTGTCCACCGATTTGCAGAATGACGTCCACATATTTTTGTATCAATTTATAATTAAAATCTACAAATCAGAAAAGAATACGAGCCCAGTTCGATTATTTAACTTAATTAATTAACCGAACTCACACTGATCAATCAAGTTGGAAAATTTAGCAATTTGCATAAATATGCTGACATGAATACCCTTACCGCATAAAGTCAATAAACAGCTATTTAAATTCGAGTTATAAATGTTAATTAAAGGCATACCTCTGGGTTTTCTTCCTTTCTAGCTCCAATTTAAAACGCAGCGCGTGCCCCTTGACATTAAAGTAGTGCATTACTATACAAGTTTCATCAAGCAGTTCATTTACGCACCATTCCAACTTCGCTAAACGATCCTCTTGAACTGTGTAATAAATACTATTTGTCCTATTGAGCTATACATTTATATTAACAATAAATAAATTAGAATATCAATTAATTTTCTCGCACCTGATTTACACCGGCAGGCGCCACTTAATACATATAAACTTCAAATTTGACAAACTGTCGAGTTTATTGATGAGGAGAATATTAATGTTACAACATTCCTTACAATATTGTTCATTTCTGCGGCTTTTAACGTGGAAATGTGTAATGTTTACTTCGACAGTACGGAAAATCAAAGAGTCCTGACAGTGCAGTAAGGGTCGTACTTTGATTGCGGAATAGAAAATAATTATTCACCTAACAAGTGCGGAAAGTGATAGTTTACCGCACGTGTTAGGTGCAATATTTTTTTCACTCGCGTATGTGGGTCAACTTTGCTATTACTGATCCGCTTTGCTAATTGAATACGTAATGCAGATAACTCCTTCCATTACGTGACTAGTTGCAAAATGAAACAATCCGTTTAGTCACCGGTTTTTGTTACTATTACTCGACTGCTAATCGTTCGAAAATTACCCCAATTTAGATATTTTAAAAAACCTACAAACCTGTTTTTCAATTGAACGAAATTTCGTCATAGTCATGGTTGTTATTAGACTTAAAACATATTCAACCAACGCTCTGACGGACAATCATCATTGTAATCGATTACATAAAAAAACAGACTGCAGACACGTAAACGTGGTTAATTGGGGGAATCGCAGTTACGTTGGCTGAAAATGGTAATCGAAGCTTTGTCACCAAACAAGGAAAACTAACGGTAAAACTAATCTTAATTAGGCATTTTGAAAAGTCCTTCATTCCTCTAATATTTGTCGTGGAATGTAATGGAACAACACTATCAGCTGAAGGGAAGGATGAATGTAATAACTTTATTTATGCTACTTGGAGAGTGACATTGCTATTGTTTAACGGGCTACTGGGTTCGATGAGTTGACCTTCACATGTTCGGAAGGTGAAGGGTAACACCTTTCTGCAACTGACGACTTTTTTCACCTGTTCGAATTATAGATTGTGCATTCTGTTTCGCCGTTTCTGTCGATGGGAAATGCTTTTTATCTAATTAGTAATTTAATTTGATTGAGAAAATCAGTCGGTGTCAAGGCCTAGGTGTTATGAACCGAAATGGACGTGGCAACATGGCCTTCCCTATCGACTGTTTTTTGTTTATGCTTTTGCTTACATCTACGTTTAAGTTTAACCGTCAGGGCAAACACCCGTTTTTAGGCACTTTGCAGCATTCGTCTTGAAAGGGACCTGTCGCTGGCTTTGTCTCGTCATTGCTCGATTTTCTCAATATTGCTTTAATAGGTGTGTTATTATTTGACACCAAAAAGCCGTAGCAATACTTAAAAAGGTTATTTTTGCAGGAAACAGTGTCTCTGAGTCTGCGCAGTCAGGGTGGTCGAAAGGTAATTAACCACTCCATAGTTTATTTGACGGCAACTTTTTCCGTTTCCGAACCCCTATAGCGTTTTCGAAATACAACACCTTTGGTGATTCGAGTCGCAATCAAACCATTTTTGACCTATGAGGAAACTCACTTTTGGCCCTTCAAGAAGGATTATGCACTTTTCTAGTGGCTCCTAACCGGAACCCCAACAGTAACAAAAACTTGTGTTAATTATACAGGGTGTTGTTTAAGTACGTAACCATACTTCGAGGGGTGATTCTTTGAGTGATTCGAAGACGAAAATTTTAAATAAACATAGGTCCGGTAATGCTTCGCTTTCAAGATACAGGGGTGTCAAGCTTTTTTTTTAAATCGTTGCATATTAAAAAAAAACTCCTAAATAACAAGAATGCGTAAATTAATATGAGGCTGAAATTTGGTGACACTTTTTAATATAACACAAAGGAATCTTAGAAGATAGGAATTGTTTGTCTCCTTTTGCTAGTGGCGTGCACAGATGTAACGCCGGAAATTTAAGAAAAATCCAATAAAAAAAACCTTTTATTAAAATTGCACTTAAAAAATGGTAAGTATTTTTTTAGCAAAAAAGCTTTTAACAATAAGTAACACGAAATTTACAATAGTTGCTGAAAATGTCCTCCTTCAACTTCAATGCAAGCATTAGCTCATGTTAACATCGATTGGCGAACACGTTGAAATATTTCTGGCCTATATATTATCTAATTATATGAATCCCGTATCTATTGGATCAAATCTCCAATGTTCTCAGTTCTATAAACGAAGAACTTTATATGCCTTCAAAGAAAAAAATCTAATCGATTTAAATCCGGTAACCTGGGTGACCATGGCTGTGCTTAATGCGAAAAAGTATAAAAGTTTAAAAAAAGTCTGTGGCGCATAAATAGCACTGCCAAATTTGAACAAATTCGACTAAAGAATTATCAAGATTTTTACAGAAAAACGATAAAAAAGTTTGACGCCCTGTATTTGAAAATGAAGCATTATCGGACCTACGTTTATATAAACTTTTCGTCTTACAGTCAGTCAAAGAATCACCTCTTGAAATTTGACCACGTACTTAAATAATCCTCCATATGTATGCAGGCTTTCATGAAGGGTGGTCAAGTGTGTTTATGTTGATTAGTTTTAATGTAAACATGTACACTCGAAGCGACTACGATGAATTGCATCTGGTGGGTGTTCCAGAAATTTACGTTTGTCTTATTTACAAAAACTATCTAACATAATATACGTTAATTAATTGCGTTTAATTATAATTAATTACGTTTAAAAGAGTTTAAGTTTGAAAGGTAGTTGTGACATGATAAAAAGGCCCCAAAATTGAATAACTGAACTTGCCCAAGTCTCATTTTAGTTGCGAAACGGTGCAATAAAGCTCTTCGCTGATAATTTATTTAATTCTTTTGTGACCTAACATGTCTTGTTCCTTGTTCTCTAATTTAAATCACAAACGAATTTCCTGTTCAGAAATATTTGTTTGGAATTGCCTTGAATGAACAGACGAATGGTCATTTACGTGTTGTCCTTACTGCACCCGCGTCATATATTTTATTGATATATCGGAATCAGGTGATCATCCATGTCCACATCATTATGAGACATAAATAACAGATTCCATCGGTCACATGCCCAAATTTATATGTTTAACTTCCTTTTCTGTAAAAATGGCCAACCTCATCTATGCTATTTCGTGATAAGTTCTCTCGGTACTATTGTACTATTATTTGTGTACAATTCAATTATTAGCTTTTGGAATACGAATCATTCTTAGTAGACCGGCTATGCTGTGTTTCACATGATTTACTTTGGGAATCCATGTTATTCGCAGACGTGTTTAGCTTACTCATAAAAGGTTACAATATAAAATTATCCAAGGCGGGAGAAAATGCCTGCCAGTTAACATTTTGATGGTTTTAGAGACCTCAAGCTTCAAATAAATTTTGTAACTTTAGTGACAATGCAGGCCCTAAAAATACTCTTTTAATATCCCATTAATTGTGCAACAAACCAAGCATGAAATGCTACGTCTATCACCGTAACAGCCGTAAAACATGCAGCGAATAGCGATTTATCTGAAGCAATCAAAGGTTATGCGTTTCCTTGGATGCGAACAAGATTATCTCCATTGTTAAGGTTAAGGTTAAAATAAGAGCAATAATACTTATAGTGGTAAATAATTGCGGTTTTTGTGTTGTTTGCAGCGAAGTATAAAATACTTGAGGTACACATGTTTCTGAATTTGCCATGCAAGATATCAATTATAGCTCTATTGTTTAATATAACCATAATAGCGGTTAAAATTTTTACGTAAAGGTGTGCGCATAAAGCTTATCGATTGATAGATATTTATAAGTCCTATGAGAAAATATAATAAAAATTGATCCGTTAACTTGTGTCCCTTGAATCGATACAAGTTCCTCGTCCGACTATCTCCATCTATAAAAATAACAGAAACAATGAACTTTTATGAGAAATTAAGGCTTGACACTGTTAATAAATTAAAATGTCAAAAATGTCACTAAATTATAAGCTACGCAGTTTAGCAAAAATATGCAGTTAAAGATATAATAATCGATAATTGAGGGAACAAGGAAAGTAGCTGGATATGCTCTAGAAACCTATAAAAATATTAAGATACATCCGGACTCTGTAGCACAACACGTTAACAAAACATGAAAATAATACATAATTGTTACATATAACAAAATTGTGTAACATTTTTCAAATTATACTATAACATGCTTTGTTACCCGACAAAGACCGATAGATCAAAGAGAGTTGTCAAATTTTGTTAAATTACCAGAGTTGGCTTGTCCGTACTTTATAGATGTTACAAAACTTAATTATTTTCCAATTGAATGTTTATGAAAGGTGTATTATTGTTATATATTTTTTAATGCAGCATGGAGTTTGCTTCAAAACTGAGACTGCGGTAGAAGAAAATAAATGAATGTAGAGGGTGACCATTAAAGCTAAATTGAAGTAGGCGTTGAAATGTCAGAAGCACGTATTGAATAAACTCATCGGTTGACGTGTTGTCGGCAGATGTTTGGTGATAAATGCCAAATCACTGAATCAACGCCGTACGTTTACGGTTCACCGCTCACTCCGTGGTAGTTTCAAGTGATCACTCATTATGTTCGGCTATAATACAATAAAGATCTATAATGTCGAGAACGAGGTTTAATACGATTTGATATATCCAATAGATACTGGTTTTGGTGCATAAAAAATGAATCGTTTTTTCACTAATTTGAGAAGTGCTTCTGGTCTAATAGCGTTATTAATATTTATAATATGGAAATTAGCATTCGAATAGTTCGATAATAAAATATACAAATGAATATTCTATCGAGTAAGATATCTTTTACATTTCTTTATTTTACGTCAAGGATTTGAAATTACCAAGCTGTTGTGGCAGTCTATTATGTCAGAGAAAGCATTTCATCACGATACCCAATTTTTATTTTACACGTTTTTCTCGCATAGGTTTCCTTATTTAATATCCACCCCCGTAGTTTTTATGATATTTTTTGAGAGACACCTGGACCTAATCTTCGGCCACTTTAGGAAAAAGTTGTCTCCTTCATGTTCCCTCCTAGGCAGCGTCAATTACGTGTGTTTACTCAATTAAACGAGAGTGGATTTGCATTGTAAAATGGCACCAAATCCACGTTTGACCCAACTCTTTTTTAAATCGAATTTATTTAGATGTATTCGAAGGAATAAATAGCGTGACGGCGCCATTAAACAATGGTCTCGAAATTGCAACAATTGCGTCTATTAATTGTATCACACACATTTCCGATTGACAACTATAAAATTAGTGAATCAGTTACGCGTTTTGAAGGTCAATAATATATAAGAAATATACAAAAAGAGGTTAACAATTACTTTATGAGGTAAGAAGGACTGCGAAGGTCGAGGATCTTTCTGGTGTTTGATTTAAGGATCAACCATTGCGTAAGATTTTTATTTTTTTTCGAAATGCTCGAAAGATTTAGGTAATCGCTTTATAACGATGATGGGATTACACATTTTCGACTCAGAGCGCCAATTCAAATACTGAGATTATAAATATACATATGTTAGAGAAATTAAATATTTTACCAATAGTATTTGAAGTCAATCTTATTTTTCTGATTAACACAGTGAGTCGACGGCCCAATTTGTAACCTGATATTAATGATATTAATATAAACAGAGCGTGTTTCAAGGGAGAAGAAGGTAAGACAGTCAAAAAAGTGATTTTGTGTAGGCCTCTTGGTTCCATATAATTTTTTCCGTTTTTTTTTTTTTTTGGAAAGGTGAAGAAAGAGTGCAGTTTGCGGGATAAAGTGTCTCATTTTTAATCTACTTCCTAACACATATGTGGTAAATGTGAGTTGTGGCCGATCTAGGCAGAGTCAAATAGCAGAAAATTGCGATCTAACTAACAGTAATCAATAGACTTCTCGGTCTTCACATATCAGCCGTGAATTGTTAATAAATTGTGCCTGTTTTCTTACAATAATGATTATGAGCAGCGTGACAGTGTCTTAAGACGTAGGCACGTTGAGGAGTGGGGAGAAACAATACCCGAACGGATTTTCCTAAAGTCCGTGACACCTATCTAGTCCCTAATTCGTAATAATTTACTGTTAAATAGATATTTCAAATGTTTTTACATCCTGCAAGTTCATAGTATACTTTCGGAAGAACATTGCAATTACCTTATTCAGTATTTTTACTAGAAAGTGAATGTAGGACAAAATAATGACTAATTACAATCAAGCCGTATGAAATTCAAGGGGAGAGTGGGAATCTCCCCAACCGCACTGCTCACTACTCATTCGGAACAAACCCAGGTATTTGAATTTGGTACCGAGAAACTAATTAATCGACTCGCCCAGGTGGATTTGTGGTCAGAAAAACCATCGCAGCTAATGAATATTTAATTTTTTGAAAGGGATTATTCTTCAGGAAATTGAGTTGCATCAGCTGGATTTATCATTACGACTGGAACGATAAACTGTGATAAAAAAGTGATCATAATTGGAAACGGCTATTTAAAAGGTAACAATTATAAAGATGTAACGTAATAATTGATCATAGTTAATAACTTAACATGCATGCAAATTAAATTAATCAAGTAATTTTTTAATGCAATAACATCAGAATTCCTATTTATTGGCCATAGAGGGATGCCAAATTCTTCTTTTTTTTTTCGTCGATTCATACAAAAGTTATTTAAAAAATTCCGGCATAGTGGTGAGCATGCAGTGTAAAAATTTACAAAGTGCCTCCAAGAAAAGTGGTATTCCTAAACTATGTATGCAAGCGCATTCTTTACCTATCTTAAACATTTTTTAAATTATAGCGTATACAGTTTTATCGTTTTGATAGTATAAATGCGCGATCGAAATGTATTTGAGATAGAGATACTGATTTTCTCTTTCGTAGCAGTGCGCCGAAAGCTCATTAACGAGGAACACCCTGGTTTTACCAGTAGCTGCCTAGCATTATGTTATTGAGAACGATAATGTCTTAAACATGTGAAATAAGTTTCAAAACCTTATTAAGCACATAATAATTTATTATACAATGTGAACTAATTGCAATGCATTTACATTTTTAAATCAGATTTATGTGAGTCCTGAAGCACAATTTTAGTGCGCAAAAAGCACTTAGTAGCCATACATGTTGAGCGCTTTTTTTAAAAAGTTTTCAGATTTTTTCCAACTGATTATTGCAGTTAATTGTTCGACTTATATTGAAATAATTGCGGAAAACTATTATCGAAATTAAAAACATGCTTTTTTGGTTTCTATTTACTCTACGTATGCGGCTGCAATGTAGAACAAACCTCGTTGTAGCCATCGTTCAACTTTTCGGATTCGATTTATGGAATCTAAGGGACGGAGAGTCGATTTCCTTACATTAAATACGTCATAATTTCTCCAACTTATTTGATATCATATTAAGGCAAAGTTTGGCAAATTGGAAATTAAAATGTTCACAAATCCATGTGGAATTTAAAAAATTACTATGGTCACCGATCATAAAGAAATTCTAATACGAAATGTTCACCTGCACTTAGTTGAGAATAACAATAATTTATTGTTCAATAAATTAGAAGTACTTAGGTAGGTACGTGCTAACCACATTGGATGCCATTCGACTCTTATCTTTCAATACCCTACGTAGGTTACCTAATTATAAGTACACAGGTTAATAATCCTTTACTATTTATTAAGATTAATTTCTTCAAATAGAAATGGGACAGAGGTATTAAGAGAGAATACCTATCGAACACTGTACTACGCAAAGCTTGTTTGATCGGTGTTGAGTCCAACTTCAGTTTCTGACGTCAGATTAAGTAGCGCATGTCTTAAATTGATGACGTAAACTCGAGTTACTCAAATAGTTTACGTCACCAATGTCAAATCAAGGAAGAATTTGAAATGAAAGGAATATTTAGTTCGTTTTTAATACAGTTTATATAATAGCAAGTGTAATATTTTACATTAAACCTATAATAATGCCTGGCATCGACAATATTAACTTTGAATATCACAGGCTGTTTTATTTAGATACCGATAAAATACCAAATAATATTGTGTCATTATTACTTGGTACGTGGGTTATTACACCCAAAAATATATGTATAAAGGTATAGGTAGCTACCTACGTAGTACCCATAACATTTCAATGGCATATTGGTTCATGACCCAAAATTATCTGCATTTACGCAAAATTATAGCCAGAAACATATATGATGTTGCTGCTCTTCGAGCACTTGAATCATATATTAACTCTGGTAGATCTTTAGAGAAACCTTCCTTATGCGACTACTCTATTCTCCTTCTTGAGCATATAATAACATCTCTTCTTATATACAGCTACAGGAACCTTTACTTTAGTAGACTAGGACTACACTTCCATAATTTGCATTTGCTTCTTAATACATGACCTATTCTTCAATAGCCGGTCCACCTCCTCATGGTCGTAAAACACCACAAAGTCTTTAGGACTTAAACCTTCGAATACAGAACTGACTGAAGGTTTCAGGTTGTAGAACATCAACGGTTGGTCTCGTGAGGCAAAGTCTGAGGTTAAACTTTCTACAAATTAAGAAGATTATTTTGTATCTTTAAAAAAACACTGAATATTAACCAATGACTGTTGCCGCTGTATAATCGGCTCCATAAATGTGGGAACAGTCGATAACGACGGGAATTCCTTGTCTAATTGAATGCTTGGTAACTAAGTTTCGCACATAATCAGTTGACGGGAAGATGAGGCATCTATCTGGGGTTAGAAGGAGGTATTCGGTACCCTCCCGTGACTGGAAAAAGCATAATCATATAAAAATATTTTGAAAAGATAAAATTAACTCTATAGTATGTCTTACGAATATAAAACATCCATTTAAACAAATGCACGTGATCTGTTCAAGACAAAAGCATTGAACAGGACCGTAATCAGCCCACTATTATACTGAAAGAGTTTTTTTAAACAAGTTCTGAGGATAATTGGCACTAGAATTTAACCATATCTAGTGTATTTAAAAAATTATGACGTCCTGTATATTAACCAGTTAAAAAGTTTAATTTATATTCGATTATGCGCTCAATAAATAATTTCCATTCAAACTAAAACAAGTTCAACCCTATGAAACGCCCTCGCCCTTGTGGCACGTCGATGGTTCAGACGACACGACTGACCAGTCAGCGGCGACCAAGCTGGCGATCACATGTTTGGTTTGTTTACCTGGGTTTTTTTATTCGTGAGATATTTCATAGAAGGGAAATATCGCCTAGTTGATACAGCTCCAAATCACAGTGCAAAAATCTCCTCAACTTAATGGGACACCTTACGGCAATAACTACACTCACCATCATCTTTTCAACACTGATCTTAGGCCGTGCTGCATGATACAAGATGTATATCAGATTGATGCCAATTCCAACGAGGATCCCTTGTTCCAGTGGCAATATCAGACACGATATGAACGTAACAATCGCCAAGAAAAAATCACTTTCTGGAAAATTTAGGAAACTATGACTGCATTGAAAAAATAAATAAATAAATATGCTCTCACTCTTTGATCTCCACATGGGTTTGACGACTTTTACCTCGACCATAAAGACTACAGCAGCTATAATGACCGCTGCTAGAGTAGCTTTGGGGATGTAGTAGAAGTAGGGAGTGAAGAATAGCAGAGCACAGATCACCAGGACTCCTGTATACAAACCACCAAGAGGTGTTTTCACTCCACTCGCATTGTTGACAGCACTCCTGGACAAAGAACCCGTTACAGGGAAACTTTGAACAAAGGCATTTGCCACGTTAGAGGTTCCGATGGCGATTAATTCTTGAGTGGCGTCAATTGGTTTACCATTAGCTAAAACGTTGAAACAAGAATTTCAGTTGGGGATCGACTTTGATAGTGATTTGCGTGTTAATATTGGATCTAGATTTCTAAGCAGCTCGAGGGAATAATTAAAATCTAATAAACCCAGAAAGTGATTTCTGCTATCTTGAATGACACAGTAAAGAATGCTAAGACGTATAATACATATAATGAATAATTAATTTGATTAAAAAGTTCTAATTCCTGATTTAGTTAACGTGTTTCGCAATAAAACAATAGATTTTGTTAGAACGAGTCACGTGAAACCTTCTTGCTGCAATAACAATTGCTATTGCATTAGGGTTTTTTATTATACCCGGTGACTCAACTCGAATGTAAATAGTCAGATCTCAGTTATCATATACATATATAGTGATTTGAAATTTGGGACTTTGATATGACATCATTGAACTAAGATTTTCCAAATGTCATACGTCATATGTCATGTTACTCTTGGCTGCAATTAGCATCAACACATACCTGTCTAACGACCATCACCATTATCCTTTAGATAAGTCAATTACCCATAAATCCGCATTTTATAGTATAAATTTCACTTGTTTTGGAGACATCCAAAAGGAGGATTAGAATAATGTTACTTCTATTACTTCTTTGAGTGTCTTCAAAAACGCAACATAAGCGGCCAAGAATTTTACTTACAAAAGGCCTTGCAAATAGATATATTTTCCAATATTCCTACTAAAGGCAGAACGATGAGGCCGCTGCCCAAATCTGAGATCATTTGAGTGAAGGAAACTGCCATGGTGGTACCATTAGTCTCTAAGGTGTAACCAAATGGAGGCAGTTTAAAATCTGGGAGCCCTTGCGGTATGGATCCGATAACTTTAAAAGGAGGTTCTCCTGCAAATTAAATTTGAGTATTCATGGAGAAATATAGATGCTCTGTTTACTACCAAATTACACAGAAACACCGTTTACACATTATCTTAAAGTCTGAAAAACCTTAATTGATTCAATTCATTCGAATCGCGAATATTTAACCATTTCTAGTAATAATTAAGTAGCGGGGTAATTTTAATCGAAATACCCGATATTTGCTTGTCATAATTGAATCTGATTCTTTATTCGCATTTAATTTGCCTCTACTTAACTAAGTGATACCTGATTCTAATTAAGTCCAATGGATAATTTACGGAGTAATTAAATTGCCCCCTATAAGTAAATGTTACACGACGGGAAATTATTAACCACATGATCATTTTAGCGTAGGACTTTTTCCGATACATGTCCCAATACAGGGTGCGTCATATATATGAAATAATGACAATCAGTTTTTAAATAATTTTTCTGTGAAAAAATATTTCAAGTAAAAGTCACTTTTTGATAACCTTGAAATTTTTTTTACCGCATAACGTTCCAAGGAAGTCCAACTTCAGTTTTTCAGACATCACTCTCTATTTCCGAATCGTTTTATGAAAACTATGTTTTATATATCTATAATCTATACGCATGCAGACAAATCAAATTTTGTTGAAATTAGACAAGAAAAATTTCAAGGAAAAAATTATTTTCCTTATTTTATTCAAAAAAATTAAATTCGATGGCAAAAGCAAAATAACAATTTACAGCATGCAAGAATTAAGTGTTATTTAATGTTTAAAGCATTTGCTCAAAATATATTCCGCTGTTATCCAAACACAGCGCTATTCTTTGCATAAATGATCTAACCTGAACATATATACTTTGCCTGATTGATTGCATTACATCGACGACACGAGCCCTCAAGTCACCTGCGTTATTTGACCGATTTTTATAAACTTGATTTCTTAAATGACCCTTAAAGAAAAAGTCGCAGGAATTTAAATCAGGTGACCGGGCTGGCCACTCTACTTCACGAGGCAAAAGATTCGTACTGCTTTTTTTTTTAAATTAAACTTTGGAATTTCTGGAATGCTATTTCCTTGACCTTTAAAAAATACACAGCATGTTTTTATTATTTTGCTTTCCTGATCAATTTTTTTTTTAATACAATAAGGAAAATAATTTTTTCCTCTAAATTTTTCTTATCTAACTCAAATAAAATTTGATATGTCTGTATCAGCAAATAAGTTAGATTCCATAAAACAATCTGGAAATAGAGAGTGACATTTGAAAAACTAAAGTTGGATTTCGCTGAATTGTTATGAGGTAAGAAAAAAGTTCAAGGTTATCAAAAAGTGATAACACATTAGTCTTGTCGTTTTTAATTGAAACAATTTTTGATGGAAAAATTGTTAAAACAATTATTGCCATTATTCCATATATAATTATTCCGTATATGACGGACCCTATATATACTTACCATGCTGGCAAAAGAAAAACCCAGTGACACCAGATACGATCACCAATATTGCGTTCCTTGAAGTGCCAAAAATCCAGAGTGATTTGTTGATGATTTTTTCAGTCTTGGTCGGAGATTCTGTTCGGCCAATGTTAATTTGCGTTATCATCTAACAAACACAAGAATTATACCAGACATGAATAAAATAAAACCGAAGGAAATTAGCATTTAATAAGCTAATGGCACTTTAATTTATTAGGAATACTATGAATTCATTTGCATGTTTTAAAATTGTTCTTTTCTCACCCTCATCAAGAGCAAGATAACGATGCAGGAAAACCCAAGAAAAGTGTCCCACAGTCTGGTGTTCAATATGTCATGGAATATACTCTTCCAAGTTTCCACAAAGGTGTTCCCGGAAGCGCTAATACCAAGCAAATCCTTTACTTGTGAGGTCACAATGATCAAGGCAGCAGCAGATGTAAACCCGGAAGACACCGGACCAGACACGAAATCAATAAGAAATCCTACAATTAATATTAAAAATTAATCCAGCAATAACTCCCAAGTGCCAAGTCGCACCTAATCCAAACAGCCCCATAAGTATTTGAACAATACCGCTGATAAAGCACAACAGAATGGCGTGTTCTGGTCCTTTTCCACTGAGTGCTTGGAAGGTCAATAAAGCCTGCACTGCCGTGGGCCCCACAGGAACATCTTTACAGCTCCCAAGAAATATATAGACTAGACAACCTAGGAAGGAGCCATAAAGCCCATATTCAGGAGGTAGGCCTGCTACGTTTGCGTATGCCAAAGCTTGAGGGATTACTGTTAGGCCTACAGTGACGCCTGCCAGAAGATCTCCTATAATTAGAGAGAAGAGATATGAATATTAGTAACTTTTTCCGGATCCTGTAGCATTGGACTTTGTGGACTTATGAATCGAACTTGGAATTTGCAGCATTACCGATTGCAGCTTCTCCGTTATAAATGGGAAGCCATCTCAGTATTGGTATCCTCTTAAATAACGTTTTCTTTGTACATATTCCAGCCAGCTTCCTTTTGGTTATGTGGAAGGCATCTTTCACTCTGTGTGAGTAAGACGCGTGGGATTGAGAAGAATCTTCTATCACTGAAAAGAAAAAATGGCTTTGAGAAATTAACCATCGGGAAAAGTAAAAGAATAGAGAAACCGCTTCTTACTTTCTTCATTTCGCTTTTGTAACGCGTTTTTTAATGAGAGAAAAATATGTTTGATAATAGACTACAGTAATAATTCTTTCTTGCAATTATTCAAATAATGGATTTTAATTTTATCACATGAAAATACCCACAATCATGAAGATTAGACTCCATTTACATATTGGTTTTAACCTTAAGCAAATGCAACCAAAGGTGGTCATCAAATGCAGTTTCAAGAACTCAATCAACTGGTTCGCCATAGCTTGGGAATTATTCACTTTTTTTCATCTTATTTAAATATCACATTTCAAGTTCGAATCACAAGAGGAAATAGGTCAAAGTTACCAGCTAGTGCGATAATCGTCGTTTCTAATTTCGGTTTCGAAATTGTCGATCCTAAGCAAAACCAAAATATTTTATCCATGAAAACCTCATGCCAGATAAAATACCTTCATATCCATTTCTCGGAAACGGTTTAAACATCCTGTCCTTCTCCCTGAGGGGCCAATTGCCGGACTAGTCATTACTTCACAGTGGGGAAAATCGAAATTTAGGTGTCACTCTTGAGTCACTAGAAATCAAAGTCACTGAGAGCACACAAAACACTCCGGCTCCCATTATGTTTGCATCGAATTCTTGTCGGGGATCATAAAATTGTTTCGGTTATATGTGCATGGTATTTATATTTTGATAATATCAGGTCAGATGTTTGTACAAGTTATTAGGCCGGTGCCGGAAAATCGGGTAAATGCAGACAGTTTTTGGGGTGCAGCAGAGAGAAAATACCGAATTGTGATTTTTCTAAAAAAACATCAAGAAACCCAGACTTTTGCGGTAGGTAGGTCGGAAGATTATTCAACTTTGCCACTGTAAACACCGTGATACACCACGCCAAGTTTTCATTGTTAGACTGTTACCTTTATTTGATAACAAATCCTTATCGCAACATAAATAGTCCTCATATTTTCTCCAATGGGAACATTCCGCTGTTTTCACAGATAAATTTCCCATGTTTCACTTTGCAATTTTTTTTTATTCCGCATTTGACGGAAATCTGAATTAATCAGCTGAAATAGCGGATGTAAATTATATGCAAATTTCTCTAAGCCAGCCTCAGGCGATTTTTAATAGTGCCAAACACTTTAACTTTTTTAGTTTAAACAACAGAAGATAGTTTCTGGTGTATTACATAATTTATGTCCGGTTGGGTTATAAAGAGCTCTTTACGACACTGTACAATCTGCAGGTGACACATGGATTCACTGTGGAGCCGACAGTGACTGAACACTGACTAGAGGGCAAATCAATATCTTTTAACAGATATTTTGGAGGTATTTCAGCACTGACTTGAAAGTGAAATTATTAGCAGATTAACGAGAACTCGGGCATGAAACGTTTCGTGTAACGCGTACGTAATAAAATTTTACTCACGGATCCGCTTACTTAGCCGCAAACTGATTCATCTCATAAAACCTCACATTACTTACTTACTACCATTATACTACCATTATAAATAACTATTCAATCATAAATGATAATTCAATTATTCACTTTTTGAAAAAACTTCTTTTAACTTAACTCTTTGTCTACGCTTACCCCATCATCCCCTATTATTACTAATAACAAAGTCACATGTCTGATTATAATTCAATACTCCAAGATATTGTTCATATATCATTTTTTAAAGATTTGTGCTACAGTATTAAAAACACAGTTTGTGTCTGTGGGCACTGCTAGATCAAGCTACTGCATTGGTACTAATCTTAAAGCGACTAGTTTTATTAATAATTGCTAACGTTCTGTGAGGTACCTAGGTACTTCAAAGGAGCCTGCCTATCAGAGATACGGAGCAATTTTCTTCAAATATTTTCAGATATTTTTATAAAATGTTAATTAAGATGACCCGGACTCGGGGACGGAAAGGGAACGGGTGAGAGGCATACGTGGGAACACGGCTTTGCCCAACCGATAAGTATCACTCACGGCTCCTCACAAAGATACTCGCATTTGGGGTCGTCAGGGGCTAAAACTGCATCAACCATTGGTTTTCTAGAATGAGGCCAAGGCAACGTATATTAGTTTATTAAAAAGTTTCTAGATTCTGAGAAAACTCGAGATACCGTAAATGTGTAAAGAATTAAGTTCACTCTGTACCTACTTTGGATCATATACCGGGATACATGACATTTCAAAGATCTTACCCATAAAGTTGTTGCTTCCAGAGAGTGGATTTCTAGTGGCAGCATCTCGTTCCAATGTATCCTGAAGATCGTTGGTAGATGCTGTAAAAGCTGGATTCTCATAGTTGTAGTCTGGATTATCTCCGCCATCGTGACGTGAATCTTTCGAATTCTGGTTCAATTCGCTATCACCTCTACAAACAGAATATAAAGTCTTTCAATCTTCCAAATGGCAATTTTCCCGCTCTGTTACTTACTGCTTATTACGGTCATAGCTACATCAGTCGTACGCCGTAATTTTACATTCATTAGCGTTAATAACGAAGCGAAGCAATGTTTGTCGATTTCCATAAAAGTGGATTTATTCGGTTTTCCCCCAAATCAAGTCTCAATGTTAAATAAATTAATGTTTGAATATAGAATAGCTAAATAAGTGTGCGTGATTAATTAACTCTGCATATTAACATTCCAAATACATCTTTTAACAACCATATGCTAAAAGGTTAATAATCTGATGACGGATTGAACTAATCTAGAGCCATGGTCGCTCGGTACTAGAGTGGTGTTAAATTTGCGGTTTACGTGTATACAGGGCGCTTCGACCGTTAGACGCCCTGTATACACGTAACATTGCGATAATGAAAATGTCTTAAATCAATAGAATTAAAATAGTTTCATGCCATTGACTGAACTGGCTAAATTTTGTGACGAGTGTATGTCGCATTTTTATACACCCTGTATATTATTATAAAAAATTTAATTTGTATTCGACGAATAAGATGTAATGAATTACTCAAATTGAATGTATATGCAAAATTGTCGCATTAACCTCTATAAATGAACTTGACTGCCATGGTGTTAAATGCCAAAAAAGCGGTCGTGGAAGAGATATGTTCAGTTTAATTCGGTAATTTCGCTGGCCTTGTGGCTAACCTTATAGATTCCTAAGGAAAAGCGTTTTTAAACCCATGCGAAAAATTTGCATTTGAGCTCCTAGACAATCAGAGTTTGAAGATACAGATGAGATGCTCTTAAACAAAATAGACGTAGATAGTATAATTTCTATTCTCCTGATGCATCCTCAGGAGATGCAAGTTAGGGAGGAGTCGGTAAGTTTTCATCCCCATTTTATGTCGCCACAGTGAGAAGCTTTTTCGCAGTTTCGTATTCTTGTGAAAAATACGGATGCTGCTTTATGTAGTACCGAAACTGCCAATGGAACAATATGACACGTGAGAACATGATAAATCGTACTTTGTATTGGCCTGACGGTCATTAGAAAAAAACATGGAAAAAAATATGTATTCAAATGAGCTATTACTGTCGACCGATGAAGCCTTTTTACGAGCGTATTTAAGTAGGGAACCTGTATTTTATTTAAATCAAAATATCATGGGTAAAGATTGAAAAAGCGGCCGTCAATTAAGCGAAACCAATAACGAACCACCTGTAATGCATTAAAATTGTTGGAGACAATTCTGGTCCCTTTGTATTGCTCAACTTTGTTATCCCATTGTTCATGTATTTTCTTAAAAACCATACTAGGAACGATCGTGAATGAATCACATCTTCGTGGCTATGTTGTATTAACAAATTTTCCTTGCATGCAAAAAATTCCATATTAAGTTATCGTTTTCCAACGTTCTTTTGTAATTATCTTTATGGTCGTTCCAAAAGCGCTTCACACTTTGCCACTTATGTGAATGTAGGAGCGATTAAAAAAATCGTTTTTCTTATCGCTTTATTTTCGTTGCACGAATTCTATTTGAGTAGAGAATTCCATAAATCGTATCTTCGAACATGGCGGCAATATTGGAATATTTCAGTTTGCTGCAACTTCGCTAAGACGGGCAAGGGAATTATCGCGATAATTGGAGTGGTGCAAATCACCGCCGTAATTTGTCAGTGATTGTTTCAACTTAACAATGAGATTCCAGTTTTGTATCGTTGGAATATCCAACTTAACAGATAAATGAAAGTCTCAGTGCATTATACAGGGTGTTTCAGTTTTAACCCGCATAACTTTAATAGCATATTGAACGTCCGAAAATAATGCCAGTTTGCGATATAAACCAACGCCCGATAAGGCTTCCTTTAGCAGATACAGGAGGTGCAAAATTAATTTAAAAAGTGGAAAACTCTGAATTTCTTCACAAGGGACTAGAGATTCTTCAACAAAATTTTGGAGGTCTTGACGACTATAAACGACGCATATGTTTTACTGGAAAAAATATACTACAACATAATGCAATATATTAAGTTATGTCGGTTAAAACTGAAACACCCTGTATATTTTTTCATTTCTACGCGCTTTAAAATTCTCGAACGGCATTATTTGTAGCCAGCGTTTTTTCCATCTATCTAATCGTTTTTTAGAGTATCTAAAAAAGCGCATAATTTATGCATTTGCTTCAGGTGTTCCCACGTGCATTCCCAGGTACTTAACGTTATGGTAATAATAGAGTTTATAACATAAAGAAATTAGAGAAATCGCATGATTTTTACCGTTGTTTGTTATGTTCTTGGAAATGCCACTTGGAAAAATTTTTCTATCTCTATGTCTTTCTATGTCTCAGTATGAGATGCACTTGTAATTACGTACTGCTAAACGTTCCCTAAGTAGTTATAGGTTCTTTGAGAAAAAATAAAATGGTTGATATTGGTGGCCTAAGTGCGTTTTTCCAGAAAAAACACTGTCGAGCATTTCGTCTTTCTGCTCTCATGAAAATACCAGTTACACCTACTCGTAAATAATCACTTATAATTTAGCATCATCTTACACCGACTTATCCCTTTCCTTGTTGCCGGCTGCTACTTGTGTGAGACCAATTTTCTCATTTTAAATGAAACACCCTGTATATTTGTTCGATTTTGGGTTCTACGTCAAATCTTAAGCAACCGACATGTAACATAATCCCTATCCATCCAGAACCGTTTCGAAAAAATCTCGCCCTAATTTGCCTCAGCAATAAGTGCAAATGTCATTTCTTTCATTATGGCGTCGAGTGGCCCAGATAGAGTTTCACTCAAATGTTTTCATGGCTCGCTCGATGTATTGGCAATTAAATATATCGGGAAGACGGTTCGTCAAAATTGTCCAAATATTGAAAATAAAATTGGAGTTTCTACTGGAAAAAATTGCTGATGGCTCATTGAGGTAAATATTTTCACAGAAGCAATTTTTCATTTGCTCCAAAACGACTTGGAAAGTTTCTTTTAGTATCAGCTATTAGAAAACCAAAAATGATAGTCGTCTATGCACTGGGGGTTAATGAATGAATCACAGACAGGAATCGGAAAATAAAGTAACAGGGAATACAATTTTATCGACCTCTCAGGCCAACTTTCCGGTCCTGATCGACAAACCGTTACCTCTTTCAGGTAAAAAAATTGAACAGTTAGTGCATATTTCGTGGCCGGTAGTAAAAAAGGAAATGTTATATCCGAATCGAATTAAAATATCTATTTACGAGGTATATGGTGCGTGCTTAGAAATTGCTGCGTTCTTCTGTGAAAGTGGTGCTGACCTGAGCCGATTTGACCAATAAAAGCAAAGTTTAAACTACTTACACGAATGTGACGGAATGACTTCTCCTATCTCTGTTAGACTTCATTTTGTGAATATATAAGGGTATCGCACCGACAACTTGAACTTTCTGTAACAAATCAATTAACACACACAACGTGTCTGACACTGGAAATGACAAAATCGAGAATGTTGCAATTTGAAAAATTTTCCAGCGCAAACTATCCGCTCTTCAAAATTCGCATGAGTTTTGTACTACCGGTCAGGTGACCTTCACCTAAGTAGTTCACTAAGTTTACTTATCAAAGCTCCTCATCTGAGCAACACATGCGCGCCCTCTGGGTTACCGTACAGAGGTGCTTTCATACCGGTTCTTGATTAACGTATTCACGACTAATAGGAATTTTAGATTTGTTTTGTTTACTTACAGAAAAGAAATCGGTAGCCTGTAGTAGTCGAAACTAGATAGTCCGAGAGAAAATTAATGGTATTAATGGTAATTGACAGCTTCCGTGAGATTTCGAAAATTTTGTAACCGAGCTGTTGGAGACGTTTCGAGGAAATGGAAACGTTGGGTGACGATTTTGTCGGGTGCTTTGGCCTCTCTTCAATCTCTGGAAACCGATTCCGCACCGGCAAATACGTGTTCTGTTAAAAACGATATACGAACACGTCGAGACCCATGACCCCCAATTTCTTTTTTTATTGCCGAGTCCAGATTAAAGCTCGTTTCAAATTAATTACCTATCCAATTTCTTCTACAGGGCGTCTCAAATTCGATTATTTGACGGGGTATCTCAGTTATTATTGAAGTTAGAGTCATATGGTTTTCGCAATTTGGTTTCGTATATACAGCCTGTTTCAAAAAATTGCGCCTTTAGTCCCCCTGTCCTACGTTTAGCTGCAACTAACTATTATTACGACTTTTTTAAATGAAGGACCCTTTTTCTAGAGGTAAATCATGAGGATCTCAACAACCATGAAAGGTATGCGGTCGGTTAATTTGAAAAAAAATCTAAATCTTACAAACATGTTTTTATAATTTTTTTTGCTTATTAGTTGAGGTAATTCTTTTTCTGAAAATGTGACGGATGAAGTGATATTTAATATTTTTAATATTTTTTTATAAATTCGGAAAAAGAGGCTAAGAGGGCGTTGGCAAAAAAAGCGTGCTTTCTTGTGATTGGTCGACTGAAAGTGTTTTAGGGTGGCGTCTGCGTTGGTGGCCTACTTTGTTTTTTAAATATCTTTGGTTAGGGGTTCCGTTCCCACAACAAGACGTTCCAAAATAAAGGGTCTGAGAAAAACCCATTAAATAAAGCGAACATGTATATGAGAGCTATATAGACAATGCACAGATGCTACATCTAGGTTTTAAGGGTTGATAAACCTAAGGCGACCTACTTGTGGGGCACCTAAGTTAAGAAATATCTACATCATGGAAATGTAACGAATTTCTCACGTACCCACAAATACAATACAAATACAAAACACTGGTTGATGCCACAACATTAAGCTCAATTCGCAAATTTATGATTATAACTTATTCAAATAGTAACCGCAAGCACAGCTTGACAACTTCACGCCTACGTATAATATTTAATCTTAAAATTGCCACTTGTCACATGCAAAATACAAATTGCACTGCAATATATTCATCGGTAAACATTGAGCGAACGCCGCAAAGATGCAAATTACGTTACGGTGTGTTAATGCGTAAATATTGAGCGACAATCTAACGCACGTCAATCTGCAGGTAGCGGAGATCATATGATTTCATGCAAAAAAACATCAATATTTAATCGGGAAGGTTAGATTAATTAAACAAATAGGCGATTTGAAATTCTAATTAGTCATGTCGTTTGCGAGAAGAATAAATTACGATTTGTCTACACGATGTCTTCGAAAATAAGGTATAATTAAACTAGTCCGGAAAAATACTGTTTTCATTACATATCGTTACATATTACATATTTCTGTACGGTAGTCAAATTGGTTGCTTCGGCTGCATGGAGCAGGGATAGGTGCAGTCTCTCGCATACGGTTAGATCGCCAGTCTCATCGCGAGTGCTCCTCTTTGCCATGAAATCGTTCTTTCATAGAATCTGATTTGGACACCCAGTTTTTCCAGATGTTTTCAAAACAGACAATCTATTGCGTCCAGGTACATCCTTGCGGAAACAGGGATGTACCTGGTTAAAACGGCGATATCTGAGGATCTAAGTTTGTTTTCTGTATTGCTGTGGCGGTATCGAGATGAAATTTGTATGATTTTTTTGCTTTATGGGCAAATTTAACGTCTCGGTGTCTTCGACCTCGTTGTTTGTTTTAATCAAAAATCCCGTCACGCCTAATGGTCATATCCCTGGGTGAGTTCTTCCCATTTGAAGGCAACTCGGACTCTAGTGGTGGTCAAATGTGTAGGTGGTGAAGGAGGAATATGGGCGTTACATCTTTGTCGTTCTCCTCTTCCCTGCGCTTTGGGCCGATCCTCTACTGGTCCTCTTCGGTCTTCTCGTCGGTTGGAATTATGGGAGTAGCAGAGGTAGAGTTGGGCTTCCTAACGCTTTTCCTTGGCCTGTGACATTCGATTGTTGCAGCTAAAAACAGCCTACTAGTCTTAACTGTTAGATATAGTAGAGACTCCTGTATCCGAACTAATAGGGATACAAAAGTGTACGGATAGGGGAATATTCGGATAACAGAACGATTGCTTTTTTTGCATTAAACATTACAACAGAAATTGGGTAGAATTACATTCCTGTTGTGCCTTAAACCATTGAAGTCCTTTTTTTAATGACTCAAATGCTTCAATATGAGAAGGTATATTCTGATCGTTACTTTCGTTTAGCCACGAAATGTTGTGCGGATAACAGAACGTATGGATAATAAAATGTTCGTATATTAGGATTTCGGATATTGGGTGTTCGGATACGAGAGTCCCTACTGTATATTGAAATAAGCGGTTATAGTCATAGCCTTATATGATTATTTGGTCATTTGCACTAAATTAATGTTGGTTTTTTGTTATACTATATTCAAAGTTAAGATAGAATGGAAGTAAACAAAAATTCAATGTGAACATTGAATGCCATTGGCTGCAAGAGTGCAGCATCGTATTTAGGCGTGAATATTCTCTGTCTAAAACACCAGAAGTGAGAGAAAGAAAGAAACAGTACCTAAGTAATATCGAATTATTTAGCAATTTCTGCTCTTTACGTGGTTTTTCTCCAATAGCTACGGTGTAGATGTATGTATTGTATAAACCAAGCAACCTAAACATCCTAACCGCAAGAAATACAAAGTAATAAAAATTTAATTAATAGTAAACAAAGAAAAGTATAAAATTGTGATACAACATTTTCATGAGTATCGCCTGTATTGTGGAAGTGAGTGAATATGTCCAACACCGATTCTGGTGCCTGTTTGCCATTGCCAGTAAAAAAACGTCCCAAAAGGTTTTATTTTGAGGTTACTACAAAATTGGCGAATCTCTTTCCACCGTGCCACTTTTTCAAGTTTGGAAATGGAAAATAATCTGAGGAAGCTAAATCTGGCGAATAGAGTGGTGAAGAAAAAAGTTCGAAACCAAGTTTATTGATTTTGGCCTTCGCGATGACAGAAATGTGGACTAGTGCGTTGTTTTTCAATAAAACAAAAGACAAAAAAAACAAGACTTTCTTTTTCGCCAAGTGCAATCGCGTTTTCTTAATTTCTTTGCTAAAACGCTGCAATAAATTTGTGTAATGTTCTCCGTTTATTGTTTTTCCTATAGGGAGATAGTCAATAACAATTATCCTACGTGTATTCCAAAAAACTGACGCCATCACCTTTCCAGCAGGTGGAACGGTTTTCGCCTTCTTTGGAGTCGAATTTCCCCTTTTGAGTCCATTATTTTGACTGTTCTTTCGTCTCAGATGTGAAATGATGGATCCATGTTTCATACATGATTATGAATTGACGCAAAAACTCGGATCTATTGCTACGAAACTTTGTCAAACACTCCCTTGAAACATTCTCACGGCGCTATTTCTTCAATTGTGAATAATCGTAGCACCCATTTTGCGCACAGCTTTCTCATATCCAATTGTTCCGTCAAAATGCGATGTACAGTATTTCTCGAAATGCCTATCATATCTGCTAGGTCGCGCAATTTTAGCCGACGGTCTTCCAGTACAGTTTCGTAGATTTTTACCACAATTTCTGGAGTAGTCTCCTCATTAGGTCGACCACTACTGGGTTCACCTTGGCAGCTCGTACGACCACGTCACCCAACATTTTACAGTTGTCAACGAAGGACCAGATTTCCCCGGAGTAGAATCTAACTTCGCTTTAATGGATAGACCAAGCCTTTTTAAATAGAAGTATTGAATCACGTATCGATGACCAATTTTTTTTATCTCTAAAGAGGAAATCTCTAAAAGCGGTCCAAAATAAACATATGTCAACGTAGCATCCCCAAACTTTAGACATAAGCTTTTCAAGATTAGATTTTTGCAATATGCAAATTTTTAGCAAAAAATCGCCAATTTTCGCCACTTTTCAGCTTTTTATTTCATTAATATAAAATATTTGTTTTCTTAATTAATTTTTGTTATTTTCTTTGAAATCTATCTGAGTGCGACTCTGGCGCTCGCGGAAGCGCCGCCTCCTTGTTTACTTTCACTCTATTTTAGGTTTGAATGAACAGTAGTAGTAAATACATCATTTCGTCCTTTGGTTCTATTTTATTTTATCATAAGTACTGATGGATAATTTCATACAAACACTTTCATTTTATCGCGATAAACGAAATTACAATTCCCATAGAGGCAATGCTGCATAACAGTTGCGCAATACGCATGACTTTGTTATTGAAATCTTTAATCCAATTGCTAAAGCGAACATCAAGGTCAAAATAATATGTTCCAGTAGATGTCTAGATTTAAAAGGTAGAACATCTCTGTTTTCACTGATTGAAAAGCAAAATGTAAGTGAAGCATTTAATAGATTGAATACAATAATTAACGTTCTATTATCATATTGCGGTAAAAATGATCAAAAATTACGCAGTTGCTGCCCATTCCCATCATAAACAAACAAATACATACAATGAGTACCTCTCCATATCACTGAATCTAAATTCTCTCGTGCGAGCTTTCAAACAGGATGAATCTAAGTAATTCGACACTATAGAGTTAGAGCCTGGCTGTATAAAGAAGTGTTTCATTTCTATGTTAACCCACAAATTAACTATGCGAGCTAAAAATAATCTGCTTCAGGAAACAAGAACCGCGTCAAATCACTAACAGCGAACGCTTAACTTGATAAACTTTAATTCATTTTAGGCTTGTTTTTGTAAAATACGTATTAACCTTGTCCCTTGTGTTAACTCAGAATATATGGGAATGGAGGCAGTTTTTTAATCTCGTGTTAAGAATGACCCTGACTCCGGTCTTGACAGATTAACATTTATTACGTTAACACGTCACAATGAACGCAGAGTTAAAAAAAGTAAACACCACCACAACGCAACAAGTTGTTCTAGAGAGGGGTTTGGCGAGCATTCCACGTAGTTGTTGCACATTGTATTGCGTATGACATAATGTGTTTATTATCAATTGAAACTGCGGAAAAACTCTTTCCGACCTATATTAAAAGAATTCACGACATAGGCGTCACAAAGCCTATATTTTTTTATTACATTTAACTACAGGTTTCATTATTTTCGTCACCAGTGGAGTCATCATCGACGCTTGAATGAATATTATTGAGGCGACAGGAAGTGACACGTGATACTCGTTCTCTTCTGGTATAACATGAGCTACACAATTTTTCCACTCTGCGTTGTCCCCAAATTAGTTCGATGGGGTTAGAAGTGCAATAACAGCAATAAGCCATACCTAACTGATACATTCAGATCTTTTATTTGTACATATGAAACTATATATGACTTAACTATGTAACACAATAAATGAGCAACAAAAACTCAACTTAAAACGCCCTTCGTCGGCGCCACTGGTTTCAGTTTGTTTACACCCACGAGTACCCGTTTCTATGAGGAGTGGCAGCGCATCTTAAATATTCTTCGCTTCGCAAGCCAGACCGAGGCAACATTCGTTTTGGTCCACTGGCTTAGGTATTCGAAATATTAGAGAGCGTTAGCAGTTATGAGTTCATTTCGCATCGCGATTTTTTTGTCGTTCCTTCTGTAGACGAAGTTATCAACGGATATTAAAAATACTATACTTTTAATATAATTATTCATCCTGTTTGCAGTACGCGACAATTAATTGCCTTTTCTTAGGATCGTATACTGGATTTTCGCAACTATAGCTTTGATAGCTCTTATAATATGGAAAGGATACATAAAACCATACAGCCATTGGAAAAACATGGGAGTGCCCCAAGCACATCCTTGGTTTATAGTTGGAGATTCCTGGCCTACAATTTTCAGAATTAAAGGTGTGAAAGAGTGGATCGATTGGATGTATAATATGCATCCCGGCAGCAAGTATTTCCTTAACGCCTCGTTGGCTTAACAAAACATCCATGCTAGTGTAAAGTGAAATTTCAGGTACGTTGGAATGTACCATTTTTACCTTCCAACTCTTGTATTAAAGGATCCCGAAATCATTAAACAACTAACAATCAAAGATTTTGATTATTTCACCGATCATGGTAACTTTGCAGTATCGGAGGAAGTCGATCCTCTATGGAGTAAAAATCTCTTTGCCTTGAAAGGTGCGTAGTCAAATACACCCTGAACAAAATACTTCAACTTGAGGATCCATTTCAGGTCAAAGGTGGAGAGATATGAGGTCAGTGTTATCTGGTTCCTTCACCAGCAATAAAATGCGGTTGATGTATGAACTTATTAGAGAAGAAGCAGAGAAATTTGCAATTTTTTTTAAAAGCAAAAACGAGGATTTATTAGAACTGAATATGAAAGATTCGTTTTGCAGGTAAAGACATAGATTGTCCATTTAAAATTCAAGATTTGCGTCATGGGACATCGCATCGCTTGTCCCACAGAATTTCAAGCGCATTTCCTAACTGGTTATCCACATAGCTATTGCCCGTTTATTTTTACCAGAAATCTATATGTTTTGTTTTAAATCAAGATACACCACAGACGTTATCGCCTCAACATCGTTCGGCATTAAAGTGAATTCATTAGAAACGCCTAATAATGAATTCTATATAATGGGGAAGGAAGTTTCGGACTTCACCAAAATAACAATTTTACTCAAGTTCCTTGCAGTGATAGTGTGCCCTTGGTTCCTGAAGGTAATTCACTCAATCTAGCTGCGAACCTACAATAACAAATCTTTCTAGATGTTTAATATCGGTTTCCTATCTAAAAAAGTTCGTGTCTTTTTCACAAATATCATAGAGGAGACTATAAAGTTGAGGGAAGAAAAAGGAGTAGTGAGACCCGATATGATCAACTTGCTGTTGGAGGTTAAGCGAGGGTCTGCTAAAAAGAAAGAAGAGGACATCCCAGATGACGGTTTTGCAGTTATTAGAGAAGAAGCGGATGCATCAGGTGGTCCCCAAAATGTGGGCAAAATACTGCAACATCAATGTAATCAATTTTAGCTACACCCCATAAAAGGAAAGTAAACATAACCAACCAAGACATAGCCTCACAAGCTATGGTGTTCTTTTTGGCTGGATTTGACTCAGTATCCTCAGCCATGTCTTACATTGCTTATGAACTAGCGCTAAACCCAGAAATTCAAGCCAAACTAAGGAAAGAAATCAATGAAGTTTGGGCGAAATGTAACGGAAAACCTTCATATGAAGACATACTTGGCATGAAATATATGGACATGGTGGTTTCAGGTAAGTGTAATTACCACGAGTTCAGATATTATTTACAAATCAAAATGAAATTATTATAGAATCTTTGCGGAAGTGGCCGGTGGCACCAGCAGCAGACCGAATATGCGTGAAACCATATACTCTGGAACCAACATCACCTGGAGAACCCACAATTACTTTTAAAGTAAATGATACTTTATGGATCCCTATAATAAGCATCCACCATGACGAAAAGTACTATCCTGATCCGGAAAAGTTCATACCAGAACGATTTTCAGAGGCAAACAAGGGAAATATTTTGCCTTACACTTATTTGCCTTTCGGGGTAGGACCTAGGGCTTGCATTGGGTCCAGATTTGCTCTATTGGAAATCAAAGCAATTATGTTTTATTTATTGAAAAACTTTGAAGTTGTTCTTACAAAGAACACACGGATTCCGTTAAAATTCGTTCGCAAATCCATCGCTTTGACTCCTGAAGGAGGAATACCTTTGGGACTAAAATCTTTATAAGAGATAAAGCACTATGTATGTAGCTATTGCATAAGTGTATTCATTGTTATGTACTAATGAAAGCTAGCTTTAGAGTTATTTTAGGTTATTAAAGGAACCTTTTATAAATTGGTAATATATTTAGGATCGTTGTTTGTTCATAAAAATAAATAAAATATAATATTCATATAATGGTCAGTTCAAACAATTTCACACCTCTATTAGTTTCATAAAATGAAAAGAAGGAATTATAATTAAAAGAAAAAGCAAAAATTAGCAGGAAACATTCCGACAATAATCAGGTAATGTGTTAATTATCAGTCAATTATAATATATTTGGAGAACAAATTATAGATAACATTTTCCAATAGTGATCTGGCATAGAAAGAAATGTGAATCATAACAAAAAAAAAGTTATGGGAAAAATTCTCCACTTTATATCACAATAAGCAACATCAAAAAGGGGTAAACTAATCTCACAATGTATTTCAACATACCTCAACTGCGTTGTTTATCATAATAAAAAGCTGAGTAAAGTTCCTTGAACAACTGAATTTATTTTTTCAGTTGATCTCCTTGATCTGATCCTGGTGAAATTTATTCCAGGATTGGAAGTTACGGGCTCTGACGCAGAAATTTGGCGACAATATAAATGTGTGACTGCAAAACGTAGAAGTAATACCACGTAATACAGGGTGATTGCTTCTATAATAAACACATGCATCTCAAAATCAATATAGTTACTATGAAACTCCAATAGATTCCAATGATATATTTTCACCCACTATGTGTTCTTACTACCAGATTCTCTTTCATTACTTCTTGACAAACCAGCCATATGTTCACCATGTGGCATCATCCCATTACGAGCCTTCCTAAAAACAAAGAGCCTAGTTAATATTTTTTAATTATTACTTAATAGCTATTACCTAAATACCAGTGGATTCTTCACATCTAAAACTTTCTGTGAACAATGCTCTGAATCTAAACAGTACTGCAGAGAGAGCCACACTACTCATGGGATCATTCAACATATGTGATAATACAATACATGGGTCATAGAGTGACTTGTAACTGTTGTCTGGCCTGTCCTAACCCTAGCTCCAAAACAAACACAAATTAACGTAGCACCTTCAAACTTTAAACATAAGCTTTTTAAATTTGTATCTTTGTAATATACAAATTTTTAGGAAAAAAGTCGCTGTAACGTAATTTTCATCACTTTTCAGCTTTTTATTTCATTAATATAAAATATTTGTTTTTTCAATTAATTTTTGTTAATTTCTTTGAAATCTATCTGAGTGCGACTCTGGCGCTCGCGGAAGCGCCGCCTCCTTGTTTACTTTCACTCTATTTTAGGTTTGAATGAACAGTAGTAGTAAATACATCATTTCGTCCTTTGGCTTTATTTTATTTTATCATAAGTACTGATCGATAATCTCATACAAACACTTTCATTTTATCGCGATAAGTGAAATTACATTTCCCATAAAGACAATGCTCCATAGCAGTTGCGCAATACGCACGACTGTTATTGAAATCTTCAATTGATCCAGCTGCTAAAACGAGCATCAAGGTCAAAATAATACGTTCCAGTAGACGTCTAGTTTTAGAAAATTGAACATCTCTGTTTTCACAGATTAAAAAGCAAAATGTAAGTGAAGAATTTAATAGATTGAATACAATAATTAACGTTCTATTATCATATTGCGGTAAAAATGATCAAAAATTACGCAGTTGCTGCCCATTCCCATCAGAAACAAACAAATACATACAATGAGTACCTGTCCATATCACTGAATCTAAATTCTCTCGTGCGATGTTTCAAACAGAATGAATCTAAGTAACGCGACACTATAGAGCCTGGCTGTATAAAGAAATGTTTCATTTCTATGTTAACCCACAAATTAACTATGCGAGCTAAAAATAATCTGCTTCGGGAAACAAGAACCGCGTCAAATCACCAACAGCGAACGCTTAACTTGATAAACTTTAATTCATTTTAAGCCTGTTTTTGTAAAATACGAATTAACCTTGTCCCTTGAGTTAACTCAGAATATACGGGAATGGAAGCAGTTTTTTAACCCCGGGTTAAGAATAACCCTGACTCCGGTCTTGACAAGTTAACGCTTATTACGTTAGCACGTCGCAATGAACGCAGAGTTAAAAAACATAAACACCTTCACAACGCAACAAATAGTTCTAAAGAGGGGTTTGGCGAGCGTTCCATGTAGTTGTTGCACATTATATTGCGTATGACATAATGTGTTTATTATCAATTGAAACTGCGGAAAAACTCTTTCCGGCATATGTCAAAGGAATTCAGGACATAGGCGTGACAAAAACTATATTTTTTTATTACATTTAAATACAGGTTTTGTCATTTTCATCATCAGTGGAGTCACCATCGACGCTGGAGTGAATAATTGAGATGGCAGGAAGTGACACGTGGTACTTGTTTTCTTATGGTATAACATGAGCTACACGATTTTTCCACTCTGCGTTGCCCTCCAAATTAATTGGGTGCGGTTAGAAATGCAATAATAGCAATAAGCCATACCTAACTGATACATTCAGATCTTTTATTTGTACGTATGAAACTATATATGGCTTAACTATATAACACCACAAATGGGTAACAAAAATTTAACTAAAAGCCCTTCGTCGGCGCCACTGGTTTCAGTTTGTTTACACTCACGAGTACCCTTTTCTGTGAGGAGTGGCGGCGCATCTTAAATATTCTTCGTTTCGCAAGCCAGACCGAGGCAACATTCGTTTTGGTCCACTGGCTTAGGTATTCGAAATATTAGAGAGCGTTAGCAGTTATGATTTCATTTCGCATCGTGATTTTTTTATCGTTTCTTCAATAGATGAAGTTATCAGCGAATATTAAAAATACAATACTTTTAATTTAATTATTCATGTTTTTTTCAGTTCGACAATTAATTGCTTTTTCTTAGGATTATACAGGGTGTCCCGAAATTAAAGCACCATATTTAAACAACGTAAATTAGGTCAAAAAATAACACCAAAACTTTAAATAAAACAATGTCGGAAAATGCTTCCTTAATGAGGTATGCCTCTTTAAAGACGTAACTCTGATGATGGTAATTTTGAAATATTTCCAAAACGGTGCAAGATAACTTTATGAAATTTGGTACGATTTTATACCTTATAAGCCTCAATTGACTGATGTGGCTGAATGGAAATTATTTCGTCAGAGGCGTGCTGCACGGGTAGTGTCGGGGTTAAAAAATGCTAGATTTTTTTTATGTGCCCCATTTTTTAGTTGCTGATGCAAAATTATGAAACCATATACGCTTCCAGAAAAAAAAGACACTCTTGGTTCACGATGCTAGGACGCTTCGTTTTCGAATAAAATGAATTTAAACATTACAATACATGACAAATACAAATGATTTACTTTCTGTGAAAACTTAATAGTAGGCTACGAAATATTAAACAATGTTGACTGTCAATTTGATGTTTATATTTATTCTGTTGGGGAGTTTCTTTGTGTCATTATTAAGCTGTTAGTGAAAAATGGAGAAATTTTCAAGTAGGGAGCTTGCCGATATTCATTTTATTTATGGGTTCTGTAATGGTAATTCGCGAGCCGCCGTAGAAGAGTACAGAAGGAGGTACCCGAGAAGAAGAATACCTTTTCGATCTGTTTTTAATCGAGTACATAGAAATTTAGTCGAATGTGGTTCTTTTCAACGTTCTCGAGGCCAAGGAAGACCTACAGTAGATTACGATTTCGAGGATGTGCTTAATCGAATAGAAGAAAATCCTCAAATTTCTCTAAGAACGCTTGAAAACATTACAAACATACCAAAATCGATCGTAAATACAGTCGTTAAAATAACAACAGATAAACAGTTATTTCGAATATTAATTTTTAGATAGGAAGAATGACTCGGATGCAGGGATTGCATCCCTTTCACTATAAAAGGGTTCAAGACTTACGAGAGGAAGATTTTACAGTTAGGATGAATTTTTGCCAGTGGGTTTTGAATCACCAAAATGTTTTACATAATATCTTGTGGTCTGATGAGGCTAGTTTTACGAGAGACAAAGCATTTAACATCCATAACACACATTATTGGGAGTATGAAAATCCAAAAGTCGTAAGGAGAACACATTTTCAGCATAGGTTTTCTGTCAACATTTGGGCAGGTATCATAGGAAATAGATTAATAGGACCAGTTGTATTTCCAAACCGGTTAACAGCACAACACTATTTACATTTTCTTCAAAATGAGCTGGCAGGCCTATTAGAAGATATACCATTGCATACCCGATTGCAAATGTATTATCAACAAGATGGGGCACCAGCTCACTTTGGAAATAACGTGAAAAATTGGCTTGATGAAAAGTTTCCAGGCAGGTGGATAGGAAGAGGTAGTCCAATAACCTGGCCCCCTCGATCACCTGACCTTAATCCCCTGGATTATTTTTTTTGGGGCTTTATGTGTAGCATAATCTATGCCACAGAAATAAACACGAGGGAAGAACTGTTGGATAGAATCAACTTAGCTGCTAATCAAATAAAAGAAAATACGTTTCAAATTTCCCGTGCCTCCCAGAGCATAAAAAAACGATCTAGACTGTGTATCCAACAAAACGGAAACTTATTTGAAAACTTACTTTGAAAGTGCGTCATTTAAATTTCTTGTTCGTTTTTTATTATTGTTTAATCGTTTTGATGTGTTTAATAAAATATCGCTTTAAGCATCATTTGTATTTGTCATGTATTGTAATGTTTAAATTCATTTTATTCGAAAACGAAGCGTCCTAGCATCGTGAACCAAGAGTGTCTTTTTTTTCTGGAAGCGTATATGGTTTCATAATTTTGCATCAGCAACTAAAAAATGGGGCACATAAAAAAAATCTAGCATTTTTTAACCCCGACACTACCCGTGCAGCACGCCTCTGACGAAATAATTTCCATTCAGCCACATCAGTCAATTGAGGCTTATAAGGTATAAAATCGTACCAAATTTCATAAAGTTATCTTGCACCGTTTTGGAAATATTTCAAAATTACCATCATCAGAGTTACGTCTTTAAAGAGGCATACCTCATTAAGGAAGCATTTTCCGACATTGTTTTATTTAAAGTTTTGGTGTTATTTTTTGACCTAATTTACGTTGTTTAAATATGGTGCTTTAATTTCGGGACACCCTGTATACTGGATTTTCTCAACTATAGCTTTGATAGCTCTAATAATATGGAAAGGATACGTAAAACCATACAGCCAATGGAAAAACATGGGAGTACTCCAAGCATCCCCTTGGTTTTTGGTTGGAGATTCCTGGCCTAGTCTTTTCGGACTTAAGGGTACGAAAGAGTGGATCGATTGGCTTTATAATATGCATCCCGGCAGCAAGTATTTTCTTAACGCCTCGTTGGCTTAACAAAACATCCATGCTAATATAAAGTGAAATTTCAGGTATATTGGAATGTACCAGTTTTACCTTCCAACTCTTGTATTAAAGGATCCCGAAGTCATTAAACAACTAACAATTAAAGATTTTGATTATTTCACCGATCACAGAAACTTTGCAGTATCGGAGGAAATCGATCCTCTATGGAGTGCAAATCTCTTTACATTGAAAGGTGCGTAACAAATAAACACCAAAGAAAATATTTCAACTTAAGGATCCATTTCAGGTCTAAGGTGGAGAGATATGAGGACAGTGTTATCTGGTTCCTTCACCAGCAATAAAATGCGGATAATGTACGAACTTATTAGAGAAGAAGCAGAGAAATTTGCAATTTTTTTTAAAAGCAAAAACGAGGATTTAATAGAACTGAATATGAAAGATTCGTTTTGCAGGTAAATGCATAGTGTTCCATTTAAAATTCAATGGGACATCACATAGTTCGTCCCTCAAAAGTTCAAGAGCATTTCCTAATTGGTTATCCACATAGCTATTGCCCGTCTATTTTCACCAAAAATCCATTTTTAAAATTTTAATTCAAGGTACGCCACAGACGTTATCGCTTCAACGTCGTTCGGCATTAAAGTGAATTCACTAGAAATGCCCAATAATGAATTCTATATAATGGGGAAGGATGTTTCGGACTTCAACAAAATAACAGTTTTATTCAAGTTCCTTGCACTGATGATATGCCCTTGGTTCCTGAAGGTAATTTACTCAATCTAGCCGCGAGCCTATAACAATAAATTTTTCTAGATGTTTAATATCAGCTTCTTATCTAAAAAAGTTAATGCCTTTTTCACAAATCTCATAGAGGAGACAGTGAAATTAAGGGAAGAAAAAGGAGTAGTGAGACCTGATATGATTAACTTACTGTTGGAGATTAAGCGAGGATCTGCTAAAAAGAAAGAAGAGGACGTCCCAGATGACGGTTTTGCAGTTGTCAGAGAAGAAGCGGATGCATCAGGTGGTCCCCAAAATTGTGGGTAAAATACTGCAACATCAATGTAATCAGTTTTAGCTACATCCCATAAAAGGAAAGTAAACATAACCAACCAAGACATAGCCTCACAAGCTATGGTGTTCTTTTTGGCTGGATTTGACACAGTATCTACAGCAATGAGTTATACTGCTTATGAACTAGCATTAAACTCAGAAATTCAGGCCAAACTAAGGAAAGAAATCAATGAAGTTTGGGCGAAATGTAACGGAAAACCTTCATATGAAGACATACTTGGCATGAAATATATGGACATGGTGGTTTCAGGTAAGGGGTAACTACCAAGGGTTCAAATATTATTTGCAAATCAAAATAAAATTATTGTAGAATCTTTGCGGAAGTGGCCAGCTGCACCATTAGTTGACAGAGTGTGCGTTAAACCATATACTCTGGAACCAACATCACCTGGAGAACCCACAATTACTTTTAAAGTAAAAGATATTTTATGGATCCCCATAATAAGTATCCACCGTGACGAAAAGTACTACCCTGATCCGGAAAAGTTCATACCAGAACGATTTTCAGAGGCAAACAAGGGAAATATTTTGCCTTGCACTTATTTGCCTTTCGGGGTAGGACCTAGGGCTTGCATTGGGTCTAGATTTGCTCTACTGGAAATCAAAGTGATTCTGTTTTATGTGTTAAAAAACTTTGAACTTGTTCCTACAAAGAACACACAGATTACGTTCAAATTTCTCCCCAGATCTCTCACTTTGACTCCTGAAGGAGGAATACATTTGGGACTGAAATCTTTATAAGAGATAAAGCACTACGTATGTAGCTATCGCATAGGCGTATATTCATAATTATATATTAATAAAAGCTAACTTTAGAGTCATTTTAGGCTGTTAAAGAAACCCTTTATAAATTGGTAATATATTTAGGATCTTTATTTGTTCACAAAAATAAACAAAATATAATATTCATATAATGGTCAGTTCAAACAATATCACACCTCTATTAGTTTCATAAAATGAAAAGAAGGAATTATAATTAAAAGAAAAAGCGAAAATTAGTAAGGAACATTCCAGTACTAATCGAGCAATGTGCTAATTATTAGTTAATTTTAATATATCTGAAGAATGAATCAAAGATAACTTTACCGATAGTGACATGGCACAGAAAGAAAAGTGAATCATAACATTAAAAAAAAGTTACGGGAAAAATTCTCCACTTTATATCACAATAAGCAGCATCAAAAAGGGGTAAACTAAACTAATCTCAAAATGTATTTCAACATACCTCAACTGCGTTGTTTATCATAATAGAGAGCTGATTAAAGCTCGTTGAACAACCGAATTTATTTTTTCAGTTGATCTTTATTCATGTGGATTAGATAACATACAATAAAATCAAGATCAACTGAGAAATATGACTTCAAAATATGGATGAACTAATCCACCTTACTATAGATATTCTACGTTTGTGGTGAATAATATCGAAAATTCCTTAATTCGCATTAATTCGTCTGAAGCAATCACGAATCAGCCTTCATTGGCAGCTTTGCATTGTCTAAAGACAATAAACAACGAGCAAAAGTGGATTCTAAAATGCAAAAATAATTATGTACATACAAATAAATCAATCTTTTGTTTCAACAGTATTCATAAATCGTGTTCTTTCTTACGATGCTGAGCTAACATTCTCATTAGCTGTCGTCTTCGATAAAAGCTCTATTCAAAGACCGTCTGTTTCGCGCACCACGTCTGATTTGGTTAAGGCAGGCCAACATCCTAATCATAAATGCTGCGGGAACAGTTATGGTGTCTCTGGTTTCTTCTAGCATTATAGCGTTTCTGTTGATCAACTGTAGAAAATGAGTATGAGAATAAATTGTCTTCCAACTTCTCCAATAAATAACGAACATTTTTTTATACTAATTTTTAGCAAGAAGCTTGAATTAAGGACGCGAATAAAGTAATCTTTAAAGAAAACAATACATACATCGTCCGCAAGTTCGGCATCAAACCCACTCTCCTCCAGAATAGGAGCCCAAAGCTTGACATCGTGATCAATTCCACTGGTGGCTAGAATAGGGTAAGTGGGATGGGGCTGCAGACAGTTGACCACGTGCTGATCGGCCTGTAACAGCATTTTAAGTTCGGTTGTGTGCCGGTCCCAAATGAAGACGTGGCCGCAATCGGAGCCCGACATTACGTAGTTCGAACCCCAGAAAGTCGCCTCCTTTATCATAGTCCTGAAGATCAAAACAAAATGTCTTCAAGTGCTAGAGTCAAATAGTTCCAGTTCCTTATTTAATCAATTAAGCTAACTTTCTAATTTAAAGTTTTTTCGCAAGAATTAACTTTTATCTGACTTAACCCACCTTGTCTTTTGCAGGGTTTCAGACACTAGTGCTAGAAAAATACCTTACACCGCATAGCCGCTGGTACAACAAGGCTATACTTACCTTGCATTTCTATGACCTGTATATTTCTTCTTTACTTCGGCTTCATACATGGTGGCACGATATTCATCAAACTTTACAGCAGCTTCTTCGCTATTAGTTTCTTTTGCCAATTCATCGGTCTCTTCTAAATCTTCTTCCTCTTCTTCATCTGAATAGTCAACGTCCATCTACGGATGATCATTTAAGATGTATCTTTAAGTAATTTAGAGTACCAAAATGGTTTAAAGATTACGAAGCAAAAACAAAAGAAAATTCGCGATTTACAATTCGTAGCAAAGAAGATTATTTAAAAAAATCAGAAAAAATTGAAAAAATGACATAGCGGGCAGATACCTCCAAGGCTCTTCTTTGAGATGAAGAACCACCAGTAGCCGCTCGTGTTGATCTGGAAGAGGGAGTTGCGTCTGAACTATCAGATTCATTATTGGCTCGTAAACTAATGGTGGAGCTAGATGTACTTTGACCTGAGTACCTGGAAATATAGGGTGATTCGGATTTTAATTAAGCAATGTAATGGATAATAGAAACTAGAAAAATAAAGAGAAAAAAAAGCTTTTTGATCCTAATCCAGGGCGTTAATAAAATTTTAAAACATATAAGTTCATATAAGCTTTTTGCTTTACTTTTCGAACTTCTACTATTAAAATTTCCCGCTTAAAATCTGAATTACCCTATATATGAACGTGACCAACGACATTCAAAACAACTTGAAATTTTATAATATTGTCTACGTCTGTAAGTCCGCAAGTTAGTTTAAGCAAATATTTATTTGATAAAAATTCCGACTCTTGGACGAAAAAGACTCGAGAAGATTGGATTTGCTTTACCTAAAACTAACTGACGGCTCAGCTCCATGTTCATTAATAAATCCTTGTCTCAAGTTCCTCAAAGCAGCCAAATTATTGTGCAAATCACTGGTCACATTAGAGCTCGTCTCTCTATTGGTAGAACTTGTTTCAGGATTAGGAGTTACGGGCTCTGACGCGGAAGTTTGGGATCTACAACAATATAAACGTGTGACTGTAAAACGTAGAAGTAATACCATATAATATAGGATGATCACTTCTACAAAAAACATATTCATCTCAAAATCAATATAGTTAATGTAAAACTCCGATACATTTCAATGGTATAATATTTTCACTCACTGTATATTCTCACTACCAGATTCTCCTTCATTGCTTCCGGACGAACCAACCATGTGTTCACCATCTGACACCACCCCACCAGCACTTTCCTAAAAACAAATAGCCTAGTTAATTTTTTTTTAAATTACTAGTTAATAGCTATTACCTGAATACTAGTGGATCCACCTTCTCTTGCTTCTAAAACTCTCTGTGAGTTGTCCTCTGAATCTAAAGAGTCCTCCCCACCTGCAGAGAGAGCCGCACGAGTCATAGGATCATTTAACATGCGTGATAATACGTCGGTCATTCGCTGCATTAGAGTGGCCTGGAGTTGTGGTCTAGCTTGTCCTAACCCTAAAGCCAAAGAAATGTCTTCATCAGCAATGTATCAGGTTTAGGGTGAATGAAATAGCTTTGGAGCTAGTAAAATGCCCACGCTAATGAAGTGTTGCTGTGTGATAACATGACTTACCAGACATGCCAGAGGCGTCCCTTTCGGGCCTAGCATCGGGACCTGTATCCGACCAATCACCACGTAACCTGAGTCTTCTCACTGGAGGAGGGGATACCCTTTCCCGCTTACCTCTAACTACCCTCAATTTTTCCCATACTGACTGCTTTGGCAGGGGCTTTTTCAGTTGTTGTGAAGTGCACTCCTAAGACGGAAATATCAGCTGAAATATATCCAGGGATTAAACTAAAGGAAATATTCAATTAGATTTGAGGATTCCTCTGTTTATCCCATAACGAAACTCAAGATTATTTTTAATTTATATAAACGGATCTTAAACATAAATATTTTTCTGTTGTAATATTGAATACCTGAACATTAAAGAGATATAAATAGTCCGATGAGTAGCTAACAAGCATGTCTTTGCCACCGTTGTCATAGCTAAGAGAAGTAATTCTATAGTGCCTCTCTTCCCCGAATTTTGGAGCAACAAAGGTGCAAAAAGGTTGAGCCAGCAAGTGTTCTAATAAACCACAAAAGATATGTTTTTGACTTTAATCGCATATTTCAGAGAAGTTAATTACCTCCAGGAGTAACACTGAGATATCTTCGGTCATAGATTCTCACTGTGGAATCTGCACAGCCAACGGCTAGTTGATGGCTAGCTGTAGGACTGACAGCTAATGCTGTAATGGCTCTTTTGCATGATATTAAAATGTTTTCTTTGCACTTTTGTAATGAACAACTAAAAAATATATATTTCACATTATATCTTTGAAAATTGTGCATTTACATGCTGAACAATAAGTAATTGAAAAGTCTTACCTACTCTTTTCTCTTAAATCAAACCATCTAACTGTACCATCTTCCCCACAACTCATGAAAGTATTTGAATTGTCAGGAACAGTCAATACCTCATAAGTTGTAGTACCACCATGACAATGAAATTGATTTTGATAAGTTTCTTCTTGGCGATTTAAGTCTAAAATTACATGTTTAATTAATTGTTTTATGTGTAATTTAGTATTTAAATAAAATGTTAAAATGTCTTAGAATAATTACCAGTATGTAAAACTATCCCATCGCCAGAACAACTAACAATTTGCTGATCACTAGTAGAAGGTAGAAATTTTGCACTAAAAATATTTGCCTTGTGACTGGTGCAGTAATTTGCCTCAACTTTATAGGTGAATCCATTAGTTATCATTAGATGCTGATCATCAGACCCGGACAGAATTAAGCTTCCTGAATCATTCCAGCAAATAGTATTCACACAGCCCTTATGTCCTTGGAGGCTTTTGACTAGATCAAGACGCTGGACTAAACTGAGATCATCTAGAAACACTCAAGGTATCTTAATATGTAAAAGACTTAAGCCACTATTTCAAAGGAAGAAATTGGCTTTAGAGAAGTTGATTTCATAAACCTCAGTGAACATATTACTTTTTTCAAATAATTGAAATAAAGATTAGATTGCCCAAAGTGGTTGTCAGGTGAAAGACCAGCTTGGTGACCATAAACTCCAAATCCAATCTTTCTATGAACTTAATATTGCTGATGTTCTCTCAAAGTTTTTGGACAGTTTTCTAATGAGTTGGAGCAAATCTGATATTTGCTTTTACTCATGCTTATTTACTTACCTATTTCACTTGAAGGGTCTAGAGGAAACCTACTTACCTTTAGCTGTACGTCCTATATTCCTAATTCTATTGTCATACAGCCTTTCCCATACATCTTTAAATACTGAGTTCTTTTTTTGATACATTGTGGTTTCCTTAAAACTTTGTGTTCTTTTCCTGCCTTAAACAAAGACATCTTCAATTGCTCTGTTACAGTACGTGACCTTTTTGTTCGTTTTTTAAATGGTCAATAAAGTGGGTATGGAATGCATAATTTCTGGATAAAACCCAAACACTTAAAGAGCTAACACATAAAATTTGGGCGTTTATAACAATAAACTCACCTATTTCAGTTAAATTACCTGGTGGCATGCCCTAAATAAGTAGCTGAAATCCCAAGCTGATTCCAAAATCATTGAAAAAACAGATATTTCAAGAATTACATCTATTTTTGAATTTTTTAGTGCAAAATGATTTATGATTTGCAATGTTATGATCTTTTGGACAATAATGACAGTTCCACATATGGACACAGATGGTCGACACATCGTCACACTTCAAAATCAGCTGAGAATAATGACAAAAACTTTTTAGCCGCATTCAGCAGAGATGACAGTTGTCCAACTATTTAACATACCATTTCAGTTTAAATGTTCAAATAAACGCAGGCCCTTTTTTCCTTATGTAAGATTGGTTCGCAAAGCATTTCACGCGGAAATGTTGGGTTAGAGCATCTTAGAACAACTAGATTTTTCGTATGAAATTTTTTCTATTGCCTGTAGTTACTGAGATATTGATATGGGAATGTGTCTTTAAAAATTCGAAAAAACTTAGTATTTAGTCAATATTTTATTTCATATGTCATTATAGTAAATCACACACATCAATTTGTTGGATATAGAACCTAATCTGCTAAACAACAAAGCTCCGACGCTCGAGCGTCGCTGCTGCGTATCTCTCCGCCATGTGTCTGCAGTGAGGGGTTTTGAGTTGCGCCAGTTTCGACGCGCGCATAATCACCCGGCATTCGAACAAAAACCGGCGAGACAGTAATTTTTTAGCAGAATTTTCGTCTCGTTGGTGTTGTGTGCTACGTGCTTCAGTGTTATGGCTTCAGACGAGACCATGAGTGACGGAGAACAATTTTTCGAAGGAGTTGAGAAACTCCTCGAAATTTGGTTTACCACCTCAGATGGCAATGATAAAATCTCAGATTTACGCAAAATTCCCAGGTTAGTAGGATACCTAGTCGCTTCAAATTCCTTCGACTGCTGGCATGCTCTTTTCCCTGCCGATTGATACTGTTTATAAGATAATATTAGATATACAGGGTGTCCCACCGGGAACGTACATTAGACATTTTGCAGAACCTTGAATAGCAAAGTTACGAAAATTTAGTGGTTTGGTAAGAATTTTGGGGCGACCTCGTCTAAAATACTTTCAATGACGTCACACTTGCGATTGAGCCGGAAGTCGATATTTGTTTGCTTATTTTAAATGGAACACCCTATATATTGTTGCATTTTTGGATTCTACGTTCAATTTTAATACAAATTTATTAATACGTTGGCTTTCTTAGAATTAATAGTTTTCAAGATATGTGCAATTGAATGTTGAAAGTGCTGCATGTAGATGTCTGCAGAGTCGCAAATTGTTAACGTAAGATTTTTAGAATTATTTTTTGCCACAATACTGCAGGTGTATATTTTAGTATGCTGCCAAACTTAGCTTAATAATTTCTATCTACCAAAATGGAGCCAACTTGGACATCAAAAAATAGTCAAAACTTAAAAATTTTAAATAAAACCCTACTATTATTTAGATGTATTATGAAACTTCCTGAAAAAAGAACCCATGTTCACATTTAATTACCTATAATAAAGTTACATTGTTTCTGAGCAATTTCGTTTTAGAAATTGTTGCAAAGATAGTACACCTCTAATTCCAAGCTATAAAGCGAATATAATAAACTAATGTTTTCATTTATTTATTTATTCGTTAAATTACTGATAATATTTTAGGTGAGGTCTCCCCAAGGCTTTTAAAAAACCACTAAATTTTCGTTACTTTCCTATTCATAGTTCTCCCAAGACGTCTAATAACGGTTCCCAGGGGGACACCCTGCATCATAAAAACAAATAATAGCTATTATGGTCATACACGTCTATAAGAGCGATATCACTAAAGCATTTTACACATTCTGGAAATCTTAATCAAAATTGTAGAGCTCTGTATTAATAAAGAACTGGAACGGATTCTTCTTAAAAACACCGACATCTTGTATCTCACGAATTTCGCGGTGATAGTTGATGCCATCATGGCAGCTATCACAAAAAGTGTCATGATATAGATAACACGTCAGTCAAGACGTTGTTTACATAGTTAAACGATACTTATTGCGCTCAATGTTACTGTTACAGACTCGATTATACAAAGTTAACCACGTGTGAGTTCTCTTCTTTCTGTTCTAGATGTATTTTAGTAAATTTTCTGTCCTAAAACCGTCAAGTAAATATTTCTTTTCTAGATGCAAATTAGAATCTTTGCTGAAGATAGTTAGATGTGAGATCATCAGCTCTGTGACAAACGAACATGTTGACGCCTATGTTTTGAGGTAAGTCACATATACATATAGTGTATCACAGTAACTGTTCATACATCGGTGACACAACCATCACACATATACTTTTAACGTGATTATTTAGTGTGAAAACTCAACAAAAAATGGCAAGCTCAACGAAATTTTCCTTAACATCACTATGCTACCGCCAAAATACATTATACATACAGGTATTCTGTATCGTTAGAAAAACGTGGGTATTAAATCTGTAAAAAGTGGAGCTATGGCATAGACCAGTAATTGATTTTCAATAGTCATAATAGACTATTGAAAAACATTGGCACGGCTTAACTTTAACTCTGCTTATTATTGCTTATACTATGTTAATTTTGCACATAATTTGCAAAACTACGTTAAACATCAATTATTTTTATTTTAGAACTAATTAATTATTGGTAACGTGTAATGCGTCCGGCTTATACAGGGTGGTAGATTTCGATTGTTTGTATAGAAAATCTCGGTAACTGCACGAGGAAAATGAAAACCGATGGAGCACTCTGGACTTTGAACACAAGTTTGCTGGCGTTACTTACACAATTTTTTTGTTAAACAGAGGACCAAAAAGCGCATTATGCGCAGGCAAAGCGCTATATCTATTGTGAAAAAGTTGTTTCTGGAAATAAAGTAATTTCGGTCTATACTATTGGGTTATGTCCTCAAAGTCATTACGGGCCCTTCGCATATCCCCCCAGGGAAAAGTCTAATAGAATAAAATTAGGCGAACGTGACGGTCATTCTAGCGATCATCTCCTCCCTATCTATCAATTTGGAACATTTAAGTAGAGGAATTTAAGGATAAAATTTTGATGTTGCAGAATGTAATTTTATGATCTAAAATTGACGCATTTTGGTATTTTTCTCATATATGTCGAAATATGCAATTGTTGGATTTATTCCGTTTAGTTGTTCCACACTGTATGTATTGGCTACTACTAATACTAAAAAAGTGGCCTAATAATGCAACAATTACCTTTATGGAATAAATCGATATGATATCGATAAAATAATCGAAAACAGAGGACGATATTTCAAAAACTTTTTAAGAGGTCTGCGGCCAGTTGAACTCAATTGGAGGTGTAGATCCCATATTTTGATAAAATAATTCAAATCTTAGAATCTATGTAAACATATTTTAGGTAATGTGTACATACTTGCACATAATGACGGAAATCCATTCATCAAAATATTATGATAACCCTGGACTTTTTGCTATTTCGTTAAATTGCCCGACAAAAAGATCTATTTTTAAAGATTTGGGCAAAGCTGTCTGTGTAGTCAACTTGGGATGGGTTTTTACCGATTCTGCTGCGGCTATTGCAGCTTTCCACCATTCATCGAGATAAATCTAAGTTCTTGATATATTTAAAATACTAAAACCTTCATTGCGAACTTAAACATTAATACATATATCTATATACAATAATGAAGGTTGATTTTTTAGTTTTCTTCCAAGGGACCTTTTTCACAAGTCTCACTCACTCGTCCATTCCATTTCCTGATGCAATAAACTTCAATTCAAATAACCAGCTGTGTCAAATTTAAACTCATCCTCTTGTAAGATGAGTTTAAGTAAGCTATTTTTAAGCTCCGTCGTTTTACATAATCAACTGACCCTGGCCATGAGACGGACAAAGTTAAGTGAGGCTGCTGGAGAAGTTAAGCAGGCGAATAAATTGCATTCAATGACATAATCTGACAAAACTGTTATTTATAGTTAAAGTCTATTAGCCCCAACATCTTGGGGGTCACATAATCACAAACATTTGTAGCGAGTTGTTGAAACGGTTCCTTTAAGTTGGTGATACCAGCATTGACCTGGTGGAAGGATAATCTGAATCTGCATAATTTCACAATGTGTCTTTAATAGGAGCTTTTATAGTAGGTTAGCGTGTCTCTTGTAGCTCTCTTCAATTTTTTCATCGGGCATAAATCATACGAGTGTTTAGGTGAATATGGTTGATTCCCCTATGCAGCTACATGCATGATGCATTTATCAGTTTTGGATTTCATGGAAAGCCAGAATTAATTTTAAACAGGGTCAAAGTTGCTTAGTCGATAATCATTATCATCATATGTTGGATTCTAGAATCTTCTACGTCTTTATTGCAGAAACTATACATATAGGTGCCCGGCTTTTCTGGAAATTGTTCATTTATACTAATATTAATCATGTGATATGTTGATAATTTGTCACTTTGACGTGGATGGCAGTTACTTACGACTTCCGGTTTTACCGGATATGTCCCCAACCTCACTATTTTAACTTAAGGATTCATTTTTTTTGACATATTCGCAAAGAACATAAAACTTAAATAAAAAATAGCGGCAAAAGGCGCTTTTTTGAAAATGTATAAATGGCGCAAGATTTTTCGTTGTTTGACTCTTTGATCAAAATACAATAACACCAGTTTTTCATCGACATTTAATATTCTCTTTTACGAGATAAGACGTTAATCTTATCTGTATAATGATAAGTTCTCAAATAGGGGGCATCAAAAACTGTTAGTACATCATTTAATTTGAATTTATAAATTGGCGTAAAGCGGTCGTATAGCCGAAGTAGGAACATGGTGACATGGTTTCCATGGATTTATTAGGTGTCACACTCATACACAAGTTCAATTTAAGCTTCTGGGTTTCCCCGGAAGTGGGTAATCATCGGAATACCCATTGTCATGCTTCCGTGATTTGGGAGCTTCGATTTACCGCACGAATAATAACCGTAAACCACCCCAACTTTTAAGTGTATACACCAGAGTATGGATAGTTCATAATAATGGGAAAAGCAACGCAGAAAATGGCAAAATTTGTTAATAATATGTTGGTGTAGAATGAAAATATTTTGGCAGGCGCCGAAGCACTGTGGGTCGACGTACCTCTGGCACCAAGTCAATATTTTTCAAAGTTTTCAATTGCATGTTTCACGACAGACTAATTTCCCTACGTATGGAGTCTAGCCACATAACTCACCTATAGGCTCGTGATAAACTTATAATGTTACATGTCACGTGCAGTCAGGCATCCTCGAGGGCCTCCTCCCATAAAAACTCCAATGTATATCAGCCCCGCAGGAAAAAAAGCTAAATAAAACAAATCAACCTGAATCTAGGTCAGTTTATTGCGATGCAGGGCCTTTCTGTCAAGCGCCTAGTTTTCACGAATATCTTGACTATTGATTTTCCTGCCCTGCAAACGTCGGTTCTGATACAGGGTGGTTTAGTTTCAGTCGGGATTATTAAATCTTATACTGGCGCAAATAATGATGGAATAATGGATAGGATTGGCTATGACGACATTGTACCGAGTGTCTCGATGAGATTTGTGGGTTTCCTGAGGTTCCTCTAAATTTGCCATTTTACGGCAACGTTCGGCGATTTTATATGCATCAATATAGGGCACCTAATCACCTTAATAATTGTGGTCCAAAATGAATGCCGGTACTATTTTGACCAATATTTATGTTGATATTTCTGTTGATGTAAACTCGATATGGCAATACTTGAGCCCGACCCAGGAAATATGTATATCTCCATATCACGCAATATGGAGCAACATGAAGCTGTATTGCCGAAATCATCGGGCATATGGCTAGATATTGTTGCGTTAATTGCCTGACATCGTCGGGCAATGATGCGTGTTGGGAAATGAATTGTTCTAAAGATGGCCCGTGCAACAGAACCTTTAGAATTTGTAGGAAATATAAAAAATACATGGGACCTAGTCTTGACTTCAAATAGAAAATTATTGGTGCAGTCTGCATTCCTCTATGATTTGTCGTTATCTCGCTACGAGCACCTCAAAGCTTAGCATTCGATTAAACCCTTACAGTACCCCTACTACTTTCTTGGAGCATTTTTTTGAGTAGAATCCATTTAGGTGGAAGTTGTCAGTTATTCTCTTCCAGGTTCTATGGAAGTCTTGCCGCAACACATTTTCTTAATATCAACAAAACCACCTTTGGGACGGAGTCAACTCGACGGCTTCTCGAAGAATCGAAGAATAAATTTTAATAAGTGTTAATTTGTTTACTATATCTAAATAATCATGCAGGGTGCTTCAAAAAGGTGGTGCAGACTTGAGGAGGTTATAGAGACCTTTGCGGTAGAAAATTTTTGCAAATAAACCCCTAGTCGAAGTAAGCCGTTTTGGCTCTGGAGCAATTTTTATCCAAAAATGTAATGCTGTTTGCGTTGACCTTAAAACATCATCGATATTTAAGTTACTTTTATTAAAGACGTTTACTAAAACGTTCTCATGGAGATACACGATAGAATGTGGTTCCACCATGACGGGGAACCTGCACATTTTGCTGGCCGTGTGCAATACCACCTAAACCTACAATTTCCTGGGCAATGGATCGGAAGAAGAGAACCTATCAATTGATCAGCACGAAGTTTCTATTTAACCTCATTGGATTTTTTCTTTGAGGATTACATGAAGTCTATGAAACCCCTACAGCCACCCGCGAGGAACTCTTAGGGGGAGTGATGGCAGCCTGTCTTTTCGTGCAGCAAGGTTCGCACATGTCGCAAAAGGTGCGAGATTCCCTGATTCGAAGTGTAGTATTTTTAATATCGGTTGAAAACCTCGCCTACAGAAGAGATGATCAAAAATGTCGATATCGGTAAGAAAACGTACAAAAAACTTCTTCAGAGTATCTTTTGCAAAGGCACGAGTCATAAACCCAACGATCGCAACGATAGAGTGACCTTCAAACATTCAAATAACTTTGCACCCTTTTTTGCGAGCGTACGGCTCATCGGTGTAGCCGTGGAAACGATACGAGAAACGAAATAATATACAGGGTGTACAGTATTTTCAATATCAGTGAACCTATCGAAAGAATGATCAAAATGATCACTCCGCTAAGCTTCCTCTACTATCTGGTGATGAGGCCTTGTAACATTTCGGGTACCTAAGCCAGCGGACCAAAATGAATGTTGCCTCGGTCTGTGTTGTGAAACGATGAATATTCGAGATGCGCCATCACTCCGCAGGGCGACCGGTATTTCTAGATGTAAACAAAGTAAAACCAGTGGCACCGACGAAGGGCGTTTAAAGTTGAATTTTTGTTGCCCATTTGTGGCGTCACACAGTTAAATTAAGTCACTCATAGTCTTTTATATACAAATAGAAGACCTGAATATATCAGTTAGGTGTGGCTTTTTGGAGGTCCTTTCAAGATCATTTGGAAAATAAAGTAAATGTGAATCCTGCAGAAGCTATGGTGTTTTTAAAATCAGACTTACATGCGCTCAGCTACGCGAAAATTGGATCACCGAACACTTACTACCAAACATCCCCCCTAACTCAGTCATTGTAATGGACAACGCTCCTTATCATTTCCGGCTACTAGTTAAGACCCCTAATAATACAAAGGAACAGGACGTAATCAACTTTATGTGGGACAAAAATGTACATATTCCAGAAAAAACGAATTATTGGACATAATGAAGTCTTTAAATTTCAAAAAGGAGTATACGGACATACAATTTTGCGGTTGCTGCCCTATTATTGCATTTTTAACCCCATCGAAGTAATTTGGGGGACAACGCAGTGTGGAAAAGCTGTGTAGCTCATGTTATACAAAAAGAAAAGGAGTATCACGTGTCACTTCCTGTTGCCTCAATGATTATTCACTCGAGTGTCGATGGCGACTCCAATGATGATGAAATCTGTATTTGAATGTAATAAAAAAATATTGTTTTTGTTACGCCTATGTCCCGAATTCCTTTAACATATGCCGGCAAGAGGTTTTTTCAAAGTTTCAACTGACAATAAAATACTATACTATTAAATTTACATACTACATACTAAATTACTATACTATATATACATACTATATATACTAAATTTATGTAGCAACAATCTATATAATCTAAATCCGGGAGATATGTTTAAAAATGGGTTGACAGTTCTAGGTCAGGGACAATTTATTTATCTAATTTGCGGTTATCTTTCATTTTATAATTTGAATGTGGTTAGATGACCTCTGCTACAATAAAGCATGTGATGAATTAATTATCAAGACTTAATAGATAACAGATCCACATGTATTACTCACGCGATGTTATTGGTTTCGAGCCAGAAGCTTTGACCACGTGTTGGAGATTAGAAGTAGATAGGTACCAAGGACCTGCAGCAGGTCTTTGGGTCTCATGGTAAATTGCAGCCTCCCATTACTTGAGAAGGGACTTTCATCTCACGGTTTTATTTAAAAACTATTTTTAATAAATTGGATAGTTTATCGTACTGTAACTTCCTTTTGCCAAAATCGTACTTGTTCGTCTTGAAGTAGCAAAATAGTTTTTTTACCTACCAAGTGCGGGTAATTATTTTTTATCGAACATCGGTTGTAGTTGAACGAACGATAAGCTGCGTAAATTGAATTAATTTTATTTACCACTGTAACAGTTTTACGTGCGATAAAAATTATAGTGTAACATTTATTAGTAAAATGTGTGCGGTAAAACGACTTTACCTCACGCCCGTAGGAGGGAGCTGTTGAACTATTTTTGATAATCTTTTGCCTCATAGATAATTTCAAGAAATCACTAGGAAAGCTTTACTGTTTGAACGTTTTTATTAATCAAATTTGAATGTCTGTCTTTTCTTTGTAGCCATAGCAGTTATTGGTCAATAGCTGTGGTGATTAATGTAAACAATAACTGATAAGGCTCTGACCTTTAGACTTGGTGTAAATACATTTAAACATAAAATATTTGCCGAGATAGTGGAATTTTGTTAAATGAGTAGTTTTATCATTATGGGCCAAAGACGACCTCAGGACGTCATTTATCTATTTTTTGGAGGCTTCTGCAATTGTGCTTTGTAATTAAAAACCATTATTTTATATCCCATTTTATATAAAAATAATACAGGATAGGAAAAGACTATGGAAGAGTGGTTCCCAAGAATAGTTAAAAATTCAACTACGTTCCAGATAAAGTTCACTTCTTTATGAAGCTTTTTATTTTCTTGTGCAAATGATGCATAGCTATCCTTAATACTCAGATTTGAGCCAGAAATATGACTTGATCGATTCCTATTCTATATAAAAGTCATATCGGTCAATCTCTAACGTCCCCATAATTTTTCCCTTTCAGTGAGAGTTCTATGTTTGTCTCCAAACGTCGATTTATCCTGAAAACGTGCGGTACTACCACCCCTTTGCTCTGCCTCGAGCCTCTGTTGCTACTTGCCGAGCAGTACGCTGCATTCACCGAAGTCGAAGATCTATTTTATTCTCGAAAGAATTACAAGAGGCCTGATTTACAAGTATCTCCCCATCAGCATTTTGATCAAGAGGTAAGATTCAACAAGGCGTTTGTGGTGGTGCGTGAAGTGTTATCCCAAGCGAAAAAATAATAAAAGTATAAACCATCCGCTCCAAACGTATAGAACAGATTTGCATTGCCATAAATTGCCGTATTTGATTATCCGTATCGAAAAACGTGACATCAATATCATACCATGAAAATTCCAAAGGTATTAGTTGCCGAACAATTTCTACGGTTATTTGAATTACTTAATGCTGGTTTTAATGGTAATTCATGGGTCAGATGACCGAAATTTTGAACTGGACTCTAAACCTCTTTTTCCCTCCAGGTTGCCCTTCTAGACACTCTCTTCCCAGACGGTGCCGCATACTGTCTGGGCGCGATAAACCGCGATTGTTGGTATTTATACACCTTGAATCCGGCGATTCACCGCGGTAGACAAAGACCTCTGCTCTCAACGACTGACGCTGATCAGACTCTGGAAATTCTGATGACAGATTTGGATCCCGAAATAATGTCCATTTTTACCAAAGAGGATTGTCTTAACGGTACTGAAGCTACGAAGGTGAGTTTATGGGGTTTTTCGGGGTTGTCAATTGCCGTAGAACTGGCTCTTCGATGCCACGATAGATGGCGATAGCTGCAACAATTAACTGACAGACGAAAGTTTAGGCACAAGTTAAAGATCTTCGTTCTTAACGCATTTCAAATGATTTTCTTATTTAACTCTTATAATAGGTAAACGTGGGTAAGTTCGTCGCTCATACGTTTAAAGAACCACGATTATGCTGTAACTATTTATTAATAGTTATGTATTTAGTGTTGGTCAGTGATATGTTCGTTAAACAATAGATAGATCAATACAAGCTGAGATTTGTCTATTTTTATCTTTGTGGTTTATTAGTAGAATTCAAATGAATGTTTAGTGATAATGGACTTTGCATAATAATAGGTTTAATTGTTTCGATTATTCATATCGTGCGACAATATAGAAGATATACAGGGTATTTCAACGCATATGAGGGATTCACAGAAAAATAATAGTTGTTGGTACTCCCTGTGCACTAAGTGAAACAAGAGGTAGTACAAAATAAATTCCGTGCCTATACTGGTTATGGTATTTTTTCAGAAATCCGGGATTGACAAAATTATCCCAAATATGACCATAGATGACTACCTATTTGAGCCTTGTGGCTATTCAATGAATGGGATATCTAAAAATGTAAGTATTCTGCTGTGCGAAAGGAAAGGGTGGTTTGGTATAAATTCATAACTCCTTGAACTCCTTAACCGCTGGTGCCTGTGGGCTATTTCTTAAGTAAATATCATGTAACGTAGTCATTGTAATGTATAAACTAAGTTCCGTGTTTCCCCGAAAATAGAACCCTTTTTTATAGTAATTTTTGTTGCAAAAGACGCGCTGGGGCTCGTTTGAGGGGGACATTTTATTTACTATACGTCACAATTAATATTTGTTCAAATTCTTCTGGAATATCGTCATAAATTTTATGGCGAATTTAATTATGATTTATTTTTTGGATAGGTCTTATTTTCGAGGAAACGCGGTGGAAAAGGAAACTTTAATTGATAGTGTTTCCTAAAATATAATATCTTTTTCATGCCTGCTTAGAGTTACAATGATGTTCTGGATGTAAGTACGGTATATAATGCATTAGGATGAGTGATAATTGTTGATAAAGGCAAAAGCGAGGCTCCCACCCAAGCGGAATTCATACAACACTCAATTCAGTGTAATTTCTTCAAGAATCTCGCTTTGGTGGTGCATCCTGTGCATTTTTTCAAGTATTATGAACGTTGTTTTGTCACCAGGGATATTACATGACAATTCACATAACCCCGGAACTAGAGTTCTCTTACGTTAGTTTCGAGACTAACGTTCCGGCAAGCAGCTACAAAGACGTCATTGGGAAAGTATTGGAAACTTTCCATCCGGGCAAGTTTACCGTCACAGTATTTACTAAGCAGGTACTTTTTCTGTTTCCGCGTTCATTGAAGAACCTCCCTTAACCGAGACCATTTCCAGCTCTCCCCCACCAAAGACACATCCAAAGAACTTCTTTGTCTCAACCAAATCAACAATAAATGGAACCGGCGCGACGTCCAGCAAATCAACTTCAAGAACTACGACCTGATCTATGCGTTCTACACCAAATTCCCCAGCTGAGGGTGTCGGGAACAGTTACGCCCTGGCGTAACTCACCCTTATTCATCCCATTCCCCCGTCCCTCCCAATGGCACATCAACCCCTAAAGCTTTCAAACGTTTGCACCGGTCTGTTTCCAGCATCTACGCGGAAATCGCGAAATTGGGCTCGAACGCAGCAGCAGATAAGTCGTTGCTCGGTTTTTATCAGGCGTGCGTGAAGAGCTTGCGCAAGAGAAGGTTTAAATTTCCCTCTTGTTCATGTTTGAAAGACGAAACCCCCAATATGCGACGCTTTCGCGAAACCTTTGGTCCCTTTTCATTCTTCTTCATATACTTCACCCTCTTTTCTCCAGTGTTCACCTTCACAGATTTCGAATCTCCCTTGGTCATGTTCTCTTGGTGGCGCAATAAGATATCGTGAGAATAAGCTCTGAAACCGCTAAGTAGAGTGGCATAGTGGCTCTGTTTTCCTTTAACCTATGAGGGTTAGGTAGACGTTCGGATGTATGGGTACGTATATGATGCTCAATTAATATGTCGTACTTTACACACACTATGTTTCTCTTTCGCTTAAGCGGGAATTTGAGCTTTCCTTTATTTTTTTTACTGTTTCCAACCTACCGACACCAGTAGGGTGTTTGTTAGTGTGTTGTGGCTGTCGCGAGTGGTTAGAATGGGATTGTCTTGACGAGAAACGCCTATTTCCTGACTAGGCAAAGAAGCTGTGGCAAATTTGCGCTACATCAAGTTTTTTTATCCGGTTGAGAAATATGCAAACGGTAGCTTTCCCGTCAAAACCGTCCATTTCTAACCACTCTTTATATATACATATAAAACTCATGTACCAAGTTTATGCAGGGTGGATCACGAGAAACGAGCGTTTTTTAACAAAGAAGAACTGTTGCAATTTTGGAAAAAACAGTTTTATTTTTATAGAAATATTCGTTAGACCGTGCCATTTTATATGCCTAATTGCGAAAAATAATATCTTACAAATAACGACCATTTTCTCGAATGCAACACTAAAGGCGCTCTCGAAAGTTTTCTGCAACGGTTCGCAACGTATGTCGGCTGATTTCTGCAACTGTTCCACGTATTGCTGTCTTTAGGTCCTCTAATGTGCGGCGTTTATGTTGGTATACCCGTAATTTTATATATCCCTCCAGAAAAAAATCACAGATGGAAAGATCGAGCAAGCGCGGCGGCCATGGGAAGTCTCCGAAGCGTGAAAGCAGCCATGGAAGCTTTTGCTGTATGGGTGGTCGCCCTATCCTGTCGAAACCATACCTCTACCCTGGTAATTACTGGCATAAATGGTATTAAATTCCTCGTTTATGAAGTTCGGGTAAGAAAAAATTCTCAAATAGGTTCACATAGCGATTAGAAGTAACAATCACTGTTCTCCCGTTTTCTTTTAAAAAAAATGGTTCGATAATTCTGCACCATCCGATACCGCACCAAACTTTAACCTTAGAGCTGTGTAGTGGCCTCTCACGTAATCCCCGAGGATTATCTGCTTCATCGCTCATTATGACATTCAAATTATCATCTTCGCATAGGGCAAGCATCACTTGACAAAAAGTTATTCCTTGCTAATAGTCTCTTTCACTTAGCTTCTGAACCACCATAATTTTATAGCGATGAAATATAAGGTCTTTGTGTAAAATTCGCTGCATCGTGGCATGACATATTTGCAATTCCCCAAAGTGTCGTCTAGAATACCGAGCGGGACTTTGGATCAAACACTTCTCTTATTTGATCCATATTTTCAGCCGTTCAGGCTGGATGGTTTTCTGTCTAATAATGAACCGAAATTTATATGTGTAATAGTAAAGTGGATAAATGTAATAGTGAGTACTAAATGACAATTCGAGGAGTGTTTAATTAACGTCACTTCCCTCACTTATTTACGCCTTACACAAGTTATGTGCTATACCTTCTAAAAACGTCCGTTTCGCGTGACTCATCCTGTGTGATATAACCCCGCAGTGTGAACTGCTAAGAAATGACTCTCAGTATATAAGTTTTGTAGGTATATGTAACGTCCTTCTCTGTAATATTAGGGGCCTTTAGGAAATCGACAAAGTGTTGTACAAAGCGATCGGTGCAAAGTGCTTACTTTCATCAACTTTCTTACCGACAGGGTTGGCAAAGGTCCATATCATTGTAATAAAGAGTACGTATAGATTTAGTTAAACATAGCTATTTTGGAGAAACTGTATACAGAAAGCGTCTATATTGTTCAAACAAGCTTAGTAGCCATAGGAAGATTTTAAAGTAGGAAATTTACAACTTTCGCACACGAGTTATAAATAAATTGTTGCCGGTTTTGCCGCTTTTATGACATTGTTTTAAAGTGATTGCGTGTGATACTATTTTTGGGCGAAATTTATAAAAAATTATCCTTACTCCTAGTAAAAGTGATCTAGCAAATGCCAAAATGTTATGAATGTGCCTTTGGCCGCTTCACAACAGTGACGGAAGCCAAGACACGTACCCATACACGACTTACATTGTGGCGTTTCCATGCAAATTCATTATCTAGATATTAACAGAATTCAGGATTTGGCCCTTAAACAGTTTTTAAGCTATAAGTATGGTTTTCCGTGGACTGTATGTTAACAAGTTCTGCTAATGTACACAAAACCGTTCATTAACGACCCCCATTAATGTGATTTTTCATTAATGCACGATTTCGCATGCATTAATTGGTTGCTGTGGCAGACTGCGTCGAACCTGGCCAGTCATAACACCTATTGTAGACACGTGATCGGGATCTGCCACTTATGAACGTGCAGATTTTCAACACATTGGTTTTCAAGCCCGGACTGAAGTGCAGATGTGCTTCGAGTAAGTTTAGTGACTTTTATATAATTTAACGCAGAAATCCTGTACTATTTGATTTTTGGCTATGCAGTCGACGGAAAAATGTTTTAATTAACACGAACAAGCGATTAATAATCTCAACCACACGATACATTCTCGATTATTAATCGCTGTAATTAATAGACTTGTTCGTTAAATAGCTTAATTATGTACTACTCCGTTATAATAAAACGTTGTCTCCCGTTGTTTAGGATATTTTAATCGTCGTTGCTTTTGTAGTCTCCTTATTAACCCTGTGTTTGAATTTAGAGTTTAACTAGTTGGTTTTAATGTCTTCTTGAGGTTGGTTTTATTTCTTTTATTTCAATAGCGATAGTATAAATTAGAATATATTTACGTAACATGTAGTTAATAACGTAATAGAGGTTTTTGTCTCAAGGTAAAATAAAGGTAAATAAATTTTCGTTATTAAAACGAAGGGTTTTCATTCTCAAGCGATCGCGCGGTAAGTGATTGGATGGTGGCACTGAAACACCCTGTAAAAATATTTTAATTAATTTAGGGACACCCTGATAGCTTTTCCTAAATGTACTATAGATGGCGCTCAAATCAGGAAAAGTTCTTGAATAGAACATTTTCCAGGGAAATGGTAACAATAAATAAATACTGAACAAACAATAAATACATATACCTATACATAACTACTTGGTGATCACTAGAAAAACACGGCCATAGGTAATGAAGCGTAAGCGTAGGGCTTTGCTTATTCCATTTACTGTCAAACTACATCTATTGTTACTGTCAAACTGACAGGAACAATAGATGTCAGATGAATTTATCCAAGACTTGCCTCTGACATTTCAATGCGCACACTCGAGGTTTTTTTAATGATCACCTTTTACGAACGTTCTATTCAGGTTATGATTACGTGAATGTACATGTAGCCTTCTAATTCCCAGTAATAGTTTTCTACGTGTATATCACGCCCAATGTCCTCAAAGGCATATTCTTATAACATGTGAAGTTGTTATGCTATTATATAAACAAACCTTACTTCGTAAACCTAGTAAAATAAACTCCATACTAATTTTATTTAAATATCTGCAACCTTCAATCAATTCCAAACTCATTTTTCACCCACGGGTACTTCTTAGGGCACTTGCTGCATGTTTGCAGCTCCATTTCCTCTTTCAGCGACCGACTCATTAGATGACAAGTGTTAGGCACTTGACATGCGATCTCATGGGACCTCTTGCTGTTCCTCCTACAGTCCCATGGCTTAAATTTCAACAGCTTCTTAAGAGATGTTGGATTGCGCATCCACTCAATTGCTTGAGAATTGGTTACAAACCAAACGTCTGGTTTGGAAAGGACTTGAGTGAGGAATTCCTGCGATTAAATGTATGTTTTTCAATATGAACGTAACTGCCATATATAGGACGTTTCAGAAACGTTGGGCCGAACATAAGGAAGTTACAGGAGACTTTGTGGTGAACAATTTTTGCACAGAACCCTAATCAAAAATGAGCCGTTTTGGCCTGCATAACCTCTGTAAGTTGGGCATAACCTTTTTGGAACACTCTGTATAATAGTATATTAACCTGGAATGCAATTAGGTAGTCACTATTCTCAAACCAAGCGGCCTGCAGGTGTATGCCGAAAGGAGCTCTGTTAGTAGAGTAATGCCTATTGAAATTGCGAATAAGCATTTCGTAAACTCCGTGCCCTGTTAGCTCTGGAGGGCAAGAATCCAAAGTAGCGCAGCTAATTTCTAAAGCCTCTAACTGGTTTATTACCATTTCCCACAAGCCTGGGTATGACCTAGTCGGGCACATTTGTCTAAAACCTAAATAGAGCTTTAATTTATTGTTAAAACAAAAATCACTGCAAACTAACATTTATGAGGCATTTTGTAATCTAAAGTATAAGGCCATAGCGGGACATAGGAAAAGGGCGCTACCACAGAACTGTCATATAAAAATCCAAATTCTTTCATCATTAAATACTGCCGATTCCAACCGATTCGCAGGAAGGGCACCCTCAGGCCCTTAATGTCTGAAAGGCGGATTTTGGAGAACTTATGCAGGATGTTTGCTTGCCCAACCATTTCGTCAAACCAATCCTCAATGGTAGCGTTTTCAGCCCACCATTCTTCTGGCAATCTATGACTGTACATATCAACTTAGTCCTGGTGCAACACGCACTATATTGCAGTATCTTACGTGATTGAATGAACCGCAATCTCATGCCCATGGTTCCACAATCTTTGGGTAAAGAAGTAGTTGTTGTATTGATGGTGGACAAAAAAGGAAGCTGAAATTGGACAATTGTTGGGGTTCACGTACTTCCCAGAGAAAATCTTGGCGTAAAAATCTATAGTGTCGCTGTTAATCGAGTCTTCGAAGGTTATGAGAACCATTTGGGGCACATCACTAGGGGGTAAACGGCCTGGAATTTCAGTTCCTGCGAGCAAACAATTCATCTCACGACAATGTGTTACTCAGATTCAAAAAGGGTGTACCGTTTCTGGAACAAAAGCAATGGGGAAGATGGCAAATGCTAGGATCACACGAGGGAGACTCATTGATATCTTTATCGGGGTCACACAGTTTCTCGTCACTCCCATCTGGGCAATCTTCAGCACCATCGCAAAAGTACTCGCTTGGAACACAAGTCTTTCTATCGGCACATTTTTCATGGTCTGAGATTTCGCATGCAGTATCGCGTGGGCGGCCTCCTCCAAGGGATATTCTTGATATAGAAGATTCTACAATGAAATTAATATGTAGGATATAACAAATCGTCATGGAGATAGTTTAAGGAGTGATAGTACTCTACAAAACAATAAAAAATCCTAATAGACCTATGGTGGAAAACGCAACATTTGTGCGTTCAATATGTTCAATATACAGGGTGGCACATTTTCAACAGTTCTTATAATTTCGTTTTTATTTAAATTTATTTTTATTTTGAGAAATGTGTTTAAATGTTACGAATTTCTTCATATAGTTGATTCCTGAGCCAGACGATTATATTTTTCCGTACTCCCTTTACATTCGTAATTCGCGTCGGTAGATATTTTTTTGTATATTCCTTATATGTATATCAATGTATCTAAAACTTAAAAAAATTACATGCTGACAATCAGAATTAAAAACCCTCTCAAATAAGGTGTCACTCGACCTATAGTGCTATTTAAATTTCTAGAGTTCTAAAGCGTCTCCGCGAAGGGAGTAATTTTGTTGAATCTGCATTTATCGCTAAAATGTGCTCCTCTCGAAAACAAAACCGATGTGTCGCGGCGATTTCTAATATTTTCATCGTAGCTCAAAATGAGCCGAATGCAAAATTTTTAATGGTACACCCTGTATATATTAGCTTTAAATGTGTCATCTCCCTCAGCGGAAAGTAAAGCAAACAAATTCGAATAAAACAGCCGAGCTCTTATTATTGTTTGGCATCCAAGGTTCCAAGAGCGTGTTCGGAATGACCTTTCTTATCGATTATCAAAAAATATCAACAATTTTTTTTATTAAGCCTTTGTTTATATAGGTGGAAAAAAAATCATGAAAAAGTGCATAGGTATGCCATATATATGTGACGTCACTTCGTTTTGTCCTTACTGGTGGCGCCACCTAGATAAACACACAACACTAGCTGTTAAACGGAGATAGATTCCTTCTATCGCACAATGCTTAGTTTGGCTATTCACACCTAAATGGCGCCACAGGAACTACAGAGGAATACTTGGTGTAGTGGTGTATAGATAGCACCACGTCAAATCGCAGACAACTTAACAATACAAATGAGTGTTGCCAAAGTCGCCTAAAGAGTAGTTATTTTTTTTCTATTTTACCCATAATTTTTGTCATGAACAAGCGAAACACTGTTGTCCCAAATGTGTCATAGTTCTGAGCGATAATTTTATTAAAAAATTAATTAATTTGGCTTGCTGCTGAACAACAGCGGTTAAGATTCCACGTTCGAACTCAAATAATTTTGAAACCAGAAGAACTAAGATTTTTTGTGTTAAAATCTTTATAACTTTTCCACAAATCATTCTTCAACAAACCACTGGCGTACATGACAATTTTACACAAAAAATTAAATAAAATTTGAAGTGTTCCGATTTCAACGAGATTTGGTTCCGCAGTACGCGTATGATACAGCTTTGATATGCCGCGGTCAAAACTCGAATCGGACAACTTCGATTTTTCGGCTAAAAAATTTTCATGATGTATAGTCCATGATATTTTTTGGACCCAAAAATCGAAGTTGTCCGATTCGAGTTTTGACCGCGGCATATCAAAGCTGTGTCATACGCGTACTGCGGAACCAAATCTCGTTGAAATCGGAACACTGAAATATTATTCATTTTTATCGGAAAAATTTGTCGGTAAAATTTTTCTAGATCTAAAATTTTTCTCAAAAAATTTCATATTGTGCACTTCATTTCAAAATTTGGTCTTCGCAAGATCAGTGGCGTACAGGAAAATTATTAAATTAGAAGGAATGCAGCCTTGACTAACAGGGTAGAGGATGGACCCAAGACATTTTGCGTTTTTAGCCATGGGCGGAACATTTTTTTCCTGTGACCTCAGATATTCTGTTTGTTGACCAGATGTCACAGTCGCTTTCAAGTAATTAGTGCGGGAAAGTTGCACCTGATCCTTTTTCCGCCCGCAAATACGTGCCGTGAATTGCGCTGTGCCGGTCGCAAATAAAAGAAATATGATTAGTTTAAACGGAATTTGTTGCAAAAAATTGGAAACACTAAAAATCACACGCTGAAGTGCGGCGACCACAATTTCGGACAACTGTAATTAATCCATGACCTGATAGTACCACAGTTGCAACTCACAGAGATCGAGTAATGTATGCAGTTTCCTTTACAACTAGGCAACTTTAAGTAATTCTCGTTTCTTTACATGATACGATCTTAAGGCTTTAATAAGTAAAAACAAGATTGCCCATTAAGATTGCTTTTTTCTTTCCAATGACCTCATTACGCTTCCTTTCCTTTCGGTGAATTGGTACGCACGTTGTCCGTTCCATTCCGTGGGTATTGATTTATACAGAAACCTAGCTCTACTGACAATTAGAATCTCGTATTTATCAAAGAGATTTTAACCGTAATAAACTTTTTCCCTCCCTCACTCGATGACCCGAGGCTATTATGTCAACTGTCCACTAAATTACCGATTTTCGAATATTTTCAAAATCGAAGCATAAGCCTTGACTCCAAAGCCATGACGTAACACGTGACGTAATAATGTATGTTTCGTTACGTCACGTGTTACGTCAGTTGCGAATATATCACAACGCGCACCACTAGTAGATCATTCGCGAAGGAGGAAAGGGGAAGAAGCACCGGGAAGAGTTAAGTTTAAATCTGAACGTTTATGAAAGACCCACTTGGGTCCTAGACGGCCAATTCTCTCTCCAGCAACAAAAATGAAGAACTCCAAGGGTCAACCAAGCTCGAGGTCCAGCCACGGTGTGTCTTCGGCCCTGCCTCTGTCATACCCTGTATGTTACAAGTGAGTGAAGAAGGGACAATGTAAACTAATGAGGTATGTATTTAGGTTGAGGAAATTTCGATGAAGAGCGTGCGTTTATGTCAGTAACCTAATTTTATAGAAAGCGCGGATGGCAGGAAATTATGAAATTTGAGAGGAATATTTCGAATCCTTAATTGCTATTTGATTGCACCAAAAAATTTCATCTATTTGCAGTACACAGATTCCTGTGCGTATGGGAAATATTAACGAAATCATAAAAAGGAACGGTTAATTCCATTACAACTGTCCTTAACCGAATCCGTTCGATTATAGCTATGAGTAAGTGAGTAACTAAGCAACTTACCGGTTACTTTATCGCAATTGGACACTCTACCTCTGGCCTCGCAGGTCTGTTTATCAACGTCAAATACCAGCCCTACAGAACACTTAAAATTAAACACCTCCCCTTCGAGACATAAGTAGTACTTAGAGCATTCTTCCGAGCCCCACAAGGAGTTCGCGTCCCTGGCCAGGGGTTCAGGATTCCTGTAGAATCTGCCTGATTCTATGCATTTTACTTGTTCGCCGTAAGTACCTAAGTAAACGAACCAAGAAGTGTCATGTTATCAATGAAAATCTGCGTTCGTGCATTAGTCTCAGTTATCGATTTATACTATTTACATTAGACATAAATTGATTAGATGCAGATTTTCTTGTAATTATTGGAAAATATGGAACCATTGAATGGCCTCCTAGAAGCCCTAATTTGACACCGCTAGATAATTATTTTTGGGACCATCTGAAGAAACTGACTTATCAATAGCGAATGGATAATATCGAGGTTTTAAAACATACATAGAATAGGATAATCAACAATATTTATAAATCAAAGTAATGAGTTATTAGTTTCGTCAAGGAAATTAAAGGAAATGTGTATATACCATCTGCATAGCAAAAAGAGATAGCCATGTGGAAAATGTGGCCAAAAAATACGGGGTGCCCCATTAAAAAAATTGAATTTGAAGTACTCGAAATGAAAAAAGTTTGGATATTTTTTCGCACCCTACATAAAATTCCTCGAAAGTTACAAATATACTCTAGTAGAACGACCCTTTGTTATTAACTGGCCAAGTTTTCAGACGATTCAATTAATACTATATGAATTTATTGAGAATTTTAAACAACTCATTTTTTCTTTGATTTTTGTTTTAAATTGTATTTACTCAAAAACTGCTCAGAAATGTTAATATTTTGTAATGACAAAATATAGAGTTTAAAATTAAATTAAATTTAATTTAAATTCATAATTTAAAAAAATGTATTTTTGTCACGCCTTGAACTTTGTCAGTTCGAACATTGGATCAGTAGATGTGGTCCAGTTCCGTGGCCCTTTAGGTCACCTGATCTAACACTCTTAAATTTATTTTTGTTAGAGCATTCGAATTCTTTGGTTCATAAAATTTCAATGGAAACAGATCAAGACTTGACTGCACGAATTATTGCGCCATTTGAAGTCGTTCAAAACATAATGTTGTTGATTTGACTAGCGGTTTAGTTGTAACATATTGCAATTAAAACAGCTGAAAAGTGAAAAATAAGGACGGGGAGGGTCAATTTCGCGTTGTCACCTGATGTATGCCTACAGAATAATTAGTTAAACATGCATGTGCAATAAAATCTACAGTAAATAACACGGCAACTTTCCCAATACTTAAGAACGCTTACCCAAAATAAGACGCGACACCGTAAACCAAAGAAAAAACGTTTTCGCGACACTTCTTTCATCGACCGCGTCCATCACTTTTTGCCGACCTCCTCGTTCTTCGTTCCTCGCTACTACTACATTTCAAGAACATGTGTGCAGATACAAATTATTTGTTTCCTTTGGCATTACTATAAACTTTCTCAATCATTATCATTGGAAACCAGCGACACCCGGAATATGTGTATCGACGTAAGAAGTGGTTATTGGTTCCATGTCGACAAAAAATATACTTAAATCGTTATTAGTTGTATTTTAAATTACTATGCAAACATAATCACATTTGATATAGCTATCTCGGAAATTCAAATTCGTTAACTTTTTTGTTGTGTGACCCATGGAAAAAAGTTAATTTCTGCGAAAGATAATTTAAAATTGTTATTTTTTAGATATTTCAGCTTTATCGCAGAAAAAAATCAATACTTAACATCCTTTTTTTTTATTTGCCATATGGCTATCCGTGGCGATTTTCTTGTATGATATGCGGGGTGATTTACGGTCGATGAAAGCAGGTTAGTTGAACTTCATTAATTCGGATAATATTGAATCGGCAAAAGTGGTCCAGTTTCGAGGCCCCCTAGGTCACTCGATCTAACACCTTTTGATTTGTTTCTGTGGGACATGTAAAGTATAAGATTTATGAAACGCCAGCGAAAACAGAGGAAGACCTGATTGTAGAAGTTACTGCGGCATTTGAAATCGTTCAAAATGATCATCAAATTTTTAGCCAGGGCCGCGGAAACCATGTACATCATTTAAACAAATGTATTCAAGTTAAAAGATGACATTTTGAACAATTACTGTAGTGTTGTTTTGTACAAAAAAATTAAAATAAACCGTACTAAAACCTATTTTTATATATAACTGTCTTAAAACATCTTAAGGCCGTAGCGCTTCAGGGAGACATTTCCAGATACGGGTTTTTATACTCAAATGTCTTATTTTTGCATAGAATAATTTTTTAAAGTTTTTTAAAGTTCTGAATCACTCTATGTAGGTAACGCAACGTTGTCGGGTATACAAAAAAAGGAATAGCAACTATGATTTATTAAATGAGAAAATATGTATTCGAAGATATGTGTAAATCGTTGATTCTGGAATCAGTCACCTGAAGAGGGAGTGGAAAACACAAACCCAACATGTTTTGTAAACGTTATAACATCAATTTTATTGACAAACTTCAAAGTAAATGAATATACTTTTTCAATAATTAACTTCAGGAACTTCCATTCTATTTACTTCTCTCAGCAAAACTTTTCCTCTGCTCGTGTTCCTTCTCAACCGCCTTTTCCATTGCATCCAAAAATTCCGACATATACACTTGATCTGGAGTTCTAATAAACAGAGCATGGGCTAGGAAGGGAATCTTCCTTAGAGTCCTACCGCTTAAATCCGTGCTTTTCTCGCATATTGCAATCAATTTTTTGCTGCATTCGTGTACATAATCGGATGGTTGATTGCTGTATTCAATAACATCAGCTATATCTACTAGGACTGTGTCGGTTTTTATCACTTTTTTCTTGAAATTTAAAAATAAACACAATGAAAATGGGCCTATAAATAACATAATTTTCTTACCTGAATTAATTCAATTAAACATGAGTGGTAGATTTTATAAATTGCAGGAATACTGGGTAAACCTAAATATTGCTTGATATCAGCCCTGTCAACAAATGCTAAATCTATTGCTTGGGTCATATTTGAGGTGGCCAGAATTAAAACGTTCGGAAATCGCTTGATCTGATCAATCTGGGTGAGCATTGCATTGACAACTCTTACAGCATCTGATGGTTCATTACCTAAAATTATATGTGGCATCAGCAAAGTCTCAGTCTTAACATTGCTACAATGCTAGATAAGAAAATACCTGAAATACATTGATCTCGAGCGTGCGCCAACGATTCAACTTCATCCATGAGAAGACAAACTAACAAACTTTCATTTTCACAAATTTCCTTAATTTTTGAAAACATTTTATTTACCAGTTTTCCACTCTAAAAATTAGATAATTTATTAAAAGAGTAACTTCAATCAGATTCATCTCTTTCTGCACTTGGCACGTGATAGCCTTAACAGTTCTGGAGATATTCACATCAAACTTTTCATATTGAGACCCTGTATGCCTTAGTTCCCATTAGTGTATGCTACATGTTTACCTCTGAAAACCATTTAGAGAATAAACTGTGACTGTTTATTTCTATTAACACACTGGAATTGTATTTATCTTTCATTCTAACAGACAACTTTTGGGCCAAAGCTTTGCAAAGCGACGTTTTTCCAGTACCAGGCGGACCATGTAACAAAATAACTCTGTTACAGCTTAAAATATTAGGATTAATGCCCTTTTTTGAGAACTCCATCATGGTTTTTGCATATTTTAACAACTGAAAAAATAATTCTGCTTGAGTCAATTCTGTGCACTCCCATAAGAATAAGGCTCACATTTTGTTTAATGTTATCTTCATAGTACAAGTTTTCCCATAGAGTAAACAGCTCTTTACAAGGCAGAGCCAAGTGACTGGCAAGTGCAATTTCTCCACCATTCTCATCAATTTCAGTTTGTGTGGAAGCCCCATCCAAATCAAGGCAATACAGATACCAATTCACTTTGAAAATTTTGAGATCTAGAACTGAATTCTGAAAACAAAATTTACTTAAATTTATGCACACATTCAAAGTAATATGAACAAAATGACCCATTTTGGTATTCTTAGTAATAATGTGGCTGAAATAATCCAATAACTTACTTGACTTGCATTTAAAGCCTCTCCAATTACAATTGCTTCAATTAGAGAAGAAAACCCTTCCAGTTCAGAATTAAATTCTGATATTACAGTATTTGGTTTCACTTTTTGTTCGCTTAAATAGTTTTGGACAATTGCAATAATGGAGTTTTCAGAAACTGGACTGAAAGAATGATATTTAAAGGGTTTGTTGTTTAAATTAAAATAAAATTAAAGTAAAAGTCCTTCTTTTCAACGAGTTTTATCAGTTGTCCTTAACTTTGGCTAGATGTAAAATCGAGTTGGATAAACTGACATACACACAATTCCCAATGTTATGAGATTCCCAAGCCTGTAGCTCAAGTACAAAAAATGCATGTTGAGAGATTAAGTGTGTCAGTTAAAGCGATGCTCCTGGACTCTTACTTATGAAAGTCAATGTGTGCATTACTGGATGCCCGGATTAAACACTGATCGATTTTAGAGTAAACATTTTGAGTTGGATTTTTTGTGGCTCTTGCTAAACTTTTGCTTCTACATACCTATGACATTTGAAAACTATTTCTATATCTATAGCTCTCGTCATTTTCATATTAACAACTACAACGTGAACAGAAAAACTACGAAAACTTTCAATTATATACTAAAAATAAAATTCAAAATTTTAAATAACATAAAACTGTTAAACAGAAACTAAAAGAAATGTCAACATTGATTAGGCACATGTCAAAAATTTGACACTTCACCATCCGCCAAACATAGAAATATGGCATCGTCGGAACCACCATACATACCAGATGCAATTTCTTAACGTAAAGTAAGTATTTGATATTTAAGTAAATCATTGTTTTTCTGCTCCCGCAACTTCTTTTGCCCGGAAACGTCTACTTGAGATTTCTTTGTGATCATACTTTACTTTAGTTAAAATGACCTCAACAACTTTAGTAACACAATTTTTAGATTTTTCCTTAGATATGGTTTTTCCATAGTACATCATAAATCTTCTCATTCCCAGTGGGGTACCTTGTATAATGTATTAATGAATCTTCTCTGTAGTAAATGGACAGTGTCTTGCTTTGAACGAAGCTGAGTAATTCGCACTGCCCAAAGGAGTAGAGTTTCGTATTTGCATTAAGGGTGAATTTAGAGTCAAGTTATATTAAACAACAAATAAAAAAAATTGTTAACAGTGTATATTGAAGCGATTAATAAATTAGTGGTTATAAATAAAACAATATCTTAAGACGACTTAGGCAAAGCGGCAGCTATGATGTCGTAATAATAAATGCAGAACACGGTGCTGTTGTGTGAAACTATCCTTAGAAATTGTCCGGCAATGGCAGTTAGCTCACTTTGAAATGCCGTCAGACCTGTTGGTACTTTCTGTGGAGCAGCTGTTGCTGATTCAATAATATCAAGGTAAAACTCTTTGACGCGCTGCTCTGAAAAAGAAATTAAATTTAAGATGTGATACATAAAATAATAAAGTTTTTCTAATTTTTCCATGCAATATGGCTTATCAATTTAAGTTAGTAATTTTGAGGACGGGCGGGGGGCGAGTGAACAATCAACATAAATATTAGCGGCTTAAACGATAAGATATAACTGCTACTTACTGACTATCAATTTAACCTTATGGTCCTCTTTTCCTATATCATTTATAAGCTCTTTTAACATGGTTTGTTGAGTGGTCCCCATCACTGGTAAATTGTGTTTTTGTTGAACCTCTTTGACGTCGTTAATAACCTTAAATTCAATTACCAGAAGAATTATTTGTAATATCCCTCACATTTTTAGCTTTTTTCCTATCATAAATACTTTACATCGAATTAAATCTTCAAATAATTAGTTACTAACTTGTTCAGCAACGTTAGGTAGCACAGCAATCAGGTCTTTGTCAGCAGTAACGTTTTGCAAAAGTATTGTTATGTGATCTTTCAATAATCGTTTAAATGCATTAATAGATTCCACGTCAGGGCCGGAATTACTTAACGTCACCAACATAACAGTGGCGATAGCCACAAGTCGAAACGTTCTAATTTGCAAATCGTAAAGTCGTTCCTCGTCCAAGATAAAAGTTTCCGGGTAAGGTTTGCTCCTAAAAATGGCAAATTAATGCTTTCTAGACAAATATTTGTATCTCAATATCCAACTTGTCCCAATCCAGTAAGTCAATGCAAGCCGAAGTAAAAGCTCGCTTTGAGCATGTTCTGATGAACTTTTCATACTCGACAGCTGCAGGAACAGGTTCACTTGTCTTTATATGCTGCAGCAACCACCTTCTGGTGTGCTCCAAGCCATCTGCATAATATAAATAATATATTCAAAGGAAGTGTAATAATTTGGATGGTTTTAGACTTTAAGTGACAAAAATGTCTAAAATAGTCAAACTCATTATATGTACCTGGTTGCACCGCCAAATATTTTGTAAACTTTTCTCTCTCAAGTTCCACACTATGATTTATGATGTCAGGCTTAATGATTTGCAAGGCAAAATTAGCCATGTCCAGCTGCATTAGTTCCAAAGTCTTAAATATGGGCCTCATTAGTTTCAGCATTTATAAAATATAAAAATTTATGCTAACCTCCAGTATTCCTTTATACACTCCAACAATGTCCACTGTCTCTCTAAGCTGTTGTATCTTTTCATCTCGGATTTGGGCACACATTTTGGCCATTATGGATATTATGTAATTTGCATAATACTGAAAATATTTAATTTTAGGTCAGTAAAGAGAATTTACCTCTATCCAGAATCATATTAGACAACACCAAAGTGCTCATAGTCTTGTAAACAACCCCTTTCCTATACTCAACATACCTACCTTGAAATCCAGAATGCCTTGTTCTGCCTGTTGTTTGATCAGTGGAATGTCCAGAACTTCCAGTATTTGTTGTCTTATTTTGGTATGTTGAGGAAGCAGAAGATCAAGCAGAATCTGCTTAACTTCCTCTAACAAGGTAAATGCCTTAAAGAAATATTAAAACATAAAATAGACTACACAGTTATTCAACACAATTGAACAAACCTGATTATAGGAAGGAGGATCTCTAGAGAGTTCATGCCTTAAGACGTCCCAAAATGCCTTATGCATAGTATCTTTTATAGCTTTCTGAAATGCATTTGGTTCAGGGTCTGCTTTTTCAAGGCGAAAATTCTCATCTACAACAATCTGGTGGACCAAATTCATATCCCTCATTCCATTAGCAGCTTGCATAATTTCTTCCAATGATACGAATTTGGGGGGAGAGGCAGCTGTCAGACCACTCGCAACCATGAATGTTTGTGATGTAGTTCGCTGCCTAAAAACCGCCAAAATAAGCACTTACAACCTTATGACTTGTAAGTTTAAGGAAGTGATTTTTTTTTAATGTGCGGATATAAAAATTTATTGGTAGGCATTTAATGAGCCAAAAGTTGGTACCTAAAGAGAGCTGAAATCATCATATATCTAAAGTAAAATATAACCTACTATGACCATATCTCTACCAGATTTAAGGAAGTTCTCTTTTTTAGTTTTTCAAAATAATGTGTGTCATGTGAATCACCTTGTATACAGTGCAGTTATGATTAGATATAAATTGCAACATTGATATAAAAGTGGTGTTTCTCTCCAAATGATGCTATAACAAAAAAAAAATCTAAATTAAACAATGTTCTCCTAATTGTTCCTTATGCAATAAACCACCTGTACTTCATAATGTTTACGTGAGTACCTGGGTAATTTGAGCTTCTGACTCACGCTAAATAAAGAAAAATACTCTAAAAATAAATGTTGTGGCCTGAGGAGGGTATGAATTATTGAATTACCTGCTTGCACTGCACAGGCTTTTAAACTTCAAATATCTACCTGTTGTTAAAAAAAAGTAACATACCTGTTGCCAGCAAAATTTGAGGCTCCACCGTCATCACTAGCCACAGAGCATTCACTAGTGGTTCGAATTCTATCAGACCCACTGATATCCTGGGGAGCACTTTTCTCATTACTCATGATAAATTGATAAATGTATAAGCACAGAACACGCACTACTAGATGTATCTTTTCCTCCTTTCTTTATGAGGCGTTTCTTAAACAAAGGATTTCAAATATCAGACAAAAAAGGGAAAAACAGTGCAACAGGATCTCAATGACTCAAGCAATCGTCAAGGCTGTCTAGTTCTTAATTCTCAACCAGAGCCTGGCGTAGATTTTTATATACACATTATTTATTGCTGTTAATAAATTTTGGTTATTCGTTTTCTTAATTTCTCAACCATTTTACTAAATTTTTCTTCTTTTCACTTCACTAGAAATTTTGTAAATAAAACTGACATTAACAGCAGTTTTAGACAGTTGAAGTAAAAGGAAGTTAACGTAACGACATTCGCGAATGAGCAGTGCGATGATTTATTTTTTCCGTGTAGTACCGTCTGTGGCACATGAGATCTGTGTGGCAGAACGCCCCTGCTACGACGAGATGCTATTGCAATCCAGAAAAAATATAAATTTAGCTTAACTTCAGGTTATAGGTTAATGCTTAGTTTCTTTGTAAACCCAGTTCCCGCCAATTGACTCTACATGAGATTTCAGTACTTTTCAAGCATTTGTCAGATAATTTGTTATTTTTTATATCTAATTAAACTTCTCTTGAAGTGAGGTTTCATATTTCTATTTGTTGATACTGTGCTGGATTCAAGATGCAGACATTTTAAATATTGAATTTATCGTTTGATCCAATGTGTTGGGCACAATTATGATTTGTTAAATGTTAAGCCAGAAGGTGGAATTTATTGTGCAGTGGAAACTGAAAGATTAATTTAATAAGTACCTATTTCTTATCTAAGTTTACATTATTACTGCAGTGCGGAAGCATTAGAAGAGAAGTGTGAGTATATAGTTAGAGATATGTGTAAGGAATCTTGATTAGTACTCTATATGTTTCAAGCTGGACTTGTAATCTTGCTATTCCTTCATTATTAGTGGGTGGAAAAGTGTATATGGAAAGGCATGCATCTATTTACACACCATCGTTGACATGCTGTATGTTTTTGGGACTTTCTTTTAATTAACTAAATTTTTATTCTTTTTGTTTGTTCAAATTCTGCCATGGAAGAGTGTCACATGATATTCATTACACGATGATGTAAATGCACATGATAACAAACAATTAGTGTTTGGTAATTCTTGTAGATTGATCTTCACAAAAGTCATTTACTAACATAAAGAAGTTGAAGATATTGGAATAAGATGTATATTCGAATTAAAGCTGACTGGTTGGAAGATAAATCAAAAAGAGAATGTATTATTCCTTTATCAAAAGTGACACCTATAGAGGAACTGAGAATGTTAATTGAAGAAGAAATTGGCCTGGAGCCCAAGCTACAGCGACTATTTTATAAGGGGAAAGAAGTAAGTATTTAATGCACAGAGTTGCCCATTCCATCACCATATCCATGTCACATTCTATGATCCAAAAAGCAATAGAGTTAAAAATTGATGTATGTTTCATACATCACTTGGCTAATCTCATGCATTTTTTCTTACTTTTAGTTAGTTGATGGTCAAATTTTGAATGACTATTCTGTGATACAAAATGATGTAGTTGTTGTGATGAAAAGACACATCATAGCAGAAGCTGGCAAAAATGTTCCATGCACGCCTGTTGTTCAGGATAATAAATCTGAAAGCATCACTGAAAAAGATAGCAATGAAAAGCTGATTGATTCAGAATCACAGTATTATAAAGTAGGTGATCCCATTGATGTTAAATTATTAGATTCAGGAGCTTGGTATGAAGGAATAATAGACAAAATATTACTGAAAGGAGATGAATCTTTTGATGAGTCAAAGTTAATTTTTAAAATAAAAAGGTAGGTAAGTGTAAAAAGGATATTTTTCTTCACCCTGTGGCATAAACACCCAATATGACGTTTATTAGTAACCAGTATCTCTTCATTCCAGTGCAGAGCATTCATCTGTTATTCCGTTTGAGGAGGATGCTCAGTGTGGTAATATTCGCCCTAGAAGTTACTATACATATAAAATACCTGAGTTGAAACCAGGAATGACTGTCCTAGCAAATTTCAACATTGACTCTCCTAGGGAACGAGGACTTTGGTATTAAATAAATTAACATACAGGTTGCGCGTTTTACGAGCCCCACCATTTGTATTTCACAATTTGAAACTTGGTAAGAATACATTTTCAACTCGGCAGTGCTGCTAATAATTTTTTCAATATCCGTGAAATCGCGTTTTTTCATTTTTTTTGGAACCGATCTGAAAACGTATACTTATTAAGCTTTAAATCGCGTAACTTTGCCCTAATTTAACTGACCCTGCATCCCTTAAGTTAAACGAAATCTCAATGGTGAGGTTCGTAAAACGGGACCTTATATAGTATAGGTGTACAGTGTGTCATTTCGGTGTTACCTACCATTGGCGATCAAATGTGCGAATCGCACCGAAAACAATCTTATAGATATTCATATTCATTCGATATTCAGTCAGATAGTTGCTTCCAAATTTTGAATAAAATGTAGGACAAAATGAGATGAAGACGCTTTACAAGTTGTCAGTATGATATAATTTCATTAGGTATGATTTCAATATAACAAAAGTTGGCAGTGTCGATATTATTGGAACTATCTATATCGGTGGCGAACCAATCGACAATTGTAATATTAAATTTATTCAGGAATGTATGAGGATAGAGAAGCCTTCATTGCTAAACGAAAGAAGCGAACATCCTCCTAAATTGACAAAAAGTAAGTAATTTAGGTTACTCTCGCTGTGTGTAGAACCCTGTGTTATCCCCTAGATTATGTGTTAATACGAAATTACCAACCTCTAGTTCGCCTTGAACATACAACTGTCTGTGATTAGCTCAGATTTACATTTGTGTAAACTCAGTAATACAGCTACATTTGCAAGGCGAGAACTAGAGGGCGAAGAAATATTCTCTACTAATTTTGCCATATTCTGTTTAAAGGAAAATACCCCTACCACTGCAACAACTGCAAAGATGACAAAAAAAAGTATTGTAAGCATTGTGGATGCCATATTTGTGGTGGAAAGCAAGATTGGGATAAAATTATTCTATGTGATGAATGTGACCTAGGATATCATACTAATTGTCTAGATCCACCGATGGAAGTAGTTCCGGAGGACGATTGGTATGTATAACCAAGAGAAGTTACTAATTTTCCTAGATCTTTATTAAATCAAATTATTCAGGTATTGTCCTTCATGCAAGACCGATGACTCATCGATAGTGAAAGCGGGCGAGAAGTTAAAAATCAGTAAAAAGCGACAAAATATGCCTAGCAACAAGACTGATTCAAAACGAGACTGGGGCAGAGGCATGGCTTGTGCAGGTTTAGCAAAAACGAACGACAAAGTGTCAAAGTCGCATGTGGGATCTATTCCAGGAGTTGAAGTTGGATTTTCTTGGAAATTTCGGATTGGGGTATGTTGGTTGTTTACCAACCATTAGCCTGCAGTTAAAACAAAAAATGAACTTGTACATGATCAATACACAGTACATCTTTTTTCAGGTATCAGAATCAGGAGTTCACAGACCGCCAGTTGCCGGCATGCATGGACAAGAGTCTGATTGTGCTTACAGTGTAGTTCTTTCAGGAGGTAATCATAGTAGACAATGCCATTACACTGGAATCAGTTCTACTAATAATTCGTTAATAGTCGACTTATCAAAAGCTTAAATCTAATAATTGGCGCATAAGCGATTTATATACTATAAGACTAGGTGATTTAGCAACAGCAGTAAATCGCCTGATATAAACTGGTTATAAAATCCTCTGATCTAAAATCAAACAAGCGTGTTTTTTACATTTCAGGTTATGAAGATGACGTGGATTATGGAAACGAATTCTTATATACCGGTTCTGGAGGACGGGATCTTTCGGGAAACAAGCGAACCAGTAATCAAAGTTGTGATCAAGAGCTTACCAGAACTAATAAGTAATACGTTGTAACCAATAAATAATAATTTATTTAACTCGTTTGTTGCAGAGCGTTAGCATTGAATTGTAATGCCAAATTTGACGACAAAAATGGTGCGAATGCAGAAAACTGGAAGGGCGGCAAGCCAGTTCGAGTAGTACGAAGCTATAAACTAGCAAAACACTCGAAATACGCTCCTGAAGATGGTTTTAGATACGATGGACTTTACAAAGTAGTAAAATATTATCCTGAAAAAGGAAAGTCCGGACATTTAGTGTGGAGGTATTTGCTTAGAAGAGACGACCCGGCACCAGCGCCATGGGAGAAGGGAGGCAAACAATACGACATGATTGTAAGTAACATTTTATTTTTTAGAAATATAACAATATTAATATGTCGGATGGGGACTTAAGAACCACCAATGGGTTTCTCCATTGCGACAAGAGCTAAATTTGAATTTAAATCGTGAAAGAAGTGTTTTTGTTTTACATTTAAACATGTTATTCAATCTTTAGTACCCAGAAGGATACTTACAAATGGTGGAGGCGAAACGCAAGAAGGAACAGGAAAATAATAATCCAAATACACCTAAAAGAGGTAAAAAAAGGAAATCCGCTGTAATTGATTTAGTGGAGATATTTAACAAAAAGAAAAAGATTAACAAATTCGAGCTCGACGCAGACACTTCAAAAGCTATCGACGAGGACACTATCAACAAAAAACTCTGGACCGATTGCAAAGCAATGGTGAATGAAGGGAAAAAGGAATTCCTTGAAAAAGTGGAGGAAGTGTTTAAATGTATAATTTGCATCGAGTTAATATTCAATCCACTTACTTTGAAATGTGGGCACACTTTCTGTAAGGTGAGTAATGTTTTGAATTGTTAATTATCTAAGTATCAATCGTGCGTAGACGAATGTTTCCTACGAATATACATTCATGCGTTTGTATGTTACTTTTCAGAATTGCTTGGAAGATAGCATTAAGCACAGTTCTGACGAAGAATATGAATGCCCACATTGCCGTGAGAAATTAGGCAAAAAGAATTCTTTCGTAGCGAATCAATATAAAAACGAAAAATTGCAAACGGCATTGAACTTACTGTTCCCTGGATATGGATCCAACTGAAATTAGTAGTTGACTAGTGTTTGATATGTGCCATTGTATTGTAAATTCTTCAAGTTGTATAACATTTTGCATAGATCTAGAAAACACACAAGGACTCAACATTTCATTGTCTACCATTTTGTAAATAATAAAAAATAGGAAGTAGTATTATTCCTTTATGCAGGCTATTTAAGTTACGAATCTTTAGATAATTTTTTTGGTTTTATATTATCATATGCGTATGGCATAGTCTTGCTGTAAGTCGTCACTGTAATCCTATTTGTTTGTTAATATAACCTTTTATATTTTTGTACTATTTGAGATGTTTATTTTTAGTAACTTGGAAGATTTCATTAAATAATCTCAAAAATTTAGGAACTATAGACAAAACCAAAATGAAATATCAAAGTTTAATGCCCTGTATATGAACAACAAAGCCTTAAATCATACAAGTTCAAATCAACTTATCTTTTTATTTTTGCGAGCCCTATGACCTGTTAAATTTTACCTATTAAAATCTCAACAACCTTGCACGTTCAATCGACACGATCGGAGGTCAACTAATCGTCACAATCGGCTTCCCCATAAGTAATTTTGACTTAACTGATTTATTTTTCTTGAGTGTTTTGTTTACAACAATGCTCCCTCCCAAAGGAATAATTCGAGTTTGATCCAGCGTTCTGTAGAAAGTTAAAACGTCGGGATTGGCCCACACTTGATTGGACCTAGAAGCGAATTGATTTTATAATAAATAAATTAGTATTTTAGAACAAAATTGAAACACTCACTTAAAATCTAAGACTCTCAGAGATTCTAAACTTTGAGATCGGCTCAAAGCGACATAGGCTTGGCCGGCCTCGAATACTCGGCCGAGCGACATTTCTACACAATCAAGAGTCAAGCCTTGCGATTTGTGAATTGAGAATGCCCAAGCTAATTTCAGCGGTACTTGCTTTCTTCCTAAAGAAGCACCACCTGAAACAGTACCTAATAGCATACACATATCCGACTTTTCAAATATGCATCTGATTCTAAGAACATTTCATACATCTTATGAATGAAATGAGAAAATGTATAGAATAGATAAATAATAGGAACATACCAGCAGTCTTAATAATCCATTGTTCCCGTTGAGCCAAGTATTCCTTTCTATTTCTGAATTGCACAAGAGGAAGCCCATTTCTGAATTCTTTTATTACTCCTCTAGCACCATTAACAAGACCTGCAGACACATTGATATTTTTCAGCAGCATTACCTAAAATATTGATGAATGATGAAAAAATGTTTTAATGTATATAAATTTTCCATTTTTCTATTTTATATGTAAAAAACGAATCAAGACATCAGATAGTAACGTTTTTCACCTAAAAATCGATACCACGTAATCTGATACTGATTAATAAACCATCACTTACTTGGGCTCCAACTTTCAACTCTAAACGACCTGGAACCGGTGTTTGATTGTCTAGTATTTTAGATGTACCGATTACAGAATCTTCCGATTCGAAAACCTTGGCTTCTCCTAAAAGTCATTACATAGCGTGTGTAATAATAAATTTATTTGGATAATAGATATATAGCTAATGGATAATAAATATTAAATACTTTGTAGCCTAACCTGTTAAGGCTCGGAGCTTTGATACATTAATAATATCGGCGTCCTTAGTATGGGAACATAATCTGGTAGCTAAAATGCCATCAATTTCAATTTTCTGTTTTGAAGTAGCCGCTAAGGCGTTTACTACATCCTCGTCAACTTTACCTGGAATGAAAACAAAAACTGTTTAGTACATGTATTTGAATTCGTCACACGTTCGTTCTCGGAGACATTAAGGGTACTTAGACTATCCCTGTAAGTCCAAGAGCAAACTCCCAACTTGAAAAAGTAGTTTATCTTATCTTTAACCGAACTAAATTACTGTTTTGATGTATACAGAACAAGCGCATTTTGATTCAAAATTTCCCTTGTTCTTAGCACTACAAAGGTGCTGAAGCACCTGCAACATTTTCTTACCTATTCTAATTTTATTCAAAATAGTAATAAATTTGTTATCAGTCTGTCTATGAACTTGTTTAAGTTCAAACGTGTTCAGCATACAATTTCTCCACGATCTCGTTTGAAAGCAAAATTTTGGTGGCGCAGCCACTTTTTCACCTGGCATGGGCTTAGTCACTGGAGGCAATTGAAAAAAGTCCCCGCAGAGTATTAGCTGAATGCCACCGAACGGTTTATCGTTTCTTCGGATTTTTCGAGAAACCTGGAAATTAACAAAAATGGTATGCACTTTTCATAAAAATAAAATGCCCACCTCTTCAATTTTTTCAAAGTATGATCCATCCACCATGGAAATTTCATCAATAATTAAGTGTTTACACTTCCGCCAAATGGTCACTGTCGGGGGTTTTGAGGCTAATTTAATACTTTGTTCAATTGTTGCGTCACCACCACCAATACCAGCAAACTGGTGCAAAGTTATTCCTCCTATCTGACAAGCTGCAACACCTAAAATGGTGTACAGTACTATGAAGATTAAAAACGCCGGATCGGAAATCGGAAAAACAAGAAGTAACTTAAACTATACAGGGTGTGTGTCTGGGAAATACATTAAACAATGATGGAAAAACCTGTATGCAATTGTTCAGATGTGATTTTACCTGTTGAAGCAGTTACCACTGTTACGTCAGGCGGTAAAGCCCCAATTATCCTTTTAATCAGGTAACTTTTTCCAGTTCCAGCACTCCCTGTGAAAAATACATTCTGTCCAGATAAGCAAGCATTCAAAACATCCTTCTGCTCAATATCTAGAGGGTTATCTGGAATTGGTGAACCTGAATACAACTTCTTAGCTGCAGGAGCCTTATCTAAACTAGATCTAAAAACAATTAGATTTAAATAGTTCTTTTTATAGCGTATCACTAATCATTTCTTGAATAATTGGTGAATCCTCAATTGAATTTAGAAATTTTGTCAAACTGCGCTTTATTACAGTACAGCCATCACCATTCTAGAATTCTTTACAAAATATGACAGAACAATTTAGCTAGTTTGCAGCAGAGGGAATGTATAAGTGAAATTCAGGTGACAACCAGCCTCTATAGGATCCTACTATTTCCATAATATTTTATGTTTAGTTTACCTTTCAAGTTTCCTTTTTCTCTTGGTCAAAGGGGATGGAGTGCTGGTGGTTGATTTCCCATGTGCTTTCCTAAAAGCATTCTCTGCTTCATTGTTGGCAATAGGAGATATTTCCTCAAATTGATTAGATTTAGAAAGCATTTTTGTTCGTAACAGTGTGTTTGGTTTTACATTTGGCTTTCCATTGGCCATCTTAATAAAAATTATTCTAAAAATAATACACTTTCTCAAGTAGTTTGTATTTTAGGCCCTAATCAATACATTGCTGACCATAACTTCTCACTTTCAGGATATATTGCATTGAAGGATAAGTTAAAAAGGCTAGGTAAGCCATATATTGAAAATTGTTTATCATAGCACAAAAGCAAAATTTGATGGAAAACAGAACACCATTTCATACTACAGTACTAAATATTTATTTACAAAAAAGTCAGAGTTTCAGCTTAAAAAAATTATGAGCACTTTTACTATTAATTTATCATTATCTTACTTTAGAAATGCCTTCAGCTTCTCTGGTGGTGCATTTGAAATAAAGAGAGTGGCACTTTGGGATGGGAATTGAATTGAGGATTTTCCTTCTTTCATAAATTTATTATGTACTTGCGCATCTTTTTCAAAGTTCAGCTTTACAGGTGCCGCTTTCTCAGATGTAGCTTCAATAAAAATCTCATGATTGGCACCCCGTAAAATCCGCAATGCTGCCTGCTTATTTGCAAGTTTCTTTTGAATCATTCCTTGCTTGTTTAACCACTGTATGTTCACCTCACAGGACAAGGATGCTTCACTATTCATTTTTATCTTTATCTAACTGTAAATTTGACAAAAATAAACGCAACAAACGTACTTAAAAATATATATATGAAACAAACAGTAAAACCGCTTTAAATTAACTGTAAATCATTGACGTATCAAATATTAGTGACACATATGTCACAAATCACAACAAACACACGTGCCATTGACAACATTCGTTTTTGCGCTCGCAGAACGGAGGGACAAAGGTTAGACAGAAATAATATGATGATCGAACGCTTGGAGAGGGCAGTTTCTCTCACTGATTATCTTAGTCCTGCAATAACTGTTCATCACAAAGGGTCTGCTGACGTTAATGTGATCTCGCACTTGCATGAAAACACCCATTTCAATGTTACTGGAAACTTTTCCATTTTATTAAATGCGTCACTAGAGATGAAAGCCTCTGACCTCCCATAGGTATTTTGTAGGCTTCGGATAGGATGCAAAAAAACAACATATTTCTTTTTATATTATTTATTAGTTGTACACGTATCCTTATGAAAATCCGAATTAAAATCACAGACAGCCGCACTAACACACAACAAATGATCATAAAAAGAACAGGAACCGAACACCACATTTCCTTTGTGTGGAAACTTGTCAGTGTCTTTTGGCTGTAAAAATGACCAATCCGCCCCATATGCAATATTTTTGTGCTCATAGCAACTGTCAGATATCATCATGGTATCTAGTACATTAGCTTGAATGATGTGAACCCCTCCCAACATGCATGCAGCTAGCAGAAACTTTTGACAAAAAGGGTCCCATTTGAGCCTCCAAAGAGGACCAGGCATTTTCAGTTTACTTAATGGGACTTTAAATGTTCTTACGTCCCAAAGCCTCACGTATTCATCATAACTGCAAAGGACCATACACTTATAGCAAAATGATATCTTCAAAGCATGTGATTTAATTGGTTTTAAGAAAATATTTCTATGCTCAAATTTGAGCAACTTATTATGCAACCAAATCTAAAGTCAACCTACCTTCCTGAAGCCACTATAAACTCTCTGGATTTGTTTGAATGCAGTGAAGTAACTCCGGCCTCATGCAACCGGTTTTTAGCTACTGGCAAATCTCCACATCTGTGATCGAATTTTAAAAAAACACTGTCATCCCCTCCACTGAAGAAAACATTAGTATCCCAATAATTAAAACCACATATCCAAGCCTGGAAATCATGAGCATGCAACGTCTTTTGCAAAATCAGCTCACTGTTGGCTAGTTGCAGTAAATGGATATTTCCATTAGAGTCACTGCATATAATTTGGGGCTGTTGAGTGTTAAATTTTCCACTGGACCAGTCAAGGGATAAGATCAGTGTTTCACTATTATCATCAGTAACAAGAAATTTTGTTACAAGTTCAAGATTTCTGTTGAGTAACTTATAGATTTCTAACGAACGCTTGGCATTAACTACTCCTAATATTGATACACTATCAATTTGATTGGGGCACCATTTCTGGTCAAGTATAGCTGCAGTCTCAATGGTCTGGTGCAATTCTAAACCTCGAAAGAAGTCGACTGAGAAAAGCAAAATTCGTCCCAGTCGTTTTTCTGAAGGTTCTAGATCTTCAGCACCTGCAAGTTTCAATGGAGAACGATACTAACGGCTTGGACAAATTTCAACCTTTTTCTTCTGTCAATTGGTAGTTACCACAAACGAAAAATGAGGTATTGGGTTTGTGAGGACACCATTCAACTGAATCGGCACTATATACTGTATCATGCTTAAAGATTGTTACCGTGGTTTTTGCAAGTGGAAATTCATCTGCCTCCATTATTTAGGGGTGCGGTACATAAAATACGCACGCACACTACACGGTTACTAACCTGAATTAACCTCAAAGTAATCAAAAACTCCAATTACGAAAATAAACAAATGATAGTTTTCTCTCTATCTCTCTTAGTTGCAACGGCCACTTTTCGGATTGGCAACGGTGACGCCTCGCAGGCGTAATGAATGACATGCCAATTGTTGTCCGCCATATTTAATTAAAAAATGATCATTTCGCCGAACGTTGCTAAGGCGACGAGAGGCCACCACGCAGAAGAAGAATGACAGAAATCGTTGAGTTTTGAGTCTTCCCGTCGTAAGTTTTGCTTAAATTCTTGATGGTTAATAAAAAGTTGAAATTGGAAAAAATTGATTGAAATTTCGTATCTAAACAGACATGTCCTCTAAGGCGAACAGTATCCGTTTAATTTTACAAAGCATCATACAAAGTGGAGGTTCTCACAAGGAACAAGCTGAAAAGTAAAACTTTCCCTTTATTTAAAGTTCAGATTTGCCTTGAAACTTCTGCCTATTTCAGGTATCGCAGCACTTTAGAACAAATCTTGAGAGATTCTGGCAACGATCTTATTGAAGGATTACAAATATTTATTGAAGCAAGTAAGTGCAATCCAAGGTACAATCAAAAGCAACTCCTAAGTGTATGACATTTATTTCCAGTTGTAAATGAGAATGTCAGTTTAGTGATCTCCCGTCAGATTCTTACAGAGATCACAACTCATTTAATGAAACTACCCGATGATGTATCACGGGCAGTGTGTCACTATATGCTGGAAAAAGTTCAACCTCGAGTGATTTCTTTTGAAGAGCAAGTGGCAAGCATTCGTCAACACTTGGCTGATATTTATGAACGCCATCAACAATGGCGCGAAGCAGCTGCTGTTCTTGTTGGAATACCCTTAGAAACTGGCCAAAAACAGTATACAGTTGATTATAAACTGGAGACTTACTTGAAAATTGCAAGGTTGTACTTGGAAGATGATGACCCTGTCCAGGCTGAAGCTTTTATCAATCGGGCATCACTTCTACAGGCGGAATCTAAAAATGAACAGCTTCAAGTGTATTACAAAGTTTGTTACGCTAGGGTATTAGATTATCGCAGAAAATTTATTGAGGCTGCTCAGAGATACAATGAATTGTCCTTCAGAAATATTGTGCATGAAGATGAACGGATGACTGCCCTCAGGAGTGCTCTTATATGTACAGTCCTAGGTAATTATTATAATTCAAGGATGATGAAGTATATTACAGTTAGAATTGTCGCTCTTAATAATCTTTTCCTCAACTCTTCATTTTAGCATCTGCGGGCCAACAAAGGTCGCGGATGCTGGCCACCTTATTCAAGGACGAACGTTGCCAGCAGTTACCAGCAGTTGGCATTTTGGAAAAAATGTATTTGGAACGAATTATCAGGAGATCCGAACTGCAAGATTTTGAGGCCTTACTTCAACCGCATCAAAAAGCAAGAACTATAGATGGATCCACCATCTTGGATCGAGCTGTGATTGAACATAATCTACTTTCAGCTAGCAAATTGTATAATAATATCAGGTTTGAAGAGCTAGGAGCTTTGTTGGAGATAAGTCCTACCAAAGCAGAGAAGATTGCCAGTCAGATGATTACAGAGGGAAGGATGCACGGTTATATCGATCAGATTGATTCTATCGTTCATTTTGAGAGTAAGTATGTGATGGATCAAATTTATGTACTATCTTGAACTTTCATTCCATTCCAGCAAGGGAAACGTTACCCCAATGGGACAAACAGATTCAGTCTCTTTGTTACCAAGTTAATTCTATAATTGAACAAATCTCCAAAGCTCACCCTGAATGGATGAGCAAAGTCATGGAAGAACAAATGGTATCTTAATTTTTTAAGTTTTGTGATAATTGGGGTTGTACTGCTATTGATGCCTGTAGATGTTACTCTAAAATAAAGCATTTATGAAGACTATAACATATTTCATTTATTAACAATAAGATCGGGCTTAAAAAATGATAATTATAATTTTTGATATAAAAAGACGAGATGTATAGCGTCGTATAACCGAGAGATGGATAATAAGTGTATCAGCAGCTCTATTCCCAAATAAACACATCGGAACATGAGCTTGTACAGGTTACCAAAAGCTATACCGGACCACATTATACAAAGACAAACAGAAAATCGAAATTAAAAAGTTACCATGAATAGTTATTATGAAAAACGATAATAATCAGTGTTTGTAATACTAAAAAGTCCCAGCAGAAGATCTTGTAAACCTACAGAATAGCGATTTTAAAAGTGGATCTATGCTTTCTTCCAACAATGGAACATAACTTATATTTAAGCCTCCAATTCTAGAGCAAGACCTATTTTGTGGCCGCCTTGGTTGAAGTTCTTTCCATCGATTAAAGATGACAGAGTAAGAGTGACACCTGAAATTAATAAATTTTTAAGTAGCGCACAAATTCAGTTTTGACCGAAATTTTACGATGCAAAATATAGTTTAAAAGTTATCTTTCAATCAAAGTTGCGGTATACTATGCCAGTTTATCAACTTACCTTCACGTAATTTCTGTTGATATCCCAAACCGATTTGGCTTTGGTTGTTCACCTTAAAGCGAAGTGAAGCCTCACTATCCAAGTCATACTTGGCGCCAATACCGAATTTTGTGTTGCTACTACCAGAAGACCAGTTCAAGGAGATACCAGTTTCCAATTGTGGGTTGATTTTTTGGTAGACAGAACCGCCGAATTCTTGACCATCGTCACTGAAAATAAGTTTAAGTATATAGTTTACGAATTAAAAGGAAGAAGTAAACACTTTAAAGATATAATATCGCGAGTTAAATTACAACTCATCTTTGCTATCTGATTTGGGAATTGTTTAGAACTTCACTTCATGTATTCGCCGTAGACACTCTCGTGCTTTCTATCAGTAGACGGTTCTAGGAACATTATGCTATAAACCATATTACATTTCATTACAATATTAACAGAACTCTCCTAACATTTACTCCAATATACTAAAAAACGATTTAGGTACAATAAACAGTTTCGACAAACCACTATTTTTATAAAACGTATAACTACACGTTTTTTACCATAGCCTTCAATTATTAATAAAATACTTACACATTGGAGTGGAGAGTGAAATCTCCTGATGTAAAACCAAGGGCGAAGTTGCTCCTTGTCAATTTCTTGTTGTTGATGTCATATCCTGCAAGATACCCAGCAAGCCATCCTTGATATCCCACAACGGCCGACCCGGTGATTTTAGGCCCGTCGGCAGAAAAGTCTGAGTCAGCGTTAATAGCTACTTGACTGTTCACGTAGGAAGCCTTTACGTTACCAGTTTTTTGCCTGTAAATGTAAATGGAGATATTGATACTCCACGCCTAATTTAAAAATTTCAGCTGTTAAAAAACCGATCGACTTTCAATTATAATTATTTTTAACAATTTACGCTTTTTATTGTATATTTTTTAATACGAATTTTACTAAAAAAATCTCTGGTCTTTCTTAGAAATTGAGGCAATCTCGCTTTCACACCACGTGCCCTGAAGTTGAGTCTTGGTATGTTGATATGTGAAGAATTTCCTTGCACCTCCACCATTTTACTTGAATAACTAATTGGGCTATTTAAAAGAGGAAATTAATACCACTCACCGTTAATACCACACGTTGATGTAGTTAAACTGAATTGTGAGTGATGTAAAATGCAATTGATGGCTATACGTAGAGTACAAAAGCTGGTGTTTACAACCCATAGTCATGATGATAGCAGATTTAAAAAAAAACTGTAAAATCCCTCAAAGCAGAGATACTACCAGCACATTACAGCGAATCATTGCATGTGTTTTTCCCATAGCCCAATTAGCAGAGATCTTTTATGTGAAGCTTCCTGGGTGACAACATGTAAAAGCAACCCTCCAAAACGATGATCAACTAATATGGATTAAATAATAAATAGTAAAATACTACATACAGAGGCGTCCACAGTGTTTTAGTTTCAACGTTGCCCCAGCTCTGTTCAGTTTTATACTCCAAGTAAACGTTAGAGTTCTGAACATGATATTGACCTCTACAGGAAAAAGTAACAAAGAGTAAGTTTTCTATATGCAGTGTGTCCCAAATCGGTGATAAATGTATTTTGGAAATTACTTGAAAGGGAACAACGACTCCATATCGCGCGTATTCTTACTGAAATACTTTTTTTAATAGTTTATGCTAAGCTGGGTTATATCAAAAGTACATTAACTGTAACTTTATCTTGTAAATATAAAATGTTTAAGGCTTTAATGCGCAAAAACTAGCGATCTCAGAAAAACTGATGGTAGTATCTCTGTATAAAGTAAAAACATAATTAAATGAAAAGTTAAAATAATTTTGAAAACAATGTAACCTGACGTGAAGTTTGTAGGAATAATTACCAACAAACTAATAAAGTTTTGGACAGTATAAAATATGTGCATGTGAAACACAAATTTCTTACCCTGTTTGTGGGGCAAAATTCAAAGCTGAAGATAGCTTCAACCCAGGAACAAACTGATCTTGTACGGCAATTTCAGAGCTAAGAGTGTTATCAGTGGTCCATTTTTCTGTAAAAGTTAGACCATAGTCTTTCACTTTGTATTTTGTTTCCAAGGAACCAGAAACCTAATAAACGAAAAAAGCTGTTAAAAAATAGAACATTTGTAGAAAAACGTAAAAAGTGCACAATTATATCAGTAACCTCAATAATGCCATACAAGCTAGCTTAGACAAAAAAACTACCTTTCCTGATTCCTGATTGGAGGATCCACCAGTTGCAAATTCAACTCCAGAACTAGACTTAGTTTTGATATCTAACTTTACTAGTCCGAAGTGATAGCCTTTGTTGAAGACATCTTTGGCTTTTTTGCCAAGATCTGAGTATGGTGGAGGAGCCATAGCTTCTAGACACTGTTAATAAATAATTGTGTACTTTAAACAGATTGTAAATCATTTTAGGCAGCAGAAAACAACGCATTGAAATAATTTCTGTTTATGAATCTTACATACTTAGTGGTTGGTGAATTTTGCCAACTCTATAAATATAAAAAAAAAGTTAAGTTTGCCAAAATTCACGAGAAAGGCACTTCATGACTAATCACATGTAATATATCAGTTCCTAAAGGGAAAACAAAAACATGGCCCTAGTTCAAAAAAATGATCAATGTTGCATGGGAGTATACTTGGTCTGCTAGTGTTAACCTGTACCTTGTTGATCTGTCAAAATGTGTAGTTTTGTGGGGTTCATTTATGTGCTAATCATGCCCAATTGAAATAGCTAATTCAGTGATAAGTAATGTAAACTGAGATTTAGAGAGTATTTACAAGTGGAATGTAGATAACAGATAAACATTGGATGTAAAAAAGTGAATGAATTTGATTGTAGCATTTAAAAATAATAATTAACAAACTGCGGCAATATCTCTATAATTACTTTAGTCAGAACAAATTTGCATGGTCTTGACCTGAAAAATTTCATAATGTTAAATATTCCGCATTCTAGATTAGCCAAATTTTGAAATAGCTCTTCTTTTATTTGTCTGTCTGGGGGGTTTGCTTCTGGACTTGTCTGTTTGTGTGCCTGGGAGAGGAGATTTTAGATCCTCACTGTATACTAGTGATGCTGAATTGAACCTTTATATAGATCTGTTTTCTGTTTAACTAATTTCTGCTAAAAGAACATTGAGATAAATTTGGATCTTCAGTTATTTTCAGTATAAACAAGAAAAGATAAAGCTTGGTGGGAGGGTATTAATGTGCCCACCTAAAGTTAAAATTGCAGCAATTTCCACTGTTAGCAAGGAAATTTGTCTGTCAATGGGCCTTAATTAAGGTACTTTTGAAATTTGACTTGCAGTTTGCTGAGGTCATTCATGTCAAAGTCACAAGATTCGAATAATTTTTTTTGGACTATTTAATTCTTCCATTTAATGACTCAATTGCTCATAAAGTTGGCTCAGTTGTTAATGAAAAACACAATTTGAAGGTATTTCCAAAAATCTCGCACTACTTAGCATAAACCCATGTCAAATATAACTTCACCTTCTCTGGGCAGGTTCTTACATAATCACAAAAAAGAAGATTGAACTCAGAATTGCAGAAATTTTGAAACAGGAGTGATGAGAAAGGATCGTAACAGTTATTTTTTATTATAAAATAGCGTGACTCGTGTCTCATCGAGGAATGAAGAATTAGTGAATTAATTAGAAAATTACAACAAAATGGACATTTTCCACACTAGGAGGCCGCATACACATTTAAAACGAGATTAAGAACGATCACTTACCAATTTAAGAAAATTGCTAAAAATGGAAAACTTCTAATGAGAATGTAAATGCCTTTTAATTTTGTTAAACCCTGAAATATTTCAGGAATTGCTCAAAAACTAAAAATTTCTCTTGGCTCCTGCTGCTTTTCCACCCGGCCCGGCGACGGTGTTAAGATAGGCATTAAGCTGCGTTGCCAAATTGACGTCCGCTTAAGGCACTTTTATTTTCGCTACACTATTTCTTGGACATGCATTACACCAAAAGCTTACACCGATGTTCGCAACACACGACACTTGAGAAAATTGTTTTTGATAAGGAGGCCTACGATATATCCTCATGAAACATGAATAGAAATTTTACGGTCACTAAAACAAATACTATACGATTTTAATTAAATTTTCCATGAATTTTTCTTTCTACAAAATATTATGATTTGAATACAAGGGGCTCGTATTCAGTTCGATTTAGGGCGAGGTGGTATTATATTTAATAGTTATCATGCGATATGTAAATTTGAATCAGATACATTAAGTCAACTAAATCAGGCAATAGCAATAGATTAGGTGGATTTCGACGTTGATGGATGCTGATTGTTAGAAAACAATCCATTAATTTTGCCTTAACACAGTACAAATAACAAATTAAAGTTAATAAAGCTTTTGTAGTAGTGATTCACGAAAAAAGCTCGCTATTCTTACCAGCGGTTCTTTTTTATTAGTAAAGAGTCCAGGTCCTTTGCCACAGTTCACCCGGCGAACTTCCGTTCGTGGACTATCGCTTTTTATGTTAGTGTTTACGAACTTCGGGCAGTTGTAAATCTTCTCTTCTATATGTGGCTTACACGTATGCGCCATTTTTATATTTCAATTATATAATTCAATTTATTCACAAAAAAGGTTCATTCTACGAGTAAATAAAATGTTTGACAAATCCATAATAAATTTTGACAATAATAGTGACTGACAGTCAATTGTTTAAACAATATGCAGATTATGGCAAGTTTCTGGTTGAGCGGAAATTCCACAATTCAGATTAGACTATTTTGTGAAAATATCGACGACAAAGCGAGTTGTTATAGTAAAACTAAAACTAAACTGAAAATTCAAATTGCGATAATTTAATTTACTGACGAAAAAGACGGTATCCACCATTTCACATACAAAAACGGCTCTAATAGTTTCAAATTTTCAGTCATAGATTGGCTGCCATGTTGTGACGTCAGCGGGGCAGTTCGGTCAAATCTCAAGCGTCAAAATTGAAGGAAGGTTGACAATGACGTGTTGTTTTGAAATTGAAATGTTTTCGTATTTTTGAAAAAGTGGACTAAATATTAAAATATTTTACAAAAATGTCCTTAACTGAACAAGGTAGGTCCACTTCTAGTCCACTTATCATATTTGTATTCATTGAAGCAGCAACTGAGTGTATAGCTCACCCCAAATTCGAGAAGTAAAGCTAAAATTGTTTAAGGCGTCCGCGTCCTTATTTGTAAAACATTTGTAATAGCGAATTTTTATGCCATTTCGTTATTGAAAATAACAAAACACATTTGCGAATTTGGGTTTTAATGAGTTTTTAATGGATTCCCCAATATAAAAGTTTATGATTTAAGATAGCTAAATATGAAGGTTCAATTATGATTTATTTCTAGAGGAATCTGGCGTTCCTGAGACTCTCACGGATAATTCATCTTCTGAAGTGGAAAATATTGAAAATATGGCAATTCTAGAAGAATATCCTGATGATATAGCTTTGCAAAGTAATGAAATGGAAGTTGATGGTGAGTAGGTACAAGTTTTCTAAATAATTGGTGTTCGGTTGCATTATTCAAGCAGTTTGGGTTTAAATTTACTCAAATAGTGTGAGGCATTATTCACTTATGCTGGCAGCAGCTTTATCCTCCTAAGTTTATTCATTTTTATAGTTTGCAGCGAAGTACAACTTATTCAAGTGAACATTGTTCGAATATGAACCTCTAGCAAGTCAAGTTGTGGAATTCATCAGCTATTATCTTATCAGACTATTTAATTTTTTTCCCACATGCACTATACAGGTTCATGTTAAGGGGATTTAAAAACTTAAGGACTTAAAGAACAACTTACCATTGATGGGATAATGGTGAAAAATATTCTTCTAGGTGGCAAAATATTCATGTCGCTTATGTTGATTATAAAAGAATATTAATGCTATAAAATAAAATACATCCTTACATATGGAACTTTTTTTCACACAATGTGATGAAATGGAACACTAAAATACACCTAAGAATCAGCAGAGATATAGAAGCAGAAGCAATTAATGTCTCCAGGGGAATATTTGAGGGTGATGTTTTAAATGAGCTGTGCTTTTGTATGCAGCTTATTAATTTATTTTTTTTACCTTTTTTGGAAACATGTTTCAATCTTTATGGATTAGTTTGTGGTAAGAGATAAATTCCTTCTATTACAGAAAATTTAGAAGTTGAGGATCAAGGGGATGTAGAGCATGAAGAAGAAATAGTTCAAACAGAAGATGAAATTGAATCTCAAGAAATAGAGATCCAATCAGATGATCAAATCGCTGAACCTGAAGAAGTCATTGAAAAAAAGTATAAACCACATACAACTGTGCCTCCTCTGAGACTCTTAAATATTGCCCCAAAACCTGAACAAGTTCCTTTGGCTATGAAGTCAGTGCCAGGGCAACCACTTCTTCTAGTACCAGGTAAAAAAATCTTTCTAATATGTCAATATATGTTTTCATAGTTACTAAAGCTTTGATTATAAAAGTTTTTTGTGCAGTTTTTTATATGTACATTGCAAATGAAAATCAAACAATATTAATATTTCTACTTCTATTTTAAATTGTAGATTATTTTTTTAATTAAAATGTACATAAAACTTTAGGATTTTATTAGGTTTAGAGTAGGAGAACATGCCTGTTAACATTTTCCTGATTTTGCGTAGGTTCTGGTGGGGGGCAAGCAATAAAATTGGTGGGCAGTCAAGGGCAAGAAATTAACTTGGCAAACTATTCTTTGGGACGTCCAATTACGATTAAGCAATCAGGTAAAACTACCATGACTACCGGACCGACGGTTTTACATCAGACCCAACCAAAACAGATATTTATGAAAAAAATTATAACGACCACGACTGGTCAAAAAACAATTACGAAGCCTATAGGATTCGCCAAGCCTGGCCAACAGTTTGTAATGGTGCACAAGTCTTCTGGCCAACCGCAGCAAATTAAAGTAATGTCGTCATCTGGTGGAACCTCAAATAAGACTATAACACTGCAACAGGCACAAGAAATGGGCATTTTGGGAAACGCGAAAATCTTGCAGACTGGTGTTCAGCAAATACCATCTAAACGCACGGTTTTAATCAATAAAGCTCAGCCGAAAGCGATCAAGCTGGTTTCGCAAGGCAACCCGACACAGGTAATTAGTACTGGCGGGAATTTTAAAACGATTTCATTGGGACAAGTCAAGTCACCCACTAAGATTTTGCCGGCTGGAGTGTCGACATTAACGGGGGTAAAGGGGACGCAAAGGCTTATCCTCAAGAGTTCCAGCGGAAGTCAGGTTCTTTCTGCTGGTCAATTAATTCAAGTTGCAGGGACGCAGGGACTTTCAAACGGACAAATTCATCAAATTAATGTCCCAGGGAAAGGGGTAAGTGTAATGTTATGTTATAATATTTATATCTGGTATTCTTCTCATTCTTTCTCTTTAAAAGTCCCAATATTTCCTGCACAACTAAGAATTAGATATTAAACTGAATTTTTAAACAAATCGACTTACCTTCCGTTAGGTGCAGTACATAAAATTTGTGCCTGCTACAACAGCTGAAGCCAGTAATCCTGCAGTTACTCTTGTCAATACCGTAAAAACTGCAAGTCCGGCTGCAGTGTCTGCGTCAATGTTACCTGATGTTAAAGTAAGTTGTTAGTAGTTAACATTTTAAAGATTACTTCATCAAAATATATTTATAAAAACGGTCATATTTGCTGCCGGAGATCGTACAAAGAGCAATGTGAATGGTTTTGCTTCTTAGCAATATTTGTTGACACGTTCCGGCGATTTTTAAATCATTCCACATATTTCGATAATTTAGGAAGTGAAGGGTTGAAAAGAGGATTTTTATTTTCTCTTCATGTTTGAAAGCGGTTTTCATTCTCAATCTAATAAGGCATAAAACGTTTTCAGCCAGTGATCACCACAACAAAGTTTGTCACCAAACCAGTTACACCAGGATCAAAGCCGACCCAATATATGCTGTTTCCAGCGGGTTACCTACCTGCTACAATGCAACAGGTAAAAGATTATTATATATTTGTGTTTAATTCTATATATATCTATGGAAGAGATATACAGAGTGTCCCTGAAATGACTATACAACCCTTGTTTAAAAATTCCTGAATCAAAAATAAGGTGGTGTAGGTAAACTTACCTATATCCAATGTTGTTCTGCAGTTTTGCTGTTACAGGGCGCCAAAGTTTGCAAATTAATACCGTTTTTTCAAAATAATTGCTAAACACTTTTATTGATTTTCACTAATTATGGAACTAAGAGTTACTACATAAATTGTCGTGTTTTAACGTGAGCGGGGATCTTCTTTTAAAGCGTGGGAATATTAAAAATGTCGCATGGTTCGTAAATAAAATGTTCTATTTTTGTTACTCCATGTACGAATGAGTTTAATTTTTTTCTGTCACAACCTGACTTTATTTTGAGACTTTTTTGTCTCTTGTATAATGTTCACCAGGCATAGAGTTTTTTTATCAATGAAATTATTTACAGTACCTCATAATTCTTCATTGTTGTTTAGCTGGAACGAATACATGAAAAAAGTTTTAATTCTAAATAACTACTAACTTAGTTTAATTTTTATAATAAATGTTCCAAATGTTGACTATTTACCTGAAAACACAAATAAATTCGCTTTCATCACTGTACACGTGTTCGTTATGTACATTTGTAATTCCCAATCTCACGAACACAGCTTCATCCCTAAATAAAATTTTCTTACGAAAGGTTGCATTTGGTATTATTGTTTCAATGAAACTGATCTCGTAAAATGTCTTTAATGATATTTTTGGAAACCGCTAATTCGAACCCTAAGCGCTTACAGCTTGATTTAGGATTATATTCCGTTCTGCTTAAAACTGCCTCTTCGAAATCCACAGTCCTAATTGAACATTGGCGTCCTCAATAAACACTATTTGGATTAAGCCTACCCATTTTCCTAAGTTACCTTTCAATACTCACAAAAGTTTGATGGTTTAAAATTCTGCGACACACAAAAAAATTCAATTTTACATAATTCCTAAAAAAAATTTAGTATTAATTCTTGAAAGAAAATCAATATTAATTCCTGAAAGAAATTCAATTTTACGTCCTGAAAATAACTCAGTATTAATTCCTGAAAAAAACATTAATATTAATTCTTGAAAAATCTTCAAAATGGTTAGGGTTTCCAATTAATTTCGCCTCGAAGCAGAGGCCTACATAGTTGAGACCTAAAGCACAAAAAAAAGTTAAATTTTCGAAACAGCTCAAATTGCGATATCATTCTTCGGTTACGTCCAAAAATGGCGCTAAGTTCCTTTCAAAAGAGCCAAAATTGCAAATAATTTCGACTTAAATAAAATCTAATCACATCGTTCTCATTGATCCGACAAAACTTTACTGTAAACTGCAAGAAACAATAATCAGAACTCACACCCAAGCACCAAAAGCGTGAGCCAGAATCATGTCAGCAATATCCACTTTCACTCACTAAGTCATGGATATGCTAACGGCTTACTTTACAAGTCTTTAAAGTAAAAGAAAATCCAATTATTTCGAATTTTTAACGCAGCGCGTATTACGACCATCTTGCTCATCGCCACGCTAACATTCGAATGAATTATCTGCGAAGCGATATCGGTACGACCTGCCTTTTGTAAAGGTACAGCTGATGGATATTGTAAACGATGCGTCATAAGAAGTAAAAGGCGATGTTTCCAGATTTAGCAAAATAAGAGAAAAGTTGCGAATTCAAGGCAGTAGTTTCTTTATGCAAACATACCCCGACGGAATAAAAAATACATTTCTTATTGTAAAGAGAACTTGATTGAAAAAGAAGTCTGAGGTTTTTCGAGAACAATACTAATTTAGATTTTTTTACGGTATAAAGTACATCATGTTCATATTTAATATATATATATGTATATGTATATAATAAAGATAAAACCTCTATCAACCTTAATATTTTGCCTCGGTCTATTAAAAACTTAACCCCTTTCAGTGTTGAATAATATGTAAGTTTATAAATTTAATTCTCTTAGGAACAATGGCCATCATGTCGCGATCCTGTAGTTGCATCTCTTCTGTTATCAAATTGTCCAGAACTCGTAATTTTTATTAGAATGTGATCTTTTTAGGAAGTTAATTAAATTGTTTAACTAAAAGTCATTTTGTAAAGCGTTTTGCGTTGGATTATGTAGCACATCGAGAGGATAGATTTGAAATATTTTTCAAGGAAATTGCTCCATGCGTTCGCAAGATATCGGCGTTCCAAGTTTTAAAAGTGGCAAAAAGTATATCTCCTCTTGTAAATTAAAGTTAAATCCTATTATTATATATGATTATAATTTTTTTTCTGTTTGTTGTTTAATAGGTTTGTTCGCAAACAGGGTAAATAAAACATCCGATTTATCATAGTTTTTTTTTAATTTTAATAAGATACCTTCTTTTTCCAAAACTTTGTGTTTATAATTTTTTAGAAGTTAGAGTTGCATAATTGTGATCTGATAAGCAATAACCATAAGCATCATGTAACGATACGGCAGGGAACAATTTTCCTTCACCAAATTGTGCAGAATTTGTATTTTTTTATTAATAACACGTTTCTGACTTATGCAGGCAACTATTTTCATATTTGCAATGAATATATAAACATAATTCTATATGTCGATTAACCTCCTGAAGGCTTACAATTTACTTTTATATTGAGAATTATTGGGAACTCAATTAGGAATGAGTTTCTCGCATATCTTAAGTTTCTCTTTCTGCCTTACTGAGTAGAAATCATCTTGGTAGTTAGTTCAGATGATAAGTGTACATGGTTCATTTTTTAGGTTCAAAAGGTTGGCATACCAGCGATGAAGCAGTCCACGACACAATCAAAACAAAGCTCAGCTTCCGTGGTACCTAAACCTCTTCCTCCAGATACAAGCCGTAAGTTTCTGATGGCATTACTTTTAGGACTGTTTGTATTAAATTTGTGTGAGTTATTTTCATCTGGTATGAATTGGTGTAAGGTTTTCGTTAGTTTGATCACTACTGTATATTCAACTCTACGTATATTCGCACTCTTTCGCCAATGTTTTAATAATTATTGCAAGTGGGATCTAGTTTTTTTTCGTTAACTGAGTGTTGACACATTTTCTTAATGCATACAAAAGAATTCATTAATGGCCTCTAATAATGCATGATTTTGCAAATTTGACAAATAAACCGCGTTTGGTAGTTGCTTTCATTCGCCGTATTGTTAGTGATCTCACATATTTATGAACTGATTGGAATTTATGAATAGTTTGTACATTTCTTTGGCTGCTAACAATAAGTCCTATGTAATTTAACTGAAAATCCTTCTTTAACCCTTAATCGAATTTTTCTAGCGTCTCCAGAAACGGGATCCAATTCTACAAATGCAAATATTCCGGTAACAACCGAAAACCAAACAAGCAATGCAAACGGCATTCGGCCGCGCAAGCCGTGCAACTGTACCAAATCCCAATGTCTGAAACTATATTGTGACTGCTTCGCCAACGGCGAGTTTTGCTACCTTTGCAACTGCGTTAACTGCTTTAATAACTTGGAAAACGAGGACACCAGAAATCTGGCCATTAAAGCCTGTTTGGAGAGAAATCCGAATGCTTTTAGGTAATTAGCTGAAGTAAATTATAATTTGCTGTTCATTTTATTTATAAAACGACGTCTTAAAAGGAATTTCCTTATATTTCAGGCCGAAAATTGGCAAAGCCAAAGACACGACCGGAGACGTGCTCCGAAAACACACGAAAGGGTGCAATTGTAAACGTTCGGGTTGTTTAAAAAATTACTGTGAATGCTACGAAGCAAAAATTGCGTGTTCGAGTAATTGCAAGTGTAGGGGATGCCGAAACGTGGAAGATGCGGCTGAAAATAGGCATCTAGAATCGATCTCAAATACACAAAGGATTAACGATGAAGAACTAAGTCAGGCGGTTTACAAGAAGATTTTGCCGTACTATAAGGAAATGTCCACGGTTTCTCCTGTACGACACCGGAAGTCCAGCTTATTGAGGTTAGTGAGAATGGCTGAAGAAAACTTTCTTGTATAGTGTGCACCAGCTGTCAATACGACAATTGCGACGAATGTCAATTTATTTTCCAGGAAGCAGCCTGTCACGTACATCACAGACGAAGTCATTGAGGCCACATGCCAATGTCTTTTGACAATCGCCGACGAAGCGGACTCAAATGTGCAAGACGAAGAACTCACAAAGCGACAGATCATTGAAGAGTTCGGAGGTTGCCTCAACGAAATTATACATTGTTCGCTCAACCGTGGTGTAAGCTAGAAACACTTTTCCCCTTTAGACTATAATTTAAGTAAATAACGCTTTCACGGGTATCTATATCCCATTCTAAATTATTAAAACTTCTGGCTTGCCTTGAAAAGCAAATATTTCTCCCTTACTTGTACATTATTTAACGATAAATGAGGTTATTTAAATTCATGTCTAAAGAAGTATATTGAATCATTCAAAATGCAGGGCGCATAATAGGTAAGTATAGCAAAGTCACGCCACTTTTATATGAGAAAATATGTCAGTAAATGTACATTTCCTATCCATATAATAATAATAAATATGGTAGGTAGGAAAACCCATCAGGAGATTAATTAACTGCTAGTTTCAGTAAATCATGATTAAAGAAGTATAGGTACCCCCGAACATCACTATAAATTGGTGTTGAATAGAACATGTATATACCTCATGGAATATTATATATTATATTAGATACAATTTTTTAATTAGGTAATTAACCATCAATTTATGACCTCCTTCATTTATCAAATTCGACCATATCACTGTTGTTATATAAGTAATACAGAAACAGGGGAAACATCTGTTTTCCATGGCAAGCCAGGATTTTTAATAAGTTGGAACAGCATATAGACGGAAAGGATGGAAGTGGTAGTATTTTTTTTATATTATTGTTTATTTGTAGGTAATAAATTTGAATTGTAACACTCTGTGCAAATGGGTAGACCTATTATTTATTAGTCTTTTATGTTAAGTCCAATTTATAATTAAAATTTTAAGTTTGCGAGTGCTATAATGGAATTGGTGTTCAAGGCTATAGTGTGTGTTATAATTAGTACCTATGTTAACCCTATTGAGTTTATTTCAGGACTATATGTTTAAATCTACTTTTTATAGTTTATCGATATACAGAGTATTTATTTTATGATCATAGTGAAACATGATAGTGACTTTAATAGCTAGTATAGTTCATATTTGAAATGTCTTTAACTGCCCAAAAATGGGAACTTTTGAGTCACTTACCTGTCTGTTATTGCAGCAGTCCCTTTTTAAGTTTTCTTGTACATATATACATTAAAAGATTAAACAGAAAGTCAGTTTTTGGTAGTACCCAATTCCAAATTCAAATTGGTTTTATGTTGATCCGAATTATTATAGTTACAATTTTCACAACGTTTTTATACTGTATTCTCTTATTTCTTATCACATGGTTGCATGGTTATTTTGTAGTTGAAAGTCAAGGTGTGATTATAGGTACTACAACTAATCTCTGATATTTGCGAGATAGTGATAAGGTCGGCAACGCTGCCTCTAGCGTCTGATTTCTGAAGCTTATAAAGGTACTAACTAAAGCCAAGCAATTCCCCCTATACTGCTGTTTGAATAGCGTGTTATAAAAGATTTTGTTCTGAACCTAGATTGATTGGCTGGGCTTCTACATTCGACTTGGAAGTTCAGGACTGATTAGAGGGTAGGGGATTCAGCATCACAGGAATACATTTATCGAACTTAAACTGCCGAACTACTACTTTGAGAGTTGAACGGTCGAGGTCATTCGCCTAGATTTGAATCTCCTTTCGGACCAGAACGAAGGGTTTCCTCTCTTAAAGAAGACAATTTGCCACGGATTTATGTAATATGCTGTATATTTCTGTAAACCTTCACGTAAATAGTTAGAACTTTTGTATTTAACATTTTGCCCTAAAATGGGATTGCTATTTTGGTGAAATACTCTGTACTAACGTTGACCAAATCCATTTGCGAACGTTAGATGGGTGATTCAGTGATCAATTCATGGAACTTTCCAAGGCTTCAGTCACTAAAATTAGGACAATAAAAAGGCCAGAAATATTTTAATAAATAAATGGCACCAATACTATATATTAATAAAGTATAAATACTATCGAAACAATAAATAACTCGTAGATACATCTATGCACTATTAAATTTATCGTGAAACCTGTTGGTGTGTCTTATCAAGTAAGACTCCTTAGAGAACGTTTTGCTGCATTCGCCGCATTCGAAATCCTTTTTATTGTGAATCTGCATATGTTGCGAGTACAAATGTTTATTAGTAAAAATTAAATCGCACTCGTTGCAGGAAACTCCCGAATCGGATACGTGCGCCCATCGGTGAGCCGTCAAGTAACTTTTAACTGTAAATGTTTTCATGCACACTTGACAGGCATAAGGTCGGAGGCCTAAATGACTTCGCTTGTGAGTATTAAGACTTGACTTTTGTGTGAACCGCTTCTTACAAACGTCGCATTCGTATGGTCTTTCACCAGTGTGCACTCGCATATGGACCTTAAAATCAATAGATAGAAAGTTCGTTCATGATATGCTTGGATCAACTCCATTCATGGAAATTTCTCTATATTATTAATTCATAAAAATTGTATCGGGAGTTAGATCGGGTATTTATCTCTAATGTTGAATTAAATAATTAATTACCTCTAAATATGGTTTTCTACAGAAAGCAGCCACACATCTAGGGCAGCTAAATGGTTTGCTGTCTGAGTGCTGCTTTAAATGAACATAATAACTTGAGGGTGATGCTAATGTTTTATTGCATATTTTACACGTCTGTCGTTTTGGTTTCTTTTCAATATCCACAATGTTTAGTTTTAATGATTCTTTATCCTCCCCTGTTTCGTGCACATTTTCACCCTACGATATACAAATGTTACATGCAGATATAGAACACGACAGTCCAGTGAAAAAATCCGTATTAAGGTTTGTTTCGTAAGGTGCGTACAAGATTTTTTTTTAGATTCAAAACTGTACGTCTGGAAGATATGCAAATAATAAAAAATGTTCACCAGAAATTACCTGAATTGGTAGATATGACTCTTCTTTCATAATAGCGGGTCCTCTATCATAAGCCATTGTAACGTTTTGAGAGTGATTTCGCCGGTAAGCAGACGAGGTGTTCGCGTGATATTGTTCTCTGCCATTATTAACATAATAATTCAATGGTTCAACTTTAATGTCGTCAAATATATTGTGTGCAATCGATTGAAACATGTTTTAAATTCAACCTTTCTGCAAGGAAAAACATGTTTTAAAAAATACAAATACTCAAAGATTTTTCCCATAAAAGTAATATAAAACTGTGCAAGGAGGATAAAAAGGCCAGATCAGTCTATTATCTTATACGACGCTAAAAATTGGATTTGAAAGTATTGAAACCATTTTTTGAAATGAAAGATTACATTTTCAAGTAAAAAAATTTTTGGGAGAAACCAAGAGAAGTCGAAATAGTTTTGCTGTTTAGGGGAGAAAAATTTTAATGCACCGCTGTGGAAAAAATTAATTCTCTATTTTTTAAAACCCACCTTCACCACTCAATGAAGTTAAGTTATATTTAATTGTATTTTAGTTTTGCGTTATATACGTTAGATAGATGTCGATTACGAACAGAGGCGTTACTATACTCACCAGTGTCTTTTAGATGAATATAATAACTTTACGTTTCAAAGGCAAAATCATGTTTTCAGTTGAAGTCTGCGGTAATTTTGTTTCTTATGGTTTATTGAACTTTATTAATTGTTTTCATAGTTATTTTTCTAATTAGTTATAGTTCACAAAAAAAGTAAATAAATAATTTGACAATCATCAAATTGTCAATATGACATTCGTGAATATAATGAGATTATGCAACAAGCCTAGAAGTACATTATACGGCAACGTTGCATGTAAAGCGAGATAGATAAATACTTGAACAAAAATTATTGTTCACTTTCAAAGACAAGTTAATATTTTCGCTTCGGTTGGTAGAGCCCTGCAACGCAAAACCAAGCTCAGATATTTCATAAAAGCGATAAGCCATAATACTATGTGCGCGAATAACATATTTTTTTTCAATTACAACAATTCAAATAAATACTGAGTTAAAAGTTAAAGTTTTTGTTAATTTGGGTATCTAGGGAAATACGTTATACTATATTACAAGTTCTCATTACCTTGAGCAAAAACCTTACATGCACAAGACGATTACCCCAAAACTTTAAATTTATCGCTCAATCAATCGGAGATAAAAATCGGACGACAAACTCGAAACCGTTAGTGGCCCTCACAAACTTCATTCACACGTGATCACATTAAGCTACTAAATCATTATCGCCTACGCAAGCGTCAAACATTGACCGACGTTTTGTAAACTGAATTAAGCCATGATGTCAAATTTTATTAATATATTTTTTATAGTACTTTGGAATGTGCGACTTTATAGGTTTTCTTTTTGTTGCTAAACCGAGTAACATAGAAGTTACTCGCCAGTCTATTAAACCGGTTTAATCATATGTTAGGATTTTTAAATTTTAGGGGTGAAAGAATAATTTGGCATCCAGGAATTATGCAAAGGACATCTAAATTCCATTTCCGGTTTCACCGAAAGTGCCATTTGTTCTTTTTCCGCTTTAATCTAAATGTCTTTTATTAATAAATAAGTATTCATATCATTTAGACCATTTTGATGTTGCGGTGTTTGCATTTGTGATAGCGCTCAACGTATAGCTCAAAAATGATTGGTTTTCATCATTCCACTTCAAGCCACAGTGACCACTAGATACGACAGATGACTAAATTCTTTAATAGCACTTTCTGGCTATAATACATTTTTCAAATCGACACACCTCAATTTGTTTCTAAATGAGAAATGGGGCCGTTAATCACCGCCAGCGTACACCTACAACGGACGTGCGGATTGGAATGAAAGGCTAAAATGAATTAGATTTTATATTTTAAATCAATTCTCAGTAAAACGTATTGCATACCCAATTGGTTTTCCTGATGTAGCTTATACTAGACAATATCAAAACAAGTCTTTAAAAAAATGTTATATTTTATTTAATTAAATTATGTCAACAAGATTAGATAGAGACCCTTCCCAACCCTGGTCCAACTGCAAACAGAACATTAAGGTACCCAAAAATCCCGAACGAAACGAAAGATATTGATTGGGCCAGAACAAGGTGGTTCCGCAGATGGTAAAAATGATTTAAAAAAATTTACATAAGAGTTAAAATTAAATTACTTTTATTGAACATTATAGTTGTTGCAAAAACGATGCCAACAAATAAAAAGTACAGAGATGTAAAACATAACAGCGTATTAACATTCTTTGTTGATACGATGCCGACTTTTTAAGGTAAGCTGTTTTTAACACTGGTCCAATACAAATATAATGTGTAGCTTATTGTAATTGATGGGAGGACCTCTGGACATAACGGATAGAATGTGGTAGGTGTACTTCTTTGATTGGCCCTCACCGTCTTATCGAGACATTATTTGTCAAGGGCAGTATTTGTCTTTACTGCAATTACGACCTGCAAAATAAGACTTAAATTACTAACAAGGGCATGGCAGTTAGCAACCTGACCGAGGTGCTGAACTAAGTAATGATCCTACCTACCATAATTTTGGAATTTATTATGATATTCCTACGAAATGTGTTGTTATTATCTTTACCAAAATGATGAAATGAAATGCCGTTTAGGCAGCGAGTCTTTCAAATAAAAAGTGCAGTCAAATGATATTCCAATTATTACATTGTTGGGTACCAAAAACCAGGAATAAGGTACAGCATGTCCATATTCCAACGATGCAGCTCACCCACTCAATTTTGCACCGATTCGACCTGCAGCCGCATTAAAAGAGGAAGCAGGAGATACCAGGCGCTTAAATAATACTTTAGTTTGCACTCCATGACCACATATCAATAATTGAAGAATTTAAGGAAGATACGGTTTTATGCAAAACGCCGTTTATTCTTAGATATTTTGAATCGCCATGATCTAAATGGTCTAAGTGAAATTCTACCACTGATTCCTAAGGTCATCATCATATATATGAGAAATCTATGGTACAATTTTGCAATTATTCAAATTTAGATACTTATAAACTAACCAAGGAAACTTACCTCTTCACCACAAGATTTCAAAACGGTACACAATATATCTTTGCCTGCGTCGTATTCCTGACGTAGCTGAGCGCCAACCTCTCCTTCAGGGATTTTCAAGTCTTCACGTAGATCGCCATTGTCCGACATTAAAGATAGGTAACCGTCATCAGAAATATCAGTCAATTGGTAGTCCTCGCGCTTAACGTGCGGGACATCCATGTTGTGTGTGGATGGGCATATATCTTCATACTTTTTACCTGTAAAAAGCAACTTATTTTTTATACAGAAATTAAGAGATAAATTAGTAAGAGAAGATTCCAGCTGAGAGGTATCAAAAACTTTCAATGCCTGCTTTAAGACAGATGCCAACAAAATTACTTGACCTTTATCACAACATTATCTGAAGTCTAACCTTACAGAAATAAAACTTAAAGCAAGCATTAAAAATTCAAAATGATAATTGTCACTGCAGTGTTGGTGTATAGATGTTGAAGTCATTAAAATTTAAAAACATAAGTTAGCAAAACTTCAAGTCTTCAAGTTAATTTCATAGACTTTTTAAGGGATCAATAAGCTATTGGATGTTTCCACACTTAAAACTTTTGCAGGTGCATTAAAGAGGACTTTATAAAGCTTTCCTTTGAAAAATAGATACTTTTAGTTTTCCTACTGCTATTGTTAAGGAGTCATGTAACATAAGCTTGATCCTGCAGAGGGCAGGATAGTTTGTTATACAAATATAAATATTTCTTTAATTATGTGGAATAATGGATATTGTTCCACATAACAACAAACTAACCTAGACATATGTTTAATTTTTTTGCCATACAAAGCTAATTACCCTACAAGTAGCTACTTATGTAGGTTTATTGCTTAAAAACCATAATCATGAGAGTAAGCAATAATGCTGCTTCTTATTAAATTACAATGCAAATGTCCCATATTTGAAAGAATTTGGTGAATTATGTGATTTTTGAGTTCAAATAAATTAAGATACTTGAACCAATCAAAAATTATTCATAATGAGCATCAAATAACTTTAAGAAATCAGATAAACACAACCCCAAGCTTTTAACAATGGGTAGTGACTAACCTGAAAAAATATCAATTCCCACCAAGTGAACTTTAGCATGGCCGTGCTTCCCAGTCTTAGAAGTAGACATTTCCACAATTTTACATGGTCTTCCTTTTAACATTACGAATCCGTTTTTACGTAGGGCCGAACATTGCATAGGATATGTTGCAGAGGCTCCGGAGTCTCCAGTCTCAAAGTGGGTGTCTTCAATATCAGCCATGGTGATTTAGGTTAGATGTTTTGACAGGTCCTCCTCACAAACTAAGAACAAATATATAAATTAAAAAGATGTCATGCTTTTGGAATTTAACGGGTTTTTAAGCATTATAAAGATGAAATTAACCAAATGCTGCTGATGTACACGCGACAAATCGACACATGTGGGGTTAGGGGACCACACGTTAAGTTTAAGAATTAGAGGCATAATTGCGGTAAATATGATCCTAATGAATAAAAAAAAACATATATAACTATGAAAAACCTTACAAAATGCAACAAAGTGGCATAAATTTAGTAATTTGCCCAATATTTGGGGATTAAATATGCACTGCAACATGGCGCGAATAGACAGGGACCATGCTCTGTCAAATTCCACAGAAATGTCGAATTTATGGAGAAGTAAAATTGTAAGGCCCCTTGAACGCCTTGGCAAATTTAAAACTCCTTTTCGGCTAATGTTCTGATGTACTATTATTAACTTACGTGTATTTTTTTAGCTAATCTATCAGAAAAACTGATACTCACATGTGATCAAGATGGAAACTAATCTGAAAAGAAGAAAGAGAGCATGCGTCTGAAGAAGTAAACGACATTCGACACTAGCGCCAAATGCGCGGCAAATTTGAAACCGACATAAAAAAATTAAGTAGTCGCCCTTAAAAGTAGTACTACTAGCAGGTTTATCCTATCGTAGAGTTAGTAGATAATATGTTATTGGATGCTCACTACTATGACTTAATATAGGAGAATTTTTTTTGATAACATTACAATATTCACTTCGAAAAATTGCAACTAAAAAATTTAAGTACGCATGAGCAGACAAGGCGGTAAACATAAACGTCCTTGTCTTGTTAAGCCGTCATTTCACGTTTCGTGTTGTCATTGTTGAGTCATTAGTCATTTTGAGGTGATTGTTTGACAAGAATGGTCAATAGGTGTTTTTTTTCATTCATTGAGCAATGTGGAACATTAAGTAGCAGCTGGAATCTATATAGTTTCGCAATAACTTAATTATCAAATTGAATAAAATAAGTGAGGCTGCAAGGGTCTAAAAAAATTACGATGATACGTAGCCAAAATATAGGTTATGAATCAAAGATAACACTTGCGATAAATCTTATAAAACTATTACAAAAATGGGGCGATAATTGCTATTTCTGATATATATTTGATACATTTAATTATATGTGTATTGATAATTGTTGATCACGTGCTATCATAAGCTTGTGGTGCAATTAGTACGTCAGACTTGGGTGGTTTGGTAAATCGTTGGTGATAATTTGTAATGATAGGTAAATGTCAATGTCAATATCGCCGGCTCACTATTTGGAATTTTGACTTTTAGCCTTTATCCACCTCTAATCAGCTTTAATTAATTCGCATTTTATCGCCCAACGAAAAAGAAAATAAATCCAAACTTCAAGTTCAGTTGAGTATCAAAGAAACAGTTTCCAAAAATCTTGAATGAACATTGCACAACCCCTGTTTCATAACTGTTTTATTCATATTTTTCATTAAAATGCCTGTTCCAAATAAGGAAGGAAACGGTGAACCAGGTAAACATTAAATACATTTTTAGATGTGTACCTTAGTTTCATATCCGATGCATAATTATAGAAGTTAGTAATTCAACTGAATTTGCAGAAGAACTTGTCGCCGAATCAACGCTTTCACAGGGACACTCCCACTCTGGCCACTTAACTGTTAATGATATCGTGATAATAGACCCTGAAACTCTTGAGCTGGACTTGAATCATGGGCGAATTGGGAAACTGCAAAATTTGGAACCACTAACTCAGATTGAAAGATTGTTTCTACGCTGGAATCTTATCACCAAGATTGAAAATTTGTCTACTTTAACAACATTGAAAGAGCTGGAGTTGTATGATAATCAGATTACTAAAATTGAAGGCTTAGAAACTTTGCAGAATTTAGAGTGAGTTAAAAGGCAATGGAACTAGCACAATCTATAGTTTTAACTTTAAAAGAACACAGTATACTGTTGATAAATCTATTTAAAAGTGCCTTTTTAACTCCTTTTAGGATTTTGGATTTGTCATTTAACAAAATAGCAGAAATAGAAGGATTGGAAAACCTGACTAATTTGGATAAACTCTTTTTGTCTTCCAACAAGATTACCAAAATTCAGAACTTGGGACACTTGAATAAACTGACTTTTCTTGAATTGGGTGACAACAAGATAAGAGTAAGTTTTTAATAAGCTTCTAGAAAGTTTCCCATATTGTTCAAATTATATTTATTAGCACTTAAAAACATTAAGGTTTCACCTAGTTTATTTAAGTAATTTTTATAGTAGAATCTGATTGTTGTTGAGCTAAGTTGAGTTTAAATTGCACTGGAATAGGAACCATTTTATAAGAACCACATCTCTATCAAGTCACTTATTCAGGACAGGACTGAAATTTTTCTAAAGTGGTGTGATGAGTAGTTCAAGTACCAGTCCCAATGCAACTAAACTCACTTTATGGAATTAAATTATTTCCAAATCCAAAACATTCCAACAAATACCTGCTATTGCTTTTTCAGGAAATTGAGAATTTAGACAACCTAAAGGCATTAAAATCTTTATATTTGGGAAAGAATAAGATTACTCAAATTAAAAATTTGGATTCATTAGACAATTTAACATGTTTGAGTTTGCAAAGCAACCGTCTCACAAAAATAGAAAATTTGGATAAACTAACAGAGCTCACAGAACTATACATTTCTGAAAATGCCATATCGAAAATAGAGAATTTAAGCAATCTGAAGAAGCTGGAAACATTAGATGTGGCACAAAATCAAATTGTTGAAATTGAAAATTTGGAAGCCTTAGAAAATTTGCAGGAATTTTGGGTAAGTCTTAAAAACATGTCTTTAGTATGTTATAAGTAAAGAGCTGCATAAAATACCAATATATATCAAAACAGTTTTCAACTAAGTACAGTTTCAAAAGGCACAGTAAGACATTTGAATTAAGTGATTAATTTATGCCTTCTTCGGTGTTGAAATTAGTGCGAATTATTAAGTATTAATTTAGAAAATAAACTCCATTATATAACACCAGGCATTTCCTATCTAGTTACAAAAATAACTTTTGTATGTAGGTTGAAATTTTATTTCAGATAAACGACAACAAGGTAAATAGCTGGAATAGCGTGAACAATCTTTCAGCTCATAAGCAACTGGCAACTGTATACTTGGAGCACAATCCGGTAGATGAGGATCCAATGTACCGGAGGAAATTGATGTTAATTGCTCCATCTCTAACACAGATAGACGCTACATTATGTCGTCAAGCATAACGCGCACCAATTAAACAACTATTATAACATACTGTTAATTCCAGAACTTGATCTAACATATCTCCCTTATACCGTAAGTTAAAAATGGTATAGCCAATGGTCGGTGTAGTATTTATTTTTTGCATTTTGTTGTTTATTGGTACTTAAGGTGTGGCTCTAGATTTCACGTCATAAACACCTCTAGTTCATGTAATTTATTCATTTTACGTTGTGCATTTTCTAGTGTTTAATATTTAAGGTATTACAATGTGTTTCTGTAGATTTTAAAGAAGTGTATGAAAACTTCCTAAAAATATCAATTAAGATTATATAGAACTCGTGCAAGGTGGTCTATAATACCCACCGTTTTCAATTGATGTCTTCTATCTGTAATAACAAACGTAAACTCGTCATAGTAATAATATGAAATTTTCTTTAGTTTAAGCTACAGATGTGCTTTAGGCGTTATACATACGTACATTGTTGCATCACTGTTTTATTTTAAATTTAATACAAGCAATGAACTCTTCAGTTTTTTTGTTATAATACCCCAATTATTCCCATGTAATAACAACAGGTAGTTACTGACCAAGTAGGACTAAGGAGTCAATGAAATCCGGTTTATGGATTCATTTATAACTTAAGGTAACCGAAAAAGCTGCACGGTATGCAATTTTCTCAGGGAGCACTTACGTAAATGTATAAATTCCTGAGTATGTTTGGATAGGTTTAACTTTTACGTTTTACTAACCTTACGTTAAATAGATCCATAAACCCGGCTTAAGTACTCTAACCGCATTAACATATTCTAACTTTGGACAAACAAATAGCAAAATGAATTACGAAATTTTCTGGCACCTGTTTGTTCTCCAGGAACCGCTATTAATAGCTCGCCTGGATAATATTTGAATGTGGGCCCAGTATACCGGTTTTTCCCTTATCATGCACACCAATATTTTACGATACATGATGGCTGATCAACAATTCGTGCTGAAATGGCACTACCACGAAGCGACGCTGTTACAGAACCTGCCGTATTTCCTAGAGAACGATATACTAAGCGATGTCACTATATCGGTGGGCGCACAACATGTGAGGGCACACAGAATAATACTTGCTATGTGCAGCGTATATTTTCTTCAGCTTTTTCAGGTGAGTTTAATCGTAATATTTCTCTACATAGTGAATATTGACGGGCATGGGCATGCCAGTTCCACCGTAGGACTAAAAATATTGTGCCTGTAGCGATTATTTTTAGCTTATTTTTTTGAGGTCTAAGTGTTGACAAGGTGTGTCGCATGTCGCATGTTCACTTGCGATTAGGTCCGATTTCCAGCAGGTACTCATGACCAATTAGAAGTTGTATGTAACACAAGAAATCTATTTGTTTACCAGACTAATAGGATATCTGAAAAACTCACTGATATAGTGTATTTACTACAAAGACGAAACCAATATTTTTGTATGAATGCGTCATTAATGTTTGGTTTATTGACCTTTGTGCGGAGCAGCAAATACGAAGGACAGATATTTGTGGACGGCTGGTAGGTGAAATCTCATAATATCTCCTCGAACCACAAATTCCTGGTTTTGCAAAAACGTGTGCATTTCGTTAAACCCTCGACCACCAACACAGTGCTGGCTTTTACCGCTCGTTGCCTAAGCAAGGCTGGCCATATACTCATTGTTTTCGCCGTGGAAACTAAGACGTAAACCAACAGCTTCACTCCATTAGAGCGTAAAATTTATCACCCTTGTCAGAGCCCTTGACAAAAGAGATATAGTGACCACTTGCTTTGCCATGTAAGGGCTTGGCCCAGACCGTTGATAACATAACACCATACTCCTAGGCTGGTCCATCATGGTCAGTTTCACCATAGATCGTAATGTTCGTCTCTAGGAATTGAAGAACACACAGCATCCAGTTGTAGTTCTGCACAATGCAAGTATTGAAGACGTGCGAGCAATGCTCGCATTCATGTATAGAGGTCAATGCGTCGTATCTAAAGATCAGCTGCCCAACTTGCTATCTGTTGCTAAATTGCTAAAGATCCAAGGCCTTTGTGATATGAAAGTGAGCACACTGGGATCTAAAGTAAATCGTCACTAACTAGTCATTTTAGGTACCTGAAAAGCATGTAACAACTGAAGCCATTCCAATAATAGACACTCCCGAACCGAAATGTATCGACTTCAAACATGGTACACTCCTGAAAGACCCCCCTAGTAATAGCGACTTAAGCTCGTGTCTAAAGAGCAAATGTGAGACTACCTGCTGTATACCAAGCGATATTTCAGTTCGAAGGCGCAATAGCAACAGTGATTACACTACGGCGATTAATTTGTCAATAGATAGCACGAAGGCCATTGAATCTTCTCCGACCTGGGAAAAACCGCCGACAAGTAAGTTTTTATCTAAGCGGGAATTTCATGAATGTTTAAATGCATAGTTACCTGCAGCTCCTCAAGAAAATACAAGTCCACGCTCCCCAGAGGACACAATTCCATTTATAACCCCTATAAGGAAACATCCGAGCCCGAAGGACTCCTCAGAGACCTGCAAGTGCTTCTTATGCGGGAAGTACTTAAGTAACCAATACAACTTAAGGGTGCACATGGAAACGCACGAAGAGGCATACCACGCGTGCCAGTCGTGTCCTCATGTGTCTCGAAGCCGAGATGCATTGCGGAAGCACGTGTCTTATCGACATCCCGAAGAGTACCTTTCGAGAAAACGAAAAAAGATAGATAGTTCCTAATGGCAGTAACATTTCGAGGGCAAATACCCATTTTTTGTAAATTTTATTAGGAGACCTTGTAGTCTCGTTATAACGCGACGTTTTGTCCTTTTGATGTTGAATTTATATGCATTATGGTTATTGATGCTGTTGCTCAAAGGATATACAAATGATTGTTCCAGAGTTTTATGTACTTGCTGCTATTGGCAGCTTATTCTGTTGAAACCAAGAAAATATAGATCGTTTATTAAAATTAAAACGAAATGAGCTGTGTTTTACTAACATCCTGTAAATTCTGGATATTAGTGTGTGGCTAGGTATCTAAGTGTTTACAAAATCACCTTTAAAAGATAATACGGATAGTTTTTTTTCTCCTCGAAGAGGCTTGATTTCAAACTGAAAGCCTCGTAGGTTTCTAGATTATCAAAACGGTTAACACAAGACCCTTGTTTCAACAACGATTTAAATCAACACTATTACAAGTATATAAGACTTTATATTTTCTCAAATAATAATGATTATACATACTTTTTTAGATCCACATAATATTTTTAAATAATACATTTTGTATACAGAGTGTCCCTAAATGATCTACACAAAGTTTTATCCGAGATTCCTGAGGTCGATACAATACATTTAAAATATTTCACCCAGCGAGCTACGATAGTTTGAAAACCAACAACTATTGAATTAAAGCAAGTTGAGTCAAAATGTTGTATATCAACCTCATTAATTAGCGGTAGAATCTTATACAGACCATTAAGGGACATCTTATACATAATCAGTAAACAATCCATGTGTCTAACCCTACCAAAATTCGATTAACTGCCATCTTACACCTTCGTATATTGTTAGGAATACATTTTAGGCCTCCACACATATTGCACAACCTTATTCTAACATATTTCAACTCACTTAGTGGTATTTGTTCAATCGTAAATATACAGATATTATTAGTGGTGTTGCTAATGCAATAAACGCTATTAATGGGCACTTAAGGCATTTTGAAATACAAAACAATTTTTGCAATCGTAAATCAGCCACCTTATTTGCCAAATATTACACATCATGCTGTTATTTCCATCTAGTATCTGATGATCCTAAAAACTATTACAGAAACCAGTAACCTACATATATTATCCAGAGGCTTCAATAAGGTTATGCAATATTACTATAAGTTATATACGTAAAAGACAAAATGATGAACACAATGGAAAATTCAAACAAGGCGCAAAAGCAATGATACCTTGTAATATGTACAATACTGAAAGAAATCTTGATAACGGTACAATAAATAAATATGTTAATTGAATTAGTGTAGTAAATGTACAAAAATCACATGAGTGTTAAATGCGCAGGCGAATAAAGAAGAAAATACTCCAAATCATAGCCAAATCCGTACAATACAGATTAACCTGAATAAGACAAATTCAAGCGTTTATGTAGTAATATTAGTTGTATGGGACTAGAAGGGAGTAATTGTCCACAATTTGGTGTTGGAATCTTGACCTACGGAGACTACGGTATTATTGTCTACCCAAGCCAGTTTCGTAACTTGACTTTGAGCGTGAGCGTCTAAAATAAACGAGAGGCATTAACTAGATTAGACACATTTAAAAAGATACTTACTCTTAATGATAATATGTTTGGCAGGTTTCTCTACAGACCAAATAATAATACTTGTATCCAAAGAACCACTGGCGACTAGTGAGGAATCAGGGGACCAGGCAACGCAGTTTACTCTTGCGTTATGAAAACCCCACTCCTGTTTTGTTGCTGGCTAAAAAATGCAAATACATATTATCAACTGAAACTAAAAATATCAGTACTTTAAAAAAATAGTTCCATACAGATCTTCAACTAGTTTGTTCAACTTAGATAAAGTGTATACTTACAATCTGAGCCTAGGTAAAGCAGCAAGAAAGGGTAGTGTTAGAATAATAAATTTCCAAAGTTCTGTCATTTCATTATTCATTATAACATACCCAATAACCGAGTTGTTATATGCAGTTAACCAAAGTTACTGCAGGACAAGTACAGTAAAAGCAGGATTTATCACTGTTTACCTTATATTCTTCGGTTTCATATAAGATGACTTTCCTATTGGCGTCGCATGCAACAAGGTACTTGTCGTCCGGTGAATAGGCGACGTCAGTAACGGGCCCCAAGTGCGTTAGTTCTTGCAGAAGATTCAAGTTGTCTCCGCATAATTCGTAAATGTGGACCTGAGAATAACCAACATGACTTCGTAATAAAAAGAACAAAATTTGTTCTTTTATGAATGATCACTTACCTTATTATCTACCGAACCACCAATTGCAATGTGTCCCCGAGGGGAGCAGCTCACTCCAGTTGGTTCATAATTGACCTTAAGAGTACTTAGCTTTCTATTGTCTTTCACAACGGTAATTTCGTTTACGCTAGCTACCACTATGATGGACTGCTCCTTCAGGATGTCCATGCCTCGTGGCTGAGATTCCAACTTCAAGTCCTGTGGTCTGTATGTGTTTCCTAAGAGAAGAGGAATTAGCCCATTTGCTATCGCAGTTTGCTTACAAACATGCCTTCGATATCAATTTGCTTAAGGCTATCATCAATACCGACTGTATACAAAGTTCCGTCGTGAATTCTCATACTGTTGACTTGATTCCCGTGCCCGGCCCCTTCCACCTATAAAAAGGATTAGAACTTGAACTTTTTGTCCTATTTGGGGGAACCTATCTTTGCAATCAATCTCATTGTTGATACAAACCAATCATGATTCAATAAGTGCTTGGCTAAATCTAAAAACATTTATACCTTGTCATTTTCTCCCGTTTCCGTGTTCCATCTGGTTACAACTCCATCGTGAGATGCTGTAAAGATGGTGCCTCGATCCTCACTAAGGGTTAAGACAGTGATTGGCTTATTGTGTCCTTTAACTACCTTGAGGGGTTTTTCTGGGTTGTTGACATCCAGATAATTGATAAACCCACTAAGAGACACTGACAATAAGTACTCATTCTGCCAAAGGCAGGATACCTTAAAAGGGAAAAAACATAATTAAGCGATAAAAATTAGCATTTTTTGATATGCTTGTATCTGAGATTCCGAGGATTTCATGATTAATATAGACGAAGATAACCTACCTGTTGATCTTCAACGGTGTTTCCTAACTTAAATTCGGAAACAACTTGTCTAGTCTCCACGTCCCATAATTTGGCAGTCTTATCTCCACTGGCGGTGAGTAGTTGTTTACCGTCGGGACTCCAGGAGACGCCGTATACTCCACCAGCGTGGGCGGGACTGCCCACTTCGCCTACCAAATCTGAAGTCGTACCATCGTAAAGGAAAACTTTGCCATCGAAACCGGCTGAGGCGAACAGGTGTCCTGATGGGGAATAACGGACGGCTTGGACGAAACGGGAATGCTCCTAAAGGGAATCACCGTGTTAATTAAGGCGATAGCTTCTCTTCGTTTTTCTTACTAATCTATTCCAAACTTTTTTTACTTTTTGACATTAACATTGATAAAACCCACTTAAGGCCTATGGCTCACTTAAAAGCCTATGACCGTAAGTGGGTTCTGTCAATGTCAAAATTCTTTTAGAAATTTAAAAATCCTGAAATATTTCTTTTATTTTATACACAACTTAATTAACCCAATTAACTATTTATTAACTGGTTAGTTAACCGAATATATTATTTCAATCTATTGCAGCTACATCATTCAGGACGAAATGTAACAAAAATACACCGCGTAGGTGTGACCAAGATGCGCTATAATTTCCAAGCTAAATGATATATTACAGCGACCTGCGTTTGGTTTATAAATAGGTACCTAATATCCCAACTACATGTGAAGGAGTTTTCTGTGAAAATAAACATTAGACAATACCAATATCGGAAAACACTTATTATAGTAAACAATTTATTGGAATAACTAATTCATGAATCATTTGCAATAATACCTGCAACTTTATTATTGGACAACAAGATACTTCACAGACCATGTAGATTAAAGATCATTGCTCACCTGCTTGGTCATTTTGAATTTGAACGGAGGCCCTTCGAACACAGCGATAGTATTGTCTTCGCTGCCCGTCACGATTCTAAAGGGACGGGCTGGTCTAAAGTCGCAAGAGTTAATGGGTTTCGACTGTCCAGAAATTTCACCCACGGAAGTTCCGGTTTCCGACATGAAAACATGCCCAAAACGTTCTCTGCCTTCGCCCACGACCACCATACGCTGATTATCGGGAGACCATGTAATATCTTTGATTGGGCCTCCGAACGGATGAAATTCATTTTTCAAGATGTGCTCTTTGTTCACGGTGTCCCAGATGCGGACTTTGCCAGATTGGTCTGCAAACGAGCACGGTCGTAGATATACGCTTTTTAGAATATTAAGAAAAAAAAACCGCAAATGTGTAGTCATTTTAAGGGTAGATGGAAGTTGTTAATCGTCCGATTAGGTCCAAATTCAATAAAAAACATTTTAAGAAAATCGTGTAAAATTAATATTGTTTCCTCATCTGAAACCTTTATGCATGAACGTATAAATCAGAACAATGAACTCTTGCTTGTATGGCATTATCAGCTTGTTGTTTAAGTATATATATACTTGAGTCATCTGGCATGACGAATTAATCATAAGATTATCTGCACATACACATGTATACTAAAGAGATATGAGACCAGAAAAAAAGCATTCCTATTGAAAAAATAATAATAGTAAATTCCTGGCACTTGCTCATTATTTTTTGATATATAAAATGCTAAAGATAACACCTACCTCCTGAAGCTATGTAGAATCCACTGGGTGAGTATTTTGCTACGTTTACATTGCAAGAATGTTCAGTGTAAACATCAGCAATTGCCGAATCCTAAAAACAAAAAATTGCCACTTCATTTCTTTATTACATTATGTATATAAGGGAAGTAAATTGTTTGCTTTACTTATTTATCACTACTGAGAATAAGAGCAAATAATTGAAACATGCAATTTAATATCTTTGTGAGTCTAACATAAACAAATTTCTTATGTGTTTTTATGATATGTAAGGAGCTAATTTAACTGAACCGAGCTTAAGTCATGATTCAACAAGGAGCAAACAAGGAGCCAACAAGGACCTCAGATAAAAAATTGTATGAAATCACTTGAGACATAGCAATAAAGTTACACAGTGTATCTACTTTATAGTGGCACCTGGTATACTATGAATTATACCCATTACACACCAAATTAACCTATACTCAATAGTTGCTTCTGACATTCAAATGAAAACTATAAATACATGTCTTTATTTGTTGGGAAATACTGGATTGCTACAACACAAGTTAATCCTATGAAAACAGGTTTCACACAGCTTACTTACTGCAATGTTCCTTATAATCACAGAATTTCCATTAGTGTAGAGAAAGTTTTTGCCTTTGGGATCTCCACCCAGAACAAGTGGTTGACCCCTTTGGGTTTTGGGTAGACAAGAATAAATACTTTCTGTAAATACGTAAGAAGGCCGCTCATTTTGCATTAAACGCTAGCTAACGAGTCTTAAAATACTTACTGCAGCTATAGGACATCTTTTATAGGTGATATTATTATCACTATTCACTGTTGAGCTAGAGTGTAGCTTAGTCAACTGTATTTCCTGAAGCTCCGAACAGTACTAGAAAAGTCGGTTATTAAACATTAACGGAGGAAACTGCGAATGTAAAAATTTACATGTATCTAATTGGATATCTTGTTACGGACTTTTAGCACGATTCACGAACTCGGACCAGTTTTTATTATTGCAGATGAGATAGGAGATTGCGGTCTCGGTTTCGGTTTAGCGGTTATGTTTTCCATATATGGAATATGTGTATGTGTGACGTGACTGACGCAATGGGGATGGGTAGTTTGACTGTAAAGTGACGTTTTCACTTGTCACGGGGTGTGTTCGTGATTACCGAATGTTTAATGTATTTTGCACTTGTACTGAAGCGCTCTATCGCAAATTTGACAGAACTGAATCGCCAGTAGAGCGGTGCGGTGCTTAAAAGTAGCGTCTCTCATATCCCAACAGTGCCCTGACTGTCAGAACAATTGTGGAACTACCGCGGATTTTAAATTTCAAATATTTTCAGAGTTTTCATATATTCCTTATCTTTTAGTAGCCGTTATGGATAAACCCCTTGAAGACCAGTTAGACCCCTACATTAAAGGCTATGCCTCCTATAATCAGGCTGTCTCTTTGTTTGAATTTGGTGAAGTAATCGTAATGAGAAATTATAAGGAAAATATGAAGGTGAGGATTCTTTCGGGTGGCTCATCATGCCACATCGAGTATGTGGGGACAGGGATGCTAACAGCATCTATTCAAGGTGAGAATTGCCTGGCTAAAAAGGACTTTTATAAACAATATTTCCAGGAAAATGGAATAAGCCACCTGTTGCAAGTCTGATTTTAAGGACCATGAGAGAGCTAAGCATTAACCATGAGATGGGAATTTTGCTCATAGGTCAAGGAAATTTAAGTGATATTCTCAACTTTGGTTTAGCAGTAGAGAGAGCATTAAATGATGGCTTGAGAGTTTCTTTCTTAGGAGTTTTTGACGACTGCAGAAATAATCACTATTCAAAAAGGGAAAGGAGAGGCCTATCTGGAATAGTACTCGTCAATAAAATTGCTGGGGCTTTAGCTATTAAGGATAAGCAGTTATCAGAAATTGTTGAGTATTGCTCTAGAGTTATTAGCAACATTATCAGCATTGGTATTGGTATAAAAAAAATGTTAGTAACCAACCAAGAGTGTCTGTCTTGCATAAAGACTTCTACAGTGGAGGACAATGCTCCAGCATACAGAAAAACCATTCTTAAAAAACTTACTGTGATGGATATTCTGAGTGATACTACTCACAGTTTACTGACTGAAATAATTCAAAATCAGCAAGTCCCATTATCACCTGGGGACAATATCGTTGTGCTTGTTAACAATATTGGAGCATTCAGTATGAGTGAGCAATGTGTTTTTGTGAAACACTGCTTGAAATTTTTTGGTAGTCTGGATATTCAAGTAGTTAAATTTTATATTGGTCATTACCTGCAATTGAATTATGATTTAGATTTATCAGTTACCATTTTGAAGGTGTTTGACAAGGTTGTGATGAGTTTGCTAGAGGTTCCATGTAGTGTTACAGGTAATTTATCAAAGTGGCCTTCCCCCAGTTTTTCCTTTATGATGTGAATTTCTTTGTGGCTGTATCTATTATAGGGTGGAGACCAGTATTCCAAGACGGACCAATCCCAGTAGAAGATAATATTATGCCAGCAGGATTAAAAAGAAAATGTAGACTCTCACCTCCTATAAAAGGGCCTAAGTTAAGTGAAAGAGCGGCAAACATAGTTCAACTGTGCCTGCATTTTGCCTGTAATGCTTTAATTTCATGTGAAAAGATGTTGAATACAATGGATGCTGAAAGAGGTCAGTTGTAATTTTACTCTACTGGCCCAATTTGGTGGATTCTGTGTAACGTTTCAGGTGACGGAGACACGGGCACTAGATTGAGGATATTGGCTGAAGTTTTGAACAAACGGTCTTGTGATAAGAAACTGAGTTTTGTGTACCCTTTTACATTTTTCTTAACATTAAGCAAGTTGTTAGAAAACACAGTAGGAGGAACCATGGGATGTATTTATTCAATTATTTTCGAAGCTGTCGCAAATACTTTTGGTGTGTTTCCCGAAGATGAAAAAATCGGACCTGAAATGTGGATGAAGGCATTGGAAAATTCTCGTGACGCCCTAAAAAGGTGAGAATGATGTTTTTAGATTTTCCATTTTTGGCCTTTGAAATGACCAAACCTGTAGGGATGGGTGATTGTTTAAATTTCGTTCTATATGTACTAGTTTTTTTTTATTTTAGATACGGTAACGTTAACTTTGGAGAGAAAACCATGTACGATCCGCTGGCGATTTGCGCGGATTTAATCAGACGAAACTCGACACATGGAGGATTTATTTATGCATTTGAAGTGGGTGTCGGCGGAGCTGAAGACATCGCCCAATCAACCAAACCCTCTGACGCGAAATTTCCAGATGCAGGAGCTCATGCTGTTGGTATTTGGATGAGAGCAGTTTGTGAAGCTGTGAAACTGAGGTGCATGGATTAAGAAATTGATCCTTTATAGAATTTTAATTTACAGTCGGTTTAAATCGGCTTCCCAGAAGTTTGTGCCTTCATCTCCCACGATGCGGTCCACCCCTTCATATCGACAGATTGGTGGAATATAGAGCGAAACCTATTAGCTACTGCTCACGTTGTTAAAATATAGACAGCTCTAATCAAATCCTCTCATGGCTTCGTCTTATTTAATATTCTTCAAGAGTTATTCGAGAGATGGCACGCATTATTTAATGGTTCTCACAGCAGAGTATTTTGCCCAGAGATGGAGTAGTTGTAGGGGAAAAAATTATTTATTTCTCTTTGTAATTGAAGACTCGAGAACTAATTGTAACCTCGATGATTGAATGGCTGGGTAACCTTCTCGATATATGAAGTGTTTTATTAGAAATTCATTAAATTTGTATTTATTTATAAGTTTGCGATGTTTTTTGGTTTCATCCAAAAACATTTTCTTGCGAGGTTGGAATACTTGGGCAGCTTTTATATTTATTGTTTTTTCCCATCTTTAATTAATATATATATGATCTACATATAACATAATTTAGTTTGTTTTCGAAGCACTTTTAGGTAAATCAATTTTATTCCTCATTAAAAATTTCTCGAATTCTCTGCTTGAATTTTCTATCAAGCTTAACAATTTTTCGCCTGCGGGACTTTCCTTTTCATTTTGCAGCACTTTAAGTGCTTGATTCAGAACAAATTGGCATTCTTGTAACATGAGATTAATGGATTTTACTTTGGTTTTTATACCCAAATCCCACTTCCTTTTTATGAGTATCATGTTAGCGAGGTACAGTTCGTGCAGCAAGACTCCCGTATATAAAGGTAATCTGAAAAAAAAATTAACTATAAACACTAAATGTTTAAATTTTGTCATATATCTAACTGATTGAGAAAATAAAATTTTTAGTTACCAATAGAACCATTTCGCTATAAGTTTTTTTTACTGATGATAATGCGATAAATTTTGGATATCCCAAAAGTGGAGTAAGGTAAATATTGTGTGAAAAACGATACTTTACCACATATCGATTTAACTGCACTTAAATGCGGTAAAGACGTTTTCATACCTGTTAGGTTTAGGTACATTTTCTTCTGTTTTATTCAACAGGGTTACACGGTAAAAAGTAATATTTAAAATATTCATGTATATGAAATAATATTGTAAATACCTAGCATTGCCTGGATCAATCTTTTTCGTTACGTCAAGCAGCTCCCTGCACATTGTGGCTTTCCTTACAACGATGTCGTCACTTAACTGATTTGGCAAGTAACCTTGTTGATAACCTAAAGTTGAAACGCAATATAAACTTAATTATTGTGAGCTTGTCAAAGCGAAATTTTAATAATCACGTGGTAATATGACAGATTTGTCAAAATAAAAGATGTGACGTAATTTTAACTATCGATGGCAATTGGCTTCATATAAGGCAAACTTTATAGGTTATTAATGTTTAATTAATTCCATCAACCACTTGTCACACTTACCATACAGTTGCACCAAGGAATGTCTCACGGAATACGCGTGATAATGGTTGGGATGCAGGAAGTTCAACATTTTGGTCAACAAGCCATCCAGTTCTCGAACCGTGGGATTAGATAATTGCATATTATCCACCTCCTCACCGATCTGATTGATTAAATAGCTCACCTCTTGATTGGTTAACTTGACGTCACACTTATTACAGGCCCATTCGGTATTATCATCCAAAGGGTCGATTGGAAGCTGAATACCTATAAAAACAGTAATCCATTATATCTTTCAATCCAATTTTATCTAGCTGGGTACCTCCGCAGGCCTCATCTTCTTGAGTGCCAATGCATCTTAACCCACTAAGATAAGTTCCCATCTCTGTAGGGTCCTCGCATCTTTTGCATTTACAAGAAAAATATTTGGTTTCTCTTAAGTGTTCTCTCCTCGCTTGCGTACCCCACAGGGCATGGGTGTACATTGTCGAGATATGGTCTCCTTTGGCTATCGGGAGGGCCGCTCGGATGGTAATGGCGTATCTAAAATTTGAGAAATTTAAGTGTTTATATTGGTTTAGTATCCAATACAAACCCTTTGTCGGAATTACCAAAGCTGTGCATCGTGTTGCAGAGGCAGTTATGTTCCATCAGGTACGCCGTTGGGTATAAAGCGGTAATTTCGGCATCTTGATTGATTTCTAGTGCGTTAACATCAATGATGCCAAAAATTTTGTGCAGTGTTTCCTTCGAAGTATCCTCTAGTACTTGTTTCCCTGACTTTCCTTCCAGCATTTTCATTGGGTCAAGGAAATTGTCGTGTAAGTATTCCACGATCCTCCTCTGGATATCCCTATGTTGCGTTGAATTCCAAGTATGATAGATTATAGATACGTGTACTGTGCATTTACTTGTAAATTTCAGTATCTTCTCCTCTTTTTTCTTGATGACTCTCCATTTTTAAGAGCTGAGCAAACTTTTTGGGTTGCCTGTGTTGGAGAAGGAGGCACCGTAAAGGTAGAAGAGAGTCCTGCCTACAAAAGATTGGATGAGTTAACAAAACCAAGTAACGGTTAGCATTACTTGGTTTTGCTAACTCATAAATGTTACCTATAAAAATCATGCAGTCCGTTTATTGCTTTAACATCGCGGAGACCCAAAATCATGCATTCATGGCCGTGTCTGTCCATATCTTTCAACCCAGGACATTGTGGATTACATATAGGAAAGTCGCACCCGTCGCATCTAGCTGCACCTTCCGGGATTATTAATCTGGAAACGTGAAAAATTCCATTACTGAACAGGGTGGCTGAATTTGCACGATTTTAATAGAAAACTTATTAAAGAACAAGAAAATAAAGAGGCCTAAGGAGTCACCTCCCGGGATACACATATGCACGGTATTCCCAGACATTTTGTTTGCGCTCTCTTTAATAAGGCTTTTATCTACCTGCAACACCCTGGGCATGGTACAGGTCCCTCTTCAACCATATGGGGCCGAGGGCCGTAAATTACAGGATTCTCCGTTAGAATCAAATCTCCTGGCTGTAGATCCCTGGTTGCAACTAGGCATTTTCCACATTCCGGATCTTCTAACACCTGATGACAAATTTTATCATGGATTATTTTGCGAAAATAGAAAAGATTTCTAATTTAATACTTAAATTCTATATAGTAAAAGTCTCAATAAAAAAACCAGAGGGTGGAAAAAGGGAAAAATGGGGGAACAAATTGCCAAATATCCCGTAAAACGTCAATCGTAAACGCAAAAGTGGGTCTAAGTCTGACATTTATGTCATTTTTGGCAGATACCGATACGTTTGTTGCCTGCTTTAAGCGTCTGGCGCAACCCCAATCCAAGTAAAGGAGACATTTCCACGTCGCCTTCATGCTTATCCTGTTGGTTTTTCTTCGCTTTCGCTTTAGGGATGAAACTTAATCACAATAGAGACTATGTCCTACCTCAAACGGACGGCACAGAATCTTATGTTCTTTCCAATGCTGCTTTTGGTGGTCTTTTCCACAATACACGACTAACTTACAAGCAGAACACTTTAGTTCGGCAGGCTCACCACACACGGCACATTTTGATTCGCTCATTTTGACAAATTCTTTAACATTCGGGATCAAGTTACACGTGTTAAAATTCGCACTTTTCTGCTTCGAAAACTTGGAAAATATAAAAATGCGTAAATCGCTGACTCAAGATGTGTCTTAAAATAGCCATTAGTGGGGAGTTTATAAATACGTAAGGAATCCGCGTCCTAATTGGAATATTTCCAGAAAATACAAGTGCCTGAAATATGGTTGTTGTTAAATTTACTGCCTAATTACTCAGAGCAATAATATTCCACTGCATGTGCGCAGATGCTCGCGATCTCTGCGGCACTAGTGAGGAAAGAGGGTTTGGATGTGGAAATAGCTTTTTTCGCAACTAGTTAGAAATATATTATAATATTAAAGAAAATTGGAAAATTGTATGTTCAGAAAAATACAAGAAATTTTTTAAAATCCATTGAGATCTCACGATAATAAAATTACAGTTACAGTTCGCTCTTTAGTCTTCTGGTTCCGACCATCCAGGTCCCACCGGGGAACCCCGACCGTCCAGGTCCGTCGTTTCTTCATTTCGTAGCTTGATTACGGTGTACTATTACTTAACAGTGAAACAAATCACATCGGAAGTCGTTCCTGAGCTTGTTGCTCCAAAATTCATTACTGCCGCATAAAAAGGCAATTGCCGAGCCTTCTTAGCGACGTTTTCTTGAGCGCTCGTTGCATATCGGCTTAACATAAAATTGCAAGTTGGTAGATATCGATGCAGGTTGCTTAAGCGAGGATTAAACTGATCGATGCGCACGATCTAGATTATCTGTTCCGTCATCGTATTTTTATAACAAGAACTATTTTAATTAGTGCATTAGTGAGGCAATAGAAGATCTATTACCGGGTAGGGTTCTTGTTGAAAAATACCTCTCTTTTGAGCATGCCGTTTCCTAGTGTTTTCTAACGATAAAGAGCATGATTCCCAATTAAGCAAATAGGAAAAAGTAATTATTGCCATTTCCCAAGCGATAGGTAACAGATACCTACGATTATACCTATTTACTTCTTTATTACGTAACGCTGTTGTGTCGGTATGGGCAAGTATGCTCTGCATTGCGAAGTCTTGATTTGTCGCCATCAAAGGGCAGCTTAGTCCGCTTTAACGAGCTATAAGTGTATGTAAAATTTAGGTGTGGTTCTGAGAAAAAATGAAACAATACAAGTTTTGAGCCATTTCGTTACTTCTCAAGAACCAAGGCCAGCATGCATCCCGAAGCACACGTCCTATCCACCCCTGAGCGCATTCCTTTTATTTAAGGGCATTGATAAGCCGCATTCCAGGCTTTCTCCCACGATTCTCTGACCCATCATCAATTTTTCTCTTGCCTATGTTAAAGGAATTCATAAACAACCCTTTATCGTTTTCTCACGCTTATCTTAGAAGGAATTTACGACTAACTCCCATATCATTTTCGCATGGTATTATTTAATAGTTTTAACATAAACAAGGAATGCTCACATACAGTGGTGGCCACAGAAATAAGACACCTCATTAAGATAGGTTAATTTTGTCGATTTCTCCTATACAGGGTGATTCACAACTTATTTATAAAATTTTAGGGGTAGGTGTGTCATGAAAAACTAAGTCGATTTTGTAAGAAAATTTTTCGGAAAAAATTGTTAAAGTTTAACCATTGTGTAACTAGACGACTGTAATGTTCCCGTTTTTCTGCAGAATCCCTTTTAGGTTTATCAACCTTACGTATAATTTACAGTTGGGTCTCCCACGTGTCAATGGTTGGGAGCTGACGACATGGGTGATCCGACTTAAGGGTAACTGCATATTCTTCATACTGAGGATGAAAATATTTATAAAATATTTAATGCGATATGTGTTATCCAACTTGCCATGCCTAACTTACTTCGAATTTATGTGTTGTTTAGAATCGTAAAAATATTGTGAACCGCCCTTAAACCATGTGGTCATAAAAATAAGACACCTATGAAAACATTTGAATATCGTTTATTGCTATTCATTTCACTTTCCTTTGACATTTCTGATTATTGTAGTGTTACTTTAGAATTGCGTTCATAAATTAAAATCTAGTTTTTGTAATAGGGAATAATGGGAAAAAGTAAATATTGCAGTGCGAAAGAACGACGAATAATAATGCAAATGAGGCAACAAAATAGCAACATTTCGTATATTGCTCGAACTTTAAATTGTTTTCGTTGCAAAGTGCGGAATGCGATTAAGCACTACGAAGAACAAAACACGACAGCCCCCAAAAAATGAAAGTGTCCGTCAAGAAAAACAACGGCAATGGAAGATAGAATAATTGCAAGATTAAGCAAAATTGATCCATTTTTAACTTCTAATAAAATCAAACACGAAGCGAGCCTTACCTATAACATAAACGTATCAGCCAGGACAATACGTTTGAACGATTCAAATCTTCGAGGGTGTGTCGCCGTAAAGAAGCCACTTGTTTCTCTAAAAAATAGGAAGAGAAGTTTATCCTTTGCACAACTTCATTTGCACGAACCACTTCAATTTTGGAAAAATGTCTTGTGGTCCGACAAATCGAAATATGATATTTTTTCTTCAGATGTAAAAGTATGAGGTTATAAAATAAACTAAAATATGAAGGTGTCTTACTTCTTTGGCCACCACTGCATATTTTATACGTAAGTGTAAGTGTATGCCCAGCAATTTCTAATAACTAATATTTCTCAAGAATGCCCGAATCTGAGGGCCAGTGCGAAGTATGTAAAGCAGTATGTACGCAGAAATGCTCTCAATGCAAATCCGTGTATTACTGCTGTTCGGAACACCAAAGGGAAAACTGGAAGGACCATAAGGCCGACTGTTTTCCCTACGAGGTAGGCGGCACGTTACTGTCCATGGAACACGCGCGAGGATTTCCTTTTAGGTTTCCAGCAGCCAACAACTTGGCCGATTTTTGGTTGCCAACAGGGACTTGAGGCCGGGCGATGCAATCCTCGTGGACACGCCGCTAGTCTTCGGACCTAAGCCCTACAAAACCGACGAAGGGCCTTTTTCCTGCGTGGGGTGCAGCAAGTAGCTTTTAAAAAACACATTTTAAGACGAAAAAGTAAAGGTAATTAATCGATATTCAGGATTCTACCGGTGATAACCCACCTGTGCCCGCAATGCGGCTGGCCGGCCTGCGGTGCGGAATGTGACGGTCTCACATCTCCTCAAATACATGGGCTAGAGTGCCAGATTTTGAAGCTCAGACCTCGTAGACCAGACGAGTCGGAACACCAATATTTTAGGTGTTATTGGAGTTGGATTGAATATTTGTGAATGAAATTTCTATTGCGAATTTGCAGGTTCGACATTCTGATAGTTTTAAGAGCGCTTTTCCTGCAAAAAACTAATAAAAAAAAGTGGGAAATGCTCTTAAACCTTGAGGATCACTTGGATGATAGGGGGCCCGAGAGTAGAGTTTTTAAGTGCGTTCACCAGTCCAACGCAAACATGCGACTAATGGTACTCAAGCTTACAGGGCGGTGAGGGAAAAAGTATCTTACATCCATGATAACTACATAGTGCCGTTAAAAGAGTATGAGTCCCAATCGGGTGGGTCTATTTTGCCCCATGTTTCAACTGATATTATGCACAAAATTTATGCAACTTTGGATGTAAATGCCACAGAGATTACCGATCTCTTTGACGCGTTCGTGCTCTATCCCACAGCTAGTTTATTGGAACACGACTGCACTCCAAATACTTGCCAAAACATCAACGAAAAAGATGGATTTAAGATAACTTTTAGGTAAAGAAAAACACACTTTTTCCGATATTTTATTCATATATAGGGTGATCCAAAAATATACCGACAAATTTTTTAAGAGGTGGTAGGAGATATCAATATAATTTTTTTCTAAATAAACATATATCCACAAATGAGCAGTTTGAGCAGAAAAAGGTAGTATGGCTTTGGCCATTATAATCACTTTTTTGATATTACTGTTTGATTTTACCGCAAGCCAGAAATTTATTGGTAAATAAACGATGGCTCATGGTAATTGTTCAAAGTGTTAACCATTTGCTTGAACACAAAGATTGTACCTTCGGTTCATTAACCCGCGGACCCTATGGAATATTCCGGGAATAGCTTCTAGATGTGGACAACTGGTCATTATCCTTGCTAAGAGATTTTCCTCATTACGAATAGGTATTTCGTAGACTAGATATTTGAAATAACCCCAAAGGAAAAAATCGAGGGGGTTGAGATCAGGAGAGTTCGCGGGCCGGGCTACAGGACCGCCTCTTCCAATCCATAGGTGCATATCAGTAAGTTCTTTATATAAGAAATTAACTTTTTTTTTGGTTTGCGTGCATATTAGAGAAAAAAGTTTATATTGATGTTCTCTACCACCTCTTAGAGTTTGTCGATATATTTTTGGAACACCCTGTATGTTTTTAGAGCGGCATTGCCAATAATGAAAGGAGAACACATCACAACTACTTATACAAACATTTTATGGGGGACTCAAGAAAGAAGGAAACACCTTAAAGAAACAAAATATTTTACTTGCTCTTGTAAGAGATGTGCGGATCCCACTGAATTTGAGACATACTTCAGGTAAAGCCTCCGCATGTTTTCGAGATTGCAACAGTCAGCAGCCAATTTGCTATGAATCTTTGTTCAATGTTCACTATAGGGATCTCAGTAACTAACAGCAGTTAAGCCACTCTGTAAACTATAGACTTTTGTTCGGCTTTGCGCCTTTAGGGGAGCAATTTAATCCAACTTTTGCGTTGAGAAATGACCCAATTGAGCGACTAAATTGGGTCATTTCTACGCTCGTGAGAACCCTCCACAAGTCTTCAACGAAACTAATCGTTACTATTGAAATTAGCTCTTCACAAATTGGCGTATTTCAGTGCGCTAATTTGCCTGGGAACGGAAGATGATCCCTGCAAAGGCATTCAACTGCCCACAAATCCGTTGGACGCCAACACTTTCTGGATCTGTAATAAATGTGGCATTAAACTGCCAAATAAAGAAATTGGAGATTTTGTGGAGCATCTCAGTAAAGAAGTAAGCAAGGAAACCGAAAAGAAGCCCAACATGGAAGAGCTGGAAGAGTTCCTGGGCAAACTTGAAGTTTTCCTGCATCCCAATCACCATCTCGTTTACTCTATAAAGCACATTTTGGTGCAGTCGTACAGGATTGAGGACGAAATAGAAATCTCCAATAAATTTCTTGACGAGAAGCTGAAATTGTGCCAAGAGTTGATCGATACAACGAGAAAGATTGACCCTGGCAACGCCAGGTAATCACCAAAAGATCAAGTTAATTCTTGCTAGGTCACACACATTTACTTCTGCCCTGTTTTAGGCTCGCTCTATACTTGGCAGTTCTTTTAAATGAGCAGTTTCTGGCCAGGTTCAAATTACTATCAAGAAGCTTTAATTCAGAAGACAAAAATTCGTGCTCGGCTGAAATAGAAGAAGTCTTGACTACAGTAGCTGATGCTAAGGAATCGTTAAAATACGAACGGCAATCTGAGACTGGAGGAAAACTGCTTCAAGCCGTGGAGGCTAATGAAATGCGGTTTAAGAAATGGTTAGAAGGGAACCTTTCCGCCCCTACAGAATTGATAGAATGAAATTAATTTTGGTATTAAAGCACCTACTTAGCTGTTATAAATAGAATGGATTTAATAGAATATAGGAAACTCTAGAGTTTTGTACCTTTTTCCTCGATTGTCATGAAAAGTCGCATTTTTCCCACGTGTGAGTTCCCTGAAAAAATCGATATGTGTTTTTAAAAAAATAGATGTGATCAATTCCATGAAGCACTGCAATGATTCACGTCGCTTAACGGTATTAAGTGATGAAATTCACTTATGGTGCAGTATTTCAACTTAGGGCGTGTTTGATTATTTTATTGATTTCCTTTATCACTTCTTCTACAATTTCATTCATTATTATCCTGAGTGAAAATCGACACGGGATATAATGCACTGATGCAGTTCCTTTAGCCCGTTGAGATGAAACCTGATATGTTGATTATTGATTTAGAGCAGATTTATGATTGACCATCAATGCACTCAATAGGGTACTTATACTCAATACCACCAAAAACCACTTTGTGCTCCGTGTTGACCGGAGCTACAATTTTCCTTTTCTGTTTTCCTCGGAAAAACTGTGTTGTTCTCTGCTTCTGATACCACGGTAAATCATAGAATTCGCAATTTTTTACCAAAAATCTTAGTCATTTGATGAGTTAGAACTTACTCAAGATTGTTTAGAAAGCGTTGCGCCGATGCTCATTTCTCTATTGTTCTCATTAATTAGCTTAGGTGAGTTTAATTGTGAGTAATCACGTACAGTGAAAATTGTCGGCTATTTTAGGGGAATATTCATGAGCGCAATTGGGGATGAAAGAGGCGCATAGTGCACTAGTGCTTTTTCTGATCCATATTGCCTGAATAGGCTTAACATTTTCTAGAGCTTTCGACGCATAAGTTGTTATACGTTCGTAAGAGAATTTCATAAATCAAAAAAATTTATTTTATCACAATAAGCTTCGCTGATAGGAATTTTAGTGCAACAAATACATTCGTCTTTAGACGGGTTTAATTTTCGGTTAATCATACGTATCAATTTATTACCGAATAGGTATTTCTAGCATCGATGAAAAACCAATTTTATCGCTTTAAAAATTAGATTTTTATCAACGTTCTAGAACTAATACCAGTTCTATGTTTTTCTAACATCATTTTATTAAAAATAAAACAATTACAGTATATCTTATCATGAATAAAGTTTTCCTAAATCGAATTAATAGTGAATACGCCAATATTAGTAACTTTTCCATCGAAAACGTTATACGCGTTCTGGTTCCTTCTGACTGGTAAAGGAATTCCAACAACACAGCTAGTGAAGACGTAGTTGCGCTTGGGTAGAGAAGGTAAGAAGATTTTTTGGGCACTAGTCCGGCCGAAGACGCAACCTCAAGTTTCATTTGATAATTTTTGTCTTCCTGGGGCATCGTACTTCTGCGAAGTACCAACATTTGGTACCTACCCCCAAAATTTATCCGGTGAAACATGACGTTTTGTCATGCTACATATGTATATATAACAAAATTTTTGACATGTCTCACATGACAATTTCTGTCAGTTGCTTTGGTTGCAATTGTTTCCTGGCAATGGAATACCTGATTTATAGGGCGAAACTGATGGCGAAGGAAATTCTCCAAAAGAGAATCATAACTTTAAAGGGGCTTAATTGAGGACCTATATATGCACGTACTGACTTGGAAAAGGGCGTGTAACAGAACAAAGCGATGTTATCTGATGGGTCCGAAGTCAAGTGATCATATTAATTAAATCTAAATAGATAAGGGCTTCTAAGAATTTTTTCACATTTTCAAGTGTTTACGTACATATACTAGATTTTGTCATTGCTCTCCTGACACTTTCCCTTTCATCGTTTTTATAATAAATCGATGGACACTTTTCTTCATGAGCCCCAACATCCTATCCACATATGCGTCCCTTACCAAGTATCATTGATCTTGGAACGGCAAACTCCGAAAAGATTTACCAAGTACTGTATTTCATTGTGTGAGTCGCAGTATGTCTACGTGTGTTGGGTCTCGGTTTTAGTATTTAAAAGCTGATAAAATCAGCAAAAGATTTAATAGCTGAATGGTTACGTTGACATTCATTTCATTAACGAAATTCCGCTATATTTTAACACGAAAAAAAAAATGTGTGCGTGAAATAAATTACTTCGCCAACTGTTCCTGAGGTTGCTGTTCCGAGATCTTCTGCATGGCACCTATATAGTGGGGAAGTTTTGGATGAAACAGTCCATATAGCTAAGATGCAGAACATATTCAGCCAAAATCCTTGGACACATCGATTTTTATTTTTTCTTGCGGTTTTTTTGATAGTAAATTCATGTATACGAGGTAGTCCATAAATCAGGTACGATCACCAACTTTGTTTTTTCAAATTGAAACACGTATTTTTTATTTAATTTTTGAATTCTACGCAAAATTCTAAGTGTATTTCAAGTACCATATCCCATACTTAAACTTTTTTTCATAATGAAGAAAAATGGCGGCTACCACTCAACGAAACAGAAAGTATAACAACATGGATGGCGTCTTGCAGACAATCCTTAAGACGCACATTTCCTTGTCTGACGAGGAGGTGAAGAAAAGTAATGCAATTTTACACGAGGTACGTTTCATCCGCGACTTTTTTTCATGCTAACTAACTAAACTCTCTAGGCGCATTAAGAAAGATGGTAATTTGCGCTTGAAGTCTCCGAAAAACAGAATGAGGTTTGCAAGGCCCGGCATAACAAATCGTTGCATACTATGTTTTATTATACGGGGTGTTTCAGAATAGTATGTCATAAATTTAAGGGGTGATCCTTAAAAGATGTGTTTCTACATCTAACTTACGCTCACCAAGTTTGATAAAAATATTTAATGCAGGTCCGGACTTATTGAAAAAAACAAAAAATATAGCAAACTTTAACACTCTGTATTTCAGATAAAAAGCGAAAACGGATCTAGGTTCATATAAACTTTTTTCTCAAAATCATTCATAGAATCACCCCTTAAATTTATAACATACTGTTCTGAAGCCCTCTGTATAAACCGTTCTTAAAGCACGTGAAAGGGTATATGAAGGATTAATTCAAGGGAAATCAGCATGGACATGGAGGAATAATTGAAATGACGACAAAATTAACTATTTGACTGAACAAGAACATGCGCACGACAGTTTATGTCCCAGAAAGCGTTAAAAAGTGCGCACTGAATCATCAAAAATATGGTGGCAACATTATCAAACGTTCGGAGTCCCAAATATTCGCAGAGAGAAGTGATAACTGGCACGATTCAATCGGTAATCTACATGGGGCGAGGCCTGAGGAGAGCACAATGAATTTCGAGAAATATCGGAACCGCATGGAAGAAGTAAACTGGAGACCCACGCTATTACTGGCATCCGGATGTGGAACCAGTCCAACGGTGGCAGTAGTGGAGGTCGTTCGTCTAACGCCAGTTGATCTGCTTACAGAAGAGATATCATGGCTGCTTCATGGGTAAATCGACGGCTACAGAGGACTGCAAAACAATACTTTAGACAAATGGCAAGAGTGCACTGGGTGGGCGAAGTTATCCCAGACGTTAAGCCATGGGTGCAAGTAAAACATGGTGAAATAGTCAACCAAGTCATGAATAGATACGGTGTGTGCGATGTGCATCTGAAATGGATCCGCCAGGAGCTCAAAGATAACTGTCGGTACTGTTGAAAAATTTGCGCCCCGGAGCACTGCATACTCGAATGCGACCGATTCCTTAACGAAAAGCAAGAAGCAAATACCAAAATGCGGACGAAGCGTTACAAAAGACAATATCGGAACTCTGCTAAGAAGCAACAAAGAAAACTTTTTCGGATAAGCAGAAACGTTATTAGAAGTTTTTGAGGCAAATTATCAACTTTCTGTATGCGTTCTGAAGTTCCTGAAACTTATATAAAACGTTTATTTAGATTTTGGAACAGATCATCAACAAAATTAAAGAAATCGATCCGATGTTTGCACAAATTTACTCCCATTTTCTGTACGGAGGCAGTTTCTATGACGGTTTGAAGATAATTCATCCAGATGAATACGATATCCACATCCTGCTTAACTTGCCATCGAAGGCTCAGAATAAAGTTATAGTCAGTAATGTGCCTGGCTTTGTCCACGTACAATTTATGTACAACCTTGCGGAGATTTTCACTGGAAACTTGAAGTGAGTTTTTACCTGAAATGGCCTTGAAGGAGCCAATTTGAACACATTTTTTTACGATATTAAGCGAATGAGTATTACTCACAGTATGTCCTTATGCAAGCTTTTTGTGATAATATTTTTAAAGTATTTTATGCTATAAATAGGGATTTTTGTAGTTAAAATATTGTGTGTCGCGCCACTGAAACCGTGCTTAGCAGTAGGGCGTTCCAATCTACATGGCTCGCCCTGCAAAACTCTAACTTTGCGGTACCGGTAAAATTCGTTAATGTTAAATAATTACAGAGGATTTGAAAAATTGGTCAGTAAAAACAAATTCTTGGAATCCTCAAAACTACGCCAATGGATGGAAAAGTTGTTCCAGAAGGCTTTAAATTCCTTACCGAAAAATGGATCAAAATACAGCATTCAAACCTCCCATGGGACCTTTGGGGTATGTATCCAATGGCTTTTCATAATCATATTTTAACTAAATTACTAATTCGTTTTTTACCAAATAATAAACTTCAGGTAAGCTTAAAGAAGACTGGACCAGCTTTTACCATGCACATCGAAACGAATGACTTTCCGATAGATGTAGACTTAGTGCCATGCTTCATTATGAATGATTCCCAATGGCCAAATAAAGATTTCCGACTGAATCCGTTCCCTACATCAAATGTCGGTATTTTTTCCCGTTACTCAGTAGTCTAATTTATTTTGTCTTCATATTTTAATATGTATTTTCTGGCTTACTTATTTTAATTAAGTTGAATTTTTAAACATTCCAGCCAAATTTTTACATAGTACCCAAGCAACCCAAAGGCATGAGTGTGCCTAATGACCACTACTGGCTGGTAAATTTGCAAGTGCAAGAAAGACAACTGATTAGAGGATGCTTACACCTCAAGCCCGCAATCAAATTACTGAAGGTAACTAATTATGGAAAAAATTCCCATTAATTCACTTTAATTCGGGTCTGAAGTTCAAAAATTTTTCGACATCAAGTTGCCTTTTAAAAACATAATGATTCGATCTAGAAAATGAAACTCTACTTGAAGCACGATAAAATTGCCAGCTATTATATCAAAACTGTGGGCTTATGGACCGTGGATGAACACCAAAATGATTCAACCTTTTATCAAAGTTCACTCAGCTATGTATTTATGACTGTAAGTAGAATTTTAAATGACAATTTCATTCATTATCTGTTCTACAGTCATATACTCCGTTATTATATATTAAATTATGACAATAAAATTTGAGGTCACCGATACATTTAGTTCATGGAATTCCCCTTCGAATATAGCTCATGCAAATTAAAGCACTTCTCTGCTTATAGCTCCTCAAAAAATACCATGATTACCTCAGCAAAAAATGTATTCCGTACTACTGGAACAAACATTACAATTTGATTAAACAAGTAAATCCAAATGCAGTGGATAACATCAAGAATAAAATCGCCAAAATAATAAAAGAGGTGGAGGAAAAGGTGGATCAAGATCCTTTTGTAATTGCCAAATACCTAAGTAAGTACAGTCAATAATTTCACTTATGAGAAAAATAATACAAAAATGGTGTGTTGATTTGTTTCAGTTACGGAAGAAGAGGTGATAGCCCTCAGGATTCGGCGACTGGCTATTGGTGGATCAAGCTAAAGTATTGTCAGATTCATTTGCATGTTAGTTAAATCAGGAACTGATTCGGGATTATCCAGTACGAGTAAGGTTGACTGAGCCAATTTCAAGAAAAGGTGACACAGAGAGATTTCTCTGTCTCATATCCTTTGATGCGAAAGACTCGGATGTTGTTCATTTGTTGGTGGGGGTTGATTTGAATATTTTTTGTAACTGTAATGCGCACTTATCTTCATACCTTGAAAATTAAATTGCTGTAAGAACAAAATACAATTTATATGAGTTTTACGAGTTTCGATGTGAGATATTCAGCGAATCTGCACAGCCTGCCCTATAAATCGATACCTAAGTAGTAAATACGACTGACCTTGCCGGTTAAATCATCTTTCGCATTTTGCATCATATGATGTGAGAGAGAAACCTCTCTGTACGTCCTTTTCTCAATATGGGCCATTTAGCCTTACGCTTATTGTATATTGGCATGTATAGGTGATGCAAGTATTCTTGATAAGAGGTGTTAACCAGCTATTTTTATTATTACCACTTTATTTGAAAAAATTATATGTTATATTACTAATATTTATAAAATCAACTACCCTGATGGGTTAAGCTGTCAAATTATGGCTATTACTTTTATTATTTCTGAAAAACAATATATTCTATACTCGTGCTACAAGTGTTTCATTTACATCCAACAAAAAAACTACAAACATTTGTAGCGTTTAATAAATTAACAGTATAATAACGTTAAATAGTAAAGAGAAGCAATAGGTAAAAAATTAGAAAAAACGTGACGTAAGTATTTACATTAGCAACAAAAAGCGAAATGCAACAAACAATAAGATTGCAGGTAACTGGATAAAGAAAATAGTATTGTTCAACATGTTGAATTCAATAATTAGTTCTAAATTAATACATGATAAAACAGATAATTGTAAATACGTATGACTCAAAATATTAATAAATTATAAAAAACACACAAATATGTTAATTAGTCTAAAAATGTTTATCAAGTTACTATCATGACTACTATATACAAAAGTATACATACTATATATATATATATATATATATATATATATATATATATGTATACTTTTGTAAATAATTGGAGCTTGGCATGACAGATGCGTGAAGGCAAAAAACGTTCTAAATTGTACAGGGATTGACTTCACGCTTCGGAAAACAGATGGTCACTAGCCTGCGATAAAAAAAATTCGGGACGATAAAAAGGTTCCTGACCCCAACAAAGTACTGCCCTGTAGATTTTGACAATAAATTCTGGATTGTAGTCATGTAAATTCCAAAAAGTGGTGTATGTAGAAATATTTTTCCGTGTGGCTGCTATACTAATAGTTGAGAGTCTAAATTTAACATATTTCAGGTTTAAAACATTGGAAGGGTTCCTAAAAAAATGGAACACGTAAAATTGCATGTACCATTTTTATAAATATATATATATATAACCACACCGCTCTACGTATATGAAAGGTAACTTGTTCAACGAATCTTAGGACTAATTTTTTCAATAAAAACGTCGACCCTTTCACTAGTTCCTTTAAAAGTATTTGGATCGGGCCCAATCATTTGAATGAGTTGAGGAACTTCTTGCCTGGATACTTCCGTAAACCTGGCCAAGGCCTTCATACATCGAAACAATTGCTCCTCTGAAGGCTTTTGGTTGAAAAATTGAAGAATCGCCATTGTAATTTCAACGGCTAAATCATCAAAGACCTGAAATTAAAAATAAATCACTAATTGGCTTACAACTCGATTCATATTACACATATGTTAAAAAAATATCGAGAGTGAGTACGAAACAGACTTAATACGAAGATAGATACAGACCACAGTTTTTACCTCCTTGGAAGCCAGATTGTAAATTATTGCCGAGCCTCGATCCTGTAGATCTGGATTGTCCGAAAGCAAGCAATGGACGGCCACTTTGGTCGTTACCCGAATATTGCTGATTTGTTGATTATTAAACGGCCATTCGGAAATGTAAAGCAGCCATTCAGAGGAGCTCAAGCTCTCGAACAAATTGGCCACCTGTACATTTGAGAGAATATTGAAACATCTTTTAATTCGCTTTTGCGTCAATGGTTACTCAAACTGAGTATAATTTACAATCACACTTACAAACAAAGCAAGGGCTTCTTGTTCCTCCTTACTAAGTCTATCAATATCATAAGCATAATTCATTAATACGTGATCTTTCCTATCGGAATGGAGAAGAAGAATTATGTCGTCTTTAAGTCCAGCCATTGCCAATATGTTAAGTATTTTAACTCTCACTTCAACGGAGAATTGTTTGTCATTCAATAATCTACCTGGAATTAAAAAAGCGTAAGATTTCATGTAGACGCGAAATTCACAAAAAACGCAGGGTCTTGAGACGTGAATTACGTTGCACGACTTGAAATTAGTATTTTGCAGGGTGTGTGTAATAGATCTCAGGGCGAGCTCTAGACGGGATCTTGAAGCTTGGAGGGTCCTGCTAAACACATTTTTGGTCGCGTGACGTAATGTTTTTTATACTTCCTGGCTTGTAGTAAAAAATTCTTACCCTGCTTCTAAGGAAAAACCTTCCTAACCTGTATCAATTACGCGTGCAGATAAATTCGACTTACTAATAAATTCTAGGAATCCTTCGCCTAATGCCCAACTACCCTCGTCTCCCATCATATATTGCTGAAGCTCTTCGGTCGATTTTTTCTCTTCAGCCGTCAGTTTACCATCGATAAGTCCCAGTAAAGAATCGAATTCTTCCTTTACCTGATGTAGAAATCTCTTTAATTACTAATATACAGTGTGTCCCTGAAATAACTAGACTGCTTGACAAAAAGTACCTAAACGAAAAGCAAAGTGTTCTAGGCAAGCTTACCTATATCCAATGCTGCTTCGTTTTTCTCGCCTCAGGGCGCAAAAGTTCTCAGATTAATATTGTTTTTTCGAAATAATTGCTAAACGCTTTTATCGATTTTCACTAATTTTGGAACTACGAGATAATACATAAATTGGAGTGTTTTGAGGTTTTTTTTTTTAATGCGTGCAAACATTAAAAATTATCCATGGTTCGTAAATAAAAATTGTGTATTTTTGTTACCCCCTGTACGAATTACTTTCATTTTTTCTATGCCACAAGGTTACTTTATTTCGAAATTTTTTTGTTTTTTGTAATTTTTTTTAACTCTCGAAAGTCTAATAAATGATAAACAAAAAATGTTAGAAAAAAGGTGTCCTATTAAAATAAAAAACTATAATAAATCAGATGTTTCATTTACCCTGTTTGCGAACAATCTTATTAGGCAACAAATAGGAAAAAAATTGTAATCATAAGTATTAATAATAAAACTTGTTTTCAATTTGCAAGAGGAGAGTTATACTTTTTTGTCATTTTTCAAACTTGGAACGTCCATATCTGGGGAACGCATGGGGCAATTAACTTGAAAAATATCTTAAATCTATCGTCTCAATGCGCTCCATAAGCCTTCGCAAACCGCTTTACAAAATATCTTTTGGTTGTTGTGTTTTTACAGCATATTTATGGCTATTGTTCATAAGAAAATAAAATTTATAGACGCACATATGTTACTCAGCCCTTGAAGCTGTTAAGTTTTTAACAGGCCAAGACAAAATGTTAAGGTTGGTAGTGGCTTTATTTTTATTACATACACATGTATATTAATTTTGAACATGAGATATTTAATTCCATATGAAATTCTAATTTAGTACTGTCCTCGAAAAACCTCAGCCCTTTTTTTCGATCAAGTTCTCCTTACAATAGGAAATGTATTTGTTATTCCATCGGAGTATGTTTGCGTAATGAAATTACTGCCTTGAATTCGCAGCTTTTCCCTCATTTTTCTAAATCTGGAAACATCGCATGTTACTTCCTATCGCGTATCGTTTCCAAGACCGATGATCAGTTGTACCTTCACACAAGGCAGGTAGTACTGATATCACTTTGTAGATGATTCACTCGCGCGGTGTTGAACGAGATGTTCGTAATGCGCGTGGCACTCATAATCGGGATAATCGGGTTTTCTTTTGTGCTAAAGATTCGTGAGGTACGCTGTTAGCACATCCATGACTTAGTAAGTGAAAGTGGATGTTGCTGACGTAATTCTGAGTCACGCTTTTGGTAATCTGCGGTGATTTCTGATTATGTTTCTTGTAGTTCACAGTTAAATTTTGCCAGGTCAATGAAAACGACGTAATTAGATTTTCAATTGAAAGTCGAAATTATTTGTAATTTTGATTATTTTGAAAGATACTTAGGACCATTTTTGGGCGTAACTGAACAATGATATCGCACCTGGAAGAGCTTCTAAAATTTTTAAAAGTATTTTCAAGAATTAATACTATTTTCTTCAGGAAGTAAAATTGAACGTTTGCAGGAGTGAAAATAGATTTTTTCTTTTTTTATTAAAAAAAAATTAAGAATTAAAGTTTTTTTCATGTTTTCGTTCCGACTAAACAACAATGATGAATTGCAAAACATTCTAAATCATTTTTTGTAAAAAAATTGTATGCCTGGCGAAAATTTTACAAAAAACAAAAAAGCTTCAAAATAAAGTCAGGTTGTGGCAGAGAAAAAATTAAAGTCATTCGTATAGCAACATTGGATTTAGGTAAGTTTGCCTAGAGCGCCTTAATTTTGGTTGAGGAATTTTTAGTCAAGCATTATACAGTTACTTCAAGGACACTCTGTATATTACTTGTAAAGCAGAATATGAACTAGGATGTTATACATTTGCAAATCAGGTGATGGAATATTGTAAAAACATGGAATATGGGGTACTGTAAACCGTTTAATGAAGAAAAAATGTATTTGACTAGACGATAACAAGGTCCATTCACTAAATGGTGAATGTAAAATTTCAAAAAACATTACCTAGGTGATGACCCTACAGATGCACATGACATTAAAAGAGAATACTTACGTCTATAAAGTCTTTATACACAACAGGAGGATCTCGGGATTTCTTCTTCTCCTCTTCTGCTTTTCTTTCTTCTTCTTCCATGGCCAACACTTGATCTGATGGCGAAGCATCTGTAGTTCCATTAAGTGATGATTCTGTATCAGCCATTGTTACTTCCTTTAACCAAATTAAGATAATTCTTTTAGTTTATTATTATATCATTTAAGTTCATTCTTACTTCTAATTCCTCAGGTAGAATGCCGCCAGACGCCAAAATTTTCTTGCGTTTCCTATCCCTCTTCCGTTCCCTCTTCGCTAATTTTTCCTTCAAGGTCTTTCTACGTTGTTCCGCCAGAAAATTATTGTACCTAAAGGACCATAAAATGGAAACTGTAATTTAAACATATCGAGCATTAGTAGATACTTACCGCCCTTTATTAAGTACTTTTGCAAGGAATGCAACAAATAAGAACGTACAACACAATTGGGAGTTACGGCCTTTGCAAATGCAAAAATATACAGGGTATTCCATTTAAAATAAGAAATTTGTGATTTATTTTCTGTCTAATCGAAAGTGCCGCGATCTTAAAAACATTTTACTTGTTATTGAAATGTTAAAAAATTTCTCTTATTACTTTCGCCTAAGGCAAGTGTCTAATTTAGAGATGCAGCAGACTTCTGACAACTTTGCCAGTTGTCAAGGCGATCGCAAACAAAACAAAGTTTTGATTGATAGTCAAATATAATTCAGAAATTTTCTATTAAGTTTTGTATTTTTCGAATAAACGATTCCAGTCCAACCAAGGGAGGCTACAGTCGGTTTAAGCAAGTTACAATAGTGCAGAGACGCCAGATCGCACACAAGGTTATTTCATTTTTGTTAATACAACATAAACACTTTAAGCATATTTCAGTTTAGATACTATTAATACTCGTCACGCTTCGCACCACTACTTCTATTATCTGACCTTGTCTCCTCAATCTCCCTCGAAAGATCTGGGGAATTTTCTCTGGAAAATCTCTGCTGCTCCTCCTCAATAGGCCTAGCGCTGCTCTCAAGTTGTTCGACGAGAGCCTTGATTGCCACACCGAGATTTAAATTTAGAACCTCGTTTGGTAAATTGAGGATGTATTGAGGAATACTTCTGTCGCAGAGGAAGTGCGCTATTTCTTCGGAGAAATTGTTGCAGTTGTGATCCAAAAGATCGTACGATTTAGCACTGAAATTATATGCGAGTTTCAACGACTTGGAAGCTCGAGTTGGGTGCCTTAGCTAACCAGCTCTTAGAGGTGCCCAGCATGCTTACAAATACATGGCAATTTATAATCTTATTTATTGTTAATTTATTCAGTGACAACTGAAATCAGATGTGTGACACAACAGCATGGTCAAGGCTCAAGGCTCTTTTAGACTCTAGATTACTTATGTAGGTATCTTAGGATGATGAAAGGATAATGAGTATAAGGGCCATGAATGGTTGACAATTACTCTAATTAATCTGATAATTAAATGTACTTTTACTCACCTAAATGTTGAATGTGCAAGTCCTGCAATATAATCAATAAAGACTGAGTAAGGTACCTGGGTTTCTCCTAAATATTTGGTCTCCTTGGGAGCCCCTAGTGCTGTTTTCCCCTACAGAATTTTTGTATTATTAGTTAAATCTAGCCTGTTAGACATACCTGTTTACTTCATTTCAAAAAGTGAGGGAATGTGCAATGCAGTCTAATAATAAATCATTTATCACCATGGGAGGAGCTATTGCCCAACTGGACTACTCAGCACCATGTGCAAATTAAATTTTGGAAAATTTATAGGTATTTCCATAGTGGGTGCTCCAAAATTAATATGTTTTAAATGCCTTGAAATATCAGTACCTTAATAAATTAACAATAAACTTTAAAGTCCTGGATTATCCACCTAACAAAACCAATATTCACATTATAGGGGACTAAGCTTATTTTTAGCCTGTTACCAATTTTAGACTTCAGCTTCTAAAAGAAAAATCGAAACTAAACTATCCTTAACCATACAAGATATCAGAGCCATCTCTTTAACATGTGTAACCCTACTCTGAAATGCAGCCTAAAAATACATTTTCATTGGGAGACATCTAATGTGTGGGCTTATTGTGAGGTGTGTTATAAATAAAAGAGGAAAATAAAATAACCTGTGCCAATTACTTAAATTTCGAGGGATATAAAATAAGTACTATGTGACATGGAGTTGAAAAGGCTCTTTATATGCTATGTCACAAAGTTCCTGAAAATTGTGCCATGACTTGGAGTTGGGATTATAGTAATTGTAATATGTAAGGTATGTACATACTGGGTTGCAACTTTCTATCCCATGAGACCCAAAGAAGTATTCTCTGCCATACACCATGATGGAAGTATGCCATATTCCAGCAATTGTTGTCCCTGCAAACACAATAATGTAAATAATAACAATATGGAAATAGAAATGTACAGGGCACTTTGGGACATCTTTGAATCTCATACCTGTGAGAACTGAGGACCATTGGGCTGCCAGTCCCATTGATAGATCATAAATATAAAGTTCAACTCTGTGGGATTCCATGATCTTAACTGGATTAAATAAATCTACATGTATTTATGAGTAAAAGGGCTAATATTCGTCCCTTAAGAAACAAAAGTATTGTCAAAATCAGCTGATCATCTGACGATGTAGGGACATTTAATGCTCAGCGCGACTAAAGGGCTTTTTGCTCTATTGCGGATATACGACACACACAAATACTTTTTAAACACAACAAACGACAACTATTTACGAATATTTAAAATTGCGTATCACCGCTTTATCGACTTAAGGTGCACCGTCACTACCACCTGCCTACTGAATTGTATTTTGTGTATTTTGTGCGAGTTGGATTCCCGCCATAATAATAAATTTTTAAAAGGATCAAAGACAATTTGAATTTGAAACACTGGAATTTTAATTATCGCGGAAATGTATAGCGGCTGAACATACCGACTGGGCCTACATTTTCTATTTTTAAAACCTCCGAGCAATGCATGAGGCTTGTGAAATGCTACATCTACTTGTTAACTTTGAAATTGCAATGGAAAATAGATACGAACGCGGGAAAATTTTAAATTTAGAGTTTCATGCATCTGTCATTCGGCGATATGTGTATTCACAGCCTGGAGTTTTACAATTCGACCACATACCGCTCTTAGATGATATAGGACCAATCAAAATTGAAGCATCTCAGTTTTCGCATTTCTACTGCGCACCACGTGATAAAAATGGCTGACAAAGCTTTGGCTCTGTTTGTGCATATCCTCAGAACGCTCTAGTACCTGATAAAAAACGTTAATAAATGAGGGTGTCAAATGCCCACCTTCACGGTCACTATTTAAGCATATTATCATTATTCATAACAAGGTTATAAACAGTCGGCGTTATTTGGACATGAATCGTTTTCGCATAGTCGATATTCGCGCGATTCTGAGAGTAACCAGGGCTATATTTGGGGGTATTCTTTCTTTTTGATAGTCGACAGCTGACAGATAACTATCAAAACCAAACTCAAAAGTTTCTCATCAGAAGAAAAATAAATTCTTTATTTATAAAACTCTAAAATGTCCAAAGATAAAAAACTGGTGAGCAAAATCTGTAATTATTAAAAATTCTTAATGTTAAAATTATGTAGCAATTTTTTAATTACCAAACCACTTACTCATAGTCATGGTCATAACCTCAAAACTTTCCAAAATATTTAAGCATGACCAAGATTTTATTTTTGTACGTTTACAGCTTTTGCGAGTACAGAGCTCCGAAGGCACCAAAAGAATTGAAATCAGCCCATCATCGACCACTTGTCAGCTTTTTGAGGCTATCAATGATGCATTTAATTTAAATAGTTTTGCATTTGCATTATACAAGCAGATCAACAAAAAGGGCGAAATTTCAAGTAGTAAGACCAGAACTTTGGGAAATTTAGGTGTGAAACATGGGGATATGATTTACTTGTCTCCGCTAAATGGCTCAGTTTTATTTAATGTAAGTTGTATGGAAATATTTTGTTTTTAATATATTAAATAATCGAGACTGTTTTTTTACATTCATAATTCAATTAAGTTAGGATTCAATAAAAAATTAACTTGTTGGTATTCAATTGGTGAAAGATTTTTTTATTAGTCTATTTTTCATTTTTGACAATGATTTGTATCACTTAATTGTTTTTTTTATCATTTGCCTTATAGAATCATACACCTGCTGGAGAACCGATTGCAGAAGCTGGCCCGTCGACAAGCAGTGCCCCTAGTAGAAGCTCTGTGACGGTAGTGGCCAACCAACCATTAGCGACTGTTAAATCCAATATTAAGGAAGATGAAGTCGACCAAATTTTATATAAATTGGATGGAAGAATCGAACGGATGCGAGATGACAAGCTGTGAGTAAATAAGATTTTATAGAATGAAACTGTTGTTTTGTTGAAAAACTACTTTTTTTGGTAGAAGTTCTACATTTTTTTAATTGCTAAATGTCTTATATCCACTTTAGATGTCGTCATAACGCCAACTCAAAATGTGTTCACTGTTCCTCTTTGGAACCTTTTGATGATGCCTACCTGAAGGAGCAAAACATAAAACATTTATCCTTTCATTCTTATTTACGAAAAATGATGTCAGGAGTAGATCGTGGTAAATTCTTAGCTCTAGAGGATATTTCATGCAGTATTAAGACTGGTTGTAAGGATCATCCGCCATGGCCTAAAGGAATTTGCTCCAAGTGCCAGCCCAATGCCATTACATTAAATATGCAGGTAAAACATACTACATATTGTCAGGTATAATTTAAACTGAAAATGTGAATTTTTTACTATTAATAGTAATGAAGAAAATTTATTAAAACATTATTTTGCATTTTCTAGGCATATCGACATGTAGACAATGTAACGTTTGAAAATACTAATATAGTTGAGAAGTTCTTAAATTACTGGCGCGTATCAGGCCATCAAAGGATTGGGTTCTTATATGGCACTTATGAAGTACACTCTGATGTTCCCCTTGGTAAGTCACATAAGCTCTAATAGCTATTTACGTGTAGAGGGCTGAAAGAAGAAGATTACCTCATGGTTCAGGTTTAATGTTCAATGAGAAGTGTAAGGTTTTTGTGTCAAAAGAGTAATCTTTCTTTTGGCCCGCGATTCTTATAACGTTTTACACACATAAATTTTACCTAATTATTTGATTAAACGATGTAACTAAACGTCTTGTAATACCTCAACTAAGTGCTCGTTTTTTTTTTTTCAGGAATTAAAGCAAATGTTGTCGCAATTTACGAACCACCGCAGGAAAGCTCCCGCGACGCAATCCGTTTACTCACCGACGAAAAAGAGGCTGTGGTTAACCAAATAGCGAGCGCATTAGGCATTAGGAGAGTCGGATGGATATTTACCGATCTGCTGCCCGACGATGTTAAGAAGGGCACTGTCAAACACATTAGGAATGTTGAATCGCATTTCTTATCGGCACAGGTATGTAGTTTTAAGCAACTCGTCTTTTTTCTACAGTTTTTAAAATAACTAAATAATTTACTACACTTGAACCCTCGAAAAGTAAACAAACTGACTTTGTTTTTTTATTGTAGGAGTGCATTATGGCGGGATATTTCCAAAACCAACATCCGAATCCATGCAGATACGCATCCAGTGGAGGTTTTGGTTCGAAGTTTGTCACCGTGTGCGTAACAGGTATGTGGCTAGTTCTTTTCCATTTAAGTAATATATTTAATCCGTTCAGGGTTCTGTACCAATGTCAAAAAGTTATAATCGTACAAATTTCAAAACGACATTTTATGGAGCTTCAAAATACATAACTTACTTAACGGTAGTTTAAATCTATCCTAAATCATATTTGCTTGACACAATGGTGAATCTTTTTATGGTCTGTTAACTGTAATAACTCTTTTTTTCAGGCGATAAGACAAATCAGGTCCACACAGAAGGTTACCAGGTGTCCAATCAGTGCATGGCTTTAGTGAGAGATAACTGTCTAGTGCCAACTAAGGATGCAGCCGAACTAGGCTATGTTCGCGAGTCAACTGATAAGCAATATGTTCCTGACGTTTATTATAAGGTAAGTGATTACATTTTTTCTTCGTTGTTATTTCATATAATTAACATTTGTACTACCTATCATTTCGAATGAATTTTTTACTCGTCCGAACTTTTAGCTTATTATCAGACCGAACTCTATCAGTTCAGGTAGAGTGGTCCCCCTGTACTAGCTTATTTTATTTTCTGACGTTCTTACAATGTCAGTAAGTCGTTTTAAACGGGTTATATTAAAAGGGAAATAACTAAAACAACAGTGGCATACATATACGTATATTTCAACCTTTATTGATGTTTTTCACGTTACAGCGACAAAATACATTTACACGATATATTACCGCAACGCAAAATTTGTTTGCAACAGAATCAATTAACCGGAACTTGCTTAGGGTAATGACTTTTGATTTCCTTTGCTCTTCCCCAATATTCTCGGTTATAGTTCACTGATGAACAAACCTTATATCTAAAAACACGATTGTGATAGACGTTTTATTTAGGTGATCATACTTATGTTTGCTAAAGTATATTTATGTAGTTAAATCCGAAAACTATAGTTTCTCCTACTTTACTTTCAGTCGCGTCCCCTTTGTACTTTTCTGATGATTTAAAGTCTATTTGGTCAGTAAAACTACACGGTTTTTTCGTTCTCGATAATATCGTTTCGAGAACAGTAAGTAATACTCGTTATAATCTATAAATTTTCTTGTACTTGGCAAGCAATCGTTTGGAAATAGCTATAAATCGAGCAACGTTGAACGTTCGAAACAAGAACAGTAATAGGGTCATTTGTACGAAAGTTTGTAAGCAATCTTTAGAAAATTAATAAGTAGTACCTAACTAAAAATAAAATTGCTTGCAAAGGAGAGGCTTGTGCCCAAATGCAACTGAATATTAATGTAGCTAGAAAAAAGTACAGTCTGTATAATCGCTCATGACAGTTACATCATTATTTGAACCGCCTTATTGAAGTTCACTCATGTTGAATATCAATGCGAAAGGTTTTCTTCTCGCATCCGCGAGTTGTCAGCTTGGGCATTAAATCTCATAAATTAGAGTAAGTTGAATTAAATTAAGTGAATTTTAAAAGCCCGGTTACAGTGTACTTTCCATGACAAACTAAGTTGCAAGAAAAAGAAGAAGTCTCTAAACGCGAATGATTTGTGTTGTGAAAAGGAAAAGGAGAAATCTCAGGTTTAAAACAGAAAAAACGAAATTTAGAAGGTTATTTCGTATTATATCCATCGCAGTAACGAATTCAGCACCTTACACTTCAAAGAGATAGAGATATAAAGATTTATTATTAAATCACTCAGTAGAATATAGAAAATAATTGAGTGGATTTGGAGATTAAACCTCTTCAGTTCCTAACGATTTATTTGTGGCAACATCCATTATCAGCAGTAAGTACTTTGATTTGCAAGTATAATAATTCCTGTGTATATTAATATAACAAAAATGTTAGAATCGTATCTGATGTTTTTGCTAGTTTAGTACAGAAGACTAGACCCATCATAGCATGATAATTTTTTTCAGGTTCAGAACACCAACTTATTTATTCATACATTACGTAGATTCAAGAGTAGTATTGCTTTCCACATTAAAGAAATTTTATGGTTGTATGCTACACATGCAACCATAATCGTGAACATCATAGTAAAGGCCTAGTGGACTGATGGTGAAGAGTAATAAAGGTTGTGTAGGTAAAACGTTATGGTCCAAGGTGTCCCAAGTAGGTACCACATTCAAGGGCTGAATAACCTCTTTTTCATGAACGGGACATTATATTCTATGTAACTAAATCTAATCTTTGTTTTTTTTTGTAAACTAATGTAGAGGGTGGTCCAATGATGAAGAACCTATTTTGGGCTTTCTTCTAGAAACTAGGAAACTCGAAAGTGGAAGTTCAACTGAGTGGAACACTTGAAACAGTGTCTAGGTTATAACAAATAGATTTGGCCTGCTTCTATTAGCTTACTAACAACTTTCTTCTTAAGTGAAGCTAATTTACAAAGTATATAATTGCAAATGAAATTCACAATGTAATATGTATAATAGATCTATAAGTAGGCATTTGACTTGCCTGCCTAGCAGTTAGGTAAGTACCATTTACATCGCTAGCAAGCATTTTTTAATTATAATAAATAATTCATAATTTTCATAAATTGTTTTATTAGAAAATATTAAAAAATGTTTTATTTTACTATATGTATGTGTATGTAAATATATGTAGCAAACAAAAGGAGAGGTCTTTTGATTGCCGGTTTTCATTACTATTGCTCCGCAATTAAGCAACAGGGCACGGCTGGCAATTTGCGAACCTGCATAATTTAAGAATTCCGTATCCAGCGTCTCAAGAACACTCTTAACTACTTAAATCGTCTCGCTTCTAACACAAAACTGTAATGTTACAGGGGCCTCATAGGATTCCACCACAGCTGTTATGACATGCATCGAGACATAATATTGCTGTCAAACTTTTGCCTTATTCAATATCGGAGTGATAGACTAGAAACAAGAACTATGACGTAACTGCCAAGTGCGATTATACAGACTATATTTCTGGTTGATTATACTGCGTGACATCTTTTTTTATTGCTTGCATGTTTGCACACTCGATCAGGTTTTAACAGCTAGATAACCATTGATCACTGCTAATCACTCAATCTAGTCTTTACATTTATTTCCCTTATGAATTTTTATATCTTCCTTCATCGGAGATTCATGAAATTCCAGAAGGTGGAGATCTTTTATGGCCTTGATGCAGCTTTAGTCGTGCCCTCATTTTTTTTTGTTATGGGCTCGCAATTGAGACCTGTTTAGGGTGTCGATGACATGTGGGCTTTTGCAAGTTAATTCAACGAAGAAGGCAGGAATTTTCCCCTCTCCTTAGCGATTTTCTGAATATTTAGGTGCTTTGTAGTTTTTGTCTAATTCTTACAGAATTATTTCGGAACCCCCATTGACATGGAAATAATCCCGGGATTTTCCCAGCAATGAATCAGTGTCATTTTGGTTAGTTTAGGTTAATTCAAGTTATTATTATTCATTCGACCTTAATTAACTTTTTACAGTTATCTGTTGAAGACCATAAGATGACTTGTTCATAACTTTTTCTTGTGTGTATTTTCAAGGTGACCGCACTCGCGGTTATACTAATACTTTATATAAATGCTTTATTTATTTTGGGTGGATAATCCTGAGCGTATATCATTGCGTATGAATGATGTCCCTTGGGTTTATTAGTCCCCTCATTCTTCTCCTCTCAATTTACTTTTAAGGGCAAGAGGACACGTGCTTAGAGAAACATGCGTCTTGTAAGTGTCTCAAGGAAGAGCATCCGAACGGAAGTCCTAAGAGAACTTCCCAATGTGCCATATTCGGATCCATTCTATTTTGTTATTGATATTCACGTAATATACGAGTAGACGCCGATCCCTTAAATACCCGAAGTGTATTGTATGTTTGTTCATAGTTGCTGGGTTTTCCAATCTCCCGCTCTTAAGGGAAGTTCTGCGAGTCGTACCCCTTTAAGACAAGTTGTTTTTGGCCCACGTTGTTTCCCGTCGCTCGAGTTTTATCGATAACGGTACACCCGCTATTCATGACCTATTTCTAAGTCTTTTGAATCCAAGGAATTATAAATTCTAAATCCATCTTAAATTTGACCGATTTAGGCTTAGTTTTGTCATTAGTTCGTCCACAGTCATATCGTCTATTGAGGTGTTACTTCGCCCAGTATTTGAATAATCTCTGATAATTCATTTACCAATTTCTTTACCCAGTTTCACGGATCCGGCTACTGTTTTCTGCAGAGCGAATGCAGGTGCGGGATGCTTCGCGGCAGTCAACTCCGAATTTTTCATCGCTCTATCTACCCGTGCTCGCCTTAAAACTAGTAATGTAGTACTTCTCCGTCAAATGACCCAATTTCTGCCATTATTTAAACAGTTAATCGAGACAAATTCCAAGGCGACAAGAAAATGGCTGCTCAAAATGGTTAGAAATACTTGACGGTTAATAAGAAAAATAACGGTTTTCTTACAAAACAAATACCGACATTTATTTATTTTTGCAAGCCACAAAGACCTAAATTTTCTAACACTGCGTGGTTGAGAATAACAATAATCGATTATTTTATTTTATTTCGAGTGAGTGATCGATACTAGTACATTTTTAACATTAGGCCATCTTGGACTTAGTCGTCCGTTTTCCAACCTTGATAGAGAGTTGAATTTCAGAACATTCGATAGGTCATTTACTTACATAAGAATTTTTCTCTCACAAAATTCGTCGATTTTCGCAACAAAAGTATTTAAAACTAAACTGATGGAAATCACTCACATCACAATGAATCCGTTGCCAACGCGCGTGCATGTGTGTCTTTTTTTAAATTTTATGACTAGAAATTCCTAAGATGTACTGCTTTTGAATAGTAAAAATATAATCTTATTAGTCTGTAGATGTTCAGATACAATTGTTGCTACGCGAGAACTAAAAGTAATCACTATAACAATGTAGAGTAGACCCCTCTATAACACGGCAAGAGACGTTCCGTGTTATACAGTGTGGAACAGCCAAATGGAATAAATTTAAAATCTGTATATTTTGACAAATGCGAAAAATACCGAAGTACGTCAATTTTAGATCCTGAAATTATATCCTGCAAGGGAAAAATTTCATCTCCAAATTTGTCTTGCTTTGGGCGGCAGTGGCAACCCTCAAATTTTTGAATTTGAAGCATGGGTTTGTGATTTCCCCATTGAAAGGTTTTTTCGTTCTCTCCTCAAAATTGCCATGGTTTTAAACTTTTTTGCAAAGAAAAATAGGGAACAAATCAACTCGTGTAATTAACGAAGATCTATAACAAATTAAAAACTTAATAACTAATGCCATTTCGTTAATGATAACGTAATAAAATAAGAAAACAAATCAAGATACGACTGCAATTTTTCCGCCGTGTCGCGCGAATCCGTTTTATATGGGCCCGTGTGATAGGGGGCCTACTGCAATAACACAATTGACATAAAAGTAGGAAGCATATTATAATATTTAGAACTAAAACTGTAATTTTTCTACGACACCGCTAAATGGAATATATCATTAATTTTTCGTATAAACGTGTTAAAAAATATACGCCGTTTCTATTCTCCGTAACGATTCGAACACTCTTCTCTTAGACTCTGATACCTTTAACATGCTCTCCGTAGACTAACGTAACAAGGACTATATAATATTGTATAAACCTAATTTTTCAGAAGCTAAAAAATCGACAACAATAAAAAATATCCGTCCATATGCTCAATCGATATTTATCGTTTAATACGAAAATATAGGTATATTTAAAAATTCGTTTAAGCTTAGATTTATACGTTCGCCATAATGATTTGAAGCTACACATAAAAACATCTATTTTTACGTTTAAATACATCCAATACTTATTTAGGTCTAAAGTAGTTCAGCGGTACCCATCGACCAAAAAGTTCCTAAAGACATCGTGACATATAGTGCTTTGATCGAGAATTTGACGTACTTTGCACAGCACATATATTTTTGTCTTCATGGAATAGTGCCGGAAAACGCTTTGGCACTCAGGGTTTGCCACCACTATTCCACTAGCGAAACACTGAAAACGATTATTTTGATTATGTAGTGCTGTTATTGTCACACCTATAGATCTAACGCTCTACTTGCCTAAAACTAACGTAAATAGACAAACCCTAGCAAATTAAAGTTTGCCGCATTTCGATATTAATATATTTTTTGTTGGTTTCCCTGCCGTATCCCCATAGGTACTAATTTTTTCGATTAACTCTAACCCCTCGATTACGTGTCCGAAAATCCCCGTGAAGCCCCGCATTTCCTGCAGTATTATCCTGAACTGCGAGCCCACCATTCCCAAGTTGTCGTGACGCTTCTGGGTTCTGCGCATGCCTACTGTCCCCCGGGATGCGACCAGCTTAGTGTCGTCCGGCAGGAAGTACGCTTCCTCGAAAATCGACCGTCCACCCCTTCCATTATTCAGCTCAAAGTCCCCAGTAATGACGCTCTCCCCTTCCCAACATTGGAATATTTGACAACCCTTATATCCCATCCCTGTTTCCCCTGTGGCTAGTGCCCCGAAATTTTTAGCCATCTTCGGAGCGACGTCCGCCCTTACTTCGATCACTATCCGACCCAGCTGAGTCCCGTTTACCTCGATATTGAAATAGAACAACGGACATACGTTCGTGGGTTGACGAATCTGAGGAGAAGCCATTATCGGCTGCATCATCAGATTGTTGTCTTGATAAATGTTTTTAGGTGTAGCTATTAATTGTTGAGAATTATGGGAGTGCGCGAGGTAGTTAATAGGAGGTACAGTGTTTTGGTTGTGGTTCAACGTTTGATTATGATTCTGGAATTCTAGTGCCCCGTTAACGGTCTGCTTAGACAGAATATGCCGAGAGTATAGTTGCGACATGCAATAGTTGGCCAGGAAAAGGATGGGGTTCTGTTGCTGCGAGGACGATAAATGCCTGGAGTTCCCGGGAAATATTTGTTCTCCATTGTTAATGTTACTGAGCGCTTGCTTTAACAGTTGGAAATCGAAAATTACCGAAGAATTGCGGACGAGGTCGTCGAGTTGACACTGCAAGTACATTTCGTGGTAGCGCATCTGAAGACGGTGCTTTTCCAAGTTGATGTTGGCGTTGATGTTGTGCACATCTGCCAGCGACTCTGCCATAGAGAGGTTCAGTCGAAGTTTGGCTAACACGTCACGAGTCTCACCTGAAACTGCGCATGTTGCGCTAAACCCTTAAAGAATGCGGAACGAAAGCACACATACCTATTTCGAAGTGAGATGCGTTATTGGTAAGGTCGGCTTCGACGTGGGTCTTCAGAGTTACGCACGCTTCGAGAATCTTCAGCAGAAATTCGCGCTGCTGCATTGCCAGTCTTTGTATCTCAGAAAGGACCTGGAACGCCGTGTTTAAGCCCAGGCTGGACGAGTGCGTTTACCGATTACCTTATTCATAGACGCAAGATCGACTTGCATTTCAGTCACTAATTGCTCTTTAGCTTCGGCTTGAGACTTGATCTTGTGGTTTGCATGCTCAGCCGTGGACGCGCATGCTCGGCAGAGAGACGTGCAGCAGGAATGACACCATAGGACTAGAGGCATAGCGTGGGTGTGACAGTTTTCCGACGTCACCTAGCGTACATCATTGGTGTATGGTTGGGGAATTCGTAAATAGAACGATATTCCAATCAACGGATCTTTGCAATGCGATCAAATAACGTGTCGACCTGGTAGGCACACCGCCATTCGACGGATGGCACGCGTGCAAAGATCCATTTATTGAACTATATACTATCACAAATTGGTAGGCGTCATACCTTCTTGTTAAGAAAACGGAACATCGGACGCAGAAAAAATTAGGAGTCCGCCTCCGGAGAAGAGCACCTTTTACTCTCGCGAACGTTGCAATTATTCGCAGGAGTAAAAGTAGCATTTTCTTCCCTTGCCGCGGTGGTAAGGTGCTACTTTCAGCTCGTGAATGCGCCCCATAAAGCCACTTCGCCGCACGCTTTCATTGGCCGTAACAATCAGTTGCGGCCAATGAAATAGCCGCACCGCCAATTTGCTGGTAAATTTCCATTTTGCAATTTTATTGCTTGATATTCATTGTGTCTATTGCTGCGTAAACGCTCAGAATTCCAAACTTAAAATATTTCTCGCAGAAATAAATCTTCAATTCAATTAAACAATGATTGAACGCGCATATGTGAGCGGCGCGTTTCTCCAATTTGGTCGCGACGGTGCCGCATGTGCATAAAAAATTCACAAATGGGGAAATAAAATATGTATCAACTGAAAGATACAGGGTCATTTATTAGATGTTACCCACGAGCTACCGGGCTTATTTGGCAAAATCTTGGCAATTTTAACTTCCAAAAGTATGTACTTTTCGAGGTTTCTAATAAGCCGTTTAATAAATATTTCAGATAAAAGGTCAGAAAACTCCTCTATGTGGGTACTTACTTTAGTCGTTAACGTAGTAGTCTTATCGGGTGCTTTCATTCCGAGTTTTATCTGCGAGAAATTCTTAGCCAAGCATAGTACCGGGGTGTACGTGGGCAGCGATTCGGGTCCTAATTCGCCTAATTCAGTCCTCTTCCAGCAGTACACGCAGTAGAGCTCGTGGCCCTTGATTAAGCTAGTTCGCGTGCACTGCAAGCAGAAGTAGTGTTTGCAGGAGAGCAGTTTCGGGCTCAATTCGGAGTCGTTGAATTTTTGCCTGCAGTAACCACATAACATCAGCTCTTCGAATTCTGATACTACGGGATCCATTTCTGAAAATAATGGCAATATTAGAATGGGTCATTTGTGGATGTCTCACACTAGATATTTAGTTTTTTTGTTATAATGGGTTTGGGGAGTATCGCTTTTCCCCCATCGAGTTTCTGCAGCTGTATATATTGTTTCAACTTGTTAAAAATCTCGACTCGCCATTGACATCAAATGTTTTCTAATTCGAGCTGGGAAATTGGGGCTCTGGAATTCCGTTCAAATGTGAATATGTATTTTGAAAATAGTTTGATCATCCGAATGAGAAATGCTACATGAAATATTGTAAAACTTCACGACGAATCTCAAAATACAAAAATATATAGGGCGTTTTATTTAAAAGAAGCATGTCGCCATGGACGACTATCGCAATATCGTTACGGGTACGCATTTCAATATTTCTCTGGAGCATGTTCAATAGTCTGTTCTGCAGAACGCGACCATTCCTGGAAAATCTATAGCAAGAAATGGGAACGTCACGTTCGCTGGATTGTACCTTTTTTTTTGTGACCTGTTAAGGGAGTTAATTATTGTTTCTATTACAAGACATAAATCTGTAAACAGTTATTAAAGTAAATAAATCTATATTTAAAATGTTTAATCTATCACAAGTCTTGTCAAAAACAAACTGGAGTATCAGAGAATATCACATCTTTTCATATCACAACTATGTCGGATTAAGCAACGTGATAAATGTGGGGCACATATTGACTAAATTGGCATAAGCATACACGTTTTATATCAAATACATAGTTACGTAAAGCGTTATTGTCAGTAATGTTTTTATTAAACCTGCGTTTGTAGATAACAGTTATAATCTGCAGGATAACACATACAAAAGCCCAAAAGCCTATATTCAGAGTCAGATAAATGAATTATAACGAATTTCATAAGCCTTTATGCATCGACGCAAGCAAATTTCAAATAAATCATGGTTCAGAGAAATGTGATTACCGTTGATGAACACCTCAAACCGAGGCAATTTGTGTGACAGCTGCAGAAGCTGTCAAAATACGACAATTGCATGACAGGAAATTATACAAGATGGCCACCTCGTCTGAAATATTCGCAATATGGCGGCCTCTGATTCCACCGGAAATTCATACGAAACGCACTTTTTTTATGGAATATTTTATACGCGGCGGTCCAGTGATGTTCTTATCGGTGCCAGGACCAATTTAGTGTCAATGTAAATGAATTTACGTCTAGTGACCGCTGCTGGTTAGGTGTATGGACTCTCAACTCCGACGAGTTGTCTTCAATAAAACCAAATTGCATTTTAATCCGTGATATTTGTTAATTAAATGTAAATATTATTTGATTCAGTTGACTAAGTTTGAAATGCATTTCATCGCAACCACTCAATTTATCCGCCGTCCCATTGATCAACTGCAAAATGCAAATAAATCGATCGAGCAACCGTTTTCTTAATAATAATAATCAATTTATTACTGTTTTTTATTATCTGAAAATTTCTAATGAGCGGATTGATCGCCCCGTGACAGCAACGGCGCTATATTTGCGGTGTGACAAATCATTGGCAAGATGAAAACATATGACGTCATCGTCTGTTGGCTTCGGCGTCATACGTTCCCATCTGCGTTAACTCTCTCGGTCAAACGGACGTCAAGTGAGATGGAGAGTGTCAGAGCGATGCCCGCCCCAATTTGCCGTTTTTTTGCGGACACCCCGTATAAAATTTTATCCGTTTAAATGATTTCGAATATATTTAAGGGCGGATGCCAGCGCAATTGGGCCAAAGATTGACGATTTACAAGTCTAAAGTGAGTCTCCCAACAAATCCCTTTAATGTGTCTATCCTACTACCCTGGCTTATCAAAATCTCTGGGGATTTGACGGTAATGATGACCGCATAGTGGCCGGGTCTTCAAGTTATTTGTAGATGATTCATAATTTTTAGTCGGCAGCTCAAAAGTGCAGGTAGTTAAGCGGTTTTTGCTCGAACGAGCGTATGTGAGGGAGCCGCCGATATTACCTGCTTCCATTTCAGCGTATCCCCCTAAAAAGCCCTGCTCCTGTGCTAATGAGCTAGCTCCCTAAATTAACTTAATTCTCCCTTGGAAACAATACCCTAACAAACAATTACCATCATATGACCAAAGTTTTAATTGCATCTCCGACGGTATCGTGGATGCTTTAAGCTCGCTCCAAGACCAGGTGGAAACTTAAAAATCGCAGTTTGATACACACTCGCGAAAATAGAATAAGGGAGAAACACATGGTGGAAATACTTTTTTATGAGCCGGGTCAATGTAAATATTTAAACGAGCATCGCAGAAATGGATTGATTTACTGTTTGCAAAGCGGTGATGCTTGGGTTGGGATCTTTTTCGAGCATTTGCTGATAGCGCGGTGCAACTGATATGCGGCTCAAATAGATCTGGACGGTTAACTTGAAAGTGAAAAATTATGATGAAATGGCAGGAAAAGTGAGCATTATTAGGAAAACAAGGACTCCGTTTGAATGCCGTTGAAAGGCCAGCCCCGAACGCGGACGTTCTGCATCGATAACGCGAGCATTTTGCCGATTTTTTTAATTTAAGGAGTTGAACGAATTTTGATTAAATCGAGAATTTTTAAAACCGGTTGCCCGATACGGCATCAACTCCGGTGGCACCTACCTACAAAATAGTGCATTTCACGTTGGAAAAGGCCCAAGTTCGTTAAAAGACCAACAACGTGACGACCAGAAAATGCTATCATACCGCGATATCTAATGGTGTCCCAAAAGGAAATCGCCGTACTTAAGGACGAAAGCCCGGAAGATGGGGCTAGTCTGGTACGGGGCGTGGGGACGCTATCTGATTAGAATCCCTTAGAAGCATGGGATCGTGGGCCTCAAGTCGATCAGTGGTTATGTTGTGTTCGTGGACATGTTTAATCATCAACTGTCCAGAGACGCACACACATACCAAGGTGGTGACGTGCGTTCGGGTTTAAGTCACAAGGCGCGCTGCGTCGGGAGATAGGTATCTCAAAAACCGCGAGAGCTACGGGCGAAATTCGAAAAAAATAGTTGAAATTTCTGCACCAGAGAAAACGCACGAATCGACAAGGAATGGTTTCTTTGCTCGATAAAAAAAAAATGGGAAAAATCTGTGTCAAGGTGCCTGGGGGTAGATTTTCTTTCTGTTATTGCCGCCGAGATTTTTTCCCACTTAAAGAATCGATAACATACCACTCCTTACTTGATAACGAATACGTGCGGTTTGTCAACTGCTCGCATGTATTTCCCTTTGGGACGTAAACCGCTACTGCCGCGTTCCACATGTAACAACACGGCGTACACCTACTATTCATCAAACTTCATGCAATTTGCAAATCCAAAATTAGGGGTAAATTTAATTGGAGTTTCACTGCAACCTCCTTTTTTGGCATCCGGCGGTGAGTAAAGCGTTCATAATATTTACATTTGCCCATAGAAAACAAAAATTCGGCTTAATTTTAGCCGGCCGTACGTGTAGCTGCCGATTTGAAGGCCGCACGAACCGATAAATTAGCGCAACATGCGAGCCTTATTGTTATCTATTGTTTAAGTTTTACGGTTACATTTCGCAGCGGCCTGAAATTCCGATTCGTACCAATATTTTAATGATAAGAGAGCGGATGTTTTATCTCGGTTTTATTTTTAGAATTGAGGGACCGTGCCGAACTGCGGGCCGCGATTAGCCAAATTCGGGGCCTCCGTCCCGGAGTTTAAAATGCACTATTTCGTTCCATGGAACTTTAACAATTGGGTCGGACGCCGCCGTAACTGGCTGATCCAGGGCTCCTTAATCGCACAAATCGAACAAAAACACACACACGCGGGCACAGTAAAAGTGACTAACAAATTTTCATTGGTACAAACGGGACAAACTTCAGAACACGAAGTATCGATTTAAGCGTGTGGACCACTACACAAACTATCTAAGATCAGAATAAATAATTCTCTTCTAGAATAAATTCATCGGAATGAACCTAAAAGGCGACGAGGCATGCGAGCTGTGACCGGGCCTGACGAGCACAGGCATTTCGTGACGATTTCGCCAATGAGAAGAACGTCAAGTGCCCATTAAGCAACTATTATTTTGACGAGCAGCCGCTTGTGTTTGAATATAGCATAATAATTGTTCTTTAGAATTCGGGTTGAGCCAACCAACATCGAATTTCGATGTTGGAAATCGGGCTTCTTCGCGCGCAATCTGACTCCGACCTTCCGAAATCAATCATCAAGAATTCGTTAACTTAATTTGAAATCATCAACTGCGGAAACATAGCTACACAGCAGCTGCACTAAATGGCCGATCGTTTCCTTCCAGTTCTCCATTGCTTGCTCATCAAGCAATGGAGAGCACAGGACTCTTGCGCGGTCCGCGGCTTTCATCTAGCCAGTCTCGAATGCTCGTTAATTTGCAACGGTACGTTATTAACGTGAGTTTTTTTTATGCCTCCACGTTAATTTAATTGGATTTGATGGAAATGTTAATTCACATGTCACGTCTTTTGCCTACTAAATAACAAAACTGGCCGTGCCGGAGAGCTCGCGGCCGCACGATCAGCCCGATCGCACGAAGGCGAAGTTCACCTGAAGAAGAACCAAATGAACATTAATTCACGTCGAAGCGTTGCAGTTCTCGAACTTGACAAAAAGTGGACATTTTTTGTCGGATCAACCCTGCATTTCTGGCTATAAACAATGGTCTCCATTAATTATGAGCCATGATAGAATCATAAAAAGTGACATTATTCAATAGTTAGATGGCCTCAAACGGACAGTTTTTATGTGTTATTGATTTTATATTTTGGGATCCCCTTTTGCTGCTGTATCCCAGGACAATGATGTTACAAACACAGGATTTCTCTCAAGCCACCTTATAATCCCTGAGACGCCCTTGCTTTTGTCTCATGTTGTTCTAAACAACGATTTTTGCAGAATGTCGTATATTAGAACATCCAGAGGGTATATGGACAGAAATGACAGCTCAGTCAGGAAACGAGGGCAATAACAAGGTACAGAGCCTCGAATACTAGTTGCTTTTAAAATCAATAGAGTTCATGCCAGGGTCTCACGTATTACGCAACAAGTAGGCTCCGTATAAGAATTCTATTTGCGAGAAATTATCCACTTATTTTTCGGGGATAATCTAGATTATCGTTAATTTTAAGCTCAGATATCGACTGGAAGTTGCATCTTATGTGGCTAAGGGAAAGCGCGAACCTTGTGCATGATGGGCATTATCGATTTACTTCCATAATGGCGGTATTAATAGCAGTCCACAAATAGAAAATAAATATTTGGTAATAATTACTTGGCGAGTTTCATGCATTTTCTAGTGTTGCCTTATTTTTTCGTTTTTATCAGCGTACCGCACTATACAGGGTGTAGCATATCATCATGGAGATATTTCAGGGGGCGACGGTACTCTGCAAAATGATAAACAAGTGCTAATAGAGCTATGGTCAAAAACGCACTATTTTCGATGTATAGGGTGGCAAAGTTTTACATTTTTTCTCATATTTTCGATGCAAATTAAGAAAGTTCAGTCTACATATTCCAGTCTGCAATATGGAAAGCCACGGCTGGGTTTCAGCCATTTTCATAATTTTGTTTTGATTTTTTTTCACAAAAAATTTTAATTTAGAAAATTTAGTTCAAGACGTACGTGAGAAAAATGCAAAATATGAAAAAAATGTACTACCTAAATGTACTAACTTTGCCCTGTATATCGAAAATGGTGCGTTTTTGACCATGGGTCTATTAGCATTTTTTAAATTATTTTACAGAGTACCGTCGCTGCCAGAAACGTCTTTATGATGACATGTTACACCCTGTATTTATGTGTTTATTCCATACCCATTCGTGTATGAAAATATGTCGCCTGCTCCTTTTTAAGTCGATACTTTCCATAAAAATAAGAATTGTATGTTTTCGGATTGGCGCACATTTTTCTTCAAGCAGGATGATCCTCCCTCGTGGATCAGTATTTTTGATATTTGTTACTTAAAAAATAACCAACGTCTCGTTAACTCAATATAAGAATTAGGCGACTTAATTATTAAATTTAAATTAAAACAGTTTAGTTATTTAACAAGTAGGGTGACGCAGTCAGCACTATTTGGGTTGCATGGCGGTTAAGGCGAATTGCCTGACCGATTTGCACAAATCCGGTCCGACACTATTTTTGATTAATTGCATGAAAATCCATTTGATATTGATAAAAACATATTTGTACGTGAAATTCTGGAGATTCGCATAGACCCTGAAGTAGCGATGACCTCTAAAGAAACGACTTTCAGAATATGTTTTATTATTCCTGAAGGTCGGAAAAAGCATTTCCGAAATACAAGCCTCAGAAAATGTCTGAAAAGTGCCGTTTCCACTATTTTCGTGAGAAGTTTCTTTATTTCCGAGTCGAAAGCTGAGGGAACAAGATTACGCCCACAGCCGAAGTTTGAGGTCCGATTCGGCCAAGGGCATAATCTTTCTTCCGGCACATGGTACGTACAACGTTTTACGCACAAATAGCATTATACCTAGTTATCTGATTAACGGCGGTTAAATAAAACTAACTGTCGGTATTCCTACATTACGGGCCGTTGGCAAGACCGACAGGCGTTAGTGTGATAACTTGACAGTCCTTTGTCGTGAGCAAAGCGTAAAAATGTGAAAAAGCCCGCAGGTCGTAAGCTCATTGTTTATGCCATGGTAACTAACATGTAAACAAACAGTTTCGATCCATCTTTGCGTAAGCGAACGTACAAGGGAAACCGGAAGGCAATGTCGTTTCTGCGCATGCGAATAGTTGTCATTCCAAATTCCTTTCGAACCTGGACCAGAGCACTTTCTATTTTCATCTCCCGAAATTAGTTTGGAAAATAACTTTCTTCACAACAGAGTATTCGTCAATTTTACCATTTCCATACGGGGCAAAATTACCACCAAAAACGGTTGGCGTTATGGAAAATATTCAAGAGACTTTTTTCACACATATGTGCAGGCGTCGAGAAAATTATTTTTATAAAAAAAGCAGTGGCGCATCATATTTTTCTTTTAAAACGTTCGGGGTCACATCGATGGAGGAACCACTGGCGAAACTAAAAACATCGTTTTCCCCCTTAAAAGATGCGTCTTTACACTTATTTTACATTTTCCAATTTTCATAAAAATATTTAATGCCGGAAAAGGTTTATTTTAAAGATATATTTTAAAATAATAAAAAAACCATTTTTTCCACCCTGCACTTCAGACAGGAAGCGAAAATGGACCCTACTTCACGTGAACATTTTTCTCAAAATCACCCGCAGCTTTGCTCCCAGAATTTTAACGTAATATTGTGGAACACTCTATATATACAATGCAATTAAAAGGATTTTACTTGGTTCATGGGTACCTCTGCCCCTAACTTATTGTCAATCTTCAACCTTTACGTTTTCAGGCTGTGAATTATAACCTTATTAAACCGTACTACCTACGATCGCTTTAATATTAATAGAAAAACCAACGGCGCATGGATATCTTACATAATTTCAGCCCGTTTAAAAAATGACAACTCACGTGTTTTTAATTGTTGGAGCGATATTTATCATGCGGTTTACAAATACATATATGCACATGAATAATGCTCATTAGGAAAATGGTGGTGTTGATAACACCTTTGAGGTATTGAACAGTATGATTGACTCCTCAAACCTCTACATGCCTTTATTAAACTTTTTAAATGCTTTGCTCTTGCGAAAACTCCTCAAAAAATCCCTTTGTTGTTCAACAATTACCATAGCACGATTTCTCGATTTTTTAAAATTTAATTTTGTGCATAATTTGTTTTTGTGCGTCATTAATAATGGGCAAATACGTAGCAAATAATTATTTTCTACATTTATGGCAATTAGTATAAAAACCAAGCAACTAAGAATAATAAGCACATTAACACACATAAGTATAAGTATGTTAACGGCGCGCAACTCCCCTTTTGCGCAACAATGAGCAAAGTGACGCGACGTGACCTGCGCGTGTGGAAATAGGAACTAAAAAATAATAATACATTCGTAGAATCTAGTAACTTTTAGGGAGTTAAAAGTTAGGCAGGCAATGCAATGGAAAAGCATTATTTCCACTACTCCCTACCAAAATTTGCCGTTTACCGCCTAGTTGAATGCATGTGTAGGCGATCGCCATTAAGCAAATGCAAATGGATTTTATCCCCAGATGTGATTGCCCTATTTAAATCTAACCCCTGAGATATTAAATCCACAAATCGCGTACTGATAACTACATTTAACGATTCTTAACGGATGGCGGCCGTTAAGAATCCTTAACAAATGTCAGTCCTTACGGCCACTAGGGTTAAAGACACCCCCACAAATGTGTTTTTACCCCCACAAAATGTTTTTCATATGATTTACCGCTAAACTAAATATATATTATTAATTTTTAATTGTGGGTAATATATCACTGCGAAATTTCGAAATTCTTCTTTTTCGTTTAGGGGAATTTCACACAGTCATTTATTTACATTTTTATTTAGGGTGACTTTTTTTGCCATGGGGCTTAAAACGTTTGCAGTGGGGTGACAAAAAGCGCTACACGATGCACAGCCGATACGCAAATAACGTACTTGGGTTGATTATAAAACCTCGGCTACGCGTTCGTAATCGTGTCGTTGCATTGTGCGGAGTGGCATTTGGGCAAAAATTCCACTAAACACTTGATGCCTACCGAAGTGAGCCCTCGTCCACTAGCAAGCCAAACATTTTTTACTCCATCTTAACTACTCGTCTTAGAAAAATCGGGCTTTACAACTTGGGTAGATCGTCCATATCGCTCTCGGCCAATGGAGCACTCCGCCTTCGGCGTCGTGCTCGAACTTCTTCCTCGTGCGATACGGCCATCCCATCCATCCTAGTTGTACAATACATTTCTGGACACCATTTGCGAATCTTGCCGTTTAAAGGCCACCGTGGCAGCGAGATAAGGGGGCTCATTGCCACACTGATATCAATGCGGTAAAGTACTTGTCGCCGTTCCGAATTGGGGGGAGAATTGACCCGATGGGGGCACCCATGGGTGCAGTTGGGCACGACAAATCAATAACACAGAGTAACAGTTGGCGCCAAAATTAAAACAGGTAGAAATAGTCAAACAAGTGGCTTTTGCGTCTTACATCACATCAAAACATTCCTGTGTACACGCGCTTGTTTTCCACTATTTGGTGCGAAATCTTTATGTCCGGCCTGTTAAAGGAGTCTTACCGTTTTAAAACTATACGATGTGTTACACAGCCTTTGGTAAATTTCCGATAAAAGCGATGCAATAATTATTTGGTCGTTTTTAATATAAAAAAAACAGTAGTTCGGCAAACGGGTTTGGGTTTTACGGGTATTTTGTACTTGGTTTGCGGTCCGGAACGAAAACGGCGAATCATGCGTGTACTTTTCGACGTGTACATTACATAATAATTGTTTGATGCCGACGATATCGGCATTAATACGAAAAAAACTTAAAATTATTAGTGGCCGCTACGCGATGTGCCACATCATGTTAACGACTGGTCCGTCGAGCCAAGTTTACAGTTAGCTTAGAAGCGGCGCGCCGCACAGTGGTCCGTTTTATCAGCCGTATCACGAAATGTGCGTGGAATCGCACTGGAGTCCTGGATAATAAGAAGGCCGTACAGGGTGGCCCAGGCATCGCCGTCGGGCCCCCCTGTACGGCCTTCCTGTGAGTGAAGTCCGTTTTACGAGCGGTCGTTCGCTTGAGTCGCGTACCGCGTTTCCCCGACAACAGGACAGTGAAACGAGTTCCAGCGCGATTTTTCCGAGGTACTTCTCGTGCAAGCCCTGCCCCCCGAAGCGAGCCCTTTCGCCGGCCGGACGACTACTCGGGGAACCCCCTTTCCCAGCCTGCATGTCGGTCAGCGGCGAAGAACGTTTTAAACCGAGAAGAGAACTCGACTGTTTGAACCGGCCAATTGAGCTTTCGTCGCACAAGATGATACTGGCCAGATCCAGATGGGTAATTTTTCCTGGCCTTCCAGATCGGGCAGATTCCGGAAAACGCCACGGGACGAGACATTGAGATCTCGCTAGTGCGGAAAAACACCCGAAGCCGCTCTGCCTCTGTCCGTCCCCTCCCGTTTTTAGCGCGAACCCCGAACGACCAGTAGATCGACCAACAAAAAGAAATTGTAGACTCGAAAAAGCCAAATGTCTCCCATAATCTCCAAATTGTACCGCGTCGCCCTGCTTGGTTAAAGTTGACAATACGGTTTGTGACGTCACATCGCTGAGAACGCGCCTCGCGCGTCCACGAGAATTTCTATTTTTCCTGTTGAACGGTTTATTCGATTTCTACGAAATTGTGTACTCGAAGCAAGAGGCTGAAGCACGACGGAGCCTGGAAGAAGCGAGCCCCCGGTATGCGTCTAATGTAAACACATTATTTTTACCCATTATCTCGTGGAAACCACCACTGTGCTACGCACGAACTCGCGAGCATGATTTCTGCGCCGTCGCTGGATTTATTTCGAACGCTCGCGCCGTCTTTGTTGTCTTTTTCGCGCTATTGATTTGTACGTAACGTGTTATCCACGAACTTTAGCGACATCTGCCGTAATCAGTCGCTTATTTTAACAAATTAACTATTAAGTAATCTATGTAATATCAGTCATGTGCGGCGCCAAACAACGGAGCACTGCAAGGCTAATGGCACGGTCACGATCATGCCTGTAAAATCGAGGATGTGTTACGTTTGTTGTCGCTGCTTTATCACTATTCCACTGGCTCCTTTCTTCGCTTCTTATCGATTTTTATTGGTGTTTACAGTTAGAAAATTACACAATCTGTTCTTTTCCAGGAAAAAGACTCCTATGGCAACGAAGTCTCAAAGTTAGCCAGACCACTGCCCGTTGAATATCTTCTTGTCGATGTTCCAGCCTCAACGCCCGTCACTCCTTCGTATACATTTAACCCGGACCCTTCCAAACAACCATTCCCTGTGGAGAATCGGTTTGTTGATGGGCATATCCAGGTAATAATCAGGACGGCCCATTTGCCTTTGATCTCACGCTGGGAACGCGCGAAAGTTAAGCAACTCCGAGCGTTACGCGCAGAGACCGCTCTGAAGTCGCTCTCCGTTTTTCTATTTGCCGAGAACTAAGGGCGATCGATACTTTGAGTTGAGAGTTTGGCAAATAATAGTTCGCCGTTAGGAAATGACAGTACATTTTCTAACGGTTAGGAAATGGGATATCTGGCAATGCAAACACTCTGAAATGAAACACCCTATAATGCTCTGTACCGAAAATTGCTTTATCTCTTTTCCTCACGCGCTCCTCTTACTAGGATTTCAACGCACTAGCTACGTACCTCCAGCAGTTTGCATTTGATGAGTTTTACGAAGCGATTGACGATTTTCACCTTCTGATATATATCGCCACCATGGACATGTTGCCGATGAAGGATTATTTAGCCCCATTGTTAGAGGCGTTAAAAAAGAAGGATAAATCTGCCGCCACCGAGTGGTCCCGGTCGGAGCAGTGGGCTACTCTGGAGCAACTGATCGCTGCAAGTTCGCCACCGCCGTCTAGGTAGGTTTTCGTAGCACATCCAGTAATCTAATCTGAACTAACCTGAAAATATTAGAAGTTACTAACCAGGAGCGTTAAGGTCCGACCAAAGGGCGTAGTCTAATTTGCTGCTCTTAGATTTTTTGATAATTTTGCTGTTGTTTTCAGGCCTGGAAGTGTAGCATCAGGCAGCATGGCTTCAGGAAATCCGGCAACACCGCGCGGAGGTCCCAAGTGGCCCTGTCACTTCTGCACCTACATCAACGAACCCGAGTCTCAAGCGTGCGCGATGTGTAATTTGCCTCGCAATCAGCCTTAAGGCGTTTTGTTATGTTTTATTTGTTACAACTTATGATAATTTTTTCTCGATTTATGTGATTTGTAATAAATTATTTAGTCGGTGCGTGTGTTGGACGAAGGTCTGGCTTAAAAGATATCCCACATTTTTATCTTGTTTCAATCCACAACCTGTTTTTTGGTAATGATCCCCACCCCCTACTTTGAAATTAAAACTCGGAATAATCTGAATCCCCGTCCCCCTGGAAAGGTGGCCTAATGGTGTCCCCATTTAAACTACCCGTAAGCAACGTTATTTCTATTCCAGCACACGTGCGGTATTAATACCGTGTTTTAGAATTTAGCCTGTTTATAATTTTAAATATAGCACAAGATAAAACCACTGAATCAATATTTATCATAGAAAAGTCGCCTAGTCGAACATCCAAATAGGTCCTTGTTATCTTGACTGTAGCCGCTATGCTTCGTCATCCATTGGTAGCAGCGACTGAGGTAATCTTATTTACTTACAAGCAACAGAATTGCAAGTTTAGGTCTCTGCGGGCTATATCGGCGTGGCATTTTGGTCAAAGCTCTGAAGCCGAGAATTTTTTATGACAAATATTTGTTCTGTGGTTAAACGTAACCTTGGAATGAATTTTTTCGAAATTAAGTGAAATAATGCTGTAATGCTAATTCGTAATATGGTTTGTATTTATTGCTGTAAATACATAATATACAACCACTGTTCTTTTGTGTAGATATAAGACGGTTTATTTTAACTTATATTATTGAATGGTGAAGTGAATAAATTTTTTAAAATGTCGTAATTATTCATTGCCGTTTAAAACTACTCAGTAATGATATGTCAGAGATAGGTATATTACTTATAGCCATTCGTTCAGATTTATGGCCTGCTGGCAGTCTTTCTCAGATAATACTGGGTCTTAACATATTTTAAATGCCACTTTTATTACCGAACAGTTGCGGTAAATCCATTAACCGATGGTATGCCTCGTCCATGAATTAAAACAAGAACTTGACAAAGCAACACATATATTTCTCATTTGTTACCAATACACACTTGTACAAAAAAAAAACATTATGCTGCATCCTCTAAATTATAATCAAATTTACATCACTTAACCAAGATTATTATTTACAAAACACAATCACCTTTAAGGACTCTATGCGCGCTCAGTTTGGTCAACTCCAACACTGTTCAATCATGAATGGCTTATAAGTTTCCATTGAATAGTGGAGGCGTTCTAAACTTATAAATTACACTACGCTATGTCAAAGGACTATACCCGAAAATATGAGGTGCACTTTGCCTATACACCAATGAAGTGGTGTTAGTTTTAGAGCATTTCACTTGAATATTCTTCAACACGTTGAAATAAAATTACCAACACATCGATAAGTCCAACCTAATTTTTTATTTTGTAGATCGTCGAATATGTTGTGCCTTCCCTGAAATCCACCCAAAGTATCATGCCAAAGCATCACATCATTTCCAAAAAAAGCAAAATTGTTTATGATTATTTTAGACCGGTTGTATTATATTGCTATTTAACTCTAACATCTCCATTTCCTTGGAAAGAACAGAGATAGTGCGGCTCAACGGATCAACTTTCATTAGACTTAATTTGAAGTATTGTTACTTTTTCGCACAGAGGTTTTGCCACTTTTTTAAGTCTAATTCCTTAAATATTTAATACTAAGCACAAGTGCGCTTGTTGACACCGCAACATTAATTGAACTATTTTACTAGGTAGATATAAATAAAAACCAATTAAGTCTACAGATTCTTATTTGCTTGATATGTGTAATTTTAAATTCTCAGAGCATTAAATTTTTTAATCTGTTGTTTATTCTGTAAGAACTTTTTGAACAAAACCGAACAAATTCGCCATAAACGAAAAATGTACATTTAAGGCGCTTTGAATTTCACAAAAACCTTTAAACGTTGCTAAAAATATCTTAATGAAAAATCGTCAAATTGATATTTCTAATGGTGTAAGTTCGTCTGCTGGCAAAATTTGGAACCAAAAATAATGTCACGCTCGCATTACCTCCATACCCAAGAACAAAACAGGCGGTGTTATGTTGTACATATGCAGAAAGTGCAAACACATTTAACCTGAAGGGCTCGTCTAACCATCTTAACCTATTACCATTTTGATTCAAATATATTTGCATCGTTTATGCCTATATTACATAGGGCGAACACCATTACAATGCTCCTAACTGGAATTTTCGACCAGGTGCAAGTCACAAAGTCGGTTATATTGCGCCTTTTAATGCCCATTAAGAATCCATAACGCAAAATTATCTATCGTCATCACATTTTTCCCAATTTAAGTATAACGCCGAGTAACTGTTCCCCTTTCCTCAATCTGAACGATGAGCATTGTAAATGATCACCCTGTATAGACATGGGAAATATATATATGCAAACGTCCCCTGGACAATGAAACATCAATTTGACGACTGGACTCTAAAATAAAACGAGAATGCGTAACATGACATTCTCTAGAATTTAATCATTAATCCAAGTCACTATTTTGAGTCAAAGGGGGGTACTCTTGGTCGTCCGTCAGGTGAAAACCGTCCGGTGGCGGAGCTTCGGTGGCTTGGGCCATTTCACGCAGTTTTTCCGATTCTGCAGTTGGAAAAGTTGGTCAGTGATGTGACGATTTGTCACTCAGATTCGAAGTGAATGATAATGATGATGATTGTTGCGAAATGTTGCATGTAATGAGTGGGTGGGCTCGTTCTGCTGGGTCTCCCACATGAAAATCAACAGCAGACGGATCTTGAAAACAGCAAGAGATATAAAGTCGGTTAATTTAACTAAGCTTAAAAGTGCGCAGGTTTTTTTTTTAATTTAACCAACTTTGTATCCCTCAAGATTTCCCAGGTCCTCGTGCTGTTCGTTCAGATGTCGGGCCCTCTGTATACGAACTCGTTAGTATTAAGTGACTGCCTTTAATGTATGATCATTTAATAGGTAAAGAATATTGTTTATAATTTCTAAGCGTATTCGTGGACCTCTTTATCTCGAACCACTTGAAAATCTCGTTGATTTTTGAGGTCCAGGTGATAGGTCCAGTGGCAAATGCGCCTTGACGTCCTCACTTCGTGTGCCAATTCTTCATTTTCATTCGTAAGTCGGGCGTTATTCGATTAAGACAACTGCGAAAACGCGACGCGACACTTTATAATGGAAATTATGAAAAGACCTTAAAGAGGCACAATTGGCGTCAGTAAAAACAATCATTCGCTATAAATGAAATGAAAGAAATGCAACATTAAACAACTTGAGGGCAAATATGGATGATGTTGGCATAAGATGAATAAATCCAGGGGTGAAAAAATTATCTAAGTGACCATTAGGTGCGATTATGCATACATTTTTGTGTTAACTTTAAGTAGAAAGGACAAAAACTTCAGGAAAATTAGTATGCATAAACGTGTCAATATTTACTAGCATCAACAAGCCTTACAGAAAGGCATTTGAAACTCGTTAACTTTATTGGTTAGTCAAGCATACTAATAAGCAAAAATCAAAGCGTTATCTAAACAAATCGTTTTGTAAATAAACAATGTAATACCTTCGCATCAGATTGAAGTAGCATGGATATGCATACCACTTCATGCTGACAATTTTACCTTAAATAACAGGAAGGAGTAAGTTTCATTATGGGGTAAAGAGATCATCTTGTAAACGTTACGTATCCCATTTGAATGCAGACGTTTGCAAAAATTGACTGTGAACGAGCGCTTCGTCCCAAAATCGTGAACGAAAAATAGCTGCATTTAAATAACGAATAGCTCCCGTCCTAAGATGACCAAAGCAAAAAAAATGAAAGTTCCTAATACGTATAAAAATGGTTAGAAATATTATACTGACCAGTACCTGACATTTGGCCCGAGGGGTTTCCTTTCACGATGCCAGCGTAGCTACCTAGAAGGCCTTGCATAACAAAGAAAATCATTGTTGGATAAGGGTTACTGCAAACTACTTTGGAAAAGGGATTATCTACAGCGGACGTAATTATTAACGGTTTCACAGTATTGCAGAACGGGAGGAGAAATAAAACATGTTAATTGGAAGGTAGGTGTTTATTACAGCTGACATTCGCCTAAAGGGGAGGACCTCGTTTCGAAAAGTTACTCAAAGCGAATGAGAAACAAACTGAAAGTGATGTGTATTACGTAGATTAAATTGTTTCCACATTGTCATGCAAAGTGGTTTAGTACATTTAAGAGCAAGAAGTTGCCTCTGTGTGGCTAATAATCCGAGTAATCGAACAGCCCTGGCATTAGCCGATTTGAAATTGACGAAACCTGTCTGCCTAGCCTTATAGAAGTATAATATGTCGTACAAAACTATCTCTTTAATAACGAATACACAACGATACGCTAAATAACATAATTAAAAATAACCTAAATCTATCAGTCAATTCAGTCTAATCGTTACTAGTTACTGCCGCAGCTTCCCAAATTAATTACGCCTTGGTACAACTTCCCAATAGAACCTGTACAAACCTAAATAAGACAACGTGAAAAGTCAGTTTGTTTAATACCCTGTTGAAACGTCTTGTTTATTTAACTCGTTAGCTTATACTTTGTGGGCACTTTCACCACGACCACCCTCGGGGTCTCCGAAGAGATTGCAGCTACAAAGTGAGTCAAATCACGAAGAAGTTGCGCATCTTAATGCTCAGCCGGAGTCCGTCTTGAAAGTTGATTGATTTCTTCTCACGATATTTCAGAACTGGTTTCCATCTACTTTCAAGGTGGATTCTTAATGGGAATTGAAATGCGTAATTTTTCCTAATTTAACCGGCCCTGTGACTGTAATTACCAGTTGGGAGATTCCAATGATGGTAATTGTAAAAGTGATGTCGGTGTGCGTGGGTGTCGCATCGGGAATTAATCGATCGATTATGGGGAAAACTACAAGGTGATTGAGAAAAGTAAGTTCATATGAACATCGGTCCGGAAATGCTCAGTTATCGAGCGGTACAGAAATTACCATTTGATTTTTTTCTCTCAAACGAGGAAACGCGGTCCTGTTCCGTCTAGGATACGCCCTGTATAAGAAATTGATTAATCTACAACGGGCTTTAAACTACTACTATCAACTGCTTTTAGTGCAATGATGCAGTTGCATGGCGTTTCGAAATCGATCGATTTACAGTTCCCTGTGAGACCTCCCGTATTTACAGTCTAGTTGTTAGTTCTACTGCTTCAAGCCACTTTTAAAATTTAATATGCAGGATGTTTCATTACAGTATATCAAAAATCCGGGAGCCGAAACTGTGAATCATTTTAAGAAAAAAAGTTCATATGAACATGAGTTCCTTTTCGTTTCCTGTCTGAAATCTAGGGTGATCAAATTTTTTTTTAATTTTCCATGAAAACGGATAATATTATGAAAAATATTCAAGAGACTTTTCTTTTCACAGAAATATGGAGCGTTGAGAAAATTATTTTTATGAAAAAAGCAGTGGAGTATCATATTTTTCTTTTAAAACGTTCAGGGTCACATCGATGGAGACGTCAATGGTGAAATTAAAATGATTGTTTTTCCCTTAAAAGATGTGTCTCTACACTTATTTTACGCTCCCCATCGCCCACATCCTAAAAATGTTTAATACCAGAACGGACTTATAACGAACAAAACAACATTTTTTTTAATCACACGGTATATCAGATAAGAGGCGAAAATGGATTCATATTCATATTAATATTTTTTTTTAAATCACCCACAGCTTCGCCCCCAGAATTTTTAGCGTACTATTATGGAATACTCTGTATATCAATAAACTGTAACCTATAATTTTCTACTTATGCACTTTTAAAACATAAAATGAAACTACTTAAATAGCAACTTCCGGTAGTAAAAATAGGGCACAAAAGAATTGGTTCAACAAAAGGCTTGTGCAATATTTGCTTAGTCACCCGGTTACCTAAACCTATATTAAAATTCGTTAAACACGTCGTGAATTTGTTCTAATAATGTTAGTATTCGACTTACTACATGAATTTAACACTTGCTTTAAATAACACAAAATATTATGCATGTTTGCACGAGTAACTTTTCAAAACCATGCATTCGTACTCCTGATTCACATTATAGGAGGAAAGTAAGGAGGTAAGTAAGGCAGCAACTCCTCATGCGACAAGCGGCAGAGGGAGAAGTGTCTGCACTGATTAAGAAGATGAATGCCAGTATTTTGGGCTTCAATCAGGATAAATGTAAATATAAGGATTAGAGTAAATCTCATCTAGTAACCAAGCGCAAAGCAGCAGCTTGGAACCGAAATTTGTTCCACATGACTAGGAAACACTCTGTATAATACACCATTTTATTTCAATTAATTTGACTACTACAGTGCCCTGATACTTTCTCCACAGCACTACTGCTAACAATAACGCCAAATAAAAAATACTGAATCATCCATAAAATAAGCCCATTATACTGGTGAAACTAATTCCATCTATTACACGTGTGGCAAACATTGTCGCTAAAGGAGCGTAGTAAGGATAAGGAATGTACAGGAAGTCCTACTCAAATTATAAATGTCGGCATTGATTTTTGATCTCAGAGCATCAAGAAAAATTACGATACTCTCACAGATTCAAATGCCTTTTGCTTTAGCAAGAAATAGTCAAACGATACTCTACAATTACGCAATGAAAACTAAAAACTGGACAAAACAAAAATCAAACCAATGCTACTCGATCACAAGTATTTGTCTTACCTGCGATTGGCTTATCACTGTCGGTGGCTTTGGGCGCTGCGTCAGCTTGATCGGAACCGCAATCGTCCAGTTGGTATGTCTTGTACAACTGTAAATCGCCACCTTCGTTAGAGTCAAAATTGTATATGTAAAACACTCCGTCTTCTGTGGCTACTAAGAGTCTGAGTCCGTCTTTGATGCTGAAACATAGGGAATTGGTATTAGTTAGAGAAGGCCCTTGTCAGGGAGCTTTAATGCTACTTAAACGAAGCAAAAGTACTCACTAAACTATTGAAATGACGTTCTTCACGCCTCCAATGGGTAAGTAAGCAGTGGCAAAGGCTCGTCCTTGCGTAAACACGTCAGTAACTTGGGTAGGTAAATACGTGGAGAAATAGTTCATCCAACTGCTTTCTTCTGCGCTTTTCTTAGGACTAAAATGGCATACCACATGTGACGTTTTAGTAGATTAACAAATTAAGCTGTTATCCTTTAACTGGTACAACCACAGTCCCTAGTCTCAGTTAATATTTGTACTATGAACTACACTAAAACTTACCTATCTCTAGGTTCTTCTAACTTAAATATGTGAACTGTCTCCGTGTTACTACTGCAAGCTAAGAATTGTCCACACATACTAAAGGAAAGACAGGATATTGAAACACATCTTTTCACTCCCCTTCGGAACTCAAATAGCTTGGTTCCGTCGGTGACTGAGAATACTCTTATAACCGTCCCCTTTTCCGAGGCAGTGGCGATTTTCAACCCGTTGGGGCTAAACGCTAATGCCGCTAACGGACTGTCATGGGCGTGGATCATAATCTTTGCGTTCTAAAAGAAAAACGATGCCTCAATTCAAAAATGAAAAAAAAACACACCAAAGGACATGAACGTGCTGCTGATGACCCATATATCTGTTTAGTCACTCACCAAATTCATAGCGTCAAAAATCTGAACTTCTCCTACTGATGACGATCCGGGGTATCCCAGGTAACAGTTCTCACTATTGGAACTTAGGGCGCACAACCCTTTTGGATTTGGTGGGGTGTCCCGTATTGTATGAAGAACTTTCATATCTCTAATGTTGTGAATGTAAAGGCTCTCTTCCAGACAGACCACCACCCTGGCCCTGAAAACGAGACATCAACACACTGCATTTATGTAGCTCTTGAAAAAGCCCATTAACAGCGAAAATCGGCACCAACTTACCTATTAAGTTTAACAGCCAATATCGTATTTGAATATGAGTAATTACATATCTCACTTCCTTTCTTAAAATGGCACACTTTCAGCTTCCTGGGCGCGGCCAGGGAGACCATAGCCACGAGACTGCTGCTAAACAAGCGTTCAACGATTCGGGAGTCTCCATTGGCGTTACTGTAGATCTGCTCTAGGTGCTCAACAGATCCCAGTGAAAACAGTTTATAGCCGAATTTGCCTCCAACAGCTAGTGATCTGCAAATAGTTAAAATTGAATGTAATTGGCGATTTGTAGAAGATAAATGTAAAGGTGAACCAGTTAGAGCTTTTAAAGATCAAGATCTGCGACGTCATGTGGATATTATTAATATATGTTGAGTTGAACAATACTGATGGATAAAAAGGATATAGAGGAAGGTACCATTATTGTCTAGCAATCCCAATGAATGATTGTTATGGTGTTGCTGGTAGTGTATTGTAAAAAACTGTATTAAAAGGAGACTGAAGAGTATTGGAGGATTTCCACATTGTTTTGACATCATAACGATACGGAAAAACTTTCATTTGAATGTGAAATCAGAAAAATTATTTGGCTAGAGATACAAATGGAAAGTGAAGAGAAAACAATAGAAATTAATAAAGGTTGTGACAACAACAAAGATAAAGATAACAAAGGTTTAATTCATTTACTTATTCATGATAAGATAGAAAAGAGAAATTTATTTTTTTTGCCTAGTAATAGTAGGTGCTTCTTTCTTTGCGACACCATTCTTATAGCTGAACAGATACTTATATATTTTGAAAAATAAGACTTTATGAAAAATTGATTAATTAATGCTGTTATGTTGGTGATATGGACTTTTCTATGCGCAAAGCAACTAGGCAATTTTATTCAATGTGACTTCTTTAGGGTATACAGAGCATCTTGAAAAAAACAAAATTTGCTATTTTTTAAAAATTCTTTTTCTGGAATAAATTGACAAGAGAGCTTAAAATAGAAATCACTTTCTTAAAGCATTTTTTACTGAGCTTCAAAATGAAAATATTTCTTCCAAGATAACCTAGGATCTTGGTTATCTGTGGTAAGTGCTTTCTTGAATAATTGAGGTTCTAATGTACCTGACCTAGAGTTGTGCAACATTTTCATAAGAAATTCATTTCAACAAGAAAAAGGTCAGTGGGTAAAATTTGAAGTTTTGAAGAATCTTTGAACAAAGAATGCTTTATTGAATTAAAGCTAAAATTCTTGTTAAAGGATATTATCTGATACTAGGTTTAAAGCAAACCATCATTGGATTTATTAAGTGACTGTAAAATATGTTTTCTTCTAGAATAATTGATTAACAGGTTAATAATGGCTACTACTTGCTTCATTATTTACTCAGTGAGCTAATGGGCCACAATTTTGTGCCTGTTCCGATTGTTGTTTTGTTTATGTTATGGTTGATGTTATATTTTTGCATGCACTATATTTAGGGTTTAATTTATTATGAATTATTTTATTATTATTATTTAGTTAAGTTTATTGTAATTTTGTTCAGTCTAGTAATCGAAAAAGTCATATATACACCAAGGTTTTGCAGCATCATGGTACAACACAATCCCCAGAACTGCATGCCTGGGGCTGCAAACTTGACATTCAAAACAATGTACTTAAGAACCTCGGTGTGTAATATACTATTAGGCAATAATCGACTCCATATTGCACAAGACATTGGGTGCCCTAAGAGTCTAGCTAGGTGGTTCAAAAATAACATACTATTGTCATTACATTGTATTGGAAACAATGGGCTGGCTAGGTCACAACTCTCATTAGTTATTTATCAACAAATAAGATGCGTAATTACTTACGTTGAGTCTTGGTTAAAGTTTACAAAATAATTTTTGGATCCATTGGTGTCTGTGGAACTTGAGCTAGTCATGAGTCCAGATAGTAAAACGTGTCCCAGGAAACTTCACTATACAAAACACACGGGCTACTGATTGGAAAAACGACCCACTTTCTTTTAATAACCTTGGGGTTATTTGATTAGTCCAGCTCAACTGTTGCAAAACTGTACAAAAGGTATAACAACATAAACAATAAATAAACCACAGACAAAAGTCAAGCTGCGACTTGATATGAGCATCAGCTGATTTTGATTATTTGAATTGTTAGCTGTGATGCAACCACGCAGGACACCAAGTTGGAGGAAAAAAAAGCGAAGCAACGAGTGAGAAATTGTTAGGAGTGCCAATGGTTTTACGAAACGTGTATTTTGTTTATTTCTTTTCTTTAGATACACCACGATTTCGAAAATAATTATAAATCTGAAGTATCTAGTGACTTTACGACTGGCAAAAACACGATTGGCAGCACTGCCGAAAAATATTTGACTTTCCTTGACGCCATTTTTTGATTAGCGTTGTGTGATATATATGATCTGACGCGACGTCGGTCTTCCTGCAGTGTTCTCGCTGTTGCCGGCTCCGCGGCTGTCGTTCGTAGAGTTCGATCGATTTTCTCTTGAGTCATCCCTAAGGTCGCGAATGACTGCCCGGGGCGGCTTGAGAGCCGCTCCGTCTACCGCTTGGTAGGGACTCGTAAATCATCAGGGGGCTCATGCAAAAAATCTTGTCATATTCCAAACCGCTCTTATGCCAGAAAATTTCTTAAATTTAACATAAATTAAGAAGAAATAAATGGTGCCAATTATGCTTTTCATTTGAATTATGCAAGTTTTCCCCAAATTTAGGAAAAAACTATCACAATTTTGGTGAACAACACTGTCCAAAAGTATTTCTTATTTTTATTTTATATGTGAAATCTAACACATATCTGGAAAGTTCTTGATGTCATGGCGAAGGATTCTATCGCGTCATGTGGCCTGTTTCTATCTTAATTATAATTATAACCTGTAAAATGTGTTGATTATGGTATGTTTTTTAGTTTTCCTCAGTGTTACTAAATTATTAAAAATGTTGATAAATCGTTCTGCGACATCTTTAATTAAGAATCAGTGTATCTTAACCCTGGTTAAATATTGCGCGTCATTGAGCACCAACCAAAATAATTCAATTAAAAATATAATTAGTTCATTCCCAGATTCTGAGACTAGATTGCTCAAAGTAGGAATCATAGGAGTTCCTAATTCTGGAAAAAGTACATTCATCAATTATCTAATGGACAGGAAGGTATCAATAATACCTCCAGTTCTTTTCAATTTGAATTATTTCTTAATATTTTCCAGGCATGTCCAACATCTTCGAAAGTTCACACAACCAGATTTAAAACCCGCTCCATATTTACTGAAGGGGATGCACAAATAGTATTTCTTGATTCTCCAGGTCTTGTCAATGAGAATGAAACAAAAAAGTATGTTAAATTTAATTATTAGTTAACTGAAAAGCTGCCCTGTAAACACCTTTGTTACAACCCAATAACAAACCCAACTCTTACACAACTTTTGACTCTGTTTTGAACAGCCCATTGTTGAATGAAAAGAAAAACAGTAACAAAAAAGCAATAGCATAGTCTTTGTGTCCATATTTGTCCATTGTACTTCAATGTATATTTGACTTTATCCTTTTGCTTGTAGATTCAAATTAGAAAATTCTTTTCTTAAAGACTCAAAAAATGTTTTGCAAGAGGCTGATATTGTAGGAGTAGTACATGATGCTTCAAATGTTTTTACAAGGGAGACATTGGATATTAAAGTCATACGTTTACTGGAGATTAATAAGAATAAAGCAAGTTTTCTTATATTAAATAAGGTATGTTGATTCAATATAAAAAATATGATAAGTACATAGGGTAAAAAAAGAAAAAATTAATTTTCAGATAGATCAGCTAAAGTCAAAAAGAAAATTGCTAGATATAACAAGACTACTTACTGATAATTGTATAAATGGGAAGCCAGTACTGGTTCCTCAATTAAAGCGTGCCCGGCATTATATGAACAAAGATATTAAAGCTTGGCCATACTTTAGTGACATTTTTATGGTGTCATCTCTAACAGGTACCTTTTCAATTTTACTTTTACTTTATGTTTCCATTCTATAAGTTTGCAAAGATCTTGTATATAGTAGGTGGAATTTTTAGGAGATGGCTTAAGAGAAGTAAAACAGTATTTAATAGATTCTGCCAGACCAGCAAAATGGATGTTTCCTCAGGCTGTATGGACAGACCAAACTGCAGAAATTATTATCCAAAATTCCGTTAAAGCCAAACTGTTAGACTTTCTTCCACAAGAAATTCCGTACCGGTTGAAGCCTGAATTAGAATATTTTGACCTAAATGATAAGGGTAAGTATTGATAATGTCAATGTAGAATAGTTTTTTTCTTGTTTCATGAGGGGCCTTTACATTTTGTCATATTCCAGGTGTCATCACTACAGTTGTCTTAATAAAAACTCCTTCAGCTCGAATTTCAAAATTAGTAGCTGGTACAGAAGATGGAAGACTCAAACAAATCATTCAAAGTGTTCGGGAAGACCTCCAGAATGCATTTAAAAATATTGTGAAAATTTCGCTCATTATGGATCCTCCTGCAGATTCTAGCCCAACTTGATAGCAATTATATTATTACTATTCAATAACATTAGTTTATATTCAAATCAACCATTGTTCTATTACAGTGCTATTGAGCATTATAATTGCATGCTATTGACAAAGTCCATCTAAGGTTTTCCAGTGATATAAGATTTAATAAATTTTCCAAACCAAAATATGTAGTCTTTAAATTCTTTCTGTAAATACTCCAAGAAAAATTCAGCAATATGAGGAGGGAGATGGCCAATTTGAACATCTCCGCTAGTTTTACTTCCTCTTTGCTCTTGTAGTTACTTTTTTAGTAAATCTAATATTATTTGATGGGAATCAAAATTAAATTCGGGATAAATCTTTGAGAAATAGTTTCAATATGAGTAATAACCTCTGATGCGTTAAGGCAGAATTATTGTCCGTTAATCTGTAACTCTCGGAATACGATGCATTTGAGTATGTTACAATTATACGCCACTGCCGTGTCTCTAAAACAAACATTATTCCTGTAATCCTTTTACTATTTTTAACTATTTTACTGTTCGCAATTTCATATCTGCGGCTGATGACTGGTTTGATAGCCGGTGAACAACTCAGGAATTCTTAACCCTACTTTTTATTTTTTGACAGTTTCACAGCTACGGCTGTTTCTCATGCAACTCTGTTTGTTCTGGTACGTTCCGATAAAGTACTGCCTGCTACCAATATGCATTCATTAAATATCTGAGCCAATCACTTTTCATTTTAAACGATAACGTCGAACTTAATATACTCTGGAAGAACTTGTTATATACCCTACAATAATTGTAAACGCGTGTCAGGATTCGTGTTGCCAAACTAATACGAGATTCTAAATGCCCCGAAAGTGAACGTCGCGTTTTTTTATTTATTTATTTATTTATTTACGACACGACGACCATTTTGAATTTTGAATATTATTTTTTAAACAGGCTTTTTTGGCGTTTATCTTGATTGTCGAAAGAACATTCTGGCATTTTGTTCCTCATTGGTTTCTTCCTTCCTCTCGTTCGAAAATTCAGGGATTTATATTGGTGATTTTAGATTCGGCATCCAAAGTGCTCTTTTGGGGTTTTCGATTGGGTCTCTCTACTTTATAGTAGAAGAAGAAATATCCAGCAATATGCCGAAGAATAAGAAATCAAAGAAGGATGATACCTCTGATTCAGATTCTGGCCCAGATGATGTAAGTAATTGTACTACATTGTATCGATATATGTATACACTACTAGCAGTCCACCTAATTCTGCATGATATCACTGTTTAGTGTTATATCTTCTAACTACTTATATCTCTAATGCTTTATTACGCAAAGTATTCTGAGGGAATACTAGCCCTCGGGTTCAGTAAGTTCTCCTTTGAGTGGCACAGTCCAAATTTGTACCTCTTGTAATTGTTAAATAGAATTGATTTTTTGTGTGCCTCCCTAGTGCTGAAATAGAAACTGTAATAATTTCAATTTTTTTTCAGAGGGAACCAGTGAAAAAGAAGCTAAAGACTGAAAATTCCATCCGCACTGACGACGAGGAACCAACGTGGGATCTGGGCAAGAACCGGTATGTGAAAGTAACTCAATTCAAAGGAAAAACCTATGTGAACATCCGGGAATTCTATTTGGATGCTGGAGGAGATTTGAAGCCAGGTAAGAAGGGACTCATGCTTACTCCAGAACAGTGGCAGAAATTTAAAGCTTCGGTTGAGGAAATTGATGAAGAGGTAAAGAAGATTTCTAATTAAATAGAAATTTTTAATGTTTATTCTGGTTTTTTTTTTGTTATTAAGCTTCAAATTCGGAAAAAGTTTAACTTTGTTAAATTCAACGATTTACAGTATTAGAATTAAAAAAATAATGTAATAGATTTTACTTTAAGTACAAAAGAGGCTTAAGCTATTCATTGGTTCTCTAGTATAAGGTTTATTTATAATGTTGTTTTACATGGCTGTTGGTGTTAAAATTGAAGGATTTAAGCCATTTTTGTATAAGGATGACAATTTTAATTTGTTGGTTGTTGTAGTTTCAAATGTTCTGTATGCCTTTTATTAAATAAATCATTATGATAATAAACCATTTATAAAAAACATGCATCAATAAAGCAACAATACCTAAATTTTCAAAAGGTCACATACCTGAAATAGTATTCATTTTTATCTACCCTTAACATTCTATTAATCAATTCCAATAAATTGGAGACCTTATTTACATGAAGGGACGTATATACGAGGTGCGTCTCGTAGAAGAATTAAGGAAAAGGAAGAGATTGTACACTGATGTAAAAAAATCTGATTTCGCCATTTGTCAAGAGAAACCATCAGAACCATATTCGATAGGAAAATGCTGAAATGTTACAGCTGTCTGAGCATGCTGAACGTTCATATTGTGATTCGCAAATTGCATTTCTATTTATCCAAGCTATAACATATACAGGGTGTTCAATTGCAAGATTGCTTTACTCATTGCAAAAGTGGAAGTGGAAAGCGCTTTTAGAGACCTTGGTTTTAAATATTTAAATTCTTTGAAAAGTGCAATCATCCAGAACACAAATAATATTTTAAATAATTACTTTTTTATGTGTCCGTGAAGAGATGCTGCAAGGTTTTATTAGAGAGAACACTGCCTTTGCAGATGTCCTCTTCAAGACAGAAAACACTCAGTTTAATTACAAATTTCCATTAGAAGATGCGCCTTCTCGTTGGTGAGATTAAGAATTTGATAAATCCCAAAAAAGGCATTTACAGTTTAGCTGAAATGCTAAGCCTTTCTTGGTGCGATTAAAGTAGTCGCTTCTAATGAATTTTCTCCTTTTTTCTATGGCGTGTAAATGACACTATCGTTTTCACGTCTTAGGTTTTGTGCAAATACAAATTGGACTGCAGCGGTTATTTTCTTCGCTCCATTTATTAAATAATAAATATACAGTAGAGGAGGCCCTTTTTAATTTGTTTTATGGGATAACAGCAGTAGATAAAGGAAACTGAGATAAGTGTTATGACCTCAAGCTTAGTTAGCTGCTCTAAGGGAATCGGGCTATCTTCATTGGCATTCTGTGTATAGGATGTTCATATTTCCAGGTGATTACCGGGGTATTCAAAAACCACAGACTATGACGACTATTAACGTTACTTTAAGGCTTCTTGAGCGAATGGTCATCAGGTATCAGAGACAGATTTTCAAGCACTAACGTTATTGGTGACTTTCACCCTTCGGATGGAGGTTCCACAACAAATCCAGCTGCCTAAGATCTGCATCCCGAGTTAGCACGTTGCCAAAAGGGCCAGGTTGATCCGGAATCAAATCGATCTAAATGCGCACGCGAACCATTCCTGGATCCGAGGAACGTCAACGACAACATGGAGCCCACAGTTTGCTTCGGTCTTTATTCCGGACGAGCGATACGATTTCGGTGTGATTTCCGAGCGACCTACTTATTCGCTGTGACAGCTGAATTCAAGGTTACGTCATCGAATCGCATACCGAATTAGACTTTTTGCTGGATCTCGGTTTAAGCATAGTGACGCTATTTATAAGATTGTGCCTAAGGTCAGAATTGGACGTTTTGTGCGATTGGTCGAGGCCTTCGCCTGGACTGCGGATATTGGAAAAGGTAAGGTTAGGGACGACCTTGACTGATTTCCAGAGAGCAGCAGATGCAAAAAGCGAGTGATCGCTGCATATGGCTTTAGTACAACTTACAAGTATTTACGATCCATGATATTTGTGTTTGATTCTATTAGCCACCTCCATCCCAATAAACTGCTTAAAATGCTGTTTAAATCTGTTTCATAATATGCAATAAATGCATTTAAAAAGTACTTACTTCACCAATCCGAGTCCATCTGGTAAAGCGAGTCTTAGTGCCCTAGCAAGCTCTGGCACATTAATGCTGATGCATTTTTAAAAAGGAAACTTAAATTGCCCGGCTTTGAAGCTATGGGCGTCGGTGGAATTAGACGCTGTAGTCAATAGACCTAATCATCGGTTATTTATTCAGGGTAAGTTGTCTTAGTAATTAACTATTAACTATATTAATATATTTTTTAATAATTTATTCTTACTGTAATATAGCGCATTACTTTGAGGGGCGTCTCGAATATGTCGAAACTTAGCCCAGTCGTTAATGTCATAAGTGTCCAGACCGATGTAGTTCTGGGCCGGGTGATTTAGTAGAAAATTAAAAGAATCACCAAATTCCTATTTTTACCACTTCCAACTTTTACGAGTGCACGGCCCGCGAGGTGGTGAAGCGGAGGCCCCTTTCTCCAAGACGCAAGGAGGCTCGCAAGGTATTGTTGAAAAGAAGATTGTCTGACTTACCTTGTTCGTGTCCAAGAGATTTTAACTAACTCTTTACCGGGAGAGTGATTTAACTTGAATTTTACACTTTCGAAACTTGTTTGATGTCATTTCATAAAGTTTCACCCTGTATTTCTCGACTGCGTTGAGCTGAAAATCGAAAAAACATCAAAATACGGGTGATCGCCTATTCAGTTCATTCGCTCATCTACCTCAATTTCGATTTTTCATTTATGAAACTTGTAACACTTCTGTTTCATATCATCCAAACCCACCTGGCAACTGCCCCACCCATCTAGACCGTTTTTATTATATTTAGTTTATTTAGATTTAAGTTTAGGTAAGGAATTAAGACCTATTTTTTACAAAATCTAAGTCAACGTGGCAACCGCGCTTCCTGTCGTGACCGTTATTTTCGTTATGCTTTTGTTTATTTATGACGTCAAACACCTAGATGGCCCTATTTGTATTGTGTAATGGCTTCTTGCCTGTTTCGCCACATTTTTGCTCGTATTTATCAATATTGCTTAACACGTAAATTAGCAGTTCAAACACAAAATCTTAGCTGCTGTTAGGAAGGTGGTTTGTGCATAAAACAGTGTCTGTGAGATTGCGAACTTAGATGTTGTTTCGAGACACTCTTGGCGGTCACTTTGCAGAAGCACTTCGCTCTGGCTCTAGGTAAGAAGGATCATACATACTTCTGGCGCTTACTCCGCATCAATCATCTGTAATGGATCTTGGAACAGCAAACTCAGGAACAACTTACGAAGTAATTTATTTTACTGTTAAATAATGCACCTTAATCAGGTTTACAAAAATGAAGAGCTCGGTTAACGAAGTTTACGTCCACATGACAATTTGACCAAGAGAGAGTTACCAGAGTTGCGAATTTCTTAAGTACTAAGATCGAGAGCTAACACACATGAGCGTACTTCGGCTAAGAGGTAATAATCGATTAATTTATTGCCTATCATTTTGAGCGTGACATTGGGTTAAGTAGCGAAATGGATCCTCTATTGGTATATTGCAATTATACTAATTTAGGGGAAACGGGGTTGTATTTAAATTCTACTTCTTACAGGGAGAGCGGGTGAAAATTCTATTATACAGAGCCACATGTTTTTGGGAATAATGGATACTGAAATCTGGCCATACCAGGCATATGGTTAGAAAATGATGTACATGAGCGTAGCACAAGGATGTATTGCACATCGACAAAGTTATTAAAGGTACCTCTTTTTTTATTTTACAACGCAGTCACCAACTCTATGAATTACAAGGCTGCACATGTCCATATTTGCATAACCGAGCCATTATCATGTCATATATGTCATAAATGCCCCAAAATATTGATATTCGTGAAAGGCCTTAATCTCCAATTTTGCAGTTGTTAAATTTGTTTTTCGTGCCAATGTGAGTAATGCTCAAGAACGAAAAAGGTCATATGCGTCCTACATGAATGCGTCCTACCATTCGACCTTTTTTTAAACTTTCCAGCTATTCAGTGTGCGTACATTAAAAAGAGATGAGTACCGTTAAATTTTCATTTATAGTGCCATTTGTCCCCCCATGCCATCGGATTAAATTTCAATTTGTTAGTTGTCTATATATTTAACGAGTGCGATTTGAGATAATGGCTCGATTATAGAATCGGAATGAAACGCTACAATATAGTGTTTACGCAAATGTAAAAGTTGAGTGCATGTACAAGCTCTGTCCCGCACAAAGCGGTAAAGCAATTGAGAGTCGTCAAAATTAAAAGGAAAAACGGAGTTATGGCGGCTTTTATTGTATACTCGATATAACTTTGAGCGTTACTTCACCCTTAAAACAATCCCCTTGTTTTCTGGGGTATATTTCACAACAAAGCTCCTCGCAATTGGTTCCGAGAGCAAAGTTTTATTAAATTTTGAAATGATCTAACAACTTGTAAATTGTTTATTCGACAGAGCGTATAAACAAGGCCGCTTTGGAGTTGATTTGAAAGGAAACTTTCTTGAATAGCTAATTAATAGTTTGTTCAGCAGGCGCTAAGAAAATAGTATCATATTAGTTTGTCAGAATAACATTGGGAACATTCTCTATTGTTAATAAATTAATTAATTAATTAACAAAATGAAGAAAGACAAACTGACGAATTTACTACTACTTGATTGCAGCTCCGCCTTTTATATCTCGATTGCCTGTCCTCTTGCCTTTCCCTTTCGGTTCTGGAAAGGTAGTTAAGTCCAAAAGGGAATTTCCCGACATTTGACCATTTAGTAGCGGCCATAGTAGTAATCTCATTCGATAGTGCATCATTTCAACATGACTCTGTCTGTTTACTTGTTATTTTCTTAGTAACTGTAATACCACAATACTAAAAACTTATGAATTATCAAATCTCCGATAAGTTCATGATTTTAACAGAGAAATTACTTTACACCATAATTTCCATATTGCATTTGTGTGACGTATTTGTTGAACAGTGCCGTAAAATTAGATTCCACGCTTGAAAACTTTTAACGTGATTAGGGCAGGAAACCACAAATCTCCAAAGATTTATACGATCGTTTTATTGATGGATGTTATCAAAGTCGGCACCGTAGGTAATATATTTCTTCTGTTGACTGATTTTCGAAAACAAGGGCTCTGAAGCTGCGGCAGGTCAGCTCTTTATTTGTTCTATTCTCCAATGGCAGGGTTGTTGATAGAAGTAACATATTAATATATCATCTCGTGAAGGAAATTGCTTTTGATAAGAAAGCATTCCTGGAATTGGACAATAAATGTTTGTTGTATTTTATCATCGTCTAACCTCGCGAGGAATGCAAAAATCTGACAAAATACAGAAATTAGGTCCTAGTGCACTTTATTGAGCCATATTGCATTTTACATACCCTTCAGTCTGTACTTCTGCCTAAACCTCATAACTGTTGTGGATAAACCATTCTTCTGTCTCTGGGAGGTTTCAAGATAATTACTGGTCTAATCACTTTATGACACCCGGCATTGTGTGTCTTGGTCGACGATGTAAACTGATATCCGAGACTGGCAAACATCAGGGGCCGAGAATATGATTTTCCTACTATGAGATGCATGTAATATTTTCTTGCAGTCCTAGATGAATTTGAAATGTGTAAACTTTAAACATAAACTATGCAGAAGCGGTCGCAAGGGAATATTTGCCTACCTATAGAGGTGTAAAACCTGTTTTTTTTTATCACGAGTAAAATCTTCAAAATACACCCGGCTTGGTGTTTTAGCTGGGTAGTACAGGTCTTGCGGGACAAAAACGTCGGAGTCGAGAAGGTTTGATTCGGTGTTCTTTTCTTTGTTTTCTTTTTAACTTTGATCTTTTGAAAATTCTAAGTTTCTGTTCCTTTTTAGTTGACTCTCTCTTTTTCTTCGGTCATATTACAGATGACGTTACGTCATCGGTTCCAAGTTGTTTGGTTAACCATCAACCCTGCTACCAGTGTTCTCATGCTCGAGTTCAGCTTCTGCCGTCGGGTTTGAATTGGAAAATGCAATGCTCTGCAAGATCTATGACGCCGGAAAGACTGCACTCGGGTCCGGTTTTTCCGATGCGATATGTGAATTACATAAAGCTTCCGTGACTGCCGAGCGCCTTAATCATGTGGTAATTCAGGCTTTTACAGAAAGTCCAGATGGAGAGGTCAAGAATTAAACTCTTAGTCCACTAACATTTGTCCTCCAAACTTTCCTAGCGTGCTTACCAGTCCTAGATGACTCGTTCTCTGGCTTCTCGAGGAAGCTCGCCGAGTCTCCTCCTCTCTTCTAGGAAAAGATCAACGGGTAGAGTTTCCGTGAGTACTTGAAGTGCCTCCAGGGACACAGACGATATGCACATATGAGAAGTTGCAGCGCTTTCCGTTGAACGCTCCGTATCATCCTTGCGCACTTATTTTTCCTCATCATCGAACATCAAATCGGTGCCGCGTAGAGGAGAGCAGACTGTGCGACCCTCTACAGCATTTTCTGGCTGAATGGACCGTCGATTGAAGGCATTATTCTCCGTAATTGGCCTAATCTGTTCAGGCTTCTTTCACAGATGTTCGTGATGTGTTGTGCGAAGTATGTCAAGCCCAAGTATCTTAGTGAATTTTTTGAGCTTTATTGTCACGTAACTGGGTAGGAAAGTTATGTCTATTCTCTGTATTTGGGTAATAAGGATGACGGCCTTGGTTTGGCCATTTAGCCATTTTCACATCTACGAATTGCTTCGTTTGCTTCTTTCCTTGGTTCTGGTATATCGTCTTCGTATACATTCAAAGCGATGTATCCGATGGGCGTGCCTGCAAAGTCCGGACCTATCTGGAGCAATGACATTTGCAGTGTCAGTACATTCAAGAGAGTTATCTCTTCTACAGAGATTGCAGAAGTATTTTTATTTTCGATCACATCATCATTAAGCAAAAAAGTCTGGGGCCTTCTGAGGCAAAGCCCATAAAACGAATTATAAATTACAACCCTCTAAAATAAGGGAAAGCCACGTTGATATCGAAGCAATTTATCTTTGCCACCGTTTAAGAGTTCTCGATAATTTGTCTTTAAATGTCCTCGAAGATATGCGGCTGAAATGCTAAAACAAGAATTTATCATTTTATTGTTCTGAGGATACGAGGTCATCACTAAATTATGGCTGAAGTATCCTGGGGAGTTCTTGAAAAATTACTCGGAGACGACTTAGATTTAAAAGCGATTTGGATTCCGATCTATTCGGGTTGTTATTTTTGATTTACAGTTCGCTATATAAAATCAATGTTATGAATTTGATGTGATCTTTACAATCCGATAAGATTTATTATTCTCTTTTGAAATTTCGAGCATTCGAAACAAATTTATTTGAGTAGTGGGTTTACTAAAGAGTGTTGTTGGGCGTTGCTCAAAGGACGCATCCTTTACCTTCCTTTAATACATTACGTAATAAATGATCGCCCGGTGGAAAGGTTCGTGGAAATAGAAAATAAATATTTATTCAAGAGCTTACAGTTGTGTTAAAGTTCTATTGTACATACGTAAGTAGGTAGGAATAGTTCGGGATTTTTGCCGAAGGGTGCTATAGATGATTCTTTCTGATTTTTCTCTTTAATTGTATTCAGGAATAAGGCTTCACACACAAGTTCATTTTAGATGCCTCATGTAAACTCATGACGAAAATAACCATATTGAAAACTAGCCATGTAAATGTTTTTTAGCTTTTTATTTTCGCAACAGAGCTCGCGATAACAACGCCCTGTCACTCATCCGCTTCTCGAGCATGAAATGGATGACGTTCATTAATTTTGAAGATTGCCTGGTTAAAAAGCGGAATTTCGATCTATCTCAACGGGGCGGGTATTTTTCATGTAATTTTTTTACTTGGCCACAGTTGGTTTCACAAATTTATTTTTGGAGGCCTATCCTGGGCGGGACCGAAGAGCTGATTTCTTTTGCAAAATTGTAGAAAAATTATAACCTCGAATACTCTCTGGTGGTTGAATTAGTCCAGATCAGTTCAGGTTAGGTCAGGAAAATTATTCAAAGCCATCAGTTTTCATTGCAATGTGCAACAAATTCACACAAATACATTAAAAATTGCATGAAATAAAATCTTTAAAAAAATTAGCAAATTTGCGCGAATATGCGGAAAACTGTGATTTTAACCTCGAGATAGAAATATACATATTTCGGGGGTTGCCGAATATCTGATGTGTAGTCTAACCTAGTTTACTGACTAACCGCTTTAAGTTAGCGCTACAGCGAAATGCAACTGCTGCAATAAAGCCGGATTTAACAACTCGACGTCGAATTCAGATTGGGTATTGATTTTGGCACTGAAAGATACCAATAACCAATAACCAATAACCAATAAATCTAATCGTCGCATTTATACACGCGGTCGGATGAGAAATTGCCGCTGAACCGCCGCTGGGCTGCCGTGGAAGGCCAACCAGTTCCGTCTTTTTGACGTTGGTGGTCGTAGCAAAACCGTAGCACGGCGTCGGTGTCTAATGATATCAATTGTTTACGGCACGTGATCATATTTTCATTGTGGAAAAAATACCAAGTTAAAAAGTAACAACTTTTTTACAGATTAAAAATGTCTTTTAAAATCGGGCATTTGCAGTGTTCTTTCGAGAACGCAAGGTTTTTTTGAAAATAACTCAAAAACTGAAAATCACATTAAAAGCGGCATTGAACTGTGCTTTAAATTCCTTTCATCCTTCCCTAGTTAATCATGTTTCTAGTTGTTGTCTTAGTCGACCAAAATAGTCGTACTAAGAATTGGGAGAGGTAAATGCACAATAGACGTGACTCACCTTTAATTTTGAGGAAGGTAAGGCCCTTGAATCTGATAATGCTATCATTGAAAAACGGGTGCATTTAGGGCGCTACAGTGCTTTAAGCCAAATTTTGATATTTGATTTGTTTTCTATGTCAGCCCCGAGCGTCGGCGCTGTATGCCTAACATATTTTGACAGGCTAATTTACATTCTTGAAGTTGGATTTGGCGTTGTGTTGCTTACCGAAACACAAAAATTGACCTCTCATTCCACGTTTAACATTTCTTCCAAAATCTAAGTGTGATTACGTGCTATAAATGTCCGATTTCATTGGACGACGACGCCATATTACCGTTTTGCCACGAGCGACAACGTCAAACAAATTAGAATTGGTTTATATTCGATGGCAGACCAGTGGCAGCGGTTAAACGTGTTTACACATGGATTATCCAATAATGAATTACCTGAACGATGAAAGTTCTTTTGTGTTCGCGGAGTATGGACCACCAACTTTATTAAACTGCATTTAACACGATATACATTGATTCATCTTTGGATATGCTCTGCAATTCACATTTTTCACTTTACATATTGTTACGGTTGGCGTGTGGCCGCCGCAGGTAAAAGACACAGGCAGGAAAAGGGTTTATCGTGGGCGCTCGACTGAGTGATTTATTACTTCATTTTATATACGCCGAATATTCTGGTGTTTTCATGTTCATGTTAATGCCAACATGTTTGTAAGACGGTTGTGGAATCTTCTAGTTATAATAGAATCTTTAGCGGTATAAGATCATAGTTGCGGGTGACTTAATGAAGCGATATTAAAGTGTTTTGTAATGAAGCGATTCATTAGTGGACTATTAGTTGTGGCTGATATATCAATAAATAAGGTTTACGTTCTAAGCGAATCTTTCGCCCTCCGAAATCGCAACAATACTCTGTTTCCATTTTCTTTCGTTTGCGAAATATTGACGTCTGAAATATGATTTTCTGGCACTATGGAGTTAAAAGCTTAATATCAGCGATTAGGATTTCGATTCTCCATGCTAGACGAGGTCTAACTAACATATCTAACATCGTGCCTGCTGCAGCGTGTATAATGCGAACACATGTAAAGTAAGGGGTTGGTATGGATATTTTCTTTCCTTAACATTCAACCCTAGATACCAGTACTATTTCAACAAGTTGTAAGTAGAATATGCAGTGTAGGTGTTGTCGATCTCCACTAAGCATACAATTCGAAGTCTATTCAAATCTCCTGGATTCATATTAACCTCTAATAGAAATCCTCTTGGAGTGGAGCGTTCCAATGCAAACGTTAACAAAATACGTCTGAATTCCTATAACAATCGAAATCCCAAACACACATCAGTAGTGTACGAAATTACCTCGATGCAAAGCAAAAGATTCGGCGAGGCAGGTCTGCACGGAACATTCCTCCGAACAATTGATGTCGCAAACAAAGAGCTACTGGAAACTGCTGTCCGTTGAACTTCTATTAAGTTAGTCGAAGCTATTTTAGTTGAGATAATAGGGAGGATGTCAAAGGATTTTCTTCCTGACACAAAGTGTCCTGTAAGATGTTTGTGTTAGTGTTTATTTTAACTCTGAGTTTTATATTTTGGTGCTGAAAATTTCACAACTTCCCATGTTTAAAAGTTTTTTCTAGCTTTGCTAGGAAAAGCAACAGTTTTCGTAATCGAAACGGTTGACTAAACAAGTTTGATTTTTCAACTATCAATTCAATGGTTTTAATCCCATGCGTCATGTCATTGCTGCTGCAATTATACGCGTACATATATGGTGCAGCTGAAATAAGCTTTAATTTTTGAGGCTTTTCTTATATACGTATATCTTCATCTTTCAGTAGAATTGAGTAGAAATGTAAGTGATACGTGGGAGAACCAGTTTTTGCGTTTTGAATGCCTTGGACACGCTCAGTATGATGTAACCACTAAGTAAAAACACGTGTCGCTTTGATTTATGTTTCATCTGTATATCACTTCCATGTTTTCGTTATCATTAAAAGAATTTTATTGAATTATTCCTATACTGGGCGGAACTTCATGGAGAAGAACCAGCAGTGGCTCAGCGTCCAAAGCACCTGACGTCATCGTTTTTTATCTGCTCTTAATTAACCAACAAAACTAAGTTTTTGCGAGTTAGTTCAGGTTTAATTAGCTAGAGGGAACATCAAAATGATAAAATCGACCACCTTTTAACATAATAATTATTTCTCATTAATTTTCATGAGCCCCAAGTAATTTGTGTAATCCCCACTTCCCTAGAGTATTGAGTTCCATTTTCTTCTCGCATTTGTACAACAGTCACGTACAGTTTTCCATCCTACTTGTAAAATTACTCTCCCTTCGGCAGCGAGATTTAAGTTATATTTGTAATTTTGCCTTATTTCATTGATGTCTTTCCATGCCACAACTAAACTCTAGGTTTGTTTGAAGGAAGAAGACTCGTAGGTATTTTTTATGTTAATATGACTGTTAACAGTTTTCTGGCTTTTTCGACATATGATTCAAACATTCTCAGATAATTATTACTGTCATAAACAGTGTATCACGCGAACTTTCCTCCAAAAGAACTCTGGAAAAGAGTTTGAGAAGTGGAATATAGGACGTTGCAAGAAATATTCGTAGACTTTCAAAAAGAATAAAAAAATGTAAAAAGTTTTCATTTTCATTAACTTCGCTTTAATTACTTCTCATCCTCTACCCCCCTAGATTTTAATCATTTCCTCATCATTAATTTAATTAATACTCTCAATTTCCATGCTCCTCCATTCTCAATAACTTACCCGCCACTGAAAATCAAATTCACCAAATGGCAGTGACGTTGACAATTATACTCACCAAACGACAATGATACTGACAATCAAGTTCACCCACATACACCTACTGGTTTGTTTGCCACTTTATCTCTTGTGATAAATGGAAACTTACCGACGTCTAAGCGCCGAAGGTAACAATTCTATGCTGAGTCTTCCTCTTTATGTCTTTTTTATAACCATTATCATCCTGTATGAGAAATATAAATTCGTAAAGAAAAGGTGTTTAACCGAAATTTCTTTAACAAATCGAACGTTGAAAACAGAATTCTATCGAAATTGAAATTATGGCCAAAAGGGCGAAACTCGCAATAAACTCATTCTTCCGGGAAATTAAATGCCAGTCAATACTCCTCTAGATTGTTACGATTTTTAGGTTTCTGTGCAGGGGCAGTTACTTTCCGACATATCGAACGGGGCTTTCAGGACTCTGAGGCCATTTTTACATTTCAAATAAAAATTCCTATGGAGAATATTACACCACTTTTGTTTCACTGATTGCTCGTTTGAAATCCCCCGAATCGAGAAAGGGGAAATAGGTGATTTCCTTCAAATCGATCCACCTGTTTTGAATTTTCGGGGAAAACCAAAGGTCTTCTTTTGGCGATATTATGCATTGGGTAATATGTCGGACAATGAGTTACAAACTGCGCAACTTATGTTAAAGTGCACGAACTTAATAAAAAAATATAAAATAAAAATAAATAAATAAATAAAATTTTTCGCCTGCCTTATGGTTCCATAATTACCAAATTTATTGTCCCAACAATAAAAATTAAAAAACGATTGTTACTGCCTATTATGTATTACTAATCTATTACGTACGGTTATTACTCATACGTAAGATTTTTATTATTGTTTAACCTCCAGGCCCGAAGTATTGAATTAAACCAATAGATTTCAAAAGAGGCAGAATGAGATCCCATTATTCCAACATTAACAACCACCGTTGAGAAACTTATTTAAATGAATGGCTGGAAGAGCTGTCAGTAGGATTCCCAGGAAACACTAAAATGCAACATTTCCCCTGATATCTTTCTTTTCCTTTTTACTTACCTCCCGGAAACAGAATACGTTAACATCAGTAACAGCGCTTTTCGAGCAGACATCAGCTCGTACATTAGAGAATCTGACATTTTTTTGTAATGCCCCGAGCTTTTAGCCTATTTTACTTTGTGAATTACCTCCCTTCCCGAATGGGCTAGAAGTTCTAATAGGCGCGAGAAAAAATCGGGATGCTCAGTCTACAAGAGCGAAGCGGGTAATTTTACGTCAGGATTAATTACTTTGAAACATCAAAATAGGCCATCGAGACTGAAATATTTCGCTGTTAGCTGCATATACGCTTCGAATTTTAAATCCACCATCAAGCTGAGTGGGCAGAAGATTAACTGCAAGGCTGCCATTATAGTTGCAGAGTACAGTATAACTAAGAAGACTAAAAACACCTCAGTTTACGCTAAAAATTATTATAATTTATCCCACGAACGTCAGACCAGGTATCGAGGCAAGAAATTGAAAGAGAAACAAAATGACAACACAGTCTGCAACACGCTGGCGGGTAAAGCCCCGAGCAATTTGGAATAAGTCAACCTATACTTTCTATATGGGAATTTTCCTGGGGCGAAAATTAATTATTATCTCCCACCCCTAATGCGGGGACGAATTTAAAGTGTTTTTGCCTCTGTCTCGCCTGTTTTCCTCACCCGAAATTAAGGAATTCCGAAACAAAGTTTGGTATTTGTTGAGGTGAGATACTTTCAGGAAAATTGGGAAAATGTTACTGAAGCGTCTTGCTGACGCAAAAATGGTAAGAGGAGTATTGACAGTCGGAATGCTTAGAGGAGACTAGTATTTCACAGGTGAGTTACTCAATGCATCACAAAAAGGCTCACAAAATTGCCATCGATCACTTGACCGTTATTAATATATTTATAATATTACTAATATAACTCTATATGAAATTTGAAGCATTCTCCTTAAGGAGAAAGTAAAAATTTCCTCTGATCCATTTAACTTCCATTCTGCTGTCTTCCGCATCTGTCATGTCTCTCCCTCCCTCTTTCGAGGTTGGCTCCCCGGCTCGGGGGAGAGGGAATCCGGGGATCACCACGTGGAGATGCGGATAGGTCTTTGACCCCCCTAGTACTGAGACTAGTCAATGCTCTTCAACGAAAGGTCCATTAATTTGTGTTATATAGAGGTAGACTTAGATTCCGCCATTCAGCAAACACCGGTAATGTTGTACCAGTTAAGATACTGCCTGCCTTATAAAGCAATATTAGTCATACCATATCACTGCATTCCATTTAAGCCACTAATTCCAATACTTTTTCCACCAACTTTAATTTGACCAACGTGTTCCTTACTTCGACACTTTGACAAGGAACGACCAGGGTGTCCAAACCGTTGTGGGACTAACGAATCCACCTCTTCAAACACCCCAAAGTGTCTGATTTCCATCGAGATTTTCTCCATAAAAAAGAGTTTAATTAAATAAACAATCAACAGCTTTAGAGGTTGTAATTCCTTTGAAACAACTCAAAACGAGAGAGTTTCGAAAATTGACACTTTGATCTTGGAAGATTAGCGCGCTCCATGAACCGGATCACGGCTTAAGAAATTAGTCATTGTCGAATATTAATGGTCCGCTGGGTTCGCAGAGATAAAAGTGGGCCAAATGCATGTTAAATGTCTTTAATTTAAGGGCGGTATAGAGGGAGATTGTGAATTAAACGGGATTAGAGTTCTTAAACACAGATGTAACAATAAAACTGCCTGACAAAGGACAATTGATTTTGGAGAATAAGGGGGCGCAATGGACCAATTCACTACAGCTCACACAAAAGGGTTATTATTATTTGCCGAAAAATATGGCATCCAGAAATGCGAAAATATCATCGTTTACAATAAGACAAAAGGGATCCATTTGTTTTATTTTAACAAAGCTATTAAGTGATTAATTGTTGCCATCTGGGAGGAACCCCTGGGGAATATCGCTAAATACCAGAATTCAAGGATAAATACCACTTTCCTTTGTGATCTGTCTGAGAAATTAATGCCGAGGAAATTTCCGGAAATGTGCATTTAAGAGATATTTTCTTTGTAATTTCTCATTGGTCGAATTGCCAATTATGAGGTTCAGCTCGAGGATCTAAGGTGCAAAAATTACCATAATTGATTGGCTCTTCATGTAAAGTATTCAAGGGCTATAATTGCACTGCTGAGTAGGAATATTATAACTAATGATGGATTGAGTTTATTCTATAATCAGATTTAGGCTTTAAATGTTGGACGTGGATTAGAAAAAATACTCTCTGCATTGTGAAGTGGAGATGTGACTCAATAAGTCTCTGGTTTGAGTCATATGTGGCAACACTGTTGACAAACTAATATGATTTCTAGATAGTACCAATCTTCAAACGATACATGTCAAAATTTTGTGATATTTTAACAATTAGTTTACATTTTGATCTGGCGCCGCGTTTGCTCCCACCGAACCAAAAACAACAACGCGTCGACGATTTAGAGCACTTGTTTGGAGCTGTTTAAGCGAGATAAAAATAATTTCTTGTGCCGGTATGTGATGATGAAATATGGATGCATTACTACGTACCTGAATCGAAAACATCGTCAGCTGAGTGGATAGCAGCCAGTGAAAGTCGTCCAAAGCGACCAAAAACTCAAAAGTTGACAAGGATATGACATCCATATTTTGAGACGTACATAGTATTTTATTTATCGACCATTTTGAGACAGGTGAAACTATCAATAGTGAATATTCCATAACATTGGATCGATTGAGTATAGAAATCCAAAAAAAAGGCCTCACATGTAAAAGAAAAAAAATACTGTTCCACCAAGACAATACTTCGTGTCGCAAAGTTAAATTGAATGCGTTACGTTTCGAATTACTTCCCTACCCTCCGCACCATCCAGATCTGGCCCCCAACGACTACTAGTTTTTTGCAGACATCAAAAAGGTGCTCCAGGGAAAGAAATTTGACTCAAATGAAGAAGTGATTGCCGAAACTGAAACCTATTTTGAGAGGGAATATAAATTGTTTTACAAAAAAGGCATCGAAAAGTGGAGTGTTGAAATGAATGTTCTCTTAAAGAAAAATACGTTGATGAATAAAGTTGCATTTCTAAAAAAAATGTTTTTCATAGTTAGACTGGAGACTTATTAAGTGATGTGTTAGGTAGTCCCGGGTGTTTAATTTCAGTCTGTTCGCAGGGTATCGCGCTTATAATAGGGGAGGAGGATGCGGTATTCGTGAACGTTTTCGGGCTCGAAATCAGTTTATGATCTAGCGAGTTTGCTAGCGAGTCGAATAAAACTTCGTTAAAAATCACCTATTAATAGAAGCCTGTGTCCGTCAGTCAATATTAAAAGAAGCCCTTTGACTGGAGGGAAAAATGCTTTAGTCCATTGCCAAGTCAATTTTCTCTATTACAGAAACTCTCAGCCACTTTATTGCTTGCCTATAAACCATGCCTGAAGTTTAGAAGTCGAACTCCATATCAATTTATAGGGTGCATTTCCAACATCTTCCTTAGAGACGGCGCGATCTAATTCACTTCACTGAACACATCACATGAAGACAGATTTAGCGAACTGAATTATTGATATATGCAATTTGCCTATGAGTAGGAAGCTTTGCAGTTTATAATAAAATACACTTAGTCCGAGACAATTATACTGGATGTCCCAAATTCGGCTTTTTTGTGAACCTCGAGAACAGCAAAAGATAGAAAGTTGGTTAAATGGATCAGTTTTCTGGAAGACGAGGATTGTCCATTCACATATACACTATATTTGACACTCTGATTAATTAAAAACTAGAACCTATTTGTGGGGAAAATGTTTTGCTATCAAGCTCGCCAATAATCCCAAGCCGCCACAAAATGTGTCGATTAAAATTCACGTCTCTTCGAAAGTGGGTAATAACAATTTACTTTCACCAATTCGTGATGTGATTACGTTGCTTTCAGATCGTATTAACTTCAACCACACTTTAAACTCTAATACTAAAGTTTGCGCTATGTTTCCAGTTAACTGGGCTAATTGGGACGTAACTCAAATATTATAAGGAACAGTGTGGCCAAGATGAAGAAGCCTAACGTGGGTACGGCAATAAAACCGATAAAAACGATGATTTGCGATAAGAAATCGATAAATACTAATATCACTTTTCCATTGCACTTTTTAACCAGCTTCAAATTGCTTCGTCTCATAACGAAAAATCATTATATAACAGACAGCGAGTTTCCGGACGCACTTCCAAGAAAATACATATACATATACAAGTAAAACCAGTTCAAGTGGAAACATAGGAATTGTGCAAATAGGAAAAGGTCTGCATAAGGTTTAATATGTCTGCGACAAAGATCAACTATGTGGCTTGAGACGTTAGCGGTGGAAGTAGGCGGAGTTGGTCCGGATTTAGTATGGATTTGGCTGCCTTCACGGCTATGGGAATTTTAAAAACTATCGGAGCAAAAAGCAGCAATGTAAATAAATGGAAAAAAAGAAACCTTAATGACTCTAGAAATTCTTAACATGTTTTACCTGCACTGGTCAATTTATTTTATTTTCCAATATCGTTCTATTTTGTGTCTTCTACTTGGCACAGAGAGGCGGTTTGTTTGACAATCTACTAAAATAATTTAGGTTTTGTGCTTTAGAATTTTTTTGTTTTTATTCAAATTTTGCACGGTTAATTTATTACAGAAAATAGATTCATTTCTTTTAAGATGGGATAACATCAAACAGTTAAAAAAAATTAAAAAGTGCACAAATGCGCCTATTATTTTGATGGAATGAACTGATGCCTTTAACATTCCCCGTGCAACAATCGGTCGGTATTGAACATCGTTTTAAGCGGTAAACAAACCTTAAGAGGCCAGTGCTGCCGACTCAATCTTCAATCCACTAAAGATCATAAATACCTAAATGTTAACGAATTCAGATCATTATGTTCATTAGACGTAACTACATTATGCTAACGGGGAAATGTACAATTATTTATAAATAAGTAAAAATTCTAAACTAATTTAATCCCTCACTAGAACGTATTATGAGTTAAAATTCTGAAATGATGAGTGGTTCGGCAAACTCCGGACCGCCCAGGTTAGCTACTAGTCCCCGACGCACTTCCTTGGTTTTTGTCGGATGCATATTAAACCTTATGCGGTCTTTCTCTCACTGGCACAATTCCTATGTTTCCACTCGAAGCGGTTTTACTTTATAAGACACAAGCAGTTAAAATCACCGTGTGCGCATTTTACTTCTACCTACTTAACAATAGTCTCATAGTAAGCTGTGTCCGCTCTGCGATTAAGTAATAATACACGGGACGTTCTCTACGAACGTGTCGAGGACAGTGAACGTCGACAATCCGGTATAGTTTTTAAGCTCATTTAACTCTTATTCCAGAAGGGCAAAGCTTTTTAATACCTGAAATAAGTTCGAATATTAATCCACTCCTCAGCCAATGTATTAATTCTTCGAGCAGCGAGGATACTGACGTTAAATATGTCACTGAGACATTTGTAAACAAAGCGACATATGAACCTCCTGTGTGTCGTTTGGGGTATCTAATCCCAACATCCCACAGACTCTCGTCCGGTTAAGCGCTATCTGCGACTCTAGGCTCTGTACGTTATGTTTTCTTTGGTCGAAGGTCTTGATGCCGGGCATGTTCTGTCTAATCAGGAAATTTAATGCGGCACATGCCACGATAGGTATTTGGTGCGGTATTTGAGTGCGGTTTGATAGGTGCATCCTTGGACTATAACCCAGGGCGTTTGAGGCCCCGTGCGTTTCGCAAGAAAACGGCTACAATGCCGGCAAAAACGCTTTATTTATTTGGTAAAATTTCTTGGATGCACAACAACAACACTCTTGTTTTCGGTCTCATAATAAATGGATGCGGTTGATTTTTGGATATGTGTAGGAAGCGGATAGGGAGCAAACCAGATATACCGAGGAAAGCAAACAGTAGTAATTGGTCGAGCCTAGAAATGGCTTGACGAATTACTAGTGTTTGCTGCGTTGAATAGATACCGAATTACTAATATTATTCTCGATGAGACATTTCGAAATTGGGCATTAGAATATAGAGGCTGGTGGGCTTGTCTTGGGATCTATTCGATCCCCCTCGTGTCTCAATTGGTTGAAGAATTACGCAAGATTTGCATTGCTTTGATTTTCCTCTTATGTCAGGCATTACAAAAGAGTGGCCCGATAATTTCTTCGGAGAGTTGCGCATCCAAAAATTTTTCGAAGAAAAAAAACCTGTTTTTTGCCAAACCTGTAACAGTTTTTTCACGCAATTTCTCATAATTTTCCACGATCTTTCCCGCACTCAAATACGTGTCGTTCTCGCAGTATGTTGTGAATTGAAACGTAGGACATTGATTAAGCCATTTGTTATTTATCACCAAACATCTGCCTAACGAGTTCCAGATGATTCTGACATTTCAAGGCCTGCTCGACGTTTTTTTAGCAGTGGCCCCTTATGTATAAGCTGCAAAATTTCATTATGCGTTTCGAAGTTTATTTGCCAAACAATTCGTATTGTGACTGTCAAATTGTCGAGCTTTGAGTACATACGTGCGCTTATTTGGCAATATTTGTACTCGCCCATTTGATTCCGCATATTTCACTGACTTCAGGCAGGAACAATATGAGGCAGAATCAATATTTATCATAAGGTTAAAAGGGGCGAAAACCAAGTGATTACTGCACGGCGTAAGACAATTGCGGTATGACGCCATGTTGATGTATTAAATCGGCTCGTGGGGTCAACGGTTACAATGGGAAAGCCAGACTAGGCCGCGAATGATGCTCCTAGGACTTAGCCGACAATTAATCTTGTCTAGAGGGTGATCCGAATCCTTGGTCTAGGCTCAGTTAGCAGCTAAGCACACAGCAAACCGGTAAACTGACTTTTGCCATGATTTTAGCTTATGGGTTTCGGCGACGGTCGATGGGGGAGTGTGTTGCATGGGCCTAATAAAAAACCGGTAAAACGTATCGGTTTCGAGTTTATTACGACGACAGTAATAATTAGGCGGCTAATTGAGATTAGACAATAATAACTTAGTTAGAGCGTAGGTAATCACGCTCATCTCGATGAATTTTTAGTGCGGATTCGAAGAGAATTTCGGTTTTTCTGGGAACGAAAACTACGACTTGGGTCGATGGTTTAGGGAAAGCACATACAAAGGAAATTCGGAAATTTTGCATCAACTTTTACGGGAATAGCTAGCGTTTATGGGGAGTTTGGAAATTGGGTTTAAATTAAAATCTTCCAAAGCGAAATAAAAAAATTCGCCAGGATTCCGAATTTCATGCCATCATTTTCGGTTTTGGAGCAACGCAAACATATACGGAGCATTTTTGAGATTTTTTTAAATTTGAGGTTACAGGGTAAAGTGTGGCAATAGAGCTTCAAGTTGACCGCAAAAGGGAGTGACACGAAATCTCGCCGTAAGGTTTTTTTTTGAAAATGCGTTTAAAATCCCGTGAATTTTTACGTCTATCGGTTTTTAAGAGAATGACAAGTTTCTTCTCCGTCACGCCAATGGTGCATCCTTCGCCTTTCACTACCCCAAAAAATTAATCAGCGTCCGGATTACAAGTGTGTTAAGTGCAAAATTTTTTGTGATTTTTGATTTAAAAAAAAATGTAAAATCATTTTGTGCCGTTGGGAAATAATGTTCTATTCTCTAATGTCGTTAGAAAATGAACCTCTTTTCAAATCAGGTTTTGAATAGTATGATATTAATTGTCAAACAAAAAAAAAAGATTTTCTTTTACTTTTTTAAGAAAAAACGTTGTTTCTCAAACGTAATTTTCTGCTATTTCCTGCCAATTTCTCACTGTGATTAATAATGCAAAAACAAAATTTAATATAACTAATTATTCCATTTTATATATGAGAGTAATTTGCTTCCACTTTGCACATTTATGCGAAAGATAACAAGATTTCAGCTTAAAACGGGGCATTATAACGATTACACTCAAATTTGCATGATTTATTTATATTTGCGCACCACGCTGAGGAATGCGCTTAAATAAATTGACTGAAAGAGCGACGCCAGGTTGTTGCAAACATGATATTGCTAATGCTAATGTGTCCCTAAATTATGAATTTCTTATTTGCACGATGGAGACAGTGCACTAGGATTGCGAGGGAAGCAGTATTTTTATGTGAATTAGAACGCTTTGTATATCGTAACATTTTTAGCTTCCCTGCAAATTACAGTTTACTTTATATAGAGTGTCGGTGAGTTATTCATAAAAGCTCTTCTTAAGCCAAAATTTCAGAGTTTTCGAAGCGTAGAATGCCAAAGTTCACAATCTCCAGACTACATCTCCCATTGATTCAAATCGTGTGGGAAGTTATGAACTCAAGGAACTATCACAATGCGGGCGCTAGCCGTGTTGCCAAGGCAACTTTTCATTTTAATTGTAATAAGTTCTAAGGTAAATGTCAAATATGGACTTATTTACGTTGCCTTAGGACAAAACTCACAAACTTAACAATACCATAAAAATCATGCCAAGTATTATTCATTTTCATAAAAATGGATTAGAGACCTGCACCGATAATAAATTTTCATCGGTGCACTTTTTATTGAGTTTTCCAAAGAACCCATTTACCGGGCCAGGATTCGAATATTTATTAGGTTTATTCAGCTTCTGCCAGTTGTAAAAGTTTCCAAATTACACATAAACCTGTATAGTGCACCTGGGCTTGACTCACATTGTTGGAAAACTGATTTCTAACTATGTTGCTTTAGACTATGAAAATAATTTTGAAGATTATCTTTTTAAGAACCTTTCTATAAAGGATTTTTAAACTTTCTACGACATATTTCATTGACAATTATTGCCATCGAATTTTTATAGATATTAAAAAAGTTAATGTTTATTTAACTTTTTTTTATAGAAGATTAGACAGTCTGCTTCCAGACTTGTGGGCTTGGCACATGAGCGATCTTCGTTTGCTCACATGGTGTCGGGTTGGTATCCCTCGGGATACCAACCGACTAAATTCCTTTCTTCTCTCTTACTCTGGATCCCCCCGGAACTGCCTCAAAGCATTACTTCGGGAAGTGAGCATAAGTCCATTTCTCATCCATTGCTTATCCATCTTCCTTCTGCCTTCTAAAACTCCTAGTCCCCATCCATGCATACCAAACTCCTAACCCTCATCGGAGGGGACTTCTGGATCCTTTTTTTATTTCGTTCTTTCTCCTTAATCACTTCTACTATTACCCCCCCCCATCCCCACCCCCATTGCGCCCTTCTTCTCGCTGCTTTCCATCATTGTCTCAATGACGTTGTGCAGACGTGAGCATTTTCTCTTTACAATAATCGCGTGACGCACAGCAGTGTTTCTTGGTCATATTGAGACAAAATTTCATCGACAGCAAACCATTTTTGAAAATTAGACTATGCCAAGTTTCATTGAGTATTTCGAAAAAATATTAAATAAAACGTAAACAAGTTATAATTTTAAAGCGAACAAATAATACACTGGATTCCAGTGACATTCGTAGTTTTTTTTTATCTCGAGGAAAATCTTCAAAAGACACCCGGCTTGATTGTTGTATTGGTCGGGTAGTGTGAGATTCGCCGAGGTGCCTACCCATTAAAAAACCTTGGAAAAAGAAGAACCTCTCCTCCCTGACCCGAAACTGTCCCTGAGGAGATATATCATCAGTGTTGGAAAAGATTTTTCTCTCTTTTGTTGGATCTTCTGCTGTTTTTATGGCCTCTGACGTATTTTTTTTGCGATGACGCAGAAGGTCGTGTCTTTTACCTGCGGTCACCCCCATCCATTCGCCAACCACGCCCCACGTCGTTTTACTTAGGTGATTGGACGGCAACCTACAGACTAATGTGACACGCGACAAGCCGCCATTTTTAACTGCCAGGTACTTAAATTGAGTATATTGATATAAGGAGTTCGACCCTCTTCCGCCTCGTTCGGTATAATTTACCCTGCAACCGCACCCCTGTAAAGGACTCGGCATTTTTTCCTCGCATTGCCCACTCAATGTGTGTCGTGTCACTCTTACCATACCAGCGGTTCCTGCAGTAAAATGGAGTTTTTACTCATGTCGCTAATTGCTTTGCTTTGCGCCATGTTCAAAACTTAATCACACTCGCAATTCTCGTTCAACTAACGTAATAAGTTTAATTTATGTAAAATTTATGTCCCTCTAACTATTATGCATATGCCCCTGGTTTTAGTCCCATGTTTGCGAAATAGTTTACATATGTAGAAACTGACCATTTGAAGTAAAATATATTGTAATAATTAACCGAGTTCTAGCTGGCCACATTGCTGGCGTATAGGCACCGAACAATGCGCAACAGTAAGAACTAGTTTATAGAGATAGGTAAATTAAATGTTTCTAATTTTACGATGTTAGGAAACTTAACGAATTCAATTAACCGAATATGCCTTTTGAGCAGTCTGTTTTTTAGTTCATAACACATTTCCTTTGTCATTCAAGAAAAGCTGATGTTCAATGTTTTCTCAGCGAGCTTACGATCTTAACGTGCTTTCAATAAAAAAACGACTTCTTATGAGTCCTAGAAATACACTACCTATGTGGGGTTAGTTCAAGTATCGATAAGTATTTGTTATCACTTGCTGCATGTGTTCCCAAGGTCTAAGCGGAGGCGTTTCTAATTAGTCTTACGTTGTAATTTAAAAATCACTGTCGAAAAATAGAGCTCTACATGTTCAACAATAAATGACCAATCCTATAACGAGGTACGTGATCCGAAATATTGATGATCGCTAAATACCTTAATCTCCTATTTTGCACGTTTGGAAATGCGCCTATGCAATTAGCGTGAATAATGGCCACGCCTCTGGAAACGTAGGTAGTTTCTCTTTAATCCAAACGAGGCCAACAATTATCGTGTTTTTCCAGCACTTCATCGGAAACGAGATATTAACTCTTTCATGTTATACTATCAGTGTATGTGTTGGGTTGTCCACAAACTTATTACGTATTTTCAAATGTAAATAAAAGACAATTTTCTCACTAAAAATGATAACTTACTATTAAATTATGCTTTATCCATTTTGTCCAATAACATTTCTCCATCTTTAGAGATATTTAATGACAGCGCGGTCATAAAAATTAGATTTTTTTCGGCAAAAAACTGGCCCAAGTACGATTCTACATCTTCACCAGTCGCGAAAGTTTTTCCATTAAGGGTATTTTGCGGCGATCGAAACCGATGATAATCCCATAGTGCTAGGTCTGGGGAATAGAGTGGATGTGGCAAGACATCCCATCGAAGTTGTAGCAATTTTTGGGCGGGTACGAGTTACTAGTCCTAAACTCTTTTTCTTAAATCGACTTTTTGTAACACCTCATATCTGCGATACCAAGATAGCGATGACTTTTGTGCTGCTGTTGAATTTGTTTCATAAATATCGGACATGCGATTATGAAAACCGTATCTAATATACTCTCTGCAGAACTGCTTTACTCCGTTTCCGTTTGTCCCAATATTATCTCACAGTGCAGTTTACCGTAAAGTTATAGTTTACTAAATTTTAATTTAATTCATACCACTAAAGCATGTCAGTCATTTGCTTAGTGACAACATATCATAAGTGTTGTCACTCACAGCCCCGTCCCGGTAATATCAACATGACGCGAGTTTAAATAACGAATTCAAGGCTGCTGATTCCCGAATCAAACACACGACAGTTTTTTCTATGTACACTCAATTTCTAAAGATAAATGAGCCAAATCTAAATACACGAGATGAATAGAGAACGCCTGACAGATGAAATTTAAATTGTGTAGGGCGGTGAGCGCGTGAAAGAGCTTCGCTGTCAGCCGCAAGTGGATTTAGCGCAGGATACCAAAGACTTTTTATGGGTCCTTGTCTCCTCACGATTTGGTTTTAAGTCAGGACTGAAGTTGATATCTCAAGTATTGTTCTTGCGGGATCTGAGGAGATCGCACTAAATTATTAGTGTCTGGGTTTCCAGAAAGTAGAAAAAAATAAACGCCATGAGCAGACGCTCAGACACTTTATATTTGATTTATGTCCAATGATAGCAGTGTAGAGGGCTAATTACCTAATGTGGTTTTCCGAATCGATGCTTTGGCCGCAAAAAATGAACATAGACAGTGAAAAATATTAGTGCACGTGAAACTGGTCATCATAAATCATAGTTGTAGATAATTGTTATCGATGATTCTATTCAATATCATTCTTTATGGGAAACCATATTAGCGATATCAATGTCAACCTCTACGTGAAAACATATTTTGCATTGAACAAAATCATAAAAGCGGACATCTCTTTATGTGTGAAAATTTAATTATTATCTACAGCCATGCAGCTATGCAACGTGATCGAATTTTTCATTTTTCCTTTATTAAAACTGGTTATAAATTAAGTTACGTGAAGTTGACATTACTGTGTAGTTTAACTAATCTGGAAATCGATATTCGGTTTTATAAAAACGGGTAGAGATTTTAGCCCTTTTTCCATTAATCATGCATAAAAAAACATTTAACAAATTTGAACAGCTCTCAGTAAAATATTCCCATCTCGGGTGGACTAACAATATATGTATAAGTTGTTCAGTACAAAAACCGGTGCACGTCATAAGCCACGTGATATCTTTGCCAACTCTCACATTCGAAATACGAAAAGTTCTCGCCGAGAAATCCGTCTCTAGGTAAACAATAATTATGTGGATCAACTGCAACTAGTAGTTGGACCTGAGGGTAACCTACCCGTTGACGTTTAATAAAATATTTAAACTTAACATGAACGTAAATAATGGAAATGTTAACAACGTTGTTGGAAACAGGGCGCGTTGTCGCCAAATCGTCATATGTTTATCCGTTTTGACGTGACGCCTTCCCCATTTCACCACGTTATTTTTGTTTTTTATATACCAAAGCACTTAAATAACCGGTGCAAGGAGCTTGCTGCTTCCTTAATAGAGAATTTGGAACGGGAAAAGAAAAACAACGATCCTTTGTTGCCACTGAGTGCTGTCAGAGACGTATGTTTGTCATTTTTATTAAATTTCAGATTTTATGTTTATATATTGTATAAGAAATACTGAATTAATCTTGCAACCGGCAACATCGTTGAGCTTTAGCGTTATGACGTGCATTGGTTTTAGTACTGGATAACCCATGGAGATGCGTTATTCTCATAGTTATAAAAATCCCCTGCACGCGTGCACCAAAAAAACTAAATGCACTCTCTGGAACCTAAAACGTTATTAAGGCAAGAATCCACAAATCTTCCAAGATTTATACGATCCCCTTATTGATGGATGTTATCAAAGGCGGCACTGTGGGTAATATATTTCTCCTGTTGACTGGTTTTCGAAAACAAGGCCCTAAAGCTGCGGCAGGTTAAGTCTTTATTTGTTCCATTCTCCTATGACATCTTTGTTGAAAGAAGTAATACATTTTCTATAATAGCTTTCGTGAGGGTAATGTCGATAATGACCACTCTATAGCCAATTTAAAATTTTTAACATCGGCTTGTGCTTGAAATTACTTGGTCAGGTGACTATCAGACAAATAGCATTTCATATCGATACGCTGTGAGAACATCAATTGATAATCATATAGTTGACATCCTTTGGAATCTCGAAAAATCACCAAAATAATTTAAAAAAAATAATAAAAAGATTATTGAAAATTTTGTCACTCGTCAAGATCACATCAGACAAAATCGAGGACGAAACGGAGCGTCTTATTGCCCTTCAGATTTAACCTTGAAATTTTCAATAGAAAACAGTGTAAAGAAAGCAGTAGAATTGCTGAAAACAATATTCCTAAACTATTGTGCAGTTGATAACAACTAGCAGCCATCGTTTATCTTGTAAAAACAATATCTTGGGGCAATCGTCGAAAGCAAGAAAAACCAAGAAAGCACATTAATGTTATAGCAAAGGAAACATTTATTTTAAAAATAGATTGATTACTAACGCAAGAAAGGCCAATTTCTAGTTTAATCTTCCGGGGTGTTATTTATTTTTCTACGTTTCACTGGTTTGACATATAGTTTGTTTTACTGGAGCCAAAAGTATTAAATTGGGTTGTGTCTTGGCAAGGCCAGACCTCTTGTGGATTTCTATGAAACCCCTCCCCCTTAAAGTTACACTAAGCCGGACCTTAAAATTTCCGATTCTAGCCAACTTCGTTGCTAGAAAAGTTTGCCACTTAAGATTTTGGTGGTGATTTTAACGGCGAGAGGTGCACATGGCGCTTAAACATTACAGTATGTTCCTAAAGTCACATATGAGATATTGTGTAATTTTTTGACATTTTGACCTAATACAAGTCCCAAGACTACATAACAACCAACCACGTGTAATTTTTAAGGAATGTTTTTAATAATGAATAGATGTGAATTTTTTCGTCATTATTTACGCAGATATTCTCTAATCATTGCGAGTGACAATATTTGTGAAAAAGTATTGTGGGATTTCGGCTCGAAGCACCAAAAAAATGGTGTGTTTTGAGGATATTACCGGAACGTAGGAATTTATAAAAAGGCCCGCCAAACCATTTATGAACCGGATATTCACGCTCGAACCAGCCTAAACAGTTTTAGGGACACTGTTTCAGGCAAAAAAAAATTAACAATTTTTCGAACTACAGCTACGCTTTTATGAGCATCGAACAAAAATATACGTGTTGAAACAATATCGAGGAAGATGGCATATGGCAAATAGCAAATATAGTGAATCACCCTATTGATTTTCATAACGAATCGAGAGAATTTTATCACGGGAGAAAACCACTTAAGTTTTAATAGTGCATTAGGAAATTACCATGTGAGACATCCTGTATATTCATTTTCAGTTGTCCTGGCGTTCCCCGAGTAAAATATATCGGCCATTTTCTATTTGCTCTGGTAATACCGATTCTATCCTATAGAGAACTGAACTATTAATAGAGATAATATAGATTAATGGGTTTTGCTCGTGATTATATCATACCACAAAACGATATTGTTTACGTCGAATTTCAAACGTAATGAATACTTGGAAGCTATAAAGCCTTTCAAGATTTATGCAGATCCTTTTATTGATGGTTCCTATCAAAGCCGACGGTATCTATAATATATATCTCCTGTAGACTGGTTTTTCGGATGCAAGGCCCTAAAGTGTCGGAAGGTTACTGATTTATTTGTTCGGATCACTTAAATCATTAGCCTAACTGGTTGGAGTACAATGGTCAGTTTAACGGAAAATAGAGCAAGCTTGCTGGCTGAACAAAGAAATATGGAGGTGATGTATGCTGTGATTGATCGAAGTATGAGTATTACAGGACCGTGTTTTCCTCCTATGTAAACATTACTATATCATCGCAGCACGTGCATCTAAGAAGGGGAGCAAGCACGGCTTGCTTTTAACACAAAATGTCCATTTTACCCAAAATCACCGTAAAGTGAATGAAAACGACACAATGGCAGGGCCCATTAAACCCATCTTTTTAATACCAACCAATGTGTTGGTTTAAATCCGCCCTTTTCCGAGACTCGTCATTCGACACTAAGAGCTATAGCAGCTGATATCGATGGATCTATATCGAGTTCCATTGCAAGTGGTTCAGGGGAAAAGGGGATGCAAAACATGTCCGTGACCCATATATTCGGATGCTTCCATTGTCGATTTTTTTCATCTATTGGGCGATCGCTCACAAACATGCATAATGTAACCCGTTTGTGACACCAGTTTAGTATCGTGAATTCAGTTTGAACTCAAGCAAAGTTCAGAACATTTGAACAATAGTTTATTCTGCTAGTTGCAATGAACTTTAACCACTAATTGAGGAAAACAAAAATGAGGAGAATCAAAAATGATAATTGAATTGAGAATGAATACAATGGAATAAGAGTGCGTCGGCTAAGAATTTCGTGACTGTATATGAAAGAAGTGCACTAGAGGCGAGAGCCGAAACGCAAGAGCGCGATTTCTGTGTTACAAACAACTTAAGGGTTAAAAGCCTTAACAAACATTCATAGGCGTACCACTAACTAAAGAGCGATTATTGATGTACTATTTACGAGGCTGCAGCAGTTATATTGTTTCAGTGAAAATTTCGCAGTGTTAAAATATAATTGTCCTTAAACAAAGAGGCCAATTTAAGAACGACTATACTCTATCTAAACATTGAAGAAATTAGTCATCATGATAGGTCACACAAAAAATGGTTCAGAGATAAATATGCACTAAGATTACAGTGGTTCAAAATGTTGCTGAATGGTCAAAATCAAAATCACAATAACTCCCCCATCCCAGGATTCATTGGGTTTCAGTTGTCCATGGCGTCGGGCGTCCATATGTGGGATAATATGTTGACAAGACAAAATGGGAAAAAATACAAATGATCACGTGAAGATGCAGATGGCTCTGTGACGTTATGGATAACTGCATAACTCACGTTTGGAAATAATCGGAAACTATCAGATGCATGCAAGAATAGATTTTACTTGGGGGATACCTATTTTCTAATTCTTGACTAAGTACTTAGAAAAAAACAAGCACTTATTAGAGCTTTCTATTTAAAAACATGTATATGAAACGCACGTTAAAATTTACTATTCATAAGATATTTTAATATTTCCAATATATTGGACCACTGGACGGTTTATCAGGCGTCTAAACATTTTTTGCTGCATTTTTTGTATGGCCTATGGCGATGACCAATTTCTTCAATATTTAAACGAATTATAATACCCAAATCCATTCGTTATCAGCGAAATAAATCTAAGAAAGAGAGTGCTACACATAGGCGTAGGACAGGGGTACATTACACATGATACTCCTAATGCAAAAACGTCGCATCATCAGGCATCAATTCCGATCCCATTTCGGTAATTCGGGGCGTACCCTTCGCCTGCAATAGGCTTAAAGGCCATTACGTGTACCAAAAGGTGCCATTACATGTCGTTCGCAGCTTATCTTATTGATTGATTGTAATAGGTGCGTCAGATATGCCTGTCGTAACACAATATTTCCTTAACACAAAAAGCCTCGTATCGGTCCTGAAATTCTGATTGATTGTCTGTGTCTTTTGTCTCGAAGCATTACATACACGAGCCCACTAAATTTCATAAATAATGTCACGTTTCAAAGCAAGATGTTTCTTGGGCGGCAAAAAAAGCTTCATTTTGCTAAAAGAGCAGAAACGCCATGTAGACGTCGTTACGTTTGTATGGCCATTTGTATAATAAATTGCTGACTCAATGACATGACGACTCCTTATTTTATTTAGTAGGGCGAACCGTGAAATAGCACGCACAATATTGTGTACAGACCAGGCTGCTTCGCCTTAAAACTATCCTTTTTACAACTGGAATAATGCGTGATTCCCCAATGTAATAACAGTAGCACATATGTAGGTACATTTACATGGCAACTAGAGGAACACAGCATGGGAATTGCCATGGCACTAAGCTGGGGCTATTTCCGATAAGCAGTGATAGCACAATGATTAATGAGAAGTCTTGTTAACAAGTTTAACAACGGTAAATAAGTTGATGTTCACGTAATCTATTCACGAGTTTCAAGTTTTAATAAGTGGACCTAATCCACAGAATATTATGAAGGTTTACTAAGGCAATGGTTGAAATCACAATGAGGAAAAAGAAATGATTGCCAAGGAAATGGGCCTGCGCAGTGGAGAGTAACTAAAAAGTACTTGGCTTCAGAGGCAAAACACGACGTGAGCTGAAATTAGAATAAAAATTATATACATATAATAAAAAGTTATATGTATAAATAAAATGAAACGAAATAAAAATGAAACTTTATACATTCTAGTCTACAAGCTGTCAGCAGTTGTCTTTGCCTTGTGGATGAATGCAGTTTTAAGTTAAAAGTATATTATTTAGCTCGTAAATTAATAACTTTTACCAATAAACCTTAGCTACGGTTAGGAAGGTTGTTTTTGCACGAAACGGTGTCTCTGAGACTGCGAGCTCAGGGAGGTCCGAACCGGTCCATAATTATCTTGGCGGCCATTTTGTGGAAGCACCTCACGTTGGCCCTACGAGAAGGATCGACACAGATTTTTGGCCCTTCGAGCCGCATCAATTCATCTCAATAACAAACCCAATTCCACGTATTTACGTGTGACTCGTCTGCTTGTGTACGGTCTATGTATCGACGAGAATCGAACTGGTGATGTTTTTAGGAAATGAGCTTAATATTTACAGATTTTTGGTTGATTTTATTACGACTAATGATTCGTTTAGGATGCGCAATATAACGAATTTAACGGTCCTCAGGTGCACCATTCAAAAGTTAAAAAATGGTCTACGGGCCCGCCTCTTCGCTCGATCATTTATTTTCTCTCACTGTTGGTCCCCTATATTCACAGTGGGTCCCAGCGAATAAATTGCTGGTCTGTATCTCGAAAAACGTTATACGAGTATAGTAACAACTTCCACAGAAAGACACGGACCTTTGTAAATGCACACATAAATCTTCTTCGATTTATGCTATAAATGACATTTGTAGCATACATTGTATGCGATGCGACATTACTTACAGCTCCATATCAAGTTTCAGGTTGTATTATGACAAACACGAGTCGAAATAACATAAATCTTCCTCTCGTAGAAGCAAGACAAAGCAATTTGCTCAAGTGCATCTGTCTTGAACAGCGGAATTACTGTTCCATTGTTCGATATTATTGTCAAATTGTCGCAAATACAGATTGTGTGCAAAGTAAATTAGAGCTGAAACAATTCAGACTAATTCAAATGTTGCGGCGGCAGTGCTGTCAATAAACTAAGTATAATTCGAATAGCTTAATTGTGTAGTTAATCCAAAAGTTAAAAGAACAATGACATGAAATTTCCATTTTTCTAGTAGAACACTCTGTATAAGCGTTCTAGCAGTCAACTTCAATAACTTATCTCGTTTTATCCACCTGTATTTCCAAGGAAACAGTATTATCTTAATTCATCGAGCGGGTGGCACGCAGTACATACAGTTAGAAAGTATAAATGAGCTGTGGTAAATTACGAAATTGACACATTTTGATCACTCTGTATATTATATTAAACATTTAATGTTAATAATAGATGACAGATATTGATGGCAAATGACATATAATTTATCTAAGACGTGCCTCTGATATTGCAACACCTAATTGAGGTTTTTTTAGTTCTCAACCTCTATAACTGAAAAACTTGAAAAAACCCTTTCCACCGAAATAACGAAGGGCCATAATCGCGCAAGCAATTTTCATAGAGATATTTAATTGCAGGTTATATTTTTATTTTATTAATGGAAATATGCAGTTCTATGGGGGCAGTAGCCATGGGCGGTCATGCACACGATTCATTGCTCTTGTTGAGAAAATTAAAACGTTGCATATAAATTTCTCGCTAATTGTTTAAGAGATTACTTTATTTTGTTGAAAGGAGCTTTTTCAAGTATTTCAAATATGTGATAATATTCAGCGACATTTAGCAAAAAGATACTTATTATCGCTTCAGTACAGAAGTACAGAAAGAATCCGTAAAAATTCCTATTTAATGATTTTTCTTAGCAACTGCGATAAAAAAACTCTCTGTAGACTTGTGAAAATACAATACAAAAATTGGCTTTATGTGTATGAGGATTTTGGTTATCAGAAGTGTTTCCGAGGAATAGCGACAGTTGGTTAGTCAGAGCTCTTGCAACTACCTATGCATACTCCATTTGATTTTATAATTCATTTCCGTTTTGTTAACTGCCCCTACGAGTGGCAATTAAGGAGTACGAGAGGCAAAATTAGCTGCAGGTCGCAATTACATTACATACACAAATAAGTCCGTTGCCAATTTCTCCATTGCTCGTCTTTATCACTGTATTGTCACTATTACGAACTTCACGCAAATAAAATTAACATGAAACAGCTGAACCGAGTTTAGCTACAGCAGCAGTTTCCATCAATTTGCTAGAAGTTGATTAAATCTTTCGATGTGTACGTCGAGTTTTGTGTTTTCACTCCTCTTTTAAAGCTTGTGCTTTTTACGTTCGCAGGGTTCATCTGAAAATGGTATTTTCACCGGTTTTTTAGTTGCAGAAACCCTTTTTCAGGGTTCAGCCTGTGTAATTATCGTAAGTACTTTTGGTGAAATAATTATTGGAGTAAAAAAAACAATTCGTTATACCGTACACGGTGGCCGGGGTTCGTAAACTTTTCGCGACAATGTTTTTTTCTATCTATGTAATGTTTCTGCGTGCGTGTTTTTTGTTTTCCGCCTTTACGTTGTGGCATCCATGAGTGTATGGCCGCTTTTAGGTATTGGTTCCCTTTACCATTTCGTCACCATCTTCTATGGCCTTTCCTATCGTGTTTACTCTGAAGGTTGGTTTCTGATGATGCAATTTCTTCGACAGATCCGCGTCCAGGCACTCCTCAATTTTACCCAACGAACATCCATCCTTTTGCCTTTTGCGTCCGCTAAATCTGTTTTCCTTCTCCGAGGCTGGTCACGCGGACGCGAAGGAGGAGGTATCCAGGAGTCACTACGTCTAGATGCAGATGGGATTTTGACTTTCTTTTCAAATACAATTGTGAATCCAGAGCTGAGAGATACGAAACTTGTTGAATCAGTCATCAAATCTTCGGTGACGTCCTTCTTATTTTCTTACCTACATACTTCATAAGAGAAACTAACATAAAAGAGGAGCAGCTTCGACATAAATTATCGAGCCGAAGACAGGCTGCGATAAATGCAAATAACTGTTTTCTAGGGGAGCCTGCCAGACTGAAAACTAAATTTCAACCCAAGAATCTATAAACGTTCCGTGAGAGAACGAGAGGCTTTAAGGATTTAGACTCTAAAATAAGATTTAGACCCGATTCATGAGCATGCTTAAATAGGTTTCGGTTTTAGTAACACTGTTATTGCGAGGTCTAGCTGGCAGGGGGTCTTATAGTGGATAAGTAGGCTGTTACTTCCGCTTAATTGGTTCTTACAACCGCTTCAATCCTATTTGCGTGAAATGGGGGTCCTTATTATTTCACTTATTTACGCAGCTCTGATAAATTTAGGATAATCTACATCTACGAGATTGCGTGAAAACGGTATTACCTTAAAATGTACTCTACGGATTGGAAGTGCAGCTATAAATTCTTCCGGGGATTTATTACCCCCCGACAGACTAAAGTATACAAACGTTTAAACATTTACGGAGAGGAATTTTGGATTGTTGTTTGATCTGTATAACATATTCAACTTGTTAGCTTAGTTTATGACACATGCTGCGGGCTTGGAAGGGCCAGTAGGGTCAAGCTAGTGTTGGTCAGTCGAATTTTTGGGATCCAACACCGGACAAAATTCGAGGGACGATGGTCTTGGAGATATTAGTAAAGTTACACACAAAGCAGATAAAGATTTAATTAAAACTTATCGTCTCTAAGGCATGTTAGTTCTGAAAAAATAATTTTCGTCATACTGTGACATAATTAACGTCTAACTTTCCCCATGCACATTTTTTGTGCGCTCTGCTCGGAAACCACTTCATTTATCGCTACCTTTTTTATTTTGCTTTTTACAATAGGGAAATTCAAATCACGACGAATGCTATTGATCGTTCTCCATTTTCCATATAGGTTAATTCTGCTTTTTCTACTTTTTTGCCGACCTTACAGTGTAGATTGGTTGGATTACCTCGTGACCATCATGTGGATGTCCCAAAATGAACGTTTATTTTAAATAGTTAATTGGTAATTCATTTTACTGACATTCTACTTTTATTTATTATCTGTGGAGCAAAATATCGAACGGTTACATTTTAAATTCCCGATCGAGTCACATCCCGCAATGGAGACCAAACTGACCATTAAAAGCATGAGGATGCCAAGAAAGAAGTTGCCTGCTTACTGGCAACTGGCATTTTAGTATGCGCAGAGAATCTAGTTAACCTTTAAATGAGAAAATTGATATCTGCAGTTTTCGCAATCCTGCATAATGGGGCAAACGGCTAAAATCTCGCAGTAAACGAAATACGACGCAAAATTCGTGAAACAAAATAATAGCTGAAATAGAAATAATTAGATCGTAAGTTTCTTGGTTGAACTCTTCCATTTCAAACGAATATTTCACGAAATTTCATTTCGCGAAATTCGCTTTTAAACTGGCAGATAACCAGCGTCCTTTATCTACCCAAGCGGGAAACCGGCACCGGTTTTCAGCCTCGTAAAATCGGTGTTGGACAACCTGCTTTCTTTGTGTGGGCACACTTTTAATATAAGAACTCCCAATTCTCCTGAAGACTTTTTTGAAACTTTCTGCCCCTAACCCAGCGACAAGTCCAGATTTGTAAAGCGAAATGCAACGCATTTTTGATGATTATGGTATCGATAATTTCACGCGGACAGTGCAGATGTCACGCGTTGTATAAATGGAAGTAGCTAGAACCAGAAAACCAGCTTTTAAGGAATTCCAGAATAAATGAATGGATTATCAATCGTTGGGGGAATTTTCAGTACTCTAGGCAGCTATATCCAGAAGCTACATAAAACATGTTATATCGGGCTATCTGAAACTGGATATACAAGAGTAAGAGAGATCGTCGGAGTTTGAATATCTGACTAAAGAACAAAATGACGATTTCTACCGAATAAATGGGAGTTCCCGCTCTTCTCATAGTGATATTGTCGAGATTATTTTCTATGAAAATGCTGTGTTGATTGTTTCAAATACAAGTTTCGATTCCTTTAATGAATTTAAACTGAGTACTAAGGTGTGTGTGATTGTGTATTTATTAATGGGCTTCACATCGACCTATGTATGATTTAAATCACGCAACCTTTTATGTACGTCACAAGCTTCACATTAACAGTGATGTCACATCTTTTCAAAATTAATATGTAGCAGGAATTTGTCAGGTATTAATGCAACACTATCAGTATTTAGCAGTATTAAAAGATTCAGAGTAAATAATTGTAGTATCAATGAAGAAAAAAGTAAAAATAATAATATTTATTGCTAACAAATGAACAAATTTGAAGGAAATGTTCTGAATAAACATGTTTAAAAAAGCACACTTAGCCACTAAAATCACTAAACAAAATTTCTGATTCACTTGAGTAATCATCAACATTAATAATTATAGGTGAGATTGCCTTTCTGTCAAACATTCTTTCTTCGTTAAACTAAGCCAAAATTTCCTTTTCTGTGTGCTGAATAGAATTTTTCCACATATCTGCCGTGACAGTATGTAAAGCTTCACACCACATGTTTAAAGCATTGGTTTCTGAATATCCCTTTCTTCCAATGTGTTTACTGCAGTAAGGTTTCTCAATTCCCCAAATAAGTTGTTAAGATTTATATGATTTCCTAAAATCAGCACTTTCTGTACTCGTCCATAAAAGCAAACGCCCATTAATTACTTACGATTTGTAAAATTTTTAAAATTTGTGCTATACACAAATTTTGTTGTGCATAGCACTAACATCCAACAATGATATGCCATTTACTGGTTTCTTTCTCCTTCGATTTTTCTTGGGGGAATGTAGCCTTACATTCCCTTTAATTGCCGCTGATACCTTACTTATAGTAGTCAAACTCAAATTCAATGCATTTGAAACACTTTGATTAAAACAAGAGTTCATAATATTTAATTATAAAATGTTAAAATTCAATTTACCTCTCTAACTGAATTCAATGGTAACAAGGGCCCATTATTTTCCAATTATTTTTCAAAATAGTTGATAAGGGGCGGTACAAGCTCCTTACACCGACTGTTTAGGAACTTAGGCATTATGTCAACAATAATATTAACATCATTGATAATAAATAACCAGGAGAACTAATTCATATTTATATTATAAAGAACTAATTTATATTAATAAAATAACCAAAAGAACAAATTTTTACTGTCAAAGTTGATGAACAAAGAGCACAACGGTTTAAAATACCAAATTAAACCAAAACGTCGACAAATTAAGAAACAACCGCGCAAAATTAGGATTACGTTGAGACATACAAATATATCTTTATTCTCTTGCAGCATATTAAATTTATGTGATTTGTCATTTTACGTAAGGCGACTCTCAATCGTTACATTTTGTGACTTGAATAAAAAGTACCTGATTTGAACCATATTTGGGACTGCGCAACATATTACATCCACCGTCTTTCAACCGTGTAAGTGCCCCGGCCTGTATATTTATTGACGTCATGCATTTCACGATTTTTTTTTTAACAAAAAAGTATCACTATCAGGCCTTTTAAGATCCTTTGTACGCAAATAGGACTGAATATCGAATTGAAGTTTCTATTGCCTATTTCATCGTGGAATCTCACATTGAAAATTTATGTAGCTCCACGCGTATGCTAATACGGAAAGCGGGCTACCAAATCGACAGGATTTAAGGGGAAAGAATAATGGTAGAGAAGACGATTCGAAGCTAACATTCAATCCTTTTCTCATATCGATGGGCTGGTACAGAGGTCGTGAAAGCATATCATTGGAAAACGATTTCCTTGTAAGGCTTATAAATTTGAAAGGGAGTTAAATCAGTTTGGAGTGTTCGCTTTTCATTTATTGTATGAACGACGAGGGTATTGCACACACTATTCGCAAAAAAACGATCGCGTCAAACGAACAGTTTCATAATTTCCCTTTTCTAACAGTTCTATCTTGAAAAATAATGAACGCGATCTATCTCGTCCTCGAGGAGAAGATGAGTGACAGGACGTTGTTATCGCGAGCTGTGACGGAACAATAAAAAGTCGTGAGTTAAGCAAGCGACACAGGGCCCATATGCGAATCAGGCCTTTAGCTGGAAAATAAATTATACCCCTGGGAAAGGAGCTTTCCATGTTTTTTGTCATTTTTCAATTTCCTTTACGTTTGATTTTTATTGCTATTTTTACCACTTTTCCAGTTTAATTTAAAGTACGCATGTAGCGTGCAGCTCACATACCGAAACATCCCTCAAAATTAAATAATCCCCGAAGAATATTACTATCACAGTCAGGGCAAGATTTATTGATAGAATTTTAACGAACCATCAAAAAGCGAAATTTTAGATTAACAATGAGGGGTCTCCGGGATATAATTTTGTCCCTTTTAGGAAAACAGCGGCGTCTTCAAAATTAATGAACGTAATCTATCGCGTTTGCGCCTGGAAAAGCAGTGAATAAGGAAATTCTAACGCGCCAAGTTTTCGTAATAAATCTTTGCTATTTAGTTATTGGCTGTATTTCTGCTCTAGACTGCGAATAATGGATTCGGTTTTGATAAATGCAAAATCATGAGCTGAAGTTTTTTTTGACGTATACATATAGAGTGTTTCAAAAAAGTGGTGCCGAACTTGGAGTGGTGATAGAGGACATTGCGGTAGAAAATTTTAGCGTTCTGACGTCATACGGGGCAGCCGCTTACTCGTAGCTATGCGCAATTTATGGCAAAACACGGTTGTTGTGGGTAATAAAAATGCAATGTAAATCAGTAAAAGCGAAATTTCCCCGGTAATCCTCAATTTATTGCGCGTCACGCTGCCTGGCTAACGCCAAGCATACCGCTTTGTGACGTCACATTGCTCAGTTCAGACGAGAATTATGATTTTTCTTTTAAATTGAGGGATCTGTGTGGGCTGTAGATGTAGGCCGACGTAGAATTTCATCTGAAAACCTGTTGGACCTGTAAGGGGCAAAATGGAAATTGAACTTTAACACTCTGATTTTTTTCGAAAAGCTTTTCATTTCTGCTCAACAGATTTTCAAAATAGACACTCACAATAAATTTTACGCCTTCCGCGCCATAGGTACAACAGGGCGCTTGCGCTTAATTCTTGAAGTACGTGTATTTTCTATTTAGCGAGCAAATAGATTTCATTTTCAAACTGCAATACTCGTCGTTGAACGAGCTGCTTATGTAGATGGAATTTTAACCCGGCTTAAAGACCGTTTCATTCTAAGGGTCAAGCGCCGCTCATGCTTACACTCAAATGAGCGCGGCTCCCATTTGGATGCATAGGATCGTGGCGCTCACTTTAGTGTGAACACAATGATTACTTTTCAATGTAATACATTTTGAGCTTTGCTTGAGTGGAGCGTGAATGTCGCCAAAGGATGAAACGACCTTAAAAGTTTAACTGTGTAGTTTGAAAATCAACATTGATGTTAACTTTCGCGTGCTGAGAGGTAATGGAATAACTTCTCGTAAATATCCTTCATTAAGTAAATTTAATCAATACTTGAATTAACTTGGGTTTCTGCCTCTAAGCTTCAAACGGGAGTCGTGGAAATTGCCGCAGGTCGTACCAAGAGACAATCTGGAGTTATCGTTATGTTTCCTTGCGTTTCTCAAATTAAATAAAATTGTTGCGTCGCCAATATTGTTTACCAGCAATCGTGGGGCAATAACGTGTAACAATACCCTCGTTATTACAGTTGTCATGCAGAATATGATTCCATTGTACAGGGTACACATGTACCAGGGTTAAATGCAAATGCTCTTTTCAGCTGTTTTCATGGTTTGCGCTTAAAAATATCAAGCGAAATCCATGCAGTTTTATCTCTAACGTTGAGCTCTTATTGTTTGCATTATTTGATAGCAATATTTTCGTCTAACTATTATCTTAACTAGAACTACCTATAACTGTAACATTTCCATATTCAAATAACACAGGAAAATCCAGACGAGGCAAGTCTATGTCCGCTAGACGGATGACAAAGAGGAACTCTTAAAGAAAATTGCCCAAATACCGCCTTGCGTTACCTTTTTAGATTACCTTGATGGATTCAATTCACTGAAATAAATTCTAAGAGCTTCTTGAATGGCCAGAAAGATAAGGCCGCATGAAATAAAGGATTCCATTTGTTTTGGTCAATCGAATGTAAAATATAAAAGTTGGCTTTTTCTTTTGTTCCACTTGGGAAGTACAGTACAATGCGTCAAATTTATGAACGTTTTCCTTCAGTGGAGCTTCCTTCGCCTTATGTATTTTAAAACACCTATGAATTCGGGTCACGTGTAGCTTTATGCGAATATAGCAAATTTTCTAGGAAATCGAGGGTTAAATGATAAAGAATGTCTTCAGTCTAGCCTCACGATGTAATGGGCAAGCTTTACTCAAATCCTTATATATCGAAGTTCGTATCTTCAATGAAAAATAGTTTAACTCGAATCGTTTGAAAAAATATATTTCCTTCTTCAAGGGCAGCTGTTGCCCTACAGTACCAGATACCAGGATGACTTGTCTAGTCCCAAAGTACCTTTTCAGGAACCATAATACGGAAATGTTCTTTTTGGAAGTACGCCCTCTTGATCGCGACATGTTACCTTCGATTTAAACATTTTAAATATGAATGAAATATACGGTTTGTGGTATTAGTCGGTATCCATTAGTCTACTCATATATCCCAATATGTTATAGGTACACCACGAATGTGAATTGCATTATTATAACCCGAATGTCACAATACGAAACCTGAACGTTTTGTCAGGTTACGCGCAATGCCTTTTCTCAAGGGAGATCTCATTAATACTTTTAATTGTTGGTGACCTACATGCCCAATCTACTGGTCTTTCATTCTAGAAGCTTTAAATATTCAAATGACCGTATTTTGCTTTGGGAGCAATCGAACTTGATGCTTTTTCCATGTTTTTAAACACATGTAGTATTTTTATTATCAGTTTAAACTGAGAAAAAAAACCCTACCGGCATACATTGAAACAATTCAGTACGAAGGTATAACAAAACCGATATTTTTTGAGTTATTGTAACGCATAAGTTTAGTAGGGACATATTATTTTTTGATTGAATTTAAATACAGGTTTCATCATTCTCATCATCAGTGGAGTCACTATCAACGCTCGACTGAATAAATATTGAGGCAATAGGAGGTGACACATGATACTCGTTTTCTTTTTCTATAACATGAGCTGCATAATTTTTTCACACTACGTTGTCCCTCAAATTACTTCGATGGGGTTAAAAATGCAATAATAGGGCAGTAACCGCAAAATTGTATGTCCTTTTGCTCCTTTTTGAAATTTAACGACTTTATTATTTCTAATAATTCTTTTTTTCTGGAATATGTACATTTTTGCCCCTCATAAAGTTGATTACGTCCTGTTTCTTTGCACTATTATTAGGGGTGTTGACTAGTAACTGGGAATGATAAGGGGCGTTGTCCATTACAATGACTAGGTTAGGAAGAAAGTTTGCTAGTAGTTGTTCGGTGATCTATTTTTCCAATAGTTGAGCAGTAATGTATTTGTGATAATCAGCAGAGGAATGGCTTATATTTGTAACGGACAATAACAAGCCGTTTGGCACAAAACCATTTTCACTGCCAGCGTGCAGAATAATAATTCATTTGCAACTCGAACATAGAGCACCTAAACTGCAATTTTTTGAATTACTATCTATCCAACCATATTTAATCACGCCGTGAATGTCGAACCACGTTTAATTTAAATAAACTATACATCTTCCTAACTGTCGATACTCCCTAATTTGACGTAAATATGTATTCTCCCCGCAAACCAACTATTCGTTATGATTCCATTCCATTATCAATTTTTTTTATATTTAAAACCCATTATAATCCATTATAATGGCTCGTGATGTTGCCAAGCAACGATGATTATAACGTGAGTGGTGTTTTAGCCTTTCTCGAATCATTTCTAGTGTAGGTACCGCATTTTCTTTATAAAAAATTATAGATAATTCTCCGAATAACATCTGTCCGTATCGTCGATTTGTTTAAATTTTCGAGAAGTCCCTTTCCTTTCAAAGCTATCGTCTATAACATTTTCTTCCTTAATAACTTGATAAATCGCGGACATTGATAATTTAGTCATTTCGCTTATTACTGTTCCAATACTTTTAACTGAATTATGAGTGATTTCTTTTTTTAAACAATCATAAATATTCAAAAAGAGACGTTGATATTATACTTGTAGGTACTTGTTTTTAAAATCACTTTTAGCCTCTGCAGAATTCATATTTGCTTTATTTCCTAAATAGTCTTTAAAGGGCCTCCAAAAAGTCATACCTAACTGATATATTCAGGTCTTTTGTCTGTACATTTAAAACTATGAATGACTTAATATAACTATGTAACACTACAAATGGACAAAAAAAACTCAATTTTAAACGCCCTTCGTCGGCGCCACTGGTTTCAGTTTGTTTACACTCACGAGTACCCTTTTCTGTGAGGAGTGGCGGCGCATCTTAAATATTCTTCGTTTCGCAAGCCAGACCGAGGCAACATTCGTTTTGGTCCACTGGCTTAGGTATCTGAAATGTCATAGTAATTATGTAGTAATTATGATTTCATTTCACATCGGGATGTTTTTGATCATTTCTTCTATGGGCGAGGTTTTCAACTGATATTCAAAATCCTATATGTATTGGGTTGGCAATTAAATTCGTTCAGTTTTTTAGTTTGGAATAAAACATTTTTTTTTTATATGCAAAACAAATTTTAATCAATTATATATTGACCATCTTTATTGATAACCTCTTGCCATCTCTCTACCAACTTCATTATGCTGCGTTCATAGAATGACTGTGGCTTATCAGCAAAAAAACGATCAAGGTGGTTTTTAACTGCATCTTCATCTTTGAAGGTTTTTCCTTTCATTGAATTCTGCAGCGACCGAAATAAATGAAAATCGGAAGGGGCAAGGTCCGGTGAATAAGGAGGATGAGCCAAAACGTCCCAGCCAAACTAGAGTAATTTGTTCCGCGTGGTCAAAGATGTGTGAGGCCTAGCGTTGTCATGATGGAAGACAACACCCTTGCGATTTGCCAATTCTGGCTGCTTTGTGCGAATAGCTTCTTTCAATTTCGTTAATTGGGAACAGTATAGGGTTGAATCTATTGTTTTTCCAGATGGTAGTAACTCGGTGCCCTTAAAGTCCCACCATACGGAGAGCATTATTTTCTTCGGATGCAATCCCACTTTCGAGGTCGTTTGTGGTGGCTGGCTGCTGTGTCCCCATGATCTTTTGCGCTTAACATTTTCGTAAATGATCCACTTTTCATCACCTGTTACTATTTGTTTCAAAAATGGATCGCTTTCTTGGCGCTTCCGTAACGAATCGCAAATGGATATTCGGGTGATCAAGTTAGCTTCGGTTAATTGATGCGGTACCCAAACATTAAGTCGAGAAACGTATCCTAACTGATGCAAGTGTTTTTCTACGCTTGTATGAGATATATTCAATTTTGTGGCAATCTCTCTTACCGATTGGGATGGATCACTCTCGACTATAGCTTTTACGTCACTTGAGTTAATCTCAGTTTGACGACCGGAACGGGATGCATCGTCGATATCAAAATCTCCAGAACGGAATTTGGCAAACTACTTTTGACATATACGTTCTGTTAAGGCACCATTTCCATACACACGGCATATCTTTTTATGAACATCGGCGGCTCGTTTGCCTTTTTTAAAATAATAAAACAAAATGTGACGAAAATGCACGTTATTTCTTTCCATGTTCACCGCTACACTATATGTACGATACTTATGATAGCCAAACCAAAGTTCGTAGAAAATATAAGAGAAATCTGATCTTGCATGTGTTTATTTAATTTGCTTGATAGCATTCAGAAAAAAAAGCAAATCAGCATGAAACTTATATGGAAAGAAAACCGAACGAATTTAATTGCCAACCCAATACTTCCCTTTGATCACTTTAGACGTGGAAGAACCTCAGCAGTTCTTGCCCATAAGCGATTCTACATTACATTGTTGCGGGTTGAAAATAAAATTTTCATTAATAGAAGTAGAGGTGTTCCAGTCACTGGCACCTCACATATGTGAGTCCTCTTTTGTCGACGATGATTTTTTCTACTAGGAGGGACCAACTGATACCGCGCAAGCGGATATCGCGCACGTTCCTCGTGACGCATGAAAGAGAAAATGAAAATCAGCAATTTCTATCTGGACCCATATGCATATCTGGACAGAGCCAGCTAAGAGATGCTCAAGAGCAAAATTATACGGGCAAAACGTTTGATCGAACTAGACTAGATTTTTATTTAAGGGTGATGCAATTTTGCCCGTATTCGTGTGGACCTTTGACAAGTCATTCAACCCTCCTTTACAACAACGATCGTAAACTGTATTCCCTGAGATGTCCCCATGAAATATAGGGTCTTCATTTTCGCTAGAAGTATGCCCGAATTCGTTAGGGCCGCCACACCGGCCCTAGTAATTCTCACGGTCTCTTCCAGGTATTTTTGCAAAGCTTATTATACCTATTTTGTTGTGTAAGTGCGACAATATTTTCGGTTTTTGTGTGGATTTTCTAAAGACCACTTCGCCTTTGCGATCTATAGCCGTCAGGGGTATTTTCACCATATCGCATGCAGATTTCTGAACTTCCGCATTGACCGCTTGTCGCTTCGCTTGACCTAAATGGTATTATTTACCGAAGATTTTGATTGAAGAGGTTTTGATTGAATAATACATGAGCAATAAAGGCCCTTGGTAACGATTAAAACGCTTTCACATCTGCGTTATTAATGTGAGGTGAAAAATGTTTTTTTCGCGCAATCTGAAAAAAGGCAGTAATTTTAAGGTCTTCAAGTTGCCCTCCGTATCTGTAAAATTGCAGGAACTATCGTTGTTATGAGTTCTATTTGTTGACTGAGTTAGTAAAGTACCTGCCCTCATTATGCAACTAGTCATTTTTCTTATGAGGGTGCAGTAAAGTAGTTTTACCGCACACGTTCAAATTAGGCTTTAAATACTTTTGAATTTTTCCTTTTTTTATTTTTTAGGAAAGCCCTCGGTTTTAATTTGCTAATTTGAAACTGCTAAAAAAATACTACGCGCCGGACGCCCATACTTTGCGGAACCAATCCCTAGGGCATACTAAGTAGCTCTCCTATATTTTTTTAGTGTAATTTAATTTCTATTTAAGGAAATCTTCATTTTAATTTGTATGACGTTTTAGGTTATTCATTTCCTGGTGTGTACTTTATTATTCCACATTCAAGGCGGGCGTTAACCAGTTTCCCACCCTCTCCAAATCGAGGTTATACCGCTACCTCCCTAGTTTGCGGTATAACTCCTTTTTTGGGGTATTTAAACGCCGAAGAGCGAACACATTTTTAATGCCACTTTTGACAACATTACTTGAAATAGAGAAGTTTTGATCTGTTTTGAGATACGATAGATCTCGCCCACACACCTCAGTTTGCACGTTCGTTCTTTCCAAAACTTTCGCACGTGGGGTAAAACTTCTAATGGAAAGGAACGAGGTGAGTGGGGTCACACATAAATTCATTTCTCTATTGTAAGTATCCGGTATTTAACGGTGAATGGCAAATACTGATCAGCTGCTATTCAGTTTTAATGAAAGTCCGCAATTCTATTTCCGAATTTCATGGAGGTTCGTTTTTTGGCCAACCGAACACTTTTGGAAAAAAAGAAGTCCGGCTACATGGAACCAATTTACCACGTAAAATCAAACCTCATCACAACATTAAAAGGGCCTACGCAAGCCTGCCAATTTCTCACTGAAAACGTTCCCCAAACAAACCAAAAAAACCTCGCCAGGGTAACAAGTACGTTTACAAATTAACGCTGCGGTTTTTTTCGCAACCGAACGATAATAAACCTCGACGATGTGACCGTAGTGGCTTTGTCGGGTGTAATGAAATTCTGGTAGGCCTAAAATTTTAAGGGAATATCGTATCGTAATTTGATACCTTTAGAACGTTATCTCTTTAGTGATGCGTAAAATTAAATTACTAGGAATGGCGGAGTCCGCTTTATTCTCTAGCTAAGAGGTAATTCCCAAAAATATAGTTGGGGCTCAGTGCGTGCCTTAATATGTCCAATTCCCTCAAGATGCCTCGATATTTTCGTATAATAATCGAGGTCAAATGTCAAATGAAAGCGGAATAATGGTTATTCTTATGGCTATCGTTCTGCTTGGGGAGCTGATGATGGAGATATTCATATTCTCTATTACTTAATTTTATATATGCACTTTTCGGAGAAATTTCGTTAACGAATATTTTCGAGCAACAACGTCCTGGCTAATTCTTTATTGTAGAAAGTCGTTTCGCAACTTCGTATCTTCATAAAATATTTAAGGTAGCCAAGATAAGGATGTCCGGCATGGGGATTTCGTAGACGATAAAAGATGCAGGCAAGGGGGAAGTGTTGCGCATTCAAGGGAATAGTTTCACGCTGCTAACAGATCTAGAAAACTACTTTTGTTTTCTTTATTATTTTGAAAAAAACTCAATTTTGGGATTAATTTTTTTTTCATGAGTTATGATAAAATATAGATGAACCACCTTTCTATTGCAGATTTTTATAAGCTTTACCACGCCAATTTAAGTGTCATTCAACAACATTTGGTCCGTCAAAAACGAGTATCGCGAAATATGGCCCTGGTAAGTTTTCCTTTACCAGGATCGTACACACACAAACACTGTTTCCCTAGCAGCAGTGATAACTCGGCTGTACCAACACCGAGAAATCGACAAAATTTATATCTTCTAAAATATCCAGCAGTCCATGAACGTTTAAAAAAAAAAACAAAACTGATATTTATTCCCCAATTCGGACACTTTGCCGCTCTGTTAGTTTCCGAGATTTCTTCACCAAACATGGAAAAGTTCACCCTGCAGAGAATATTCAATTTAACATATTTTTCGTTCACACCAATTTAACCACAAATTTGCTGTGTAATTGTATACGTAATTATCGCGGTTGATCGTTTATTGCCAGTTAATTTTAGTTCTCTCGGCATGCTGTGGCTGCCTGAAAGTAATGTGTGGCTTTATTGATCCTTTTGTGAAATTCTATTCAATTGTGAAACTGTGGATGAGTGTTTAGTCAAATGTTTAACGTTATTACATTAGAGCGAAAACCCGTGTAACCCATAAACTTTTTCACGAGGTGCCCGTTTTTCGGACCGCTCCATTCGACCGAACCCATTATTCCATTACCCAAATTTCTGTATTAAGATAAGAAACTCAGGTAACAGAAGTGCTTTTTCCACTTTTAAAACTTACACGGTCACATCAATAGTTTCCAGTTGTACCATGGCACCAAGAGCTTTATCGGGAGGTAATAATAGTTCTTGAAATGCCCGTGATTGTTCTAATTGCCGTATGGGTACATTTTAGGAATTGATCCCAATATCCATTTCCATCAAACTAAACTTCATCTGCCGACAAAGGGCTCGTTTTTCATGATCTGTTGAACTTGATGAATGACTTCTGATGCACGTCTTAAGCGGTTTTCCGCTGCCTTGTTTTCCCGCTAAAGATTCAGTTTGTCTGAATGGAGCAAACACTTCTAGTCAAACACTCAAATTAATTATAGTCAAAAACAAGCACTGGAAACTGGATTCGAAACTATTCCAATTTTGAGCTGAATAAGACCACACACTATTAATTTTCTTATTATTGCGGAAATAACTCGTTCATAAACGTCATTTCTTCAAGCAAAAAAATATCACATCGTGACTGAAGATGTATTAAAGTAAAAGTCGAATTTAAGGCCGAACGTGGCTTCGATCTGCCTGCAGTAAATAAAATTCGTCCCAAAGCACCCTTGCCCAGGAATTTTCTGAAACACTCGTTATATTATATGGTTCTACATTACGCATTGACGCCATGAGATTCCATTCCCTTTGCGGCTACAGGGTGGAAATTAATTTCAGTCTTTGAAATGGACAATAAAAGAGCGATAAATTCTCTATGCAACGAGCTTTTCCTCATAAAAGAAAGTTATCGTCATTTGATTAGAACAAAGCATCCATCAAAGTCATTTCCCTTCATTTCACAGGTTAGACCCCAGTTTTTCGCAGTTAACCAAGATTCCATATCGTCACGTTATTACATGCCTTTACTACGCATATTATTAAAAAAAGACGATTTTTTTGTGTTGAAATGCGAATCGCGTTTTCCATGGGTGGACCCGAAAATTTTCCATCAGAGACCTTTCTTGTTGGCATACTCTGTGCATTACATTCGTCTATAAAAAGTTCGTGGTACGCAAAATAACACGCGGCCATCGAATGGCTCACAACATCTGGACACATTGATCTTATGATTTTTTGTCATGCTCGAGTGACTTAATTTTATTCTGGAATAAATCTTGAGTTATTTAGTTGTAGAGGGTGTCCCAGTGATGAATCGAAAATAATTCCTCTTTACTGATATATACACGGTGTTCAAATTTTAGGTCGTCTCGAGTTTCATTTCAGAGCTCCTTTAGTTTCTGAGGTATCGTTGAATGTTTGTACATGTACCGCTCTTAATTCATGTGATTGTGATACACAATTTGTTGTCAATATCTACAGGTGGTACATTTTCGGAGGTGAGGATCCCTCTCACCGCCCTGAATCTTTACGCTACTGAATTTTCCATCGTGGAAACGCGGAAAGCTGTCTAAATTGAACAGGGCTGCCATTTTCGGGTTAGTCAGGGCGTGCTACAAAAAAATTCAGAGTGGGAGGAAGAATCCGCGCATCTAAAAGTTATCACCCTGTAGATTTTGCCAACAAATTTCAGATAATGGACATGTGGATAGATAGATAGATAAAATTTGATATCTCAAAAACTGAACGAGTTGTTTGATAAAATTTAAAAAAAAATCAATTTCCATAGTCAACCTATATAGTCCATTTTAATCCTTTTTCTAATCATTTCCAATATCTACCGATTTATCTGTGTGCTTTGACGCAATTTTCCAGAACCCTGTTCCAACTTTTTAATCTAGGTAGACAGCAATATCCTGCAATGTGGAAATCCCTGCCTCATTTGTATCGGTACAAACGCCCGCTGACAAGACATTTAAATTAATTATTCCAAACATGTTCAAACTGGCTAGTTAAAATTCAATTGATACCTTAGACAAAGCCATTTATTTGCAAAGTCTTACGCGTATCGAGCGATAATTGAACCAATAGAAATCAAGTTTTAGCTTTACAGCGGCAGCGGTTGAACGATTCAGTTCGAGCAAGTGAGATTTTTTCAAATGTTTTCGTTCGTTTTAAAGTTTAATTGTTACAAAACTCAATTTCCACAAACAGTCTTTGCTCTACACATAAATCTATCTGAACAAAGCCGACTTCCGTCATGAAAACAAAATTCATAACCATAAATTTCCCAATCAATGATGGCAAAAATAATGAAGTTTTAGTTTGAAAGGAAAAGTGGTTGTGCAATACGCTCTTTAATGGCCCATTGTCCTGAAAATAATTTATAACGCACCATTGTGTTTTATGTTTAGTTCTTTTTAAAATTAAATTATAAATATATTTTGTTTCGGATTATTTGCATTATCCTTTGGTCGAAGTTGTAGCTGATGCTAATAGGAAGGGATGTGGATGCATGCAGTCTTAGCTCAATCATCCGTTAGAAACCTAAAAGATCTTTTTCTTCAGAAAACGATACCGCCAATAATAGCTACAACTACCGATACATTGGTACAATATCTTTTTCGGTCGTATGACGTAAGTAGTTTTCCCAAGTGTCCGGAAAGTGGCTTTAACGTACTAATTTGCAAGTTGTGAGTAGTGCTATATTGCTTAACCTTGCGACATGCGCATAATAGTGGTTCGTGATAGCGTCAATTTTTTTTTTTTTTTTGACTTTGACTTGCCTGCAGAAAAACATTTTACTGCGCGCAGGTCAATGTGAATGTTTAAATTGAACTTACAGAAGACATTAAAGATAACACACATATATATATATGTATGCGTTAGAGGGAAAAAATATTGTACCTAATACGTATGAGAGTGCGTTACCGCAAGTGTAATCAGCGTGTAGAAAAATATGATTTTCCGCATTTGTTTTTTTAAATGTTTTTATACGTTTTTTATACTTGTTTAAAATCTACACAAATGAAAAGAATTGTTTTTTTTTTTTTGTGGTTTGCGTAGATGAACCTGCTATTGAATCCACTGAAGTTCGCTGTTGGCTACGTTCCATTGCCATTGTCTTCCAACTTTGTTTGATGAACTGCACTTTTAATACACTGAACTATTTTGTACACATAATTTTGACCTCTGTTTGAAATTTACCGTCGGGCTAAAGCTTTCCGCTTCTACACTGGCTCTGCAAATTAATTTGTTGTTCTCATACTTCAATTTCGAATGGCCCCGCATCCATTCAACCACAGTTGGTTCAACTTCGGGTATTGCATCAAATATTAAGTAACTAATTGTTGATAGAAATACACAGTAAACGCGAAATACTTGGACAAAAATCTCAGAAAGGTTTAATATTATGGACTAATTATGGGTTAATTCCAAATTATGACTGACACGATTTCTGCTGGGGTTCCCCTTGACGTTTGTCTAATTCAGGGGGGGAGATGATTCCCCCAATTGTATAAAGCGGTTTTTGGCGGTCAATGTGTAGGTATGTCGCTTATCAATGTAAAAATAGCAGACAATGCCTGGACATTGCACAACTGCCATAAACCTGCCCTGTAAAGAACAGCTTTGTTCAAAAATGTGAAAAATTAAGACCATCCAAGATAGCGAAAACAAACTTGGATAATGTAAGCTCTAGCATCTAGAATTCCTTCTGAAATGTAATGGCATAGTTGGATTCCTTATAAAAAATTCCTTTGTAATGTCTGAGTTATGAACTTCCACCGCAGCCGCCGGCTTTCGACGTAGAAAATAAAAAGAAAAATCAATATTTACGTTTTTTTCAAGCGAACCCGCGGAAAGATGCGAACCGTCTTAGAGACCTTGGAGGTGCGCAGCTTTGGCCTCATTTAACCACCTTACTTACCTCGTGATTTCCCATGCCCAAGTCCACATTTAATTATTTTCCGATGGTGATAAAATAATTCTGAAAAATCTGTATAAGTCCATATGCTTAAATTCGATTAGAAAAAAATCGGCACATGGTTAAAAAGCCAACTGATTATTGCGTTGGGGCGAATTGCTTTATACGTTTGATGCGGTAAGGCTAAGGATAAAACTGCTCTCTTTTTATTCATTTTTCATCACAAGCAAACAATATAAAAAACTTTTTCCTTTTCATTCCCGGTATTTTTATATCTTACCCATTGCTAATATTGTTACGAATAAGTAGAAAATCTCCGCCCAGCTTATTGTTTTGAAAATTTGGTCAGTTGTTACATTCAGCTTATGGGGCTTGTAGGTTAAAGCAGGTGGTACTATTTATATATGTAGCTTCATGAAAATGCCATAAAGGCCACCAGTCAGCATAAATAAGTGGTATAAAATAAAACGTAATAATCTCTAGTTTTTAATCCGTATAAGGCAAGAGTAGGGTCATTGTCCTATTTCCCTCAGAGCACAATATCAAATAATTACTTACATAGTAATTAATCAAACTATTTAAACTCTTAAAGCACTTCTCATTGTCTTTCTCCTCTCCCATGGCCACGCAATCATCCTCTCTAATTCTGATATTGAGATGGAAAATTCTGAAGTCTTGCACGATGGACATCGTCCCTAGCGGGGATCTTTTTGATGGTCTTATAATGAATGTTCCGTTCTGTTTATTCATTAGAAGTTTTTCGGCTCCTTCTCTGCCGACGTTCTTATAGAATGCTTCTGATGATTCCCTGATTAGCACTGAAAAGATTTTAGAATTCAGTAAGGTCCTGTCGGACGTTAGCTTTGAGGTGAGTTTCAAGAGTAATTTGCTGGCCAGTCTTCGCATGTTTAGCTTACCGCATTTTCCTGATTCTTGAGAATGGCTACTGCAACAGCAAAAAATGCACATTTTATAAGCCAAGTCCAACGTTTCGGAATAAAGTCTTCTAGTGAGATTCGCTAAGACACAACAAATCACCTTAAAACACATACACATCTGCTTGCAAGTGTTGTCCATATTGCCTCATTTTCCGTTTACTCTCTGCTATTGTCGGAAGAATACTATAAGTGCAAGTAGATTCAACTTTTAGTGTTAGGAAATAGAAACATGATGTGCCATATGGATCATGAAGTCGAGAGGAGATTTTTTTGGGTGCATATACCAACAATTTGCACCAACGGTAGCCGCCTTGTAGATCTGCTGATATGCACAATTTGACCAGGGACTTTCCTAGGGAAACTTTTTCCTTAAATTATCTAAATATGTATGTACGTGTAAAGGGAAGATTTTAAAACTGCCGAGATCCAAATATCTCAAAATGGGATCCTTTTTTTCTGAATTAAAAAATGCAGTGCTCTGCATGGAAACATATAAAGCTGTGAAATCGCTAATTGTCAAATTGTTTTCAAAACTCAATATCGAAAAAAAGTGGTTGAAAGAGCCCCGTGAGAAAATATAAGATTATTTGTATACATTTTATTTTAAACAACGATCGTCCTTTTTTTTAACGAAAACTATGATTTTATATCCATTTTTAGATATTTTTCAACACATAAAACATACAAAAAAAGCAAATAGAGAAAAAAATTACCTATGAAGCGGCGGCGAATTATTCTTGAAATTCAATCCTGTGGATCAGGTCGTAACACCGTGAAGAACGCCATACACGATACGGTTTACCGGAAGGCAGTTCTGCTGGTTTGCATGCCGGAAGGCTAACCTGCACCCTTGGTTGAGGCATACATTAAACTTTTTATCGCGATTTGTGCGGTTTTTGTGTAGTAGTGAAAGGACAACTTTGTGTATATAATCTCGGAAAAGGGTTCTGCCATTATAATAGGCCCGGCGGTTGTATACAGTTATTACAGATAGATAGAGAGTAAAATTGAGTATAAACAGCCTCAAAATAGAACTGGCAAATGAAGAAATTATAAAAGCAAATGTTGTTATATAATTCAAAAGTAAAAGCACCTGCAGGGATAGCTACACTGCAATTAAGTAATTAAAGATTTAAGTGCATGCCCGCTAATCTTTTAAAGTGAATTATCAACCATTTTATGTATAGGGAATCTTTGATAAATACCACATCATATTTATGTGAAGGATTACTGATATTACTTTCCCGGATGTGCAATTTTGGAGACGAACAGTACCAGTTACTGGTGACTCAACTGAAGGTTTCATCACAGACTTATCGCTCAATGGTGCAGCATTCATAATCTGGCAACAGGATGGGGTTCGCCCGCATGGTACTCACCAAGTTAACATGTGTAATTTAAAATATCCAGGGAGGGGCATTTGCGGAACAACACCTTGGCCAGAATACAGCCCAGATTTAAGCCCATGATGCCTGATACAGATTTTAGAAAATCTCGTTAAATCTAGTAGTGGAAAAAATCGTGTATACACCGCGGTTGTGGGATAGTTATATGCGGATTAGTTCCCGGAGCGCTGTGCGCTTCGGGATTTAAACTTGACGTTGGGGGCATAATAATGTACTGCACGCTCTTGGTGTATAATTTCCCCGGGTTATATAAAAAACGGTTTCAAAATTCTGCGATATTACTGATCTAAAGCTAAGAATAACAAATACCATTCTGGATTTAAGAGGAGTTGGAAAAATTCCATGCACGAAAAGTGCGGAGAAAAACCCGATAGTCGTGGAGAAAAACGTGCTCAAACCACGCACAACTTAATTAACGTTTATTGTAATTAGGTGTAGAATTTAAAATTTTCCAATGTCCATCAAAGGAAGCATTGGAATTGGAATTTCAGGTGGCGCACTGCATACATTTTAGTAATGCGAAAGCCGTTTTGAGTGCGACGTCTAAACCGTTGGTGGTAATTATCATGCACCAGTTATATGATACGTCGACTTCTTTGTCAACTCCAGCGAGATCGTGTTATGAAATTTCATTCCGTTTTTTCTTCCCACAGTGGAGAGGACATTTGCATCCAAATAAAAATGCATAATATGGCTCTAATTCCTTTTGTTCCTATCTCGACGTTTAGTTTATACGCGTACAATGAAGAGAGCGTAAATTTCAGAGCCAAGTTTGCGTTGTAATTAAGATATAGCGGTCAGGTATGACATTAAAATATCTCTTTTGTAGTCAAGAACAAGTTTGAGGTGAAAAGTGGTAAGTTATTTATTATTTTGTTCGCGTAATCGTGCATTTGTAAAGTTTGGCGAAGGCCCTCCAGATACGATGTTAAATCGATAAATTGACATATTAATTCGGGACAACTATAGCTGTAATGGTTCTAATGCAGCTTAAAAGCTACATCTATAAATTAGACTTTAAGCTTCTTAGCGAGTAGTGGCAACCCAAGCAGTGTTCAAAACAAATTTATGTCTGTTTCTAACTAGAGTTTCGTAGCAGCGACCAAAGGGATTAGTTGAGGGTTAAAATATCAAAAACAGGGATTTTGAAGTCTTTGCTTTGAAGTGTTGTTGCTTTATAGAAACTTTGCAGGGATTATCGATTGCATTGGTTAATTATTGCCTCAAGATACCTACTTTTATCATGAATTGTAGCTGCCCAGTACGTTTACCATTAGGAATGGTATGTCATGAGTAATTTTGTTATTATTCGTAAAAATTAAAAAAAAAAGCTTTATATAGTATAACGGAATATTCGAAGTCTTACACCTATCATGAACTGTAATTTTTCAATTCTGATCTGTAGTTACTTCTTACATAATATTGTGCAGACGCGAGCGCAGAAGCAGCGAAGACGATTTTCAAATTGTCATCCCGCTTCTGTTTCCTCCCGATGACCGCGATTTTGTCGCCTTAATTTCCTCGCTATTAATCAGCTCATACCGTAGAATTTTGCCTTGAACCAGCCACCATTCACCGCCAACTTGGAACACATTGTATACATCCCCTTCTAAATTAAAAATACATGAGCGACGCGGCCTCAAATATATGACTCTTTTCCTTCCCCAATTTCCTAGATACGCTGAACCCATAGAAATTATATAACCCTCAAGGATATCATAAATCGTTCCACCGTCGCCAGTGAGACTGTACATCAAGTGCGGTTTTCTAGAGCAACCTCCGGTAATCATTAATATTAAAGAACTGCGAGCGGGATTGTAAACATTTCGGTTTACTCCTCCAGACACCTATTTGATTTTAGGTGGATAATAATTAACTTTTACGTTCAGAGGTGCTTAAAATTTCATTTATTTAGACTTCAATTTGTTTGGACGAAATGAGTATATGAGTCCAAGGGAGATATGCTGGAAACATTAACTTAAAAAATGAGCGGGTCCTTTAAGATTGAGGAAGATGTTTATCTTAATACGCCATAAAATATCTCTTATCTGCTCCCAATACGAGACATTTTTGTTGTGGCTTTTACGAATAAAATGGTCTGGTTGTGTAATATTCCAAGAGAACGTAAGGAGTATACGGAGTTAAACACATTTCGAAACATTTTTCCATGAATCTCGTTAAATAAAACCGTTCCGTATTTAATGTAATTTAATAATCAAATTTAATTCGATGCCCTTTTTTGTTCCATTTTAGTGCGACTTAAAACTCAAAATTTAGTGAATATTTAACTGAACCATTAATTTAGGAACTTATTTTTGCGCGCTCGTTCTACGCATAAAAACGTTATTTGTCAAAAAAATTGAAAATTTTCAAGAAGTGTAAAAAAATTAGATTAGACGTCCGCCCAGAGTAATAAATTTTAGCAATTTGACATTTCAAGAAAAGTGAAAGGCACTTTTTTATCTGCCGGGCACTTCTCATCTCACCTGAAAGGTTCAATAATTTTTGCCGTGATCTAAACCACAAAACTCGAAAATTGCCTATTTCCGATTGCCAGCAGGCACAAATTTGATTGCAGCATCATAAAATTAATGTTGCAGTTAAAATTTATACCGGTTAGGTCTGTTTTATTCACTCCCTTATAGGCACTACGGACAATAAAATTTGCCGCTCGTAAACACGTACATTTATCCAGGGTCTCGTGAAATATTTATGGCCTGATAAGATGCCGGTCTTACAGTTAATACCTTCAGGCTAGACAATTAAGTTATTTATTTTTTTACTTCTTATTAAAACAGGGAGCAGCCAGAGCGTTATATACGATTGAAGCCAAGAAGTTTCCCATATAGGTAAAGTAGTCCAATTCAGGAAATAGCGTGGAGCCTCCGAACCAGATGGCTTCGACACATGTTCGTAATGTTCTCATAGGAAGACCTTAATATCCAAAAAGCTAGATTTCACTTATTCTAATGTTGATTCGCTATCGGAACATGTGCTTTTGATGGACCGTTAGCCCCACTTCAAGCTTATCTGAAATTAGAGTTCTTGTTGTCATTAATATTAATTAAGGAAATTTTGATTTCCTGTCCGAAGTTCAATTAAGCAGCAGTCAGACGAAACCCGTGAAAGTTATATTGGAATCGATTAGGATCAAATTGGGTTTGTTTTCGGGGTGTAATTTTAACTAAACCTGAAAATTCTGCTCGTAAATTGCATACAAAGCTAGAAGTCATTATAAGAGTGCGATGAAATCTGCAGGGTGAAATATGACTGCCTCATTTTGGGTAATTATCCCTTTGTTTTAAGCACTTCTTAAGAGTGGCACCATTTCCGTGAATTAATGAGTATTTTCCAATTAAAGTGGGATTTTAATTGGACTCCTGGTTGACAACGATTAATTCACTAATTTAAGGCTTTTTTGTCACGAGAAAAATCTTCAAAAGACATCCGACTATCCGACAAACAACGTGCAATACCACAGACTAAAGGGCTATGAAAACACCATTTTGGAGAAGGTCACAAACGCGTGTGCAAGCCGCTTACGAATGCAGGATGATGTATCGTGAGTTTCCGAATATTTCCGATCGGCGCCGATTAGGTGCGAAGAGCAGGGCAGGAAAAACTGCTAAGGGCCACCATTTTTCCATTTGCAACGAGTCAATCAACAATTTTCCTGTCAAATTTTTTTGCTTTTTTTAGTGATAGATTCACATGAGTACAAAACCGAAAATATTCAAGATTCAGATTATTGATCAGTCTGACGAGTTGAGAACATAAAGACATAGCCCTCTGTCTGTCACGAAGAAAATCTTCAAAAGGTATCTGGCCTGGTGTTCTGGTGACCGGATAGTATGTGTTAGCGCTTACCCACTAAAAACTTCTGGATGAGAGAACCTTCTCCAATTCAGGAACTGTCTTTGAGAGATATATTAGGGATATATATTATCTACTCCACTCATCTTCTTCTGATCAATTCAACGTTCTCCTCATTTGTTGTGTTTTTAAAAGATCTATTGTGTTTTTGGGCCATTTCGGTCCTGTTGTATTTCTTTTCGCCCTTCGTATACTCGAGAGGGCCTTTGCGATGGCTTCGCCATGCTCAATTTGTGGCCTTTCAAGCTATGGGACAACGCCGCTCTTCCTCCTTTCAATCACTTGGTCGATGTCCTTCTGTTCCCGTATTGTGTTGTTATCAATCCTGATATATACATCTAACAAAAACCTTTGCTTTCCTTCGGCGATGGAAATTGTTCCTGCATATTTGCATTTTCTCCTGAGATGCTTCTCTTTGCATCCATTTGTGTATAGCTGCCCTTAAGTGTTCGGTTCCTTCGCGATTTCGTTTTGATCTTCTATGAAATTTTCTGTCGTGTTTGCCCCAAGGGCTGGTTTTTGATGATTCAATTTCTTTGGCAGTCTTGCGTCCAGGCGCTTTCCGGGGTTTCCTATTGAACATCCGTTTTTCTATCTTCCGCGTCTCTTCCGCTCCTTTCCCTCCTTCTACGTTGGTTTCCCAGACTGAGGTCACCATGTGGAGCTGCGGATTGGTCTTTGGCCTCCACAAATTTCGGGCTAGTTCAGGCTGAAGAGTTGTTAATGTTAATATTCCCTTAAGGGTAACACACTTGCTGAGAGACAATCATCCACCTGAAAATTTAAACGTAGAATTATGGATTATTGAGTCACTCCAAGCTGAAATTGGACAACATTTCCACATACACACGTTACTTCCAAACGGCTGTTTAATATGAAAATGTGTCGTTCCACTGTTTTCTCTTCACCACATTATGCCGATTACGAGTAAATACGCCCCGCACGAATAGAAATTTAAAAGCAATTTACCAAATAAAACTTTTCGGAGTAGATAAAGGTTGTTTTCTATTTTCGAGAATGTGTAAACAAACTTTGGAGCAGCAAAACAATACCCTTCAAAGTTTCGCTAAGTAGTTTTGTAGATCGGTGCAAGAGATAGTTTAAAATGTGGGGAGATATTGAGAAAACAACTTCGACACCAGGATCAAATTAAATTGAAACTAATGTTGGAAACAAATATTGTTCTAAGCAAGAAGAGCTGTATCCGTTTGGAAATATACTCAACTTGAAAATAGACTCTTATATGAACGTAATTTCAAAACCGTTAAATTCGACTATCTATGAAATGGGCGCATTCACGGGAATGTGCAATGCTGGAGCGCTGCAACAATTGAAGCTTCAATTCGCTCACTGCTTTTCGTCTGGCAATCTGATTTGACAAGCAACTCTTAATTTGATCTTGTGAAAATTGAAGATTCGAAAGCTTAATACTGCTGCAAGTCAGCGCTACAACGAAGGCAACCGCTGGCCCAAGGCGTTGCAGCAATCGAGTGCTTTCCTGATGGCACATATTATTAGATGTTCGTTGGAGTTAGCACCCCTTATAGTTTATGAAGTTAAGTGCTTCCGCGCATTGCGACAAATATCACAGCGCGAATTAAAACAACCATTTAATCGCGATTTAATCCTCCTGGTCACTATACACCTCAACCACTACCTGCAATGGGCCTACTCCCACTCTTAAGACTCGCCCGTGCAGGAGCGGTATTCAGTGTCGCCGTTGAGTTATCTTCTTTGCAGTTAAAACAACTTGTAGAGGCCAATAAAGTCTCAACTTTTTGAGAGCCCAGAATTCTTTTACTGCTCTTAATATATTTCCTGTGTTTTCGCTCATTTTCGGATTGTTTCGTTAATTCTAATTACTTGACCTGTACCATATCTTAGACATGCCTCTCACCGTTTTTGTGGCATGTACCCGAATTTGTCAACAAATGAGCATCATAAATTTGATTCATCACGGCGTTGTCCAATGTAGCAAGATACAGGTACTGTAAGAAAGCACAGTGTCTCGGCTAGTAATTTTAAGGTTGCCAAAACGTGAGACTGGCAGCACTGCGCATACTGTGACAAAATAGTTTACGTTTTTCTACGCCATTTTTTGCAATCTGTTAATCTTGACCAACCTGACAGGGCAAAAACAGCTACACGAGTACGGCAATAGTATAGCTCATAATCAAACTGCTAGCAGAGCGGTAAAGTAGCGATAAGCGTTCGGAACTAGCAAAAAGTATTTATACTGTTTTGTCTATTATGCGCATATGAAGTAATAGTCGTAAACTAGAAACTAGATGTGCTACATAAGTTCTCGAATTGGTAAGTGGGAACGAAAATTAATTCAAATTAAAGCTCGACCCTTAAGTTTACGTAAACACACGTTGTCTGCCATCTGTATGTGCAAATTCATCCATAATTCAGAACTCAAACGCTACAGATGTGTATACCAAAAATAAAATTATGCCGTCCCCAGCCGTGACCTGACTTAGATTTTATGTAAAAAACTATTCCGACGACCTTTTCCCGGTCGGAATTGGATTTGTCGGCCCGTTAGAATCCGATTTGAAATTCTAGAGGTGGTCAGTATGTTTTCCCCAGTGAGGAATTCATCAATGAAATTAAGTGATCCTTCGTGAGATTATTATCGTTTAGAAGACCTTTGAGGATACTAAAGTAAATTACTCAAAATTCTATTGTAACGGTAAATAAAAGCCATCGAACGACTTGACCATCAGTTCTTCTGCATTAGTAGATGAATTTTGGGGCAGCATCAACGTCACTGTAGGTTTATCCAAATTTATCTAATTCGAAGACTGACTAAAGTTGCAAAATATTATATTACTGCACACTTACAGATTTTTCGATAATTTGTAGCGCGTCATCAAGACGGACATTCATTTACTTCGGGCTTTATTTTCGATTTCAGCATCAGCAGTGCACTGAAAGGTTAATTTCAATCGAGAAATGATTTTTAATTAATCGCTGGAATAAGATAATCATGACGTTATGTTGTTTGCACACCTTGTATATATAAAGAGTGTTCGTGCAGTTATTGGGGCCCTAAGGGATACCCATTTACACCACTGCTTCCTGTGAATAAACAATTCACATGCTTAGAAACTGATCGCTTGATTTATGGTTATTTCATTTTCTCGCATCGACAGTTCGTAGATGCTTTGAGCGTTGACTGCGAATTTCTCCCTAACCATCTCCTTGTCGTCAATAAATTTTTGATATCTTCTTATCCTTCGTTCTTGGTTTCATTTGCATTGAAGAGTAACAGTAGCTGGTTTTGATAATCGAGTGAAGTTAGAAATCTAACAAATGTCAAATTTTATTTGGCATGTGTTGTGTTAGTGTTTGAGACAGTGAGGTTAGAAATTCAGCACATGCCTATTGAAATTTGACGTTTGTTGGATTTCTAACCTTATTTGAATGTCAAAATCAGTTCGCATTGTCTCTTATTTAGACAGGAGCAAAGCAATAGAAAATGTTCATATAGTAGCAATAAAAGAAGTCAGAGTTCTACATCCCGAAGATCAACTAAATTATAAGTTTATGCGAAATATTATTACCATTTCAAATCAGATATAACGACAACATGCAATATTTGCAAGCTGCATCAGTATTTCTCCTCGAGTTTCAATTATACCAACAGAACAGCTTTGCTCCTGCTTTATGGAATTCTGGCAAATACAACGTAGCTTTGAGCTTTTGTTTTCCATGTTACTGCTACCTTGTTATGTGTAAGTCGACGTGCGCTTCGACAATTCCCTTGTTTTCGTTCGGGGATAATGAGAGTAGACCGATTCATCGCTGTAACGTATTGTTATAAAAAAAAGACTAGTGCAAGCTACGTGTATGTATCCAAAAATTTGACTTCACGGCTAGAACTGAGAGATCATTTTGCACATTTTCAAACCAGTCTACAGCATTTCGCAAAAGGTGAGGAAGTAAACGAATTAGGGTTCTTTGGCCCTGATCGACAACACTAAATTATATTTACTTACGCCCTTTTCCGGAACTGACCGGATAAAAAAACACGGATCTTTTAAATTCTCGAGGACTGCCTTTACCGGCCAGTCGACAAATCAAGTTTTGACCTATAAAGGGCTGAGGGGGCAGTTTTTCTATAAGTACGGTGTCAGGATTCGGCTGGAGAAGGCATAATTTCTCTAGGCCTTCGCATTTGTTGTAGACAACTTCTGAATTATGGAACAGCTGCGTTCGAAGACTACTCAGAAGTAGTGTTATACCGATTATCGTTCCAGGAAGTGCCGGTTTTTCATAAACTCGCCGAAAAAAATTTCTGGCATCCTTTAATTCTCTGAACAATATAAAGCATGTCCACAATAAGAATGTCTCTCACGGGAATGTCGTAAACGGTAATGGGTTCAAACTTGGCTAAATATCGTCCACACCGAGAAGTAGGTACGCAGCTCTACAAATTTTTCAAGCAGAATTTTCGAATTTCTGTTTTATTTTTTCCTGAGTTTTGGCAGGAAAGAGATGAAAACTAAAATCCCTTTTCCATAGCAGCTTTCACCCTGATAGTCTCGACTCCATTCTATGACATTTCGTTTGTCAAAAGTGACAATTTTTCCTCCAAGTAGGATCTTCAGAATTTTTTGTCGATTTTGAGACAAGTTTTCAGACCGTATTTAGAAAAAAGTTGATGAGCATTTTTCATGATCATCTTCAAAAACCAAAAATAACTTTATAGATCCGTTTGCTCTGCTGCTTTGGACGCGCACCTTTCCTCCCATTTATCCAAATCTCACTTCATCGTTCACGAGATAGACATCCCTACCTTGAATACCCTGTATAAAGCGTTTGTGCAAATTTCATCAAATAACAAATTCTAATCGCTTTCGCATGAAAAAACTCGAGTCCCTTTATCCCGGTCTATGCTACGCATACGATATTAGTAAAAGTTGGCTCTATAGAGGAAGTTTTAGCACAATGAGAACAGAAGGTTTATTACTCTAAAATAGATCCAGTCAGCTTTTGCAAGACATGAGCAACTGGGGAGCTAAATTGAGGGAAGAGAGGAAACTAATGAAAGTCAAATATGAAATGCATTTTAATCCATCAGCAAGTGGCAAATGAAATATGTATACAGATAAGTTGAAACCATTAGTAACAAAGCAATATTAATGAACTATCCGCGAAGCGGGTACCTCTCCGCATGTCAAGTGATGGCACTTGCAAGTGTTCCCCTCGTTAGTTCAGTCGACCCAAAAGAATTTTTAATGCAGGTTATTTCTCTTTATTCAGGTGAGTTGGCTTTCAAGGGAACTTTCAAAGGGGCATTGTTTTAAACTCTTACATTACAGCTAAGCCGAGTTGTTCGAGAGCAACGCTCCGAGGGTTTATGAAGACTAAATTCAGCTGCAACTTTTCCTGCAAATGCCGCTCTCGTAATGGCCGGTTAACTTTAATTTTCGCGACACGGCAAGTTTTAAACTAGGATGTAAAGAATGTTTAGGAAATTTCTGCAGGTTTATTCAAGTTTGGGGTGAAATTCTCCGAAGTTTTGGTTTTTCGGCAGGATTTTTGGCCTTAGAGGTGCAAATTAGTTGGAGCTTCTTACGCTTAAGGAATTTGAAGAATCTCATTTAATTCTTTCTCAACAATAGACGGGCAGTGGGAAAAACTTTTATTTTATTTACACGACTATTACGCGGAATCTTCGGCAGGGATGCACTCCAGGAAATTCGCTGGAGCTGCTCCACGTGGTGGTAAAAGCAGATTCGCAGATCGAGGTGAAGTTCAAGTGCATTATAAATTTCACTGTGCCTAAACTATTGTACCGGGCCACAACTTGGATGTAAATAGTTAATGTTACACACGATAATGGTTCACCTAGAATTCTTAGCCGAATGATTCACGAGTCTTGAGTTGCAGGAATCGCACTGCCGGCAACTTTCGTTATCGGATTTCACGTTTTTATTACGAACAGAACTAAAGAGTGAATCATTTACACTGAACCAGATAGCTCCACCTTCCCCTACTGAGTTATGAAATTAAGATAGTATAATAAGATATTCTCGACTTCGATGAGCAAGTTTGAAGAGTTTTCAAAAAACTAATAAAACTGTTAGATAGCTTGATCATTTAGTTATAATTTCGCTATAGACCATTTTGCTGTAGTTTGTAATGCTGCAGAGCTATGGCCGGAAAACTAAAAAAACGTATTTTACTCTCTTCTCCCCTACTACCGTGGTAAAGATAGTAAACATTTTTTAATACTGCAAATGAAATAAAAGATAAAGAAAAACTTACAGTGATTTTGAATTATTGAAATATGTTTATTTAGAATGTTTGTTAGAAAATGAGGTTTAATCAAAATCTGTTTTTATTCCTACTTGCTCATCATGTTATTTTTTACATTTGAATATGGGATCATCTCGTTTTACTACCCCGATGGCTTAAATTTCTATTATCGGTCGGTAGCGTTTTTCGGTTATATGCACCATTACACCTAAAACCAAAAAAAAATTAACTGCTATCTTTGCCCCACAATCACATTTTACTCATTTTCATTGATTTTGACTAATAAACAGATGTTTTAGTGGAAACAAACATTATAATCGCGTTCCGCTCCTTATTTTACCTTTTAATTAACTTACCTTATTAAATTTGTAACACAGATGATCGTGCGCGAAAAAAACGATTAATGCTATCAAAATTTTATAAACGCAGTTTTCTTAATATAAATTAGCTCGTAACTTTTACAAATGGCGGCACAGAAATTTAAAATTTTATCTGTCAGTGTCGATAATGAAGGGAACTACGGTGTTAATGGTGCCATCTTTCTTCTAGCCGTTTAGCTGTCAGACTAAATTACTATTTTAGCTCCACTCTCTCCTGTTAATTAGACCTTGTTTCGTTAACATAATAATTTATAATAATTATTAAAAGTTCAAGTTAATCGCAAAAATATTTTATAAAGCACAATAGTAAACAGTAGTAAATAATAACTACTCGGAATTAATTTATAACATTAGAGAATAAACTGGCCCACATATTCCTTGTGCAAGTTTCTTGTGTGATGCATAAATTCGGCTTATTTTAATTAGAGACAACCGATCGTTTATAAAAAGCAACACAAAAGTCCATGGTCCTTTCATTGCCACCAGTTGTTTTGCGATTTATATCTAAAGAAACTGCTTCACGTGGGTCCAACGGAGGAGTTCGATAAGGCTCAAAGTTCGAGCAGGCATGTGCTCAATTTCTAAGTGTTTGACCGATGATTAAGCTTATAAATATGGTCAATACCTAAAGCCGGTATTACATCGACAATTTATTCATGAATTTCTTATAAAAATTTTGCGTATGGCAAACAATGACTTATAAATTTATTAAATATCTATTAAAATGTTTAATTTAATCGAAATAATGTATTTTCAGCCAGTCAATTATGAAAAATTAATAACATCAATATTGCCAATCATAATTTGACAGCAATAATTAAAATTGCACCCAGATAATATTGACCAAAATGGCTAAAATATTTTATAATGTTTGTTATTTTAACGATATTAGCCATATGAATTTGCTTAATAAATAGCCAGTGTATCGTTATTAAAAAACGTCACAAATAATTTGCCTGGTAAAATAATGGCGGATAATTATTATAGGGCCATTCGTCAACAGACTGCAGACATAATAATAATATAAAATTAATTGTTTAATACTGCTGATAAAATGCAGACTTATTAATTACTTGAAATTATTGCAGTTTTAATACACCTTTATGCTACGCCTATGGACATCACCATTTTTTAGTAATATACCCGGCTAGAGTTTAGTACCAAATATCCTCAAAAAGGGGCTGTTCTGCGTAATAAAAATTCCACACATTTCCTTTTATTGTAAGAAAGAATTGGAATTTCAGTACCGGTACCGCAAAAAGTTCTGTCGTTTTTTTACATCTCATGTTTACACACTTACAATTTCTAAACCATTATGATAAACAAATTGGGTACATTTAGGATCAACAGATGTTTCCTTTGTTGGCAACTAAGGCCATTCAAAGTTAAACCAGTTAATATTCTGAGTCCGAAGGAAAATTATCACGATCATCACCCTAGAGACGCAAATTCGTTCAGTTTTGCTTTACGAGGATAAAACAGGAATAAAAGCCACAAAAACAGCACGTAAACTGCGCCAGATGTTTGGGGAGGATGCTCTCTCAGATCAAAAGGTGTAATTTTGGTTCTTAAAATTTTGTAACGGGGATGAATGTTTCATGGACGAACCTCAAAGTGGAACACCCAAAGTTGTCGATGATGACGCTCTAACCAAAATCATTGAAGTTGATCTGCGCCAAATTTGTGCAGAAGTCACATAACTGGATGTTTCAAAAGCGGCCATCAGACCCCACCTTCATGAAATTGCTAAGGCAAAAAAGCTGAATAAGTGGATTCTTTGTTTAGACTAAAAAGTGAACAATTTTTTTATTGGATCATCACATGTGACACAAAATGGGTTTCGTGTTACAATACAAAACGGTCCTGTCTATGGCTCTAAAGATGAACCTCCAAAAATGTTTTCTAAGAAGTATTTACACTCAAAGAAAGTTTTGCTAACTGTTCTTTGGAATTTGAAAGATACATTTTGAGCTCCTTAATCAAGGCGAATCAGTTACAGCAAGTATGTACACATCTACACTTGAAAGAACTCACAAAGAATTACGTGAATTTCAGCCTTCTCTCGTTAATCGAAAACGCCTGTTGCTTTTTCAAGATGACGCCCGTCCTCATACGCCAACAATCACACGGGCAAAATTGTTAGCGATTGCTGGGAAACTATGCCTCATCCGTAGTAATTTCCTGATTTGTCTCCTTCGGACTATCACCTATTCAAAGCGCTGGGTAACAGTATGACTGGAAAAATGTTTTTGGACCGCAACACCTTGTAAACAGCCTTGAGACATTTTTTCTCATCCAAACCAGCAGATTTAAAAAAAAAAGAATTCGGAAACTTGAGTCACGTTGAGAAAAGGTTTTGGAGAGCGAAAGTGATTATTTTGATGAGTGGATAATATTTAAAATGTTCATTTGCTTTATTGTTTCGTTACAACACAAAAATTACGGGACTTTTTGCGGTACCTGGTACATCCACTGTTCCAAGACCCATTGCACAGTAGCAACGTTAAAAGTGCTTATCCCAACTAGAGTTTTACCTGGATGGATGAAAGGCCATTGTGAAAATACACACTTAATTAAACTCGTCGGAATTGAAACTAAAAACGCCACCTCTTATGTTTGGCAATTGGAAACAAAGGACTTTTCAACAAAGTTTGCACTAAACATGCCAAAGAACAATCGACGTAGCAAACAATAGGAAACTAGTTTAAAGTACTCAGATAAAAATTTAACAGGAAAAGTTTCGTTTCTGTTGTCGCCACCTGAAATAGAATCAAGATGGCAAAGAAAAATTCCAATGAGAGAGAAGTTTGCTTTTCTTCAATCTTGGAGTCTAAATGTTTGGAAGCGCCTTTTTAATTGCTGTGCATAATGATCACTGTGCAATAAGGTGTTGAAAACAAATTAAAATGGAACTAATTTTCCATTTCAAAGTCGTTTGTACAGGCAGAGTTCACTTCAGACTCATGGCTTTAACACCTTGACAAAGCATCAAGAGAATGGTTAACAGAATCGGCTACTTCATCGTAGCAGGACGCCGAGGAGCCTCCGATTAACAAAAAGGATTAAAAAAACTAACAGGAGTTATGAGCCATTTCCATCGTCACAGGGCCATCTGTATTTCATCTCATTTTTATTTCATCTTATCCAGGTATCATCAGTTCTAGGTCGGAACACAGGAAGTGTGTAAGCGAGATAAGGACCGAATAAGGTTTAATATGCCTCCGACAGAGACCAACAATGAAGTGGGGGAGTCAATCCGGCCGGCTTCTCCACCTCGTTGTTTAGATTAGTATCGATTTCACTGCGAATATCAGAGCAAAAAATAGCAATGTAAATAAATGGAAAAAAGCATGGAAACACAGAAATTCTGTACGCTAAAATCGAAATTCCTTACATGTTTTACCTGCAATGGTAAATTTATTTGTTTTCCAACATTGTTTTAAGCGATAAAGGAATCGTCCCTTTCTGTTTATCAGTTGACCTCGAGTCTGCAGCCTGTGCCGTTGGCTGAGTCTCGGACCCATCAAAAAGTCATAAACAAATATCAGCGGATTCAAGTCATCATATTCATCAATGACGTGCCTAAGTTATGCTATAACTGGGAAATGTACATTAATTTATAAATAAGTAAAAATTCGAAACTAATTTAATCAATTACTTATATCAGTAAAAATTCTGAAATGGTGGAAGATCTGGCAACTGGAGCTGGACTCATTCCGCCCACTTCAAGTGCTAGCCCTCAGCGCACTTTGTTGGTCTTTGTCAAAGGCATTATGCGTTCCTTCTCCCACTTGCAGAGTTTCTATGCTCCGACTTGAATTGGTGATATCTGCATATTATCTTAGCTAGGGACACCTGGGACCATAGCTCATTAGGGCCCACCAATAAGGGACAAGCATAAAACCGTCTTTAAGTAATGAAAATAATAATTTTTTTCCATAAATTCTCTGTGCACAGTGTTAATGATTGGTGTGCATGATCCTTCTAATAAGGCCAAAGTAGGGTGTTTCTGCAAAGTGGCTGCCAGAACAATTATAGCCGGAATAATCACGTTCAACCGCACTGAGGTCGCAGTTTCCAGGGCATTGTTTCTGGCTATTTAAAGAATTTACTAAGTTTCGTTCCTGTCGAAACTTCGTCGTATTTTGAGGTTTTAAAGTCCTCAAATTTTTGAGCTTAATAGAGTTAAAGTCTTTATTAAATTGGATTTTCCACTTTCCTCGCTCGTGTTTGATATTGTCTCCTCTAGAGAATCGGCCATCGATGATTGACGGCTTCTGCCCTCAGAGGCCATTGCCCAGGAACATTCCATCGCGTTATTTCTATCCCTATCGAAGGCTTCCCAGTGCAATTGGTTTTGGATTAATAGCGACAAGTTCAGCGATACAAAAAGATGTCTCCTGTTGAGTGACTAACAATATGGGGAGATGGGGGTGCCAGTGGCAACTCCATCTTCTCAAGAGAGCTGCTGTGTCCAAGGGGTTTAGGCATATTTCGGACGACCCCTTTGATTTGCAATCATCAAAACTGACAAGCTACAACTTCGAATTCGCAGTGAACGACAACAACACTTGATGAATTGAACATTTGATGTTTATGACCATGTTACATTTGACTCTAACAAGACCTCGCATTTATTGGCCGGGGGACTTCGTCTTAAATGCATTCAAACATATTCCGACTTCAATCAAGTTCATCTTGTACAACACATCACAATGTTCGGAAATTCACCAAAACGAATTTAAGTTTCCGGTTGAAGCCAATTGAAATTCTCACAGCACTGTTTTCGAGTCTCGACTCGTAACATATCCGTTTACATAATTCGGAATTTTAAAGGAAAATAAAACTCGCCGTCAAAAGCCTTATTTGCCCCGAATTTGGCAAAAATTGACCCTCCCGTCTTCAACGGATTCAAATTCGATTTTTCGCTTCGTTGCATCGCTATTTGTAATTCCTGAGGACTCCAGTGGTCTCTCTTGTGGAAAGATAAATGAGCGTAAATTATCAGATCCAGTTATGTGAAATACTTTCGGTGTCTTAATGGACCTACTCGATTTATCGAAGGAGTTTTTTTTGCGTCAGAGAATGGAACGCTTCAGCGGACCAAAGAGGAAAAATCAAAGCACCTGATTGAATCAAAACCTTCAAAGAGCCTCAAAATTCGTCAATACTCCAGACGCTCTTCAAGCATCCAGCAGCCAGAATTTATTCCGATAGCTTCATTGATGTTACACATATTTTGAAACGCGAATAATTTTCCCCATGAAGAGATAAGGCCTCTTAGTCCCGTTTGTGCAATTAATCCAAATCATAAACACAAAGTTTACACTAAAAGACCGTATCTTGTAGAGATAGTTAAGGCGGTCTGGCCAAGTAGGAATTATAACGCTGCCGCTACGTAAACTTTCTCAATTCATTTATGTTTTCACAGGACTCCAACATCTACTTGACTTTGCTCTGGAATTGATGTAAATTAATGTTTTCTGTTAGTTTCGTAATTAATCATGGGACAAGGTTCATTAGCTCTAATTCGAGGGGCCGAAGTAACGTGCGATGATCGTATGGCGGGAACGTGAGCTATTGTTTTGGATATGGTAAGTTGTGAATCGATGGCGGTTACATTTCGTGATAAATCTGTTCCGTCTCAGTCAAGAATATCAATTGATCAAACGCCATTGATCTGCTTTATCAAATTACGTATTTGTAACGTATCACGCGAGATTCGCCCTGCTGTCTAAAGAAAAAAATCGGCCGACAATGTTTCCATTGATTGTATCCAGAGGTGTACGTGACTCCGTAGTTCGTGATGTCTTGGTAATTGGGATAATGGGTTTATTTGTATGGTGGGCGCATATATAAATTAAATGTCACTTAGTCGAGTTATCAGTTCTGATTCGGATTAATTTCAATTCTTCGTTTCTGTCATTTCACCATTCGACTCGGGGAATGCGGATTGCCGACATTAAATCATCTGTCCACCCGGACAAAAAGAAGTAAAATCAAGGAAAGTGCAGACACAAAGTGTCCCAGAATAGGTGTGCAATTCTTCAGATTCATAGAGAATGTATCAAGATAATACGACAAGTTCCTATAACATTTTTTTCCCACTGACCCACCCTATGGAGTCCTAAAGGACGCCTTTGGAAATCACTTTTTCTTGAAGAAGGTTTAAAATACTTAGTGTAATTAAATCATTTTTCAGTATGATGGATGTTAGACGGGGGTCCTTAACATTATACCATTGAAACACATTTGATTTATTTAGTTTGCCAGGAACGGATCAGATTTAACACAAAAATAACCATTTTTCTACACCCTGATAAAAATGTTTTTTTCTTGAAAACAGTTCATTTTTGCGATAACGAACAAGAATACATTTTTTTTAATCCAACGTAAACATTATCTAAAAAAGTTATTTTGATGTCTTTATAGATGTAGGGTGTAAAAAAATTATGATTTTTGTATTAAAGCTGGTCCGTTCCTGGCAAACTAAACAAATTAAGTGAGTTTAAATGATGTAATGTTAAGGAACCCCTTCTAATATCCATCATACTAAAAAATTATTTAATTACACTAAGTACTTTAAAACTTATTTAAGAAAAATTTATTCCTTGAGGGGTCTTTTAGAAATCTGTATCTCTGTGAGGAGGGTCAGTAGAAAAGACTTTTATAGGAATTTGTCATAACATTTTGATGTATTCTCTATGAATACGAGAGATTGCCCACACATTCTAGGATACTTTGTATTTTACTAAATAAAAACCGATGTGTGGTCTCTTGTTCAGTATAGATGGACTTTGTTTTTCGTTTTCCTAATAATTTTTTCCTCGTTTTTGAAGACGGTTTTGCCACCGAAACCTTATCGAAGGTTTTCGTCTGAGCCTTCAGTAGAAAGTGAATTATTAGTTTTACCTAAGAATAAAGTTCAGTTTTACCGCTCCACCAATCCCTATTTATATCTGAGGCCTTGTTTGCATGAAAAATAAAAGAAAATAGTGCCTGTAATAATGTTATTTTTTACGTTTTTCTCAGTTGGAAACCGCTCTATTTCTCCTTTTATTTAACTCAATTTGCAGCTATGCAAAAAAGCATCTTATAACTGAATGAAAATAAATACCTTTGTTCCTCGAAAATAAATTACATAAGCCCGCCTTTAAGCTCGGTTAACAGACTCACGTACGTTACGTTACCTTAAGTTCACGCTACGTTACGTTACACTAGCGTGACGTAAAAACATAAAAGCACTTCAAACATACTGGGTAGTTTATAACCGTATGGCAAGTATCGTAATCAATTGGTCTTATGTGTTTGTCCTCTTGTAGCGTTGCCAAGACTTTGGCCTATTAAATCTAACGCTGAAATAGAGATTAGGCGTTCCCAAATATTTTGTCAGCCTCCATTTTTCGATTCCCTGATGTGATATTTATAATTAACAATCCGCCAGATAAGCTCGAGTTCGACAAGTTCAAGCAACCTACGCGTCGTCTAGAAGTCAAAAGTATTCGTCGCAAACAGATAACTGAATTATACGGTCAGAATCTAAACATCAACATAGATAACGCAATATTGCAAATAGTATCAAAATCTCCAACAAAGGGCAAGTAATTTAACAACCGGGGCGGAAAATCCTACGTGAAGTCCATGCGAAATTCCCTAATATTGAACCCAATACTCTAGAGAAACGGGGCATTACCTCGAAGTCCCTGAAAATTAATGGGAAAAACATTACGATTGTGACACGCGATGGGAAGACAATGAATAGAAAGAGGGTTTACCCCTTTTTGATTGTTACACACTTAATTTAGGTTTCTTTTCACACGAATTCACATTGATTTCCAGCTGTAGAACAATGCAGGTACGTCGTTAAGATCACTCGGTAACATCTAACGCTACCCTGGAAGAAGTCATCCAGATATGAGACGTTCTGATAATTCAACTAGGAAAAGTGGACCCTCTCAGATCCAGAGTCATTATTTTTCGAAATTTTCTAACAAACTTGGGTTTTATTAGGAATATAAATTTCCGAAATTCCAGACGTTCGTAAAATGCTCAGTGAGAAGAAAATAATTTATTACAGAAAAAGGTCTTCAAATGGAATTTAAAACTAAGAAATAGCGGCATTAAATTCATACTGTGGAAAACTTTTGTCAAGTGTAAAGGTAAAACCCGAAGAAACCGGATTAGAAAATTGTTCTCCGACGCTGAAAATTATATTTTCTTGATGACCCAAATATGAGAGGGCAACGAAATAAGCCAAGTGAAGTGAGTTCAACCGTAATACAATTGGAATATTGTGTTTGGCACAAAACTTCGCCTCCGACGATAAACTTTTCAACTCGTTTTCTTTTTCTTTTGATAAATCGTTTTTCCACCCCTTGATTGTAACTTTAATACTGTTACTATTTTTACTAATCTTTCCACGGTTTATGGCCCCTTTCATGGAAAATTAAGCACTATTTTATTTACAACCTACCATACCTTTCCCTCTTGGCTTTTTACTCGTTTAGGTAAGATAAATTGGTTACATTTAGAGTAGTTTCGAAAATATAAAGTACCATTTATTCTCCGTACTTGTAGACATGTGTACGCGATGAGAGAAAAGGAGTGAACACTTTAAAGTTAATGGCTTGAAAAATGACCATTGTCGATCCTGTAAGAAGTAAACGATATATAATGCAAAACATCTTTAAGTATTATGAATGAGGATGCAGTCATCCAAATTAGCCAAAAAACACAAAAGAATTATACGAGATCGACCGTTATAAAATTAGCCATATCCTTAGCTGTGCTTTAGCACACCATAATGGGCTAGATGCCACTTCGGTTAGCAATACGGAATTTTCATGAGAAATTATTATAATTTTACCACGTCCTTGACAATCGCTAACAATGAATTTTTCAATGAAAACAAAAAGACACAAAAGTTCGTTATGGAGCGTTATTGGCTTGGAGAACGCCCAGAAATTATTAAATTGTATTTCCAAAATTGCCTTCGATAATTTCAAATCAAAGTGCTTTTAGGAGCGTATCTCGACCGAAGAGCTCCGCAGGGAGAAACAGCTCGTCGTTTGATGTAATGGAAAAAATGGAAATATTGAGAGGCCGCCTCATTCCCCTGATTTGACGACATCATATGTTTTCTTGTGGAGGCACTTGAAAAATAAAGGCACCTCGTGATTTTTCCTTTTTATTGTTATTTAATTCACAACTTCCTTCAGTCTCAATCCGGTTGATTTGGGTGATTATATCCGAGTCAGTCCGAATCAAATTCTATTTGTACGTTAGGATCATTAAAAACTTCTTCTACTTTCGAGGCTTCATCTTCAGCCTTTATGAACTCATTCACATTTTCAGCCTCGCTATCCATGTTTTGAAAACCCATCATTTTTCAGGTCACTTTCTATGAGACCCTGTAACTAAGCCTGTTGAATTTGATAAATTAGGAAGGTTGGTTCTGGTCAGTTCGGGCTTAGCCAATTAAAACAAAAAAAACATAAGTTTGATTTATCAGTATATTTTTAGCACTTATACGATTAAAAAAAGAACCGCCTTACCGAGGATAAGCAATTATACAGAGGATGTCGATGGAAGAAGCGACATAGAAGAAACGCCCAAAATTAAACAATATGACACCGTTATTAAACTCATCAGTATCCTAATCAAAAAGAAAGCGGTTGCTTAAAAATCGTACGAGGATAGGTTGCTCGAGATTAAAAAAAAAGAGAAAAATTGACGAAGATAATTTTGTTGCCTTCTTTTCTACCTGTATTTGCAAAATTTAATGAAGATCAAACATTTGTGGCCCGAACAGAAATTATGAATGTTATGGGGCTTGTGCGTTTGTCAGGATATACTCTGTAAGGTCCGAGTGGATTCCAACATGCAAATCAACCGATTGGCAACAATTCGCAACAAAATAATGGTGCTTAGTACTTCTCGAATTTCGCATGAGAAGGGCCCACTCAACCTATCACTATCAGGTGCGTTACTCGTGACACAAGATTCTTGGGAAAACGCATCCGATTCAAGTTTGTTTCGTTTATAAAAGTTTTGCTAAATTTACAACCAGTTAATAAAAATTTTAACTTTAAAGACTGATTAAAGGTACCTATTAATTTTTTATTTTATTTCAAATTGAAGGCCAATCTTTCCGGTGGCGGTACAGCCAGACGCATGTAGGTTTTTTAGTATGACACTCGACGTCCCAGTACATTTAAGTCAAACCTCCCAATGCTCATATGGAAATAACTGCAGAATTTTATCGGGTACTTTCTCAATCCCTCAAACAACTAATGAAATTGCCCCTTAAAAAGTCTTCAGCTTAAAATCGAATGAATCCAAAATCCCTTTCGTTTTGCTTTTATGAATAGTTAGTCATCACGTGTGAGCAACTATTCGATTGTCCATACGCGGCCGCGAAATGTTACCAGCAACTTTTTAATCGTGGCAATATTTAATCACCAGCAATTCAATTTGCTCGTGTGTGGTGGACCCGGACGCTTTTCTACTTGACCGATTTAAGAATCGGTCATATAATACATTTATACCTTATAATAATAAATAATAAGGGTAAAAACATGGTAAGGTATCGCGGCGAGGTGAACGTCGAGGTGTGATGCTTTACTATGTTTTACGCTAACTGCGAATATGAACGATTGAAAAATTGGTCAATCAGAAAATCTGAGTCCAAGCATAGATTCCCGGTCCGAATGCCATCGGCCGATGTACCTACGTCTATAGTTTTTAATGGGGCCATGCGCGAGAGCTCGATTTTACCCGATTTAAGGACACCTGTCGCGAAATAGAATAAACAAAATACCGACAGAACCTCTTCTTTTTGCATTGCTTCGTTTAATATTTATTTTTTTGTAAGGTACCCTTATGCTACGCCTATGTACATCACCATGTTTTAGCAAAATACCTGACATGGCCAGATTTCTGTATCCCTTATTTTCTCAAAAGATTGGTGGAAGTGACCCTTTTCTTGCGTTGGATTGATTATAGGGTGAACTTAATTCCCCCTTTTTTTGTTTGTTTTTTTTCCCGTAATTTAAGGTGTAAAGAAATAACACGCGCAGTTTCTATAAAGTCTATTTCGTTTTTCCCGTGGCCGATGATAAAATCGGACCATTTCGCGGGCATCTTGAACCGATCGAAAAATAATCGGTCATAGTTTAATAGTTCATGCGCGCCTAGTCTTAGGCCTAAGGCCGTTCATTCGCGCCTGGCTTAAGATATCAGTACATTTTCTGACATGACAGCATTTGGTTAGGACTTCGGTAAATCGCGTTTCCTCGAGCGCGTCTGACAAGTCCCCGCGTGAGGCGAATTAAGCACGGGAAGTTATATGATCATTTAAGCGTGGGAAGTCATGTGGGGCTCGAAAATGAATTTCGCTGCGAGCATAATAAACCACTTATTTATGATACAAGACCGGAAAGTCGTGTTTTGCAAGGCGACCCGCACAGATTTTTGAACATCGCAGTCCGCTGTATCTGATGGAAACCCGGAGGTTTATAAGTTAACTAAAAAGTCATTAAAATCGTGCGAGGGGTCCCGATAAACTTGGGGTAAATTTTGCCGTTCCCCTAATTGTGCCAGTGAAGCTTCTGAAAGGTCGGTAATTTGATGGGAAAAGACCTTGGTTATCTTTCGGGATTTCTCTCGCTGCAAAAAAGCGGCGACTGAGGCAAGTACGATGGTGCTCCTGACTAGGGGTACGACATCACATTACATACTTCATGACATGAACTGGAATCAAAGCGTGGTTTTGTGCAACCAGCTCGGTTCTGGGGGCCAGCGATGCGAAACCTCACTATATGACACAAGTTACACAAAATATCTGATATACTTTTATGCTTCCTTCACTTCGAAGATCAAATTAGCAACTTTACACCCTATGAGGGAGGAATAAAGTGGATCATATAGTTTCAGTGAAGTAAAAAAGTTTTAATCCCTCTGGCGCAATTACTAATTGTATTATTTTAGTCCCTTAGCGACTTCAGCACGGGATTAAAAGACTTAAATTGGTCCCTTGATATATAACAACCTTCACTACAAATAAGTCTCACGTCCTAGTTTCTGTCTTCATGTGCTGTGTTTCCAACTATTGGCTTTGCTTTCTCTTCCTGCCAACTTCATATTTGGTAAATAGACCCCTGCTGAAGTATATCAGTCTATTACTAAGTTAATTTTGGGAGACTACATGGAAATTTTACAAGCCCTAAAGCTTCGAATATTTTAGTATTCTAAATTAATGGATATCAAGTTCTCCAAGTTACTGGGGAGCACCAAACTGATTCCCACCAAACTTATATAAATATTGGTTAAACACGTTCTATCTCAAGTTATTGTTAAACCAATATTCGTTAAGCAAAGACCGTAGTAAATTCTGGGGTGCATGAATAATAACCGGAATGACTTAAGGCATGGAGCTGCTTCAATTATTCACTTAGACTAAGTGCATGTTGAATTATTAGCTGTATTCGCGAACAGGCGGTCAATATTCTGGGAAAGATTGGTGCTGAATAATTAGTTGTTATTACAGTTAGGTGTTTTCAATAATTTCAGTACCCGTACCGGAATTTTTCATTACGTATTCCATTTACGGAATAAGTTAATATTAAATAATCGCTAGATAAAAGAACTTTGCACAATACGGGCTGAACATTTTAAATGACATGTATGATACATCACTGGTTTTAAAAAATAAAAAAATAAAAATCATTTTTTAAGCGTTCAATATTTCTGCGAAAAAAGGTCTCTTGAATATTTTCTTTAACGTTAATCGTTTTCGTGGAAAAAATAAAACGCAAAAATCTGCACCTGAGAAATCGCATAATTCATTGGTTTAATACGATAAAAAATGCACCAGAGATTTTTCAAAAAGTGCGCGATAATGGAGAATTTAGGAAATTATTATTATTATTTTTAAACCAGTGGCGTATTATATTTTTCATTCTAAACTTTCACGATCATATCAATAGGGACGCCACTGGCGAAATTAAAAACATTGTTTTTTCCTTAAAAAATGTATCTTTACACCCATTTTACGTCCCCCCTTGTATATTAAACAGGAAATGAAAACAGACCCATATTCATATGAGCTTTTTTCTTAAAATCACGAACACATACACAGCTACAGATGCACCATTATAATTTTTGACATATTATTAAGAGACACCCTCTATAACAGCTAGAAAATAATCTAGAATCTTTGTGCTCGAGCCAAACTATTAAAATAACGATAACCGAGATCCGCGATGAGATTAAAGACAAAGAAAAATTTACTGTCGTAAGGGCCCCTTTTGACCTTAAGATGAAAGGACGAGAAATCCTCTTCTAGTGCCTGACGTTCAAGAACTATTATGAATTATTAGAGATTACGCTTCATTGGATGCGTTTGTTAGATTTCACGTTCCGTTGAATTTCAAGGCACATAGTTCAAGAACGACGTTGAAATAATATTTCGAATTATTCGAGTCGAATATCACTATCTAGTGGATTTGTTTGTCCCTGATTCGTCTGAATATAAATTCTAATGTGTGCAGATTGAGGAAAATAAGGACTGTTGATATCGAACACTCCAGTATTATACCGTCCTTCCCTCGGGATTAGCTCTGGTTCTGAGCTCCTGACCTCCGGATTTTAGAATGGAGGCCGCACCATTGAGCTCCCGACGTACCTCACTTTACTAATTTGTCCACAAATTAATATACATTCAGCCACTTATAGTAACATTAACGTTTCCTAGTTCTTTGCTAATTTTTCTAGTCGCGTATCTCACATTCCATCAAATTCACAAAAAACCGAAAGTTCGAGCGGCAGCGATGAGTAATAGAATCTCTTATATACAGCGATATACAGGGTTGCTCCTTAATGCGCCAAAGTGCGATGTCTCAGTAAATATGATTTTTAGAAGGGAATGTTTCGTATCAAAGTTTTTGGTCATTAAGAGATGCGTATTTTAAAGTTATTTTCAAATATATAGGATCTGTCATAAAAATGTGGTAGTACCAAATTATGTTTTTTGTTAGATGGAACCTCCCATTTTTTTTCCCATTTTCGCATTTATTGTCAGATTTTAGGGTCAGTATATGTAAAGGGACTTATGTTAAAAATTTACCGTTTCTGAGTTATTCAAGAAAATTCTAAAATTTTGATTGCAACAAAGTCTCATGAAAGTAACTTTAAAATACTATCTTTTAATGACCAAAAACTTTGATATGAAATATTTCCTTCTACAACTCATATTTACCGAGATATCATACTTTGATGCGTTAATGGGCAACCCTGTATATTGGAACACAAAAAGACCACAACACTAGCGAATATTATCGTTTAAACAACACCACCTTGCCTGAGTATTACCAGTGCTAATCAGCAAAGCGGATCGATAATAATTAAGTGAGGGAGGCAAATGCACGTGCCTGTTCATTGGATTAGACTGCCATATAAACTAAACGTGACCGCGGCAATGGATTTTGTCGTGCATCTACCGTATTTTGCCACCCATTAAGTGATTTGGATGTTCGGTATCGAATTTCGTTATAACTTTTGAAGGGATGTCATGAAATGTTACGCTAAGAATATTCGCGAAGGTGGCAGTTTCCAGAATTAAGATGTCGTGTGAGGAAGTTTCTGATCACTGGGCGAGAACACGTCAGGATAACTCATCCTTGTCGTATTTATTTGAAAAATTCATTCACCACTTATTCCATCCTAAAGGGCGGCCTCAGTGGCATGAGGTTGAGCGCCAGGTTGGCTTCGGAGGACTGACCTCTGAAATCCAGGAGCAGAGCTTAATACCTAATCTTGATACTTGTTAATTAGGAATAGATGCTAATTTTGTTGTTAGAGTTAGAGGAGAGTGTTTGCAATGGATATTCCGCTTGTGACCTGCCAGGAGAATAGATTTTTCTCCTTGTCGAAAGGTGTAGCAACTTCGTTACTACACTACGTTTCTCTTTACAGATTATTCCAGCATCAAAATATGTGGATTTCTTAGCCCTTAAGGGGTCTAATTCTTAAAATATTTTAAGTAAAGTAGGCAGATAGAGGCAAGTGCTCTCTTCACGCTACTTGACTACATATTTTGATCGACATTCCGTCCAAATCCACGATTCGCCGAGCACAGTCCTCACTAGATGATTAAATTGATTCTCACGTGAGCGCTTGTTCATGAAATTCTAACATCTAAGTAAATAATAAATAACTACTGTTATTCTATATTATACCCAATACAATATCGATTGATGAAGGGCAGGAGTTTTATACCGAGGGCTTGAATCTTGAACCGTTGCGGCTGGAAGAATGCCCCCAGCACCCCGAAAACTGTGTCTGCTTAGAATAATCCACATAGCTGTCAGAAAGACACATAAAAGGCCATTACATTAAACGCTCATTACATCACTGTGCAGCACAGTATCCTCCGCGCCTGTGCTTGATCTGAATAAGACTATTCATCATAAAAATATTATCCGTACAAGAAGTAGAGATAGCTCCTGAATTTTATCAGAGTGTAGTCAAAAACTTTACTCCTGTTTATGCTTTATATATGCCATAAATTTCCAACCCTAGAAAATTCATATCATATTCACCCGAAGCAAATAATTTATGTGCGCCCGAGAGGTATGTTAAATGTAATTCTGAAAGATTCATGTCGAGTGTGTCATAAATGTTGTGCAGAAAAAATAACGATATTTTACGTTTAAGGTGAATTATTTATCATCTACTATGGGATATTGAAACTGAATTCTACTTGTTCACCACGTACATAAGACGTGATGCAAATACCACGCGTATTATGAAAAATGAAGCGCTTTCGACACGCTGCAATATAGTATTAATTCGGTTGCTACGTGAGCTTATGTGATTCAATATTCGAGAAGAGCGATAGTTCTGTCAGAGACATTAATATCGGTTTTTCACAGTTCCTGCGCAACCCGTAAATAATAATCTAATGGAGTAAGATCTGGTAAACGGGCAGGCCAACGTGTATTTCCATTGTTTCTGTCTGGTGTGCTAACATACGAGGCAGAAACTGATCCATTATTATCAACTCTTCTTCTGAAACAGGTTGATTCATCGTGTCAAAATCCTGTTTTTAGTCTTCATGACCATTCCCCGTTCTGGTAATAATTTAAACTGTAAATGACTTGTTTATATTTTATTGGTGATAATTAGTGTTTAAATATTCTGATTTTCTTTTTGCTAGAAAGTTGCGAGAAGGGGAGTCCCTATGTCGTTTCTTTAAACTTTTATTTTCTCACAAGGCGGTGCTCGAGGCGAAATCGTTTGTTTTAAACAAAGGATTTTACAAGCTGTAAAAGCGAGTCATGAACCTAAAAATTGCTTACGACACTAACGTGGTGTTTATGGCATGAATTACTCTCAGCTTTGAATTTTTGCTATCGTTCATGCGGTTATAGATATGTCCAGTTTATAGAGCATGAAAGAACGTAAACGGTATTTTACTGCCCTCCAGGCGTTTAAAAAATTCCCAGTCATTTCAGGTCCCATTGTGTATGCCAGACAGTCGGTGGCCTACATTATCGTTCCAGCGGATCCCAGAACCATGACAGACAAACCAGGGTTCAGCTATTAAGCTTCGGTTCGTCTTCATTAACACCAACATCTATTTGAAATTTATTTCAAGCGTTTAACGAGGTTTCCGTATATGCATCTTAACTAACCAAGCAATTATATGGTGAAACCGGATTCGGAGATGCGGACCAAATTGAGTTCAAACAAGCATCAGCTATTCATGGAACCAGAGTGTAATATGCATAAACAAAGGTAGAATCCTTGTAATAGGAATTATCGAGATTCTGTGTTATTGTGGAGTGAGATTGCTCTGAAGTTGTAAGGGAGATTGTTGTGTTATCCACGCCTGAGGCTGGCGAAGCAGCACAGGGGATATTAGTGTTTAGTTTAATTATGATTCATTAGTTAAATGATGGTTTATTAATTAAATTATGATTTATTACACGGAGAGAAATCTTTTAGTGCACCAACTGTTTCATAGATAGAGATAGCAATAGGACCCTTTTTATTTACATGCAGGGTGTGTGTATAGCTCCTTTAATCTAATAATTGCCTCGGCCAAAACTAATCCCAACGATATCTCATCTAATTTTAACCTGCATGCGATGAATAAGCTCCTTATTAAACCGCAATTTAAGTTGAAAATGTAGATTCATTCTCTTTATCACTGTATGCAAATGGGCAATTTAACCTTTAAAGTTGAGCAGTTTCAGCAGAGCAAATATTCGAACGGAATTGTTATTGGGATTCGATCGAATTCGGTTTCAAGAACTTTAATTGTAACGCTGTGTTAATATTTAGATAATGAATATTGCGTATAGTTGTCCCAGACCGATAATCGTCCAGAAGTAATAATGGAAGCTAATATCAGTTTCATGGAGTTTTTCCAGGCTATTCCTGACATTTGGAGGCAGTTTTTGCTTGCCTGTTTCATGACGCTTTAATATGCACGATGTGTAGATACAGTATGTAGCGAAGCAGAAACTGACGAAAGTTAGGGATCAATTTCATCGTTCCTATAAAAGTTGGCTTACAGTTAAACGCATATTAATTATTCGACCCCTAGTTGGTATCGGCTTTAGGGGGGGGGGGGGGGGGAAGACAGTGAACTCTCCTGGTCGCGGGGGCAGGGGGCAGTGATTAAAAATTTCGCGAGAGCTCCAGATTTGCCAAGGCGGACCCTTTCCCGGAGTTTTGTCGGTGCATTGTTCGGAGTTTGAGATTTCTGTGAGAAAAAGACATTTAGATCCACTCTAAAATTTTCTCGATTATTTACATTTCTTTGTCCAAAAACCAATGGATCACATTATAGGCGCCCCCTTCCTACTGCAGCACCCCAGTTAAAATATCGCTCGCTGACCATTAAGCTCGCCTAGGGCTATCGAAGATGGTCCTAAGCGGTGCCAAACGCCTACGGACGACTACAAATGCTATTTTGAACAAAAAAATGGCATCGTCCGTCCGGGGTCTTGACTTGCTCCTGAATAAACAGAGATTTTTAGCAAATTATTTAGACCTGGCATGTGCGCGTTTTGTCAGGTTTCTCAACTGATCTTTTCTGAGTCTCATATGGGGTCAAGGATAAATCGATTCGTTCAAAGAACAACCCCCTATGTATTACTGAGTTAGAATGAGAAGTAAAACTTAAATTTCAAAGTTGATGTCATTAGGATGTTAATGTTTAAAATGGTCTTAAAATTAATGGATTTACATAATGGTAAGTATGTGTGAAGTGCGTCTTCTGAATAGAACACCCTATATATTAGCAAACGCGCCGAAAGGGAATTAAATTCCCCTTAAAATGACGTGTCGTGTTCCTCTGCTTAGAGGGGCATATTTCGCTAATAAATGCTGTTTGCGTACTGATCCTGAACATTGGATTATCATGGCATTTTTGCCGAAGGTGGCTCAGGCCCATGAGGGTTGAAAACAATTGCGAATATTCGCTTGCACGTTTATAGAGCTTCAAGGCAATATATCGTATCGAACGTCTCTGGGACAAGCTAAAAGTGACGGTCGGACTGCAATTTCCGTACTCAACATGAAAAATATAGTGGATCGAATCCAGGTCAGTGGCGCAGATAACAAATTAAGGTTTATGACGATGCTGTAAAACGAATGTGTTATCCAGCATTGTTGTGCAACAATCTGTCTTATATTTTGCCTCGGAATACGATCCCACACGCTCACAAACAAGGGTGGGATGGTATGGTGCCATTCCACTCTTTCGATGCAATAGGAGCATGTGAGGCTGCGAGTAAAATTTTTGTCGATGAAGAAGTCCTCAACATCACTTTTAGATGCTTATAGAGACTCTCGTCTCGCCAATGGGTGCGGTCAAAGTTCAGCATGCCGGTGACGTTGCACGTGATACGTCACGCCAGTTAATGGTACAGCCTGCCCCGTTTAGTAAAAAAAATTAAAATATTTATTGCTGCCGCATGTGGATGGGGATTCACCACAGCGGGTGGGGAAGAGGGTATTCACCACGGCGGGGAGCTCAAAATTAATGCTCTCATGGTTAAATTCTAAACCTGCCTAAGAGCGTCTTTTAAATAGAATACCCTGTATGTTAGCAAATGTCCTGAAACGCAATTAAATTTCCTTCAAAATGATGTATCACCTTTCCATGCATAAACCGCCAGATTCCATCAATAAATGCTTTTTTTGTGTATCGTCGCCGCGCATGGGATTATTTGTGCATTTTTGCCGAAGGTGGTCGAAGCACGCCATGACTAATGTAAACAAACAAGTGCGAATCACTTGCGCATCAATCGAAGGTCCCTGGGCCAAGCGAAAAATGATCGAGCCGAGATTTTCATACCCAGCAAAAAAAAAGTACAGTGGCTCGAGTTCAGGCCAGCGGCGTAGTAACAAATTAAGTTCTATGACGGTGTTGTAAAATAAATGCGTTGTCCAATATTGTCACGCAGCAATCTGCTTGTTTTGTTCTATTCCACTTGCGAATGAAGCCTCGCACACAAACAGGGATGGAATTGAGCACTATTCTCAGTTAAAACTAATTGAGAACTACGTCCATTCTTTACTAAAGGTTCGGACGAGCATTGAATAACAGTGCAGCTGCCAAGGTGGTTATACATCTGTTTGCTCCTAAATATGTTTCTGAACTGGATTTCATTTTCGCTACAAAAGAAACAGCTCGAACCTTACCACAGGGACGGCAACAACAGCTTGAAATTAGGTCAAAAACAAAATTTAATAAAGTTAACTAAAAGTTATTTCCGAATTTCCTGCTAATTTCTGAATAAAAAAAGTTGATTTTAGCTCTTGAAAGGGATCGTTTTTTAAAAATTACGTACTATATGTATTTAACCGCATATGTAGGGGAATAAACTACACCCGAAAGCATGCTGTAGAGCTGATTGGCAATTTTCCACTCATTGGTAACAGTCCCTGCTTTGCTACCTGAGTTTTGTGAGATGCAGCAATCGTGGAGAGCAGCTTGCTAATGAACCAGATGGCTGCCTGGGCCGATCCTAATAACCCACCTGGATTAGAGAGGCGATTGCAAAGAAACCAGGTAAAGAACCACAAAAGTATACGCAGATATCAAGAAGTCTTCTTCCTCGGAACGGGATAAATATGATAATGGCGCCTATGGCGGGGGCCACTCTCGGTTACAATCGCGCAAAAAACGCAAATCTTCAGTTTCCATTATATTCATATCACGCTTACGCGTCATTAAACCCCTGTAACGTAATAACCCTATATTCATCATTGCTATTATTAGTGGAGAGCGTATTAATTACAATAAACGATATTCAATTTAACGAGATTTCAATTACACATCAATATAATGGAATGAATAATAAGTTGAATTATTAACGTGTCATTAATATTATACATTATCGAAGTATATTCCTTATAACGATATAATGTTTTAAATGGCTGCATAGTTTACCGGTAATAACGCTGCATTGCAAATCCTGATTGTAATAAAGTACTGGGATTGTTTAAAATGCTCATTTTAATATATTTGAATTTATTATTATTCAAGAGCAAAGCTGACCATAAAACATGTTAATCGAATGTAATGAATTAAATCGTGCTTCATATGTGGATTGCAATCGCAAAAATTTATGGCAGATTATAAATAGCAAAGATCTAGCCGATTTATTTCATTTTCGGCATGGAACTGATGTTTGCATATCGCGTGTGTGTGCACATTGCATGGCAGAATTCGGCTGTGTCCACAACCACCAAGCCGATGCCTGTCTGTGGCTCCAAAAACCGTCATATTGTCACTACTGATTTAATGCAGGGCGCATAATCGCATATGGCAGTAACGTCATTGTCTGGGCTGCCGCACTGGAACTCATTCACGGCGAATATCAATTCGGAGAGTTTCATTCCCGCATCCGCCGGTTGTCAGTTTGGGCATTAAATCCCATAAATTTGAATTAAACTAAGTGAATTTTAGCAGCCGAGTTGTAGCGCACTTTTCGTGATAAACTGAGTAATTGTTTCGCTTTTAATAATGCCCTGGATCAGTGCAGGCATTTGATTTAATTTCTTTAACTATCAACTTATTTTTAATTAAATCAGTAATTTATGACTTGGCAACATGGCCGAACAATAATTATGGCGGCTGAGGGCTCGGATTACGAGACGTCAAAGTCAAAATGTAAATAATTTCTTGAAGTTTAAATTAATTTTTTTTTGCTTTTATATTGCGTTATTTGAGCTTAATTTGTTGTGTGCAGCGTAAATACGTACTAATTTAAAAGCAGTATTTGCTTTGAGTGTTGTCTTATTAAATTCCAAGGTGAAAATTCATGATGGAGGTTCGCAGCCATAACAAGAAAGAGAGAGGCAAGGTTGAAGGAGCAGGCTGCACTCTAAAAATAAACACATTTGGAATATTATTCATCACAGTTATATGCTGCGTAAGAGAAAAAAGAACACTCCGTAAAAATTCGATTTAAACAATTTTTAATATGTAAAAACGATCAGCTTTTCAACTATAATCTCACATTCGTTTTTGTATATCAGAAATTTTACGTTTTTTTTACTGTTAAAAGTCCAACAACAAATCAACCTTGCAAAAGATCGCATAGTGGACATATGAGAGGCTGCTTCCCCATTTGAAGGAATCGCAAAGTTTAAATACCGTGGCCATCCACAAAGGAGGAGAGGTTCGGGAATAAAACTATCTCAGAATCCTTCGCAATACAGTTTTTCAATAAGATAATGCGCGATCACATGTGGCCCGAGTACTGCCAAGAAAATCAAATCAGTTTGTCGCCTTAACCTCCCCGATCTCCAGACTTATCACCATCCAAACATGTTTGCGATACTGTCGGTAGAAAGTTACAAAATTTGCAGCATCCCCTCAAGGGGACATCGATCATTTCATTGAATATATGCCCAGACGTATCTAGGAGTGCATAAGACAACGCGAAGGACCGACATTTTATTAAGTTTTTGCTATCGAATTTGTTAAATTTTTTAACGATGTAGTTGCATTAATACAAGATATTAAAATTTAAATCAGATCTTTTTTAAGGAATGTTCTCTTTTCTGCGTTGCGCAATACAAATTGAGTACCTTACAGTTCAAAGAGTTAGACGTTGTCCTGTCCATCACTCAGCAGAAAATAAATGATCATTAAAAAATCTCATTACACGTAAACGAATGATGGAAAGCCACAAATATTATAGGAACAGTCATGTAATAATTATAATAATTGTAAAGAGACTTTAGCAAATTTAATATAGGGCCGCAGGTTGTCTAGTTAGCGTGTGTGAAAAACTGGATGTAAAACAAGCAAAGATAAAATGAGAATTTTAATTTAATTAAGAGATTCAACGTTGGCATGTTGCTGTGTAGGTGGACTCAAAAATATGGCTATGACATTATTTCAATAGACGTAATTTTCATTTTTGCGGGCGTATGGAAAATGTCCTTATCTGGGACCGCATTTTCATATATTCAGTAAGGGAACATTGTTTGCCTTTCGAATATGTTTTCGACTTCCTTTTTTGTTGGAGATTTTGTCGCCTTACACACAATGAAAAACGCTGAAATGATGCTGTTGGAGGTTGCCTTTTCATTGCTTAATACATTTTCTTTATTACACGAAGTAAACTATGGTTTTAAGTGAAAATCAAGTCCTCTAATTGACCCGTACCGATCTTGGCCTCACCTAAAAGGACCGCAATCTATCCACGTTAAGTTAGTTAGTTTGACCGGGCTTTATGAGCCGCCCTATATGGTACACAAAATTATGTAATATTTAGAGCTCGGGTCAGCGGCTATTACAAATCTAAGTTAGCTCTTCCATAGGTAAACCTAAATTTCGATGTGAATTTCATAATTTAACATTTCAATTCTGTCCTTCTGACCCTTTCTATGTACAATACATTAAAATCCCTCTATCTCGATATCTCATATAAGTGTGCTTGCCTTAATATCCAGAACACAAATATACAATTGCTATTATACCTCTGGCAATAGTAATATTGCTCGAGAGATAACAGGGTCTTGTTTTCATTTGAATGGATCTCTCTGGAACGAACTGAGCGACCAGAATTTAATATCAAAATTTACTGTGGTTGAAGGTACAAGGAGGGTATATTAGCGACGTTGAATATCGAATACAGCGGTTTAAGCATTAAGTGAAGTTTTTGGCGATAATTGAACAATAATTTTTGGAATCTAATGCAGCACCAAGAAAAATAAAAGTATATTTTTAAAAGATAGATAATCCGGATGATCCATTCTGCCAAGAAACTTGAGCTGCATTTATGAATTTTCATTACGTTGAAAACGAACAGATTTCCATAATTTTAATATAAATTTGAGGAAAAAGTTTAAGAATGCCAAGTAAATCCCGGAGCCATTAAGGGAACATAAATATCTTCCCTCGAGGTGACGTTAACCATTTTGAGGGATTGAGAGATATTATTTTCAGTTTATTAATATTGGCTGGGACCTCGAAGATGGAAATATTCCAATATGTGTGTGGAGAATTTAACAAGATATGGCACGATGTTATTAAAAATTGTTTAAAAGTTTAGTGTCCTGACGAAGTATCTTAAAATTAAGTAACTAAAGATCTAATATTTTTTATTTTTTGTTATTGATAGGCAAGGAGGAAAAACAATGGCACCCTGTATTAGCAAATTGAAGGTCTCTCGACAAAAATAACTCTCAGTAGGTAACATTAACTCCATGATGAACGTGATGGCTGTGGAATTATTTTTTAACGTTGCTCATAACTTTATTAAGTATGATACACACTTCTCTTCAGCGACTTGTCTGCAAGTGCTATTAATTAAGGCACGTGAATGATCATTCCGATAACTTTATCTAATACTGAAGTCCTCAAAGAATTCATGTTATCCATTCCAATAAATTTTTTTACCTGACAATAAAATTAAGATTATTTAGGCATAACCAAAATATATCTTCCCACTGTGTAATGGTGAAGTCATGCGATGCTGCTTTCACGTCCATCATGATAATCTCTCTCTAGATTTTGACGTTCGCATAAATCCCTATTCTTAACGTTTCTCAAACGTTTCATTGATTAGTATTCTGCCATTTATCAGGAGGTCTTAAGGCAAACACAACTGCGGCATAAATGATTTACCTTTGGCTAATTGCGGTCTTTTGAGTTCAAAGGCCAAGCATAATTCTCTTGTGACCACTGCTTAATTTTGGGTCGGTTATTAATAAAATAAATCCTACCAAGGGCCGTATCATTCATCGTTTGTAAATTATGAGAGCCGTATTCCTAGATATTTTTGTAGATCTGTTTCCAACCCATTGAAGTTCAGCCGCTATGAAATTCTTTGAAAGCAATGGTTACCGACCTGAAAGGGCAAATAACCCGATGATAATATTACATTGTGCACCAAGGATGTAAAGTACGTCATTATGACCCCAAAGTGAAAGTTGAATCTTGAAGCGCACGACGCTGAGGGGTCGAAGACTTCCACCCAAATTCGCGGGGGGGTTACGGTCTTTTTACTCTATTAAAGTGAGTCGGTAACAATGTGCCATTTTGACATCGGTAAAAAGTGGTTTTTACTGCAGATAGATATTCTAATACCGGGAATGTTTTTCATGTAACGGTCCACAAGGGATAAACGCCGATTACAGGCCGGGAACAATGGCAGCAAATTACCGAGGAGTGGGCAAAGTCTCTGAACTGTTGTTCATCCAGGCCTTTTGTTCATCAGCTTTATAATTACCTCAAGTCAATTACAAGGAGTTTAATCTGGAAGTGGATAGAAACGCCTTTTCCTTGAGGAAATAAGGAGAACCGTGTTTGGAGGAGATTCGAGGATGATATTATTTCCCATTACGGGAGCTGCATTAACCGATTGGCATTTTGAGAAAAGTAGAAATCAGTTTTGTTAAAAACGTACGTTGATAGGAGGCTTCTTGCCAAAAAAAGAGGACATATCTGACAACTGACTTTCATTTATATTGGACACAAGTGGTCTATTCAATATTGGGGTCACATTTTCCGTCGTCAAGAGGCCAATCTCTAATCCGCTGCAATATATTATCCGCTCGTAGCAGTAATTCGCGGATGTCAAAGGATTCTTTCTGGCTATGCACCGCAAGAGATAAACGATCGGCCACAATGGCACGAAATTATAGTGGTGGAGAACTAAGCCCGGACTATACTTCGTTATTTTATATGGATTTATTGGGACGTGTGGGGATTTTCTAGGATTGAAATTGGATTTTGAGTTGATAACAATTAGCCCTGCTAAGCGATTAAGTTGAACCGGTCTGCATATTTAACAAAATTAAAAGAATTTTCCAATTTGCGTTTTCCCGAGCGAACTACATAATTTTTTCTCCATTGGTGCCATTGGTCTATTGGGGCAAAACCAATTTATTGAGTATGAAAGGGCCTAATGACATAAAACAGGCTGCAACCGTCTCTTTTAATCTGAATGCCCAGTCAGCAAACGTGTGACTTCACAGCCTAGGCATTAAAAGCGCCACTTTACACCCCGCTTTATGCCATCACAAGGTCACTCTTTTCTCAATGGGAGAAAAATGTTGTTTTTCCTATAATGAAGGGTAAACACACCATTTCTTGCGTCCGAAAAGGAGCCGAAAATAATGATGTTATGAGGATATTTACTCATTTGCGCGGACAGAGGCGTGGAATTTTACCTTTGGTTTGACCTCTAGTATAACGCTAACAACGTACGTAACGGCTGATATGTATTTTGCTACGTTGCTCTGCTTTCGTTATATTTCATCGTTTAGTGCTAAACGTGTCTACTTAAGTTATTTGTCCCCGTCAGGAGAGAAAATTGATATTCCCGCGAAAGACTAGATAGAAGTGCACGTAAGAAAATTTTCTTTGGAGGATAAGGCGGGAAACAATATGCAGAAATCGAATTAGGTGCCAATGTGAAAACGTTTAGCAGAAAAAGCCCAGGTAATGTAATTCGAGCACAAAGTGTTGTCGCTGTCATGAAATATCTGCGCTTCGCTACGCATGGAGCGACAACATATCACTTTGCGCTCTTAACTTCCCGGCTGCGGCGGTCGATGCGACCCTTCGCGCAACATTGTTCGATGTTTCACTTATTCAGTTTCTCACTGTCCTTCCAGGTATTCTTTATTAGGCCCAGCTGGTAAAGTATTACCTCATCGGGAGAAACTTATTGCAAAGAATTAACTAATCTTATGGAATGGTCGAAGCTGTGAATATCTGACAGTTTCCACGAATTATCTAGCTTGCAGCGGAAATTATATAAAAAGGGGTCGGTGACAGGCGGATTTGAGAGAGGAGGGATTTACTTAATAAAGTAGTTAGAAGTTAATTAACTGAATGCAGCGAAGAAATTGAAGTAGTGGAGTTTACTCACGGCCACTCTTAGTAAATAGCAGATAATGTATACGGGGCTTTAAATTGCAGTACATGGGTCGCCGGTGGCAATGTCACACAGAATGAATGCACATGACTGATGTCCTGTATGGACGGGTCCGAGCGAAATAGATGACCTTGGGGGAAATTTTCCATCAAAAAAGGGTCCTTGCCTGCGATCTTATTTTGTTTTCGATTTTCACGGCACAGAAGATTTAGTAATTTCTATTAATATTTCTCAACACGTGTTGTTAATACAAGTGACAGTAAGACGCTTCCCAGCACCACACAGCAGTGAGGCTAAATCCCCAATAATGACACAAAAGTGGAAACCTACACGGATGAAATTTCCAAGGTAATGGAGACGTCTTTAATGAAAAGTTCTATTTAGTGTAATGCGGCTTAAAAAAGGATAAAGATTTAAGGTGTCGAAAGAAATAAAAACCGTAATGACCCGTGAAGAACGTGCACCCGGTAACAGTGTTTATTCTCCCCGGCTTCAAGGCAATACTGCGAATTTCACTTTTTGTGACAGCGATTAAACCACGTCAGCCACGAATCTTGTCCTCACTCGCACATGTTCCTATAGAATCGAGGCTCGGATGGGGCCTCATGGGGTCAGCCATTTAATAAAAAATGCTTATTTCGGTCTTTTATCTTCCACATGAAATCTGAAATGCGCATATCTTTGCGATCTATCTGTTTTTGAGCGACCTGTTTCCCGTGCCGTTAACAACCCGGAAAGTGATTGACTTACCATTTAACTAAACGATAATTAAATTGTAGGGTTTATCACGAATACATTATATTAAGTTATTTGCAGTATAAATCCACGCTTCCACACTGAGCAAATAAGCGAGTACAAATGATTATTAATGAGAGTAAATTATAAGTAATAAATCATCAAAAAATAACAAGAATTTGACATTTGCAGTTTTATCGCTTTCCTTTTTGATCGCTTTACAGAATCGTGCCTCTGGAATTTGGGCAAATATGCAATTAGCTAATTATTAGCCCCACTTTGATGAACCCGAAGAGGATGAATACAGAGCCCCGATTAATCAATTAATTTTAATTATGCGTGTTTAACTAATGCAAATGAGGATAGCTAGGTGGGCCTTGAGAGTTTACTTGTTGACTTCCATAATACTTTCTTTTAATTAATTTTTACATCTATTTGTTTCAGATACCTCGCTACCCGTCGGTACACTTTAAGATACATTAAAAGGTGAGATTTTTTATTTTCGTCTACCTTTAAGCTTTACAAAAATATCCCCGCATCAAATTAGACCTGCCTACAATTTTAATTACCATTTCGGTAAAAAAGTCCTATACTGGCGTGAATAAATTAAAAATACATTTATGCATGCAAAAACATAAAGTACGTGTTCATGCCGGTCTCGACAAATTACCATTAATTAATTAGACACATACATGTGGCGTTTTATATTAGCTATAATGTCCAGTATAAAAATTAAATTATGCATCATTAATTTTAAAATGATAATATTGACAGTGGTTTAATCTCCTGCTTTGACCGATTCTTCTTATTTTGAGCACGCATTATTGAGCGATGATAAATTATCAAATTGGTCTCAGACTCCATCCAGGGGCACTACATGGAGGTGCGGATAAGTTTTTGCCCCCATTCGCTCTAACTAGTTATTTCGGATGATTTGTGCCTTTCCGGCTGAGCCGCGAGAAACACGGGAGAAATGTATACAGTATATTTCATGGCCCTAATGAGATGAAGGAGTGTGTGCTTCCGCGCATGTCAATTTATAGTATACAAAAAAACAAAGCAAACATAGTGGGAATCAGCTGCCTTACTGCATGAGCTCTACAATGTTGCCGGTTTGCTTTTGAACAGCCAGGTTGCCGGATTGTTGTTTAAAACTTGATATCAAAATTATTTCGAAAATAAACTAAGAAAATAAATGCAACTTTTGAACATGAAACAAAATCGCATTCTAGAAATAAATAAAAAATCAATAAAAATGTTATCGATGAAATTTAAAATAAAAACAAAAACCACATTAAATGCTCAAATCGGCGCCCTTCTTATGCAGAATAACCGAGTCGGTCATAAAAATTCTGCCACACGTTCGCAAGTATTTCTAGGCTAATAGTTTGCATGTAATTTCGAATTTCAATTCGCAGCTCATTTAAATTATTAGCCCTACCACCCTTAAATCTGTATATTGTAGATTTAACATAAACTCATTAGAAAAAATCTGCAGGACCTAAATCAGGGGATCTTGCTAGCCACAAAATGTGGCCCTATCCACTAATCACTTTGCTTCGAAAACATACCTCAAGACGTTCTCTAAGAGCGGCATTGTGGGCAAGACAACAATTTCACTGAAACCATACATCTCTTAATTTAACTCCTAATTGTTAGATTACCGGAATAATTTGTGTGTGGAGTAGGTCGAAATGTCTCAATCCATTTAAAGTATGTTCAATGAAAAACGGATCAATTACATGGTCACCTAAAATACCTGCCCAGACATTAAGTTTTTGAAGATATTGGGTTCGTGCATTGTACGTTTTGTGCAAATTCTCCTTTGACCAGTAACGAGTGACGGCTGGATTAGCGTGACTCAATAATGGAAAGGTCGATTCATCCGCAAAAAGGATGTTTTTGATGAAATTTTCATCATTATTCGCCCTTTCCATTATTATTTCATAAGAAACCAGCCGTCTCTTTAGATCTTTAGGAAAAATTTCATTCATTTTTTGCACCTTGTATGAATTATATCCGTTTTTCCTCAAAACTCTGTGGGCGGTTGTACGTGGCATATCTAATGTGTCCGCTATTTCCTTAAGGGATTGATCAGGGTTTTCCTCAACACTGGCGCAAATAATAATTTCCTGCTCTTTCCTTTCATTGTTATCTTGTGGGGAGCGTTTATGATGCACGGACGAAAGATATCAAAATCGTCTCGAAATTTCGAACGACATGACGTACTGTAGCAACACTAGGATAGGGCCGATTATCAAAATTTCCTAAAAAAAAAGTAACAACTTCTTCTAAGGATTTTTCTGAATAAAACTGTTTGACCATGGAAATTTTTTCTTCAATTGTAAAGACTTTCATGTTATTATATTTTTATTCGCTATTCTAACAATATACGGAAGGTAAAATTATTCCAAAGTTTCGATAGCTAGTGAAGAAAGTATAATTTTACAAGTTCAAAAAATATGCAAATGCAATATGCAAAATTGCAAATGCGATATCGACAATGATATGTATTAATTTTTTTTAAATAATGCAAGCCGGCAACATTGCAGAGCTCATGCGCAACAACAGCTGATCACTATGTTTACTTCGTTTTTCATAATTATAAACGGACATGCGCATACACTCCTTTATATCGCTAGTATCGTAAAATATACGGTATATAAGTCCAAATAGTGATTTAAAATAGAAATTACATGCGACTTTTATCAAAAAAATATTTTTAAATCGTTTATAAAATTGTCCATTTTACCGGAGCAGCAAATATCCAATGGACGTGTCCAATTTCAGTGAACATTTACCGTCACGAACAAACAAATATTTTTAGGTGTTAATTTTAACTCCCGTAACAAAGGGCCAATTTCGCTCTGGAGTTCAACACGGCAGCATTTCAATTATGTAGGACCACTGAAATGCTTTTAGTCAAGGGACAGTGAATTTAAAAAATAAAGTGGGACTTCCGAAATTACGGCTAGTCCGTTTAACTATTAGCAATTCATAAGGGAGAGCGATAAAAAAAAAATCCCTCACGGGTGTCTGTGACGTATATATACGCAGATACTTATTTGGACATGTTTCGGTGATTTCACTTCTTATTAAGCTATCAGTTTAGTCTTAGATGACCCAAATTAAGCATGCAAAAAAATTTGATTCAGAATCTCGTAGAAAGTTGATTCAAACTTGCAAATGTGCAAGATTTGCCGCTGAAATGGAAAAATTTCATTAATTTTTAATTAATAATTTTCATGAAATTTGGATTATATTTATTTAATTTATATATTTATTATCCTGATTTCATTATAAATGAGTTTTGCTTGATCTTTGCTCTGAAAAAACTGACATTTTTACTCAATTATCGACCATAATTTCCGTTCCGTTTGGGCTAGAACTCATAAGGAAGGGGCCCAGAGTAATGGCGTAGGAAAATCGAAATATCTAACTTCGTTCAGCTAAGACGCGATAAAGGTAGCATGTATCGATTAATCTCGATAGAATTCTAAGGTTCGGGAGACCTTGACGGCCCGTAAAAGGCGTGCGTGGGGCGTCGAGGTCGGTCGACCGGGGGGAGTGTGAGAAGATCCAAAACTTGCGAAATTGAACTTGCACGGATCACTTCTAGTCAGAATGGCTCCGTTATTCGAACGACTCAGGCCATTTTGCATAACGGCACCGCAAAGGCTACGTCCTTATCTATCTTCCTGCAGTGGAAACGGACTGCGAGTCGCAGTTTAAAACGGGGAAAAATCAAAATCTGGAAAATCCTGAAGAGTCACTTCCGGCATCCTGTGCTTTCCCCGTTAGAGGTACTGTGATGAGCCTGGCAAAAAATTCTTTGGGGGTTTTCCATGCAGATTTTCCATCGTAATTTTTTTTAATGACCAGAAATCACATTAATTTCAAACTGAAGGAAAAAAGTCGGGAAATTTAGCAACTTTGTCACTAGAAAAAGCTTTCACCGGGAAAGCGGCAGGTGGGCTAACAAGCGGTTTCCGGAAACACTCGGGGATTGGGTGGGGCGGCTAAAATTATCTATCGGGTGTCGATTTGATTTCATTTTTATCTAATTTTCCCTATTCCATGCCGGGTGTTTGCGCCGCATTCTGACGAGAAATTTCGCCTACTAAAGGCCCGACGCCTCGAATACCGAATTAAGCAGTAAAACGCTCCAAACGTGGAGTGTGCCATACTGTCCCATAAACCCTTCAAAACACGTAACTTCGCGACGATTTAACGAGAATGCGTTTCTTAAAAAATACTAAAATTCCGGCATATTTGGAGCGACATTCCCAGTTAACTCAACAAAATTCGATAACCGATAATAGACCAGGACAGGATGATTGATAAACGACACTGTGCCATGGTACAATAATTGAAGTGTTCTAGCCAATCAACTTCGAAGAATATCGTAATTTTTCCAAAAAGACTCGACTCAGCCCTATCTGCGGATTATTGGAAAACTACCAACGAGAAGGGTTTTAAACATTCAGGTGCATGAAGGGTTAAATTTAGTTTGCTTGCAATTGCGTTCTGATGGATACCTCGCTGATTTATTTTATCTACTTTCCGCCGATGAAGTAAAAGCTCGTCTAATCTCTTGCATTACGGTAAGTCGAGTTATTTAAATTGAAAACTGTCTGGTCGGATAGAGATGTCACCCTCGTTCTGGAAGTAAATTTATAAATGTTACGATGGGCGGAGTACGTGCAATAATCAGCCTCAGTTTGCGCCAGGGATCGTTTTCCTGCATGTGGAATAATGAGAGCGCTTCATGATGCAGCAGATTCGAAACATTAAATAAACGCAATGAAAGGGGCACACGTCCACGAAAGTTGAAACTTTTATGGACTTTCACCGATTTTTATTTTTATGGAAAGTTTACGTCTTTTAGAGACGTTTTACGCCAGTGATCGACAAAACAGTAATAAAGCCCAAAGGCCGTTTTTTTTCTGCCGTCACATCACACAGAGGGCAGTGTGAGGATGGAAGGCGTTTCGAGAGATAGTTTGCCGCCTCTCGGTATTCAAATGGAGAAAGTGCCGACTCAGGGTTGGCCCAGATTACTGCCGAATGATTGCAACAAAATTAAATCCGCAATAAAAGATGAACTGTTGAATATGGTTTGGTCCGAGTGCAATCGCTAATATAACTCGAAAATTGCCACAGCTCATCCGATTATCCACGCTAAATACAGTATTCGCCAAAATAAACAATGCCGAAACAGAGGGCGCTGTGGAGTTGCTTATGTAATATGCATTTGTCATATTTGGATTGTCACTAGTGTCATAGCTGATATATTAATATCGTTTTCCCCGAAAATAAGGCCCAGTCTTATATTAATTTTTGCTGCGAAAGACGTGTTAGGGCTTATTTGAGGGGATGTCTTATTTCTCATGCACAATAATTTATATCTGTTCAAGAAATAAAGTTATTTATCATTTATAAAAACAGATACAAAAAATATACAAAAAGTTAAAAAAATTATTTAATTGCCATGATCTTCGAAAAACATATTCATGTCGTTTTCTTCTGAAATATCGTCATGAATTTCTAGACCCCAAATTCCAGCCTGAATTTGTTGCGTCTACATTTCCTCTAGACCATTGGCTTTAATCTCTCATGTTGAGCAATAGCGCTTTCCTCAAATGAGCTTTTCTTGTCTAGGTAGCCTGCTCATAGGGCATTGGCGATACAGCTGCCTGCATCCATGCATTTTTCACTCACGTAACGACTTCTTGTAGCTTAAGCTTTACGAAGTCTTGGCGTTGATTTCTCTATTCCATTTTCAATGTAGTCATTGATTTCCGTCCGTAAATGATCTTTAAATGACTTGTTTATTGCAATATTAAAAGTTTGGAAATATGCAGTTATTCCTGCGGAAATCATTATTTCAACAATGTTTCATTCCGTAAGAAAGTTTTTCGTGGCCTTAACACGATGAGTGCCAGCAGAATCCCACACGAGCATACCTCTTTTGCCACCGTGCCAAACAAGTGGTGGAAATGCATCGATCAATTTTCTTATTGCTGCTTGTGTTGACCAAGCCTTTTCAGTTTTAAGAACATGAAAACCTGAAATATGTTCGATTTCCTCTTTCTTGCCCTCAGAGATGATTAAATGATTGTTATTTTCATAGAGACGAATTGCAAAAATAGATGTAATGCGTGTACTTTTGTAACCAGTGAAGGAAATGTAGGTTGCGACCAATGGTAATTTGAGAATGTTGGTAGTTTGAATTGTTGAATGTGGGAAAGAGGGTTCCCCTAGTCGTCCGGATAACGAATTTAACTTAGGGCTTATTTTAGGGATAGGGCTTATACTAGAAATGCCTTGAAAACTCATGTTAAGGCTTTTTTTTTGGGGAAACACAGTAGTACGCTGTAATTAAATTTTATTTAAAATGGTTCTAACAACGGAAGAAAACCTGTTTTTGGTAGAGCATTATTTTCGCTCATAAGGAAATAGTCGCAATGATGGTCTAAGCTTATAACGGGTGTCAATAAAATATCGACATAAGTTTAATGAAGCAGCTCTCAGTAAAAATATCATATTAGTTGTTGTTGAAAATCTTCGTCGCACTGGTAGTGTATTGTGTAAACGTAAAGGTTCTTCAGGTCGTCGAAAAACTGCGTGTACTAACAAAAATGAAGGACACATTTTTCACCAAGTTGTGCAATCACCTTAAAAAAACCTCGTAAGAATTGCGTGTGAAGTCAACATCAATGAAACATCTACACGCTGACTGTTCAAATCAATTGGTGGTTATCCATACCGTATTCAAGTTGGACAATGACTAAACGCTGCAGACAGACGCGCAAGAGAAACTTACTGTGGTCGCATGTGAAGCTTAATTTACGAGGATTCGGAATTCTTGAAAAACATATGGTTTTCAGATGAGACTCACGTTCACCTTAGCGGCTATATTAATCAAGAAACAACCAGATTCCTTGGATTTGAACGTCCAGATGTTATTATAGAGAAACCACTCCTTAGTCTTCGAGTTACCATTTGGTGCTCGGTATCTGGTCATGACATGATTGGTTTATATTTTGTTGAAGACGATAATCAGAATTCACTTTCTGTCATCCAAGAATGTTATAGACAGAAAATTATTGTACCTTTTGTAAGAGATATAAAGAGCTTTTGTCGTGCACGAAATCTATAGGTGCGCGCACAATGGTTTCAACAAAATGGTGCAACGAGCCATACAGCTGCCCGCACTCTACACTTCCTCCGTCAGTATTTTGACAATAGAATAATTTCCCGGGGAACAGTCTTCGAATGTCCTCCTCATTCGCCCGATCTGACACCACCTGATGCATACATTTGGGGCATAATGAAAGACAAAATATTTCACTCAGAAAATTCGCCGGCGAATATTGCAGAACTACGGGAAAGAATTAAAAAAATTCAGCAGTTAAACCAACCACTTTTTAGAAACATGTTTAGTGACTGACCCTCTTCCTCGGCCTATGAGGACATGACAGCGACGCCTCCTCATCCTTCCCTGAGCCTTGTCCCTACAAAATAATTGAGCTCTCGCATTGTCCAAGTTGGCCTGTAATTTTCCTTTATTCGCTTTAGTCAAAAAATGACTGCAGATTTCAGTCTATGGTTAGCTATGGCGGTTATTGAGGTTCTTGTAATGTCGTTGAATACCTCTTAGATACCTCGATAGTTATTTAAGCAAGAAAAATATGTCGGCTAATCGAGGGGGTGACTTTTACTCCCTTCGCTCTGTCTTTAGCTAACGTCCAACACAATTTTCAACAAAAACCCCCCTAATTAAATAAGCATGGCTGCTAACCGCCGCCCGGCTTTGTTAATTTGTTTAGTAAACCTAATGGATGATAATGTTTTTAGGAGTATGCAGGCTTGTTTTTATTATTTCCGGTCTCCGTTTTGCGAATGTGTGTGTGTGTGTTTGTGTAGTAAATTTAATGCGGAATAATTTATTAAGTGGTTAAAAATTTGAATTTGCTGGTTCACCTGCATAACCATGATAGTTGCAACAAAGCTTCATTTACATCGGTGACATGCTTTGCATACGCGTCAGGCAACAATACTACGGAAAGTTGCCATTAGCCGTAGTTATGCTCTTTTGGTACATCGTTAAACTCGGAATTAGTTCCGACATATTTGCTTTACACTGCGCGAACTTACTCCTGACACTTTTCCATTGTGAGTGTATATGATCATAAATTTTCTTCCATGAGGACTCCCCTTCGAAATGCCTTTATTTACTTAAAGCATTGTCCCTGTGAAAAGTAAATTAGAGAAATGGAAAGGAATTCCAAACCCCTTTAAAAGTACCTCGTCAATTAAGGTCCGAAGATAAATTAGAGCAAATCGAACGACGGCAAGCAAGCTCACTTATTCAATTAAGCTTGGTTTTTGTTGGCAATTACTTGGAACGTTCGTTCAAGACAAAGCGTTGTAATTAAAGATCAGTCTTGACCTAGACAGGAATTATTTCATTCTACGTATTTACATCAGAACGGCCTTTCAGTCTTTCCACTGAGCCGAAGATAACTCTTGCGACGGATTTGATGTCAAGGGTGTCTCCGTATTTTTCACTTGCAAAAATAACGGGCATCCAGGCGAATTCTGGACAAAGGGGAGATTAACATGGGAAATCGGTTTTTATTTCTTTGCGCCAGCACGGATTATCCAGTTGAAAAACTTTTACATGGAGTTCACAGTGCTCAAGACCAGCCATCATTCCGCAAATTTTTCAATTTTCTAATTAAAGCCGTTTTGGCTCGAAACACCTCTAAATTTCAAAAATTCGAATATCCCGCGTAACTGTTCGAGGCTACGATTGGTTAGAGTCAACGTCAGCATTAAACAAACACAAAGTCGCCAACAACATAAGCGAAAAAACCCCATGTCAAATGAATTTTCTCTTTTTGCTAATTTCTTAGCAATTTTTAACTTATTTATGGGTTAATTTAGTAAGAAATCAATAGAAAATCTGAAGATAATTATCATATGATCTGCTTCGATGTCCTTACAATATATAGTTTTTACGCTTTTGTTGTTGGCGACTCTGTGTTTTTTAAATTCTGACCAATGGTGGCTTCAAACGGTTACGCGGGACATTTAATTTTTTTCAATTTGGATGCGTTTTGAGTCAAATTGGCTTTAATTAGAAGACTGAAAAAAGTGCGGAATAATAGCCGGCATTGGGTACTATGACCTCCATGTAAAAGGTTTCAATTGGAAAATCCATGCATATGCAAAAAATAAAAACCGGTTTCCCATGTTAATCTCCTATGTCCAGGGTTCACCCGGCCACCCGGTATACTTTTATCACTGCAGTGCGATTCACATATTCGCGGCATACACAAACAGATTTTTTCTATGGGACATCATGAACATTTTCGCTGATTTCAGCCATTTATCACACATGATATTTCCATGCACCAATCTGATCAAAAATTACATTTGTTTCACAATAGTGGAAAAATTTAATCGATTGATGTTAATGGCGCTCTGTTGCGAGGAAGAAAATAATTTTAACATTATTTCTGTCTCGTATAAAGGAAAAAAAAACTTTCTTCTTGAGCTAATTTTCACACAAAAGTTTTTTGACTTTTTAGCGGCTATGCATTGCGGCATCGAGAGCGGCAGATCTAAGCCACCATGGCAAATATAAATCGCACTCTGTTGATCAATTATAAATGAAAATACGACATGCACAATGCGTTTTCTCGACGCTCAATGTAGAGATCTCGGTAACTAGCGGAGTTAAAAACGCACAAACATTTCCAGTTTTAAAAGAACGGTTTATAAGGACTTACGGTTTCCTTCGGCTGCATAGAACTATTAAGTTTTAAGTAGAAAAGTCTTTTTGTTTTTTACACATCTTTGTAGTCGTTTAAAAACCGAGCGCAACCAATAACCATTCTCTACTCATTCGACTTGCATGACTCGCCTGCTGCTAGTGGGCAGAAGTTATACTCCCAGGAAAAGAATAGCAGTTCGTGCTCATAAAATGCCTTCTCTTTTTCCCTAGTCTGATGTATATCTTGGGAAAATACGTAATAATAACGCATTTAACCCTCGCGGGAGTCTTTAGAATCGTAATTGATTTACTCTGCACATTTGAACCTTAATCGCTCGCTGGACCTAACCTCTTACCTGTTGATTAATTACAAACTTAGTAAAGGTCACATAAACTTCATGAGCTGTTGGGAACGACCACATGTTGATAATCCCCTTAATAGTCACGGTGTTTACCGGAATGTAATTAATTCTAGTAATGGTCCTTCAATTAATCACCTTAACTGCTCAGAATTATATAGTACTTTTTCACGTCCGGGCAGTAAATTTGAGGATTTTTGTACGTGTAGGTTCACGTCTCGTAAAACAAGCAACTAAAACAACTACATATTTGAAAATACCCGGATGCTTTGAATGTTTACAGTTGTCCTAAATTACCCGACAAAAGTGCTTTTCGGCTCGTAAACTTAGCTTAAGAGGTCCTGGACCTTCCTTTGAAACATTCTCGATAGGAAGTTCTTTATTGTTATGTTAGGGCGTCACCCTTTCTAGAGAGCAAACTTTTCGGGATTATTATGTAGTTCGCCGTTTACGTTTATCTGTGTCAGTGTGTTTGGTCCGGGCTGAGCTGCTGCAATTGTCGCTTTAACAATTTTACGACTTAGGATATGACCAAGCGGATAAAATTCATATAATAGTTATTTATGTACTGTGTCACAAATACGTAATTCAAGGTTTTATCAGGCGAAATTGTTTATTGCCGAACTGGCGAGCGAGTCCATAATTGGTTGAGCCGAATAAACGCTCATTGTGTATGCAGGACATGCAACGTTTATGTCCGATTTCATGTCAAATTGAGAATAATTTATCTTTTACGGGAAATTTTTTGAAATCACCTGGTCAAGTAATAAAATATGTGTTAATGAAGGCGCTAATTAATAACCGAGACAATTTAATGCGCGAGCGAGGTGCGCGTATCAACGCCAACAGCCCATTAACGCACGAGTTCGGCACAGTATTTTTCCACCCTCTGCAGGTGACGGTCTTGAAGAAAATCTAATTTTTGACTTAACGTAACGGCATATTGAGTATCAAAGTCAGTAAAGCCGTTCATAATGCTTATATTGTTCGTGCACGACTATGAGACACTGGGTGTGCCACAGTCTCTTCTGCTTTTTGTGCCCTTGGAAGTTTATGGGCTTTACGTGTAGTGTTAAAAGCAACAATTTTTCTGCATCATTCCATTCATAGCTCCAAGTTTTCAGCATTTATGGTCTTCATGAAGATGAAGAATGTGGGGTTAAAAAATCAGATATACAGGGTGTTAGTAAATAAGTGCGAAAGATTTTAATGGGTGATTGCTGAGGTTTTTGTTAAGTAAAAAAGTTCATATAAACCCTGGTCCGAAAACGCTTAGTTTCCAATATACAGTGTTAAAGTTCTTATATGACCATGCCATGACATATTTTTAAGGAAAAAAAGGCAAGCCGACGGTTTTTTCAAATGTTCCATTAATTGTTAACAAAAAAGACAACAATTATTTTAAAACTAAATATAATTATGATAAATGTTGAAAATGACTGCCCTCAGTCGTGATACAAGAGTACTCTTCCCCTCATTGATTGGCGTATTCGTTGAAATAATTTTTTATATTGAAAACGGCTACATGAGCGACAAAATATTAAGAGGTCTTTTTTGTCAATAATTAATGGGATATTTGAAAAAAAATCATTGGCGTGCCTTTTTTCCATAAAAATATGTCATGGCATGACCGTATAAGAATTTTAACATTCTGTATCTTAGAAACTAAGCGTTTTCAGACCTGAGTTTATATGAACTTTTTCACTTAAAAAAACCTCAGCAATCACTCATTAAAATCTTTCGCACTTATTTACTAACACCCTGTACACGCCAGGGATTACCTAGCTAAATTTCTGAATGAAGTGCTAGATGAGGTAATTTTGATCATAAAATAAATCGTGATGAGCAGGTTAGCTGAGGTTAGTGCACTAAGTTCTACTTTTACAATTATCAGCAAAACTTTAGTTAAAACTTCGGTTTAAACATTGAGTTAAACTGGAGATACTGAGAAAAGTGGTTTTAAACAGTTCGTTTTAATTGAGTGTTATCTGTGATCTACAACAATGGAAAAATAATATTAAACGCATATCGGCAATCTCCAACAATTTCTTACTCAGTAATCCTTACCGAAATCACTTCATACGTGTTCCCACACACGCTTTCTCGACGGTAGTAAAGTAAGTGATTTTTTATGGTATAAACTTCGGCTCGAGGTTTAAACCATACCTAAAATACCGGTATCGGTTAAATCTCAGTTTGGAGTTTACGATAGGTCGTTAAAGGCAAATGTTTGTTGATTCGAAGTTTAAACCTCAAACCGGAGTTTAAACTGATCTTGTAGAAGTCGCTATAAGTAGTTCGCTTGTTTTTTTATTGTATATCTGTTGAGTAAAGTTCATTCAGTCTACCATAGCAAGTCTTACTTATCTCTGAGCTAAAGAGAAGGGTAAGATTGCTATCTATGCTCCCAATGTAATAACCATCCAACTCTACGCGTAACGTAGATATAAATAGGTGTAAATCAATATCTTATTGTACAAGGTATCCCCCTAAGTTGATGAGGGATATGCAACGAAAACATGTTGAACGTGGCAGTTTCCTTGTTTTAAATGCATTTTTCGCTATTGCGAATTTCAACAGTTTTTGCTATATGGTCCATTTACAGGTTAGCAATCATTTTTCCAATTTTCCGCTTTAGAGCGATTTCGCTTTCCCTTTAGGTCGTACGCGTATTGGCGTTGGCGGACGGGAAAAGACCGATTCATCAGAAACAGTCAGAATCACGTATAAGGAGTCACGAGCGGTATACTGCGCGCATTTCTGAGCGAATCTGACGATCCGGCGTTTTCACACAAATCCGTTCAACTTGATGCTGCCTCAACATCTAAAGGGCCGTTCCCGATTTTTTTCTTTGATTAACATTTTATCCGAAAATATCAACCCAAACTAATCTGAATAATGCTCAGTATTTTTAAAACATGGCTTCAGTCCCCTCGAATCAATACCCGCAATAACTTGGACGCTATCAAATTCTGCTTTGGGAGTTAGTCATCCTGTATTCTATTCCCATTCAGTATGCAGATAAAATTCTGACACGTTCAAATAAAGATCGGGTTTATCAGTGCAATGAGAATACCGAATAGAATATGCTGGTGGAGAGAGAAAAATGGCTTTGGAACCCTACCGTTCTTTACAGGGACGATATCCGTAAGGGACAAGAGATTACCTAAAAGGTTGTGCGAGCAACGTAAGAGGGTTAGCCTCTGGACTCAAGAAGTGGTGTATAGTGATACATAATGGCAAATTTATGATTTGTCCTCTTCGATGGGAGACCGATCTTTAAATATTCATCTACATTCACGCTTCTCCTCGAAATGCGTGCAGCTCATGGAAATTATTATAACATATTCCTTAAGAGATTTGAAGAACAAACGGGAAGATAATCGGAAAAATAAACTATTTCCACTTTTCCGCCGGTCCGCTAAACGCTGATAAATTTTATTCGCTAGTGCTTGACATATTCCTGTTTGCTTTCCTGAAGGAAAGTCATCGTGCAGGAAAATGTTCGCTCGCAATTTTCCTGCCTACCTTCTTTGCTACTGGTGTGAACTTGAGTGTATTATTTGCCTTCCATTAAAAATAAATATATGCACAGAGGTGATTTGTAGAAACGCTCTTTAAAGCTCCTTTTGGTTTCATGAGCTACGGCGAGAAAAGGCCAATAATACGGTTGAAGTAGAAATTTAAATAGTTGTCAATTAGAAGGCGATTTGAAATTCAATTAATAAAGCTTCAAAGCCAATAGATAAATCTCTATTTCATTGGATTGTCTGTGTGCAACGATATAGAATCACATCTGATTTGCGGTTTTCTTATTCTATTTATAACCAACATTGCGTTGGCTTGATTAAACGTTTTCGATAGGGAACCAGTTCGCTCAAACTCTTTAAAAAATAACGAAATATATCAATAGATAATCCTGCAAAGTGAGACGAGAAAGAATAAGTTGTCAAGTAGCGTGCAAATTGGAGCCTTAGCTACTCAAAGTCGGAGTCTACCCGGATAGCAGGGGACGTTAATACACTGCTCAAAATAATTTAGGGAACAAGGCCAATTGTTGATAAATCTTCATATTGAAGAGTGCGGACCGACGTGTTATTCATAGATAAGTCTCGGTCTGGATTTCGACTTGACACCCGAAAGTAACGCGTTTGGCGTAAAATTGAACGACTAGAATGAAAGATTCATTTGCATGAAGTCCATAATTCTGGAGGAGTTCGATGATGTATGGGGTGGTATCACATTGCAACATCGAACCGAGTTTGTTTCTTTGCCACAAATGCTGAACCATGTGCGCGAACCTGCTGTCCTTCCTTTTACATAAGCTGCTGGTCCAGAGCTGCTCTATATGCAAGACAATGCTCGTCCACATGTTAGTCAGACTACTATACAGGGTTACAGGGACAACAAAGGAACCCTTATGAATTAGCCACCATAGTCACCGGGCTTGGCTCCTCGGAATATTTTCAGGGAGCAGCGGCAACTTTTACCACAAAATGTTACTGATAAGGTGATTTTGAGTATGCCAAGACGTTGTCGTGCTATTAGTAATGCTCGGAATGATAACACGAGGTATTGAAGAAATTTTACGTGAATTAATTGGGAATTAATGCCACTATGTGAAAATTATAGCCTAAAGTATGCTTGATCCTTAGATTCTTTTGAGCAGTGTATTCTCCACATTTGATAAAGGGGCGCACATGCTGATTCTGAATAACTTTTCTTAACACTTTCACTGCTATCCTAAAATTTGTATGGTCGCAAGAGGCGGACTTTTTTTTCCAAAATACGACTATAAAGAGATTGGTGGCACCTATCGGGGCCATTCGCGGTGAACGTGTTAATAACTATTTGTCGTATTTGCCTCATAAATAGCGCTTTACTGAAAAATCGTTTTTTTTCTTTTTTGATAAAACATGTCTCTGATTTTTCAAAACATTAACCAATCAGCCAAGGAATTAAACACCCCAAAAAGTGTTCGCGGGCATACTGCATGCTCGACTTATGTCTCGGTATCCTTCTTATTCATAATTGTTATATTCAGTTTTTATGCTTCCAAGAGATTTCGACATAAATATTGACCAAGAAAACTTGAGACACTCTACATACAGCAGCGTTTCTTCTTGGCATCTCAAGTGACTTTCCTGTCACTGTCAACTTTCTTTACCTAAGAATCGAGCACAAATTTACGAAAACCATATGCCTCCAACTTCGATACTTACTGGCAAAACCTCGTAAAACCATCCAATTTAAGTTACTCGTACACGGCTAACCACTAAAATGGCAGTCCCTGGAGAGCAGGAGAGATATTGCTTCCTCGGCGAACAAGGTCTTTATGTTAACCTTCGTACAGACATGAATATTTCGGCAAACAACGTACAATACAACGGACTGCAGGGCTATGGCAACACCATTTTGGAGAAGGTCACAAACGTGTTTACAAGCCGCTTACGAATGTACGATGACGCAAGCGTGACTCTCCGAATATTTCCGATCGGCTCCGATTAGGTGCGAAGAGCAGGGCAGAAAAAACAGCTGAAGACCACCATTATTTTATTGGCAACGAGTCAATTAATAACTTTCTTGTCAAATTTTTTGCTTTATTTAGTGATAGATTCATATGAGTACAAAACTGAAAATATTCTCTGTAAGTAAAGATTCAGATTATTGATCAGCCTGACGAGTTAAGAACATAAAGACATCGCCCCCTTTCTGTCACGAGGAAAATCGTCAAAATACATCCGGCCTGGTGTTCTGGCGACCGAGTGGTAGGCTAACCACTAAAAACCTCTGGATGAGAGAACCTTCTCCAACTCCGGAACTGTCTCTGAAGGATATATCAGGGATATACACTATCTATTTCATTCATCTTCTGTGAGGCGATTCTGCGCTCTCTTTATTTGTTGTTTCTTTTTTAAAACATCTATTGAATCTTTGGGTCATTTCGGTCCTGTTGCATTTCTTTACGCCCTTCGTATACTCGAGAGGCCCTTTGCGATGGCTTCACGCCTCCCCATGCTCGATTGGTGTTCCCGGTTTTACCCATTGAGCATCCATCTTTCTGGCTTCCATGTTTGTCAGCATTCTCTTTCTCTTCCTGGATTGATTACCCGGACTTGGAGAAGGAAACACACAGAGATTACCACGTGGAGGTGTGGATAGGTCTTTAATCCCCAAAGTTTGCCCTCAGTTGCGTCCGAATCTCAATTATCTGACATTTCGAACTTTGTTTTTTAATGTATCTGTAACACCATTTATGTTAATATGAAATTATGCCCTTCAAACGTCTCTAGTTTGATTATGCACATTAATGCCATGAGCTATAGCACATCAGTGATTGTGTATGCATTAATTCCACATTTTCCCATAAACAGTATAATATCGTGCATAATCAGTAAAGCAGATTTTCTGTAATTGATTGAAAATGTTAATTATTATCTAATATTAAGAGCGCTCCTTAATCACTAATAGACTTGGTTGAAACGGGCGGAATAAGAACGAAATTTCAATCGTTGGTATAATTATTGGTTGCGTGCTTACATAGCTCGATAACGGTCATTAATCTTTATAAGAGTATTGGTTTTTCTATTCATTAGGTGCATTTTTTTACTCTCCAATTTCTTACAGCGAAATATTCCTTTTTATTTAATTATTAAATATTAACAAGCATTTCAGTGGATAGTAATGAGAATGTGAGCAGCAGCTATACGTACAGGGACTTCCAAATTCAAGACTCGCCATTGTGATCTCGGAACCACCGAGACCCGGTCTGGTTTAAATGGGGCTAAATTTGCGTTTTGCGTATTTATCAGCTGATATTAAAACAAACAAATTGACTATCATCGGGGATCAATCCGACATTTAGATAATCACTTCTGAAAAGCTATATTAATTCAAACGACATAGGTGCCGAATATACCTGTCCGCGACGCTCATCAGCAGCGCGCATTAAGGGTATCCCCCTTTTAATTGAATAAAAAATTCACTTTCTGCGGGAAATAATTTAATTTTGGGATTTGTAGTGAGTTTTTAGCGCAGCGCTAGATACAAAGAATATGAAATAATATGAACTACTAAGTTACAAAAATTACAAAATGAAATTTCCAGCCAAATATGCTCTCAAATTTCTATTGTGGTTATTTCATTGATTGCAATTCGTTATAGCAAAATAAATAGGGGAAATTGAGCATAAATAGCTACCAAATAAAGCAGATAAAATGAAAATATGTACTGCATGTTAAGAGATAGCAGAGTGGGTTTGTGCTTGTCAATGCTTGCAGATATAAAGAGCGTTAAATTCACTTTCCCTTCGGATTCCTCATTTAATTAGTGTTTCATTTTAGCTCTAAAACCCATTTGGTCATTGCTGCACTTTCCATTTCATTACAGGGGTTCGATAGACGAGACTTTACTCGCTAATCTCCTAGAAACGCTCACAAAAGGCTTTACTGAAACCAACAGGGCCCGTATAAAAGTTGTCTAACCCCTGAAATCTTGACGCCGTGCTCCGGAATATATTACTACTAACCGAGCAAAGAAAAGGTAAATTTGGTCTCAACATTAGCAGCAGACTAGAATTAATATCCACTTTCGAGAAAATTGCTAAAATCTGGGAAAATATGAGAGAAAACATTAAAAAATTTCCTCAGGGGGCAATATTTAATCTCATGTCTCTGTACCAAATACCTTTCTTTTTGTAAATAATCTGCTTTTTATCAGAAAAAAACAGTAAAAAAATTAGATAATATGGCAGTACGCTAATTCTGGTCTCTCTCAACTTTCTGCCAGGCGCGCATGTGTTAAAATGATACATGCGCATTATATACATATTAACTGACCAGCAAAAAACGCTGATGTGGCCATTGTCATTTCTCATCCATTAATTAATTTTCAGTTTAATTTGTCACATTTTCTTCTTAATTTTTAGCTAAAAATTCAAATTTAATATGTGTAGCCAGGTTAGCGACTGACCCTCGTCAAAATGAAATAACATCCTCTATTCATAACTTATGATCGTTACGCTGTTGGTAAAAGAAAAAGCAATTTAAACATCTTGGATCTCTAGCAAAAGCATTCTAAAGTGTGGAAACCTCTACGTGCTTAACTGCTTGGAACGCTCATGATCTTTTCATAGAGATCACTCGAAATTACCTATTTATGGACGATGTTTAAGAGCTCGTTTTAGAAATTTCTTCTCTGCTGTGCAAGATTTAAATTTCGATTCATTTTGAGAGACGCTTGCTGGAGAGGGTTGAGCTTACAGCGCGACGTAGATAGATACTTCTTAAGTTTCAGTTTTGTATGGGAATCACGTGTTTTCTTTACTAATGCTGGTTAGACGGCATAATTTAACATATTCAAAAAGCTTTTTGGATTCCTTAGGCAAAAGCGTATATCGCCTTAATGTAAACTGCTCGCAAAAATAAATGGTCTTGACGGCACATTTTTTCGTCTTTGTTGAGAGCTCGTATTTCCGAATCGTCTTGGCTGATTTTTCGAGCAAAAAAATGTTCTGAAAGTCTATTCCTTCTAGAATCAGATAGTTATATTCGGCTTAAGTAGAATGTTCTGCAAAATAATTTTCCAAAGGCTCCAAACACATACATGAGATTGACAGGTTTGACAGAAGGGTTGGCTTGTCAATACCGCTGTCAAAGTGGGTGATTCAGTGAAAGACACATGACAACCAAGATATATTTGGTACCCGCCTCAGTTGATATATACCACGATTGGTTCATATCCCGACAATTCTTTGCAGAGAGGTCGTTTTGACCAACAAACACTCACATAATCCATACAACCTGAACTAATCCGAACTAACCTAACAATTTTATACTTGTTTGAGGAAAATGCCGAATAGAAAAAGTTGCGTTAACAAAGAAGAGTCTAAGAAACTACTTAGAAATCGATTACCTCGAATATACGATTAAAAACATATATTTCGTGCGAAAGGTTATTTAACTCTGCACGACAAAAGAGTACTCTAACTGCCCAAAAGTTAGGTCTCACGAAAACCTACAGAAAGAAAATTCATAATCAATTATCCGACAAAGCACACTTTCGCATGGCCAGTTTGGATAAGGGGCAACCGGAAAAAAGGGCTTTCCTAAAAAGGACCCGGCCAAAAAGGCAAAAATAGATGACCTGTAGGGAAGGCGCACAACACCTTCGCACCCTTTCGTTGTACATTTTCACCTCCCAATATCCTGAAAATGTCATAGGATTATGAGTGAAGCACGTCCTCCTAGTTGGGTTTGACCAAAATGTTTTCAGTTCAGGATGTAGTATAGGGGATATGCATAATCTATTTAATCTTTCCATCCATTCCATTTCATTCCTTTCCATTAGTATTTTTCCGAACTATTAATACTAAGGGAAATATGGAGCCTTAAAATTAAAACATAAAAATTTATTGGTTTCTGCCAAACCTACAGAATGGAATTTTGTGAATGCTGGTAGCTGCAGCAAATGCATATTTTTAATAAAAAATAGTGTAATTAAAAAAAACGACATTCCAGCGTGGTTTTTCAACAAATAACAAAAAAATAACTGTAAGGAATAATTTAGGCAAGATGCAAAGACGATTGTCACAGCTGAACCATTCCGAACCCTCTTTTCCTTGCAAGGCAAATAAGACAATCCGGCTCCTTTTCCCTTCAACCACTCCATTGGAACATTTCCAAATGCAATTTTTTTGTAAAATTATCATAAAAGTGACTTTCTCCAAAATAAACTGAAACTGTGTTGTTCTGGATGTTTCTGGATCTTACTTCGTTGCTTCTTAAATTACACAACTTGTTTTCCAGTTAACATAAGCTGAATCTCCTATTATTTCCGAGATCCTCATACTGAGCGTCACACTATTGATCCCCCAACAGCAACGGGAACGGTGAGAAAAACGAACAGCGGAAAGGCGAAAAAAATTATAAATCCAGTTTTATTCTTCCACAAATTTAACCAAATATACCTGGCACTACTACCTAAAAGCCGGAAGGAGCACAATAAACTGTTTCAAGTTATATCAGCTAGGTCGACATGAAGAACTCCGGAGCAGGAAACCACTGAAATTGGAGCTCAAGATTAAGGCCATCGCGACAAAATCGGGATCGAATAGTTCCCAAAAGTTCCATTTCAGCTGAGGGCGATTAATGATACTTATGACATGGAGAAACTGTAAATATTTCACGGCAAATTCGCACCATTAAGTACGTGATGGTTCGTATGTGATCAGATCACGATAAGATATAGGTAGCGAGGAAATAAGGTGATGAATGGGTGAGCTCACGGGAGCAACAGATTGATTGACATGAGGACAGATTGACCTGTAGAATCCTGTGGGATAAGTATCAGGGGAGACATTGGACATTCCGGTCTTGCAGAAACCAGACAGCAATTGGCTTGATTTTTATGAACTTTAAATACCCCCTTAAGTAAGCACCCCAATAAAGAGTGCTTACTTAAGTCTCTGCGGAAGATATACTCCATTTTAAATCTCTGGCTCTTCCAACGGCAGTAGCGATAACGTTTATTTTATACCTTTTATTGCGTAAGCGTAGCGAATTTCTGCTAACACATCAACTCATTATTTTGTAATTTTATTACGAAATGGATGAGGCCATAACAATTTCCTCGAACTTCCTCACCTAATCTGCCTACGACGCATATCAGAGAAAGACTGACTTAATCTTCCCGTGAATATGTTTTTCCAATACGTAGGTTATCGCTATTTTTCCCTTCATGCTGGATATCGCACCAACAGGCAATTTCCCTTTCCACCGACTTTGCGAATAAGGATAAAATGAAATTATTACCGGTATCAAGTCAAAAGCTTCCTTATGATTTATGGTGTCCCGTTGGGAGAAGAAAATTTTTATTTTCCCCGTTTTTGATCCGTAGAGGCCCGGGGTGAGGATAAAATACGAGCAAGAATTTTACAGAGTTCGTGGTAACATTCTCTTGTTTCCTGAGATAATCGGGCTCCAATAATATTTGAATTTGTAATATAACACGAGTTAGTCTCTCTATAAACTTTCTCGGAACTTTTGTTGTAAAGTACACCCAACAAACAAATGATCGCTTTATAGTTGTTGTAGCACAGTAAAATAAAATAGTAATTAGTTACGCGCACAAAACCTGACACAACCAGAATTGTCGTGCATTGTACCGGGACCTCAATCTTAAGCCACGTACGGACCTGAATACAATCGGTGGAGGCATTGTTGGCCGACTGCATCCTTTCAAGCGTCGTCCGAGTCGGCCGATTTCTGGTCGACACAACAGCGCCACCGAGCATCAACAATCGGCGAGATTTAAATCGGCCGACTGTCTGAAGAAATACATTCAACGGGAGCAGTAAGGGGATTAATTAGCCATATCAGTATTATTTTTGTACTGAGCATTGCCAATTGCGAAGGATTATTCCTGTGGAAGGGCTCGGCTAAGAACGAGACTACTAACTGAAAGTAACGGATAATTAACATCAATATTTAATTTTAAACAAACCTTTCCTTCCCCTCTAATATTCAAGCATCGAGCACCCAACTGATTGTCAGGTTTTGCAAAACAGATAATTTATAAGCGAGATGTGGAGCCTCTCGAATTTGCTCTGGAAAGCGAGTTTCGGGTCATTCACAAATAATTAATGCCCAGACCCGGTTTTAATTTTATTCATGCTTTCGCTTTCCCCTTGACACACATACATAATACATCAGTCTTAATTTGACCCTGTTAGGACCTCTCTAATGTCGTTTTTTAGTCTTCGCTTTCCGATATTAACAATTATCGATGCTGCAGATAATCCTGCGCTGCACTCAGAACAGTTTGCTGATAAATTGACAAACTTTGCAGATGCAACTTCGTTTCAATTCAAACAATATCTAGAGCATGATATGCCCCAAAGTTTCGCTTTATAGGTTAAACATATACTAGAGGCCTTAATTCGGTTGCACGTAAGACTGAGTCCGGTTTAAATTTGCAAGAAACACTGCAGCCCTCTGCGGTTCTTTAATGAGTAAAGTGGTTACTGTTGCAGACAAAGGGTGGATTTACAAGTTACGAAACCACAATGACGTGGGTGTTTAAACTAATGCAAAGCTGAATTTGCCTTGAATATTTACTTGTGGCAGTTGTAGGTGAGAAAGATTATTGTGGTTTCCACTGTTAGCCATGTTTGCGTATCGATAATTTGGCCTGAATTGATCGATTCTATTAGTTGGTACCTGTAGCGGAATAATATTCTGTAACGAGGAGTGAAACTCTACTGTCAATCTCTGGCATGAAATGGTTCATTTCTCACGCAGGCGCAGAGAAGAAATATGTATGGTTCCAGTGTTGTTTAAGCGCACTTGGTTGATGAGTGCCAAATGTGCATTTATTCCCGTTTCGCAACTCCTGAATATAGTCATTTTCCCAACGAGTGCGGAAAAACGCTTTCCGCAAGAATCGACGTGTTTTCTATACGATTCGCAGTAAAATTCCCGATCCACGTCACAGCCTTCAATGACGACGACGTTGCCACATTATGGGAAAAGCAATAACGATCGTGGGATTTTGAATTAAGAGCGAAATTCTTAGAACAAGAGCACATTATAGGTATAATACATAAAGCTTAAACATTTTCAGCTATCTGAATCATTAAAATCTCTACTGCCACTTCCATCAAATTGCCAGAAAAAGTGATCACTTAAAAAGGCGGCAATAAATCTCGGCAGCAACGTCGTAGATTAAGACGCGGTGTCGCCAACCCGACGATAATAAAATTCGAATTTAACCAATATTTACAAGTTTAATTGAAATAATTGTTTACTGTATTTGCCTTAGTTACAAAATAAGATGAAAAACTTCGTAGTATTTTCATTATCCGGCCGATATTTAACATTTTTAGCCTAAATTTTATCCTGTCACATTTGCAGCCTTGTGCATTGCCTTCTGGGTAATTTGTGAAGTGCATCGGGAACTTTACGGCGTATAGTACGTGTTATTTTTCGTGTAAAGAGTGTTTGCTCGTGTGAGGAAGAAAGCAGTACCTGATAAACGCAAGAGCCAAGAAAAGAAGGTATAATCAATACTTAGAAAGTACCGCACGAGCGCAGGAGAGATCTTTTTAGTTTCCCTTTCTCAAGCGGCTCGGGCGCGTAAATGTGCTAGTTTCTACATGCAAATGCGTGCGGAAAAGTGCTAATTAAACGCGGCAGTAGATACAAGGTATTTCCACCCCTGAAGCTTATGTTTTTCATTTAAACATCATTCAAACCATCAAAACAATAATTTTCGTAACCGAATTGCCTTTTTCAAAAGATATTGCCAAACCTCGAGATAAATCTTCGGGCTGACGATAAAACGCGTACCATTAAAATTTATCCTCAAAAATAGTTCAGCAATTTTCAGGACGAGAAAAATGGAAGCGTACCAGTTAAAATGCTTTATGCCGCAAAATGCTTAACTTCGAAAAATATATCTCGAGCCGCTCAAAAGAAAACGGGCGGTACACGAAACGGTGCAGATTAACCTTATTTATGGTTATGTCGCAATTATTTTACATCTCGCAAGAACGTTTATATTATCTGAGAGTTTAGGCTATGGTTTGGGGTAGCCCGCAAACAAATTTGCTCGATTTTGCGGGAGAGGTGAGAAAGAAAAGTCCCAGTAATTCCGCAAGTCGGAAATGGACGCAACCCCAATTTCCCTTCACATCTGCAGTTCATACGTAGGTATTAACCAGCACATAATCAATCAATCCATAGGACATAAAGCCGAGCAAAAGGAGTGTCTTCAGCAAAAATTAACGTGGGGGCAAACGTCTCATCTCCCTTTCTGACTTTTCCATTCGGAACCACCCCGAATGTAATTTGACGAGTTTCTTAAATTGGAAACGAAAATAATTGCCTGAATACGAGATCGTTGTTTTCACGGAAAGCATTTGCTTGTTCAAACTAGCTGCCACGAATAGGCACGTTTGATGCACAAAGCGGCCAGATTTGAACCGTCTTGACCTGTTTTCGAAACGGCTAAACGGTCGTCGTAAAAAACCTGGGGCACCATTGATGTGTACTTCTGGGATACAACAGAATTTTAGTGTCCCAAAATTTCGGTCCGTAACATCTACATACAGGTATGACCCGTTCAAGTCGATACATAGGAATTGTACAAGTGGGAGAAAGATCACATAACTCTTAATATCTCTCCGACAAAGACTAAGGAAGTGGGTTGAGACACTGGCGACTGACATGGGCTGAGTCAGTCTAGTGCTACTAGGTCTCTCACTGATTCAAAATTTTTACTAATATAAGTTCTAGTGATGGATTAATTGCTTTTTTCATTTATTTATATTGCTGCTTTTTCTTCTAATATTAAAAAAAAAATCATCCCTGCGAAGGCAGCAAAATCCATACTAATCTAAGCATCGAAGTGGAGACGTCGGCCGAACAGGTCAACCCAGTGGGCGGAGTCACATCAGTGTTACCAGATCTCTCACCGTTTCAGAATTTTTACTAATATAAATTCTGGATTCATCGTTTTTTTTTTCATTTATTTACATTGCTACTTTTTTCCCTGTGTTATGAATTAATTAGGAGTATAAAATACCGAATAGTTAATGTTTATTATTGGTTACTATCGTTCTTTACATTTTTACGATTAACTTGTACTCATAATAATTTTTATAAATTATTTACCTTAATTGAATAAGGTCTAATTAATAGTTAGTTATGGAATTATTTAGTGCAGTGACTGTTTTATTCTTCAGTTCTGATTGTAATAGAAACGTAGAAACCGGCAACGAAGATTGCTGGTGGTGTGATTCCTGCAACCTAAAGTGTGTGAATCATTCGGACGAGACTTCTACGTAACTAAAGACGTGCATCATTTATTGTATGTAACATCTGATATTTTTAAAAAGTTCCATCACCGCAAAGGTAGCGAAATCGATACTATATGTATAATTTAAACATCGAAGTGGGGACGTCGGACGGACTGACTCAGCCCACGTCCATTTGCAACCCACTTCGTTGATCTTTGTCGGAGACATATTAAACCTTATGCGGTCCCTCTCCCACTTGCACAATCCCCACGTTTCCACTCAAACTGGTAATACCTGTGTAAGTTATTCTGGAAATAGAGGCTTCCCATCAAAACCGTCCAAATCTCACCTCCTTGAACACGAAATATGCTCAAAATTTCAAGAATACTGGACAAATTTTCCAGGTGTTTCAATTGAAATTTCCATATCGTCTTCGGGTTCTGTTATTATACGAGGTGTCCCACAAAATACCACCATTATCTTGAAGTGAGCACAGACGGATCTAAGTCAATTGACCCATGTGCTCTTTCTACGTGCGAAACTTGAGCGTTTGCGCCGAAGTAGCTGCTTACCTGTGCGGCTAGTAATAATTATTTTTTCTGTTTGTAGCATCATAGCTGCAAAAGTAGGGTTTAAGCATGCCTGGTTTATCGCTCCCCAGTGTCGGTGTATTTACTGGCGCCCCACTGTTTATCATTTTTATTCACATCAATTAAAAACGTACGTGTGCACGCAAAAATACTCGCACTAGTCTTCTGATGCCAATGATTCATATACGTTTAACCTCTCCCCCCCTCCTCCCCCCTCTAACGTTGAGTGTAAAGCCGAGAATTCAATTTTAAATATTTATGCAAGCATTATGAACGTAGTTAAAATATCGCTGATGGTTGTTTACTCAGAGCGAACACTCGTATTAAAATGCAAATTTCCCATATAATAAATTTTAAAGTCCCTAATAAAATATAATCCAGATCTATATTGGGATAACCCGAAAAATTGAAGCGGAATTTTAAATCGGCCAACGGCAACATAAAAAGCATAGATTGACGTCTAGGGAGGTATTAGCTCAGTCAAATTTATTTATTATGGAAAGGGGTTCGCCGAGGAAGCAGGTTATAGCACGAAAATTGGAGATTATGGCAAATTATCTGTGAATGATCGACTTTTATAATTCTAATATGGACCATTTTTTTCACTTAACAGCTATTTTGTCGCTATAACTGTGAGCTAATAGTCGTCTCATCGACCTGAAGTTTATTCCGACGTATATCAATCACTTTCATTAATTTATATCCGAGAAATACACCACTATCACCGGGTGTGCATTTAATAGCATCTTACTTTACGAGTGTGGTAAGAGACATGTTACGCGCAAGCTAAAATTTTGCGACCGAGCCGCAAGTAAAGTTCGTAATTTCAGCACGCGAAGTATCTATAGAGATGTTAGGCCAGCAATTTTGATTTTCTAAGTTCTAAGTTGGGCCTAATCCTCGCGAAACGCCTGTTCTGTTTGAGTTCACAAGGTTGAAAGAACCTACCTTCTCTTAAAGCCGGATACGACGGATTTAAGAAAGGAAGAAGAGGAAGAAATAATGAGCGAAAATGAGAAAACGTTTAAATTATCTCGCCAGCGCTGCTACTATGGCTTCAAACCTATGTTACATTGTTTAGGTGTACTCCATGTGCATCTCATCATATGTTTAAGGATTCATTAGTAGCATCTCCTCGCTCCAGTTACTCGAGGATATATGTTTGGCCACTAGAGTAATCTTCTTCCAAAGAGAAAGCCGGGTTCTGTTGAGAGGCATTAATGTTTTAGAAAGCTCAAAAATTATTAATAGACTTTCTAGAGAAATGTATGTACACAGGCCACCAAGGCTGAGAAAGCCAAAAATAGACGATTAGGGCCTGCAATTTTAACGCTTGTTCAAAAGTCTAAGAAGCAGTGGAAGCAGCGGAAAAACCTAGGAACAGAATGGCTTTCGGGTAAAGAAAAATGCGTCCAAACCCTCAAATGGAACAATTTTTTCCCAGTACATCAACAATATTAACGAATCGCTACCCTGTACGCAACTGCCCGAGAAGCTACAATAGCATGAAATTTAATTGGGTGCACAAAACCTTATGTTACGTACTTATGACGTAAACAACTATTACCTTAAAAAAGTCTCATGGTTCAACGTCCGAATACGTCCTTGAGAATTTGCCCACCTCTTACTTTGCGCAGCCCCTGGAAGCAGCAGAAGCAGCGATCTTACTTGAACGCGCTATCGGGTGATAAGCACGAGCCAAAGTAAGTTAGAGAATCGTGAATGTTCCTGCCTTTTTTGGGGTTCGAAAGTATGGCTTTGACGTGGTTGGATCAATGTATCGCAGCTAAGTGAATTTCTGTGTTACATATCGGTTGGAAGATTTTAGAGACCTTTAAGAAGTTGTCCCTTGTTATCAATAATTTATGAACAAATTTATGTGAATTTCGAAGGAGCTCATACCGAGAAACTGATAATTTATTCTTGTTTTGCGAACTTCCTCGAAAGTTGAACTCCAAATCTAAACTGATACTTTTAAGCTTGTAAATTTGTAATGCTCATGTTAGGGTCAAAATTATGAGAAGTAAAAGGTATACTTCTCACCCGACTAACCAAAGAATTTAAGGGCCTTAATAAATATTGCATAAAGAGCGAGCTTTCAAATCCCAAACTCGAGAACGGGAGCGCTATGTGATCGAGCTTAGAGGAAACTGGAAGGGCAAGGATCAGTTTGGTCCAGGCCGGTGAGTCGTGTGGGTCGATCCCTTCGGCGTCTGCACGTCTGGTTCCCTCGTGTTTTGCAATGCAAATTGCACTATTTGAAATTTGATATCTCCTTTTTGCATATTCGGTGACAGTAATTATCATAATGTTCTTGTTATTTCAGTGGAAATGGAACTCGGTGGCTGGTGAGAAACTATAAGGTGCAGGATGGATTATGTTTTTCACAATTATTGGTAAGCACTTGCTTAGTAGTAAATCTTTGCTCAAAGGTTCGTACACGCATATTTAGTTCCACCGTATGGAATGAAGACATGTATATCGTACACCTCTAGGTTAAGATTATACCGTCGCGATAGTTGTGAAGAAAATTACACTGATAAAGAATATTTGAACCAACTTTTGCTGTATATTAAGAAAATGCAAAATGCTTCCGCTTGCTTTTCTGGGGGCTTTCGAAAACTATCTATTGTGTATGTTGAAATACAGCTAACCATGATGTCTTATTTTCTGTTTCAAAAGTCGTTAATAAAGAAGCCTTCCCTAAGGAGAAGAGGAACATTTCCGTAAGTTTCTACTTATCTGTAACGCTTGCTGGCGAAAATGAATAATAACGGAAGAGATTGCATCAGGATATTTAACGCATAGAATTTTGATAGACAATTTTCCATTTTGTACCTTAACTTATAGTCCGATTACATGCTGTTCCAGCTTAAAAATCGGCCGGTGCCACGGAAATGAATTATTTTTACGCTATATAAATAACGAACGGCGACAATACGTGAATCTAAATGTCGGTACAAATTTGACAAATGTCAATATTGAGAAGTATATCAAACATTCTCACAAGAATTCAGCACATGCCTAATAAATATTATTACATGCATTCATATGTCGTTAAACGTAAAGACGCCCTCAATAATCCAAAGAAAAAATATAAAGTTCACCGCCCATAAAAACCCCCGAATTCAAGACTTCTTAAAAACTCAGATTTTTCAGTGCTAATGAATCACTCTATATATGGCATGGCCTTGTATATTCTTTTTTGGCCTAGTCGCTAAACTAGTGTAAACTTACCTCTAGAAATTTTACTTACGCCCAATTATATAGTTGTAATAGAACAGAGTTCAACATGGAACAAAAAATTTTGCACATAGTAAATACCGCATTGCCTGGTAGCAAAATGCACTGTGGAAAAATGCCTTTTATGGCATTAATTACAAATATGAATTACAAATTTCGAAACAGTTTTATCGTTATGTTAAACAGAAAGCATATTTTAGTCTCAACATAATTAATTGAAAAGTTTAATTATTCCTCGGTGCTCGAAACGGAATTGTTTCCATCCACATTTCTATACCAAAGGAGTCATTCAATCCATTTACTTCGAATAGTGCCGTGCGCAAGCAGAGCAAGTGTTCAACACCGTGTCGCGTTGAGAGTGTAGGTAATTTTATTTTCAGGGCAGCAACTTTTAAGGGTTTGTAGCTGTAAACTTCAGGTAAGCGATGTTGAAACCGTGACATTTAAGAAAAGCGGTTTTCTAAAAAGGCAACTGATAACTGAGAGTATTGTTCAACTTAAATGAAAGGTGGAGAGTCCAGATTCTAAGAGTTTTCCGGAGACACTTTTCCTGAATTTGGCATAAATAAAAATCTATTGGGGATAGGTCAGGTGAACTTGCAGGCCACTCGCCCACGTCTCGGGTCCCAATCCACTTTTCAGGAAGTTTTCTTTAAAGAAACTCTTTTAAAATGTGGAGACTGGAAAATTTCCTCACAAGTTTCTCCAGGGTGTTGTTGGAATCAGGGAAGGCGAAGCCATCCGATTGGCAAGGTTTCCAAATACTCTGTTTCGTGATTTTCCAGGATATCCAAAAGAGCAGCTAAAATCAAATTGTTTGCGTAAATAAATGAGCCTTTTACGTGACTGTTTAGAATCCCAACCCCCATACATTAATCTGTCTAAATTATGATGTTTAAAAAATCGCCCCCTAAATTAAATCGTTGCCTTAGCCAATTCCACCAGGCTAATCTCCGACGCCGCCCCCGAACACTCTATTAACGTCCTCTTCCTCAATTCTGTCTCCGTATTTATATCGCGGTTTTTCAAACGAACCATATTCAAATAAATTTGTGTTGTGTTTCGAAAAATCAAAAAGATGTAACCAGTCATTACGAAAGTGAGGAGCTCCAGCGTTGAGTTAATGGATTTAGGGTGGAACTACATTGGATTCGATTCCCAGTCGGACAACTCTTTTTAGTTTTAATTTTTGTGTCTTTATTACTTCGACCTTGAAATAAATTGTAACACACTGGCGTGATTGGCGCGTGCATAAGGCTGCTGTATAGCATTTCACACTCGTGTGTTAAGAGTTACTTTCTTTGCTGATTATCTAACATACCAATTACGGCAACTTGTTTTTCTAGCCGCATGTAAAGAGTGCCCATTATGGAGGTGGATGTCACCATTTGGGTCAGCGAGTCAACGATCTGTAAGTACCTCAAGCAGACATCGGCACGCGAAGTGCCATCACAAGTTCTGTTTGCATTTTACCCACTTGTCACACATTTACCTAGACTTGAGGTTACCCCGAATCCACGTTCCTTGTTATGTTATGTTCGCAACCAATGAGAAAAGAACACATTACGTATCATTACGTAATCGTGACAGATGTCGTTGCCGTATTAAAGTTAAATATGCGAGGTAGTACGCATGTGTTGTCATCGCGTCAAAACGGTCTTTATTTTTTGACCGATATCCATTCCTTTTCACATTTTTTGTTTATGTTTGGAAGCAATTAAATTGGATAAAACCTATTAAAAGTTTCCCCTGACTAATTAAAAACCCGCACAAGCTTAACAAGAAGGGTTATTGCGTACGATTTTCTGCCGTACTGACGCCTTGTCCGAATTTAATTACGGGATCATAATTTTAGCGTAGGGTTTTGCGGTCATCGACGGCAGGACGCTCTTCGCCTGTACCCTATTATGAATTTTCCCGCGTAAATAAAGCTAATATTGTCGTTGTGGGCGGAACACTGTAACTAGCCATCAAAGACTGGCATGGGTGGAGGCTTTGGACTCTTGAATATTAGTTCGGATTAAAACCCTGCGTTGCTGGTCGAGCAAAATATAAAAAAGTTGCCAGAACTGAGAGGTTATCCAGCTCGCAATAATACAGGTTCTTCGCAAAAAGTAGATTTTATGCAAATTATATAATAATTGAAAAAAAATTAAAACAACTACCCCCCAACCCCAATGGGAGGCGCATGTAGACCTAACATTTGCCTTACAAATCTTCACATTACAGTTACCAATTTGTTGTTGATAAATAATGTAAAATAACACCGGTAACAAAAAACAAATTGGGTCAAATCTGCACTGTAAGAGTAATTTTCTGATTCGTTGTGAGCAAAAATAACCCCAAATTTTGTTTTTTTAACTTTGATAGTGAACATGTCGGATTTCGTAATCGAAGCAGGTGCGTACCGAGTTTCATTTCGTAGACGTCTTTATTTAGCAAACGTCTTCGTTTCGTAAGATAGTTGACAGGCCAGTAATAACCACTGTGCTGTAGCTCTATAGCAGACACAGGATGCAGTTCGAATCTGTCCAAAAGTCGGCGCTTTTCTTTTGATTCCTGCATTGTGCACCGAAATTCAAAAAAATCATGCATGGGATTCATTGCCTGGCTCCGCGCACCGCACGGAATCTTTCTAGTCACGCAAAAGTATCCATTTTCTAACTGCTTCCATTAAAAGTCGTTGTTTTTAAAAATGTTTACTTTTGCCTCTTTTCCAAGGATGCATTCTAGTTCTTCTGATTATTTCTAAGGAGATATGAGTGGGTAAAGGGGCGAACAATGGCGGTGCAAACTCAGTTATGTAGGTGCTTTACCCACGACTCATACGCCCGTAACGCGAGAAAACTGTTGGGTAAACTATTCATTTCTTATATTACATTTGCGGTTGCTTTCATCCAGTTATTGCAATCAGAAGCGTTTTATAAAAAAATTATTTCCATAGAAATATGAAAAAGGAACGAATGTAATATCAGTAAACCCGCACCCAATTTCATTCTGCGTGGCAGCGATAATATAATTTCCATTAATTAGGAGAAAATCAAAATCGACTAAGGAGGACTCAGGTTAAAAATTCCCGTCGACCAATGATAATTCAAAAACATTTGCATTTCACTGTGACTCTTTAATGAAAAAACTCTTCCTCAAAGCTCATCATTAGCGGCCTTTTCGAAATGCAATTACTAGCCGTATCTCTGAAGCAACACTCCGCAATGCGTCTACAAAGGATATTTTTTGTTTTTAAAATCAATTACCATATTTCCCAAACATGCAGCCTGTTGGTAATGCTAAAAGGATAATTTGATTTTGGTTTAAAGCGATAAGTTCAATAAGCTTGCGTTTGATAGAACTTAATTGCCAGAAAGCCAGCAGCGAACTGGTAATTAACTCTTTCCAATCCTACGATTTTTAGGCAATCGATACATGTTATCATGTTCAGGTTCTCATGTGGAAACGCCATGTAGGGATATATTCCAACAAAACCGCCCCCAGAATCTAAACGGTTAATTTCATCAATTTGCCTTCGAGCACAAATTTATCATTTAACTATTTTCTCAGCTCCTGCTTAAAAGTCGGTAATATTTCCTCAGTAAATTGAAGCAAAAGTTTACCATAAACTAAGAGAAGTCGATAAATCTTAGCTGATATATTAAGTTTTAATTACTTTACATTTTACTTTAACTACACTTTTGCATTTAAAGTTTTATACATAGTTAGCAGTTCCCGGCGTGAATTTATTTAAGATTCAACAGAGCTTCAAATCTTAATTCAGATTACTGTTCGTCCAGTTCATGGCCTCATTAAGTATTATAGATCATTGCACTTGAAGATATTAGCAGAGAGGACAAACAGATTTCCCTTAACTATAACGTGACTCAGGTAGTGGCAAGTTTCCGATCAAGTATCGAGAAAGGCTATTTATTATTCACTGCAAATGTTGTTCTAGTGGTGACTGAAGCCAAACGACACGCCATCTGGCGAAATAATTTCAAACTGCCGGGATATAACCTCAATTTTCTCTTGCATTGGATTTCCTGTTTGCCCTTTGAAGAGTTCGATTATTTTCCTCATGTTTCATCAAATTGTATTCAGTGCAGGGTTTGTGGACACGGAGTATTTCATGGACAGAATTTCAGTATTTTGTCGACTACTACTCCCAAACATTTCGATTTAGGGTTAGTTTTTCTGTTTAGTTGCGTGACCGTTTGCGGTGAATGTAGAAGGTTCTGCTTCAATTTGTTTATTCGAGGGTTGATTTTTGGCGGCATTTGGTGTCCGATTTGGAAATATCAATGGTCATAATACAAAATTTCATGCTTGTTCTTCAGTAGTTCCTAGTTAGTTTTGGTTATAATAATGTTAGAATATTAATGGAGCTTCCATAAACTTAAAATGGTGATTTCTGTTCGACCAATTTTGCAAGAAATGGGAGACTCAATGTAAAATAAAAATTAGGTTGTATTTTTACTGCTTTAGGTACAGAAAAAGAGCGGGAAAGTTTTTATTGCAATCGCGAGTAATTCAACAAACATCCCTGGAGTGCCTGAATTTCCCATAAAGAAACACCTTGCAACCTCCCTAGCACCTGAACCGAACTAACCCGTTCCCGACGCAGACGCTCATACTTTTTTACAATAGCTTTGCAAACGATTTCTTTATGACTTATGTGGCATATTCAGGCCCAACCTCTCGTTCAATTCATATTCTCAAATAATTTGAGGTTTCCAAACGCTTCCATCCGAGCCCCTATAATAATTAACAATTTTATTGTCTCACGTCTCAGCACCTTCTAATGAAGCCTCAGCTATAATGTTGATGGAGAAGAAATGAATTTCTCATTTGTCTCCTCCCTCGGAAAACCACATAATAATTATTTCGCATTCCAATACTGATTTCCAAGCTATTGTAACTAACCTCGCCAGTAATTTCAGAGCTCTGAGACCGGGAAAACGATTAAATAAGTTAAAACGGAGTATGAACATAGACTAAGGCACGAGCTTATTCAATTAACCTTAGGTTTTGTTCGCAATTCTAACACATTTAATGTCTGTATAAGGCGAACCGGCTGTATGGCAAACCCAGAACTTGGTACTTGCAAATATAGCGTGTTAGAAAAGTTCCTGCTTTTTTTAAAAATATTTCAACAGTACTAAAATACTGCATAAACTATTAAATTCACATAATTAACCAACAATATTTGTGCATAACCTGCACATTTTACCCGCAATATGCAGGATTACCTAAATCTACAATTTCTTGGACGATAGATCGGAATGAGAGGAACTATTAGTTGGCCATCACGAACTCCCGATTTAACTGTGTTGAACTTTGTCCTCTAAGGTCACATTAAGTCCATAGTTAATGTGGCGTAACACTTATATTTATAACCCTTAATTAGATATTCCTTAGTTATAAGGGCTTATAGTGTGGATGTTGTTATTTAATCGATAAGTCATTATGTAACACTTCATTTTCTCAACTTTTAAGTTATCGTTAAGTATTTTATCCATTGTGGCAAATTTTAACAGTTTACCTCCATGTCTAGTTTAAGGGGGGGAGGTATAATGTACCCCTTTACTATGCCTATGTGCAACGCCCTTTATTAGATTAGTTTTGTTGATAACGAACGAATTTTGGTACTAGTCGCTCCCTAATTTCGCGTAAATACTCTCCCCGCAAGCCAACTTCATTATGACTCCATTTCATTATCATTTTTTTATATTTAAAGCCGCAGTTCATTATAATGGCTCGCAATGTTGCCAAGCAATTATAATTATAATGTGAGTAGTCCTTTAGCTTTTTTCGAATAATTTCTAGTGTAGCTACCGTATTTCCTTTGTAAAATCTATAAATAATTCTTCGATTAACATCTCTGTCGTCATCGTCGATTTGTTTAAATTTTCGAGAAGCCCCTTTCCTTTTAAAGCTGTGGCTTTAACATTCTCTTTTTTACTAATGCGACAAATCGCCGCCAATGATAATTTAGCCATTTCGTTTATCCTCGTTACAATACCTTTAACCGAATTAAGCGTGTTTTCTTTCTCCAAACAGTCATAAAAATTCAAAATGAGACGTTTACTCTGTATATCTAAGACTTTGTTTTAAAAATTACTAGCCTCTATATGATTCACATCTACTTTATTTTCCGAATGGTCTTCAAAGGGCCTCCAAAAAACCATACCTAACTGATATATTCAGGTCTTTTATTTGTATATATAGAACTATGAGTGACTTAATTTAACTATGTAACACCACAAACGGGCAAGAAAAATTTAATTTTAGACTCCCTTCGTCGGCGCCACTGGTTTCACTTTGTTTACACCTAGAAGTACCGGTCGCCGTGCGAAATGGTGGCTCATCTTAAATATTCATCGTTTCGCAAGCCAGACCGAGGCAACATTCGTTTTGGTCCGCTGCCTTAAGCATCCGAAATGCTACAGAGCCTTAACACATGATTTTATTTTGCATCGTGGTATTTTTGATGAATTCCTTCTCTAGGTGAAAATAACTCCGTAGTTTCAGTTTCTTCTTGACAATGTGGCAGTGTTGACGCTACATCTGCTGATACCGAGCTCCTTAGCCATTTTGCGCTTGAACGTTGGGAATTTGGCATTCGGTGGTACTACCTTGGAGCGATGGCTGGACCACCGCCAAGAGGACGGTATGCAGTCCCTCCCGTCTCTTTGTGGTGTTTTACGAGGTCGTAAATCGTTCGTTTCTTGAAACCAGTCGAGCGAACAGGGTCGGCCGTACTCACGAGACATTGACTCTGGAACAACTGAAAGTAGGCACATGACTAATGTGCATCACGGACCTCAATCAACACATCAAAAATTGCCAGACTCGACAATATCACCGGTAAAAACTTCCCAGAACAAAAATGTTCACCCTGTAGTTTGTCTCCACGAGAGAGTGGGTCAATTAGCTCGTCCATTGGGGCTGAAACTCCTTCGTGCGAGTTAAAGGTGATCAGCAAAGACAATACTTTTCTCTGCTCCACCAATTTCAGCTGCGGATCGGTTGATGCTCAGTTACAGTTGAAAACTCGTTTACCGTCAATTGCGCGATATAATGATAAGTATGCGGCAATGTTTTTAAGACCTTACATTAAACCGCTTTTAAGCTTATTGTCCAGCGGCTATAAAATAGAAGTAGGTACCGAAAAGGCCTTATATAACCAAGAAAAATATCAATGTGAAGCTTTTCCTCCGGAGGAATCCAGGAAAACAATTTTAAAAGCTCCACTCGATAGCTCCGTTCGTCAAATACGCTCACAGAAATATAAAAATCTGAACAGCGTTTGGTGGTATCCAGTGTCATTGGATTTCCCGGAAGAGTGGCTCTTTATTGCGATTTTCGGTCTCGTGGCCCTGATTCCAATTTAAATCCCTTTTTGCTGCAAACTGTCATACCAGCAAATAAAAGTCGGTTTGTGTAACGGCTATAGGCAATGCAGGTATCTGTTTCACGCCTTTAGGCTTCAACATGCGTCGAGTTGGAATTTTTCGATTCGACATGAACGGGAATTCAATAAAAGTTAGTTTGAGGAAACGTCTAATTTTTCGCTTCATTCCTTAAGTAAATAAATAATATTGGGGCCGCATGCTGAAAATCGACGGTACATAGAATTTTCTCATAGAGACATACATGCTCCGTGAGGTACGAAGTTATTGAATCGCAGAAGTTAGCCGAGAGAAACGGTGTGATTACTGCTTGGTGAGTTGAAGTATACCTGGCAAAACTTCGTCAATAAACTGTTATCTCAGGCGTGCACTTATAGGCGCAAACGAGACTATAGAGGAAGTTTTGAAGCTCTCTTATTCAACAGCTTATTTCCACTGGCTCCCTGCATAATACACAAATTAAGCTCAATCTCGTGACTTTCTTGTGTATAAATCCACCCATATCACCTCTCATCGTGGGCAGTTTTCGATGACCAAGAGCAGATCCACACAGGATGTGCGTTTCCGGTGCTCAACCACAGCAAAGCGGTGAAATTGCGGTTAACTTGTCTAATTTTGACTTTAAAAAATTACCATTTCTTCGTTTTCGGAAAGAACTTTTCGGAACCAACTGCATCTTTAGAGATCTACGCGGAGCTTTTTGAACACAGATTCGTGGAATCTTAAGCCACAAAGCCTTGTGAGGCGACGAAAAGACTGTTTGGCTAACGGTCAGAGGCTTGCGGAACAAACGGCATTTCAGGAATCAGGCTCAAACTCGAGATAGAAAGGACTTTGTGTGGTTTTCGCTTTGTGAAAGTGGCATGAGATATATCGCCCTCAGTTACATAAATATTGTCTATCATGTGTACCGGGTGTATTTTTAAAAACTTTCTACCCCTAGATTAGTGCAAACTACAGTTAAAATTGTTGAGACGCGTCAACCTTAGAATCGAGGGAAAAAACTAAAAATGAAAAATGTTCTCGCTCCCCATCGACAATATCACGGGGGTGGCAACCCCTTCGTTTCCTTTTTTGAATAGGGAATATGGGTCAAGTTACATATTAATGTAAAGGTCTTCAAATTCTTTAAACAACAGTGTGAAAATTTTCGTTTTTTTAATTTAAATTTAGTTGGGAAAATGGGTCATTCCGTGAAATTATTCGAAGAAGAACGAACGAGAGTGGACATCGAATATTGGATGGGGATTTATTACACTTTCAACGGGATGGCGCCTCTCTACATTATATTTTACCGGTTCGACAGTTTCTTGCCAATAACTTTCCTGATAGATGGATTGGCAGAAGAGGCACTATTGAGTGGCCAGCTAGATCTCCCGATCTTACACCTCTCGGCTCCTTCCCTTGGGGATACTTTAAATGCGTGATATACGCTACTTCTGTACATAATCTTCAAGTATTATGTAGAAGAGTTACAGAAGCTTATCTAGCATTCCACAATAGATACTTGCAAAAGCGCACTTGCTATGTACACGGAATACTTCCACACCTTAAAGCTAGATGAATCAGTGATTCGTTTTTTGGAATTTGATCGCACACGTCCCATTACTGTTACTTGAGCCTCCTTTTACCTATCTATGTGCTGTATATGCTGATTGATGATTTCAGCGGGTCTTTAGCATCCGATGATTATTTGATATGTTCCTTTTGTGTTGTCTTGTATCTCTTGGAGCTGTAGGCGACATTTGTAAGTTAAAAGAATAAATTGCCTTTAAACCATAAAATCTCACACCATATCAGGAAAACATAATCCCTCAGGTAATAAATCACCTTTCGCTTACGTACGTCTTTCTTCTTTGTTTTCACAAATGTTACCTTAACGGTAATAAAAATAAAGCAGTTCAACTGACCTTCGGCATAAACAGGATGCTTTATTTTGCAAACAAATGGGAGTTGACAAAACTCCGTTGCCTTATCTGTTGTTTTATTTATTCTTCCCTCGTAGAAAAATCAGTGTCCGCATTCCCTGGGAGCAAACCCTCAATTTGTACGCAGAACTTTTTTGGATTTTGTTGTCTTTAGGCAGATAGAATAAATACGGAATACTGAAATAATTCTGTATTTTATCGTTTAGCTTTTTTATGCAAATAAGGCCTATAGAATACCGGGATTATACAGGGAAGCCCTCCAGGGACTGCAGGGAGTGATTTTCGGATTTTTCCTAATTATGATTCTTCCATAACCATAAATGGCAAAAAAATATGAAGGTTTGCCATAATACAGAGCTCGACATGGAAAACACATTTAAAATATTTCTAAGGAGACGGTACTTCCGGTTCTATTCTAAGCATACAGGGTGTTTCAGAATAATACGTGAAAAATTCGGGAGGTGAATCTATGACGAACATTGTGGAAAATATTCAAGAGACTTTTTTTATAGAGATATGGAGCATTCAAAAAATGATTTTTATTAAAAAAAACAGGCGGGTCATATTTTTCATTTAAAATGTATAGGGTCACGTCGATGGAGACACCACTGGTGAAATTAAAAATATTATTTTTCCCTTAAAAAATGTGCCTGCGCACCTATTTTGCGCTTCCTAATTCTTATAAAAATATTTAATACCTGAACTGACTCATTAGGAAAAAGCTAAAAATGAAATTTTTTACCACTCTGCATATCAGACAGGAAACGGAAACGGACCTATGTTTATATGAACTTTTTTCTCTAAAACTATTCACAGATTCGCCGCTGAATTTTTGACATAGTATTATAGAACGCTCTGTATATGAATTGTCAGTATGTGAATGAGACACACTGCATAGACGCCGACAGTATCACGCTCGCCCGAGGGAATTATTCCTCAGTTGTGTTTGGAGCAGGTTTCAGTGTTTCATATTTGATTTGCTTCGCCGGGAAGCATTAGCGGAGCTAATGACAAACCACTAGAACTTTTGCTCCGTTCGTATTTGGGGCAGGACAATATTTTAAAACTTGGTACTTATCTCCACCTTTGAACAGGGCATAAACCTAAATTCTGAATGCAGTTCCAAAATTAAAAAAGTTACAATGCCTTGTGAAATATAAATTTTCGGGGAGGTGTTACAGCTGATGCATTATTCATTTCTCCTTTATCATGTTAATATGGCGCATTATTCCACGACTAGTGTTAGCTTGAAGTCAGCATTTCTAGTTCCACAGCATCACGGATTAAAATTTATGCCGGCTTTTAGAGGACGGGGCTATTAATGGAAGAAAAATTCTCGCACTATTTTATCATTTTTCAAGCAGTTTAAGAAATATATTCCCTTTTTATCTGCTTTGAAATTTACACAATAACTCGTCATATTGATGTACTAATCATCATTCGAATCGCGCAGACCCTTTGTGGTTGCTCTCATCTCATCCAATTCGGATAATTTATTTGAGTTCACCGTGAAGGGTTATTAACTGTCCCAGTTGAAGCTCATGTAATATGAAACGACTATCGAACATTCGCGTAATTTTCCAAATATCCAGTGACAATGTTCTTGGTATATTTCGGGTTGGGCGTGATGTCACCCAAGGGGAGTTTGGATTGTTAATTATGTTGGATTAGTATCAATGATGGATAACAGACATATTTGGCTTCCCTAGACTACACAGAGGGGTCGTCGAGATCTTCAAGCTCGACAACAACTTCGATAGGGAAGGGCACGTCAGGGCCCTTATTCTGAAAGCGAGTCCTACCTCACCTATCATGAGCGCCAAAACTCCTCCCACAGCTGCTCACTGATGAGCGCACTCGCGCTTCTAGTGTCGTCACGACCAGTTATCGACTTAGTCACCGTTGAACAGTAACGTAAATATTGCCTCAACGTTCTTGATAATGCTCGCTGCAGATATGGAGGAAAATTCAGCAGAAATTTCCTTGGAGAGCGGTTTCAAAGTACAGAAAGTGTTTTAGAATATAGGGGAAAGCTGGGTATATTGGACCGTTTGCTAAATTGGACCACTACTATATGTCAAATTGTCGTTTTTATTTTTATGAGTTGGTAGCACTACACGATTAGGAGCAAATTCATGGTGGTCGGCCATCTTGTTTTTTTGCCTAAGCTGACGCAATTGTGGGCTGTTTACAAAATGCTAATTTCGAACGTTTTAAAATAACTTTTAGTATCTTATTCTAAAGGCGTAGTAACGTTAATGGTAAGCTTTCAGAACTTGTGTTTACAATTTACATTCATTATCTATCAACAAACGACTGTAATGGCGCAAATAGCGGCTTTTATAGGTTATATTGTTGTAATTTTTATAAACTTTTGATGTTGTGCAGTTTGATAAATTGGACTGCAGGTAGTTGGGTAAAATGGACCGATCCAATTTAATTGATACAAATGGTTTTTTTACACATGACGGAAAATAAGTATTATAAGTGAAAACCTGAGGATTTGCAAAATGCAATACATGATTATAAAAAGGTATCGATCTGAATGAATATGTAAGATTATACAAAGTTTCTGAAGCTATCTTGAAGAGACATTTGGATAAGGGCAAAGCTAGTAAAAGTGCCGAAATAAATAAAAGAAGGCAGGCTGTTTCCAAAAAATGTAAAAATATTATAATTGAGCATATATTGAAGCTGAAATAACTATTCCTCACAATTTTAATTATACAAAAGAAATGGCAGGCAAAGCTTGGCATTACGCTTTCATGAAAGGACACAAGATAAAATCGGTTCCAGAACCCCAGCAAAAAATAAACCCGAAGAAAATAGAGGAAATAGACCAAATTATAAAACAAAAAATAGAGGGAAGCGAAATACGGAAAAGATACGTGTAAAGAAGCGTGGGAAAATTATGAATGAAACACGAGCAAAGAATCTGACAACAAAGAAGAAATCTCATTTCTAGATGATTCAGGCAGTTGTATGTCAGAAGACCAAGATAATGAACGTGCCAAATGCAAACTTAATTATTTTAACGAAAAAGACCCTAAAGTGAATTGGTGCAGTGTGTACGTTGCCATGATTGGAACCATGAAAGTTGCACCAGCAATCCCGACATATGCGATAATTGTTTTCCTTCATTTTACAACTTATACCTACTACTGTTTTTCCAAGATATTAAAAAAAACATTTTGTTTTTTGCTTTGCTTTTATCAAAGTCCAATTTAGCTAACTCATGACTAATTAATACGGCTGACCGGCTAATTTTGAATAAAATTTCAATTGCAAAATTAATTCATTATTGAAAAATATATAACAATTTTGTTGATTTATCTTTAATAAATATGACGATTAATAACTGTCCTTTCATTTGGCGTAATGGATAATTTGATCAGTTTTAAATTATTCTGAAAAAAATAGATTTAACAAAAGTGGTCTAATATAACCGACTTTCCCCTACGCACCATTTCGAACGTATTGTTCCGCTCTGTGTCCTGAATTTTAATGTTCCTCGTCATTCTTAGCGCACCGCGTATTTCATCGTTTTTCTATTAGCTATTAATGTTATGACTGACGACTATTATGAGAAAGGCGAAAGACCAATGGAACACGGTATTTACCAGCAACAATCAAAAGCTCGATACCATGATGTGAAAACGACCAAAATGTGTCGCCGGTATTCGTCATTCTCCTCGCTCTACTTTTGTTAGTTACCAGTCCGCATGTATTACGTCCACTAAGTTTTCGATTGTAAGTGCTATGCCTTGTTCAGGCTAATTTTGCCACAGTAATGACGTATACCGTCTATGATTTCGCAACAAGCTGTGGCCTAATTTAAATTTGGGCCCTGGGTCAAAGCAAACAATGTTTTTTTGACAAAATGGTGAAAGCAACTTTCTATGGTCGAAGGAAGAAAAAGTGTTAAGAGAATGGTTGCGAAAGCAACTGAATGATGAATCACCCCCTTCGACGAGCCATCAATGAGGTCAGACTGTTCGGCAACAGCGCTACAAATCGGGGGTCCTAACATTCGATTACCCGCCGCAAATCAGCAGAGCGCACAGAGCGACTGATCTAGATTCTTTTTGTGACATTCACCTAAGTCCACCATTTCATAATCCTCTTTACTGGAAAATGCCATCTTACACAACCATCCATCTTTTTATCCTGCCCCAGCTGAACTTGGAGACCATTTGCAATGTGGCCTTTCTTTAAGCGCGCTACCTCACCTCGCTGAAGTTTCATTCTTTGTGCAAGAGCATCGAGCTGTCTCTTCCCTAAATTGACACATTTCAAATTGCAAATAGAGCAATTTTAAAATCTAATGTCTCCGGTTGGTACGAAAAGGGACCATCCAGTGCAGATAAAATCACTCAAATGCTTTCAATATTATGTACGTGATAAAGCGACAAACGTATCATTTCCTTGGAAATTCTTATATATTTTTATTCATTCCTCTTTCATGCGCGAAACCGTCTGACCCGATTCATCCGCAATTTTGATTCTTTCCTTTCGTATACGGCATTTCCATCATATTGAAATATTTTCCGTTCCTGCATTTAGACCACAAGGAATATTTGCAGCCACGCTAAGAATCCGTTTCGAATTTATACATTTGCTTATTCTCGTATGTCGAATATTACGATTTCTTAACAGGTGTGCAAAATGTATGTCCTCAAATGCTATTTCCTGAATGCATGGAAAATCCCAAATCCAACCTGTTCCTAATATATTTTATTAAAGGCGAAACTTTCTATAAATGCCGTGTTATCCGCTGGGCCATTAGGACACATGATTTCTTTAAGACTTTTTACATTAGACAAAGTTTAACCGGCCTGGTTTTTGCTGACGCGTAACGAAAAAAAATCCCATTAAAAGTTGGAACAAGGGATAAAAGATAAGCAAATAACAAACTTCCCGAGAATCACTAAGTAGGACTTGAAAAAGTTCCCATTTTTTTCCCTTATTGGGTTGTTTCGCAGCGTTGACGCCATGTGCAGGAATATCGGGGGAGCCGCAGAAGTAAAATCATGGTTTGCTGCTTTTTTGATCTGAAAATGAAACAATCAGAGCAGGTCCGGCCTTTGAAAGTCTGGCGAAATTTTAAATCTCCACCGCCTTGTCTCCAAAAAAAAACCGCTGATCAGGACCGGCTTCGCCCTCTCCGGCCGGATTTACATCAAGTTTCATTATAAAATATTCAACCTGTGTTAAGGTGTATTGTATACGTACCTATGGATCCATGAAGCGCAGCTTCCCTGAGAAGGCCTTAACAGCCTTCTTGCCGTCAACAATAAATGCATTCTGATGACTGTCCCCCGAAAGGCGTCCTGCGCAAACCCACAACCGAAAATATGTTATTATCTACCGGATTCACACGTGCAGCTTTATCACTCTAGTGCCGGCCTAGAGCGGAAGCGAAGGCTCGGTATAATTGATGTCTGCTCTGATTTGGACCCCCTGTAGATTATGCTAAATTAGCTATCATCAAGGGGTGGCTTGCAGAGTTGTCATTTCGGTTAGCAGGGTCCGTTTAGTGGACTAATCGACACTAAAAAAGACATAATTGGCAATTCGCAACAGACAATATTTCAGCCTCCTTTGAAGGAAAAGTGGCCCAATCTAGGCAAGCGAATTTGCCTGCAACTAAGTACAAAAATATTTCGTTCCGTTTACCTAATAATCAAACAATGATTACTCTATTTATGCAGCTCTAATTAAATGTTCGACACGTTGACTGTTGAAGGTCGGTAGGGATCATAACGCGTCAGAGGAAATAATGACGAATCTGCGAAATATGAAGTCATTATTCCCGCTGGACTTTTGAGACATACAAGTGCTGACGGTGGTGACTGCCGCGTTGATTGACTGCGCAGTCGGGTTGCTTGGTTGCGCAGCCGCGATGAGGCAAATGGCATTTCGATAATGTTTGAACCGTAATATTGCTTCAGTTTTATTAAAACTTATCGATGGTAATAGACAATGGCGTGCACAAAGTATAGTAATATACTTACATTTTATGGCCATTATTCCCTTAGAAAAGCCGCGCCCCTGGTCTGAGACTCGGGACATAAGCGTCTGCTTCAGGGAATAATGACATATAAAAGTATAACATAGTATAATAACATGCTATAATTTCCATTATATTAATGTCCACACTTTCATCTCGATTAATACCTGTTATACGAAAACACTCACGTCTCACTGGGGGTTAAGTTGGATGATCCCAACATTTTTCTAAAAGCGACCTCAGCTGCAAATATGGCCATCACCCTCTACAGTAATAATTAAGATAATTGGACGTTAATTGAAATTTATTTCACAGGCCTCGGAGTTCCTTGAACAATAACAATTATCAAAGTTAACATATAGGAGTTTCATGCAACTTTGTGAATTCTATCCGAAACAACTTCGGTATCAAATTTAAACTCGGTTTCAAAAGTTAGATATATGAGTTGTAGTTGTTCGATTTTAATGAGGAAGTTTAGTTTTCCTGTTTCTACAACGTAGGTCCCATCGAGAGAGACATGGACTTTCATCAATGTACTCATTTATGGAGGTGAAGGAAAGTGAACTTACCCATTCCAGGTTGTGGTTGCTCTTATGTAGCATGCCCTGGGCATGAGGGACTCAATGGCGATCTTGTGAAATACCCACTAAAAACCCCTTATCCTCTCTTCGTCCTGAGTCCCTCCCCTGAACCACAGGGAAACATAATCTTCAGGGGGGCGCATTTGCTGTCTTCAACGTTCTACTTATTTTTCTCTTCCTTTCTCTGTCCTCCATCTCCTTCGGTCTCGTGGGTTTCTTCAGTATTCTGATCATAGCCATCCAGTTAGTCTCGCTTCTCAGCAGCAGACGAGCGACATTCGCTGCAGTGCACCGAAGTACCGTGTATTTCGGATTCTCTTTGCCACCGCTAAATCAATATCTTTAATTCGCACTTCGACCTATTCTGTCGGCATCCCTCGGGGTATCTACTGACTTAAGTCCTTCCCTCTCTTCGTTTTGGTTCCTCCAGGACCGCCGCAATGCATAACTCTAGGAGGGGAGTGGTATTAAAAACTCTCACCCTTCATCCATTCTAAAACTCTTGCCTTTCATTCATCTACTCATATCCCTCATCGGACTTTTCATAAGAGGTTTGCTGCGCTGGATGCCTCCTATGATTCCACTGGCCGCATTCCATCCCTCCCAGGGAAACCGGAGCTAATTAAATAACTAACTACTGAGCGTTTTTTTGGAAAAGATATTTTGGGATTGTGGAGAAAATGCCACCATTCCTGGAGAAAATATTTTCTTTTGCGTCCTTTTATACTTGTTATAGGACACTTTCTTCTTATATTACTCACATCCTATTTAATTCACATGCATGTTTGTTCATAACGAGGAGAAACCCAAAACGCTTAATAACAAAATCTTTAACATAATTACCTCAACAACAAAGTTACAACTTCCTTTGTTGATCTTCCTTTAACTATACAATTATGTACCAATAAATGCCAACTAGAGCCGAGCCTGAGTTGTAGCAAGTTAGAAAAGTTCCCCTGGGAACACTGTATCGTATTTAGCAGTTATCGATATAAACATGTGGGAAAATACATCGATTAATAGTTGGCTAACCCAGCCCTTGGTAGTGGTAGATTGCAGGGCCGGCCTTAGCAAGTCTGGTGCCTTAGGCGAAATTTTTAATCGGCGCTCCCCTACTCCCAACGAATACCGCCGGCCAGGACCGGCCTCGCCCCCTGTAAGGCTGGTACTGCTAGTTAGAGAAAGAGAAATTACTTTCCGTTAGCGCGATTTTTCTCGCTATTTCCCTGGAGTTTATATACTAAGAAATATTTAAAGATCGCGACAGAAATATTGCGGAAAAAGTAGCGCATAACGGTACAGGAGCGTGATCAATATCTCTTTACCGAGTTTTTAAGCAAACACTTGTCAACCCCTAGTGCCGAAAGCGAGCTTCTGCAACATGGCGAAATGATTTGCACAACATGATTACGTTTAGATAACGCTGTTTTTGTTGCTCGCTGTCGCCTTCGCTTACCCATTTCCGGTAATTCAATATCAAGTGCCTCGACGTTTCTCATCTTTGAAAGCTGCTGTTGAGAAACAAATTAGTAGTTTATGGCGATATGAGATTTTCAAGGATGCGAAATTAGTTTAAATGATAATAGAGCGACTCGAGCTGTAATAAACATTGGCGCCCCCATTGCCGTCACCGCACTGACCTTTCCTGCTGACTACAGTGAAAAGATCTGCCTTATCCGGTGACCCTAAAGAGATATAAAACTTGAGAAATTGTCTGCCCATTTCAAACGGTATGGACTTTTAAGAACGTTCCTTCGCCTAGCAGCTAGTATTTGGCTTTTACTGACTTGGGGTGAACCGACTACTGCATGCCTTCAAGCGCAACAATGAGCTCCCATTTAAACCATAATAAAAAAAATACTCCAAAATAAGTGGTTGTTCGTTTCTCATTTTTCGAATTTACACACATTCATTTTCATCGTCGTTAAACAAACTGCATCTGATTATGTTTTTGCGACATCCGTTTTTCCTGAATCGTTCTGAATGCCGCCCACCGCAGGGAAATCGGTAGGCCCTACATCCGGTTATTAATGATTGTCGTCACCGCTAACCATTTTCCACAGCTTGTTGCACACTTTTATGTGTGAGTGCGGTTTCCAATTGTATTGAATTTCCCAATTAAATTGAAATGTGGCGAAACAACGACGTAAATTAGGCATTTAAAATTATTTAAATTTTACCGTCACCGCTATAACTAAATAGTGCATTTGTAGCAGAAAGCAATAATCATAATTTCTCTGCGGCGCTTTATTTGCTGGTAAATGAGCAGATATTATTTTGTGAAATATTTCATATTCGAGCTACAGGCCGCACTTTATTAACCTGGTATTGATGCCTGAGCGACGCATACGATAATTAGTGCAGCCGGAGGTTCTAGACTGTCATGATACGAGGGCTATATTTTTCAAATTCCAGCGAATGAGGTCAACAAGACATGTTTTATTATACATAAGAATTTCTTACGCACCCAGACTACTTTTCGACACAGTCACCAAGGACATTAAGACATTTGTCGTAACGGGAAACAAGTTTTTCTATACCCTTTTCATGCCAAATTGCCGCTTGTGCAGTAAGCCGATCTGGCACACATCATTTCAGTTCCTCGTTTGTGTTGAATCGCCGTTTATCTAACCACACTTCCATCCTAGCGAACAAGTTAAAGTCACTTGGTGCCAGGTCTGGACTGTACGGTGGACGGCCAAATACTTCCCGTCCGAAATTCTTATGCGGTTCTTTAGTCTGTACTGCTGCATGAGGACGTGGATTGCCATGCTATAGGACTACTCCCTTTGTCCAGCGATTCATGCCACACGCTCAATTACAAAACTCCAATATTACCTCCTTTTAACGTTAATTGAGCAATTTTCCCTTCGATCGCATTCGTCACCGTCAAAGTAAATAATTACCCGTTGTACAAATAGTGACTCCCCCTTTCTTTACCTAAAAACGGCTAAACACCCTTAAATATTTATTAGGCGGCCTATTAGCATTTAACTCAAATTAAAACCAAACAAATACGGCTCCGGTTCTCTTTAAGCTTAAACTTCGAAACCGAACTATTTTAAATTCAAGAAGTGAACTTATCATTATTCCAGTCGCCGATCCATTGTCACAAATATTTCAGCTTTAAGAGAGTTTTCTACAGAAAAATACTGTTCGTATCCCGGTGTTTAGTATGCAAGTAGAGGATAACTCTAGGGAATCCCGGTTCCTCTCCAGGGCTCTAGGACGCGTTAATTAGTGTCGCCCTCTAATGAGCTCGTGTTTAGAAACTAGAACTGTCCCATTGTTGATAATTGTTTACTATTGTCTATTTCTAATGACATCTGCATAATTGGAGAGCTGTTAGAGTAAATTGTTCAGATTGTTATTCGCTTAGTTATATCGCTTTTCGTTTTCAGGACAACGCTTGTTTAGGGCAGTTATTCGCGTGTGTTGTTCGTAGCCCGAGTTCGACGATACGTGAAACTTTTCAAACTTTCTCAGAGTCAAAAAGATTATTTAAACAGCAATTCAGTAATAAACAACTGAGAATAACCCTTCGAAATATCTAGACTCTTCAGTTGCTGGAACTAGTCAGACAACTCCAAACCGCTTCAAGTGCGTAAGTCTTGCGCGAATTACCGGGAATGTTCTCGTAATGTCAAAGCACCATCGTACGTAATCACGGCCACATGTAACTACATAAAGTTATTTGGGCGTATCCGTTATCTAAAGGCCTAGAGGGAGATAGATGGTTGACGCATGTGGAATTAGTACATTTTCGCACTGCGATATGATGGATGGTCCGGAAGGAAATATTTAGACCAAGGATGCCATATTTTGCGTACTCGCAACACGTAGGCCAAATGCCAAATCCGCTTTCGCATCACTTGATTTACGATAATGAATTTGCATTCATTCAAAAAAGCACATTCCAAGATAGAATTTTCATATAAGCATATCCTTTTTCAATCGCCCTGTAGCTTCGACCCGGGCATAAATAGGAATCATGTGGATGAGAGCAACCTCCTCTAAAATGCCTTTAGTAAGCACTCCTGAAGTACTGATCACATATCCTGGTATGTTCTATATTTTCTGAGGCCTTCATCCTCCTTTAACTATTGAATTCCACACAAATAATTAAAATATCGAGGAGACAGTTTATGAAAAAAAAAGCGTACCTGAATGCAGTACAATATAAGAAAACGGCTGGATTTACTGAAAAACTTTAAATTTGAAATATGTTTGAAGTTGAATAAGGAGTCCCATGTTACGAATAAAGTAGGAGTTTCTATTAAAAGTTATAGAGAAAAATGACTTTAAAAAAGAAAGTTTCCATTTTTTCCATGACGACGTGAAAATTGGTATCGGTAAAATGCCCGGAAATACTAATCTATGAAAACCGAGTCGATCGAGTTTCTTGCGCTCTGGAAAAAATCCACATTTATTATTAATGATATAGCAAATTTTAACGGCATTTTCCCGAAACCGGTAAGAGATACATGCAGGTTATATGACACGTTAATGGCTTAGAATTTGCGTAGAATCCGACAATAAGGAAACATGCGGGAGATTCTATTTGAAACAAGGAAATTGATCTCACATCCGACACCGAAACTGGAAATTATATTTCCATATACGGGATGTTTCAAAAAGATGGTGCCAAACTTGAAGAGGTTGTTGAGATTGTGGTAGGAATTTTTGTTACCACTGCCATCACTCTCCCTAACAGTTCCTCGTGGGCGGCTACATGGATTTTATTGACTAAGGACTTGACATAACCCTAGAGGAAAAATCTAACGGAGTTAAATCAGGACTTCACACTGACCAACTGATAAGTTTTCTTCTTTCGATCTCTTATCTCTCAGAAAATTGTAGGTTTGCGGGACCCTGCACATAATAAGCAACATGTGCAGGTGTACCACCGTTGAGGTGTAAAAATAAGAATTATTTACTACAATTTCACGTATTCTAGAAGCGCATAAAATATTAAGAGGTCTTGAAAATGTCAGGGAAGTGTTGACGGGATTTTGGATCTTGATTATTTGGATCTTGAATATTTTTCGTGCTTTACGTGAATGTGAAACAGAGATATTGCGCAGAAAAATGTTAAAGCCAAACAGACGATTTTTAGTTAAATATACCTTGAATTATATAATAAAATCTGCCCCAATATGTATTATAGGTGCATGTAACCACTATGTGGTAGTGTACATTGGCGTTATTTAAGAACCTATTGGGAGCCCTTTTTCCATCGATGAGTTGAATGATTAAATGCATGACCCTCTAAATATCGGACACCTCTATACATATCGGACAATTTACAATTCCCCGTTTGTTAGCGATCGGAGAATTCGAATGAAAAATGCACCAGCGATCGATTATTCTATCAAATAGAGTGCATGCGAGTATAAATATAAGAATCATGCGATTGCAAAAAATATTCGAATACAAGGAACTAACAGGTGATCACTAAAACGAACCTCGCGCTGCGATGAGTACAGCCGAAACCGTGCCAGGGTCGCGCTCCAGTAATCTCTTAAATTGAAATTTTTATGCAAAAAATATGCCATTGTTTAGCCAAATTTCATAGCCATTGTTTAGGCGTTTCATTAGCTGTTTAATTGAAATTTTTCATTTTCTGATAAATTCTAATGCATCAAGGTACAGTCTATCGATTTATAGAAGAAAACAACTCCGACCTCAATTTCACTCATCAGTAAACTCAGATTAAAATTGATGTAAACAAGTTTTCACTCATGCCAGATAAAACGGAGATATCTGTGATTAAATTTCGTTGTAAAGAAATGCGAGATGTCTCTGCCAACTTTACCAAGCCATAGAACTTTGGAATTTGCATTATGACTTTTTCGCTTAGGAAAGTGAGTAGTGAAAAGTTCAGTTATCATGCAATGAAGGCAGTTGATTTAAGTTATGGTATTTTCCTGTTTCCTTACGGGTTATTTTGGATGTTTTGTGAGAGGTGAGCAAATACGCCCAACAAAGACTGTGAAGAGACTTGTGGCGCTGGACCCAAGATCAATGTGGCGATCGCGTCGCCTATTTAGATCGTACCGCTGCTACTCATGGCCAGTTAGTTTTTATTTTTTTATCACAAGGGAAATTTTCCGATAGACGTTCCTGGTCTGATGTCGATCGGTTTGTATACAGGGTGTAACAATTAACTTGAGACGTCGCAATATCTCGAATAATAAGCGCCCTATGAAAAAAATGTCAATTATGAAAGTTTAATTATTCCGCGGGGGAAATACATTCAAGCTAAAATTAGTGCCCCTCTGCCTCTTTTTGTCGGGGGGATGGAGGGTAACTTTGGTTTCTTAAGTGGCATCACATATTTTTTATTGCAGATTCGAATTTTACAACAAAAAACACGTAGAATTTGACTGGAACATTTTCGCGATTCGCGACAAATGGCGCTTTAATCAACGAAACTTAATTTTCCTTTCGCTTATGATTTACCGGAATGTTTGGTGAAATTTGCTTTAAAAAAACCTTATTCTCACGCGTTGTTGGGGATAGATAAAAATAATACATTTTTATTTGTTTACGTTTTTGGTTTAAACGTATTAATAAAAAGAAATAACTTGAAATAACTAATTGCAACAAAATTATAAGTATCAGAAATTCTTGTGCCGAAATTCCAGCAGACGTACTTCTCGGTTGTGTACTTGGTCGTTGGAAATGCAGATTAATAAGTGCATCGAAGTTGAAGGGCATCATTTTGTGCATTTACTTTAAAAACTACAAAAACTAAACTAAACTGCAAAAAGTTTTTATTTACATTGATTTTAAAGCAGATTTCACCAAACATTCCGGTAAATCATAAGCGGAAGGAAAATTAAGTTTCGTTGATTACAGCGCCATTTGTCGCGAATCGCGAAAATGTTCCAGTCAAATTCTACGTGTTTTTTTATCGTAGAATTCGAATCTGCAATAAAAAGTAAAGGATGCCACTTAAGAAATCAAAGTTACTCCCCATCCTCCCACAAAGAGGGGCAGAGGGGCACTAATTTTAGCACCAATGAATTTTCCCCGCGGAATAATTAAATTTTCATAATAGAAATTTTTTTCGTAGAGCGCTTATTATTCGAGATATTGGGACGTCTTAAGTTAAATGTTAGACCCTGTATAATGCGAGATTCGCCCAAGCGCCTCCACCCACTAGAAAAAAAACCTCCAAAATGGGAGAATCCTCCCCCCCTTTTCTCCGACGCAAAGAACGACCTCCCCCCTAAGAAATATACATGTAATATCCTTTTCTCTCTCATCAGTATCGGAAGATCTTTCTTCTCTTTTCGTGAGGTCTGCTGTTTTTATGGCCTCTGGCGTGTCTTTTTGTTTGTGGTGACGTAAAAGGCCGGTTGCTCTTTGCCTGTGGTCACCCATCCATTGGCCAACCACGCCCGATGTCGCTCTCCTTCGGTGATTGGATGGGAACAGGTAGACCAACGTAGGCCACCTACTCTTGACTCGTTTAGTCCATATTCGTTTTCCTGATTTGAGTTTAAATAAGGAAGCAGAACCCTTTGACCCATAATTAGCTAGCTCCACTTGTATCGTGCAGGGGCTCGTTGCCAGCTTTGCCACTTTTTTTGTTGTTTACCTCGCAAATCGCCATCTTTTTTGTACCAACAAACCTTCGCTATGGCGAGAAAGGTTGTTTTTGTCCGAAACAGTGTCCTTGGGACTACGACCTGAACGCGAAACATCAGTCGCTAATTATCTTAGCGGAAGCACCTCATTTCGGCCAACGAGAAGGATCGAGTGCTTTCAGTCCTTTATACCAGATCAATTCACCAATCTTCCTATACATGCCCTCGTTTCGCCTTTAAGAAAACTCGAAGTTTTGTGGAACGTTGATTCGAAATCTCCGCTATGGAATATGTAGCGGTATAGCTCCCAGCTATGTAACTCCGAATATCGAAATAATATTCAGCGTTGGCAATATGCCAAAAGTACGTATAAAACATTAGTCGTAATTCTAAATGGAGTTACTAAACTCGGCCTAACTGTTGCCAACTGATTAATACCAATTAAATAATGCCACATCATAATCCAGCTGTAATTAATTTCAGTTTGATACTAGCAAAACGAACTTGCAGCGATTTTCCGTTTATGCTTTTCCAGCATGTTTGCGATTGATTAGTTGCATAAAGAGCTGCGAGTCTGAAGGGATAAATGAGCATTTGGCGAGGGCGATGAGAATGATGAGCCAGCATCGAGGAAAAGAACCGTTTTAATTCAGGTATTATATCAAGGGCTCCAAATTCCGGCTTTAGTTACTCGATCGACAGCGAAACGAATTATCAAAAGCCCGACATGCCTCAGCCGTTAAGGCTCCATACAGTCCACACACGCTATCAATCGGACTGCGTAACCCACGCTGCTAGGCAACAATTTGCCCGTGTGTGGGAACCTGTGTTGCATTCCGACAACCGTAAAATACTGTGCAACAACACGTAGATACACACACAGTCAATTGTCAGTTGCTCTGCGTTGCCAATTATTGCACGATAGCACGTATTGCGCAGTTTGGTTGATAACGTATGGGCCCCTTTAGGGACAGGAGGTAAATAATAGCCTTGCTCACGCCGAAGATGCAGCTTCAAGTCTGGTTCAACCATTTCTGATTCATAAACAAGCCAGTAGATTCAAATGGGTGCATGCGTATCAAGGATACGTTAATTACTAGCAAACGTACGTGTTGTGCATGTATGTGATTATACTAAACTACTGGATAATTGCGTTGGGACATTCGATTATTTGAACCATGTTGGGCGAAGCGTAAATGGCGATCGCCATGACGGCGGCGGGGGCGGTAAAGGCATGGGCATATTAGTGACGGTCGTGGTACCACATTGCAAGACTTTGTGATACCTGCAATGGATTTTGAAGCAGTACTTACCTACTGCCTTTAGCATCAAAGGAAATAAACAAATCTAATCAATAATATGTAAAAATACAACAGATGATGTGGGGTCAATCGGGGTTCTATCTGTTGCGAATTCGCCGAGCGCGGAACCCGTTTCGCTTAATTAAATTATAAAGCCGAGTTCACCTCTCGCATTCGGTTGATACTTCTTGCGGAACACTCACGGGCTTACCATAAACTTTAAAACGCCATAGAACCTAATCTTGGAAATATATCTCTTTATTTTCCGCGAACTGGTTTCAACAAGATAATAAATGACACATTAAATATACATATACTGCTTGACGTAGAAAAGAGAACACCCCGTAAAAAAGGTTTTAATTTAAATATTAATATCTCATATTAACGCAACTACGTCGTTCATAAATTAAACAAATGCGATGGTTAAAACCGGAAAAACTCAATGATATATCGGCCCTCCGCGTTATCATATGCATTCCTGGAAACGTTTTGGTATCAATTCAATGAGACGATCGATGCCCTCTTGAGGGACCTCATTCCAAACTATCTGTACGGCATTATAGACCGCCGCTACAATATCCCAGACATGTTCGATTGGTGATAGGTCTGGAGATCAGGGTGGCCGACGTAACAAATTGATTTCGTTTTGTTGAAAGAAATCTTTAGTAACCCGAACCACATGTAGTCGTGCATGTAGTCACAATCCAGTGGCTATTTCTCTAAATAGCAAACCAGCCTCTCGTAAACCCACTATTCGACCTCTTTCAAAGTTGATTTGTTGTCGCGCTGTTTACAGTTAAAAAATACTTAAAACTGCTGTTGACGCAAAAACGAATGCGAGAACATAATTGAAAAAGTGGGCGTATTTATATACGAAAAGCTATTTGAATCGAACCATTTATACGGGGCGTTCGCTTTTCTATGTCACGCAGTATAATTATCTCCGACCTAATCAAATAACCTGCATTGGTTGCCACCGGCGTCTCTTAATCGATACATCAGCGAAATACGGACTATTACTGACTTAAATTGATTACTCTATCTTTGCATCAGGTAAGTGGATGAGCTGGAGGCTTATTTCCGATGCCTGTCGAAAATTTCCGTCCGCCTCGTCTGCGTCTTTTTGGGGCAATTATCGACTAAATGTGTTATTTATAACGTGCTCCGGAATTTCCAATTAGTTGCTAAATTCACGCTAGGATTAACTGAAAATTATGTTACAGCGATGTGGGAAGAGGAATTCCTAATTTATGTAATGAGATGAGTAACGGTGAGCTGCTTCCGCGACTGTTTTGTTTCGGTTTTTCCCTATTTATCGCGGATAATTCGTTATTTACTGCTGCTTTAATTATGTATAATTTCATGGCATATGTAGATAAACAGGCAAATTCTAATTCAAAAGGAGATTGAACAAACAGTGTTTCAAGACTACAGAGGATTCTCTGCTGAATCCAATTTACGTCCCAGCACCGTAGTCTCTTCAAATATTTAGGTTTCCTGTGCGAAACAAATAAATTGGCTGAATCAAGGAGTGGAGTTTTCTCCCTGTTTTCTTTTAGCAACATGGGAGTACGTTTATTTAGGACATTCTTTTGAGCTTGCCAGAAATCCCTTATTTCGACAAAATATTTTTTATAACCCTTGACAAGAAGTGCTTTGCCCTAACAAGTCCATTTACTCGTGAAAACGCAGAGCAAACATTAGATTTTGCAGGAGAAAGGCCACTTTAAATGCTCTGCTTTGTTAACAATCGCCTGAAGGTTCTCTTAAGGTTTAACCTTCATTGAAAAATTATGAGATTTACTGTCAGTCGCGAAGCATTACTGTGTTATACAGGATGTCCCGGAATTAGGTGGCATAACTGTCTCAGCATGTTCTACCAAAGCCACGACAACATGTTCAGGATAGCTCAGGTTACCGAAGTAATGCCGATGTTAGTTTGGGAGGGACGGGGTCCGGTCGGTGAAATGATAGAAGGCACCCCGCCCAGGAAACCTCTTAGGAAAAGACGGATGAGGCATATGAGTAGACGGATGAAGAACGGGAGTTTTTTAAATTCATGTGAAGTGAAAGTTTTTAATATCACCCCTTCTCGGAGTAACGCTTTGCAGCGGTCCCGGGGGCTAGGGTGAAGTTCAGGTTCAGGATCCACAGGGATCTCAGGGGCTTCGCCTGCAAGATAATTTATTAATTTTTTTCCGTGCAGCTTCCAAAATATGTGAGTTATTTAGCTCAAACTTGGAATGCACCTGAATTCTTACCAAACCTCTTCCTCTTCTTTCTAAGTATATGAATTCCTTGTTCAGCTTAGAATCGCTCTCATCTCTAGCATCCCTTCAGCACCTAGCACCCACCAGTTATTTCCTTCAGAGTTTCTTACAAGAAAACTAGGGAAACCACTTAATTTTACTACGATTTATTCAAAAATGTTTTTGGGGGTTCACCCGCACTTAGCGAACCGACAAACCGTCCAGTGCCGATTTGGGCAGATATCGTCGGGATACTTGAGACACGTATAGAAACAATTTGCTTCACCACGTTCAAATAGAACACCTTGTATTATATTTCGCATGCTATTCATGATGCTAAGAATCCTTATTTCACAAAAAAAAGACAAAAAAAGCATGTCATCCATTCATACTTCTAGTTGCCCGTTTCCAGAAGGTTTTTGGCGCTTGAAATTCGTGAAGTAGACCACTGTGCTAGACGTTGTCAAAGGCCTTGTTGGTGTCCATTAATATGTTAAATGTGTCTTGAGAAGCTTTTACTCGGTTTAAAGCAACTGTTAAAGTCGCACGTAATAGAAATATTCGTGCGTTTACGGCAGCCATTAATGTACACATTTATCATGTGGTGTGTCTCGCAGCCCCTCAGAACAATTTCCAGAAATCTCTTTTCGCACTGTGATTCATGTGTTACACTCCTAGAGAACTGTTTTATGCAGGGTGGTCTCCGGGGAAATGATCGTCTATGGGAAAACTTCGGAAATATAAAAATCTGAGAATTTGCATCGTCGATGATAGAAATTGATGAAGGACATCCGCCTAAAATATCTCCAAGAAGGCGACATTTCCAGTTGTATTTGAAGTAGGCGTTGCTTGCCTTAAGTAGACAACCCTATATATTTTTTCATTTTTAAATTCCACCGCGAATGCTTTAAAACGGCACCGAAAAGGGGAGTGCTTTGCTTATCAACTGCTTATTTCTCATTTTCTGCCATGTCGAACGAAGTACGCTCGAATGGCACGGTTATGGACATTCGCGTTAAGTGGTTGACGAAACGGGCATTCCAGGACAGCGTCCTTTTAAGGTGCCGCTCTAAAAGCATTGCGCTGGACTTCTATGACATTTCCTCATTCCGCGATTCGATGTGAAAATCTAAATACATTTCGTATGTGTATTTCAATCGATTTTTCGTCACTCAGATGTCTCTCAGCCGGAAAAAATTTACGAACGTTATACGTGTCTAGCAAGGAATATTTCAAGTAGATTTTGCGCGATCCAGGTGGCGTAGCAATAGTCCTTTTTCTATTTGAAGCAACACGCATGTCGAGCGTAATAAAGATGCGCCTGCGTCCACGGCAGTGAGGTACATTTACGGTTGTCGCGTGCGTGCGTTCGGGAGATGAATCACTGCGCTATGCCTTAAGTGTTCGACCACTCTTTGATGATGCTCTGTACAGTAAAAGAACATTAATTCAGTCGAAGAAACAGGCATGATCGTATACGTCGGAGGTAGTGTCTGTTTGTCCTAGACGTCAAACGATAATCAAATCTGAAATACGTTTACCCCGAATCCGTAAAGCAGACATTTGGATGGGATCGGCTTATATTTGAGAAACAATCGATTTCTCTTTTATGTTTCTAGGGCACGGGAAATGAATTCACAGAATATAGCGGAGAGATAGAGGATATTTTATGTAGCGGACGTCTCCAGGTCGAAGCCATTTCACAAGCTCTATCTATATACAGTGAAGGTCGGAATTTACTTTGGGATGCATCTGTAGGATTATTGCGTTGAGTGTTAGCCAAATAGAGCAGTTACGTTTTATCTCCTATTAGAAATTTCATAAATGAAAAGTCCAGACCTTTCCGGAGCAAATTAAAAGGGGTGACACCCTGTGACGATGGCCCCGTCGATTGCCTACCAGAAACTCTATATGGAACTGACGTAATTGCTGCATCTTCGCTCGCAGCTGGAGGAAAATGATTTCCGATGTCATCATGGAAAATTTCCGCTTCAGTCGTGTTGGATTTTATCCCTGCTGTCCGACAAAGGGCAATATTTTCAGGGCGAAATTCATGCAGATGAAATAGCAAATGCGTTCGTTACCGAATAGTTGAACTAACCATGGTTAGGTGCAGCTGTTGTAGCAAATGCCCGCATTGTTCGTCTGTTTACTTTCAGTCAAGAAAGGAGAAAAATTGCCGCGCATTATCCAATTTAGGTACCTAATGATGCCTCTTTAAAAGTTCTTTTCCTCAATCTAGAGACATTTCTTATTCAAGCAAATAGATTAAGGCTCCTGGCGAAATAGAGATAAAACGTGATTGCCTCCTTTATGCAGATCGAAAGCTGTGTGTTTGCATTCAAGCTTCCTATCTCCATCAGTATCTCAGCAACTTCATAACGGATAGCTCAGTTACGTCTTACCGAATTACAATCAAAATATCTAATTTTCAATCTAACCAGCACCGCACATGTCCAGTTTCCTCCTTAACGACAATAATGTGCAAAAAAAATTAACATAGATCGCGCTGCAAGATGCCAATACAGGGTGAACGGTATTGTTAAGACTTTGCAGTTAATAACCGTATTGTTAAGGCCGAGACAAGGAGACTGAAAATTAATAACAGTGTCCCTCCTAAGTTATGGGACCCACGGACGTCATAAATAAGAGCTAAGTTTAAGACCTGATGTTCGCTGAATTAGGTCTGCTCTATACAGGATTGCCACTTTGGTACACCAAATATTGTTCCAGCTTGTCAGCACTTTCATATGGAACAAGAACAATTCGTTTCAGTTTGTGAAATACGTCAGGAGATTAAAATGCCCGGGGTCCGTGTTCCTGTCTTTTTGGACATGGTGTGTTTGCTTACGAATATTCCTAAGCTACTAGTGCTTGACGCAATCGAGCATAGCTGAAGATTTATGTCCTGTTACACGATCGTATCATTAATAGTTTTCTCGAGATTATAGAATTTGTGTTTACACCCAACTACTTTACATCCAAATGAAATTTCAACAAACGAATCAGACCGATACACGGTAGAATACTATCGGTACTCTAAAGACGTGACGCCGCGATTACCCGACAAAATGGCGAATGCACCCTGTCACTAGCAAAAATCGAACCGTAACGAAAGGGAAATAAAATTTCTTGGTTGGTGACCTTTTCCGCGCGTAGAAGGTGTCTACAGCAATTGAATTGCATGCTATCATTCCAGAAGGAGAAAACAACAGCACAAGAATTGAAATCTTTGTTTTCTTTGAAAAGCACCAATTTTTTAGATGGGTTACTTAACTTGCTTTGATTAATTTTATTTGGCTCTTGACTGGACAGCTTAGAAAACTAATCTCATCCAGAAAGATTGATGACTTGCCGTGGCAGTCTTCTGTATTGTGCCACCGATGCTATCTCAAAGGTTAGCAAAATAAAGTTTAAAAGTCGAAAATAAAGTAAAAATCCTTTCAGAACAGGCATTACATTAATAAATACTAGAGAATGATTTAAGTTTGCGGGAAACTGATGTTTTAGGCAATTGCTCTTTTTGAGAGTTCTGGGCCGTGGTTCGACTTTCTGTTTATATTTAGATTAATCACCTGTAATGGAAAAAATTAATGCTTATGATATTTCAAATAAACGGATATTTTATTGAGTGTTGGAAATTTACCTAACAAGTCGTGAAAAGGTAAAAACTTGCGAGGACCATGTGCGGGGGATCTCACGATTTGATAACGCAAGCGCACTATATGCTGCTTGCAGAAACTCCTTTTCTCTACGTAAATTTGTTATTATTTAAAAATACCAAGTGAAAAGATGCCAACAGTGCAGAGGTCCGAACGCGTGCTCCTCTATACAGGGTGCCCATATCTGGAACTTAAGAATGGAGAAATCGATAACCACACAAGAGGTCTATAAGAAAAGGGGAGGAGAGCAAAAATTAAAGGATCAGACATGGAAAATTTTATATGAATCTCAGTGAAGGTACTCGAAACTCCTTCGGGAAATATATACAAAGCAGCAGTAATAGGCGAGTCATTAGTTCTCGTCCAGATTTAAAATTATCAATTAATTTACTTTGGGTTTCATTAGATCTCTTGTCGGATAATTGGAAATTTATAATTATACAGCCCTCAAAGTGAAATAGAAGAAACTGAAAGGAAAAAGGTACATTTATTAAGGTCATCGGAAATCGGCTTTCCATTCATTCATTTTGTTAATACCGAGCTGCAGTAATTGCGTTTGATTTAGATTTGAAATGAAATAAGTGATGGAACAAAATTGACCCGTTGGTGAATTCTCTTGTAGGAAATCAGCATTGAAGTAGAGAACAATTAAGCACGTTTATTTGAAAATGAGCACGTTAATTGATATGAGAACGCAGTCTGTTCATTAGTCATTAATCACCTAAATATTCACCCACGGCGCTGCAATTACTTTCTAAACAACTTAAAGAAGGTAGCGATAAAATGGCTTTTCCATTAACCTAGAAATTGCTTTTTTTACAATTTTGTTCCCCGTTTTTGAGACACTAATCTATGGCGGTGATATCGGAGGAAGTGACGCTCCCATAACCTCTTGCGTGTTACATGCCCCGATTCCCCCGGTGCACGGGACATCTTTGCGCCTCCAAAATGACTTCACAGGGGCACTAATGCAGAGCCTTTCGTCCGAAAAACTGGACCAATTTTATTGGGATGTTAGCAGTTGTTCGCTCACTTCTTCTTTGTGATTGAGCGTTTTCATCACAATGTGTGAATCGTATGTCGCCGAATTATGAAATTGGTCCAACAGCAATCGAACTGGTTCCGGCATGATCATGCCGAAAGGAAGTTTTTAAATGGGCAGCGGCGTGAAGTTGGGCGTTGCGCAAGTTGGTTACCTTTCCGCAAAACTTTTTGGGAGTTTCAGATTTCTACATGGAAGTTATATGCTCGTAATAATAAATTTTTACGAGCGTGTAATGTTCAAAAGCAAAATCGCGTACTCTGAAAGAAAGGGCGTTATTGTCGTTACACAAAAGCACTACATAACACACATTGGCGCCAAAAGGAAGCACAAATTAAAAAAAACACGTGACGTAAAACCATCTTCAGGGGAGGCCCTTGAGAGGGCTGTACCGCCCTTAGTGTCCATTTGCCGTCCTATATTTATAGGAACTGTTTTTAATATTTTTGGTCGTAGAATTGGCTCTTAAATTATTGCTACTTAATTTAGGGACACTAGGTATATTAAATACCCCCGAATCAGCGACTTAGAATCTTGCACCACCCTGTATAAACGAATTATTTAATCATACACCGAACATTGAAATCATGCAGATCATTAGCTTCCAATTACATAGCCGCATAATTTTCATCTACTTAACATGCCAAATTGCCTTTTCATGTTATCATACACATATATAAATATACCAAACACTGAACACTATAATTTTCCATAGTTCTGTTAGCTGAATAAACACCTCGTTATTTATGATCCATTTTATTGCATTTGCGCTTCTAATAACTTATTCCAAATATTTTTAAACAAGCAAATTTCACTACATTACTTTTGATAAACCATTCGATACGCCAATATGCTGTTTGAATTTTCCTGGCGTTGAAATCGCGCTATTGAATTATTGGACGGGAAAACTCCAATAAAATGAAAATATAGTTTACAATATTCAAGCTGCGAAGATATTCCAGGTAACGGTTATCAAGCGGAAAACCCGCCGGAAAATCGTCAGAAATTTTGTGGCATCGTTCCTCCTCTTGCTGTCGCTCTTCTGAATACAGTTTTTCAAGAAAGTGGAGCAACGGGAGAAGGAATACGATCTAACTGCAATAGATTTCGATTGAACCTCCTCGAAGTAAGAGTAAAAACAAATTGTTTCGATTCTGGCTCGTGCAGAAGTTGCATTTGCTGAGTTCGATCAGAGGCCTTGACTAAAGGGACTACTGAGCTGGCGTTTTTTTTCCATTCAACATACTACTACGGTTATGATCATAAACATATTGCAGTAATTGTAGAGAGCATGGGTCAAGGAATATATAATTTTAAAGGGCTTTAAATTCTCAAAAAACCTATGTGTAAATTTGAATTTTTTTAGTTCAAATTTAGTCCAAAAAAGTAACATCCCGTGAAATTTTATTGTTGATTTATGAGATTTCCAAAAGAATGGTGTCTCTCCCCATTATGCTTTACCGGTTCAACAGTTTCTTGCCAATAACTTTCCTGATAGATGGATTGGCAGAAAAGGTACATACTACCAAGTGGCCAGCTAGATCTCCCGACCTTACACCTCTCGACTTTTTTTTAAGAGAGACCTTGGAGATAGTTAAATGCGTGATTTATGATTAATCTGTACAGAATCTTCAAGTATTACGTCGGAGAATTGTAGAAGATTGTTGTAAAATTTCCGTTACCTTCGAATTGCGACTTTTTATTCGGATATCTTCAATGGGTGTGAACGGTATGTCCGTATATTGTCACACAAAACTGATTTTTGGCTTGTATAGCACACTTGACGACTCTTTTATATCTCTTTTTAATTATTTTCGCCCACTAATAATAACTCCATCAAAGAATACATAAAACAGCACACCATATGAATTATTCAGTTAACGATGCCGGTTATACGGCAAGCTACTTTGAGAGAACACATTTATGCAGGGTGGAATTTTAACTGAGGGCTGAAGAAGCAAAAATGAGGACCGTAAACTTAATATGCACTAACAATACGGCATAATTTGTGTTGGATAGCAAAACAAATGGTCCCAGCCAGAACATGATAAACCACAAACGCAAACAGGCCGAGTTAATAAATCTGGCCACGTAAAAATTCTCGAGTGGCCAATTTATTTCATGAAGATAAAGCAATTACAATTTTTCAAAATGCCGGAAACAGAATTAACAAGAAACGTGCCACACAATTTAAACTTGCTCATGTCTCGTTGACTTAGGGTTAGGTTGGAGTAACCTGTCACCATCCCGAGTTAATTTATTATAATCAAATCCGAGGGTTAACATGAGACGTGGCGATAAGAAGGACTATCATTTACGAAATCCGAAGGGGAAAACATGGCTTGGGCTCAGGGTGTTTGACTTACGCGCCCATCTGAAGACACAAGTCTGATAGAGATGTATAATCGGCGCGCTATGAAGAGCGCATATACTGGGTGCTTTCTTTGAATCCGTGGAAAAATTTGCGAGCATTAGGAAAGAGCGCTTCCTCCAATCAGGTATATAGCAACACTAGGTCGCACGGTACCTTATAGAAACAGCTTGACTAGAAGTATCTCGGCTATATCTGGAATTGATGCCAGCATCGAAATTTCTAACGAAACACCCAGTATACTTGGAGATTTTTTACCATATTTACTTAATAGAAATAAGATCAAAACATATGGGAACCTCATAGTATTCAATATGATACGTAAAAGTATCACAAGTCGGAACACAGGAAGTGTGTAAGCGGGATAAGGACCGAATGAGGTTTAATATGCCTCCGACAAAGACCAACAATGAAATGGGAGCGTCAATCCGGCCGGGTTCTCCACCTCGATGTTTAGATTAGTATAGATTTCGCTGCGAATATCAGAGCAAAAAATAGGAATGTAAATAAATGGAAAAAAGCATGGAAACACAGAAATTCTGTACGCTAAAATCGAAATTCCTTACATGTTTTACCTGCAATGGTAAATTTATTTGTTTTCCAACATTGTTTTAAGCGATAAAGGAATCGTCCCTTTCTGTTTATCAGTTGACCTCGAGTCTGCAGCCTGTGCCGTTGGCTGAGTCTCGGACCCATCAAAAAGTCATAAACAAATATCAGCGGATTCAAGTCATCATATTCATCAATGACGTGCCTAAGTTATGCTATAACTGGGAAATGTACATTAATTTATAAATAAGCAAAAATTCCGAAAAGGTGGGGGATCTGGCAACCGGACGCATTCCGCCAACTTCAACGAACTTCTTTGCTCTTTGTCGGAGGCATATTAAAACTTATGTGGTCCTTCCCCACTCGTACAATTCCTCCTACGTTCCAACTTGAACTGGTGATACCTGTATGTTCCGTCTTAGTTCAGCTGTCGTATGCCTGCCATGGGTTCTCCCATGCTTGGATCATCTGCTTTTTGATCAGTGTCCTCCCTTCGCCACTGAACTAACCTGAACTAATCTGATCTTTTTTTGCCTCCTTCGAATAATCGAGAGGACCTCCGCGCCTTCCCATACTCGATTTGTGATCTTTCCAGTTGCGGGGCACTCTTCCTCTTTCCAATCACTTGGTTTTTGTTCTTCTGTTTTTGCATCGTGTTGTTACCAACTCTGATATATACATCTGACAGAAATGGTTTCTTTCGGCAATGCAAATTGTTCCTGCATATTTTTGTGTTTCCTCAGATGCTTCTCTCTGCATCCATAAGTGTACGGCCGTCCTTTGGTGTTTGGTACCTTCGCCATTTCGTCTTAATCTTCTGCGGCATTTCCCGTCATGTTTGCCCCAAAGGCTAGTTTCTGATAATGAAGTTTCTTCGGCAGGCTCGCGTCCAGGTGCTCCTGGGGTTTATCCATTGAACGTTCATCCTTTTGCCTTCCACGTCTGTTACTCCACTCACACCTCCCTCCCGGGGGGGTACCCGGACTGAGGGAAGAAACATCCAGGGGTCACCACGTGGAGATGCGGATAGATTTTTGACCCCCACATATCAACGTCTAAAACGAGCGCTTATTTTATACCGTGTGTTCGCCATTAGGCGAGCATTATTTGTCAGGGCCACAATTGGTACATGCGTTTGGCCATGTGCATGCTCCGTTGTTCCATACACAAAGTCCCCTCATAGAGGAGACCAACTAAAGACGATTATTTTAATTTGTACGTATCAAAGGGCTTTGTTTTGCTCGCCAGCAGTGAATGAGAAATTTGCAGGCATTAAAAAACCTTAAACGGGCTGTTTCTTTAAAAACTCAAAAATATTATGCTCATATTCTCTAAGTACGGAGCTTCTATGTTTACACTTCAATAAATCTTAAAGTTAGCTGCAAAAACGGCCGTATTTTCCTTAAACTGCAACCGAGAAACAAACAGATTCCGAGGGCAATTTATTAAAATGCAAGATACAACCAGAGAACAAGTTAATAAATCTGACTGCGCAAAAAATCTTAAGTGGCTCTTGTATTTCGAGGAGATTAAACAAATACAATTATTCAAAAGTTTTGAAATGAAATTTAGTGGGTAACTGGATAAGGATTTATTGTTTATTGCGGTATTTTCCCAGAGAATTTCACAACACGTCAAAAAAGTTTCTGCCTGTACATCCACCCGTTTCACTGTTCGGTGACGAAAAACTTTTACGTAATAATCCTAGACAGATCTCATATTTAACGAATAGAATTTCTTTCTCCATAAAAAGGCACGACGTCCAGACTTCAATAATTCAGAATCTGTAGTATTAGAAGTTAATTTCCTATCCTGTCAGCGTTCTCTAAGTTATCCGCCTTCTCTGTTGATAGATGCCGAGGGCGTAAATTACATTTTTCAGATGATCTTATTTTGGTTGTCTGGTTGATGAAGTTATGAATTTAAATGAAGTTTGAACTTTGCACGGTGCATGTATAATGATTTATAGGAGCCGGCGACGCTGGCCTCTTTTGATATTAGTGGTTCCCCGGAAGTGGCACATACTCTTAACAACGTAGTCAAAGAAGATTGGCTTAGTGATGGAATATTAAGCTCGAGAGCTGCGATCACCTCAAATCGCGAATTTACCGCACCAAACCCGTCAATCTGTGTTAGTGTGCCCACTTTCCAGCCTTATTCCCAGGCACTACAGAGTGGATCCTTAAGTTCGAGTTAACTTTTCGTAATCTCAAAAACAACCAAAATATATGTGAAAAAGAGTAAAAAAAATAAGAAATTTTTTATATAACCAATTTTCTAACAAATGGATAGGTCGTGATGAATCGATAAGATGCCCCGCGGGATCAGCAGACCTAAATCCATATGATTTTCATCTGTGAGGTTATACGAAAAGCTTGGTGTTTACCATTGAAATTAAAAATTGCGTGAACGGGTAGAAAATGCAATTCCGCCGCAGAAATAATTCGAGGAAAAAATCTCTTCTAACATCGTGCACAGAGTCGTGGATAAGGCGAGCTACAATTTGTGTGAATGAAACTAAAGACGACAATTTCGAACACCTTTTCTAACTGGTCCTAGAGTGAATAATTATTAACAGTGTTGTATTACATAAATATTTTGCTTAGTTTTTGAAGTCTATGTCATATTAAAAAGATTCACTGTCTATGCCCACCCTGATTATTGTCCGATAGCGACTGAAGAAATTCTACTCCTCTATCATGGGAATTTCCACTCCATAAGCCCCTTGGGATCCCCCCCCCCCCCCTTCGACAGTACCATTGAAACCCTCTTTTGAATGAACTCAGCAATACTCTAATGATCGGTTTCGCCTCGTGTTTGCGTCCACCGTTTGCAAGCTCCCATCGAAAGCCTCCGTCTTAATCTAAATTGGAGGCTTGAGCAACATCAGTTCAGCGTCGCTCCGGATGTGTCTTGTCAAGTGAGGTGGCCGTGCTTCTCGACTTTAGACCCTTCCAAATAAGAAACGAACTTATCTTGTTGTAATATTCCTTAATCGCAAGTGGAAAACAAGGGCAATCAGCTCAAGGACTTGCAGTATCTCTTTGTATTCACAAGGAGGCTTTATCTCACTGAAACCCGGGTCACTGAAAGCCGGCAGGTTGTTAGTTTTTTGTTGATACCAGGATAAAACCTGGTTATCGCTGAAGTGTTCATTTTGTTCTTTCTCAATGGATCTAGTGACGCAAAATCACACAAATGTGACGAAATGCGGATTTTTAGCCCCGATGTTAAATTTTAATTTAGCCACCAGTTTCCGTTGAATTTTGCATATTTCTATGAATGACATAACGAATTCATGGTGGTTATAATGCCATCTAACAAATGGAACGTAATTTCCCGGTTAGGAATTTTAATAAAGTGTTAGGGGCATGATTCACAATTCAGAACCAAATCTCATTTTTGCTTAATTTATTCAATTATCGGATAAATTTTGTGGCCATTTGTACTCGATTTTATTTTCAGTATGTACATCTGTCATAATCAATTACTATCAATGGAATAACCGCAAGGTGAATTTGCCAGCAAATTTCCATTTTGTACTTTATATTCATTGTAGTGCTGCGTAAAATGTGAAAAAATTTCGAATTGATTAAATTTTTGAAAAAAAAAAATTATGATGAATATATGATATGAATGAATGATGGTATGATATGAAAAAAAAATTATTCAAACAACCTAATAAGAGCGCATGTCTGCATTTTGGACTCTGTGGGATAAGGCAGAAATGCACACTTCCATGAGGAGGCATAAAAATTCAAATTTGCACTTTTGAAAAATGTCGAAAATTTGAATTTGAGGCCATACTGTGACTTTTCCGTTGCAGATGCATATGTGTTGGCGCCATTAAAATTGCCTTTGAGCCTTCGCCATCGATACTCCGTCTATCACGTTTCCTCTAAAGGGCCTAGAAACGGCTTGTATTTCAAATCACAGGGAAAAAAATAAAAAATGTTGCCAATTTTTCACTAGTAACATGTCGGAAATGCCTCATTTATCCACACAAGCATTTGCAGAATATCCGTGTTTGCCCATGCGGATTGTTTGATTTTATTACGTGAGCGAAGCAAAGTTGATGAATGCGTGAAATTTCAAATCTTGGGAGTTGTCCGCTGCAAGCCCGAGCGTTTGTGCAGTATTTGCAAGAAAAAATTCGCGCAATAAAGCCCTGGAGCCCCGGAACGCGGAAATAATGCGTGAAAGCAGGAAAACATTTAGCTTTAGTTTCTAATGTTTTGTTTGTAATTTTACTTCCCGAACCGGTAAAATTACTTAGATGAAATTATCCATGAACGTCTTGTTGCTCCAATCTGGCATCTACGTTGAATGGGCTTTGCTGCGCATTGGAAAATCCAAGGCTTGCGGCAGAGCTTCCACCAAAACATTTTTTTCAAAATTTCATTTTTTTGAGCCTTAAATCGACGGCATCACTGAGGCACTGTACGTTTTATTAGACAATTTATATGAATTTTACTCAAATCCTCTATGACACTTGGAAACGCATCTGACTTGTTGCCATAGCGGTGTAATCCTTCCATTATCGTCTTTTCCATTTAGATCTTTTCACCACCGGTTTTTGTCGAATTTTGCTTGGGCCCTGAAAAATAAGCGAAATTGTCTTTTCACGGCCTCACTGAGTTTAGCACCATCCGAGAGGAAAGTTGTTTATGGGAACAGCGTGTGGGGGAAATCAGCCCCATAAATTAGTCAACTAGTTTTGATGGTAGAAACGATTAATGGACAACGTTCAAGGATAAAACCGAATTGAATACCGAACCGAATTAATTGAACGAACGTCCCGTTTATGTGCCCCTCACGCAAATCAAGCGCACGTCATGACATGGGACTAACAAACATATCGACAGGCCTCTCGAGGGAAAATAATATCTCCTTCTGGCCATTCAGCAGTTTACTAAAAAACCATAAATCAAACATGATGATGTTCGCTTTACTTTTTCCATGCCTTTGAACCAGACAAAAAAGAACATCGTCAGGATATGCAAAACGTGTGGCGATATTTTCATTCCCCCAAGCTGTAAATATATTTTAAATGATTTTGCGCACTCTACCATAAAGATAGAAGGGAAATTTAAAGTAGATTTAAAACATTCATCATATTGCGAAGCTTAAAGCGGATAACGTATTGAGATGCAAGCTTATCCTCCACAAGAAATGTTTTGTATACGTGTAATACGTATTTGAGGCCCTGTTAAAGGGATGAATGGGGGGCGATAAGTCGCCAGCTGCGAGGCTTTTGAAATGGGGATATGGCAGAATACGGATTTTCACATATAAAAAATATAAATGTGCTGTCTAATACGTATATCACCATCCTTTATACACAGGTTTGTACACGCGGTGTGCGTTTAACACACAACATAACATTTAATGCGTTAAAACACACGCACAAGTACCAAGTTTCACAGCTGTCACGTCAAAGCAATATTATTATCCCTCGATCAGCGTGCGGAAGGTCCACATTTCACACTCGTAGACGTGTGCAAAGCACGCGCACGCGCGCACGATCTTTTATTGACAGGTAGAGACTTTGTTCGCTCCGAAATGGTGAGAGTTAAAATCCGTTAAACCATTTTTTCCATTAGATTGATAGCTTTTGAAACAATTTTGGGTGGAAACGGTGCCCAATGGATAGGTTAACGGATATGGATGTCATTTCGTGTGGTTGGGCGGTTCAAATATAACACGTGATATATGAAAACGGGCCAATGACAACTCGCATTTTAAATGACTCGCTGCATCCCATATAAACTCGTATTAGTAGTGCAATAACTGCAACGCAAAACCGAGCCATGAAGGCTGCGTTTTTATTGAGAGGTTTATACCTGTAGGAGGGTCATAAAAATCAAATTTGAATGTCGATCTATTTCAGTGTTTACGTTTCAATAACGCTGCAGGCCGGTTATGGATTTTGATTTTTTCTCGTTATTTCAACTATTGACCGCAGGGAAAATGGATTGCTTACCCCGGGTAGATTACCTGTAGGGCCTCGGACTGCTCGAAATTTGATTTTCGAGCAACATCACCGGACACCATATACTTCCCTCCGCCTCATACGGGAAAGTATTATTTTCCGAACTTGTTAGAAAAACCACCCGGTTGTGGGTGAAAGCCGTGCGTTACACCACCTCCATATTTGAAGGGAAATAGACGGGAAGCCAAGCGAACTACCATTCAGAAGTGGCAACCACGGTGGACACGACAAGCGAACAAGAGGCAGTGGACCAAGCGATAAGTGTATGGACGTCTTGCAAATATAAGCGTCTGAAGTTCTATCTAACTCAGACGCTCAGCGGACACAGGAGCTTCAAGAACTACACCCACAGAATAAAGAAAATTAATCCGGATTGCAGGAACTGCGGAGTCGTGGATACCACAGAACACTGCACCTGCCAATGCCCGTTATTCGAAAAGCAAGAGGACGTGCTAAAAGAATGTGTGGAGAAACTAACTCCAACTTCCCTCTTCAACGGGATGTTGGACTGCAAAACAAGGTGGTACTGCTGTAGCAATGTCATTTCTCCGATCGTTAAGAAAAAGCAGCGCATAGAGAGTGCCAATCAAGAGGGACAATAATCCTGGGCCTAAAAGCGATTGACAGTCAACTCCCCAAGCCCCTCGACACTAACGATTTATCCCCCAGAGACAGTTCCGGGCCGTTACCAGCTGGTAGAAAAGGAAACCTGAGGTTTTTAGTAAGTAAGCGCCCATGCGAATCCCACAGTATCCGGCCGCCAGAACACCAAACGGGGTGTCGTTATAAGGCTTTCCTTAAGAGATCGCCTTCATATTCGAAATAGAAATTGATAGTATTAAGTGGAAGGTGTAATGAGAAAAAGAGATCTCATTCCTCAAAAAGCTCACAACTGTTTATTTTCCCCGTAAACTACCGCTTTAGCAGTAAATTGAAAGAACCCACTTAACGCGGCAACAAAGGCTTAGGTTAAGATCGGACCTAGTAAAATCGAAGTTTTTGTAAAAAAGTAATTTTCTTTTGTATGGCGCCACCTCGTTTTAGACGTCCATAAATCAGGGACCGTTGATAATACGTTATACATTCTCTCTCGTTCGAGAACATACTAAATAGGGATTAAGGGATGCGAACTCGCGTATTGACATTTTATGGATGGTAGTGGGTGAAGGGGCCTTAAACTACCGGTTGGCACGTTCGCTTTCGGAATTGTCGCTGGTTTAATTCAGGAATATATTAACTGGAATTATGCCAAGCGTTGCCTGAAGCCGTATTCTTATCCTATTCCTTTATCAAGATATAGATACTAATAAAAAATTTAGTTTGAAGGAAAAGCTTTTAACGTAATGCATACATTGTGCCGGATACTATACAATGCACCTCAAATAACTGCATTCTGCATAATGCAGGTCTGCAATTTGAAATGCCAAACCGGATTTGATTCAGTTAATATGGTAAACCAGTTGTTTGCATATGGGATTTAGTGTGTTTAAACAACTGGTTAGTTGTTAAGAGGATGAATATCAAACTGTTTTGATATGGATCTCATTAGTACACCAACCAAACCGCACTTTTTCGCCTCCCTCATTCCTGAACGATCACATCGAGTTGGTCCTGCTGTCACAGGCTTCTCAATCAGGTTAGTTCAGGTTAGTTTAGGTTAGTTGCAATTGTCCAGCCCGCAATATTGCTTATCAAAAGAGTTTGTGTGAATACTCGCTCTGGATCTTGCCAGGCAACGCGTCTTCATCTAGAAGAGACGATTCTTCACGCACTTCTTCTTGTCCAGATATTTCTTCGTGGATACTAGAAGGAGTTGACTTTCGCAAACTTCTGGTACTTAGGGATGGCCTAGACGCCCATTCAAGTCTATCAGCGGAGACGTGCTTACCACGTACTTACCATTGAGGCCTATTTTAAAATGCCAGTGTGTCTCGCAATATCATTTTTTCCTGATGAATACAGTGATAATAAGATTCGTCAAGTACCGTGCAGTAAGCAGCACTTACCGTCCTAATTCAATAGGGGTAAGCAGAATATTACCACATGCCGCCGATTGCATCAATTTTACTAAGCTTCCCCCTGAGGCTTTATGTGGCAAATCCACTGCAATAATTTATTCCCAACCATAACTCCACTTAAACGCGAGTAGTTCCTAATTTGTACGAAAAGCTGGATGTTAAATCAAAAGTATCAACATCAACTAGCGGTAACAGCCTTGATGGTCCTTGAACGTTATGTGGAATTCCACACAAAATGGCGATATTGCCTCTTCAATTTGATGTATTTTGTGTTCGATTAAGCTAATAGACATTTTCCAACAGAGAGTAATTTTCAGTAATGGAACAACGAAGTTTGCGCATTAGCGAATTGTGTATTTTGCGGCACATTTATTACGAATTCAAAACAAATAGTTGGGTACCAATTAATGACGAGTTTCGAAATGCCGAAAGTTCGGAGACGCAAGACCTGACTTCAAGAAGATTTAAGACAGTGCTCATCGGTGGGTGTGTAAAGAGCAAGCGGTCGGACGCATGACAGGGGACTTGTCAATGACGCGCGATTAACGCATGTGGCGCGTGCGCAAACCTGCGAGAAATACTCAGCAAAATACTGAAACTTAGTAAAAAATAAATACAAAATCACAAAACGGTCAGATCATTAATGATCATGTGCGTAAACTAATTTGGTCAGGGCAATCAAATAATCCGCCAATAATGCTACACAATTTCACATATGCCCGAGCACTACTGGCTGGCAGATTGACGAATGATGAAATTGTCAGCTTAAACAATTACAGGTTACGTAACTTTCGATTTTTGAATTTCGCGCCGATTTGTGGTCCAAAATGGCGGCCGTCGTGGTCGCTTTTCGCATTGAGTAATTTCAATTTAGAGCGTCAACCAGTACTAAAACGCGTAATTATCATAACTACAACGACATGACATACGTGGATATTCGGTTTGAGCACAAGGTCGATTTAAGCTAAAGAGGCAAGTGCTTCAAGCTGAACTCGTACCTGCACCGGAACTGCCAACGACAACCAACATCTCAACCTTCTAGATACTGAGTTTTGCTATCACGGCACGCAGGCCAACGTCAATCACTTCTATTAGTCTCAAGGGTAAAGAGGAACGGTTGCCCCCAAATTATGCATCGCAATCTGGAACTTTGTGGCTGAAATATGTTAAGAATGTGCCCCAAGAAACGGTCAACCCGGTTTAACCCCTGGTAACCTCATATAAAAAGATCATTCAACCAAATTTAATTTTCTTCTTTCACAAGCCAAAAGGAGAGAGGCTTGATAACGGTCTCCAGATATTTCGTTTAATTTAATTAAATGTTTCTCGCAATTCTTTTTGCGACTTTTTCTGCTCCAGCTAAACCTTTCAGCGTGAAATGTGACAAAATAAGAATAGTTTGTTGAAACTGAAATGCTCATCATTATATCTAATGTATATTTTTGAAATGCGTCCTTTGATTGCGCCACTTTAGCTCAATTTTCCAGGTTCTACTTTCGAGCTCTTTTAATGGCAGATGAACAATAATTTATTCTCCCCGAGTTTTAAACGAGTAACATGTGCATAATATGTGCATTGCCATTCTTTGGATTAATTCGTTCGCCTAACATTGAGGTTTAATTAAGGGCCCATCATTTCGATAGACATGGATTTACTGGGGTAAGACGGGTGAAGTGGGTATAATTTCGCTTGGAATTGGGGCTCATTTTCTTAGATGGAACATGTTTTAGGCGATTCTGGGTTAATAACAAACTTGTCCATTCGTTTTCTGTATGATTAATTTTCAGTTGGGGATTTCCTGTAGACATACCCAGAACAGGACTGCGGACTTCGGTTAAAGTTTTATTAATTAACGAGACCGTTAATAAATATCGAATTATAAGAAACTCAGTGAAGAATTTTTACTAGGCGCGGCCGCACAAATAAGGACCACCGTATCAATAAGGGTTCCGAAAATCTGTTCGAAAACTCCCTTTCAATCATGCCATAGCGCACAATCGAGTTGTCGAAGTATTTTGTGGCATTTGTTTTTTATGACATATTCATGACGTTGGAAATGCTGATTAGTCAGCACTGGAACTTGGATTCTTCCTTTTTCCGCTTCGTAATTTTTAATGTCCTCTCCAGTTGCCTTTCTGCAGTGACCTGCGATTTTCTTTGGAAAAAAGTAAGCTTTTGACGATTTTCGTAGTTTCACGTCGCTTTTTCCTTAGTATTGGAGGGATAAATACTCAAAATTGTTAGCGGATTACAATTATGAAAGGTTAGTGCACCCGTTAGACGTCTACGGGCGCTATTTAATGTAAACGTCAAATGTGACAAATTGTTTATTATGCAAATTTCGCTACTGCTACGCCATTATCAACGCACACACAAATTCATTTGCAAGTCAAACAACTTCTGTCCCAGTGCCCCTTTAAACGTCATGGGATGTTTAACCTTCTACCGTAAAAGACAAGCGTCAAACATTTAGCTTCAGGTAAGATAAATGATTCCACTGCGATCAACAAGTAGTTCGAGTACACATAACCGAACGAACGAAATCTTAACAGATTCTCAAATGCCAGGAATTTAAAAATAGTCCTTCTTAATTACCGAACAATGGCCCATTCGGCCCAGAACCAATTATAAATAACAAGGAAATTGCTCTCGAAAATTGCGAAAGTTTTCAACTTTGAAACTTTCTTTTTATGATCATATGCTTTAAGTTAATTTTCGGTTAAGCCCAGAGTAAGTTCCCCGTAAATACTCGGTTGGTTTAAGAAAGTCGTTCAATTATCCAATTTTCGTGTCTGGTTAGTTCCGTTTCAGATAATAAATTTCGGAATAGTTTTAACTTTGAAGTAGAGGAGAGCCAGATTTTCTTCGTGGAAATTTCTTGTCATTAGGACAGCAATTTGTGTTATAATGAAGAAACTTTTAGATTTTAAGTTCTGTAATGTTAAAGTTTGTGATCAGCCTCTGGCTTACGTTAGACACGCTTTCGGTTTTTAACTTATTACAGCGACGAGTGGCTTACCATATTACCCCAATTTCACATTAGTTATTCCTGCGAGTGAACCACCATTTGTCACCTCAAATTCCCGTTTCCCTCCGATTTCCATATGTCCCAATCAAATCCGGTGAAAAGGCGGTAATAAATAGTGCAAAAGAGTGAAACATTTCACTGGCATATTAAAGGAGGACCTCATCTCAGGGCTTCCATATGTACGTTAGAGTGTCGCGCAATTATAGAGGGCGCCTCGCGTCAGCGGTATCACTATCGCTACCTTGGCACCCACCTGGTATTCCAAGGTAATATTGGCAAAAAAATCCTGAAAAAAGCAACCCTAATTTTCAGGAACTGTGGCGGTTTTGGTGTTGATGTACCTACATCTTCCTTTATGCACTTCTATCTCGTCTTCGGCTTAAATTCTCCACTTGGCGTTTTAGTTAAATTTAAATTCCCGAACGCCGTCCGTCGTGCAAGGAAACCCTGCTCCGCGTGTATAGCCTTATATCCGTCGCGGCGTAATTACAACACAAGTTCTTTGGGTAAACAGCCAGCCAAAGGAAACAAATTTATATAAAACACGCCGAAAGTAATTTGCCATTTTAAAATTACTTTGCCATAACCCAAAAGAAAACCTTTATAGCCAGCTGAAAAACTGGCAAGTAATTAGGCAAACTTCAAAGCTAACTTGAAGCGGCTGCGGTTTCCGTAAAGTTATGAAGCGATTCGTCACCTGCAGTTAGCCAGCTACAGTAAGTCCAGGCCACGCTATTCAAAGTTTTTAATTATCTTTTTGTACTGTTGTTGTTTTAGTTAGCCGGTTACTTTATTGTTGAAAAAGATCTTTTCCCGAAGCTTTCATTACCTCGGACGAGTTAAAATTGAAGGACGACCGTATTTAAACGAATTAGGAAATTTTTAATCATTATTACTTACCATCGAATGGGTTATTAAACGTAATCTAATGACGTGCACATTCCTTTGTTACAGGATGATGTTGTTAATATGTCCGATCCTGCTCCTTCTGGGGCACCTACAGGAAGCCACTTCCGGCGCTGCGTGTCGGATTAGTGAATTTCCTTGTCGTAATGGTAAATGCGTTCGTCTCAATGGATACTGCGATGGAAGGGACGACTGTGGAGATTTATCCGATGAGCCGATGTATTGTACAGGTCAGTAGCACATTCAGTTAGCTCATCGCATTTCATCAGGATATTGAATAGTTTGAAAGGAAGTGTTGCAGACGTCCTAAATATTCAGGAGTCAGGTTCTTGAATTTGAGGAGTTGGAATTTCCTGGAGAACGTCCTTAAAGCGACGATGATATTATTAGACATTGCCGCACACTAACGATTGAAACACTTTAAAGTCATTCTCGGGGAACCTTCAACGACCCAGATTCAAAAATTTTGCCACTGCTCGGTTCCTCCTCTCCTAGAGGAAAATATCCTCTTAGTAACAAGACTCTGCTCTGTTGGCGGTAAGAGAGAAAAATATTATAGCTAACATTGAATTGCATAACACAATGTTAAAGAAAAGACGCCGACGGCTCTATTAATTTAGTAAAACGATCCTTAACTTCTCATCTCCATTTGAGCACGTTTCCATAAAAGGCCCCTTAAGAAAATCGATTTATCACTGCTTCGTTGACGGAAGACGTGCATTGCACTTAAGTATAAATGAAAGCTGTTTGCCTAAGCCAAGGAGATATGAAAGTATACACGGTATAAAAAGAGCCAGAGGGGTTCTCAAAGATATTATTCTTCCCAATTTCACGCGTTTGCTTCATAAATTACTTAGGAGCCTATTCCCTCTCGATTTTTTCCCATGTCGTTTTAATATCAATAAGCTAAATATAAATGGCACATAGAATCCCATTAAGCAACTCCAAAGCGAGGATTTATGTCCCTTATAAGCAATATATTTTGCAAAGATAAAACTTTTTTATTTTACGTCATCTTTCTCTGGATTAATCGGAAAGCTTGACCCGACTTTTGTTAAGCGTTTTCGAAAAAAATCCCTAATCTGAAAATTTATGGGTTTTTTCTGTACTGTAATCCATTTTCGCCGCATACTTTAAACTTTTCCTTCCTTAGTTTTGTGTGTATTCTCGCCTAAACGTCACGAGCGCAGCAAATGGCTCAGTTCTCCTGTGGATATGATGCTCTCTCATCATGTGAGAGCTCAATAAACTATGCTTTACCTGCGGTTAAACCTTAGTAGATTAACTAAATATCCGCTTTAAAACGGGTGATACTTCGAAGGAATCCACCCTGTATATGGTGCAATTTACAATAAATTTAAAGAAGTGTAGCGTCTAGATCCAGATAGTCTGTGTGTAAATAAATCTACCTAGCATATGCATAAACATAAAGAAGTTGACCTTATCAAATGGACGATAATTAAATGGAAACAGTGATATGCTTTGTTGTTCTACACACACAAATACTGTCCTTCATACAATATCTTCGTCGTTAATTTTTTTTTTATCGTTTATATACAAAATCAATACCAACATTAAGATTAATTGTATTGCAAATATTAAATATTGCATTAAGAATTAGCAAACTCAGTAAAGTGATCAAAGCATGATTTGCATATCCTAAAATGAGCATAATAGAGCCATATCCCATTGGACCTCTTCAAAGAGAAATTGCACTGTCAAGTCCACCAAAGCAATCAATTAAAAGCGACTCCCATTCCTAGTAATTTATTAATTACGACATTTTCCGATAATTAAATCCGTTGATAACCCACAATATTAAGTCGACCTCATTTAAAAGTTATTAAACACATAAGCGGTAGTTTCGGTGGTATGCGCGACTAGTTCGAATAAATTAGGCATATTTCATAACTAAAATGCTGTGGTGGAAAGTAGTGCTTTTTTTAGGATTTTTGGGAGTGTTTGACGTGGGTTCGTGCGAAAATCAAGATTATCTATTGTTCAGCGGTTGGATCAAGATCCGGAAAAATGGTGCGAGAATTAATGTTAAGAACATACGAAGCCTTTGCCCTCCAATAGTCCCCGACACGACGACATATTTAAAAGTAGCCGGATCGAGCGTTCTTCAAGAGCTTCACGAGGAGACTGTTAAAAGTCTACCAGCGCTTCAAGACTTAATCCTCCAGTCCATCGGGATAAAGAAAATATTTCCGGGGGCCTTTTCCAATTTGCCTCAGCTAAGCAGAGTAAATTTAAAAGGCAACGAGCTAAGGCGCATTAGCAAAGGAGTGTTTAATACTTTGAATATCACAGAACTTCTCCTTAACAGAAACAAGATTAAAATTATAGACAGTGCTGCCTTCGATGACATGCCGCGGCTGGAGAAAATTAAATTAAATTCCAACTTTATTACCAAGTGGGACGTGAACTGGTTTAAAAACACTCCATCACTAAGAGTGGTGCTCATAACGCGCAATGCTATCGAAGTGATTCCTGAAGGAGCTCTGCAAAACATCCAATATTCCAGTCTAGAAGAAGATGATCTTCCAGATCTGAAGTTGTTCTTCAGCAAAAATAAAATTCATCATATCGAACCAAATGCCTTCAGGACTCGCGTTACCATAGGGCAACTCTTCTTGGACCGAAACAATATTACGGTATTGAACAGCAGGGCTTTTGAAGGATTTAAAAATATTTCTATGTTGAACTTGGCAAGAAATAACCTGACCGAAATTCCACGTGATCTTTTTTCGGACGGGCAGACTGTTAGAAAGTTCGATTTATCAGCCAATCACAAACTACATTGCATTCCTATCGAAGTTGCTAAAGTTGTTAGGACCTTGCAGTTGGAGAACATTGATAAATTGAATTGTACGTGTGTTGGTGAGTTAAAAAGTCATGCGAAAGTGATTGGTTTGAACGGTGCGTGTTTTCCTCTCCGTCAAAATTCTATGCGGTTAATCAATCAGAGGAGCTCGGATAGACTTTAGCTACGAAGTACAGTTTTGGTCTACATATTTAAAAAGTAGTCATACGATAAAAGTTGTTAATTAAATCAAATAATATTAATAACACTGAAACATGTATTCGAATCTAGGTACATCTTTCCGAGGTAAAGGTAAATATGTTCTATGCCCTTGAGGCGCATTGTAAATTTTTTGTTCTGTTTTGTTTAGGAATAAAGTATCGCAGACAAGCAGGAGTTTTTGGAGCGACGGAAGTGCACGCTATTCTCAGCTAAAACAGATTGAGATTAACGTTCGCCCTTTGCTAAGACCTCGAACGAAAACTCCTCTCAACGAGTCAATGACAAGTCCCTCACTGTCTTCAAAATCTTGAGAAGAATTCTTATAAAATCGAAAATTAACAGCACTAAAGTGTATAAAATGTGTGGAGCACAGGAAACTCCCCTGTCACAATAGCTGGTGGAAAAAAACATCCTTTACCATTTCCCCGCAACTGAGTCGAGAAATTCTCGGAACGTTTCACATATTTTACATACTGACATGCCGTACACTTAAGTCACTCAAGTTTCGTTTTTGTATTCTATTCCTGACACCTAGTTTACACTGAAAAAACGTTTGTTTTTTTTCATTTCTGAACTCGCAAACAATCATGGCGGAACTTATATGGTTGAATTAGTGTTTAAATGTCTTTGAATTTTTAAAAGCACTCCATATTACAACGTTGCCTGTACGTGAATGTACATATGTATATAGCATACATTTTACTTAATAAAAAATCAATGTGCGGCCTCTCGTTCGGTTAACATATGTAGGTAATTTTCGGCTACCTTAACATTAACGTTAGGAAATGTTTTTGCTCGAGCCCTAAGTAAAAAGTGAAAATTATTTTCGGTTTTGAACGAGAATAGCATGCAACTCCGCCGCTCCATCAACCCTTACGTGTGAGCTGGACCCAAACAAAATAAAAGAAAAAATCTAAGTAAAAGTGTCAAAAATCCAAACAGGCCGCTTATACAGGCAGCGCGCTAAATGGACCACAGTACTTTAAACCCCTTTTGTTCCCGTCCCGAAGCCATTATTCTAATAACTTATTTTTATTCTAGGTGCCCCTATTTTGTATTCTTTCAAAAGAACAATTTTATATATGTAGAATTCTTATAGTATTAATAAAGCATTTTTCTTTCTCCAATAATCTATCCTTCCTTAAATTAATGGTGAAACGATATGATTGGCACAGTGTAAGTGTTTAATGCTTGCATGCAGGAAAAAATTAAAACGTTTTTAGAAATTTTCGATTTCTTCTTTTCTTTTCGGAGCTCGTTGGAATTTGCGAAATTTCAAAATTGATTTGTTCTACTCCCAAGTAAACCAATTTTTAATGACCATTCATGAAACTGCAAAGTCGACAATCACACGGTTTAGTAGTTACGTGTATGAAACCCTTAAGTAGACGTAAAGCCTGATAATAAGCGAACAAGTTCATAAAGTTTGTTTTCAAAGAAAAAATGGAAGAATTTGTGATGCATATAATGAATCGGCAGTAACAAATATGCATCAGTTAAATCTAAAGTTATGCCATAGTTGCCGCGATGAATCAATTTGCTTGCTGTTCAGACATTTTTCATTTTAAAATACGGCACATATATCAATGGGTTTAGACGCTTTAAGTTTAGAATAAGGCGTTTCTTGCCGCTTGATTTATCAGATAGAAATATATGTGAAATGACCTGAGTTGGAATGAAGTGAACGTTGAAGTAGAAAAATGTAAACGGGATTTATATTTTTCGATTGCATCAAAATTAATAAACGTCCGATAACATTGTTCCCAATTTTTGAATGAGAATATTCGCTAGGACAATTGAGAAATTTTTTAGGAGGCAGTGCATTCGATTTTTCTTCCACAAACTTTTTTTGGGACAATAAGTATATTTTTGCAAGCAGCCATAAATTTTATGTCCACGTAGATCGTATTTTCCCAATCTTTGTGACATTTGTTTTATTACAAACAGAAAAATGGATGTTGTAGTCATAAAAGTTGCACAAAATTTATAAGAGAAATTATGCATAATCTTGGTGACTATGACATATATTTTACCAAAAAAAAAGCAAAGTGGGTGTTTCGAGAGTTGAGAAAAATATTCGAAAGGAGCGGTGCACAACTTTTCCTACATAAATCGTATTCACTGTATCTACTTCTGCGTAAAAGCTAAAAAATTAAAAACATAAAACTTTATTTTGTAATCTTTAAAATTCGGTATAGAAGATAACAAATGAAAATTGTGGAGAAGAATTATGAAATTTTGTCGTATACTTTAAAAAACACCGTTAAAAAATGGTAAAAAAAAATCCTTCTAACAGATAGTTATTAGGGCATTCACGAAAGTTGTACAAACAACTAAATCAGGGCTTGATAAAAATACTATTTTTCTCGAAGTCAATCGGCCGTAACCACTTGCGATTGCATTTTCTATAGACAACGTCGGACTAACGAGTTTGCTCAAATATTATTTCTCTTCTGTTTATTTTCCTCCTGTCGATAGTAATTTTCTTAAGCCAGAAAATAAACGACTGGAACTTGCGAGATTGAAACAACATTGTCCGGTCATCGCCTTCTGAAACTCTTTGTTGCCCTCCAATTTTCTGTCAGATCGACGGGATTGTATTGTTACGTGATATCAAATCAAAATCGGTGTGAAACGTGATTTTCAAGAAAAGTAAATTAGAATAACACGGGGGTTATAGAAAATGTGGGATTACACACGTAGACTTCATTCTTACGCTGTTTTTATATACCTACTAATAGTTTTAGGTATAGCGTTTCGATACCGTACCTGCCTACAGAAATATCGACTTTTATCAACACTTTCCTGTGATATTCTGAAAAAAAGAAGTACAAAAATTTCGGTTTCTTCGAAAAAACTCAAAAAACCAAAAAGAATTTTATAGCAGTGTTTGCATCACGAGACTACTCCCTGGAATGCGCAGCGTTTCTCCTATCTACCCAAGTCTGTATCTGTTACCGTTTACGAGATCCCCTTGCTGGGCATCCTTGTCCAGTATGTATTTTATCTCAACATACTTGCGATTCAAGAAGCACGACTTTTCTGTTGCAAAAATGGAACACGAAGTTATTGGGAGTCAGTGCAACATTTTTAACGCAAATGCGCGAATTCCAAATTGAAATCTCGCGTTCGATTTATGCGACTGAAAAGTCGTGCAAGATAAATCGTAAGGGTGCGCCGGTCTTAAGAGTTCCGAATATTTTCTGCAGATAGCACTGGGGTTAAATGAGCTGTAAATACTTCCGTTAACATTAAACATCGTCGTTGGATAAATTGTCATGGCCAGAGCTAACACATCAAGGTCCGCGTTACCAACCGTGAATGCGGTTTGCGAACTAAACTATCTGGGACACCGTATATAATACTGCTTAATTATTTTTCAGTATGCAACCGGACATACTACGGAGATGTTGGCAAAACGTACGACCTACGTGTCATTAAATCTCCGGACGCACGTCTGCCCTTCCTCTGCCATCTCACGTTTACTGCCAACGGCGAAAGTCATGGAGATATCGTGCAGGTAATTACCCTTGACCATAACAGTATCATTAAAAAAGTTCGGCCATTTACCCAACAGAATTACGGCTGGGCTTTAAAAAGTCTGTTGAATTATTTAAAGTAGTTAGAGATAATTCATAGCTGTACATTTCACAACTGTTTATGGCTAATTAGCTTTTAAAATTTCCACAAACTGGGGGATAAATGAAATGAGTAGTAGAAAAAGTGCTTCATGGTATGTTAACAGGTTATAGATGTGGTTTTTATATTTAATCAGTTATGAAAAATTCTATTAAATGGCATGCAAATCAACAGAAAAACTCTCTCGTGAAGTGAAGTCTTCTTGGCTTGAAACTGAAAATTAAAATTACGCAACAAAGCACAGGCCCTCTAAAGAAATATTATAAATCTACGTTTATCTTATACGTAAGCGTAGCCGCTAATTGACGGATTAGAATGCAACTGTTGTCGGACATCGCGGTCAGTTACGATTACGATTACGATTACGCTAAGGCAATATTGGATTGCGTTGACTGATCAATAAAGCGATCAAAATCCTTAGACTAAGAAATATACACACTACTTAACCATTGGAAGCAAACAAACCGATCACCTTCTTGTTTTCGTATTAATCTCAAACAGATATAGGGCGCGTCAAATAAAGTATAATACATTCCATGCCGACAGTTGGTGCTGAAATCTGGTGGGTCAGGAAGAATATTGAAATTGGCATTTAATGGAGAATTTGCGCAAAAATTAAATATGGAAAGTAATGCTTCCAAATTAAAGCACGTGTAACTGAAAAGTGCGAATCAAACATAAATGAGCGTATCTTGACCGCTTGTTAAGTATTATTAAGTATTAAATAGTTAAGCCTCGTTAAGTATTAATTACATATGTATTAATAATAACCCTTTAAAGACGGCAGTATCGAAGCACTTGATGGCGTCACTTGAGGCTGAATTATTAATGTGCTGTTAACTTTGACTGCAAGCTAATTTCCATAGGAACGTCGAAATTGGGCCTCGATATTGATGAGATTCTGTGCTTCTATGGAAACTAACTGAGTGTTAAAATTACCAGCACATTAATAATAATATGGTCCTTACCCCCACACTCCCCATGAGTCCACGAGCCGAACTTTAGTTTAAGCTTTAAATTGACACTTCTACATGAAAAACTGTCAATTTAAGCCAAGCTTAAACTTGAATGTAGTTTGGCCGAAGTTTGCGCAAACTGTCCTTAGTGATAAATTAGAACCATGTCGAATTGGTGTTTCGTGTATCGTCTCTAAACGTTGGATTATTTGGGGATTTCTGCCAAAAGTGGTCATAGCACGCCTTGACTAATACAAACAAATAATTGCCAATCACTCACCCGTCGATCGAAGGGTCCCTAGGCCAAGCGAAATGATGATCGAGCAGAGATTTTAGTATTTAACAAGAAAGGTACAGTGGCTGGAGTTCAGACCAGTGGTGCAGATAATAAATTAAATTTCATGACGACGTTGTAAAACAAATAAATTAACCAACATTGCTATGCAATAATCTGCTTTTTTTTCTAACTCTGTTTGGGGATGAGTCCTCGCACAGAGGTAGAGGCGAAATTGTAGACTAGTTTCAGTTAAAACTTATTAGAAATAACATTCGTTCTTGACTAGGGGCGGAGGCATTGAAAAATAATAATTACGATGCAGCTACAACTGAGAAATTTATCCCAATTTACAGAATTAAAAAAATTAGCCCGACATCCTGTGGAGCAAAAACTGGCAACTTTCGTGTGAGGAAGTTTTAGCTGAGTCGCTTTATTTTCTTATCTGCTACCACCTTATACCCAGTTGTATCAACGTTTCTAAGACACTGTGTATACGCATATTACTTCATATTGGATATTATTTTACGGGCCTATGAACTGGACGTTTGCAGAGGACTGTAAAGTTTTGTGTAAACTTGGAAGCCATACAATCCTCGCTATCGTTCGAGCTATGACTCGTACCTTTATAAAAGGCACATTGTAAAGTTTTTGCATATTCAGTCTGGTGTTGTCGCGGCAGCAAACGAAATGGTCGTAATCTGGGTCCGCTCATCGGGATAATCGAGTGTTCTTTTGTTTCAAAGAGCGAGATACGTCACTCGTTTATCTGACATTTAGTAAGTGAAAGTGGGCGTCGCTAAGTCTTCTTGTGTTTGAAAGAAGCATGACAAATCGCCAAATTAGTTGTCATTTAGCAGGAGAAAGTGGACCGTTGCTGGGAGATTCAGTTCGTTTTTTTCATTTTCTGGGTCTTGCCTTTCATTTTTGCTTTTAATTTCAATCGTCTGGTCTTTGATTCTCTATCAGTTGTTGATATAATTGGTAACAACACATTTAAATATAACTAGTGATGCAGACTCACTGTTATTCGGAACAACCTCCCCTTAACATAATTAGGTAATATCCAGCTGGGTTAAGTTTTTAGACACATATTTATATTTACAGCCTCAATACATGCATTTGCGCTCCCAAAGGCACCTTATTTATTAAAAGTTTTTCCCTTCAACGATATTTTAGCGCATACGGCGCATTCCGCGTTCAACAAGACCCCTTGAAGGCCTATAATCCAGCTTTTCCAACTTTCATTGTGCTGTTATCGACCATTGAAATTAATGTTTCGGATTAATTAATTCGTTCCCCTTGAGAAGTTTTTCGACTTCCATTAGTGTTGTAAATGAATTTGTTAATGTTAGTTGTGGTGTTTCGTTTATTTCCAGGTCGGAATGCTTTAATAATTTGTTGTTTGATGTCAAGTCAATAACCAGTTAGGGATGCATATAGTAGAGCAATTCAATCAAGGATATTAATCAACCAGTATTGACTTACTACAATCCCCTATCGAAGTCCAAAATATGTATTGTTTGATTGAATTAAGTCGACTATGATAATATATTGAGATTTATAGCCCATTTATCGCTTGGCGGCTGTTGCAATAGGTTTATTGATTAGTTGTGGTTCGTTAATTAATAATCACGATATATGGGTAATTGTTTTGAGTTATATTGCTGTCATATCAGTTTATGGAAGAGTTGGCGTGCTTTAATAGAATACGTTAATACGTATATTTAAGTAAATTAATGAAACTTGTAAAAGCTGCTTGCTTTGACTTTGTGGCTCGCTAGATAAATAATGAGCCATGTACGTGTCACCATTAACCTGTTATTCAACAGTTTTAGAAAAAATCAGAGAAAACGTACTTCACAGTCAGTCGACGTCCCAATTAATGATGGCGTTTAAAGTTAATAGGGAAAAAACTATTTAAAAGTTTTTTTATGTTACATAAAAACAAATTTATTCGCAAAAAGTAGCTAAAACAGACTCACATAAATTTATTTATGATCAAAACTTTTAAATATTCCGGAACTAAATAGATATTTAATTTATTATCGAGTTTTTCATGGTAATAAGTATTAAAAATAATTGGGTTTACCTTCACCAGGCATAATTCCACTTATAACCCGAACAAACACAATCTCGAGAACTTCTAAAATAGTTCTACTGTTTAATTGCTTGCGGTAGGGTAATACCGTAAGGGGGGTTAGCCGTAAAGTGCTCAAGAGCTCTCTATTGCGGAATGAAGCAATTAACATTCTTAGCAATATAACACTGGTCATAACAATCAGATCACAAATATAAGGTGCACGCATTAGAAAAGTAAATATTTCGGGCTAAATGGGGAATTCGATTTATAAATGTAGTTTCAGTTTACAAAATGAGATTTTTCGATCCCAATCTTTTTCATTAAACTGATGAAGTAGATACCTGAACTTTGTGCCATTTCTCAACTTCACTTATTGATCCCGCGAAAATTCCGGTATAATTAGAGACTTTTAGAAGAATTTCGCAGCATCGGATCTACCTTAAAATTACCTAAAACTTCACTGAAAACCGTGGGTCCTTTTTAAGATTCACGCGTAAATAGAGAGATAAAAGTCAACACGCCCAATAATGGTGTACATGCACCGCGTTTGTGTCACGTTTCCCAGTCTGACATTTTAGGTCGAATCATAATGACGCACTCCACTACCTTGATGTATAATATACTATTAAATTCCCCTCCACCCTAAACATTTAATCTATCATCCCACCTGAAACTATATTTGTCGAATAGCAAACAAACCCGAAACCACTCTATGTAGTACGTGCAAATGCAGTTAGAAACGTTTCATTGTATCAAGTGATAATTTCGATTATGCCAACCACAATAATTCGGAAGTTATCTTTGACCAAGCCGCAAATACAAGCTTTATAAAGCCATGAAGGCATATTTGTGAACAAAATTTGGTATCACTTCGACACAACTCACCACAAATTCTCAGTTATCTTTAATTAAAGTGTTATTACAGCCTCGATCGCCCGAAGTACCGTGAAAATCTACCGGGCGTTGATTTATCTAGAAATTAATAATCGACCTATTTAATTAATGGTGACCTAAAGATAAAGGATGCTGAATCCGTATGGGCTCGGTTATTATCGATTATCGAAAAAGGAGTTTTTAGTAAGGCTGGTAGGCACTCGATGCGAAAGATGGACGTTTACAGCTGATTGAGTTAACCATCTATATCATATCATATTTTCTATTGTCTGCCGCAAATAATGAAAGAAAAGTATTGCTTTATGCGGCGTGGGAAAATCTCTGTTGTCAATTAAAATCCGATCACAGTTCAATGAAATAAATGGAGGTTAGTAATAAATGGTGACAATGACGAATGAAACTAATGGCATCTTCTTTTATTGAAGTTTTACTGCTTGGCTTCCCTGCATAGTGCTCTGATAACCCTGGCAAAGGGTCATAGATCATAGGTAGACGTCCCGTTGTGTCACATTCGCAGCGGCACGTCTACGGATTTTTTTGCGAGCTGCGCACTTTGTCCCAGTAGCAAGTTTATCGAGGTGGTGTTGTACTAGGCAGTTTCAATTGTAATCTAAATCTCGAAGAGTGGTCTGTCCCAAGGAGTCGCCGCCGATACCGTGATCAGCTTCGTTTCAAAAATAAAAAGCGCTTTCAACATGTGGATTAAAATCTCCAACTCCGTATTTAAAATAGACAATTTGATGCTGATAACTCAGCTGTTAAATGCAGTCTAACGCTGAGTCGTCAAATCCCAGTTTGTAGAGATTCAAAGTTGTCCAAACAGCATTAAAACTGTCTCTGGAAGTCACATAATAAAAATGTATGATACTTTTCATCGTTCAGATCAAACTTTAAATGGAATTTTTAGTATTTATTTAATTGCGATTTTTTATTATTATTTATCCTCACCATTAGAAAAAAGTAGTGGGAGTAAGGTAACAATTTCGTTTAAAAGTGATGCCTTCAAGCCTTATTATCATATTTCCGCGAGCATCCCATTACTACAATTTAATTAGAATTTCAACGTAATGGACATTAGCTTCTCCAGCTAAAAAAATTTACAAAAATCGTCTTTAAAATTCACCTGAAGCGCGCAAACAATAAGAACAGAAACGCAGTCTCAGTAATGAATCTTTTTTCTGGAGGAATAAGTCGAGGAAATTTAAGAAATAATTGCTATCTCGTCGCTGAATATTCACTTGAATTTGAATATCATAACACTTTCAAGTTTCTTTGCACTCCACTCTTTTGAAAGAAGGAATTGTATAATTAATGCAATTTAGATTGAAATCAGTTTTGTTCCAAGCGAGTTTTTACCAATGTAACGTACATAAAGATGGATTTGAGACAAACTTTTTATATTCTGGAAACCAGTTCAGTGCAAAACTGATTTGAAACCTTAATTGTACACAAATAAAAATTCACAAAACTAAGTGAAACGATTGGGGAAGGCCCATTTTTTTCCATGACCTGAAATTCAGTTCTAACTTACCTCGTAAAACTTTGAACACTAGTAACTTCAATTTGATCTTTTCGCAGATCCAGCGACGCAGGTGCTTTTCGAAGTGAGCTTCAAAACCAAGGTCATATACTTTGTGCTTCAGTGAAGCTCAAAAATTCTCAATTAATCTTGCCTAATAAAAAAAAAAAGGCAAAATGAAACGTTTCAACCTCATTTATATATATTTTGTACCTATCTTTAATGGCAATGCATGAATCCCTATTGTAAAAAACATAATTTGTATGATATAACCAAGAAAAACTAACCGTACAAATAGCTTCTGGTTCCAGTGAAAGCCCTTAAAACTCTAAACTGAGGCTGACCGTTAATGATAGGCGTTCTGGTGCTATCAATATAATTATATATCTTGTTACTAATCAGATACAGAAACCCATTCTGGTCAAACGCTAATCCATCGGGCCAGATCATAGTCTCTCTGTTGCTGTCAATAATTTCCATTGTGGAAATCGGCTGCTTAATGTTCCACGAAGCGACACCATGCTGTGGCAGCATTGTTAGGTACATTGTGGATAATTCATCGATTATTATCCCTAAGGAAACTTTTTTTATTAATGATGTTAATTTTAAATATGGCTTGTACCGTCACTTTGTCCTGATTTTTGCCCTTCCTTCTTTATCATGGCTCTCCATAATCCGGACTTCACTAAAAGCCTGTTTTTGAGTACATTAGTTGGCACCGAATAAATTGTAAATGATGATATTGCACAGTAGAAGAGGGTTCTCGTTTTGTCAATTTTCTTAGGTGATAATGCAATTCCATCTAGAATTAGATTGGAAAATGGAAATTTGATGGTTATATTTTGAGTTTGTGTAAGCAGACGAAAGTTGATTTATTCAAACCTCTAAGCATTAATGAGATGTGGTCTCTGGGATAAATTAATAGGCATAAATATAATTGCGTAATTAGAGACGAAGGGGCTCGTTCTTCTCTTACCAACTGGAACAGGATTTCTAAAAACCAAATCATCAACTGGAAACTCAACTGCATGAGGTTCTGGCAGCATGGATTTATCGCGCAATTTCCACGATGTGTTTCTCCTTCTTGAATAAACAACTACTCCCGGATCTATGGGCGAGTTGTCCGTAATGTAAGCGTAATTTCCTGAAATCGAGTCAATAGAAATACATTCGTGGGAATTACCTAAACAGGTTCCAACGTAACAAAAACATTTTTGAATCACCCTGTAAAGCTCCTTAGAGGGTTGAACGTAATTGCGTTGCCTAAATTGATTTACGAGTTATTAGTGGTTCTAGCTTCACTTAAGCCAGGTTGTAATCTGAGTGCTGCTTAAACGAGAATTAACTGATATTGTCAACTTAGCGATGCTCCTTATTAACCTCCATATACCCCGTAGGCCAAAGCCGCACTTAAAGTCGAAAGATGGCTTGAATGGACAATTTTTCATATAGAATTCACAGTTTGCGCTACGCTTAAGGTTTAAGTTCAGCTTTAACCCGCGGAGAATATGCGGTAAGACGAATATCTTGACCATAAAGGAAATTATTATTAAATGTAAGTTTTACCATCAGATTCATCAATTACAATATCATTCAAAAATCCTCCATTCCGCGATGAAATCCCATCAGGAAAAACGTATGTGTGGACTAATAGTCCACCGTTTTTCAGGTCCAGCAAAACCAACTTTGCAGGACATAGTGTACTATTATTAATTCTAACGCCGTCTATCACCCACATTATCCCGCCTGTGTCAATTTCCATGCTTTGGACGCTTTGCAAATTTGAACAGCTAATGGCTTCATCGTTAGATTTCCAGTCGGGGAATGGTGTTAAGAGGGGCTCCTCATGTCCCTCCATCATATCTAGATAGTAGGAACACATTTTAATATGACTCGAAAAACATGTCATTAATATCTACAGATTATATCGTTTATTGACACGCGAAACGTTGACTTTGAGATTTCATGAATTTTCAATTCAATATTCACATCGTGCTTCGCGTAAGTAAAAGAGCAAAGAATAGATAGAAATATTATCAATGGCAAAGAATCCGACTCAGGTATAGGGAACGATTGCCCTAGCCTAACTAAATAAATAAAATGTATCTAAGGTACCTATATAATTAAGTGTGGCAGGAATTCCTTTCCTAAACCTCGGTATGGTCAAAAATATTCGATTAAGATGTAGCTTCATCCCTGTAGGGGCATTATTTTCAGGAATGTATCTTCCGCTTGTAATCGCATTGTAGTATTCCTCTGGTGAGTTCCACGTAAAGTTGAGGTAAGGCCAACGATACACCACCTTAAAGCTCAATTTTGAGGTAAGCTACACTATCGGACGTCGTAGAAGCCTGCGGTCACAGGTGCCTTTTCGGGAGGTAAGAGCGCGAATGCTATTTATTTTGAGGGTATGTAGAAATGATGCCGAAATCAAAATTTTCTCGCAAAACGGTCTTTTGGATGGACAGGACAATTAAAAAATATAATAGAAAGAAAACAACAAACGAGCACTCTTTTAGTGATAAAATAAACGAGGTGCGGAGAAATATGCAGTCAAAAGAGTAAGTTACTATACTTATGTCGCATGATAAATCACCCCAAGCTCCCCATTTAGTAGAAATGCCAGTATATCTGCTGAATTTTATATCTTTGTTAAGATTTGCTTCGCGTGTGTCCGATAGAGTATATGTCTAATCTAATAATGAACTTACGTTAACTTACTTCGACTTTTCTTCTGACTGTTGAACAACATTGGAAATATAGTCCTTACTTGAAATTTCTGTACTGAAATAATAAAGTAAATAATAATAAATAACTGAGCTTAACCACAAAGCCACATTATACAGCATCGTATGCAAACTAGAAAAATATGACCCTGCCACGATAGACTACGTTAATCTGAAGTAAAAGTGGTTTGTTGCGCTTATAAATCGTGTCGATAATGAGATTGCACAACGGTATGCTGGGTATTGGAGATTATAAATTCAAGGAATTTTCAATACAACACGTTCGAATTTTATCCAGAATTTTTAGCAACAATGAAAGTACGCCCTTTAGATTAGTTCAGGTTAGCCTAATATCAATACGCAACAACTATGTTTTTGCTGGAGTATCTACTGAAAACCTCGGGATAAAAGAACTTCCGACTCCGGCACTGTCCCTGAGGGATATATCGTCAGGGTCGGAGAGGACTGCGAGTAACTACTATCTATTCCACTAGTCTTCTCCTAGTCGATTCTGCGCTCTCCTTATCTGTTAAATTTTTACATCTACTATCTCTTTGGGTCATTTTGGCCCTGTTGTACTTTTTTTCCCTTTCCATATAGTACGATTCCGTATAGTTGAGAGTGTGCCCTCGTGATGGCTTCACGCCTCCTCATTGGGGTCCCTCCCCGGTTTTACCCATTGAATATCTATGCTTCTCTGCCTTCCGTCTCTGTTACCGCTCTAGCCCTCTTCCAGGGTTAGTTACCCGAACTGGCGAGAGAAGGTGTTCAGGGATCACCACGTGGCACTACAGATAGGTCTTTGACCCCTAATTTTTGAAATAGAGCTGGCAACCGTTCTTAGTTAAGCCACTCGATATAACCGCCTAGAAATGAAAACGTTTTGTGAACAACTCCATAATGAATTTGAAAAAAAAACGTGTCATTTATTTGTTTCTACTGATGCAGCGGGGACGCTGATTAATTTATCTGCGAAACACCACTTTGAATATCTAAGCAAGCATTCTTTCAAACTAGAACAAAAACCCAGTTTCTTTTCTACCCGTGAATTAAAAGATTTAAGCTGGTTTTAAATTATAGCCGAGCCTTTACCTCTTCAAAGTTAAAAATTACACTGATTTAATCCCGTCTCGGAATCCGACTTCAAGCCTCCGTTTATCCTTGAAAAGTTGCTTCGTCCGCTGCTGAAAGTAATTACCATAAAAATGGAATTTCGCTTATTTAAAAATTTCCGCAACCTTAACTACGTATCTGGACTGGTTCGTTTTCGCCATTTTTCGCAAAATGCTATGTCTGCAATATTGAATTCATTTATTTTGGCGAGGTCGCAGAGGAAGGACACTGATATGAAATTTTTAAACAAATTTTTTAATAAAGTGCTCGGGAACCAGATATGCATAGTTAAGCTGCAAATTTGGCTCGGGTCTGGGGCATCCAATTCGGAAAACTCATTAACATAGAACCCTTAAGTAACTATGCAAAATAAGTTGTAGTCAATTTAAACACGGAACGTCGTTACTACATTCTACTCAGAACAGAACATCATGCGCCAATAAAATGTAGTAAAAAAATAAATAAATAAAATTAATTGCCTCAATAGGAATCGAATTCGGTTCCACCACGTAGGAAAACATTGAAGCCATGGAGCTAACACTGCGACCGAGCACTTCCACAATAAATCGGGCGATGATTTTGATATTTTTATAAACGTGTTAACGTTCCAAATTAATAGGTTTTTAGTGTTTTACAGACACATAGGATATAGGGATGTTTCCTAATAAATTTCATATTTTCTAATTTTGCTGCATGAATAAATTAAAAGAAATTGAAGCAACTTTGAATTCATTTGATCTACTTTGCGTATCTGTAGACCAGTGCTGCTACTATGAGCATCTGTTAACTAAATCATACATTTAAGGCATGGGTTTTCGTTATCGAACTAATTACGAAATGAACCCCTTTTAGTCTCCGGTGCCCATCATATTACAATTAGGAAAATATTTGAGTGTATTTTTTAAGTTCCTTAAAAAGTCCAATTTAAATGTTCATTAATATCTCGTCAGCTTTGAGTTGCGCCTTTAGAAACTTTTACATCATCTTGCACAAAATTCCATCGTCAATTATCCAAAATGAGGAGGATTAAAAAGAATGTTCAAATCACTTAAAGACTACTCCACATTTATCAACTGATTTTTTGTATCTATAAATTAACGTCGCCTCAAAGCCGGGATATTTATGTTCTTAATTTGTCTTCCATTAAAAAAGTGTCGCTTTTACGAAACAGAACGTTTCTCTTAATGTAAAGCTTAATCTGCATTGTCGTATTTAATTCCATTGCAGACAAGCTTTTTAAGAGTTTTGGGCAATTTTGAGAAGTATTAATTGACAATGTCTTCGTATAGCAAGCGATTTGCATATTTTATAAGCGCTCATTGGAAGGAAATCTGTTCCCAAAACTGTTCTTTGATTTGACCAATAACCCTTTAGCCGAAACTAATCCTACTTTTAGAACCTACAAATCAGAGCATCCTGTCGTTACAGCCAGGGCAGCTGATAAATTCCATTAACCATGTTCGTTTAATTATTATTACAAATTTAAGCCTAGGGTTTAGTTATCAATTAGATCCCAGGATAATTACAATCTTGAACTGTGTCCCACAGGAGGCTCAAGGGGAGTTACCTTCCAAATCTCCCACATTTATGCGATTTAACTAATTACACAAAATATTACATTACCTATAATAGAGAAGGGAAACGGTCGTTTCAGCCTTGAACCCTCATCCCGGATTTACCTTTACTGTAGTTCTGTTATGATGTCTAAGATTCAGTTGAAATTGGTAACAAGCAATGGCCGAGGCGTGTACAGCATTGTGAATATCTTCTAAACTCCTACCGACAGTTGAATAGTTGGACTGAAAGAATATTTCAAAGGCTTGTTTCAGGATGTTTGCTGGATTAGTAGGAATAGTTACTTGTTCAAAAAATTCTTGTTATTGATTTATTGTACGTAACGATTTTTCAACTTTGACTTTATTCCCCTCTTGTATGCGATTTAGGTCTCTAGAAGCCGATTTGATAATATGCAAAACCGCAGCTTATTCAAGGCATCACCTTGAAATGCCCCTCCATTGATAATATTATTATTCGCTCATTTATTATTATATCCAAATTTGTTGACACGCTTTCCAGATTTCTGATTTCCTGTCGTAATTTACCTACTAAATTATTTTGCCATTTTCAAAACCTCTTTTTAATATCTTTTGGACCATTTGTTATCAAACTGCAACCATCCCTTCAAAGCGCCAGTGGTATTTATTCATGCTTTCAAAGCTCCACTATATCATGATTAAAAGATTTAAGCATGGGAGGCTCTGGCTTTGTTTTATCCAAAAGTGTTAAGTTTGCCTTGAAAACAAATAATTTAAAATTCTTTTCTCGCGGGCTTAGAAAGTCCTTTTTTAAAATTCCACCCTTAGGAAATTGAGGGCTAAAATCGACGAGACGTAATTAAATATTAAATGGTCGTCTCTAGGGCTTAATACATTATTAGTTACTTTTACAGACAGTCGCAAAATCTTTCGTAGATGCGAAATTTAATTATTAACGAACGGGCAATTTCATTGCGGCTCGTTTAATTTGATTTCCGAAGTCGATCTACCCGTACCATTTCCAACGCAATTTATATTCGTGTCATGTTCCATATGTAAAAAATCGCCTATGTCCGCATCGGAAAGATGTGAGAATAACATGATCATCTTTATCACGTGGATGCGAAACTTCTCTGGACTTATAAAAGGCTCAATCCATGAAACTTGGATCATATGTAAAAAAGATGGAAATGTCATGCCAGTTTTTCTCCTGTAGTGACGGTATTTGAGTCAAATCTCATATTGGGAGCTGTTTAAAGGGAACAAATCAGATTTGGCTTGCATTTTTGATGTACACTGTAGATCGACGCCGTCAGCCTTCTGTCGGGTAATTTTGAACGAGCCTAACTTTTTGTCCTCACGAGCAAAACTTTACGGTGAAATTGATAAAAAGTGCATTTCGAAACTTGTTTGATGCGAAAAACACGTACTCTGTAGGAGCACCCACAAGGATTGAAATATTTCAGATTAAATTTAAAGCAACCACTCGTTTCCCAGACTGCACTATCCATTTTTTGTCTATTTTTTTTATTGAAATTACTCTTTGTAAAAGCTGTTTGCAAGAAAATATCTCTGAAATGGAGGTAAGTCCTTAGGGGTGTACCATCCACTTTAGGTTGCACAATAAATTGTATAGGGTGTCTGAGTTTAACTATAAGTTAACAGTAGTTATGACCTTATGTGATACCCTGTGCATTGCTTAGATATTCTGAATCGTCTCGGCAATAGCTTTCAAAGGCCAAAAAAATGTATTTTTTGATCAGAAGAAAACATTTTCCTGACACGACCGTTACCTTTCTCTCCTGCCTTTTCTCCATAGTCAGCCAAAATGGACTTTGTTATTTACATTATCTAAAATCTCTATTCGACGAATGGGTATGAACTAACTCTAACAACTGCAGTTTTTCACGTTAATGTACAGACATTCATAAGAGATAAAACATGTGACAATGAATTACTCAATCTGAAATTAGTTTAGTAAACTGACAAAAAGCGGTAGTGCACCGGTTGACCCACTTGCTCCAAACACCATAACTCTAATTTCGTTTGGAAATACGTACTACCTCTCCATATTCGGAAAAAGGGCCTGTACAAACATCAATCAGTTAAATCCTGGCCAATTTTAAATGACAACACTGTAACTGCCTCAACTGAAATATCATTTTGATGGAATGTTTAATAGCCTTCCGGGTAATTACACTGCGAGACTGGGGAAAAATGCAATTAATCAAGACATAAAAACAAGCGAGATAACGGTCATATAAAAGGCTAAATAAGCATGAGCCGTGATAAAGAAAAATATGAAATGTGGCAGAGCTGGCTGATTGATAAAGAAGAAGTAGCAAATCGGGTTTTAAATCTCTCGCAAAGGTATCTAATGTGCCCAGTGACCGCGAACTGACCCAGGCCGGCCTGGCGAGGCAGCATTTAAGAACTAATAACAGAAACCCTAATACCTTTATCTAGAATACCAACACATCAATTGATCGATAGTTCGGATCGAATCTTCCTGCGTCGTTCACCACAATATAATTAAGTTGTCGTTTGTCAGAGGGATTGGCCCAGGGATACTCGGTGCAACACTTCGCTAATTTCGAGAAATCTGCTAATGTTTTTGTGATGGCAAGCTCTCGGGTATTTGCCGGTTGATTAATGACTTTTCGGGGCTTATTTTTGTCGACGCCTTATCTTACTTTATTGGAGATTTTTTTGGGCTTTCCCATCCATATAATTGCTCAAGAGTTTTCTTTTGATTAAGAGCTCCAAAGATATGCACTCGTAAAACATTTAGTAGATTAATGAGCGAGTCATTTCACTCTTGAATATTTCGTACTTTTTAATCTTCTAATTTAATTGGACGTTTAACAAATTTTGTTTAATTCACAGAGTGAGCGAAATGCCATTAGCCGGGATTTTCAGTCTTGTGAAAAAAGGATACTGCGTGAGCCTATTGTGTGGACACAAAGAGTGAATCTCCTATTATAAATGTTAATGTCAGTTAGCTCGAATTAACGAGTAGAAAAGAAGTATAATACACCCTTAAAATCCCGTTAACAAGAACCTTTTTATAAACCCAGGCAACGCTAGATCGAATATAATTCACTTTACCATTCCTGTCATAAATAATACCCGAGGAACATTCGAAGCAGCCCCGTTGCTCAACTGAGCGGAAAAAACAACCTCAGGGAATTCTGTCAAGCAGAAGCACATACACCGCTAACAGCGAAACTTTGTTATAAATATTAAGTTGGCTTAACTTATATACTTAACTTAATTGAGAGATATGTGTGAGGAGGCTGCCTTGACGTTAAACATTTAGTTCTGTTCGTTAAACTTGTGGGATACGCGACTCTCAAGCCATGTCTTTAGCAGATAATCATTTTTGATTTAAGTCAGTTTGCAGTGTATATCCTGAACACCAACAATATTTTATACCTATGGCGCAAATTACATTCCCCTTTCAGTTTAAAAGTAATCACTTCTACCTGCTCGGCATAATACGTAAACATTTATATACATAGGAACACATGGAAATGGTGTTTTTAAGGCGCACGAACAATGGCAAAATACTTCTACTTTTCCAATAGAACATTTCAAAAAAAGTCTGCTTCTTTGAGATCTATTTCTCAGCAGCAATTTTCCTGTGACCATCACTCGCCGAACTTAAGTGATTTAAAATTTTCAGGATAGGTCATCTATCATTTTTCACCTTTAGCTCCCTTTCAATAATTTTTAATGATGCTCAGGTCGAAAAATGAAAAAGCCTTAGTTTGAAAATACTTATATTTTTAAGACGATAACAGTTTTGTGGTAAAAAAAGTAACATTTTTGCCTTGAAAATTTTAAATAAATATTATGAGCGCGTTCATGACTGAATCTAAGCAATAATTACTCAGAAATGTAGCGAAACGGATAATCTTTTCTTTTATCTTTTTTGAGAGTAACGTCTCATATATAAGAAGGTTTGGTTGGAACGGTGGAATTGCACACTATTCTCAGTTAAAACTAACTGAGAATAGCATTTACCTCTTACCAAGCGCTCGGACGAAAACCCTTGTTAACGTTTTGGTGACAAATTGCTCAGCGATTTAGAAGAGGAATTTTCAGAGTGTTTCACACATAATACATATCTCATTCTATATATTTTGGTTAAATACACTATTTTAAACGATGGGAAACAGTTAGGGTAAACAATTTTTATTTACATTCTCTATGGTCATTGCCGAACATCACCTATGTGTAATAAATATTCAGAGATTTAATTGACCCTCAACATTTTTCTTGTTGGTTTTAGCTCTAATCCTGAACTAACTAAACCCATTTTAATTTCCTTCGCGCGTTGCTCAACTGGATTCAATATTTGCAGGTTAAGAACCATTTTCTCATAACAGTAAAGTTTATCTTCGCAATACTTCTTTATTCTCCTGCTAAACCCTTCGAAAGTAGGAAACTTTCTGACCCATTTAAGGGAAAAGTAAGCGAATCTAGATTTGAAGGCAAAGTTGACCGTTTTCCCGGTTTATGGGCAATTTTCCGTAACGATCATCCGATATACTGAAATCTGATGTAGAAATGACCAACGCTTGGGATATTAAAAGTGTTTACGTAATGGTATGATGAGAGATTTTTGTGAAAGTGTCCAAGATAAAGATGTGCATGATCTACAGCTTTTTTCCGGTACCACGGGATGTCCTGAAAACGGAGGACAATCCGCTGACCTGAAATTCTTTAGTTCCTTTAAGATCTCCATGGCGTTGGCATTCAATGTTTTCGATTTTTGCGCACAGCTCCTACAGTTTTTCAGATATCAAGTTAAAATTTTGAGAAATGTCAACTCTCCGGAGGCTACTGATTTATTATTATCCCTGTTTATTTATTATACGTCGTCACAGTACACACACACACACACACACACACTGACCTCGTTTGTAGTCGTATAAGGAATGTAGCTTTGTTATTTCCTTACGTTGGATCGACGTTGCCGGGACGTCTACGCACGACTTCGATCAAAAATACTCCGATTATTTAGTCGGAAAGCGGAAAAACGCTGTTTGAATAATAGTAATTCGAGCTAACGTGAAACAGAAAGAAAAATTGTATTTTCCTCAACGGAAATCGTCAATTTATATAATAATAAATGTCTACCGTCCAATTTCCATTAAATCTCGCTTTTCCTCAGGAAATGATTAGGTTTAAAAAAATCATTATCAAACATTCTGAAAACTTGACTAGTTTGCTGAAACTTACTAAAAAGTTACTAATTACTCTGTGGATAACTTTGTGTAGCAGAACAGGGAATATTTCTGTTCGCCAGCAATTTACTTTGATGCTCAGTTTTCTGCAGGCTGATAACCTTGTTGATAGAAGAATTTTGTGTACTTTTGCACTTCCAATTACTTCTACCTAATAACTGATTTGTTGTGTTTAGTTTTGGATTTCTTCGTCAATGTATAACCAATTACTTCATCATTTGCAAAACGATAGGGTATAACACTAACTTTTTTGTTTGTCTACATGTGAAAAACTTGAGAAAATGAGATTTCTACCGCTTCGTAAATAGAAAAATAAATGAGATTATTGGGGAAAACTCTTCGAAAAAATATATTTTAACTTTCAATAAGCTTTTATTATGTTGCCAATTTAGTAAGATCCGTTCGGATGCACGTTTTATGCAAAATTAGGAAAATTACATTTTCCAATATACGGGTTTCCTCTTCGGCTTTATAGATAATAAATTTGGTTTTCATGGAACTTTTGAGGTTTCGAAGCTTAGTTTCGAGGTAATTCAACTTTAATTTCAGGATTTTATCTAGGATCAAAGCATTTTATAAAGCTACGGAGTACAGCCAAAGACTCTGAATTTTGATGAAGTAAAAGGTTCTGCCGGAGGCGAAATTCATTCAATTTCGGATAGGTAGATAAGATCTTTCAGTTTCAATTAGCTATATTTAAAATAACATGTTAAATACTTGTTTCTTCGCATGACACAAGATTAGAATGTGGTACCGTTGGTCTGAAGCAACTAGGTTAGCTTCCCTTCACTAACTATTGAAAAAGTCATCATGTATAATATTCTTTGGGTTTACAAAGCGATTGATTACACAGCAATTTCTCACTTAAATGCATGCCTGAATTAATATTCACAAAGATCTCGCACATGAGTTTCGCGAACTTGTGATCTCGTACATATCTCTGGAAATAATTCAGAAACCAGTGCAATCATAAATGGGAATCTACAACTATTTCTTTAGATTCGCTTAATTTCTCTTTTCTTTCACGATTTTTTTTTGCGGTAGGCTCTCTGTCCATTCTCGAAGAATTCTACTAAAGGGCATAATATATGACTAAGAACGTTGCTGCGATGGTAATTTTAGTGTAATCGAGATAGCATTTTTGTCACTAGGACTTGTTGACTTGAAAACATATTGGATATGATATATCTTCGATGTAAGCTGTAAGGTAACCTGGATATAAGAATTGCAAACTACAAGTTGTTAAGGACTGAAGGTCTCTTTAATGGCTCGGTTGATATATTATACATAAGCGAGACCTTTCCAAGGTAAGTGATAAAAAGACATGGTAACACGTATGTTCAAGTGCAAAGTTAACCATGCTATCGCATTGTATAAAGCTAAAAGTAAATAAATAAAACCAGTTTTTATATGTTTAATTCCTTTTTGCGTTATAACAATTGCAAATACAATTATAACAGACGGACAATATACATTTACCGGCATTTCAAAAGGCTTTTCGGATAAAGTTCAATTAAACAGATGTTTGTGAGGTTAAACGAGCGTGTCATAAATATTACCGTTGGCCTGTATTATTTTTGTTCAACGTTCGTTTTTTACGGGAAATATTGAGATAACCGAATAACTGAAAATATTTAGACTCGAACATTAACAATATTATAAATGAGACAGAACATTTCTAATTTGTAAACAATCGAGTAAATTAAAAACTATCAAATAAAGGATCATGGAAAATCGTGTCCCAACTGTGCAGTTGAAAAATTCTTATTAAAAGACTTTATTATTAAGACTTTATATATACAGTAGTGGAAAAATGTAAAGCAACTTTTGAAAAATTAATATAATTAGAGTTGTAATAGTTATAAATATTTAGATATAGGTTCAATATGAAGTCAGTGTATGTCCAAATACTTCTACAAAAAAAATCTTTATTTTTATTTTTTTGTGGAATTTTATATTAACAATAGTATTTTTTGGTGGAAAAAAATAGAGCAACTTATCAACTTATAGCAAATATTTGCCTTAAAATTTATCAAAACAACAATTTACATTAAAAAATGTTAATATTTTAGAAAATATCCATTATTTTTAATTACAGCATCGCATCTTTTTGCCATAGACCTTACCAATTTGGTCAGGATGACTAGATCCATACTTGTCCATGCGTCTTTTAAAGCAGTGAACAGTTCATCTTGATTCCTATAGGTCCTATCTCTAATTTTCCGATCTAAGATTTTCCAGAAGTTCTCAATAGGATTTAGGTCGGGGGATTGCGAAGGCCATTCCAAAACGCGTATTCCTTCTCTCCTGAATCATTCTCTTACATATTTAGACGTTTGTTTTGGATCGTTATCCTGTTGGAAAATGTGTCTTAAGGGCATAACATCGTCCGCATATGGCACCATTTGATTCTCTAAGATTTCCTTACATTCAAATCTATTCATATGACCATCTATTTTATAAAGGGGGCCAACACCATAGCCGGAAAAACAACCCCATACCATTACCTCCGTGCTTCACTGTGGGACAGGTGTATTTTGGATTGAGTCTTTCATTTTTAGGACGCCTCACGTAGGTGATACCATCACTATTAAATAAGCAAAACTTTGATTCGTCACTCCAGATTACTTTTTTCCAGTCCTGTTCTGTTCAATGACAATGTTGTCGCGCAAAATTACGTCGGGCACGTCTATTTCTTTTGGATAAAAGAGGTTTTTTGGCTGGTCTTCTTCCAAATAAATTACGTTCAAGTAACCTGTTTCTTACTGTTCTAGATGTTACTTCAACACCGAGCTCATCAGAAATAAGGCCCTTAATTTTGTTCGATCCTAGAAATGGTTCATTCTTCGCAATTTTTAAAAGTTGTTTATCTTAATAACGATTGGTTTTTCTGGATCTGCCACACTTCTTTTTTACATCAATATTCCCGGACACTCGATATTATCGGATAATTCGACAAACAATGGATTTGTTTAAATTAAATGTTTTTGCAATATTTGCTTGCTTTTGGCTACTTTTATACAAATTAACAACACGTTCTTTTATTTCCACTGATAAATGTTTGCCTCGAGGCGTTTTGACCAACGATATACCACGGATGAAATAAATTTTAAGGCAAATATTTGCTTTAAGTTGATAAGTTGCTCTACTTTTTTCCACCAAAAAATACTATTGTTAATATGAAATTCCACAAAAAAATAAAAATAAAGATTTTTTTTGTGTAAGTATTTGGACATACACTGGCTTCATATTGAACCTATACCTAAATATTTATAACTATTACAACTCTAATTATATTAATTTTTCAAAAATTGCTTTACATTTTTCCACTACTGTATATATTATAAAACAGGACAATTAAAATTATTAATTTTGTCGTTCAGTGAAAAGGTAGTTCTAAAAGGAATTCAATAATGCTCTCTCAATTTTTTTCATTCGGAAAATTTTTACTCTTTTTCGTACTTACAGAATCTTTCCCTAGCAGAAAAGCCTTAAATTTAAATTTAATCATCCCACCTCCTTTCCTCTCAGCTTCCAATTTCTTGTTAAATTGCACTAAAAACTTCATTCTGTCAGGGGCACAATATGTTTTAGACTTGCTTTGAGGTTTAATATCATTAAAATGTACGTAGGTAACGAATTTTCTGTTCTGCAAAGCAAACTTGAGTCTTAAAAAATATGAAAGGTTCGAACATAACAAGTCATGGGAAGAGTGAGGATCTACATGAACCGTAGTGTCGTAACTACCCGATATTGAGAAAATACATAGTGTGCTAAATGAAAGCGTTGAAGGTTTATTTTAAAAAATCGGATAATTTTTTTTTTAAAAACATCGATTCACCGTGCTTTAAAGAGGAACGCTGAGGAATTTACTAAAAATAAAATTGAAATTACTTACCTCGTATTTAATTTGAAAGATTCATTTTGTTTCCCACTGCGAAACCAGGAAAAGCAAAATAACACATTCACTTCTATTTTCCGAAGTGCCAAAACAAAGAAGCGGCCTTATATTTCGTTCTCTCTGAAGTCTAAGTGGAGAGACTTTTAGGATAACACCGGGCACTTTGTTAGTTTACGGTCCATTTTTCTTAAGGGTCATCTAGGATCTAAAAAGCTGTTGTTGAGAGACTTGTAACCAGGGACGTAAAATCCATAAAACGAAACTGAACTTACGTTTTCAGCTTGTTTCAGTTTTAAGGTGGCGGAGATAGCTTGTATTTGAAGGTGTGTAATCCCATCCTTTTTTTGACATGATGAGTATGAGATGTTGGAAGCTAAATTTTTTTTTCCTCTTCCAGTTAGTCTTCGACGAGTTCAAGTTAGGCCGCTACGAGCCCAGTGCTTTAGATGGGTGTCCCGACGGTTACATGCAGCTGAGCGAATTCGGTCGGCCTTTCACTGGGGGCTCATGGTGCGGCACCTCCTCGGGGCCTGCAGCTTACTACAGCGAGACCTCAACAGTTACCGTGAGCGTCAAACTCTTCGCTTCTCCCCATCTGCCGTTCACTTTCCGTCTGCGCTACCGCTTCGTGTCACGTAAAGAAGCTATCGTGAGATTCGGATCTCTGACATCTCCTTTAGAAAGAGGACAAGTGGCCCCCGGCACATACTGCACTAGGCAATTCGAAGAATGCTATCGCAAGCCATGCCGGCTGCAATCTCCTAATTACCCGGGCATGTATCCTCGGAACGTGTCTTGTTACTGGAGCCTCAAGCAAAAGTTTGTACCCACTTGCAAACATGCCATGATCGCCGTAAGGCAGGAGGCGGCTCATAAAATGCATATGAAGCGATCAATTAATGTGGCCGGTTTGAACAAGACTGCCAGAGCCCTACGGGCATGGAGAGATTGCACTGGAGAACGTGACCACTTAATTTTCTATGATGGAGGCTCTACCGACGACCCTGTCTTGGCAAAATATTGCGGCGGAGATTGGCTGCCTAGGGTAGTGTCTCGGGGTTCGGAAATGTTAGTCGCTTTCCACTCTTCGCCGTACAGTATACCGTTACATTCGCCCCCTAGCCAATCTCCCCTTAAGGGATTCGAACTAGACGTGGATATAATTTTCGTCGATTCAGATTCCCTCGATTTCGCGCGACATAGCCACAAGTGCGAATTTAATATAAACGCTACAAGTCCGGACAGCGACGAAATATGGACCGGCAGGGGACGAAAAGGCAATCTCATTAGCCCTAAGCACTCCCTTCCGCCGAATACTACTTGCTCATATAAATTTCTTGGATATCCCAAGGATATTGTTTGGATTAGTTTCACTTCTTACAATCAGAGGCCTTTACTCATAGGAGAGAGTGGCCACGCGTTATTATCCAATAGCACATTTGGTGATGGGTGCCTTACGCGTTTGCGCATATGGGACAACCGGACATTGATCGAAGACAAATGTAACGAACCTCCATTACTTTGCGATCACAGTGCACTTATTAATTCAACTCGCATCACTCGCCCATGCACCAACGACGAAAGCTACATTTCAACAGGAAATGATTTGATCCTACAGCACCACACCGAAGACGGCACTGCCCTACATCCGGCCTCGTTTAAAGTTAAATACGAGTTCATCGATACTCGCCTAGGAGGTGAGCCCTGGTTTGATAGGAGTAACGCAGGCCCATGTCACAGGGTTTTTAGAAAACATCACGTAGGCGAGGTAACAGGTCCCAGAAATGTATTTCTTTTCGGCAGGGGTGGCACCAAGGACATTCATTGCGTTTATCGGTTCAAAGCCGGTCCCAATGAAAGAGTGCAACTGACAATAAATAACGCATCTTTTGGACTCAATCCCTCGTGCGAGACTCTGTCAGACCCCCACAGTGGTCGTCACATTTGCGAGTACTATGGAGGACGAAATGTTGCAGAATTCAGTGTGTATGAGGTGCCTTGGCCCGATGTTCAAATACCTAAAGGTTGCATATGTGACAATTCAACTTTATCGAGCAAACCGCTGGTGTTCATCTCGTCTTCCCGGACCTTAGAGATGCATTTCCGGGCCAAGGACATGAAGATAACCGAGGATTATACAGTGTTGCACTTCCATGCATTGTTTGAATTAGTAAAACTACATGATTGCCCTCGAGTTCAGCACCTCAGAGGCGACGGGGGCGAAGTGCAATTTATTTACCCACCCTCTGACAGAACTGAAACCTTATGCTTGGGACTGCCCTGGCTAGTAGAAGCCCGACGCAATAGTAGTCTGTTCCTTCTAAGCTGGGGCACTTTTTTGTCTTTGAAGCCCCGCTCGGATGAGCCGTCTCGGTGTCCAACCACAAACAATAGGATATTGATTTACGCAGGAAAACCTCCGAAATTGGTGAGAGCAATTTGTCCTGCTGAGCCCGGAGCAAGACCTCTAGCTGTTCAAGTTTTTAGTGAGGAGTGGCGAGGAGAGGGTTTGACTCATTTAGTGCAACGTCCACCACAATTTATAGTCGAGTGGATCGGTTCCGAACCCGGAGTGGCAGCGTTCAATTGGCTGGAAATTTCGCGTTCCAGACACTCCCTTCTTACCCAGTTGCAAGTGCCCGTAAATACTAGTGCAAACGACACTGACTTGGAGTGCTCGTTTAAGTGTCCGGAGCTCGACGCGTGCATAAGTCCCTCGCTGTGGTGCGACGGTAGGGACAATTGCCCTTCGGGGTATGACGAAGCGGAAGCGCAGTGCGGTGCAGCATCAAAACTGCTCAACTCTTTGCCTTTGGCGGCAATAGCAGCAGGATTTGCAGTATTCGCCTCTATGTTTGTGCTCATATGTTTGACTGCTCATCGGTTGCGTGCGCGTAGGCGTCGAAAGCTAGCCAAAAAGAAGCTAAATATGGGCCCGAGATTGTTAGACCCGGGTCTTAACTCTTGACATAAAGGACCTCCGGTAGAATTTATACATATGGATCGTGAAACGACCGTATGAGATTTCCCGATCACCGGTTCGTCCGTCCCCCAGCTCACTTATTATCTGTCGGTGCCTTTAAGTGATTTACAAATATGCCCCTTAGCGATCTCACGATTTCGGAGCAATAACCCTGAGCGTAATTTAGGATGCCATTTAGAGTAAAATATGTACATATTTTTGCATAATACTTCTTTCAGTAGCTTTTTATAGGCGATTTGCGTATGACCCTTAACTCTACTGATCCACTTATAGTTTACTTCGTTGTTATTTATTAGCCAGAATAGTTAGTAAGTAAAACATTGTTGCCATTAAGAATACTTACTGAATCAGTAATAGTTTTAATTTTATGGCCGAGTTCCTGGACCTGGACCGACCTATTAGCTTCTCCAGCGATTTTCTTTGCTTCGGAAGTTTTGCTTGCGATAGAAACCTTTCTGCCAAGGAGGACGATTTCCATCTACTGTAACGCTTTAAGATCCCCATCCATGATGCCCCCGCCTGCGTTTGCCAGAAGACTTGCCGATGATCTTCTAAAACAATGACCTGCATATGAAACAAGATTCTGCAAGTTAAGAAAACACACTATTGGACTCAGCACCCTTCCGATCGAATTGATCCCAATCACTTGTGAGGTCCGAATTACCTCATTTAAAAATGAATGAATCGAACAAAACCTCATTACGTATGTATTACATATAACGTTTTATCTCCCATTTCGAGTTAATTTGCTAATAATTTTACTATGATAACAGAACGTATGACAACAGGAACATCCATTGGTGTAAATAAAGTGACCCACCACGTACATAATATGTTATTTGCGGCGCTGTAAATGTAAAGTATTACTCGTTCTACCAACACCTATCATTTCCATTCCCTGAGATACAAAGTACTTATAATAATTTGTAAACTTCTGTACTGGCCTTGCTGCCATTCACAGTGAACGTTTAAAATCGAACTATCAATTATTTGACATATACAACGTCAAAATGACAGCTCGGCACCCTTTTTTTTTCATTTCAGTGCCAGTTTAATATCTTTTATGTTATATTCGATAATTTTTAATGCCAACTGATAACTGTAACAGGCGAGTTTAAATGCGCTATACTAACGTACCTGAACTGTCAAAAATTAAGTATAAAGACCGCTCTGCGTAAATGTTTTTTTTTTATAATTTTCACACTGTATTTTTTCTCATGTATTGCGTTATTTAATCGATTGGACAAAAAGGATCTTTGGAGTAAATTCACTTGACTCTCTATCTCATAAAAAAATTTAAATGAGCTCAGAGACTGACAAAAAAGAGAGCAGTGTCTCAAAGGAAACGCAGGCACTTAAGATACACGGGTAGGTCGACCATTTTTTTTCATATTTATTATTTATGAATTTACCACACATGAGACGTTTTAGGATATAAAATATTACATTACCAGTGCGATAATGAACGCATTATAAATCGAGTAACTCCCAAATGTGTAACGAAGTCGGGCGACTTCTAACTATTCAGAAATGAAATCTTTTAGTGAGAAAACCAGGATTATAAAAAGTTCATTGTTATAAATATTATAAGTTAAATGTAAGTTAGAATAGAATTAAAAAATGCAATTCTTTATTCAAAGTGTAGTGATAGTTCTCACTTATGTGGTGATTGTGACTCGATTCATACCAAGATATCCATACCTCCCGATCCATGCCACATTAGTAATGTAGCCTTTTTCGAAATAACTTCATGTGTGTGTAGTCTAAATTATAAAGTGGTGTTCAAATCAGTTAAGTGTGATTCGCCAATTCGGAACGTGAGATCGCAAGACATACATAGTGATTAAACCTAGAGTTAACTAATAGACAATCTCAGTGGCCAACGTTCAGGCTCAAATAATGTAGAGGATCCTCTGGACTAAGTAGTGCTTTACAAATTGAACTCGTTGAATTTAGAATTTATGTAGATTGTACATGTAACTGACTTGAGGCTTCAACTCAAAATATTCAAACTGGTGATACAATAGTTATTATCGTTTTCTAACATAAGTGATTGCTTCTAAAGCGTATTTTTCAGCCCTTCGGATAAAGACATCAAAGAGCCAGGGGAATGTAACAATTAAATCGTCAATTTATGTTTCTGTTAAAGGATGCGCTTTAATTTGTCTGTTTTTGAGCATTTCTTTCCGCTTTTCCACAAAACAATAATTACATGAACATAAAAGCAAACATTAGCCTAAGCCAGACTCACAGTCGGACAACTTGGAAAAAATGCATTTCAACGTCGGAAACAAATCCGGATATTAATATCTTTCAAAAAGTCCGGAAGCAGAATAAATGTTTTTATAGTTTAGAACAATAGATCATATAATTTAAAACAGCAATAATTTGTCATTCAAATTTGAAAACGGAAAACGACCGGCCTTTCTGTTTTGCTAAACTGACGGAAGGATTATGAAAATTAATTGTCATTTTCGTTTCTGTTCTATTGTTTGGCCTCCGGTCTTACTCGTATTGTAAAGTGAAAAAAAGTTTTGTGAAAAGTAAAACGCCTTAAATGATTTCAATTTATGGAAATGATGAGTTTTGCGGTTTTTATTTTACTGCGTGATACAGAAAATAACGCGCAGGAAAAATGATTTGATTTTAAAAAAATTTGGTATCCATATTTCTTATACTAACATCGTTAACAAATTAAACAAATTGGATGGCCAATTTAATGAAATAATCGATGTTCTCTTAAGGGACCTCATTCCGGGCTATGTGTACGGCATTTTCGCTTACCGGGAGCCCCGCTAGGGTTTGTGGGGTGAAGTATATATCCTACAATATTCCAGATACACTCGATTGGTGATAGGTCTGGAAATTGGGGTGGCCAAGGTAACAAATTGATTTCATTTTGTTACAAAATATCGATAGTAACCCGAGCCACGTTGTGCCTCCCTGTCCTGTTAAAAAGTGGATTGCTAAGTGTTCTGAGATAGGACAGAATATGATGCTCGACAACTTCTTGAATGTACCGTTGACCGGTCATATTGAGTGACACCTTCCTAAACCTCTCTTTCCTTGTGACTGGCCTTCCTGGAACCATGCCCGACAACAAAGCACCACAGCATTTAAACTTCGATTTCAAAGAATACTTAGAAGCACTGTACGCTAATAAATGATATTCTGGCCCCGTAAAGTTGATTTGATTGCACTTGATAACACAAAAACGAATACGAGAATACGATTAAGGAACTGATCGTTTTTACACACCAAAAATTATTTAAATCAAACCGTTTTTACGGGGACCCTCTTTTCTGCGTCACGCACTAGATATCAAAGGACACACCTGATCTTGGAAATACACATCGATTCCACTCATAACAAAACCGTAAACCAGGAAGTTTCCGCAATGAAACTTTCTAACATAGAAGTATTTCTTCGATGGTTTGGTATTAACTTTTCTTTGACTAAGGTGTGGTTAAATATCAATAAATCGCTAGGAAGCCTAGAGTGATGTTCGATAGCTAAGTAATTTAGAAGTTTTCATTATTAAAGTTTGAAATATTTTTGTACGAGCCAGAAAGTTTTAGTAGTTTACTTTTCCAGCTCTTGCGCCCGATTCTGAAGTTATGATGCCCATTATTTCTGCAATTTATAAAGTAATTTAAATTTGAAGCCAGAGGTCGATGTTTAATGCAAAAGTGTGCATCAATGCGCAACGATGAGTTGTTCATCTTATTATTATTGGTTTCACTGGCAACAGCACGAATCAGCATAATAATTACGCATTATGAAGCGTCTACACATACTTTGAGACTACGTCCAATCGCTCCAAACCGATTAAACAACTCTAGAAACCCTATATAATTCCGCATTGTCAGGTACATTGTCAAATTGTGAAGATTAGAAGCAGAGTGTTGTCCTCAGGATTATCATTTGAGTGGGTGACTTTGATAGTTTAATCTGCTGCTCTAGTAATCCTCGGGACAAAAGCTTTATTAATTATTTAACAACAATATGTGGCAAAATAACAATGCTCTTTGGTTGACGGGTTACTCCCACTGTTGACCCAAAGGATTAATTAAGGAACATTCCCATGCGAAATTGCTTTCGGTTAGAGCATAATCGATAGTGAATTTAATGTAGCTGTGGTTAAGGAAATAGTCTTGTATTGGTTATTGGGAAACGATGCGACGGACATTACTAAAAGCAATTTGTCATAGTAATAAAACTATCGTAATAATACCTCATTTTACTAGTACTCTGTGATAATCTTGAAACTTAATAAGTAGGAACTACGGAGTTAGGACATCGAGGAAACTTAACGATAAAAGTTCGAGACATCATAGACAATAATCGAAATGGTAAGAAAACATCAAAGAACATGTTTAACACCAAAAACCTGCAACGGAGGGTTCTGTTGGCATTGTTGAGAAAATAGTGAGCAGCCTCTTTTCGGCAAGTAATTTCGATTCCTTCACATGCGAAAGGATTTTTAAGGTTTTGAAGCGAAGCGTTCTTACCCTTTAGGGCTTACAGAATGCTTTTCAAGCTGTATGACATTCTAATTTAATAGCAACATTCTAGTTTTATAACTTTCATTTCATATACCTTAGAATCGAGAAAATCTCTTAGAGAAAACGGGCAAGTCTAATTCCTCTGGCTCAAATGATTCGTCATGTACATATACACAACTAGTCGAAAACACTTTTAGTAAACTCGTACTGTCTTAGGTTTAGCAAAATCCAGGGCTAAGTAGAAAATGAAAAAGGGTTGAAATTAAATAATCAATGGATAATTTCCAATTATCACTAACCACCACTAATAAACTGATTATTAATTTGAAGTTCATGTTTCCCGAGAAAACTTTGTTCAATTATAGCATTTGTAATGTGTATTATCCTGTGTTTAAATCATGCAAATGATGCTGTTTTAGAGAGTTTATAAATAAATCCTATTTACAATAGTTGCATATTATTAGGATTTTAAATATATCTGTTAAACCTATTCCTATAGGGTCGTTCTATTATTAACTAAAGGTTCAATGAAAGTTGTGTATAAGTGACCTCCAGAGTTGAAAAGCAAGTAGCTACGAATATGTTACTGTTCATTGTGATTTTTTGAGCCAGATAAATAATAGGGATGGATTTTGTTGATATGCTGTTAATGTAGTTTTAGGTCTTTGCTTGGACGATTCAATATTTTTTATGTATGTACTGGACATTCCACCGAGACTACGACAGAGCCATATTTTACGGTTCCCTCAAATGACTAAGCACAACCAAGATAACCATATTGTGTATTTTCCCCACTTAATCCTACGACAATTGACGTAAAATTGTTTGTTTTTTTTTTTATAATGACACACCCTGTATTGCTAACATCAGAGTAAAATATACAAAACGGTGTCAAAACGAGTTTCATTTCGATACTGTTTTGGCGGCAAGGCAGTGCGGTAAGTCTGTTATTATGACTATAATGGAAAAAAAGCAAAAAATCGGTTATCGGTTACGATAATACGCAATATGGGGAGAATGGAAATACGGTTGTGTTCTGGTGCGGAGAAACCCGTGTCTAGCCCAAGCGTTACTTGTAATGCAATGTAAATACTGTACAAAAGACTTATTAATATTAGTGACAAATAACCCATGTATACTTTGCGATCCTAATTCATTACAGAGATTTGTATGACATTTCATTAAAAACATGAATTAAGACTGCTAGCATTATGGGCGAAAATAGGTACCGTATAGGTCCGGTACTGGTTTTTGGTGTTTTATAGTGCTAATTTACAACTAAAAACTGTTGACTTTAGATCTGATAATTTAGAGAGTTTCGAGTTAAAACAAACGCATACACGTATAGATGCGCAAGGAACACCCTACTGCCATTTGTATTTGTAGATGTAATGATCCGATATAGTTGGTGTAAATAATATTAAGGTAATCAAATATAGGAAATCGTAAATAAGTAGGTAGGGACTATGCACTTTATACTGTAAGTATGATCACCAGAAATATAAATACTAAAGTATTATTCAGCCTGTCATTCCCCGTAAAATGTTAGCTCCAACGCGCCGACCTGAAGGGTTCTTTGTAGGTGCGTGCAGGCATACAACAAAACAAGTATTTATATTAATTTTTAAATTTCTTACCACTGTTACAATTAGGATACAAAAAACTGAGAAATCTTGTATATTTATGCACAATTTTGTGAAAAATGAAGAAAGCTATGAAAAGGACCTGGGTGGCAGACTTTGTTAAACATAATAGTGGCCATATGGTCATAATGGTCTTTATTTTCAAAGTAGACACGATCAAAACAATAATAAACGCGTCATCCATCACGTGGCCAGCCGCTGATTGGTCTACACCAGGTGACGTATCGTTTTGCAAAGTTGCAATCAATTTCATTTTCGTTGCTTTTGTACGTACCTACGTAAATATTATTAATTGTTACTTATTATTGTGTACGATTTGTTAATATCTTTATTTATTTTCACTTTTAGTATATTAAATTATTTTAGCAATAAGCTCACATATCGTCATTCATTACATTTTAAAAGAGCCTAAGTGCGGCATTAATCAATAGTTTTGCCGTAACTGTGCGCATGCGTTGGTTTCGACCATGTCTATCTTGAAAATTAAGAAATTTTAGAAGTGAAATTGTCGATATTTACAGCCGGGGCCACCTGTACTGACCTATTCCACGCTATTCAATTTTGGCTCCTATATACTGCTATATTCTGCCAGGTAAGAAATGGATAAAACTAGAGTCGTGATTTAGCGATAACATCAAACCCACCTCAAGAGATCTAATACATAAATTAGACTTTTTCGTAGCGCTTCGTCTCGGACGGAATTTTGCATCGCCTCTAAAATGGCTTTAAAACTTTCGTGAAAAATAGAACAAAAATATTAAACCACGGCGCAATTTATTTCAATTGCTTCTAGCATTTCTATAATTTATGATCCAACTCCAAAACCCTCTCAGGTATAGGAAAATCGACGGCGTCGCTGTTTCTTGAAGTTTGATAACCGCTCAGCTGAATATTTCCAACATCTTTGTCAAATGCCGAGAGTTAAGCTTATGGTGACTGTTTCCCTCATACGTTAAAGTTGCAGCGCCATGCCCACTAAGCGGTTGAAGCGTGTTTTTACGAAGCGATTTTAAATTATTTACCTTTTTTGGTGAGTTCTTCATGGGGACAGCGGCCCTGGCACGGCTCCCTGGGCACCAACGACGCTGAACGTAAAAATAGCCGTAGAAACACCTCACTATCAGAGCGACTTGTCACTGCAGCCCGTTACGTCACCAAACAAAATACTAACAAAGTCGTTTCCAAAGGTAAATTGGTCGTTTATTTCGGTAATTATACCGGGTGGTAGTAGAGCCAAAACCTCGCAGTAGGCAGCGTCCCGTAAACGTAGGGCGGTGATTAAACAATGAACTATTTACCACCAAACATCTGACTAACGGATGCCCGATGCCTCTGAGAGTTCGACAACTAGTTGAGGTTTAACACGTACTCCCGTATATCTCAGTTTTTTACTGCACCAGTTGATTTTTTGAAAAGAAGAACCGTTTCACCTCACTTTATCGGGGCTTGTCTTGTCGGCCTAATCCTAAGAAAACATTTTAAAACTCTCCTTTTCTCTTTGCCAAAGTAAAGGTAAATAATAAAAGTAGGTACTTCAGGTTTAAAAAACTAATGCCCTCTAGGGTTTAGTTTGCGAAGAACTGACTGCAATAGACGGCAAATTCCCTTGTGCAACTCCAGATCGAGGTAAAATAACACGAAAGGATTCGGTTCTTTTTTCGTGACTTCACTGCAAGAGCAAACTGCATATTTAATCGGGAACTGGACGATGCAGATGGAAACGTCGCGATTCCCCATAAGGGCAATGGGGCGGATGTCGGAGCAGATAGATTTATAGGATGTTTAATTTTTCATGCCTGCTTTGATCTCAGCTGGGTAAGGAATTTTGATTAATCCTATAAGCGCCCTAAGGTTCTGTATAATGGAACTCGCTCAAAATCGAACAGTATGTACGGCGAACCCTCGCAGAGTGGGTCAAAGCACTCATAATGCACGTGATATTTGTCATCAACATGACATATTATAAACATGACGTATTCAATGCCACATAAAATTCTAGATTAGTCTTGTCCCTCAAAGTTCCCCACAATAACTTCTGACTTTCCTTTTTTGAGCAATTTCCCTTTGAAATGAGAAATATAAACTTTATCCAGAAATAAAACTTCTCGGGTCTTTGCTTATTTTGATTTTGTGCCTCTGAATTTGTCTTTCGATTCCTTGAAGGGTCTCCAGCGGGCTCGGTCCTCTAGAGCGATGCTAGGTCTGTCTGGTCATTCTTCCTTTAGAAACATACTTTTCAAACTCGCCACCAATTTTATGCTCTTGGGAATATAAAACATAGTGTTTTCTAGGATCCTGTAAAAAAGACAACTTTCCTCATTCTTCAGCCTGACCGCACCGTTCTCATCTCCAAAGAAATATCCCTTAATGTTAGCGCTGGCATGATCGCAAGACTGAAAAAATTCGTTGGACTTATACCAGCGATTTTTATTTTTCATTTCGTATAGATTTTACAAAAATCGTTCCAACTTTCAGTCCTCGCTGTATAATTGAAAATGAGTTAAAAACCTAAAGAACAATGAATGCAGTGAACTCGGTACAAACATTCCTCGAAGAAAATTTCCGGCCGTTATCTGAATCTACTAAAGCAATTTCCACTCGAACTATTTCAAGAAAGTAATTTAATTTAGGTATGACATGTACCTTAATTAAATTCGAAAATCGATTTCCTTTTACAGACGTTAAGCAAGCTTGAACTTTTTCCTTATGGTTAGAAAATGTTATGTAGAATTTGGATTTAAAGTATTTCCATCAGCAAACTCTTATTTGATTTGGTTTGGATTCAACCACTCCGTTTAACCTAAACTTAATTTATTTCTTTCCGTAACTGTAAAGATGGTTTACTTGGGATGAGGTAAAGCTAAACTCGTTTAAATCTCAAGAAACTGGATTGATTTTTATGTCTGACGAGAAATGAGTTTCACCATTTTTATAAACAAAATTTTTTTAGCTGACTAAGCGAAATGCTGTAAGAGTGAAAATGACGCATTTTCTCGGATAAAAATAGCATATTAGAAGAAAGAGCACGAAATGGTACTCGTTACAATTACCCTCACTAACATATACATATTTTAATAATAGCAGGGAAAGATCCTACTCATGGATGAGTTTTTCGATTGCTAGTGAAGGCATCTCGGAGATTGGAGTTCCGTCGGTCAGTTACGGGAGATTAAAGCTGTTTTTTAATTCACTGCCAGATTAGATGAACCCATTATGACTCATTAGGAAATGCCAGTTTATGTACCACGTGTCATATTGTTACATAAAATTATGCATTTCCTAACTGATTACATTATATAAATTTATAAAACTATTATAAAACTTGTTTGCGATTAAAAAACAGGAAGTTAAGTTATGAAGACGATGGCTATATGTATTAAAACTTTACCGTCAAGTTTATCGCTTCAGGCCACCTTAAATTTTTCGATCTGAGTTTTATGCAAGCAATCTCTCTTATTAAAAGTTTTAATTTAGTTTATGGAGATAATATGTTTGTGTTGAATAAATACTGTTCAGACGAGAAATAAATTGCGATATTAGCTGGGCCGACTTTATGGCCTTTTACCGCCGTTGTTGGCATTGCATTCTATTGAATGTAGAAATATGAGTAATAACGGTCGACCTGCTTTGTATCACTGTACATCAAATTATTTAACTAACGTTTAAAGAAGCGTAAACTCTTCATATCATCATGTCTAGTATATGTTCAAATGAATTTATAGAGTTGTCGTTTATGCGTCGTAGATATACTTTTAAGGTGCCTTAAGTATTTTAACAATAAAAATGTTCGATAGTTTAGCCAGTCCTAAATTAGACGGTAAAGCGCAATAAGCCTCACAACCTTAAGATTCTCTTCATTGAGTTCTGCAACTGCGATAGCCCTTTAAAACCAACAGAGGAAACACTTGTCGCCGGATTGCACATCCTCTCCATTTTTGCTATTTGAACGCTCGATTTCTTTGCGAACGTTCCACCAACTTTTTCTTACAAGTTAATATTTAGGGTGCTTTGTTTTGAAATAAAAAAAAACCTGTGATTCATTTTAGCAACGTTTAATAATTAAGATGAATTACGTTTTATTCGTCACCTACGTAAGAGAAGGAGAATAAATATAAATGAAATAAAATCTTTCAACCACAGTAAATAAAACATTTAGTCCGAGACTTGTTTTTAAGTTGGGCAATTATTTTGCTCAGTTCCGTGCGAATCGAGGGGCAGATCTCTAGGGTATTTTTAGAGCTACACACTGGAGGTATCTATTTTGAAGTATTTCCTAGGTATTTTGAGGTACAAATTCATTGGCTATCTAACCCTCGGTACGGACGGAATAATCCTCTACTAACATTTTTTTCTTCAATTTCAACGTGAAGCCAATTATGATTATTGTCGCGTGGACAAATCACAGCCATTAAGATCTTTTATTTTCGTGGATACTGTTCTAATCACTAAATTACAACTCTGATCTCTCGCCTCCTGAAGTGTATTTACTTTTCTTCTTATCCTTCCATCCTGGTTCAGGCGGACAGTAGCAGGCTTGTTTCTGTGCATCCATATAAGATTTACAACCTAACGTCACTGTTCCTGTAAACAACATTTTAGCAGCTCCTTTGCAAGCTAAAAATAAGGAAAAAGTCGTCATTTTAAACTTGTATTTATCTTATAATTTGCTTTTGGATATAGGTAAATTACCATAGCTTTAATTACTGGACACCTTATCAACTTAGGCTCTAGCTAAACTTACCTTTAGTCATAGTTTGTCCCCCAGAATTTTCCGAGTAGCTATCGCAGTGCCGATAAAGACATCTCTTAAAGTCAAGATCACAGACCTCCTTATTTTTATTGCAAGTATCATAACATATATCATGTGTGTTGCAGCATTTTTCCATTGCAGCAAATGGTAAGTAATCGGAACTAATTTTAACTCCTAAAGATCCACATCCATTGGAACTGGGTACATGATTTCTATTGGGTTTTGGAACTGCACCTAGTATAGGAGGAGTCGAAATTTTAAGAGTATCGTTACTAGCTATGCAACCACTGTTAAATGGTATGAACTATAGATAATCACTTACCAGTAGGGCATTTGAAGATGCAGTCTTCCTCCACAGCTGCATCAAACAATTCATGCACAGATTTAAATTTTTGAGCAACTTTTATTGCATTATGAATAATATCTCCGAATACTGTCTCAGCGGAAAAAATAGCATCACGTAAGCTACCTAGGAGCCCTGAACCATATCCTGAATAAATGTACCCCAAAAATGTCAAAACATAAATCGCAATTTTTCCATAAGAAATGTTCATTGTTATTTGTTTTGTTTATATTGTATTCTAATACGCGACGCTCAAACAATCTTCACAAGTCCACTGTACGTTCTAAGTGTTACGTACACTGTAAAATAAAATAAAGGGAAACGAAATACACGTCAACGAATATTATTTAATTTGAGGTTTGAGTCCTCCGTCATCAAACTTACCGGTGACCCCGCCGTCGTATATCGAGGAAAATAGCTAAAAGTGGAACGAAACATAACCTGAAAACTAATCTTTAGCCAATCAAACGAGAGCAGTACAGGTTTGACGTTTCCAATGTTCCGCTTTTAACGATTTGAAGTCCTGAAACTTCGTTTCTTTTTGCTCTTCCGCAGTGACATCTGTGTTTCCTTTCACAATCTACAGAATTCCTTTCTGATGGCGACATCTCTCCTTAGGCTGCTTGAGAAATATTAACACAAATGAAACGCTTTACTTAGTTTGGATCCATTTAATTAACTTAGAACTTTAAAAACGCTGACATTTTAATATTACTATCTAATGCTATCTTGGAAAGCACTTGGCTAATTAGATAACTTTATCGATTGCTATGTTTCTGCATAACGAATCATTACTTTATTATTATTGGAGACCACAACTTCAAATTGCAATGGTCATTTCGAAAATACAACTGCCACAAACTAATCAGCCACGTAGACTAATGATAAATTACATTAATGAAGGTTTCCATATTGGACGTTAAAATGTTGCCGAAAACCTACGGAAATAATAAAAAGCCTGGAGGCCACAGATTTCTAAACGCAATTAAAAATAAAGGGGACCCTATTCCCCAATCGAACTATAAAATTGCTTCATTTCGATCAAATAACGGAAACTTTCATTAGCAACATATTGAGAACGATCCTAGAAATTATGTCACCTGAACTAGGCGATGCGTAGTAACGTCGTGGAAGGCTTGCTAGAAGATTGATTATGGTATTTACAACATGACGGCTGCTCTTCTGTGGACCAGCATTGCTTTGTTTCTTGTTATTGTTAATCGTGAGCTCACCTGTTGATAGCTGCAAAGAGCCAGACCAAAGCATGAGAGGAGAACCATTCTCGGTAGGTGGTGTGACTTACTATGTCTGAATTACCTTTGAAGCTCAAGCGTTTCCTTCCATAATTGGGGCAAAACATGATAAACTGAATATTGCTGATGATATTTGACTTCAATCAACGGTATCGATCTCTATCTCAAATAACAGGGGTAATTTTGGTACCATCCCCAGTGACGGTGACTATCCAAATTCAAGCAGTTTTCAAAAGACCATTTAAAATGTCTTTTTATCGCTAGTAATTACTTATTTGTCTACACAAGGCCACACTAGCATAGGCAAAAGTGAACTTATGTATTGTTAATAATTAGCGTCTCAAAACAGTTTTTTGTAAAAACTAATTTGTTCACAATGACGCCTCCAATAAAACATACGAAAAACATTAGCATGGTGGTTTCATCATTAGTGAAGCTTCAAAGGTAATTCCAGATTAAAACTAAATTACTGGATAAATACCTCGTCGGCAAAACGATGATAACACATATTGGGATCTACATAAGCGGTAGGAATCCGTAGAAAACGGGCTTTGAACTGTTAGTTATGTTTTAAAACTTAAACTATAAATACCTCGTGATACGAAAGAAGTCGTACTAAAGTACAAAAAATTGCGCGTACAGTGTTGCCAACTGTTTGCAGCATTGTCGGGTTGTTTCACTGCTGAAAACTTATATGACACTTTCGTCGGCAATGTCCTGTGATATTTGATAAATAAATTGAAATAACAACATCAAACCACATAATATCAATAATTCAAAATTTGCTGTTATACTCGATTTAAAGTAAAATAGGTGGAAATGCATCCAATGCAATACAGCATACACGTAAATATCCATTTGATGGTCACCAATCGCAAAACTGAATATTCTTTATGTTGATCGGCACTCAAAACGTTTCCAAAAGGAATTTAACCAAACTAGACAACTCTGTTTGTAAGAAACAAGAAGTTTGATTACGTAATTTCGCAGCATTTGGAGTGCCGGTTCAAGAGAGACCGCTCACAGTGGAAGCAGGTTTCCTGCTTAGCAGCAAGCAAAGCCGATTGGAGCCGTCTATCAGTTTCTAATATGGCATTTTTAAATTTGCGATAACACAATAAATGAAGCTCAATTTTGTCAGAGCTGCACGGCTTGTTCCTAATGCATTGCTGTCAGTGGTTACCGGTAACCTGCACCTACTGTGCGACTTTACAACTTAAAAACGTTCCTAGCTTTGTTCTGCTATTTCAAAAATTTATTTATAAATGTCCGTGAAATATTGCGTTTGCCCGTGTTTAGCTACTATTGTCAATACAATACTTCTTGCTTCTTACAACCTTGCCTAAGAAACTTAATAGGTCAAAACTATAATATATATTTGGCAATTTTTCATTTCTGAGAAAAAATACTCATAAAACCATTCGTCTATCATATCAGGCCTAGTGTATTCGTTCGAAACTTTTGCAGATTATAAGATAAAATCTGTTCTTAGTGCCATTTGGCATGTGGGACAGCCTGTATAGTGAATAAACAAATGACAGAAGTAAGACATTTATCACAGATTTAAATCGAATTCTGCAGTTTTGAAAACACACGTTTAAACGAATTTACATATTCGCATTTAAATGCAAACATTGCCAGACAGCCTGATCCACCATTATAAACAAATTAAAAAAAAAGATTACAGAGCCACTAACCTGTGCAAAAACTGGAAGAAATGTTTGGTTAATTCAGGCTCAATTGAAATAGCACCTACCTGCGTTGCATGGTCTTACTCGTCAACTACAAATTCGGTGAAATTAGCGCCGATGTCTGTGAGAATGGTGGTGGTGGTGGTGATGACGGTGGCGATCTAATGAGAAAAAGAATATGTCTGATACATAACTAACTAGTGATGTAATCAACGAAGACTTGCAGCTTGCAACGCAATTTTATAATTTTGGGTATTTCCACAAATGAGTGTCGTTATGTTTCACAACAATTTGATAATGGGTTTTGATGAAGCAAAGACGTCAACAATCTTACCTTCACGGTCAGAGCGATGCCGCCTTTCGTGGTCCCTGTCTCTCTCCCGGTGCTTAGTATCACGGGTCTCAAAGTCTCTACCACGTTCGTGATCTCGCTCCCTCTCTTCATCCCTGTTCTTTATCTCCCTATATGATACAATAATAAGATATATGATTATTTGAATTTGCACGTACCTCTGTCCTGACCGACTTCTTTCCCTTTCCTTGTCTCTGGTCCTTTCTACATCTCGCTCCCTTCTCCGCATTCTATCACCATCCTTCTCTCTAACAAATTTTCTAGGCTCTTTGGACTCCATGATAATTGCAGTAATTTCTTCAACAGCTTTTTTCAGTCTCATATAGCCCATATGTTGTTTTCCCATTAAATGATCATCAATCCTTTGTTGAGCATCACCTACAATCAAAAAGGCCCCACAAACTTCGCACACTTCCATTTGTTTCTCTTGTTCCACAGCCAATTGTGCTGTTAGATTCAGTTGACCTATTTCAGACTTTCTGAGAGCTTCTCTTTCTTCCTTTAGTTGATCACAAAGTTTCATAAGGCCTTGCGCTTGTTCTACATTTCCATCTGTGCCAGCCTCTTCTGCCTCACGCTCCAAATCATTTATTCTTTCATTTAATATATCTATTTTCTCCTGATTCTTTTCAGCTTGTTGTGGATTTGTAGAAGCCAGGACACTTTTTCCGCTAAGGGCTAACCGCTGCTTGCCTTTAACAATTTTTCTCTCAACTTCAGTCAGCATACTAGTGCAAAACCTAATGAAATCTTCCTGATATTGAATTTTTCTAAAGTGGGCTTTTTTGGCTTCTTGAAATAATTTACGGGCTTCTTCATCATGTGTCTTTGAACATGGGCCTAGGTCTGCTCTTGTGTTTACAAAAAGATCATGTGGGCAGAACTTTACCATAAAAAATTTACAATACTGAAAAGAAAGAATAATCAAAATCTATACATAAATTGCTCAGAAAAGATTAGGCTACGTGCTACAGAGGAAGCCAAAAACAGAATACCAAACCAGTCTCTAAACAAACACTCTATCTATGCCCAAAACTGTGTCCCTTTAAATATGAAAATTAAAAAATAAAAGTCACAGTCGATTCCTCATACCTGATAGGTGCTTTAACCAGACTGCTATAATGAATCAATCTTTGCAACAGGCATAGAAATGAGAATCCTGTTCCAAATACTGCTATAAAATAGGAAATACTTGCCTCTGGATCCTCCCAGTCAGTAGATCTGAAATTTTCATTGGGGGCTATGTTTCGATGTCTACCCATAAGCTCATCAAGAAGCTGAGCTGCTGCAAGAACTGCCATTCTTCTAGATTAAGCCCGAAGGGCCTCCACCCTCACAAATCCCACAACTACAAATGACCTATTCCACTCCTTTAGAGTCTCAATTGCCAACAACAGATTACAAGTTTCTTTTCGTTGCTTGTTAGCCAGGGTCTGAGTTAAATTAATGAGTGAGTGAACAAACACGGAAGGTATGAAAAATCAAATATTAATATGAAATTAATCGGAAAAAGCAATCACCGTAATAATATAATTAATTATTTCTACTTCCAACTTCGAACAAAAATTCATAACTTTATTTAATTTATTATCACCACAGTGACAAGGGACAAGGCAAAGTTAGAGGACGACAAGAATGACAGCTGACAGGATAAATCAGGTATACGTTCGGTATCTTCACGATTTCGTTTGAAATAATGCTCACAGGATTCTAGGAGCATTCCAAGGTCTACTTTTGATTGATCCAATTCCCAAGTATGGGATAAAGAAAATATGCTTAGAATTTGAGCAAATCTCAGCAAATAAATAATTTTTACGCATAATGGGAAAAACATTGAAACTCCTTTATTAATCCTTTATTAACGATGATTTTTTAAATTATTTAATCGATTTTTACACGGTAAAATTTATGTTTTTTTTACGCTTGGCCAATTCCGAGTTGCTTGTGCAGCTCGGGAACAGAATCATCATACTGTGCTTGAAAGAAATTGCCAGCTATCAGCTGCAAATCATATTTCTCGGAAAATTTCTGAATAGAAAATTGCGGTCTATCTCCAACCTCAGTATTAGAGACTATTTTCTCGTCAAATCTAATTTTTTTAGGCTGCTTGTACAATAGCAGAATATACCTATGCAAACCACTGTCTTTCGGAGGTCCTGACCCTGCGTATTGGGTGAGCGATTGACCTTTGGAAATGTTTAATCCAGGAATGTTTCCCACCTAAAACAAATTTACAACATATCACTATATTAACAATAAATATATTTTTATTGATTTATAAGGTGGCACACCCCCTATGCAACAAAACTTTCTCCATAAATGCAGTTAAGCATGACGGAGTCGGGGAAACCCCACAAATTTCGAGTGGCGACTGTAATGGAGATTTCACACATGTATAGTATTTTTAATATCAGTTGAAAACATCGCTTATCGAAAGAATGATCAAAAATATCACGATGCAAAATTAAATTATAATCACTATGCCTAATCCAGCGGACCAAAACGAATGTTGCCTTGGTCTGGGATGAGTTATGACGAATATTTGAAATGCGCTACTACTCTGCATAGAGACGGGTACTCGCTGAAACCAGTAGCGTCGACGAAGGGCGTTTAAAATTGAGCTTTTTTGTCCATTTGTGGTGTTACATAGTTATGTTAAGTCATTCATACTTTTATATGTACAAATAAAAGACTTGAATGTTAAATAAGTTAGGTGTGAGTTTTCAGTGGCCCTTTGAAGATTATTTAGGAGATAAAGTACATACACTAAAAATCATTCTAAAAAAGCTAAAAGACTACTCACATTACAATTATAATTGCTTAGCAACATTGCGAGCCATTATGATGGACTGCGGTTTCAAATAAAAATATAAAAAAATGATAATATAATGATGGGATTAGAGTCATAACGAATAGTTGATTTGCGGAGAGAATATTTACGGAAAATTAGGGAGTATCGATAGTTAGGAAGATGTATAATTTCTTTAGATGAAACGTGGTTCAATACTCATAGCGTGATTAAATATGGTTGGATAGATAGTAATTAAAAAAATTGCAGTTTAGGTACTTCATGTTCAAGAGGCAAACGAATTATTATTCTGATGGTAGTGAAAAAGCATTTGTGCCAATGGCTTGTCCGCTAAAAATATATGACAATCCTCTGCTTTCAAAAAAAAAAAATCAAAAAGGAGTATAAGGACATGAAATTTTGCGGTTACCGCCCTATTATTGCATTTTTAACCCCATTGAAGTAATTTGGGGCCCAACGCAGTGTGGAAAAACTGTGTAGCTCATGTCGTACAAAAAGAAAATGAGTATGACGTGTCACCTCCTGTTGCCCCAATAATTATTCAACAGAGCATCGATAGCGACTCCACTGATGATGAAAATGATGAAACCTGTATTTAAATTCAATCAAAAAATAATATGTCCCTACTAAACTTATGTGTTATAATAACTCAAAAAATATGGTTTTTGTGACGCCTATATCCCGAATTCCATTAATGCATGCCGGCAAGAGGTTTTTTCAGTTTCAACTGATGATAAAAGTATTATACAATGTTACCTAGATTTTTTGTCGAGTCGACTTTAAATGTCGTGATGGGGTACCGGATGGCTTAAAAAACACCCAATAGATTTTTTTGTTCATACCAGCCAATGTCTGAATTCACGACTGACAGGATTTGCTCTACTGGGCGCGTCTGGATCAGTCATGACAATTGTGTAGAAATCATCTGGATCCGCATCGAAAGTGATTGTGGGTTGTTCTCTTACATCCATCGGTGCTAATTCGTTTCCCAAATAGACAACTTTTTTCGACTTTTCATACTTGACTCCAAGCAGATGATCAGGAGCTTTAACGATAACGTCGGGAACTATCTGGTTCGCAGTAAAAGCCTAAAATGTAATTGGGTCTTTTTAGGTACGATACCGAAAATTATTAGACAAAAATTTAAAGCAACCAGCGCACTTCATGGTACAAGAAAAACGCAGAGGAATTCTCATTTGTTGGTCCTAGAAATGCAGGACTTTGCTGATTTGCTGCTATCACAAAAGAAGTAGTTTGCGAAAATCGTTAAAAAAATTAACTTCTGCGCCCTGCATTTCGAAAACTATTAACTTTTTGATGAGGCGAGTTGGATTAAATCGTTCATTTCTTGGATTCAAAAAGACCTGTGTCGATTTTCAGTTATTTCATTAGTAGGACAATTCAGCATTCTCAGGACAAAAATTAATTATTGCAGAGGCCACATAGATTACTGTTTGAATAAGGTCGAAACATTTATTTATTAATTTATGTACATTCTATCCATACAGCTTACGCCAATTAACGAATAGGACAAAAACTACAAGAACGATAACAGTAACAATAACAACTCAGTATCAGTAACATATTAGAAATTTTTGTGATAATAGTACAGGCGCATAATAATCAACAAAAATTGCCAACTACTTAAGTTCGGCTTCATTGAAATACCCCAATAACTAACCACATCCAATAATGCTTGTAGCAAGTAGCAGTCTTGCAATGGCCAAATGCTAACAGAACACATTACAAGGGAACGGCGAAAGTAGCGATCCTTGTGGAGTTTTTTCCACAAATTGGAAGCTGCCTCAACTTGATTGGCACTTTTCGAGTCTTTTGGTGTGGAACCTGAGTAAGAGGTTACTCCTACACAACCTGAGTGATCAATGCAATCGTAGAAACTGTCCTACTTAATTAAATTAACATGTTGTTGGTACCCAGTGGCCATTTTATGCATAACTGTTTTATCCTTTTGTTGTTTTTAAGCATTTGGTACTTGCAAGGTTCACTTGCGTGACACGACTATGAATAAATCAATTAAAAAGTACCAAAAACTTATGCTGTATGTACGATTCTTCAGCAGTTTGCGTATGCCCAATCTCTCATATACAGTAACTTCAAAAATCAGAGTATTTTTACCAGCAATAAAATCAGTTTGTGCATATACTTACAAATTCAACTTTGTGGTCTTTGTGAGCTCCATCGGCCGAAACTTGCATTCCCATGAATGCCACCAAGGCAAGTAGTTTATGCAATATCTTCATCATGGTTATTCAGCGGTAGATGACCTGTTAACCGTGAACTAACAAAGGTTCTTGGAACTCCAAAAACTATTAATGTATTGATAAGTCTTAAAGGTGCAAAGCTGATTTAGCGACTGCTTCAAAGGTTCGAACACAAACGTTCTACACCAACTGCTTTCAATTGATAGTGATATCGAATAGTCTTACGTAATATACCTGCTCAACCACTTATAACGGTTTGCAGCGAGTTCTTTAAATTATGGTGCTAATCTCGAATTGTTCATTATTCTCAGGCAGTGATGTGTCCCATTTCGTAATTATGAATAAAGTGATTTTTATGAAGTTTTTAGTAGCATTGCTTGAATTACCTCATATCGCGGAAACTTTCAGTTGCAAAGTCGACTGAGGAAATTGCAATTGGAACTTTTTTTTTTTTTACTTTTTTTAAACTGCAAAGAATTGCAATTGAAAAGGTCAAAGCATTCCGAAATCATCAATTTCGTGGATTTTAGAAAACCCAGTGTTTGATAGTCCAAAAATTCCGTAATGATTAATGATGTCTTCAAGCTACCCGCTTTTCACAATACTTAAAATACCAATATTCGTATTTATTGTTGAGCAGTTTGTTTTAGTTTTAGTTTTGGACTTTCGGTATTGAATTTCTGAAAAATCGAATTTTATAGATGACTAAAAATGATCACATTAGAGTTTAAAACATGCGACAATAAAACTCTTCGCTAAAAGGGAAATTAGACAGCCAATTAATTTGGATCTCTTAATTAAGCCGATGGTGCTAATAAAAGCGTTTAAGAATAATTGAAAAACCTAGAACTCAATTTTAGCGTCACCTAACCTCGAACTTTCAGTTCGCCTCCCAGGGATTGTTGCATTTCCTTGGTGCCTTTACGCGATAGTCACAGAGCCCTAAATATAGGGCCAGCCGGAGTGGCAAGTCAAGCCCTTAAAAATACCATTGCAGCTCTTACTTTTCTGTTCAGTTGCGAGTATGCGGTCGGGCTTTCCATTTCGGGCCTAAACGATATAATTGTTACCCACAAGATGAAAAAAAAGTCAGGTGTTAAGGCATTTTTTGCACGTCTTTCTATGCACGTTTTTAATATTAATACCAGGTATTGGTAAGTCATTTGCTTACACATTGGTAAAAAAACGTATGGAATTTTTACATTTTCTTCTTGGCACTTTTTTGGCACTTTTGTTAAAGGCTTACTAAAGACATTCCCACTTTTCATTGTTCGTGCAGGTTTTTTTTTTGTTAATTGAGCCAAAAACTATTACTGAAATTGCGTGTATGATGCAATTAGTTCCACGAAAATGTATTGATGGAAACGTATCCTATAAATGTGACCTAAGTTAGCACAAGCAAATCAATACGTCGATTTGTGAAAATCAGTAGGGGCAACTTTAAACACCCTCTGTATTGCCTATTGAGGCAGTTCTACAATTTTCAAATAGATTTTTAAAAATACAGTAATGAAAAATATTAAATAAAATTAACAAATTAAAAAAAATAAAAACTTAACTGGAAAGTTGGAAAAACACACTTTTAGCAACATGATTCGCTTTAAAAGTTAACACATATGTATATAACCATTTCACATATTACAACTATTTCGCTCTAACAAACTTTTTGGAAGTTACGATCTCCAAAATAATGGAGAACTGCCGCAGTTTATTTTAAAAAGTCCGAAATCAACTGAATCTGGTTATACTACGCAAAAACTAAACTTAATAAATTATTAATAAAAAGTTAAAAAATATACCGAGTGTTCCATCAGCAAAAGGAAATTTTTCAATAACCAGGGTTTTTCTCTTTAAAAAAAATCGACTGGTTTTCCGAGACGAACGCGCTTTAGTTTCCATCGCCTGACTGAACGTGGGCTAATGTGATGCTGAAGAATGGTACATTGATCTTTATTTGAAAAGTCGGCCGTGCCGCTGTCACAAATGTCAATAAAAAAATCCGAAACTCGATTGCCGAAAATGGCGAGAGAACTTTGTAGCGCGACATGAACCGTCATCACATAACGTGGGCTCACGTGATATCACAGCAGCCATTTTCTACCTTAACAGTGCATGTCGATCCACATAACTTATGACTGTAAAAAACCGAACCACCTCTTACAGATAATAAATTGCCAAAAACTGCGTGACTTATGTCATCCTATCCGAAAATAAAGGCGCTACTGAAGCCTTGGCGCACCCCCTGCTGAAAGAATTCAAGTCCGCCGACATGATAAAAGAACCCCAAACAAACCACAATTCTAGAAAAAGCGTGTCAACGACGGGGAGTTTGAAGCATAAATCTGACAAGCTGCCAATAACTAAAGCTCTGGAAGCGAAAGTTAGTAGGCTTCTGGCTAGCGCACCATCGTCGCCAAAGCTACAAGCGGTGACTCCAGAAATACAAGAGACCATAGATAAATGCGCGAGAAGGTCCAAATCCTGCTTGGAAGGAGGTAAGATCAGGTGCACCATCACAAGTGAAAGATTGGCTCAGTTGAAAAAAAGTGTTGAAAATGCAGTGAGAGATCATCGGATTTTCTCTATCAAAGGTAACTTAAGCGAATTATAACCCTCAGCTACGGCTAACGTGGTATCTTTCAGGGGGCTGGCCAGTTATCCGTAGGGAACTCACCAAAAGAAACTTTATTGAGAAGCTCGAACATGGCCACAAACAGAGATATAACACAGAGGATGTGACTAGCAATTTGCCCGTCAGACAAGATTGGGAGTCACCTGCAAACTATGTCGAGAAATGCGAAAGGACTGGTATTTGTGCTCGTTGTTTTAGTAGATCAGTTTTCCAACGATCATTTAAACCACAGTGATGTCCAGGATGCTCTCAGCATACGACTGTGATTTTTATTGGTCAATGAGAAAGGAACCATCAGATTTACAACACAGAGGAAATGGGTACAAATTGATAAACCGCTTCAGCAGGTCCCTTTTTGCTTCCAAGGAAGGATTAACTTTATTACTTCAGCAATCCTATTGGTACTCCGAGGACAATGTCGCTAATGTATATACTCAAATTGGCCTTGAAACTAATTATTATTTAGCAATTATTTTAGATAAATTTTCCACGTTGCTACGTCTTAGGGTTTCCAGATCATTACAACCTCTTCCTGGACGATTTCCATATTACTGCTTGCATGGGAGTTTTAAAATGGTTTACTGAAAGATATGAGCAAAAGAAGGAGGTTCATTCCATGGAAGGAACAATTCCGCATTCGGCGTTTAATTTTGCTATGGAGAGGTACGCAATAAATAATAATTATTATTGCCATGCGTGACATATTGGACCTTCGTTCATCATTCACTTAGTTTACCTAACACACGTGTGTGCTAGTATTTGTTTTCGCCCCTACCGCCTCCGTTTGTTAACTTAGCTGCATGATACGTGTATCCAAATTAGCAAAAAGATGTTAGTTCGGGAAGTAAAAATTCAGCTAAAGGTCCAAATCATAGCCAAGTCATAATCACTCAATATATTTATATACAGGGTATGTGTTTTTGGAACTCAATCATGAGCATTCGCGGTAACCATAAAAGTTACAAGGTCGGTTAAATTGAGGCACAATAGCACAATTTAGAGTTTAAGAATGTGTAGTTTCAAAATTTGAAAAAATCCGATAATTTGCGGAAGTAAAATACACGTTACATGCAGAAAACGATCTAACACTTTCGTTCAATTTCGCCTATTAACTCCATCAAAATTATACTGTTAATTTTGCCATCGCGTTTGTCCCTGAAAAATAGTCTTTTTTTGTCCGTTTCGATTCGGTCCTTGACACCATTCTAAATACAACCATATGGCGTTATTAGAACTATTTTTATGTTCTATAGTTATCCGTTTTAACATAAATTGAAACTTCTATTTAATAGGTGTGCTGAATACATTGCAAGACAAAGACATCAAGACATTGATAAGGACTTCGGCAGAGTGTGGGATCATGAATGGGAGCAATTTCTGGGCTTTTTTTATTCAGTAGTGCACCAGAACGAATTATTTGCAGACTTTAAGGTAACAGAGCATATTTTACAAGGAGATAGCTAGGTATATCGACAGGGTGTCCGATTAAATTGAGGTATTTTTTAATACATGTGTACTAATTGTGTACCTACAGGTGGTCTTGAGCGAAATTCTGCGAAAAATGCAATTAATAAAGAACGTATAAATGTTATTTCTGAGGCGCTTTGTGACGAAGCAGAATTCAAAAATGGGAAAATTCAAGATGGTCCCACGAGAAATCACAAAGTTCATGATGTTTGCCGAAAATCGAAACGTCTTGTCTGCTGGGCAGTTTATGTGGTCCACGCCAGACGGTGATATCTTAACTTTAGTTTGTTATCCTGCGGAAGGATGTATTACTATTACCCTGAGTAATGAGATCCCCTGTTTTCTTAATCCCCAGTGTAACTACCGACTGATTATTTTATCACACACAGTAAAAATACCTTTCCAAATATGGAACTAAATCTTTTTAGGATCGGAACAATTGAAATATAATAAGCAAATTGATGGTTTCACGTATAACAGTTTTCCTCCTCAAATTTTCTGTAAAATTATGTTTCATGACTTCAGGATAAATTATTAAGCAATTACGCCGAAGCGAAAATAAGGCTAAAAGAAATGGCAAAACACTGGCCACAGTACGACCTAGATGGTATGAGAAACATTTGGATATTAAAGCCTGGAAACAAATGTCGAGGCAGAGGGATACAATTAGTGAAGAATATAGGGGAAGTTGAGAAGGTCCTGACCCAGAAAATTAAATACGTTATTCAGAAGTATATTGGTAAGTAAGAGTTATAGCACTGACAGAGGGGCGTAGCGGCCCAATTGTGTCTCAAGTATGATTCTGATTTCTTTTCAAGTCACAGTGCTAATCAATGTAAAGAAATAGCAGATTTGTTTCAGAAAGACCCCTGATAATCTACAAAACAAAATTTGATATAAGGCAATGGTTCATGGTCACTAATGTTCAGCCACTTACCATATGGATGTACAGGTATAACTGTAAGACCAAGGTTTATCAACTCTCTAGTTAATCCATTTATGGCACCTTTGCTGACAGAGACAGTTACCTCAGATTCAGTGGACAGATATTCAGCCTTGAAAACTTCCACGAGTCCCTACATCTAACTAATCATGCAGTTCAGTGCCGATACGCCAATGGACATCAAAGAGACAAGGCTTTACCCGACGACAATATGTGGGACTGCCATTCATTTAAAGCTTATCTGAAGCAAATCGGCTGCTTCGATAAATGGAATCAAGTAGAAACCTGTTGATGTGAATTCTATCTCTGCATCCACATGTTATACATTTCTAGGTAATTTTTCCCGGAATGAGGCAAAGCATTGTGTGCGCCATGCTGGCTAGTCAGGATACAATGGATCGCAGGCCTAACACGTACGAACTTTATGGGGCGGATTTCATGCTGACTGAGGACTATACGCCATGGCTACTAGAGATAAATTGCAGTCCAGATTTGTCGTCTTCTACTTCCGTGACTAGTAGATTATGTTCACAGTGCATGGAAGATGTCATCAAAGGTAAAATCAAAAATTGAAACAAATCACGTGATCTGTATATACATATAAAATAGTTCTAAACGCAAGGCAGTAATCATAATCTTACTTTCATAATTTTTTTTCTAGTGATCGTGGACAGAAGAAAAGATCCAAATGTAGATACAGGTTTATTTGATATGATTTATAAACAAAATTACCCTCGAACACCACCATACCTGGGAATGAATCTCTCTGTCAGGGGAAGGAAAATATTCAGGCAAAGGCCTCGAAAACCTGATGAAAAGGTACGAAATAGCCAAATTGCCAAAATGGCACCCACAAAAGAAATCAAAGTTGATGGTTGTTGTCGAAAATTGAAGCATCGTATTTTAAATATGTAGAAAAGGAAAAATTGCAATGGTGAAGCATCAATGATTTTGAATTACCTCGCTAAATAAGCTGAAGAAAAAGTAAAATATTTTTCTAAAATTGCCTTAATTCACATCTTTGGCCAAGAACATGTTACTTTTCCTATTCAACGCACTATTTTGTTAACATTAGACAAATAAAAATATTGACAACAATAACGAGTTCTCCGTGGTTAAACACAAAAGCGTTGAGAATTGTCTTGTAGCACTTAACATCTTCCCAGTTTTATACCTTCACCTTAAACACTTGGTACACAACCGGGGTTTAAGTACTTGCAGTCATCTGTTATACTACGTTCATGATCTCATGTAGGAAATACGAGAGAAGAGTCACTTTATCCATCGCCTAAAGCCAAGAAAATCAGGCGAATTTATCAGGGCTGAAATGTTAGGCGATGCAGGGGCTGCAAATACACTGCCTAAGCTGTTGTCGCCTGACTTATATTCCGGACCTGTTTTTGAGGACCTTATTGAAGAGCTTAACAAAACGAGTAAGTTTTTTTGCTAAAGACGGCTATTTAAATTATCATTATTAAATTTACTCTACAAACAGAAACAATATTGATTTGATACCATTAGGTGAAAAGAAATATCAAAAGTCGAGGGTCGTAGAGAATCAGTTTGGTGGTCGTGGTTAGAATTGCTGTTTAAAATTGCCTATGTTAAGGTTCCTTCGATAAACGAAACCACGAAAATAACAATTTGCTTTACGAAAGTGGACTGTATTAATTTTCACTTATTTTAATAATGACAAAAATGTTGGTCTAAGTATGAAGCGGGAGTTTGCTTAGCTGGGCAGATTACGAACTATGTCTACGATCATATGTTTAGAGCAAGTACTGGTCAAAGAGAGCAAAACTACTTCGCTCATCCCTTAAGTACTAAACCTGAGGAGCTCCAACCAGAGGCGCATCACCACCAGGAGCTCTTACGAGTTATGGCCGTGCCTGATGTCATAAATCGCAGCCATTGGGTGAATACCTATATAAGTCGCTTTTATTGGAATATTGCGGACCCGCCGAATTACAAATCGCGGCAATAGTCCAATTTAAAAAGCTTCTTTTGACAAATAGCGTATTTCCTAGCCATAAAGAACCCTTCAATGTGGCCTGATGGGTACGGTTGTCTGACACCCAAATGGAATCCTCTAAATAATTATCGATATACATGGGCATAACTTAAAGGATGAAAGTACGAATAAATTAACTAAGCAAACTACACCAAAAACAATAACCTAAAGTTCTTAACAGTCTGTTTTGGGTCCTTTGGGATACGTGAGCGTCTTCTATATGTTTCCCATATGTGTATTGGATGTATTGGATATTACAGCGACATATGGTTAGTAATTGCCACTTTTATATTTACTGCACCCAATCCTTGGCACTTTTCAAATTTTGAAACGACGTATCCTCAAACTGCTACTTGGGCAACTTTGCTCCAACTTAACAAACCCATTCTTTTGTAGTGACCGAGATTCCCGTGACAACCGCAAAAACGGACGCCCTATATATGTGACCTACTAAAAATAAAGATTTCTACATTGCACCTTTTTCTTCTTTCCAGTTTACGAAACGGACAGTGGCATTCACTTCGTACTACCAGAAGCTCAGAATCCAATTCAACAAGAAGCCACCAAGAAAAAACTCCCTTCGAGCCGTGGGGATAGGGTACCGAAATTTTCGTTTTCTCGGCACAAAATTAACCCAAAACCTTCTTTGTCTAGAAAACCAAACGGAAGCGAAAACATTAAACCAACTAATCATCGCCGAAGCACACGTTCTAGCGTGCCCATTGCTAGGCGTAACTATTTTGGACTGTTTAGAAAGTTTATCTCAAGAAATCAGGACCACTATAACCCGCCATTAAATTCATGGGAAAAGGAGACTTTCAGTATCCTCAAAAGCGAGAATTTGCTTAGCAAATCGCGAAGCAGTAAATCTGGTAATGTGGCAGACAATAAATCATTTTTGAAAAGTGTTCCTTGTTTAAACTTGCCTACGTTTGATCTTAATAAATTGTTGCCTGAGATTAAATCTAACAATAACAACATGTAATGCTTTAATGGGCCACTTTGGAGAACTAGTTATATAAAGTAGCAATCAAGCAGTTGTTAGAGAAACCGTCTTTAAATGAAGGATCGTCATATTTTTACTGAAATATATTCTGTTGTCAACTGGTTGGCCTTCTTTCTTGCGACTCCGTATGCCCCCTCCCCTCCTCTCCTCTCCTCTCCTTCTAACTTCGAAACTAATCGAGATATCAAGCGAATGTATCGATTTTGAGAATCAAAACGTTCAGTGCTTTATCAAAAAAAAAATCGCAAAGATGATCTAGAAAGGTACTCATGCATAAAAATCCACCTCTGGATGGGGAAGAGAGAAAACACACGATAAGCATGAATGCAAAGACTGAACCTGAAGTATCAGGACAATCAGCTGTCCAATTCTGATTGGATTACTGCGCTTAAACTACTATATAAAAACTCTAAAGGAAGGAAAGGGTCTGAAAAAGACATTTCCATTGCGTGATGGAGAATTGCATTTTAATAGGGAAATTATATTCCACTTTATCAATATTAAGATGAGAAGAAAAAAGGAGAAATAAGCCAATTAAGGAAGTTTCCATGAAGCAAAAATCAAGAAGTTGGAACTAAAATCGGGAAAGTCACAGAAGAAGATATCTGAACAGAAGAAATATAAAAGAGGCTATGTCGAATCCAAAAAATCTTTGTGTAGAGGTTGAGGATTTAAAATATTTATCCAAGGACACTAAATAAAGTATTTATAAATATTTATATATATATGTATATATAAGAAAGTCTAATGCTGCAAATTGCTCCCAATTTACCCAGAAGTTGACCAAATAGATAGTTTTCTAGAGTAATAAATACACCATTTTCAACTGCGGCCGTGAATTCTGCATAACCGCCTTTTTCTGAGGAACAAACGCCTTAAGGAGGTTCGAAGTAAATATGAAAGTATACTAGGATAGCTTAATAATTGAATATTCCTAAAACTGGCTATTAAGTTTCGTAGTTTAGAACAAAATTGAGGTTTGTCTGAAACGAGTTTATGTAAAACGTTTTGTCTTTTTGGGTCACAGTATTAATTTTGATAAATAAATAATCCTTTAGCCCTTCATATTATTAATAAACTCCCATGTCGGCCCCTTTCATCAAGGACTTGGAGCAGGGAAAACTCTATTATTGATGTGGGTAATAGAAGGTTTTGCGTCGTAGAATTAAATTTAAATCCTGTGGTCTCATATAATATACGGATGGAGAACATGATGTTTTTGTTGCATGTTATAAATTCAGACCTCCATCAACAAAACATGCTGTCTCTGCAAAGGCGCGGTCGTTATCAAAGACCTCAACCTTAACAGGAGGACTTGGCATTAACCAACTTACATCACCGATATTTCTGATGCCCGAAAATTCAAAGTCAACCTTTTGTTGTTTAGGAATCTTACAAATAAGATAAACCATGTGTGCTTTACCAATAAACTTGTGTCAAATTGTATAGCACCTCAGCAGAAAAATAAACTCGCTGATTCAGCGATATCACTAGGGCAAGTGGTTGGAAAAATCGATCAATGTAGTATGTGTCGATGTCAAAATAGATATTTGACATTGATTTGAGTCCAGTAAAACTGTTTACCGCCCATGCGTGACTTTACCACACGCTCATATTTAAGTAAACTCATTAAAAATAATAGAGTTAACGCGCATGCACTTATAGAAAAAATATCGTACCTAACAGTAAAAAGCGCGGTTCCTCTATTTATTTGAGTGCAGAAAAGGGAAGCAGCACAAAAATGACAATTATTATTACTTTCCTGCATTGATTACTTAAAATAACTGACGGTGACGCCTATTCATCAAACAAAATACCTGAGATCACAAATTTTTATAGACAAAATAGTGTTCCTCTTGCGGAAAGTGTTTTCCGGCACTCTTGCCTACTCGTCGCATTGCAGATTTGTTAAAAAAGTAAATACATGAGGTTTTGTTTGATGATCGCCCTTATCATTTCGGCGTTTAGATTGCCTCCTTTTTAAGTTAACTACTAATGTGCGATCTGTTGGATTTAAAAGAATAATACTAACCGCAGTTAGACTGCGACATTTTGAATACTTAAATTTAAGCGAATACCCTGCAATTATCAGCACAGAAATTATAATTGAAAAACCTATAGAATTAATAATCGCAGAACCACCTAAGCACCAATAAAAATGTTTACCGTACCTAATCGATGGTTTTCGCTGACCGCCTCTCGGCTGGAAACATGCGCATATGACCACCATCGGTCAAGAAAAGTAATAATAAAGTATCCATGACGACCCATGGAAAGGCGATTATTAATTATTCAAAGTTCTCAGTTCTAACGCTTTTCCGCGTAAAGCTTTCAGTTTTCACGTAGAACCCACGCGCGCGTGTATGTCCAAGATTTTCTTCACCCCCAATCCAGGCTCTGGAGAACTCCACATCCAGTTTCGGTCGCGGCCTGAACTTGAATTTCAACATGATGTAGTGGTGCTCGCCCTTTTTAAGACAGTTGTTCTTTGACTTTCGGATAGGAGCCACGACAAGAAACATACTGTGTGTTCTCCTAAATGAGTAATTCGGTTCCGTCGCCGCGGCATCCGCGTCTTTGTTTGCATCCTTGTGATTTAAGAGCACTGCTTAATTATACTTAAGTGTGACAGTGGAATATGGGAATCTGCTTAGATACAGGTATGCGTACTGAAACGCTGGTTATTGAAACACAACGCGACATAACAACTTGTAGTTCAAGTTAATGGTGAACGTTGAGATATTTTAAGAAAACCGGTATCACTTCATAATACAGAATTGAGCATAAAAGTCCATTTTTTTTACTGTCTTTAATTGTCTGGGTACCGCTCAAGGATTGTTTACAAATGTAATATAATAAAAATTAAATGAAAATAATAAAATAAAAAAGAACAAAATAAAACATTTTAAAAAGAAAAAATGTGATAAAAACATATGTACAGGATAGCCTAAATTCGAGACTTTGTTGGAACTTCAAAATCAGTAAGAGGAACAAGATCTGTTAAAACGTGGCTCAACGTCATAGCAACATAAGTAATTTAGTACGGTTTGCGACTATAATTTAAAAAATCCGCCCTTCCTGATCCAGATCTGATTAGCATTGGTACTTTCGAAGCACGACAGTCGAAACCGCGAAAAATGCTGGTTTCTGGGTTTGTTCAACGTCCGGAAAAGACGAGTTGTGCCATTTCTGTAACGTGTATTTTTTCTCGGTAATGTTATTAGAAACTCCTCGCCCTGATCAGTCTAAAGAATGTTGTGTGATTGCAGAATGGGGATAACACAAATTTCAAGTCTAAAAATATCGTAGACATCAGTCGTATTATAAAACAAATAAGTCAATGAGTCGTCTTTTCTATAAATTTCCTCGAAGTATCTGTATCCATTACTCATTCCATTATTCTAGCGTGGACATATTCATGGAATGGGCGCCTTATTAATAAAGCTTACGAAAAGGCATGATGGTCTAATAAAAAGGAACAACACAAACTTTTGCCTCAGTTTCTTTGGAAATTAATTCATTAACAGCAAGCTTTATTCAAAAACTTGATATTTCAATATCTGTCGTCATGAGCAGTATTCCTCTGGAGGAACAAAGAGTTCCAAATGGTTTCGCTATTCATTGAAGCTTCTTAGTAATGGCAATTGACGATGTACTAACTTCATGAATTTCCCTCTTCGTTAAAGCCATTCCGTGAGATTAATTTCAAAATGATTAACAATAAGCAAAGGGGATATTTTTGGAATCATGTAATTAGCGCCAGTTTAAGCGACACGTGTGCATTAATAATCCTTAAGAGACACTAGATAAAAAGTATTCTTTCTGTATGTGAGAATTAACGGACGTTTTATGGTTTCAGAGCATAGTGATGGTTCTCAAGCATTCGAAGAAGGAACTGAAAGTTGGGTGCAAAACTCCCCTCGTCCACAATCCAGAAATGCCGTTACTCCGTCGGCTGGCAAGTTTCCCATGCATAATGATGCCCAGGTGTTGTTTGAGGCTCCAAAGGCACCGGTTATATTTGTTCTTGGTAAGTGACCTCGTATTTCATGTTTTCGTTCATTTCGCACAAAATGGATACAATACACCTTACATAAGGACATTTTATTGTTAAGAGCAAGAGCGTTTGCCAGGGTATTCCTTTGATAACGAACTCATTTTCATTAAATTGAAAGTTACCTTCTATGGTCAGTGTTCATTTCCCGGAAAAGCCGCTCGTCGCCTTGATAATATAAATGACACGTACCTATTTACCAAGAATACATAAAGCCAGTTTACTTTATTAGATAAAATCAAATTTGCTTATTTAGCTGAGGCAGTATGTGCTTATGTAGTCGTATAAGCGTTCAAGGTCAAGGTCGGTTCAGGAAAGTTCGCAATTTAAAACGTAGTTAGAATTTAGGTCATTAGAACTAAAGTTTTTCCGAAAGGTTTTTTCGGTCTTTCTATCGTCCCGTTCCCAGAGATTACCTCTTCTGAAGCGGACGTTCCTAAAAGTTCTACTGGCAACCCTTCAACAACAGATCCAGATTCTTCAGAAAAAGATCTGAGAGGAAGATCAACCATTTACCCCTTCAAGTATCGCAAGAAAACTTAGAGGAACAAATGAATATTAGTTGGGTGAGGCCCAGATAGGTAGTTTGCTTTAGGTCAGGTAATATTGAACGGGCGACCTCTGTGATCCTTATTAATTGGCAGCATAATTTGCTTTAAAATTACTTCATGGGAATATCCACTCACGCATTGATTAAAGCTCCTTGAAAGCTTTTGATGCACGGATAAATAATTGACATAATTGCCTTGACCGCTAGAATCTTAAATATACCGGCTAGTTCAGATTGCTCCTGTACACGTAAGCGCACAAATGAATTATAATTTCATGGTCGTTTTTTTTTGAAAAATCGATTTACTGATTTGAAAATGAATAAGACTTACATGAGGCTTATACTGCTGAGATCGTCCAATTCGTTCCGATTGAGATTGTCCCATTTCGTTTTAGGTGGTCCTGGGAGCGGTAAGGTGACCCATTGCGACAACCTGGTGCAAGAAAAGAAAGAGATAGTGCATATAAACATGTCGGATTTATTACAACAGTACGCCATAGGAAACGGTAAGTGATTTTAGCGCTTATTTTAAACAATAAATCAATACAAATTTGAAACGAATACAATATTATGTTATGTATTTCCTTAAAATTAACGCTTTTGTTGTCATCATCTATGTATAATTCGGCGAGATTAATGGTATTTCTAGTTAGCTTGACATATGTTTCCTTAACGATCTAATTGCGGAAAAATCACTTGTTAAATAATATGCTACATGGATTGTATAATAGTTCTAGCTGGTTTTTGGCAATGTTTTGTATCCTAATTGACCCTAGACCGCTCTGGAAGAAACATTTTTTATATTTTTATTCACTTTTTTTTATCTGACCTGAAATCGATTCAGTTCAAAACACAGATTAACCAATTTTGTCTGATTCATAATTTTCTATCATAAATTACTTTATTGGTAAAGTGAAATATTAGCGATAACAACCCTCACGCGTTACTTACGATAATGCCTGTATCGATCGTGTTTTCGTTTAGAAAATTCAATACCTCTGCATGATTAGTCAGTAATACGTCGAATTTATTGATGCGTGATTTAAAAAAAAACAAACAATATTTGGCACGTTTTTACTGAGAGCGACTGCTAAAATCGAATTCCACCCTTGGCAATAAATTTTTGGCTCAAAGCCGTTAAAGGCCTATTGAGGGACTCGTTTCGTTTTGATGTGTTCTTCTTACTTGAACCACAAATGAATGTTAAGCACCGATTTTCAGCGAAATTGGGGTGCAAAATCAAAAAAACAAAAATTTAAAATAGACTTAAAATCAACATACGTCGGTTTCGTGTGGTAGCGGACATACGCAATTGTTGCTCGTATATGACTTTCAAATCCATACGACCCGTTAATGATTTTGCACAGCAGCTTAAAGCAAGCATGGAAAATTAGTGGCGTAGCCCTGCTTGAAGCATTGTTGTAAATCATTAAAAATTAGACCTGTGGGGTTTTCTGAGCGTAACTTTAAATCAGTATCGGATGCATTAATGGCTCTGCTTACTGCATACTGAACTGATTTATTTCCTATAAGTTCTGTTTAACAAGGGTTTTCGTCTAGGCCCTTGTAAAGCGCGATTATTTCCGCCGCTTGAACACCTCTACTGTGCATGAAGAGCTATTTTCAAATTAAAAAAAAACGTATTCCAGAGGCCTCTTCAATAGGCTTCTGTACATTATAAATGAGAAGCCATTGGTGCATCAAACCGCACTTGAAACACCTACCCCATCAACCTCTTAGAGGATTGTCCTTGCCAATCTGTATTCCACCTAAAAATAATTGCAATTCCTACCAATCCACAAATCCAAAACTCCCATAAAACATCAATTAGCCACATTTTAACGAATAATAATTTACAACTGGCTAACCTAATGCTTGTAGCGGATGGGTTTGTTACAATCAATGTTCTTAAACCTATCTATTTATTGTAGATGGATTCACAAGCTTAATCAATATAGGTAATAGATATCAAGGTAAATGGAGTTTTCGGGTTGGAGTGGCACTGTGTGAAAGCTGCACTTTGGTGTTTCCTGCTTAGAAATTATGTTAGTTTACAGGGTGCATTCGAAAAGTCTATTGGTGGTCCTCTGTATGAACTAAATGTGTGACACAGGAACTTACCAATTGGAGCTTTTAGAGATCTAAAAGTTCGAGGAACTTCAGTGCTGAATACCCGTTTTTAGGAAAATCACGTCTATTTCTTCTCGTCCGCTTTTACGGCGAGAAGACTTCATTGCGTCACCTACTTCTACTTGTGTTGATTTGTCTTATCAAAAAATTACGTAATTTTTAATTAATTAATAACATCGGTTATCCTAATTTCTGTTAACCGTGGTCACCAACAACTTAAACCAATTACATGCTTCATTTCATTAAATAACGCGAGTTTGTTCACAGCTTAGTGCTATATTTACACTACATCACGGCCTCTCTCAAAATCGATAACATAACAAAGAGAAGCAAAATATTCAAAGTGCCCTGTCATGTCGTGTTCCTTGCCGTTCTTAATCCATTATTTTCAATTTCTTCCGATAAAACATATTGTCTGGCTTTCCAGCTTATCGACCCACAATCAGGATTTCGTTTCTGTATTGTTTGAACTACCATCATAGTCCCGTACATACCCTAAACGATTTTTAATTGTAATGTTCTATATTTATTGCCGATCCATCTGTCCATAGGCTTAGCAAGTGTTAACATGGCCGGAAATGGTGTATTAGGAGAAGCTCTAATGGGGATCTCTTATGGGGGGAAACCTTTGCCTTGACCCTTAGTTTTATCAGACTGTAGAGATTGTGAGGGTGGTTGTGTGTTTTTTGTGCGTGACTAACAGCATTTTATAGCATCGTGTCTGTCTGTGTTGTAAACTGGAATCTAACTAGTTATTCAGCATGGAACCACTCGTAATAGAAAACATTCGTGTCAGAGGAAACCGAAGGACTATTACGAATTTCTGGTAAATCAGGAAGGAAATCCTGAGTGGGTTAATAGAGTAGGGTATACCTTCACCAGATTTCTCTTACGGAATAATGCATGAAACCTCAAAATTTACGCGTTTATTTTAACATTCCTCCTTTCCTAAGTTTCCAAGGGAGCTACAGATCGTTTTTCCGAGATTCGGACCGATATATTTTTACTACGTTTGTGGAAAGTGGACAATTCGATCAAATTGCACGAGATAAAATAGTTTTATTATCAAAATATGATATAAGGAAATAAATGGAAATTGGCAAACGTCAGGAAAAGTAACCACCCTGTAGAACTCCGTGAATATCTTAAAAACTACTAGAAACTAGGGAGGAAAAACACATTCTGTATTGGGGAAAAAGCATTTGTCGACTTATGTCGTCATTTTTATCACTGATATTTCTTCTCTTGTATTTTCCAGACCTTCATCGCGTGTTAAATATTAGCCACTGCTATTCGATACACCCTGCTGTATGAATGGATCAAATAATTGAGACCCAAAATTAGTCCCATTTATTTAATTTTTTATTAGATCATTAAGAATTGTCTCAATTATTTAATCTATACATGTAAATGGGATCATTAAAGCGCTCCCATTTATTTCATCAATTAATGCATCTTTAAATGAAAGTTAATGCATTTTCTCTTTCAATTTTACGTTGCGTAAGTTGCGTTGCGTAATTTTATTAAATAGTCATAACCTAGATTAAATTTAGAAATACTTACAAAATCATAAGTTTGCGACGAATCTACTGATTTTAGCCTCTATGGTACTTAGAGTTAATGGTTTTTATCAGTGCTTACTTTAGTTTAGTTCAGGCTAGCAGTTCACAATATTGTTATTGTTTTATTCAACAGACACTACATCTGTGCATTCACCTGATTAGCAGATATAAATTCTAAGTCGTTTCAAAAATTATTATAATTTCAAGAACGTTAAGTAATATCTAAAGTAATAGAGTTTTTCTATATGCTATTTCAACTTATGAAAAATTGAGAAGTGCCATGAAAATTAATTGTTTTGGCCCTATCTAATTATGAACAGCTAAGTCAAGTTGCTTTTTTTGGTTGGATTTTTACATCTCTACAAGGCTAAGGTTTCATCAGAAATTCCAACAAAAAATGTTATCTTTAACTCTTCAATGAGAAAAACTCCATTTAATGATCTGGATATATAGAATTGTAAAATACTTGAGAAGTATTGAAATAAAAACGATTTTGGGACCGGCGAAAACATGATAATTTTATAATATATTTGATCGGTGAATAACGACTTTGTAAGGCGATTGAGGATAGGAATTTTTTAATTTCAGGCTTTGTGTTTATTAAATTATCGGTTGTGCGCTTTATTTGTTTTATCTTTATCGCTGTATGTATTTTATTTTAGATGTAAACATTTCTTTGAATATTTCTTTGGTTGGAAATTGGCTCAGCTCAAAGCATTTTACATACAAGGGCTAACTTTATTTCACTTTAAAATATGCCTATTTTCACAACGTTTCTAATAATTGCCCACTTCTTTTCCTAGATATTCCCGACTACGCTCAACTTTCAAGTAGAACGGTAACAGAGGTACTGATGGTGGAAATGAAAATGGCTCCTAATGCGAAAACTTACCTCGTATCCGGTTATCCACGAAATATGCGAGACGTCGTAGAATATTCAGATAAGGTAAGATGTTTGCTATATTTACGACATTCTATGATATTTAAAATAAAAAAATTATAATCATGGCATGTCACTGACAAATTGGAGCTAAATAAGGGTTCTATTCTTACCAAATCGCTTAGTATTATTTACACTCTTTTACTTACGAAAAATACACCAATTACAATAACAAATTATTGTTCCTAATACATGTCTCATAATATAAACAATGCATTCATTATCTTTTTACACGTGTTAATATTGATCGTCGCCTTCCCGTTTTTGTTTTCTGTAATCCTTTTCTTTGCAATTGAAGGCAAATATTAATTTCGCTCTCTCTATTAAAACGATCGCTCCAAGGCAAGAAGTGATTAATCAAAGACTCGAATCGTCAGAGCTTCCGAGAAATATAATAAAAACTATATAATATGGATAATTATTATGATGCTGCCTAACGCTATCTTACCCCCTGGGAATAAGGTTCATTAAGACTCACTCAAGTAGTACTGGATATGAAATATTTACGGATCCCCTATGGGAATTACGGGTTTTTTCTTTGCAGATTCGGATAATAAACGGTGTGATCCTCATATCATGGCGACAAAAAGTGCTGGAAAGACAAATCGATTATGGTGCCAAATTAGGACAAGTCGTCCTGTCCTTAGCTAAGATGGAACTGAATAATTTTTATAAAAACGTTATTCCTGTAGCCGAATATTTTGCTCAGAGTAAAATGCTAATAAGGGTGAGTAATGAACAAAAATCCAGAAGCACTTTTATCAAAAAAAGACCACCACCGCATTGTGCTCGAAACAATACCGCAGTTTTCTATGTACTGCTTCGCATAGAATTTGCATATTAATGCATAACAAAAGGTTTATCCAAGAAAATCTGGAAATGCACAATAAAGGTCCGAGTGGTCAGCAGGCTTTCAGGTTTCAACTGTACGGTAATGCCCGGTTTTGCGTGAATTCCCGCTTGTTTGCAACTTAAAATATGCGCTCGCGTGTCCCTTTGACTTGAACATTGTTCAAATAATTAATCGCCTTTTGTTTCCCGTCTTTATTTGAAAGCTTTCGGGAAAAAATCGATTCATCACATACTTTAAAGTGGTTAATAAAAATTGCACAATGAGTTGAAATAGGCGGTGAGTCATGAAGTCACTTTGTAATCCGGTTAAATGGGATTATTTAGATTCACGGTGAGAGGCCTCCTGCGGACGTTTATAAGGACTTCAAGGCGGCCTTCTTTCAAATTCTTAGTAGCCAAGATAACCCTCCGGAATTTAGTAATGGAGCACTTCGAATGATGCCAACGAACACCACTTCAGAGCTGCCAACAATAGTGAGTATCTCGAGCAGCGGTATCAACTTCTTCAACAAACTTATTGCGAAAACTATTTATTCGACATTGATACACTCCGTGGGTTTTAAACCTGAACTAACCTAATCTAACCCGAACTAACCCATTCTCCATTTCTCCTAGCAAAACAACGTTGCGAACGGTCAGGCGAGCCAGCCATCCCAAAACCGACCAGGAACGCAAGTTATATCAGTGGGAAACCACGCCCCACTTAACTTCAATTCACCTGTCAAACCCCCGACGTACCCCCCTGTCTTATGGGTCATTGGCGGCCCTGGAAGCAATAAAGCTGCCTTATGTGCCGAGGCTACCAGAGATACTGGGTGGACGCATATTAGTCTAGGCAAGCTTTTAAGGTAAGTTATCTAAACAAAATTAATAGACATAGTTGCAAGTTAAGTGCTGATTTCAGAGCTGCAGCTGAAACTTCTGAATCTGAACAACACGACATCGCTACCATAAGAGATTGTATCACGAATGGAGAGCTCGTTCCTTTTGGCATCATTATGAGATTCGTGAATGTTCAAATGGAACACAATATCGAAGCCCAGGGAATTATATTTGATGGATTTCCCAGGGATATAGACCAAGCTTATGAATTCGAGGCCATGGTATGTTGTTCTTAATTTTCACTATAGATTCTATTGTTATACAAAACAGTTCAAGTTGCGATATCATTTTTCATCTAAAGATGGTCCTAAGTATTTTTCAAAAGAGCCAAAATTGAGAATAACAAATAAAAATAAATAATAAATAATAAATACATATAATAAAGGTAAAGCCACTAACAACCCTAACATTTTATTTCAGTCTGTTAAAGCTTAACAGCTTGGAGAGCTGAATGATAAATGCAATCCAATAAATTTAATTTTCTTATAAATAATCATAAACATTGTGTCGCGATCCTGCAGGGACAAAGTTTGCTCCACCAAATTGTCCGGAATTCGTAATTTTTATTAACACGTTTGTGGATAATGCATTCGACACTTAAAAAATCTTGCGAACCGTTAGAGTTGCCTCTGAATAATTTACTTATAATTTTGGCTCAAACCAGAGGCCCGTACACTTGAACACTTGAAGCACACGAACATTGAATTTAATTTCCTAAATTGCAATTAAAAATCTTAAACCTATGTTGACCGTGGATACCACCATTAAAGTCGTGGAGCCTTGGAAAGGCACTTTTGGGACTTTTGTTTTCAGCACCAAAAAATCCCCAAAATTAGGGATCAAAAAGATGCTGTATTTCGGAAACTAAATAAGATATTGCCAAACAATTTTCGTTTCGAACTCACTCGATGATTAATTTATTCTGTATTTCGAACATCTTGTTTGTCGTGCTACCACTCGACTAAATCATCTAAGAATCGATATCAGTAAGAAAACGTACAAAAAACTTTATAATCTGCCTTTTGCAAAGGTACGAGTCATAGGACGAATGATAACGATATGATGACCTCCAAATATTCAAATAACTTTACATCCTTTTTTGTGAATGTACATCTTATCGGTCTAACCATGGAAACGGTACGCGAAAGGAAATAATATATAGCGTGTATATGCTTGAAGAAACAGTGACAAAAGCCACTTAGAGAAGTCACCAACATAAGAAATAAAATTAAGCAGAGCTAAATTAGGTACAAAAAACAAAAATTTGCCACAAATAAACCTTCTGGAATTATGATCTGTTTGGAATTCTGTCAACAAAAACTGTCATTCCGCAGTCATTAAGAGGAGATATTTCAGTTACTATTGATTTTGAACATGGCACGCACTGCACTACCCAGTGTCACGTCCGCCTCTGACTTTTGTCTTTTTAATCGCCGAAATTTTTACTTCGATTCAATTTGAGATCCTTCCAAGCATGCTACTCAGGAATCGTGCAGCTTCGGAGATCCGAACGCAAACGAAACGATATTCCCGAAAATGGCAAATGAAATTGAATTTTAAAAGTATGATTTTTACCTGTTTTCTACCGAGTACAATCCCGTACGACCACTTATTACGTTTCTATTTAATTAACATTTAAGTCCGCACAAATGTTTTCAAATTTTTGGCACATTTTCAGTCGAAATTTGATAATTTTCCCGAGCGATGCAGAAGAAAACGCGGCGACGCCACTAACACTGACAGCATAAGTGGTATTCATTCGTTTCCAAAACCTTCTTAATCTAAAGCGTCATTTTCGGATGATGTATTATCGCTAAAGCACGTATCGATTTGTTTCTGCTGAAAAGCCGATGTTAAAGCGGACGGCAATAAAATTTCGCAAATAATAATAATTTGGAAGGGGGTCTCCTCAACTTTGGAAATGTAGCATTCGGCAACAAAAATTGACCAAAACTAGGTGTTTCTTTTATGTTTTGGAGTCCAATTGTGCATGTTGTTTCACTTGGAAGAAGGAATGCGCTTCAAAAGGAAAAAAAAGTTAATGACGTATCTAACGAGTTTTTTTAACAAAATAACACCCAATTATTAGTTTATTCCGTATTCCGCAAATCTTGTTTATCGTGCTAACATTCCGCTGAATTATTTAAGAATCGATGTCGGTACGAAAAACGTACAAGAAACTTTACAATCTGCCTTTCGCAAAGGTACTAGACGAATGATATCAACGATGCGATGACCTCCCAACATTCAAATAACTTCACATCTTTTTTTGCCAGTGTCAACAACTCTCGTCGGTCTAACCGTGGAAATGATACACGAAATGAAATAATATACAGCGTGTATATGCTTAAAGAAGGACATAAACAGTGGCAAAAACCACCTAAAGTGGCCATCAACATAGGAAATGAAAGTAGACGAGGTTAGATTATGTTCAATGATCAAAGAATTACCGCAAATGAACCTTCTCAAATTATGATCCGTTGGGAATCCTGTCAACACTGTCATTCCGTAGCCATTAAGAGAGAGATATTTACTACTGATTTTCGACATGGCACGTACTGCACTGCCCAGTCTCACGTCCGCCTCTGGCTTTTCTCTTTTCAGTCGCCAAAATTTTTACTTCGATTCAGCTTAAGCTCTTCACAAGCATGCTACTCAGCCACCGTGCGGCTGCGCGGACCCAAACGTAAACGGTACGATATTCCCGGAAATGGCAAATAAAATTGAACTTTAAAAGTGCGATTTTTACCCATTTTCAACCGGTCACGATCCAAGCAAAAAGATATCAACATTTATCGAAGCGGAATTCCATTGCAAACAAAAATAAACAATAAAAAAACTTATATTCTACATGGATGTTCCTTTTCGAGGACCAGGGAAATTTATTAGGTTGATAAACATTTGCTTCAGTGATTAATGCATCTTTTTTATAGTTGTCTCGACAAACAATAAGTCAATAAGTTAGTAAAGTGATTTATTACAACATTTTTATAATAATAAGACATATTTGAATTCAAAAAAAATTACTTTCGACGCAATCAAAACACTAATAGGAAAACTGATTTTAGAATGATTAAAGACGACTAACCTGATAACACAACAGTCAAACGTAACAAATGCGATGCCAAAATGTAGAGAATGGAAAACTCTTTAAAATGATATATCACTTGATCCCCTTTACCATTTAAGATATTTGAGAGGGTAGCTTTGCGGGGTGGAGGGTTGAAAGAGGTACAGTAAATTCTGCATAAAAATTGCTTTCCTCAGTAACAAAATCAACGCGTTCCGGTATTTTTTATAAATCTATCCCGTTTCGTGGTAATAGGGGTGGGGAGTTTTTAAATCGACACCCAGTATAAATAAATCTGCAGTTTCGAGTACAAATAGTGTTTTAATGAGTTCAACCTCGAAACTGCTTATCTTAATCGCAATAAGTTAATATGTATTGTTGCTCGAACATCTAACTTCACTGACATATATTTTTATGGATCAATACTCGGCTGGAGACCTGAAATGATGGACGAGAGCATTATTTTAGCCGAAACCATTAATTTGATATTTTTTGAGGTCCGCGTTCCTAGTCGGACTAAAATTTTTTTGATTTAGATAAACAGATATTTTGTTTTATTATGAATAACAGTTTCCCGCTTTTCTTCAGAAAGGGTGCGGCCCAAAGTTGTTCTGGGTACTAACAATAACTCTCTGGCAGTAGAACTGCACCTGAGGTCTTTGAGAATCTCGGATCTAGAATAACATACACTCAAGAAAATTAGAGGAACCGAAAAACCCACCAATAGAGCATCAAACCTACATGCATGATGTTGGGCAGTTTCACATTCATTTAACACCTGATCATTGTTAAAGATTTGAAAATCTGGCAACTCTTCCAGGCAACTTACCAGCTACCCACTGGAGCAGCTGTAACCTAACACCGCATCATACCCTCTTCTTTATGATGGATAATTCTTTCATCAATAAATTATTTTGGTTAAAGAAACCCAACTTGCCACTGTACACGGCGATTAAGAGCGGGGGCTCCTTCACAATGCCACGGGCACAAGTTATTCGTTTGCAATTTGCAAGAACTGGGCGAGTTCAGCTTGGGCGGGTGAAAAAGGCCTCCTCAGGGTTTTTAAAAATTTTGAAAAAAGACTAGAAAGAATTGTGTGCAGCACACAAACAAGCTGATTTCGGACACGTAGGAGGCAAAAGAGTAACGCCAGAGACTCACGGGCTGAAGCACTGAGTTATAAAAGAAAACAAGTCCGGAAATTAGGAAAAAGCAATAAAAAAATTGCTATAAAATTCCAAAAAGTTTATAGCAATTTTCTCTATGTTATGTTTATTTCCCATACTAGAAATTTCAGGTTGTGCCAGGAAATACACAACGATATTATAGTTAATAATTTATCAGCAAATACTCTCTAATATTATTTCTTGAATCGATACCAAATTAGAGGATTCCCCATAAATACAATATCTCGTAACAAAGTATGGAAACATTTTGAAGTAAATGATAGTAACTTTATTTCCGTTTACACAAAAAATAGAGTTTGACTTCTTCATAGTCTTGGCAAAGAGACAGAGGCGGGGAGTCTAGAGGCTTCAGAATGACATACTTTTGGTTATTATTAAATTATTTATTGTACGCTTTAAGTTTCTTTGTTCTGAGTTGATTAAAATTGATTATACCCATACTGAGTCTATGCGCAAAAATTTACTCTCAAAAAGATCTATTTCTTCTAGTGTCTAAGAGCGGCGTTCTTGTGAGCGCCAAAGGCGCATTAAAAGAGCCTGATCAGAATATCTGGAAAAACTGCCCCTCAACACATTAATTCCAGGACAAGTCCACCGAGAATTCCATAGAAATAATCTAGGTTCGCTCGCATCTGTATCAGCCACAAACGCCCGATCCATGGTCTCAATTCGCTTCTACGATGTTTCGGTTTATATAGACACGAAAAAGTAGATGGAAATAAACACACCTGGCCACATCAAAAATTCAAGTTTTGTTTTAAAATTAATTTGGGACTCGGCATGGCTTCGTACAATTTCAATTATTAATGCAATAATTATACGATCCCGTTTACTAAACGACGACTGAGAACGGACCTCGAAGAAGGTCAGGCAAAAAATACTGAGAATATGTAATGTCATAATTGACCGCTTTGCGCATGGGACAAAGTTATTAACGACAGAAAAAATATTACATAGTTTATGAAGTAATAAGAGGAAAACTAAGTAAACAAGAAGCGTCACGCGAACGAGTTTTGTATAACGAGAAAAGTTCTTTCGACGTTCCCATCCCTGGTCATTTTTACTCATGGAAGTCCTTGAAGGAACTTGACCAAGAACTTGAGCTTCCAACACACCGAAACATCAAACCCAAAATCTCCAAGAACACTCCGGGGCGACAACTGCAAGATGCGGGAAGCGAGATCACGCAGGTTATCGCTGCTCTTCCAGGCGTCATCGTTCGGCCTTCTGGCTGGCAAGATTGGACGATGGTCCAGGGCGGCAAACTTCCCCGGTCTGCGGTTTTCCTCGGAGATAGGGGGCGGTGATTAAAAATTTCGCCAGGCTTGCTAAGGCCGGCGCTGCCTCATATCTACCTGAAGTTGTTTGATATTTGTAGAGCTGAGCGAAGCATGAAGATATTCCACCACTGGACGATGAATCGTTGCATCAATCTTCGTTTCATTGATTCTGTCCTCGATTTTCATAGATCAACGATTTAAAACGTTTTGCTTGTCGTGAGCTTGTCAGAGTTTTGTTTGTCCTGTCGTTAGCACCCCTGGAAGCAGCAACTTCGTTTACTTTCGAGGGCTGTTAGACCAAAATGAGCGATGAGACGTGTGCGAATGTGGTCTCTATGTGCAATTTGGCCGGATCAAAGTTCTAAGGCCGCCTTTTTCCTGATAAATGTATGTAGAGTTGGGTAGCTAAGCTGCAGTTGCAGCTCACTGTTGATGTACTCTTGTAGATAGGTGTTACTTTTAAGTTTGATAGATGTTAGATAGTATGCACCATTTTTAAGATGGATATACTCCTGAGATGCGACCCTGGTAGGCATTAGTTGGGGCATGGGGATTTCCTATGTTAGGCCTAGTCGACTTTAGAAATACCCGCAATAAACTTGGTCGGCATTGAAACTGATTGTAATAGACTCTCGGCTCTATAGTTGCAGTTCCACTTCCCAGCTAAGACGCCATGGTTTAATGCGGCAGGTAGTGCAGATGGCACCCTAGCCAGGGTGCGCCCATAGTTTATCATCATGGGTTTCAGTATTTAAGGATTTAGGACATGTACAAGCTCTCTTTTCTTCTGGGTTCGGTAGGTCGTTGGCGACTCAAAAGCCATCTCCACCCTCACAAATTCATAAGATATTCTGTCCTTCGCTTTGTCCACTTTCTACTAATATACATACATTTATAATCCTTTCCCTGACCTGTGATTTCATTCAATAGATATAAACACAATCCTATCTACACAAGTATCGAATCCAATACTACATGTACATATGTATGTTCTGTGGTTGGCCCCCTCTTCCGATTTTCTGCTGCCTTTTCATGAATGTGACGGCATCTACTACGTTGATTCGATTTTTGGCTTGAATTTATCTTTGAACTTGCGTCGTCCTGAGTCGCTACTCGATGGACATGGACTGACCTCCCCCATAGGAATTTTACCTTAATTTCTTTTGGGGAGGGAATGCTTGTAGGTTGAAGATCTCTTGAATGGTCTGCACCTGCTCAATCAAGTGCTAATCAACAATTCAATTCTCTGTCTACACTGGCCGCAAGTAGATCAGAGCGTGCTTAAATTTATTAGTTGCGTAGTATTGTGTAAGGAAAATTGATATAGCATGTACACGTATAAGCTTACAATTATTGAAGCCACAATATACTCCTCAAAAACAACCATATGATATCATCATATATTTTCATTATTCATCATCATATAGAGCTTTATAATCTAAAATATAATAATTCAATTCTAATAATGTGGAATTCTATCAATTGCTCGCAGGGCCTATTTAGCGTAACAAGAGCGGATGCATTATGAAACATTATTACTCGCTAATAATGCCCCATTTACAACATATTTATTATCGAAGTTTATGTGCAAAGTAAAACATTCTATGCATAACCGACAGTTTGGAGAACTGGAGATTGTAGGGAAATTATGATGTTATGAATACGTGATACCCTCCACCGTCCCCCTTCGATTAAAACGATTCTGATGATATTGCGCGAGTAGAAAAGTATCTTACCTTCAGTTTGAGCATACATCTGGTTTTTTCTATATGAAGAACGCTCTTTTATTCTCTGAAAAGTGCTTTTTCGCATCTAGAACTTAGGCGCTATTAAGATCCCCGAAGGGCATTGTTTTTTGCCCAACTGAAATAAAAAAACAATGAAAATATGATAGATTTGAGGTATTTCGGCTTCCACTAAAAAGAAAGTTGGTTATATTGGACCACTTTTGTTAAATCTATTTTTTTCAGAATAATTTAAAATTGATCAAATTATCCATTACGCCAAATGAAAGGACAGTTATTAATCGTCATATTTATCAAAAATAAATCAACAAAATTGTTATATATTTTTCAATAATGAATTAATTTTGCAATTGAAATTTTATTCAAAATTAGCCGGTCAGCCGTATTAATTAGTCATGAGTTAGCTAAATTGGACTTTGATAAAAGCAAAGCAAAAAACAAAATGTTTTTTTTAATATCTTGGAAAAACAGTAGTAGGTATAAGTTGTAAAATGAAGGAAAACAATTATCGCATATGTCGGGATTGCTGGTGCAACTTTCATGGTTCCAATCATGGCAACGTACACACTGCACCAATTCACTTTAGGGTCTTTTTCGTTAAAATAATTAAGTTTGCATTTGGCACGTTCATTATCTTAGTCTTCTGACATACAACTGCCTGAATCATCTAGAAATGAGATTTCTTCTTTGTTGTCAGATTCTTCGTTTGTGTTTCATTTATAATTTTCCTACGCTTCTTTACACGTATCTTTTTTGCTTTTTTGCTTCTCTCCATTTTCTGTTTTATAATTCGGTCTGTTTCCTCTAGTTTCTTTAGGTTTATTTTTCTTGGGGTTCTGTGATCGATTTTATCTTCATGTCCTTTTATGAAAGCGTAATACCAAGCTTTGCCTGCCATTTCTTTTGTGTGATTAAAATTGTGACGAATAGTTATTTTAACTTCAATATATGCTCAATTATAATATTTTTACATTCTTTGGAAACAGCCTGCCTTCTTTCATTTATTTCTGGACTTTTACTAGTCTCGCCCTTATCCAAATGTCTCTTCAAGATAGCTTCAAGAACTTTGTATAATCTTACATATTCATTCACACCGATACCTTTTTATAATTATATATTGCATTTTGAAAATTCTCGGGTTTTCACTTATAATACTTATTTTCCGCCATATGTAAAAAAACCATTTGTATCAATTAAATTAGATCGGTCCATTTTAACCAACTACCTACAGTTCAATTTATCAAACTGCACAATATCAAAATTTTATAAAAATTACAACTACATAACCTATAACAGCTGCTATTTGCGTCACTGCAGTAAGTTGTAGAGAGATAATGAATAAATTACAAATCCAAACACTGAAAACTTACCATTATCTTTACTACGCCTTTAGAATAAGACAATAAAAATTACTTTTGCAGCTGAGCATTTGAAATTAGTATTTTGTAAGCAACCCACAATTGCGTCAGTTTAGGCGAAAAAACAAGAAGGCTGACCACCATGAATTTGCTCCTAATCGTGTAGTGCTGCCAACTCTTAAAAATAAAAACTACAATTTGAAATATAGTAGGGGTCCAGTTTAGCAAACGGTCCAATACACTCAGCTTTCCCCTATGAAAAATGATTCAAACACAGTTAATTTGTCATTACTCTTTCAGTACAAGCAAAAACCAACTATAATCTTGCTGGACTGCTCTAAACTGCAACTGGGTAAAGGACGATTGGACGACAGCGTCACGGCCTTCCGAAGACGGTTAGAGATCTTCAGAGAGTCTACTTTGCCCATGTTAAAAACCATGGATAACATTGGAAGATTGACGATAGTGAGTCACTTCATTTTATGGAAAAATTTGCTCGTTTTTCTCAGTTTATTGCATGTTTTACTGAGGAAGATCCTTAAAAGCACAGGTACTGTACGTGTTGTGGTACTACAGATACTGACAGCACATGCTTTCAATTTAATTTCCGTTTCCCAATGTGCAAACAAAATTCCCACTTTCAATAACACCCATAGTAAATGTGCTCCTAAGACACGTGCAGAAACAAAAATCATAAAGGAAGACACCCGCCTTTCGAAGTGTACTATATTTACCTCAACGACTGGCTATGAGACATGGATGTCACATTGCCCTCCATTAATAGGCCAAATGAACGTTATACAAGTTTAATGATTAAGGCGAATGTACACAGAGACAAAGAAATAAATACAGGGTCCGGCAACAGGATTGAACTATTTTAAAAAGCTTACTGTGAGAAAATAAATGTAGCGATTCAAACAACCAGTGCTGAAACATGGACTTTGTTGTCGGTAATTTCTTAGTGTTTGTAAATTATGTCCTTAAGACGTCCACCATGGTCATTGACACGCATTTGCAGTCTCTTCCTAAAATTTTCCAACACGTTCTGAAGCAAATCTTGATCAATTCCGTTTACTGCATGCCTAATTCGATCTTTTAAGTCTTCTATGGTCTGAGCACGAGTAGTGTATACTTTTGCCTTTAAATAACCAAAAAAAAAAAAAAAATTGGTGGTGTCCGATCCGGAGGTCTTGAGGGCCATGGAATGTCACCAAAACATCAAATGAGGCAATGTAGGAAAATTTTCCGTAAAACAGTTAAACTTCGCCTACTGGTATGAACGGTAGCACCATCTTGTTAAAGCCATACAATATTTTGCCCCCCCTTCTTTCAAGTTCTAAATTCACATATGTGTCCAACTTCATAACATATCGGTCAGAATTAACAGTAATGGTATGGTTGTTTTCCTCAAAAAAGTATGCTGCGATTATGCCAAAAACGGATACTCCACATCATACTGTTACTTTTTGGCTGTGAAGAAGTCGTTCGTGCAGCTCCTTTGAATTGTCACGTGCCCACTAACGAAAATTCTGTTTGTTAATGATTCCAGTTAGGTGAAAATGAGCTTCGTTTGACATGATAATAGCATTTCGATCGTTATTTAACATTTCTAACATTTGTCTGCTGAAACGCAAACGGACTTCTTTATCAAGGTCATTCAGCATATAAACAATCCGTATTTTAAACAGGCGATAGTGTAAGTTTTCATGCATAATGCGTCTTAAAATTCGATCCAAAATATTTAACGCAATCGCGTGCTTGGCGGTAGGAGGCAATGATGATCGCTAAACCGATTGCCTGACCCTGTCAATATTTTCTGGAGTACGAATACCACCAAGAAACTTTCATACGACGTTTATTTTCCAATTAGCCATAACACACATAATTGTCAAACTGACAGAACCAAGAAATGGCTCTTTGACAAACATGGCTCTATTTGTTTTTCCATGGCAAACTTTTCAAAACCGTTCAATTAAGTTGCCGGACCCTGTATATCACATAGAAGTTGTATCACAACGAAATGTGACAACACATAAAATCTGTAGGTTGATGGAGACACCGATACAGCTCCAGTCCAAGAAGATTTCAAGGGTGTTGTGCAGCAACATATTGAATACATGCTGAGCAGCCTGCAAGAGTCTCAACCCACTATCCCAGACCCACAGCTCAATGGGCATATACCCACTGCCAATGGACACATCTCTAACGGACATATACCAAATGGTAAGAGTCTCTTTTTAGGCTGGAACGTAGGTTACGGTTTGTCTGTCCCGCCGTAGGCCACATCCCTAATGGCGAGACAACCCTAGAGGACCTAGAAGGAGCACCTGAGGTCGAGACCATAAGCAAGCATGTGGGCAATGGCGTGTCCCATATGGGAAATAACGTCGCCAATCACGTGGCCAATGGAGTTCGAGTGGGTAACGGAGACCTGAATATACCAAAAGGTGTTAATGTTAAGCGTAACGTACCAACGTTCGCAAGTTTGGATGAGAACCATGGACACGAGGCGATTAATTATATGGATAGCCACATTTAGTAGTAGAGAAGGGTTCTATTGTACTGGGGTAATAATGGAGATTTCATAGCCCTAGGGCTTTATTACTGAATCTGGTAGGCTGTGATGGAACGCGGGCTGGGTTAGTTTTGTGCTGGACACGTAAACGGAGATTAGGTACTAATTTTTTATAATAGTTTTAGATGTAGTAAATTCCTTGCAAACGCACGTAATTCAAATGGAATCAGTTTTTTTAGTTTTAATATAATAGATTCGTTCCCAAACTAATAAGATTTTCAAGTCAGAATAGTACAAAATAGCAATAATAACATAGCTTTTGGTGTTCGATAGGAAATCACTGTGTTTGGATATTATGCCTTTCCCATCCGCACCACACTGTATTATGATAATTTAGAAAAGGGGCCAAAATATTTCCTGAGTTTATACGAGTCGACTAACAAAGTAAGAATAAATGAACTATTCCGTTAAGACCTTGAGTTGATATACAATCTATTATGGTACACCCTAGCACATAAGTTAGGTACGTATTGCAAAAGTGCCTTATTATGTAAAAGACGATTATACCTAGGAAGTAGGTAGTAATTGAATAGGAGTAAGGTTTAATACATTTTAAAAATTGACTAGTATCTAGGCAGAAAATGGGTTTTTAGGGTCCAATATATTTTATAAAATAATTCTCTGTCGTGCGACCTAGCAGAGCATTGCTCAATACTACTTCTATGTCATAAATAACTGCAACAAAGCAAAAATAAGAACCTTATTGGCAGAAAGTCGAGAACTATGTCAGTTCCAGTGAGAGTTTTGAGATAAAATGATATTTTGTACCAATAACAATGCTTTAGAAGGGATTTACTAGGACGTAGCTCAAAAGATAAAAATCCAGTATTTTTGTAAACTGTAGCGTTTCTATTTGCAAATCGATTTAAAATCCACTATCTCTGAACACTTCACTTCTTTCTATTTTTATGACTAACACTTTTGAAGAAATTTGCCAATAATAGGTGGAATTACATGACCCTTTATTCAGTGCAGTGTTGTTTCTTAAGCAGATGCCCAAAAACTTTCAAAAATATTTTCAAATAACCTCTTGAATATCTTTTTAATGCTGAAACCTATTAGCGCAATTTAGGTAATGATATGTATACAATTTTATGTTCATAATAATACTGTTTTATAGCTATAGGAATGTCCATACAGATTTATTTACTTACCTATGTATGAATGTAACACATTACTTGTTATTTAATAAAAACTGTTTTCAATTATAACATTTTTGTATTTGCACATACCTTCCGTGGATGATCTCCGGAGGACCGCAGATCCTGCAGCTATTCCGTGACTTTCTTCAATAAGAAATCTGAGATTAAGATACTTTTGAGCCTCTCTTCAAAGTTTTGTGGCCGGATCTGTAAAGATCATTCTGCAATATAGAGCGTTTCATTATAGTATGTTGAAAATTCAGAGGGTGAATCTGCGGGTGGTTCTACGAAAACAATTTCATATCAACATGGGTCAGTATTCGCTTCCTGTCTAAAATACAGGAGTTTCCTAAATCCGTTCCGGTATTAAACATTTTTACGAAAATTTGAGAGCGTAAAATACGCGCAGAAACACACCTTTTAAGCGGAAAACAATTTTTTTAATGTGGCGTTCCCGTTGATGTGACCCTAAACATTTTAACCGGAAAACATGATACGCCACTGGCTTTCAGCAATCCTGGAATGACCGCTTTCGCCCGCTTTTTACAGACCTCCATCCTCCTCTAGGAGGCCTCATTCCTGGAGAGGGAACCGTTGAGCGCTACCCCGGCGTGGCTCTAAATGCAACAGTAATGGTAAGTGTAACCTCTCGCTTCATAAACGTGGCTAAAATAAGGAGGACACCCACCTTTGGCCTTGATTTCCTTCTGGTGGGCTTTCAGAGATGCGACTTTGCGATCGCTCCGATTTGACCCATCTCACAAGCTGAGATGGGGTGCCCCGGGCCACGGGGACACCTTCCCGCCTTTGGGATAAATACATACGCCACTGCCTCGCTAGTTGCTCTATGCGCTAATTCCCACGAACTACCCAATAACTTAGCATTTACTATTGCCTCTAGCTGCTTATAGTTCCCTATGCTTAACAGATCTAAAATTCATTGAAATATAGATCTGCATGACAACTTAATTGATCTTAAAACAGTCCCAAGTTTCCTTTAATAACGAGTTACCAAAACTATCGATCTGGCAAGCCCTGGAGTCAAAACGGACAAACGCCACGGGACTGGGGGGAAAGACAGTTCAAGTTCAGTCGAATTTGGGTCGCAGCAGTTGGAGATTGGATCGGGGTGGACTTTAACCCTGAATGTCGAAATCTGAAGAGCAGAGTTTAAGGGCAATGGAGGCATCGAACGGGGCAAGTGGCACCATTTATTATTATAGCATTTTAGTTTGAACCTGGCAAATTTATAGATCCTCTTTGGGGTTAATTAGGGTAGGTATTTAGGTCATGGGGATTCAAAGTCGAATGCAAAGAGAATATTGGCTTGCATGCAACAATGACATTTAATTTTGATTAGGATACTAATTCAATCAATATGAAATTATACTCCGATAATTAGAAATTGTAAAAATCTGACTGAAAAATGGAAAAATTGAATTGTGGCGCGGTTTTTTCTGTCGGCATATACTTCTTTTTTAATAATTATATGTCAGTATTGCAATTAAAAAGCAAACTCCCTTTTCGGAAATGGCATTGCATGTGCTTCTACTTTAGATGATATTCACCATTTTGACAGAACAAGTGAACTTGTGTCTTGACAACATGGTGAATGAATAGTTATAGAGCGACTAAAAATGAAATCTCGTGGTTTTAGTAATGTCTTAAGGGAGCGTTTCATATACGCTTTTTCTGCTGTTTTCTTTTTACCATTTTGTAATAGCTTTAGAATCACGTAAAAATTTTCCGAAATCTGAATCTCTCCATATCCTGGCTGCCTCATCGTCCTTATTAAAGACAAAACATTTGACCTTCGAGGCTCTTACTCACCATATAATACAGACAATTAGAACTATTTTAAAACACCTCAATTTACCAACATTAAACTGAAAAAATTAAAACGGTGACGCAAATTTTCGTATTTGTTTTCATTACGTTGCCACCAAACTCCCACACTATTAAGCGCTAAACGTCATGTAGATTTTGTGTATTTTTAGTCCTGATTGTTTCTATCTCAGTTTGCGAGATGACCGCACTTTTTAATGAGTTGGGTCTTGTCCTATGTGTCTGTTTTCATCATCATCATAGTTCATATACGTCAGGTAGGGGCACTAATTATAGATCATTAATTAAATGTAATGAAAATAACATCCTGGTGGCACTAGTGGTGAATAGAATACCTTCGAGGATTTTTTATTTTTGAAATGCGCAGGTCATGGTCGCTACCATCTGCAAACGGGCTAGTTAGAAAGAATTACCAATAACTCACTTTTTGTTGAAATTGGAAGCTACTTGAATTCTATAAAAAAAAAAACTCTTCTTCCCATCTTATACTAACGTCATGGTTGGTATATCTCCATCGTTATTTTTCCTATGGCTTGTCCTTTTTGAATCGAGACCATTCCTTAGGCCTTCTTCCGATCTAGAGCAAACACCCACGTCTTCGCCGCTGTTTAACCATTATCTGGTTAAAGTCTTAATTGTAAGGTGATGCTCGTTATTTCTTTAAGGCCCATTGTTCGCCAACCTCTCTCGACTTCCTTGTCCTCCAGGCTTGCCCAGCGTGCCAGCCATTCTTAGATGGTTCTGACTGCGCGTATGCGCTTCCAACATCCGCGGAAGATCGCTGCGTCTCCGCCTGTCTTCTAGGAGGAATTATCGTCTGTATTTGGTGCGCTCTCATGGCTCACCCCATAAACAGTACAGAATCGAAAATATTCATAAAAATTATTGATTGTAGAAAAAGTGAACTTTATCGTTACATGAAACACCTGATAAAAAAGTAACAAATTATGACACGCTTTATTTTAAGATTTATCCAACCTTGAGTGTTCGCAATAACTACATAAGTTGGCTGCGGTCTCGCTAACCTGAACTAACTGATACATAGCAAACTAGCTGTTATTTCTGTATAAGCTGGGGTTATTTTAATAGTAGCTTGTTTGTTGTGTGGATCAATTTAACACGATTGTTGATTCTCGTGTCCATCAGATTGGGACGCGCTAGTAAATGGTAAGTGACCTAAGAGAAGGCTAAAATCTTATTTCTTAGAAAATATTTTGAATTTTGCAACTTATCTAATTTATGCTTGATTGACCCTAAAGTCACGATCTACTGACAAACAAGAACTTACTGATATTTCGCACTGGTCTTCTAGGCTCCTGTAACCGAGATTAATGTGCCAATCATTTGGATCTTGGGCGGTCCTGGATCGGGGAAAGGTACCCAATGCGACCGGATTGTTGCCAAATATGGATTCACCCATCTCTCTTCTGGGGATCTGCTTAGAAATGAAGTAATAATTTAACAAATGATTAGGGATTAATGTTACGTTCTACTCTTCTATCTATCTAACTTCAGGTGAAGAGTGGATCTCCCAGAGGGCAAGAACTGACAGCGATTATGGAAAGAGGGGAGTTGGTGCCTCTTGAGGTGGTTTTGGACCTAATCAGAGAAGCGATTTTAAGCTCCTTGGCCAATGCTAAAGGGTTCCTTATTGATGGGTACCCAAGAGAGAAGGAGCAGGGTATTCTTTTCGAACAGACCATAGCTCCGGTGAATTTGGTTATTTTTTACGATGCGTCTGAAAACACTTTAGTGGAAAGGTAAGTCACTGGAATATCTTGGCATTTTTTCAATTTGGCAATATTTTTGACCTCCTATAAATATACAGGGTGTAACATATCATGGAGATATTTCAGAGGGCAATAGTATTCTGCACAATAATTTTAAAAAATGCTGATAGACCCATGGTCAAAAACGCACCATTTTCGATATACAGGATGGCAAAATTTTCCATTTTTTTTCACATCACGCAAGGATATTTTCAACAGTTTTTATGGTTTTGTTTTCGAAGAGATTTATTTTTATTTTTAGAAATTTTATTAAACGTTACGAATTGCTTCAGATAGTTGATGACTGAGCCGAACAATTATTCTACTTACTTTCTTTGCATTCTCAATTTGCGCTATTAGGCATTTTTGCAAATTTTACGAAAACAGTGAAAGATAGGGAAACACTGCAAAAGGCCAAAAAGCTAAAGAATTGAAGAAGGAATTTAAATTTGGTATCAGAATTCATACAGGGTGTTCCAAAAAAAGATACAAAGCATAAAATTGTACATGACCCAAAAAATATAACACCCTCTATATGACTACCGAAGATTTTGACATTTTGTTGTAGAAGATCTTAAAGAAAATAAGTATACGAAATTCCAAAAATTTAACTCAAGGTACACGTGAGAAAACCGCAAAATACGAAAAAATGTAAAACTTTGCCATCCTGTGTATCGAAAATGGTTCGTTTTGGACTATAAGTCTATTAGCATTTTTTTTATTTTGCAGAGTATCATCACCCCCTGAAATATCTCCATGATGATATGTTACACCCAGTATATTTTTTTATTTTGCGACAAACTTGTGAAACATTTGTGCTATGCAGCGGTCTCTAGGAGTTTCAAGGAGAGTTCCTCCTCAAGAAAATACCGCTCAAAATGCTCACAAATTATTCTAGGTTACTAGGAAGAGCTAAAACTTCTGGACGTGTGGACGATAATGAGGAGACCATCAAGAAGAGACTTCATACTTTCAATACACACAACGATCAAGTGGTCCAGCAATACACTGACAAACTCAAAAAGGTACGTCATTGTCTATGAAATCTGCGGTGACTATATGCAGCATGAATTTTCTTCTTAGATACAAGCTGAGAGGACCGCCAATGAGATTTTCGAAGAAACTGTTCAACACATCGATAAAGTATTATCTACATTTGTAAAGTAAGCTCAAAAGCACTTTAGTAGAGCTATTTCAAAGAAATGGGAGCGTTCCTGAAAACCTTAATTGCATGAAATATCTATTTTTGTTATCTAATTTAGTTATTTTTTCAATTTAAAAATCATAACAAATCAAAAGTTGCACAATAAATCTTTCTTACTGTTAACGTAGTTTTGCTGCAGTCGGACATCCTACAGATCATGCGGCGCTTAATTAGGCTCGACCAGCATAATGCAAACTACCTGCGTAATTCGCTTAATTATCCAATCAAACCTCATGAATGTTCATGCAGTGGAACAGTGGCTGCGAACCATGTCTAAAAAATTCCTGTTTATCGCTGCGTTCGTCCTGCTCCAAGACATCACAGAGCAGTCGCTGAAAGAGTGCATGCCACCGTCAAGAGTCATCAAGTATTATAGATTAAAGTCTTGCCACAAATCCACCTCAAAAGTGGTCTTTTGGAAGCACGTGAATTCTTTGCAGGAGTGCAAAGTCCTGGCGCGACAGAAGGCCGGATTAGCCTTCAATTTCAGCCCTCCAGGGGCAGAAAGCTACGCTAAGCCCTTCATTCCCAACTGCCAGGTGCTAGGGTGTCCAGAAATTGAGAACGATTCGTCCTCGTTAATCGCGGATTTAGGATATGATTACTACAGTGCCTATGGGAATTTAAATGGTAAAATGAGGTAATTAAATCCAACTGAAGCAAACTTAAAGCCATTTTAGTGACAGAAAACGGAACTTGTGTCCAATCGCTAGGAGTCTTCGCTCTAACTCCAAACTACCAAAACTATAGCCAATCAATATTAGCTTGTCAGAACATCAGTGGTGATTTAGCTGATGTTTCCTCGGAATATCGGACAGTAATGTTGTCTCAAGTCTTGGAAGACACCTTGTCCACTTGGTACAAGGCAGCTTTTGTAGGACTGGATGACACTGATAGAGAGGGTGTTTTCCGGATTGGAAGTGGGATGTTGCTTACTTGCTCAAAGTGATTTCATAAAGATTATAGCATATTTCGTGGAAATTATCATTCTTCATTATCATTCTCTCTTGAATTATCACTTAAAGTATCACTGAATTATCATTCAAATTGTGAATTGAATTATCACTTAAATTGTTACTTGAATTGTTGCTTCAGTTATCAATTGCATTTATCAGTTACCGAGCATGGGCTCCAGGACATCCCAGATCCAAGCACGATTCTGAAGACTGCGTGGCTTTAGGCTCGGACAAAATGTGGAGGACTGTCAAATGCAATAGAGTGAAACTTCAGGGATTGTGCGAATTGTATCCGCACCCACCGGAGATCGAAGAGAGTGTTCCCAAGAACATTAGCTGTTCTCTGAGAAGTAGAAGTATGAAAGTGAGATTATCTTACTTAGTGTGTAAAATTACGTTTCTTCAGCTAAGAAACGCAAGTGCTTGCGTCAGAAGCAGTTTTTTGAGCTCTTCCACAACTCAACCCGTCCTGATAAGTGCGCTCTATTGAACTACGAGGAGAGAAATAAATCTATGGCTTTAAATTAGTATCCGGAAAATTTACTGGAAGCGTCAATAAATTATCTACAAATTCAAATTTAGCATTTATTCGTATTACACGGAGTGGCTCTCCGGGAACTGCAGCGATACATTAAGCTCGAGGAGAGAATGGATTAATGAAAATTTGGCACGGCATGGAAGACTGCAGGCGAAAACCACTGCAATATTTTCAAAATTTATTATTACGTTATTATTTCGGTTTTAGCAAGAGTGAACTAAGAAAATTCAGATATCTGAGGAAAAAAAGTAAAATTGGCGAAGTCGCCTGTACCGTCACTAGCAGCCTGTACTAAACTACCTACTGGAATTTAGGGTTTCTACATCCTTTGAAATAAGTATAGGGCGTTTTCCTCTTCTTGATGAATTGGTGAAAATAAAAAAATAGCGCATTTTTTCGGTCATTTAACGAGTTAACTTGATTGGTATTTCCCGTGTACTGAACAATGCGTTGGCATAAACACTGAACGTATAAACCCACATTGGAAAAATTCAACCAAATATTTTAATTTGAATGGTAGGTATTTGTGTTGTTTTGCCGATAATCTCCTTACTACCGAAACTACCAGCTCATGATATAATTATTCAGCGGTGAATACGAATTGTGTACCAGCATGGTAGAAATGAAAAAACAAGCTTTCATATCACACCGGAGATTGCTTATTAAATATTTAGTTTGCCAACTCCAAATTGCACGAACGCGTTTCCGCTGATTTATATTGAAGAAGATCAAATTTGTGTAATATCTGCTCGTTGGGGTGATTATTTACCAATTACGAGCATCGGCAAATGCAAAGAAGCGCATTTCATGTTATGAGGTATTAAATACTTATGCGAGAGCGTTAATTCATCAAAGTGCTATAGTGATGTGAAAGAGGACTTTGCGATTGAGTGCTCTGGGGATTTGAGGCCTGTCTGGTGAGTACCAACGGGGATTTTAGCATCTAGTTCTTTGAATTTTGCGGCCTAAAAAAATTCAGACATTTTTCTTGCTAACGGGTGTCCCTCCCCCCTACCCCTCCGGGGGCAAGTTTAAAGGATCTTCTTTAGGTTAAACTCCCACGTCCGGTATTTAAGAAATTAGGAAATTCCGAAGGAACTTGTTTATAGGAAGGTTCCTTTATTTTATTTATTTATTGCCTTATGGGCATTATGCTGGATAGAACCAGATTTTTTCATCCAGTTTCCTGCAATCGGTAATTTAATATGCTTAAATTGGTGGCATATTAGGGGCATCCATTACACGCATATCACGGACTGTCGGTAGTTTAATCATGGACGAGACTGCTGGGCAGATTTGAAGTGAAAGTAACAGGCAAATATTATATCAACTTCCCGTAAGTATTTTGAGCAGTGTTTTTTGGAAATGCGCATGCAATTCGCCTGATTTGTTGCGTTTTTGCACGTAGAAGAAATGTAGCAACTTTCCTGCTCGGCCCGTTTTTTTGGCCGGCAGCCTGGTTTACATTAAATAAGCGTTATATACCTGCTATTTTCTTATGCATAGCAGACATTTAGGGTCAATGCTCGATCTTATTGTTACAGCTACAAATTGACGCGAATATCTCGATTAGGAAGTTCAGATTTATGAACCAATTAAACCCAAAAGCGCCTCAAAATGTCTCAGACCTAACTTTTTTTGTAGAAGAAGGTAACTTTTTTTTCGCGAGGTTTGTCTGGACGCCGAAGTCCTTTATCATCGGTTTCTTGGGTTCCCCTACTTCTTCCGTCTGTGTCCCCACAGACCCTTCTTTGGCCGATTTCTTACAGATTTTCCCAGTCTCTAGAAACAGCCATTTCCCTTCACATAGTCACAGTTTCACAATTTTAATTTACGGGGAGACGCCTTGATCTCCTTTTTGGTGTTAATGGTGGTTCCTGACAGACCCAACAACTCCTTACCCACGATATAGAGAGAATCGATCAGTGTTTGCAGCTCTTCCGCCGCTATTGCGTTCTTCTCGCACCCCTTTTTGTTATTTTTTCTAGTGTCCTTCTCAAATAGGGACCCAGCCGTGCTTCATCCCGATTCCACGGAGGATTTCTTTTTAAGAGGATTTTCTCTTGCAGACGTAAAAACACAGTTCCTCATTGCTGTCAGACACCTCCACAATGGGGTTCCCTTGCTAGCTTAACACTTTTTTGGTAGAGGAGGAAAACCTTCACAAGAGCGGGTTACATAGGATTCCTCCCTTATGGGGACGCCTACCCATTACCAATCTCCCATTTTTTGCCTTAAGTCTTGTTGGAACGACCCTTCAGCAGTCCTGCAAGCGGAGTCGAGTGTTCCTTCATCATCTTAATTTTCTCTCTAACTTCTCCCTAGGCCTTACCCCTCCACCCATCCCTTTCCTTCTCATACAACACCTTCCTCAAATAGTTTCTAATCTTGTCCCATGCATTCTCACTTTTCAGCACACATTCTCTGCTCCTATCTAACCTAAGCTAACCTAAAGTAACCCTAAAAGCGCCTTAGAATCTATCAGATTTGGAAAACATTTTTTCGAGAAATCCACACAGAGAGACAAACGAGCTCAGGACGAGGAAGGATGTCTCAGGAGGCGAGGCAACAGATTACAACGAGAAATCAACAACGATAATTAAATTAATGAGTTGCATTCCTCCATTATCTCCTGCAATATGTATGTCGTATGTCTGAAATGTACTTTCAACGACATGATAATACAAATTGTCCAACCTCTCCTCGTACCACTAAACTGCCCTGACACCATATCGCAAGCAGAACAAATACCCCATTTATGTATCACTAATCGTCTAAGATTAGCGATTATCTGTAATCAATGCCCGTAATTATCAGCCATTAATATATCATCAACCCAAGTGATTTGCGTATGTATTTTTCCCAACTCGCGCACTCAATTTCATTGTTTGTGGATTGTTATATCACAGCAATTATCGACTACGAAGCTTTCAGGTTTCGAAAGGATATTACCGGGCTAATTAATGGAACCGTTAAAATGAAAGTCCCTACATTGGAAAACCCGATTCTGTTAATATCGCCGCTATGCGTTTTAGTACCTCGATGATATCTCGGTAACCGGAGGAGCAACTGCGTTCAAAAATCGACCAAATGAATCACCTCGATGCTTCAGGCCTACACTGGGCTTCCCCGTCTCTTCTAGTTCCCGAGATACAAAGTATCATTCGTGTTGATTTTGAAGGAACCTCAAAATCAAGGGTCTTCGAAGCAGCGTCAGAAATAGAATGTCAGGTTCGCCTGAAAGGGAGTTTGAAAGGCAGAAATAAATGAAGAAAGTTGTCATAAGAATATATCACATTTCCCGTTTACCTTATTATTGCTTGAAACTTATAGAGGACCTTCCAGTAATCCTCTCAACTGCAATCTCTCAGAGCGCCAGAGACTTTCTGAAACTTCCTCGTTATTTACGTCTCGACGCAACAGCTTCAAAGCAAGTCGTGCTCGGTATAGACCTTAAATCGTAATTATTTATTCAGAATTGTCTTTACATTGAAACAGGTCGGCCTCAGCTAATTAATATTAATAGGACTAGGGGATTACCTTTTTTTATTCAAAAGAGCGACTTGCTATGGCATATCTGTTTGCGATATATAGATGGTTTTCGTTGAAAATGAGGAATGAGCTAATTTACTTATTAGGTTCTGCAGAGTTAGGAGGAGAAATCATCTTAAGAAAGGTAGGCAGGTAAAAAATAATTTATTTAAGGTACCTATTTTTCCAAAAGGAAAGCTTTTTCGGGTGGTACGTAAGAGGACAAGACCCAATTTATCCCATCAATCGCTCCAACTCTTGCTGTAGCTTTCGTTGGGATTTCCCAATTTACAGTGGTGTCGTCAGTTATGTGATGGTCAACACTAAATTCAACCATATACAAATGTTTCCAAATATTCAGGCTGTCCCCGAACAAAGTGCAATTATTTTAACTACGAGGTCTTAGTTATAGAGGAAGCAAAAATTCCGGCCGTATTAGTATTACTAAGGGAATCTATAGTTAAAATATTTATGCGGTTTGATCTGAGACACCCTGTATAAGAAGCCATGGCAACAAAATCAACTCAGAATGGTGCAATATCTGGAAAACTAACTTACCAGTTTTCGATCGTACTCTCGTTTGCGGAAATCGTTTTTCGAGCTCAGTAACTTCAGAGATATGTGGTGATTAAGCATATTCATTTTGTTAATATTTATTATTTATATTTATATGCTAGAAATAACCTCGTGGAACAGGGTTTTTGCATGGTCTTCATAATCACAATATTTCCAATTGGTTCCAAGGTTGCAGGTCTCTTGGGAATTACTTCTTTACCCCATAAAACGATGTCATGTTATGCTCCCAAAGTCGTTAATGGACACTTGGATTGGCCAATGAGGTCATCAAGAGTTTGGTGCAAAGGTTCTTTCATACTGAATTAGGCAGAACATGATGTCTGATGGTAGGACGAAACGTTAAGGCTCCACTAAAAAATCATTTTTTTTACCGGGGAACCCAATCGCAACGGGTATCTACTGTATTGTTTTTTGAAATGATTTTGTTAACTCGTTTAATATATTTGCATACACTTATGAAGCTATTACTTAATAAAACTGCAGATAACGCCAATAGAAATTATCAAGTGTGACAAGGTGGTTTCAATGTCTTAACCTTCTATCCGTTTTTTAGCCTGTTCAGCTTCGAACATTTCAGAAATACCCATGACTGACGTTCTTTCTTGAAATTTGCTCAAAAACGTTCTTGCGAAAAAGAGTTGCAACCCTTACGAGTATCTACCCAGGGCCGGCCTTCGTAAGTCTAGCGCCTTGGGTAAAATTTTTAATCCCCGCCCCCTTACCCCCCAAAAAATCCGCCGACCAGGAAAGTCCGCTGCCTTGGGCTATCGCCTAACCTCCCTCACCTCCATAAGGCCGGTAATGGATCTACTTCTAAAGTAAAATTATTCAGTGCTCATTTATACGAGACAAATGAAGAAAAATCTCGTGAACGGTGAAGAATCGCGAAAATTGGGCAATAATACATTAAAAAAAAAAAAGAAAAGATGCATCCCGACAATTCGGCTTTGGATTGGTTTACAAAGACAATTTTATGAATAATGAAAAAATGACAGAATAACTTTTAATTATTATCAGTATATGGCTGTTGGTTTTCCCGATGTTAAAGAGATACGTAGCACTTTACGCGCGAAGAAGTTGATTCTCTTATCTGCGCTTCAGACCACAAATGGTCATCTGCGGTCTCCGACAGAAGTATTTATCGATGGTTTTTAAGTGTTTATATTTTGCGGTAAGCGAAGTCCGTTTTGAAAAGGTAATTTGGAAGAACCGGTGCCTATGAAGTACTCTGAAAGTTAACTGACCAGTTCTAAGTAGTAGTTAACACTTAATGCACATGTAAATCATCGGACAGTTTGTGCCTGAAAAGGAAGGAAAGACCTCTTTGTTTGCGGTTGTGTTGTTAAGTGTGGAATTAATAAAAGGTGCTGGTTTCATGGTAGGTAAATTGTTTTTATACACTTACATGCACACACAGTAAACTCTAACTAACGCTGCTACCTACACCAAACCAGGAAGTATGCCAAAAAGGGTTTTACCCTCCATGGAGATTAAAGTATAAATAATCGTATGTTGTTACTTGGGTGGTTTTATAGACTTATAACTACAGTCTAGTGCACAACAAAGACAGTCTTCGTGCTACTTTGTACCGGTACGTAGCTATGAAACATCATTATTGATTTACTCAGATTTTTTCCTCTTTTCTATTATCTATTACAAAAAATACAATTATTATCATACGGCTGCATATACAAGGTGTCCAAATTTGAAAAATTCCCATGACTTTCTGAGACATTCAAAAGAAACCTGAAATATTGGAAAAAACGTTTTTAGATATTTCCCAGTAATTACTTCAAACAACGGAGATATACGTTGGTTAGCACGTCCACCAGATCTTGCCCCACTAGATTTTTATCATTCGAGCGCCTCTTTTATTTATTTTCTGTGCTTGTTCGTTTTTTCTTTCGTTATTTCCAAGATGATCTTTACGAAAACAAATTTTTTTATATTTGCACATACTGCAAGACTGAACCTTAACATATGATACAGAAAAAAGCCTATGTCATGGTATTTCGTTAACGGTTCATATTGCCATTGAAGATGGACCCTGTATATGTCCGTGTTAGGGTAGTTACATAACAAAACGCACAATCAATCTATGAACAGGCACTCACGCTACAGCGTAAAAGATACAGAAGCAGTTAGTATGGAATAATGTTCTTATTTTAACTCCTTTAGGCCTTCCTGAAGAAAGCAGAAATGGATATTTAAACGATTATGTAAAAACAATATATTCTGCCATTAAAAGAAGTCTAAAATGGATAACTCTGGAAAGGAGGACAGACGGACTAATCCAAGAGATCGAGCAAACGTTTTCTCCTTTCTGACTTTTGCGTAAGCAGCAATAATTATTAACCATTTTTGCACGTTCTCCTTAAATTTATTTCTATTCCAGATACACATTTGGCCTCTTCAGGAGAGGGATTGGAGGAAACCTCCAAGATAAAGACATTTATTCCATCCCTGAAGACTGCAATTCCAAAGAATGCGGAGACGAAATTGAGTTAGAATGGAAGCAGAATAAGACCTTAATAAAACTCCTATGGAGGAGATTCAGGATAAGATACTCTATTTTGTTCACTCTTCATTTGATATGGATCGTTTTCAACAGGTGAGTTTTTCTTTTTTTTAAATCTCCTCAACTAACCTGAACTAATGACATTGCAGTATTGTCCAGCCACACGTAACGAGCAAATTTATCTCATTTTTCCAAAAAAAATCCAAAATATCCAAAAGCGATGCGTATTTCTATGCGGGAACAGTTATAGGATTGTTTATATTCCATTGCTTTTGGGCGCACAATTATCGTATGTTGCAATGCAAGTTGGAGATCCAGATAAAGGCGTCTTTAACCTCTTTAATTTACAGGTAAATTCGGGCTAAAAATATCGAAGAAAAAATGATTTAAAAAAAATTATTCCAGGAAAGTTCTAAAGCTGAAACCTGGAGAGATATTTGAAACTAACATGGGAAACATAGTTACAATCTTGACCAAAGATATTAAGCTTATGGTCCATAACATCTGGACTTTGAGCAACATGATCATTGGAATAATTCAGATTTTTATAATATTTTATTTGCTTTACGCAAAACTGGGCCCTCCTTCTGCGATCGCTATTGGCATGCTTTGCGGAGGGATGATTATCCAAGGTATCTCTGTAGTGATTTGGTCTACTAAAAAGATTAATGAATGCTTTCAGTAATATTAACCAGAACAATTACAAATTTGAGGTTGAAAGTAGGCAAAATGGCTGATAAAAGGTTGCAATTGACCCAGGAGGCCTTGTCGGCCCTCAGGATCATAAAAATGTATACTTGGGAAATGTTCTTTTTTAACAAGATTTGTAGCGCTAGGAAGTGAGTTAAGACGCCTGAATACCTGAGAAGCAAATTTTCTCTATGCAATTTGTCTATTTTCTTTTTTTATGTTTAATTTTTTTTAATTAAGCCGAAAACTGACTTGTTTAAAAAACGAAACCCCTGCTGTCTACTTAGCCTTTAAAGGAGATACTTCTTTAATCAACATTTTTGATCCTCGCTGCGTCCTACCATGCATAAGCAAGTACCAAACACTCCGTGTCCGGTGAGCGCCTGTGTCGAGTAATATTCCACATCGCCCCACTTCCTATTAATCCATCCTTTGATTGAGGCTATGAACGTATTAATCCAGCCGTTGTATTTCTGCCCATGGTTCCTCCACGCCTGGATCATCTGCGCTCTGGAGAGCATCCTTCCTTCCCTGCCCTCTGCTACTGAATTAACCTGATCTTTTTTTTCACGAGGAAAATCTTCAAAAACATCAAGCCTAGCGTTTTGGCACATAGTGTGCATAAGCTCTTATGCAAGAAAAACCTCAGAAATGAAAGATACTTCTTTGACTCCAAAACTGTCACTAAGGGATATATAGTCAGTGTGGAAGAGGACTACGAGTAGCTACTATTCACTCTATTCATATTCTGCTAGTTGATTCCCTGCTCTTCTTATCTGTTGTGTTTTTAGAACATCCATTCGTGTATGGTCGCCGTTAGGTTTTGGGCGCCTTCGCCATTTCGTCATGATCTTCTATGGCCTTTCCCGTCGCGTTTACCCCAAAGGCTGGTTTCTGATGTAATTTCTTCAGCAGAACTGCGTCCAAGTACTCCTCGGGTTTACTCGTTGAACATCCATCTTTCTGCCTTTCACATCTGTTACTTCTCTCTCCCTAGTCCGGAGTTGATTACCCGGACCCGGGGAAAGAGACATCCAGGGATCACTACCTGAAGGAGCGTATAGATCTTTAACTCCCATTAAAAGAAGGAACTAACCGGAATTAGACTTCATTAAAGCTATAAATATGGCTCTATAATCGATCGCTATATGAAAGTATACTAATGAAATTGAGGAATTGCGTACAGAAAGTTTGCTCCTGTCTTACCCTTAAATCAAAAACGCTTCATAAAATTTTAGAAAGGAAATGCAGAAAACCATGACTGCATTTTACCTCAGAGTTTGCCTGATCTTGATGGGGATCATCGGTTCTAAAATCACCTTCCCAGTCCTGCTGATCTCATATTTGGCATTGGGCTATTCCATTACCACCGAACTGGTCTTCTACATCATAAGCATTTTCAGGGAGGTAAAACATGCGGCTGGCATAGCCATCCCCTTGGGGCTGACCCACTTTGCCGAGTTCTATGCCTCTGTAACTCGCATGAGCAAATTACTGCACATCGAAGAGCGTTATACTCCTGCAAATGTAGCTGAAGGAAAGCCAAAGATTGTGTTTCAGGATGTGACGGTTTCAATCCACCATGAAAACATCCTGAAAAATTTGTCGTTTAACATCAGTACTCCAGGAGTCAATGTCATAACTGGCTCTGTGGGGTCCGGCAAGAGCTCCTTATTGAAAACTATCTTAAGGGATTATCCAGCCACCAAAGGGTCAGTCGTAGTCTGTGGCTCAGTGTCCTATGCTAGTCAAGACTCCTGGCTGTTCCCCTCGACCATAAAACAAAATATCCTCTTTGGGCAAGCCCTGGAGAAGAACAGATACCAAGAGGTGTTGAAGGTATGTTGTCTGGAATACGACTTGAAGTTGCTACCCCAAAGAGACGAAACCGTAGTAGCTGATGGGGGAATGAACCTTAGCAAAGGGCAGCAGGCTAGAATTAACCTGGCTAGAGCTATTTACAAGAGCAGCGATATCTATCTGCTGGACGATTCTTTGGCAGCCTTGGACATCCGAGTGCAGGAAGACATTTACAACAACTGCATAAGGAACTATTTAAGAGGGAAAATTGTCTTGTTCGTGTCTCAGAACCCTGCTCATTTCCAAAGGGCCTCAAGGGTGATATTCCTAAACAGAGGTTCAATCAAATCAGTTTCTGATCTCTCGGAACTGGAAGAGTTGGGCAAGCCTGGCGGTTCGGGTATAACCGAAGAAGATGGTCAGGAAAAAAATAAATTGATTGATGTCATGGAAATAGAGCCTTTGAAGAATAAAACAAGGGTTTATCAAGAAGAGAAGAAAGAAGGGAGGGTGGAATTGGGGACATATCTGAGGTACTTCAAATTTGGAGGTGGCTTAATGATCTTTGCCCTGATTTTATGCCTCTACCTAGCAGCTCAATCTACTGAGAGCTACTCAATGAAGCTCCTTTCCCTATGGTAAGATTCCCTAGAAACCCCCAAAAAATTTAATCCCATCGCCTCCAACAGGGTAGACTACCAGCAGCAAGTCTACGACCTCAGTGTGGGCAATAACGTAACATCCAAAAGAAACGAGACACTCACATACGAAGAAGCTTTGCAGAAAAAACGCTCATCCTTCAACTTATATGCAATTCTCATATTTTCCTCAGGAGGATTCGCTTTTCTGAGGTCGTACTCGATTTTAAGGTTCTGCAGAAGAGCCTCAGTAAAAATCCATCAAATGATGTGCAGAAGCATCATTCACTGCTTGATGATCTTCATGGACGATCATTTCGTTGGGAATATTTTAAACAGATTCTCTTATGATCTGGATATAATCGATGAACATTATCCCTACATATTGATGGAATTCACTAGGGTCAGTATTGTACACGATGGTCTATGTAACATGGTCCACCACCTGATATCAAAAACAGTTCGGTTTAGAAAAAACTTTGATATAAAAGTTATTTAATTTTTCATTACTTTTTATTTTTTAATATTTTCGAAACTACAGGGTGGTCTAGAAAACCGTGGCGTGACAAAAATGCATTTTGAAATACTTTATATTTTGTTACGAATATGAATTTTGCTTGTAATTATAAGTATTTTTTGTTATTATAAAATATGAATTTATTGAGAATTTTTAGAAGCTTATTTTTTCTTTGCTCTCTACTTTAAACTGAATTAATTCAAAAACAGCTAAAAATTTCTCATATTTTGTAATAACAAAAAATACTTATAATTACAATCAGAATTAGTATCCTTAATAAAATATGGGGTATTCCATTTGAAAAAAAATTATTTTTTTCACGCCACAATTTTCTGAGCAACTCTATAACTTCGCAAATATTAAAAAATAAAAATGTATTAAAAACTAAATAACTTTCATATTACACTTTTTTCTAAATCTTATGGTTTTTTGAGATACAGCAGTGGACTACCTTACGTGAACCACCCTGTACAACCCCTAAAAGGAAATTAAGTCATTCAAGTGGTTTGCAGAGGATCCTCAGCATTGCAGGAATGTTGATACTGATTGCCACAGTAAACTGGGTTTTCCTCTTACTTGCTGTGGGATTCTTCTTCGTTTTGTACTTGCTTAGGATGGCATATATGCCCACTGGTAGGGCTTTGAAGAGATTGGAAGCGATGAGTGAGTACCACAGAAGTTACTTCGCTTGAGCTGCTCTGGGAAGGTGTCTGCATGAAATCAATTCCCTTAGGGAAACCCGTGGATGATTTCTTTATTTAAAATTTTAGCAAGAAGTCCTCTGCTAGGTCATCTCAATGCCTCCATGGAAGGTTTAACCACTATTCGCGCTTATAAAGCCGAAGACGTCTTAAAGAACGAATTCGACAAACACCAAGACCTGGCAAACTCTACTTACTATATGGTCGCTACCACCTCGGCAGCATTCGGGTTTGCCATGGATATTGCTGCCTCTACATTTGTCGTTTTCATAGTCTTAATATTGCTCTTCGTGGATATTCGTAAGTGACGCCAGAACCATCATAAAACCATAAGAAGCTATTTTTTGCAGGCATCTCTGTTGGCGATGTGGGTTTAGCCTTGACTCAGGTGATGATGTTAACACAGTTCCTGCAGTGGGCAGTCCGGCACTGGGCTGAGCTCGAAAATTGCATGACTTCCGTGGAACGAGCTCTGGAATATACAGAAATAAAGCAGGAAGAAAGCAAAGGAGGTGCCCTCAATGACTGGCCAAGACATGGTTCCATTGAGTACCAAAGCGTCGACCTTTCTTATAACCCTTCAACTAAAGTCCTGAAAAATGTAAATTTCACTGTAAATGCCGGTGAAAAAGTAGGAATTGTTGGGAGAACTGGAGCTGGAAAGTCCTCCATCATGTCCACTCTGTTCAGGCTATATGACTATGAGGGCAAGATATTGATTGATGGGGTGGATATCACATCTGTATCAATCAACTTCTTAAGAAGAAGCATATCAGTGATACCTCAAAACCCAGTGATCTTCGAAGGGAGCATTCGAGACAATCTTGACCCTTATAAGCTTTACACTGACAAACAGCTTTGGAACATTTTGGAGAGAGTTCGAATGAAACACCTGGTTCCTAATTTAAATGACGATATCGTTAGTTTGAACTTAAGCACTGGTCAAAAGCAGCTACTGTCCCTAGCGAGGACGGTAATGAAAAGGAACAAAATTCTTATACTAGACGAGGCTACAGCAAATATGGACGAGGAGGCTGATTTGCTGGTCAACGAACTGATAAGAGAAAGTTTTAGCAATTGTACTGTGATAATGATTGCCCATAGACTCAGCACTATTTTAGGTTGTGATAAAGTGATGGTTTTGGACAACGGCAATGTCGCCGAGTATGAAGATCCTAAAATACTTTTAGCCAATAAGGACAGTTTGTTTTATGCCATGAAGAACCAGTCGACGAGAATTAATGATCGGTGATCAATAATCATCAGAGTTTTTATAATATTTTCCATATTTTTTAATCAAAGAATAAACTTTTAATATAAAATTAAGACCTTGAATTCTCTGATTTATCCCCGTCTTGTGATGTTTCCAGGGCCGGCCTTAGTAAATCTAACGAAATCCTATCCTCAAAAAGAACCGCCGACCAGGAAAATCCACGCGCCTTCCTGGCCTGCCTTCAAAGCTTGAAATACCCAAGTCTTCAGGCAAAACTGCGCTCAGATATTATTCTTTTTTACTGATTTTCCAGGGATTCAGTCATAGTGCTTCAGTTTGGCGATAGATAGCTGTAAGTGGGCTGCTAAAACTGCATGGTCCTCACGCACAGATCTGTTATTAAACGGTCAAGAAAAATAGATGACCATTGCTTGATGGCATTGATATCACCAGTAAATAAAAATCAATAGGGGTCATGTTTGGACAATAACAAATTACCTACTTTTTGCTGTTCTTGGCTGGTTAATTAGTTATTTAAAAGTACTGTCCACCTTATTTATTTTAAAACGATAAATGGAGGTCGTAGAGTCCATCGAAAATCGCACTTCGTCGGGCATATTAAGAGATTTTATAATGCATTTTTAGCGGCTGTGGAATCGTAATTAACTATCCGTAAAAGAGGTAATGGCGTAAGCAAGGTTGGCCGTTATTAGTAGCCAATTCATTCGTTTTATAATCATAAATTTGTAAGCCGCTGCAGCGCGAACGTAACATCCCGGAACCTTCAACCTCTTTGATGGGGAATTCTAAACAACCAGTACTAATGGCATATTGTTGACTTGAAATGTAAGTAAACAAACCACTTTATTTCGTCTTTGTGTTAACGCAAATGCCACGGAGGGGAAATTCAATTGAAAATAAAAATTTGCAAATAATGCAGCACGTGAAGAGAGCTTTCGAAGATTGCACATCATCGTCAACGCTACCTATCAATTATTGCCTCATAATGTCAATTAACGTTCAATTTATCCGGTTCAAAGAAGGACTTAATCTATAATTAAGCCTTTATGTGTACTCTCAAATTTCCTATCTGGGCCTAGTTGCGCAATTTCATGATTAAGTACTTCATTTGTACCAGTAGGTGCTAGGTCAGGGAGAGCGCCAACAGCCAAAAGTGTGTCACTCCTTCCTACCCACTTAGAGTAGACCACAATCGTGTTATGAGCTGTATTATCAAATTATTCGCGATTCACAACGTGCACTCCAGTGAACAATTCTCATTTAGGACAATCGGGCTATTATTCGTCGTGGTGGCCAGGTCCTTGCAACGACGGTTTTCTAAGGATGTTGCTAATGTATATGGTATGTCGGTGTTTTATTGCGTACTGTGATATGATGTGCTTGAAGGTTCGAAATTAGTATAATTGGTGCCTGATCTTGAAATATATTTTAATGATTTTTGTTACTGATTCGATGAATTTTTAGTGTAAGTTGGCCAAAGCTGTTATCTTCCAATTGCCCCATGCGAAGTCAACTCAGTAGTTTAACAGGAAGCTTATTAAACATAGGTATGTGTGTAGATTACAACCAGTTTCAACTGCATGCAAATATAATCCTATCGGTGATTGCAATTTCTTAATAAGATCATTTCGTTTCAATGCATATTTCCCTCTTTTGATTTTATTTCCCCCTGCTTGACTGTTCCATTTCCCCTATTCTTCATTGAGTTCCTTCAAATTCTTTCCCCTTTTTTCTTCCACAATATCATTATTCTTGCTTATTCCTATCTGTCTACTGGACGTGCCGCGTCAATGAGTGGACCTCTTCTAGGATTTACCGAAACTCAAGTCCGTCATAATAAAGAATAAACCCTCGGGGGGAGGGCCGTCCATTTGTTTCCCACGGAAGATCCCCTCCCAGGTGTAACTGGACTCAAGGAAGCAATTAGGTGCGTTGGCTGTGACGGGGCTGATACCTTCCTAGGTAGCTGTGGATGTGTGATCTCAAGTTTTATGTCTAAATATATATGTGCCATTTCTGCTATAGTGGCAGAAATAGACGAATAGAAAAATCATCCATCTACTATTTTTGACAGTAGCCTCGTTGTTCCAAGCGAAACATTTACTAATTACTTCGGGCGTGGCTTGTGCCTCAATATTCGCCCACTTGACGAATCACATTTGAGATTTTCAGTTATCTAGAGGCGTGGCTTCTTAATATCGACCAACAGGCTTCCGAAAGCAGGTGCGGCCTTTCTGATCGGCTGCAGAACGCTGATGTTATTAACGTTCTGATCACTCTCAAATTCCATTAATACAAATTCTTTTGAATTTTTCCTGCTAGTTCATTGTTTCATGAGCAGGAACGCTAAATTGTTTTATTTTTGCAAGTAATATTATGGATAATACCAGAACTTGGATATTTAGTAGCATTGTGTTAGCACCAGTCATTATCAACATTAGTTACGATTCAATGGGAATTTCATGTAAAATATCCATTTGCGCAAATATAGAAATTAGCAATTATCAACCGAACCTTTTACATAAGTAATAAAATTTAATACTAACTTTGTCCCCCTTACTACCCATCGTATGCTGCAAGTCGCCGGCAATGCACTTTCTACAACCGAAATTTCCGTGAATCAATTACATAACTAAAGGTCAATTATATCATATTTGGAAGAGTTTATTCTTATAATTTTCGTGTGGCTTACCGCAAATCTACGGTAAAGTACCATCGGTAAACCTGCAGGTTGTAGGTATGAATTTAGTATCTCGCACACCCTGTAAGGTGATAGTTAGGTACGGCTAATCCATATGAGTACACTAATAATATTTTTTAATTCTAGCTTGCCAACGATTTCCTCAAAGTAATAGTCGCATTATAAAGTATGTTTAGTCAAGGATGACTTAATAGTTGACCGATCATTATTTAAGTTTTAAGACGGTTTTTATGGGAAAAGATGGATAGCGGAGGCAAAGAGGAAAGACGCAGCAACCCCAGGGAGAGGGCTAATTTGTTTTCCTTCCTAACTTTCGCGTAAGTATGCGATAAATCCCCTAACTGAATTCCATTAAATAACATTAATTCACAGATACACGTTTGGTCTCTTCAAGAGGGGCATAAAGGGGAGTCTTCAGGACAAAGACATCTATGCCATTCCGGATGGCTGCGACTCCAAGCAATGTGGAGATAAAACGGAGCTAGAATGGAAGCAGAATAAAACTTTAATTAAAGTTCTATGGACCAGGTTTGGTTTGCGCTACTTCGTCCTCTCTCTAGTCCACTTATTGTGGACCATTTTTAACAGGCAAGCCCTAGACAAGCTAATTAAGAGCTAATTAATCACTAATCAATTTATTTTAGTATCGTTCATCCCTACATCATGAGCAAGTTCATTGCCTATTTCCAGCCCCATTCCAAACTCACCAGAAATGACTCCTACTTCTATGGAGGAATGTTGATCGCCCTGGCAATATTCCATTGCTTTTGGGCCCACAATTTATACATGGTCCAATGCAAGCTTGAAATCCAAATCAAGGCCTCTCTGACGTCCCTTATTTACAGGTAAGTTGCAGTAAGGGCAGATTTAGCAGTGTCAGTTAACTTTAGCTAAAGAATAATTTCCTTGGAAACGGAGGAGCAATACATTGCTAAGATAGTTTCCAGACTAAAGTACCCTATTGATAACTTTAGCAGGACACTGATCCGAAAATTTCAATATTTGTGTAGGAAAGTGTTGAAGCTACGGCCAGGGGAAATATCCGAGACCAGCATGGGCAACATCGTGACCATCTTGACTAAAGACATCAAACTCGTGGTGCACAATATATGGACGCTAAGCGAAATGATAATAGGGGTGTTGCAGACTATCACAGTGTTTTATCTGCTTTATGCGAAAATGGGCCCTCCCTCCACCATCGCCATGGGAATGCTCTGCGTTGGCTTGCTCATTCAAGGTAGGGAAAGTACTCCAAAAACTTATAAAGTCTCAAGATTACCATTTGCAGTTGTGTTAAGCAAAACCATCACCAAAATGAGACTGAAAGTGGGGAAAATGGCCGATAAAAGGCTACAGCTGACTCAGGAGGCTTTAACTGCCCTAAGGATCATCAAAATGTACACATGGGAGCAGTTCTTCTATAATAGAATTTGTGAAGCTAGAAAGTGAGCTTTAATTACTTCAATAATTACTTAATTCAGCGCTAATCAATTAACATCTCTTCTTCAGAAAAGAAATGAAGAAAACCATGACGTCATTCTACCTGAAAATTTGCCTGATCCTCATAGGAATAATGGGCTCAAAAATTACCTTCCCGGTCCTGTTGATCGCTTACGTGGCTCTGGGATATTCCACCAATACCGAGTTGGTATTCTATGTTATAGGACTATTCAAAGAGTTAAAGCACTCGGTTGGGATCACTATTCCTTTGGGTCTGACCCAAATGGCAGAATTTTACGCCTCCCTATCTCGCGTCAGCAAAATGCTCCACATAGAGGAGCATTACAACCCTTCGATCAATACCTCCCTTATCAAAGATAAGGCAAAAATTGATCTTAGAGATGTCAGCGTTTCAGTGGGGAAAGACAATATCTTGAAGAATATATCGTTTAATGTAAATCGCCCTGGCTTAAACATCGTGACAGGTCTGGTAGGCTCAGGGAAAAGCTCTCTGCTCAAAACCATCCTCAGAGACTATGCCACCACCAAAGGTTCCATCGTAGTTTGTGGCTCGATATCCTACGCCAGCCAAGACCCATGGTTGTTCCCTTCAAGCATAAGGCAGAACATACTCTTCGGACAACCCTTCGACAAGGAGCGATACCATGAAACCATCAAAGTCTGCTCTCTAGAATATGACTTTAACTTGCTCCCAAATGGAGATGAGACCATCGTCACTGATGGTGGAATGAACCTCAGCAAAGGTCAGCAAGCCAGGGTGAATTTAGCTCGAGCCATCTACAAGAACAGCGATATCTACCTTTTGGATGACTCCCTGGCAGCCCTGGATGTTAGAGTCCAGGACGACATCTACAACGCCTGTATAAGAAACTACTTAAAGAACAAAATCATCTTCTTCGTCTCTCAGAACCCTGCCCACTTCAAGGCCGCAACAAGTGTGATATTAATGAATAGAGGTTCCATTAAGTCAATTTCCAAGCCTGCAAAGTTACTCATGGAAGACTTAGAGGAGCTCCATCCAAGTCCGATTAGGAGTAAAAGCATCGGATATGAAGGGAAGCAGAAGAAACTGATGGAAATGATGGAGATTGAGTTAGATGAGAGTAAAAGCAAGAAGAAGGTTTATCAGGAGAAGAAGAAAGAGGGGAGCGTGGATTTTGCCACTTATCTGAAATACTTGATGTTTGGAGGGGGATTTGTGATTTTTGGTTTGATCATGTTGATTTATCTTGGCGCTCAGTTTACTGATAGCTACTCTTCAAAGCTTGTCTCTAGATGGTAAGTTTTTTGTCCCAGTGTAGTTTCCTCACTAAAAGTTCATACTATTAGGGTGGATTATCAGCAGCAAGTCTTCGACATCGGAGCAGGCAACAATGTGTCCTCAAAAACCAACGAGACCATCACTTATGATGGCGCAGTCCAGAAGAGAGATAGCACTTTTAATTTATACGCCATGCTCATATTCTCATCCGCAATCTTGTCTCTGATCAAGTCTTACTCAATTCTGAGATTCTGCAGACGAGCCTCTGTTAAGATACATCAAATCATGTGCCAAAGTATCATCAGTTCTCTGATGACTTTCCTTGACAATCATTTCATTGGAAACATCTTGAACAGATTTTCTTATGATCTGGATGTTATCGACGAGCATTTTCCTTTCATATTTATGGAATTCTTTAGGGTAAACAGTGGACTTTTGAGATGATTTTTTAGGGTCAATAAGTGTTGGTTTTTAGAGTTTTATAAGCATCGGAGGTATGCTGATTTTAATTGCGACAGTGAACTGGATATTCCTGTTATTTGCTTTGGGATTCTTCTTAGCTTTGTACGTGCTCAGGATGGTGTATATCCCTACTGGAAGGGCTTTGACGCGGTTAGAAGCAATGAGTGAGTATAAGAAGGAATAATAACGATGCGAGCTAAATATGGCAATGATTTGAAATAATCAGGACCGTACCGAAACGAAACATTTGAAGCAACCTGAGTAATTAAAAATTTTATTTTTGTTACTCAAGTTACTTTCACTAACCCGCCCGGTTACTTCCATCCCTCCAATTCCAGCTCGAAGTCCCTTAGTGGGCCACCTAAATGCATCCGTCGAAGGCCTGACCACAATTCGGGCATACAAAGCTGAAGAAGTACTGAGAGACGAATTCGACAAGCACCAAGACTTGGCAAACTCAACTTACTACATGGTGATGACTACCACCAGGGCCTTTGGCTACATCATGGACTTTGCCGGCGCCCTGTTTGTGGTGTTCATCATCTTAATCCTCCTGTTTGCCAACACTCGTAAGCTCACCATAAACTCACAAATATCATCTTAAGTAAAAAAAAACATTTCAGCCATATCTGTGGGAGATGTGGGCTTGACTTTAACCCAAGTGATGATGCTCACCGGTTACTTGCAATGGGCAGTAAGACAGTGGGCAGATTTGGAGAACTGCATGACTTCAGTAGAACGAGTGCTCGAATACACCGACATCAAGCAAGAGAATACTAAAGGAGGAGCCATTAACGACTGGCCAAAGTATGGTTCCGTGAAGTATGATAATGTGAGCCTTTCCTACAATTCTGAAAGCACAGTCCTTAAGAGCATAAATTTCACTGTGAATACTGGAGAGAAAATAGGGATTGTTGGCAGGACTGGGGCTGGAAAGTCGTCAATTATGTCTACCTTGTTTAGGTTGTATCAATATGAAGGCAAAATTCTGATAGACGGAATAGACATCACCTCAGTTTCGATTAATTACTTGAGAAAGAGCATTTCCATTATACCACAAGATCCAGTGATCTTTGAGGGGTCAATACGAGATAATGTGGATCCATACAAAATTTACTCAGATAGCGAAATATGGGACGTTCTCGAGAAGGTTAAAGTTAAAGACTTAATACCTACTCTAGATGACGATATCATGAGCTTGAGCTTGAGCACCGGCCAGAAGCAACTTCTATCTCTAGCCAGAGCTTTCATTAGAAAGAATAAGCTTGTGGTGTTGGATGAGGCTACCGCAAATATGGATGAGGAATCCGACCAACTAGTCCATGAACTAATCAAGGAAAACTTTAGCAATTGCACTGTGATAATAATAGCCCATAGGCTCAGTACTATTTTAGGTTGTGATAAAGTAATGGTGCTAGATAGGGGCAATATAGTTGAATTCGACGATCCCAAGAAGCTATTAGAGGATAAAAGTAGTCTGTTCTATGCTATGAAAAATCAATCTTCAAAGATTGATTCGTAAATGTGAGAAATAAATAATTTAATCATAAGGTTATCGCTTTTTTGTTATTTTACTTGAGTATCACCTCCCAGGAATGGTTCTTAGATAAGCGGAATTGCTCACTATTCTCAGCTGAAACTGGCTGAGAATAGCTCTCACCTTCTACTAAGGGCTGAAACTAGACGTAGGAACACTCTAAAAATCATTTGCGTCAAAGCTGTAAAATAACTATTTTATATTGAAAAAAAAACCTATTTTGAATTGGTAAATCATAAAGTTTCTATTAAAAAATTCATGACTTGAAAAAATTAGGTACGGTCCTGACTTAAGTAGGTGTTGAAAAGACAAAAAAATTTACATAAATTTGACAGTTGACTGGAATTAACTGAGGACCGTATTGAGAGGGGATTGGAAAAAATCAGAAATGGAAGACGCGTTACATTTGAAAAATTCGTAAAATCCCCGAAAGCCGAGATTTTCTTCGAATTTATTTATTGATTTTTACTTCAGAAAAATCAATGTGTGACCTCTTGTTCAAAAAGCATAATTACCTATGCTTGAACAAGGGTCAATCTCGGACATGAAAAAAAATTAAACACTAACAAATTACCACTATTCTAAGGGCAGTGAGAGATTGGTCACTGACACGTTAACAAAGGGTGAATGTTATCTCGCTCAAACAACGCTCCATTTGCGTGATACAGCATTATTCAAAAACAAAGAAAAATAGAAAATGAACGATCCTCCTGAAACGCACAGAACGTACAACAAAGGTTATTGCATTAGGAAGTGTTTAATCAATTGACTTAACATAGTAATTTCGTAGTATGTAGGTACCTAGGCGAGCGATTCTAATAAAAACAAATTTGGGCCTTAATTTATCAGTTAAATCATTAAAGTGTAGATCATTCTGGTTCATAAATAGGCACCTTTTTCCCATACGAACTTAACTTTTTAATGTTTCATATATAAGACATTTGAATGTCGTCACGGTGACACCACAGTTTCTTAAACGCACGTTTCAATGAAATTAAGTGTTTCATAAATAGAAAACAATGGGAAGATATAGAGGTCTTATGAAAGCTCAATTTTTTATTATTCGAATTTCTACTTGACAAGATTAAATCTGAAAATATATATCGCACTAGTTGAATAATGCTTCTTTAGCTCTTTTTTAAATTTATTTAATAAATTCTTTAATGTGAAATTCTATGTAATATTCGTACCTTGATTAAAATTAGCTTGGACTGCCTTCGTGATCGTGATGATGGCTTCGCACTTCCCCATACTCGATTAGTGCCCTTCCAAGTTGCGGGGCAACGCCACTCTCCCTCCTTCCAATTCTTTTCTCCATAGCCTTCTGGTCCTGTATCGTATTATTATGAATCCTGATCTATACATCCAACAGAAATGTTTGCTTTCTCCTTCGGCAATTGAAATTGTTCCTGCATATGTGCATTTTCTCCTGAGATGCTTCTCTTTACATCCATACGTGTATGGCCGTCCTTTGGTGTTTGCTCCCTTCGTCATTTTGTTTTGTTCTTCTATGGCCTTTTTTGTCGTGTTTGCGCCAAAGACTGGTTTCCGATAATGCAATAAGTCGTTCCTTCGGCATGACCACGCCCAGACACTCCCTTGTTTTACATATTGAACATCCATCCTTCTGCTTTCTGTCTGTCACCTCCCTCTCCCTTTTTCGGGATTAGTTACCCGGAAGCGTGGGAACAGGTATCCAGAGGTCACCACGTGAAGGTGTGGATAAGGTTTTGATCCTCATCAGGGTTAAACTGATTCGTGCAAAAGTTGCTTGTTTTCGCTCTACAGGGGGCTAAATAAAGTTTGCTACTTCAAGTTGAAATTTCCTTCATTCTCCTTCAAACTTTCTTAAATAATTCTTAAATTCCATGAAAGTTATCCTAGAAAATCGCAAGAAATTTTGAGATCTTCTACACACAGTGAAAATGATCTTGAATATCCTAAAGGTAATAGTAGAGGCATTTTTGGATTTATCCTTAAAAATTCTTAATTCTTAAAAATAGAGAATTCTGAGATTTCTCCTCTAAATTTTGAGAATTCGGAGATTCTTCTCAAACCCTTGAATATTTTGAAGCATCTTGCCAGTTCTATGGGATCTCTTTAAAAGTTTTAAATGTCCGAAAATGTGAGCTTCTACACAAAACACATAACATTATCGTGGAAAAAAACCTGAAAGGTTGATTATCACTACGTTACACCAACGACAATACAATCTGCTTTTTTTCATTTTCAGTTCTCCCATATCGTTGTCTTTCCATATTTACAGAAAGTTTATGTACCTATCTAAAAACAATAATTAATATTTACCATCGAGGCTTTGTCTAAAAGACCAATAGCAGCCGTCGCTACAAGTGCTCTAAAGCTCTCATAATTTATAAACCTACAAGTTTATCGCGAAATTTAGAAGGATTTAACGGTGAAGTTAATAAAAAGCTGAAACCCACGCATTTGGGACATTTTGCTTCGTGCTTGGTAGAGGACGATGGTACCTTAAAACATGCGGTAGAGCGATTGAGTAGAAGCTGCGGTATAGTGGTTGTGGATGAAATCGATTTGTGTCACAAGTGCTTGAGGAGGTTGTTAGCGGTGAAAAGTGTTTAAGTTCATAATTAGTTGGATTTGACGAGGAAAGCGTCGAATCATGGATCATACGGGGAAAGAGATTAGGAAGCAAAACCCTAGGGAAAAAGCCAACATTTTGTCACTGGCAACATTTATGTAAGTTTTTATTTTTTGGGAACTATTTGCAGTCGATTTTCGAAAATATTGCAGAAAAACTTTTTTGGGGTCGAGTATAGCGTAAACCGCATAAAATCTCATGGTTTCTCCTAATAGTTGTCCTCTAATAATGTTGCATTTCCATATCTCATCCAAACTCTTGATGATTATATTGCTGGCGAAGCCGCCAGGATGGGTGAAAAACCGGCCTTCAATCCCAACGAGCCTTTAGTAACTTAACTCAATAGTCTAAGACCCAGATTTTTAAACTCTTGGTAACTTTTCCAGCAAAGTAGTGCTTATAGAAGCGATGAAATCATGGCAGATTATTGTTCAATTTCTTCTTTTCTTTGAACATTATCGTGCTGGCAAACTGACCGAGAAAAAACACCCATACATAACGATAAAAGAAGAGAAACAGGGAGAAATAGTTGTAGGCGAACTGCTTGAGGATTTCCCACAATATACAGAATGTTAAATTAAAGATGACGAATTTATGTGATAAAAGGGCGAGGACACTGAAATGAGCAAATTTTGGGATGTTTTCCTGGGAGACCAAGAAAGCTCTCAAAGAAAAAATCAATCAATTACTGAAGCAACCGATTTATTTCCAGATATACCCGGAAACTATTTTCGAGAGCTCTGAAAAATGATTTGGAAGAAGAGGACCTATACGACGTACTAAAAACCCTCCATTCAGATCATTGTGGAGACAAAATTGAATCTCAATGGAAATCTGAACACCTCAAAGAAAAGCCCTCTTTTGCCCGATTAGTTTGGGCCAGATTCGGGCTGAAATACATGTTTATAGGCCTCATACTATTAGCTCATAAATTGTTTAACATGTAAGTATGTCCACTTTTCACTAAGAATTTTACGAGCCACTAATTTCAGTGCCATGGAGCCCTACGCGATGAGCAGCCTTATCAACTGCTTCAAAAGCCAGGACAGCTGTAGTCAAAACGAGATCTACATGTATGCTGCAGTAGTAATTGCAATAAACATCTACAACTTCTTCTTCTGGCATAACTATATCATTTTCGTCCAAATCTTCGCGATTAAAATCAGAACCTCCTTTTGCTCCCTCCTCTACCGAAAGGCCCTCAAACTTACCCCTGCAGCCATGAACGATATCAGTTTAGGCAATATTGTCACGTTGATCACCAAAGACGTTCACGTATTCGAAGCGTCTATCTGGCTATTCAACGACATGTGGATTGGAATAATTTCATCTGGCTTTATAGTTTATTTACTGCTGGTCAAGATGGGATGGATATCATTGATCGGGATGACTTTCTTGATATCAGTGATGCCACTCCAATGTAAGTTTTTGGTGCTACATGTTCTTTAGCTTAAATTGAGTTTTCACAGTGTACATTGGGAGGTGGATCACCATTCTGAGGCTGAAAGTCGGAAAGAAGACGGATCAAAGGCTGCAGACGATGCAAGAGATATTATCCTCGATTAAGATTATTAAGCTGTACACTTGGGAGAAGTTCTTCAACAATCTTGTTAACGATAAAAGAAAGTAAGTAGCCTCAACCACACTTTTTAACCAATAAATGCAGTAAACCTCGCAATTAAACTTCCAGAAAAGAAATAAACACGATGCGTCTCACTTTCTATCTTCGGACTCTAATCGTAGTAACTGGGATCGTGTCTACGAAAATCGGCTTCTACGTGCTCATAGTCAGCTACCTCTGGATGGGCTACATCCCAGACGCCAAACTTATATTCTACGTATCCAACATGTTCAATAACCTCAGACATCTTCTGGGAGTGGCCATCCCAATCGGCATGTCCAGGGCTGCGGAACTTTTAGCCGCAGTCACTAGAATCAACAGGGTCCTTCAAGCTGACGAGTTGCACAGAGACAGTAGTCACGACGAGCCTACAGATTTTCCTAGTTTGAGTCTGAAGGATGCTACAGTCACCATCAACAAGCGCATAGCTCTGCAAGATGCCACTCTAAACATCACTTCAGGCTTGGTCATTGTCACTGGACCTGTAGGGTCAGGGAAGAGCTCTTTGCTTAAAGCATTGCTTCAAGACTATCCTCTTGAGAGCGGAATAGTTAGCACTAATGGAAGAATTTCCTATGCCTCTCAGGACCCGTGGCTGTTCCCCTCCTCCATTAGACAAAATATTTTATTTGGTCAAGAGTACAACGAACAGAGGTACCTAGAAGTTATCCGAGTTTGTGCCTTGGTTTACGACTTGAACCTTCTGGAAAATGGAGACCAAACTATAGTGGCCGATAACGGGATCAACCTCAGCAAGGGTCAGCAGGCTCGCGTAAATTTAGCCAGGGCAATTTACAAGGAGAGTGAAATTTACCTCCTGGACGATTCACTGACAGCCCTAGACGCGCACGTTCAAGACCACATCTTCAACGAATGCATCAAGAAGTACCTGAAGAAGAAGATCGTGGTTCTAGTCAGTCAGACGGTACACCATATCCAGGATGCCGACAACGTTATCATTATGAAAAATTCCAAGATCAAGTCAATAGGAAAACCTACAGAAATGTCTGTAGAGGAGCTCACAGAGATCGTAGGAAAAGATGATGAAATTGAGAAAGAAATTATTGAAGAGCATAAAGAAAATGGGAAAGTTATCAGCGAGAAAACGCATGTAGAAGATGAGGAGAAGGTGCAACTGCTGGAGACTGAGCAAAATAAAGCCAAGAAAATCTACAAGGAAGTGACCAAGAAAGGTGATGTAAGCTTCAAAGTGTATAGAAGGTATATCAAATATGGAGGAGGAATGTGCTACTTCTTGACTGTCGTGTTAGCTTACGTGTTATCTCAGGGGTCGGAGACAGCCGGAGATAAGTTCATAGCCATGTGGTAAGTATATGAAACCAGGATTCACCTAAAGCTCTTTCTCCACGAACGGGTACAGAAGTCATTCATAATTATGACGTGATTTTACGAATTTGATAAATAGACCGCGTTTGCTGCTTGCGCCCAATCAATTACAGTGCCATATGCTTGTCACGTGATCGGTATCTATCATTCATGAAGACCCGCATTTTTAAGAAAATATCTATGCCTTCCAGGGTCGACGAACAACAAAAAGAAGTAGACTTGATGGTAAGCAACCAAACCAACACGACCCTCTTCGATGAAACTGTTTCGCGAAAAGACATATTCATCAAGCTCTATTCAGCAATGATAGGAGTTTCTGTGTTTCTAGTCCTGGCTAGATCATATTTTATCTTCGATTTATGCAGAAGGGCCTCCATTAAAGTTCACAAAGTCATGGCCGTTACAGTCATCAACGCAGTGATGTCCTTCTTTGACACCCACTTTATTGGCAACGTCCTGAATAGATTTTCACAAGATCTGATCAACATTGACGAGTTTCTGCCTTATACTTTTGTTGAGTGCTTTAGAGTGAGTTGAAGGGTTTTAAGGATGACTTCAAAAGAGGGTAATAAACTGATTTCAACTATAGGTAGCAGTGCAGATTATTGGGGTGGTGGTCAACATATCCCTAGTTAACTGGAGATTCCTGATTCCGGCCACAATTTTCTTTATTGTGACCTATATTGTGAGGAAGCTATACCTGCCCACAGGGAGGAGTTTGAAGCGATTAGAGGCAGCAAGTGAGCGTCAGCTTTCTTTAAATTGCACCCTATTCTAGAGAACCCGATGATTTTCAGGCCGAAGTCCTTTAGTTGGACATCTCAATGCATCCTTGGAAGGGCTAACAACGATAAGGGCCTATAAGGCTGAAGAGATTTTGAAGCTCGAATTTGACCGACATCAAGACCTCTACACGTCAGCCCATTTCATGCTCACTTGCACCTCCAGGGCCTTTGGCTTCTTGCTTGACTCTTTATGCTCAGTCCTGATTATTCTCGTAGTATTCAGGTTCCTGTTCTTTGACACTGGTAAGCGTTCAGGAAATCGAACTTGAGCTTTCTTAAATCACAGTTCTTGCCATTAGACACCAGCGCTGGAAATGTAGGTTTAGTTCTCACGCAAGTCTTCATGCTGGCCGGCAGTGTCCAATGGGGAGTCCGCAACTGGGCAGAGTTGGAGAACCAAATGACTTCAGTGGAAAGGGCGTTGGAATATACTGAACTGAAGCAAGAAAACAAATGTGGCAGTAAAATAGAGAACTGGCCTACTGAAGGTCATGTGAAGTACAAGGATGTGAGCCTGTCTTACGGAAAAGAGCTGGTGCTAAAGAACCTCAACTTCGATGTTTTCCCCAATCAGAAGATTGGCATTTGCGGCCGAACTGGGGCGGGAAAATCTTCGATTCTGTCCACTTTGTTCAGGCTCTACGAAGTGGAAGGCAGCATTTTGATCGATGGAGTGAACATCAAGCACGTGGCAGTTGAGTTCTTAAGGCAGAGCATTGCGATTATTCCCCAAGACCCGGTTCTCTTTAGTGGGACTATCAGAACCAACATCGACCCCTACCTCCAATATTCTGATGAAGAAATTTGGAAGCTCCTGGATCGGGTGCACCTCAAGGAAAGTATCCACACCTTAGAAATGCCAATAAACGAAAACGCCCCAGCTTTAAGTTCTGGACAGAGACAGCTTGTGTGTTTAGCCAGAGCTATCATCAGACACAACAAAATTGTAGTTCTTGACGAGGCGACTGCCAATATGGACCCTCAGACAGATGCAATGCTGCATGCGGCTATTAAAGAAAACTTCGCAAATTGCACTATATTCTCTATTGCCCATAGGTTACATACCATCGTAGATTCGGATAAAATCTTGGTGTTGGATCGAGGGGAAATTAAAGAATTTGACACACCTGAGAGACTGCTGTCCAATAGAGATGGGATGTTCTATAAGATGGTTGAGCAAGCAGGACTTACAGATTATTTAAATCGAGGATAATAACATTGTACAATAGGTGTAAAGTGATACTTAAAGGATCTTTAGTCTGAGACAATGCATTAAAGTTTTAATGCTTCTTAACTCTATAAGTTACAAGACTAACGACTATGCCACCAATCCTAACATGTTGCTATGCTGACACTGTATATAGTATTTATTACGTGTTCTGGGTCTGGGCTAGATCCTTTGTAAAAACATCTTCATGGTCTCACTTGAAAGTATGATTGGATTATAAATAAGTAATTATTATGTACATTCAAAGACAAATAAGCGGTGCCGTCAATATTGTAGAAGGTTGCTATTGTTGTTAACAATTTCACAATAGAAAATAAGTACTTATTTTCAGTTTTTGAGTAAATTACAATTATTGTCTAGAAAGTCTCCTCTCCAAATCTCTTTATCAAAGCAAATAAAACTAGGTATGCCACAAAAACTAGTAACAATAGGATTTTTATGATACCCTGATACAAACAACACTCCGATTTCAATGCTGATTTGTTCAAATATTGACCTGACAATACACGTAATCGCGTCTGAAAATGATAAACAGAACATCAATAAAAAAAATTATAAACAGTAAAAAATCAGTCGCACACGCACATTTAATGTGTAGACTGCGAATTTAAAGACAGGCAAATTTCGGAGCAGCAAATGGCTACAAGCAAACGAAAAATAGTTATTTGTCTATCAAGAAATATATAAATACACTGATTAAATCCGATTTTAATTTCACATATGCCTTTTTTTAACCTGCTTGTCTCGGTTTTATTACCACATAAAACGGAAATAAGATTATCAATTCGAAACGATTTAAACGCTCCGTAGAAACGCGGGAATTACCTTCAAATTTATCAACAGATAGATATAGGCAACCGGATATACACGAAGCAGAGTTGACCTGCCGATTAGTGATTTCAAATAGATGAAACACTAAATATCTCCTAATAATATGTTTCATTGGTAATATTACAATAATTTCCAAAAATATTGTTTCACTCGGTACTGAAAGTAAAATTGAAATTTCAAAGAAAACAAAAAGGGCTACTTTCGTCCCCAGTGAAAGTGAAAGTTCGTTATGTAAACGGATATTTTTCGGGTGGTTTTAGAGGATAATGTTATTAATCCCATTCAATCACAATTAATAAATTAACAAAATGCCACAGGTATATTATGCGCTCGACACATTTAATTAAATCTGCATTAAAGTTAAATATTCTTTATTTTCAATACGCATACTTTATAAATTTTATGGCGCGAGTAGGGGATACTCTGCTGGCTTCTAGATGGCCCTGCATACTAACACCGGATCTGTTAGATGTCGTTCAACTTTGTATATCTCTTTTCAATACATGGACTAAAAAGACTTCGGTCGTGACGTTAGTCATCATTGACACTCGAAGCAGCTGATTTTGAAGTTTAAATGTCAAAGTTTCGTGTTTGTGTAATTACTGCCGGAAGTGATTTTTGCGAGTCAACAAATCTCTATTTATCTATAAAGTTGTGGGTTTTTTGCATAAAGAAACACATAAACTAGTGAAATCAAGTGTCGAAACTACCTTAATCAAACAATAACTTAATTCGAAACACCTTACATTTCGTGACAATGTGCACTATGTTAATTTACGCTTTGCTCAGCTCGATCGATTTTTACATAAGTGCCGTTTATTCTAAAAATATGTGTAACAAAAGAACTATGTAGCGTCAGTGAGTGATACTTTATCACTTGTATCCTTATCAGTACCTGCAAAAACAAACATCTATTATTAATCATAAACACATTACATCTCATGGCAACATCCTTAAAACGGAGCCGTTCCAGACGCCGCATCGCAGCGGTAACCTTCCTTGCCAACATTTCTTTAGATGGTAGTTATAAGGACACAAAGTTAGCTCTTTTGCCCCGAAATGGGGCCATTACAAAGCCCCCACTTGGATATGATGACTTTATTCTTGAGGAATCAGATGGAAATGATGGATGTTTTGGTGAAGCAAAAAATGGTGCTTTACAGAACAGGGCCTTCCAGAAGAAATTGCAGGGGAGTGCCAATGAGGAAGAATCTGGCAATTCAGACTCTGATGACCTTACCACCCCCTTGAAAACCACTTTAGAAGAAAGCTTTAAAGGGATTATCAGAAATAAGTGAGTTAATACAAGAGTAGCCCCTGGAGTGCCCTAAGTAATTTGTTAACAAAGTTAAAACACAGTAGAGGAATTTGGCTCAATGCCAAGTAGTACCTCTGTCATATCTTGGTCAATTTTATATTGCAAAGGCTATTCTTATGAGAGTTGCTGGTAAATACCATGCTTTATTGGCCTCTTGCCTGATTAGCATTTACTTCTCATTAAAATCCATGCACCACTAAAATTTGGCAAGAATTTTAAAGTTAATTAAGTAAGTCTTGAGGTAGATACATTGCAGTCTGTTGGCTCTAGTTCAGCAAATTTTTTCAATACTTATAATTCCTTATTTGAGATATTTTTGAAGAATTAGGAGACACCTTGTATAAATATTAACATTACAAATAATACTGTTTGTTTCTAATGAACAGGAATTCAAGTTCTGAGTCGGAGAAAAAAGGGATTTCAAGAGTCCAGAGGCGCTTTCCACGTCAAATATCTGGCTGTAACGACCTGGAAAGGCAATTACATGGTAGCAGTTCAGAGAGCCTAGAACCAGTTAAGGTAAGAAACAGTCCATCACCTGCATTGCCACTGGAGCATCCCAAGAAAAAAGTTCGGATTTTGAAACCCACTGAGCACACCAGATTTGGTGATGAAAGGATTATGATGGTTACTGCCAAACACGTACCATTTATGGTATGGTCAATCATTCCATATAGAAAGTCTAGGTGAGTTTGTTGAAGACAATTTGTATTATAATATAAACGAATTTTGGTACTCAGATTTGATGTTAAAAGAGAAGAAAAACGCAAAAGAACCACTTCAGGAACGCGTCCAATGTCATCCATTGGTGATGCCCTTGATCCCTTTGATTCCTTAGGCATTGAAAGAACCTCAGAGGGACAAGTAAGTTGACCACAAATTTAATATTGTGTAAACGAATGTGACAACATAAAGCTTCTTTTTATTCAATTAATGTAACACTCAATATTAGGAGGTTTCATATGGCTACTTGCTAACCCCAAGCCATAAAGAAGGGCAAACGAAACGTACCAATACAATCGACGACCCCACAGAAGTGTCAATAAGGAAGCCCAGGCATGTTGTTGCTAGGTATATAGTTGATTATTCGTCATTATTTACGTACAATTTCACCTAGAATTATTCATATTCTCCTACACTTTTGGCAATATTAGTGGGGGGTTTTCACATATTATGTTGATTCAGCTGCAAGAAGCCCAAATAAATGTCTATATTATTTGCAGGACAAAAGTTATAACGTGGCAGCCAGAACATAAGTGGTAAATATTGTTCGTGGTTTGGGCCTTGTGCTTGATAATATAGATCTTTAGGAATGAGTCAGACTAACGCTTTTTGACCGACCTAGATTGTTTAGAGATTGAGGAATGTATTGAGGGCCAATTGTACATAGAAATCAACTAACTCTATTGATGTAAGATTGCTGCAATTGCAGTAGGTGGTAGTTGTAGTACTAACAAATGGACAATAGGTCTGTGGAGTTTTGTGTGAGCACTGCTCAAGCGGTTATACCTGGTGTGTGTCGGTTATTCTCAGGAGATTTCTACTTGAAATTAACTTCCAGGGAAATAAGAAATTGGAGCTAATGCGGTTTTATGGCTGACGATTTCTATCTTTCCACTCGAAATTTTTAATATGAGTAGTGACTGGAAGAATATTGCTTTAAATCGACTTTACATAATATTTGGCGGCTCGTTTTAACTGAAACACTCTATATATTATCAGTGCACTTCATCAGGGTGTAAACTCATATGGTAGAGCTTATATTCATTCCTCACTGAAACCAGTAAACTTCGGCATTTACAAAACAGAAATTTTCTAGGTGTTTTTCATACGACCCTAGCTCACAACGACCCGCGGCTCCTGTGCTGTCTCAGTCACCTCCAGACCTGAAAGAAGAGGCGCTAAGCAACAGCCTTATTTACCATCCGCATCTCTTAGACGATCCAGAGCTGATAGCAGGAAAACACCGAACACTGCTAACGTTCGCATCTTACATGACATCAGTTATCGACTATGTGAAACCATCGGATTTAAAGAAGGAGATCAACGACAAGTTCAAGGCGAAGTTTCCACATATCCAGTTGACATTGAGCAAACTTAGAAGGTAAGATTGTGACTTTATTGCAAAAGAGGACGTCAGGGTCATCATAAAGTGTAGTACCTGTGTAATGTTGCTTCGTTTCGTTGCAGTATCAAAAGAGAAATGAAGAAAATAGTGAAACAAGAATGCGGCATCGATCTGTTGACAGTAGCCCAAGCTTACGTATACTTTGAAAAACTAATTCTTCGCGGATTGATAAATAAGCAGAATCGTAAACTTTGCGCTGGCGCGAGCCTTATCCTTTCGGCCAAGCTGAACGACGTCAAAGGGGACCAGCTCAAGTTGCTCATAGAGAAAACAGAAAGCACTTTTCGAGTTAGCAGGAAGGAGCTTATAGCCTTTGAAGTCGCAGTTCTGGTGGCGTTGGAATTTGGGCTGCATCTCCCTACTTGGGAAGTTTATCCACACTATCAACGATTAATTTACGATTCATGACCGATAGCGGATGAGGCTTCGTTTATTTCTTGTATTAATTTGTCCTTGCCGTTTAGTAGAAAGGTTCTGTTTTAGAATATTTGTAGGTCCTAACCGTTTTTTTTGCAATAGGCTGAGAGATTTAGATGTATTATAGGCACGTAGACCAGGTGTTCTAACCCTGTTCAAATTGAGCCAAGTTTGGGCAACCGGGTTTAAAATTTCTTAGTTCTTCATCTGCTATTAATAATGTGTTTGGTGTATGGAGGCTAGTGATCAAATGGATGAAGATTGGTGCTTAACTGTAATATACAATATTATACGAGCTGTTACATACCTAAAGAGAAATAGGACTATTTTTGCAACTTGTACTTATGTCAGTAAAAGTGTATTGAAACTGGCGCCGTAAAAGTGTGGAGAAAGTAGGTACTTAACGTCAATGTTTGTGATTTTAGGCCGAATGTTAGAGCATAAATACTTGTTGGTATGAATCATGGACGCCTTGAAATTGCACGTTTTACCCTAATTCTTCCTTCATTTGTTTGGCGAAATAGACATCAACTATATAAAAAGTTCAAAATAGAAAAAAAGAGTGTCTAAAGCAGTCCATACATGGTTATATATTGCGATATTATGCTGTAGTTTATAGTCAAAAACGAGAGTATACAGCATTTTTGTATCAATTTAAGGTTAGTGATCTTTAGATACTTTTACAGTTCACATTGAATAATGTCAGAAATTAATTTTAAAAATTTTCGAATATCTTAAAAGAGTATTTTGTGTAACCTCATAATACTCATTCTTTAATTGTTTTTGATGTGAGATACCTAATTTTCAAGTTATATCAGCAGGACACTAAAGGCATTGATGATAATCATAAGGTAACAAGAAACGTAAACAAATATTTTGCTGTATTTAGGTAAATTAAAATCCCTAAAAAAAATCAAAAAATCACAATTCTAAATAAATGAATATTGTTAGTTTAATGAAATATTGTCGATCTAAGACACCGTTTGCAATATTATAATAAAAATCACTTAGAAAGGGCCTTTTTAAATTAACAATGTTACCTTGTTTATTACCATTTTAAGCAGAAATAACTTGCTGAATGAAACTTTACCTCCGCGATTTATACCATCTTATTTACAAGTGTTATTTTGGGTCCTATTTTTATTATTTTAGTCATACTTCTCCTTAATAATATTCATAATATTGTTCCTTGTTGTTATCTTGCTTTATGTTTTTACGATTGTTAATTTGCGTTTGTTTTTACTGGTTATTGCTTTTTATCGTACGTTAATTTTAGATATTGTGTGTGTATCCATCTTATTTAGGCGAATAGGGTGTCTTTGGATAAATGTATGCACAATTTTCAGGTCTTCAATAAATTCCTAAAGTCCTAAAAATGCTTCATCTTAAACTGGCACATAAATATCTATTATCGTTAAACGTTCCAAAGCATAGATTTAAAGAAAAAAGTATTTAATCCAGTCTTGCCTTTTCCATAAAAATTACTCTTCAGATTGGATCAAAAGTTTGATAAGTGCAGCAAGAGCCCGCAAGAGATGGATAGACACGTCTTTTTATGGTGTTATGGTTATTGTTATATGGATCATATAGAGGCATACATATAATATAATAGAATGTAACGTCTACAAGGGCCCCCACAAATGAGCCACTCAAGTAGTGCCACTTAGTTACTCGTCGCGTCACAGAGCGACTTGCGTGGAGGAATATGAAATTTGAAAAATTCTTTTAAAAATATATTCATTCGTAATACTCGGTAAGGCTTCCGCCACCCATAATCACTCGTGTGGACGGATAGGTGCTGATAGTGAACGCCACTTGTGTGTGTTAGCCCTAATTGTGTGTGTACTCAAATATAATCGTCGGTTCTGTGTAAAGTCGTGTGTTAAAATTAATGAAAAGTATGCATGGATGATAGATCTGCATAATTTTCAATTTGCGTTTAACATGTGACATTACAAATCAGCTAAATGCTGGGTTGAGGTTTTACTTCATTACTGTTTGTAATTATATTATTATTATTATTATTATTATTATTTTGGAGATTGTTTAACAAATAAATCAAACATTCTTACCTATAAATCACAACGATTCGAAAGCAGTGGATGTGCCGTCGCTTTTTATAGTTTGATTCTCTCTTTTTGGCAGACGAAGCACAAGAATTCCGCCATTTTTCAAATAATAAGCGATACAAATGCGCAGCCAAACTGTTTTGGTCTAGCGCAAGATTTTCATAGCCAACTATGATAATTCGCTTCCGGCCTAGTACGATAAATTGACATCTGTATATTATCTAGTAGGCCTTGCTTAGGATGAATTGAATCAGCTGTAAGCAGGGCAGAAAGAGTAATTCTGTCTTTGACATTTGACATTTAAGTGATGACGTAACCCTATAACATAACCCTAAATATTTTCTACGAGTTTTCTTAATGTTCTCGTGCAATGTTTTAATTCATTTTTCCATTAAACTCGCAGATATTAAATAACTTTTAACCATAAACGCAATCAAAATGCCTCATAAAGACCTTCCGCAAGCACTACAACTTCTCAATGAAATGAACGGGAGCGCCCAGCACGTTGCAAACTTAGTTCAGAACATGATACAAAAGGTTCGCAAGGGGGAACTCACGACAGACCAGGGCCTTAACTTCTTAGAAGTCAAGTACAACATGCTTTTAAGTTATTTAATAAACCTCAGTTACGTAGTGCTACGCAAATGTTCTGGACAACTTATTGAAGGGGACCCATGCATTGACCGATTAACAGAAATCCGGACAGTGCTTGAGAAAATCCGACCTATTGACCACAAGCTAAAATATCAAATTGATAAACTCGTGAAGACTGCTATGACTGGAGCCAGCAGTGATGATCCTGTGTCATTTAAAGCTAATGCAATGAATTTAGTCAACAAAGGAGGGTTTGAAAGTTCAGATAGTGAAGCTAGTGAGGAACCAGTGAAGGAGAAATCTGAGAAAAAGAAGTCTGGAGTATATGTGCCTCCAAAATTGTCAGCTGTCCATTATACAGGTGAGAAAATTGAATTCTTAAATTGCGGCCTGTCACCATAATTTAATTGTAACATATTTTATGATAGAATCAGAATCGGCCCAAGAAAAAAGCAGACGTTTGCAGGAAAAGTCCAAAAAAAGGGTCTTTTCTTCCTCAATCATTCAGGATTTGCGAGAAGAATATTTGGACACACCAATAGAAGTTTCTCAAGGAAGTCGAGCCCAACAGATACTCTCAAAAGAGCAGAAGGAAAGGCAGGATTATGAAGAAGAATACATGACAAGGTTACCTATAAGCAAGACTGAGAAGCAAAGGAATAGGCAGTTGACTACTTTAGGCACTTTAGGAGATGAAATTACAAGTTTTAGCTCAGGTCAAAGTAGTAGTCGTAAACGAAAGAAGGTCTTTAAACAGAAAAAGAAGAATATTAAAAGGAAAAGGTTCCACTGATCATGACTGTGGTTGCTAAATAAACAGGGTGTTTTTCAAGGACAAGTTGTTGTATTTTATACTTTTTATGATGAATAGAGTAAAATTTCTTTATTTCATCAAGAAATATTTTTTACTTCAAAACTTCACAGAATAGGAAAAATTTGGATTGATGTAGTGTTGTGGAGTTGCGGTGATTTACTATTGTTAGGATTCTAATAATTAAATAAAATGACTTGTTTGTGACATTTTCTTGGAACTATATTGATGATCATTATTTTTCTATAGCGTTGCCAGGACAATGTTTAGACCAATATAATAATTTCAGTTTTTTCAATCCCTTGTTAATAGTTTTTATTTAGTATATAGTGACATTGCATAGTTTTCCTTTTAAGACTTATAACTTGAAATGATCCTCCTATACTTAGTTCTTTATTTGTTTTGCATATTCATAGCTTTAATTTTTATTGTAAGTATAAGCTTTTAGTTTCATCATTAGATGCATATATATTTTTACTTGGCCTTATAAATTTTAGAATAAACCATCTGTATTCAAAAAGGTGAAGAAATCATGTAGAAATCCTTTCACAGTCATTCAGTTTGAAAGACAACAAAGCCTTCTGAGACTTTTGGAACTATGGAATTCCAATATTCTGATGGGACCGTCAAAAGAGAGAGTTCCTCCTTTTTACATGTTTTAGCAGACTACAAGTAAGAATTGGTATAGTGATTTATACAGGACCCAACCTGTCTTCTACAGTATCAGGTCAATACAATTTGGCCAACCTTCATTCTCCAATTTCAGCCTCCACTCAGGGAAGGTAATAAAACCACACTTCATAAACCTTAAATACTTTTATTCCATTATTAAAATGTTTGTAGACGATGATAATTCGCAAAACCAACGCACTATATTACATAATATAATTGAAAAGAGTCTGGAAAATGAATACTTTTAATCCTCAGTCAGCACAAACCTGTGCAAAATGTCAAACATTAAGCAAGATTATTATCACACACTGTTTAGTAACTTATATCTATTACAACAATAATTAATAACAAATTCCATTAATAAAAATCATGCAAATTTCGGGGATGTTTTTACTGCTTTTAAGTAAGGGAATATTGCATTAAATTTAGCAGTGGAAACGGATGTTATTAAGTTGTATCTTTGACTCATATTTTTGCACACAAACTTCTTTCTGGAAGATGAAAACTAATCATATTGCACATTCCAAGCTAGATACTTGATGTAAAATCAAACCACATAATCAAATTTGTTAAAAACATTCCTAAAAATTGGTAACTATGATAATTGTATATTAGTCATTTAATAAAAAGATGACAAATGTAAAACTCTCGAAAAACATTCATGTAATAAAAAAAATATCATCTAACAAATGCTGGACGAGAGTAAAACCTATGAAAATAGGTTCGCCTGTTTAAAAAATCCCATATTAACACAGTCTATTACCACTTAGCAATTGCTGTTACTTCGACTTTAAGAGCATATATTTTCGTTTATTAAGCCTGCCGCATAAAATACCCACTATAAATATTGTGCCAAGGAACATCAAGATGACTAAGAAAAAATACTGTTTTGAAGGTGATGTGACGACTTGATTGTAGAGCTGCTGAAGGTCCTCCGGGGCTGCCACCGGTGCGAACTAAAATTAATGCAAAATAACCTCTCGTCTATAAAATTATCTTATTTTATTTCGTGCATTTGCAAGCTGAAACTGCCGCACACGTGAGATAAAAAGTTAAAAATTAATTAACTCACCAATACTGCATTTCTATACATTTGAAACCTCTTCTTTAGCATGTTTTTACACTTCGAGGAAATTTCTTTTTTATCATCTAACATGTTCTTCAAACAACTGATATCTGCAAATCAATAACAATAACAACAAATCTAGAATTAATATGAAACAAGAGTTACGTCTGCCGTTTCCGTGTGGAACACCTTGACATAAATGAAGCAAATCTAAAGCACAGGCCTGTTGCAGCAACGGATCTACGTCGATATCGGCCTGAGATTCTTCAATCATATTTGCGACGTCCACTTTACACTCTGGCGTCATTATCCGACCGTTAAGAAAGGCGTCTTTGAGGCATTCTTCAGTATCGCCCGAATCGTTATCATCATCGTCACTCTTGCAAATCGTAGTTAATTCGTTTTGGCAAACCATCCTAAAGTTTGAAGTAACCAAATAAATCTTCTAGTTAATAATTGCGAGATAGTTGAATATAGTTCGTCTATTCTGGATTGAACTACAATCATACATATACACGTACAATATATACTGATACAATTATTAATCGAAAAAACTATCAATGTAAAGAAAAGGTCTCCAATATTTGTTTTGATTATGAACAATTCAATTGAAAATATGTAAACTATGGTATTATTACGTGTATAACTTCACACCTTATAAGAGGGTTTAAATTGAGATTTAAGGCTTGCTCTCTGAGAATTGAAGCCATCTCTTTCTCGCAATTATTACTAAGCCGTGAAAGCTTGAATTGTTCCTTCAAACATTTGATGACCACCCCGTTCGTTTCTTTGCCTTGCGACTCTATCAGGGAACTTTTACAAAATTTATTAATATCCATGTTGCAGTTTTGTTGTAAGGATGGGTTTAATTGGTAGTTCGAATTTTGTTCGATAATCCTATGTGTGACAATTTGCCTGCATTTTTTACTAAACCCTTTTTCGTCCCTGTTTTTCTAAAAAAAAAACATTTTCTCAATACTTTAGCTACTAAGGAGGTAGTAAACGTACCTTCAAACAGTCAAACATAACTTCCTTATCCTGGTGGACACAAAACTGTTCAATAGCATCTGCACATATGGTCATCAAGGCGTAATCCACACTATTGTCCAATACTTGCTGCTTTTTAATTTTGAAAACCTCTTTTTCACATCGATCTGACAATTTGTTTGGTTGGCTCTTTAGGCATTCTAAAACCTAAAAAAGTCGTTCAATCTTAACTGAATTCACTAAGTGGCGTAGAGAAATTGAGTGAAAAGAACAACAGTTAATGAGATCATGTTAAGAGGCGTCATGCACGCATTTCTCTGGATATTTTAATGAAAGCGCTCAGAAAGTCACAGAAAAAACGTTTCAGAGGAGATACGCAAGTGAGGACCAACAAAGTGCTGAATGTGCAAGAGACCAAAACACCAATCAATGGATAGGATTACCCAATTGATCGATTTAAAAGCAATAACTAAAGACTCTTTCTGGTTTTCGCATGTTGTCACTTTGTTTGCTGTAATGTGAACCTATTTATACACCTGAAAACCTTCCAATACATCATCTGAATTTTTCGATTTAATCCTTTCTGTTTATTAATCTCCGAAATTGGTTAATCTCGCATACCTGTGCATTCCCACTTTGAACATTTCCGCAGTAGCTTTTAATATCTTGTGCACAAGCCGCCTTTAGCAGTGGGTCAAACTGAATATTCTCCCTTTGTTGAAACAGCTGTGCCCTCAGCTGCTGCTTGCATTCTTTCGGAATTTGACTTTTTACCCCGCTGACAGTGGAATTTACTACCTGTTCACTCAGGCAACGAACAACTTCATTTTTCGTCTGCGCCGCGCTGCAGAAACGCATAGCAGACTGCTTACAAGCAACTTTAAATTTGTAGGAAAACCTATAGGAAAAAATCACTGAATATATTTCTTTTAAGTGTGTAAACATTTACTTACCTATAATCATTCAAAGATATGATCTGGAAGTGCTCGATGCTCCCTCGACACGCAGAATTACTCCTTAATAGCAGATCATTTTTATGCGAAATGAGACATTCCATAATATCTCCCTCATCATTTTTTGCTTCTTGGCTGCACAAGGTGTCAATAATTTTTGGGCAATACGTATTGATATAATAATTTAGTTCGGCATGTTCGGATTGGAATTCTGTAAACAGCCTTATGGTATCCTTGCAAGAATCTTCCAATTCATTATAGTTGTCTTGTAGGCACTTCATTTCTTCTCCTTTTCCCACCTTATCATGACAGAAGGTGCCTAGTTCCTCGAGGCAGGCTTCTTCAATTGCAGGTTCAAGATTTACACTTATTGCTCTTTGTCGCATTACTCTTCGAATGTTTTGCAAGCAAGATCTATCTAGTTGAGTGTATTTGTCGTCTGAATTTATGTACCTTAAATGTTTTCGTAATTATCAAAAAAGTGGTGGAATATTTGAGTTTCCTATCTCTCAAGCAAAGGAGAATTTGTGGCTACACACTTTTATTTATAGAATCAAAAATGACTAGAACTTACCTATACAAACATGGTAAAACTGAGGGACTATAACTAGGACCCACTTCATTATCCCAATCATTGCTGGCATGACATATTCTACTAGCATCTGCTTTGCATGCCCTATACAACTGACTATCCAATTCAAACCTTCTGGCAATAAAATACTGGATTTGAATTAGTGCATCCTCACAATATTCAGTCATTCGGTCTGAGCCTACAGAAACATGTTTTTAAGAACTAATCTCATGTTTTTATGAAATTACCTACCTATATTATCCATTAGGCAGTTCATTACTCTCGCATCTCCGCTAGTAACATCTTTGCACACTGTCTCCACAACTGGGGAGCAAGCTGCTTGTAGTACTGGATCTACTTTCCAGTTTTCACCAACATCAGAATTTTTTACAAGGTCTTCAAGCTAAAAGTACACATTCAGTGAAAACTGATTCTTGTCATAGATTTAAAAAATTTATTCTAAAAATATTTAAAATACAAAAGTAACCCCTATAGCAAACTTGTGTAATACCCAAGTACATATTACATAATCCATTTAATAAACAGATAGGGAATGTTATTTCCACTTACTGCAATTTGACAATCAGTACTGAACAAATTATTGTCCCGAACTTCTCTGGCATATTTCATGAGGCAATGAATGGTCTTTCCTCCTGTTTCATACCCTTTACAATAGTGAGTAGTCTCCTTTTTACACTTATCCACAATTTCTGGTGACAACCTAAAATCCTCCATCAGCATTCTTCTATGCTCCACAAGCTCTGCTTCACAGTCTGATGAGATTTTTGTACCATTTTTACCAATATTCTCTAAACACAATAAAATTTGAGCTAGTCTTATGGTTCTATCACTTGAGGTCTGTTTCCGACAATGTGATTTTTTTATATCATCTCTGCAAGACCTCATTAGGCCCTTGCTAACCTTGTAATCTTGAGAAATCAAGCTTTCTCTTCTGAACAGGCTGTTCTTACATTTAAGGCTTAGTTTGTTAGGATCTTGCCTTGTGAGGCAATGAAAAACCTTTCCACTGCCAGCATGAAATTGAGAACAGTATCTTGAATAATCTTCTGCACAATCCATGTATAACTGTTGGTCAAATCTGATGTTATCAGCTTGAAGCTCAGATAATTTGAATACCTCTTTCTTGCAAATGTCATGAACTTTTAGAATCTTTGACTGAAGACATGCAATGGTACCGATTTGAGACAAACCTTGAGAGTCAATTACTCCACAATTTAACTCCTTTACATCTCCTTCACAGTGCTTTAAAAACTTCACTAAAATTTTATAATCTGTAAATGCCACATTCTCCATTCGTCTGACCATATCTTGACAAGTAGAATCTTCTATGTTTTCTTTATCTGTGGCAAGGCATCTAAAATATGCCATATTGTCAGCAGGGTCTGTGCGACAACTCAAACGGTCCACATCATTTCTACATAATGGCAGTACAAGGGAATTTACAACATTTTCATCTTTAATTAAATTACTTGTAGCAGTCCAAACTATCTGTTGGCACTCCTTTGATAATGTCGCCAAATCATCTGGATGAAGGGAGTGTAAACATTCCAGAATAGGCAAATTATCATTTGCCTGTTGATTAGTACAAAACCTTTTCATGTTACTACAGGAGGGTTCATCTAAAATGCTTTGAGATACGTTACTTGATTTTATGCATAAAATGGGCAAGAGTAAGAATGAAGAATAATACAGCATCATAGTGGAAATTGTGTGTATGGTACAGGTAGCGCCGGTAAACAAGTTGAGAATATGAACTAAACACTAATTGTGCAGTGTCAGACCACTGGTTGTTTCACAAAGCAACGAACGAAAATAATTAAAGCATAATTAAAACGCTATTTGAATGTTAATTAAACGTAAATTGATGAAATCGAATAGTTTGTGTTCACGAAAAGTGGAAAATGCCATGTCAAAACAATTCGAAAAATGGGTTTTGTTTGGAAATGACACTGACATTGATAGGTCGACGTCAAACTTATCAACTGCAATATAGGACATTTCTTTTGTTGGAAATGGAGACAAACCTGCCAACTTTCAAGAAAAATCGAAACCATTTGGCAGCATTGTAATTGGAGGATGCAGAATGTAGAGAATGTAGAATAGAATCTTTAATAAAATACAACTAATTTCAAACTTTTATTTATTAACTGATGATTTAACTGCTAAAATAACTTTTCAGCTTATCTAAAGCCTTAAACCTATGAGATATCTTATTTTTCTCCGTTTTTGGCATTTCAGCATATGTCACTGTATACCCTGTTGGTTGAAAACATGGATCCCACCCAAAATCTCTTGGCCCTCGGGGAATTACAATTTCTCCATCAGTTTTTCCTTGAAACAACAATACCTCAGCTTCTTCTTCACCAGGATGGTACGCAAAAGTGCAAACAGCTTGAGCTGTTTTATCTTTAAAGTACAAATCACTTATAAAATTTGCATAATTACTATTTTAGAAAACTTATAAGACAAGCTACAAACCTTCAAATCCTGCTAACATAGTATAAAGCCCTTCTGGGCCTATTTTCTCCAGAAACCATTTAATATAAGGGCCAGGTAAGCCCTTTAATGCATTAAAGCAAAGGCAGGTATCCTCAACTAATACTGGGCCGCCAATCTGTTTATAAGCAGTTTTAGCTTTCTTAATGCAAATTTCGTCTATTTCACCCTGGAGCTCTGGTAAATCCAGCTTTTTACTTATAACCTCTCTTGGGAAAGTTGTTCCTAATATTGCTACCAATTCTTCCAGTTTTTTAACATTGCCGGTAACGAAAGTTATTTGTTTAGACATTTTCTAGATACTGTGAAAATGATTTTATAGATAATGGTAAAGTTGAAAACTGGAAATTAATTAATAAAACTAATAAATCTAAACAACTAATAAATCTTTTTGAGAATTGAGGTTAGGTAGTAGCGTAAATAAGGTTAAGTTAAACTAGGGCTTTTCGGTTTTTACAGTCCAGTTAGAACATTTCTATTTACTTCATTTGCCTTCGATCGATATTTGAAAATCCTCTAATATCTGTTCGTCATTGGTGACGTTGATCAGCTGATTAAGATTAAATTAATTATTATGGAAGTAAGGAGTCGATAAAAAAATGTTGAAACATTTAAAAAATTGATAAAATCATGGCAATTTCGTTATTATTAATTATCATATAATCAGCATAATACCTGCTTATACGTCCTAAAGTTTAAATATGGTCAAAAGTCAACTATCATTTAGGTTAAGGCAGAATGCTTCACAAAACATCCACAGGAATTCTAAAAAGGACATTCCAAAAAAAGCTCCAAAAGTCCAATCCAGGTAAATATATCCCATGTCATGTATTCTATGAAAATACTTAAGTGTATCCCATTTGATAAGCAATACTGAATCATTTTACTGGGAGAATGTTTAAATCTCCACAAAATCACATTTAGCTTGAGTATGTTTTTTAGTAATTTTGATGTAGAAGCCTTCTATGAATTAATATTAATACACTAATAGAGAAGTTCTAATGTTAAGCTTCAATGAAGATTTTGCTGCTGGTAAAATCAATAATTTCAATTAATTTGCTCATGTTATGTGCTGATAAATTACAATAAAGAAAGCATTACCATAAAGATAGTTTCCATGGAATTTACTAAATAATTGGGCTTTTAAGTACTAAGTTATTTATGTGCTGTTGACTTTCACCTTAAGCTACTTTTCATAGAAACCACAAATAAGGCCTATGCCCAGCCACTATTATAGTCTCTTCTCATAATTCTTAAAATCTTATCGCCCCCTGAAATATTCCTGTGATCTATAAATTAAGTATTACTAATTCCTATTTCTCTAGCAAAATTGAACGAAAGGTTACTGAACAAATCTCAGTGGCCAGCAACTTAATATTTCCAAGTGGTGACACAGCATTTAAAGCACTGCTCTCAGCCCGGTTTTGCGCGGCAATATGGTCTTATGTCTCTGATTGTGATGAAACATTTAATTATTGGGAACCCACACATTATCTTGGTAAATACTTTGAATCCATCCACTGTGGTTATTTTTAATTCACCAACTTTTAGTATTTAGAAAAGGACTTCAAACATGGGAATACAGTCCACAGTTTGCCTTGAGGTCATATTTTTATCTAATGTTACATGCAACTCCCATATGGATATACCACAAACTACTACAACCAAACCCTCTTCTATTGTTTTATTTTTCCAGGTGTCTTCTAGGGCTTGTGTGTGCTTTTGCAGAAGTATATTTTTACAAGTAGGTGCTGAATCCCTAAGTTATTTCCTAATTTAAACTCATATACAATTTTAGAGCGATATGTAAGGAGTTTGGTGTGCATATAGGAAGAATCTGTTTAGGATTTCAGCTATTTAGTCCTGGAATGTTTATAGCAAGCACAGCTTATTTACCTTCAAGCTTTGCAATGTACAATTTTGCTGCTGCCTGTGCAGCATGGTGGCAACAAAAATATTCTTTGGCAATATTTTTCACTGCTATGGGTTCTTTGTTAGGTGACAGTTGTACCACCATATTAAAACTCTGCATAAAGTTAGTATATCTTGTAGGGTGGCCCTTTGCAGCACTTCTAGGTGTACCTATAGCATTCGACATGCTAATCTTAAAAAAACTATATAAAGACTTTATAACATGGGCTGCAGTGTCTGCATTTGTAATAGGGGTGCCAATGATTATTGTGGACTCTCTGATTTATGGAAAGTTTGTGGTAGCTCCCTTAAATCTTGTCAAATACAATGTGTTTGGTGGCACCGGTCCAGAGCTGTATGGGACGGAACCTTTCTCATTTTACTTGGTCAATGGACTGTTGAATTTCAATCTTGTTTGGGTAAGTGTGTGTAAAGAATGGAAGAAGGCTTCAACTTATATGGAGACCTTATAGTACTCTATTTTTATCACATGACACGTTGCAATCAACCTTATTTTAGGTTCTTGCTTTATTGAGTCCAATTGCCATCCTCCTTAACCATCTTTTTGTCCCTTCAAAAAGCAAAAGCACCCTGTATTTGCCTCACTGGCTCTCCCTAAGTCCTATGTTCTTATGGCTGGCAGTGTTCATGTTTCAAAAACACAAGGAAGAACGTTTCCTATTCCCTATTTATCCAATGGTCTGTCTAGCTGGGGCTATTTCTCTGGATATTGCTCAGAAACTGATTTTTCGCATCTGGAGTTTGTTGAAAAAAATACCAAATGGGACACATTACTTGGACAAAACTACTGTTGTTATGCTATTTACTGTAGCGTGTGCCTCAATTCTAAGTAAGTCATAGAAGAATGCATTAAAGGCAATTCTAAGGGAAGTTTGGTTTAGGTGTATCGCGCATCGTGGTCCTGTATAAAAACTACCATGCTCCTTTGGATCTAATGATGGAACTTAATCGATATCCAGGAGAAATTAAAGTGCCGGAACACATCCAAATTCAGGTGTGCTATGGAAAAGATTGGTACAGATACCCCGGTTCGTTTTTCTTACCAAACAGCAACTGGAACATCCATTTCATCAAATCGGAGTTCAACGGAATGCTCCCTGCACCCTATTCCGGTGACCCTAACGCTACCCAAATTATCCACCCTTATTTCAATGACCAAAACAAGGAAGACCCGAGTTTGTACTATAACGTGAGCAATTGCCACTTTCTGTTGGATTTAGATCTAGGAAAAGAGACTGAATTGGAACCTATTTATGCGGCGATTACCGATACTTGGAAAGTGGTTGCTAGCTATAAGTTCTTAAATGCCGAAAAATCCGATCCGTTAGGTAGGGCTTTTTATATTCCTCTTTGGAGCGAAAGCGTCCTGACTTTTGGGAATTTTTCTTTGTTGCAATCAAGGAAGCTGAAGATCAAGTAGTGGGACTCAGTGAGTATTGAGATTTATAAAAATAGCACAGGGTGGTTTTAGATAATATTGCAGTGGCATTAAATGTTAATGGAAACTATTGAATTATTTGCTATATTCGTAAATATGTCGGGTAAAGCTTAACCAAATAACTATTATGGATACAGAATCCAAACTTCTAAAATACGTAATTGATTGTTTTAATTTAAATTAATCAAAGTGAGACAAACGATACCAATTGCACCAAAGACTGAATATTATCGTGGGATATTGTGGTGGAAGGGTAATTTGCCAATATTGTCTTCAATTAAAAAATTAGGGGGGTAATGTATGGCACTTTCTTCAGGCTAAATTGAGTAAGAACGAAATTATATTACAACGATTTATACTAAATAGATAATGGAGGCGTAAATTGATAACAATTATTAATGCGGCATCAATTAATTACAGTCTCCTTCAATCATCATGCTCTTATCACGTAGAATAGATATCCTTAAGTTTAAATTAGCGGTTTGACTATGATTTCTATTGCCATATAATATATGTCTGGGACATTTAGAAAAGATATGCATTTTTTATAGCATTATTGTCACATTTAATTGTAATCTATGTGTGGCGCAGTGTAAATGGTCTTGATAATTTTTCTGGATTTTTGATATCATTGTTATATGTTTTTAATAAAAAATTGACTTGAAAGTTTTGGGCTTTCAATCCGATGACAACAATAATTCTATGGATAATGTTATGACTGAGTAAATCAATGCATCATTCATGCCTCAGAGGAGAGGAGTTGGGTTTAAGCTTGGTACAAAGAAAACCAATAAAATTTTTCAAAAACCGTCTTATGTTCCTGGCGGGAAAGGTAGATTTTGATAACACGAATCCTCATATAATGTTTCTAAAATAACACAACTTAAATAAACGTCATTATAGAGAAACTTCTATAACGATTAAACAAAAAATAAATATTCAAACATAGGTAAAACTAACAACAAGCAAAAGTAATGTTCTACATTGGTAGGATCAAGGCATCGTTAATGCCGTTTTGAAAAACAAAGAATATGATATACTTGCTATGTTTAAATGTTTTAAGACCTTTTTGATTTAATGGGGATATTTGTTATACTCAAAAGACCAAGCCCCATTATAAGGAGGTTCACAAAAGAAAAAAACGAAAAAAAAAAAATTCTCTTTAACCCACGAAATAACCACTCTCGAAGCGGTGGGACCTCCGAACTACAATTTTTTACAATAAGTAAAAAAAGAATAGACCTGCCTATTGCACATTTTTTGGTACTAGATCTAAATGAGTAAATACACAATAATCTATGGGCAACTTTTGTAAATGAGTAGTATTAAATCACAACAAATTTGTTCATGTTAAAAAAAATATCTTTACAAATTGGTAATGTAAATAAGGGTAACTAACTACGCTAAATTTAAAGTTAAGTTGTATTTAATATTTAAGTCAGTCAGTAGGAAGAAATTCAATAGGTATCAAGTATAAAACGTAAATTAAATATCACTGGGTACACAAGATTAACGGAGTTAAAATTATTCCTATAAATTTCCTCAGTATTTCTAAAGACAAAACCAAAGAATCGCCAATTTCTGGTGCATGTTCAAAATCTTTTCCTCGCAAATGTCAGACCTTATTAATGAGTATTATCCGCAGATTAATTTAAATCAACCTAAATCGAAGTCACTGAGAATAAATGAACACCATGCTAAACAAATCTAACAGTCCAAATCAAAGCCCTCCCCTTATAATTTATTTTCTTTGAGTTTATCTCGATCATAATTGGGCCTGTTGCGCCTCGCTAAAACAATAATTATTTATTGATTCTTACTATAATTAGACCTTTTATAAAACCTTTTTTTTTAAGCTTTTGTTTAAAACTTTTTTTGGTATATTTTTGTCATTTCTATACGTTCCAAGGAAAACATCGAAGATCATTATTTTCTCAATCATCTATATCGTCTTCGGCATTAAGGACTCCTGTAGGTTCCTCTGTACGACTGGATAAGTACTGCTTAGCATCAAAGCATTGTACCACCTGCAAGCAACAAAACATGAGGTTGAATAGGAAGAACAACTTTGTTAGATAAATTAGCAGCCTTTTAACACACGAAAGTATAAAGTAGAGAATTAAACACTAAACAATTTGATACACCAACTGCATCGTACAACACAACATTCTTGACAATCGGCTCATTCAACCATCAGTTAACGGTTCGTATTATTGAACATATAAAAATTTGTCCCTGAAATAATTCCTCTAATCCCAGAAAATAACTGTGAAAGTCAAACAACAGTAATTTTTGTGAAGATGTAGAAATGCATCGTTTATCAGCGTTTCATAATATTTGAACACTGATATCTATATCTATTCCAATTCCGGACGAACGCCCAAACGGTAGATTTTCTTTTGTATGCAGGGCATGTTCTAAACTTACCTGTCTCGTCAGCATGGGATAATCTTGGACAATGCGTCCCCACTCCGTAGGTTCAGTAAGGCAAAGCGGCGACATCGCCAGCTGAGCCAGATATTCTATAGAATAAGCCATAGGGTTTTTGGCGGGAGGGCTCCCTAAAGTTCCATCACCTGCTGTAACAGGCACCTTGGGCGTATTCGGAGTGTTTGGGGATCCCTCTTTATCCGGAGACCTTTTGGTGGTCTTAAGAAACTCTTCGGTTGACGGTCGGGGCTTTCTTAACTTGATTTCGCGGTCTCCTTTAAAACAGAAGATTGTTATTATTAAAGAGGGACGCGACAGTAACGAAATTGTTTAGAAACGTTAATTAATTTGGTTGGTTAGAAAAACATGTATGTAAAAGAAAACAACCAATAAGGTGTTCGATATCAAGTTTTGTGTACAGGATCCTCCCAATGCTTGGGGCTATGTCAAATATCTCCACAAATGAATATCAAATGTAAGCGTCCAGGTTTTTCCCCAACTTTAAAGACGTTTTAGTTGAATTATAATTGAACATCGGACAAAACAGTTCTCGAGCTATTTTGGAATTCGAAGCTGATTGTTTTCCAATTATCGATCTTCCAAATCCAGGAATATTGATGTTTAGGTGTCCGTCAAAAATACGTAGTTTTTCCTAATCTAGGTATTTGTATTATATATATGATACATTTTTCAAATAATGCTACAGTTACCGTTCAGAATGATGGAATTTTGTCCCCTGTTTTAGGAAAGGAACGGGAATGTTAAGTGGAGAATGACACTTAAACCGAATCACATGTGATTTAAGTGAGCCACATGTGACGTGATTTAAGCGACACATGAGTGACACATCACACATCATAATGTACCAGTGTCAAAGACAGTTAAATTAACTACCAAGTGCTTGTGAATCAAACACTTTATTTCACGACATTTCACAACCTTGAAATTGAAACCTTATTTACATTATAGAGCACACACTAAATACGAAATTCATTCAAGACTCGCTAATTTCCATTATTGGGTGGTTAAATTTGAGCTTAATTTGAATCATTAAGTAGATATATTTAATTAAAAGATGAGTATGTGTTTAATTTAAGAAATCAGAAGTGGGGCGCCACAAAAAGATTGACCCCAAAGAGGGCATAACTCTAAAAAAACAGCACCCGTTACGTTCTCATAATAAGTTGACGCATTTAAGAATGTAGGTCCTAAAAAGTTCACTATCTTTAGGGCCTACATTTGTGAAAATTGTGCATCTAAATATCAAGACAACCTGCATGTCTTTATAAGAGTAACAGAAACAATGCAGTCAAGAATGGATTTTACATAACACGCAACATAAAACCAAGACAGAGAATTACTCAATTTTTACCTGATCCATCTTGAGGGACAGCGCTCGAAGCAGCGGAGGTCGACGTTTGTCCATTCAGTAGTGGTCCAGGAGGAGGCGCGGATTCGGTAGGAGAGAGAGGGTTTTCATCTTCATCAAGCAAAATTGGCTGCGGTAAACTGTCGAAGCTGTAAAATTGCGCCATGTCGTGGATAGGCTCGCCTGAGAAGTACTCATCCAGCACGAGTTTGCTTGTCTAAACGAGAAACTGATTACAGAAAAACTTAAGGGGGCGCACGCACTCGAAGAGAGCAAAACACCTTTAGTCATGTGATTTTTACTAAACCTATTAAAAGATCAAAAACATATTTGACTACTACTGCTTTGCTCTATGTCTGACTAAAAATTCAATTTCGTACTCGAACCAAATCCAAATTGTCTCCGGTAATCTTGATGGTGTGTCCATTGGTGATAACTGTATACTTGTATTCGCCAAGATTGGCGTCGGGCGTGCTAAGGCTGTGCATTAAGGCCCTAGACGCCCTAGCTGACGAGGGCAAAGCACTATCGTCTGAGGCCGACGAATTTATGCTGGAGCTAGAACCGGTGAGAGGACCCCCAGCGCCGGAGCTGCCTTCGCGCACTGGAGAGGCATTTCGTCTGATCGTGTCCTCGATCAGCTGTTTGGCATGACTGGGAGAAAATTATTCCCTAGTCTTAAAAAGAAATTTAAATACCCTAAACTTACTTTATGCTTTCCTCATTGGCTCCTGTGATCTGTACGAGCCTCTCCTTGGCACCAGGACTAACTGTAAATAGAATCAAAAAATAAATTCACAGTTGTTCATAAATGTAGGTTGGTGAGTTAGAAAGGCAGATCATATCAGTCGAAGATTAACAAGATGAACATTTTTTGTACAAGACCGACGAGGGAGAAATGCAAAGGTATTGATGTGTTGATGGCAAGGGTGGAATGGTGGCGTCATTGTCATATCTATGGTTATACACTCAGTATCTTACAAATTTTATTATCAAAATTGTTTACTTATTAAATGAAGTAAAATCGGTTGCATATTGTAAGCAGTCATTATAGGTTTTTCTCAACACTTAAGGATCAAACAAGTAGGGACTCCGAAGCGACCTTCAAGCTTCTCATGGATACAGTCGAGGCATTAGTTGGTTTTGATGTCTTTATACGGCAACTTTCCTCAGATTCAAGAATTTGGACTCGGGAAACTATGGGGAATTAAGGCCACCAACTACATATACTTATAATACCAAAAATTCGAGAGATTAGTCCCATTTCTAGCAGTGTAATTGAGAGGTGAAGTACCAAATCTAGATTCGGAAATCGACGATAATGTATTAGAATAGAGGAAATAGTGTGCGATCTTGATTTCACGTGATTTTTTTGATTTTTGACTTTTACTTAAAATACCCTGTATATAAATAACCTGAAATTTCTACACCCTACTGGCGTGGCAAATAAATTAGATATGAACTTTGCCTTGAAACTCGTTGATCATGGGGTTAAAAAAACTTTTCGGTTTTCGCCTCAAATTGGACTTCATATCATAACAAAGCACGAAAACAAATAATGACTGCCATAAGTTAAAGATTAGGAATTTGTTAAATAAACGTTCACACAATTAGAGGTTACGAGTTTATGCTATTAGAAAAGTTAAGCTGATGTTAGTGGTAGCCACGACCACACTCAATTGTTACCTCTCTGAAAGGATATGATAGTTTCACTTAGTTCCTCTATCATATGCACCCGCCTTCCTTTGATTCCCATCACTATAATAAACAAATCGTTTAACATTCAAGGTTTTTCTCAGCTCGACTAAGAGGTAAATCCACCGCGAAAAAACAGCGAAAAACGATACAGGTAATAGACGAGCGAAATACTGACCTTTGCCAGAATCAGCATTTCGGATGACAACCTCGTCTTTGCAGTACTTTTTACCAGGGATCCTGGTAGGTTTCGCAAATTTGCCCGACGGTTTAATAACCTCGCCGGGTCCTAATAGGGGCGGGGACGAATTTAACGTTAATACTGAAGACATCGAATCACTAAGGCTAGTTATGGAATCGGTAAGATCTACCTACAATTTAGAATCATACTCATTAACTAAGAGTCCTTGATCTTGGGAAACTACGTATGACAATGGAACGAATGTGGAATTAGTCACAACATATTACACTGTATGAAAACTGGTATAAAACCACAAATTACCTGTGAACACTGATTCAGTTTCTTTTTGTAGTACATATTCATACCATCGGTTCCTTTCCAACCTTTGGCTCGTAGTTCAATTAATTCGAGTAAATGTAATCGAGAAAGCATATCGACTCGTATGTCGTCTTGGGCCTTGTCCCGGAATATCTTGAAAGCATGATCCAGCTGCTCCTTGTACAGTATTTCTAAATACGCACCATACACCTAATTGGACAGATTAAAGCTTATTAATCAGTGCAGTGTAAATTTATCAATACTTCGTACCTTGAGGTGCTGACACAAATTGATAATACTGTCTTTGTAGTTGATTTCTTGGATGTTGGAGGCTAGGACAGCTGCTACTTGGTCCACAGCTTGGAGGACTCCTTCAACTGAAATAATTTAGTAGGTGTTATCACATGAATATATGAACCTGAAAAATTGTTGTCTTTCAACTGAACTGGAAACAGCAATAGGGAAGCATGGCAAGTAAACCATCACATATTTTGATTATCATTCACTTTTAAAGACTTATTTTGGAAGGTTTTAAAGTAGGAAAATGTTGATACTTTTACATGCCACTCAAAATTTATCTCAGTCCCAGTATTTGCAGTGAAATTGGGGTCAAAGTCACTGAATCATTCCAAGTGCATTACTCCATAAAATGAGCAACAAAAAGTGGATTCATAAAAAATATAGTTCAATATGGCTATAATATTTACACAAACAGAAAATGTTTATTTGCTTAATAAGTCTTACATTAATAAATAAAAACTGCTTGCAGTTGTTGCAGAAAATATAAACATTTCCACACCACATTGGACTTTAGAATAATGACTTGCTGTGTTTTTTTTATAACAACCTAACCATATAGGGCCTTCTACAGCTTTAATTTCTTTTCAATTACCTCCGATAACCATAGGAATGTTTCTTGGGAACCTTGCCCTAATCTAGCTAACCTCCTTTTATGGTTATCCAGATGGTTGAACTACAAAAACAGACACCCACTATGGAGTGTTCCATCGAAAAAATCTCAACTCATGAAGATATGCACATAGAAACAGTGTCTACTTACTCTGTCGACAACAGCCCCTGGGTTACCAGAAATCATGCTGACAAATTATAAATGTAATATTTGACTAGATATTATTTCACAGCAAATATCAGAATATCTAAATATCAGAAGAGTGGTTATGGATATGAAAAGTTCTCACCTGCATCCATGACACCATCCTGCCGTAGCTTGTTAGCCAACAGCTGGGCCTGGCTGTGAGATTTAATGAGCTCATGTTTTTTGGGATGCTTCAAACGGGACGCCAAGCCCGAAGACATGTTCGTTTGGGGGAACAAAGACGTTGTGTCCTAAAAAAGTAACATAAATAATCCACATTTTCCCAGCCTTGGTGAGTCATGGCAAAATATTTTGAATTATTCAGAGAACTGCTCGAGCTGATGTTTTATATAAACATCATCGATAACCACTCAACAATCTGGGAACTGATAAGATAGAGGAGAATATTAGAAATTACCTTGCACTTTCGAAATAATCTTTGGTAAAAAACCCTCTCTCCTACGCTAAATACGCAACTCAGCGAATATTTTCGGCTTCCTGACTTTTCACTAGTGTTACTGCGCATGTGCTAATTAGAGAAGGAGAGTATACTGAATTATTGTATTTATCACACTAGTCAATTGTCAATTTTGTCAAAACGTCAAAACACGTAAATAGACACATAACCTAATATTTACATATTCCTTAATTTATTTCTCTTTGTATACCCTCACGATAAACTCCACTAATAATGTTTAAAATGAGTTAATATTTAAATCTTCGGTAACTGGATCAAACGCACAGATTTATCGATACAAATTACTCCACTTTCACTTGGTTGGTTCATTCATTTTTGAAAAGGTAGAATTCGAGTTCTAATTATATTTTATTAATAATTGCTCCAATGGAACAATTTTTTACCTTACCCTTTGCTGTGCTTGAAGTTCCAGTCATTAAACTAAAGAAGCCCTCATGGCTGAAGCAACCTTCTGCTATGGTTGTGTTTTCATTAGTTTTGTTTTCATATTTTTTGGTAACTGGAGGTAAGTATTAATATCATTCAAATTTTAGTTTACCTTTAATATTAGTTTACTCTCATCCTCTATTTAGTATACTTCCAAGTAAAAGCTCATTGCAAAAACAACTTAACTCAACTTTTTTAAAATAGCATTAAAAAAATGCAAAATTTGAGCAAAAGACACAAGAATAAAAATATACAATTTTCTAAGTGTCTGAAACAAAACTTATCTAATTTCTGAATGTAATAATATAGTTTTTACTGATTTTTATACTGAACTTTTTATTACTCCAAAATTATTCATGGAATTCTTGTCTCCTTAGGAATAATCTATGATGTTATAGTAGAACCCCCAAGTGTTGGATCTACCACAGATGAACATGGACATTCAAGACCTGTAAGCATGCTCACTGATTATTAAACAATGCCCACTTTTTATTTTCAATCCTTAGGTTGCATTCATGCCTTACAGAGTCAATGGGCAATATATCATGGAAGGCTTGGCCTCAAGTTTCCTGTTTACTATAGGGGGCCTTGGATTTATTATTCTTGATAATGTTCACAGCCTTACAATGCCAAAGCTGAACAGATTCCTAATGACAGCTATTGGATTTATATGTGTGATGGTTTCTTTTCTCACAACTTGGGTGTTTATGAAAATGAAACTTCCTGGATATCTTCAGAATTAAGAGAATAACAAGACAAATTAAACAAATAATAAAGTGTTTACTTACATAAAACTTCTTTCTATTGATGAAAATAACATAAATGGAAAATACATATATAATAAAAAGCTTTGTGTGGTATTGTATATTGGATAATATAAATGAGAGAGTGAAAAATGACTTAATGGATTGGAATTGTAAAATACATATGGGCTTTTAGAACAAATACATTCAGATTAATACTTGTAGATCATTATAGTTCAGTAGAGATTCAGTCTAAATAATATAAAGGGCAGTTATAGTCTTATTCGGAATGAGCTGAAAAAAAAAGAAATAAATAGATGAACATTGAATAAATTTACACATACTTTAAAAAATCAGAAGACCTGTCAATAACATGCTCAAATTCAGCAAAAGACAATGCTCCGTCATCATCAAGATCAGCTTCATCTAAGATATTCTGCACAAGAATATTAATTTCATGTTCACTCAGCTTATTATCGCCAGTTAATTTACAGATCACCTGCTTCAAATCAGACACTCCTAACATATCATCATCATCAAAATCTGAAAATTTAAAATTTTAATCAACCAGTATTAAAAATGTTAAAATCTGATAGGTACCAAAAATCCTAAATGCATGTTCAGCTTTCACAGATTTAGGTGCATCTTCTGAAAAAACAGACATCATATCAAGAAAATCTTCAAATGTGCAATCTCCATCCTGACTAGAGCTAAACACTTTGCAGATTCGTTCTCCAAATGGGTTTACACTTAATTCTGGATAGAGTAAAATTTTGGCCATGGGCAGTTTGGCATTTTTGTTGTGGCCCACTTTCTCTGGGGCTAGGGCTTTAAATTTTTGATGAACACTGAAATATATAGTTTTGGTTCCTACTATTATTAACAATCAACTAATAACTTAGAAAAAATTGACTGTAATGAAAGGACTTGAAAATTACATTGAATGCATATAATATATCTGTTATTATCATGTTTTTTTCTTTTAACACCTATCAAGTGGAAGTCTATTCTTATGCACTTAATGCTTCAAGTTTCAGCAGATATTCTTAATTACAAATCATACTTACAACAATACTTCTTTTTTAGTAAAGTAGGTAAGATCCTAAAACAACAACCAGAAATTAATAAACACACAGTGCATATTTGAAAACATTCGGGGGGGGGGGGGGGGGGGGGGGCACATACTACTTTCAAGTGTATATATATAGTGGTTGTTAAATCTTACTTGATAGTCCTGAAGTTCCTCTTGAGTCAGTTGACTTTTTGCTTGGCCCATTTAAGATCAATTCTAGAATATAGTTAATACTTTATATATCTTTTTTCCATTATCGAATAATATAATATCTGGAAATACGATATAGGGCATAAAACGTGAACATGAACTATGTACTAATAAGTTAGGAGCCCCAAGTTTTGTAGATGTAAACTAAAACAGAGAAGGAAAATAGATAACTAGAGTGTTAAAGAAAGAACATATATAAATATAACCTCTCCCCCTTATGACACATCAATCAAGACATTGACAGTTGACATTTTACTAGCTAGAATAGGGCAGGACTAGTTCCTGGCATACTAGTTTCAATTCAGACCTGCTCTTATGTGTGATTAGAGCAAGTGGAATAATATGTGTCTTCGAGAACCCGCATCAATGCGTCAGCTAATACACTCATCTAATGACATCTACACTGCGTTTTTTATTTAACGTGCAGCATCTTAAAACTTTGAGTCCATGTTAGCCTCTGTTCTACTGGAAAAGAAGCTTTGAAAATTTGCAAATGTTAATTCGGTCCTACCAAAATTACGCTAAGAGAATTGTGTTAAAGAAACTTGCGTAAAATATTAAAATAGTTATTCATATTATTTATTTTATTTACGTTATATTATAACCAATTAGGAAACTTATAATCATACAATTTTTTAAAACTTTGCTGTAGGCTAAAGAGTGTATAAGAAAAACGTTTGAGTATATCCAAGCTGCGTCCTTCATCTGTAGAATTGTGGCAGTCATTATCGTTATTGCTTCTTGTAACTGAGGAAGGATTTTCGTCTCGACTTTTTCGTCAATTAACTAAAGGAACGTAAACACCGATATTAAGATTTCAACTGAAATTGAAAGTTTCCCTTCGGCTTTTCTATTGAACATTTTACTGTTTTCCTGCTTTTGTTTTCAAAAATAGGAAGGCTGTCTTCCGTCTGCGCACATGCATGCGCACTAATGCATCGCAGCGGCAGGAGTTTGTGGTTACGGTTACAGACACCCTCCATTGTGGATTGTGATTGTGGACAAGTTTTCTTGAACGCAGACACTAGGTAACCCGTTAAAAACTGTTTTTAGTGTTGTGAAAACGATAAACCGATTGTGCAATTATAGTGAAGTGCCCATTTATTGACTCTCATCCGGTGCTACAAATTAAAATAGTCAATGTCAGCAGGCGTGTCAGATCAGGTAAAATCACAATAGTTGACGTTCCTATTGGAAAAATATAAATAAATGTCCTGCGAATGCCAACAATCTCAAGAAAATTTTCTCTTTTACAGCGGATGAAAGGGCAAGGAAACCAAGGTAAGCACATGGTCCTGATTGTATTATTAGTTGACTAGAAAATTGGTTTCAACATGGTTTTTCCTATTTTGACTGAAACATCCTCAGTCTGTGCTACCTCATTAAACTGAAATTAATTTAGTATTTGAAGAAGGCACTTATTATCTCTGCCATAGCTATGGATATAATGCTGTATAATCTTCTTGAGGCCATTGACATTGTAATATTCATGGTACAACTCTCAATATATTTACTAATAGGTGTACAAATGCAAACCATATCTTGAAAATGTGATTTTACTTTTGACTTGATAAAAATAGTCCATTCAAATTTGAAAATTTAGGATAATTTTACATTTATTAATTTTTACATTTTATTTACGCTAATCATAAATGAAAAAAATGTACTTAACAGATTCATCTAAATTTGCAATTAATGTAATTATATTTGGCAATATGGCATAATTATATGTTATTTGGTTTAGTGTCCAATGGGTCTAAAGAGCAAATAGGAACTGTGGAGGGAGCAACTGCCTCTGAAGAATTTGAACCATGGCGAGCACAGCAACAAAACTCAGCAGCTCATACCCCCTATGGGGCGTCAGTTCCAATTTCATCTGCGACAGATATTTACAACATGGGTTCAGCAGGTAATAATTAGGATGACCACTTTCATTCAGTATTGAATGGGAACCAGTTTCATTCAGAAATTAACTTCAATGTTGGGTAAATTTATTAGGTTATTATGGCAGCGCAGGAACTTTTCCCCCCTACCAAGCTTATGGAGTAGGAGATGGGACTTGGTCCAATGGAGCAGACATGACATTTTTAAGCGGCTATGCTGCTCCCGATTCATACTCCATGGATGGTAAGAATAGATTGTTATACAGAAGAAAGCAGAAGACAATGGCCAAATTTTACTCATGAACGAGATTTAAAATTTAGCAAATTTTAAAATTTTATTAGACTTAGGTTGTATGACATTTCTAACCTCACTAACATATTAAATTTGGTATCTGTAACATTTCATTATTTAGACAGAGGAAAAACTCAGAAACTCCTATTAAAGTTTATAAAATTTCAACATGCAAACCCGCGCAACCATTATGACCTCTTGCTCTTTTGTTAATTTCCTATTTTTATTTTGTATTAAATTACAATTGGAATATTGCAGGAATGTTCGGAGCCTCAACCCCGTTCTCGACAGCAACCTTCCAAGGTCAGCCCTCGTCGTTCAATTATTTCCCCAACAACGGCGAGTACAACTGGGGCAACCAGTTGAGTGGCCCGCGCAAGTACGACGACTATTACAGAGAGCAAAACATGTACACGCAGGCCATCTCAGACAATGCTGTGAAAAGTGTTGAGCATAGTATGCAAAACTTAGGTCAGTTTCTGTTAATAAACCACTAAAACAAAGCAAAATCAGAGATAATTGTACATTGCATGATGAAAAGAGGGTTGTTGTTTGAAAGTAAGCTTTTCATTTTCAGAACTGAAATCTTCAAGTGATAATAAAGACTTAGGCCAGAAGAAAACGACATGGGCGAGTATCGCCAGCCAGCCAGCAAAACCCCAGATGAATATTCAAAGTCAGAGCTTGAAGAAGAAAGGGCCAGGCATGCCTCCCGGACCGATAGTACCAGGAAAACATAATATTGATATTGGGACATGGGAAACCAACAAGGTGTGCTTTTATTTTACTCTAATCTTTCGTTTTGCAGTAATAATAATAGTAGAAATAACCATTAGTGCGAATATGGTGTATCGCCATGTTATACTGCTTCACTTAACTGATTGAAGTGACAATATTAGTAAACTTCACCTAAGATGTTTCTTATTCAGAGTACGCCTCCTCAAGCCCCTCTTCCACCAGTAATGGCGCCTCCTCCAGCACCGCTTCCGCCGCAGCCGAAAACTACTGTTCCTCCCATATCCGGCATCCCTCCGCCGGGATCCGGGCTGGTCCGACCCGGATGGTCGGGACCGCTTCCTCCACAACCTTCTCGTCAACCTCCTCAGGTTACACAGCCGCATCCGTCTCGTGGTGGTCAGCCGCAGATGCCACCAGTGTCGACTTTTCAACAGCCGCCCATGATGCAGGGGCATATGCCACCCGCTCCGATGCCGCAACCACCTTCACATCATATTCCGGTAGGCAAGAATAAATAAGGGGGTATAAAAAATCCAGGAATCTTATCAATTGAATCAATTGATCAAAGGCAAGAATGGATAATCTTGTATATAGTCAAGAATAATTGGTAGTTTATGTAACGACTCATTTGGTTTATTTTCTATTGGAATCCAGGGAATGCTGCCTCCTCGAGCTCCAGAACTTCGAGCGGAATTCGTGCAAAACAACCAGACCCAGCAGTTAATTAACCATCCAGTTTTGGACCAACTAAAGGGCAAAAACAACTACAATCCGACTGATTTCGATCTTACGGCTGCTAATGCACGATTCTTCGTCATTAAGTCCTATTCGGAGGATGACATTCATCGCAGTATCAAGGTAAGAAGTTCGTTTGAAACACGTGTTATTACAGCATGTCCCAAAAAAAAGTATTTAATAGGGAAGGACACCCAATGAAATGAAGATAGGCATTGTTGCTCTACTTTTGACTACAGTGTAAATCGATTTGTCGGTGTTTGTCCATGATGTTTTTTTTTAAATTGCGCTATTACTAACCTTTGATTAGCTGAGAATCTTAACATAAAATATTTATGATATGTATATTCCAGTATGAAATTTGGTGCAGTACTGAACATGGTAACAAGCGTTTAGACCAGGCATTTAAGGAACGAGAGGGAAACGGTTATGTGTATTTATTCTTTTCCGTAAATGGGTCGGGTCATTTTTGCGGCATGGCTCAGATGATTTCATGCGTGGATTACAACTCGAACAGTTCGGTGTGGTCCCAGGATAAATGGAAAGGCCAATTTAAGGTAATGACCAACGTTATTTTTTGCTTGTTTTTTATCGTTCCATCTTCTTCTGTTTACATGTATTACAAGCAACGTGATAAATGTGTTTACCTGCCTTTTTTCCGCCAAACAAACATAATAGCGTATTTATAGGTTAGATGGATATACGTAAAGGATGTCCCTAATGTGCAGCTGCGACATATTCGTTTAGAAAATAACGATAACAAGCCAGTAACGAACTCTCGGGACGCTCAGGAAGTGCCCCATGTCCGAGGGTTGCAGGTGAGTGAGGTTTTTTCACGCACATTTTATCAGTTTTGTCTGAATCTCTGCGAGATATCGTCAGCGTTCTATGCCTTGGAGCACAAAATATTTAACCAAGCTACTTCAGGTTACATTTATTTAATCAGGTTCTCCGCATTCTCCACACATACCGACACTCTACTTCAATCTTTGACGATTTCATCCATTACGAGAAACGACAAGAAGAAGAGGACCATCGCAAAATACCATCCCGCGACGGTGCCCATCACGAGGGTGGCGGCGGTGAAAGCCGCGGAAGACCGGAGCATCACCACCGCGATAATCGAAGTAACGCTGGTGGCGGCAGTGGCGGTCGCAACCACGATCGCGATCAACGGGACGTTGAGCGGACCGATCGTCCTCGTGGGGGCGGTCATCGCGGTGATCGAGAAAGGGACGAGCATCGGGGCGGTGGGGGACATAATAGGGTGAGTTATGCTACAATGTTGAATAGGCACCGTTAAAAACAGATTGTAGAGATGGTTATTGCGATGAATAACGATATAAATTTTTTCTAGGACCGCGATAATCGAGGCAGAGGTGGACGTGGCGGCGGCAGAAACTAGAAGGGACAACTGTCGCCAGATTCACTAGTGTTATTTTCTTTATGGCTTTTTGCAGTTACACACGTCATGGACTGCCATGTTCCACTATTAACTGTTGTCTCGTTTTCTCTGTTGATGGATCTTATTTAACGGAACTCTCAGTTTTTATACATCCACGTAACTTCTTATTAGTTGGCGCTGATCATGATAGCATTCGGGATATATTCGTGAATAAGGGAAAAAACAAAAATGGTATATTGACTATAGTAACGTAGTTAAAACTTAACAAACTTAGCGGCTCACTTTTCGGATCGGGCTTATTAAGTGGAATATTAATGTAACGGAAGAATTTTTAACAAAAGTGCAGTGTTTGTGTTTCGCCGAAGTGAACGGACTTCCTCAAGAAAATTGTTGTAATGTAAATTAAATGGACGACACTTATAGTTCAATTTTTGAAAAAAAAACTCTTAATTTTCCGGACATTTTTTTAACCCGCGGTTAACGTAAGAGGCGTGTCAGAAGACTGTGAAATAAACAGGAAACATCGCGAGCGCCGTGATCGAACTGTGAATGTGAACGAACTTCTAACAAATTGGCTTCGTTTTTTTGAAACGAAAATAAAGTAGTAAAGGTAAACTTACAGCTTTATTTTGTATTTTCTAACTATAAGTAAATGCACATTTTTATATTGTTGGTCGATTAGAAAGTTTAACTAGTACAACTGCAAAACACCAAACCGGCTATGTTCGAAAATGTGCAATGGATTGTAATTGCTAAAACGAAACTGTAGGTATAATTGCGTGTAGACAAGAAGATCTTAGGGAATTTCGTCTTATAATAAATTGTGCTCATTTTATACATAATTTCCTGTATATTGGGTAAACATTTATTCGCATTTTTACTGCTATTTGTATATAACAGATTGTGATAGTTTTTGGAAATTGTCGAATTGTGCTTTGATATTTTTTCCATTATGTTTTATCCCAGCAGTCATGCTAGGCCGCCGCATGTTTTTTATGTCGCAAATTATCCCAGACTTCCTACCCATGAAGCCCATGAAACACAGACGTACAGGGTGATTTAAATTCATCATCTACTAAGAAATCTATCACTAATAAAAATGTAACTTCCCAAAATGTTTTATGTGAAAAAGAATACCTTGTAGAAGTTTCCATGACCCTCGTATGAAAATAATTACCAAATAGAAAAGTTGTGAGCCGAGTGAGCGATTTAAAATAAAGTCCCCGCATATAATATACCTAATAATAAAGCTGTATGGGAAAAAAAATTAGGTATGCAATGTAAGTGTTTCAGAACGCATTAGATTTATGTGTGGAATGAAGATGCGTTTGTTGGCATTTTACATACCGCATTTTATAATAAGAAAACCCAAATCACTATGACTCATGACCACTAGAGCGTGACATTAGCATATCTATTGATTTAAGCCGAAGTTGTGTGTTTAATCTGTTGTTGTACTTTGTTATGGAACTATTATTTGTATAATGTTTATTTTTTTTGTATTGAGATATTTTTTAATTGCTAAAGGGCGGCGGAATATTCAGTAAGCAAAGAAATTACTATCATCACAGACTAAGGAAACATAGAACCGCAGCGCAAGGCTTTAAAATGGCACCGAAAAACGAAGCCCTTTGCTTATCCCCTATTCATTCTCGTATATTTCGCCGTTTCAAATGCTTCGACGTTGAGCAAAATATACGCGAATGGGTATTCATTATAAGCATCTAACAAAGCCGCTTTTGCAGGGGCCCTTGCAGACCGACGGGCCACCAGTATTCAGCTGTACGAATCAATAGAATTTTGTCCATTGTCATTACACATCGAATAAGTTTCCGTCGTAGGGTCCTGCCTTGTAGAATTAAAATTGCTTCGTCAGTATCCATGTTCTCTTCAATTAAACTGGACTTTGCTATCAGGTATGAATTACCTTTTGTACCTTTGATTCCTTTTCACAAGAGTTACTTTACGATCAGTGCTGTACGCGATCAAGGCAAAATCGCTGATACAAGTTAGTCAGTGACACTGCCCGATAGTTTTAAGCTTTAATCGAGAAATTTTGCAAAATTATTTCCCACCTGTTTATTAAAAACGAAACGACGAAGTAGTTCGTCTTTAAGAGTCTTACGAAGCTTCATTTTTGGGTGCTACACCAAAGAATTGTTCTGGAGTTTTGTCAGGAACTCTTCTTTCAACTGAGTTGTTTACACCAAAATTAATATGGTGTGTAAGCGTAGGAAACACCTAGGCTTTTGTTGTTATGAGTGATACCATGCGATAGAGGGACGAAAATAGTAAATATTTCTTACACTTATATCTGAATTCTTTTCGTTTTCGAGATTTGCGAGTCTTAAATTTTAAGTAACGCATTTTGAACGCAACAAACTAATGGAAATCAATGCCTTTATGGGCGACGGTGATGCATACTGTTTATATTTTTTCTTATTTTAACACCAAGTTTTTGCAATGTTTACAGCAATCACTGACATTCTCGAGAAGGAAAGGAATTCCCACATGTGCAAACACCTACAATGTCAACATTATTATTCTCAACTACAGTTTTTTGTCAGTGCAGGTACCTACATAGATTATTTCCAAATTGACTTCTGAATCTCACTATGCATAGTTTTCACTTTAGTTCCGGAAGTAGGTGCCATAATTTTATGCCTAAATCTGCGGCCTAAAATAGCAAATAATATCAAACGTGTAGGTAAATATTTACATTTAAAAAAATACGACGTTTGAATTAACATTATGATGTAATAGAACATTGTTATTGATTCTTAAGTGAAGGTATTGTGCATTGTTAACTTTTTAGAACATAGCTCGTTGGTATAATGCATGTTTTATACTGTGCCTAAATATTTTAGACTGATGATGCTCCCGCCAGAAAGAGTCATATCAAAAATTGTTTGTCATTGATCCGAACAGTGGGCATAATGTTGATAGCAACAATTAAATGATATACAAATTAATTGTTTTTGTTGATTGCATAACCTCATTTTTCGCTTCTTTGATCCACCCAGGAATCTACGAAACTGAACAATGCTTAATTATTTAAAGTTATAGTAAAGTAGAATCATAAACCGCCATAAACTCGAAGAAATATGAAATAAGGAACGTTGGGTTTAGTTTTTGTTGCAACTGCAGTTATACGTAGTTCACATATCAAAACAAATGGCGCCGCCATTATAACGTAAATCGCGAATACTAGGTATACTTCACTGCATTTATTGAGAAAGGCAAATAATATACATCTATGTGTTTGTTTCTAAAATTAAGTATAGGTACATCAGTATGTACTTACACTAAACAAATGTAATGTAATTCATTTTGTGAAATTAACCACATCTACAGCCGTCTGGGACATCATCGCACACTGATGACAATTGAAAAATAGGCTTCGCTTTATATACAAGAAAAGAAAATTATTGTCAGATTTTTGACTTTGACCAATCGCCTACAGTTCCAACAATGACGCACCTATTAGTAACTGTAAACAGCTGAAGTCAAGGCCAAAAATCTTTGTACCAATAAAACTAACATTGCCAAACGTTAACTTAAACGTCTGTTGAACGCTAACTTAAACGGTGGCAGTGTTAAATGTTCGGTAATTATTTTTTGCTAGATGGAAGTAACAATTGCGCAGCAGTCATCGCGTCTGGGAATAGCGAGTGGTAATTTAATAAGGGTACATAAGCGGCAGTGATCACTCTCCCGGCAAACCATCTACCGTGCAAGGAATTGACGGAGGCCACTGCAGTCGCTATCGATGGACATTTTACATAAACATTGCCTTGAGGAGAACCCTTGTCGACGTAAACGTGCAGTACTCCTCCGTGTTTATTGCATTCTTCTATAACGTCATCTCTGATTTCGATGTCCCAATTTGGATTGCTTTCTCTATAAGATATAACGTAAAAATAAATACATCTCTTTCCAAAGATAAGCTAAATTTGTCTTTAAATTTTTCCAAACAAAATATAGAGTAGTTAAAAACTATCCAAAACCTATGGTTATAAAGTGAGAGGTGTGCAAATACCACTAAATAAAACAATGTAAATAGTACTTACGTGGCTGGATCAAACATATTACTCAACATAAAACACTGAGTGGCGATTGGTGGAGTGGAGTTAGTCTGTGCCTGTGACACCACTGGTTGTCCCGTTGCCATACTCAGAGCATTGGCCGCAGCAGCCGGCACCTGCATACCCGCAGTTTCTGCCAATTTAAACATCAATTGCAACCTGCCTGTGGCTCCCAAGTCAATGCCAGATCTGTCCAGCTCGTCTGAATCCAGCAAAGACGGTCCCTGGCTTTGGAGATCTATCCGCTCAGTGACGTTGCCCACTTTCATAGGCCGACCGGCTAACTCGAAACCGTTTAGTTGTTCAAGAGCCTTCTTCGCGTCTTCACAGTTCGTGTACTGAAAGAAGGGAAAATGGTTTTTTTTAGAATAAATCAATTAAAGAGAATCATATATACATAAGAAAAAGTGAAGTTTAACAGTACGACTTCAATTTAATTCAACCTTTACGCTCCCACGGTGTAAGGATACTTGGCGACTTACTGTGATAAACCCATATCCTTTTGATCTGCCAGTCTCAGGGTCCATTATAAGCTGAATGTTCTCGATCTTGCCAAACGGCTCAAATATTCCTCTCAACATTTCTTCGGTTATATTGAAATGCAACGAACCCACGTATAGCCGCATAGGACCTGTCATTCCCTTCGGTAACATATTTGGCATGGCGTTCCCCATCCTGTTTTTTTCCGCTTGTGTATGCTGGACGACTATCGGGATGCCCATCAATTTTTGACCGGACAAACCAAGCGCCTATAAGAATAGAATCATAATAACAGGAATAACTCGAAACGTCACTTCTGAATAGGGTGCAGAAAAACTTACTAAAGCGACACTCTCTGGATCTTTGAATTCGATATAGGCGATTCCCTTGAACCGTCTTGTTTTATTACAAACGATCATTCTGACATCACGCACTTTGCCCACTGAACTGAAGAACTCCTCCAAGTCTCTGGCTCGTACTCTCTGTGATAGCTGCATACAAAAGACTGTTCGGGCATCTCGTTCTTCAGAACTCAGCTCTTCTGCTGGTGACTGTGGTCTTAGGCCTGGTGGTGATCGAGCGCCACCTGAAATACAAGAAATGAGGAATAAATTTACCCTAGGTTTCGATGGAGGGCAAACTTTGGTATAAAATGCCTTTCTATCTTTGGTAATGCTTTTGTGCCTCAAGGTAATTGTAGAAAAACAACGTACCTTTACGGAATGGTGGTCTAGTGGGGGGTGGAGTTGGTGAGCGCTTCCGACTGCGACTTCTGTCTCTGTTAGGTGGTGACCTTTTTGAGTCTTTGCTTCGGCTTCTCCTATCTCGTCCTCCTCTGGCCCTAAAAAAGACGAAATAACATCAAAACCATTTCCGAATTAGACCCAAACTTTAAAGAATTAAATAAATTATACTGCCTACAACTTACCTATCCTTTCTGCCTCTAGATCGACTCCTATTTCTTGATCGGGAACGTCTGCGGTCTTTAGATTTCGACCTCCTGTCCCTAGATTTGGATCTCCTATCTCTAGATCTAGTTTTTAAGGTCTTAGATCGAGACCTTCGCCGATCTCGAGACCCTCTCCTATCCCGACTGCGGCTTCTTTTCTTCTCATAACGTCCATCTCTTTTCCTGTCCTTGGACCGACTTCGGCTTTTCCTGGCGCGACTGCGGCTCCGACTCCGTTTGCTATAAATGTACCGAGAATAATTTGCTCCGCTCAACAATTAAATTATAAACAATATTGAGAATAATGGTAATATACTCACTCAGATCCTTTATGATGCGATTGGGCGCCGTTTTCCTTAGATCTGCCATTAACTTCTTCCTATGAACAGCAAGAAGACCACGCGGAAGGGGGAAAACAAAAAGCATTAATAAACAGTAGAAACTAGGAAATCGATAATTATTTAATGGTAGAATTAACTCTCATAAATTAGAGAACTAAACCTTTTTATAGACATATTTAGTAACATAAGGCAGAATGTCATAAATATTCAATAAACAAAAAGGTTTAGTTTATACTAGTGACTCCCAGATAATCATTGTCCTTAGCGTAAGACCGAACTGTTGAAGGGCGGGGGCGTCTAGCCTTGACTAGACTTACCATCTTCGCATAACTAAGTATGTTGGTGCAATAGTTGATCCACAGTAATTATTCTGAAAAAATACACCGAGTAAAACAACATGTCCTCAAATGACCGGAGTATTTCAATGACTTCAGGGTTTGGCAGTGAAGTACAACTTACAATAGGAACCTTACACGCTTCCTTCCTTCCAGCTAAAGAGCTTAAGGGCTAGCAGTTCATATGCAAGTTACTTGTCACGTAAATGTATAATTAAATAGAAGATTCATTTTCTGCGAGGAACAGTTTAAGCTTGGGAATTTTAGCGTTTACGCAGGAGCGTATAAAATGAAATGATGGCCACAGAGATTTGCATACCTACATCTGGTATCTAACACAAATACGGCAAGGGAAACGGAACAATCCGGTCAATTTTTGAATCTACATGTAAGACGGGATTGAGTACTTCCAACTTTTCTTAGTATTATTAAGGTACTAAAACTGGATAATAAAAGTGATTTTTTTTCGTTGCCTAAAAGACAAAAATGCACATGCATTGAGATAGTGAAAATATATTATATTGAAAAATTACTGGCATTAAAAGTATAATTAATTTATAATTCTGAAATAATAAATGATATGAATACTATACACTAACAATCAGGTTTTCTTTTGAAGCTCCTAATTAACACTCTTTATTGTCAGTGCCACGGAAATGTTACTAAAAATTCTGAATGGCTCTCGGTCCTTTCCTTCGAATGTATGACACGTAAATTGCGTTAGCTTTATGAGTATTTGGCCGGGATAATTCAGCGTCATATCAGCTACTTCAGTCATAGAAGCAATTTCTTTGGATGTATTGTTATGGATAAAAATTACATTTACAACTGTCAATTAGTGCCGACGAGCTGAATAATCACGAGCTTAATAATGATTTTAGCTTAAAACAAAAATGAAAGTACCTGATGGATCGAAACCTAGAACACAAAAACATACTAGATACGATTTTTTTTTTTTAATAAAACGCCAAAGGTTCACAATTTCAAGTTTACCTCGTATCAGTGACAATCAGGGAAGCTGATGGGAACCTGCAAAAGAAACAGTGCCAAACCCCAAAATGAAGTGTATAACTTTATCAACAGGAGAGGCAAATTTTGAAAAAAAATGGAAACAATAGCTTACATAATCACATAAATTTGAAACTTATACCTGACATTATTATGGTAGCACTTTAAACACTTAGACGTAACACAACGTGTCAACTCTCCTACTAACTAATACAAGTTTTGAAAATAATTTTTTCTACCTGGTGAAGCAAATAAATGCAGATTAGGCAGATAATGCAGCAAATTAGGTACAGAACAGTATTTCACCTACCCAGCAACAGCAATAAATGCTGCCTCTTTAAGTATTCTAATATATTATTAGGTAGAGAGAAATTAAAGTTTACATTAGACTAATGTGACAAGAAAGTCCAGTATAACCTTTAAACGGGATGCATTAAACATTATTAATTAAATTCAACATTTGGCATTTCTATCGATTTAAAGCTCAAACCAGAAATGACTAAGAAATTGGAAATGATGGCAAAAAAATTGTCAGCTGTTAGTGTAAGGCTTTATTAAAAATTTCTTCTATACTAGAGATTTACTGCTAAATTTTAATGAACCAAATTAACAGAGATGCCTGAGAAGACTTGAATGCCCTTTGTATCAAGCCTTTACAAAATCTGGCCAAATGCACAATTCGGCATATGTAATACCCGTAACAGCTACATTGTAATTGATTCACAAACAATGACGCAAATGTTTAAGATGGAAAACACAATAAATTTAAAAGCAAAAATGGTCTACATCTTCAAATGAGGAATAAATTTATATTTTTGACAGCATTTATATGGGGTGTATCAGAGCTATCCTAGAATAGGTTATTCTATGTGACAATTCAATATATATAAGCTGTTGAAGATGGGTATACTATCTCTATATAGGATAATTAATATTCATAAGTGGGGGTATCTAGGTGCGGCTCTAATCCAATTAAATTATTAACCTTATTTTTACTGTCATTTATTATGTATATGGAAATCTAAATGGGAACACATGAAATACATTTACATGGGAGAAAATAATGTATATTCCCATTTGATATCTTAAAACTGTAGGAGCTGACAACGGAGCGACTGCAAAAAGCGATATTAAAATGTTTAGTAGTAAAATAGTAATTTATTAGTACACTATTAGTTGGCGAATCATAGGTGTTATTTTTTGAGTAAAAAAAGCATTTACATTGAAAGGGAGTATACTGGAACTATTTCAACCCCGGAAATCATTAAAATAAAAGAAAAAAAGATGATTAGTGTTGAAACAACTTCTAACTATTGAGATGAGGTGAAAGTAAAAAAACTAATCGGTTCATGTTTGGAATTACAACAGTTGCAAATTTATTTTCACAACAATTCTAAATTCCAAGGAGTGATACCCTCGTCTCTAAAACCCTAATAGAACTAAGGGTTGAGGATATATTTTAAAGGTATATTTAGATACAAAAGGATTTCTATTATAATTCTGCCACATTTCAGGTTTGTGACCTTTTTTCATTGTTAATTATTTCTATTAGAATCTATCCTATGACAAGTTTATACTGTCTTGGTAAATTTTGCCTACCATTATGCTCATTTACTCTCCATTGTTATTTTATTCTATCATTATCGAAGTTGGCAGTCAAATTCAAAAATATCCAGGCAAACTCAACTTAACTTGTTTATCATGGTTAAATAATTTTACAGTAATTTACCAATGGAACAATTGTCACCCTATCTATAAAACAACAGAATTTATTTGAGACTGTGTTTTTTTCATGACACTAATGCTGTAACTAAGAAAAAATTTATGTTCCTCTCCCATTGATAAAGATAATTTTCATTTAATAATGTACATCTTTATTTACACTTCAAAACTCCCATCATGGTAAAGACCAATCGGTTGATTGGATATTGTGCCGGATACGATGTGCTATGGGGTCGTCCATACTCAGCTTGTTACCCTATGACGAGAAAGTACCGATAAGCGGAGTTTTACAAAAATGTCAAGATTAAAACAAAGTTTATGGCTATTTGAACAAAATTCGTCTATCTTAAAATATAAAACTTAAGAACTAAGTTGTTTCTGTACCTGGTTTATGGGAGGGAGCCGATAGCCCATATAAAACGAATACCTCACAAGTCTAAAAGATAAAATGAGGTTTTGATGTAGAGAGAAGCCAGAACATGATAAAAGTAGAAATGCTATGCAAATGGCGAGGTACCAACGGATCGATGAGTTCCGATGGTAGGCATGAAACCATCCTTCGCCACTTGCATTCCACAGGGAAAATATGGTTCATACGTCAAGAATTAAACGTATTAGGGTTGGAAATTGGGAAACTTACCGATTTTCGAAACGGGGCTTCAAGCATCGCCTCAACGTCCAGTTCGTCCGCCATGTTCCTGTAACGATTAGCAGATCAATGAGAGGCGGGTGACCGATATTGGGTCGCACACAATGGCTTGTTACGGAGCTTATGGTGTGATTCAAACAGGGAAATGATAAACGGCTCCACTTACGTCTAAAATTGGGATCTAGTACAACTTTTTTACGATAAAATCCAAGTTTTCCTAGAATATAAAACACAAAATGGCGAACAGGCGAACCACAAACAAGGCAAAAGAGAGTTTCTTGAGTAGGTGTATGATGTCATCTGTGACTTTGCGACAGCTGACAATCATCGTTTTGGTGATTCTGCGCAAACATGTTAAAGATTGCAGATAATTTATAAAAAACTTAAGAATTCTCCAATTTCTAAAAAAAATTGAATCCCTTCACTTCAGATTAAATTTATAATAATAAGACTTATCTGCGTACTGGCAGCATTGCCTGAAAATATTCGGAAAGAGAATATACGGAGCAGATAGAGTGAAGGCAGTAAGAAAGAAGTATTGAAGTATCCCACACGCAAATTGAATTAGTTGGTTGTCAAGGTCGCCAAATGTCATAAGTGACAGACGTTTTTTTTATGTTTTAACAGATTGACTTTAAATGTCATTATTACTATTCATTATTCATTCCCACTAATCACAACACTATTGTTAATTTTTATCTCCTGGATTAAAATTAGTTTATACCTGTAAAATGATCGAGCACTAAAATTAATGCAGCTAATAGATTAAGGAGTGTAGTGCAATTGTGCCTAAATCTGAACTGCAAAGATGCTGACTACATAGACCACAAAAAATATCCTTTAAATGATGATTTATCACAAATTCTCTTCTCTCTTGCAATGGGGGTTTAAAGTTTGAAAACATGAATCAGAGTTTTATCTTATGGATTTACAATAAGAGCATTGAGGTTAAGACCAGCATCAAAGAACCTGTAAAGAATATTGCAAATATCAATAACCACATATTTATTTTAACAAACAGCAATGTTTTATATCAGGGAACAATTGAAGGGGTTGAGAAGAAACACATTGAATTTACTCCCATAAACAATTTTTTCCTTACTTACATAACAAGCCATGAAGATAAGTTATTTATAGTAAATCCTGAAGGTGCAGTACTAATTTGTAATGAGAATCTCACAGTATTAAAAGAAATTTATTTAGTTGAACAATACAAGTGTGCTTTAGGGCATGAGAGCTCTACCAGCAAAGTAAAAGTCAAAACCATAGCTGTGAACACATTTGGAGCTTTGTATGTGTGTGAAAACAACCAACTATGGGCTAGTGGTTATATGCCTCAAATAGGAATAAATGAGAACAACCCCAAGAAGGTTGTTTTTTTCTCTGGTAGATTAGTACATGCCATTGCTGTAGGAGTTGATTTTGCTGTAATTGTCATCAACAAGCAAATTATAGATGAATTTGAAGCGACTTTAAGTTTTACCCCACTCTGCCAAGTATGTTCCTTGCACTCACAGGGATCCCATAGCTCTACACCTCTATCAGGAGATCTCTGCCCTTTAGGGGTTAAACTTGACACTGACATTGAAGAATCTACTGCATTTAGATGCTATGGTAATGAACGCGCTGAAGATGAACTTATTATAAAAGAAGAAAAGAACATTATTTTTCGAAACACTGAGGCAGCCAAGGAGTTCCTTACTAGGCAGATATCTCGCATGTCCTCAGTGGGAGAAGAGTACCTGATAGAATGTACAGAAAAACCAACTCGAATTATTAAAGAGAATATGAGTAATGTTGCTACATTTGTCTATGAAGGGGTTAAAACAGTAGGTGATAAAGTTGCTACTCTCTCGAGGCATGTAAGCTCAAGCTCAGATCATACATATGGCACTGATAATAATAATGAGGGAATTCACAGGAAAAATTCAAAAGAGGACTTTTTACTGTCTGTCAGTCAAAGCACATCTGAAAGAGACTTTCAAGATTTGGGAGTGCAAGAGAATATTGATCACATTTTAAGTAAAGGAAATGATTTGTTGAGTAGGGAGGTATGGATGTGGGGGAATTTTAAATATGGTTATTTTGGTGAGTATACATGTTTGTATAGATAACCCAGTTAATCCTTACTCAAACAGGTATTGCACAAATTTTTGGCCTTGTAATTTTCCTCAATAATTTTCCTAATGTAAGTTTTAATATGATTTGGTTGGTTGCAAGGACAAAACCATTCATAATTGCTTCCTTAACCACTGGAGAATAAGTGCAATCATCCATGTAAAAAAGAAATTAGTTTCATATCTTTAGATTTTTCTATTGTTTTAGACACTGAATCAAAGGATGATTTCCCAGTGATTATATCAGCGCTCTCTAAAATCGGAGTGTCAAAAGTGAATCTTCAAAACATACATGCCTGTGCAGTGACTTTAGATGGAAGAACATTTGTTTGGGGAAGAAACAATGACCATCAAGTAACTCTAGAAAATAAGGCTGATCAAAGTGCTCCAAAGCTGTTTGTATGTAACATGAACGAGAAGGTGATGGATGCAGCATGTGGCAGTAATTTCACAATGATTTTAAGCAATAAAACCAACGTAACTTATTTCGGAAAATTCTCCCAGAGTTACCAAACAATTTACCATAAGTTTATGTCTGAGTGCGAGAATCGAGACACTGAAGCTGTAAAACCTTTAAACAATTTGATTAGTAGTAACGAATATGTTCTGCTCAACTTAGGAGTGAAGTGTGATGAAGGCTTTAATCAGTTTGTTGTTAAGGAGCAACTGATGTTAGAGGAAATGATCTGTGTTAACCAGCAAGTTATTAAACTTTTAAGCAAGAAGTCTGTAGGCTCAGAAAATGCAGATTTATATCAATCTCTCTGTATAGCTTACAAAGATATGCTTTTTTTCCTTACTGCTAGTGTGGAGTCTTTGTTAGAACATAGAAATAGCATTATACCCCTAATTGATATCATGCTCCTGAAATACTGCAAGGAGTTCTTGCAAATTTACAGGAACTATGTAGATACCATTCAAAACATTGTTAGTATTAATGGATTTGAATATCTGACAAAGATATTGTCTATCAGTCCTCAGTTACATACTCTTCGCTCTGGAATACTGAAGGATCAAATTACTAAAGATAGAGAATTATCTTTCCTTCTACTCTCCCCATTGAAAAGAATAGTTGTTTACAGTGAATTCTTCAGAAAATTTGCCAATTTAGATAGCCAGTTCAAATTCAAAGACCTCGTAGATTTTATTGACATTAAGGTGAAAGAGGCAGAAAAAACTAGCAACTTTTGGTTAAATGAAGGAAAAATCATTGACTACCTAAAAGCTCCTAAAAGAAGGTTGATCAGCGACAGCCATGAAGACCCAATAAGCCTTCACAACGCAGGCAGATTTTCATCGCACCGATTCATTTTATTCTCAGATATTTTCGTGCATATCAACGGGTCGACTTCACACCAACACCCATTAGATATGATTTGGTTGGAAATTCCCCATCACGAATTACTCCACTTAATCTGCCTGAAAATGCCTGAAGACACCTTGACGCTAGTCGCAGCAGATGGTGTGACTAAGAACTCGTGGTACCATGCATTACAACAAGCCATTAAAGGGGCATTAAAAAAGCCGGAACTTCTTCAACCGCCCTTAGCCAGAAAAGGCACGTATAAGTTCACAAAGGCTGGGTTTTTCAAAGATGCTTCGTTTTCGGGGAGGTGGGTCAATGCAAAAATGCATGGTTCTGGGAAGGTTGCTTGGTCTGATGGGAAGAGCTATACTGGGCAGTTTAACAGTAATGTTTTGAGCGGATATGGAATCATGGAAATTCCCAATGTAGGTATGTATTGCTGAAATATTTCAGTCAAGTTGCCTTCATATCTTTCTGACTTAATGAATGGGCCCTGTAAGAAGCACTGAAGTTCTACAGATACAGTACCTTTTAGGTACTTATGAAGGCGAGTGGAGGGAGAATAAACAAGATGGTTATGGTACATACACATACTGCAACAAAGATATCTACAAGGGTTACTTTAAAGATGGGGCCCCTCACGGACATGGTCTCCTACGTAAAGGTAATTTCATGGCAAATTCCGCTTCTTTGTACATCGGAGAATGGGATTGTGGAAAGAAATCTGGCTACGGGGTTATGGATGATATAGCCACAGGCAAGAAATACCTCGGTCATTGGTCAGATTGCAAGAGACAAGGCAGCGGCCTTATCGTTACCACAGAAGGCACCTATTACGAAGGGAATTTCCATAACGACTCACTTTCGGTAACTTTTCTGTTTAAATAATAGTTCATTGTTGAGATGTAGACCTCCAGGGTCATGGGGTAATGGTGCTAGACGACGGTACCCACTACGAGGGAGATTTTAAAGGAACTGGATTAGTAGGAGGAAAAGGAATAGTGACCCTGCCTTCGGGCCACATTATAGAAGGCACATTGACCGGGTCCATGGACGAGGGAATAAAAATAAGCGCAGGAGTACTGCGCAAGGAACCAGACCTAAATTCGTCCTTACCAAAATCATTTGGTACTCTTTGCACTCCTCCTTCGGAGAAATGGAAGGCCTTATTCAAGCGTTGCCATGCAATTCTTGGATTACCTGAAAAGACGACAGGGGCTTCCTCTTCGGAAACTCCGAGAATATGGCAAAATGTTGCCGTGTATTTATCTAGCGCCACTACTTTAAAGAAAAACAAGGGCGATGATGGCAGTTTTCAAAATTCCTTGAATAATTTGGACGTTATTCCGCCATTTGGTCGAGATTCCATTAACGTAGAATCTTATAGGGAAATCAAAAGTTATTTACATCGTGTAAGTTGTATTTTCTGCAGATGAGTGTAGGTCTGCAGCAGACATTTTTTTCATAGGCGTTCGAAAGCACTTTCCACCCTTTAGGCTCTCTGCTAAATAACCTGTGCGAAGCCTACATTTCGTCATACAGCGGAAAAGTTCATCCAATACTCGTGAATCACGCCATATCGGAGATAATTGATATAACTGAGAGGGTGTTTGATATTGTAGGATATCTTTTTCCAGCCCTTCCTGATCGCAATAATGAATGCATAGTTTCTAATTTGGAAGGAGAGTAAGTAATTGAATTTCCCCAGATCTATTGCTCATTTAAAAACCTTACAACGCTCCAAAAAAATGGGATCTTTCAGGCTAGAAGTCATAAGTTACCGATCTCTTTTATACCCAGTGATATTACCAAAGGTCTATAATTCTTTGTGTACTTTGTTGAGCCTCAAAAATGAGGCTCAGGAGAAGCAATATAAAAAAGTATTAATAGAATGGAACAAACTGTCTGATAGGAGCTTAATGAGCGTTCTTTCAGTAGAAAAGTAACTGTTTCATGCATGAGAACCACCACAAGACTATGATATTAACGCATTTCCAGGAAGTTCTTCAATTTAGATCAATGCATTAATCTATCAGACAAAAGCTGTGCCTTTTTAGAGGCAATTGAGACCCTCCAGCAAATAATAAGCATGTTTCTGCCCCTCGAAAAGCTCATGATAATACGAAATACCGTGGACAAGATGACTCCCATAGCTCAAAATCTATTGGGCAATAGTTATGTATGGAACATGGATGACTTGTTCCCATTATTTTTGTATGTGGTGGTCAGAGCTCGTATTCCGCATTTAGGAGCCGAGTTGGAGTTCATGGAATACTTCATGGATCAGAATTTGGAGAACGGAGAGCTTGGGATTATGTTTACAACTCTTAAGGTTTGTTCTTACAGTACCAGGAGTTTAGCTGATTATTACATTTTCTAATTGCAGGCTTGTTACCAGCAAATACTTCAAGATAAATCTTTCTTTTATTGAAATATATGTGATAGTCGAATATTTTTTCTATAGATATTTTTAGTATTATCTATTTGTTTTATCAGATTTTATTCGTCAAATTGTACCTGAAATTGATATTCCCAGATAAATAATAAACTTGTTTTAATTATCGCTTTGGGTTTTTTTTATGGAACATTTAGTGTAGCGTTAGAAACTTAACTCTTATGTTAAATATACTTCACCATAAGGTCAAGAATTATGGAAACTGAAATAAAATGCTATCGTTCGTCAGTATTGTAGTTTCCTTGAAAATTATCTTCCAAATAGTTATCAAAATCGTGTTATTATGATCCATTCAACATACTGCTGACCCAGTAGCATTTAACCGTCTCTGTAACTTAAAGTCGTTTTCTGACCATTCTTAAGTCGAAAATAGTGGCCTCTGGCCCTGAAAAGCGATAATCGTTGGTGACATCCAAGATACTTAGTTACCTGGTATGAATTCCAAAAATTGAATTATCTTGCAAGTTGGCTAAAATTAAGCTGCATCATATTAATAGTGTATATTCAATTATAATACAACATAATGAACACCTCCAGTGTCCACTTCAATTACATGTTTATCCACGAAATATTAAAATATAAACTAAAAATGTACAATAAGATAATGCGACTAATTTTTACCTTGGAACATTAGTGTATTTAAAATTCTGTACAATCACCTCTAATTTTTAAAACCTAGCTAATCATATAAATTTACTTGATTCTTTTCGCCAAATATAAAATGGCCTGATAATCGCTGGTGAAAAAAAGTGATCCTTTCATATTTCCACAAACTTTAAATTCATCTTAATTCCCAATTTACAGTGATTGCCATTAACAAACAATAATTTTTTAAGATTTAGAGACAGGGATGAATGCAGAATTATTCGCGTGACTAGGAACACCTATCTATAGTATTTTTGTATTGATACGGGTCTCAGCAAAAAATTCGTTCTCTGGTATTTTTATATTTCTTATGAGGAAATAGACATTGGCAGCCTCAAATGGAATCAGATTAGATTCGAGGATATGATACGAGTACCTAGGGAAAGCTTTGCCTGTGGCCTTGTGTGCATTAAAACATACGTCGCGTTTGACTGTTTTAATGATACAGGGTGTTTTTAAGCTTAAGCTCAGCTCTGCTAAAGTCGATCATAATTTGACAACTTCCACTGAATGTGAGCAGGTACTCAACACTTCTGGTTGCTGAATGGGCGTAATTATCATTATTACCTGAAAGCAAGCCAATCCATTGATTTAAAGAGGTTTCACCTGCCTAACAGGCAGAGACATTTTTTCTCCAACGACGTTGCACCATTGAAAGTTCCCACACAGGCCACTGAAGTGGTGTTGGGAGATTTGTACAGTCTCAATGTTCAGCTGAGAATAACTATGAAACCATAGTTAGTCTCGAATCGTGTGCAGGAGAATAATTTATAGCAAGAAAGCGCATAGCTCGAGTCGCAATCAGACCTATACTAACATGAACTAAGGAACATTTTCTTATTACACTTTATTGTATGATTAACCTGGTCTAAGAATTAAATGCGCTTATGTGCTCTGTCTTATGAAACTTGTGTTTTTGTGTACCATGACGAAGATTGACTCATAGCAATAGTGGGGAATACCTCAAGGCCAACCTGAATATTTAGATCTTTCTAGTAGCTATGAACATTCATCATAACGTCTTAGTTAACAAGAATCATAAGTTAACAGAAATGGGGCTCTCTTTCTTGCACCAAAGCCCTCAATTACTGTTTTTGTTGTTGAAAAATTAAGCGGCTTCACGATTGTTTCTTTGCCAATAAGTCGAGTTCACCCGGTCACACCGGTCTGGTCACTGGCCTAATATTCTCTTTCCATTTCTACTACTGAAACGTTCGCTCCTTTTGCAGACTTACCATGTACTTTTTCTACTTTGACATTTTTCACATAGAGATGTGACGGGTCATAAATGGTTAAATTTTAATCTGGAATTCTATTCGGTGAAGATAGCTTTAAAACCATAATTTTACATCCTTGTAACTCAAATAATTGCACTAAATAATTTCACCTCATCAATTGTACCTTTCCACGTCTCTTCTTGCTCAAAATGAACAATAGAACAGCGAATACGAGCACCAAATCACAAAGCAAATAATACAGGCTTTGTACCACTTATAAAGTGTAAATTAAAGCAATATCAAAAACATCTATGTCAGCTATGAAACTTCTACTCCCAGACGCGCAACTAAACACCCTCGCATTTTTGACTCCATTTGATTCGCTTACCATTAGATTATTGTTAATCACAACTCAGGCCAAATAAAATAAAAATAACTCTATTTTTAACAATAAAATTGAACTAAATAAGACAATATGAGTACTTTAGAACCTGCAAGCGATACGCGACGTTGGACTCCGTTAAGACGAATGTTACAATAATTTGGTAACGCTGTCGCTACTGCCTAAATTAATAATTAAAAATAAATGTATAAAATATATATGGAATAATTAATAATTATTATTATTGGACATCTATTACGAAGCGTCTAAATCATAATAACAAGAAATTGATTATTTTTCACGATTGATCTCATCGAAGACACTTCATGCTAGAAAAAAAAATGACTGATATACTCTAGAACAAGGGCCGGATGAAGGTAAATGCCTAAAACGGAATACTTTTGATAATAACAAACTTTATGCTTAAAAACGACCCCGGACAGCGATAGTTACACTGTCACAGACACTTGAATCTCCCAACAATTTTTAAGCGACTAAAAACAATAATAAATCCATACCTTTCAAATTAGATTGGCGCTAAAATACTCTCCTAATATCAGAAACTTTAAGTTGATCATAAATATGTGACAGTGTACGATGTCTATTATCATGTTCATTTTTACGTTATGAGGACTTCTTACATTCAACGTATCACTAAAGTGCCTGACGCACAGTCCAACCTTCTAAATTGAAATAACACTTCACTGCGGCCGACAGCCATCACTTGCAGCAATTGCCAGGAGTCGTTGGTTCCGTAGTACCTTCGGTGAGTCGTCTTCCCTGCCCACTACCCGCTTGACCGGTGTTTTGTTCGTTTTTGGGTAGTTTCTTAGCTGGAAAAAATAAATTTTGCATGAGAGAAAGAAACGTCAGCGAGAAAATAGATCCATTGAAGGACCAACCCATTAATACTATAACCAACTCATTTTTAGAATCATTTTTTTAATAAAAATACTCATTTACCTATTGCTAAGAAAATATCGTTCACGTTCATCGCGGTTTTGGCGGACGTTTCCATAAACAAGAGTCCGTTTTCATCGGCATAAGTCTGCGCCTCTTCATACTCCACCATCCTCTTGTTGGCCAAATCTTGCTTATTGCCAGCCAAAGCTATGACGATGTTCGGACTGGCTTGACGTTGCAGCTCTTTAACCCACGTTTTCGCTCGTCCAAACGTGTCTTGGTTAGTTATGTCGTAAACGACAATAGCGGCTTGGGCACCTCTGTAGTACATCGGGGCCAAGCTGTGATACCTACAGAAAACAATTAATACAATTCAGAATTGTGACAATATAATAACAGTTTCTTACCTTTCCTGACCGGCTGTATCCCAAATTTCAAATTTTACAGTGGTGTCATCAAGGCAAATAGTTTGAGTGAGAAAAGCTGCTCCAATAGTACTTTCTTGGTATTCGTGAAATTGGCCCTTAACGAAACGCAAGACTAAACTAGATTTCCCAACAGCACTCTCCCCCAGAAGTACCAGCTTAAACTGACATATTTTGCCCTGGGTTTGTCCGTTGGGTCTTTGGGCGGTTCCAGTTCTATTTGCCATTTTTCTGGAAGAAATTTCAATCCGTTATGAACATTATTAAACTAAGCAAACAATGATGTTATATGTATTTGTTTATCGATAAGAAAACTCAAGAAAGGCTTCTATACATGTCTTTACTTTCTAAGCAAGTTATCCCAGTAGATTAGTTAGATAAATAGAAGGTCATCAATGCAGGAATAATCGTTGAGAAAATGTTATCTAACTAATACAAGGTGTATGTTAAGGCTCTATAGCTTATAACAAAGTGAATGGTGTTTGCTCGGAATCAAAATTTTCAGTGCAGCCTTTAAATATATATTCACTATGCAATTAGTACAATATGTTTAGCAATAGGTTTATTATTGGCTGAAGTTCAGGATTTTTTTTTCACATTTCATGTTTACTTTCTGTGAATCTCCAAGAGCTAAGGAGTAATAATAGAAATAGTTTCTTATAGTTCCTATGGACCTATTTTAAATTAACAATCTTAACGACATTTACATGACATCCATACATTTTCCAAGTCTTAAACCAAAATATTGTTGCATCTTGGGCTTATTGCACCAACGAAACATTTTCATTTGTTCAAATTCCATTCTTTTATACCTCAAACAATCGACATGGGCCCTATGCCGACAATATAAATTCATTTTATATAAAAGAAGAGAAATTTCAAAGTGTCTCACACAATTTAATTATTCAACTGTCACACACAGTAACAGATCTGTCACTGAAATGTTAACAAGGGTGTTTAGCAGAGCCCTTAGTAAAGGGTGAATGTTATCTTCAGTCAGTTTTAATTGAGAATAGGGTGGAATTCCATCCCTACTGTTGTGTGATGTGTTATTCTCAAAATAAAAAAAAGAGAGTGAACAATCCACCTCAGATGAAAAGGACATAAATGCAGCTTTATGATTCTTTTAGGAAGCAATTTAAGCTGCAAGAACTGGCAAATGCTAAGGTGTTGATTCTATGATTGCTGACTTTGTTTAAGTAAATGATAACATGGCCATAAACCTACTAGAAAATCGCAAAGAGAAAGTCCCCAAAACTAGCTCTGTAAATATGTGTTGTGGCTGAGACTATGCATAGTACTGCTGAAGCATTTGGATCTCATATGGGTACTGGGCATTTTCTCTTGTGGCACAAATTGCAAATATGTTGTAAATTCGCAAACCAGACGAGAACATCACTTAATTTTTAATAATAGATCAAGAATTTGTCACAACAGTGAAGATAAAACACAAAGAGGGGGGCGGATTTGCTGGATTTCAAGGGCGTTACATTACCTTGATGGTCAATTGGGAGACATGATGGTTTTTGCAATAACTCATTAAATTGGTTTGTAGGTAGGAAACTGCTTTTTCTCAACAGGTTCCCAGAAAATTAAATTTAAATTAAGCTTAAGAACATGAATGAGATTACCCACAATGACGCACTTGACAAGGAAAACACAATACAAAAAATGACTAACCTTTATGGTGAAAACTCTGCCTTTTCACTAATCGATCACGTTGTTCCGATAGTTGGTTGGTATTGCGTGGACATAAAAGCTTCTAGTAAAGAGAAATTTAATGAAAATGTACACTCGAGATTAATTTTATGAAGAAAAAATAAGGGAATTGCTCTGACAGTTCCCTACAACCCAAATTCTCCTTCCGTCCCGACCCAACTCGATGGTTCAGGCTCGGCTTTGTTCGAGCGATGACATTTCGACGAATTTAACCGAGTAGCCGCCAAATTGACAGCGACAAATGAAGGATTATATGTCATTTCAAATGATAAATCTGGGCGTACAAACTGCACGATCTTAATTATGAGGTCCTAAGATCACATTAAAGCGATGCGCATTTTATTAGTGATAGATTGAAGTGACTTCCGAATTTCATGGTTTATTGCCCACTCGTTACTGTTCTTTTTTGCTTTTTACTGAAAAATCGATATGAATAGCCTCTCAAATGTGAAAAAAACAAACCTAAGGTATTTACCAGATCCTATTCCTTTAGATTATTACTTATGAGGAACAATGGAAGACTTCAATCTATATCTGTGGAGTATAAAAAAGCATTTTTTCACAGTCGAAAAATATTTGTTCCAATTTCTTTGAAAAGCTAGAAGTAAATAGGAAATAAACCAAGATTTTGTAAACAGCAACGTAAAGCATAAAATGTGTATCGTATTGTAAACTCATGTGATGATAATATTAGCGATTTATAAATATATTTTATAATACATAAATCTCAATTTTATTTTATTGAGATTTATTTACTAAATTATTATTTTTAAGAAAAGTATATTTTGCATGAATAATTACCGCTTTGAGTTATGAAAACATTGAACTTTTTCAAACTCTGACGTTATCACGTTTTTCCATAATCAAAATGGTGCAGTTTGTGTGTTCCCTTTTTAGTCTTTGAAAGGTATTCAATTTATTGAAAAAGTCTTGTTAATTCTCTTTAAAAAAGAAGTGATAATCTAATAATTGCTCTTTAAAACACATTTAAAATTTACTTTTTAACTTTCATTTAATTTAATTGTACTTAAATACTGCTCCAACTGCACCACGTTCGCGATAAAAATAGCCATTTTTCCCAGGTTAGCCAATAGCACAAGCATAAAAATCCTACTAATGTCACCCAGCGAAATCCGTTTTTAGTTTTTTAGGTTGGTGACAGTTCATTAACAAATATGGCGTAAATTAGGCTTGGTTTACAAAAAACATTGCATACCTGAAACTCGTTTACAATCGAATTTTTTTAATACGCGAGCCAAAAAATACGTGCATACTTTTGCACCGGCAATAACGCCCCACGGTGAACTTCCAAGTAGCAGTTAGAGGTGGTGATATTTTTTTAAAGGACCATAACAAATGTTTAAATGGACGCATCGTCCATTATTACCCAGGTGTCGAGAGAGGATGAACAACTGAACAGTTATCCTCCTGAAAAAGGTAAATAACACTTTTAATTTGCGATAATCACTTGGTCATCATCTGAGTTTAAAAGGGAAATATCAGCCCCGCAATGACCATATTTCAGAGTTATCTGCCGCAAGGCATTTTGCAATTTGCACATACTTTCAGTAAGTGTTTTTTTTTGTAAATACTAAGCGTTTCAGTTCAAGTCTTTAGGTACACATTATGTAGGCGACTATGTAATTTTTCCTTGGTGGGTGCAAATTTGCACATTGGGTGAATGAAATCATAACAATTTTCACAGGTTTGCCTTGGTATTTAAAGAATTCAATTCACAAGGTTCAAACTGGGTCATGGGTCACTGGTATTTACTTCCTTAGTAAGGCTACCCTGTTACATTTTCTTCTATGTAGCTGACATTACTTTTGGGATTGTTACAGGAACATTTAATAAGTTTATGTTTCTTTATAATTTGAGATTCAAAGGGGATTAAAAAATTAAGTAGCAAGCACTTTTTTAATATGATGGTTAGTTTATAAGAGAACTCATACTCTCCCCTGAGCATATAAATGAGCAAATCCTATTGTAAGCTAAATCCTAATACCCAAAATATTTGTTTCTGTAAGGACAATGGTTTTGTACATATAAATATAGTAGACTTATATGATTTGCAAATTTTATTATAATCTACCATGTCTCTAATGTAAAGCCACTTAATGTCAGTTTGTTTAGTTAGTGCACTTATGAAACAAATTGTTATTTACCAATTTTTGCATAGATTGATTTCATTATATAACAAAACACTTTTATCAAATGCTACTGGCACCTTGAAAATAATTAGCAGTTCCTTTAACAATGTACCTAAATATACAGCCTCCTTTGCATCTTCTGTCAAGCCAGGGTATTCAGCCTTCATTGATGACACTATGTGATGGTATTCTGTTTATGATCTCCTTATGAAGTCACACATCTTAAAGACAAACTCTTCATGTAATATACTATAATATCATTAGTATAAAACACAGAATTAGAGTATATCAAACAGGAACTGATGTCATTTATAAATACACTAAAAAATGAACAGAATGCAAAACAATCCAGTAGAGGTTTTTTGCTTTCCAATTCATATCTGATATTTACTATCTTTATTTACAACATATGCACATATTTGGATACCCATCATTAGATTTTTAATAAACTGTTTAGTCTTCACAAATGAATATTTAATCCTTTGTAGCTAAAATTCCTTCATGGACTTGTTATTTAGAAGTGAAGTAATTTGCTAGGATTCATAAAGGTATCTAATCTTATCTTGCAATAATTTACTTTATCCTTAGTATATTTAGGAAAAATTCTGTTGTTTTGAATGGAAATTTCTTCTGGTAATTAATAAGAAGCCAAGTGTCAACCAGACTTAGGTTTGACTCCCTTGAGAAGTGTTTATGAATTGCAGAAATTAGCTCTTTGTGAAGGTGTTTAAAGAACTTTGGTTTTTTAATTCAGGCACGTTACCTGTAGACGATAATGCCTCCAAGGCAGCAGATTACCTTCCACCACAAACACAAAAGAAAAGCACACGTGGGTTCCTCAGGTCACTGCTTTGCTGTTTGGGAAAGCGGAAAACTAAGACCCAGCAGCAGGAACAATGCGTGGATGGGACTCAGTACACGCCCAGCGACAGGGTTTCATTCCTGCTGCCTCCTGCTAGGCACCAGGATATGGAGAAGAAGTGTATGGTGATCGATTTAGATGAGACTTTGGTTCATAGCAGCTTTAAGGTGAGTTCAAAGACAAGAAAGGTTTGAGTTTTTACAAGAGATAGGGTTCTTCTCTATTGTGTTCTTTGAGTAAATACATTCAATGAATTGCATTTTCTTACAGCCAATAAACAACGCTGACTTCATAGTCCCTGTTGAAATCGATGGTACCACACACCAAGTATACGTCCTAAAACGGCCCCATGTGGACGAGTTCCTCAAAAGAATGGGCGAACTTTACGAATGTGTCCTATTTACTGCTTCGTTAGCAAAGTATGCAGACCCGGTAGCTGATTTGCTGGACCAATGGGGCGTGTTCCGGGCGCGACTGTTTCGAGAGAGTTGCGTTTACTATCGAGGGAACTACGTAAAGGATTTGAATAAGCTGGGAAGAGATCTGCAACAGATCGTTATTGTAGACAATTCGCCGGCCTCCTATATATTCCATCCAGATAATGCTGTAAGTACTATTGCTTATTTTAATAGTGATATGTTCCATACATCGCTGTTTTGGTTTTAGGTGCCAGTAGCTTCATGGTTCGATGACATGAACGACAATGAACTCTTAGATTTAATACCTTTCTTCGAAAAATTATGTAAAATGGACAATGTGTATACAGTGTTGTGCAACTCGAACCGCCCATACAACACCAGCATACCTACATTGAACGGGCCCAACAACAGCACGACGACGACCAATAGCAGCACGAATTCATCATCTGCGGTCACGACGCAGCAAGACAAACAGATTGTAACGCGACCGAACACGTAGCAGTGGCTCAGATTGTTGGAAGGACTTGCTGGACTCTAGGATCAATCGTTTTCTCGACGTAGAACTCGTCGTTGTAAGTAGAGCGTGGATTATGCTGATTCTATTTTATTTGATGAAATTTAGCCGGAGGATCGATCGACGTTTTCTAGACAGAGAAAGGGCTGATCAAATCACTAAAATAAATCATAGTTTTCTCTTAAGTCTGAGAAAAAGGAATTTACACCTGATGTTCGACTTTGAAGTATTTAACGACTATCACTCCTTGTGAAAGTGTTTTGATAACCTTAAGACTTTTGTCTTCATGCTTAAATCTGAAACGAGCGTTGAATACTTTTCTTTAGCCATTAAGCTGAACTTACGTATATCTATTAAAAAATCCTATATATTCAGAATGTCCTAGATCAAAATGCAAACATTTTAATTATAGATTCTGCTGATGAAATTACGAGTCAATAAAATTTATTCGATTTATTCAGAAGCGGCGTATGTTCAAAAGTGGCTTAAATGAAGGACTTTTGAACAAAAAGAAAAACTACGTATGTACTAAATACGTAATAGGTGTAATGCATCTTGTATAATGCCGTAGATCTCCACCTTGTATATTTAGGCAGCTGTAAATCTCTGTGCTTCTAGGATAACCTCTTCCAATTGATGTTCAGTTTAGGATTTGGGTATACATTTCTCTTGAGGCAGGCATGAAATTGGCATTTAGTTTAAAAATCCTAAAACTTCCCACATATCTCAAGCTTTTGAATAACTTCGTACTTCATACGTACCATTATTAGATTATTAATTGATGACCCCGGTCTTCACACGAAGAAAATGCCTTCCGTATAGCTGACTTCCTTCAGCGTAATCTCATTAGAGAGACATTTCCTTGCTTTTTCCTATGCTAAAAGGATTCTTTCGTCGAGACTCCTATTGGTGAAGCTTTAGGAAAATTTACTTCGCACATAGTTCCCAAATATTTTAAATGGTTTAAGTGGCAAAAAAAGATTTTTCCATTTACACAATTTTCATCAATTTGGTTTCACAACATCTACCTCAATGGACCCCTGAATTCGTGATTCCTCGAGCGTCAGAAAACCGCAAGCTCCCCACCTACACATCGCTGCAAATAGACCTTTAGTACTAATACCACTTGGAAGCGATGGAAACCTAAAGGTCTATTATATATTGTCTGAATTTCTGGTTTTCAATCCAGATGCAACAATTATTTGTTATTAAACTGGTCTTAAAAATTTACATAAAAATTGCCTGATTCTGTCTAGAATGCGTCGAGAGGCCATATTTAGATTACTAAAATAACAAAACAATATATTTTTGCAACAAAGATATAAGAATCTATTTAAACCCAAAGCGCGATATTTTGAGACAAATCCATGAAATACAATAGAAATTGTATCCTGTATACTGACAAAAGCTGCTGTTTAGCTTATAAAAAAGGGGACTACATACTTAAATTGGGAGTCAATAAATACCAGCTGATCATTTGTAACTAGAAATTGCTCATTGGTATTTTTTTTATATGATGTTATTGAACCTTTAAAGCTAGGCTTGTTTTACGAAAGCCCATTAGACTGTATCTTTTATAATGTAAATCTTTGAACACTTGTCATCCTTAACCGGGATTTAAGTGCATACTTCAATTTATTAGTACTGTATTTGTGCAAAGGAAACGTTTAACTTAACATCTCTTCACTGCCAATAGTTGCTTATTCCTTGAACATATGTAACACTATTCGGCGGATTTTAGCGAGAAAATACTAGAGGGCCACGTCCGTAATGCCTCACTATTACACAATATATTTATATAAGTAAGAGTGGTAATTACTAATCTCACCCCGAGCGACTATATTTAACACGTTGTCTTGTTTTCTTTGTAAAGGAGAGAGAAAAAAGATAAACACGCTTGCGAAACAAGCCACATTATCTGCATTTGGTGTAAATTAATTGGTCGTCTGATTAGAAACATCTTTAAAATTTGTAGTCACTTATTTGTAATAGCTGTTTTCAATAAGTACATAATCTGTCGTACATAATTGACCCTTAGGTGTTTGCATATGAACCTCATTTGTGCATTAATAATAGGTAAAAAGGTAATAATGAAACAGTCTTGTAAAGAATCATATCTCTTTCGCCGAGGGGCTTATGCGGACAGTAGGAACCGAGGATGTTCCACATATATTTAACAGTGGCCTTAAACGATATCTGAATGATTTTTTTGATCTTTTAATATTGCAATTTATACTGTAGAAAATAATCTTGGAATTAAAGGAGCGCTGTTCGAAGCGTTTTGTTGTTTTCAAACCAGAGGTGCCATAACTTTTTTTGCGACGTATCATCAATTCGGTGGCTGCGCGTGATGTCCATTGAAATGTTTTTACTTTATGAGAATTTGAATTTATTTTAGTTTCATCTGCAGCGTGACTGTTTTTCGATAGTAATTACGAGGATGGTGGGGCTCTCTTCTCGAAAAATCAATTTCTCAGATATTTTCGGAACTAGTCAGAATTTACCATAAAGTTTACACAAGGGAATCGCGGTTATCCTTTCTCAAAAATCCATTTTCCAGATATTTTCGGAATTTATCAGAATTTACCTAATTTTAAACATGGATTTTCATTGAGATCCAATAATCACGCATTTTTCCCTACTGGTAATAAGAGGGACTCCCATCCTTAAAGTCGAAAACCAACCACCCTGCATGCATAAACATTAAATATCCTGCAGTGGTCCTACATAAATCACATTCAGGCAATTTGTCTTATTGTGAAGAATTGGTTGCCGAACATCACAGCTGTCTATGTTGATTGTAATCTGTATATACTTAGGTTTTAAAACCTAATAGGTGTATAAATAGAAACTGAGTATTTTTTGATGAAATTAAGCTTCATTAAAGACATGTTTATTGGAAACGTTAATAATCAAAATAATCTCCATTACTATCTATGGTCTTTTGCCATTTATCGGGTAGATGATGGATGCCCTCGAGATAGGGGAGGTCAGTAGTTTCGGGGCGCAATAGTTATCAAGCCATTTTCGAACATCTTTAACTTTGGGGAACTACTGGTCAGCTAGATGAGGCTGAATTGATCTGAATAAGCGACAGTCGAAAGAGGCCAAGTCCGGAGAATATGCCACATTCTGGAAAACTTCCTAGCCTAAAAAGATGATTCCTAGGTGGGTTTTGCTGTATGCGAATAAGCATTGTCATGCAGCAATATCACTTTCAGATCTCCGTGGCTCCAAACCTTCACTTAATTTGATCACTTGGGCCTGATAAAGTTGAACTGTTACAATTTGACCAGGATCCAGAAGCTCGTTGTAAATGACCCCTTTCCAATTCCACCCGACACACGGTAAAATTTTCTTAGCAGGAATATTCAGTTTTGTAACTAATGTGAATGGTTGACCTGGATCAACCCGTACTTTTCTATGCTTAGGATTGTCACATCGACATTTTTTTCTTTTGTACCAAGAAAATAAGTTCATGCAGAATTTCAACTCTTCGATTTTTATTGTCTTCATTTAACTCGTGAGGAACCCATTTTCCTTTTGAATCTTTCCCATTGCACGCAATCGAACTGAAATTGCTTGTTGAGTCATTCCTATCTCTTCTGCAAGTTTTTTGTGGTTTGGCATGGATTTTTGTCTAGTAAAGTTTAAACTCCTTCGTCTTCAAACTTTTTCTCTATAACCGGAGGTAGATCGTCCTCAAGACAAAAAAACGAGTTAATCATTTCTGTAGTTCCACCAGCATTTTTGTTCATTTTAAAACAGCACAACATAGATATTCTTAAATTTTGCCTGGAAACATCCATCTCTAAATCAAGTTTTATGCACTGAATGACAACTCGTGGGCAACTGACACTTATCATATAAAGAGCAATGACTAAGCCGTACATGCTCAGAATTGGGGACCAATTGATAAGGCCACGTATGTTTTTTAATGCGGCTAACTTCGGTGCTTAGTTTCTTATTGTACACCCATTATTTATTTGTTCATTAGTACAAATATCTTATCACAGATCGTCTTACAATGTATTAAAATTAAAACAGCATTCTTTTTGAGCTTTACAATTTATTTTGAGTAATAATGTACAGTTTACTTTTAGTAATATATTGTATGCCCTAATGATAAATTTAATATATTTCTTATGTAGTTACTGTATATTTTATTATGGCTATGGAATGCGTGAAATAGACCTATTAATGAGTTAACTTATATATTTTTAACAAGCAATAATTTGGCCCCTTAGGTTCAAAAATCAGGTAACACCTTCCAATTACTATCTAGATAACTCAGCTTTGTAACCGTGATTGTCTTAACAATGGCAGTTTTTAACCCCGGCTTCGTTGTATTTACTGCTTACACACAATGCTTCCCCATAAACGAGGAAGGGGTCAGTTGTAAATTTATAATTATTATAAAACATATTTTAATATTATTAACAATATTTTTATATATTTTTGTTGTAGAGTAATATTATTGTTTATGTTGATTTTAAAAATGTATTAAAAGCCCTGATATGTAAATTTCTGAGTGTTTTCCTGTCATGTGAATAAAAAAAATGCCTTCATTTGTAAATAAAATGCATCATTTGTACCCAAGAAACGATGTTTAGCTTATTTTTGTATGTGTATTTGAGACTAGGAAGTGAGCATTTAAAATCTCCTCTTGCCTTCATACAGGACCTACTATGTAGGAGGTACGCTACTAACACTATTACATTACACAATATTTGCCTTATCAGGGACTCTCTTTTTGGATCGTTTACTTCAATTTTTCAACTAAAACCGAAGGATTTTGGACGTTCTAATTATAAATGGTAAAAAAAATACTGCTGGTAAACAGAGATATATTTACATGATATCAAAAACCATATGCAAATAAATCACAATACTATTTCTTCTTTTTAGGGGCCAATTCCAGCCCTCTAATATACTTTTTAGGAATCTTATATTTTTCAACCAACAAATTATGTATGAACACCACCTGGTTTCCCTGCACCAAAAGTTGGTCACATCTTTTTCCTGGAGGAGTTGGAGTAATACTGGTGCTTGCAGCCACTCCATGTTGGCAGTCCTTGGCAAACTCATTGATGTTTACCCCAAAAATCTCCAAATTGTCTACAAGTGTGACTTTCTTATTCCCAGATCTCACCGACACACTCATTGTAATAGGGGACACTTTGCCTTTATTGAAAATTTGGTCATTGCCTGAGTTAACCTTGAAGCATGACTTCATTGATTCACACACTTTCTCAAATACCTCTTCCCATGAAACTGGATTGTCAGTTTTGCATATAGATCTCAAGACATCAGTGTTTGGTTTGACTAACTTTGTATTTTCAATCACCTGACTGTTATTGGACTTTACATATTCAGTTACTAATTTTCGTATGTTTGGCCTATCAACAATGTCCCCTTTTTGGTAGCCAGCTGGCCAGAAAAAGGGTAGCACATTAGCTGTCACTACATAGGACTCAGTAATAACTGTTTGTTTTTGACTCTCCTCAACATTGTCTTTTTTAGGCCTATTTTCAGGTTTTAAATAAAATTCGCTAAATTTTGGATGATTTTTGTTTATGTCTGTCACAGCTTCAACTCCCTTTTTAATTTCTTTAATTGTTATCAATCCTATTTTGGCCATTTCCTCTAAATAAGGCTTCAACTTTTTGTAGGAAGTTTTTTTAATGTCTAAAGTTGTCCCTTCAGGGCACATTGGAAGCATTTGCAGCTTGAAGAAGTTTGAAATCAATAATGGCAGTGTCAAAGTCTTTGAATATTTTATTGAGGCCAAAAAGCAATAATTTAAAAGTTCATCCATATCTTCAGTACTATTACTAACATTCTCTTGATAATGAGTTTCTAATGCAGTTTCTTCACTCTCTTCAATGCTATTACTGCCCACATCCTCATTTATACTAATATCTGCTTTTACAGAAATAGTTTCTACAGCTTTACTTTCAGGACTCACTCTTGCTTCAATAGCAGGAAAGTCGGAATCATAATTATTTAAAAGCAACCATTCAGGTGCCCCTAAACTTGGCATTGATCCACTGGAGTTTCCATCAATACTGCATAAATGATCGCCAAAAAAATGATAAATAATTACACACTTTCCTTTCCCACCTGCATGATCCATATCAAAAGAACTTTGGGCAGCTGTTCCAACTGCAAATGCCGCCTTATTTACTGAAGTATTTACATATACAGGAGTTCCTTCTTGTACGCTATTGAATTTAAGTAAACCTGAATTAGGAGGAGGTGTTATCACTCCAGGCAGCATTAAGTCTGCTCCCGAGCTAATGAAGTTCACCACTTGAGGATGAGTTGTAAAGTTTGAAATTAAGTTTGAGAACTTCCATAGTAGAAACACTGTAGGAAATACATTGTTTTGTACTGTGAAGAACAATGGCTGTTTCTGTAGCACATAGACTTGGACTATTTCATTGCTATGTGTGACTAACTTGATGCAATTTAATGGGTCTTTTTTGTTGTTGAGTAAGACGTTTAGGTCGTTCTCAGCTATGCCTGGGAAGCTCTTAGATAATATGTCTTTTATTCCTTTTCTTTCCGAGCCTTTTACTTGATTGTTGCTTTTTATTCGTACAGGTTTTTTGAACATCTTTGTGCACGTTTTTAATACAGCAGTATTTGCAGATTTATACAGGAGCAGTCAGTTAAAATTAATGCTATTTTTTTAACAAATTTTGCTTGATTTCAACCATATTATCTTGTTTTCAAAATTGAACATTTTTCGAAAAATCTCAAACTTAACCTCAAATAAATTTAGGAAATTAAGAAACGTCATAAAGCAAATTAAGGTGTTTTTTTTTTGTTAGATCCACACACTTTTAGAGTATCTAGCTGGCCATTAGAACCTACTTTGGTATTATTGATATGTGTGGGATAGGGCCGTAGATACTGCGAGCGCTAAACGAATAAAGGAGCGATAATTGATGGCTATTAATTTATGTTGCCTTAATTCAATCAAGATTAAATTAGGTACATTAATCTACTTAGTCTACATAATTTACTCAGTTTCAACGTAGTGTATTTGAAAGCACTTTACTAATTAAACTGTTTTGATTGCAATTTTTTATATCCTTTTATTATGCAAATACAATAATTTAATTGTAACATTTGCACTAATCAATCTAGAGTCTTCCCATTTGAACCACAATTTATGGCGAAAGTACCCAATCCGAACAAACAAATAATTACCCTTCGCAGAACCAGAAGGCCTTGCACACCCGCATTTGTTATGATAACATTTGTTTGCAATTGTTAGCTTAGTTTATTTCTCAATTTAAATTCAATGTTGTAGGACTTAAATTTCTTGCAAATGTACTCGTCTCATACATCTTCAAACCATATAACTAACTTTAATCCTACAAACATGTCACAAGGATGTCCAGTTCTAATGGGGAACAACATCTGTGGAGAACCAAATTCCCTCGACATAATGAAGGACTTTAACCGCCTCTACAAGGATCGCATGGAACAGGTAGATTCTGAAGCTGCAGAAGACTGTCTACAAGTAAGGATACTTTGGTTGATAGTTAATATCTATAATTAACTATGTTCAATAACACTGAGACAGATTGTTCTTTTTTTTAATTTTCAATAAGAAAAATACAAATTTGGTGGTTGCTAAAATAAATGCAATAATTTGTTTTATCATTGATTTTAAGCTGTTAGTACTGCACAATATCATTACCAATATACTATTTAAAGCTGCCAATTAAGCTGAAACTAACATACCTTAATTCCTACTTACCAGTAAATCTCCTTGTAATGCACCTAATGCATGGGTGAAGAAATAAATTACACAACAAACAACTAACAATTACTTTTCAAATTACGACCTAACTAAACATTGGTATCAAACAACTGTTACCTATACTATACTGTTTGAAATCAAATATCGATCGGCAGAACAAAATAATCTTCTTAATGTGGGGTCTCATGTTTAAATAAAAAGTGAGTTTTCCATCTATTTACAATACTTATGCTTTCATTATCTATCTAACAGTTCTCATATAATATCCACCCAATTGTTGGCAATAAACCAGGGTATAAATATGATTGAGGTACTAGTGCCAAAAGATCCAACTGCCTTCACCATTTTTATTGACACTGAGTTTGTATTGAGAAAGGTTGACAGGACCAAATAAAGATTATAAAATACATTTTTTTTCATTTTCTAGGAAAAAATTAAACTTCAGCAAGAGTGGATTAGAAATTTAACTCAGCAGAATGAGATGCTAGTCAGAGCAGTCCAGGAACTAGAATATGAAGCAACAGATAGAGTCCAGCAACTAGAGGAAAAGTTACAGAAGAGCGCACAGTGTCTTTGCGAGGTGAGTCTTACTTTTTATTTTCATTTTTATATATGTACATTCCAACTGCATAACTTTCCCACCCTTTTTATCATCCTGAATGATAAGTCCTTGCTCTTTATATGTCCTTGAATGAAGTCTACATTTGATTTGAGTGATTTTATATGAAAAAACTAAGAAGGCAAGATATAAAAGTAAGTAAAAAATATTTATTTAGTATATTAGATAGAAGGTATTGTATGTATTTTTTCTTTAGGTAATGAAAAAATATCGGGAACATGACTTTGCAGCCGATTTACTTGCGGAACCTTTGCAAAAAATATCTCATTTAGAGGATGATATAAGGAATGTTCTTGAGTTTATTAGACGAATAAGGGAGAGTCGCAAATGGAGTCTAGATGGTTTGTTTTTCTACACTATAACTGCTATAGATCTCTTGGGGACGAAATGCGAATATTCCAATAAGTAAGTTAATTTAAGAGTAATTTGCTCCGGAATTTCTCATTGTGCTGAACTTTAATAAACACTCTTATTTCCTACATAAATCATAAGAGAAGTTCCATGTTTGCATCTTATTATTTCAGGTTTGCAGATGAGGATTCTCGTGAGGTGCGTAGATTGCACGATTGCTTTTTAATTAAACAAATAAATGTCGTGGTGGTGTTATAAACCCGTTGTCCTAATCTCTCAACATTGAGATCCAAGACTCGTTCCCTTTCCCGCATTGCAAAGAGAGGATTAAGCCATTACTTTTCCCCAACCTTTATGTATGTGGTGTTTGGACGTCAGCAGGGTTTTGATCAGCATGTTTATTGGTATCAATTTACTAATAGTTCAAAATTGATCTATATTCAAAAGCAAAAGCACTAGTGTTAGTCAACTGACACCAATGATTTCATGAAAGTCTAAACCTTGCATTGCTCATTTTTCAATGAAATAAAGCAATGGGTGTTTGGTGTGGTTTGTTTTCATAGCGTTAAGTTAACCATCGTTTCATAGTTTCAATTATTTAACGTACGTTGCGTTGTGATTTGAACGAATTTTGGTTCACGATTAGTAATTTTAAAACCGAACATTTATGAAATAAAATGTTTGTGAATCCTAATAACTCTGTCTTTGGCGAATCCCTAATGTAAAAAATAATAGAAAGAGACAAACGTTAAAAAAATACATACCCAAAAAAATTGAAATGATTTGTCAAGCAAGTCGCTTCTCAAGCCTTCATCTAATTTAAGATTTTTAACGTAAATGTAACATGGAGGGTAGGTAACCTCAAATGAATAACAAAAGGTGACTGGTTTTAATTGGGAAGCATTTGTGTCGATTTCTTGTTATTTGCTTTTGCACTGATACATTTTTATTTTAGGAAAAAGAGTTGCTTCAAGACCAGGAACAGTAAGTATTTTATAATTTACATCTCTGTATAAGGAGGGGGAAAAATAGGTCGTTTTAAACTTTGATTTCTTATAAACTAATAATGTTAAGAAACACAGGGGTTTTACGATAAAATAAAAATGGCTTGTGGATAATCCGAAAAGAACATGACATTTTATAAAAAGCAATGGCATGTTGTATTTCCGAAATTACACTGATATGGCTTTCAGGACAATTCAAGATGTGATTCACTGCAACTGTGGTAATGTAAAGAAAATTGCTGATGAGTTGGAGCTGCGCACCACAGAATGCGAGTCGCTAAAGCAAGTAAGACACTTTTATTGTTTTTAATTAGATTAAGTGATCAAATAATTAAAAAGTAAGAAAGATGCACTAATAGTAATAATATACGCGTCTTTAGCTGAGTCATATAAACGCCAGAATTAAAAAAGTGCAACAGTGAAACTTTGATTTAATATAAGAAGGGCTGATATTGACGTGCTAGTGATACCGTTATTTTCTTTAAAATAATACGATTTCAATGAAGATTCCACTGTTAAACGGTAAAAACTACAAATTTATTAAAGCAATATTAACTTATTTTTTTTTTGTTTCTTTGTAGGAAATGGCCGACATGAGACAGGCTTTAACTGAGGAAGTTGCTTCCAAGCACGACCAACTTATTCTTATAAAAAAGGATATTCAAGTCTTCGAAGAGCAGTGCATGCAAGCCGATAAGCAAACTGCCTTCAAAGAAGACATTATTAGGGAGTTGAGGAAGGAAATTAAGCGACTTAAACAACAGGTGCACAATTACCGCAAGAACTAATTGGATAAAAATTCCATTTAAATCCAGATTTCTATTCCCGAAAAACCCTTAAGTCCTTCTCTAAGGAAGTCTACCCACCTCCTAACTCAAAGTCAACAAGCCCTCAGTATGCGAAATAGATCAACCTTACATAATGATGAATCACTGCTCCAAAAAGCAAACGAGCAGAAACGCAGTTATCTATATAAGCAAAGACGGCAGCGTCCACAAAGAGGAGCATAATTTAGACTAATCGAGAAAAGTGAATAAATTCGAACATTCACAGGTTTCCTCGAAATGTAAGGTCAAATTTAAGAGTGACAAGTCATTTTTCCCCATTTTCAAGAGAGAGATTGATTGTTATAGTGAAAAATATGTTCAAACCTATGAAAATGCCCTTTAAATTAATCAATAGGTGTAAAACCTTCATGAAACAGAACGAATATGTTTTAAACGAGATCGATCTCGAAGAGGTCTGTTGTAAAGGAAAGGTGATTCCGGTTAAAATGTACGTTGAGTTTTTAGAGAAAAGAATCTTCTAGACGCTTATTTTAGATATTTGTACTTAGTTTTAAGGGTAGTAAATACATTTTGTACATTATAAGAGAAAAGATTAAATCAGCTTAAAATGAGAAAAGTCATTGTTAAAAATAATGGGAACAGTACAGGGGCTTTTATTTTAGGTGACAAAAAAGTATTTGAATTTAGTTGCTGAACAGTTAACCGCATCATTCGAAAGCCAAAATAGTAACTCGGTGAGTTGCGCGAAAAAAGGAATAGCTGAAGCAGCCATAAATCTTATTTTTTCGTCAGAAATCTTCAGAAACCTCAAACAATGTTTCATCATCAAAAACAAGTGATATTCAGGAATTGAAGAAGTGTATGAAAATAAAAGATGATTTGTTAGTCAAGCAAATTTCCCTTATAAAATTACTGGTGACTAAGCTATACTGTGTTGATCGAGGTTTGAGCTATTTGGAAGAAAGGGCCTTATCAATAGTACGATTTCGATGGATTTTATAGTAACACTTTACGTTAGATGGTACAGTTTTTTTAGACCAAACTGTCACCAAAAGGAGATGTGATAGAAAAGGATTTGCTGCGGTTCCAGAATACCTTGAACGAAGTGAAAAGTCTCATACAAGTTAGTTTGAGCACCTGAGAAGTAACGTTTCATTTACATTTGGTTTTTTAATTAATTTTTTGCTCAGTGCATTTTTGTATACAATATATCTTTAATTGGCTTTGTTGGTTTATGTTTATTGTCCTGGATAGCACAGGCTTTTAAAGGACATTTTGTTGCTCTTTGTTTTTTGCCTCTGCAACCTTTGAGTTATTGATGGTCGATGACACATTTAAGTAGAGAAGCAATTTAAATATAGACAGTATAACGCGTGTTCACTTTACATTTACGCACGAAACGCTCCTCTGTGCACCGCGTTTTGCAGTATCTCCCACATACTTTAAAGGCCTATAAGTTCTACAAAATACTATTTTTAACACGTTTTTAGACAACTTCCGCTTCGGTAATGTTTCTTCAGATCAAGGTATTGAACCTTCTTAAACTTCCTACACATCTCATATAGGCAAACAATTCCAGATCCAGAAGTTAGAGAGTGAAAATGCCACATTAAAACATACTCTCACACTAGATAAGACTTACATAGAGCAACTGGATGAACAATTCAAAAGCTTTGTAAGAAGCCATTTGTGCATTTGTTAAAATAAAACTGACCACAAATTTGAAGTTGCAAGATAGAGATGTCCTCAAGCTCAAGAACAAAATGTTAGAGAAGAGATCGAAGAGTGTACTCAAAGAGAAGGAATCACTGATTTGCCACTGTAAGGCTCTAAATGTTGAAATCCAACGGCTTAAAGACGAGAATGTAAGATCTTCGATCTTTAAATTTATTATCTTAACACTTTTACATAGAAGAACTTGCAAAAAGAGGTCACAGTTACTAGAACTGAGCTTGAGGTTCTAAATTGTGAATCGGTAATTCAACAATCGATCTCAATGACTCACTTACACCTCATGAAAAATCTTCTTAGGCAGTTTGCAAAAAGAACTTGATGGAGTTCGTGGATGATAATAGAAAAACTACAGAACAGGTTTTTTCATTGAATCAAGAGGTGTGTGCTAGACCTAAGTCTAGGATGTAAACTGTAATTATCTTACCGCAGAATAGGGGCTTATCAGAAACCATTGACGAACTAAGATACCAAAGTGAATATATCACCAGTGTAAGTGAGGGTTTCCTGCTTTATGTCCAAAATCCCTAATATTTGCCCCTTCATTTCACATATATATTCACGCTCACTTAAATCACTTAATAGTTTACACAAGACGAAGTTGGCAAGCTGAACCATACAATTGAACATTTGAAAGACGATTTGGAGAAGACTAAAAGAGCTCAGGAGGAACAGGAACAGGTATGAGTCAACGCTTACTTTGTTGCATAGGTTTATGGACAGATTTGTCTTTAGTGCCATCAAAGTGAGATTTCTTTATTAAACGAAACCATTACTAGTTTAGAAGCAAAGTTGAAGAATTCAGAGGAAAAGGATCAAAAGGCAAGTTTTGAATGTATTTACCTTATGCATATGGTAATTTCCGTAAACGTTGTTTTCTAGGCGTCTAAGGTATGTCAACCAATGGAGATCTAAAGTTGGATTTCTGGAAAGTTCTGAAATAAGAGTGCATTGTATAATTGTGTTGTCGTCTCATCTAAAAGCAGATATTCAAATTCTCTCATACAAAGACCATCCAATTTTATTATTTGTGAATGGGAACAAGCATTCATTCATACTTTCCAGCGCTTTGTTAATACTTACGTCCTTTATGCAAGGCTAAAAATACCCCCTTGCAGCAATTAAGCTACTTTAAAATTATTAGGAGCGCCTCTTGCAGTGCGAGCATCCAGATTATCTGCCTTTCTAATTTAAGACTTGTTTGTATGTTTATTTCAGGTCCAGGCTGATTTGGAAGGGAATGACGTGCAGTTAGTGAAGGTAAAGCCATAGTACATGTGCTCAGTTTTCTGCATGGGTGCATATTTCAGGTTTTAAATGACACCAAATCCAAAATGAAAGTAGAGATTGATAAAAGGAATAGTGAAATTCGCCACTTGAAAAACACGATAAATGAGTTGGAATCCGCCTTGAAAACATGCGAAGAAAGAGCTACCAATCTTCATGAAGCCGTAAGTACCTTAACCATTAGATGAAATTAAATTTCCGCCCTTTTGCTTGTTTTTTCTCTCTTCGACCCTTCAATTCTACAGGTAGCTTTATATTCTAATTCTATAAACGTGTTGGAAGCGTCCGAGGAGGCAGCGAAGTTACAAGTAAGTGCTTATTTAATTTAATTTTTAACGTTTTTTCTGATTAAAAAGTGAAGATGCAACAGCAGAAAGTGACCATTTCGAACTTACAACAAGCTTTAGTGGAGGCAAAACAGGAGGTAGATGAAATGCGCAAGAAAACTCAGGATAATGTGAGTGATAGTGGCAGTTGGGCTGCATGGTTTGGATTTAGTTCCTCCAGTGATGTGACCAATAATAACAACTCGAGTAAACTACCAGTGTTGGGTAATAATAACAAATCAGTGCATGATATTTAACGATTTGAGTAGGATTTATTAGGTCGTTGCTGGTGAAATTTTGATTAAAAGTAGCTCATTGTGAATATGCCATTGGGCATGAGATAAACATATGAATATGATAGTAACTTGTCGATAAGGTGCATTTTGCTGGGGAGATTAATTTGATTGGGCTTATGTACGGGGCTGGACTTTGTGCTTTTATTTCTAGAATTCCCTAAAAGGCGTTGAGGAATTCGAGATGTTTCGGCCCTCAAACATGCATTTTTATGACTTTTAATGTTTGTACAGCAATGCACTCTAACGCGCTATTAAATTACATTTAATTTAATGATAATTTGACGCCTTGGTTGTTCCCAGTGCCTGGATAAATAATTGGAATTCAGTAGTTTTTATGAAAAAATCTAAAATTAACTTTTCCATGTAATTGTATTTTCTTAATTAACTGAAGTCTTTTCATTTAATGTCGTTAGTTTAGTGTATGATTTTTTGTATAGTTAACCTGAATTAATATTAATGTCTAACTCTTTTTAAGCCAATTACTCTTGCAATCGCCTTAGATTTTCCCTTCTTAATCGTCCTTGTATCTCTTACGATTTCAAAATAACAATACATTCATATCTAGTTTTGAAAACTGTATGTATATCTTTTTAATATTTTTGTGGGATTTTATTTTGTATGTTGTGTATTTATTTATTTATTGATTCTAATATAAGTGGTGTCAAAAATGGTTCTTTAAATATACAATATCTTTGCCAAAAACACATTTTCTTTTGGCCTTAAAAACATTTCAGGATATGAAAAGGCAAGAGATACTCACGCTTTTGGAGCTCACAGTGAGAGATATGGAGGAAGAAAATGATTTGATCAAGAAACAGGTAATAATTTTCACATTTCCGCTGTTTGCGCTCAAAATTCAATTTTAGAACGAAAAGATTAATAGAGAACATGAAACGCTACAGGACCTGAACTTTAGCTTAGAAATCGAGTACTGCGACAGTTTACAGGACATGGACACCTTGGAAAACCAACTTAAAAAATACCGATACTTATTTAATGTCAATGAAGTAGGTGCACTATTGCTTTCTTTTCCTGCATGCTTTGGCTTTAGTACTACGAGCTACATAAATGTTATTGATTCCTAATTTACTTTAAGGAACAGATGAAAAATTTATCTAAGCAAAAGCGCTGCTATGAAGAAGTTATTGCGTACTTTAAGCATGAAATGGGTCTGATGGCGGACCAGCTTACCAACCTCCAGGAGCTTTTGGTAAGTTCTGGCTCAATAAACTTTTTCATCCCCGTGTTAAAATAAAAATAAAAACATCAATCGCGATATTTCCGCTCATAATTTTCATGGTGTAAAAGTAAAAACGTTAACAAGGTAAGTACAATTTCTCCTTATTACTTATTACTAAAAGGGCATATTATGTCTCTTACACTGTCACCTTCGACCCTCAATGCTCATAGACTTTTTCCTTGGTTGCAGACTTTATCAAACGAGAGCGCCCAACAAGAGTCCAGCAAAGTAATGCAGGCCTTCATAGAAGTCCAAACATTGAACGAAAAACTCTCTTCCCAGCTGTGTGCCTGTGAGCAAAAGGTGCAGCTTGAGAACCAACTGAACCAACTTCACGAAACCAAGATCTGCGAATTGCAACAGCTACTCACTGAGAGGGAACTAGACTTAAGCAAACACGATGACGACGTTCTAAACATCCGTAAAACCTTAAGCGACTCTTTAAGACAGAACGAAGACCTTCAAACAACCATAGAAGGGCTCAACAAAACCATCGGGACCTTACAGTGCTCAATCAAAGAGTATGAGTATGAAAATTGCATCAGCAAAAAGAAATGCGCGGAGCTCCAAAACCAAATAGGCAGCTATTGTGAAAAGCTTGAAGATTTAAAGAGGAGTTTAGATGAAAAGACTGAAGAATGTTTGAAATTGGAGATAGATTATAATAATGAGAAGCGAGCATTGAAAACTGCGCAGAGACGGTTGCAGGAGACTAAGCGTCATCAGCAGCAAAATCATAATGACCTAGTGGATTCTCTGGAAGATTTTAAGCAAAAGTTGGCTTTGAGTGAAGATAATAGCGGGTCATTGAGTCGGGAGTGGGAGAATTTGCTGTCTCAATTGACCAATCTCAGCTGTAAAACTACGGTTGAAAATTTGGAGACTAAGCAGAACAGGAGCGATCCGAAATTGGAGGACATTTGCTTGGGGTGTCCTTGTGTGATGGAATTTTACCATAAAATGATGGACATTTTAAAACGATCTGTGAGTAATTATTTCGCATTCAAATACGGAGAATCAAAAAACTTATTGGTATATTTCCAGGTTACAGAATTAAAAAAGAAGCTCTCAGACACTCAGCAAAGGAACAAAACCTTGGAAGGGGAAGCCAAAATCAAAGACAGCCAAATCACCGACCTGAAGAAAACCCAAGAAGAACTCAACCAACAATTGTCGCAAAGTTCGGAGAACGATAAGAAAATAACCGATTTGCAGTATGAAATCGACCATTTGACACAAGAATTGCAAGTGAAGTCGTTGCAAATGGACAACGTCAGGAAGAGCGTCAATGAAATAAACGGGTCGAGGTGCGTTCAATTAGCTTGTGCCCAGGAAGAAATTTCAAATCTAAGGAGCGACTTGGCGAATGTTCTTGAGAGAGAGTATACACTAAATCGTAAGGTATTGAATGCAAATAATTTTTTGCTAATACAGGGTGGTTCACAAACAATGACAAAAAATTAAACCTCGCATCCTTTGTTAAATTTTAGGAGGGTGTTTCATGTGAACTTTTGCGCTAGGATTCTTCGTTACAGCCTTACGCTCAGTAAAGAACACGAGGTTCAATTTTTAGTCACTGTTCTCAAGTTAAATCACCCAGTGTAATTAAAAGAATGGTGAATCATTGAACTCCAGATTACTGATCTACGAGCTCAAAGCGATAAGCTTCATTGCGTAGTGAACTGCTTAAATGAGAAGAATAAGATGTTTGAAGATCAAGAAGATCAATACTTGTTGAAAATTAAGAACTTGAACACCGAAAAAGAAACGTTAATTAGAAAAAACAAGGAACTTTTCAGCGAGTTGAGAACTATTCAGTCTATGACTTACTCCAGCAATAAGCAGCAGAGGTAAGTCACTGTTAGTAACTAGAACTACCTATAAGCGCGATGCAAAGCGGAACGAAACCAAAACGCGACTGCCGAATAAATCACCTCAAATGGGATTATGACAAATTTTATGAGTCAAGATTACTCGCTTCCTTTTTCTTCGTATTTTGCCCACCAGAAGTCGCTTTAGCTTTTCAACACAACACATTGATGTGAGATTATATCTGTCCTTGTCCCAAATTTAAAGAACACCGTCCATCTCTTTTAGGTTCTGTTGTATACCGTATTTTTAAACTCGATTTCAACTACTCGGCTTAACTTCGATCTGAGGTAAAGTACAGAATTTGACATTATGATATTGTTTATTTCTTAAAATCGCCAGTCACACTGCAGGTGGAGTTTGAAACATACAACAAAGTCCCATTTTCTAGGACTAATTATCCACTGCACCAATAAGTTGATTTTATAAATAGTTATTATTTGAAGGTCTGTAAAAAATTCAATTATCGATTATTTTGGTTTGGTACTAAAGCCTAAGTGATCGCCGGTCATACTGATTGTTTTGTTTGACAACAGCTTGCAGTATTAAAACAAACATGTCTTGTTTGACATATAGGTTGACGACAGAGTCAGTTAAACAGCTTGAAGCAGATATCGAAGATCTGAAAAATAATAAATCTGATATTTGCCAGGAGAGTAAAAATGTCATTCAGAATGTCAGGGCGTGGGTAGCCGAGCAAAAAAGGATTAATTCTGTTGTGGCCAAGAGGGAGCAACAGTTTATTCAAACCATCAAGCAATTAAATGGGGCCATGTACGTTTGTGTCCTGCATGTTTCAAACTATTTTCTAACAGAGTAATCTATAATCTATAAGGACTTGATGATGTGTTTTAACCATTCTAACTTGTTTTTTTTCGACAGTGAACTAAAAATCATTGTTTTGCGTTGCATGTGCACCATGAGACGTATATCATCCTATTTGATGGCCTACTTGTTTATTGTTGAAACATGATTAAATATGTTTTTACAGCGATATTCTTAGTATACATCAAAAATCATCACCAAACCAAAGTGGGAGAGTCAACAGATCAACATCATATGGTCAAATATGCGCGTCTCCATGCAGTTTGGGATCACAAGGCACTGCCTCAGTTTATGACGTAGAAAGCCCCCCACCAAGTCTTGATTTTGGGAATAATAACCAATGGTATTCCCACACCTTTCAGGTAAGGTGTGGAGTCACTGCGTTGAATTAAAATTACTTTGAAGATATTGTTGGTTTCAAATTCATCATTACAGGTAAGTTCTTTGTGTTTTCAGGTAGAATCGGAGAACGAATCTGAAGACTATTGTTGCGTTGGCGCCTTGGAGAATTTAACCGAGCAAATGAGAAAATCGAATAAAATTTGGATGGAGGAGAAACGATCTGTGAGAGAGTGCAAGGATAAAAAGCAAAATAAATAGCTTAGAATCTCATATCTACATACATATTATATATTAATTATTATTTATTTATAACTATGTATTAGTTTGTTATATTATATTTATGTTATTTTTATGTATCTTGTATAATTGATTCATGTTATTTAATTTAAGTGTTTACTCTTATACCTATGTTTGAATCCACCATTAATTTTTAGTCCAAAATCCTATTGGCCAGACCTCGTATAAATACACGTCGACTGCTCAGGTCTGATCGGAACCATAAAAAATTCAAGCAAAAAATCCCATCAAAAATGAATCAGCTGATTCAATTGCCGCTGTCAGATTTTTGACGTAAAAACATAACCTAACAAAAATCAACGTGTTTGTGTGTTTGTTAAAATTAACAATATTAAAATTAATTACACAGAACTTTAAATCTTTGTTGAAATTGGCCAAATATATCCACAGTAAAGTTTTTTACCATACTGCTTAAAACTATAAATTAATACCAGATTTTCAGATGCCCAAAGTAAATTCAACCGGGGGAGCTCCCCGTAAGCAGGGCTTCAACAGGTCGAGTCATTCTATGAACCCTGAAAGATCAACAGATGGCCTCAAAGGAGTTGGCAAACCTCGTACCAAAGGCACCATCAAGCGACTTCAAATGTACAGGAATTTCAAAGCAAAACGAGACAAGAAAGGAAACATCCTCACACCTGCCCCCTTCCAAGGTAGATTACCCTCTGGTACTCAAGCAAGAGTAGAGCCTAGTCAGAGGTGGTTTGGAAACTCTAGGGTTATATCCCAGAATGCCTTGCAAAAGTTTCAAGATGAATTGGGGGCAGCTATTAAAAATCCCTATCAAGTAGTTATGAAACCAACAACTCTTCCCATAACACTCTTAAATGAGAAGGCAAAGAATGCCAGAGTTCATTTGCTTGACACCGAAAGCTTTGAGAGTGTGTTTGGTCCAAAAAAGCATAGGAAGAAACCAAATGTTGGAGTTAGGGGCCTGGATGAGCTCTCAGAGCTTGCGCAAAAGAAGCAAGGAGAGTACAGTGATAAAGCTGATTCAAATATTGTTCGTGATAATGGAGGAGTTAAAGATATCCCTAGGGATTGGGTAATGAGTGCTGGTCAGTCAAAAAGGATTTGGAATGAATTGTACAAAGTTGTTGACAGTTCTGATGTTTTGCTCCAAACACTTGATGCTAGGGATCCAATGGGTACTAGATCGCCATACTTGGAGAAATTTCTCAAGACAGAAAAGCCTCATAAGCATTTAATTTTTATTTTGAACAAGGTAGATCTTGTTCCCACTTGGGCTACTCAGAGATGGGTTGCAATTTTAAGTAAGGAGTATCCAACAGTTGCTTTTCATGCAAGCTTAACACACCCCTTTGGCAAAGGATCTTTGATAAATTTATTAAGGCAATTTGGTAAGTAAATTTTATTTATTTTTATTTGGTCAGTACAGCTACAATTTATCTAACCTGAACTCACTTAAATAATTAATAACCCTCAATTTTCATCAAGATATTTTAATCACTTCTCCCTTTTCCAGCTAAACTGCACTTAGACAAGAAACAAATATCAGTAGGTTTTATCGGTTACCCAAATGTGGGAAAATCTTCAATAATCAACACACTACGAAGCAAGAAAGTTTGCAAAGTAGCCCCGATTGCAGGTGAAACTAAAGTTTGGCAATATATTACCTTAATGAGGCGGATTTATCTGATTGACTGCCCAGGTGTGGTTTACCCATCTGCTGAAACTGACACAGAAAAAGTCCTAAAAGGTGTAGTGCGAGTGGAATTAGTCAATAATCCTGAAGACTACATAGCGGCCGTTTTGGAAAGAGTCAAAAAAGATTATTTAATTAAGACTTACAAAGTAGAAGACTGGAAAGATTCAATAGATTTTCTGGAAAAAATGGCACAGAGATCTGGGAGGTTACTTAAAGGAGGGGAACCAGATATTTCCAGTGTGGCAAAAATGATTTTAAATGATTGGCAAAGAGGGAAGTTGCCATTCTTTGTGTGTCCTCCAGGATTTGAAACTGGGTTAAATAAAGAAGAAAACGAAAATAGTAATCTTAATGTGGTTCAAGACTTCAGGAAAATCAGGGTAGGCTTGAGTTATGAAGGGGACGACGTTAAAGAATTGGAGCCGATTAAAGACCTGGAAAAAGCTGTGGAAGAGTATAAGGAAGATGAAAATGTTGCTGATGAAAGTTTGCAGGACATTGATAATTCTTCAATGATTACTGAAGATGACACTTTGAACAATGGAGAAGACATAGACTCTGATGACTCCTCAGAGATAAGTTTCTATTCTGACATGGACACCAATGACTATGATACCAAATCAAATGTGGTATCTGCCAGTGGGGAATTTCAAGTGGAGACACTGTCATTGGAAGATTCAAGTATGGTTCAAACAGCAAAAAAGTTGACTAGCAAGCAGAAACGAGCCTTAGAAAGAGCTCAGAAGAGGAAGAAGATTGGCAGCAACTTTTACGAAGTAACCAATGTCAAAAATAGGAACAGGACTAGGAAGGTTAGTAAAGGTTATAAAGCAAAAAAATAGATTCAACATTCTTTTATTTCCACTTATCACTCTATGATTGTTTCAATAAATATATTTGTATAATAATTTCGTTTTGGGATATTCAATATGTGATTGGTCGGTAATATTTGTTGGTAAAATACATACAAAAACCATTCTACAGTACTTGAGATTCCAAAAACTGTATACTTAAACGTAAATACTTCATTAAAAAAATTAAGATTTTGATAGGAGCTGAGTGGCTTCGGGCGAAGTTAATTCCATGAGCTGCTGCAGGAACCTTGTAATTCTTGCGCTAAATGACGAATAGTCAGCAGCTTTTTTCCATTTGATGAATAAATAATACACAGGAATACCTATAAGAATCCAAAAAAGTAATTGAGACGATCAATAAATTATTGTACCAACCTGACAAAGTTATGGCCGCTCCAATGATCGTGTTCCATGGCTGGGAAGGAATGGGGAACAAGATCAAAAACCCACAAGCAAACAAGAAGATAATAGGAATGGATGTGTGTACCCTTATGGGTCGTGGGGCGTCCGGTTGTCTGTACCTCAGAATCATCATTCCGGCTATACTGGCTGCCACAGAAAACCACAATATCTGTCCATAGTAGTTTATTAGGACAATCACATCTCTGACAAATAGCATTGCCAAAGAAGCTGCGCACTATCAATTTTTGGAAATAAAAAACTTGAAAAAATGGGTTAAATATTGGAGCCTACCGTGAAAATTAAACTGGGAATTGGAGTGCTTCTCCGTACGTGAATGTAAGAAAATATCTCTGGTAAATGCCTTTCTTGGGCTCCGGTGACGAACAGTCTTGCTGAGGTGAAGAGTATGCCGTTAACACCTCCAAAACAAGAGAGAGCTACGAAAATTGACACGAGCCATGTGAAACTCCCATACGTTTTCAGCCCAAAGGACTAAAAAGAATTTTAAGTGTTATTTAAAAAAACATGATATTTTACAATTTTTTGCTTTATACAAGGTGTTTCTGAACTGAAGACTCAATCTCAAAATCAAATAATCATTGACGACATTTTGTCAAGAAAACATGTAGGGATACCATTCATCGCTTCGTTGCCGAGATTCTGAGTGGGAAAGTTTGATATATTTTTACTTTCTCGGCAACCGAGCGACCACGTTGATGTGAATCCTTCAATGATCTAAGGAATCATACCCTGAAATATTTGTATCATTATTAAAGGCCATGCGGGTAAGTACTTACCAAAGCCACAGCATAGGAACTTTCCATCTCAACTCCTGACAATACAGCGAAATAAGCCACATTTGCCAGGACGTATACAATCGTGACCACTGGTAAACCGATCCATATCGCTCTTGGCAGATTTCTGAAGAAAAAAGTGGTATTACCTACTGTCTACGTGTTAAGAATCAAGCCCAATTATAAGAAGTTTGTTTGGAGCTTGCGGAATCTGAACTCAGCGAAAAACGCTCAACTTCAGTGATCAAGAAACAAGAAATTAAATTTAATCGACCTCGTATCTTTAATGGTTGCTGAGGTATCATGGTTGAATTCCAGAAAGAAACATCCTGTATGCGTTTCGTTTAATACCTACAGATTTTTAGTGCCCGCGATATAACCATAACTTAGCCGTTACACCTATTTCAAGCAATAACGTGTAGGATTATACCATAAAATTTAGTGCCTAAAGGCAAACCATTATTAAAAGATTTTTTCTTAACAATCATGCCGATAAAGCTGCTCATTTGCTGATATCACATTTAGAAAAATTTATTGTCTCTAAAAACGATAAAAATTATTGTCTCCTATAAAAATTTGAGTGCAAATAATGAAGGCAGTAACCAGTACCGGGCTTATAAAGGGGGTGGCGGTTTTCCCTAGAAAGTAGGGGACGGTGATTAAAAATTTCGTCCAGGGCGCTAGACTTGCTAATGCCGGCTCTGGCAGTAACAAAGAAATTACTGCGGAATCGAGACTGCCGCAAAACGAACCACAAAAGACGAATCGTTCCCGGGAAGTGCACGAAAAGTAAAATCGAGCACTTCATATTCATTAAATTCGTTAAACGCTGGTGTGCTCGCCATTCAACCGAGCCTGAATTAAAGATAAGAAGAGCACTCGATAACGATGGGAATAACACAGAACGTGAAGCTTTTCCCATTTAATCCCGGACGTATTTTTCTGCGAATAAAGCCAATTTATTTCCCAACTGAGCGTCTCCTTGACAAAAACAATTTCCAATACAACTGAGCTCGCACAGAAATATCTGCCAATGTAGGGCTTCGAGACTTGATTAACCCTCCGCCCCTTCCGACAAATTCACTTGGCCTGGATATCTACTTACCTATAAGGGTCCTTCAGTTCTTCAGTGACGAAATTCAGATAGTTCCACCCACCAAAGGCAAATAGTCCCGAGTAGAAGCTTAAAGCGATGCTGGAGACGTCATAATTGCCTTCGAATGCGTTCTCAAAGTTTTCAGTGTGTCCTGCAACATAATAATAAAATCAGCAGAGGTTTTAAAGATGTTGACCTTTGTAGACGCAACCGAAACCATCAGGAAAACATGTGACTCAAAGATTAACATAAACATTTCTTCACATGCAGCAACATGAATAATGCATTATTATCATTCAATCAATTGTGCAATTGAATGTTTTAGAGATGCTTCTTGCAGGTGCATACGACCTAGATAACGTTAGAATGGGTGGTACAACGACTGAGTGTCTTGAAAGGCGGTGGTGCAATGAAACGGTTATTAAACAGAATAATTGAAATATGTACATAATTCATTAAATTTTTTGTTCGGGAATTTTAATATACAGGGTGTTTCATAAACATACTGTCAAACTCATGCAGAGCTCATAAAAACAAATATTTAGATTGAATAAAGTTAGGTCCGAAATCCAAGATACATTGTTAATTTTTTTTTTTTTCAAAAACGGTTTGGGTACAGACATGAAACTAGGGACACGTTGTGGCGGGATAAATGTGCATGTTCTTGGACCAGGTAGAATATTTCTACCTATTTAAAAAATATATAAAAAAGAAATTAAACACTCTGCATCTTGGAAATGAAGCGATTTCGGACCTAACTTTATTCGATTTAAATTGTTTTTATGAGCTTTAAATCCTCTGAAAGTTTGTCAGTATGTTTATGAAACAGTCTGTATACAGGGTGTTTATACATAAAATGTGTCAAAAATTCAGAGGGTGAATCTGTCGACGATTTTACGAAAAAAATTCATAAGAACATGGGCCCGTTTTCGCTTCTTGTTTGAAATACAGGACCTGATAAGTCCGGTCCGGCTTTAAATGTTTTGATGAAAATTGGGGAGCGTAAAATACGTGTAGAGACACATGTTTTAAGGCGAACACAAAGTTTTTAGCTTCACCAGTGGCATTCCCATTGATGTGACCCTGAACATTTTAAACGAATACGTCACTGGTTTTTTTTTTAATAATAATAGTTTTCTGAATGCTCCATCTTTCTTGTAAACAGTGTTCTTTACATTTCAAACAATAACACTGCAGTCGTATCGTAAAAAGACAAGGTTACCATAAATAATCCTCTTGCGGTACGATGATATAAGATTGAAATATATGCCCAATTATTGAAGCGAGTATCATATAGAAACTCGACTGTAGTTACCGCGTGTACAGTATTCTGTACTTTAGTATTTAATTTCCTCTTTTATTAGCTCTCACCAGATGCGTATCAATTGTCCATGTTATTTATTTTCTTGTTTTTATGCTATACCTATACTCCGAAGGCTTTTACCGTTATAGAACAGGAATATAACAGAAAATTGCAGTCATATCAGCAATTATACGGTTATATAAAAGATTATTGCAGTTATACAGGGTGTACCATATCATCATGGGGATATTTCAAGTGGCGATAGTACTTTGCGAAATAAAAAAGTTTTTATAGACGCATGGCCAAAAACGCAGCATTTTCGACATACCATGTGGCAAAAATTTTTTTTTTAACTCAACTTATATAGGTAAACGTTAATCAGCATACAATTAAGGGCCAACAGATCCTTTTAGGGACCCATGTGACCGTTACCCAGATCCCCACAGCTCAGCTCCTGAAATAGCCACCCCATACGTCCGCCACTGGGTCTGATATAAAATACCGATCCATACACCATCACCAGTGTGTGGACGATACAATTCAAATTTCATAGAATTTCCCACAGAAATGCGTATTTGTGAGCTATTTTGCAAAAACGCCCAAATTTAATCGAACGCTTCCATTAACAAATAATTAGAGATAGTTCAGATACTGATGGTGGACTGATGGATGTAGTTAATGATATTCTTGAAACTGCCCACTTACCTGTAGCAAGGAAGTACAGACCGGTCAAGATAATGGCAATTAAAGCAAATAGCTTGGCAAAAGTGAAGATGTCCTGTATCCTCATTGACAGTCTGGTGCTCAGGCAGTTGATAGCAGTGAGCAGACCTAAATTAAAATTAACACAAAAAACAGAAAATGTGTAAAAAACAACTTGCAGACGTCAAGATAAAAAAAAACATCATATTTCAGGGCTGATTGGCGAGGCGTAAATGTGTAGGAAATACGAACGGGACTTAGATGAATACGAAATTAATTACCGCTCTATTCAAGCCTAATTAGTCGTGATTTCATGCTGACTAGCTCTTTAGAAGCCCAATAGCAGTCGAATTTAATGATTAAGTGCGTCATTGGAGTTCGTTCAGGATCATTATAAATTTCGCTCACATTCAAGCGAAGTAGAGCAAAATGTCCATATTTGACCTTTCGATTTAGTAGTTGCTGTCCTGTAAAGAGCAGACCTTCGATACAGGACAGGACACAGGAAAATGAATATGTTCAAATGGGAAGTTTACGGTAGAATGAATGATTGGTCATGAATGCATGGCGTCAGACTTGCTAAGGCCGGTTCTGGCCAGAAGACGAAAGTAAATCTTACTGGCAAAAAAATTTTAAAAATAAACAAATAAATAGGAGCTGGAAAAGAGCGTTACGTAAACAAAGATAAAGCTGACGCTTTTACTAGACACTTTCAGAGGACCTTCAGCCCTTCGACAAATTGTAGACTTAATGATTGATTTAGCATAACTGGAATTCGGTGAACAAACATGTTTATTATTATTATTATTATTAAATCAGAAGGTCAATTTTGGAGCTCCTTTCCAGTTCAATCGGGTCTCTGCACGTATTTCCAAGGGGGCCAAGTGGTATTAATACTTTCTATAAGATTTTAAAAAATAATCTTACACAGGCACACCGCTGCTAGCAATCTAACGGCATTATCTGGTGGTTTGCATTCCGTGAAAAATGGTTTGGCAGCATATTCTGCAAAGGTTATAGCGACAATTGCTTGGGTGGTTGGTCTAGAGATAGAGAAACAAATACCCGTCAAATACAATACTCACTATAAGTATTACTTAACAATGATAATGAGGTCGCTGGCTAGCAAGACATGTACTATCGGCCACAAAAGTGGTCGACCACGCTAAGGTTCAAAATCGCTTGACGCGTATTCCGAGCGAAGGTACCTTATCAGTTCACAAAAAATGATCCACAACAAAAACGTGTCTAGCGAATAAATTTAGAATTTTACATCGAATACCAAGTTTGCCGGAATATTTTCAGGATGATAATTTTAAATAAATCAATTCTGCTAGTAATTGAATGAAAACATCACTATATTAACATTGAATATTGTAAATTGCAAAAGTTGATATGGCTATATAATTGTTTAAGATGAAAACGAAAAAAATACATGTTAAATTCAATTATAAACAAGACCAACAATTTACAAAACACTGCAGAACAACTTACTAAACTTCAAGACTTTTATTAACAATAATATTTTGCTGGGAATTAGGAATTAACTAGTCCGACTGTTTCCTACCTCTCACTTAACAATCAAGTGATTTCTATGTCACAAAAGTTCTTTAGACAAAAGATGACATAAACGGCGTTTTTCGTAATGCGTATGTTAAAAGGGAAAATTTCAAGACACATTTTTTTCGGAAATACAGTACGATCGAGAGAAAATAAACTTCAAATTTATATAAATAAATAACTAAATAAAAAAATAAACAATTCTAATTGCGGGTTACTCCCCCATTGGCGTCGATGACGTCTTGTAGCCTCCGGCCCATTGAACCCACAAGGTTTTGACACAAGGGTCTAACCCCATTCCAGATTTGGTTGCAATGTGCCACCAAATCTTCGGTAGTACGTTCATTGTTATTGTGCCACCTTTGAACCATTAGGCCCCATAAATTTTCTATGAGGTTTAGGTCTGGCGAATATGCAGGCCAGGGAAGATTATTTATGTCTGGATGCTCGTGATACCAGTCCTTCACGATGTTTGCGCGATATATCCTACAGTTGTCATCAAGTGGCATTTCTGCCACAGGATACAAAGTACGAACAGAAGGAAGCATAACTTCGTCGAGCATCCGAACGTACTCAATAGAATTCGCCCTTCTTTCAAAACTTGCCAGTTCGCCGGGACCATCAGCAGACATCCACCTATAGAAGTTAACCCGTATTCGGCCGGACCTTCTGTTCGATACACTATAGCGTTCATCGTACCGAGTATTATGAGGTCGCCATAAATGTAGCCTGCCGTTTTCGCTTGACAAAAAAGTTTTTTCGTCAACAAAAATAGCATTTGTCCAATCGAAATTTAAGTACTCTTGGGCAAATGCTAAGCGGGCCTGTTTATGTTGCTCTGTTAGAGCAAGTTTCGTTGCTGGTCGCCGATTATGAAGACCCTCTTTATGAAGAGTCCTTCGGATGGTCTTCATACTTACATCCCAGCGTACAGCGTACTGGGATGTTCGTGGGAAACCACATTCCCGAAAATCGGCGACCAGTTCCTACCACTGGTCGTCCGACAACTTGGGAGGTCTACCAGGTCTGGGTCGCTCGTCTACGTGACCCTCGACCTCATGACGGGTGATCCAGCAACGGATCGTGTCCCTCTGAAACGAGATCAAAAGTGCACGGACACAAAAATTTTAAAAACCAATTTTTGTTTAAAAAGACAATTTGATTACGTACCGTAATATTCAACTCACGACTAATTTCGGAAATATTATGGCCTTGTTCATATAAAAGTACTATATATCTTTTAATGTCTTTGCTCAGATTCGGAGCCATTACGCCTTAGCGATAAATTGAGAAAATACCAAAAAATAAAATTGTCTCAATGAATTGGGCCAGCAATACATGTTTGTATGCAAAATATTGATGTATATACACAAAAAGGAGGATCCAACAAAAAGTAATCTAGGTCAAGTGTGACAAAAAAAGGTATCCGACCCACAGTACCACAAGCGATTTTGATTTGAAACTGGTCGACCACTTTTGTGGCCGATGGTATATTGCACTGTAGAAAATGATTCTATATACGGACCCTCGGGTACTAGACATAGGCAATAAATAAGATGAGTGTACAAAAATGTGGGTATTGCAACTATACAGTTAATGACAAGCTGTGATGGTATTTGCTACATACCGAATAATCAGCATGGCCATCCATAGCCGAAGGAAAGCTGCGAGTGGTCCGAAAGCCACATAAATGTAAGCATAGTCGCCGCCAGATCGTGTGACGGAGGTTCCCAGTTCAGCATAGCAAAGGGCTCCAAGCATGGAGAAAATTCCGGAGAAACTCCATATCACTATGGACATCCCCACAGAATGGGTCGCCACGTAAACTCCGGTTGGAGAGACGAATATCCCACTTCCTGAAAGGAAAATAAAGCTCTTGTATCGCAACACTGATGGTGATAGTTGAAAATTATATTTTCAAACCTGAAACTTGCCCCCCCCCCCCTCCTTCTTCTCCTCTTTGATACTATTTATTATGGACTCGGATAAAAATCTTTTTCGACTTTCTTAGAAAAGTTAGTCACCAAAACGTCAAGAAAAAACTGAAATAAACTATTAGTTTTTGCTTTTATTTTAGTTGACCTGAGATTCATGTTGATGATTATCGATTGGAAAATCACTCGAAAAACTCTAGTAATTTTGGTACCCATATGTTTATACACCATAACCTCTACCAAAAGTAGTCAAGTAGGTGGGCAGATATGTATATCTAGTTTCTGCGACAAAAGCATAGGAGTTAAAATTTTTGACGACGAATACTCACAAAATTAGTCAAACTACTTCATCAATTAAGTCATAAAATCGTGCTTGGTTAGGATACGAAGCTTTTAACGAAATTACTTACATAACTCAAATGCTTCTGTTGAAAATTGGCGGCAGGAAGGACCCACTTTAACCTTTAGAGAATTATCAAAATATCCATAACAACATTGTTAAAAGTTGTTATGGCAAAAAATAAGAAGAAATCTCAGATGTAAAATTATGAATGTTTCAAATTCCGAGCATTTTTGTAGCGCAAAATAGTATGTCCGTCATGCTCATTGTCCTGTTTCAAACTACCTTCATAAATAAAAATAAACTCCCCAACATTGTTTAAATGCTCTTTATGAGTAGGAGTTGGATATTTCGGTTGAAGGCGCCTATGAAGGTACTATATTTACTGCACAATAGTATGCCATTAGAGTAATAATATTTTGGCAAGTAAAATTGTTTCAGAGTAAACAAGAAATACTTAAATAAATAAGCAGAATGGTCCATGTGCGACGCTATCATGTGGTGTGCATATCGAGCAATCAGTTTTTTTCAAATTAATGATTGTTGCAGGATTGATAATCCAGAGAGCGAATCGAAGAAACGAACTAGATAGATAATGCCTAAAAACATGAATAGAGTGACAGTAGAAAAATCGAAGCACGTGAGGTAAATAAGTTAAAATTACTAATTGAATAAATTAAAAAATAAATAATAAAAATAAACAATGATAAAAAAATTATATAAAAATATATGCAATCTAAAAGACTTAAAGCTCGCTTTCAAACTAAATTTTACCATTACGCGATAGTTCTGTAGGTGCATGGGATAAATTCGTATATTCTCAATAAGTAAAAATATCTAACTCTTGCCTTTATCAGTGATATCAGGCCCTCACAACGATCTTGGCATCCAACACAAAGTAGGTGAAGTAGTGATAAAGCAAATATTTTGGTATTCTATAGTGTCCTGATTTAGATAAACCGAAAGCTCGGGTTTAAACACTCACTGAAAGCTTCAAATATTTTGCCTTTGCGAGTAATGAGATTTTAATTATCTATCTTAAAACAGTTTAAAAAGTCGATTTGAGAGATGTTTGAAAACACCAGTTAAATTCTATACAGTTTCTTGTATATTTTCGCATTTTAAATTCATATTTCAAATTAGTTTTAAGCCGGCAAGACCGTGCAAGGTTCCTGTTTTTGGCACTTAACCATGGGAAAGTTAGTCGGGAGGTCGAGGATAAATTTGCACGATTTAAACTTCTTTAAAGATTTGAAATATTCCCATGACTTTCGATTTTGATTTTTCTTACACAGGATTTTTCATTTTTCCACCAAACTGTATGACTGAACCCTAACATACGATACATCATCGTAATAAAAAAAAACGCTGAGTACAACAATATGAAAATCCAAGATGGTACCGATAAGAAAAACCAAAGTTGATGATGGCTGTTGAAAATCGAAACGTCGAATTTGAATTATGACATCGCCATGTCGTAGACGAGGAAATGTTGCACTAATGAAGTGTTAATCATTTTGATTTATCTCGCCAAATACGTTGAGGAAAAAATAAACACGTTTTTCAAAATTTTGGGATTCTTTCTCTCAGTTATTTGACGGAATAATTCAAAACGATTGACATTTTATGAGTGCAACCTCTCCTTTTCTGCAACGTGGCAACGTCACATTTTAAATTCGACGTTTCGATTCTCGGCAATCATCATCAGCTTTTTTCTTATGGGCGCCATCTTGAATTTTCAGACTTTTGAATTCAGTTCGGTTTTATTCTTCCATCAATTCTATTCACTTTTGAATAATTTGAACTAAGCGTTCACAAGCGGCTTTTGCCATATTTTCAGACACGCCACGCGCTCCTAAATTACTGCACATTAATTTCGGAACACTCTGTAACTCAATTCCACCGGATAAACCTACCTGAAAACTAAATTTGCGACTGTCATTAGAATAGCGAAGAAGCGCAAAGTTAAGGCAAAAGCTGACGTTCGTTGCATCATCTAGATCGCCGGCGTTCTGAAGGAGTTTTTTGGCGCTTAAAAAAAAAGATTATCCAGGAACAATTTATTCGTTTATTCAGTGTTGAATAGTTTAATTCAAGTCATAAATAGGCCACTTAAAATATTATCGACTAACACCCCCACCAGCGCACTAACTTTTCAATTAGCGACTTGAAATAATCATTTTTGAGCGTCTGCATCAATTTGAACTTACCGACAATAGTTCCCACGATCAATCCAACCCCGTTTAGTAAAGTGATTTTTCGCTTCAGCTTCGGTGAATCATCTAGTTTTCCGGACGTGGACGTTTCGGTGCTGGCCGCATGACCGTTTAAAGCCTCCGGCGAATCCATAAGGACCAAAATCGTTTAATTAGCTTTTTGTGAAGTTTTGAGTATTTTCTAACCGCTTAGTAACATATCAGCGCCGATTTGAAATCGCTGCTCTTACAGCTATATGGCTTTTACTTTTAATCATACGCGGTCGATATCCGATATCGCGTACAAAACGTATCCTTGCTCATATGTTACAATACGCGAACGTCTCTCCAAAGCCAATGCGTCGCTGCTTTTGCTCGTACACGTTTTACGGCGGCCTCGTGTTAGAGTGGTGGCGTTGATTTAGTGCGGTAAATATTTGTACAATAACCTGTGTCGAATTGTACTGAAGCCAACAAGTTCAGAGTCAGCGGCGTCCGCTCTGTGCTCGTTGACTGCGATACCATCGGTTCAGTAGAAATTTTAGTATTTTCAATACGTACATTCATATAGAGGGTGTGCATTTTTTCGGTTCACCGATGAGAATCTCGGTAACGATGAAAAGTGCGGTAAATTGGGGTAAAGTTGCACAATTTAGAGGTCAAAATATGCCGCTTCAAAGTTCGAAATTGTTCATTTTTTTTTTTTGTTATAACGTCTCGCGCACTATTAGAGCTTGTTGGAGTGGTGGGACGACATCCTATTTTCGATTAAAATGAACTAAGAATAACATTCCCATTTTACTAAGCACTGCAATGAAAGCTTTTCTTGACAATTTGGTGACGATATTTGTCTGGGAAAAAAATGTAAAAAAAAAAACAAAATAAACAGTGAACCGAAATTCCTCTTCTTAATCGCTAAAGAGTAGCAGTTTTTTGCGTTCCAAAAGGTCGATTAGAAGTAAGTGGTGGGTGATTTCTGTGTGGTATTTCTTAGCGTTTACCTTCCTTTTATGTGTCCTAAGTTGACCTCTTCTTCAAACATAGCTGAATATTATTTATAACGTATTTTATCATTTTGTAATTTATTTATGGGTGTAAGTGTACAAAAATGGCGCAAATGTCGCTTCTTTGCTGCCCACTTGCCAAATGACCCTGGGTATCTTCGGAAAATTGCATTTTGATTTTTCCAGTATACCTTCTCCGCATGTGGAGAAAATGAATATTTCGAGACTAACGAGAACCATCTAATTCGTGGGCAGAATTATGACATGCATGAAATGCGTCGCAGATCTTGAAATGTCGATAAATTGTACTATAGACAGGACAATTATGGCCCCGTTTGTAACCATCGTAATTCAGGTCCCATGCGATATGGGCGAAAGAGCGACTGCGTGCTATATTCGATGAGAAGGGCAAATTTCAGTGCATCTGAAACAGCGTTCTTTTTCTAGTAGGCGCACTAAGACAAAGAGCGAAAAAGAGGTTAAACCTGTATAATGTGGCGATTGTTAAGTGTATGCGGGTCCCACTTTTATGCGGTAAACGTATTGGTCAATTAACACAGGGCTATGGATGGACTTCTGCATTTATCTCACTACTAATAAATTATAGACAGGCAGAAGCGCTTTATTGTGCAAAATCTTACAATTAGAAGCATAATTTAATCGAAACTCTTTACATATGTTGTATACAGGGTGTTCGCTTCTGGATTCAACCATGGGGGATCTGGGCTACCATAAAAGATACGAGGTCGATTAAATTAGTGCAAAGTTGGACCATTAGGAGCTCAAGAATATGCCATTTTAAAGTGTTTTTAAAATTTCCATGACTTGGAGGTATATGGAAAAAGCTGAAATATTGGAAAAAGGTTTTACTTTTTTTTCAAATTATTTGACGAAATAATTCAAAATGATTGATACGTCATCAATCCAACTTTCCCTCTTCCATAACGTGACTACGTCATATTGGAAATCCGCCGTTTCGATTTTCTACAACCACCGTCAACTTCGGCTTTTCTTATGGAGCCACCTTAAGTGTTTACATTTTTTAATTCAGGCCTTTTTCTGACTACGGTAACGATCACATGTTAACCCACGTTTTTCAAGTGAGGAGACACGAAATATGTTAGAAATTTATTGCGCTTCGCATCGAAATGTGTAAGTTACAGCGGTATCCACAAAACCAACAACTATCTCAAAACTATTTTCCACTCCTTTAGAGAAATTTAAGCGAGTTTAGTGTATTTGGTAATTTCTATTAAGTTGGCCAGCAAGCTCGCCAGACTTTTCCCCATTAGATTATTATTTATACATTGTTTTTGATATTAACACTAAACTGTAAAACTGAACCCTCAAACGTGATACATCATTGTAATCAGAAAAATAGGCTAAATGTATCAATGTGAAAATACAAGGTGGCGCCCATAAGAAAGAATAAAGTTGAAATCGAAAAAAATCGAATTTCAATGATATCGCCATGTTATAGACGAGGAAAAGTTGCACTAATGAAGCGTTAATCATTTTAACTTATCTTACCAAATAACTTGAGGAAAACATAAAAATATTTTTCCGAATACCCCTGAAAGCAATCGGATTTTTGTTTTAATTTTTAAACGGTACACTCTTGATCTCCAAATTGCGCACTGTCCCTAATCGAATCCACCCCGTACCTTTTATGGTCACCCAAATCCCCAAGGTGAAGTTCCTGAAACGGACACCCTGTACACGTATTAGCTATCAAAGTCGAACAGTTTCAACACGTAACGACTCTTACACATTCCTTAACTGAAATTAAAATACACACGAGGCTCCCTTTATGACGATTGTGTACAGCAGTACAGAAACACGAGACTGCAGACCTGACACAGGTGAACCGCACTCTGCCAACTTCTACAGACTTAAGCACGATCGGTTATACTTAAGTAACCCCAACCTATTGACAAACAACACATTTAACTACCTCCAAGCAAAACGAGATATAGAGATCAAATTATAAAAACAACGTCGCGGGAGACTGAAAGATCTGAAAATAAAACAGCATCCAAATGTCTCAGGATTGTGTAAGTTCAGTTTCACACAAACTTTTATGGTGTTTATACAGATGATTTCACATGAAATCGATTTTTGCATGACCCCTTCGCGTCGGTACACCCTCGAATCGAGGTAAGCGATATTGGTGTGCAGTTTTAATGGAATTTCGTGGATAAACGAGCTAAAACAAGTAGGAACGTGGCCGACCTGACTCATGTTTTCCATATAACTTCGCCTTAAATCATGTTTTGCGGTTTGCGGCCACGTGACGGATTTAACTCGTGTGAAAATCAACTCAAAGCCCTCGCTGAGGATACAATCCTGGATATCACCGGCTTGTACGAGCAAGATGTGAAATTTATAAGTGAAAACAGTAATTACATGTATTAGCAATATGGCCACGGAATCTTGTTTTTGAACTTTATCCAACATATCTATTTTTACTTCGTTTATGACATCTTTTTCGACTTAGAAATCCACTATTTTAAAAGAAAATCAAAATGGACTTCCAGATGGGGGAATGTTCCAGGGAAAAGGCGAAAAGGCCGGTTCGGAACAAAAAAATTAACAGGTTTGGGACGAGTGGGAATTATTTGAGTTTGGCTTGGAGTTTTATGTGTTTTAGCTTAGTCAGAGTAACCAAGATTTAGTTTACTTCCATTGAAAATCACTTAAATATGTTTTATTACATGGCAACCTTACATAATTTGGCCTTCAAGCGGGAGGTAATACTTGAAATATACCTCAAACTGCATATGTAATCGTCACCGGTACTGAGCCGTTGATGAAATCCGATACTGCTGATCTAAAAATATTTGAAAAAATGTGCGATTTTTCCTCCCTTATATGGTACATACCTTTGCACACCATAAAAACACATACAAAGCACACAGGTATTCTATTCCATATACAGGGTATCCCACATAAAGAATGTACAGAGATGCGCAGTTGATCAAATGGGAATGTAGTTGCGCACTTCAAAGTATCATAAAATGCTGTTTGGGAGCTAGAAAAATTTTCGCTATGCTAGTGGTACCGTTATTAGTACTATTATAAATGTGGTATATTAGACAGAATAGCTTTGTAAGGGGGCAGCTATAAAATACATCAAAATTCATCATAAATATTTTTAAGAGAGACAAGATCAAATGATGCAAACCCTTTCTTGACATTTTGGTGGCAGCTTTACCTAGGTGTGAAATTTCATGGAAGTCACACAACGGATCTACGCCTTTGCTTCGGTTTCCTCTCTTGATAAACTTTCCAGGACTCTACTCCATCGGTCCTTATTGACACACTAATCGATGAATTCAAAATCCAACGAGGCTCGCGAATTTAATTTAAATCATGCAGGACCGTATTTGACAGGGACTGATGTATTACCCGCCTCCGTCGTAGGTGACAAAAAATGGCACAGGGCAAATTATCAGTCATTTTAAAATATCTTTTTATGTGAAGTAAAGGGAAGTAGAAGAGTTAGAGCTTTATTTGCATGGATAAGAACACAACCCTTGCTAAATTGAATTAATGGATGACTTTTTCCCTCTTTCAATAACGCACCTCTAAGTAGGTTTTATCACGATTTGCCTGCTCTAATGGTCTATCGTTTGCAGAAGGGCATATGGCGATGAAAAGCGATCTCTGAAAAGACTGTTTACCCCTGAAATCAAGCGCTTCCTCAAAGACTGGCTGATCCGCAGAAGAGACAATCCATATCCAAATCGAGACGAAAAGAAAATGTTGGCTGTGCAAACTGGACTGACATATATTCAGGTAAACATGCAGTATTTACATCACCATAGCAAGGATGGCTAGGCTTGCTGTGTTTGCAGGTCTGCAATTGGTTCGCTAACTGGCGCCGAAAGCTGAAAAATGCGGGTAGAAACCCCCAAAGGAAAACTTGGGGAGACCTTATAAAAACATACAACAGTCAAGTGCAAGGCAACGTGGAGCACTTTAGTATATGTTCAGAAGACAGTATCTGGGAGGAGCCTGAATGTACTTACGACGATGCCGAACTACAGAAATTCGAGGAGCAGTTCGCTAAAACCCAATTAGACCACAACTATGGGAAGTTTTATAATAACAATAATAGGCAAGTGTAGCAATACAGGTCGGCAACGATAGTGGCGAGACCAGTGCAAAATTAACCTTGTATAACTCAAAGAAATTAACCCCCAGACTAAATTCTTACTGGCATTGGTCTCGTTTGACTCATGGCTATTCGTAGCTATTCAAATAATTGATTCCCCTTATCTCTCTCAAACTTGTAGCGAGTCTCAAAATCAGTGCTACTTTGTGAGTTCTACAACCGAAGCAGACCAGGACAATCCCTTCTCTCAACCTGCGAACAAATACAAGAACCATATCATGGAAAAGTATATGCGCGACTGTCAGAGTTCGGAACTGTCTGGTGCTGAGGCAGCGGAAACTGACAAAAACTCAATGATTGCCAGGTGGCTGCAGAGCGCCGAGAAATTTAGGCCGAACGAGGGGAACTACAATATTGACTGGTCTTTCAACAAGTCGCTAAAAAAGAAACCTAATAAAATCGATTGTGATATGCTTTTGGTTCATGGGAAAGAGGAGATTGATGCGGCTGAGGCTCTGACGTCGTTGGCTAATTCGAATAATCATCACACGTAACACAGAGGGTAAGAAAGATTCATTTTTGTATTAAGAAAAAGTATTGTCTTTAGGAACTCTACATCTCTATATCACGTCACTAATCTACCTAACTAATTTAATATGTACTTCTACATATAAATTACTCCATTATAAAAAGTTTAATCTTTTATTCTTATTGTAGTCGATAGTTAGCGTATTATTTATTACGTATTGTTACAGTTACGTCGATAATTTGATACATACATATGCATGGTCTTCATGGTGATTTTCTTGCTCAATAACGTATAAAATAAAAACTTTCTGTATACAGTATTATTTGAAAGTGATTTTCTTGGTCAAAACTGCTGATATTATTCTCAAAGCTAGTATTTCGGCGGCACAGTTGTTGGACGCAAGCGCTGTAGCCATGCGTTGCCTTCCGGGATTTGAAACACGGCTGCGGGCAGACAAAACGTTGAGATTTTCTATAATAAATTAAGAGAATTTCGTTTATCAGCTGAATCAACAGCACAAACCCATGTACTAATTTTTACATCACAAAATAGCGCACTTTATTACTGAAATAAATTCCATTTTCTACGTATTTTTAAAAGTAATTTCCTAGACCTCCAGAAGGAAACTTACTTTCATCTATGATTGTATCAATCATTTTCTGTCGTCTGTTGATCTTCCACCACATCACTAGGATTTCCCCAAAGCTTAATTGTGGTAACAGAGGCGGTAAGAATAATGTCTTTCTTGGGATGAACACTCAGAGAACTTAAAGCCTTATTCCTATTATGGACAAATTTGTGCTTCACTGCCGTTGACACCAAATCCCAGCACCAAAGCTCCCCGCTGACAGAGCCACTTAAGACATAATTGTCATTGGCCATAAGGTCACTTTCAATACTTAAACCGCCGATTTTGTGGCCAGTGTATCTGAGGAAAGCATTTATCTTACTTTTAACAGCAAATTAAATATTTTAAAATTGACACATACTCTCCAAGTAGCTCACCACTATCCTTGTCCAGTAATCTCACCACATTGTCAGCTGAACCAACTAAAATACACTGGCCATCCCGGGAGAAAGTGGCAGATGTTATGGCAGCTATATGTAAATAACACTATAATGACTTATATTTCAATCAACACTAAACTTACCCCCAACAAAATCAGCATCACATCTTCCATTCCTCAAATCATACCGTCTAACTGAGCAGTCTACTGATCCAACTAGAATTTCATGGTCACTAACTCTAATGGAAGAAATGCAGTCTTTTGCCTCTTTTAGAATCTGGAATGGAGTTTGTGCTCTTGATCTCAAGTCCCAGCACATCACAGTGTTATCTAGACTGCCAGAAATTGCCACAGATGACTCTTCGTTGAATTTAACACAAGATACTGTGGCTGCGTGACCTCGGAGCCTGCGTAAAGGCTGGCCAGTTGACACATCCCATACTAGAATCAAGTAGGTATTTAATATAGTAATAAATACCAAATGGTGACAGGAAGGTGTATACACAATACCTATTATGGATTTATCAGAAGAACATGAAAGGATTTGGCTGCTGTCGCAGGAACCACATGCATCTAACACCTCATTTCCATGACCCCCATAGGTCTTCAGTAATAGTTTACGATAGGGATTCCATAGCTTTATCTTTTTGTCAGATCCACATGTCATGCAATAGTAACCGTCAACTGAAAGGGACAAATCAAGTTTCAAATTAATAAATTAAGGAGGATCTATATTCTCGATCAGGTTAAATATTGTAATATTCATTTTGTATTATTACAGCATACACACCATTAAACCGAACAGCTCTAATCCCACCTTGATTACAGTCGATATTATTTATGCACTGAATATCCATTTGAGTTTGAAATTAACTCTCTTATTCGAAAATTTTCATTCATTTATTCCTTTAGATAATTCACTTAATATGAAAAGTAAACAGAAAAACCTTCAACCATCATTTTTTGAAACATAACCCCACAAAAACAACGCGAGGATCTACGAATTAGATCAACTCTGAATGATGGAAGGTGTGTCTACCAATCGACAAAATAAAAAAACGATAGACATGCTAACCAACTTAATTTTATAATCAAATGTATTTGACAGACGACAGAAGACACTGTGAAAAATATCGATATGTAAATTGAGATATAAATACATATCGATATCGATATAAAAATCGACTTATAAATACATATTGATATATATATGTGTATATTCACAAACATGCACGTCATTGTCGTTTGTCCGTCAGTCAATTTCGGATAGTTGATATTTACTTGACATATCCACATCTTCTATCTCGTAATCTTAAGCTCTCCTTTTCAAGTTCGTTTTCAAAATGGGTAGGTGTCTAGAAGAAGGTTTTCTTTAAATATCTAGTAAAAATTCTTACATCCCGGTGTGAAAATTGCATAAAAATATTCAACCAGGTCGTAGGAAATCGCCACAAAAAATATTTTTCCATAAAATAGAATTGTTGGGTCTAAAACTGATTTCTTAGGATTATAACCTCTCTAATAACTACTACCTACAAAAACACTTTCATGATGATACTTTAAAGAAATGTTGTCTGATGTGTGTGCTGACGACTAAAAAACATCCCACAGCGATCTGAGCCTCTCCAGATTGCCCACAAATCAATACGAACTTCATGGCAACATATTACTTAAAAATGCTTTTTAGGTATTAGCCGAGACCATTGGCACAAACGAAGGGCCACTGGTGGGAAAAGGAAGCCTTTGAGAAAGAAGAGGAAGTTTGAGTTAGGACGCCCAGCTGCCAACACAAAACTTGGCACTCGTAGGGTGCACTATGTTCGCACCAGGGGAGGTAACCTTAAATACAGAGCTTTGAGGCTGGACACTGGAAATTTTGCTTGGGGAAGCGAAGGTACCGCCAGAAAGACCCGTATTATTGATGTTGTTTACAATGCTAGTAACAATGAGCTGGTCCGCACCAAAACATTGGTGAAGAATGCCATTGTCGTCATTGATGCTACACCTTTCAGACAGTGGTATGAGAACCATTATATTTTGGCTGTAGGAAGGAAGAAGGGTGCTAAATTGGTAAGTGTTTTATTAAAATTTGTTTTGGTATCTAAAGTCAGACTTTCAACGGTAGGGAATTTGAAATATTTCATTCTCGATTAAATTTACAAAAAATCTGTTTAAAAATCAAGGCAATTTACTTGTGTCTAAAATGTCTAAAAATAGTGGAATACCAAATATATAAAACAGTCATTGTGGAAGAGGAACTCAAGTGGTAAAAAAAATAAGAGTTGCATACCATTTGCAACATAATCCAAATTCTGCATAACAGACACTAATTTTATACTTGTGAGGACTTGCATAGAGGTTTCTCAGTGATGTTATAATGCGTGTCATCTGATTTTGATGATTACATTGGCCAAAAGTTCTGAGCATATACGCTTCCTAAAGCAAAATAGTAATTCAATGAGCTTTATCCTGGCCACATAACTAACTATTCAAATATTTTGCAGACTCCTGAGGAGGAAGCACTCTTAAGCAAAAAAAGAAGCAAAAAGGTACAAAAGAAGTACCAAACAAGGCAAAGGTCTGCAAAAGTTGAACCAGCTTTGGAAGAGCAGTTCCAGACTGGAAGATTATTAGGTAAGGCTAGGTATCTAATGTATGATTCAGTGTAAATTTTAATGCCAAATTTTTGTCCTTAAAAAGCCAGGGGTACAACTAGCAGTAGCTATTTATTGCTTGACTATTACTAATTAATACTAATATGCAATAATACCAAAACACATTGAAATTTGCTATTTTTTGACACTAGTTACTTATAATTTCATGTTTACAATATCTTGTTCCATACATTTTTATTCACACTGTACAAACTTCACATGATGATAAAACATTAGCGAGAACATGTTTAAGTGAGCAGTTTGTTTTAGACTCTTGCTATGTTCTATGACATGCTTGTCATAGTTACTCTGATTCATTAGATAATCCAACATTTTTCAGTTCTAATAGGAGATAATGTGAACTAAAATAGTCTTTTTTTTTCAGCTTGTTTGTCTTCTCGACCAGGACAGTGCGGGCGAGCTGACGGCTATGTTCTTGAGGGCAAAGAACTAGAATTCTATATGAGAAAAATTAAGTCTAAGAAGGCAAAATAAAATTATTTTTTCTTGCTAGACTTGTACAAATACATGCTTGTACGTTATGTGTTGTTTTATTTATTGGGATTTTTGGAAATTATGAAATATCAAAATCCTTCCTTTAAACACGGGGTCGCATAGGGATACTAACCGTACACGTTGCAGTATTTACCCAATAACTGCAATAAGGTATTGAACAAGGTTTAAGTGGACGCATCTTTACCTAAATTTTTAATTGGTTTCCTTGTAATATTGTTTTGTTTAATAAGGCTTAATTTAAATTTATGGGAAATTGCTTCTTTATTTTTTTACACAGTTTTAAATATATATTTTTCAGGCATGGCTTCAGTATAAAATTTTTCGTAAAAAAAATTTAATGGTATGCACTTTACCTCGGAATTTGGTCTTCGCAAAATCAGTGGCGTACATTCCAATTTCGTACCAAAAAAAAATTGCTGAAAACTAAGTGCTCCAATTTGGGCGAGATTGGGTTCCGCAGTAGGCATACGATACAGCTTTGATATGCCACGGTCAAAATTCGAATCGGACAACTTCGATTTTTTGGCCCAAAAATTTTCATGATGTATAGTCCATGATATTTTTTGGACCCAAAAATCGAAGTTGTCCGATTTGAGTTTTGACCGTGGCATATCAAAGCTGTATCGTATGCCTACTGCGGAACCCAATCTCGTTGAAATCGAAATACTCAATTTTCAGTTTTTTTTTTGGTACGAAATTGGGATGTACGCCACTGTTTTTGTGAGGGGAAAATTTGTTGGTAAAATTTTGCTCAAAGAACTTTCACAATCTGCAGTTCACTAATAAATCTAGTTCGTTAAAGACTAATTTCTGGTAAAAATTATAAAATTTGTGGCATAAAAAAATTCAGTTACTCCGGTTTTAAAATTATTTGCGTTCGAAAATCGAAATGCAAAAGCTGCCATTCAACAGTAGCCAAAATAACTATTTCTTTTTAAAATTGATACTCGGGATTATGATATATTTGGAATAACAGTGTTTCGTTCGCCCTTGCTAAAAATTATGGGTACAAAAGGAAAAAATGTCCGTTTATAAGCGATCACATGAGTAGTATTCATTTGTATTGTGGGTTGCTTGATATGATGCTATCTATACACCGCTAAATCCAAACCAAATATTCCATTGTTTTATATGGCGCCATCTAGGAGTGAGTAGCCAAACTGAGCATTGTTTGGTAGAAGGAATTTGTTCCCGTTTAGTAACTCGTACTGTGCTTCGCCGTTAGGCGGCACCACCAGTCAGGACAAAATAAAGTTACGTTACGGTACGTAAACACGATTTTTTCCTTTAATTTCTGTTGATGAAAATAAAAACACTCATTTAAAGCTATTATTGTATATAAAGTTCTATTTAGCCAGACAAACTTGAATCGGATAACTTGTTAAAACAAAGCTGATCTTGATAACCGAAGGTGGTATTTATTAAAGTGCCACTAACATAATATGCAACAACGAACAGCCACTTTCGATTATACACGTCCCTCAGGCCCAATTGGACAAGGTTGTAGGAATTTTTAATATTATTGATTCACTTACGAATTCTAAACAATTAAATGTGTATTGCCCTCGACTTCAACCTAGTCTTATGCATCTAAATGGAGAATTCATCGGTTTCATTAGCATTTAGTATTAATACATGCCTTACAAGAATAAGTGTGATCTCTAAACATCACTTGAAATGATTGCAGCCAATGAACTAACTATTTTCAAAAACGATAGGAAGATACATAGTTGTTATTTATAACCAGAGGACCGAAACGAATAAATTCTGTTACATGAAAGTCAAAATATCACATGCATTTAAGGCCTGCATTTACTGTCGTAACCTAAGAGACATTTCCTAGGAAAGTATCTCTGAGATCACAAACAACACAGGCATAAACTTTGCGTCCAATTATTTACAGAGAAATATTAATAAATACCATTACAACGATGACATCCAATAGAACGGACATAATCTCTCACTGATATACAAAAATAACATAGCATTTTTAATCTAAGACCTATTATCTTTTTTTTGACAAAAAAAAAAACAATAAATAAGAAGTTTTAATTACTAAGACGCGGTCGAAGAGTGCAGGGCGGCGTGTAAAGCTTGCTGTTGTTCTGGCGTCATCGTTTGGACGACTGTTTGGAAAAATGTATCGTTTGACTGAACTTGTCTCACTATATTCAGCATTCGGGCGCCTTCAGTCGAACTTGGCTCAAGCACTTCGTTGTTGAAGGCTTCCGCAATGATGTGAATTATTTTGGGTATGTTCGCGTTGTTAACACCTGAAAGGAGAGTGAAAGTTGTACAATGCACATACTACGATCAAAATATCCCATAATTCCTTTTTTATATAGAGAATTAGGTAAGATGAGGAAAATACTCAATTATCAATGTAATTAAATTAGGACTTATTAAACTTCTGATTACAAAATCTGAAGCACCCAGTATATTACATATTGTTATTTCTTTCTCATTAGAGTTAAAAATTAACCCTATATTACCTGCCAAATTATAATAACAAAACACCCATACATACCTATAACTGCTTGATTATTCTGCTCTATCAAATCGCATAAATATCCATAAATATACGGCGCTTCATCCGTCTCTTCAGTTACAGGCAACCAAGAGAACCAAATTGGGATAATTTCTGTCAAGTTAATTTGCGAGTTGTTATACTTCATTATTTTTGTCACCGCTGAAATAGCATTCTCTGTCGCATTTAAATTTCTGGGATCTCTTGATTGAGAGTCGTTTATAACCTCCACCAAAACTGGTAGGATTTTCGATAATTCTGTGGCAAATTGTTCGCCCCCAAACTGGGCCAGGACGCCCCAACCGTAAGCCGCTGCTTGTCGTACTTCGACGCTTTTATCTCTAACATAAACCGCCAAGGGTTCAAGGAAGTATCGCTGGTATTTGCAGCAGGCGGGACCTGTGAATTCAATGACGTCGTCGAAGACACAAATGCCCCACTGCCTGTCGGCCGAACTTCTATTGGGTGCAAGGAGGTTAACGAAGTGATTTAGTAGTTGATCGAAGAGAGGGATGAAATTCTCTCCATACACTGTGAAGAGTGAATGTATGACGTCCGCTACTTTACTGAGAATATAAATGTCGTCGGATTCTTCGTCCTCTAGTTGTTCTTGAACGTCCTGGAAAGAACATGTAATTTTTTCGGTCAAAAATTTTACAACTCTAATTTCGTACTCTTGATATTAAAAAACTGAGGAACTTACCTCATCATAGTCTTCATCTAAATGCTTTTTATGTCTGTCGTTGGCCCTGTCAAAGTGTTCGGTCATCAGTTTGTCAGCGATTCTTAAAATCTCAGTCATTGATTCTTGGCTTATGTATGAAGGTCCCAATTTCAGGATACATCTGGCCAGCGAGTCTAACATTACGAGTAATACTTCATTTTCGGGTTCGGTATCTAGGGCTCGCAATAAATCTGGGCAAATGAAGAGCCACATATCGTTGACGAATGCCGGGCCTCTGTTTTGAAAAAGAAACAAAGAATTGCCAAAAATAATGTTAATACTAACATAAAGACAAATAACTCAACAAGGATTTTCGTCTGAGTCTTTAGTAAACGATGAACTGAGAATCAACAGAAAAGAATAGAAAGCAGAAAATAATAAGAATTCATGTAGTTATTTTATTATTTTCTCACCTGCACATAACGCATTCTAACAGCCATGGTAGAGATTCAGCGGCTGCGTTTCGTACACCATCATGAAAGTAAAATTTTAACATCGGGACCATCAGTTTTACAATCTCTTCAGCGTAGGGCGCGAACGCGTCCTTTAATTCACGAGCATAGCATGCTAACATCATGCAAGCCGCAGCTTTATCCTCCAAGCCTATAAACAGAATACCATCAGATAGTCTCTTTATAATGGATTTACTCGTTACAAGTAAACTTACCGGCTGTGCGAATACCGAAATTCTTCTGTTCCCCGAGCGAAATGAACTGCCATTCATCATCTTGACCTTCTACACCAGCCATTTCATCGCTGTCCAAAAGAGCTACGTCGGGTTTCATGGATGCAGTTCTCACAACAGAACTCATCACCAGGGGTAAGTATGGCTCAAAATTTTTTCCTAAAACCTATAAAAACAACATGATATACTAATAAACTGAATATCAAACGAATCAGAATTGTCTATGAATTTTGAGACAAAAACACTACAATCCCTATTCCCATTCCATACTTGACATATCCTTGACCAGGCCGATATTAAGTAGCTAGTTTGAGGATCATCATCTGGAAGCTCTATCCCATTTCCGTGGGTTTTGAGTAACATGTCCATGACTTGGGTGGCGTCTGCACTGAATTTCTCAGGGCCCACAGCAGTGCCTATCAAGGTGACGCACTCAATGGCCTTACCTAAATAAAAGAAAACCATCCAAAATATTCTTGTTAATATCAGCTATTAAATATTAACCTCTGAGCAGCTTATATTCTTCTTTGTTGGCATTTTGAATAATGTATTTCAAACAGGGCATCAGACGATCGTAATAGGTGACGAATTCGTTCTCAGCAGTGTCGGCGACACTTGCTATTGTTGTGACGACTTGTTCCAAAACGAGTTTGGTTCCCTTTTCCACCAGCTCGTTCACTTTTGAGGTCAGGATGGTTTCAAGTTTTGCCATGAGGGGTTCAAGGTAACCGCTTAGGATGTGTTTGGGACAATCTTCGGCGAAGTTTACTAAGGCGGCACCTAAGTAAAAGAACGATTCCAATATTACTAGGTCTTTTCTGTAATGAAAAACAGACGCCTCAACGCAAATCAAAATTTAAATTGAGTATCTCAAACGCTGCAAGAGTTATAGGAAAAATTGTAAAATAAGATAACTACTCAAGAGGTATTCTGCTTACCTGCGTGTGCTTGAACTCTTGGATTGGCGTTATCGTCTAACAGCATAAGTAATCCGGGAACTACCCGATCGTGGAACTTTTTCTCAAAAACCGGAGCAAAGTCTGAAGACATCTGACCAATGGCGTTGCAAGCTGCGTACCTCACCTAACGATATGATTTTACATTGTTGATTATTCAAGTATAAATATACTTGAATTCTTAAACAGACCTCCCTTAAACGTGGAGGAAAAGCTTACCCTTGGATGTGGGTCCTGTAAGTATCTTACGATGCTTTCCATAACCCCCGGTACACCCTCCATAATCTGCGGCAACATCGGTTCCATTTGTTTCTGACAACCTTCGCCAATAGCACTAATTGCCATTAAAGCGGCATGCCGTTGCTTCCAATTTGGGTTGCTCAGCATTTGGGGAATATTTGATGTTACCAAAGGTAAAATCACCTTTCCTCCTGTGAACATCATTGTCTTGTCAATGATCATTAGAAGTCAATTGCTAGTACCTAATCCTGTAGCTAGTCGATCTAATGCCGCTTCGGCAATCACATTATTACTATCAGTATCTTCGTCCAGCTGTTCGTCCGATTCCGCCCAATTTTCTTCGTCTTCTAAGTCGGCCATGAACTGCAAAATAAGAGGCACTAACTGCTCCATATATTTGCCTGCCATCTTTCTGATCATTGCCGGTGCTACTTCTGCCAGGGTAACCATTACTTCCAAGCCTAAGGTTCTCCAACTGTCGAGCGCCCCTGAATCTCTGAACAATTTCATACTCATTTCGAATATATTTATCAACTGAGGTCTAAGATATTTGGGGGTATTCTCGGCCAGATCAATCAGCACCTAGGGGAAACCTAGGATATTTAAGAAGTCACTCTTCCTTACATACATACTTTCAAAACATTATCATCATCATGATGTTGAATGCTTTCAGCAATCACAGCGAGCATAGGTGTCAAAAGATCAGCAAAATGTTTCAAAATTTGTGTTTCTTTGTCGTTGATTAAAATGAAGGCGCCAACAGCTCTGACAGCTTGGAATCTAACTTCATATGCTTCGGTCGGTTGCAGACTTTGCATCAGCATTTGTTTAATCAGGTCTAGATAATTGTTTTGTTGGTTTCCAAATACGCCTGGCACACTTGTGAACATTGTTAAGGCAGATTCCTTGAGTTGCGGATTTGGGTCATTTGCGCAGTGGAAAAGGAACTGCAAAAAAAAGGAAAAAACAGGGTTTATATATGCAGAAACTATCAATGCCCCATTAAAACTAAATAAACTAGGGTTCAGTTTTTTACTCCTACAGACATAAAATTTGTTATCGTTTCTGTGTTAGATAAAGTTACCATTTAGAAACACTTCCTTCTCTGTGGTTTGTTACACACTTGTTTTTGTAAGAAATATACAAGTTAACATGCAAAAGAAGCTTGAAAATTATATTGTGTTAAATATAAATGGCAGTGTACCAATTCATGATTTTTAAGTCATATTACACTAATTCATCACTTCATAATTTAATTCAAATCCTTTTCAATTAACAGGTAACAGTTAAGAATATTTTGCATGTTAGGCAGAACTGGCTCTGATTGAAAACACATTCAAATACATCTTACCTGCAAAAACTCAGGCCACTGGTTATTTCCTTCATCATCTATAAGATTCCTGGCCACTTCAGCTACAACTTCGCAAACTTTATGTCTTAGCAATTCAGATCGAACCTGTTGCACAGCAAGTAAGACTTGCTCTTTGAGCTGAGTCTGACTCTCTGGTGGAAGTTTAGGAAAGAAGTCCGTAAAATCATTAGAGAAGACTCTCCGTAATAAGACTGCAGATATTTGCCTAACTTCAGTGTCAAGGTTTGCATTGTGAATTGCACCGAGTAAATAACTGATTTTTCTCTCTATTGGTATGTTGCTGTAAACTTCCTAAGAAAAAAAAATTGTGGTCAAGCTATGGTTAGAGCAGTAAGTACGACTTGGGTGAGCATTTTGGCGCCCTTTGTGAGCATATACATAGGGTGATGTTGAAGGTGGAAAAAGATGCTCATATTGTTATTAGGGTAAGTTAAGGTGTCAAATTTGATCATAAAATTAATATATGCGCATAATTATGATGATTCATGGTATTTTTTTGCGACAGCATGTTGTATTGGAACATTGGGACTCCAACACGTTGCAGAAAGACCGCAAACAAAGCAAAAATATGCCAACACCAAACATTGCCTCTAGCTCGAAAGCCTGTTAATGGACAAAGGGAAATGATAGGATTAAATAGCTTACCTCGGCTTGAGATCGGATGGCGTTATCAGTGGATAACAGAGATGTTAATATGTGACAAAATTGTTCCTGATCGGCGGCCATGGCGCCTTGTGCATGAAAAGATGAAATTGTCAATGCCGTCAATTCAACCTGATCCAAGCGCCAAAACAAAAATTTGACTCTGACATTTAACTTGACATTTTATGGAGCTTCCGAAATGGAAGATTGGTAATAGAACAGCTTCTTACTAATCAAAGTGCACTAGTGTAATAAGAGCAGATATATCCTCATTTAGTTAGGTTGACAGCGTACTGATATAATAAAATTGATTCTAGATAAATCGTTTTTCTTATCTTAAAAACATCCCAAAGCACACAGAAATATAGGGAATTAGATTCTCAATTCTTCTCTGTATCCTTCTCATTCTCTTGGTTAATTGTAACGAGTTTGACACCATACAGTACACCAAGTCCGATATCGACATCGTCCAAATTCGATAATCTGACTGATTTTTCTATTGGTTTGGTTTTGTATTTGTATTTATTTTATTCATAGAATATTTTTGTTGGGTGAGTTGTTTTTAATTAATTACGTAAAAATATTAAAATACCTCCACTATATATTTACGGATTTTACGCGTGCTTGTGTTAATCTTAGAATATAAAACATGATGTTTTATATTCTAAGGTGCTAATCTAGTCTGCAACCTCAACCTCTGATTTCTCGGAGTCCTGAGTTCTCAGCTAGTCCTGCATACTTAACCGGTTTATATGTGTCTTGTTTATCCCTAAATTTATACAAGACATGGCAGACGATATTGAAAATGATGATCAGTGGTTATATGGAGATAATCCTGATGGCTCTACACCTCAAGAACAAGCAGACCAATTCTTGCAACCAATAGACCCCACAGAAGGTCCAGTGTCTTCTCCTGCAAAGCCTGTTCCTGATGACTATCCGGAGGTAGGCATCCTTAACTCAAACTAACTTGCACATATCAAGATTCACCATATTTATGTACCAAGATGCAGCTTTAGATATATTATTTAAAACAAAAAAGCTAACAAAATAAAGATTGCATCACTCAAGGCAAGAAAAGCTATTAAAAAATTTGGTATAAAATATTTGATCAAGTCAACATTCTAAAGTTCATAAATCAGATATCTATTAAGAGCAATTTAAGTTAATACTCATTCCAGTAATATCTTATGTTTGGAGTTCCTTTAATAAACTATTTTTGTTTTATTTACACTTGCACCTACTTTAATGAAGAAAAACCTATTAAAATTCATTAAATAGATTACTCCAGATGGAAGCATAGAAAGAAGGATCTTGCAGAATCCTCCAGAAGATGATGGACCTCCAGGAGTAGATGAACCTTTGGAGGAACTCGAAAACGGTGATACAGCACAGGAGAGAGAGGATGAAGAAGTGAAGCAAAATGGAGATGATGAAGAAGATCTAGAAGATGACAGTGATGATGATGTGAATGTTGTTATTGGCGATATTAAAACTACAACTTCTGCTTCATACACACAACAGCATAGCATTAAAAGAGGTCACTTTATCAAGTTTGTTTGATACAGTTGTGTGTTGAAAGTAATAATTTTTGCTTTAGGTGGCCTTTCCACTACAATTGGAGATAAAAGCAAACAAGTACAACAGACTGGGAAATTTCAAATAGAAGAATTTGAGCAGATTGGTACAATTAATGGAGTACCTGCATCTGATTATAACTTAGATTCTCTAGAGGATAAACCCTGGAGGAAACCTGGTGCTGACATAACAGATTATTTTAATTATGGGTTTAATGAGGACACTTGGAAGGCTTATTGTGAACGGCAGAAACGGTAACGATTGTAGTTTTTTAAAGCACTAGATTTCTAGTTAAAAATTATTTTGTTCTAGAATTCGTATCAATGAATCTGGTGTGGGCATGATGGCATTAAATTCCATAGGCCTTCCCAGAGGGCCAGTGATTGTAAATGATATCAATAAGTATCCAAATCAAAACTACATGCCAGTACCCCCTCCATCAAATGACACCCCCAAAATGAATACAATACAAGTATTGCAAGTTGTTTTCTTATTTATAGTGTAGTGAATAGTTTTATGGTTGTAGGTAATGACAGCTGATAGAAGAGAATACAGCAGGAAACCAGGATTTCCTGATATGACCATGCCTCCACCAATGAGCTATGGTGAACCATTAATTCCTCCACCAGAATATGGCTTTAATTTAGAACTAGAACCTTTTTATGGGGGTGGCTATGAGCCTACTCAGGACTCTCAGTGGAGTAAGTAAATAGTTGAGTATTCTTAAGTCTATTCAGAAGTAACCAGGCAAACAGCTGGTAACTCTTTAACTTCTATAACATAGGTGGTACTTGAAAGTTTATAAAATAGTTTTTTATTGCCACTTGGATGTTCACACAACATAACGCAAGCAAAAATCGTTTTTAATTGAAGTCATGATTTCCACACACGTTTTAAACCAAAGAAAATCGCCAATATTAACACTATTATATTTTTTTAAGTGGAAGGACAAGGTAATCCACACTGGCAGCCAACTGAAATAAAAACCTTGACAGGGGGCAGTCCGCCCAGACCTGCGCATATGATGGGCGTGCCTCAGTTCAGGAGGTCTCTGAGTAGAAGAAGCAGTTCCAGGGATAGAGAGCGTGAAAGGGACAGGGAGCATGATAGCCGAGGAAGATCCATACGACCGATGAGGGATCTCGAAAGGGAAAAGTGAGTAGTGCATTGAGTATGGATTTGTTTAACACTCTTGTTTGGTTTTAAACAGGGAATTGGATATATTTACGATTCAAATCTGTTTTAATAAAAGTTCTTAAGGCTTTGATGTGAAAATATTTGCTTTTTAAGTAGACATTTGAAGAGAACAAATTTTGACACTTTCCTTAGATCTAGGCGGAGGGAACGGTCTCGAAGTCGAACGAGGAAACATAAGTCGAGGTCCAGAAGTCCCAATCATAGACCGCATAAAAAGAAGAAGTCCAGGCGTCATGAAGATAGTGATTGAGTGCGGTTCTTTTGAATTTTTTTTACACATGTGGTCGATAACAGTTGTTTCTCCATATTCAGTATAATTTTGCGTTGCTTATACACCTTTTATTGTAAACTCTCCATATCAGGATCGAAGTCATGAAATAATTCTATATCTCAGTATGGTGTTAGGCTAATAAGAATATAGTTTTACTTAGAAGTTCTTCATTTCGTGTGTTATTTTATATTTAAAGCATAGAGCACTTCACATCAAACGTCAAATGAGTTATTTCAAATAAAAAGTAACGGTTTACCACAGAAAATAGGTGTTTTTCCCCCCAGGATACCCATGACAAAGTGGAAGCGCACATCTTGAATATGTCCCTGAAATTAGGGAAAATTAGTTTTGGGCGTTTCCACAATAGTCAAAGATCCGTATTTAAAGAAGGGGAGATGGGATCGATATCTTGAACACCATATGTCTTATTGGAAGGACAATTCGCTTATTGTAAGAAAGAAGAGATTACCAAAAAATATATTAAATTTTTCTTGATTGAACTGACGAGTACTTTTTATTGGTAGTTTTGAGCAATTAATTTTACATTTTTTGTAATATCTCAGAAATCAAAAGTAATTTGGCAATGCTGCTTGTGACATGTTAAAAATCCCCAACATAGTTGCTTTTTCCTCTTTAACCGATATACTTTCACTGTTCGACCGCAAGTAGGCATACTTAAATAAGACACCCTGTAGAGGCTGTCTTCGAAATGCGCACCACAAATAGGCCTTGACGAAATGGGAAGAAAATCAGTATGACTATAGCTGCGCAGAACTTTGCTTGTTGAGTACAGGGTGTTAAGTGTTATTTCAAAAAATGTGTAATTGAGAATTTTCAAAGAATCTTATCCTCTCTGTCTTTCCTTAACAAGGCATTCTTGTAATGTCATTTACATCTCAAACTAGCGTTATTTTCCGATATAGAGGTCGTGATTAAAGGCTGCATAGTAGCATTAGAACTTGAAACACACTGTATATTTGACGGATTTTCGAGTTGCTTGGCAACGTTGCAAGGGCGGCCGTTCGCCGGGTTGCCGGCGTTGCGATCGTGATCGATGAAATCTGGCGGCTGCGCCGCGCGCCGAACTTCTGTTCTTCTGTCAAATTTTTTACAGATTTGTGATTTGTTTCCATACCCAAGTTTCAAGTGTATACTCCTCTCGATATTGATTAATTTTTGTAATTGTGCGTACTTATTTCCGTTGATTGTGCTGTTTTATCACCGAACAAGACAAATAATTCTGCGTTCGGTCCAAAAACACTTCAAGCACCCACCGCAGATCGCGTATAATGTGACAATATACCAATTCCGGTGCTTGCTCTGTACTCTTGCTTACCTTCCGGACAGTTAAAAAAAATGTTCCGACTGTTTTTACTCGAGATTGTGTGCTAAATCAACTTCAATTTGTGCTATTTTAGCAGTCCCACAGGTCAACAACAAGTTCATAGAATTTGCTTGAACAGCATTCCACACAACATGTAAGTAGAAGTCGCTTTCCTGTGCAATGTTATTATACGAATTGTGTTATTATTCAATGGGTTTAAACACTTTCGTGCATCAAATTTAGAGAAGGTAAGTTGTCTTTAGCCAGAACTTAGCCCTAGTTTTATGTATCCCTGTCCATACCTCTTAAAGTGCACCCCAGAGGGATGTAAAGTTTAACTTAAACAAGTAAATAAATCAGTCTCCTTTATCAGTTCTCATTTATGTCATAACAGTTATGCTACATGAGTATTTGCTTAAGTCAAAAGGGAAATATTAGCACAGTGATCTAATCCCTATCCCTCTGTTTTCCCCTTGAGAGAGATAGTAAATAAACCACTGGCTTTGTCTATTCGAGGTCAAGGCTTCAAGGTCAGCAAGAGGGCCCCTACCCCTTTTATCACCACGTCTATGCTCCTTTATTATGGTTCCCAGATTTTGCATTTTCCCTAGGGGATTATTTAGGATTAGTGGAGAGTTCTTTTGCATGTTTCCCCATTAGGTATCCTTGTTGTTGTTGTCTCTAAAAGTTAGTTTTAGACTGGAAGCATGCCCAGGCAAAAGAGATATGGACACCTCTTGGGGCAGCCAAATGTTGCAAACTAGAGTCGAAATAAAAGTAGGTACAGGGCATTTGAAGTGTGACTGAAAGCCCCTTCAAAAATCAAAAAGCACTTTTGTGTCTTCATACTTGTACAGTTTAAAAAATACAGTTATAAATATAAAGTTTGTTCTAACTGGATAGTCAACCATCTTAGAACAGGTCGAGAGCCTTGAGCAACTCATGTTGCGGATTTGAACTCGAAATGAGTAATGCACTTGCCCAGAAAGGCTCTTAAAGGTGAATTCTGGGAGTGCTCATGAGATTGTTTCTTTGTGGCTTTGGACAAGTCATTTTTATAGTGGACCGTCCTATATGTTAGAATCTTAATAAATGGGCTTTTCATGCTGGTTTCAAAAAATATGGGCTTCACGAATTATTTGTGTTCCACTCTAGCATAGATACCATTCTTCAACTGTGTCACTTACCAGGCCAATTATAAAAAAAAGAATAAAAACGCAATTGACAATAAAGTTTAGGAGCTGCTAGGGATGGTCAGTGGTAAATGATGACTTGGCCTGCGCTACAGGTTGCGGGTATGTGATTATCTGATAAACTTGGCCTTTGACATTGAACTTTGTTGTCTATTGGTGGTACAGTCACCAGCACTATCAGGCTCTGTTTTTTTTTCACGCAGTAACCAGGAAAACTAGGGGTAGATCGCTGATGATATTTTTGTACAAAAACCGTCCATTGGAAATACCTTAAAATATTTTGAAAAAGCCCAGAAAATTACCGGAAATATCTTGAAAATACCTTGAAATACTTACCCTTATACCCAAAACGAACATACTTATTCATATGAGCTATAATAAGGGCATTGCATGGATGTGATTAGAAATGGAAAAAACCGCGCGTGCACGAGTGCTTGTTTGCTATGAGTTCAAATGCTACGCATTCGTAGCACTTTGTAGAATATTTGCCTCATAGACATTCTTTTTCTTCCCCCATCAACATCATTCTCTACATTCGAATTTCAAACCGCAAACGATCGATCCATATAATTTTTCGTGTTTTGTGTAGCAACAATTACAGTAGCGCCATGAACAGTGACATCATTGGTCGATAATTGGCAGAGCTCACACCCCCAGCAGGCGCCTGGGGTGTAAACTGTGCTTAGCGCTAAACGGTGCTTTAAGCATAGAACACTTGGTCCAAATGGTTGATGCCCGCAGTTACCTCGATTGCATGCGGTTTTCGTAAAGTTTTACCGGCTTAGTTCTCTTCCTACCGTTAACGGTGACATAAAAGCCAATTTTCTGGATATTGCAGTAATCTTAAAATATCTTTTGAATACGAAAGTGGCAATAAATTCCACATTAGATCCCGACGAATTTTGCTTATTTAATCATTAATAAAAAAGTGCCACACGGTGTACACCAGGTGAGGATTCCCCTGGGGCTTACAATCTTCAAAGACGACTTAAAGGAACTTATCTCTAGGAAAAAAAGTTTACACGATGGGCCACGGCTGTCGATATATTAAGGATTTTTTGATAAATAAATTGTACTTTCAGTTTGTTATCCCTCCAGTACAATCCACGAAACGTGTTGCATGAAATCGTTTCTGAGATGTATCAGTTGCAGAGCGGTTATATTTATAGGCCCAATTTAAAAGTTTATTTCATTGAATGTAATTTGTCATTGCAGAGCGAGTCGCAGAGAGTAATAAATAAAGCAAGATATTAGGTGTATATCAAACACTTAAAAACAATCATCTTTTATTAATTCTGGAATTAAAGAGATTTTTATTTGTTTGTGCAGTAGCAAGAGCTATTAATATCACCCAAATGAACAAGGAGTTGTTGTGCGTGTGCTGAGATACCTACTTAGCACCCTCTAAATAAATATTTTTCTGAATATTGGGGAGCGTAAAATAGGTGTAGAGACGCAACTTTTAAGGGGGATAAAAATTATTTTTATTTCACCACTGGCATCCCCATTGATGTGACCCTGAACGTTTTTAACGAAAAATATGATACGCCACTGTTTTTTTGTAAAAATAATTTTCTCAATGCTCCATATTTTTGTGAAAAAAAGGTCTCCAAAAATTTTTCTGCCGCCCTGTATGGCAGGAAGCGAAAACGATCCTATGTTCATATGAACTTTTTTTCTTAAAATAATCCACAGATTCACTCTCCGAATTTTTGACATACTGTTATGAAACACTCTGTATAATACAAATTAAAACACGTGCTAATTAATGTAATCTTACGGGTAGGTGACTGCTCATTTTGAATGGATTAATTAAAGATGGACTGTTTTCCTTAGAACAAATAATACGACCAAACAAGCGTCGAATATGGTTATTATAGGACTCTGTTATTACATTCATTAGCAGTTAGTTGAGAGACACGATGTGTACATTAACCCATATAGATAAAATTGCGAATACAACTGTTCACGTTTGGGTTCGAAGTTTCACGCAACCTGCATACTACATACTACCCCTGTTGACGTAAGCAAAACCTGCATACCACCCCTTTCGATACTATGAGAGTTATTTGTTAGTTCCGATTTCTTTTAAATTTTATTTATTACACACTTTCTGCCTGTTTTAAATATTCTTTTTTTTTATTCCGTTTCTTTTCAGATTTGTTTTACCCGATCACTCTGTAGTGTTCATGTTCATTTCACCCACACCAACTGTCTCGACACTTTACCATGTCTACGCCGTCGGGGAATGATCTAAGAGATCAAAGGTCCTATTCCGTAGGGGCTAGGCTCTCGTTCCGCAGCTTTTTCAAAGATGCTGGACAAAAGCAGTAAGTTTTTTGTTCTCCTGGTGATTTGCAAATAAAAATGGTGTGTGGGTATTGGGATTTGGAGTGGAAACATAAAATCATGCTTGCGGAACGCAATAATATAAATTGGTTTACCACCATAGCGAATAAGTCGTGAACCATGAGGTAACAGGTAGGTAAGATGTTGAATGCTTGTCTTCTTATTGGGGTCTTGTTGGGGATATACAAGGTGGTGAAAATGTCGACGCCCCTTATTGATATATCGAGAGCGACGGAAGATCCATCATCGATTTTCGAATTTAGATTTCTGCAAATAATGTTGATTTGGCATTGACGGGAACTTTCGTAAAATTGCAATCACGAAGTGACATTTTTCCAATATAATGCGTGTCTTAAAGAACAGTAATCATGGTTTTATTTAAAAAATTTTGCGGAGTTCAGCGGAGGCGATGTATGGGCGGGAAAAGAGGAAGCTTTTGACAGTTTTGTTTTGTCCGTCTTGTTTGACAAGTTAGCCACTAATTCATGGCGAACAAATCGGACGAAGCGCCTTCACCATGACACCTCACGTCTTATATGTATATGTACCGATTGCGCCACTGTAGGACGCATCTCTGGCGGCAAAACGACGTCATCAGGTTTTTAATACATGGTGACCAGTCAAAAATTCTCGCAAAGAACTGTGGTATCTATCTACACCTATACTTAATATCTGTTAAGAGTTAAAATGCATTCGCTAGTTTCAACTATAGATAAATTCTTTATGGTTACATGTTAAATTTAGAATTCAAATAAATAGATTTTGTATATTTTGAGAAAAAACATGAATGTATTTTTCTGGTTGTTTGTTTATTATTTGTTTGTAAACAGTCATTTTAATGCTGCAAATCATAAAAAGTTCTAAGTATATTTAACTATGGGTTCTTCTTGACGTTTTGGTGAACAGTTTTTGTTGCTACTGCTTTTTAACTATTGGATAGATCAAGAACGTAAAATTGAGTCTGTTAGGAGTAAGGAATGCTGATCTTGGTAAAGGTAAAGAATTAAATAAAGATTAATGATAAATAAATCTTAAACTGGCAGAGTTGTTTCGTCTCTACCATTTGCTGTGTTGATAATTAGTGTCAGCTGGAGTCACGATTGTTTTTATTATCCAGTTCAGGCTTATAATCAAATGCAAAAAAATGTAACTCAGATACTACTGATAGTTCTATAATTGCCACACTATATTAACGCTGACACGTCGGTCTGCTAATGTCTGTTTGTTCCACTGAACAACCTTTCCATGATACATGGTCCGGTTTAGAGACTAATCTAGGCTCAGAGCGCTTATAACTTATAATACGGAACACCTATTTACTTCAGGCGACAATAAATTAGGTGGAGAAACGACACTACATAGGTACTGTATCGCCTTCCTTCCTGCAATTTATATTGAAATTGACAGGTTTTGTATAGGGAATTACAAGATACACGTGTATATGCTTGAAGACATAAATTAATATCAACGCCGCATTTCTTGTTGCAAAAATGCAAGTCCATTAATAAGTTTTGCCTCAATATGTTTTGCATGTGTACAGCTAAGGACGCGGCTTATTAATGTTTCCTTGGTTGGTTTCCCCTCGTGCGATAAGGTCAGTTTTGGTAAATTTTTGAAACGAGTTCGCTTTGTTAGTATTGAGTTGGACTAGCTTCAAGTTTAGGACAATCGCGTTTAAAATGTACATAACCAGTCGATCATATCGTTTTTGGTTGTTTTGGCGTTTAGCGTTACCAATAACAGGCAATTTACAAGGTGTTCTTAAATTTGTCGCTTCGTGTCCACATAATTTATGATTTGTTTCCACATTTCATTACACGTCCGAAATAAAAAGCCCATTCTCATTATTTCCATTATTACACTGACGTGTGTATCGTCGACAAGGTCGGCAATCCCGAGTCCTCGCCCTAGATCTTTCTTGTTCTGTCTTAAAAAAAAAATAGATTGTGGGATAAAGTATGTCTGCAATTTTCTGATACGAATGCGACATAACCGAGATTTATAACGTCCGTCACTTGGACAAGGTTACTACGGTTTATTGTTTGTGAAAATCGAAACGTGCTCAGGTTAATGGGGAGCGGAATTGCGCCATGTAGGGGACCTGGAACTATTGCAGCTCGACACTTACACATATCAATATCTGTTTGTCGTTTTGAATTCTGAGTATCAAATTGTGGGTTATTTTCTGGCATAAATTCCAGAAACTACAAAAAATAATTGTGACACCTTCACGATTCACTGCAATGAAAATCGTTTGACGAATATACTTCCTGACAAGTTTTGGCTAAAGTGCGTAATTTGTGGTAATTATTAATAAAGATGAACTCTGCCGCTCAATCTGTGATAATTTCAAATTTCCGCGGACGATATAAGCTACCAGATCGTATATCACTGCCAAATTAATTGGCTGTGTAACTTGGACGATTTTGATGTCAAATCATATTACAAAGTAACGTTATTTCATGGTGTTGTCATGAATTACTTCGCGTGAATGATTTTTCCTTGAGATACAAATAAATTCCGAGATTATAAGAAATTTGATACCTAATCACCATTTTGTCAAGAAAGGGATGTTCCTGGCCGGTTCTTGACAGGTCACGCCACCGCCTTTGCTGGATAACCCGGCTAATTAAGAAGGATTTAAATCAATTGGTTATTTAAATTAGCTGATTTTTATCAGTCAATGTACGAGTTATTACGAATACATCCATAAAAGTTGAATTATTTCACAACTCATATCTAACGCATGCTTTGGCAAAAATTAATTCATAGAAGCGACCTAAATACAGAAGCATCTTTTGCAACGAGGGGGAATGAAATACTTCAACGTCTGAATGCAAGAATGCTATTTATTTTATCCAAGCCATATGCCTACCGTTGATATGCATGCAAAACTTTATTATAATCTGAACCCGGAAGGCTGTCTCGTCTGCATTAAAATGCTATGCTCCCGCAACTTCATTTAAAACGAGAAGGATCGCATTGTTATCTTAATTGTGTGGTGATTTATAATCGAAAAATTAGATGAGAGATAAAACGATTTAATTAAAAATTTGTTGAAATGCTCGCTCCTGCTGTTATATGTACACAATTTCATAACCACCAGTTGCACAATGAAACTTCAATTAATAACAGTTTTTATTTATAGTGATTCATATTTTCAACAACACGTTTCATGCCAAAACTTCTAGCCTGAGGTGTAAACGTCTCGAAGTGTCACGGTTTTAAATTTATCGTTTCTCATGTAGTCACACTATGTCAGTGGGTGAATTAATGTCCTGCAACGCGGCCTCGCAGAAATTAAGAGTTAAGTCCAAAAAAATCTTAATGATTGCCAACAGCTTGAGGCCATCCTGGCTGACGCAAAAGTAGCAATTGAAAAGAAGGCAATCAGAAATATCGCCATCTTAATTAAGCAGCTCATCGGAATTAGCAATTAGGTGCATGCACTTGATCGCGACCAGCATCCTTGGTTTCGAGATGATAATTGAGATAATCGAGCCTGGTTAATTTTTATTCGCAAAGTGCTTTCTACTACCCAGAGCCCTTAATTGTTTGTTGCTGACCGGGATATTTTCAATTGGCTGAATTGGAAATGCTCTAGGAATTTGCCGCTTAACATGAGATCCGGAGAGATAAATCGCGAAGAACGATTTTGTGGAAATTAAAAATGAGCAAAGATAAGTAGAAATCGGAGCCCTTCAGCTTGAATATTGATGGTTTCAACGCTTGGCTTACCATTTCTACGGACTTCAATTTCTATGCAACTATCTACACAACTCAAATGTAATGCTGTATTCAATTTACCCAACATTCTTCAGCTATATACGATAAATTCATATATTTCGCATCGCTATAATATTCTTCATTTATCTTGGGCTAGAAATTCTTGCTATTTGAATGTTTAATTAACTGTTGAATTTGCTTTCTCACATCTCAAATTACGTATTTCAGATTTTGTCACGCTAAGTTGACTTTGAACAATTTTGCAACAAATGAGAACACGCAAAGATAGTAATCTCGTGTTAATTTAATTAAGAATACACACAGTTTATGTTTGCTTTTCAAATTTTAAATCACTTAATTTGAGAGTTTTAGCTTGTTTGAATGGAAAATTTCGCAAGGTGAGTGGTATTTCACTGAGAAAAAAAATTCAATTTTAAAGACCACTTCACAAATAACTCGTTCGCCAGATTGTCACGAAAATAAAAAGAATTTTCTTAAATAATTGGCGATTGCAGATTTCTACGGAAATGGCCAGGAAACGTAACTGTTAAAATTTTTAGTTATTAAACTCTGAGGTTTTATCCTCTAGGCATTTGTTGCCGGAGCAGGAAGCAAACATTTGCAGGTTAAGCCGGTCGTTTAAAAAATTGAAAAGGGAAGTAAATGTAGATCCGAAAGGAGTGTTTCTTGATACTTAAACGTGTTTTAAAGAGTCGCTAATTATCTGACGTAATCAATTAATAACAACCAACCATCAAATGAGAGTCACGAATTAATAACCACGAAGTAGTGTTAATGCACAATAAATTAACACGGACATGGTGAACGCTGAAAATCCTATATGGACCATCGATTTTTGCCTGTTAATACCTACCTAGCAAATTAAAAACCAATTTTGCTTACTAAAGAACAGACAAATATTTAATGCAAATAAAAAACAAAGTAAATCGTTATTATATTTCGAAGTAGTTTCGGTTCGGATCAGGTTGTCGCTTTTACATTTATAAAAAATATGTTGTTTTTGTCATTACCGAGTTCGGGTACATGATAAATATTGAAATTGCCTGATCGCAGTAATAAATATGAATTTTGTGAGGTGTCCAATGTGTTCGGTGAAAGTTAGATCTGTTATCCAAGACTTCTTGACACTCATAGATAAGTTCGCTTGTTGGAGGTATGCCGGCGAAAGCCAGATTTTCCTAATCTTATAGTTTGTTTGAACAGCACTCCAGGAGCTCGCGAAATTACTGTCTGCTTCTGCACGGAAAAATAACACAAATATTTATCGTCATATTCCGGCTTTTAATTATCCGGTTGGAAATAGCTTGTTTTATTTGGCATCCTTTCATAATTTAATACACCACGCAAATGAGACTCGTTTGCTTGTCTGTCCTAAATTACGCGTTAACATGACATTTAGTGCAGCGGTTGAACTTGAAACATTTTGTGCACTTTTCCACTGGAAATAATATTTATGGTTCAACCGCACGGCGTTAAACCGCCAGACACAGATTCAACACAGTTCACAGCACAGTTCAAAAGCTTCAAACACATAAAACGCCCATTGACATTCCCAAATGCACCTCTTTATTGTCACTTTATGAACACATAATGAATATGCTCGATACATTCCAATAACTGATCCTATTACCATACTTGATCTGATAAGGCCATTAACATTCTGCACGGAGTTCTTCGACGTCTATGGTGAAGCATGGCGCATACTTCCGCAATTTTTATTTCGTTATTAGAACAAAACACCACAGGTTGTCACGAAGGTTTTAGACTGTAAAGATATGAATTTGTTTATGGGTTGAGTAATTTATAATCTATTGTTTCCTGGTGCTGTTGCACTGAGTTTTCGGGCACGTGAATCGGACGCCTTAAAAATTTCCTTTTCGTCTGAATTATTTATTTTGCCGGAAGAGAGGTATGGCGGCCCTCCCTCGCCAAGAACAATAAAAAAAATCGCCAGATCACTTTGATAAATACATTCCGGGGAAAAATATTTGCTAGCAAATTCCCGGAGTATCCGACGCAAGTTGCTTTAGCGATTTTGGGGAGATCTGGCCGTTTTTTTTTCTACGGCTAAATTTCGAATTTGTTTGAGGAATCATTAAGGCCAAACGTTGCCTCAATTAGATCGCATTTAGCCGCTCTAGTAATGTAAGAAACAATGAAAAAATTAGTTGACCTTCAAGGCCTCCTCCACGATCGCAATTACCCAGTGCTGTATTTGATACATATTTTTCTTGCCGGGTGAGTAAATAATCTATTAGATTGCGTGTGCATAATGACTGCCGCTCCTTCATAATGTACCTGAGTATTAATAGTATCAAACAGGTTAATCAAATTATCGCACTGTTATAAATCGTGTATACTACGTCATGTGATCACGCTCTACTAGAGGGGTATGTCTACAGGAAATCCTGCTAATTCTCGCGAAGTGAGAGGGGTGGGGACTAAACTTCTGTCTTAAGTAACACGATTTACACGATATTTTTGGCGCAAAAAATCAGCACTTTCTCCGCGAGTTTATAATGCTTTCAATCCAATTGAGATTTATCTAGGTAATAAGGTTTGGTGCATCTGCTGTGTGTACGCTGGTTGCATAAGGCCGGAGTGTGCAAATTCCGATATTTGCTTACATCAATATCATTTGAATGACAATGCATCGTCGACAAGTACAGTGAACGGCGACACCATGAAAGCTGATTCTGGTTGAAATGACATACATAGCAAGTGTCACGTGACGAGGAAATTGTTTGATGCTCCATTTAAATGCAATACGTTTGGTGAGTTTTAATAGCGTAGCACGCAGCATTGGAACGGAACATGCTTTGAAATTATGCTCGAAATGCGCCTACAACAGGACTGTACGTTGGTACATTGAAAATATTGAGTTTTTTTAATCCATTTCTTCGTATTTCTCCAGACACCAATTCGTCAAGAAGATTCGTTTCATTTTTGTGACAATCTGGTGGATGAGCAAATTGTTAAGTGACGTTTATCCCCTTTTCATTCTTACAAACGAGCAACTCGATGGTTATTTGCAATTTCATCCTAGATCTGGACGTGGATTTCCACAGGACCATTTTTTTCACGAATGCTTTACACGAAAAGGGATTACAAGTCGACACAACAGTCTTGAATATTCCATCTGCCTGTTGTGTAGTTTGATATTTAAGCAATCGTGAATATCCTAATTCCCCATGGTACAGTAATGAGCCTATTATTACCCAAGATAGTGTACAATGGATGTGTGGGTAGATATTGTTGGGCGATATTTGGTTCGCGTAGTTCCGTTGCCAAACCGCTTGAACGGCGCAACATATTTGTTTTTCTAACAAAATAATCTCTCTACTCGAGCTGCTGGAAGATTTGCTACGAATGTGTTTACGCCGTGAAATGTGTTTTATGCAGGATGGCATTAATATTGGCCGCCGCGATTACCAGATTTACGGAAATGTGATTTTTCCCCGGCAGGATAGGAAGATTTGTGGAAAAACAGCAATAACAAATGCCCCAGTATAGAAAATGACCTTCAATCGAGACGATTAAAGTCGAATAAGTTCGACTTTAACCTTCGGCGAAGGGTGCATGTGAGAAAAAATAGGAACAACTTTGAACAGCATCTCTAGTTTTAGTTTGTTGCTGTTACTTAATTAGGTCTACATAAGTAGTGATGATTGTTGAATTTTGCTTTGAGCGAAATTTTAAAAAATTAAAAGAATAAACATGGTTTCGTTTCTAGTTTGCACAAATCTTCTAAATCTGAATACTGGCGCTCCAAAAAATTCCTGGTAAAGGGTGCCAAAACCAAGTTTCCAGATGAAGCTGCATATAATTTTAGCTTTCCTATGAATTCGAGCGTTGGAGATTATCAGTTTTATTCTAATCTACCCAGTTAAGTGGCAGTTGGTTCTACGAATGATCCAAAATAGCCCGTGTCGTTCCAAATGTCAATGCGTACCAAGAGAAATAATAATCCACTTACCATGTCTTTTTGGGCAACCTTCCATGTGACCCTGACCGAGCTTCGTGGTCATGGTTCTAAATTCTAGGACAGCCGACATTTACATGTAACATCTCACGGAGGCTGCCGGTGGGTAGAACCATCATTGTATGCAAGAAGCCTGTGTAAAGGAATTAATGGAAAAGTAGCTATGAGTAAGCGATGCCGTATAATTATGTAAATAGGAATAATCAATCACGAAGCCACAATGTAGCTAATCGAATCTTTTATGCGTACAAAACCTCCCGTGTCGGAACGTTGATCTAGATATTGTAGTGGTTTGTTGCCTTTGAGTTTGATTTATGTCTAGGTGTTGAGTTGTGAAGAATTAAAAAGAAATAAGTAGTCTTATTGCTGATGTATCATTTTGGTCGTTTTTTTCCTGCTGCAAGGCTTCGATTCACAGAACAAAAATTTAAAAGCGGTCCCATCAGCGCGCTTACGTGACTAAGAACTCATACAAAAGATTACGTACGCGCTACTCATCAACTGCTCACCTAATTCCAATCAATTATCATACGGTAACGATAAGGTATTTTATTGCATGCCATTTTCGATATCTGAAACTCATCATTAAAAGAAAGACAAAATTCTCTATAGTATAATAATCAACCAGGCTCATTGATGCGTTTTTCGTCGAAGCGGGATGATTATGCAACATTTCGTAACGGTTCGATATGAAGTTTTACTGTGTGTTCAAGGAATTTATGAAGCAAAATTAACGGTTTTGCAGTGATTATGATTAAACAAATAAAATTTAAGCCAGAGAGAATTAGGAGTCGCAAAGAAGCCAAAAACAATTCCGAAAATGCGCCTCTTCACTTCGGTTAGTGATCATCGGATAAATATTTACGACCTCGTTTTGGGTTAAGTGTGTGATATTCGTAAATTTATCACTGGATAGAGTAGGCAGAAGCAATAAAACCGGGTTACTGTGTAATTTCCTAAAAATCCTATAAAAATAGTCTGCTGAGAACTCGATTTCACAGGGGACAATTTATTTATTAGTTCGGCCCGAAAGTGTTTGCTAACAATAACAGGTTCCACTATAAGTCCATAATAGTCACACAAAACAGATTTCTTGCAAGTGAGAGTCTCGCAGGAATTTCTAAATTTACATCAAACAATGCAGTTACTAAAGACGAGATTCACCACAAGTTGTCAGGTTTATTAGCAAATATTTAAATGTCGATAAACAGACTGACACCACAGCAGCGAGCTTTGCTGACACGAGTGTCCTAAATAACAGTCGTTTTGTTGTCATAACCTCCACACTGAGGATTTAGATTTCGGATCAACGGTTAAAGACTATGTCATACAGTGTGGAACATCCAAATGGAATAAATTCAATATCCGTTTATTTCGACATATGCGAAAAAAATACCGAAACACGTGAATTTTAGGTTTCCCAATTACATCCTGCAACATAAAAACTTCATCCCTAAATTTAACCCCTTTTGAGTGGCAGTTGCCACCCCCAAATTTTTAAATTGGGAGTATGGGATTGTGATACCTCAATTGAAAAGTATTTTCATTCTCTATTCAAAATTGCCATGGGGATTGAATTTGTTTCGTTCGGCTGTTCCACACTGTACACGTCCGCATAAAATGTCTTTTAAAATGTGGCTTTCTGATAAGTTAGACATCAACAGCGTAGAATTTTATACTTGGATTTGTTTGCAATGTTAACAAGTTAAAGATAACTGGCTTTGTGCGTTAGCTATACGGTTAAGTGCATAGCCAACTTTTTGTCACGCATGATCTCATCTAAAACAATGACTTAAAGACCGTATTTGTGTAACGTTGATGAGCAATACCAGCACTTGTACAATAGCTTTTTAAGTCCAATTTGGTAAAAAAGCGTTTGTGCATAAGCCAACTGCCATCAGTCTTAGCGATTAAGTATATTGATGTGTTTCCGGAATTCGACAGATTTCCTACTTATTATATGACCTCAACTTTGCTAAACCAACAAATATCCCCAATTACATTCGTCTTCCAATAATGCACTACTAATCGCTTCACTATTAACGCTTCAAGTCGCCTCACGTTTTAGCTCTGTTACAGCTCCTATCTCGTATCGCACTTACTTAAAACTGCCCAAAACTGACCTACAGCAGCCTCTCTCATACGAGTTTTTTATGATTACTGAAGGCATCTCAAAAACTGTAAGAGTAATAAAGTTGCTTAGACGGGGGAAGATTTGCAGTTTTAGGGCTATAAATTTAAGGTATCTTAAATAAAGGGTAACTAAACACGCCTAAATAATCTTCGTGTTTTTTTCCTTTTATGGTTTCATGCTTCTCTGTTGGCACACAATTTACGTCAGGAGTTGCCGTGACGCGTGAACAGTGGTACCTCTTTTATTGGTGCAACAAAAAAACGACGTAAAATTAGTTGGCGAAGTACAAAAGAAACTGCTGGTGTCATTTGACTCTGATGAATTCCTTTCTTATATAAAACTCGCGTTTTACATAATTATTGTTTGCCTAATTTGATTGTGATAATTGATTTCAAAACCTCTGCTGTTTGTATTGCGCAGCTACATGGTTGTACCTTCCCCACTTTGTCAAGAAGTCGTTAGAAAATTACTTCCTCAGCGCTCACAATTTGATCAAGAAATGTAAGAATGCTCACGTATCGTTGACTTCAAAAAAATTAACCCTTCAGTCGAGCAATCGTAAACAAGCTGAAGTTCCACCAGTTTTATCATAGAAAGAAAACGTCTGATAACTCATTTCAAATTGCTTCTGGTTGTCCTCTGTTCCTGCACGGCTACATCGTCACCATTTTGCCAAGAAATCGTTAGCAACCTAACTTTTCAGCATTTACAATTTTGATGAAGAAAATCATTGAAGGACTTGTTTTGGTGGGTGCCCAAACGGGATGCCGCAAACTTTCTTTACCCACCTTTAGAGTGTGACTGCGATAAGTAAGTACCCTGTAACCAATAGCCAACATTTGAATGCCTTCCTGTAGTACCATATCAAACAAAAGTGTCTTGTGAAAGTGCCAGAACGGTTCGTTTGGTTGCAAGGCGGCACCGCCAATCGAGGCAGTCACCGAACGCGCCTCCTTAGGTTAGTGCACCGCGTCGCGCTATCAGATACAGCACTCATGATCATATTCATATACTACTGATCCCGTCGGTACCGCCAGTTGCACGGGGAACATCCCTTTAGTACCTTCTCAGATTAGGCGAGCCCTGGTGCGGTTTCAGAACATCCGAGTATTGTGAGTTTATCGAAAAGAAAGTTTGCATTTTCGGTTCATCGGTTCTTGTGAAAGTACGGTACTACCGCGTTGGCTACATATTTTCTTTAAACTTTTTGACAAGTGGTTCAATTTTTTTTTCAGTTAGTGTGTGAAGTTGTGTAGTTGGTCTTGTGAATAGGATGTAAAGAGGCTTAGCGTTGCTACAATGAGTCAAGAAATACTACAGGTACTATCATAGCTTTCGTTTAAAGTACGCATCCAAATTTTTGGTATACACATATATCTGTTGGCCTTTATGACTTGGTAGTGCGCTTGGGGTCGAATCCCTACGAAAAGTAGTCAGATTGTGTTCTTTTAAATTGAAGTACTGTCTACACGGCAGTGAGTACTGCGGGTAACTAAGTGTAGGTACGTGGTTGATTCAGTATTTTTATATAATATTAACGTTAAGTACAAAATAATGCGTTTCACTTCTCGGACTATTCTTGGAATTTTACGAAAGGTGATTTTGTTACAATATTTGTACTGCAATTAGGTGTTTCACTCTCTTGTTGAACACATAGAGTTCGGCCCAAACGGGGCCTACATCTATGGATCTTGAAAGCTATAAGAGATAGGTTAAATAGAAAGGTTACATAGAAAGTGGGTGGAATGAAAAAAGTTGAAGGAAATTTAATAGACAGTTACGTGTCGTTATTAAAACGATTTTAAGAATTTTCGTTTTTGAGATATTTTTCGAAAACGTTTTCTAAAAAATACCGTAATCTTCAGAATCCAAAGTCAAAATCCAAATTAGCTTGTTAAGATAATTTTTTGCAAGTTACTCACCGCGCATTCAATGTTCAGCTAAGACACTTCAGTTGAAAAAAGAAAGAGTTGATGATGATATTTCAGAATCGAAACGTCGTAAGCGAAAATTGAAGGCACAGGTGGATAGCTCGCAAGAAGTTGCTCGAATAAGGTTTTTTTAGATTTGAAAAATATTTTTAATTAGGAAAATTACAGTAATTTTTCCCAAACACGTGTTTTTGGTTTTTATTAATTTAATCAAATACAAAACCTTTTTGAAAACTCGTAAAATCGTTTTCAAAATGGCATTGAACTTACATTAAATTTCCTTGAACTTTTTCCTTCTGATCATTGTCTCATCGCTTATAGTTCTTAAGATACTCATACGTGCATTTATTTATATGGAAATATGATTTGATTTCTATCAATATCGGTGAAAGAAGAAAAGACCATACTCTTGGATTTTCCTCACTGAACTCGGGTGCGTTATTTCTTGAAACGTGAAATCATAAGATTGATTTGGAAAATTTCAACATATTGCATTTTTTATTTAATGGTGCGATTGACATCAGGCCTCGAATTGTTTCTGTTCCATTAATATGCAAATTAGGTGATTGATTAGTCATAAATGAGGCCAAATAAAAAGATTACTGGCATTGTCAATTAGTTCTTAAAGACATAAAAATGGCAGATTTCATTTCATAAAGGGGGCGAAAGGGACCAGGGTAAACCTTGAAAGATTGTGTAATTTTTCAGTAACGTTATCGAATTGAAAAATATTAAACAATTTTTCTAAAATGTGTACTTTTACAAATTCTGAAATTACACGAAAACCGATTCAATCCCAGAATTACCTGAGTAATAATCATTCACGTTATATTACGATATGTGACGAGATTACTCAATGTTTGACAACATTTATCTATGTTATGAAGTATTATAACACAGTCAGTGTGAAGATGTCATTTCACCATGATCGAACATTATTACATGTATTTATGAAATAGTAATTAAATGTTATTGGAAAAACTTAACCTAGTCTTAACTGCCATTTAACTTTGCTAACTCAACCCAAGTCACCTTAAATGAGTTCTCAATTAAATCATAATTTATGATACGTTAAATTCACTGCTATTTTATGCCGCTAAGTAGTAAAAGAGTCGGTTTATGATGAAACAATGCAATTTATTTATTAGTGGATTTTACGAGCAAATATTTTCAATAAACTCCTCAATAACTTTTTGTTTAGAGTAGCCAATTAGAGTAACTTTTCCATACTCAAATTAATTGAGTAATAGGAGTAATACTGATCGGGATTTTTGAAGTTCCGTAATGTATTACTTGATTAACATTGACAGGTTGACTTACTTTATTCAACAAACGATGGCAGTAAGACACATTATAGGACTCTTCACTTTCATGACGTGCTGGACATAACAGGTTTTGAGCTGAATGTCATCAATACTCTTGTGACGTCAAGTGCTTATGTCAGAACCCACATTGCAAATATGCGATAGGGTTTTGACATAAGGGTTCACGTATGTACATATATGATAGGAGCCGCGTTCATGAAGTTCCATCGATTTATTAAACTTCTGCAGTTATTTTCCTTAAAACATTAAATTTTCGGCTTTATTGGAAAATACGAAACTATATAGACAAGATAATTTTTATTATGCCGGTCTCGTGACACTGTCATAGATCATTTAGCAAGCGATCCTTTGCGGGTATCAATATTTTGTTTATCAGGTTCAGTGGTTGGAAAATGATGTCTCCAAGGACGGAATTAACATGTTTGCCCATCCGGCTGAATTTGTCGCGACGCAGACTATTTTAAGAAACTACTCACAGTAGAGATTCGAAACTCGCGTGTCCTAGTCTTACTTCTGGTGGGTGACAAGTTCAAAAAATCGCTTCTTTCAAAACACTTCTCCCGCCACGTCCCGCCTTGTTGTGGCCAAATGGGTTATGGGCAGGAGTCGCCTCAAGTGTCTACCGCTTAAAACAACTCGGGTTTCCCTTTCCATCCACCAGGAACCGTACCTAACCTGAACTAACCTGGACTGCACTTTTAAAATTAAACACTTTATTGCCTGTCAAGGATATAAATTTGCAACGTGTTTATTCGTTCCTGAGCTGACTCATTTAATTAGTTTTTTAATTAGTAAGCAGGCAATAGGCCAAAAGAGCTTTTAAAAGACTGTACGTTGAAATTGCCAAACGAATTCCCGCGAAAACATTATTCCAGCGGCATCGGACAACTCTGGATTTATGGATGTTTGCCTTTGTTAATGGGCACAGGCAACATGGCTTAGCACATGGACGATCATCAGTGATATACGTTTGTATCTAATGCCCGCATGTTGGGTGGAATGTTCATCAAAACGTCCGCTAGTGATTGACAAATTAGTCCATAAATCCAGATTTAAGAAGTTTGGACGGTAAAGTGTTCATAAATTTTTGGTGAGCTTTCAGAGCACATTAACTTTATTTATGGGTATCCAAATTATCGTAGATTGAAACATGTAACAATCACATTTAGGTCACCCTGCGCAACTAAATATATTTTGTTTAATTCCAAATGTTTGGCACTTCATCATTGCACCTTTTCCTTTTCTAGAACGTGTACGACCAAGTGGAAGTGAAATTGAGTATTGCTAGGCGGAGTAATTTCAATCAATGGAGATATACGTTGGCCGACACATTCGCCAGACCTGCCCACATTAGATTATTATTTATACAGGGTTTTTCATATTGATACTAAAATTTAAGACTGAATCTTAACATATGATGAATCGTCAAAATCAGAAAGAAAAGCTGAATTAGCAAATGTGAAAATCCAAGATGGCATACATTAAAAAATCAAAGTTGATGATGGTTGTCGAAAATCGAAACGTCGGATTTCAAATATGACATCGCCACGTTGCAGAAGAGGAACAGTTCTCTCTCATGAAATATCAATTATTTTAAATTATTTCGCTAAATAAGGCGAAGGAAAATAATTTTTTTCTCGCAAAATCGTAAGTCGTGCTTACACACACAATTAGGTAAAAATACCCAAATTTTTAATCATTCTAAAAGGGGCATTACATGGGATTGGTTTTTTTTTTAGTTTGAAACGATATCAATAACAGAAAAACTGCCAATTAATGACTGGATGTGTGTTCATACTGATTGGAAAAACCCCTTCAAATTACATATTTGCTTCCAATGATTGATGGCATCACATGCGGCCATCATAAAAATGGTTATACTTTTCTAAAATACATGATATACAAATACATATCATTATCCGCTATTTACATCAGATAAAACAACGAAAATAATTAAAACCAGATCGATTAAATTCCTAGTAACAAAGCTAACAGCGGTGTACGTGTTGGAATTAACATCCTCGGCTCTACAGCATCATTAGATTCTGAAGATCGTTTCCTCACTAATTATTCGCCAAAGGATTTTCCATTTCGTTGTTAAGACGATCGTACGCGAAATTATAGATTTTTTTTTAACTCTACAGGCAACGACTTAATGGATATTAAAAAAATACCACGACAAAGTTTCACAACGGACAGTCTGAGGTGCGTCTCTGTCGCGCTTTTATACTTGATAAATGTCGCGGCCCATCTAAACTGATATTTGTTTCATTAAATGGCTATTTTAACGTGATTGAGCACAAGGAAAACTGGAACGCTTTTCTGCAAGGAATCTTGTTACTTACTATACTCTGCTTAATTAATCTAGCGATTAAGACCTAGAAAGGCATTAAAGTTATGGAGAACTATCTTTTTTTTTTTTAATATCTCGCTAATTGGTAATTATGGCCGATTTCAGCGGAGTCGACAATGGTAGAATTGCTCTGATTTTGTGTTGAATGACACCCTGCAGGTAGAATTAATGGGAGCCGAAGTCGTTTTTGCTTAGGATTGCAAACAGTTACGAGATAGATGGTCGATGTTATCTCGGAAATAGCCGTGAGACCACCCCGTGTTTACAGGGGAAAGCGACCTTAGTTCTGCTCGAGATACATGCCCCTGAGATTTTTGCTATTAATTAGAAAAAACGCGTTTGGTGGAAGACGGAATAAATTTTTCTACATGCGTTAAGGTTTTTGCTTCTGTGGGAGGACTCCAAAAATAAATTAAATAACTGAAATATCATGTGCGATGTTAGAATTCCGGATTAATTACTGAAAAATTGTTAAAATTCGTCTATACCTCCAGTTATTTTATGAGGAGGGTTCAGTGTGTAGTACCTTCGAAAATATTGCAAATTCAACGAGTAATTAGGCAAATTAAAATCCCACGAATAATGAAAAGTAAACACTACCTGTAACAAGTTAAAGACGGGGCTTACCAGATGATGACGCTCATGCTGGTGTAAATTACAACGATCTTCGGCGTATTGAAGATTCTAGCACTTTTATTAATTTCAATAACAATATATCAGTTTCAACAATAAGAATAACGTTATTGTTAAGTTATGCAACTTCTATGTTTACAAATAAGTAACCAATCTCGTTTTTTTTACCGTTTTTTGGACATCAAATAAGAAAAGTAACCGGACTGTAAAAATAACACTTATGGCATATTACTCGCGTACTCTTTTAATTAGCACGTGCATGAATATTCTTATTTTATTATTCGCTGGAATCATTAATTTTATTGGAACCATTTTGATTCGCTTGCAAAAGACTTTATTGTCATTTTTATGGATCCAAACATTTGCGACATTGGGAGGTCATATTTATGGGCTCGTATACCAAAAATTTGGACGCAGTAATAATAGATTTAAGCGTGTTATTTAGACGGCAAAGGGTAATTAATATGCATCCTAATCTGTGTGCCTATAATAAGAAATTTGGAGTTTGTTCAGGAAACTAAGTGTCGGTAGCTCGGACCACAGTTTTTCAAAAGCAGCAGCAGCTGCTGAGAGATCGCGGATATTTTTAAAGCAAAAACTGTGTCTGTGCTCTACATGGAATTTAACGTGGAACTCGATATTGATCATTATAGCCCAGAAATTGTCGACTCGTGTTTAAATACATTTGGTTAGATTCATTGCTCCAACCAAAATATTCCATTAGTTTCATCATCTAGGCCATGTGACAATAATTACATGGCTGCAGGACCCCTCTCTTTCAAGCTATTCAGGAGTAACTCAATCAACTCCATCAATTACTTATCCCCGTCGACAAATATTAGGAAATATACGCGATTTATTTTCAGATTTGATTTATTGGCGTCCGCAGGTCAGCACGTGCTCGTGTCACTGATTTTAACATTAACAACAAACAGGCGGGTTCGTATGTAAGCACCCAAATTGCCATCAGGTGATACACAAGATAATTTATTGTCCGTTGACTCCAAAGTCAACAAATAAGGTCATTTCGTGTGCGATAAAAGTACCTTAGCTCTAAAGGCAAAGCGCATAAATAAACACCTGCTTCCTCAGTTCCTTGAAACGATTTTTATGAACGTCTTAAAATCCGTTTCCAGTCATCATATGGAGAAATTGGCGCTCTCCACGAATTAATATCAAAGCCAGTTTTATTGCTTAGAAAAGAAAGGGGCTAAAAGAGCAGATACTTAATCCGACAGCAATAGCACTAAAACAGTTACTTTAAGCTAATTTTATTAGCAATAGAAATAAAAGCAATAAACGGGAAACTGCGTTTACCTGCGTGGAAGATGAGAGTAATTACATAGCACGAGGAAAGGATTAGGACAAAGCTCTTCTGGGAGATCGATCCCTAATGAAGCAAACAAATTAATTAAAAATATTGACAAGGCTTCCAGGCAATTTCGCAATGTTTTATTGTTCCAATTCGCAGATTAATTATCTGAGGAAGTAGGTTATGATTGTAGAAGTTAGTAGAGCGAACTTGTTTTCGTTCAACATCCAAGGTCTTTGGGTACAGATTAGAGGCACAGAAATCAAGTGATTCACCAAAGTGGCAATTGTTTTTAGGTTCAGAAATGTTTGAGTCTGTTTTTACGCGGCACCCAAATGCATGGGCACGTAGGCACTATACTTGAACGAGCATTTTAAACGGTTGAAATTGTTGGGGAACGGCTTGGATAAATTCATCTGCTGTCTGTAGTTAATTAGGTGTTTGCTTTTAAATATCAAATGGCTTAATTAACGTCTTCGGTTATGGTTTACCAGAGGTCGGTACCATGTGCGAGTCTCACTTTTCTTCATGTGTTTCCCTTTTCTACATAAGTTTCACTTTTCTTCATGAGTCTCACTTTTTTATCCTTAATTCAAGCTGATCAGCCAACGTTTCTCCATACGTATAAGGAGGCGAGTTCCGTGCATTTCGACCGCTATCATACCAAAGAGATTTCAAGTATTACGTAGGGATATTTTACCTTATATACAGGGTCTTTGTGCAGGGTTAATTATAATTGTTGAAACAATTGTCGGCGCATCACTAGAATTGATAAATTTTTTTTGACTTGCGAGCCGCCACGTATTAGTGTCCCTAGCACGTCGTTTTGTCATCAGAAATGCGTCAGGCTAACATCACTTCCTCCGTTTTGTTCGCCATGGATTAGTGACTCATTTACCAGAACGGCGCTTCAAAAAGTATTACGTCGAGTTCTTCCGAAATAAGTAGATCTAGCTCATTTCGTAAACAACGCTGTCGCCAGTTTGATTGAGATACCCTGTAGGAAGTTTTTTACCATTATTATTCGGACAGGCAAATTTGCGGTTTCTGATGGATTATTTCCCATATTTTTATCCGCTATTTCATTGGGCCTCTCCCGTACAAACTCTTTGTTAGAGAATTGTTCAGAAAATGTAAGTCTGCGGAACCAAGTTCTGCTCGACCTAATCAAATAGTTGCAACAAATAAACGTTACGTGTATTAGACAGTCATTGGAAATTGACTGTCATGGTACCATACCTAATTGCATCCTTATTGCGTCGGGCTTTCCTATCACTTATATTGATAAACATTCAATTGAATATAAGCAAAAAACGCTTTAAAGCCCATAGAAATGGAGCTTGCATCAGACACAACTTATTAGCTGTATTTGGACCTAAAACCTTAAATGAATAAAACTGTACTTATTTTTTTGCATTTTAAGTCATTTTGTATGTTATGGCGTTTGCCAGCAATTAAATAACGCATTTAATTATAATTTTAAAAATGTTATGATTTATGGATGAAGGCTTTTTCAAGTTATTCATGGCATATCTCATTACCAAGGTATGCGCAAAGTGAATTTAAAGGATGGCAATAATAAGAGTGTTTACCTCAAGACATAAACAACTTTGTTTATTGCAAAAGCTACCAATTAAAACCAATTAATGCTTAATCGACAGTTAAGCTATATTGCCCGATATATTTGAGTTGCTTATCCTTATGGTGCATATCCATCTTCATGGCAATAAAAAGTAACAATTATTGCCGCTGATAATTCTTCCGCGGAATTTTTAATGAACGATGAGTCATTTAAAAGGGGCCGTCTATTAATAGTATTATCTGCCACATATCTATTTTCATAATCTATTATAAATAATCAGCAATATTACCTTTGCCAAGGTCGGTAACCGATTTGTTTGCTCCTACACTACGTAAGTAGATTAAACCACACGATATCTACGGAGGTCAGTTACGACCAGCTGCGAACTCTTAGTTTCCTGAACGATTTTGTCTCTAAGTGACCATCTAAGAACGTTTTAACTCCTTCACCAGGCGGTACCCGAAAAAATCATTCTGCGACACCCCGAAGGGTCCTGGCCGAATATCAAGGATATCGACGAAGATGAGGTGGTTCTCCCCATTAAAAAGAGCCGGAGGAAGTCCTGGCATGCCATCAAGTTTGAGAAGAAGAGGAGGAAGGACAGTAGTAATTTGGAAGATCAGTTTGGGTCACCGCCCCAAGTGAGGAGGGAGAAACGAGGATCTTGGTGGAACATTTTTACTGGCGCTCCTAGGTATAGGAATATCATTTTGTTTTTACTAATCTTTAACTATGGACGTATTTAAGAGAAAATTGAGGTGAGAGGTGCAAAGGGGGAGTTTTCGAATTTATTTCCAGCGGCCCGAAGGATTTCATGGGTGTGCAAATCCAAATTAGACGTTGTCACATTTAACGGAAATTCTAAGATATTTGAAATTTTGCAAATGGTCGATTTCAATTTAATGTTCATACAGACAGCAATTTTTCATCACACAAAACTCGCAGGACCGAACTTGCTCTTTTTGCAATTTCACCTTCTCACTGGGAGCGGTGAAATCAGTTATGACGACGGTCGAATTTTCAGCAACGTCATTTTCGGGTGCAACAACCTTCGAAATGTCCGCGTTTTGCCAATTGTACTATGCAAAATAATATCATTTCGAAAACCTCCCACCGCGGTTTGCGGTCTGCAAAATCATGTAAAAAAATTGCAGATGTTTCAGCTTTCTGAGTCGATTCAATACAGGCCCAGATATCTAAATTGAAATACTGAGTTTATACACGAAATGAATAGTGACATGATTTCCGCTTACAATCTTTCGCTGATTGCCAATCCTGCCAATGTGCCAATCGACGTTACTATAGGAAATTGAATGTAACGAAGAATCGATAAATCGTTTGCGAGATGTCGAGAGCTGAGACTGGTTGAATGGTGTGAGATTTCTGGTTTGGCAATGACCAACAAAACGCGTTTTAGATGCAAAAAATGTACGGGTGTTTATCGAACATATTAGTTAGTTGCTTACTGAACTAAATACACAGATACATCTTGTTAAAAACATTCACAACGTGTATCTGGACCCGACAGGAACGAGACAATTTTGTTCCTTTCGGGTTCACTCACGCGCAATACGTGTGGTGTCTTATGGAAAAAACGAGCTTCCAAGAAGAAAACCGTGTAGAAAATTCGTTTTTAAATTGTTCTTATTAATTTTATATTATTCGAGGAATACGAGAATAGGGAGTTATGGAGGTTAAAGCGAGTAACAGATTAAAAATGGAATAGAAAGCACGGCGTTCCGTGATAAAGGGGGGAGCTTCAGGATACTGGGCAAGGAAAGACTCGTGAAATGCTGAAATTAAAAAAGTCCAACGTTACATGGCAAATTACTGGAAAGATATATTGTTAAGTAATGGGCGAAGGTATTCTAAAGACTTAATTATCAAACTCCCTACGGAGTAATTATTAAAAATTCGACATTCGCATTAATATGTGCTTATTGTGTGGCAAATAAAGAAAAAATGTAAAAACTGACTTACTACCAAACAGGCGTGGCACGCATACCTTAAATGTATTTCCTATAAACAAAATAAACACATATATATTCTCCTTAACCTTTAGAAGAGTGGGCGTTAGTTATAAATAACGCAACTGGTTCTTGCGATGCGCGTCCGAAAGAATAATGGTCAAACCAAAAAAGTGAAAGAAGCTGTTTATGGCTTTGTCTAGATTTTTACACCTTGAAAATCAACAGTGAATGCTTGATGAAGAGGTGTTTAAGAAGTGAAAATTAGATCCCGGCAAGACCTTTGACGCCAAAAAATTCCTAAGTGATGCTTACAGTGACCCTGATGGATTTTGTTATTGGCAATAAGTATGTCACCTATTCAATGCAAATAGTCACTACAGATATAAGCGTCTCATAATAATAACAATAATAATACACTCGCAACAGGTGTATAAATTTGTAGTTCACAGGTAATAAAACATGTCGTAACTCAGTTATAAGTACACATTAGTATTGGTTTGCGTTTATGGGTTATGATGAATTATATTGTTTCTCACAATTACCTAATTTTGTGCGAGTTCCTTTCGTTGTTTCATGTACAATTTATGTACAGATGAACAGCGACAGAAGCTACATTAATTAGGAAAATATTTTGAGGATAAATACATGAGGTTTGACGTTTCACGCTTAATTTCTCGAGTCATTAAAACGGAATATTTATTAGTTTAACGTGAAATTTTCGTCCCATTAGGTAGTTGAATATTCACATATGATAGAGCGACTTCACCACTATGTAGCACATGGCATTGTAATGTAAATTAACATGTTTGCGCCAATTTATGCCAGATATGACAATAACGAGGATGCAGGAAATGTTATATGACGGCCCGCCTTTTTTGCCATAATGAGTGAATTTTGAAGTCGAACTCAGGATGGTTAGTTATTGCAACCATTACAGTCTTTACTGTTAAAATCGTTGTTTCTTAAATAGCCTTTTTGGAGTCGCACAACATTAAAGGAAGGTCACGTAAGTTTCGTATTCGCAAACTAAAGTCAAAAGGATGAAACAAAAGCTTCATTTTTAGCTATTTAGCAAATATTGCGATCACTAAAAAATTTTCATTTAAACGGAACCATCCATTATTACTCAAATTGTCCTTTTTTAGATTTATAAATGACCCTTTTTAGATACTAAAAGATAAACGGTCATATGCAACAAAGAAATGAAAAATTACTACGTTCATGTGGCAAATGCTTATTACTCACAACTGTTCCTTCAGGCTGGCAACATTTTGCAATATATTTTTAATGAAATTCAGACAGTAAATAAATCGTTTTATTTACTCGTCAAATACACGTTCCCCACACGGATTAACACTGGTTTGCCATTTTTTGCAATCAATACAAAACGCTACAGTAAAAGCATATTATACACCAAGGTTGTGAAGTACACTATTATGGACTGAACGTTCAAGCTTAAATCCAGAAGCATGCAGCCCTGAGGCTGAGAGCCTGAGGGCCTGAGGGATTTAAGACGTGAGGGTCACAAGTTTGTCGCAACCGCGGTGTATACAGGATCTTAGTTATCTTCATAGATACGAGGTTCATAAAATCAGGGCAAAGTTGCGCAATTACAGCTACGTCTTCAAATTCGCAATGTTGCAATACTTTTCTAAATATCTGCGAGCAACTGAAATTTCAAATTCACCCAAATATGCATATAATTTAACCGAATTTTACAAAAATTAAGCATAAATTAAATTTGAAACGCAAAAAGACAACGTTTTGAATCGTAACACCAAAACTGGCCTTTTATTTGACAACAATGGGGGTGATGACGACATCGACTGATTATTCCACTGGGTAAATAATACCCCATAAACGTGTCATTATTAATCTGTATTCAACTGTTTTGGAAGAAAAGCCAATAAACGGACTTCACAGTCGTGTTTAACACACTCAATAGTCGTCTTGTTTAAAGCTAAGTAGTGGAAGAAAATTTTAATAAATTGGTGAATAATGAGACAATCCCGAGGCTGGATCTGCATATACCCAATATGGTAATAATGATAATTATCATTGAAAAGATTTGTTGAAACGATCGAGGCATATTGGTCAGAAATATTAATTATTCAACTAAATTCTCCCATGTTGGATGATGTTATTTCATTGTCATTAATATCACTGATTTTTAATGTCTCTGAATTTCGAAAATAAGAATATCAACATGAATTATTATTATTTATTAAACAGGGAGACGAACTTTACTTAAGGTTAGCTCGTAAATAACCACTTATTAATAATGTCATTTTTCCCCAATATATTTATCGTTCGTATATCCTGTTATTAAAGTTTCACAATTCACTATAGCGCACTGCCTTGACCTTATTTATTTATTTGTTGAGTACCTGCAGACGTGTAAAAATATCTTCATCAGTCAAGTAACAGCGGCGGTTCACAATCTACTTTCTCTTTGACACGACCGGAAAATGCACATTTACGAATGACTTGCGTGTGAATTGTGAAACTGTTAGAGAATTTTTTTTCCCGAAGTATCGTCATTGATTAATTCAAAAATCATAAGACCATGGCGACCCATTTCATATTTCGTTGCATGGCAATCTCAATTTCGTTTTTGAGCAAATTAGTATGTAATAGCTTGATTTTATGTTTTCCGTAAATGCATGTTTTTTAAATTTACTCACTATACCATTTTTTAATTTTTGCTTTGCATGGTTTTATCTTCATTTCTTGCCTTCACCCATAGGTCACGCAGGGCTTCACAAGACATTACGAAACTCCCAAAGGATCTACCGATAACAAGGTGAGTATGGTCACAAACCCATTCCTACTGTGTTTTAGGAGATAGATGGGATTTCAATTACAATGATGTGTTATCGCTTATGTAACTGTGACGTCATCTTTTACATGTACTTAACGATAACAAAAGCAAATTACTCGAAACTATTTTTATTCGAGGGCTTTGATTGTTGTTATATCGATTAATTAGTATCATTTATCTAATAATGGTCTATTTCATCATCAGCGTCAAGCGAATCGAACAAATTAATCAATTACAGATTCTTGATATTTTGGTGGATGAAATTTTCCTCATGCATATTTGCATAGTTGACTATCAAATTAGGTTCGTATGTATCAGTTTTTGTTTGTTTTATTGAATATATGATATATATGAATTTCCTCTTTTTTGCTCTTTAATATGTTTTTATTAAATAAATTTTACTCTTAAAATAAAAAAAACTTCACATTGTGTGTTCCCTTATTCTCAATTTTCATTGCGAAGACCACTCAAATCCTTTTCAACTCTGTGTGTTCTAATATATGTTGAAAGAAAATTCTCAAACTTGTTGCCTTTAATGTATTACATTGACGCCCACCCCCTTCGAACGTTCCCGTTTGACTGTCTGCTTTAATACTGAATAATTTTTAGGAGTAAGAGTAGAAGTGTGGACCACAGCATATCCTCACCTTTCGATCTTGCGGTGCTGCGGAGCCAAGTGGACAGGACTTTGAGCCGAGGTAGGTTGATAGTTTTTATTATAGTGCTTTATTAATATAATTACGAAGAATTTTGTCTAATACCAGATGCCTATAAGATATATTTCTTTCACCTTTATTAACATCAATTGTGACCTCATTGAAATGGTATTTCCAGACTGTGTTCGGCAAATGAGTGTATTAAAAGAACTACAAAGGATTTTTTAGCATAGCCGACTTAAGAGAAAACATCCACAATACTTAAATTTTAAATTGGACATCGTATTTATCGTTTTTTTGTTCGGCGGGATTCTTCTGGCCGATATAAAAAATATAAGATACTATGGAGTTATGTGCATTCATGAGGCGAAACATCTAAAAATAGTATCAGAGGGGTATCATTGGATGAAGAATAGAAAGGACTTCCAAAAATGGAATTAAAAAATCCAGGTCCGTATTTGAAGACAAGTTAATATTGATAAATTGTGTTAATTCGAAGATATACATAGCTTCGTAAATTGTTCAACTTTTTCTCCACCCTAATGAAATTTTTTAGGAGTATCGCTCGTCTAGGCTATACATCTTAGACACACGGTATTCTATTATTAACAAAACTGCATTAAAAAACAAAGGTAGACGCATGAAATTTGTCCTCAATTTTGGGCATGTGCGGTTTTATACGATAAAAGTATCAGTTACCCACGAGCTATCATTCAGTGCATAAAACGTGATTAAAAGGTGGATATTTGCAAGCAAAATTTAAGAATAGTAACGTTGATTTGATTTAAACGGTACAAAAATGCTGCTAGAATTACAGAAATAATTAATTCGGCTTGGGGAAATGATTTTGTTGGTGCTTCGACTGTTAAGAGGTAGTTCTGTGAGGGAATTTTTTGCCTTGAGGAGGATCTACGTCCGGTTATAGAAAAAAAGTTTGAAGACGAAGAACTTCAAATTTTACTGGACGAAAGTCCATATCAAACTGAAAAATGGCTTTCAAAACAACTAGGAGTGATTCATCAAGCAATTTCAGTTCGATTACCTATAATGGGAAAAATTTAAAAGGAAGGAAGAATTTCTCACGAACTAACTGAAAACAAAAATCGCAGAGTTGACATTCTGCATGAACTTGCTTTCTTGGTATAAAAGAAATAATTTTGTATATGACAATTCTAAGCTTAGAAAAACATGGGTTGATCCAGGACAGCCATCCACAACAGACGCAAAACCGAATACGCATGCCAAGTAACTTTTGCTGTGTGTCTAGTTGGATTGGAAGGGAGTCATTTACAACACTGTTACAGCTGAACATTATCATGCTCAAATTGTTAAATTAGGTGAAGCCCTGGAGTCACGGAAAGTTGATAGTGATATTGTTGTATGACAACGCTCAACCGCATACTGTAAAACCGACCCAGGTAATCATCTTAGGCTGGGAAATTTTCCAGCACGCGGTGTATTCTCTAGACTTGGCTTCTTACCACTTCCACTTATTCAGATCAACGCAGTCTCATTTGGTTGACCAGCGGTTCTCTATAGTTGAAGATGTTCGAAAACTACTTGATAACTATTTTGCCTCGAAACCACTGAGCTGCTATCGCGAGAGCATGTATAATCTTCCCGATAATTGGCAAATAACCATTGACAGTAATGGAGATTATTTTGATTGTTAGCATTTCCATTAAGTATCTTTTTAATGAAGTTTAATTTCACAAAAAAATGCTCAGCTTCTACTTGTACACTTACTCTATGGAAAAATAACGTTTATCTATGGACATCTAAGCCACGGTTGTTTTTTAATACAAATTTCATTGAGAACACCTTGTCAACAAAAAATAACGATACGCCTGTTTCAACCGGTTTACATGGTCAACTTGTGCGTCCCCCACGTCAGACCGTTTAATGTTGTTACTCACCCGTACAAACACGAATGGTCTAACAAACCTAACGGTATTCCAACAATACTCAGCGAGCAGTGACTTTTTTCCTGCGCACACGAAAATCCAGCCCCAGGTGTTCGCGTTCTCACCACATTATTAAAACTCTGGCTCTAGATACGGGGTGACCATTAAAAAGAGCTGAATTAGTCGTTATATTGCCAGAGGAATCTGACATTGACTCATCCGTTAGTCAGATGTTTAAAGGTATATAGAACCTAATGGACTCCCCACATTTTAGAAAGAATGGTTCGGGGGTATTAGTGCATTATATCTAAATATCTATTATTGATTTACTTTACCTTATCTTTTTCGCAGTTAGTAAAGCTTCAGTCGATTCTCTACTACACACCGAAAAAAGATGTCGAAACAGACCTGTTAAGAAAAGTAAACTGGATGAGTTTTGACAGCAACCTCGAGTATCTTAATCGGGTGCGCTCAGCCGGCTAAAAGTCAATTCTACCGTAACGTGAAACTTTGTTTTTGATTAACAAATAGATAATCGGTATCACTTGACAAGGTTCCTTGGAATGATGATTGAGTTATTGTAGCTGCGAAGGTGTTTTGTGTCGCAGTGTATGTGATGTCGCGCCAGTAAATAACGGTGATGCCAAATTTCGCCATATATGTCCAATTTCATCTGTCATATAACAGAGATGCTCAACATTGCATTCCTGGTAATGTGTTTTGTCCTTTTCACTCTTCCGGGGTTTAGGGCATCTCGCACACCATGGACTTCGTCGAAAACTACTTTGATCACTGCCAGCCCCATTCTTGCGCTTTCATAGACCGTACCGAGGACGGTTTCGACAAATTCGTGATTGTTTACTATAATTATTCCGGATTCCATTTTTCAGGTATTACTGCAGGCTGCTTCGCTACATTATCAGTTAAAGTGATTAATTACATGGCAAATGTTTGTTTGCAGATCTTGATGGCTCCACTAATAGTTTGTCGGGGAGGAGGAGTGGGCCTCCAGAAAATACCACCACCTACATGGTAAGTTTCATTCGCTTGCATTCGAGGCCCTTAAATTTAATTTGAATTACAGGTCGCCGATAGGGATACCTTAACGTCAGTAGCTGCAAGGTTCGATACTACACCTTCAGAACTAACTAAAGTCAACAGACTCGCGACGCCATACATATTCCCCGGTCAGCAGTTGTACGTGCCTCTCAGAGAATCAGTTGAAAACGATTCTGAAGGCTCCACCCCTGTCGAGGATACTCAGGATGATTTACCCCCCGATGAAAAAGGTGACATTAAGTGGCATTGAGTCGTAGCCAGAATTAGATTATTTACTACCTGCAAGCAAAGCTTTACCGCAGAGTCGTGTCACTTTGCGCAAGTGTTGCGAAAATGACTGTTTTAACAGTAGATAAAACGAGTTAAAATTACTTTTCTTAATTGAAGTTCAATAACTGGAGGTGGATTTCTTGGTTCTTGTGGGTTCAAGAGTACTTCAGATAGTGGAATGGGGTGAATGATAGGGAGGATACTATAATATTCTATTTCACATAATATAAGGTGTCCGACTAAGATCGGTTATTTTGAATTTATCACCATTTTTCTAGTGTCATTCCTACAGCGTTGTATTTGGAAAGCTGTCAAGTGTAAATATTGAGGTTTAATTGTGGGGAATTATACGGACGCACAACGCAGAGAAATTGTGAAAATCTCCTAGTTTACAGAGTTTGGCAGAGAAGATTCGAAAACATTGTCGATTTTTCGGTCACCGCAACGCACCTTCTTTTCGTTCATCAACGACGATCGTTACCGTAGCAACTTCTTCTAGACTTAAATTGCTGCAATGGATCTCACAGACATGTGATTTCAACAGGAAGGTGTAACCTGCTATACAGCAAACGAAACAATGAAATTGTTGAAGCCGAAATTTCAAGGGAAAGTTATTTCGCGCTGCGGCGATGTGGTATGGCCCACACGACCATGTGATTTGACGCAGTTGGATTTTTTCTTTGGGTTTTTTTGAACGGAAAAGTGTGTCATTAACCCAATAACAATTCTTGAAGTGAAAGACGAGATTCAATGCGCCATTGATGGACTTAAGCTGTTATTTTGCCAAAATATCGTCGAAACTTTCGTCAAAAAAATCAACAAGTGCCGTTTGTCACGAGGGGACTATTTATCGCAACCGGTCTTAATGGAACATCCATTATATTCGTTTAACTGTTCCAGCAGGTTATAGCGCAAATACCCATTTACATAGAGGCAAAATATTTACAAGCAGTTTATGTGCTTTACATTCATATCGCAGATTTTGCACCTCGACAATTTAATGCAACATATGAAACATACACGGCTTTCCAAAGTTTCATCTTACACTGCGAATGACCGTATCAGCTGGAAAGCCATAATTTATTTAAAATAGTGTTTACATCGACTTTATAAGGTGTTTACCGCATTGGTGCTTCCAACTCCCACGTGGTACATTTTGCTTATCGTCTGTTGTAGGACTGTGTCGGGCAAGTTTGCTTATAATGTGCGAGTTTTTACTTAAAACAGACGGAATCAGGCACCCACGGAAATATAAGTAGATACTTAATCTTATCATAAGTTGCGTTTTACTATTCAATTGAAGTAGATATACAATTATTCCTCAGTTGAGTTTCCTGCAGTGATGTTTGGTCAGTTCGTTGGAAAACATATGGCGGAATGAACGTTTTCAATCTCTTTAGTATACCAAAAAGTAAGACCTACAGGCAAAATACATTTTAAAATTAATAATTAATGCAAGTTGTGCAATTAATTCAAACTTTTAAGTACCCATTCTTGCATCTAAACTAGATTAAGCCCCACCAAGACCCCAATAAATCCACCTTTAAACTCCCTATTTCTCCATCTAAAGTATATTTTTTGTAGAACTTCTGGACAACCTGCGACCGGTCAGCCCGAAGCCCGGACATGTGGAGAGAGTTCGGACTCCTTCATGCAACCAGAGTTCTTCTGTCGAGAACGAAGAGGAACCCACATCAGTATTTCGTGAGAGATTTCTTAAAATTAACGTGAGACATATCACCGATGGAGAAGGAGTGGTCAGTGGTGTGCTCTTAGTTACCCCTAATGCTGTGATGTTTGATCCTAATGTTTCAGATCCATTGGTAAGTGCCTAACCAAATTATTGTACAAGTGAAATCCATAAGAATCTTAGTTAAACTGCGTAAATTTTACTTTTTGCACAGATTAGATTCAACTTTTCATAAAAGTGATCTTTTCAGGTAATTGAAAAAGGACCAGAAGCATATGGCGTGATAGCTCCAATGGAATTTGTAGTCAACGTTGCCATATACAATGATATTGCCCACATGAGGGTCAGCCATATGGAGAGCAACGTCAATGAGAAAGCCGAGATCTATTATCCAAAAGGAGAGAAGGAAACGGAATCTCTGCTGGTGAAAGACGAAACTTTTCCTGAATTGGGTAAGTTGGATCGATGTGTAAATATGGTGTTTTGAACAATGTCTGAGCTGAATACGATCTGAGGGCTTTGGGTGCTGTTGCATTAACTTTTTTCTTGCTCTGGGAAATGTAGGCAGCGTATCACAATAATCACGAATGAGAAATGAACATTATTTTTAAGCTTCTGAAAAGTTAGCTAAAATTTGGTTTAATGATAAATTTGGTAATGGCATGCACGTTAAATGTGAAATAATGTCCGCATTGTTTTTCACCTATTAGTATTGACTCAGATTATGCGAACGTAAAAATATAGATAACATTGCAAAAATTGATGGCCGAAAATACAATAAAACTAATTTTTACTGGGGCTTTGCACCAAATAAATCACCCTGTATATCTAAGAAGGCGCTTTAACCTCTACTATATTATAAAACTTCATAATTATACTACATTCGGTGACTCTGTTTTTGCCTCAAATTAAAATTTGTTTCGTCTTCCTTCTGATGAAACGATCATATATTCGTTTTGTAGTTCAGGTCAGTAACTCTTATTTCTAGTTTTGGCTTGCCTGTATATATCGACATCAATGTAGCAATAGCATGAACCATATATTAGCTTAGAGGTCTCGTTTGTAGTGACTGGTACTGATGATGCTGAGTCTGTGTGTTCATGTACAGAACGGGAGGGTGACGCCTTCCCCAAGGCCTTCGAGAGGGAACTTGTCACTCCCACTAATCTGGAGGATCCCGAACAGGAACAGAGAACGCTAGAGGAGAGGAGAAAATCTTTATTGGATCACCACTGGCCCATGACATCACGGGAGAGACAGTAAGTTGATGTAATGATAGTGGTGCACATTTCTATTAAATATATTATCGAATTGAATGTGATTTTGTTTTATTTAATTTCCATTAGATCGATTGATATCGATGAAATCCCAGAATTATCATCAGTCAATGAAGTACATATCGAGGAAGAACAGACTCCTGGCGAGGCAGTAGAAGCCGAAGCAAAAGAAAGTTGCCATGACTCGGGTATTGATATCAGGGAAACCCCCGTCGTTCCTATTCGCGTTAAAGAAGTAAGCAATTTCACATGGTTACAACTATTTGTCTAATTTTCATTTATAGCATTATAGCGATGCGGATATAGTTCTATCCAAAGATTGGGTACCTCCGGTGCCTCTACCTCCATTGCACCACCAATCTGTGAGTAGCGACAATGAGAGCCCGGCCCGCAAGAAGACAAACAGTGTGTCATTCAGCTTGGATTCGAGCAGTGATGCAGATACTTCCGGTACCCAGTTCTCGACGAGTTTAATTGATTCCAAAGAAGATGCTGAAAAGTATGAAAGTAGGAAAAATAAGGTGAGTTCTTTGGTTTGTTCAGGTTCTCGCGGAACCTAAAATATTGAGGGTCCAAAATTAATGTTACTGCCATATTGCAGATGTTGAAAAGACTGTCCTATCCCCTTTCCTGGATGGAAACTTTGAGTGGGGATAAGGAAGATGATAAGCTACCTAGTCAGCCGCAAACCGCGGACGCACAGCACTCATCTGTGTTTTCTAAAGTGTTCTCAAGGTATGTATTACTGTCAGTAAGGAGTGATTTGAGTCACTCCTTATTAATATTATGGTAAATCGTACCAGCTGACGCTTTATGTTCGCCCAGGAAGATAGTAAATTAACAAGTAGAGTTTCGTATATGTTTTGATTTCGTCGATTTTTATATGGTCACAATTTATCTCACTCGTAATTTAACCCTACTTGTTAATATATCCCTTCCTAACTTAAACTAACCGACAAGCTTCTCTTCTTCCGCTGCCTAACACAAAAGCTCCCCGATCCACTTGGTGGACTTCGGAACGGGGCTTTTCGCCAAAACCCCCTCCGAGGACAGCGGCGGCTCCGGAGGACCCCATTCGGGGGGCAGCGGAGGCCCGCCGTTAACCGGTGATAGCGCCTCTTCGAGTAGCTTTTTCCCCACTAACATAATCAGCTCTGTGGGGGCTTCCGTGGGCGCCGTCGGGGCCCAAGTGGGAGCCATGGGCGCGCAAGTCGGCGCCCAAGTAGGAGCCATGGGCGCTCAAGTCGGCGCCCAAGTGGGGGCCCTCAGTTCGACCGTCGGATCTACGGTGGGCGCCGTAGGAGCCCAAGTCGGAGCCTTAGGCTCCTCGGTCGGCTCTACTGTTAGCGCTGTTGGGTAGGTGTGCGTGTGTAGATGGAGTAGCGTTATGTTATCGGATGGTCAGCATGTCGGTAAACGTTTTGAATATACCCACTAGGTTATGCGCTAGTGATTTGGCGAGTTGACTTAAATATTTGGAGAACACAAAGAAACACTAATCTGTTTAAATATCTAAATTCGTTTCTCCTTTTATTCAACCTTTTTTCTTCATATATACTAAGAAAGTGGTGTTCTTTTGACGAATATCAATGAAAGGAATGCTATACCAACGGCAAGACAAAGATTGTTCAATTCAGAATAGATAGGCAAATAGCCAAAATATATAGTTTTTTAGTCCACTGTATCCAGGGCAGATCAGGCTACTCCGAAATTCAATATTATTTCGGCTTAAACGAATTCTAGTCTATTCAAATAAATTGATATTTAAGTCACCTACCGCAATCTCCAAATATCAAAAATAAAAGGCAAACTCGGCTTAAAAACACACAACACGCACACTTCCACTACCCACTTACTTGCATCTCCCCTTACTATATGTGGCTTGTCTAGAAATTTCATAGCTTTAACAGTAAATTATTATCAATGATTTGTTAGCAAGAACTTAATGTCACTGTAAGGGTAATTTGAGAGCTATACTGTTTTTTTCATTAATACGTTAACACTTAAGGTATATTGTTAAATTGACCTTTATTCAAGTTAACAAATCGATAGATAATTTGATTCTGAGGATATTACAATTTGCAATTACAATGTTTTTAACATATTTGATCTATTATAGGAGATCGTCAGTAGGGACGTTCATAAGGCAACCCACAGAGATCGGCTCGAAGAAAAAGGACCCTCCTCCAAAGTTAGACTATCGTTCCATGGTGTCAGTTGAGGATAAACCCGATCTTTTTGCCTCTTTTGACAGTAAGTATGGATTTCAGCCTTCAAATTAATGTGAAGTTGGATCGAATTTTATAATGCGGCATCATTGTACCGGTAAAATTAGGTGTAAAGGAGACATAAGTGCAACCGAAAACACGATAGAATCACATGTAATAATGCACACCTGCATGTAATTTTGCAGAATAGATAGTACGATTTTAGAAGTATTTTTCTGAATCACTAGGGATCATTCATGTTGATTTTGTCCATTTTCTAAACACAAGTTAACTTGGCATCAATTAAGAGGGTCAATCTGATTTTTAACCGATTTCTGCGATAGTTTTTAAACGATTCAATCGGTTTTCGAAAGCGGAGCCTTTTTAACTCTTTATAAAGACTTTTGAAAGATTTATATTGGATATAGAGGGTACACATAACAAGATGAAGTGATCAATACATAAAGTGGAAATTTTATGAATTTCGACGCAGCTTTCCTTTTAGCTTGCTAAAAAGTGAAATGCTGATGTGGAAATTGAGTAATTATTATATTACGAGAATATGTTGAATGAACATTAAACTCTAACCATTTTAACCATTTTAGAATAACTAGAGCTTATTTTTTATTTGTGCCGCAGTTCGATCCCCAAATTATGGGTTGAATTCATTTGGTAGGTTCCGCATGATCGTTTTACTGCATGAGATTACTTCTAAGATATTTATGAGTATTTTTGTGTTTTAAGGTAATTTCTTTGGACCCCCGCTTTAGTATACTATAATGCACCTCTTTACTTCGCTTTTTAATTGTCAGAAATCACAAGAAAGTCACCCCTATCGAAGTTTCACTAAGAGTTCAATTTACTTAGTTAAAGAATGAGAAAATATACCAAATCATCATTACTGCAAAAATTACATATGTATAGAACTTTTCAAACAAAAATGATATTGCTCGGAGACTTCATCTGCATATATGCATGTTGCTCCTTCATCCCTTTCTATAATTCTCAATTATACATCCCTCAAACCACTTACTATTGCCGGTGGATTAAGACAGCATCATAATATAATTATAAACTTATCTGGGGCATGAGTTCAGTGTGTAACTTCCAAATGGTATTTTTCCTAACAAAATAAAGGCACTGAAAGGTTCATCATTGTTTTAGAACTGATACCGCGACCAGCTAGATCCTGCGAAGACCCTCCTCTTTACCTGAGATTGAAAATGGGGAAGCCTCTCAATAAGAAAATCCCGCACTCAACACCTCTAATGTCTTACGGAAAGAAGAAGATGCGTCCAGAGTATTGGTTCAGCATTCCCAAAAATAGGGTAGATGAGTTGTATAAGTTTATCCATGGATGGGTGCCGCAGTTGTATGGAGAGCTCGATGAAGAAAAGGTGAGAGATTTGTGTAAATTCGATTAGTCCCTTCTAGAGAGGTTTTGAAAACAGAGAAGATCAGTTATGTATTTCTAAAGATTTTATGAATACTTCAACTGGGTACTTTCCTATAAGTATTAAGTACTCGTTGGATTTGGTACTCATTGAGGTTTCAATTGCAATTCAAATATTTATTCACTTAATTGTTACTGCACTCTTCATAGCATTCCGAATAGTATTTAGTAAATTCTCAATTCACACGTTCTATACTGCACATTATGCTTGAGATGCACGTAATCAACAGCTCATTAGCAATCGATTGCCGATAAACATGACGTTACATAATCTCAAATTGGCATTGGTTGGAACGATCTACCCAAAAAGCCTAATAAATTGGAATTTTAATGGGCCGACGTCAAACTTTCATATAAGACTACATAATCGTGACTGATGGAGCGAATAATAAGATTAATAGGTGTCATTGAAACGTTCTCTCCTAATCCAAAGTTGTACTTTTAGTAGTATCAGCAGACCTGAAATTTTTCAATTTTTTTCTCCCTCCAGGGAGTGATTGATGGTGGACCCCCTTGGGGATGGTTCATGTCCCAATTCTGATTTGGCTAAGCCGATCTTGACAATAGTTTTCTCGTACCTATATAGAGCCTAATAGATAATTATTTGTAATATGCACGGGGCACTCTTCCTACCTGGCCTGTGAGGTGCCGAGTTTTGCAAATCTTTTTTAGCTCGTTTCAATTTATTATCGATCTCCGTCTATAATCTATGACTCCATTTTGCTTCAGATCAAACAGCGAAATTTCGTCTTGGTTGACTTGGATACCGAACTATGGAGCGGAGAACCCACCCCGTCTAGCAGTCGACACGGCAGCCAAGGGGAGGAATTAGCTGAAATTACCAACAAGAACTGGGAGGTAAGTGCACTTTTCAAATTTTTTTTGCCTCAAGGGAAATTGCTCAGTGAATCGGTGAAATCTGCGATTCAAAAAAGCTTTCAGCTATGATGTTTCACCATGGTTCAGTATTATCGGCGTAGTAAGTGAAGTGCAAAAATATTACATTTGATACTTTTTTCTTGCTTAGTAACATGATAAAAACGCTTAGAATTGGTATATTTGGCCTTCCGGACGTTTTTATATGTTTACAAAAATGGTGCTTGAAATAAAATTTCGCTGCATATAGACCGACCTTCGTTCAGCCGATGCAAATAGCTCGATTTTTTCAGGTTTTTATTGCTATGTGAAGGACTAAAAAACTCTAAACAATAACATGTCTATTAACGCTATCTAATTGAAAATAAAACAATTTCCTAAATTTATATTCAATGAGAAATTACTCTCATAAGTAAGTGAAATAGTCTAAACTCAAGAACATTGCGCTACTGTTCTTAAAAGTAAAATGATACTAGACAGTATTACGCAGTTAGTAATTAATACAGAGGACATTCAATTACGGAATATTATTATCCTACATAATAATAATTGAATTACTAGCGATCACGATTCCGCTTTACTTTGTTATGCCTAGGACTGTTGTTTACTGCGATATTATGATTTTATTCGGATGGTTTCATGGATATTACGCGACGCTTTTTTCTCTCAAATGTACCATATTTGTCCATGAAACGCTGAACTTGCTTTATAAATTTAAAAATAGTGGTCTCGCGGGATCCCCGATTAATTCAGGCATTGCCTCGATCAGTCAGGTAACCATTTCCGTGTTTACATGGTTTTAGGTAAATTAAAGGATTTTTTACATAAAGAAATGAAAGCACTATTTTTGAGTATCAACTTGATAGTATGTTTGCACTCTTTGAGTATATAAGAGACTGATGCAGCTTTGGTTTGCTCTCGCCGCAGCTAATCAAGGCTCCTTACGCTAAGATCTACAACATCATCAAGACCCAAACGCTGTCCGAAGGGAGTGTCGACGAGGTGATTTATATGACTCACGCACGACACTACAGATCACACAACTATATGTGTCTCTTTTCTCAGTATCTCAGATTTCCTCCTTCCTTCTTTGTCTTACGCTGAAGTTTAGAGGTTGTTTTTACCTTTGCCCTTGTTACATTAGGCGGGCCCCTGGCTGGTCTCGTCAGCACAATGCTTGTAAAAGGGAGAAATACCACTAAACCTTTTTTTCGAATAGTGCTGCTAATCATAAAAACAGTAACTGAATGTTTCTAAATCAAGAGTAGCGACTAATTAATAACATGAATCGCGGTTTCCCATGTGAGCATCTTCAGATATATCAAAAGGTTGCAGGGATAAATACGTGAGTCGCTGTGTTTAAAAAATCTTTTAAAAAACTTACTGAAACCTCAAGTATCACGAGGAAGTAAAAAGGGCGGATGGAGATAATATTGGTGACATGAAATGGACCAATTTAAAGAACTACTTCTTACCTTATCCTATACAGTTTGTAACATATCATCATAAAGATATTTCAGGGCGCGATAATACTCTGCAAAATAATTTTAAAAAATGCTATTAGGCTCATGATTAAAAACGCACCATTTCCGATATAAGGGTGGCAAAGTTTCACAATTTTTTTATTCTTTCCGTTTTTCTTACGTATGCCCTGCGTCAAAATTTTGAAATTTCATACACCTATTTTCCCTTACCGTCCTTAAGACCCTCTACAACAAAATGTCGAAATCGTCGGTAGCCATATACAGGGTGTTATGTTTTTTTTGGGTCATGTATTATTAGTGATAGTAATCCATTGGTCACATAATTGAGAGCCGCAGTAATCGCACGCTTCGGTACTTCACATCTTTAACAATTCACAGAGCAGTAGTATTGTCATGATGATATATCATGTGATCACCTTGTACATCACGAATGCATCAATCAATTAAAAGGCTCCACAATTAACGAGACATGCAAACCGAATAATGAATACTTTCTAATTGTTTTCACTCTCGTGTCAAGGTTGAAGCATACACTGCGAGTACATGAAAGAGAGTTTTGTGGTACCGATCCCGTAATAAGAAGTTTCCTCTCAGTCACGGTGTGGAGGGTGTATGGTTTAATGGTTTAAGACACGTGTATCTTTTTTTGCGGTTCGAAGACTGATAATTGAGGTAAAGTGGGCGTGTAAGCCGCGTTATGATGCAACAGAAACCGTCTACTTTGTCTAATAACCCGTTGAATCGAAGGTTAAGCTAATGGACCCCGACAAATTCTTGCAAAAGAGCGCAGTATTCGGCATTTCCTTGCGTGGCTTCCACCTTGATGGTTCGCCAATCTGAGTAAAGCTCGAATTTTTCCTTTCAAGCCGAAATTTGGCCAATTAAAATGTCCGATTAAAAATATTCCGGATAATTTGCAATTCAGACAGAAAAGTCGTTTAACCTTCGGCCCGTCTTATCTGACCATAAGTACGTTTTTAATGTTACTTTTGATTTGGTATTGTCCGCAAACACACTTGCTAAGTAAACAAGTAGCATTCTTGTGTACGTGAATCCGAGTAAGGCCGTGATGGGCACAATTAATCGGAAGCAAGTATAAAAATAAAAGCGGGTTTTATTAAATAAGCTAATGTTGATGCCAATGGATTGGCAGTGTTGTGTGTGACAGTACCGCGGTTACATCGACATAACGATATAATGGTTGTTTAGTATGATTTTATGAACATACATCGTCTATTGAAGTCGTTCTCACGGATTGGTGAATTCTAAAAAATGTTCGCTTCGGTAAGTCCTAATTATGTGTTGTGATTTAACTCCCTTGTGCATGTTGTCCAAGTCCTGATCCTCCACCATCAGTTTAGCGTTGGGTTGGGCCAATCTGCACACAGTAAAAGGCCGTAAACCTGATATCCCCATTTTTTCGCTTCATCACCCTCTTGCAAATGGCTTGAAGGCATCCAATTCAATGGAAAGTAGATGATATACGGGGTATCTGCAAAAATGACCAATTCGACAGTTCCTTTCTGAAATGAACTATTTTCTAAACAGGCAATTGAAACATAAAATACGCCAATTCATATTCAACATTGATATTTTACTGAAACGAGACTTTCCCGAAATAAACTGTTCAATTAAATTTTAAGCAATAACAATGCGATTTGATGGGTTTTTCAATGTCTTGAAGCGCCAGAAATGTGTTTAATTAATGGATTTAAAACTCGTTTGTGCTACTGCTTTTTAACGAATACAAATTAGGCGAAGTATGGCGCTAAATACCAGTTGGCACAGAATGCAGTGATGATGAAGAGCCGGTCTGCGAATGTCCAACCACTAAATTTTTTCGAAGCCGGATCTGGAATTAAAATATGCATGTCTCAGTTTCCATGCTAAATTGCATGTTAAATATTACAAAAAAAACTCAGTTCCGATGAATATCTGAGTAGCACCAGAAGTTGCTCTTCATTTCAGTTGACCGTAGAGGGTGTTGAAGCCCTCAAATTTCCATTGCCAGTTAGATGAATTAAAAATCTCACAATAATGCTATCTAAACTAACTTCAGCTGACCTTCAGCAGATCAAGTAGTACCCTTGAAATTTTCCTCCTGAGGTCCAACCGCTGCTAATTATACTGGTAACTCAGTTGTCAGGAAAGCTAAACCTACAAATCTCAAATTAAACATTAAACGTTTCTGTTAAAATTATACTCTTGACAGGGTCATCAAGACGTTCATCATTATGATATGAAATGTATTGGGTTAAAGTTTGAAAGAAGAAAGTTACGTTAACGTCGTTATGGATTAAATTGGGATTCTTTATTACTGTTTGTCTGAACTGGCTTTATTTCCGTGAAACCCTTTAAAATCCTACCTATTAGTTTTCTGCTTTAAATGTCCGAAGAGAGGTTTTATTTATTTATTTGGAGCAATTAGTGCGAGGTGGAAAAATTAAAATTATTTTTAAAGTCTGTAAAAAAAGTTTGCGTTGTCACCAGTTTCTGTCTAGATTCTGCTTAAACTATAGTGACTCAAACTGGCCTTAGGGCCCTTAAACTCTTCGAATGCATCCTTGAAAGCTGTTAACTTCGGTTAACAAATAACGCCAGTTTACTTGTGAACCTTAGTTCTTATTATTTTTCGTGAAGTAACGTTAAAATTAGTTTAAACTTTAAGCTAGACCTGTATTGACCGAATCTGATCTAAATTTTGGACATTTAAGACTCGGAACTGAACACACGTCACTTTGGAAAATCTCTTCTGGACGTATCGGTGGAGGAATGGAAATTTTCAGGAACGCTTCTAAATAACGATTGAAGCTTTTATGGTCTTCCAGTCAGAGAAAATCGAATTCTAAGGAAACCGTCGCGTTCTCATTAAATAATCGCATCATAAAATTGGTGTTTGAGTCTTCCAATTCAATTAAGGTAAAAGAAGACCTCAGTTCATGCTAATTCACTGACAGTGCGGGAATATTTCACCATTGCGTTAGAATCCTATTATTTATTGCATATTGTTTAACGAAGTGTCTGCCAAGCATAATACCCATTTGAGCAGTAGAAAAAGGTTCACCCAGAATACTGGTTAATATGAATATCGAATTCATTAAACCGGAATGATAGGGGTCAAAACAATAGTCAGGCGTCGGGTTTACAATCAGCCACAACAACGCAACATACAAAATTGATATTTACGAGGAAGTTTAAAAATAAAGCTGAATATAGCCAACCACCCACCTTTCTCACCTCTAATAATAGCGAGAGATCAGCCATGGCCCGGAATCAGTCCCCTGAAAAATATTGTTAAACATTCAACACTACCGTAGTGGCTTCTTTAGTTGATGGAATTAAATGTTGGATGTTAGAATATTAGTTGATTAGTTGTCTGTTCTGTGTTCGCACAAAGAGATGTTCCGGTCGTCTCACGATGGCCAGTAGTTGGACTACGTTCAAGTCTTACGTGACGAAAATAAATAATGCGGGTCTTGGACGAGTAGGTATTCATGGTTTGAGCCAATAAAAACGTCCATCAAAAATTAAATGATCTAGAGGTACTCGTTATGCTTTGTGGACGATTATATGGACCTTAATTAGGATAATGAGCACAATTGCTAAATTTGTTAGGTAGTTGTTGCATACGAAGAAACTTCATGTAAATATTCACCGACTAGTCGGTTTAGATTACGCTCCTCCCGCTTGACATCTCAACCTAGTCTGCTTTCTAGAACCTCCAAAAGCCTGCCTACGACCACCTTGCGCATAGCAAAGAAAGACCGTAACGAACGCTTTTTTCCTAGGTGCTGCCTCCTATGTCTGAAGAATATCGGCGGGCCTTTTATAGTGCCACTCCATCTTTGGATATTGAACTATCACCTCCGGATTTGATAGGTAAAACCGAGATCCTCACGGATGAGCACCGCGAGGCGCTGTGCAGACATTTGCCCGCGAGGGCCGAGGGGTATGCCTGGACTTTGGTGTTCAGTACGAGTCAACACGGCTTCAGCCTAAACAGCATGTATAGGAAGATGTATAAGTTAGAATCGCCTATTTTGTTGGTTATTGAAGACACTGACAATAACGTAAGTTTTAGTCCAGTTTTTCGTTTGAGATTTATTTAGGGATTTTTAGGATGGTCCAAATTGGGCCGTTAAAAGTTTCCGGTAAATTTCTGAATTTTCCGGGAACTTCTTCAAGATATTTATGATGTTTAAGATATCGAAATGTTCAAAACTGCTCTTACCAAACGTGAGTTTGATGGAAAGGACATACTAAGTTCTTTATCAAGCTTCGAAACCCTAAAAATGAGCTTCTTGGGTTTTACGCTTTGATTAAATCCTCCCTTTCTTTCCAGGTATTCGGTGCTTTAACCTCCTGTTCCCTTCACGTCTCAGACCACTTCTATGGCACGGGAGAGTCGCTGCTTTTCCGCTTCACCCCCCATTTCCAAGTCTATAACTGGACGGGCGAGAACCTCTACTTTATCAAAGGCAACAATGAATCGTTGAGCATCGGCGCTGGGGATGGTAAATTCGGCCTCTGGCTCGACGGCGACCTATATTTAGGCAGGACGGAAACCTGCAAAACCTACGGAAATGACCCACTCACGCCCAAAGTAGATTTCGTAGTTAAAACTTTAGAATGTTGGGCCTTTATATCCAATTAAACGGGGCGCTTATCGCGGCCCGAAGCGTGTTGTTGTGTGTTGTTCAGCCACGAAACTAGGTTGTTGTTGTATAAAAGGAGAGGGAAGAGAGAAATCGGTGCATATCAAACAATTAATGGATTAATGTTGGGAAAGACCATAGGTAACTCGTAGAAAATGCTTGCTGTAGTGCTGATAATGGCATCAGTCGCCGAGGGCATTCTAGATGACATGGAGAGGTTTCACTATTTATTTAAATGATAAAAGATTGCAAAGATATATTATTACTATATTGTAAAAGTTACCAGGTAGATCGAGAACTTTATTTTGCTTTAGGGTACTTATTGATACACATTCATAGGTTGTAGAGGCGGAAATCGAGGCATTCAGCTTTATCGCAATGAAATCGTTCAGTCTTTAGCTTGTACTCTGAAGAAAAAACGAAAATACGCTCATGCCTTTCTGATTTGTTTCGATGAATTCATTACAACGAATGTCTTCAGCCTTTATTAATACTATAAATAACATTTAAGCAGCAAATTTTTATCGTTTTTTTTGTCTAAAACTACAAAGAAACGACGAAAATTTGTAATCGCTGAATAAAACACGCACTAGATATTTTCCCAGGCAATTTCAAAACCTGTCCTTCTACCAGCAAAGAAAATAGTCAGTTTTTGTCCCCCCAAGGGGTCATCATTACCTTAGTTGGGTAGCCTTAATTATATGATTGTGTTGTAACAATTAATTGTTGACGAGGCCATCCCGGCTATTTTGGATGTGTTTTCTGTCAATTAGGCGCATCTTAACATGCCATATCATCATTTGTCAATTTACCCGTTAGGCTTAACTGTTTCGCGATCTGTGGACGTTAGTTACTATAGTCTGGATGTCGCTGCTATGCTGCTTAACTGTTAAATCAGCAACCGTCATTCACGCGCGTTATTTTAGCCGTCGACATACCTAACATATTTTTACACTTTTCGGACATTTAGTTGCACTCGTAACGGGGTTTAAAGTGCCACTAAAGTGATCAATATGAAGAAGAACGCGGTTATTGAAATGAGCGATAGAAGCTTCAAAGCAAACCTAAGCAACGAGAGTCTTGTGGTACAAATCGATGTAGTTCTTTCATAATTGATCATAGAACAATAGGACTCTAATGAGTGTAATTGTTGAAGATTCATTAGGTTTCGATCACTTCTAATTGCTTAGAATAAATGCAATCATAACACAGGGTGAGAAATAAGTATGTAGCTAAACTTGAGGGTGGTACACAAATTCTTATACAATTTTAAGACGGGAGATTTATACTGTGGGGGGCAAAAGTAAATAGAGAAGAATGGTTGTCGCGCTTTAATTTTGAGCACTTTATGGAACTGTTCTTTTTCTTTCCAAACATCGAAGGTGAGATCCAAACCCGATCAAATACAGCTTCATAAATCAACATAAGCACAATCATAATAATCACAAAACGTCCCAATGCCCACCAAGCTGGGTTGCTGCAACCTGCGATAACATGATATTTGTAAAAGCGGGGCATTAACTGCTTTTAAAATATATTTTAATTACATGAAATCTAATCAATACTAAAAGTTGCAGCTGTATGGACAAAATTTGTAAAGGTTTCCTTGTCCAAGTCATAATAAAAAAATAAGGTCTACCTGAAATTATATGCACCACATTAAAAATACGTCCACTGTATAAAAAAAAATGGTTCTTTGAATTAAGTAATTAATAGCGTCCCTAAGTTTAATTACATACGTAATTAAAACCCTGTATAAATAGAATGTTCAAAATTGTGCACGTGCAGAAAATAATCTTAATTTTCGACAAGCTCTATTGCCATTTCATTTATTGGGTCGGTTTAAGGTTAACATCCGTAATACTATTTAGGCAAATATAATAGTCATTATAATAGTACATGTACCGTTATTATATTTAAAATTATTATGCTACGTTAATTCCCCTATATGGCATACTATTAACCGCCAATATGTGGCAGCAGTCTATCGAGTACCTAAGCAAAGAATTTATATACAAATAAATTCTATATTTTCCTAGCGAAATCGCGACCAGAATCAGTATGCTTATATATCACTATTATTTATTTTTCTGATGTTAAAGATATTTAAAAGAAGGGGTCCTCAAAGGCCCAATGTTTAGCCCGTTATTTTTAGTAAGTAGGTTAATTATTATTGCTGGCAGTTATGTATGTAAATCTTTGTTAGGAGTTTATCTGTAAACAGTGTAAATAATTTAATGATGAATTAAAATGATTGTATTTTACATAGTTTTGTTTGATTTCTTACCATAAAACACGTCGTAAAGGAAAATAAGTAAATAAATACATGAGAACAATTGCAGCAGGGGTAGAATCTCCCGACCATGCAACACTAATGATTTCCTTTTCGAATATATTTTTAACGTTCTTTCATTTTGCCGAGGCCAGCAAAATTGGCTGAGGGCTTTATATGTCCTGAAATTTAACTCGTTTCTTATGCTTCGATAATACCTCCTGTCATATTAGCGTTAAATGGTACAGTCCCATCTGAAAACTCCCTTGGGGAACACAACAAAACCAGGAATTCCCCCATTAAACTGATTAGCTTCATCAAGTCGACAAGACTACTGTAACTCTTATTAAGCAGGAGGTAATGGGATAGCTGACAACGGAGCCTGTATGGTAAAAGCACTTTTGTTCCTTGCTCCGATTCTTTCAACACTTATGGAATGGATTATCATGAACTATCGTCGCGTTGCTGTAAATGATTTACTGTAAGTGTATTAAGAACGTTGCGCACAAAACGGTGAAAGCGCTACTGATCTAAAAGGAAAACTCTAAATTGAAACAAAGGCGCTGCTAAACATAAAAAAACTCTATATTTGTTTCTATTAGCAGCGCCCTTATCGGCACCGGGATTAGAATTTCCATAGGCACCGCTTTTTTAAGGAAACCGCAATGTTTACATCCCAAAGGGATACAATGTTAACTACATATATTTATTGATGGTAGAAAGTAATACATACATACATATAGGAAAATATAAATAATAAAAGCTACTTTACTCAACACTTTAGGGATATCCGACGACGAATAATTATAAAAAAATAACACATTCAGGGTGACCCTTAATTTAACTTATGAACATACTTATGCATAGCTGAAATCATATTTGAATCGTGAGTACACGATAAGATGGAATAATTTCAATAATAAACTTTATCAATAATAGAATCTCGTAAATCTATCACTTCGCGTATGTATAAATATTCCATTGTATTTTTAGTAAACTACTGCCAAGTTTATCATGTAAATGGCATGTAACCAGCGCTCAACAAGAAACGAAGTCAAAACTATGAAACTTAAAACATTCCGCTTAACTAGGTACTCCGTTTATACACAAAGTGTCAACAATATTTCTAATTAGTCTATTTTCTCAATGTTTTGCAACATTGACCTGAAATTTGGGGGAAAACCATGGTGTATCCGTATGTAACTTTTAGATAATGTAACGTGATAGTACATTATACATTTCCATCAAATTCCAGTTTAACGCCACAAAAGGTTTTGAAGAAATTTTCTGATTAAAAACATCGTTGACAACCGGTATAGTGGGAAAATAGCCATCCCAGAGGACGGTGTATGGGTGTATGAAACTGTCAACGCCATACCGAAAAATGTCAATATGTTCTCACTTTCTCATTGAACGCTTGATATTTCTATTTAATAATCCTCGTCGAACCAAATGTATTACTTACTAAACTGAATTCAAAAGCTGAGTTTACATCTACCAGTATCAAAACCCCTACTAATATTCCCTCAAAGTGTGTAGGGTGTAGGTAACTCGAAGAATCGAGTCCAAGACAACATTCTTTTACCGGGCACAGCAATTTAATAAGTAGGTACCACTCTTAATATTAACTAATATTGTTAAATTCCTAATTATTGTATACTTCTACAACTAAAACCTTCTCTTATTATTATTATTCATTGACCTGGAAAATGCAACAAAAAAATCGGAGTGCAAATTAATTTAACTTTAAAGTGAAACAATATGATATTACGAACCGAACCCCGAGATTCCAATTAGACGGCCTGAGGTAAGCCAACTAGCAAGAGCAATTGTCTTTATTGGCTTGTTGGTCATTGGACAAGTTGTTACGACCTGGTTGAGATGGTTTATGTTGCACGCCCGACTCTGCCGCATTCAAGTCTAATCGCCCGTCTTGAATGCTCTGATAAATCTTCTTTGCTGTTTCCAGGAATGCTTCTTCCACATTATCACCCCTTGAAGGAATTGTGGAAACTTACATTTTAATTTTTAAAGCAGCAATGTTGCTTGCACCCTCATGGTGTAGCAAAGAAATGTTGAGTGATATTGAGTTTATGATTGGTGTGATTGTAAATTCCAAATTCTGCTAAACACCCTCGGAACACATAAAAAAACAGATGATCTCAGCCTACTTACGTTTTTGCACTTGCTTCCACAAACAACAATCCATTTTCCTCTGCAAATTTGCTTGCTTCTTCATAAGTAACGTCGCGTTGCCCTTCAAGATCACATTTGTTTCCAATAAGGAAAATAACAGTGCTAGGATTAGTCAAATTCCTTGTGTCAGTTAGCCAGCTGCTGAGATGGTTGTAAGTTGATCTCCTGGTTATGTCATAAACCATTAAAGCTCCAGCAGCACCTCTGTAATATGATCGGGTAACAGCTCTGAACCGCTCCTGTCCAGCTGTATCCCAAATTTGTAACTTAATTTTTTGGCCTGAAACTTCAATGATTCTGGTTCCGAATTCAACACCAATGGTGTGGGGGCAATCTGCCATAACTAGAATACAGAAAAAATGTTATAGACCTGAGTAGAGTAGATGTAGATCAATAATGATGAGAAAGAATGTATTGATGTCAGTTTGCCTTCCTTTGAAGCCTTACATTATGTAGGACAGTGGGGTACCTACTAACTCAAATCTAATACTTAGTTGGTCTATTGGAAGGCTATTTATCATTTAAGCAAATATTGTAAGTAACTTACATTTCTTTTCAGTAAATTGATGAAGAAGGCAGGATTTGCCAACTCCCATATCCCCAATTATAATATATTTAAAAATGTAGGAGTAATTGTAAGGGCCTGCGGACATTTTCCTAAAATAGGTGAAGAAATTACTCTGTTTTCCTCTTGTTCGTGGAAAAAAGTAAACAAAGTGTCATAACTCATAGAGAATATCGGTCTCTACGAGGCGATACTTGCCTTGATTTCGAGATTCTCACGCGTTTATCAGGACAACGAGAATTAGATATGATTTTGCGAGCGAGTTTAACAAATATTTTCAATTGAATTTCTCAATAAGTTGCAAAACAATTAAAAACTTAAATGTGGGTGGCCATAATCATCACAAAAAGTTATAAATTAGGATTTGTCAACATATGATTCAATTGACGTTGGCAGAAGACTGTAAGGGCGTGAAGAAAACGGCAAGTGACAAGGACATTTATTTGAGATCTTCGAAGTAATCGGAACGAGCAAATCCTATTCGAGCAACAATAAGTCCCCAGTGTAGTGCAACAGGCACTATCTAGACTCTGACAACTTAAATTATTCGAGGTAAATGTCTTATCATTAAGGTCAATTGTCATTACTGTCAAAACTCAAAAATATTTTAAAATTGATGGCGTGCTTCGTGAGTGCTGCAAAATTTGTTAAAAAGTTATGTTATTAGTTGCTCGTTCAAATAAAAAGTAAACGATTCAATAACGGTACTCTTACAACCTAAAGAACATTATTGAGATGCGTATCAAATTACATTACACGAAGTGAAAGTGGTAACTTTGCTGGACGCTTTTGAGGTTAGGCCAAGGAAGCTCCAGTTCTGTTGCAAAATGTTTAAATCGAAGGACGTTAAAGAATCCCCGTTTATGGAGAGTGTGTTGTTGTCGAATTGTAACGAGACATCCAATGGGATCTTTCCCAAAATAACATCAACCCCTTTGAACTCTCAGCTGCAAAGTCTCAAGCGAAGCAAGGTCCCTTCTCCAGCACTTACTAGACAGGCAACTCCGAGAAAGTGAGCATAAACAACTTACAACGAAGCATATTAGAACATTGCCATTTTATTTTGCAGGTATTCATTATCAGAAATAAATTCCCCATCATCTAGTGCAAATTCATGTCGTTACACCAACAATACCCCAGGACCTCTTTTGGCCTCATTAAATTTCCATGACAATGTCAGTTTATATGAGGAAACAAAGAGTTCAGGGTTAGCAAGAAGAATTGTTTCATACAAAGAAGAAGCTGAGCAAGAAAAATACTTAACACATCAAGAAAAATATGGCAGTCCAGGCTTGTTTCCAGTAGTACATTTATTTAAGAAAACAGCACCGGAACAGTCTCTGAAAAGAGTTAAAGTTAAGTTAGCTAATACTGGTGAGTATTATATACAGGGTGTTTCTGAAACAACTGTACAACATTTGATACAAAATTTCTGAACCAAAAATAAGGCATTCTAGGCAAACTTAATTATCACCAATGTTCTTAAATTAATATCATTTTTTTGAAATAACTGCTGAATACTTTAATTGATTTTCCTTAATTTTGGAACTAAGAGTTATTACATAAATTGACATGAGTGGAATCTTTTTTTAACACGTGGAAATATTGAAAATGGCATGTGGTTTGTAAATAAAAGTTCTTATTTTTGTTACCCACTGTACAAATGACTTCAATTTTTCCTGTCACAAGCTGACCTTATTTTAAAATTTTTGCCAAGCATACATTTTTTCTATAATAAATTATTTACAATACCTTGTAATTTAGCATTGTTGTTTAATCACATGAAAACATGAAAAAAGTTTTAATTCTAAATAATTACCAACTTAGTTTAATTCTTATAACAAATGTTCAAAATGTTGACATTTTTTCTGAATATACAAATAAATTTAATTGAAAAAATTCATCTGTACTTTAGGCATCCTGTCTAAATAATTTTTAAAATAATATGCAGCATTGAAATTTCTTTGCAGTAACTCAGATTATGTATGGATGAGGAAAGCATACACTTTTGGCTTACGAGCTCTTCTCAGATAATGTTTAATATTTTAATTGTATTGTTCTCATTGATCTATTAAAACTTAATTGCAAACCACAAAGAGCAATAATCAGAATTCACCCCCAAACATCAAAATTATGAGCCAGAATCACGTCAGAAGTATCCACTTTCACTTACTAAGTCATGGACATACTAACGGCTTACCTCTTGAGACTTTAGAACAAAAGAAAACCTGATTATCTCGATTATTTGAGCAGCGCGAATTACAAACGTCTTGTTTGTCGCCGTGCTAACATTTAAATGAATCATCTACGAAGTGATATCGGTACTACCTGCCTTTTGTAAAGGTACAGCTGATCGGTCCTAAAATCGATACGCGATAGGAAGTAATATGCGATGTTTCCAGATTTAGTAAAAGTAGGGAAAAGTCGCCAAATCAAAGCAGTCGTCTTATTATGCAAACATACCTCGACGGAATTAAAAATAAATTTCTTATTGCAAAGATAACTTGATTGAAAAAGAAGTGTACAATACTAATTTATAATTTCATCCGGTATTAAACACATCATGTTCATAATTAATATACATATGTATATAATAAAGATAAAGCCACTATCAACCTTAACATTTTGTTTTGGCCTGTTAAAAGCTTAACAACTTCGAGGACTGAATAATATATGTGATATAATAAATTTAATCTCTTATGAACAATAGCCATAAGCATCGTGTCACGACCTTGCAGCTTCTTCTCCACCAAATTGTCCAGAATTCATAATTTTTATTAGTATGTTAGAAAACTAATTAAATTATATAACCAAAATACATTTTATAAAGCAGATTATTCATAAACAAAGTAAATAAAGCACCCGATTTATTATTATTCTTTTAACTTTAATAAGACACCTTTTTCTAACATCTTTTGTTTATTATTTTTTAGGCTCTCGAGAGTTGCATAAAAGGTATGATCTAATAAACAATAGCCATGAGTATCATGTGGCGATCCTGCAGGGAAAACTATTCCTCAAACAAATTGTCCAAATTTTATAAATTGTATTAATAATACGTGTTTGACTTATACAGGCAACTATTTCAATATGTGCAATAAATATATAAACATAATTCTGCCTTTCAACGGACCTCCTGAAGGCTTTCTTACCATTGACTTTTATATTAAGAATTATTGGGAACTCAATTAGGAATGGTTTTCCTTGTTACCTTATACTTCCATAGATATTCTACCAATCAACTGGGGTGATTATATATATATAATCACCCCCATAGATATATATATTAGTTTTTGGCGTTTTTAAGCGTTAACGTCTTTAATGAACCTAATTTGGATTAAAACTGTCCATTTACGTAGAACGCCTTACTTTATTTTAAGAATTTTTGGTCATGTGTTATACTATCAGTTCAGGTATACCCTGTATATTGTGAAATTTTGAGTTTAATGAATTCTGACAAGTCATCACAAAATAGGTCATATTGTGTAACACTGCAAATATTTTCTATAAGAAAATAATTGGAATGACCTTTTAATTAACATTGACCTTGTTTTCCAGAATATTTAAGGAGTTACTCGCCCCAACATAAAAGTAAAGTACTGGAAGAGATTACCAAACCCAGGCTATATCGCCAGCTGAGTTTGCCACCTCGTAGTCAATTAAGTGATGCCGGCACAAAAAGTGTGCTAGATGCATTAAAAGAAATATCTAGGAAGAGAATACATTCGAATGAGGTAAGTAAAGAAGAGATTATGTATACCTTATGATTTATCCTTAACTCTTATTTGACATTTTTTAAAAATATTTCGCAAAGCCAAACGGTTCGTTTAATATTTCCAAGTTTACCTTAGGACCATGAATCATCCAATGTCTGTCAAAATGACTCAACAACACTTCTTAAAAAAATCAATATGATACTCTCGATGGAAACCAATTAAACAGGTCTCAATTTTTAAAGGATCAGGATTAAGCAAATACTCATATCTAACCCAGAAAGACCATGTAAATCGAGTTTGTAAAGATCGTGCTCAGAATTGATATGATGAAATAACTTATGGGTTGCATTTTTGGCCTTGCAAAGAAAGTTTATGATGCAAAGAGGGTGGTTCGCATTATCTATGGATAACCTAAATGGAGGAGACACTTGTCGTCAAGGGTCTTAACTGGGCCACCCCTTTACATCCTTGAGTTGCTAGATTTTTCTTTATAAAAATCCAGGTTTTACCGCTTGTATGTCAATGTCAAATACACAGAGAAAATGTTTAGGCTCATTCTAGTTTGATTTGCTTATGGTAAAATGCTTGTAAATGCGTCTAATAAAACCACTTAACCGCACGTCCGTACGAAATATTAAAAATGCACCAAGCGTTGGAATTTCAGTATTTGTTTTTTGTTTACCTTTGCCATCTGGTCAGTTTATGCTTGTTTTGAATACCTTAACTGATTAATATCGCAAAATCTCATTAAGTTTTTATTTGAAAATGTGTGTTTAAATAGATACAATAAAGTTAAGCTTTGACGAAAGTCAACTCAACGAATTTACTATTTGATAAAAGGCTGGTATTGATTGCTGTTTTCGTGATTTAACCACCCTTTATTTCTAATAAAAGAGGGACAGTGCACCCTTCTTGCTTGTGACGGTTTTGCTTCACTCTTATATCCCCCTTTTATATAGTATCGCGCCCGGTCAGTAAAGATGCATATCAGAGAGACCTGAAAATAACGCTGTAACAAAAGTTGTGTTGTACTTAGTTTTCTTCTTTGTTTAGGTACATTCATAAATGGAATAGTAGATATATTATATTTTTATTACATATCATACATCTAGACGATTAATTTGAGATATCTTTTAAGGCAATAGTTCGACGTATTGCCAAGATATCGGCCCTTGAAAATTGGCAAAAAATAAGCGCCTCCTCTCCTAGGAAATTTTTATGTCCTCCCTGTACATATAAAGAAATTCCCAATTAACTGTTTCATACGCGATAATATTTGATTCGATAGTTGTGATCGTAACGTTTAATTTTTTCCTAGGAATATGACTATTCAGAAGAATCGGGAAAGCGGCAGAAAACGGACCTACATAACGGAACGTCTTCGGTGACGAATAAGAGAGGTCGCGCCGACTCTCCCTTGCTGGATCAGTCAGACAGTCCATCGTCAAAACAAACGAAGAAGAAATTTTGCGTCTCTGATGAGTTTGCAGCGTCCAGATCATCCTCGGACTTCTCGTACCTTGCCAAATCCGAACCTTTGGGTGCGAAACGAAAAACAATATGTAAGTGAGAGGTTTGTCTTCAGCGAATTTAAGTTTGAATTACTGCGGCGCTGATTCCGCAATGTGCGGCTGCAGATCCCCTGAATGCATTCAGTGATTAGAAATTTAGTACAGTTGTGTTTTTTTGTTTTCAGGCACTTCAACTGAATCTCTTGTCGAGACGAAACAGGTCAAACGCGTCAACGTCGAAACTCAAACTGCTGTAGCTTCTATCGAGCAGAAACCTGAAGAATCTGAAGAAGTGCCTCAAGAAGTGACCATTAAACCAAAAAGAAAAGATTATCCCTTGAAAGTGTTCGACGACGCGCCGCTGCAAAGAATCAGAAAAAGCAGGTTGGCGGCTTTGATGGGCACTATCATGGGAAAAGACATTGTTATCCCTTTGGAGTCTGAGCCTAAAGCCAAACAAATTGAAGACTCAATTGAAAGTAACGCTGGAGAGAATAGCGGGAAGGAAAATGCGGGGGTGCAGGAGAATGTTAGTGAAACTAAAAATGAAGCAGATGTTCCAGTAAAGTCAATTCAAGCCAAGGCTGACAAACATGTCCACTTCACCTTGCCGATAACACCAAGTCCCTGTCAGCTGTCATCGACGCAAACTTCCGTGTCAGTTGAGACCCCGATTATTTCCGATTCAATTAACGAATCCGCAGTCGTTGCTCAACTAAATTCGTCAGCAGTCAGTAGTCAAAGTGTATCACTTGAACCTTCAAACTCGCTGTTGCCTGCATTTAGTTATGGGAGCCCTAGTAATGAAAAGGAGAAAAGCGATGCCTCAGTTAATCCTATTCCAATTCTTGGGTTTCCTAAGCCTGATAAGATTTCTCCGTTGAAGCCTGGAGGGTTTACATCTGACTTGAAAAACCCCATTGGTTCAGATACAAGTAAATCCACTGCCCCAATAATAAATTTCCCTAATGTTACAGTCGCGACGTCTAGATCTATTGCTGCAACCAGTTCAAGTGGGTTCACTTTGAATAAGACTCTAGAAAGTGGTGGAGCATATGCTTTTGGTGGAAATTCAGACTCTAAAAGTGAGCAGAAGTCCGAGTCACCTTTCGAATTAGGAAAAGCTGCAAATACATTTACAGCTCCCAAGACTAGCGAAGCTGTATCCGAGGCTAATTTCGGAGGGTTTAGTTTTGGGGCGGTTGCACCCACTACTACTAGTGCTCCTTCAGTTGAATTTACGCCATCTTCTGTTCCCATTGTCTTTGGTAATTTTGGAGCCACTACAGTGGCTACTACTGCTGCTGCTGAAACGGTTAAAGTGCAGCCAAGTTTTGGCTTCGGAGTTTCCTCCCCTGTCGGTTCGAATTCTAAAGATGTGAGCGTGGTTAAACCACAGCCCACCTTCAGTTTTCCTACCACGACAACTTCAGATACTCAAAGTGCGTTTAAACCGACATTTTCTTTCGGTGCCACAACGTCTACTTTAACTGCCAGCAGTCAAAGTTCGTCAACACCGGCTTTCAGTTTTGCAGTTCCAACTACTCCTTCGACTGCTTCACAATTCGCTCCGAAAATAAGCGCAGTGTTTGGAGGTGCTGTTTCGTCTCCTACGGCATTTGTAAGTGTTGCCCCGACGACCACCACAGCTCCAACATTCGAGTTTGGTGCGTCGCAACAGACTTCAAAGCCCACTATGTTCGGCAATGCCGCTGCTCCTACAACTACGTTGTCGCTTTTTAGCACTTCCGTCACGACCTCTCCGTCAACCTTTGGAACTGTTACAGCTTCTGCTCCAGCTTTCGGTAGTTCCAGCTTTACTCCCTCTACTGCGTTCAAGTTTTCCGCCCCCACCAGCTCTTCTTTATCCTTTGGCAATGGTCAGTCAGCAAGCTTTGGTCCAGCTGTGACGACTGCAACCTCCTCATTTGGTAGTAGTCAGTTTGGGCATACTGCAACGACCACGGCTGCATCCTTCGGGAGTGGTCAATCTGCATTCGGCACTCATCCCTCCACTACTACATCTCCCTCTTTCGGATCAACCGAATCTAAGACTTTACAATTTAAATCCAACGTTTTTGGATCTAGTACCACTGCACCGCCTTTCGGCAGTAGTTCCTTCGGAGCACCAGCCTCGCAAGCGTCCTCGTTATTTGGAAATGCGACCACAACATCCGCGCCTTCTTTCGCAAGCAACACCTTCGGCAGTTCCACTGTGACTTCCTCAGCTGCTTTATCGATGTTCGGGTCAAATACCGCTGTCCCAACCTTTAGTTTTGGGTCAGCCAACAAGCAATCTTCAAATCCCTTCGGTGCTGCCACTACAACGTCCGCTTCGTCCACATTTGGAAGTACCAGTTCGTTTTCTTCGGTTGGTGTTTTCAATTCTAATGGAGGATTTGGTACTGCTTCGTCCGGTTTTGGAAGGGCGTCACCTAGTGGAGGTTTTGGAGTGACTAGTGCGCCGTCTTTTGGCCAGTCTGAGAGTAAGCCGACGTTTGCGTTTGGAGGATCGGAGCAGAAGACCAGTTCTAGTTTTGGCTCTGCTGCTGGGAGCTCAACGTTCGGGAATCCTAGTAGTCAAGCTGGTGGATTCGGCACGACCGGGGCTTTTGGTAAGTGTTTTGTGATATTTTCAGAGCGTTTTGTACAAATCGTATATGTCCATAATGAATTGATCAAACAAACTAATTTTAACTATATACTAATCAATGCTTTGTTCAGGTACTCCAACTACAAATGGATTTGGCTCGCAGCCACCCAATGGTGGACTAAACTTCGGACCTACTAACGCCCCGTCAACAGCTCCGTTTACCTTCGGTTCAGGCGCTAGCAACAAAGCTGAGGTTCCTAAACCCACGTTTAACTTCACAGGTAAGATTAAGATAATTGAACGATGAATTCTCTCTCCATGAAATTCGTCCAAAAAACTTTTTTAACTTTCAGGAAATTCGCAGCGGCCTTCATTTGGAGCGCCCAGTAATCCTCCATCTTTCGGGGCATCATCGAGCTTCAGTTCTGGGGTACCCTCCCCCGCAGGTGGGGTGTTTACTATTGGAAGCGGTTCGACTTCGGGTACAAAACCTCGACAACCACTCAGAGCACGAAGAAGAAACGTCTAAGTCATCTCTTCTTGAACAAATCATGCAAATATTTCTTCGGGTATGGCTGTTTTTCACATATTATATCAAAATAATGTCCAGTTTACTACATGGAAGTAATGGTGTCACCATTGCTGATTAAATATGGCTGATAATATTCAAGGGAAAGATCCCGTTTTATTTCAAAATTTAGTTAATAATCATTGAGAAGAACTACTCAGGATTCTTTTTAGCAAAAATATTAAATAAAATTTAATGTAATATAAATTTATTTTTTCTACGACTGTCTGCATATTGCATTGTTACCTACTCAAAAATAGTGTCTAAAGACCCTCGATTTCCGTATGCTTTTATCTACCTACGGGTTGTGCGCAACGATAAGGGAATGAGCTTGTTTACCACTTCTCCCTACCGATGTCCACAGCAAGAAGCATCAATAGCCCTGCAGTCGCGTCGATGACAACTGCATCGAATTTTGAAGTATTAAACAATAAATCCCTTTTACTTTTGACAAGTTGTTGCAGTCTTAGAAAAAGTATCGCATACATCTTGCACAAAATGACCATTTCCTACTGATATGACTTACTGCACTTGCCTGCGGCTCGTGCATAAGCGCATAATTTACCATTTAATTATAGTTTCTGTATAAGTTACTTTATAATTTAACGACACATACATTTAATTTTTTGCGACGTAAGCATGATTCCCTTGTTCTGTCAATTTGTGATGTACATACTTCTGTTTTAAATATTTAATGAAATGTGATATGTAGGTATATATATTTTTTAATTTCTTCATGCTTGCTGATGCTTAAAACTGTACAATTGTTAGACTTATTTCATACTGTCCCGGTGTTCGCTGCTGATTTGCGGTCGATAAATTGATCATTACAATACCTGATACTGTAATGTTGCAAAATAACCTTACCGTACCCTAATTAGGGATATGTCGTTTGAAAAATTGCAGTCATTTCAATCAAGCATTTTTCTCTTACTGTGACCATAGTGGGCACGAATTTTAACCTAAAGATAATTTGAAACATTGCACCATTCACTTTTTTACATGTAAATAGTCAAATATTTATGCAATAGCAAATGCGTTTGCCTACGTCAAAGTGATAAATGTAGATGTCTGCCTTCGCCATATTATCAAGAAACATTGTTTTGCTTAGAACCAAAATCGTTTTGTAAATTAAGTGACAGTATGAAATAAAATACGATACATGTCCAATGGGTAGGTGTTGTTATAGTACTCGTTGACTTTTTCCAAACTCAATAGTAAAACACTCGTACTGTAATAAGTTACCTACTGGACTTGTAAATAACTCTTGTGTTATGCCATTATAATGTTTCAGGACTTAAATATAAGCCGTATGGAAGGTAGTTTTTATTGTATAGTGGCTCGTTGTTATAAACAAAAACTATTTTAATAAGAGGAAAAGAACCCAAAAGTATAATAATGTGTGTTTGGGTTCACCTTTCATCCCCCTGTCATATTCCAACTTGCAGTTGTGTACTTACCAGTTAAGGTATCACTTTTTGGGAATATGCAATAGGTGGTTAGGTCTTAGACAACGATTTCGCCGCCGCCTTTTTGCTTCGGGATGAACTTCATAATAGACAGGCCGTTTTGCGGGCGACTAAGCTCACATGAAGTGAAAAAGGGTGGATTGGGGAATGAAAAGGCACGTAAGGGCCTAATCACAGATGGTTTAGTTTCAATTTGTAATATTCTTAAAAGACGCAAAGAAAAAACAAAAATGGGGATAAGGGAAATGGTTTGAACACTCTTTCTACGTTAAACTTAGTATATTTAATTTTTAGAAATACAAGTCAATCTTTGGTGCTTGGAAGCATTACAAGGTACTCTTGAGTTAAAGGCTACCGGTTACTGGTGAGATTCTAAACCTACGATAACGTCAATTTTCTATACAGAACAATACATTATTTTTCAGTGTTTAGTCTAAATATCTACAAAGGGGATTTCTACATGTCTGCCAGATAATGGAAAAGCAGTAGTCCCAATTTTCGGTATGTAGTCAATCACTGTATATTGTAGATACTAAACAACCTTAGTGGGACACCCTGTATATATCTCACACGAACTACAGAATGATGGTTACATTCTCTCCTGTATTATCAGTTTTTGTGTGTAGTAATCCACTTTGGCAAATCAATAGCATTTTAAACATATTCTGAAGTTATAATGATCAATTAGACCTGAGAAAATGTGATTATTACAATAATTTAAAATGGCACTAAGAGCGAGTATTAAAATTTGAAAAGTTAGTAAAAAAACTATAATAAATAAAACAATGCTGAAAAATAAATATGCACTAAAACAAATAAACTGAAGTGGATTCTAAATCCACAATTACTTTCTATTTCCTCTTTGTGTAAGGCTTTTTATGTCTGGTATGAGATCTGTAAGTCGACTGTGGTTTACTAATTTTATCCTTATTGAATTGGAATTGTTGGATTACAGGAGCTTTTGTTGCTATTGAGTCATTAATTTTTAGCTCATCCTCTTTGTGTTCCATCAGTTTCAGTTTTGCTTCTATGGCTTGGATTTGCGTTGTTTTGTCTGCTTTTTTAGCTTCTTTTGCCAAAGCAAGAGCTGGTATTGTGATGGATGGTTTAGGTTTTTCATATACATTGGAATCCTAAAAAACATTGATGTTAGACATGAAACAGTTTTTTGAATCTAGTTACGGAAATAAAAATAAACATACAAATAAAATATTTATACTTTTGGGCACCCACTTACCAAGTTGGCACTATGAGCCCAAGTAACATTTAACTTCTTCTGACCCATCACTTTCCCATTTAGAGCATTCTTAGCAAGAAAGGCATCTTCACATTTAACATAAGTTACAAAGGCATATCCCCGAGGCAGTCCAGCTAAAGGCCCCACACGGTGGAAGATTAGGTCAAACTTCTCGATTGCACCATAGGTTTGTATGAGTTTCAAAAGTTGGTACCAATAAAAAAGAAAAGCTTGTGTTAATTTACCACACTGATAGATAGCTTAGGGATATTTGTATCCTTTCTGTAAATGTCAAGGTAAGGGAGATATTTAAATTTTTCATATAAGGTACGTTGCTGTCAGACACATTTACCATATACACCCATTTGTTCACGTTCTTTATGAATTAAGTTAGTTGATCAATGAATCATCTATGTGTAACAGAGATCTATGAGGATCAGGCTCAGCAAAATTTAACGTAATTTGTATTGGAACACAAGAGTCTTAATGTTTCGATCACAGAGAATGAGCTTTATTTATATGTATTTTACCATTTACACCAGGCACAAGTTTTTACAATACTTACTCAGTAATCCGCGGATCTAAATTTCCAATCCACAATTTCCGATCTGCTGGAATGGCTTTGTTTCCAGTGTCTCCCATTAGGCCTTCAAACTTGCTAATACTCTGCAATCTTAAGGAACTTTCCAATTTTGGAATCACAGATTTTACTCTAAATTCGCTGCTCCAATATAGGAGCTCTCTTAATCTGCATCCAGATTAAGGGCGTCGATATTTTAACATTTCATAAATAGTTTGGAAGTAATAATCGCCAAAAATCCAATACAACTTGGAACAAGTCTATGAATCAGCTTTGGAATTTGGGAAGTTATTTAAATTTTCTACCTCAGGCGACTTAAATTTAAATTAAAGTTATATATATTTTTAATAACATAACAAGTTAATGACATTAGGCTTGACAGAAGGAAAAAACAATTAGGAGACGTTAGAAATTGACAGTCTCAATGTTTATCATGTTCAGGGCTGGAAAGGATGTCGGGATAATTCACAAGATGTCGCTATTGTCAGTAACATTGATTTCAAATTAAAAATAATATTCACACGAAATATATTAATGTACCATTTATAATTATTTCAATTTAATGAATTTAATTTACATTTCCATCGTTTAAATGATCCTGGATCCATTTATTTCAAGCTCCATTATCATCAAAGTCAATTTCCATACCCATCTCGTATTTAAATCCATGAGATAAGTCCGAAACAAAATGAAAAAGGAAAATACCAATTTTAGAAACCGCATTACCGAACGAACATAAATATGCATGATAAACCAAAAGTTCAGACTCAATAAATCAGACCCTGGGAATTGGGAGCTCTTCGATGCGTAAAAAATCTACCTCCTTTGATAATTCTTGTCTATCTAAATAGTCTAATGTCGGTTGATGTGGAAGTATTGTGGGCATCTTGGAATATAAAAGCAGGAATTTTGAACCCCTGGATACAGTCGCGATAGAGATCTCCGTCCGAAGAAAAGCGAGAATAAGTCACAATGATCAAGAGCATCAGGTATCCAGTCCGCCCGGAAATGGCTCAAGCTGGTACTATTAAAGTAATGTTTTGTTCCAGGCTTCTGGTGGTAGTTCTCTCAATAATCGTCCTGCTGTTGGCGTCACAATGTTCTTCGCAAGTAACTTTTTCCAGGAATTGGGATGGGGCTGGTGGTAAGCGAAGTGCTCACTCGACGGGGGTGTCGGTGCCAGAAGTTTACTACCGATTATCAGCTAACGGTATTTGTCAATATCTGTTGGTAAGTGGTTTTTACATATTGGAAGACATTTGTATAATCTTGGAACGTCGTGTGATGAAATCAAAATTCGGGATATTTCCCAAACAAATCGGGAACCCAAATTTGTACGAAACGTGCGCATATATAATACAAATATACAGGGTGTCCGGTTTTGGAGTTAACCATGTCGACGATGTCATATTTGGACTCCGACGTTTCTTTTTTACGGGCGCCATTTCGGATTTTCACACTTTTCGATCAAACTTGTTTTCATGGCGTTCTTTGTAAAAGCAACATTTTTCATTTTCGTCGATCTGCAACACTGAACTTTAATGTGCGATACATCTTAGTAACTAGAAGAGAAAATGGAATTGAAAAATGTGAAAAACCAAGATAGCGCCAATAAGAAAAACAAACTTGATGATGGTTGTGGAAAAACCCAAATCCCCACGGTTGAGCCTGAGAAACGGACACCCTGTGTATATAATCATCGAATTAAAGTTCCGCATTCTTCAATTTATTTTATTTATTTTTCAGTCTGAAATAAAGCAATTGACCACATGCGACACCCGAACTGAAGAAGGATCAGCCATGTTCTCTTCCAATTGACGAGATATGCCCTCCTCTTACATCCGTATTTAATAGGGCTAAACTAAGGTATCAAACAATGTAGAATTATACTGACCATATTAAAATACAGATAATTTCCTGAGCTATGAATCCGTTCCTTATTTAAACGTTATTATAAAGCCACTTGATTGCGCAGCGAGGTAAACTCCATCAAGACCAGAATGGGGACTTTTAAGTCCTCTACATATCACTCCCTTAAATACATTTAGGAAATTATTTTATTTAAAAAATCTAAAAAAAATTGAAAAAAATTTAAAAAAACGGCAAGTTTAAAGAAAAAATAAAAAAAAATATTAATGCTAAAATCTACAATGTTGGCGTTCGACATAGTTTAGGTCGAGGATCAAACGCACATTCGCAGCGCTTCTCCCCGCAGACTTTGCAACCACTTCCAGTTCTAGCACCTAGAAAATAATACGCAATTTTCCTCTAGAATTACACATTTCAACGCGAATTACAAACAAATGTTTAATCTTATTTTAGTTTAGATTAGTCGATTAGAATCGACTAAAGAAAAAGTGCAGATTTGAATGCACTTCTTTTTAGAGCATGCAATGTTACTAACTATAAAATCGTGCTTTAAGCAAACTAGAAATACACCAACCCTCTTTGTTTGTTATAATCGAGCCTCCGTTGTTATTAATACTATCAAGATGTTCGCTTTCGATACGATTTTCGTCAACAACAGACTGACGATCTGTGTTGGTGGTGGTACTATCCACTGGTTTAGTGTGGCTTGACCCAAAAAAAAAGTTTAAAGTATCACACTTTTAAAATAATTAATATAATTTTTTACTGAAACACTTGCGGGGTGTAACCGTTCTTTGTGGTCACCCAGTATAACATGTCACAAATGAGCAAATACCTTGTGTTTGATTCGCCATTTCCACAGCTCGTGTCTACCAAATTGTCTTCATTTTCAGTAATATCTTTACGGATCGCATCATAGCAGCCGCATGAATATTTGCTTTGTCCAGGAACACATTTAGAGCATGAGCATTGAGCATTGCTGCCTGAATTAAATCACTGCAGTGTAAGGTTGATAAATACTTAAGAACTCGGCAGTATTTACCATTCTGTAATTTCAGGCAGTTCTCCATGTAGCACAAGGGGGTCACAGGATACCTGCTACAACCACCAGAATACTGGCTGAAGTTTTTGGTTCTGACGTTGTTCCTTACTGCATTTTGAGAGCTCGACATGAACCTGCAAAGAAATTTGAATTTGTGGAGATTTAAGGTAATTTTAATTTCAGGTACCGTTTCGGATTCGCAGCCACGGATATCTCGAACCGTTTTGATTTCTCGGAGAACAAGGTTGTTGGGGGTTGAGGACCGCGTTTTAAACCATACGATGGTAAAGTGGTCTGAGGTTTTCCTGGAAAAAATCTCAATGTGAGATTTCCTCAAGATTTTCTGATTTACCAACCATCAGCTAAATATTCCAGCAGCAGAACGTCTCCAGAAGGAAGTTGAGAGATGAAATCGTTCTGATCTAGATCGGCTTCCAAGCGATCAACCTCTTCATTACCACCATCCTCATCGTGGTCCTCATTAGGAGCGCTTCCTCCTTGTAAGCGCGATTGGAGGATGAACCCCAGTTGCTTCCTTGCATCAGCATTGTGTGTTGCCTAAAATTATCTGTTCCGGTATTTCTGAGTCCCTCACCTCAACTGGGCATACCTGGAGAACCTTCACCATAATTTTATCCAGCTTCTGATTGGTGGCCTCATCGACTATTTCACTCTTCTCGAAGATGCTCAACATGACTCCGTTAATATATGGTAGACATGCCTCACTTTCACTTTCTAAGAGCTTCCTCAGCAATCCCACCACCTTCGTGGCATTCTTGTTGGCCTTATTTTTCGCCTCGTCTACCTTATAATCAAGAAGAAATCAACCGTTTTCACATCATAAATCTCATACTAACCAAACACAAATTCATCAGCAACGCTGAGCAGCACTTCAGGCAGTATTTTGGGAGTTTCTCATAGAATGCGTCCATGTAATTCACAATGACTTCAAAGAGTCCATCTTTGACCATTTCAACTCGGCATTGCTTCTTAATGGAGAGCTTTTGCACGCTGGCAATCTTCAATAAATTTTTCCAGCATTAAAAGGTAGTCAGGTCTCACTAATACTCACTAGCATGTTTCGGATAACTGTTCCTGGCAAGGTCCTCACATCCTTGAGCTTTTTAATGAGCACTATTTTCAGTAAACGTTCGTCCAGGGTCAGGTAGTCTCTTCCTTGTTTTAGAGAGGCGAGGGTGTTGATGAGCCTGCAGGAGGATTCCTGCGAAAAATTTCTATCAAGCAACAATTTCGAATAAATAGTAATGATTTACTTGTACGTAATGGTCTGAGCCATGCCCCAGCAGCAATCTCTCAGGAATGCTAATATCGGAAAACAAATCCAGGATGTCGTTGGCTACGTAAGATTCCAGCACTCTTGTCCTGCATGATGCGTGATTTTTGGTTATTCTCTTTAGAGAAAGTTTATTTTGTGTTATTCTCTAAGAGATTTAAATATTCTACACACAAACCCATCTCAGAGCTTGCAGAATTCGGGCCTTCCTTTCATTATCCCCATGAATGAGGTCAAATTTCAACTTGGAATAATCTAAGCATTCTAGATTATTCAAGTTCCTGGAATAGATTAGATTGTGGTAACTAATAACTCCAACTCTCAACTCCCAACTCGCATCTTGTAACTCCCAACTCGTAACTCGCATCTCGCAACTTTCAACTCCCAACTCCCGACTTCCAACTTCCATCTTCTAACTTCAACTTAACTTAACTTACAATATATAGCATTAACAATACCTAGGCGTCGGCGACTCTCTATTGGCAAACTCCGTTTCTCCGGCTCCGCAAGTGGAGGGTGACTTGATGGTCTCGTTGAAAACATCCCCCGCATTTCTCTCCATAGCGCCTCTAGTTAAGGGCTGCTCCTTGGAATCTGGCACTGCCTGTTCTTTGGCTCTAAATCACAATTAAGAGGTGATTCGCCACCTTCTGACATTCACCATAACAATTTTAATACTTTTCAATTTCAAAAATTCGCTCAAAAACGCTCTCCAACGCACATCGAACAGTTTCCGGGGTTAAATGACCATTTAATGGAGAATCCCCTCTCAGTTTTTCCAGATTCAAATTGAGGCCATCGCTCTGTTGAGTTTTAAGTTGTGGTTGGTTTTCAGGAGACTCAGGATTTCTAGAACTAAAATTGTAGATATCAATTGAAATGACTTACTGCATTGTGCTCGCCTAGCAAGTTTGCGCTTTATACTGCCAGGCTCCTTAACATCCACATGGAAAACCCCAATTTTCCTTTCAAATCCTGGATCTTTATGCACATCACTCGTAATATTTTGAACTTCACTCTCATTTTTATTATCACTTTTGTTACTGTACTGTGGTGAGCGAGATCGAGAGCGAGGTTGAGAACGAGTCCCAGGAGAGCTAGTTGAAGGACAATTAGCGTGAAAAAGGCCTGGATAGATGATTTTGCATTGCTCTAGAACTGAGTTAATATTCTTCGTCTGACTGATGATGTTTATTTGGAGGGCTGTGGTTAGTTCACTCGTGACTTCTATCAACTTATGATGCTCGTCCTGGAGTTGACTGAATTTCGACTTCAGTTCTTTAACCTCGTAACGTGGGGAGGCATCAAGGGCTGATTGACGCCCCCCTGTGCAACTTCTTTGAACAAATACTTATTTTTTATAATTTCTTATCGATCATAGCATTGTTAATTACCTCTCAGCTTGATTGTCCTTGTTGTTGTGCTCACACACATAAAAAATCCGCGCATCTTCCCAGAAAATTTTCCCTTGAAAAGGGTTCTCCAGCCAATCAGTTTTCTGACGACATCTAGCAGTGCTTTGGACTTCAGATTGAAGGGCCTGGTTCCGGGAACATTCACATCTGATCAACAGCAATGACATGCTAGGAAATTCCTCCAAGTCCACTTGGTCGTAGCCCCATTCTTCGCGAAGCATGTCAGCTGTTTTGTTGAACTTGTGATGAGACAGAAACTACGATACGATCTTCTCATTTTTTCTGGTTAATACCTGAAGAAGTGCTTACCAAAAAAAGTGTCTTGAAAATTCCTTGAGCGGTTCCTCCGCTAAAAGACGCGTAAACTTATTATAAAGCAGTTTTAGAACTTAATGCTAGGACTTACTCTTTTAAACATATTCTCTTGTCCATGAATACTTATACGGCTTGGGGAGGGAAATTAATGGGAATGGTGCGGAAAATGGAAGACACGATGAGGGATTTCATATCCGCGAAGAGCGCAAAATTTGAACTGATGCAAAACCTGGATTTTGAGAATGGTAATCGATAAAGAACGTCAAAATTGCATGTTAGATGTACAGGCGCTGGAACGAGGAGCTGGAAGAAGTGTGTAAACTAGGCCTACTATGACCCAAGCTTTGATACGAATTTGCTAGCCATATGAATATTATATGAGAAGATGAAACTATAAAACAAAAATTTTATATGAGCGAAACTCAAAGAGAACACCAAAAAAGTGGGTCTCCAGGTAGGCACTAAAGTGGCCGTCCATCTCTTTCAGTGTTTTTATTAGCATTTATAAGAGACAATTTTAATGACATTTTGCGTAAGAAGTTTCGAACAAACCGTTTGAATCTATAGTAACTACAAAGGTCTCTATCAATTGTAGTCACCATAGTATCAAGAAAATATGGGACTATTTTTCAGAAATTTATACTTCAGTTGTTTTTCGAAGGTGTATTTTTTATATATTGTATAAAATCTAAGTGAAACAAAAACATCAACCCTGTGGAAGGAAACCCCACATGAGCATCATTGAGTGATCAATGGATAGATTGCACAATACTGAACTTCACGGCTGTGTGTCAGCCACTATTTTTACCACCCTCAATAAAGGCGACAATATTAATGGCATTTAATCAAAAGTGTTACACTCTAACATATCTCTTCATTTATTAATTTTTACATAATTTATTGTGATTATTAATGTTTAAAGATAATTAAAAAGAACCTGAGGATATCCGTTCACCATAATGTCAAGAAGAAATATATAAATTTCATAATGCGACTTTTATATCATTTTATCATTTAATGAGGAAAACTTAGTAAGGAATCAAATAACACACATTTAGATTTTATTCTGGCCGAGTTACACCTCTCCATTGTAGTGGTGTCGCGTGTCTGTGGATACGACCTACTTTTAAATCTGCCTTGGCGGTTATGATTGTATAATTTCTCACATTTTTGCACAAAAACTCTATTTTTAAAACGTAAACGCGTTGCTAATTATGCAAGAACAATATTTTTTATATCGAGAAATGCTAAACCATTAACAGAGCTCATCCGGAATGTACAAAAATTCATATTTAAAATTTTGAAAGGAACGATGAAAAGAGTGAAAAGAATGAAGAAGGAAAGCAGCAACACGAAGATCATATAAAGAGAAAATTCCGGTGACTACTAAATGGCTTGGAGGTACCCATTTAACTTCCGTATATGATCGCTTTCACCTTTCAAATCCTAAACCGTTCCATGGGAAAACTCTTAAATGCAAAATTGTAATTCCAAGTTGTCACGACATCGCTACATCCCGTAACTGTTTCTTGCCCCCAGTGATTAATGCAGCTTTTTGTGTCACCCAATTTCTTCTTTTAACCTTAATCACTGTTCTGATTTGAATCTTAATGGAAATTTATGTTTCCAATTATATAAAACGGTTTTGATTTGAACTACAGATGGACAGAAGTGAAATTCATAATTTGTCAACAAGTTTTTATTTTTTTTATAAAAACAACGTATAAAATTAATCAACAAAAAAGTAAAAATAATATTTACAAGGGCAGTCTGCGTTAGTTAGCGAGTACTCTCAAATCTCGAATAAGATGTCGCAACACTCGAAAATAAATCAGTCCGTTTAATGCAACTCATGTTCGTATCCTGAAGAACCATCATCGCTTGCACCTGAAAGACCAAATTTCCTCATTCACAGCCATAATACACTGAAACTCATCTTACCTAAGACATCACTATAATGTCCCTCAAAGCCTCCCTCATGTACGCCGTATCCACCATCAGACGAACCCCCTCCACCATGTCCTCCAGCAGAATATTTGCTGGAAGCCACGAAGCTGCCTCCAAAAGGTCCGTGATGTCCGTCACCTTGATTGGTCAAGTCGATGGTTTGGCCCTGTTGGCCGCCACCTCCTCCTACGATGCTCACTCCGTGATGAAAATCTCCATCTGAGGAAACACCACCGCCGGATCCGCCTCCACTAGACCAGCCTCCATGACCTCCTGACCATCCACCACCACCACTTCCAAGCGAGAGGGTTTCTCCTCCACTACCAAGACTACTGTCGCCGAGGCCGTGGCTGGCTCCGCTCAAGGCGAGGCTGGCGAGGCTGAGGCCGTGGTCGTCATCATCCCCACCACCATATGCTGTAATCGAAGGGGGAAATGAGACAGGGAAAACTACGGAAGACTCAGAGAGCCAACGACTGAATAAACCAAGTGGTTTCTTAAGAGGGTTAGTAGTTTTACGAGAACCTAATTATTGTGGATTTTCATTTCTTAGCGTTCTCTTTGTGGTTTTGCTACCTGCATTTTTTTCAATTAAATCCAATTAAATTTGAAAAAACTGACCTGCAAATGCTTAATTGGTTTATCAATATTACGCTGTCTGAAAAACATGTTAATGAAAGCATACGCATCACAAGGGAATTCCAAATAAAGAGATAGTGTAATTATGGAATGAACCTTTTCACTAGAGAATGTCCATCGAGATTAAAAGAGAGGAAGTGAAATCGATCATCAGCATTTCCTAAAAGAAATATTAATTGTATATCAGTAGCCCAGGCGCGACGTTAATGCGACGATCTCGTTAATACATTCACTTTGCTGGGGTTATTAAACAGTGTTATGTAATGGTATGCATTGTTGACATTAATACATAGGAAAATTAGGATAATGGGGCCTAATTTACATCATTATGCATAATGCCGCGATAATGCGAATGGTAAGGACCTGCTTTTGCCGTTTTTAGTTGCATTGATATGGAGCGAACGTTGCGTATACATGGAGTCAAATTTGCAATGGTGTTAGCATATTTTGTTGTTCAATAAATTAAACATAAAAAGGAATTAAATGACGTTGAATAAAGACCGTACTTACATGTTTCCACAATCCCAGGCCTGCACAGTACCTTAGTGAGTAGGGCACCAAGCACGATGAACTGAAACCGAAAGAGGATTTGATTCGAAAATTCAAAATTCTGAAAAAAGGTGGAAAATTGTGGAAATAAAATAGTATTCTCTTTTAACAATTTGAGTGAATAAAACGCAATAAAACCTAAAAATAATATCGACAACACAATTTAAGACATTAATAAATTCTCTGAAACAGCATTAAATAATGCCTTTTTAATAGTGGAAAGTTTTCTAATGGGATATATGAAACTAATTCGTGCTTGATCCACTGCAATTTAGAGCAATTTTAGAGTAAAATCGACATGGTTTTAATGACAAAAAAATCTTCCACTCGCCAGAGTCAAACTACTCAACAGAGAAAACTGCACTTTGAATCATCAAAAACTTTGATGATTCGCAACCTTTCGTCTGAATACCAACCAAAATATTACCGTAAAAAAGGCATAAGCCCCATTGTTCGAGCTTAGATCCTTTTCACAGTAATTTGTTTTTAATACGCGACAATCCAGCTTCAAACCACCGTCACGTCTTCATGGAAACGACTTCTTTTCCATCGCCCCATCGAGTGGTAGTCTCAAATTAAACTAAATACTCACCCTCAACATGATTCTCTCCTCGAAAAAAATCGCACTGACGAAATTGAAGTATGTAAACTAGAAACTTACTTCCTGACCACCATCTTTTATAGTGCAAGTGATTGTATCAGATCCTAGGAAGAAAGAAGGGGATTAGGTGGGTCCGAATGGTCTGAAAGAAAGCCTTTCTCTTGCAAAGCGGATTAAGCAGTTCAAGACCAATGTTAATAAACTGTGATGGAAGATCTGTTATTCAATCTCTTTCAGGTGCGTTGGTCTTTTTTCCAATTCAAAGAGAATGGGTGCAATGTATAGTTGTACAACCCATTATAGGCATATGGATTTTAATTCTTCAAATAGTATTGTGTAACTCGCTACCTGGTAGATTAATTTATTGATAATATGATAGGAAGGAAAAATCTCACTCATGGCATGAGTTCCAAATATCTTTACGTAGTACTTGAACCAGAAAATAGAAAAAGTTCAGTTGATTGTTTTGTTACTTTTTTTCATATCGTTTGATTGTCTAAAGTAAAGAAAAAAACTAGCTCTTTAATATCATAATTGGGTTTTACAGACCATAATTTGCTCCTTTTAGTTTAATTAATTGCTCATTTAATTAGGTAAAGATTGTTACATATTTAAACTACAAATAATGTAAGTTTGAAATTTTTAACATTTACGCGGAAGTAGCTACAATGAGTAAGAAGTAATAAAATTGCAAAAATGAAATTTGCAAGCAAATCTGCTTTGCGATTATCTCATTGTTTGCAATTGGTGATTATATTTATCTGATAGTATAAAGTCTTGAAAAATGTAAATATGGTTTGTTTCATTCCCTTTCAAGTAATGGAGACATATGTTGGCCGGCACGACAACTTCATCTATAAATGTCTATTCATCGATATTAATGAGTCATCATGCTTTGGTTTGGGACACTCAGTATTTACCCAGTATGACACCAAAAACAAAAGAAAACTGCACTTGGTGTAATGAAAGCAAGTTCAACGTTTGAAAACCTTATTCAAGTGGTTGACAGATGCTAAGAGTGACAGTGACAAATGGCGGAATAATATTGACGTTTGACGTTCTTTTTCCACAGCGATCCTTTGCCGAGATATCGTCTGTGAGTTTTTCAGAGATATTTTTAATAATATTTAGGTCATCTTAAGGGATTTCCTAGTTTAAAATGGTGCAAAAGAAAGTGAGTATTCCATATTTTCCCTTACAATTAAGATTTCTTGTCAATTATGTTAAAAAAACACGTTAATTTGATGTTAAGTTTTTCCAAAGCTCTTCAAAAGTTTCAAAATGCGTGATTCTAAACAGGTTTTGAAACATCTCTTCAATGTCTGGTGATATTTTCCTGTATCATTTACATTTCGCAATGTATTCTAGTGATTCTCCATTGGTTTTCACCTAAATATCCTTTAATAAGCTGAAAAAATAAGTGTAAAAGGTTATGTTGTTTACAAATTTTCTAATCACCTATAGTTCCCACGATTTAAGATCTTATAATGATGACATCCTGTATTTGCTATCTGAAAGGTATATTGAAGAAAACCTTACTACCACCAATAATTAAACTGAGGCTTTAGTTTTGACCACTATGTACCATTAGCCAAATGAAGAGCTGTACTAATTGTTTTTATTCTTTTCAAGCCCAAAAAGAAGGTAGGGAAAAAGGTAGCAGCAGCTCCTCTTGCTGTCAAGAAGGTTGAGGCTAAAAAGGAAGTTAATCCCCTTTTTGAGAAAAGGCCAAGGAATTTCGGAATTGGTAAGTACAGATTGTTCAGTACTCATTTTACTTTGGTATCTCTCAATAGAAAGTCATCAAAATTAGGAATTTCCTTCTTTAGGGTTTAACTTGAGAAGGCACTTCATGTGGTACTTGGTACATGCAACATATACCTATGTCTGTCATAAAACAGACATTTTTATTTGACCAAACATCTCAGCCATTCTTTTATAGAAACTGAACAAATACCTACATTAGTTAGGATTGGAATTTATTATCCCCCTGCTTTTCTTTTTTAGTATTATTAGAAATAGATTTTATCATGATGATAACTATTTTTGTGTCAGACGTCTCTGTTGACTAACAAAAATACGAGCTTTTTAATTCTGATAAATATTAATAAATTTTGATCATTTAAAAAAAATTTAATGTGATTGTAAACTATTATGTGTAACTTTCAAACTTAGGCCAGGATATCCAGCCCCCTCGTGACTTATCCAGGTTTGTGAAATGGCCGAAATACATTAGAATTCAGAGACAGAAGGCAGTTTTGCAGAAGAGGTTAAAGGTGCCCCCACCAATTAATCAGTTCACCCAGACTTTGGATAAGCAAACAGGTTAGTATGATGTAAGTCTTTGGTTCAATTTCCTATGTATCAAGGATCAAAATATTGAGGAAACACATTTTTTAGCTGTAGTTAATGCTTAGCTACTTCAGAAATTTATATGTGTGCCTGTTATATTTAACTATAATTTTCAGCTACCCAATTGTTCAAAGTTTTGGAGAAGTACAGGCCTGAGACTGCATTACAGAAGAAAAATAGGTAAGCTCTACTGGATTGTTGGTAAATTGATTGGGTTCTTACAATTCATCGGTTCTCTAAGTGGTCACAAGTTTTTTGAATTCTATTTGTTAATTATTCTTTAAATTGCCTTAGGGAAGTATTAAAATAATTGAACATTCTCAAATTTGACACTTCTTTTACAGGACATATTAAATTATCTTTTACTGTTAGTTTCTGTAAACTCCAATTAAGCACATCAAATTAAAAGATTTCCTTTAGTTTGCATTTATCCTCGATTCCGTTAGGTTGAAAGCTAAAGCTGAAGCTAAAGTGGCTAAAAAGGAGGAGGCTCCATCAAAAAGGCCCAACACTTTGAGGGCAGGCACCAACACTGTCACCAAACTTGTAGAACAGAAGAAAGCTCAGTTGGTCGTCATCGCTCATGATGTCGATCCTATTGAGGTAGGATCTTGTTATGTATGGGGTTTATTATGATGTTTTTATTCTTTTTACTAACATGTTGTACTTTAGAGTCAAGAATTAGTGCGCAAATACGGCATTTGGTATTTTTGTATTCGTTTAAAATTCTAGTTTAATCAATGTGTATGTGTTATTCGGTTTACACACGTGATGCTAATTTAGAATTTCTTCAACTGAAGTCACTTTAAAATGACAAAAAACTGAAGAGAATTGACACTGACTTTATTTTAATAATTAAAAAGTTTCAGAATTACAAAAAATCTTGATGTGATTTGTAAATTTTTGTTTTGACATAGCTGGTTTTGTTCCTGCCAGCTCTCTGCAGGAAAATGGGAGTGCCTTATTGCATTGTGAAGGGAAAGGCCCGTTTAGGTAAGTTTAGATATGTAGAATTTTCAGTAAGTAATCCAGCCTTAAATTTGTATTAGTCATTGAGGTGAGATGAGTACTAAGACCTACTAACTTAGATATATCGTACATGTTCTCTAATAGACAAAAAGTCTAAGGAAAGCCTCAATTTCTTTCTTTTTTTTTTTAATTATTTTTTTATGATGATAATCCCTAATTTTTGTCTTCTTTTCCCGTCTGAAAAGATGTGACGATACAAAACGTCTGAAGTAAATTTTAAGAAACTCTAATATTTCCCACATCTAATACAGTTTATAGCGAATTTTTCTTTTTTAGGGCTTCTTGTCAGGAGGAAAACCTGCACTGCCGTAGCCTTGACTCAGGTCGACTCCGGAGACAGGTCTAACTTCAACAAGATCGTTGAAGCGGTTAACAATAACTTCAATGACCGTGGGGACGAGATCCGTAGACACTGGGGAGGTGGTTTGCTTGGATCCAAATCTGCGGCGCGTATCGCCAAAATCGAAAGAGCCAAACAAAAGGAATTGGCTCAAAAACAAGGTTAATTTGTAATTAGCCTTTTTGTAATAAATAAGTTTTAAGTTCGAGCTGATTATTTATTAGCCGTAATAAAACATGAAATTTAGTTCCCAATAAAAAAAAGTCCCTTTACATCCTCGTGTAAGTCAGTTTTTAAGCATATTCGAGAAACATCTGAATGTTACATTTTTCTCGGATAGATATAGCAGGTGAAACTAATTTCTAATGATTTCTGAGGATGGGTTTATAACACTTGGGGTGCCCTATATAATACGACAAAAACCACCTAAGTGGCTAAGCAAAAATGATTCTTTTTGCCTTAAAATTTAATGCCTAGCACCCTAAGCAGAAAATTCACTGTATCATTAAAACCACACCCTTTGTAGGCTCTCACTGCGTCTCTCAATAAGAGATGGTTCTGAGAACATCCGGTTTTTAAATAGGTAATTCGTCATTAGATGGCGATTCGCTGATTGACAACAGATTCATGCGCTGTAAAAAGGCGGGGAATGGACTATTCTCAACAGAACCGTATTCAAATTAATGCAGAGGTAAAATCTAGAATTAACTGAAAAAACAAACACTCAAAATTGCTTTCAAAATATATGTTTATTTTATAATATATTTTTCTAGTTGAGAACAGACGTTATTCGTACAGGTTGGGCAAATATCAAAGTTTATACAGGGTGTGTCATAGTTAATAGTATACCTGCACAGCTGACCTCTGATTTCTTACATGAAATTATTAAGATTGATCCTAATTTACACATGTTCAAATGTTTGCGATTAGCGAAATACACGGTTCGTTCCAACACCTTAGAGATCCTTAGTATATGATTTCGAACATCTTACTTTTCTGTGTCAAGTTTCGCACTCGCTCTAAATTTAGCTAATTAATAACTGTAGGAGCTATAAAAAACAAAAATAATCTTGAGCTTTAACGTCCTATGTTTAAGCAACGAAGCTTTAAATTATACAATTTCAAATGAACTTATTAAAAAATACTATTCTCCCTAAGGAGCAAAAGTTCTGCTTTTTGCCTCGAAGAGTTCTATGTTCTATGAGGGGCGTACGAAAAATTATATTATGTCACTAGCATCCGTGTCGTTAATAGATTTCTCTCTCTATCCTATAGGTACGGAGGTTACTAATGCATATAAATATTGAAATTTGCACTCCGTGTACAATAAAATTATATATGAATATAAATATATTCTCTACGTTTGAAGCGGATTTCACATTTTTTTAATTTTATTTGAGACTAACATCCTACACAAGTAAAGGTAGAATTACGAACTATTCTGAGTTAAAACTACCCGAGAATAATGCGAAGCCCGACTTTAACTAAGTTTTAACACAAACTGTGCAAAAAGTAAAAAATTCTAAAAATAATCAAATATAGGTACCACTTTCACTTAGTTAGCACAAAAAATGGTGAACGATAACAAGCATTAAATTACATCGATGAGTACTAAAAATGGTTTCTTTGCTGTTTCTTCATCGTGCGACTTCGGAGACCCCAGCGTAAACGACGAAACATTCCCGATATTGTCAAACGAAGTTTAATTGTAAAGGTGCGGTATTTGCCTGATTGCAGCTGGACACAATTTCATACGACACTCATTACGTTCCTATGAAATTAACCTGCAACTCCCGTTCAAACTTTTTTCATTTTTGTTCACAGTTTCACTCGAAATTTGATATTTTTCGCGAGTGAAATGGGAGGAAACACGGAGACGCCATTAATACTGACAACCAAAGCGTTATTGTTTTTTTTCCATAGCCCTCTTGGCAATTTTAAATGTTCACCTCTTATTTTAGCAACTGTTTGTTGTTGTTTTGTCCACTATTTTCGCAGGTTCTGAATACAGTGACAGATTTGACACCGAGGCATTAACAAGGGTGCTCGTCCGAGCCTTAGTGAAGGGTAAATACTGTTTTCAGTTAATTTTTGTTGTTAGTTTAACTCGGGATAGTGCACAATCTCACAGCCCCAACACCTTATACTTGTAAACGTTATTCCCAAATAAAATTAAAGAGAAAATGCACGAATATGCTAGATTTCTTATTTTAAATAATTTTCGTAATCAAAATTAACTGCTAGTCTTGGGCTGTTTGTTATCCTAGCATCCCCTACTCGATTGTGTATTCTGTTGTAGTCCTCATTGTAGTTCCTCGGACCACTAAACATATGCCTGGGAGGGTCTTTGGTGCCTCGCAAAATTAAGCGGGTCTCTCCTAAATAGCCAATGTTACCCTCCGGCCCAACCTGCAACAAACATCTTTCCGTGATCTATTCCAATATTATTTGTTTATTACGTTATCAGAAATGACCAATGTCCACAAACCGCTGGCCAATTCTCCCCAGGTCATGACAGACATAAAGGTCCAGTTGACGAAACCCTTCGGGCTTTTGTCGAATTTTCTGGGCGCCAGTAGTTGTACCATCGACCCTATTGAGCATAATGATGGAATTGAGGCTTTATTTAAAAACCTGTTGCGACAGGTACCTGCCGGGGAGGTTAAGTGGACCTCCAAGGACCCTCGGGTTGTATAGTTTATGGTGGTTTTCACTTCAACATGCTCAAGAAAAACCACTTCGTCGTCACTGCCCTGACAACCAGAGGTCGCCGCGAATAATTTTAGGGGATTCCCGAATGAAAACGTGGCGTTGTTGGCACTGAAAAAAATATTGTCGATTGACAATATTTTGATGATAAAATTGGGAATTGGATAAATCACAATTTCATGGACCATTAAGTTATCACAAACAAATGGTCGCGAAACTTTCGCTATTGATGTACAGGGCGTAAAGATTTCAGATTTTTTAGATCTATGAGCAGCAAATACCTACTTATTAAAGAGGATTTCACATTTTTTATCTTCAGGCACAGTTGTCCAGTTGGAGGCGGTCGAAACAAGTCCATAAGCGTTCATTAAACCGAACCCAAATTTAGTGCTAAACCACAGGCCGGCGGCGTTTTTTTGCCAGCCTGGATTGTCGGCTACTGGTGCCAATTCTGAGGTCCAGACTATCAGGTGCTGGACATCGCGCCAAGTCAAAGATGGGCTGGAAATGTGCCAGGTTAAGGTAAGTGGGAGTTATTAATATGAGCCGTACTTCACTTCCAGAGCTAAGGCAATGATACCCGCGGCTAGAGGGGCAGATGCAGAAGTTCCTGTATGTTTAATCGTACATTGGTTGTTTAAGTCCGTAGTGGCCTGATGGTTTAAAAAATAGTGAAATTTCCTGGCAGTTTATTGCCTCATGAATCTCCGCCATTGATTTTAAAAGAAGCAGCTTTTCAAAATCTATTTCATTTTTTAATTTCCGCTAAGGCATATCCTAGACATTCAAAAATAACGAAAAATTTAGCGGTATCAATTTTTTTCATGAACAGTTTGTTTGGCGAGTTTTGGGGTATTTAATGCTGTTGATACACTTACGATCATTTGATCTTTGTAAGCTCCGCTGCTATAAGTTACGGCTAATGTTGATGCGCAAGCCTCTCCATACCAGGGAAATGCTCCTTTTTGGGAGGCACTTCCTATGGAAATTGTGTACGGGCTGGCAAGGTAACCATCGCAGTTGCAGTTGTCGCCACGACTTCCTCCATTCCCTGATGCCCAAACGTAGATAGACCCTTTTCCTCCTCTTCCCTTTGCAGACAAAGTTGTATAGGAATTTTGATGGGATAATCAAGGGTTCGGTGGCCACAAATTACTTAAACTTAATGATCTACAAGAACTAGATGTAGTTTTTTTTTTAAATAGTTTTGTCCCATTTTTTTAGTGAATCAAACACTAATCCATGGAGGCGAAAGCGGAATCACCACGATTCGTTGCTTTTTGTATGAGTTGATTGTGTCGGCGCATGACATGGCTCTGACAACAATGCCGTCACAGGGACACTAATACTTAGCGGCTTAATTTGTGCTACGTCCACTCCTTTTACGTCATTGCTCAAACCTGTTTTCCCTACCTTTCGAATTCCTTTTTCTATAGCTTCTCTTGCTAATCTGCCTGGTCCATCGACAGTTTTTCCATCGTCATTAGGGCCCCAAGAAGCACTGTAAATGTCCACCAAATCTTGGGCGTATCCCAGGGCCGTTCCCTCGATTCGATCTGTGACTAGGCCATCTAACATCTTCACTGCCCCTAAAAATTGAACTATCTTGATCTATTTATATTGACTAATTCTTATAAAACCTATTCGAGCATTAAAGGCTATTCCAACTCCACATTTTTTGTTATTTGCCACCATAGCCACTTCTCCTGCACATCTCGTACCATGACTGTTTGATTTGGTTACTTCATACCGCGGCAATGGGTCACGGGTTTCGTCGTTGCAGTTATAACTTATTTCAGGATCCTTCAGATCAAATTAGTCAAACAAATCTTAAATCTTAAAATTCCTGACTTACATAGTTGGGACTCAAATCTTCATGGGTGTATTCAATGCCGTCGTCTAAGACTGTAATCCTCACTCCTTTTCCAGAGATCCCCGCCCTGTAAACTGGCAGGACGTTGAGATCTAGTTTGGGTAGGTCTAGTCTTGTTCTTGTGTCTTTCTATGTAAGATTTAAAAGGCGCAAATAAATTAACGTGAACACATAAGACAAAATTGAATGTTCCGGTCACTCAGCATTCTAAAGTCAACTACCAAGTGGTCATTTGGTCCAGCCTGGCTTTAAAAATCAATTTTAAAATGTATCAAATAAGAGGTTTGGTTCAGTCATGATATCATAGTCTAGTTCTCAAAATCTCTTATTAGGTGGTAGCAAGTACTTACAAGGTACCACTGCTGATTCCATAATTCGTCGTTAAAGGTCTGATCTATTTCTGACGAGGCATAGCGCTTTCTTCTGGTTTTGAATTGGCTCAAGGTTTGGTTTTTCCTGCTCTTAGCCATCGTTGTTTTGAATCGAATTGATTTTGCAGACGTCCCTTTAACAGACTCATTTTCATGATCAACTCGTTTGACTCTGCTTAATGGAATATCAGCAGGATCTAACGGCATAAAGTCCCTTTTCTGACGTTGTTTCCAATTTTGTTCTTCGGCCCATAGTACCTGCGTCATTAACGGAAAATGATGTAGGTTGGTTGGTACCCCAAAACGTTGTTGGTACTTACTCTCACATCTTCAGATAAACTTCTGCTCACATGTCTTCGTTTCTGTTCGTTGGGAAGAATGTATTCCGGATTTTCCGTCGGGATAAGCACGTAAGTGTCTTCAAACCCGAAAACCTGGAAATTTTAGAGTGATTAAGGTACTTGGTTCAGAGACCACGTTCATCAGAAAGTGGTAAATTTTAATTATACCAATATATGCAAATAAATTGCTGGTTGAATCAACATCCTGATGGAGTCAACCGAAATTATTAAAAAAATTGTGACTACGGGTTAAACAGAGTTGGCGAAAAAATTCCAGATCGGCTTAGGTAACAGGACATATTTCAAAAAACTTGAAGAAGATTTTAGTGATACTTGGTTTTATGTAATCTAATCGCAGTCCATCGAATGGCAATGCAGGCGTTGTTGCCGAGTTTACACTTTTTCCCTGGATACAGAAACTTTCACAATGTACACAATTGATTTAACCAATATTTTGTATGCCGATAATAAGTACTTCACTTGATTTAAAAACTATTTTGAAATATACAGAGTGAGTAAAAATGTATGTATGTGTTGAGTGGTTTCCTTTCAAAAATTAAATCCTACCGTTGCATGATATTTTCGACTCACCCTGTATAGTTTAATATAGTTTTAAAATGGATACAAAAGCAAAACTGATGAGTTTTGCTTTGAAAATAGGACCTGAACATGCGTCGTCAGGTTTCATCTATTTATTACCGTTTTGCCTATCCCCATCTAAACCATTTAATAGGTGCCACCACGTGTTCAACTCGTATTATTTTCACTATTTTAACGTCATTAACCCCATTAAAGTGTTTCTGCTATCTGTCTGTATTAGGAAGTGAATACAGACGAACATCTGGCTGAAATGCTTCTTTCTCACACGTGCCGCGTGCCCTATGCCCATATCGCACCCCTTATATGTCGCACCTCACCCTCCTCTGATGCGTAACAAATTTCCGTCTTTTTCTATCACATTCATATGGCTCTCGTTTCTCTTTTCACTTCATTAATAGGGATTATTTATCATCGGCAAAAACCATTGCATGTACGTAATGTTGTAAATACATTCGGGATGGTCTATTTATAGAGGGTGTTAGACGCGTGCCAAGCCACACGCCATTTTATCCGGTAGTGTTTCTACGCTCCTGATAAAAAGCGTCGATTTTCACCGAAGTGAAACTTGGGGAAATGCCCGAACGTTGGGGGGAAACCTATCGGGAAAAGTGGAGAAAATGGTTCGAGAAGCCCGCGGTGAAAAGCGACCAAGTTATTTTGGCCTATGGACGTACGGGGGTACTTACTATAGTAGGGACTATTTGGGGGTCATTCCAACATTACAAGTTGGGGAAATTAAGTTAAAAAAATCGAATAAGTGCACGGCAGCTTTAAGCGGTGTCCTCATCATTCTTCCAAACTGAATTATTTAATTGTATTCCATTGCAGCTTGCAAGAGGTTATGTTTGTATCATTTTAAATGAATTGTCTATCTGTTTTTTTATCATAGTAATTGCTACATCAATTGCTTTAAATTTTTTTACATTGCCAGTCCAAAAACGATAAGGAGGTTTTAAGAAATTAATATTATATCATTGGTCAATGTTCTCAGTGGTGTGAAATTTAAAATTAAAATATTTAACTGGAAAATTTAATTTTACCTGGCTGTAATTGGCAATTTATTTGAGGTCTTTTCATACTCACAAGGTATATAAAAGGTTTATTAACAAATTGTATTGTTAAGCAAGAATACTTAACAATATAATACATTTTTCTTTCGTAAGTTTGAATTTGAGCCTTCAAATAATAGCAAAATGACTATGAGTACCTATAATTTATATAGCTAATAATTTATATTAGATAGGGATTAAAGAAACAAAAGAAAAATCTTTAAAAATATTAAATTAAAAATCTTAGAAGATGTCTTTCGTTATTTAAAAATTCGGTACCTACGGAATTGTTTTTTCTTCCAACTTTGGGAAAAATTCAGGTTACCACCTTCGCTTTTCAACTTATCAAGCATTTTTTTATATAGTGAATCGGAAAAACTTAACCTGGATTTTCATTAATATCTCGATTAGTACAAATCACTCTCCAACATACTTTCTTATAAGTATCGTAATTTTACAGAAAAATCATTTATCGAATTAAAGAAAATTGATTGTTAAACCGTACTTTTTTTCTATTTACCAATTTATCCACATTAAGTAAATAACAGAAAGGTAATTCAGTGCAATTTGAATAAGAAATTTCGTAATGGTTTGACCACTAGGGAATAATTATCATATTGATTAAAACTTGCTTGAGAAGATTCAGAAGTCAGGCAATCTCTGTTTGATACTGATTCCGAACTTAAACTTCAAAATTTCTTTAGTATTTTAGGCAAATGAAATCGTATAGACGAAAATTGAAAAATATGTCGAATGTTCAAGGAACTGATTATCCTAAAGAGGTGTTCGCCTCTGTTGATAAGTTCATTTTTGTATGCGGACAAGCTACGCTTGGTAAAGATGTGCATTGGGTGAGTAGAAGATAATAATTAAGGTAATTGTGTATAATTAAAAAACATATATTACAATTTCATAAATAACACAATTATAGTTAATACAGAAAAAGATTAATAAATATTTTTCTAATTTAATAATTAAATGTAATATAAATATTAATAATTAAATGTATAATTGATTAATAGTTAGGTTAATCCTTAAATTAAATTAATTTAAATTAAGTTAACTGAATAAAATAATGAAAGCCGAATAATAAATAAATTATCTTGGATCATCAGTACTTATGAAACCTCCCCTGTACAATGGAAAATGAACCAATTCACTGACGAATATTTCTGCGCTGTGACGCGATTAGACGCCCTTGACCAGAGAGGACATGGCGTCCCGATGTGGACCGGCGTCTTATTTGCACGACGGGCGCGGCGTCTCCAGGCGTCGCCGTCGGTCAGTTTCACGCCGCGAAAACCGCCAAATAGGAGTAGGAGGACAGAAGTTAACAGAAAGGGGTATGGAGAATGGAGAAAATTGGGGCCGTGTCTAAAATAGATCAATATGAAATATACATCGCTTTTTCATGCAGGAGAAGGAAAATTAATGCGACGCTTGGCGTCAGGACGCTCATTTAGAAATTGTCTCTCTGTAGACAATATGGAAGCTAAAGCAGCGAAAGTTTTGGTCCCTAATAGCCGAATGTTGTGAAGTGAACATACTAAAAAAAGAATTTTTTTCAAAATTCGAAGAAATCTGAAATTGAAATTTTGTCCGCAAACTTTGGCGCCGTGGCGACGCTGGTGTCGATGCAGCAGCGCTCTCCAAACCGGGACGCCTTTTACCAGGATCGCATAAAAATGACGAGCTATATTTTTCTGTATCCTACATAACGGTTTTCGGCACGAGCCAACCCTAAAAATAGTTGTGTGTCCCCCACACTACCGCACGTGCCTTAGAACCCGTTATAATTCAATGTACTGCCCCCATTGTTTCATACGACACCGTAACATACAAACCAGGAAACCTATGCAGTGCTCTGAAGTTCAAACAGTTATACAGGGTGTCTTATTACAAAGCCCCCTGTTTTTTAATTTTTCATTTTCGAAAATAGTGCTTTATACAGAGTAGGATAAATGGGACGATTTTTTGAGAATTTGATAAAAACTCATATCTGGTTTAAAACTGACTTTGTTTTACCGTTTTCCAGAAAAATGGAAAAAGTGAAACACTGCATTTTTAACTTTGCCTTGTAGTTTCTAAACCTAGCTGAAAGTGATATTGAAGGTAAAATCTTATTGGGCACTTTTTTACGTCGTACTTGTTAACTTCATTTCTAAAAAACTTCACACAACTACTCTTTTCCCTTAAAACCTAATATTAATTAAATTGATTATACGTATATACATTTATATTTATAGATATTGTATTAAAATAAGTAAACAACAATCCATGTATTCCGGTCCTGTTCATATATCGATCTTTCTTAGAAAGCTCACGTGTTGCCGCTTCGCTACCTCAATGTCGCCAATCGCCCCGCCCCTTTTGTCGAGAATTACAGTTTTCTGTTTTTGCACATCGACCGATCAATTCCGTTTCCACGTAAATTGTCCAAAAAATCAGTCGAATTTAATAAAATTTTTAAAAACATTCGAATGGAGATGTAAAATGCTCTATAGAGAGTGCCTAAAATACCAAAGATTGAACAGTTCGGTTTCTTTTCTCTGCTAGAATTGATATCCTCTCTAGGACGATTCAAAAGTGCCGCGCTGTGTGCAACGCCGGCGACAGAGAGAGAAAACCCAAGCCGGCTTCGTTCTATCTCACACTACCGGGCGGCCATTTGACTGTGGCCCCGCAAGCTTTGCTAAATTAGTTCTGTGTTCTTTTAGTTTTTCAAGTCATATTTGGCTGGAAAATACAATGGAGACTACACAAAACGGTTCTGGGGGCGGCAAATCAGGTCTGGAAGAAGAGAAGAAGTTGTTTGTTGGTGGCCTTACCCTAGAAACGACGGAAAAGGAGTTGCAGGACTACTTCGGCCAGTTCGGCGCCATCCAAAACGTGACTATCAAAGTGAACCCCCAAACGGGTAAGTCCAAAGGATTTGCTTTCGTTACTTTCGGCACTGCCGACGTCGTTGATCAAGTGCTGTCGCAAAAAGAGCATGTAATCAATGGCAAAACTGTTGATGCCAAAAAGGCCAAAGCAAAGCCAGGGAAAATTTTCGTCGGGGGCATCACTTCTGACTTGACGGACGAAGACATCAAGAGCTACTTTTCCCAGTTTGGCAATATAACCCAAGTGGAGATGCCCTTTGATAAAACGAAAAATCAAAGAAAAGGCTTCTGTTTCATCACCTTCGAGAATGATGCCATTGTGAAGGAGCTGCTCAAGAAGCCCAAGCAAACCATCAAAGACAAACAAGTAGATGTTAAGAAGGCTGCAACTCAACCAAATAACATGATGGGAGGACGTGGTGGTTGGGCAGGTGGCCGAGGAGGACGTGGTGGTAGAGGAGGCGGATGGGGTGGGGGATGGGGAGGCCCTGGTGGCTGGAATGACTACAGTTATGGGGGAGGATATGATAATGGTTATGGAGGCGGCGGCGGCGGGGGTGGCAGCTACGACTACTATGGTGGTGGTGGAGGATATGGCGGTGGTTATGGAATGGAATCCAGTTATGGACAAAGTGGAGGTGGCTACGGGGGTGGTCGTGGTGGTGGCCGAGGAGGCCGTGGAGGTGGTGGAGGCCGAGGAGGCCAAAGGCATCAGCCTTACTAACCAGTGTATATGATAGTTTTAGGGGTAAATGTGTGAAAGTTCGTGCATTGAGCATGTTGTGTTCATAAAAAACTGAAACAGTGAAGCGCGTCGTATCTTCCATTGCCTAGAAGTTCATTCGGACATCGAAACTGATCTTTGAATGCACTTCTTTTTGTATTGTTTCTCCAACAATAACTTGTTTAAACGCATTAAGGATATTTTTGTAAAAGTTCTTGTGTTTTTATTTCAGTTATGGTCCTGACTTATTCAGAATCCTAAAGGTAATATAGTTCTCAAATTTAAACTTTAAAATTATCTTATTTCCATTATAATGATAACAATAACGAATAAATAATCTCTCTACAACTCTTCTCTTTTTTTACAAAGGCATTTACATAATTATGTAAAAATCTACCTCTGATATTTATTGAAACAAACCTTTTTTATATAAATTGAAAAAACACCAAAAAAATAGAAAAATTATATAAAAATAAAAATTGTAGAAAAGGATTTTCTACTAAGGGCACAAATGAGTATTAGTAGCGCTTATTTTGCTACCGTGGGTGAGAATATTTTTTAAATAAATTTGTAGAATAAACATGGTAAGGTGGTGTTTTATTGATTTATAAAATCAAAAAATGTTTCGTTCGTTTTACCGCCAAATCCCGACCAGTGTTCATTAACCTAAAATTGCTGTGGATCCGCAATGTTTTTATTGTGGAATTTAATGTATTTGTTTCCTGCGATAACAGAAAATTGTTACCATTTTATAAGTCAAGTTTAAATCCTAAATAACGATTAAAACTTAACACGCGCTACTCCGAGGACGACAAAATGGCGGCATTGGCGTCATCAAGATTGAGGAAAGGTTATTCCACTCTTTATTTTGGCGAGATTTCGCATTGATTATTCCCCGCGGCCAAATTACTCTCAGGTGTTGAGCAATCAGTCGCATGCTCAATTTATAGTTTTTATTTATCATAATTTATGGTATATACAACTTGTGAGATTATATTGAGAACAAATAATAAAATAAATGATTGTACATTTCCGAGCCGATAAGATTTATTCGTTTTTTCATTATTTTTAATTGGGTTCATTTGCTTTTATTATTACCATTTTATTTTACTTTTGAAATAAAAAAATTACCGCGAAAAGGTTCATATTTTTAAATTATTTCCTGAAAAAATTTAAGATAATTTCAAACTAGTGGCGTCCTCTGTGATTATCGCATCGATCTAAAGTAGAAGAGGAACTTCTTTGCCGGCGGCACGCCATTTTAGTTTGCTATTTTTGTCGTTTAAGTTTCGGAAACGTTATAGTACCCTCTCTCAAGATAGCACGGTGAGCTAAACGGTAAAGTTTGAATATTTAATTCTCGACTTGGCCAACTGTCTTACTCGCCCTAAAAATGCTAACTTCGGTACTAGTTGCCCGCTACACTATTTTTCTTACTCGCGTGCGATAAAGTATTTTTTACCACCCCTACTGGTTAAGAGGCGTTATCATCCCCCCTGCAGAAAAAAAAACAAAAGAGCGCATCCTCCAAAATATTAATTTGACATTTTTTTTGTCATTCCATACACCAAAAAATTGTCCATTATTGCTATTTTACCGAGTTAATAATATTGCGTTTTTAGGCCCCCAGAGCAGCGTATTCTCTCTACAACTATACCTTAATAGCAATAGCCGCAATTTTCATAATTTTCGAATTAATCGCCTTTCGAAAGGCCTTGGAAGATGTTCCTACTTTTTTGAGTCAAATTGCTATGATGTTCACTCACGTTATGGGTATGCTCAAACTATGGATGCTCGTTTATCGAAAGGAACAAGTAGTAGAGATAAAAGCAAAACTTCAGAATAAATATTTCCAATACGTCCCCATAGGTGAAATAAATTTTATTAAAAAAATAGAAAATTTTAATTTTAGCTTTCTTTTATTTATTTGATTATTAAATAAATTCAACTAAGTTTTAATTATTTAATATTTTTTCAATTTAATTTTCAGATGATTTCCAGCCTGGCAAGAAAATGCAAAGAGAAAAGCTTTTTATAAAGTTCGCCTCAATGTTCATATTTTTATTGTATAGTTTTGTTGGAGTCTCAGGCCACATTACTGCAGCCATAATGGTAGACAAAAGCTCGGTATCAGGAATCTTCTCGGGAAATGCCTCTTGCCAATCTTTCATGCCTTACAACTTCTATTATCCGTTTGACATTAGTACCCCGAGGAAGTGCCATTACGCTCTAGTTTACATGGACATAAGCTTAGACATTTTCGCATTTTACATTTCAAGTAGATATGACTTTAACGCTTTATTTTTTGTTTTGATGATTTACTAAACTAAGCTTTTCAGCACTTGATATGATATTTGTCATGTTCTTGCACGTACTGGCTACTCAATTAAATATTCTTAAAGAGGCTTTCATTACCATACGGAAACGCTGCTTAGGGAAGATGAAAATGGATCTAAATAGCCGTATTTTTCGTGATATTGACCATAAAGAGTTGGAGCAGGAAATGTACAGTGAACTTATCCATTGTACGCAACATCTTCACTTACTAATTGAGTAAATGGCAATAGTGTCCGCATTGCAAAACATGTTCAATTTTCGTTTTAGAGTGCGTCAAGATATGGAGAATGTTTTCTCTTTCATTACTTTAACCCAAGTCACCGCATCACTGTTGATATCAGCATCCTGTCTCTTTGTTGCAGCCATCGTCAGTGCCATACCCATATGATATTTGTTATGTCTTGTGAACTTTGAGACAATTTTCAGGTGCCTGTAAGCTCACCCAACTTCTTCTCTCAGCTAGAATATTTTTCAGCCATATTATCGCAAATTTCCTTATATTGCTGGTTTGGAAACAAGATAACATACGCGGTAAATCTAAGTTATAACGAAGACTTTGATATATTATCTCCACTGTTTCATTATATTTTCACATTATTTGTATGTTTCAGAGCTCAGAATTACCAACAGCGATCTATAAAAGTGACTGGTTGAGCTGCAGCAGACGATTTAAACAAGCAATGTTAATGTCAATGGGCAGAATGGAGAGGCCTCTTTATGTCTCCATTGGAAAATTCATGCCCTTGTCCCTTTCCACGCTACTAGCGGTAAGCGAAGTAATCTATGTAATTTGTACCAAGATCTAAAGAATCTTTTTGTCAAAAAGAGTAGTTTGAGATTTAGTCATGATGTGGCAAAAGTGAAGAAGTCTAACATCATTCTTTGAATTATTGTTACCTTTCTGGTCGAGCAGTAGAAATTTGTATTAATCGATACACATTGATCTATTTAATTCACTTTTGATTGCCATTGCACTTTTCTACATGAAAGCTTTCGCACGATAAGTATAATGATGAAGTAACGACTGACTGTTATAAGTTACATTTTTACAGTCTTCCTGTTAATTTCAGGTACTAAGGGGATCTTTTTCGTATTTTACGTTATTCCAGAGAGCCGGACAGATCTAATGGACAGATTGACACATATTTAATCAATTATTATTGCTACGAGCAATTGTATGAGCACAGATAATAAACAAATTTCATGCCTTTCGTTTTTGGGCCAATTATCGATTTCTGTTTAGTACCCTGGGATGTATCATTTCAAATGCTAGTTGTGTAATAAAAGTATAAAGTGATATATCGGGTGGTCCCGAGAAATTGTTGAAGTTTTTCGCACTATTCAAATAGCACAGAAAAAACATGATTAACTTATCGGTTGTATGTACATGTTACTAGAACGAATAACGGTTGGTACTAATCAATTAATATTAATCGTGCTAATTAATTCTCCAGCCTGATTTTCCCATTTCCCGTATTATTTCTAGATGACGTCAATAACAATTTTCACAAATTACTTTCCGCCTTAATTCCTAGATAAAACCTTTGTAAATAGCGGGCCATATGGCAGGGAATATAGTACGTTAGCGGAACGTGTTTTCCTTTCCATATTATCCATTAATGAACCCAATGTATATATGTTTTGGAATTTCTATGCTAATACGTCTATGATCCCAGCTCCTGAACGTTCCATGAAATTATTAATATCAAAAAATTAATGAAACAGAACCGGAATTTTGGGAAATAGTTTTTGATTTGAGGCAAATCACTTCGAAAATGATCTTTTTTTGATGAAGTTTTAATGAGATTTTCTTAAGAAGGAAAGCGCGCGAAGTTCTTGGCAAAACATTGGTCATATTACTATCGTAGTAAACCATAGTAATATGAATACCTACACCAACCAGTAATTTTATCATATGATTTTTAATGAATTCTTAATTATTTAATGATTATTGATTAATCATTTTTTCGTTCGCTTTAATTTCTCCGCATTCAACTGTCTTTAAATTGCAATATTCAACTTACCGGTCCTTTATACACATATCCAGTTTCAACTGCAAGAAGTTCAGCAACCAAAGGTCCACCCTCAATACGAATCACCAGTTCTTTAGCACTTGCAATTGTTAACAGTAAAGTCAATATCGAAACTATTTGGTTTTCTGCAGTGATCATACTGAAAAATTATTGACTATTAATAAGGTCCTACAACATCAAATTTTAGATCATTTTTGTTTGGTCGCGAGCAAGAACTTACTTTATTATCGTTGAGGCCTATCTCAGAAATAATCACTTTGAACAAAAATTTGAAAATTTTCGTTTTTGCCAAAAAAACTTAAAACTCTGGAGTGCCTATTAACCGATTGCCGGAAAAGGAAGAACTGCTGGAAATATCTGAACGGTGGCGAAAACGAGTGAATGCTGAAACATCGTGCATTGGTTTTTCCAATACCGATGGATAACGGTATAGTTATTGGTTTTTGGGAACATCGTTCCAATGCAGGTTTGCTTTGTCATTATTTAATTGTTTTGTGAAACTGGTTAAAATTTATTACATTAATCTTATTACATTTTATTCATTAATTTATTTTATTCTGTTAATTGGGGTTCCAAAAACCAAATTAATCAATGATAGGAGTACCAAAGGCAAGCGTCCCTGGTACTCCTGTTATGATGGAGTCAAGTTCGTGTAAAATTCTAATAACAGATCCATGAACTATTTCCATTAATTTGATTTTTTTCTATTAATTCTCATAATTAGGGCAAAAATTGCGAGTGACAAAAAATGTCTGATTCGAAGTAGGAAGTAAAAATGGAACAATCAGTGTGGTACCACAAAAAAAGTTGAGGCACCTTAGCCCAGGCATATTGTCACCCTGTAGATTTTTTTCATTATGAGAAAAACAGTGACACGTGTTACAAATGTCAGAAATTATAAAAAAAACAAACAAAAAAATTTAAGTTTGTCACCTTGTATTTTCATGACGTAGCTTTACAGTTCATATAAACTTTTCTCGTTAATATAAACCTGACTTACCCTTTGTAACATACTGAGAAACTCGAATCGAATTTTCATAAAATTTTATGTTAAATTGTTCATGTCTCTATTATTTGATAAAGCACTCAAACTCGAAAACTAGCGCTCAAAAGTTCTTAAAAAGTACTCATGTAGATGAGTTTTTTTTAAATATTGCCATATTGTGAGAATTGTTGGAAGTATGGGGAAATCTGAGCTTTGTTTATAATATTCTTCTGCTAAACAGCTGGAGAGTATAGCTTTCCTTGTCCATTGATGGGTTCTTAAGAGCACGATACGATAATTTTTCTAAATTTTCTCGCTTGCGTCTTTAGTTGATTTCTTCATGTAAAAAAATTAAAAAAAAATCATTTTTTGGAAAACTCTACGAAAGTTTGAAATAACAATATCGTTTTAACAATTGCCACCAACGCTTCCTGATTCCACTAATACCAATCAGTCTCTCCTACATTTGTTTTCTTAGGACACGTAAACATGACTTAATCGTGTTAATCCCGTGAATTTCAGCTTGTCTGTCACGGGACAATAAATTGTAATTACATCAATTCCTAAATCCCTTAAAGTCTAAAGTATCTGAACGTGGGACATGAGTGGAATGTATTTAAAAATAAATCGATGGGACAAAGATTTTTTCAGCGCGTTGACTTTTACTGAAATTGCAGATGTTTAATCATAATTTTATTTTCGTCTTTTTTCTTTACTTATAACACTCACCGAATACTGAAAAAATGTATAGTTTAGTTTCTATACAATAAACTTTTGATGTTAAATAAGATAAACAAAATAAATAAATAAACGGATATGTGGTTATCCTCGTAGATGGCCATAATGATGAAACATCCAACAATATTCGTATTCAGATCCAGCCAAATTCGATGTTTTATATATCCCAAAAATGTTCTTAAATAACGTCACATTTACGTCTTTAAGCGAACCTTTAATTTAACTCCATGACATCATTTTGATGTCATCTCTTGACGTTTTCCACGAGTACCTTTCAGTGAATTATATATTGTTTAATTTATCCATGCAGGTCCCTGCTAATAGAAAATAAAACAGCCAACTTTGCGTAGGGAAAATTTTATAAGGCAATATGATTGGTCCAAGTAGATAGACAAAAAACTGGTTGAGAGCCCTTATGTGACAGCAATATATTTGAAAATCTTTCAACTAAACTTCAATTAATGCTTAATTTAACTAAATAATAATTAGAATATCAAAGATTAAATTAACACAAAACAAATAAATACTTATCGTCTATTTCTAAAGTATCAAAATTACATACATTTTTGAGTAGATATATATAGCATGATTAAAATTGATCTTGAATAACTACCTAATTTTCACTTTCATAAATTAATTTAATGTTAGCATGCACTACGTATGTATCCAGTAGTTCGAATCTTGATATGTTAAATTTGCTGAAATTTTCACACAAGTACATTTTTTTCAGTCTTCCCACGAAAAATTACTAATTACTGATAATTACAAAAAGAAATTGTATATTGAATGTAGTTTTTGTTTTATAACTAAGTAATTCATTATAAGATTTATGATTATTTTGATAATTATGCATTATAGATAAATAATTATATTAATAATTGATAATTATTATGAGGTATTGGCAGGTATTTCGATATTGCCCTTCGGCACAACAACCAAATGGATTGACTACAAAGGAATCATTTTAATCCTTTTACCATCGCTCGAAAAAAAATTTAAGGTCAGAGATGCAAAACTCAAAATTTTAAATGAAAAGGGAAAGCATTTCTGAAAGTGAAAATCTCGAATTTCGATAGCATTTGCGGATTATGGCGACATATGAAAAACAGTTTGTGTACAGGGTGCTTCAAAAGTATAAGAACGGTAAAAGGCTTAATGAACAGTTTAACTAAAAATTAACAATGCCTTGCACTATCTGTTTATAGTTTTAAGCATAAATGAAATTAGAAAAGTACAATAATGTTTCGGGTATTTCATTTGAGATAAGAAAATTCTGGCCTCTAGAGCAGCTTAATTTTGGCATTATTACCGTTGTCGTCATTTAATGAAGCATTACACAAGCCTTTTCTGGAATGTTCGACCGTTCTCATACTTTTAAAACGCACGGGACGTATACCTTGATAACGAAACAACTTGGGTACATGTACAGGATCCTGCAATACTGCGATATATAGGAAAAATATTTTAGAGCCTTCGAAAAAAACAAAATTTTGTATAAAGAAACTTTATGCCAAGAGATATACATATCTATTGTAATTTACTTTTTTATTTTCAGGGATTTTATAAATAGATATAGTCCTTTTTGCTGCGACTCATCTCATATAGTAAGTACCTCACTGTTTGGTAATAAATTAACAAATTTAAAACAACCTTTTAAATATTCTATAATATAATGCAATTATTCTTCTCTGAGGCAATCTAGGCACCTAGAATAGAGGAAATAGTTATATACTCTAATGGACCGTCGTAGAAAAAAGTTAACTAATACTACATCTATTGCATTTTTGTTTATTGTGGCCTCTCCTTCGGGCTTCGTTCTCTTGGTCAATTTTCCTCCTCAAGGTATCTGTAACATTTTCTAACAGTCACGTAATTACTGTAGTTTTAAATCCTACCTGCCAAAGGCTTTTTCCCTATAGCAACCAAACTTTCATAGAGTTCCCTCACAGGGTTCAGTTCAGGACTCAGTCCATGTATCCAGATTAACATCATTCGGAAACCGTGCTCTTTGTAACTTGAAGGACCTATAAAATATATTTCCAAACAGTAGGAAGTTATAGGAAGAACAATTTCCATGAGTATATTATTACCATTGTACTGATGTTCGATGGCTTTGATTTGGTCATCCGTGAAGGCCCAGTGATGAGCCAGCCTTTTCCACTCCCCAGGACTTAAATGCTTGTAGGCGAGTTTGTATAGAATTTCTTTAAGTCTTTCATACTCTTTGGCCTTTCCTTCATCTTTGGATCCTGTCCTCCATCCTTTGCTTAATTTTCTTCTTATGCTGGAGCCGTCTTTTTTGTTTTCATGGTTCTCTTCCTGAAATAAGAGAAACCGTTTCAGAGAGAGAGTGAAAAAAGGACAGACAGGTAGGAGAAAAAAGAAAGGGAAGAAAAATCTTTATTACATACTAATATAGGCCAATATGTAACTCATTACTGCCCTTAATTGTTTAATTTATCGTTGTACTCATATCTAACGTTTAATTAATTGTTAATAACACTTTTCTTATTAATTAAAAAAATTTTTAAATCTAAATTTTACGTGTAATTTTTCTGGTTCTGGAGCTCAACCATAAGGTCCAGAAACAGTACTAACCAACTTACATGCCCTGGATAGTCGAGCCTGGCAGTCTTAATTATCATATCCACAATTGCGGTAAAACTTCCCCGAGCTGCTATGTATAAGGGCGTCCTGCCACCCTGCTCCCTTTGTTCTATATTAGCTCCGGCGGCTAATAGCAGTTTACATATTTCCGTATGACCCATCTCTGCTGCTATATGAATTGGGGTTTGCAACCTCTGAAATTATTATATCTATGCACTCAAATTATCATGTTTTATTAATTATCGTGTTTTTGAACCATTTAAATAAGAAGAACTACATTATGTACAGGGTGTCCGTTCTGAAGTTCATCCGTGGGGATCTTGCTAGCCAACTTTGTTCCAATTCAGCTGGCCTTGTATCTTTAGTGGTTACAGAGATCCTCACGGTTGAGCTTCGAAAACGGCTGTCACGGTATATATTTCATTTCATACATTGTTAAATGTGAGACTTACCTTATTCAAGCAATTAAGATTTGCCCCCTTATTTATCAGCATTTCGACTGTCTCGACTTCATTCGCTTGGCATGCCATATGTAAGGCGGTATTTCCACTCTGGAAATTAGATCGGTTACGGCGTATAAGGGCTTTATTACAATGTTTCCGTAAGCGAGGGCTAAATTAGGTTTATTAAGATTTGTTGTTGCTTTGGAATTCTAAGTGAATTATTTAGAACACTCCAAGTTTATGGCTTTTTTAAGCAGGTCAGGAAGGAGCATTCCAACAGTTAGATTTGCCTTCACTCAAAGGTGGTAAAACTTCGTAACTGATATTCTAAGGAGCCACTTCACGTAATTAATTGATGAATTGTCAGCTGCGAAGATAGCTTAATTGGAACTTTTTTACATATTTTTAAACCTGAGGGAGGCATAGACATCAGTGGCGTAGACGATTTAAACAGAATTTTCCAGAATGTTTAAAATTTTTTAACTTTCAGGAATCCCTCGTCGAAAAGGGTGAGGGAAGTCAGAACACTTTGGCTTACGTCTAAAGCTATCTACAGTCTCAAAAGTTCAAACGTAAGTCAGAATCTTTCTAAATTCTTCTCTCATTGGAGCAAACCGTTTTGTTCAATAACGGTAGGGCTATTAACCCTCGAAACTAGTTGTTTCTGTCACCTGATTGGGTACTGCCAATGAAGCTCCATGCTGCAGTAAGCAATCTAAAATCCCTCTGCTTCCCAGACTGGCTGCTACGTGTAAGGCCGTATTTCCTCTCTGAAAATAAAGCCATCTTTAGAGTCAAGTATTACCCTTAAAACCAACATATTTTTATTGAGTTGAATCTAAGCAATAGAACCGGACAAATAATTAATTATTAAAAAAAGGAAAGGATGAATAATCCGCTTCGGTCGCATAGTACCTATTTACAACAAAACCAACAATGTTTAACGACATTTCCAATAAAATTCGACTGCTCTTCTACAATAATTGAAATAAAAGACCAATAGTTTCAATTTGTAGGATTGTAGCAAATTGCCGGAGATACAAATTTTATATACCATTGAAAAATGAATGAAAAATGCGTAGGGTTAGAGATTTGCAACTGAATTTTAGACGTGATAAGAAAGGCTGGTATTAACACATTACAAGGGTTTAGCATTCATTAAAATATACGACACCTGTGCTTACGCAAGAAATCGCTTTTCTGAATTTATGTGCCAAAGTTTGAATAATTTCTAAAAGGTTCACATTATTCAATATCCTGCGATTTTTATCCGTTTTAAGATTGTCCAGCCGGCTGAAAATATAGTGAATATGAGATTATCTCATGGCACTTAATATGCGGGAATAATAAACCAAATTATTCATTAAACGAGGGTAGGTTCACACTGCGATAAAATTAACGTAGCATGTCAATCAACTCTCAGGCTTATTGGTATTTTTTATACTATTTATTATTCATTCTAATGTTTCATTTATAAGTTTCTTTTATTTGCATAATACTAAAAGCATTTATATAACTCGATACCATCAAGACTTTGCCTTTAACAATCCGTAATTTGAACATGAAATTTGCATTGTAAGGGATTGTTAAGTGGGTTTATCTCTTTGTTTATGTAACTGCTCCTTTGAGAAATATCTGTCTATCTGTAATGTACCTATTATATATTTAGGATTGTAATACATCATAAAGCCTCCGGAGACGTGAGAAATATACGGATGAGCTAGAGAGCTGTGCATCAGTTGACAAGTTAATGGAAGCTGGAGTTTGCCAACATTCAGACTTTTGCACAAAGTTTATGTGTTGTAACGCCGTATCAACTTATTTTCGTTTCGCTACAAAGAGCTTTACGTGCAGAGGAATTGAATGTGACTTACTTGATTCTCGCTATCAGTATCAGCGCCAGTTTCCAGCAACAATTGTACCACCCGATTTTGTTGGTGTTGCACAGCTATGTGCAACGGAGTGTTACCTTGATGGTCACGTGCCTCCATGGCAGCTTCTTTAATTAGTAACATCTGGGCTACTTCCTCGTGCCCTCCTTGGGCGGCTTCATGCAATGCTGTTCTGTTTTCCTGCAATAATACATCGTAACTGTTGTGGGTACATTATACACTGATATTTCGCCAAACACCCACATGGAGGTACCCATCCTTATTTTAATCAAGAGGCACAGGCCTAGTTAAATGAGATTTTTCTTGAATATCGAATAGACTGTAGGGGCGCAATGTAGACTGGCCATCTAGATCACTGGATTTGACACCTCTTTATTATGTCTTGTAGGGTTTTATCGCTTAACATTCTACATACTGTCTTGAAGAGGAAACCAAGTGAAGGTTAATTCAAATTGTTAATAGTATGAAACTCAAAGACAGACCGGCCACCTCCCAGAATCTGGAGCGGATGCAATATTTGTTTGTTAATATAGACTGTTTTAAGTTATTCTTCAAAGTGTCTCTCTTAGCCTACTTCAAGGCGACCACAGATTTGTAATAAAGGTATAAATAAGTAGGGGTAGGAATAAAGGCGAATATAAATTATACAAATAGACGTTAACATGCAAATAAATGGATACCTTATTTTTCTTATCTAGGCTAGCGCCCATTTCTAAAAGCCGTTTAACAATGATAACATGTCCGTTAGCAGCAGCATGATATAGAGCAGTTTGTCCGTCGGCGTCGACGGCGTCGATCTGGACGTCGTCCAAAGTGTCCAAGAGGAAATCTATTACTTCCGCCCTGTTATTGCGAGCCGCACATATCAGTAGCGTGTATTGAGCCTGGTTAGTAAAAGCACAAGTTAAAGCAAATTGATCCAATAGATACTAAATATATCAATGACTTCGGGACCAGAATACCAAAGACATTATACGGGGTGGCCCAATTAAAATGAACAGTTAAACATTTCGTAGATAGCAGCAAATACAAAATGACATTTTTTTATAAACGTTGTGTAAAGGGGAAACTAACAATTACATTTTTTTTAGCAATATGTTCATTTTGTCGCCAGAGGTGATAACGTGTGAAGTGTATATAGGGCATTCGCTTTTGGAGCGTAACCATGGGGATCTCGGTAATACGAGGTTGGTTCAAAAAATTATAAATTGAGGTAAATTTGGGCAATTTCGAATTAAAGAATGTGCTGTAATAATAATCATATAAAAATATATTTTTCCTTGCATGCAGTTGCTATGGTTTACGAAGCATTTAACTGATTCTTTAAAAAGAGAATCTCAAGAAACACCCGAATTTGCTTTAATGTGAAACAGAACTTAAAGAAATACATTTCTTTGAGCTGCCCAAAAATTTATCGGAGTCGTATTTACTTCAAATAAATGGAAATAGCTCTTGAGGCCAGAGATAATTGATATTCAATCTTTTTGATGTTAACCCACGCACAGTGAACACGTCCCAAAAATTTCTACTAATTTTAGCGTATGACTGAGGATAAACTTCGATATCTAATTACAAGATCTTTTTAATCTTTCATTGTAAATTTCCATTTTTAAATGGATACATTTTTTAATTTTTAATTAAATTCAATTTGAGCTTAATGAAAATTTGCTACTTGTTTATCATGCGACTTCGGAGATCCGACTGTAAATAACAGATATTCCCAGTGTTCTCAAACGCAATGAAATTTTGAAGGTGCGATTTTTACTTGTTTTCAGCTGGGTACAATCGCGTACAACATTCAGTATATTTCTATGAAATTAACCTTCAAATCTGTATATATTTTTTCAATTTTTTTTCCACGTATTCGTTCGAAATTTAGTATTTTTCGGGAACGAAATCGGAGGAAAGTCGGAGATGTCATTAACGTTGGCAATCAAAGTGTTATTATATCGTTTCCAAAGCCTTTTTAGGTTTTACTTTACCATTTATTGTCCTTTTTCTACTCATTTTTCAATTGCCACATTCTCAGTTAGTTTTAACTTTTATCTTTTTGATGAGTGATCCAGAATAAGGGATCAGAAGTATGCACGATCCTTCTCGCAGGGCCAATAAGGAAACGAGAAAAAACAAAATGAACGTAATAAGAAGGGTCTAGATCACATTGGCTTGGGTCTAATAAGGCACAGGTCTTAACACATCTATTAGATTAGTTTATAGAACTTTAGTGATGCCGTCCGAGGAGGAGACCTATCTCTCCGTCTTAGCCAGTTTAAAAATCTTACAGATGCCGCACAGCCTGAGCCCACAAGGAATATTCTCTACAATGGCACAGAATAAGGGAAGTCAAATTCTCAGAAGATTGATGTCAGGCGGTGTTTCACATCGATGTATTAAGGTATGAACTACTTTGGCATTTCTATAATACAAAGCATTACAGCCAGAATTGCAGGATCAAGAAAACGCCAATTTACCAGAGAAAGGGGCACCTCTGGAAAATCATCAGATGGCCCCAAAAGAAAGGTTTCTATGATCAAGAGGGGCAATGATAGAGCTTTGAATGGAAAGGAACGCGAGCTCGCCATTGATACTGGAGCAACAAGATCACATGTCTGGCACGCTTTGAAAATAGTTTGCGCTTCAAAGTTTCAATTTTAAGCTCAAAGGAGTGTCTCTACATAAATGGTGTTTGTGAAGCTCTTGGTATTAAACACGCTTTATATTGCTGATGATGAGCTGGAAGGAGGAAGTTATAATGACAGAGCCGTGGTAGCTGAAACGTCTGCGTATGAAGAAATTTTGGAACTGCGGAATTGAGTAAATCTACAGAAAAACCGATGATGTTTCTCATCTCAAAGTCATGAATTTATTATCACCCAAAATAAGCAATTTCGTATAAATAGTTTTAACTTCGGAGTACTGCCTACACTCCTCAGTACATCTTTGATTTGCAAAAATTCTCTTGTTTCGTATATTATTTCTGGCCCCTCTAAGTACGACGAAACTCTCCAACTACGGTTACAGCTCACGATTACATTTTAAAAAGCAAAAGTCACGTACCTTTGTTACAGAGTTAGTGCAAGCCCCCGAATTTATTAGAAGCTCAACGGCTTTGGGATGTCCGTGCCAGGCTGCCATGTGCAAAGGTCGCATTCCATACTACAAGTTATTAGATGTAACTTTACGAAAAAAACATAGTTAATTAAAAAACTCAACTAAGGATAACCTTCGGGTGTATGTCGTACTGCATCAGACCACTTTATCCCTTAATAAAACTTAAAACATTTGAAATACACCGAGGGCCTTCCCCAATGCGCCTATTTCCAGCTTTCTGCTGGCCTCATCGGTCCCATGAGCCCTAGCTTTCATCATTACATTGTTGAATGCTTTTAAATTAGAGAACAGGTGTAACTGGAACTTATAGAATCAGGCCTAAGGCGTGAGTTCTAATATTAGTTTAGCAGCCCTCCAAATGAGATAATTAAGCAAAAGAGAGGGTAAACGAGGAGCAACACACGATCAATCGATCATTATCTTGTTAGACGCCCGTTATTTCTGTGTCTAATTTTTACATAGATATTATTTATATAGAAATATATTTAATATTGATTGGGTCAGTATGGGGTAAATAATGCTGCTGTTGTCGATGCCCGAAAGGTCAACCATACACATGCCATGGAAAGCAATAAAATTATGAATTTATGCCAGGGCATAATTGGAGAGATATTACTCAATCTTGTAGCGGAAATGATTTTTTTTATTGGAATAATTTGTCATTTTAGCAGAGTTGCCAGAATACAAACTATGGGTTTCAGAAGCCTGGCTCATTACTCTCGACATGATGAGGGCTCATCACATAAACGACCTTAAAGGGGCTTTACCTTGTCTCTAGCTTCGATGTCGCAGTGAGCGTTGAGCAACATTTCCATAATTTCGATGTTACCTCTTGCTGATGCCCAATGGATTGGAGCTCTGCCATACTAAAAAAAAAAACAGAAATCTTATAAAAGAGCAAAAGTGCCAACGAGGAAGTGAAATTTATTTTTAAAAATATCTTCAAATAACTTAAAAAAAGCAATTTGCAGAAATTTGTTTTTTTTTCAATTATCTTCGGAAGTAATAGGAATTTTTCAGATTTGAAAACGGTATTTGGCAAAACTTTGTCCCAATTTAAGCGACCTCGTATCTTTTATGGTTTTCGAAATCCCAATGGCGAACAGCGAATTTGAATTACCCTGTATGCGGAGTGTTTTCAAGCATATGGGCTAATTTAGCACGATACTCGTTAAGCTAAAATGAGGCAAAAATTCCTGTAAGCATATGTTTGGACTCACTTTATTTTTCACCCTGGTTTTTTCAAAAGAATCCATCAAATCCACCCCACGGGCACGCCCCTGAAACTTCCGAACACACTCTCATATGTCTACAAGACCCACTATGGATCACCATCGGACGTAAGTCAACTCGCCTATACGTTAACTTGTGACACCGAATAAACAAAATAACTATGTCAAAACTTTATTTTCAGTTGGAGATTTCATGCGATTTGCCTCGAAATGTGAGGCAATGCCTGAGAAGATAAATGGGACCCCAATAAGACAAGGTGAGAAAAGATTCATATTGAAGGTGAAGGCGAGATTGATGGAGAAAATGGCAAATTTGGCTCCGTCACGGAATTTGATTTTTCATATTACAGAAATCCGATGCCGGCGAAAGTTTTCAGTCAATATGAAATGAAGCGGTTTCATAGCAAACTGAAAGACAAAAAAGGGAACATTAGCACTTCCCGTTTTCTGGACATAAATTGTATGAAAATTTGCCATCATCATTTCCTGCCGATTCGGCTACAGTTTTGTAGTGCGTTTCCGTTCTTCCCATTTTGTTTTATTAATGGAATATTGACATTGTGCTTTTTGGGGATGGATGGAAGCGCAATTTATAAAGCCTATTTCCTCGTTTTCGATCTTATTGGGAATTGACGAGAGACCAATTTTCCTGGTAATCTATATAGTGGAATAACAGGAAAACCTGCGAAGATTCCGTCTTCGGTTTTTCATGGAGAAGTATTTCTGTCGGAAATTTACGACTAAGTTTTGTTAAATTACCTCAAAGAAAAGAAAAGAAAATTCAAAAAGCTTCTTACATCAAACTTGTTGTTTATTCGAAACTTCCAGAATTGAAAGGGGAGCGTTGAGAAACTTTGAGGTAACGAGAATTATCAACCTCCGACCTTTATTATTTATGTGCAATGGTTTGTCATTGCTTTCCTGAAGCAATCACTGGCGAACTACGGCGATAACTTGCACTGGTGTAATTATCGCGATAATTGCCCTGGCAACATTCCACATTATAAAATTTCTTTGTCCTTCGTTCTTTGCCACTAATTGATAACCGAATGATCGATCTGTATGTAGAAATACTGCGACATAAATTTCAAACCGCCGTCTTAGCTTTTATGTAAACAGCTCTATCTAAAGAAGCTTGTTAGAGCTAGTGACACGTGAAAGCGGATTTAAGTCGATAAGGCACAGAGAAACTTCATTGAGATTGATGCCAATTACGCTGTTTCGGTGCCAGGGTCTCCAATTAAAGAAACAGAAACCGATGACTATTTTGAGTAGTTATTCATACGGGTAAGTTTTGACCGGGAAAGCTCTTTCTTCATCCTCACTTTAACGAAAACGAGACTTACGTTGTTCCTTGAATTAATATCGACAAGTTCCTTCAGGACCTTCTTCACGCCGTCTGTGTCATTCTTAATTACCGCCTCATGCAGCAGAAGATCGTTCCTTTGGATAATGGCTCTTCTCTCCAGTTCTTCAGGGGTATTGGCAGGGGAAGCACAGTTGGTCCTATTAGGACAACTGATGTATTGAAGTGGTTGAGCCATGCTTTCACCTCTGAAAAAAACAACGCAGACGGCCCCTTTTAATGTCACTCTCTCAGGAGTTTTAAAAATAACTCTTTTTTTCAATTTATTACGTTCATTCAGCGCTGAAATAAAACCGACGCTTCTTCGAGCCCATTTAATGCGATTTTCCGGGTTCTTTTTAAACAAACTTCGTGTAATGATGAAATGTGAGCGGTTATTCGAGAAGTCTTTCTGTTAAAGTGTAAGCAAAGTGTTGGGAATTTTCCGGTATAATTTCCAAAGCGAGGAAGGAAAGACTTGATGAAAGTCATTTCGACAGCAATATTGTTTAATTAAGTTTTATGCCGCCTTGTGTCTGCTCAGTTGGTAGCTGATTTAATGTAGATTGTTTTTAAAGGAAAACAATTTCCATTATGTGTGCTTTAGCTGAAATTTTGGTGCGTCGATTTGCGTGCGAGTCACGCTGCAATTAACTCAAAATCCATCTCAACAGCGCGCAATCAACGATAGTGCGAATTTGACTTACCTAACTTAAATTAATTGCTCCTTTCTTTCGCTGTAATTATTTCACCTTCCCAGTAGCGAATCAGCTGCACATGAAAACGATAAATTCCCACGGCTGTCCCACGCCATTTCGATGATAAAACGAATTACTTCCTGCGGGCTAAAGCTGCAGTAAGTCCATTACCGTCACTAAGCCGCTCGCCAAGATTTCATTCTGGAATCACAAATGCATCACAATTGATCACGCCGCAAATTCGTCAAAGATCGAGCAATAAAAGTTTGAATCGTAAAAATGACAATGAGCTCGGAAATTTTATTTCCGATCTTTGCGGAAATAAGCTTTGGGTTGCTAGTCCCGAAAAGAGTGGGAATTGCCGGAACAGCAAACAATTTTCTTGAGCGGAAGAGAGAATGGTCGAGTTAAGGATTGTTACGGATATAAAAATAGGTGCTTTGGAAATGTCTATAATGGGGTTGAGAAAACCTCATGATGGTTAAATGATAGGTCGTTCTTATCATTAGCAGCAGAGCAAGAAAACACAATCTTATATTGGCGTCTTTGTGCTCAGAGCAGAGAGTGCCGGTAGAAAATTGCCTTAAAATAGTACATAAAAGTTGCAGCTATTATTTAAAAAGTTTTACTTTTTTATTGTTTAATTTTTTTTTATTGCAATTTTATTTTTTATTATTTTATTGTTTTGTTACTTTAATATCTCATTTTTGATAACTTTGTTCAATTATTTTATTCATTACAATGGTTTATGGAAATTTCGTAATGTCCAAATAATTCCTACCCCTGCCAATATCGTTTGTACCCTGTCAATCTCCCTTGTGCTCTGCCAATATTGCATTAAAGATTTAAGAGATGAAACCACCAGTAAACCGCATTAAAGATGTAAGAAGGAAACTTAAGGTAGATCACTGCTTTGCCTGATTAATCCACAATTGCGTTTCCTTACTTACCTTGACAGTTCTTTGTTGTAAGATTGCAAGTCGTTGGACAAAGATTAGACTATATTTCCTTATAGAGTCTGTATTTGTTTCCATTTAGGTGGCAGTAAAGGAAACGGAACGAAAGAAAAAAATAAATAGATTTAGGAAAATATCCTGAACACTGCAAACCCTGTAGAAGTATTATTCTACACTTTATGATTATTAAATTTGATCTCTTCCGCTGATGCACTTCTCTTAACACCTTAATCAAATAAGTTTGCAGAGCGAACTCTGCTAGAAGCAATTTTTGCTTTCTGCTCTTGAAGTAGACATATCAGAGCTTATATAAATTATCCACATAAAGGGAAAGGGAGAAATGGGTCTCAATAAATTTTGTTCTTGTATTACATTTTTTATTTGGTCAATAACAGTTTTGTCATCAAACACTCTACGCCACTGATAAAGCGCTCTATACAATTTTAGATTTAATGTTCAGGTCAAAAGCTATTGCAGATAGGCGTACACAAGCAGATAAAAACATTAAAGGCACACTATTAAGAAAAACATAACTCAGGAATGCTGCACTTTCTTGAGACACCGTGTATATTGGCAGGAAAAAGGACTTATTGTGGTGCGTTTTATGTGTGTTGAATATTCTGATATATTTATTTACATTAATCTTCACATGTTTGTAAGACCACTGTGGAATCTTCTAGTTATTGTGTCTTGAGCTATGTAAGGAGACCATTGTTAAGAGCGATGGGGCCTGAGACTATGGCCAGCGATAAGAACAAAGCGATTGTAAAAGGCGATACTAAAGTCCTTAGTAATGTAATAATAATGATTTATTAAAGGTATTCTGGAATGCTTCGATCCCCAGATATCATATCGCTACTTAAGTGCGCAACTAAACATGCGTGTTAGGTCCTATTAGCCACCTTAAGTGGCCTCGTGAAATTGAAAAAAGGAACTTCAATTATACGAAAATGTTCAGAACCTCCTTTGTTTACAAAATTTCTTTATAAAATTTAACATGTTTACAAAAAGAAAGTGAGACAAAACAACTTGATATAACAATGTACATTCTGCAGTCGACTGCTTCGAATTTATCCCAAGAGGAATCTCTTTGTTTCAGCATTTAAATGGGGAATAAATATCCAATTCTTGTTCAGCTCAGTCATAATGCAGATATCATGAGTCACACATGCACTGCTATAATTCATTTCATGCAGTCAGCCACGTTCTTACCAGATTTTCCGTAAAATACCCGGCCACAAATTGAATGAGGAAAGCCCTTACGCGAGGAAAATTTTAATACTTTTAATGATTTATCATAAAAAATAAATCTCCTGAAGCAGAAAAAAGAAAATTGCTTCGTAATGACTTTTTGCTTTCATGTGCTAAATGTGCTCGCATTAGTTCACAAGCAAAAAGGTTTCTTCTGCCCATGAACCTTTGGAGAATATGCGTGAAGAGCATTTTATGGTAATGTGGGTGCTTAAAATGCCATTCGAAAAAATGGAAAATTGGAGGAAGATTCATTAGCATTATTAAAAACCTGTGCGGAATTCTATACGATTTTTGACTATTTCTCCAATTTTTTTTTTTTAATACATTTTATTTAGCTCAGGTTAGATTAGCGTTCCCTAGCGTTTACACTCGCGAGAAAAGATCAAAGCAATTGACAACCGAACCCCCAGACCCCTCGACACTGACGATTTGTCCTCCACTGATACTTCCAGGTCGCTGCAGGCTGCAGAGGTTTTAGTGGATAAGGGCCCCGGTGAATCCCACACTATTCGGTCGCCATAACATCAAGCCAGGTGTGTTTAGAAGATTTTCTTCGAGAGAAAAAAAACAGGTTAGTTCAGGTTAAATCACTTGGAGATACAGGAAATCACGTAGAAATTGGAAATTTATTTAGCAAGCCAACAATGAAGGGACACTTTCTACATAGGCAGTTAATTATCTGACGGTTCCTCGATGGAAGTTGTCAACTCAGCTTTACAGCTTCACTCTGTTTTCAGCCTTGTTTTAGTAAACGTAAGGCGAAGGTATACAAAAGTGATAAATTGGAAACTACAAGGGGGTATCGATTTTCGCCTTTCATCCACAGCGGCATAATTAGGGCCCCTTGAGAAAATAGGCTTTTCGGAGTCTTTGATATTGAGATAACAAAGCTCCTGCAAAATTACTCTGAGGACTTATCTCGTCTAAAAATAAAAATCTGCTTAATCTATTCATGAGTTTTCGCGTAGTTTTCATTCCCAGTTTCACAACTAAATTGAAATTTTCAGATAATTCTTCGTTGCGAATTATTGTGCAGGCCCAACTTCCGAATAAACTGGATGAGAAATCTAGACCAGAGGCTTGGCTGCGCTGTATAACCCAAAAACATGCTAGCAATAATGATGATTAGATATGGAATGTGATCGGATGCGGACGTCCAGGAGGTCGTTAGTGTCCACAAAATGTTGCACGATAATGATTATTATCATCGTCTGCAAGGCTTGCTATACCGCTAAAGCTGCGGTGTGCTCTTTCCGCCAGCTGCCAAAAATATAAGTTGTATTTTTCAATATAGATTTTTTTGTATCTCACAAGAGCATTTTACCTTCATTTTAGGCATTTATGGGTAGCCGCTTGAGTTGTCTTCAAAATATTAAACCTTTTAAGTGTAAAATCGAATTGTTAATTTTTGTTTTTTTTTGCTTATTATTTATTTGTTCATTTTTTCTTTATTCGTTTTTTGTTTGTCGATCTCTTTGTTTATTCGTTTTTGCTTGTTTCTTTAAATAATCAAATTTCACTACTTGATTACCGTCAACAAGGAGAGCCATAAGCTGAATCAACGGTAACCATCCAATTCAGAGCGGACTCAACATTATTGTCCTGCACCCCCAATGGGTCAGTTTTACGAGGACCATGAAATGTCTCCTATTAACAAACTTCTCTGTTTAATATGCAAGACGACAGAATTCCAATGGACATTAAATTGTATAAGTAGGTAGGTAAGTTTAATTAGCCACGTACCACGTTGGTTTCGCTGGTTCCCGTTCGATCATTGAAATAGAGCGATTCGTGCGGGGTTGGCGAATGGATAAGTGACCGTAAAGGGACGACCCTTTACGTCACCGCAAAAAGAATACGTCAGAGGCCATAAAAACAGCAGAAGATTGGAGAAAAGGGGGTCTCTTCCCTAGCGTGTAGAAGCCTTAGCGAATCCCTCTCCCCCAGCGTCATTTCTGGTTAGCTGATAGGAATCATCATCCCCCAAGGTCTTTCAAAGATTTTCCTCGTGATAAAAAAGGGGGCAAGGTAAGTTGGAAAAGAATGCCCTGAGCATATTGCGTGTTTGCTACTATCAATAAAAACCATACAGGAGGAGGGAAATAGGGGCGGGTGGCATCTGCTAAAATTTTGAAAAAATTGCATAACTTAGTCTTCCGCAAAAACTCCAAACTAATTATAATAGATGCATCAGTTCGCTTTCAAGGGAGGTAAATGTTTATGGGGTTTGTTAGTGCGCCTTAACGAGGGAAGGAGATCTCGGAGTCTTAAACGGCAAAAAAATGTCATTTGTTTGCATTAAATTAGAAAACGTATTTCCACGAGAAAGCGAAATAGGCAGGAAAAACGAAAACAGTTTTTCAAAATGAAATTGCTCTTGGAATTAAGTTTAATTCTGACGAATGGAATGGGGGAAGAAAAGTATGTCTAAGTTATTGCTGCTTTTAGGAGACATATTAAACAATAATCCCTGTTTCGCTTAAATTCATTTGAACAGTTTTGCAACTGTTAAAGTGGAGGTTATTCCGGGGGTATGTTTGCAGCCTTCCCGGAAGGTCCACTCTGCGAGACGCCTACAAAATTTAAATATCTAGTTCTGATTAAAATTTAAATGTACTTGATTAGCATTTGAAAGGGCTTCAAGTACTTAGAATGGAAATTCACATCCTGACATAAATTTGATAGTTTTTCACTAGAAGTTCTGCCTTCAAGTAGCGTTTGTGTCTACGTCAGGTCTTCCAGATCCACATTAGTGTTTTAGGGACAAAAACGTATTCTTACCTGCATTTCAATCAACTAATTTATCCCCAGACATTTAACGATTTTTTACCTTACAAACACGAAAAAGGTTTCTAATTACTATTAAACCAGAGATAGGACGAACTGTCCTGGCAGGCAATGAAACATTGCAATGACGTAAATAATGGGGCGATAATGGAGAGCCGACACATGTTTACTGGGGTTTATTGTTATGATTTGGTGGAGAATTTACTAGCTGCGGGCTTAGTTAATATCCTCTTCTTTCCGAAGCTTGAAATATGGATTTTATTTTGCCGTTTTATCACTGATTCTGTTTACCATTCGTGTCTGAATACGGCGTAATAAAAGGATAAGTCCACCTGTATTACGGGCCCCACAATAAAACCCGGTTCGATTTCATCGAAGAAATAAACATTTCTATTGCGATATAGAAAAAGCGACTCATTTTTAAAGAATCACCATCGGGAGTAAAGTACATTTTCTCTTTGTACTGCTATGAATTTCCGTTTCTTTGTTGTTTTTTTAATTTTAATTTTTTTATTTTCTTTAGTTGACTTGGAAGTTTCACGAGCTGTCTATAAGCATTAAAGCAGGCGTACGAAGATTTTCTGTGCGACAGAAAAAGAATCACCCAGTAAAAATGGTTTCATTTTACATTACACGTTTCTTATACTAACGTAAGTACATCGTTAAAAAATTAACCAAATTCGACGGTTAAAATAAAAAAATAAAAAACTGAATAATATGTCTGCCCACCGCATTGTCTTATGCACTCCTGGGCACGTCTAGGCATCGATTCAATGAGATGATCGATGCCCTTTTGAGGAATTTCATTTCAGAATATCTGTACGGCATTACAGAGCGCCGCTACAATATCACAGAAACATTTGATTGGGGATATGTCTGGAGATCGGGGTGGCCAAGGTAATAAATTGATTTCATTTTGTTGGGAGAATCCCGAGTCATGTGTAGTCATGTATTATCTTGTTGAAAAACTATATTGCAGTGTGCTGAGCTAGAACGGAAGATACTGCTCCAAGAATTCTCGAGTGTACCGTTGAGGGGTTCTATCGTGGATGAAAACCAAATGTGACCTGCTGAGCTATAGCACCTCACATAATTATCCCTGCAGTCTGGTAGCCTTCTGACTCTTTCCCAACCATTATACATACGTAGGCAATATTTGGATTCGTTGCGGAAGACTAAAGTATCCCATTCCAGGACCCGTTGCACCCATTCTCTACACCACTGCAAACGATTTTGCCGATGAAGAACGGTAAGAGAGCACATAATGATTAAATCGAACCATTCTTACGAGCTGTTCTCTTTTCTGTGTCACACGGTATATAAAGAGCTGGGAGTGTCGGGATTTAAGGGAAATAAAGTTGTGAATGATCTAATATTAGATGCCGAAATTGCTGTTTTGCGCCGTTGCGGCTTCGGTGATTTAATCGCCCCGGGGAGTTTCCAATGTTGTGTGTCTATCCACATGGAAAATTTGATTTATGGCCACATTGATAACCAAACTAAATTATAAATAGCGTAATTTGAAAATTACGTTATTTATAATTCAGCTTTAACCTATTTAATTAAAACTAAATTTAACTGAAAAACAACTAAATGATGACATAAGTAACAAAATAATAAATTAAAAAATATATTAATTACAAATCGAAAACTACCTTAATTCACTCAGCAATAAAAAGCCGAATTGTGTTCTACAGAGATTTACATTTTTTCCCTTTATTTCTCGTAACATGTATTTGCCCATAATTAGTAATGCTCGCAATAATGTACCGTTCCATTTGCTTGGAAATACAGCCCCTTATGAATTATTCATAATCAGTTTCACGAAGGAGAAATATTAATTAAAAGGTCATTTCATATAATTAGCTACAGTTGAAAATCGGAATTCCGGGACGTTTTGGCGCGTATATCGGCTTAGTGAGTAACGAAAAATTTATTCCTTTCAACGCCTCTGATCGAGGCTTGAATGCATGAAAAACCGAAAGGATAAGCTTCTCTGAGTAGATACACCGTTTGAAAAAAATTGAGGATTAGACGCTTTAAAACAATGGCGGACATATAGCCGGGATGGCCGCATTTTTTTCACCGAGACTACCGCAAGTTCTGCCACTGAACACAGGGTTTTTGTATTTTCCAAACACGAAGTTTTACCTGGTAAAAGCAGGGGCGCACACGTCACAATTTGCGAGTCAAGACAAGCCAAATGGCAATATCCTTAAAATACTGTGAGACGCCAATGATTTTTGGAAAAAAACCCTGGATGGGTGCTTTAGAAGTTTTCCAGATGTGAAAATTCTGCATTTAAACCGCTGGAATGTTGTCTGACTGTTGCCAAGCAGTCCGTCCTGTTGAAACTTTTTTTATCCAGACAATCGCATTCCTCTCTTGGTCCAGATATTTCCCGCCTTTCTTCCTCCTCACGCTGCCGTCTCCCCAGTTCCTCTCAGAGCAGTATCTGTTCTTTCTTCTGTTCCTAGTGATGTTTTCCCGCTCTGCTTTCTGCTCTTGCAGACCCAAAAATTCGCACACAAGAGGAAATCTTCGCGCGAATACTAGAAGATCCAGGGATTAAGGGTCGATCGACAAGAGTAGCAACGACGTCTCGCTCCGAAACCCCCATGGTAGAGCTGCTGCAACGAACACCCTGTACAGTACACGTTTTGAACCGAGCAGGCCGGGGCACAGTTCCACCACTGGTTTAAAATTTTTACAGTAGGCATAATTTCGAATTAGAGGTTTAATTCATTTCCCACCACTTCTCTTTGCTCATCCTCAGAAAATCTGTATAGCAACAGGTAGGTGTGCACCGGACATTACGAGTTATTGTTGCAAATTTCCACATCGAACTTGAACGAAGAGGAGAAGAACTCGCGGTCATTGCAATATGTGACCCCAATTTTTGCATCCACATAAACAACTATTTATTATGTTATTTGTGTTCGAAACCCTACAACGTGCATAATTAACACGCACGTACAATTATTTAAAATTTGAAATCAAACGCAATACACTGAAATGCTATTTGCTCTAATTGAAATATTCTAGCTCGTTTAAATGTAACTATAAATGGTACCGGTTTAATTGCATAAATTAGTTTACGAAGTCAGAAGCTTTCAATTCCACATGTGCAAATATGTAATTTTGATAAACAAGCCCAAGTTTTTTACTCCCCTTTTGGCTTTTATACATATTTTCAGGTCAAGTCGGTGCATGCATTATCGATTATTTGCTTGAGATTTCTCTGCTAGATTTGCCAAACTTGCAACGAACTCACCTAAATTAAGCATAAATTCAATTCGAAACACAAAAAATAACGCGTTTCTATGACCATCATAAGCGAAACCGCAATGAGGATCATAATGACGGCATTATCGCCGAATGCTTCATTAGTGCCTTAGGTCAATAATGCCCCATTATCTAATTAAGGCAATAATGGCCCTTTATTTTAATCTGCTATTCCACTATATTAGGAATAAGGCAAAAAACGGGCTTCGCTTAATTGACTTGATGTCTTGTATTTTGTGCCCATAATAATTATTAGGCGTCGATTTCCTGGTGCACCCCGAGTTTCTATAAACATTCCTTTTTGTTTCGCTTATTTGATGTTATAATAAGTTGAATTAATGATGTAATAAAACGAAAAAAAAATGCTTTTCTAATGAGGCTTCACATGCCGCTGGAAAGAGACGTGCCATGCACTGAGAGAGGGCTTAGTATAGAAATGAAATTTTTACAATGCCGAAGATTATTTCCAAATTCCCAGATTTTTTAATAAATTTGCACGACATATGCAAACACGACAGGCATCAAGTCACACGCCACAGCGATTTATGGGGGGTAAAAACAAATTGCTCAAGAAGCTTGGGGAATATTGTTTATATTTCACTACTCGATAATTCGGGAATCGATATTTTTGTATACAGGGTGTTTCCTAAACATAAAGTGCAACTTGCAGAGGATATATAGGTAAAAATGTCTAATACCACAATTACTTACGTCACATATGTCACTCATTCCGTCATTATTAAAATTGAAAGTCAACTTTAATAATGACAGAATTAGTGGTATATGTGACGTAGATCACAGAGCTCAAATTTAAATGTATTTTAACCGTCATGCAATTGTCTCAAGTAGAATAAAGACTGATCCGAAACTGAACGAAATTTATTTCATCAATACCTTCGTCGCAAAGGTTCCAGCGAGCCAAAATGTTTAATGATAGTTTGAACAATATAAATTTTCATGTTGGAACTTTCTAAATATTCTACTATCTCAATACAAATATGTTAACAACAATTATTTGAAGAGAAATTTCCAAAGTGATGGGTATTAGAAAAAAGATTGTAATCGTTTTGAACTTTGGTATTAACATTACTTATTGTTTTGCCAAGAATTCTAAATGGAAAATAAACAACTAGATAAGTACTTTACGGTATACGTACTTTTACGTTATTGGTAAATATACTATTTTTACGTAACATGTTACGTTATCATTAACGTTACTTCTGACTCGTTAATATTTAATTGTTGTTTAGGAAAAATTATGGAGTTGGTATTATCAATACAAACAATAAAGGTAATAACTATTTAGGGAATAAATGTGTCATTTTTGACATGTTTTCAACAACATATGTCAAAAATTACATGTGTTTGACAGAAAACCAACATAATATGTTTAAACGTTTTCTTCAACTTTATATTTACATAATTCCTTTAGACTCTATGACACAGCTTGGTCGATTGAAAAAAATTGATAAAACTCCTTTTTTTTCGAAATACCTAGTAAGTCATGAATTTGTTAAAAAAAACTAAAGATAGCTGTGGCCCCGTTTTGCAAACTCTTGATAACTTCTCCACCATGACAATTTCCATGGTAATGGAGATTATGGCCGATACTCTTCTATGATTTTGCCGTTTTTATGGCAATTATCTTGCTGGAAAAGTTGTCAAGAGTTTGAAAAACTGAACGTCCTGGAACTGCAATTCTTTCATTATTTAAGCGAGCTTGTGAATTTGATAGTTCCCGAGGTCCCTTCACTGACCATAAAAACCCACCCCATAAAAGAGCTTTAAAAGAAATCTAGTAAATTACTCGGGCAATAAACTTTTATAATGAATCGAAGGGTTTGAAAAGCTCAATTATCAGACATACTTCAACACCCTCTTAATTTAACGAATGATTATTTGTTATTTTTCTCTGAGAACTTTCTGCTACAGTGCAATTTATCGAACGTTGTCCTGCACCTAATAATAGTAAAAATAATGTTTTTTCCACAAAACCGTGAAATAAATAAAGCAATAAATTACAATTAAATGACACCAGGGAAATCGAGGGAAAAGCTCGAAAATAAACAAACCTGTTGACGACTGGGATCGTGCCGATGTGCCTCACTGAAAATTCCGTCGATACGCTGCGTGACGTTGCTCGGAAAGCGTCGCGACGCACTGAACGGTGCCTCCGTCGCCGATTCGCGGCCTTTTGATATGCGCTTTGTCGGGAGGATTCCCACGATACGTTGGCCTTTTAGGTGGGCAGGTCTGCCTGCATACTAAGAGGTTGGCCAAGGTGACGTTCTTTGAGGTATACGAATAACACACCGTTAAAACTTAAAATTGCTATATTTTCTAAATAAAATAAATTTACTCTTCACTGTCAGCAAACTCGAACCAGCCAGACTCACAAGAACTGTTGTCTTATTTATGCGTTAAAACCGCAAATAATTATATAACAAAATTTGCTTACATTCACCGAATGGATACATTAAACCACGTAGTGCATACAAGAATACAATTTACTAAATTAAAAAAAAAACAAATAAATGGGGAAACCAAAGTGCCGGATCTTTCACGCTAACAACACTACTGATTGGCTATCTACCCTACACCGTCATCAGACGGTGGTGTATTTTCACCTCCTTTGCCGGAATACCGGGTCGTACAATCTCTTAATAATATTTCTGACGCAAAACAAATCTCCATGCTCCAGGTTGTTGGTCAAGTAAGACAGAATCGTATCTTGTAAAAACGTCTTAAAATTACCAGCGAAGTTACCGTTAATCTCGGTGTTTTCTAAAAATTTATGCAGGGACTTTAGACCGTATATCACAGACATTTTGGTTTTAGTTAACATCATCGGCGAATCGTGTTTCATCAGCGAATTAAGGAGGGTGGCGGTCACGATTTGAGTTTGCTCTTCTAGGAATACAGACTTGTCGTCGTAAGAGAGACCATCGGGCAGCACCCACAACATTTTGATTAAGACTCGGGAACAGATGTCGATTAGGGGCGTGTTTTCTGCATATTGGTTTAGGCCTCCTCTTTCGAATATCTAGAGGGTAAATTCCTGTATTAGTACGAGGCTTTAGGAATTAGGGGAAGTTTATGATTATATGTTAACCATGTTCGCAACAAAATTCCCACTGCAGGTCACAAATTACCCAGAATGCAATGCAATGCACAAGCCTGCAAACGTGACAAGATAAAATTTAGGCTGAAAGTGTTAGTTTGAACTGCTAATAAAAATATCATTAAGTTTTTCATCTTACTTTATAACTAACACAAATACAGCAAATAATGGTTTATTACATTTTTCGGCAATTCAATGAAAGTAGTGGTAGTGATTATAGTGATTCATATAATTCAGATAACTGAAAAAATTAATATTTTATGTATACCTATAATGTGTTTTCGATCTAAAAATTTCACTGTTAATTCTTAATCCCAATTTTCGCGCTCATTACTTTTTTATAATGTGGCAACGTTGTCGTCATTGAAAGCTGTGCCGTGCATCGACAATTTTATTTCGAATAGTATACAGAATGTCCGGAAATGACGTTGAAATATTTTGGGAGGTGATTCTAAAGATTAAAATAATAAAAAAAGTTCTTATAAACATACCAAAAAATTCTTTCTTAAAGAAGCTAGAATCCCTTAAATGTATTGAAATTTAAGGAGGCCATTTTCGACATTTGTTATGAATAAGCAATACATTTTTAATAATATTAATCTTGTTATTGCTGGCTAATAAAAAATATTTCTATTATAAAGATACCTACTACATTTATTAAGATGCATTTTGACGTCCATGAAATCGTGCATCGATTCATACCAGTTAATTTTTCTGAAAAATGGCCCATCCTAATGAGATGAAATATGAGGACATTTTTTACTTAAACATATTTGCGATTCAGTAATTTAATTTCAAAAGTTAAGAAATATCACAAACAAAAAAGTTAGGGAAACATTTACGTAGATCCAATATATGTGACGCCTCTGACTAAATTTGCAATTACTAACACAGAAAGTTTTCCCATTCCAACTTATTAAAGCATACTAAATATCATAATTTTAACGCAAACCCTTTTGAAAATATTGCGGAAGCACCACCTTCAGAGTTCCCGCTTTAAGAGACAATTTTTGGGGTATGTTTATAAAAACTTTTTTATTAATTTAATCTCAAGAATTACGTTCCAAAATATTTCAACGTTATTTCCGGACACATTGTGTAGCACTGTAAACCTAGCGCAAAAAAAATTGAAATTATTTTCTTACAGAGTCAAGTTATTCGGAATTAATTTTAAAAATATTACTTACCTCCTGCGTATCTGTACTGGGCTCAGGAAAGTACCGACACGCCCAGGAGAATATCAGACAAACAGCTTTCTCTTGAGGCATCAAAACTGTTATTAAATGTATTAGATCTTCTTTTGCTTTTTCAGGTACTACTGGCCATTTGTAGCCTGGACTACAAAAAAATAAAGTTGTTAGAGCTCCTTTTTGGTACTCTCCATTATTAACAATAAATTCTTAAAGATGCTTACAATGTTTGATTTATGGAGTTATTTATTTTGATTCGCACTTTCAGGGCATTCTCATAATTACTCATGGCGTTTCGGACATCCAAATCCTCATCCTCAAGCAAAACCATCACAATATTTAAGACGTTGCACAACTCGTCTCCTAAAATCGAAAAAATGCCACTACAATAATTGTCCTACCAGCGTGTTGTAGAGTAGCCTACACATTTGGAAATGAGATCGACTAATTAAGTGCCCCACAGCAGTCTCGTTTAGGTAAGTACTTACTACTTACCGCATTTGTTCGGTTAATGATTATTACATAAAATACTTACCCTTTAAAATCGGTTCTTCATTGCAATATAGCGGATAATTTTTGCAAAGAAAATCGCAAACAGCAAGCCTGCGATGCAGGGCAGACGCCGGGGAGGATGACTTAGACAACACCTCCAGTAACTTGTCATATCTACATAAGAAAAAAATTCATAACTTAATACTAGCGAGCCCTAAAGAAAATTACCGCAAAAGGATGAAATCCTCTTCCTCAATAAAAGTACTTATACAGCTTATCACAGCACTTATGAGTTCTTCATTATCACAGTCGCAATAGTTCAATAACGTGTTTAAAGTCTCTTGCTTGCTCAACCTATATTTAACGATTTAAAATTTTATTGTTTTCATATAGAATTAGACTGACCTCAAAAATCGAATAGCGCAAGGGTAATAATCTAAAAGAAGAAACAGCAGTACCCTGTCTTCTTCACGAATGTATTGCTGGATTTTCAGCTCTTCGATCAAAAATCCTTTTAGATAATGATGGATGTGTTTTAGGATTTTTTCTACGGACGGTCTGCTGAAGGACATGACGAGACTATTAATATCGCCATTAATCTCAATTTCACCAGTAGTAAATAGGGGATGTTGCTCTATGGTTGTATCTACTATAGGCTGAAAAATTGAAAGAGGGCTATTGTAAAACTGTCTACCCTCTATAAACAAAATTAATCAATTAATACCTACCACGTCATTTCTGTCGGGAGCGATACTCAAACGTGCCATGGTTGATCCGAACTGAAATGACAATAATTAAAAAGTACGGAAATAATAAACTAAATTAATTATAACAAAGCTAAACTAATTGAACAGCCACTTACCACTGCATTCTCCATTTTATTATAGAACAGATGCATCTGATTCAAGCTAATCAGCAACTCCAAGCAAAACTTCTTCATGGCAGTTTGCGGCCCGTACAAAATCGACATTATTTCATTAGTCATCGTCGTGTAAGTAACGTCAGTCTCTTCTAATTTGTTAACAATGATATAATACGCTAGAATGGTTCTGGTTACGGCAAAATTGCCTTGCCAAGTCAGGGCCGGATTTGTATGCCTCTTGGTGCATTTTGAAAGGTATAAAAGTATGCGTTTCAGGCACGACAGATCATCGAAACTGCCGCAACTGGCAAAAAGTGAAAACGTGTCTTTGTTTTGATGATACGACAGTGTGGCTACTTACTTGAACAAAAATAATGTTATAAGTTCCGTGTAGAGATTGATAGTCATATGACTAAATTTCCTTTGTACATTCTCCCAAATATGGGAGCTTTGTTTTAAGTAGGTTGCTAAAGGTAAATCCTTGATGTGGACGTTTTTTAACACGTGATACATCTGTAAATAGAATAACAAAAATTATAAAAAGAATTGGATATAAAGTATAGATATAATATAAATATACCTGAAATTGCTGTACAATGTTTGACCAAAAATAAGGTATTCTACATAAACTTACCTATGTCTAATGTAGCATGGTTTTGCAACTATAGGGCGTCAAAGTTTTTAAATTCTATCGTTTTTTCGAAATAATTGCTAAACGCTTTTATCAATTTTCACTAATTTTGGAAATAAAAGTTACTACATAAATTGGCGTGTTTTGACATGAGCGAGATATTTTGTAATACGTGGAAATATTAAAAATGGTGAGTGATTCGTAAATAAGTTTGTATTTTTGTTCCTTCTGTTTGAATAACTTTAATTTTTTCTCTTTATTTATTTTAAAGTTTTTTGTCTCTTGTAAAATTTTCGCCACGGATACAGTTTCTCTACAAAAAAACTATTTACCATACTCACAATTCATCATTGTTGTAAAAACAAAGCAAAAAAAATTATGTTTTGCGTTTCATACGCAATAATAATAGAGTTGATTGTATTGTAAATTGAATAATTTTTGGTTTTTTAAATGGAAAATTATTCTATCGTTGAGAAGGTTGACATGCTTCTAATATATGGATTCTGCGAGGGAAATGGATGTATAAGTGTTAGAGCCTATCAGAACAAATATTCAAATCGCAAAATTCCAAATCATCAAACTTTCGCGAATATTGAAAGATAACTTAGAGAAACGGGTAGTGTTAATCCAAATAATGTTAATCGAAAACACCAACGTCAAAAAACGCAATTATTTCGAAAAAACTATGTTAATTTGAAAACTTTGGTGCCACATAGAGGCAAAATAAAGCAATATTGGATAAAGATAAATTTGCCTAGAACGCCTTATTTTTGGGGGAACTCTGTATATTGCCACCAGAGGAACTACATACCTGTAATAATGTACCATGACACCCATTATCACTAATTTTTGGGTTAGAAATTTTGTTGAAACACTTATCAATGTGATTTTTAACTTCTTTCGCATTGATTAAAGCAACTGAAGCCTTAGCTGCGGCCTCTCTGGTCCTAAACACCGGGTTTCCCAAACAAACATCAATGTATGGGAGGTATTCTGAGACCTAGACATCGACAAAAATTCTATCAGTTAAGAAAATCCTAAGAAAACACCCATTCCTCACCTTATGAGGGCCTTCGTCAAAATTCGAAGGATACAACCTGCACAAAATCATTAGAATCGGTTGAAGCACTAAACTGGCTTTATTGTGACACTCCTCGACTAATGTATTAAGGATGAATTTGTACAGTTCTTGGTACCGTATGAAAAACACTTTCACGGTTAGCTTGTTTTTAATGCAAAGATGATCCGAATCGGCGGTTCTTTGAACTCCAAACATTCGCGTCATAAGAGCAGAAAAAAGCAACGTTGAGGAATTCCTAACCTAAGGGACAATAATTAAACAAAAAATTAGTTCTGAATGTATAGGAAATAAAGACACGTACCCCCCAAGCCTCGCTTTTGAAGCCAGTAATGGCCAGAATCAGTCCTTTAGCGACATAAGGGGCAACTAATTCCCCCAATTTGCTATGCCTAAATATCGCCCGCAATACGTTCAAACAATGCATCCGAGTCTCGTCGGTGCAATTGTCGTAATCCTCAGAAGTTTTGAACAAGCTCACCATGGTGTTATAGAAATGGGTTGGGTATGGCTCGGTTGTAAGGATAGAGAGTATGAGAAAGGGCAGACCTAAAAACATCAATTCATAAGCTATGCTTTTCAGTGTTGCCAACGGAGTTTATCAAAACTTACCGGCACTTCTTCGGGTAGCACACAAATCCTCTGAGTGTTTTTTTCCAGTGCAGAGATCTAACGCTTGTTGTAGCCAATTCGGCGCCAATCGGACAATATTCTCATTACTAGATTTCCAAAAATATTCACAGACAATACTGAAACCCACATAGGCCTGCTCAAACACTCCTCGATGTTTGCTTTGTACGAAGACGTTCACAAAAAACTCTCCTATTTTCTTCAAAGTCACTTCTGGAAGCATCGTCAGTTCGTTTTGAAGCTTTACGGATTGTTTCGCAATTTCTGCTAGTAGAAGAGTCATTTCTTTCATGGTTCGCCATGCGTAGACTATGGATTTAATTAAAATTTGAATAATAAGGAATGCAGTTGAGGCTTTGGTAGTACCTAGAAGCTTCTGAGACTTGGGAGACTCGTCATTTTCGCAAAGGTCCTCAACATTTTCAGGCAAAAAGCCCTCTGGAGAAGGGTTGCATACCAAAGGCATGATTTTTTCGGTGATACTGAAGCAGGTAGATACTAGATGATCAAAAATTCCTGCGTAAGTTTCATTATATTGGCTGTAAATCAAAATTAAATAAACACTTCACAAACCACTTTTTAAGAGTGCCAACTCACTCAATGTCTCGACTTTCTAGCAAGTGTCTAATACTCAATATCAAGCCGTAAACAGCAGTATTGTCGACTCCAATATTTTCAATTTTAATCTCAGAGCTCTGGTTAATGAACTTCCTGGTTAAAACGACGATCATGTCCAGGGTTGGATCGTTAGACTTCTTAGCCTCCTCACCACATTCGCAATGGACAATATCGTAGAAATAAGGCGAGTATGAACAGACTTCAAACAAGTAAGCGGCCGAGAGTGTTTTGCTTGGTTTAACGTCCAGAGCCAAGTCGATGCTGCGTTGCATATATTTGAATGTGAAGCTTACGGTCTAAAAGAAAAGAATAAATATTTGACACAAATAGTTGTGAAGTAAATTCTAATATTAGTTTCGTCTTTTCTTATCCAAGTTTCCACCCTATGTATTAGACCTCAACGTCTTGCCTAGGCAGAAATGTATAATTTCGTACAATTCGAATACTTTTAGTAGTTAGTCTAATTCGACTTTTCTATAATAAATTTTCCATTCCATACTAAGTAACTTTTTTCATTACCTCACACTCCAGCCGTCAATACTCCTCTTAAATACCAACCAAAGACTATTACTTTACCAGCCAGAACTTACCGTAAAACCTAAATAGTCCGGTGGCAATGTCTTTAGTAACTTCACAGCCATCTTCTTATTACTTTCGTAAGTATCAAATAATATGTTGTGGCTACTTTTTACGTCATCTTCGTTCCAACAACTTTTCCATTCATCCGACGAAAGGATATCGCGGATCACGAGCAAAAGCTCTAGAGAAGTTGCCCTTCTAGGAAAATTAGAGTCATAAGACAAATTGCCTAAAATGCATTGCAAAAATAACCGGCAAAATTATCGCTAAGTCAAAGAGGGAAGTAAAACTCTTGTTATTAACTTTAGATAGATTAAGTACTGACCTATAAGGATCCTTGTAAAATTGCAAATAAACCGCCTATAAGACTTTTTGAGCTCCTGATACAAGATAAGAAACTTCTTCTGCTCCTTATTGGTGCATTTTGCCTCCGAACACTTCGTTAAGTTATTAATATTTCTGTGGATGACTTTAAAGCCAGCATCATATCTGGTTAACACTTTCTTGTAATAGGCAAGAATCTGCTTCCTTGTACTGGGAGTTTGCGACGTGATATTATAACTGATAAAATTTAGCAGAAATATGAACTCCCAGTCGAGGTAAAGCTCAGTGGATTTCAGACTTTCGGCTACTGAAGCTAAAACCAAGAGGCGTATCTGCAAGTTAAATCATAATATTAAAATTAATTGACAATATTAAAGTGGTAATGAACGTTTACCTCCTCATTTTGATGAATCATAAACATATCCATTTTCTGTTTATCAATTAACCCCCGCCAATACAAGTTACTGTCTTTATCTAGGGTCAGCTCAATACCATTCCTTCGAGCGTTGTGCAAGCAATGTAGGAGTACCTTGGACTCTTCAGCTGTGCCGACATACTCGTTTGGGAATCTGTAGCAATATTTTAAAATATGTAATTGAAATTTACAAGCAATAGCATCGCTTACATCATCCTCAAAATAGCAGGCTGCAATTTGAAAGCCGTGCTAATAATTTTCTGGCAAAAAGATTCACTCTCTCTTCCAGATTTTAGTAGATTTATTGCGGGCAACACCCAGGTTTTTGCCCAGTCGTTTTCACTTTCGGTGGATGAGGAACTGAAGCTTTTTTCCAGTAACGTTTGATATGTCTTACTGACCTAAAACAAATTGGGGCTTTTGGCGAACGAACTTTTGATCAAATAAAATTGACCACTTGATTTTTTTGAACGATTTCAAAAAGAGATATTTTAAAAACGGAGAAATATCCAGGCATTGCGTGTGTGTTTCTCGGAATAGGGTGGTTATGCAAAATGTGTATTAATGTTAATATCTTTATTGATTCTCATACAGTTTTTTCTAATATGAACATCTTTTCTATGGTCCTCATAGAATTAACTTTATTTATGACACCCTGTACGTATTTTGACCCTTCTAAAAAGATCTTAAGCCAACGGGGCCAATAAATATAAGTCCAATATAGGTCTCTCTAACTAAAATTCTCCCAATAACTCTAATATATCTCCATCTCAAAATACGCTATTTTGAAATTCCCCTAAAAGTCAATTTAGCCAGAAAGATATGAGGCATAATTGAAAAATCACATTTCTTCATTATTTTAAAATACCAGTTATTAAATGCCATGTTTGGAAACTTACTTGATCCGTTACCGTAGGGTTATCAATGCTCTCCAACAAAACTAAAGGCAAATGCTCAAATCTTCTCAGCAAAAAATCACACCCATAAAACTTTCCTATATTTTCATAGGCCTGGAACCTCATGGTACTTTCCTCTGGAATGTCCTCAATCTTTTCCATCATTAAATTGGTTAAATCAATGAACCCTAAAAATATCGCGTAAATATAGGAACGTTTAAGTGTGATGCTAAATGTTCACCATTCTCATGATAATGTGCTGCTAACCCGACCAATTCATCAAAAAATATCTTTGAATAGTTACGAACTATGTCGATGAAATGGTCTGCATGTGATGAGACATAAAACAGACTTTCTAGGAATAAAGGTTTGATCAAATCTATTGGCATGTTTCTCAGATATTTTGCCACATGGCATAAAGTTCTGCTGGTTTCTACTATAATTGAGGATTGGCCAGGATTACTGAAATCAGAAGTAATGAGGCTATTAAAAAGAATATTTGCTTAAATATCCACCTTTTGGCATTATCCAATATTCCCTCAAACAAAACACACAGCAAGGATTTACCATCTACCTTCTCTAAGATTAATCTTTCCTCTGGTAAGACACTGACTATTGAGGAATATATTATTATAAGATAATCACTAGGGGTATTCTCTCCATTTAAGGGATTCACTGATAAATTAAAAGGAGAGCAGTTCTTGCTTAACTGAAAAAAGCCCATTTAAATAGGTACTTAAATAACTGTAGCAGGTGAAATCTTACCAGCTGCGCAACGCTCATGGTATCCCCTTCTAATATACTGAATGAATATACAAAAATTAAACAAACTTTCATTCTCAAATCAAATCCAATTTTGTCATTAAACAGCAATATGTAGGAGTACATTATCAGAGACTTCAAGTACTGATCTTTGATTTCTTCTAGGAATGAGACCTTTTTGACAAACACTGGTAGAATCTGCTTTAAAACTGCATTCATAAGAGTATTCAATTCTTCTATTTCTGGAATTATGTCTTGTTTGACTTGGCTAAAACAGATAACAATATAAGCAAAATATAAAAAAATAAGGTCTTAATAGCTGACTCACTGGTCACATAGTTATGGGATGACAACTATATTGGTGTAATATTGTAGAAAAGTCTATAAATAGGGCAACCTAAGAACCAACATGAACAATAAATCAAACCAAGGTTATCTGCTATCTTAATGTTAGATTTTCCAGAGACATATAAGCAAAATTAAGTTTTTAAGCATTTCTTTGATTTATATAGTATGAAGAGTCCCTATTATTTTAAGAATATTGTGTATTTAGATATGTTGAACCTTAAGTTGTTCAGTTAACAATTTGGTAGTAAACCACAGTTACTTATTTCACAAATTAATTCACAACTCAACATAACCATCATTCTTACCTTGCATAAAGGGCAAAGCTATCAAATAAAGAAATGTACAATGGGAATAAAGGCCTAAAATTCTCTTCAAAGTCATAATCAGGAGAAGTTTGCATCACAGCTATGAAATGAAAGAATTCGCTGCACTTTCTTAGATGACATGTTTTCTCCTCTTTAATTTTACTCAACATAAATTCAGCTGTGTTTTTAATAATTTCACTTAACAAGTCCCTTTTTATTACTAAATCCTGAAGAAACTTCCTCAATTGTTTTTTGCCATTGTACCTAGTAAATAATTCGATAATTAGATCTCTAACTTCTCCTTGTAAAGGCTCATTTTCCTGCGATTCCGTATAGAAGGTTACCTAAAAGATTGCTGGTATAATACTGGATAATATGAGGTGTGAAGTTTAATTACAATGTCCTTAATAACTTTTTTATTATCGTTTTCCGGGCTCTGTTCTCCCAATTGGTTTAAAAGTTGCTGCAGTGCTGAGTTGGTGGGCAGGTTTTCTCCGCCTCTTTGAAACTCCAGAGGAGGCAGGCCAGTTTGATTGATTGGTATGTTATGCATGGCCATCTTCTTTGTGTAAACACATATATTTAGCTTAAACTATCAGAGGAAATTTAAAAAACTGCAACTCGTGTACATTTTTCAGAACACGCTTTTTCGGAATGGACTTGGCAACTGTCAATCATTTCCTGGACTTAATTGTCAGCGTCAGAATCACGTGATGCCTTCAGAACACGCTTTTTCGGGATACACTTGTGAAAAACTGTCAAATATTTCCCGCAGTTAGCTGTCAGTGTTAGGACTACAGTGACACTGTCTTGGGAACCTGCCTGAATGTTATCGCAACGAGAAGGGATTATTATCACAATTCAGGGAAAGAAACGTGCTAGTTTACTACGGCACTTTACAAACTGGTACACAAGCAGACCTCAAGGGACAACCAAACCAGATTTGAAAGGGGGTTTCGGCCGTTTAGATCCGGCTGAAGAAACCCGGAAACTTGAGATACCTTCCGTGTATCGATATATTTATTGGATATATATGAATGTATCGACATATAACATCGACACTTCGTCTAGTGTTATCCAACACTACTAGGAAGTAAGGTTGTCCTTCTTCAATCCATAGCTGTTCCCCCCACCGTTACGTAACTCACACGTCTGTCTCTTACATTTTTTTACTCTGCAATTTTGCTGTTTGTTTATTATTTGCTCTGGTTTGCAATTTGCTTTTTTTATGTAGCTTGTGCGTTCACCTTTAAAATAAGAATGCATAAACATAGGCGCCAAACAAGAAACGCTTATTAAGCTAAATCAAATAAGTTATCACGGTTCTGTCAAATGCTCATAAACAAATTGCAATCGAACCTAGCGCAGCAAAATATTCATGTGACAACCCATGCAGGGAGCAGTAATGCAATGCTGTTGGAGTAGGTACCACATGCTGTACAAATGCTATTCGATTCAAATTCAAATGATAACGAATTACATTTCAAGCCAAACAAAACGTAGTTTCGATCCGTACCCCAAGCAGAAAGCATTCACTGCTGCCCAAAATTATCTAAAAAAAATCTAACCTCGCTTTAATTGGAGGAGAGCAGTTTCTAACGTTTTCGTGAGTAGAGTAGAAATTTAAACAGCGCAATGGGTTCCAAAGTCAATAACCTGGGGAAGAAGTTCATTGAACAATTAAAATCCAAAGAATTCAGGGACTATTTGATGAGGTAAGTGGAACGAATTTCATTTGATTCGTTGCACGTTTGAAGGTCAAATTCGTTTAGCACGCATTTCTGGGGCCCCGTGGCTAACTGGGGAATTCCTATAGCGGCTATAGCAGACTTCAAAAAGGACCCAAAGTTTATCAGTGGGAAGATGACAGTGGGTAAGTGCCCCTTTTTTTGGGGAGGGACATGTGAAACAATTTTACTGTTTACACATTATTACATAACTCCTAACAATTAAATTATAAATAGACTAAGAGGAATAAACAGAGAGTGGTTTGATAACAATTAAATAACAGTTAGGAAAGGGCAAAAGTAAGTGCCAGGAAACTAATAATAAATTTACTCGCAGAATCTACAATTTCTCTCTATCTATGCGAGCCATCTCCCTTTTCCTCATGTCCAGGAGATATTCATGCAAAAACTGTCAATGTTAAGTTTCCATGAACTATCACTTTGCCTTGAAACTGTCAGTGGCCACATAAGGCTTGTCAATTGCATTGGAAACTAATGGTAACACAGGTATTTCCAAGATATTCTTATTCCAAATCACGCAAGGAAAAGAAAATTGTAGATCTTGTCAAGATTTCTGACAATAACCTGATTTCAAATGCATCCCCATTCTTGGGCTGATTACTGATCGTCCATTATCTATCAGCTTTATGTCTCTATTCCGCCATGTTCATGAGATTCGCCTGGAAGGTGCAGCCAAGGAACATGCTGTTATTTGCTTGCCATTTTACCAACGAAGGTGCGCAACTAGTACAACTTACCAGATTCATTGAACACAACTATCTAACTAAAGAAAAACGACCAGAAGTTGCAGCAGTACAAACTGCCTAATTTGATCAAATTAAAAGAGATGGGTTGAAGGAGGTGGGTGACGGCTGTTAAATCTAACTAGGAAATTTGGGGTAGCTGAACTACATTTCAAATAGGAAATTGTGGTAGGCATAGTGGGTAAGTGAGTGCTGAGCAGGCTCGGTGCAAAAAAATTCACTTGGTTTGAGTTATTTTAGCCTTTTAGCCATAAAGTTTACTTATAAGAAAGGGCTTCAGCTCAATTACAGCCCTATTACTTGAGAAATTATAATGATATTACTGTCTGAAGGTATACATGTTAGGATTGATTACTCTGGGGTAACAGTGCAATTACTGTTACTTATAAGTTGCTTGTGCGTCAAATGATCTGATAAGTAAAACATTAAAAATATACACGTAAATATTATAATTTTGCTCCTCTTGGTTATATTACTGTTACGTCCGTCAGTTTAACGATTCTTCACATTGAGTTGATAAGAGAGCTTTGTTATCAGTTCATTATTGCACATAGCTCTTGACTTCATATTTAATTAACTTGGACTTTTGTTGCCATATAAAGTGGGATTCTAGTGGATACACACAAATATTATATTTTATTATTATTATTGTTATGACGGATATTTTGTGATTTTTATTATTTATAAGCTTCCATTGCGGTGAGGGGTTCTTGGCTATTTCTTTTGAAATCCAGGAATGGAGAAATGGTAACAGCATATTTACAATACTTCCTCTTTTATGTGCCAACATCTTTATTGCTCAGCATGCTATCGTGCTATTAATCTTTAATTTCCAAACAATAGCGCGTTCTATTGCCAGTTAATATTAACGGTAAACAATCCCGGAATAATAATACAATATAGCAATATTACAAACGTGCACCTACTCAGAATTTTTGATTATTAATATGGCACTGTTATTTTTGATCACCTGTTATACGTATTTACATTTTTAGCTCTATACCACGTGTGTGTTAATCTTACGCTTATTTTGAGATTAGGTACGTAGGTATCTGAAATTTGACTGTACAAAATCATTCTGCTCAAATATACATGTGTACACTAAAGATTTTTTCCGACTGATAGACACTCCATTGTTACTAGTGCCTGTTGTAATATCAGTTCTTGCAATCACTCTTTCTAGTAGTAAATTAAACATCTGAATAGAGATAGGACACAAATTCTGTTAACAAATATAATATATTTTAGTTACAGCAGTGGTCTCATTACCTCAAGGTTAGTTTGATACGATTGACAGATGGCGGATTCGGGCATTCGCATTAGGGAGCACTGAGGTCGGCAATTGGGTCGATTTACCGGCGCAGTAGCCGAGTGCTCTGGTCTTTCTCGCTGGGTTTAAGCTTTGGTAAAGGCTGTTGTAATGCTCAAACGGACTTTTACCAAATAGAAAAAATTACCTATTCGCTATTCTTCAATTTGTTTATTAGGAAAAGGAACCCAGTGAGTTAGAAATTCTGTAGAACGGCGAAAAAATAATGCTTCATTACGTTTCGGGAACTTCCTATATTAAATCTACATATAAAATTTGCACAGTACAAAAATAGTCCATATAAACTAATTAATGAACCTTAATGAATTAATCAAACCACCAATATATGTATTGTTTGTGAACGGTCATATAAGGAAGTGCACCTGCCAATCGAAGTAGAACTATTTCTGTTTCGCAACGTAAAGAAATTGATTTTTGATCATTAGCACATAGGTGTCCACTAACAGTTTTGGTATGCTTCTAACAGAAAAATGGCTTTAGTTAAGAATGAGAATAAATAATATTATTAGTCTACTTTTGCTTAAAATTTGCTTCAGCTAGGAACAAATCATTTGTAAACACATTTAATTTTTACAGTCGTGAAACACTCCTATTTGGAGAGTTATCTCGGCTTTCCATTGCTCTCGTACACTGGCCCAGGCTATAGGTAACTTTGAGATATCCCATCAGTCTGTTTTTTTTTTTAATATAAAAATCATTTCTTGTAATAATCATCCGCGTGGTTCAAAGAAGGATGCTCCTCGTAACTGGAAAACGAATACGACGAATGTTCCTTCTTGATCATGTCTGCAGCTTTCTCGGCTATCATCACGACCGCAGCGTTCGGATGACCAGAGACGTGATCTGGTATTATACCCGCATCCACTACCCGTAATCCGTGGATACCATGCACCTTGAGTTCATGATTTACAACTGCCGTTCGAGGATCAGGCCCCATCGAAGTGGTTGCAATAGGATGGAAAAGCTGGAAGAAGCGATAAAAGGTCAAGATAAGAAGCTAAGATGTGCTGAATACTTACAGTGGTGGCAATACTCCTTAAAGCACAGTACCACCAAGGTTTCGTGAGCTTTTCGTACTTATAGTCACAATTCGGAAAAGGTATGACCAACAGCTCGGCGTGCAGATTCTTGAAGGCATAAGTGTTGTTGAGTGACAAAGCTGCCAAGACTCCCAAGTACATGTTTTCAATGTCTCTGCCTTCGGGATCGGAGAAGTAGTTGGTGTCAATCAGAGGATAATCTCTGGGGTCTTTGGATTGCAGGGTAACGGTTCCTCGGGAATAGGGATGCAAGAGTTCGATGTTCACGCAAAAGTCAGTCAGGCCGTTTAGGGCTCTGAATGCGTTGATATGAGCGTCGTCAAAACTAGAAAAAAGTTGATTATGCCTTTAAAAATTATGCAGATGTAAAAACGAGGCATCTTCAATCTTCAAAGTGTGTTACGCGTTAGTGCATCTTCAAACGCAATTTACCACTTCTGATCAAGCATCTCTATATTGAACTTGCCCCTTACCCGAATATATAGGCCAGATCTGACGTAACTAAAGGAGGACCGAAGAAGAATAGCTCTATTTCCGGTCTACTGTCTTCAGGCCCTTCAAAATTGAAGAAACTAATAGCTGTTTGTCCAAGATTGGGAGTAAAAGGCCTTTCGTTTTCAGTCCATGCCTTGGTTATTTCCAATACGCTCATATCATAGAATTTCTTATCAGTTCTTAAAAAAAAAACCGGTAAGTTTACATAATTTTTATCGCATATCTACTTACCTGTAAAACACACCCGGGAAGAAAAGATGATCTTGCAAATTTCTCCCCACAGGCAAATCCTCAATGACTTCAATGTCGTGCTTGTAGAGCTCTTCAGCAGGCCCTATTCCGGACAACATTAGAATCTGAGGGGAGTTAATGGATCCTGCAGAGACAATCACTTCTTTTCTGGCAGTGGCATAGCAAGTTTTTCCGTCCTTTACATATTCGACCCCATAAGCCCTTTTATTCTTAATGAGTATCTTTGTAACTAGAGATCTAGTGCTTATGACCAAGTTTTTACGCTTCCTGGCTGGGTCTATGAAAGCGTGGTAAGTGCTGGCTCGCACGTTTCTGTCCAGGAAAATCTGCAAATTGCTGACTCCATCTTGATCAGCTCCATTATAGTCCACTAATCTCTTGCCTATTTCCTGATGGCCTCTGATAAGCGCCTCGGACTAAATTTAATAAGTAATTTTACTAATCATTTCCTAATCAATTTCGGCTTAAAAATAATAAATTACTCACAAGAAAAGGTATTTCTTGGGGTACTCCAATTCTTTGCGGTCCGTTGAACCCATGGTATTCTCTGTCGATGTTGTCGGTAAAGGTGGCATGTTCAGGTTTTCGAAAGTATTGCAAGATATCGTCGTAGCCCCATCCAGGATTGCCCATAGCTTCCCAAATGTCGAAGTCTTCTTTGTTACCTCGAACGTACATTCCAAAATTGATGACGCTACTTCCTCCCAAGACATGACCTCTTGGATAGAAACAGCGGTCATCTCTAGAACCTTAAAGACCTCAATTAATGACATAATGGTGAGTGCAGTTCTACTACTGGCGGAGTCGCGTTTTTCTAGGCCTAAAATTTAACTTGAAAATGTTTTTTGAGACGTTTCGTACGATACTATTTCCTCACCAATTAGCCTGAATTTCACACTACATCAACATTAATTTTTAATTTAATTTATACGGGGTCGAAATGAAGGTACGTAGCGACAATCCATTTTCGAACATAACTGAGCATTTCTCAAATCCATCCAGAATATTATCGGTTAATGGTCGTTCCTTACCCAAACAACCATATCGTTGCCTCGTAGTGTTGTAGCCCCAATTCAACCCTGAGTGATGGAGGTACACACTTATGCCCAACATGTTGGATAAAGTTGGAGATTCTTCACCCGCCTCTATGGCCAACACTTTATAGTGTTCTTCCGTCAGTCGGTTGGCCAATACGCCGCCTGCAGTTCCTGTTCCGGCAATGATGAAGTCAAATTCCTCATTTCCTATTAAAAAACATTCAATTAACCGTTACTCAAATAAGTTTAGTGGTAATTCAACGCACATTTTTCTAATGTCAAGTTAAATTCTTGTTTTACTTCTTAAATTCGTTATCATTTTTTACCAACATCGAGCGTATTTCCAATTAAATAGTATTTTTGAAGCATTAATAGTTTCCTTTTACTAACTGCGAAATCAAGGTTTTAGCTGTTACTATTGCGATAATAGGTCTCCACACTAGTAGGCAATAATGAAATGTGATTTAAAAACGTATTTAAGTCTGTTTATAAAGCCCAATTTTAAGTAATGGTATGTATTTAGAATAGTGCAGACTTTCTTTTGGCCACCAAAGAGGGGGTTGGTTAAAAACGCCCAATAGGTTCGTCAATTAGGTGCCCCTCATGTGAAGAAAACTTGGTTGAATACCAATAATTTGCTTTGTCCACAACATTAGTTTCTCATTTCTTTATAATTAATAACCCTTTTCCTGTTTTTACCCAGTTGTCCCCTCCAGAAACCGTCGCCAAGCATTACTTCGAGTGGAAACCTGAATTAACCTGGACTAGCCTGAACTAACCTGAATTGAGCTTACAACAGTTCCGATTTTTTTAGTAGAAAATGATCTTGTAAATGGCCCGACCTAAACTTCGAGAGAATTTCAAGGATTAGGACACCTGGTAAAGTTTAAATCCAGCTACTTTCTATCTTACGTGAGGCAATGTCTCATCGTATTTGCCCTTTTCGATTCTACTTTTCATTTTTGCCATACTTAATGAGAACCATGAGATTCCATTCAATCGTTCGTTCAGTTATTAATCTTAAATATTATGTGTAATATTACATGTTATGCATAGTTTAACAGTAAGCACTCACCTTCTAAATGCACTATTTGTGTGCTAACAAATACTCCTACTGCAAACAGTGTCATAATCATAATGCACTTGAAAACCTAATTACACAGATGGCTTATGAGGTTTTGTTTGCAATAAGCGGCAAAGGCAATTATTTCAATTTAAATGTGCAGGAAGAGAAAATTTTACTATTTTTCTTAACAAATATATGAGAAAATCGGTAAATCCTTCTTGGAAAAACGAATGGTATCAGGTTTTCTCATATGGATCTCTGTTGGTTCGCCAACGGTCCCTGAGGTAACTGATTCTTTTTTAAGATGTGACCTTAGTCGAAATCATATTGGAGCTTTGGGCTCCCACATGATTTCAGCGCAACATTTGTGTAACCGTTCAATGAATCATTGAGACTCATCCTTCTTCCATCAAAAAGTTCTTGATTTGCAAACACATTTTGTGACAATTTTTCTTAGACGTTTCTGAACAAAAATACCAAAAAAGCTCTCTTGGGCCTGAACCACAACTGATCCGTGAAATTTACCTTCGTGACACGGATCCACTGTTGCATGCCTCCGATGATAAAACCGATCATTACTTTGAAACACTTGGTAGTTCCTATATCGTCCCATCACATACTCAATCTGCTCAGTCAGTGATTGGTAATCAAACAGCTCAGGAGCAAAAACACTGGGCAAATATAAGCCAGACTCATTCCGATTGTGATGGTCTTGATGGTGATGATCGTGATGGTGATAGTGATCGCTCACTTGCTGTACATGCTTCTGTTTCGGAATATATTCTGCGTGTTTGCCGAAGAAACTGCCGAAATTGCCGAACCAATTCGCGTGTGAGTGCCCAATCGCGATAGATAAAAGTACGAACGCTATGGAACTTAATAGGCCCATTTTCGCTTGAGAACTAGTCAATCAATGCCCAATGTTTTTTCTTTTATATTGGCCGGTCGGTGATTTTTCGCTGGTTCCGGTTGACCTCTGTACTATTTAGCGGTAATAAGAAGTAAGAGACTCGACATTTCCTTGTGGGGGTTGTTGGACTACTTCGAATTGGTTATTTATTATTATTTAACCAATATTCGAATTTTCAATAATTAAGAGAGATTTATTTGGTGTTGCATTTGATTGTGGTACCGCTCAATTTAACTTGCGTCACATTAGAATTTTTAATGAGGATGTTGGAAGATGTTAGTTCATTGCGATGTGCAGGTGCTTATCAGGAATTGGTATAACGTAACCATAAGTCAATGTCGCGTATGTTTTGATGGGTTTTTAGTCGATTAGAGAGAAATGTAATACCTAAAAAATTACAGAATTCCTTTAAAACTTACAAAAAGAGCAACCTTATATCACTTTTCGAGCTTCTAGGCTGTAACTCAGAGGCATTCCTCATTCTCCTCTAGAAGAACGCCTCGGAGAATGATTCAAAGAAATCATTTCGCTGAGATCTAGGCCAGGTTGTGACATCTCTTTGAATTTTTCCAAAATACGCAGCTGCCTTGATCCTCATTTTCGTGGTTTTGAAAGTGTCCTAATGAAAATGCATTAAACTGCATTTAAACACCACGAGAACGTGCTTCTCTAGTAGCTATTTGCTATTCTCAGTTAGAATTCCGGTTAGAATATCCAAATTTACCAAAGAGGCTTTAGAAACAAAACACTAACGCTTCAGTTAACGGTATTGATGGCGTTTCGGCGTTGTTTTGCATTTCGCTCACGGAAAATATCAAAATTCGGGTGAAAATGTGGAAAACATTTGGAAAAGTTTGTGTGGAGTTGAAGGGTAATTTCATAGAAACATAATAAGTGTCGTACGAGATTGTGCCTGGCTGGAAACAGGTAAAAATCGCAGTTTGAAAATTCTGTTTAGTTTGACAAAGCCGGCAATATTCTTTTGTTTGCGTTCGAGTCTCCGAAGTTGCGCGACGGCCGAGCGGCAAATCTCGACGAAGTTTACAATTAGCCGAATTTAACTAAAAGTTTTACGACGCAAACTCAGTGATGGACATGTGACTATCCTTCAAAACGAAAATAACTATCTTCACATTAAACACAGTTTGAGGTAAAGATCTAATTTGTGTGGAATACTCTGAAATTCATCTTCTCACTCACTGAGTTATGGTTTTATGAATCATCATTCCACAAGGTTGATTTCAGGTAAGTGATTGATCATTGCATCTAACTAAATCTCTCTCTTATTTTTATAATTTCAGTTTCTATGTTGGTGGTTACTCTATGCAGTATCTGATAGTATTTGTTTTTTTTTTTTATCCGAGGTTGATCTTTCGTATCCCTGTTTGTTGAAGAAAAGACCACACATGGGTTTTATTATGTAAAATATATGGACATTTTTTAATTTCATGCATCCTTGATAAGGGTTAACTGATAACGATTGAAAGAAGTCCATATAAATACAGAATTGGTTGATTTTTTATCTTGATCAACGTTTTAAAAAATCCCAAGCAGTTAACTGATTAAATAACGAATTAAACTCGGTACCTAAGGTTATAATGATTTATTAGAAAACGAATTTTCTATAATACATAAATTATATAATTTCGTGATTTTTGAGGCAAATTAACTGCGGCATTGTGAAATACTGTCTATCTGTAAGAGCATTTTCCTTAACCCTGACAAAATCAACCTTGATTGTTTTAGATTATTCAGGAATTTCGCAAAACATGCGGTTTACTAATTTTTTAAATTTCGATAGCAATAATAGGTTCAGTTTATATAAATCATCGGCAATTTGTCAATTGGGCATACGCTAACAGTACTTTAGAGCATCACTGAGTTTTTATATGTACCATCATCCAGAGCAAAACCAGACTTTTCAAGATATCCTAGATACTTTTTTGGGAGAACATTTCCCTTTTTGTTTGCTTTCGTCTCTTTTATAATGATAGACACATATTTCAGTTTTTACGGCAATTTTAGATACAGGTTTTTTTTTGTCATTAGTTAAGTGAAAAAAACGAGAATAAAATTAGGAAAACTCAGGCATAAAACTGGACCGGTATTGTTAATTTATACTAAGGCAGTGTCAGAATCCAAAACCTCCGTAAAAGAAAATAAAATCTGAACAGATTATACGTGATAGGAATTTTATATTACTTAGTTTCGAATAATTATTGTTTTCGGTTCAATAAACTGTTAATAAGTTACTTATTACTAAATAATATGCTTTTCAGAAATTCTCAAGATCTTTTATGAGTGAGGAGTTCCTTTAAGAGAAAAACTTAAATTTCCCAACAAATTTATACATGAAGACGATATGATCTATTTTCGCCACACCAATTATAATTTAGTTAAAACAATTAGCAATAATTAAAACAGACGTTTTATTCTTGGGCAAGTTGTAATTAGAAAAGCGCATGGTTTAATGAAGTAAGATTTGCGGATGTAAATATACAAGCACAGGAAATGAAATATTGTCGAGGTCGCGGAGGTCTATATACGTTAAACAGGTTTTTTAAAGAGTTTTGCTAAGTCCCCATATTTTAATTTTATATATTTGGATATTTCTGATGTTGTTATGTTTCGGATAGAAGTTTTTCCATATTAGCCTCTATTTTTCTTGACGTCCTAAGTTTCTAATTAAGAAAAGGGGTGAGATAGGGAAGTTGTTGATTACGTTCTTGTGAGTCATGACAAGAAACTCAAAAAATGATTCAGTTATGCAACAATTTCTATGATTAAATATAATGGATCAAATAAGAAATACTTTTTCATTTATCTTGGATTAATCACTGTAAATGTTCAATGTGTAGGTAAATGACTATTTGAAAAAGAAAGTAATAAGTTCAGTCAACCAGTAAAGGTCGTTTTGCAGCTTATACATTTTTCCTGATTGACTTTGAAAGGGAAAGAAATTTGCAATTCAGCAGAAGTATGAGTAATTCCAGATATGAGCTTCACTTGAAAGTTTTTGGGTTTAAGAGGAATCAGAGGCAGGTAATGAGAGAAAAATGAAACATTCAATAGAAATTGTAATACACATACAACTGTTTATTGAGACATCATAGTAAATCATCAGTCATCTTGTCAATGTTATTATTGATAGACGTTATTGAATAACAATGCCGTGCACCGCTGACTTCCACTAAAATTATCAAGAAATTAAAAATACCGGACGTCACAAAAAATCGCCCAACGTGTTTTTGCCACAGTAGTATGCATCATTGTGTATCATGTAGTCAAAATTGCAAAAAAAAATGAAAATTAGTGTTACTATTACAGGCGTACAATTCTATTACAATAGTCAATGAACGAAACCATTATTCTTAGCTACATCACACTAAAAACAAAATTATTAAATAGAAGTAATAAACATGAAAATGGGGAAGATGCCGGGACATTGGATACAAGCTATAACATATGAAAAATACAAACCAAAATTAATTATTAAAGTTAAAATAAAATAGTAACTAAAATTTCAATACAAGTTTTTGCTGTGATATTTTGCGTAATTCCGAGCAACGTTTTGAGTTGTCCTAAAAAGTTCACGGGAGGGGGTTTTCTATATAAACGGGTGTAATTTGTGAAAATTTGAGGGGGAGAAACAGAAGTATGTCATTCGACTCCTTACTAACAACTGCTAAACATACAATCATCACAATGCAAAAATGCATCACCAGGATAAAATATATATTTATACATAGTTAAAAAAATCACACTCGTATCCAGTTAAAAAACAACTCGAGTGTCATTCCCGCTAATTTCAAATCTTGTTATTGGTGCCTTGCTCTGCTAACCTACGCCATAACCATCAACGAACCGAACAATAAAATTTTACTAACATTTTTTATAAATAATCTAAACGTAAATAAAGGTTGAACAACATAAATCAGCAGATCGCCTACATGATGCCGTTTTTTTGTGATCCCAAATAAAAAACCAAGACTTAACTTTATGAAGCACCACGCAGGCGTCTTACGAGCAACAAGGCAAATTTAGTAAAGAAAAAACAAGCGCCAAGAGAGTCTTGGACCATAACGCAAAGTTCGCAATGAGCGATCCAAAAATAAAACATAAATCAACTCATTTAATTTAATATTAGGCAACTAAACACGTTACATAATCAATTTAGAACCGAAACGTAACACAATTTCGAAAACATAATAAATGTTAGGAATGCACAAAAGGCAAATTTCAAATGAAAACGTTATCATCCTATTACTTAAATAGCAGATTTGGGGACACTGCGACTTTTGGTAGCCTGGAATTGAAACAGTAGACCGAATCGGATCGAAAAATATTAACACTGAACCGCGCTTTAAATACATATTTTCGGCTTCATGCAAAAAACGCACCAAAATAACAATGCGGACCAGATCTTTTGAACAAATTTACAAATTAAAAACAGAAACACGAATCGCCACGAAACGGTCTTACCGAGTCGCGAGAGGGCGCGCGCCAGGACACTCTCATCCACCTCACTCGCACTCACGTTCGTCCGCCATATGCACGCTGCGCGCGCCCTCTAACTCCAGGCCCCGTACGAATCTTGATACCACTGGTCGCCGTTCAGGGGCTGCTGCGCTAGGGGCTGACCGCCCCAACCGCCCTGTCCCCCGCTTTGGAAGCGCCGCTTCGTTTCCCCTTGATTTTGATGACCCCCGTCGAACTTCCGTTTACCTGCTAAAGAAGAATTAGTACTTGCAGAAGAAGGTTTTTTTGTAGAAATTTAGTGACCCCACAACCAGGGGGAAGCTCTAAGCATACATGCTCTTTGATTATCTCCATTGCCCTCAACCTTGTCGGTGCAATGAATAACAATATACAACTAATCTGAATTTTCCAAATTTCTAAACCATATTTAATTATAAAATTTCCCTATTTTAACCGGTTTCGTAATTTTTTAAACAACCGGGGTTTCCATGATTAGAATCGAAAAATGGCCATTTGGTGTACAGGGAGTCAAAAAAGTGATACATTTTAACAATTAAAAAATCTTAAAGTATTTCACATTTTTTAAATATAACAATTTCAAATTATGAGGTTCTTTAAATTAAAATGAATATTTTGTTGGAAAGTTGGTTGTGGGGCCTTACAAAAAAACCAAAATAAACTACACGTAGGAACATACATGCTACATTCCTACAAAAACAGTACTTCGGTGGAAAAAACTCAACTAGGAATGGGTACTTGTATGGGGGAAACTACCCAACGGCAAACAAGCCACTGGAAAAAGGACAAAGGGAATTAGGGAAGGCTTATTTTTACAAATACGAGGCCGAATAACAAGGCCGTGGTGATTCAATTGCGAATTGCGGACAGTGAATCACGTTTATAGCTATAAAATTGGGTTTTATCTGGGATTAAGATTTTGTCAATCGGAAAAGTACTGAAATTGATTCAACGTTTTTGCAATTCTCTGGTTGATTTCCGCTTCTGCATGCGCACTGTGTAGAGCATTTTAAACTATTTTGGCCAGTTCATTTATCATTCTTTCTCAATGGGAAAGACACAAACCGGTTAAATATTGAAAAAATAATAAAACATCATTTTCACGAGTGAACAAACAAATTCGGAATTGATAAAAACGAGAATAAGATTATCCGTAATTCGCGAGTGTATCAACCTGGTTTTTGACATTTGCTGAGGTTGGAATCAGGGAACTTACCTTGTAAACTTGCCCCCTTGCCTCGGACCGCTCCACGAGCGGCCGGGCGCGCCGCCCCACGGGCCACGCCCGCGCCCCGTACCCCCCGGCCCACCAATGCCGCCCCACGGGCCGGTGGCCCACCGGCTCCCCGGCCACGTACCGCCGCCCCACGCCCACGGCCAGCCTATAGATAAAATTGATTTAAGTCAGTGATCTTATACATTCATTTATTCGAATGAAATAAACTCATAAATCACACCCATCCTAGGATAAACTTAATCAGAAAAATGTTAGTTGAGAGTTCTGTTTGTTTGTTGCCACAATGTGTCCGCCTTGCTTGTAAGGGCCCTTACGTATTATACAGTAACAACCTAAAGTCAATCCCCCCCCTAACTTTGCCCTTATTGAAAATTTTTTTAGAAATTTGGAAATAACATCTCGGAGACATACAACTGTAGTCTATCTGTAGAGTCAGTGGGGGTTGGGTCTTGACTGTAGATTCGGGTACAAGAGAACCATCTCAAACATAACTAACTAGAGGAAGTTTTAACTGACCTACTACTCGGTTCGAAATGAATTCGACAATATAGCCTGTTTTTTTGCACTTGACAAGATATGACAATATTAGTTATCCAAAAAAAGTGTATCAAGTGTCACAGACAAATAGGTCGCTAAAACCATTTCGATCAGTCGTTACAAAATGTCACTATAAATCAATGACAGTAAAACAGTTGGTCATTTTTTTTTGTGTTGCTTCACATGTGTTATTTAGAGTTTACTCAAAATTATAAAAATAAAAAATATATTAAACAGTGGTGGGTTCTACCTCACCAAAGCTTAACTCATCTTAACAGTATAAATATTCCAGAATTTTAAGCAAGTTTTGAAATTTTTCTCTTCTCCTTAAAAGCAAGGTGACTTCAATAAGATCTTTAATCCATAATCCTTTCTACCATACAAGCATTTGGTAAGGAAAATTGGGAATTTCAATTACTACTTACGTTTAAAAAATATCTCAAAGTTGGAAACTGAAAAGTTTATTCCGGAAATTACCTTTCTCCTGAGGGTTTCTAGTATTTAATATCAAAACCTACAATCTAATTACGATTATTCCATTATTATCATGAGTAGCAAAAACCAAATTTGAACTTAACTATTTGTTTTACAAGGCAAAAAAGTGGTAAAATATAATTTTTCTCCGATTGATAAAATCAATGACTGAATAAAAAAGTGAGAATGATGTAAATTTTAGTAGCAAAGTGTCACGTTGAATGCCTGGGTAGTGAGTGTTACTTGATAACTTGTTTTGTGTTAAGGTAACCTTTTTTTCAATTGGAAGAAAATCAATTTTTGAAACGTAAGAAGCATTAAAATGGGTTGGATCAAATGAGAAGGAAAAACATAAGAAACCTCAATTCGTTAAATTTTTGATCATACTTACAAAATCCGAAACGCTGCTAAACTTGGGCAAACTAATGTAACATTCTGGCACGTATCTATTTTAGGGCCAAATTCTTAATGAGTTCTTAACTTTAACTACAAGCTAATTTCCACAGCAATATTGAAATAGAGCCAGGTTGACTAAATTTTTTATTTCTACGGAAACTAGTTTGACGTTGAAGTTAACAGCACGTTAAGAATTTGGACTTTAAGGAGATATATGGGTGAGTGGTAGAAAGGATTTCAACAAATCTGAAAGTTGTGTCTTTAGAGAAGTAATCCGAGTCCCGTGTAAGAATTCTCATCATTGCCCTAATAATTATACGAAATACAGACATTTTTTTATGAATTTACTTTTGATAATTTAGAGATGGGTGTACCCTAAAGCACAAATATTAAGAAAGCTTTTCACTACAACATGTATATTAAGATGACAAAAAGTAAGTCAACTAAACAACTTTCTTTTGGTGCTGTCTCCCTAAAGAGAAACCAAAAGGGTTATCCAAAAACTGAATCGAGATAAATAAATAAAATATAAACAGAGCCTGGCAAAAAAATAAATGCGACATGTGTATCGAAAAGCCCATCACGTTACTGGCTTTAAATAAAGACACAAACAAAGCAAAGCATAAAGCGTGAAGCAAAGCATACTAAAAGCAACTAATTAAATAAGCAAAGGAATTGAGGAAAACAAAAAAGCATATGGAACCAAATAAAGCGGCCCAACAAATTATAAGACATAATTTGGGTTGTCGGTCGATCCTGAAAAGTTTTACCTCTTAAAGGTTTCCCAGGATCGCTCGAAACAAAACTAAAAGAAATTCAAAAGAAAAAAATGTGAACTGCAGCGCGCAAGTTTTAAACACTCGCTTCGAAGCAACCTAAAAATGGGTAATTTTCTTTTAAACTAATAACTCAATTTTTGACAGCTTGTGGTTAATAAACCATTGAGTAATTGAGGTAAATATAAACCTAAACCTGGACAGACATACATAGGCAAGTGCAAGATTTCATTATTAAAAAATCAATTTCAGCCCGCCAGTTTTCAATGGATTTTTTAATTTTCAACGGGGAACACTAAAGATTCATTTGAAATTCCTTCAAAGGGCGAATTGCAAACGTGAGAAAGCATTTAAGTTTAACACAACCAGCAATTAAATTTGACATAAAATGCCATTTGAGGTTACGATTTATTAGTCGCTTTCTTCAGATTGGTTACGTTTTCAACGCTGTCAAAATGGCAATTACTCAAAATTTCTCGTAGTTGTCTGATTCTATGGGCACTAACCGTGTAAGATCGATAAAAGATGAGGAAGTAAGTAGAAACCACCGGCAGACGTCACAAAGGTGTTGTGACATTTCTTTCATTTAACATTCATGGCAAAATTGTGACGTTGCCACTAGCTTTCTGTACTGTATTGGGAACTCCAAAAATGAATGCACCTTCTGATGGGCAGAATGCGAAGCTAAGGAAGCGATAATAGTCTCATTAAATTTAATATATGATGTTACGAACTGATACTCGCTTTCCTGGATTTATTTACGTTTTGCAGCGCCCTCCTCGAAGTGTTAGTTCCCAATAACTTCATCTCTTTCGATAAGGCCTCCGTCTGTTTATTGACCTTTCTTATTATCGTTTTGACAGCGTCTTGGAATGCTTTGTGCTGGTTTGCAATAGACAGACATCTGTCATTTCGATACATTCATGAATAAAATCACAACAAATGAATGTATGTCAGATAGGCTAAGGTGTACATTTCCTAAAGCTGGATAAAACTGTTATTAGTACGGTATCACCAGGGATCAAAAATTGGAGTATCAACCACACAAAACATAATCGGTGCAGGATGTTAGTGTAGATCGGCGTGGCTGGTCCCAATTTTTTTTTTTGGATAACCCTACAAAGATAGCCGTGCTACACCAGGCCGAAAACAGCGAATGAATTGCAGCTTTAGTGATGCAACCAATCCTCGAAATCAAGTGTAACACTGCCTTAAGAGCAACATCATATCTGAGCCAGCTCGTGATCAGCTGGCTGGCAGGTCCTTGCAAATTTTGACTAGGTGCAATTTTTGGGATTAGAATTTTGATTTTGGTTTACACTTTTCCCGGCCGTCAGTGACAAATTTTGAAGTTGACTCAGATATGATGGCGTTTGACGGTGGCGGGTGATCGACTATGTGGCGCTAGCTTAGCGAGAGATCTCATTCTTCACATCTCACTCAGTCTCACTTGTACTCGATCGCTTTAGTTCAGCCATGCCAAAGCCATACGAAACAACATCATAGATAGAGAGAATGCTGTGATTATTAGTTACATAAAAAGTAAGAGGCGAAAACGGGTCCCAAAACAGCCGCGTTAGTTCACAAGATGCTAGTCGATTCACCGTCACAATCAAAAACCTCGTATATGCATTAATTTCAGCGATTTGCAAAGTTTTACGGTTAAGCAAGAGACGTAACAGCTAGGTTAGTGAAAGAATTAATTAGGACCACAGGGTTTTAATAAGCAAACTACTAGCTAGGGGGCCTGGTAAATTGGTGAACAATGCTTTGAGCTTTCCTTTCACATAGTTGAGTCATCCTTGAGGTGTGGAACCGATCTTAAGCCAATTTAATATGAAACGCAAATAACAAATTGGATCCAATCATAGCTTGATAAATTAGCTTGCTCTACCTTTTTGCAAGTCCCATCAGCCATGACAGATATAGTTTAGGGCCAGTTACACAATTTAAACTAAAGCTATGACAAACTGCCGCAAAAAAATTATAGAATGATGGGGAGAAACATATCGAGTTTATGGATCGATTGAACGTATTTGAGAGAATCTTGTTGTAAATGCCTTTACAGGGCACTCAATTTTCCGAATTGGGATGGAAACATTCTAACGATGTTGTAGTAATGCACATCTATGGCATTATACTAAGAATTAACATGAACTTTTCCCAGTTTTAACGTCGTTCAAACAAGGAATACTGCTACTTGAGGTAATGTTAGTAAGGTAGAGTAATTTAGACCTTTTCCAAGTAAAAACGTGTGTTTTGAAAATAACTGATCCGACCAGAAGGTCGAATGTGTATTATACCCATTCACAGAAGAAACATCTCTTCAAAGCTATTACTATCCTTGTGTTATTCACCAACGACGAATTACTAAGCTCAAACATTGTTCACCTATTAACGCCATAGTCAGAAGACAGCAATGTACACAGCAAATTTGGCGTTATATTTCAGTAGAACACGAACACGTGATTAATATCATTCAATCTACAACAGATACCTTTGCAAATCGCTTACTTAAATTTTGATCAATCGAACCAGCGACCTACCAAACCACCCTCCATCGAGCTTCTGATGCTCAACGTATCACTTATGATGCGCTGAGCATTACAGACAGTGAAAAAGGGAGTTTTGAAGGTGCTGGCTCGTTAAGCCTAAAACCAAAAAAATTAAAAAAATTAAGAAAATAATCGAGAGAGAGAAAAATATGGCCACCCACCGGCTGAGCTGGCGGTCGGCCCTGAGAGGCGCGAGTGCGCCCCTGCAACGCAGGTGGCGCTGAGGCTCCTGGCGCGGGCTGCTGGTAGTCATAATAACTATAATCCTCGTATCGGTAATAGTCATCATAATAAGGATCGCTGTAGCCGCCTCGGTAATCCAGATAACCGTAATAGTCATAATCGTAATCTACAAAAAGAGACAACATGCTACTCGTCAGTATTACATCGTAAATGGTCGAGCCCTTTGATCGCTGTGTAATGGAAACCACGTCGGGGATGTAATACTATTAAGTAGCTAAAAACGCCCACTTAGCCAACTGAACAATATTAACTAAGCGACAACAGGAATTTAGAGACATCATGTCTTACGTCGGGCCTATTTCTAATTAATCAAACTGTTCATTCGATACAGTGAGCATGCCGGGAAAAGTCCATAAATGTCTAAACTGTCCAAAATAACATAGAAAAACACTACCGAAACAATGTTTTAAAGAGCCAATCATTGCCTGTTGATTCTACCAACTAAATTCTATACATTACCAAACAAACTAATATCGTGACTATGTTCTGTGGATATGCCTTGGTAGTATTACCTATAGTTCATTCCAGGAAACTAGGAATTTCAAGTTTTTACGTATCGCTTTTCCGTTTTCCAGTTATTTGCAAAAGTTACGAATGCAAATTAAAGACGATCTTTTCGCAGACCTTGAAGCAATTGCCTTGCGCAATAAAAGTATGACTTCAATTTCCACATTTGCACATCGACAATCCAAAGACGATCCAAAGACGAACCTAACTAAATGTGCTTTGCTCTAAAATTTCAATAATTATAGATAAATTTTTGAAGTTCTTCCTATTGCGATCTTCCCAGGACGACTATCATTAATACTAGCCAGAACTTCCACAGAACGAAATCAACACTCAAAATGAATGTTACTCTTAAGTCGTAATAAAAAAATGATCAAATCAACGATCGTTCCCTGCACCACAGCTCTGTACGATAGGGATGTTGTGAGGAGAAATCGGGAACAAACGACTTACCTGTGCGCATCCTAAAACGGCAAGCTCATCTCAATGTTAATGAAAATCGACACGGCAAGTTTAGATCTATCGTATACGGGATGTTGTGGAAAGGGGATTAAGAGACATATAAAAATGCATGCAAGTTAAAACAGTCGAAGGTCGCGTGCAATATGCTGATTACGATTGCCCTTTTGCCTCTTGCGGTGCCCCGGCTGTAAATTGTTATTTCAAAAATGTAGAAATATTACATCGACATAAATTACGTGCCAATTTCTCATGACAAAACTTTGCCCTAGATTATCACCCCACAAATGCATCTTTAGGGTCTGAATCGCCACCCTTCGCTGTAAATACACGTGTATGGTCAATCTTACTCCAAACTATAGATTTCCTCCCTTTTAATGGGAACTCTTGTGCAAAGTTCGTCTGTCCTTAAAGCAGCAACTTTTTTTTGCACTCGTACGATCAAAAGGTTTCCAGCGAAGGGTCGGTTCCCACGACTCAAAACAGGTTTCGTATTATTCGATTTTTTTGATTCACGGTAATTTGTTATCTACTCTAACCCGTTCTGTTGGGGACACGCTCTTTATTAGATTTCTATAAAGTTGTATAGCAACAATCGAATCGCGGTGCGAATAGATTTCTATGCATTTTTTCCTGGAATAGATGATCCGAGTTCAAAGGTTTCGTCTTAACGCGTTGAGATTTTTTTTAAAAGTTACTCTGAAAGATGCATTTGGGGCATTAGAACTGGCAAAATTAGTGGTTGCTTGGAGTCGGTATTTTCAGGCTAAGATTATCTCATTTGAATTACGCGATGTAGGTTAACCTGCATCAAGATTTCGGATCAGAATAATGACATACATTTATCACTGTGCAATACAGAAAAGGTGAGTAACTCAAGCTTGGAAAGATACAAATCTTTCCGGTTGAAATCGATATTTGGTGTCGTTATTTCAACGTACGATTCAACACTACAACGCGCATCTTGCCTTTGTATAACACCCCTGTATAGACTCTTAAGGACAAACCTACTTTTTATAATTGTTACTTTGGTTTTATATGATAAAAATTTCATGAAACGTCAATTTGCTGATGAACAAAATGTTTTGCTATACAAACATGTTTTAACCAACTCTTTATCTCTTAGAGTTTCTGACATACGGGTGTAGACCGAAACATCAGATGTCATCATAGAAAAATCAACAATAAAATAATTAAAATTCCGCATGTGTTGTGTTAAAATGAGATAATCTGGCCAGGAAAGATACCGGCATCCTAAGAATTAAGGAGACCTACGGACGAAAATTACGTCTTGAAGTAATTAATTACAGGGTGAGACTCCCTCCTCTTAAAGAAAATTTCGGATGATGGAAGTATGCCTTTTGCCATCTATTGCAAACCATTATTCGAACACTTTAAACAAACAGTTTTCATTTAGTAATCAATATAATTTAAATTACAACAAACAAAGCCCTCATTTAGATAAGGTATCCGGGAATAAGGCGCAAAATTTGAAAAAGCAATTCTTTCAATGGAGATAAGAAAGTCTTGTGGAAAATAATTTCCAAAATACATCATAAAGGCACTGGATACTATTAAAACTGCTATGATGGAGTTATTTTTACTACAAACAGTGATTTATCATTAGTTTTTAAAGTTAAAGATGGCTTCATTACTAATCAAGGCAAAACTAACCATCATTTCCCTCCAATAAGAATTTTAGTTTCTTATTTTATTTTTAAATTCTAAAATTCAACATTAATTTAAAACCACAAATCCTCAAACTAGGATTTGAAATTGGAGAATTTCGAAATTGTTCCAACAAAAGGATTAGTCTCACCCTGTAAAGGCGCAGTTTTAAGGGAAGTGTATCAGCCTATTTTCTTGATGTTAGGCACACAAACACACACATGGAACCAATTTGCATAATATTTTTCAAACATTTTAAGAATGTCTTGGCTGTGATAGATTTACTTATCCAATAAACTACTATGGAATTGATATTTTACTCATACTGTGTACAGGGTGAATTATAATTAGGTTATACATTTTTAAGGGTCGATTCCTTGACTCAAAACATAAAATAAGTTTATAAATTGCGGTCGAAAAATGTCCGACTTACAGCTATTTAAAAGTAGCAGCTATGTACTGATTTACGCTGTATTTTCCCTTAAAACAACTAAAACTACATCATTCATTTATGGTACATGTTGTACTGCCAACGTGAGCTGTTATTTGATTATAATAGATGATCGAAACGTTAAAGGATGAAATACTGGGCCCTACTTCCTCATTCATTTTTCGACCAAAGTTTATAGGTGCTATTACTCATGTTTTGCGTCAAGGAATCGACCCTTTATGAACCTAATAACTCACCCTGTAAATAGTTCTGTTTTATGCAAGTTGGTAACGAAGATATCGTTCGATCGGTTAAGTGGCGAACTATTAAGATTAATATCAAAGTGTAGTTCGCGAGCTCAGGACCGTACTTACCGTAATCCCCTCGGCCCATAGGACCTCGCATTCCAAGGCCTGAACGTTGGCTGCTGGTACCAGGAGGTCCGCGAACTGGCATCGTTCCCGGCATCATTCTGCGAAAAGGAAAATACGTATTATTTTTCGATAGTAGCAAAATTTTAAGGTATAAAATGGGTCATCTTCAATAAATAAAAGATTTATTATTCGGTTATTTACGTCTTGGTTTTGGAAAGTTTATCTCAATTCAACATTAGGATTTTTTCAATATAAAGAAGAGTTATCTTCATCGCCTTATCACTTTGTTACTTACCCTCCTCTAACTTGAATCATCTGCATCATACGCCTCTCCCGCGCTCGCAATATTTCTTCTTTCTTCTTTTTGTCGGACGGAGGTTTGGCGAGCGATACTTCTATGTTTGAACCGCCCATTTCCTTACCATCTAGTTCTTCCATGGCCTAGAAAAAAGACAAATATATTTAAAAACAATTTTTTAATTCTTGGTTGAGGTGTCCAAAACAGCCTACACGTAGCGTTTTACTTTTATGCTACCCTTAAACTAACAACACTTTCTCACCTTGATTGCGTTATCCCTATCTTCGAAATGAATGAAAGCATAATCCTTAATTTTCTTCACCCTCTCAACTTTTCCGAAGGCTTCGAACGTCTCCTTCAGTTTGTCCTCGGTTATATCCTGGATTAAATTCCGGACGTAAAGTACTTTAACTTTTGACATGGTTTGCTCGTCTGGTTCTTCTTGCGGATCAGCCCAATCAACGATGATGTCACATCCCCATACCTAAATGAAATAAAAATGTTAATTGAATTCTCGAAGTAATTAAAGTGTAAGCAAATTCAGGCAAGACCTATTGCTAGAGTGCTTACTTTTATCCTTCCAGTTCCTAATCTCCTTTTAGCCAGCGAGGCAGCTTTATGTGATTCGTATTCCAAGAAGCAGAATCCTCGGTTTTTCTTCTTATCATCGGGTGAACTGTAGATTATCACCTCCATAAGACCAGCTAAACAAAATCGCAGATTTGTAAGTATGCAGTGCGGTTGAATGACTAGGGTGGCAATACGTTTGGCATATTTGGAAACAAATTTGGAATTTGGAAAAGAAACGGGGAATAACCTTTAAAGGCAACAAGCTATTTTAGATTTTACGCAGTGTTTAGGAAAAATACTATCATGGTAACTAATCTAAAATAACGACGATTGCAGGCGCTTCCCCATGATAACTGCAGCCCTGCCCTACCCAATGCTCATTGGCTTCTAGATTAACGCATTCCAGGATAATTACAAAACGGCTCACTAAAATGCGTACAAGGACATCCACATCACGTTCAAATTTTTGGAAATGCAGACATTATAGGGAAAAAATTCTGATGTGGATATCCAAGAGCACGAGTTCAGCCAGTATCCTCATTTGCCAATTAGATTTTGTTGTCGCTGGGGTTACGCAGGCTCAACTTACGTGCATATTTCGAGAACTCTTCCAAGAGATCCTCGCGATCCCTGTTTTTCGGTATATAGCCCACAAACAACCGATGATTGTTATAGGAAATGGTCACGCCAATCTTTTTGCCTTTCCGTATCTCATAATCATTCAGCTGCAAGAACAGTGGAAGGGTAGCCATATTTGTGCCTTGGGCAAGGGGGCTGGGGGCTTAGAAATGGGACCGACGGGACGGATTAAGGATAGAGCGTTACAGAAAATTGGAGAAACAGAGCCCGACGTAGGGACGCCGAATTTAGTTTGATTAAATTTTTGTTTGATTTTGAATTTGAACGAGTTGTCGATGACTCCACATGAAAAATGTAGCTATATGAATAGGAATTTTAAGTCCTTGATTTCATGTAACACCATAACAACTCAGTAACCACGTCAATTTTGGACGTAAGTTTAATTTTGTTTCATTAAAAAAAGCGTTCAAAGCAACGTTACCTGTTAATTTACCAAACTCCTCCAGGATCTCCTCTTTGCCTTTAGATTTCGGTATGTTGCCAACAAAAAGCCTCAGATTCGGTACGCTTATGTTAATTTTCAAGGTCTTGCCGGGTTTGATTTCGTAATTGTCCAACTGCGCCAAAAAAGAAAAAACACAAGTGCCAAAACTGTCTAGAATTTTGTACAATATATTCGAATGGTTCAAATTTGAGTTACCAGTTCAAAACTAAACCATTAATTTAGTGTTACTACGAATAAAAACAAAATAACTTTCAAAGAGATTTTTAGAATTTTGTCTCGTTATAAAGCAGTAAACAAAAATCTCTAAATGTACAATTTGCAAGAAGGAAAAGGCTCAACATCGCGCTAAAACCATAAAAAAAAACGGTGAATCCACAACATAGACCACATGGAATAATTTTACTTCACTTGACAAACTTTGGAAACCCTTCACAAAACCTACACCCTCTGAAACACAGAATTATGCTACTGACCATATCCTGTAATTTTCATCGAAAAGGCATAAATCTGTATTTCAGCAAACTTCTAATCAAGACTTCAACCATTCCAGCACACTAAAATACAACGCAAGTTTGTGGTCTCAATTTTGCCCCTTCCGCAAAGAGGAGACCTGTTACAGGAAAGTTCAAATTGGCACTAAAAAAGTCTAATTTGGAAGCCCGTAACCTGAATCGCCATCAGCCAATTGCACTGCGACAAAAAGCTATTGCCAAAATATCATATCGTCACTCCAAACCAATCTGCGAAAATCAAACATTGGAGGGCTCTCTATTTAAATATACAGTGTGGAGGATAAAGCTACAGGAACATTGTGAGAGCTCCGCTGTCAGAGTCGCTGCAACAAGTCATATACTGAAATTTCAGACTATGACGAGAGCTTTCAAGACACATCTATAATAGAATTGCCAATTAGGTACAAAAGAATGTTTCATTTGGTTCATCAAAGCACAATTCACAAATTCCGTTTTATTTTGACTTTAGGTTTGTTTGAATAATCGTGTTTATTGGCAAAAAATTATCCCTAGTCAAAATAATCTGTAATTTGGAGTAAAATTGAAAATTTAATTTAAAAAAAAATAAATAGACGACCTAAAACCTCTGGGGTGTAACTAATATGTCCATACTTAGAGAGATATGTAGGTGGTATTTTTGCAAATTAATAATCATTATTGATGCAATGGATTCTGGGCTGCAACGAGGATTTTTTTAGGAACACTTCTTTTTTTACTAACTTCTCCACATATTTTAACAATATATTTCATCTAATTGATTCAGTAGGCAAGGAACCTCCCTACCTTCGGTCTTCAGCTCAGAATCCATAGCATCAACGATTCCTTATTCTCGCAAAATTACAAAAAAACAAAACTCCTAAGTATAAATAGCAACTTTAACCAAAAATTACCTTACTTCAAAACTATGAGATAGTAAAATTCCTCTCTTACCTTTTGTACGGCCACGTGCGCCGCATCTCGCGTTGTGAATGTCACGAACGCATATCCTCGGTTGGTTCCTGTCATTGGATCCATCATCAGCCGGAGGTCCCATATCGCCCCGCACTGCTCGAACAGGGGAATCAACTCATCCTCGTAGAGGTCCTTTGGGATCTTGCCACAGAAAACTTCGCAGCCGGATCCGGGGGTGTTGCCGTCCCATCCTGGAGGTGGACCGCCATATTTTCTTTGTCCTGAATGAAGAAGAATGTTAATTCAGCAGATACATTTTTGTCTATATATTATAGTAATGATAGGTCCAGTATGATTTTTCTTGATAAATTTTCTACGCTTTCAACTGTGGCAAACTTCCCACCGAAGATAGGCGTCCCTACCGAAGGTAGGCGAAAAGTTTATGGGGATAACGAGAATTGTATTTTTCATTGAAAAAAATAAATGGTCTTCCGAATTGAATTGAGATTTTTGAAAATAATAACATCATTCAAGGATGGAAATGCTCGAATGTCATTTAGAAAATAAATGAAACAACCCTGGAAATATATTTGCAGATATGTTGCAATCATTTTTAACTTTAGTATACTTTTGGAATTGTTCGAATCGAAAAATAAACGCAGCATATACAAAAGTGTGTTAATAGTAATGTAAAGCTTGCAAGTCCGTATACCTGTTGTAACATCTAACGTGTAACCAGTCCTATCTAAGATTTGTTTGATTTTTTCTTCGTCGGGGCCTTTGGCTGGTATTGGGGCGGCTGCCGTCGAGCCTTGACTTGAGCCTGCTCTACTCTTTTGTCTGAAAACAACATAACATTTAGAGGTTAGTCAGCCAAAAACCATACATGTATAGTCTGTTTGCAACACATAAGGCTATTCTTTATTAAAAAAATTTGATCCACAAGCGTGCAAAGGAAAGTAGTTTTGCTCGTGTACAACTAAAAAATACGACACCGCTCGTGAGACATGTCAATATCGCTCACCTATAGGTCTTCATAACGCCGCACAAGTAGGCCGACTTATTGGAGACATGTTCTAAGTTGGAGTCTAGGAACTGGCCAAGCACGTTGAGCGCGCCATCAACTGGAAACTCCTTGAGGGCATCGAGGGCGCGCCCGTCCAGGTCTACATGGGCTAGCTTGCCGGTTTTGTAGATTTCATCCAATTTTGAAGCCACCTGATAATTACACGAAACACTTACATATGGAAAAATGAAGCGTTTAAAGTAAAGTATGCAAACCTTTTCATCAAGGCCATACTCTATCAGTTTTAGATAGTCTTCTGTTCTTTCGGAATCTTCTATCTTCACTGCTTCTTCTAAGACTTCACCATTACCTTCTGCCATAGCTGAAACACGAACATAAATAGTAAAAGCGCGAGTTAATCACATTCTAAAGCAAAAGCGACAAATAGATTTAGTTACCAGAAACGTCAAATGTGGCATAGTATTTTTGGCAAACAATGACGTACTATCATTGTTCGAAATTAAATTTACAATAGGTTTTGACTAGATAAACCGAAGAGATTTACCCAAAGAATGATGTTGAGACAGATGGTCTTGATAAAGAATGTTAACAAGAACTGGGATTAAGCAAACAAGGTGTTCCAGAAAAAAGGATGGTTTTAGTTGTTCTTTCTGTTTCCGGTAGAGCGCGTCGAATTATTGTGAAAATCTTATCACAATTTGGAAATTATGAAATTTTGTGGGCGTTAACATTAAGGGGAAACGCACACTTGGCAACAAAAATTAAATTTTTACTGTCAACGCATTTACCAGTACGGTGCTGGACAATCCTAAAAGAGGTAGCCCCCTGCCAACTCGTCCAGCAGGAGGATTTACCTCGATGAAAGTTCAAATGTTGAGAGGGTTCGTTAAGAGAGGCATTTGCATACAGTGGTTGTTTTGAGACTACGTGCAGTGTCATTTACGACCGTGATCGAGAGATGTCTATGTTTATGAAAGCATTATACTGGTGACATTTCCTCATATGTAAGTATGATGTAAACCAGACTCAGGGCAAATCCGCACCGGCATGATTAACGCTGTATTTATTTCTGCGGCCCCGGGCATCTAAACAAATAATTCTCGACTGTGTACAAATTAGCAGACCGGGCCTGCCAGTCAATAACACACCAAATTATTTTGCGGAGAGACAGCCTTTAGAAAGTACAGGGACAAAAAGTAGCAAACTGTCTGGGGCCGATACACTTTTCAAGGTCTTGGTCATTGCCTCCATCAGTTACCTACCGTGTACAGATTCACTTTTATCATGTTAAAGTTTATATAGTTAACGGTTAACAACAGCAATTGAGAGATTAAAAATAATCGACTGTGAAAAGCGGTCGGTTACCAGATATTATTTGCTTAAAAAAATATTTTTATTTTAGGTCATGTTCTTCCAGCATTTTTTATCGGGATGCTTGCTTAAAGTTCATTAAATTTGTGACAATGAAAGTAAACGTTTTATTACTCGTTACGAAATCTGGTTATTATTGCGTACAAGGTGTGCAGGTTGCCTGTATTTGTCGGAGCCTCTCGAAGCAGGCCATTGTTGAATACTGACCAAAGACCCAACTATCGCAACGCTGAAAATCCCATTGACTTTGAAATTACTCTCTTATCAGGCTCAAACCGGGGCAGACGCTCTAATGCAGAAGTTGCACCGATCAATATTTGCAATTTCGGCACTCTAACTATCTGCCTTTCAGGGCCAAGCTCCTCCCCAATTATCTCCGTTTACCATGTACTAAAATAATAACTGTGGGTATTTTTTATTCACATGCAAATGACTGCACTAACAGCGTTGCAGACTGCTCTCGCACATTTGCATTTCATAGAGTGAATATATTTAGAACAGGTATACAAACGGGGATTTCGGATTCAAGGTTATTGGGGAAAGGTTGGGAATATCCTATATTCCCAACCTCCTTTAAAATTTTACCTAGACTTTTACCTCTCGGCCCTTTAAGGATATTGTTTTTCTGGACTAACTGGAAGCCGAGTTTCTCAGTGATTGTTTCGGTACGTGTGAGTGATTTTTTAAAAGGTGCACACAATTTGGGGAGTCCATAAACTGTACTTTTTGTAAAATTAGATATCAAGGGAGTGTTGTCAGATAGGGGGTTGGACCAATAGGGGTTGAGGGCATCAATGAGAACTTAACCAGGAAAATAATCTAAATGACAATTGCAAAAATGTACATTACTCAGATTTTTGAAATCAAGACATGCCATACATGACCCAAAGAAAGGAAATTGTGTCCATATGGTTGGCTAGTATACTCCACTCTTCTAGTTCAGACATCTATGGTGTGATTTAACCTGCGCATAGCAAGAAACAACTATCCCTACATGACATTAAATGCCTGTTTAATATAACTCCTCAATGATTTAATTGCTATGATGCAATTTGATACGTTGACCCAACTGAGTCATGGTACGAAAAATTAAACAGTGTTATTCAAAGTAACATTTATGAAGTATTGTGTCAGTTTTACGAATTTTCAGTAATTGATAAGCTCGATGCAAGAACCGGGGGGATTCATGAGAAAAGAAAGGGGAATCAATTACAGAATTTTTTGAAGGGGAATTGGGCCACAAACTGGGGTATATTTGGCTGAACTGAATGGCAGCGACAACAAATGTCTTCAGAAGAACGTTATGGGAGCTGTCTGCTTTTGTGTCGAAGAAATTAATGGCATGTTTATTATTCAGAAACTGTGCAGGTTGTTACACATGTATTAGTAGGAATTATATGAGAAATCAGTTGGTTAAATTGTGGCAAAATTGCGTATTTTAATGCAGAACAATTTATCAACTTTTTACCCAACGTTTATGTACGTCGTGAATATACTTATTTTACAGTCTTCTTTTTTACTATCCTTCAACAAGAGCAGCCGCTAATTTGACAGAGCGATTTATGAGGCCTAGGCACAACTGTGGATAAATGAAAGCTGATGGCAAATTTTCGAGTCCGACTTCCCAGGGAAATTTTATGGTGCGATTGTGGCCAGACTAACTTAATTTGTTTTGTTGCGTTCCCTATGTAAACTAGAAATCGCCGGAGATCTGAAGAGTTGACAAAATTTAATATCTCCCGAGCAATTTTGTCAAATTTTATTCGTGCGATTTGATAACATTGGGCAATCTTATAATGGGATTAATAAATCTGCACAAAATCGGAAACTTAAAAGTTGATTTGGTAGATTGGACGTCACTCTTGGTGGAATTGAAATAAAGGTAAAGAATTAAGAAAAAAATCATCGGTTAAAGTGTATATTTTTAGAATTTTTGGCAGCTCTGAGAAACGAGATAAATAGCAGCGTTTAACTGAATGCAAAAGCCTCGCTGAACAAAACAGTGACTTTGAAAATCACAAAACTTGCGATCCACCATGATTTCACCCCTCCAATTCATGTTGATTATCGTTTAATCAAGTTTAAAGTTCTTTGCAGCGAAATTTCTCCGAAGATCTCTTTAACGTTTGATAAAACCATTAAACTTTATAAAACGACAATGAACATCGATTTGAGATTTCAACAATCTGATTACTCATCTGCATGTATTAACTATTTTTGAGATATCCTTATTTTAGTTGGTTAATGACTAGAGGAAAAGCGACGTTATAAGCACATTATAAAAACAGGCTGTAAAATGTCTTGGCTGTAAAGTAGCCCTTTTACTGTTTAAGTATTAAAAGGTTTTAGAGCACTGGCAATTTACTAAAAAAGTAAAAACATTTTAAATATGCTTAAGAAAGATATAAAAATCGAGAGAAAAAGGATTTTAGTCAATAGTTAAAAATGATGCACGAGTAAAACTCAGCGAAAACGTATCTTTGCTGTCTTAGTTTACTTCATAGTCACGACTATCGCTGCAGCAGTGAATTTTCTATTCCTTCCCATACGGAAGAAATAACTATTTTCCTTCCAAATACAATAAAAAAATGCGAGAAAATTAACGAAAAACACTTTAAATTTTCCCGCTCAAATGCCGATCGTCCTGACCTCGCTTCAGCAGGAACGTCGGTTCTAAAGAGAACAGCGTTTTGGCAACATCGCAATCTCGACAAGTTCTCGATTCTAAATTCTAAAAAAACGTACTCACAACTATAAAGACAATAATAAAAAAAGAAAAATATCAGGGAATGGCAGTAATAGGCTTGGATAACAATTTGAAAATCAACTAACATTAATTAGCACAGTGACGAAATGTATACAACAGTGAGTGAGTGTTCAATATCGCCATTTTCAAGTGAAAACAAGGAGTGTTGACAGAAGCAACAACATCGGAATCTGACACCCATGAAATTTGGTAGAAAATACCCCAGTTAGAGGCTCAATATCGGATCAATAATGATTCAGGTACTCACCAGGGGTTGTTTAAAATAAACTATAACAAATATACAAAACAAAACACCTACAAATCCTAAAAAATATATAAAATCTAAAATGGCGGACGCCGATATAGACAAACGCAAGCGGCGGCGCACGCGGTTTAAAGTTCCTACCGGCAATGCACACCGGTATAGCCTCATTGCCAGGACAAAGGTCTCGCCAAATCGAATAATTCACTCCTTTTATTTTACTACAGGTATTTCGGGCGTCCAGAAAAGGACTTAGCTTGAAAAGTAAAGGACATTCTGAGAAGGAGCACGTAGGAAATTTGTATAGCGCATAAAGAAATCCGTAAACTCTTCGGGATTGCGTTATAGAGGTATTCTTGGTTGCATACCTTCTGCGCGACAAAACACGTAGAGTGAACTTATAAATTCCTGCAAAATTGGCAGTGTAATTATCGTGGGCTTTATCAGTACTTATACATTTATAATATTTGAATTTATGCGTTGTGATGTTTAAGGATACTGCGTGAAGAGCGAGGTCTGCGGATCGTAATGTTGGAGCAATGCCATACCATTTTAACCAACACATAAATCGCAACCAACTACTGTACAAATACGTTTACGGTCAAGCAAACTTACCACTTACTTTTAAATATAAGCCGGTCTAAGAACCCTTATTCATTAACAAACACAACAAACATTATTTAAATAATTAAAAATAATAACACTAACAACTAAATAGGTACTGTTTAACATTTAACTTGCGAAAACAAAAGTAAATCCTTGAAAGGCACTGAAAAACTGAAATGTCCGAAATCGGTGCACAGTTTTTGATCCAAAACGTAAAAAAGTGGGACGTTCGGTGGACGAGCTTGGATATCGGATAATTTTCGACAAACCAAAAAGGGTTAGAAAATTTTGGTTTTTTGAAATTTAAAAGGGGGTGTTGTACCGGCTCCCGCGGCGCACGTATTAAAGTAATGCAATAGATGCAGCACCCGTTGTTTTGCAGCCCGTCTGGGCAAGCGAACTTGCATTCAGGCAGGCCCGCGAATATATGCGCATGTGCTTTAAAGGGGGTCGCGAATAAAGCGACGACCTGTTATACCGTTCGGAGGCCAGATTTGCGAATTTACCTTCATTGTTCCAAATTGCCGTCCATTTACTACGTATCAAACCGCTAAAATTACATCCGTGGAAGTTTTCACAATTCGCCGAAATATGAGAGAGAGAGATCAATGAGTTATCGCCATAAACGAATATACGTGTGTACCTTATGTCACATGGTGGTCGCTATTCTACACATGTAGCTTTGCGGCCTGTGCTCTGATCAATGCTCGGGCTGGGAACACCAGTCTGGACATTTAACATTGCAGACATTCTCATATGTATTTATAACGTACGCAAATTCAAGCGCTACGCGAAACAAAATGCACTCTTTGAAACGCTATAGGTCTTATTGTTTTATGCAAGTAAAAACTGCAGACTAATACGAAAATATACATTCGTAGAATGAAAATCAAACAGAATTACATTTTGTTGTTTGTATTGGAACATACTACAATATTTACCTTGTTACGCAACGCCACACGTAGTGCTAAATTTGAAACGCGATATAGGTACGCGATAAGTTGGGAAAGTTCGTATTTTCGCACAATAAAAACCGGAAGCTTGAAACAGGAATATTCCAACAGGGTACGAAACCAATTCCGGATCGTCAGAAACGCAGGGTGTCCGTTTCTGGAACTCAACCATGAGGACCTGGCTAAGCACAAAAGATACGAGGCCGGGTAAGTTAGGGTGCAATTTGGAGTTTGGTGAAAATATAAAAATTAATTTCCTCAAAATAAATAATAATCCAACGGGGCAAAATCTGGCTAACGTGTCGGCCCACGCGTTTCTCCATTGCTTCAAATGATCACCCGGAAATATTTCGGGTAAAAAATCAGCCCCTCTTCTAGCGCTATGTGGCACAACATCATTTTGTGGTAACTAAAAGAGTAGATGTAAATGTGTAAATAAAAAGTACTCTGATAAAACAGGCGCACTTTCGCACATGCAGAAAGTGATTTTTACAGTCATTCTGTCCACAAATGGTTCATTTTTAAACTATTTATTCCATATGTTCTCGTGTAAATCTCACTTTTTGTATAATATCTAAAATGTTTGGCCATATTTTATGGCTATTTATGCTTGGCAGTAGATTGGGAAATACGACTGTACTCACAAAACATGAAAGGTGAGCGTGGGGAAAGTTATTTACATTTAATAGTTCGACTGTAAGGTGAGTCATATTATTACCCAAATTCAGCCAGGCATGGCTCGTTTTTGAAAATGATCCAGCGATTTGCTAATGGAACCATCGCATCATAGCACAGTGCACTTTTTCTCATAGGAGGTGTTTTCCAGTTGAGGAAAATTGATTATATGTTCCATGAAAGTCCTAGATCTCATGAGCATGGTTCGAGACTTGTAGAAGCACTCAACAAGTGTCAAAACCCGCCATCAGTACCCAAAACAGATACCTAGGGGTTTAGCTCACCAACGCTTATTTCGTGGTTACTGGATCATCGTGTTACTCCATCACTCACTCTTGAAATATATTTGGGGAACTGAATGTTTGCACGTAAAAAAAGACTTCTACAAAGCTTCTATGTAATGTATTTGTGAAAATATACGTTCTATCTAGTAAATATCGCAGCATTCATTTGAATAGCCGCATAATAAATTAACGGAACTGCAATAAATTACGGTACAACTCCATGTAAAGTATTATCTTTCGTTGTCAAGGGGACATTCTCCCGATTCCTTGAAGATCATGTTGCAGATATTCCATAAACGCTCTACAGTAAAATATCAGTTAAAGTAACTTTGAGAAACATTTTTCATGTCTTCCTCCATCCTCCTTAATATTCTTGGAGCGCTTTGCACATGTAGGCTCGCAAATTCATAGATCTACGGCTACGGTGCGGGCGAGGTCAAGTGATTCAACTACTTAGACCCTTAGGACAATGTACTATTTCTGATTTCAATAATTCTCACATAATAATAGGCGTACACGTCATTGTCCAAAACGTAATTTTAGACTTGCGAAATATTCTCATCATTAACTCCATATGCAAACCCTATCCTCCTCTCAAGGTCCATCCTGTGTGCGGTCATAGAATACGGGGCGATGTTCCATCCCCACGCCCAAGATAAAGAATCGCTAACCAAACATTGCAAAAAAAGACAGGACGCGAATAATTATCCACCACAGGACGACCCTTATCCCGTTCGGTTCCCACGGGTAGAGATCTCTCCGTCCCGGTCCACTTAAATAATTGCTGTCTCTTTCAATGAAAAGGTGTTGATTTAAATTTCGCGACGCCAGAAAAATGCTCTCTGCCTCGTATTGCAAATGTTCATATGGTTGCCCAGCCGGTGTGCACGGTGCCCCCCAATCTTTTGCCGTGGGTCGTGGGTCCGTCCTTGTCCTTTGGACCAGTAACGGATCCGACGGCAATCCTTAACAAATTTACACGAGTAAATCGTCCCTTGTTATTCACAGCTCGGATGATTGCAGGATGTGTTTCTAAGCTAAGAGCTGTTTCTGGTATTTGTTTCTCCGGAGTGTTTGCTCTACAGGAGTGAGTTGAATTCCTAGATTTTTTAATCTCAAGATGAGACAGAAATCGCATCATTACATTCAAAATTTGCTGCAACCTCCGACTCCATCCCTGTCCATTTATCTGTTTCTTTCACACTCACACTGTCCATTTCTATCGCTCTCGTGTCGGGTTTCTTCAGAATGACCCAGGTTGAGCGGCTGGAATCTGCTTGTCGTCGCTAAACAGGTTATTCGGGAATCGGTTTGGCATAAAAACTTAATTTCGAAACAGGGCGGAGGCGGTTAAAAATCTCGCAAACGGGTTTCTTACTTGAACCATCATCGTCGTCATAGAAAATCGGCAAGGGTTGAACGAGCAGAATGCCAGGTATAAATTATTGTTTTTACCTTGTTGGCACTGTGTATATTTAGCAGTGTAGGTAAACGCGGCAGTGCATATTGCAGCAGCAGGCGAACATTTATTCGCAAGTAATTGGAAAAGTTAAGAAGTATCGTTCGTGCTTGGACGAAGAGAATGCCAACAAAATTAATCGATCTAATTAAGTTTGTAGAAAGGAGATAACCACTATATCAAACGATACGAATCAGCATTTGCTTCGAGGAGGCTTTGAATGGTCTTTGAACGGAATTGGGTCACTTACTAAATAATGCTCAAAAGATGAGAAGCGCAACTCTATTTTTTAACACACCGTACCTACCTCTGCGTAAACGTCGAAAATTCGAACTAAACCGAAAATAGTGTGTCAACAACATAACATTAAGTCCCATATTTCCGTGTGCCATATTGTTGGTTTTTAGGTGGTTCAGATTTTTCCTTATTTAACCAAACCCATATTTCTTACCATTTCCGAGATCTCCACTCTACTTATATTGAACGCGTATACACGACCAACAGCTGAAAAACTAAAAACGGTGACATGACTCCCACAAAAAATTAAAATTAACATTGTTCGCTCATCGATCACTGAATTCCAAAAATCATTGAGTACGGGAAGGGAAAGGAAGCAATCAAGGAAGGTAAGTTTTAAAAAGTACATCCTCCATATTTTAAATTCCTCAAGACCATTTAGTCTATTATGACATCAACTTGTCTTTGCCCAACTCTCGTATACAATATTTTGACACCAATAAGAAGTTTACCTGCACATATAAAATAAATGGATTGCAAGAAATCGTCCGATACGTTGGCCCCCAAAATCTCCTGACATAACTCCATTAGACTTTTACTTTTGGGATTATGTCAAGAACGAAGTCTATAAAAGGAGATATGCGTACCTGGCTAAGCTTCAAAATAGCATTACAGGCATTATAAGATCCATGGATGGGAGCAGTTCTAAAAGCTACAAACAGAATAATACAGAACTCTTGAAAATACATTGAACAAAACGGTTAAGTGTTTGCATATTTAATATAGATTATTTTATGATTTTTGTTACTTAAATAAAATGAAAAAAGTAAAATTGAATCTTATTTCGCAGCCATATACAGCCAACCAGTCTAAAAGAAAAATGTGCTGATAATTCGATTATTTTCAATTTTAGGCCAATATTGTATATGATCTTTTTTGTTCTGTTGGTGATTTTCAAACGTTAGAGTAAAAAATAAACAGGGTGTTCCATTAAAAATATGCATTTTCTTCATTTTTTTCTTAAACGCCACATTTTTCTGTTTTCACCATTTTAAACGGCGGGAAAAATGCTAGTAGTTTGCTAATTTAATCGAGTTTGTACCTTTAATAATTAAAAAGTTACCAATGGTGCACACTTAACTTCGAACACTCTGTAAATGGAGTTACTAAGTGGTACGTTAGACAGGAGGATGGTTTGAGGGTAACCGTTCTATAATCGCCATTTTAACAGGAAAACTAAAAGAACAGGCCCCTGTCACCAATTAGTACAATTCCACCCAAATAAAAACCCAAATAAAACCAGGTTAAACCGCCCATATACTTTTTAACTAAAGGTCGCCTAAATTGAGGAATTCTAAGTTAGCATCGGTTACAGTAATGAAACTTGCATATATGAATGAAGATGTTACTCGCACGGCTGTTTTATTTAGGTCGCATATGGCGTCGAAAAAACGCAACTTTGCGCCCCATTTGCGGCAATCGAACGCATGTGTCCGATGCGAAAAGAACATTTGCGTTGCGTGTCGTTACAACTTTAAGTCGGTTGAATTTCCGACAAAAAATCGAAAAAGTAACGGAACTGGGCAAGCTGCAACGCTGCTCGACATCGGCAGGATCTTGACGGGCAGGTTATTCTACTCGTTTAAATATCGGGTATATCGACCACATGGTATAACCCAGAGGCCAGAGGAAATGCGCCAAGGTCTGCCATGAATGCCAAACGCAGTTTTCGCGTTTTTATTACCTACATGCACACCTACTTTATGCAACCGGCGAAATTACTGTACGATAGGTACGTATACCATGTGGATCCGAGCCCCTACAGCAGGTTTCAACACCATCTCTATTATATTTTTTAGCAAGTTCTTTTGTCCTCGTTTTTCGCATTTGTACAGAATACAAAAGGGTGCGTCCGAATGGCGTCGAAACTTCGCAAGGGGTCTCCCCGTTTTGCGATAGGGGTGTCGTGTAAATGTCGACGTCACGTTTGCGACCTGTTGAGTTCGGATTTGAATAAATAGACCTGACGTTTTCTATTTGGCCTAGCTAGTGGTAGGGTCGTTCGTGGTTGCAATTATGGCTATTATTAGAGAGAGAACCGAGGCACAGGTTATTTTGTTGTTGTTATTATTATTATTATTGGGCAGTCAGGTTCGGGAGGGTACCAAATTAAGAATTGGAGAATCATGGTCCGCACAGGGGGTTCACGGGTTGTAGTAGGTTAGATGTTTGTGGGAAACAGGATACACGCCCCTAGTGAAAAATTTACTTTTAATTAATAGGTAATCGGTGTCATCTCATATAAGCTGAAAGGATTGTTGTAAGGCTAGAGGAGCGCCCTCCAAAATTAAAGATGAGGCAAATTACGAACGTAAAATTCACCTTTGTGAGAATTCACCACGTAGAATTCAGCTTTGAAAGATTTTTTACGCAAAAAAAAAACAATTTTTTAAGTATAATTTGGTCAGACGAAGCCAACACTTGTAGAAAAAATATTATCCAAAGCGACGCGTTTTTTCATTGTTATAATTTTTTCATGGTGGCATACGACGGCGTGTGCGAACTAAAAGTAACACGTTGCAAAGTGCCAGTTTCACACATTATTATCATCCGGACGCTTCGAGGTACCACAAATTGCGAAAAAATCTCTTTTAATGCTCTTTCCCGATCGAGACTTCGACTCGGCCATGCGGCGCTACGCCCCTGAAAGATCCCTCGGATCTCTCACATTAATGTAGCATTTCGCGCAATTGACGCCAAATCAACTAGTTCCGATTTTAGCCAATGCCAAAAAATGCGATTTGCAATACAAAAAACTCTGCATTTTGAATTCTCGTAAGAAGGTCGATGTTTCTCAATGCCTCGACTTTCGTCTGGGTCGCGATATAAAAGTCCTACTCGTGAGTTCGTTAAAGGTGAATGCACTGAACAAAGAATGAGGGATCGACTGCAAAAATGCGACTCTGTCTGCGAACATCGAGATACCCCCAGAGATGTCGTAACGCAATGCGCGTTCTTCACTTTTCCTTCGAGCAAACAGTCCCGTCTGGCATAGTTTTTTAAGTGGGGTAACCTTGGAAGATAAGCACGGTTTTCCGTTTGATGTGCTTTTTAATTACTGAATCAAAATTTGCTTCGGTCCGATCATTGACGATTTGAAATTATAGCAGAATTTGCAGCAGTCAGCGTTGTTTCCACGGAAGTCGTTTAGGTATTTTATTTATACGCCGCCTACAGACAACGCTGATGGTTGCCGGAGAGCCATTCGAAGTACCTTCACGCGAACGCGAAAAAAATGGTGCAAACATGAGGAAATGTATGAGTTCCCTTAAAGAATGAATGATGAAAAGTATCAAATTTTTTGTGGAGTCGGTAGTTGTTTCCTGTAATTTTGGCGCCAAAAATTTATCGGTTTTTGGAGTTCGTTCAGTAACAGTAGACTGACAGCAATACCGATAGATTTTTATGTTTGAGGTGGATTTCAAAGATATACATAAAAACGTGTCACCCATAACATTACGGAAACTAAAGGAAATTAAACAATTTTTAAAATGATCAGTCAAAAAACCCCTCGTCTCAATCGCTAAACAGTTTGATAGTCGAAATTTCAAAAATCGTTGAAAATCGGGTTGGTGTATATCATACGAAATATTCTTAGAATTTTCAAACGCATCCAAAAATAATTAAATAGAATATTTTATTAAAAAATCATTTTATACTTAACACTTAGCGCTTATTTATATTGTATTTTTTTCAAATTTATGTCAAAACGTAGTATAGAAAAAAATTAACCCAAAAAAAGAGTCCTGCCAGAGTAGGCCCCGTTTTGTAATCCCGTCCACATTCGAAACGAGACTCCAACATCACTGTGCTATGACAAACACCACGCCCCTACTCGTACCGCACCCTGGCAATGACATAGCGTAAGGCGTGGCTAACCGGTAAGAACCGGCGGTACTTTCTACCCGGGGTCCGGGGACCTTCCTCGAAGCGAACGTAAGTAACAAGTACCCAGTAAGTGCCTTCGAAAGTTGGACTCGGTAGGACCCTGTTAGAGATTGTTTTTCGAGCGTATTTGAATTTACGCTCGGTTTCCGAGCGGCTGTTAGATATTAAGCGTCAAGACTGCGAGGCTGGTTGCATAGTCAATTGATTCTGGTATACGCTCGATTTCCCTTACTTTGAAAAATACAATTTTTTAGGTTAATGCTGAATTTGTGCACTTAACGTTTAAATTTTTGAGTGGCCAATCGATAAAAAGAAAGAATTGTAAAGTTGTTGCCGTATCAAGTTTGCCAAATCGATAACAGTGGGATCGCGCTTGACTGCTAACATACAGCGTGTACGACTGGCTGCCTAATGTTCATGCATAAGCTGGACATTCGACCACTTGTTTGAATTCAATCATTGAATTAATGTCTCCCCTACCTAGTCAAAGGCCACAATGAATGGTAACGCTGTTGCCAAGTGGTGTCAGGTGTTGTGTATGTTTATACATATATACATATACATATACATACATACATACATACATACATACATACATACATACATACATATATATATATATTTTTTTTTTTGGCTATTCTCAGATCTTTTCAGATAAATGAAGATTGAGACATATCGAGATGAAAATAACCCACAAAAAAAGTACCTACCTACCTCCGTTTATAAATTTTTAGTTTTTATTGATTTAAGTAGTTTCTAACGAAGGTTTACCCAATTACCGTTATAACTGACATCATTGGTTTACACAGGCATTAGCAATATTTGCTATTTATTAAATAGTTATTGCGATAACGATAATAAATACGGAGAATTAAGTATTTGTCTCTAATCTATTCCATTAGCCTCTAATTTTCGTCATTTCACCACCGTGGCCCCTACTGACTACTGATGACAATGGGTAGTCTCTTTAAGGATATTTTCAGAAAAGCGGTGGCAACACTGGCCAAAGACTGACGGAAACTGAATAAACTAATGGGAAACAACGACCCATAGGTGGGTGCAGGTTTGGTGATCAAGCCCTAGGTGGGTTGGGTCGAGTTTTTAACCTTAACTTTATCAACATAAACAATCCGATTGAATTTCAAAAAACGTGTTAATCGAAATTAAAAAAACTACGTGCCCAGTGAGAGGCTTTATTATTTACCTACTTCTTATTAAGAAGAAATGCGGTGGTTGTTTTGCTTAATCGGGTGGTGTTATCTGTTGGTGGCCAACGGGCAATATGAATGGCAAGCCCGAGACGCCTTCGACGAAGTGTCTAGAGCCATAAGGTCCATCAACAAGGACAATTGTGAGATTCAACACGTAGAGGACTTATACTTGCCCGCGGACACTGTCTCACACCTGCCAGACATCAAAGATGTTAACATCAACCCTGTGTTTCCCAATCGAACTCAATTGTTGCACCTGCACAACATGGCTCTCAATAGGGCCTTTTTCTGGTCATACATATTACAGAGCAGATTCATTCGACCTGCCATTAATGACACTTATGATCCAGGGATGATGTACTACCTCTTGTCAACAGTGGCAGATGTATCCACAAATAAACACATCAATGCCAGTGCCATTTACTTCTCACCAAATATGTCCTACTCGAGTTCCTATAAAGGGTTCTTCAACAAAACTTTCCCCAGGTAGGTTGGAATCAAAGGGACGATTTGGTTTCTCGGTAATGTCATCTTTGGTGACAGATGTGGCAATAGTTAAATTTATTCAAAACGTTCAGAAAATAGTGGTTAACAAGTTAACTATTCATCTTTGACCTATTTGCTATATGAGAATCAAAGTTAGAACAATCAAGTGTTTCACACTGTATGTGTAAATTTGTGATAAACAAGTTTAGAGCAGTAGAAGGGGGTATGCACTCCAGGAAAAGTCAAACCCTATGGATTCTAAAGAGAAGTGGACAGTGATTTCATTTCAAAAATAGTCATGTCCATGGTTTCTTTTACCTACCACCCTGTAGTTTCTAATTCAAACCATTATTTTATTGACAGTAGTGTCAGTTAACATACAAATAGGGTAAAATAAATGAATTAAGAAAAATTCCTGTACAGGTTTGCGCCGCGAACATTCCGAACAGATGACTTCAATGACCCAGTCCATCTGGAGCGTATCTCCACACTGAATACCTTTACAGTCCACGACTTAGGAGCCGTGCCGCCAAACACTAGTGCAGATTATACTTCAGATTATTACAGAATAAATGAATGGTACAAGGCCTGGTTACCAGACCAAGTGAATACAAGGCATGACACCAAAACAACCTATCAGGTAATTTTAAAAAATCCCCTAGATACCCTAAATGTGTCTTTGACAGAATGGATATAAAAAGCAAAAGTATCAGTATACTAAATTTCTTAATTAAGAATATTAGGAAACATAGTGTATTAAAATGTCTCTACAGGGTGTCCCAGATTGTATAATTAAGGTTTGTCTGCGTTATGGTGCTACGCATATAATGAATAAATTTATAGCCTATAAAGCGCCCTTTATAATAAATTTACACAAAAAATACACGGTGTGTTAATTATGTAGACAAACTTGAATGGATAAAATGTAAAAAAACACATGTAATATGTAGGAATAAAAAAATTAATTATTTCCTGGTATCAGCAATTCTTAGAGATCTATCTACATATACTAATTTTTGTAGGTTGAAATTCGCTATGCCAACAATACGAACGAAACGTACACATTCCACGGACCGCCAGGGGCGGACGAAGATCCAGGCCCAGTGAAGTGGACTAGGCCATATTTTGACTGTGGAAAATCCAATAGATGGTTGGTGGCAGCGGTCGTCCCTATTGCAGATATTTATCCACGACATACAGGGTTTCGTCATGTGGAATATCCAACGTAAACTGTTGATGTAAAAAACTCCAAAACAAAACCTAATTTATGATTTTTAGATACACTGCGGCATCGGTAGTGGAAATGGACTTTGATCGTATTGACATCAACCAGTGTCCAGTTGCCGCAGGGAATGACAAAGCGAATAGATTTGCGGACACTGCGAGATGTAAAAAGGAAACCACAGAGGTTAATTGTATTTACAACATCTAAAATCTGAATTATGAATTATTTCTCTTCAGTGCGAACCAATACATGGTTGGGGTTTTCGAAGAGGAGGTTATCAGTGCCGTTGCAATCCAGGTTATCGGTTACCTATGCAAGTTAGGAGACCATTTCTTGGTGAAATAGTTGAACGGGCAACTGAGGAACAGTACTATAATGGATTTGATTGCAAAAAGATTGGATGTAATGTTATATTTTTGTGTACATATCTAAAAATAATGGAAAATTGTATTAAAGGGATTCAAAAGTTACCAGTTGAATGGGAGAAAGCTCCATGGTATGTAAAGGCAATGGAGCAGGATAGACATCCAGAATATAGGTTTCCTGTTAACGGTTCGAGTCCGAAGGTTTTAGATGAACCAGTTATCAACATACATAAAGTACTGGAATTTATTGGAGGGATGAACAAGGACAAATGCAAGGCTTATAGACCGGATGAGTTGATTCTACCAGGAGGTATGTGAATTTCAGAAATGGAAAATTATAAATATATTTAAACAATAAATGGAAATATAAAAAAGTGCATTACACATCAAAACCATTTCAGGCGTTATGTTTGGTGCAGAGGAATTTTTTGAAAACGAAGCCAAAATGGCGCTTCGCTTAGCAAACTTCATAAGTGTTTTCCTCCAAGTCTCTGATCCCCAAGAAGTTTATTCCGGCAAACGAGTGGCAGATAAGCCATTAACTGAAGACCAAATGATCGGTGAAACGCTGGCCATTGTTTTGGGCAACAGCAGAATTTGGTCTGCTGGCACATACTGGGAAAGAAACAAATTCACCAATAGGACTCTGTTCGCTCCCTATGCCTACAAGAAACAGCTCAACTCAAGGAAATTCAACATGGAAGATTTAGCTCGGTTAAACAAGTCCGATGAAGTGTATTTAAACAAGCCATGGTTCAGTTCGCTCAAACACCGATGGGCTTCCAACTTTGACAGTTTGGAGAAGTTCTGGATGAAAATCCGAGTACGGTTCAATGAAACCGGAGAGACGACGATTAAGTACGAGCACTTCCCTAATTACTATAGGGGCGCCAGATTGCACCATGGTTATTGGACAGCGCCTTATTTCGATTGTCATGGAAAAGTTCCCATGTGGAAGATTAAATATGCGGCACCGTTCTTTGGTTGGGACAGTTTGAAGGTTAAATTAGAATTCAAGTATGTTTGGGTTTTCAACTGTAGGTAAAAGGATAACAAAATTTTTTTTGTAGGGGTGTTGTTGCAGTCACAATGGACTTGCTGAAATTAGACATAAATCAATGTCCAGACAAATTTTACGTTCCTAATGCTTTTAAGGGCACCCACAAATGTGACCAAAAAACATCATACGTAAGTAGAGCAAAAAGTATTTAAGAGTTTTCGGACATATTAACAATGTAAAATGCAATAAGAAGTACCTATCTTAATTCGATATTTTGATACAAAAATGTAAGTTTTTATATAAAAAAAACTCACCTTTTTTGCTTAGCATCACTTCTTATTATATTGAAAAATATTTGATATAATCTAGTGTGTGCCAATATTGGGAAGAGGCTTTGAGTCAGGAGGCTACAAATGCGAATGTAAACAGGGCTTTGAATATCCCTTCGAAGACCCTATAACATACTATGATGGACAAATCATGGAAGCTGAATTCACCAATTTGATGGACAACAACATAACCAGATTTGACATGTTTCGGTGTAGATATGCTGCTGCTAGTAGCATACAGGCCAATATCCTTATAATTTTAGTATTACTGATGCTTACCTTTGGGATCTTTGGGCACAGGTAAATTATTGCTTTATTTATGAACCAAATAACTGTTCAGTACAATATACGTTTGACGTACTTTTGAGAAAGCATATAATAGTTTCGCTAAATTTTTTGCGCAATTTATGGCTGTACATATTTTAGATCTGAAGGCCTTTGCAAATTAGTGCCTTTTTATTTTTGTAAAGCAAAAATGGTAAGGTGTAACATAAGTAATCTTTGTGATTTAGCTCGAGATTTTAAGTGGAAATCGTCTGATGTTGCGTTAGGATTATTTCTCGTATTAATAACAAACCGTCCAAAGTAACACGATTTCGTAAGAAAATAAATACTTTTTTAATTATTGTTATCTTAAATAAATGTAGTTTAGCGACTGATTTCTTTGTCAAATGCAAAGAAAGGTTTGAACATTATTATAATTAATAAGAATGCCTTATATATTGATCCCGAAAATATAATTATACTTTAATGACATAACACCATCGAATACCATATTTTTACACAATGAACTTGGCTTTTCTAGTTAGATCTTCTTAATGGAAATTAGGTCAGAATTAGAATTACTTAATTAAAATAAGCAACAACATATTGCTTTACTTAAATCAAAAATAATATTAATCAATTTTTAAAATTGTTCAGTTTAAAATAATCCCTGACACAGTCAATTAAAGAATTAGAATAGTTTGAGGGCTGGATGTTGCCTTAAATATACTTCCAAAACCGATTTAATGTGCAATATATGAACTGTCGTGCAACGAGAAGCACTAGTAAATAATATTGCCTTACTTTAATCTCATGCGCATAATCCGAAAGTTAGAACTGATTGAAATATTAAATAACCTGCTTCTAAGCAGCTTTAGGTTTAAATATTGTAGTGAGATATTTCTGATTTTCTTTCTGATTTTAGAATCGTAAGAAACTTTTCCCCAATTGACAGAATTTGTTTATGTTTATATTATTAAGATAACTTTTAGATCCGTCCAAAACATATTTCTTGGCATTTTAGTTTTAATAATATTCGATTTTATACGATATTATGAATAGCATTAAACTTAACCGCAGCAGGGTTACAATATGTATATCCACGTGTATATTATAAATTTTAAAATAAATTTTATATAAAACTAAATTCATTATTTACTTTACCTTTGCACTTGTTACATTACTCATAATCTACTACACACTTATACTAATAGTATTGCTATGTTAGCATACTCGGTTAGTATTGTTACAGTACTCTACTACTTGTACTTGTTCTCGGTTGTTGCGCGTGGTTATTTTATAACGTTTGAATTCGAGGAATACAGGGTGGAAAGGTAGGAAATTTTGCAGTGTCCTGCATCAACTGAAACAATGGTGGTCGCAACACGTAAATAAGTTTAGAATATAAAGCGTGTTATTTTAGAAAAATAAATCCGTTCACCGGTGTAGTTTAATGTACTAAGTAAAAGAAATTAATACTTTCTTTACATCTAGACTATCAGATTTACAACGCTTTTTTTTCTCCTTACACTATAGACTTCGGTAAAAACCGTATTTTCATTGAAGATTAATTATTTTATTGAATCAAACATCAATTTCATATCAAAGTGTTCATGTGAGTCGTGCAAATATTATTAATTTTTATGGGTTTCGCAACAATGGAAAGTTTGTTTGATTCAAATTTATAATTTGAGGATCAATTAATAACCGTAAAAGGAAGCAACATGAGGTGCGGGGTGAAAATCCCCAGAAGAATTAAAGGCCCTTAGGTATATTTTTGGGATATTAGAGTGATTCCTGGAGATTCTCATGGGAATTTTTATATTACATATTTATCACATTTTCGGGAGCTTTAAGAATTGATTTATCAGCAATTTCTTTAAATTCGCAAAGTTCTCAAGAAAGTTAATTGACTACGATATATTTAGAATGTCGAATATGACCTCATCGCATGCGTAACGATGCACCAAAATGTCCTAGTTGGGACTGTTTGGTCTTAGCTTAACACCATATCTGAGAGGCAAATTGCCAGTTTCAAGCAGCTTAAGTACTTATGCAAAGCCATGCCGCAGAGCATAAATTAAAATAATTCCTACTTACAACACTCCATCGCGATTTTTCAATTATACCAAGACAAGATGTCAATAGCTCTATGCACCTTTTGATGAATTTTGGATAACTGTGGACAAAAACCAGAGTTATTTAGTACCTTAGAAGTAAACTGTGAATTTGCACATTAGGATCTGTTACATAATAACGTCTACCTTATCGGAAAATCACGATAATTCACAACAACTTTTCATGAAGGTTTTGAAATTTTCAACACAAAAACCACCAGGCATGACGATGGATGGTTGTTTCTGTTGCTTGGTAATGTAATATGCAGTGAGGCCTACTTATCAGATAAAAATATATATGGAGTTTACAAGTTTAAACTTCAATGAGAAAGAGAGATAGGAAGGCCTAGTTGCTAACTACCCCAACATTACTTCTTAGTTCAACGTTACTTAACGCTCATTCTAAAGAAGCCTCTACTTGCTATGACTTACCTTTATCAGGAATAAGTATTATCCTGGGGTTGTTGGAGGATGCTATACACATAGAACAAGACGGAAAGAACAACAAAATAGCATAATAAGAAAATACACATATACACAGTTAGAAGTGCATGCAAAAATCGCATTTAAACATTTTTAGAACACTTTTTTACACTTTGAAGCGAGATTTTTCCGAATAGAAAATATACCGCCAACCCTATCACCGCTACTTTTCGAAAAAACTAAGATGGTGGATGATTCACAAATAAGAGACGTTTGACAGTGTTATGTTTGATCATCGCCCCCTACGTTGCAAGCCATGAAGCGGAAAGGCAACTACGCGCCGCCTTGCAATGGTATCTCTCGTAACGCATAAATAAATAATACATTTTAAAAATGGCGAAATATTCATTCGCTTTTTGATCGGCGAGTAAAATTGTGAGGAAATAAAAAGCGTTTGTTCAGATAATAAAAGGGTTATGGGCTGCGTTCAGCCCATCGAATTTGCATCACCCTGCATAACATAAGTCAATATTTTTTATTACCTAAAAAATCATCGAAGATTTTTGTAGCGGTTTATAGACAGCTTCACTAAAAGGAGAATTTCCATTGGCATCATGAAATAAGGGCTGAACACTGACCAATTGCTTTCACCGAGTTCCACAGAAATCCAAATAAGCTTAACAGTGCAGTGATGTAATGAACCTTGTTTTGTTTCATATCAACCTCTATAAAATACAATTTTCGTGGCGCCTCGAACTCTCAAGTAAATTAAAAATATCATTGCCTTCATAATTTATATAAACAACCGGTCCTAAAATAACCGTTATTAATGTTTTCCGAAGTCCTGATCATTGGTACACCCAATATTATTGTATTAGTATATTCCAAGATACAGGGTGTTGGAAACTCTTTAAAAAAGCCGCCATTGGAAGGAAATGACCTTGCTTTAAAAACGCAGCCCTTTATACAAGGCGCAGTAGCCATTTAGTCGATATTATACAGAGTGTATAAAAATTAAACGGTTTATGTCGTAATAGTGCACTGACACATAAAATCCTAGAGCTGAATGTGTAGTAGAACTCTTTATAAATGGGTGCCGCTTAATTTTAATACTCCTCGTATGTATTTTATCTCTAAAGTCAACATTTTGCGCTCCTAGGCGAACGGCATACAGCAGTTAAGCTCATCTACATTTTCACCGAAAACCATGATTGACACATGATTAAAAAATCTTGAAATACAATCGAATCGTCCTCAGTGCGGCAACACAGGCGGGACACAGCCCCGATCCGTCGCGCCCTTGGAACGCGCCGACGCAGCATCCCTTAAGACGACGTCGCCGTCGCGGCGCCGATATGAACCGCTCCCATTTCGCCTTCGCGCGCCGACCTGTTCGCCGCCCTTGTACCGAAGAGCGACCACGATGCGCCGGCCAGGGGCGGGGCGACGCTTGGTCGCCCTTGCCTGACAACGCGATGCCGCGAGTGCCGCCCCGATACGGGAACTGATACGGTAATTATCCCTTGTTTCCTCATACAAAAAAGTAACTGGCGAACCAGGTGTTGGTCACCAAAAACCACAAGACACAAAACACATTTCCTGCTTTTGTTTACGCAATGGGCTTTTCTTGTTTTCACATAAGTTACTGCTGCTGCTGATATTGCTGATGCTGCTGGCGGTCTGTTTCCGCTGTAAAGTGCGGGTTCATCTCCACTTTATAGTCAAGAGTTAGTTGCAGTGGCATATTAGGATTTGATTATTGTAGTGTGTTGACAACGGTCATTTTAGACGTAAGTAGTGGTGCAAGTTAATAACTCTTGGTCGTATTTCTTGGTTTATCTTGGTCATTTTGATTGCTGCATCCTGCGGTACTTTAAAGACTCACAGCTTTGCTAAAAAACTCTACAGTTTGCAAACAATTTTGAATATGTTTTTAAGTATAGAGCTTTGCGAATTTTTCTCTCTTTATTGCATTTTTTCCTTAGTCTCTCTTTATTATTTCTCACAGTTTTTATATAAATTTTTCTGCTTTTGGGCGGGGTAAACAAAGGCTTAATTACATGTGACAATCCGACACACCTTCAATGCCATTGTAAAATACCGATTTGCATGGCAACCTGACCTTAATCTCTCTTCCCAACAGTAAGCATTACTGCCATTTTTATTATTTATGCGATTTTTTTGTTTGAAGTCACCAGGTTCCTTGCATTCTCTTGAATATGCACTGGGGGGGGGGTTGCCCCACCTAAGTTTTAATCAGGCGAGAAGTGTGGATGTCCCGAAAGATTGAAATCTATTAGTATTTAGATGTAGAGCAACACAATAAACATGCGTTTACTTTCTTTTCTTTATTTTAATTTAGTTTTTTTTTTCTTTAATTTTAATTTGTGTAAGTTCTAGGAAGTGTGTCATCTACAGTAAATATCACGCCTTTAAAGCAATGAAGGTTGCGAGTTTCCTAACAATTACATTTTCGAATAACAACACTGTCAATTGACTAATTACATTAATTGGTGCTTAAAAAGCATTAATGCTTGAAAGGTCATCGCATGTATTGCCATAGGATTGAATGAGAAGGCAAATATCTGTCTTCTATTAGACAGGGTTGCCACGTCTCTTCAAACTAAGGTAATTCGTGTAAAACACTTTTTTTTATTTATTTCATTTTTAGTTGCAACTTTTTCCCTGTATTTTGATACATTAACAAGTTTACACGAAGAAATTACAGAAAAATATTTCACAAAATTTTTTTCTTTTTCTGTCCCAGTTCATTTTGTCTGTCCATCTTTTCTTCTCATTTTTTTTCTCAATTTAGTATCATTGTCTAACCTAAACATCCTCCGTATCTATCCCTAATTCTAATTTTGCCCATAACAATAATCATTTTATTCCCTTCTCCCTTCTTGCATTCTTTATCTTTTTTTCTTTTCCTTGTTAGTGCCTGTTTCGACAATAATAGATTGCCTTGTTGTATATTTAACTACATGTTTTTAATGTATAATTTCTCCCTCTCGTGAAATTTTTTCATTCCTTTATTACAATTTTATAGTCGTTTTATTCACATCTTTCTCATCGTGCCTTTCTTTTCTCTTCAATTTCCGTCTTCTAATGACCTTCATAATCGCGTCTTATACAGGGAGTAACATATTATTATGGAGATATTTTAGGGGGCGACAGTACTCCGCAAAATAACAAAAAAATACTAATAGATCCATGGTCAAAAGAGTGCCATTTTAAATATACAGAATGGCAAAATTTCACATTTTTTAAAGGACATTTTCAACATTTTTTATAATTTTGTTTTATATTTATTTTAATTTTAAAAAATTTGATTAAATATTACGAATTGTTTCAGATAGTTAATAATTGAGCCAAATGATTTTTATTCCTTACTTCCTTTACATTCTTATTTTGCATCGATAGATATGTTTGCAAATTCTACGAAAACGGTGAAAGATACGAAAACATTCCAACAAACCAAAACCAAAAAGCTGAAGAATTTAAGAAAGAATTTAAATTTGGAATCAGAATTCATACAGGGTGTTTAAAAAAAAGACACAAAGCATAAAATAGTATAAAAAAACATAAAACCCTATATATAAGTACCAAGGATTTTGGCACTTTGTGGTAGAGAATCTTTAAGAAAATAGGTGTACGAAATTAAAAAAATTTAACTTAAGGCGTACATGCAAAAAACGCAGAATATAAGAAATAATGTGAAATTTTGCCATCGTGTATATCGAAAATGGTGCGTTTCAACCATGAGCCTACTAGTATTTTTTTATTATTTTGCAGAGTACTATCGCCCCCTAAAATATTCAATGATGATATGTTACACCCTATATATTCAGTTTTCTCTTTCTTCCATTACTCCAAACCGATTCCATCCACTCTTCCTTTTTTAACTTAAGTTTATTCCAGATATTTTTTGTCGTCGCGGTACTGTCAAGTACAATTTGGCGTAACTTTTGATACAAGTCCTTGTGAAATTTGCATGAAATTCGATGATTTCGGCCTCCTAATGAAATGTCATTACCTGTCTCCCCGTTTATGCGACTTCTTAAGTCGTTTGTTAGGTGATAATTGTTGATATTATGAAGGTTTAGTGCCGAATAAAACTTTCTGTAAATGTAGACGTGAATTCAATTTGTTTCAGTTTACTCAGTGTTCGAGTTGTGAGGCTACGCCCAAAGATACTATCGAATTTGTTGTTTTAGCATGGCTACGGCTGTCAGTTCGGAGGGGCCACGAACAGGCACATATTAAGGGTGAGTCTATCTACCACGTTCTGGTGATATAATAAACATAAAGTAAAATTAAAAGGAGGACAATATAGCTCAAAGATTAGGTTACCTAGAGGTTTAACTCGTTTTTTTTAGCTTCCGGCTATGAGTTACGTAGCTGGAAACCTGGCCATGCAACAACTTTAAGCCAACAAAATTTGCATTCATAATTAATGCTATTTACCAGCCATTCTTCAAAATTTAATTAAATTAGGAAGTTCAAGGGAAGGAATTTTAATAAGTGCTAAAAATGATCCTGTTTGCAACGAAGCAGTACCCCATCGAACGCTTTTTTAGGCGTTTTCACAAGCCCTTTGGACTAATTGAGCAATTAGAGCAGAGTTGGAACTTCACCTCTTACTTGCGTTCATAGCAATAACTCTAACAGAACAGGGCCTAACACGAGGATAAAAATTTAACGCGTTAGACCCCATATTGCGCGCTAAGAAAAGCGCCCAGTATCCTGCACATTTTTGGGTCTTCTGGGGAATATTTACATATAGAAGGCATTTACCTATGAAAAAGTGAATGTTTTTCATACATTTTTAAACGTAAACATCGGCAAAATCCTCATGTTACGGCACTCCACATAATGAAACATGCAGTAGGGGCATTTCACGTCTGAGTCTTTGCCCTATAAGATACTGCGGAATTTTAATTATGGGAAAAGAACTTGGAATGCAGAAGACAGCCAGTGCCAAAAAGTTCTCCAACACTGAGTCGGCACAAAGAGCAGCATGTTCCCTACATCTTGCTGCAACTCATTCAACGGGATCATTAAAAATCGCTTAGGTATTACACTCTTTGTCCTTTAGCACTTATTTCATGCCAGACACTCTTCGTGAGCCTTTATTACACAAATACAATCCACAACGGAAACTTCGGTTATCCCGTTCGCAATTGATATGAATAGCTCTACAAGAACTAAGTCATCCAGTTTCCCCATTGACCGCCTCGAAACTTAGCTACTCACAGGCAAAATCCAAACTTCCTGCTGCCCTTATTCTTCGCATAGTATAAATACAATCGAAAAGGGAGGTCTAGTAGCTTGAATCAGAATTGAATCTCTTATCACGATGGTCATTAAGGTCTGCCCTTTAAGATGTTGGGTTTTTGGGATCTTACTAAAACGGTTTACGAGGACCATGATGCATTTGGGTTGTCGTACGGCAAGGGCGAAGGTTAGATCAAAAGGAGTTGGAACAATGGAAGGTGTATTGTTCTTCGGTGTAATGTTATGCAAAGTAGGGCGAGATGTTGTTCAAGTTTATAGCGATAATTAGTTTAAGTGATGGATTTGAAGCTGATTAAGTAATGTAAAGTGATGGCGTGTTGATTAAATTTTTTCATAGCTGTCCTAGGTACAGGACAGAGGCAGGGCCAGTCTTAGAAAGTCCGGCGCCCCGGGCCGTTGCCCAATCAATTAAGGCCGGTACTGGGCGAAGGGAAAGTACGCGAACCTGCACGGTGCCCCTCCAAATCGCTGTATAAGGAGGAATTTTCTTGTAATGCCGATGACGAGATATTACGTCTCAAAAATGGCGGATTTAAATAATAATTGGGCTTCTCCTCAGCTTCCCCCGCACCATTACCATGCGTCTCGATTTCTGGTTTCTTGCCAGCTTCGAAATTTGGCTTCCGGATTTTCATCATTATTGAAAGGAAAGTTTGCTCCTGACACGGCTCCACTGTTTAAACTTCATCTTGCACGCTTCGGTTCATAGAAAACGAGTCATTCGAGTGAAAAAATTTAAGACACTTTCAGATACTCTTTACCAGGGAATTTTGGGGGAGGTTTTTATTTCAGCTGAAGGGCAATAACGAACAAAAAGGTCTTTTGCTAGCTTTTAGTTAAGATATTTCGATGAGTGAGCAGAAGCTCTTCCCCCAGGCTAATTAGGCTGGTTAAGGGCCAACTTATTAATGTGCCGTTAACTTTAAGTTAGTCTCTATGGAAACAAAGAATCTGACCAGTACTAATGGAAATTAGCCTGCGCTTGATACCACATTTGTAATTCTACCCTTAATTAAAATTTCCCTTTTTCAGGTGACTTGGAGGATTAGGCCTATCGTTCGCCTCCAGCCATCGCCCCCGACTCAGACGATATGGTAAGTAGCATAGTTTTACGCATACCTGGAATGAATCTGGAACATGTCCAGAAATTATTAGTAGTTCTGGCAACATGGGAAAGAGAGGAAATAATTCCGCCGCAAAGCTTGGTCTAATGGGCTTTCGCCGAGCGAATCGGCCCTTTATCCTGCACATTTAAATTTAGATTGCCCAGCTTTGACTTTGTCGAGATAGGAGATATCCTGCGAAACATGATAGGACTATCTACAGCCAGACCAACTGGACCGATTTTCTTTTTTCGATTGCCGCACCGTCCCAGCAGATGCTGCTTGTTTAAGTGGTAACGAGATGAGGAATCGAAACTCGATAATCGGTTTTGTTCCATATTGAAAACTGAACGCAGCGAAATTAAACAAAAAGAGATACAGTATACTTTAGCTAAATAATCATGAAATAGTCATCACGACAGGCCGCACAAAAAAATATTTGTTGGTAAACACATCTTCCCATTACAGTGGGTCAAAGCTGTCGTTAAATGGTAAAAGGTTCCTTAGCGTCTTTTGTTAGCGGCGATTTTCTATTTTATCTGCTACTGACACCAGATACAGTTTCTTCAACTTCAGGAACGTCCTGAGATTCCAGTTTACCATAAACTCTCAAGCGTTCAAAAATAACAACTGTCTTGCTCGCAACTACTACCTGTATAAAACTGTGTATTTTTCTAGAAAACATATTTATTAAGGTATCTAATAGAAAACTGTATAAGAAAAGCATTGCACTGAAATTTTAGATCAATATGAGAGATTTAAAAATTCGTATTATTTTGAACCACTGCACGATTTGTCGACCGCCATAAACATGTTTTGCTGCTTGCAATTTGTAAGTTTTTGTGCGACCTAGTCTGATGCCTAATTTCTTCATTATTTAGATATAGTATAGCCATTTATAGTTCATCTAAATATTGAAGAAATTACTCATCGCCATAGGCCACCCAAAAAAAGCAGCAAAAACGACTAGACGCCTGATAAACCGTCCAGTGGTCCAATATTTTGAAAATTTTAAAATTTCTTATTAATCGTGAATTTCAATGTGCGTTTCACATACAGTTTTGTTTTTAATGGAGGGCCCTAATAAACGCTTATTTTTTTTATTAGTACTTAGTATTTATATTTAGTTTTATTAGTATTAGTATTTAGTCAAGAATCTATTCGGGTACCTATAGGTCCCCGAAGTAAAATCTATCTTTGCACGCGCCTGCTAGTTTTCAATTATTTCCGAAGGGAGTTATGTAGCCATTCGCAACATCACAGGGCCACCTGCATCTTCATGTGGTCATCTGTATTTCTCCGCATTTTGTCTTGTCCATAGTTGTCCGACATGAGGATGCCTGGCGCCATAGACAACCGAAACCTCTTAGACCCCAATGATGAGGGAGTTAATGTGGTTTCGATTTTGACCACTCAGCAACATTTTAAACCACTGTAATCGCAATGCATGTTTATCTCCGACCACTTTTTTGTGTGACCCACCGTGATGACTAATTTCTTTAATATTGAAACAGTACGCTCCGGGTAGGTCCGGTTAGCCTGCGCGGTACTGACCTGCAGCCGCTAAATCGACCATTACAGTACCTGGCTTGTAATGATGCGCTGCAGCCCTTATTAGGGCTCTGTCATTTGGAAAATTGTAACGCCTTTGAGGGAGAATTTTTAAGAATTTTAGAGTAATTTAAATCCACGTGGGCCGAAATTTTCGAAAATGTTCCCGTGTCCCGGACCGATTCAACGGGAATTCGAAAGTTTAAATTTTCTAGAATTTCGCGGCAACTCAAGCCAACAAGGCTCGAACAGGCAACCCAGGTTAACCCGAATCTAATCCAGATCAATGCGAACGGGAGGTTTCGGTGATTTAGAAGCAATGTTGGCTTTTCGCGAATATGAGACCAAAGACATCCAATAATGCCACTCTAGTACGTTCGCAACGGCCAGGGTGTGAAGATTAACGCCCTTCGGGGGAACCTCCGTCGTAACGTTCAAATCAAGCGTTTCTCTCAGGAAACGTACCCGTTGCCGTATTGATTAGAAATTATTCATTCAACATCCTGCCTCAACAAGATAAACAATTTCGGAAACTCAGCATCCACATAACACAAAATCCCCTCACTAATCAAAATAAACCACTCACGATTCTCCTCTTCCATCGAATAAATTCTGCTCGGTATTTATCCAGTAGATAAAGATAAAAATGCCAGCCGAATTACCGAAATATATCTTGCTTTATTCAAAGTGGCAGAGGGAGACCGGTATTTACTACTTACATTTTGACGAGAAACACAAAAGGCCGCCACCAAAAAGAACCGGAATGAAAAACAATGCTGGATTTCGGTCAATTTGGGTTTTTTACTGCCGGAATGGGCTTAAAGGATTCCACCGGAAATGATGATATACTGACGATGGGCTAGTTTATTCCCAGATGGGTGTGCCCCAAATGAGAATCTTATTGTAGGAGCCTGTCTTTCTTTAAAATACGTCCGGCTCTTCGTTCGAGGTCAGTAAATTGAGGCTTAAAATCGGGCTATTAACCGGCGTTTAACGCCGTTTGCTATTTAGGCTAATAGCCCTTTATAGCTTTCTTTGTCATAAAAGTCTTATATTTGGCCACGCAACTGCGACAGGTGAGGGCCCACATGTGGACATTTTATTGCTGCCGTAAAGACGAAGTTATGAGGGGCGAAATAGCTTTTGATGTTGCCACTAGAACTGCAAAATTGCAGCAGGACACGCATCATTTTTAGGCGGTGCCGGAGAACCTAATTGACTTTCATAAGAAAAAATCCATTATAAATTCGCGGAACAGACGTTGAACGAGAAAACCCCCGAGGTTTTGACCGTGAATTTGTCTGGAAATAGGAGGACGTTCAAATCGAAGCCGAGAGGTCAACGTGGAATTAACGGTTGATGCCCCCTTTTTGAGTGGATATTTCCTTGCGCTTTAGCTCCGAAACAAAATAGCTGCAAATTTTCTGGATCCATCAGCAACCACTCCAATTTTGGGGGGCCACGGAAACTAGAGAATTCCTGGAACGAAGCGACAATTGGTGAAAAAAATTAGCGTAAATTGCGATTTTATACCCGCAAATGGAGGCGTAAAATTGCATTTTGCGCCCGGAAGCTATTTTTGCCGCTGCTAGCTTCAAAAAACACCATTACTGGGCGCGTTGAATGATGTGAAGCGGGTTTCCTCGCCTACAGTTAAACAACAGAATATAATAACGGTCATTACAATCTTAATATACAGGGTATCTTCGAAATTACTGTATAACGCTTGGCTGAAAATTTCTCAATTTAAAATAAGGCGTTTTAGGTAAATTTACAGTGCAATGTTATTTCATTTTCCTGCTACCGGGTGCCAAAGTTGTAAATTAATGTATTACAGCTTTTTCGAAATAGTTGTTGAACGCCTTTATCGATTTTCGCCAATTTTGGAACTAAGAGTTACCATATAAATTGGCGTGTTTTGACGCGAGCGGAATCTTTTTTTATTGCGTGGAAATTATATTAAAAAAATATTAAAAATATAAAAAACATATTAAAAATGGTGCGTGGTTTGTAACTAAAAGTTTGTGTTTTTGTGAGCCCCTATACCAATGATCTAAATTTTTTTCTCTATCACAAGTTGATTTTATTTTGATACATTTTTGTCTCTTGTAAAATTTTGTCCAGGCATACAATTTCTCTATAAAAAAATTATTTACGGTACCTTGCAATTCATCATTACTGTGAAAGCAGTGTTAAAAAGAAAACCGAGACGTTGCCCAAAGTACAGATTAATTTTTTGATACGACTTTATTTATGTATTCAGGAAAATGGGCAACATTTTGAACATTTGTTACAAGAACTAAACTAAGTTAGTAGTTATTTGGAATTAAAACCTTTTTTCGTGTTTTCGTTCGGTCTAACAACGCTGATTAATTGCAAAGTACCGTAAATAATTTTTTTATAGAGCAATTGTATGCCTGGAGAAAATTTGACAAGAGACAAAAAAGGTTCAAAATAAAGTCAACTAGTGGCAGAGGAAAAAATTAAAGTCATTCGTACAGGGGATAACAAAAATACAAACCTTTATTTACGAACCACGTGCCATTTTTAATATTTCCACGCATTAAAAAATCCTATTTGAGTCAAATTATGCCTATTTATGTTCCAAAATTAATGAAAATCGATAAAAGCGTTTAGTAATTATTTCGAAAAAAACTATGTTAATTTGAAAACTTTAGCGTCCTGTAGCGGTAAAACGAAGCAACATTGGATATACAGGGTGATTCAAAAATCGATCACGGAACTTAAAGAGGTGATTCTACATGATAAAATAATAGTAGAGTTTCATATAAATTTTATTCGAAATTTCTTTTTTCTCATTGATTTTCGAGTTACAGTTCGACAAATTTAAATTTAAAATTATATGAAGCTCTACCGTTATTTCATCATGTAGAATCACCTCCTTAAGCTCGGTGATCGATTTTTGAATCACCCTGTAGGTAAGTTTGCCTAAAACGCCTTATTTTCCGTTAAAGAATTCTTGGTCAAGCGTTATACAGTAATTTCTTGGACACTCCGTATAATACGCCCATATTCACGGCGGTTGTGAAATCCCCATGGCCCCACGTAGAGATTTTGTCGTTGCACACAGCGCGAGATCTCTGTCTTCAGATGATTTTGGAAGATTTCCCATCTCTCCTTTTCTGAGCCCTGACGGCTCAGCTGACATTTTACCACGGCTCCAAAGCCAACGCCAAAGCAAAAGCTCAAAACATTCCTACTAATGTCTCTAGCGGAAAAGGGCTCGATTTATCATTTCGAAAATTGTATATCCCTGCTATTTGTCGCATTACGTCGGGTATGTTTTTCTGGAAAGGGATCGAGGAAAGGAGAATTGCAACAATCCAAAATGTCTGAATAATGCAGCAGGAGGCAGAGGGGCCCTGCGGAACGTCGCGTCGAGATGGTTTCGAGTGGAGATACGAACGTAACCGATAAAATTTCAGAAAAGAGGTTTTTGATGCGCCGAAAGGTTTGCTTAAGTGGCGGGTTTTCAAAAGAGTTTTATCCCGATTGTTCCGCTATTTTACGAAATTATATGCTAATAGCCCGATGGTGTCGGTAGATTATTGGCTATTGACTAAATTGTAGTAGATAAGGATTAGGAGAGTGTGGTTCTAAAACGGTGGAATGAGGATTTGTGCAGAACTCGGAAATGAAAAAGTTACAGCAGACGAAATGGGGAGCTGAAAAAATCGGTCTTACATCTTATTGAAGCATCATAATAAGCTTGGATAAGAGGACTTCCTGCTGATAGTCAGGCTACTCGCTTTATTTGCTATTTTCACTTTTTGTGCTATCGTTGAAGCGCAAAATATTGGCAGTGATACCGCCGAACATATACAGGGTAAATCTAAAGTAATGGTTTTCTTTCAACACAATATAGATCTCAAAAACTAGGTGTATCTGTATGTGAAATTTTTTCTAAATATGCGCGTATGAGTAATAGAACCCTTAATTATTATTCACTTTGGGACTAGAACATAAAAGGTTTCCAAAATTGTGGCCTTTGGTTTCATTTACATAAATTGTCGTTTGTCTTATGCACGACTCTGTACATGTTGTTAAAAGAGATCTTTTTGCTTAAATTATTTCTGTGGCGTTTTCTATCAATTCACGCAACTCTGCCACTCTCTTAATTTCAGTCATAAACACCAACATTTTCAAACAATTCCACAGATAAAAATCACATGAATCTACGTCTGGTAATCTCGCGGACTACGTTATTACTTCATGGCGACCTATCCATCCGACAAAAAATTAATTATTTAAAGTCTTCTGTTAAAGCATTCCTTATGAAATGCATTGGATTTTCTATAATAATAAAGTTTTTATAGATTTCTATTATCTTCGAAAATCCGTCATTTCGGTTATCTCGAAATTTCTCAAAAACCTAAGCAGTTAGGCCGCTCAGTTATCGCTCAACTAACATAATTACCTAGAACATTCCCCATTTGATCGCAACTCTTATAGTTTCCGAGATACTAATAGATGTGGGCCAAGTCTTGGACGCACTGTATACCGACTCCAGACGCGCCAACGGGAAGAAATTCAAATTTATATTGCTTGGAGACTACGAGAGCTCCCGATCAAATATAAATTTCCATAAGAAGATAACCTGTCCAAATTTAAATTGAAACATAATAGTGGGTGAATACCAAGTCTTCCATTATCATTTAAATGTTATAACTTTAATAAATAGGCACGGAGGAATATTGATTTTAAAATCTGAATTATTAAAACCTCTATTGAATAATTGACTTGGGTAGGAATGTAATTTTCTAGGTATATTTTACTGGATGTGGCAAAAAGTTATGCCATTTTCCATTTGCAGCTATGGTACTCAAAATGCGTTACGGAATGGCACAGCAGCAGCACATTAAACATTAATTAATCCTCAATGTTTGCGCTAAATGATTGCTCATTGAGACACTTTAGTGCTAATATAATCCCAAAATACTCTAATATTAGTTCAGCCGTTTCAACTCCCATAGCTATGTAGGATACATGTTAAACTTGTATTATGTCTCTAGTGAGAAAAGTAACATATTCTCGACCTACCATGCATCGAAGCGATGAACGAGAATATCATTTTCCTCCGAAATACACATAACTACTTTAAGTATGTAAATTATCTATATATTAGTAAAGGCACATCGGTATATATTAGCGGTAATTCCTGTGCTGTTAGGTGAGCCAATACTGGATCTACTTCAATTAATGACTTCTGCGACGTTACAGCGTGTCAGAAAGTTATCAGTTCTTCGCTGCTGATAGAGGACTTTACTTCCTGGCTTTGAGCACTCCTATAATAATATATTGTGTCTCTAGTAGGAAAAGCAAGACATTGTCGGCCGCCGATGTGGGTTGATCGGAAGTATCAGCGGCCGAGAATATGGTTTTCTGAACACCTGTACGGAAAAAGCTACCGCACGGAAATATTTTTTTCCTTTTCGTTACACATGGGACGTTCTCGTTTTCATATAAAATTGTCAGTTCTAGGGGTATTACAGAGAAAAAACAACTATAAATGTCACGTTAGCACCCAATTCATCGGCAAAATTATATGCGCTTATTGAAACAATAAAGGCAAACAATAAAATAACCACAATGCGATAAATAGTATGCATATTGCAGCTATCATTGCTCATTTTCGGGACATAAAAATGATAATAATTTTTGTTTTATTATCCATAAAGTCGCGCTTTTCTCTGATTTCGATGTTATTGTCTCACTTGGGAATTAAAAGATTTTGAGCAGAGAGGGAACTGCGGAGAACTACTAAGAACCTGATGGAATGCTGCAGTACTACTAGTACATTTTTATATACCGCCCGTGTCGTAAAAATTTTCGACACCCCACAGCTCTCACAAATTACACGCACCTACGGTGTTTTCTATTAGCAAGTTTCATGCAAAGCTAGCACATTTCTCTATTACATCCATACTGCTTTAATGCTTAATTATTAACGTTCCCCTTGGACATATAGCAAAATAGATCATTCTTCTTCTTGGCTAGAAATTGCCGTTCTTTACATCTTTTCCGGATGTTTTCTTCCTCAGAAAGTTATAAGTAATAAAAATAAATGCACAATTCTAAACTTTTCATCTTACCTCAAGTGCGGAAAGAGACACTTTGCTGCACGCTGATTGCAGTTGAACAATCGATGCGAGGCGACACTTGGACAGCAATCGACATTCTTAACAATATTTGTAATAAATGTTAAACGATATCTGAGGCCTAATGGCAATAAATTTAGAAACTAATCTGAACTAAACAAGACAAAATGGTGCTCACTCTGCTCAGGAACGGGTAATTTCGGATTATCGGAGATATCGAAGTGAACTGAAACACGGAATGTTACCGAAATCATGCAAAAAAATTCAGTTAGTTTGATTCACCCAGTATGCAATGATGGTAGTATGCGACTAAAAACGTTGGAATGGATGTGATTCATGAGGATTGGACCTACAATTATACTACTTATCATAAAAATTGTAACACCTGGAAATAATTCGCGTATTTTAATGAAACTTTATACAAAATAAATGATTTAACTTGCTAGTGAACCGAAGTCCAGGAAATCTTTAAAATTCGAATAATGCGTATAACCACTTTGTGAATTTATACTCTCAGAAACTCGTCTGGTCATGCTTCTAAGCAAATGGTCGATTTCTTCTTGAGGTAGCGTATCCCAGGCAACTTGAACTGCATTTCGTAACTCTTCTAAAGTACGTCATGGGTTCTCCAGTGTAGTAACTCTTCTTCCTGTCGTGTTCCATACGTGTTTTATAGGAGAAAGATCAGGGGAGCGTGGAGGCCAAGACAGCTCATTAACATTGTGACGTTATAGATGAGCCAAAGTTCTACCAACAATATGTGGCCGTGCATTGCCCTGCTGAAAAAGCACGTTTCTGATACGTTGAATGTGTGGTATAACTGTTGGTTCTAACGCTTTCTGTGTAAATTTCATGCATTAATTCTGGGTGTTGCAATTTTTATGATAAGTAGTACAAATAAAAAAAACATCAAAATCGGACAGCAGATTTAGAAGTTGTTAACGTTTTTAGTTTAACGTCAACATTTTAAATTTAACGTCAACGTTTTAAATGTAACGTCAACGTTTTGAATTTAACGTGAAAGTTGTGGCATATTTTTAGTGGCGCGATAATTTTGTTCAGCAATTTAGTTTTAGGAGAGAAAACTGAAAGTAAATGAAACAGTCATTAAACTCGAAACCATATTTTCTGTTTTGATTGGTAATTTCACAACACCGTAACTCCGACGCTGCGCAATAAAAATCCCTTTTACGGCCTTTGTTGTTTTAAAAAACGAATTAATGAATCCCTTCAGACGGACACACGATCAATCTTATAAGCTAATTCGGGCGTTTTTTTCCAGAAGGAGATCTATCAATTTCGGACTAGATTTAAAGATTCCTCTCTCATTCAAAACGATTTAGATTTAATGAAAACGTCAACAACCATTGTCTCTTCTCGGGGGAGTTTTCTTAATTCCCGAACTTAAAACTGTCCAATTTAAATTGCGGAGTTTACTAAAGTCCAGGAAAAACGAATTTGAGTTTATAAAGTTGTGCTTCGGTTAAAATACAAAATTACAATAAAAGAATACAGATTCGGGGCCATTGTTGCTCGGTCTATTGTTTTAATTCCGTTGTCGGGACAATAATAGTGTTCATTCACTGGGAGGGAATATTATTTATGAGGAATTTTTGTTTTCTTAATTAAGAACTTGGATAATTGCAAGAAGAGTTCGCAAAGCTCTTGCTTTACTTGCCAATTTACGTTATTAAACATTAATTACTTTCTGACAATGCCCTAATCACCATCTAGATGAATGATCGAAGAGGACCGACGTTGGTTTATTAAGATATAACGAGGAAATCCATTTTCGAACAATACTCTCAGAAGCCAATTAAATAACTAGACTTCAATGGGACTGCGATCGTGTCCTCTCTCACACAATATTAATCCCCAAATACAAATCTTCGACGAAATCCGCTTTATAAACTCCAATAAAAAGGGCAAATAGAACTAAAAAAGGCCCTTTTGTGAATCGGTGAATAATTCGCGTAATAAAGCGTTCGCATTCGGCATTCGGGGGCTGTCAAAGGATTCGCAAGTCTCCCTCGAAGAATATTTATCTTTGCCTTTGTTCCACATTACATCGAACAATCGAGGTGTGGCCCACATGACCGAAACATCGATATTTCTCGCTCAAGACGAACCCATCGCCATTCGCCATCGTGTATATGGCGATTGCAAACTGATGAGCCCGTTTAAAGCCTCAGAGAGTTATAAAACGTTTTTTCACTTAGAAAAAATAGTCGTTCGCCGAAAAAGTGCGGGAAGAGGCACTTATCCGCACGCCGCAACGCGAAGACACTTTTCGCACGAGGTGTTTGCTGCAAACGTATTTTCTACGAGCCCGTTGACCAGTTGCTTACTGGGTGTCCCGAAATGAGTGTAAAAATTTTAACGACGTTCTAGGTCAAAAACTGTGGGAAAACGTTCATATGAACATAGCAGGGTTACAAAGACGCTTCGTCGCTGAGATGCAGCTTAATTCTTTGTAGTGCCTACCTTGGCCCTCTCTGAATGCCTGTAAATAAATTTATATTTCATTCTTTTTTTATGGTTAATTTATTTTCAATTTCGAAGACCCCCTCTAGATATGCCCCTGCAGCAAACTATCATGTAAACTACCCCGATCCATTACAACACTAACATAATATTGAACCATAAATCCTATTTAGTTGCAAATTTTCACAGCTCTATCTGTGAGTTGACTGTTTCGGGGGCACAATTAATTATTAGGATCTAACTAAATTTATAGGTTCTAAAATCACCACTCACGCTAGATTAATCAACAAATAAATAAATGCATATAGCTCTCTATTATGTAATTTCATGCGTGGTCTTTACAATTATTTATGTTGGAGTTCGTTTGGCTAATGTAGAGACAATGGAAACAGTAAGGGCTAATTTAATTTAGGTTTTCGAGTATTTCAAGTATCGAACTATACAGGGTGTCCGCTTCTGGAGCTCAACCATGAGGACTTTGCCTACGTTGGCCGTCACGTTCACCAGATCTTGCCTCATTAGACCACTATTTATGAGGAACTACACCTTATGTGGACCTCACTTATAAATTTGAACCCACCAAAGTTAATCAGCTGCGAGGGAAGATCATTACAACTTTAAGGACCAAGATAAGAAGAGGGGATGTTTTAAAACCAATGCAGAATTTAAAAAGAAGCATAGACCCGTGCTTGGAAGTGGAAAGTGAACGCTTCGAGCACTTTTTATAATTTTACTTACTTATTTGCTTCTTTTATGCTCACCAAAATCTCAATGGTTGAGTTCCATAAACGGACACCCAGTATAGCCCCCGTGTTACACTGAAATGTGTTTATTCGTAATAAAATTTGGCAAATATGCGAATGGTTTAATGGCTCTATCGACTAGAACACGGCCATTTTGCAGTGCCTAAATTCTTTATTTATAGTTCTTTGTTGGAGCAGATATGACCACAGTCAATTCGAATTGCAGGTATGCGATCAAAGGGTCGGAGATCAAAGAACAATCCGTCCTAAGGATAGAAGCTATGGAAAAATGAATTTATTTAAACCTCGATTAGAGTTGGCACACTTCACGCAGCTTTTAAACTATTTAGTATCGCAACGAATGTCCTTGTTACTGCTAATTTAGGGTTGCAATAAATTTAATGGTATTATAAATATTTTAACATGCTGCGGTTAGTAGAAAATGTGTTTACAGTTATTAATGAATCAAATTTTATTAATCTTAAAATCTCTTTAATTTTAAATTAATGCATTCAAAATTATTTTAATAATTTGAATTGCATTGTTGTGTTTAAAAATTTGTTTAAAAAAATTGATTAATGAAACAATTAACGAATTAAGCTTGTTGGAAGATATTGTGACCGATTGTCCAGGTTATTTTCCTGACTGCGAGTTTAATTCTCCTTTGACTGTTCCTGATGGTTGCAGCAGCTTGTAAATTGGTATTTACGTAAAATACTCTCCATCAAAAATCGACAGAATTTTTCGTCAAATAAATCGTCAAAGCGTCTTCCGGATCAGGCCTTTCCGGGGCATTTTTCAACGTCACAGTCCACAATGGCCTTTAAAAGTGCATTTTCAGAGCTCGGCAGCCTTCTCACTTGAGGATGTGATTGATAGTTAAAATATAAGGCGGGCCATCAAACTACGCTCTGTCGACACCTTGTCGGGCTGCTATTGAATTTTTTATTAGTTTTCAGTTTCAAAGTGTTACACGGGAACTTTTTCGAGTCCAATTTGTGAGAGCTGAGTGAATCAGGCCCGACACGGGACGGAAATAGCTGAGGAAAACCATAAATTATATCGGTGCAAGAAAGCTAACCGTTTTCTCAGCGCTTAACGTGAGCACATCATAAACACATAAATTGCCTAGAGGCTAGATTGATGAGCTTCTATCAGACTTAGCAAATGGCGGAATATATGTATGTTTAAAGGAAAGATGGGAGAGCAACCGCTACATGACGAAATGGATTTTGGGCTAATATTGTTCTGCAAGGGAATTTGTCACTCTGGAAATCTACACTATTCATCGCTGGTGAGCTTTAACCTCTTTTCGTGGGGACGTGCGTTTAATGGCAGCAACATTAGAATTGAGAACAAGACAGATCACCTAACAATCCACGCATATGAATAATAATATAAACTTAAGTTTAGCTGAAACCTTCCACAGAGACGCGAAACAGCGACGCAGTCTGCATACTACCACGAAATCTATCAGGGAGGTTTTTGCACTTTCGTTTATATGAAACCCTGTTGCGAGTGAGTAAACGTGAGACGAACAATACTGTGCCGCTTTAAATTGTATCCCTTCCCTAAACTTTTTAACAAATTATTATTTAAAAAAAAATTCAAAAGCGGCATTAGATAGGACAAAAAAATACTATCTTTTGATGTTCGTTTGTTTTTTTTTAGTTTTACTTACGTCCCCGGTAGCGCAAAATGGCTGATTTTTTTAAATTGAAACTCAAGTCAGGCGGCCCCTCAATTTAAAAACCTTTCAAAATTGTATTCAATGGTGTATTGCAATCCAAAACCTGTCGATTCGTTTTTGAGCAAAACACCTATAATTTTGGTAAAAAATGCAATCAAACTCAATTAAATACTACGTAAACAATGAAAAAACTTTTTTTTTATAGGAAATTGGTTTGTTATCGATTTTGTGCTTACAGTCTTTGATTATTTTTATTTATTTTATCTTTTTTTTAACCAAAAACTGTGAGCATAAAATCGATAACAAAACAGTTTCCTATCAATAAACAAGTATTTTCATTATCTATGTACTATTTAGCCGAGTTTGTATTGCATTTTTTGCCAAATTTATAGCAGTTTTTCGCAGAAACTAATAGACAGATTTTGAAAGACTTTTAATATAGGGTGTCATTTGACTCATGTTTAAATTTTTAAAAATCGGCCATTTTGTGCTACCTGTGACGTAAGCAACATTTAAAAAAATAAGCAAACGTCAAAAGATAGCATTTTTCTCCTATTTAATGCTGATTTTTAATTTTTTCAAAATAATGATTTGTTAAAAACAGGTGAGGAACTTACAGCCATACGGTATAAATTTCAGGTATAATTCTGCGCTTGGGGCTGTGATAATTATTCCTCGGGCTCTTGCAAATTCTTTTAAGTTTAAGCCAAGGTGGACGATAGAATTTCCTGTTTGCAATAATAAAGGGTTCAATTCTAGAGGACTTCTTCGAGATAGACAAAACAAAATCTCTACCACAGATGCCTAGAAACGAAATACAACGAATTAGTCCAACAGTTTCCGAAATGCAGGACGTCAAACGGGAATTTTCCTCTACGTTTTATAATTTTTTTTTTGTAATGACGGAATGTAACTGAACAAAATCTCGTGTTGGGGAGTTTTTGAGACCACAAATCGGGATCCGACGACATTTTTGCTGTAATGAATAAAGGGCGCTGTTGATGCTGCAAAACGTTCCGGACCTGACTTGAACCCCCAATTTGAAACCAAACCGAGCTTCCATTTCCAGTCAGTCCAAAACAAACTGACCACTGCATTTATCGACCGTCAACAATATATGAAAAATCAAACTCTATGTGGCTTCCACTTCAAGTAAATAACAGGACGAATCACTACATGTCAAGGGAATGTAATTAGATTTCCAGAACGAGTGGCTATCTGGATCCAAATAAACGTATTTTATTAATTGGATATCACCTCGCTGACGTAAATCATTCGATTGGACCAGACAGATTCGATCACTTTATGCGTATTGAAATTACTATGCTTCGATGTATTAAACATCACGTTGTTCGTCAGCGTTGTTGATGCGGAAATCCTTAGTTCCCGTCTAATTTATGTTTTATTTTATTTAAACTATACTGCGTGTCCCTTTCCGTATCCCTGTTAATCTCTTAATCTGCAATCTCGGTAATCACAAAGAACACGAGATCGCTTAAATTGGGGCAAAGTTGCACACTTTGGAGGTCAAAGATGTGCCGTTTCGAAATTCGAAAAATTCCAATGGCTCTCAGAGGGACTTGAAGAAACCAAAATTTTTAAAAAACGTCATTATCTCTGCCTCGGCTTTCGTTTCAACGTAAAATACGTGATTTCAGCTCGAGGCACCCTATATGATGATCCATCTCTAAAATCTCCCCAAATCTTTCCACCCACATAATCATCTTTTCCACCGCCACCAACTAGGCGATTTTATGAGGAATAGACATACTGAAATGGCTAAAATGGTCCTTGCTCAAAGAGATTGACTTTATTCAGCATCGGGGGATGAAAGGCGTTTTCGCAGTTTTAGGGCGCGAAATTGGAACGCGCCTCGGAGGCTGATGACCCTGAAGGAGCGACGACGACGACGCTCCTCGAGGAAAGGCCACGCCTCGGACCGTGACGTCGATTGCATTGGTCGTCTGCAGTCGATTTGCTTTCCAATTTTCAAATGGAAAAACTCTGGGTTGTTCTTGTGTTTAGCCTTTTAATCTCTGATTTTAAGTAGATTGGCCCATGTACTTGAGGAGCTTCCAGGTTGATAATGCCTGTCAAGCACAGTTTAACTCTTCCTAATCATACACTCTCTTAGTTACATTTCTTATGCCATCGAAATGTTAGCACAGACCGACGGAACATGCTTGACTTATGGCGAATACGGACATTCGCACCGATGCGCACTCAGTGCGGCAAAGGTCGGTTATAACGTTGGTACGGGTGTCCGAATCCGCCAAAAAACTCTTCGTAAGGAAAGCGTAAAAACATTTAGGAGAAAGCACTAAAGTAGGAGAGAGAAAATTAATACTCAATTCCGCAACTTTCTGCTATTGAAACCTGATAGTATTACGTAATAATGTATTACTGATTCATCTGGTTTTGAGGCTCGCCATAAAATGGATTTGCTCCATTCAATCTCGTTAATATTAGTTTGGAGATCTCATCTTTTGATTTGAACTTGCAAAAAGCACAAATTTGAACCAGAATACAAAAACAGAAGTTAACCTTCCTTTAACGCGATGTATCATGTTGTCATACCTAACCCGCCATATTTCACAAATAAATGTAGTTTTGTGTATTGTCTCTACACACTCGGTTATTTTGGGATTTTTGCCGAAGGTGGCTCTGGAACACTATGATGATTCAAAACAATTGAATATCCGTTTCCGCGTTGTATCGTAGATCTCTGGTAAAAAGTTAAAAATGACGATCGAGCTGTAATTTCCGAGTTGAACGTGAAAAGTACAGTGGCTCGAATCGAGGTCATAGGCGCCGATACCAAATTAAGTTTTATAATGGTATTGTGAAATAGATTTGTTATCCAACATTGTTATGAAACAATCTGTTTTTCTTTGTTTTCTATTAATTTTGGTATTAATTTCGAAAATTTACTTTAGTTAGTTTTTTCAATCAAGGTCGATTTTTTGCATTAATGTTTTACGTCCATTTTTGGAGTCAAATCTTCCTCTGAAGGATCTGAGTCCAAATTATAATACTTTAATCATCTGTTAAGAAAATGATGTCCGTTTGTCAACGTTCAGTCATTGTCAGCTCCACAGATTTATGTTTCGTAGGAGTATCAGTTTACCTGCTAAATCAGTTAATGGGCCTAAAAGGCTATCAAATAATCAAATCCTACATAAAAATCAACTTCGGTTGAACATATATTATATTCTTAATGAATTCAAATAGGTCGTGGACGCAGTAGTTTTATTTCATGGGGACTGTGAATACTACTATCACAGTGACCTAGTCAGTTAGTATCCTCACTAACTTAACAAATTTTGATCAATATTTCCTAATACTGTTGCACAATTCAATGATTTCGTGTCACATTGTATTTTTCTTAAATGTCTCAAGGACTACAACTGATCTCCGAACCTCGATCGATATCGCGACAAATGAAGTGTCGTACTACCGTGCTGACAATATGCACTAGAAAATTTGTAAATTTCTGGTCATCTGGTAATGCTTTTGGCTCACTGGAGAGCCCTTAAAATTCACGTTTTCCAACGTGAATCACTGAGCCTCCAATGATCTGTTTTGGCCCTGCTCTAAGAACACTGCACAGCGTCATTAATGAACTCCACAAGGAGCTTTTATCTCACTTAACTGACTTTGTAACTTGCACTGCTTGACAGATAACACCAATGGGCACATCCAAAAAACACCCTGTATTAACATTGAACCATGAAATCGACAATCCCGAGCAAAAAAATTCTTAATGGCATTACCGTGTCAGGTGATTCTTTAATTAGCCTTCAAGGTCTTGACACCTAACCCTATCGTCTGGACTCTGGACAGGTACGAGCCATCTAGGTTAGAAATTTCCAAATTTTACCTGTTTCCCCAGGTACTTAAAAAGGACCCGCCTGAAAAATGTATGGAAAAGGCGCCTTAAGAGGTCATCAATTTTCAGGCGAATATGTTCCATAAAATTATCGTTTCCCGTCTCTCCTCATACATATCATCTGCATAATTGAGGCAAACTAAAAGAAATTAAAATGCGGCAAAGAGTTTACTTTAGCTTTTCCCGACAGAGGCGGGAGAAAAATGGTTTTTCGTTTTTTAAAAGGCCTTCATCCGCGACGGCAATTTTTTTCAAGTTTTGAATTATACCCGGGATTCATATCTTGTTATTCAAATTTATCCCACAGCAACGATTAATGGATTCTTGTCATATTACTAGCGGACTCGGAATACGTAACCGGATATTAACAGATGCCGGATTTTTAATTAAAACCAGATTTTTGCGTCACCGGTTTTGATTGTGAGAACTGGGGATTTTCTTTCGGTTTGCGGCAGGATTAGCTGGGGAATCGAACGAATTTTGTGTAACCAATTCGTTGGAAAATAGCATTTTGCGGGAGCGAAGAACTGGTCTCTAAACGTAATACATCAAACCTAAACCTCCACACATCACGTTGCAACCATCTTGATTCCCTAAACGATAATAACTCAACTCCAAGAAGGCCCCTCTACAAACTCATAAATTTTAGAGTAGCGCCGCGGACGCCCTCTAGCCGACGTCGGCGGACGCAAGACGCCCCCTATTATCGGAAATCGGTTTATTCTGTTCGTTCTGGGCGTCGCGACACCAACTCGTTACCGATAAGGGGATAACGCTTTCTAAAAACCTTCGCACCGGATAATAGATGGCGCTATATGGGCGCTGCTCGCAAATATCCGGTTTCGGGGATCTTGATAGATATGTTTGGGGATGTAATGTATGCACGCAAATTTATGGTCTCAGTTAATTATTCAGATTAGAAATCGTGACGTTTTAATAGCCAAGTTGACTGGAAGCTAAGATAAGACCTGCCCGTAATGACTTGCGAATAACTAAAAAGAGAATTCCATAATTTAACCTTATTAGAATGTCACTTAGTTTATTTGCTCCCCTTGCTCTCAGCGCTTCTCGCATTTTAATCTAAATTTCGAAGGGAGTTCGCGTTACATCCAGAGTTGGCTTGTGGGAGCGACAAGAAGTTTCCTTAAAGAACTTAACTAGGAAGCAAGTTTCCTCATATATTTCTTGTCAAGCTTAAAATTGTTAAGTGGAAAAGTTTCGGTGGTGAGTATATTACGTTTTGCAGACGTTTTCTTTTGTTCGCTGTTTATTTTCGAGTGAGTGACAATTTTGCGAAGCCACTTCCTAACATCGATTGATTGCGATTTCACTAAACCTTCAGAACCTGCATAAGAAGATTCCCGCGATTTAACGGTATTAAAACTTAAGACAAACTTCGAACGATAGTAGAAGTCCTCAAACTAAGGGGCGCTGATCTTAGAGGAATCGCTTGAAAAGTGCTTTATTACTCCTATACAGGGTGTTGAAATAAACAAATAATAACAATAGTTTAATTGACATTCCTAAAACGGTTTTCTTAAATATTCCCAAATTTAAGATGTTACTCTTCGTAAACCATAATCCTCCAGAAAATTTGAAAAAAAAAATCTTGGAAATCTCAATTAAAATTAAATTTTTGTGTCGGACGCACTGTATGTTACACAAACTCGTGGCCTCCATCACGCTAAAGAGTGCTCTGATATAATAACGGTATTCTTGCGTTTAAAACTTTTGTGTAACAATGTCCCCCAAGCTCTTTTAAAACAGAACCGGAGCCAATCAAATATTTGAACAAGCCGTTTCCTACGCCATTAGTTCCCCATCGGACCGGACCTTTTTCCGACAAGATAAATTGTATAGCACGGAATGTTGTGTAGGCTGACGAGAGGAAATTGCTGTTTCTGATGATGAACAAAGATAAAAATATCCCTCCATGTCGACCTAACTCTAACAAGTTGCGTCTAGCATTCGATAACGCAAATTAATGAGTAAATTATGTGGATGGTTTGAAGGGGAAACATTCGACAAATCGATGTTTGAATGCCTATTGTTACCAAGCTTTCAGTCCGATAATAATTGTTTGATTGACTGAGCAAACGGAGAATGTGGTTTGTGTCCGGTGCAATTTAGCCTTTCAACTATCCTGACTGGCATTATAGACATATGCGTCAATATTAACTAACGAAGCGATCGTATTAATTTGACTCGTTTGATGGATTAATCCTTTTGAAATATCTTGCACTTCGCGATTCACTAATAATCCTATTCTAGGCAGAGTTCACCTGCCCTAAATAACCTATCTAAATAAATAAAATAATTAATAAACCGCTTAAATAACGTTTTGTTTCAATAAGATAGTGCTTTGCTTGATTGTTTATCTGAAATATTTCTCGGTAGAGTGTTTCGAGAGAATCGAGACATACATTGACCGGTACGTTTACCAGATCTTTCCCCTTTGGATTTTTATTTATGGGGAAATTAAATTTGATATTCGCATCGAAATGCAAGACTGAATTTTAACGTGGGACACATCATTACCTCGCCAATAAAATGAGGAGAAAATCACAATGTTTTTCCAAAATTTCAGTTTTTTCAAATCCCTCCCTGCAAAGTCATTGGAATTATACATAAGATATACATATACATAACAAATTTCTTACAGCTTAATTCGCTGAAATCTGATGGATTTTAACGTGTATCCCTCAGTTTGTATAATAAAATTAAGTCTTACTTCCCCGTTACGATGGCGTTAACTTAATTTTAAGATTTCGAAAACCCATTTTGAATCTTTAATGGTTTACCTTCCCATCTCGCTGCTATTATAACTTGTCAAAGGCAGAAAATCCTATTATCGCCACTTAATAATCTGGAATATTATTAAGGTTGGTGGGTTGGGTAAATTTTAGGTTGTTATGAGCTGATAAAAGAATTATTTTGCCACGTAAAAGTGTATTTGTATATGTTTTGCCATAGTAATATAAAAATTATTGAAATATTTTATTAATTTCTTTCAGGACACAGTATGGCCTCAGATAACCGGCACACCTCAAAGGAAAGAGTCGTACTGTCGATTTTTTGTCTTCAAGCAATCTTCATTCAGTTCATTATCGGTAAGTAATTTAATATGAAAGTAAATTTGGGGTAATAAATCGGATAATATGAAAATATAGAATAACAAAGGTCAAAACTCAAAGTCGTGTTTGAAGACTTTTGAAATAATGAAGGTTACAAGGTGTTCCATCAGGAAAAACACATTTTTTGTAGAGGCTCACATATTTTATAATTCAAAAGTTTTTGAGATTTGTTTTTGAATTTGGCATTTTAATAGATACCAAGAGAGACTATTTCAGGTTTATCCACTAAGAATACGGATGCTCAGAAAAGGAGCTAGCTACTCAGTTCTCGCTTAATGACCCTGTACATAGACGCGATGGTATTGGGGCCGAAATTTGGTTATACGTACAAAAAAAATTGCCCTTTAATCACAAAACTATGGCGATTTAATACGTATGAATTTTCCAAAACGTTTCAATCTTGATCTTTAAAAAAAAAACGAATTGAATGAACTTGTCAAGCGACTGTCCTGTATTTTTGAGCTAAAATGCATGTCGGTGTATGTCGGTAGATCATAAAAGTTCTGATTGGGCCCAATGATTATGAGGCAGCTAATTACCCCGGTGACACAATGACAAATCCCCCGATTTTATTCCCAGATTACCCACTATTTTTAGACTAATGTTTCCATTCACTACCCCAACAACGAGGGTTGATTGTTTCCAGTTGATAACTTCTCCTGCTTTTCCAAGTTTGTAAGCTGATTTGGGAATTGAATTGCGTGATCGAAAAGTGCAAAGAGTTGAAATATAATGATTGCATTATATTCCTTTATATGTATTATATACCCTTCCGAGAGGGTATATTTGAGTTAGTCGAACGCTGTAAAACTCAAATCAGACGGCAAATTATTTTAATCGGTCGTTTTGATTGGGAAAGTTTTATTACTTGACTTCCAAGATTGTCGCTGGAAGCACCTTTTTATTTCTGGAGAAACGAGCTTGTTATTTTTGTGTAATTTGGGAGAAAATATAGAAAGGAAATACATCAGAGTCAGAACATCAAACTGATATTCAGGAATATTATTCAATGAGGATAATTATAAATCTGCTCTATACGGGGTGTATGCGTTTTGAGTGAATTATACGGGGTATCCTTGAAATGATTGTACAATGGCCTGATCAAAAATTACTTAACCAAAAATAAGGTGTTTTAAACCAACTTACCTATATCTAATGTTGCTTCGTTATGTCGCTGCAGAACGCCAATGTTCTCAAATTAATATAGTTTTTTCGAAATAATTGCTAAACCCTTTTAGCGATTTTCACAAATTTTGGACATAAATTGGCGTGTTTGATGTAAGCGGGATCTTTTTTTAATGCATAGAAATTTTTAAAACGCCGCCTGGTTCGTAAATAAAATTTAGTATTTTTGTTCTTCCTGTATGAATGACTTTAAATTTTTCTCTGCCACTAGCTGACTTTATTTTAAAACTTTTTTATCTCTTATAAAATTTTCGCCAGACATACAGTTTCTCTACAAAAAAAATATTTAAGATATCTTGTAACTCATCATGTGATAGCAATATTAAAAAAAAGACCGGTGTGATGCCCAAAGTGTAGATTAATTTTTTGAAACGAATTTATTTATGTATTCAGGAAACCGGGTAATATTTTGAACATTTGTTATAAGAATTAAACTAACTTGGTTGCTATTTAGATTAAAATTTTTTTCATGTTTTCGTCTGGACTAAACAACGATGATGGATTGCAAGGCACTGTAAATAATCTTTTTGTGGGGAAACTGTATGCCTGATGAAAATTTGACAAGAGACAAAAAAGTTTCAAAATAAAGTCAACTAGTGGCAGAGGAAAAAATTAAAGTCATTCGTACAGGGGATAACAAAAATACAAACCTTTATTTACGAACCACGCGCCATTTTTAATATTTCAAAATACGTCAATTTATGTAGCAACTTTTAGTTCGAAAATTAGTGAAAATCGATAAAAACCTTTAACTATCATTGTGAAAAAATAATATTAATTTGAGGATTTTAGCGCCCCGTAGCAGTAAAACGAGGGGACATTGAATATAGGTAAGTTTGCTTAAAACTATTTTTAGTTAAGGAGTTTTTGTTCACGCGTTGTACAGTTATTTCAGGGACATCCTGTACAATAATGAAACAGTATTGAAATGTTTTCTCGTTTCTGTGGAAATTATCATCGAGGCGCAGAGGCTAGTGTTTGGATTAATTGGCCTTTTCGAGATAAATTTATGTTAAAAATGTTATGTTAACTAATAACTATTGTGACTAATCACAATCCTCTATTCTTCACGTTGACACGAAACAATGTACTTTTAACAGCTACTTAAAAAAAAACAGGTCGTAAAACATTTACCGATGAGCAATCTCCCACACTTATTGCCGTTCAATGACTCAACACAATTAAACCTCTTTTGTTAGGCATACAAAAGGCCCTAAGGGCTACCCAAATAGGCGCTACGGCCCCCGCAAAAGACACCGACGTTCTCCTACCGTATCACTTAACGTTTCAAATCCTACAGCGTTGCCGCGTCGAAGGGACTTAGAGTCTGAGAAGCTACGCATAACAGACAGATGGACGTCGCTACAACCGAAATTTCCACTAGACGGTGTGACGTCACCACGTTCTTGGCCCGGCCGAAGTGCCCCCTATAGTAGGCGCCGGGGGGCCTTTCCTAATCAATATTTCATGTGCGAAGTTCGGCGCGCGCTTGAGCCTCAAAACGTTGTCTCATCGGACCGGGCCTCCAGTTCTTCGCTCCCCATTCCGACACAGACATGTCACCTGCCGTTTTTTACCACCCATCCGCGCTTATTAACTGAATGTTCTGTCGCTTATCCACCCTTCGTAGCACCACTTTGAAATGGAAAACTGATCATCATCCGTAAAAAAGAGCGAACTTGAAGTTTAAATGTGGAACCTACGATGGCAATTTCTATAGATTTAGCGTTCTCCAGGCACAAGGATAAGAGAAAACATCATTGTCCCGGAACTAGCGAGGAGTTAACTTTACTAGCGGATAAAAGTCACTTTTTGGACCTCAAACCCTTTAAGGAGCGGCTTGTATAAAGATTGGGAACCACAATTATGGAGAAGAACCCAAAAAAAGTATGCATTTAACTGTTTCTGCGGCCTGGAAAAGAGATTTTTGTGCTGAGGCTTCGCATCCGGGATCAGTTTTAAGCTTCGAATCTTGCTCCAGCGCTTTTTCAAGATGGTGGCCGTAGCTGTGTGCTGCATTTTAGTGTTTTTAGCTGTGTTCATTGTGATTATCATCGTAGTGGGACAAAGTGTCGGAGACCATCATCCGGAAGACTAAGCACGATGCAAAATCGATTGGTGCATCGGCCGATATGAGCTTAATTCAGAACCGTTGGGGCATATTCTATTTTCTTGTAAAATGGACTACTGTAGCTACCTAAGGTCAGTATGGAATACCCATTACAATGTCAAATTTCCTAATGAATAACACGCACCTCGATTTCATAAATACCTACCCATACATAGAATGTGAGACTATTGCAATTACATTTTGACCTTCTATGAAATGTAAAATTACACAGAAAGCTTCAGAAATCAGCTTTCTATTCTTATTACAACGCTAACGATTTCTGAGCTCCCTGCAATTTATTGACACCTTAAATAATATCCCTCCTTATCTATTCCTTTCTAACCGATCTAAGATCTCTCCTAATCTCTCTGCTCAGCACTTTAGAATTTCAAATTCGATTGTTATGCCACGTAAATTGGTCTTGGAAGGATCGATTGATATGTGATTCAACATATTTCCGAACTCGTTTGTCGAGAAAACACTGTTTGAGTAAATTGCATTTTAACATTATTTTATCTTCGAATTTAGGTTTTCGTTCCTCTTTTATGCTCCTTCTGGTTTTTACCAATTTTTTAAACAACTCTAATTAATTAGTTAAGTCGTATTTCTGCCATTAAGTTCGCTAGGGGAAATAATTGATCAATTATAAGATTTTTTGATTTGAAAAGATACGCAACAGTTTAAGTGATTTTGAAGGAATCTGGCAACAAAACTCGTGAATTTCGAAACAATCAGTTCAGAATCATAAAGTAATCGTGGAGCAATCAATGGTACAACTCTGCAATTATTTGATTAATTGTTTTTCCTTCAGCTTCCGGGGATTAGTCATGGGATTGGCTGATTAATTTTAAAGGTTTTTGAGCAAAATTCATAATATATCTGTTGATTAATGGATTAGTCACGTGAAAGTCATTAACTAATTCAGTTAATGTCAGCCATCAATTACTATGAATGTTTCATTTTCATTTCGCCCATGCCTCTATTTGGCCACTTATATTTCCCCTTAATCATTTTCCAGGTTTACAAAATGTCCCTGTTCTATGAACTGCTGAACTGAGTTTTATTATTCCATTGTGTCCACAGCCGTAGTCTTTCAGTGAAATTTACCCATTTTTTCCAGCTCTAAGTCTTCTTTAAATTTGAGAACTGGATTTTTTTTGTCTTGCGCGCCTTTATGAGAGATATGGTACTTATCCAAACTACCTGCATAATCGTTCTATTGATTGCATAAATAACATATCATGATATATTGGTCACATAGTCGTACCTTTCCTCAGAACCAAAATGTAATTGCATTAACTCCACGAAAATTTTTAAACAACTTTGCTTCAGCAGATCCTTAACGAGAACTATAATCGTTGTTGTTATACCAGGACATGGAGGTAAACCAACCGAAGACTGACTCAAAGAACACTTCCAGCAAAGTACGGTCGTACTTTCTTCTTCTAGCGCTTTTGTCGACCTGAGACATCACCTCAAAGCACCACTCGTACTAAGAAAATGAAGCTTCTGGACACGCTCACTTCTCTCTCTTCGGGCATATCTTCTTTTCCTGCACAAAATGCTTCTAGTGGCGGTGTGTTGCATATTCATTTTCTTAGCGGCTTTCATTATAAGCATTATAGTAATTGGACAGCACAATGGAGGATCTAGTTCTAGTGTCCAGGCAGCACATTAGGGTAAACCTACTCGATGCGTAGAAGTCTCATTATTAGACTTAGTTCTTATGCAAGCGGAAACTGTAATCTTGTAGAAGTAAGTATACTCAGTAGAGCTTAGGTTTTCCTCGAGTTGACTTTAGCTAGTTCGTAGCTATGTCGGTTACTATGTATTTGGCTGTTGGATCAAACGAATCTATCCATTTTAAAAGTTGACATTGTTCGTTTACACCTGTTCGGTTTCGTCTTTGTATATGACCGTTCTTCAAGTCAAAACAGTTGTGATAAACATATTTTCTAATAATACTCGACATGTCCATAATGCCTGTGAATTTCTTTTTAGATTTAATCTACTACTCCGACTTTTAGGAAGGTATAAACGAGTGATCTCTCGGCTGTGTTTCTAAATTGTATAGCTAAAATGATCGTTGTTCATATTCATACTGCACTGACCTATTGTTTTATAGCTGAAGGCACTATCATTTTATTTTATTTCAGTCAGTTAAATTCCCTTCTTTGACACGATTTAATCACTTGCTTGTTAGGTTTAAAATTCGACTTGCAGTTGAAGGAATTAGTCAACGAGTGATGGACCTAAGAAATAAATCTTAGATATTGGAGGTACTATTCGTCCCTAAAATATTTCGTTTAATTTTAATGATCAAAGGCCCACACTCTTCTCTAATGGCTTCAACTATCACGAAAAAGTGCCAAAGATTATGGATTCACTCTTCTTTGCCTGTTGCACACATTATAGTTTCAACCCAACTGAATGGTTTTCAGGTTAGACACATTACCAAAACTCATAAACACATAAAAGGTGAATCATGAGAAACTGTACCTATTTCTAATATGGAGCAAGGTTACTAAGAGGAATATGGAATGAGCATTAAAAAATTGCTCACATTTTTTATTGTTATTATACAGGGAGTTTTACACATTTTATCGAAAAACGATTTAGCCTATAACTTTGTAATGCCAGTTTGCTTTTTTTCATTTTCTGGTGAAAAAGTATGAGTATGAAACAGTGTTGTGTATGAGTAAGATCATGTATTCAGAGTTCAAATAACCCAAGACCGTCTTCAAAAAATTTAATAGGTTTTTTGCAAACCAAAAAAATCACTCTGTAAACAAATTTTCAAAAAAACAGCATGCAAATTTGTTAAAGATTATATGAACTAATAGTTATACCCAACAAAGGTTAGTCACACTCTTCACTGTTTTGTAAAAAAACGAAGTTTATGAAAATGTTAGAATTTTGGATATTTGGACATATCTACCATAGAATCTAGAGATTTCTACTTTGAAAATATCTTTAATTAATGTGTAACAGTGACGGTGTAACGGTGACAGAAAATAGCGAATTTTTTATTTTTTATGTAAGTTTTTTGAGTCACTATCCAACAATAGTAAAAATAAATGTTCATTTTCTTTTTTCTCGTTATTTCAATTTTAATATGTTATATTTGTCTTAATAATTTTTTCCATTATTATTTCATTAAATTTTACAGTCTTGCGTTGTATTGTAATTTTTGTAATTATAATATTTGATTTTGAAATACAGTATATTCAAGATAACGATGTTAGATATATCTAAATATCCGAACCTGTAGCATTTTTGTAGGCTTCGTTTTTTTATAAAACCATGAAGAGTGTAACAAATTTCTAGACTGATTATAACTATTATTTCATCTAAAATTTAGCAAATATGCATAACGTTTTTTTCAAAAATTTGGACACAGGGTAGTTACTTTTAGTCTGGAAAAACCTACTAAATTTTTTGAAGACAGTCTTAGATTTTTTGATCTCTGTTCATATACAAACGTGTATTCTTTCACCAGAGAATGAAAAATGCAAACTGGCATTACAAAGTTATAGTTAAAATCATTTTTCGATAAAATGTGTACAATTCCCTGCATAATAGCAATAAAAAATGTGAGCAACTTTTTAATACTCATTCAATATTTCTTTCAGTAATCTTGTCCCCTGGTAAAAGTATGTACAGTTCTGCGTGACTCACCCTGTATAATTGTTCTCAATAAGTCCCTCTTCTTTAACTATCAATTACCCGCAAATTAAAATTTAAAACTAATCATAGAAAATCTTAGATGAATTACAATTTTTCTTCCACGGTAAAGTTGTGCAAAAGTGACTTAGATCGAAGACATTTTATAAATTACTGAATATATTATAGCCGTTATCTCCTTTTAATGTGACTAGGATCATCCTAAATCACTCAAAAAATTTTCCTTGAAAAAAAAGGAATTTCTGTGTTATTTTTTGCTAAAGTCCAATTGAAGAGTTAAACACAAATCTTCATATATCATCAGAATTAGCTGATTATTCTACTTAGTTTGTTGATGTACGAATTGTAACACAATAGAGCACATCTGCAAGCAACATACTCGATTTAATAGATCCTCCATCTCAATAACTTCTAGTTCGAGTATATGTATGTATATCACCTTGTAGGTTCAGGTTATGTGACAACGCCCCTTTAGCCGCAAATTTGGCAGAAACATGAAGTAATAAGGGCAGGGAAAAGAAAAAAGCAGGACCGCCCCCGGATGCGATCGATCCCCGACGCCAGAAGCTCAAACAGCTCTTAAGGCTATTTTCTCGCTCGCGACGACGAGAATTTTAAACGGTTTAAAGCCATCCAGTATTCCCTGCTATTCTCTAACTCCTTTTCTCCACTCTAAAGTAGTCCGTAGGGCTTTCGGCTCATTTATTTAATTAAGAACGCTGAATAGTGCTCGGCCCTTCAGATACAAAGAGATAGCTGTTTGGAAACAAAAGCTTCATAAGCGGATTTTCTCGAGATGAGACTTATCCAATTTATTTTTCCATTCTGGTAAAACTTCTTCAGGCTTTTCGAAGGAAATTTTTGATGTAAGGTAAACCTTTTATTTCATTCTAGATATGTCATGAATCGATTGGTACTTAAAATGTCATAACTTTCGATATATTTGAAAAACCTTTCAGACCACATTCTTCGACTCAATAATTCTTCAGAAACTAATAAGACTTTTTGCTACTCAAGATAGAAATCTTGTGGAGATACGAAAAGCTGTTTATACAAGGTGTCTGAACATAGTGCCATAAATTCAACCACGTATTTTAGGTCCCAAAATATGACGAAAACTTCATTGAATTCAACTTGAAATGAAATAAAAAAATATTTTTGACACTTCCGTATATGACAGCATTTGTTAATAAAGACTGGTGGTGAAAATGATAATGATGAAAATAAAGTAAAATGAATAAAAAATGGTTTCAAATCTGATGTTCATTTAATAAAATACAGGGTGTCCCAGATAAGGATGAACAGCATGGGGATCTTGGAAACGGTAATAGATACAAAATGGTTTAAATTGGGAAAAAGTTGGGCAATTTAAAGCAAATTAATAATCTGTTTTTATATCGACGAAATTCCGAATGGTTACGAAGATATCCGGAAAAAAACGAATTTGGCGGTTTTCGTTTTTTGCAAATAACTCTTATACGGTTATAGTTAGAGGAATAAAAGTTTTACATTATTAAAGCACTTTTTTGAGAACTGTTTAGCAGTGTTGCCAGTTTTCTTGTTACATCCTTACTTTCGGAGAAAAATGAGTAAACTTTTGATTTTCATATGGGCGTGATATCAATTATTTATATTTTCAAAATCGTCATAAAATTCCCTTTTCAGCCATGCATTACATTTAATATTTTTCTCAGAAACTCTATGAGTTATAGCCATTAAAGCATTTTTTGATAAGTAGGCCATGATTTTGACTTATATATTATACATATATATAATATTATACATATCTTCAGCATCTACACAATTTCTGTGACAAAATATGTAACACGACAACATGTCAAATTTCTCTTCATTAGAAAAGCAATTTTGAGACATTATTATGCACACGTCAAACAAATTTAAGGTTTTACAACTTTTAAATAATGTTGACGTTTCCACAGCATTCATTTATTTAATGTGCACCATTACTATAAGTCAAAATCATGGCCTACTTATCAAAAAATGCTTTAATGGCTATAACTCATAGAGTTTCTGAGAAAAATATTAAATGTAATGCATGGCTGAAAACGGAATTTTATGATGATTTTGAAAATATAAATAATTGATATCACGCCCATATGAAAATCAAAAGTTTACTCATTTTTCTCTGAAAGTAAGGATGTAACAAGAAAACTGGCAACACTGCTAAACAGTTCTCAAAAAAGTGCTTTAATAATGTAAAACTTTTATTCCTCTAACTATAACCGTATAAGAGTTATTTGCAAAAAACGAAAACCGCCAAATTCGTTTTTTTCCGGATATCTTCGTAACCATTCGGAATTTCGTCGATATAAAAACAGATTATTAATTTGCTTTAAATTGCCTAACTTTTTCCCAATTTAAACCATTTTGTATCTATTACCGTTTCCGAGATCCCCATGCTGTTCATCCTTATCTGGGACACCCTGTATAGTATCCACCGATTTGTTAAATCTCCATTTTCTCGAAAACTCTTGGAGATTTCAATTTTCAACAAGAGTACCTTTTTTATATAAAGAGCTTCAAATTTAATATTTTTCCTATAAAATCGTCAATGAAGTTAAGTATAAAAAAGTTTAGACAGCTTCTAAATGCTACCCTCCTGAAAAAATGTGCCAATTTGTTTATAGAGACTCAGAAACAACACAAAAAGTTATAGTAAAATGCAAAATTTAATTAATTTATCTCGAAATGTTTCGAAGATATAAATAAAAAAACCATCTTCAGGAACCAACTTTTCACACCGTTTATATAAAAAACAAAGCACTTTCGATATATGTTTATATGAAGTTTTCGTCATATTTTGGAACCTAGAATACGTATCTGAATTTATGGCAGTATGTTCAGAGACACCTTATAGTACATTATTCGTGACATCGATAGCTACAAAAAAATCGTGACTTCCAACCCACGTCCTTCAGCTCTATACTTTTTTTATCATAAAGAATTCACCACTTCTATTTTTGATCAAAACTTCTTTGTTTTCGACTAAACTATTATGCGAAACACCGGCAGGAAAGTTGAGAAGTTGGAAGACCCAGGATGAAACCTTTTTGATGCTTTTTTCTAGGAAAATATTTATTACATTTTTATTTGGTATATATAGAACGATTTATTTTACATTGTTCCTTTCAGGTCATTCTCTACAGAGAAGACCAGCTGTTTTATCTTCCTACTCTGCAATATGCTCTCTCTTGGAAATGTAGACTCTGATATTGAGCAAAAACTTGACCTTTCTCAAAAGTCGACTTGAACTAATCATGAAACAAGCGGGATAATCCCACTCATGAAGGGAGTTTCGGATAAATTTGAGCATTCAATTGATCATAAATATTTAGAAAATTTAGAAATTTTGCAAAATCGACTTGAACTAGTTCTATCCGATAACTTGAACTAATCTGAAGCACATTGGATGGGACATTATACAATTCCGTAGGATTTTCCCCTATGCTCTCAAATACTTTAACTGACAATTTAATAGGAACTAATTGTCAATTGCAGCCACCTTTAAACTTTAAATTTGGCTTTTGCTTATGAAGGATATGGGAGTTAGAGAATTGAAAATAAAAAACAACGCCTTAAGCTATAACGTAAGATGTCCATGCCCTCGTCATTCAAAATAACAAAAAAATAAAAAATAGCCAAAAACCGCTTTCAAAGAACTTAAAATTCGCCCAATCCAATCATGGCAAAACAAGATTCCTTAATGAAATTCTGGCAAATACGGAGAATTAATTTTTAAAAACCTTCTTATATTCTAACTTAACCTGAAGTAACCAAATGGGCACAAATTTTGCTGGTATAATTATATAGAGGTAAAATCCTCAATTTATCCATCTTTGTAACCCTTAGGCATTTCGAATTAAGCTTTGAAAGCTTCTCAAGCTTCCCACATAAATGGACAGATTTATTTGATTCTTCAACCCTTTTGACCCTGCGCAATTCATTTCCCTCACAAAGAACAAAATCCCTCTGCAAATTAAAAAAAAAAGTCATTTGAAACCTCAAAAAAGCACAATCTACCCCTACACGATACTTTCAACTCCATTTTGTAAATTATTGTATACACATACTATTAAACTAGTTGTTGAGATTATTAACTGTTGAAGATACTAATAAATTATTAAGTATTATTGATGTCGCTTAACGTATGTAATGTTACGGTAATGTTACAAACCCCTAAATGTAAACTAGGTTTTAGTAAATCGTTGTTGTCTGTTGTTGTTACAGTAAAATAGTTCCACGCACATATACAGAGTGTCGGGTTTATGAACTGCATTAAATACATTTTGACCGTTTTAGTGGAGCTCCCAAACCAGCAGCCCTGATATGCCCTAACTAACTTAGTGGCTTATCCAGAAAATTAGACTTGATGTTTAGACTGTATCAATACAGGGTGTTCAATATGGTTTTATGAAACGACAAAATGCGATTTTAAGGCGATATTGCCGCAGAGTTGAACTTGCCATATTTATATTCCCAATACCCAATGTTCTGTTACGAAGCAATCGTCAATTAAATATTAAACATCCTGTACCTACTCATACTTAATGTTGTATTATTTATTACGTCGACAATATAGGTGACATATATGATGTATATTTTAAATGGCGACGAACATGTGTGAATTGAAATACTTTAGATAAAGCCGATTGAATTTACATGCCTCCTCTCACGAATCTATAGATTTACATTAAGAATGCTGGCAATTATTTGGTGGCAAGGTGGTGATTGCTTAGGGTAGGGGTTTCATTACTTAATTGTATTCTGTGGAAATTTATAGCAAATTGGCTCTAACTTAAATCCAGTCCAAGGCAAATGAAGTATACTATAAGTACCTACAAGTATTATTATTAAAATCTAAAGTACGAAACTGCCATTTTGCATTCTCTTAGGTCATAATATAATACAATGTCAAACCATGTTCAGGCATGTCTTTTCAATTGGCGGTAAACGTTACATTACCTAAACGTCTTAATTTTTATCGTCGTCGAACTTAGAGTCTGACTTACTCAGTATAATTTGTAAATTTTATATTTGTATGAATATATAAACGAGTAGGTACTGAAATATAATATTTTGTAGCAATTGCGTTACTCTTTTTCTATCCTTCAAGTAGTTTACAATATCGAAGTATAAGATCATTGATTTTCAGCTTTGACCTGCATTTCCGTCAAGATGTCAAGGTCTTGTAAGTAAAATTCTAAGCATTTTTAAGTCAATAAGCTGATTTGAATTAGCTTTCAATGTGAAATTTGAAGGTTTAAGTGATATCACTGGTAACCATCATTGTTTTAGATTCTGTAATTTCTCATTATTCAAAATGTGCAGGTTTTATAAAATCAATCTATTTTGTTTAGGTTATTCTATTATTAAGACTTCAGTCATAGGAATGTTTTGCTTTTTATACATGTATAATGTTTTATGTTGAAGATTTTTGTAAATTTTATGTGAGTTGAAGAATGCTATTGATCAGTAATGGTTTATTACATTCTGTGCAAACGGACAGAACTTTGTAGGCTAAGATGTTTCACATATTTACTACCACGATTAACTTCTTGCAGCCAACTGGCCCTAAAGAGCGCATGCACAACTGATAAAAAATTCCTCGAATCGGTACTTTTACACTCAATTTAAATTTTGGTTTAGAACAAAAAACTTACACTGCGTATCTTAAGTTTTATTATATCTGGAACAAAGTTAAATAACTTTCTGCTTTATACAAGGTGTCTCTGAGTGGTATAAAATCAATTATGTAGCTAAGTCCAAAAATATTACAAAAACTGCACATAAATAAATATCGAAAGGTGTTTCGTTTTCAAAATGAGTGTGAAATATTGATTTCTGTGGTTGTTTTTTTATTAATACAGGGTGATTCACGTAACTGTTTCATTAGAAACTTTTGTACTTGTAACAAATCTAAATTTTTCATATTTGGGGGTTAAACTAATATAGATACACTCTACTTTTTTAAAATATTTTGAAGGTCATATCACTTCCGGTTATACCGGAAGTTGAGGTCAACTTCCTTATTTCAAATGGAACTCCCAGTATATTTTTGCATTTTTGGAATCTAGTGATTAAGCTGATTAAATTTTTATTAGATATTCCTATACCTAAACCTAACCGTTTTAAAGATATTTTGGTTTAAAAGAAAAATCTTTTTAGAACACCATTTCTATAAAATTTAAAATTCGCAGCTATTATTGAAGCTGACTTTACGAAAATTTGCTGACATGTTAACTGGGTATGGTAGATTAGGTTAATGTAAAAAGTTTTTATAAATATCATACAGGGTATCCAAAAAAAAACGTCATATTTAAAGAACTTTGATGGCAAAAAAGTCGCTTATTTCAAATGGAACACCCCATATATTTTTATATGTTTAGAATCTAAATTTAATTCTGAATCGATTACTATTAAGCATTCCTATACCTAAAATTAACGCTTTTGCTCTAATTTGCGATTTTTTAATATTGTACGATAATAATTGTACATACAGGGCTGCTTCCTGTAACATGCGTTAAACTGCTGAGCGAACTTATTAAATTGACAATTACATTAACGCATTTTACAGGAAGCAGCCATGTTCTTTTCAAAGCCAACTAAGATACTTACAATTATTATTGTACAATATTAAAAAATCGCAAATTAGAGCAAAAGTTAATTTTAGGTATAGGGATGCTTAATAGTAATCGATTCAGAATTAAATTTAGATTCTAAACATATAAAAATATATGGGGTGTTCCATTTGAAATAAGCGACTTTTTTGCCATCAAAGTTCTTTAAATATGACGTTTTTTTTTGGATACCCTGTATGATATTTATAAAAACTTTTTACATTAACCTAATCTACCATACCCAGTTAACATGTCAGCAAATTTTCGTAAAGTCAGCTTCAATAATAGCTGCGAATTTTAAATTTTATAGAAATGGTGTTCTAAAAAGATTTTTCTTTTAAACCAAAATATCTTTAAAACGGTTAGGTTTAGGTATAGGAATATCTAATAAAAATTTAATCAGCTTAATCACTAGATTCCAAAAATGCAAAAATATACTGGGAGTTCCATTTGAAATAAGGAAGTTGACCTCAACTTCCGGTATAACCGGAAGTGATATGACCTTCAAAATATTTTAAAAAAGTAGAGTGTATCTATATTAGTTTAACCCCCAATTATGAAAAATTTAGATTTGTTACAAGTACAAAAGTTTCTAATGAAACAGTTACGTGAATCACCCTGTATTTTTGAAATATTTCGATATAAACCAGTGACATTTTTTACTTTATTATAACTTTTTATATTTAAGTTAGGCTTGCGAATGTCTATAAAGAAATTGCCATATTTTTTCAGGAGCGACCTTGGAAAAATGCGGCAATTTCCTTGTTGAGATACAGAAAGAGCACAAAAAATTATAATAAAATACAAAATTTCACTACTTTATCTCGAAAGGTTTCGAAGATATAAATAAAAAATCATCTTCAGGAACCAACCTTTCAAACCGTTTGTATCAAAACTTAACCGCTTTTCGATATATGTTCGTATAAAGTTTTCATCTTATTTTGGAACCTAAAATACATATGTGATTTAATTTATTATATTTATTATAATTATATTAATATATATAATAAATATATATAATATATTATTATAATTTATTATATTATGTTCAGAGACACCTTGTAGATTTAGTTTAAATCAATCTAATGACAAACCTGGAGGCTCTGAATTGAAAATTCCTCGGTTTTATCCAGGATGACATAGTATATTCTCACTCCAAGCCTGACCTATAAAACTGGTAGTAAATACTCTCATTTGAACGTGTAGTATTTCCATTAAAGCGCTTCCGCAACACTTTTAAAGAGTATTTCTCGGATAAATTTTAATTTTAAAATACCTCCGTGGCATTTGGGGCAGTTTCAGCGAATCCCACCCGATTCCACTGAAGGTTTTAGGGGATTTAAATTCCTGGGAACAATTGACGCCTTTTGCTTTGTCCCCAACATGTCACCGGCTTAAGCTTGGAAACCGAAGAGAATGTGACATTTAAAGTGAATCAGATTCGCTGTTTTTTAACCAAAAATGTGCACATAAGAGAATGTATGTCGCCAGAACGGGCCTCAAAAGCGAATGCTCATAATCACGTTTGAATTATCTGGCTGATGCGGAAACGAGCGGTTTTATGCACTGATTTATATTCAGTTTAGAGGCAGCTTTCCAGCTTATCAAAGTTTTAGTCAATAGTTTTTATCGGCTGTTTGGAGTACAACGCTGATGCGGGAATGTTTTGTGTAATTTATTATTTCCAACGACCAGAACAATAACGGGAAAAAGCATATGCATCCTAAATTTTTCTTTCTTCAAACATTTGATAGATAATAAACAAATTGAAGGGCAAAATACACCCGAACACCTAAAAATCGAATAATCCTTAATGAAATCGAAGCCTCAACCCAATTAAAACCTTTCGGCCAATTAAAGTCTAAATATAGTTTAGTCGATAGAGATACTCCTAAATAAACTGCTGAACTATGTTGAATGTGATTATTGAGGTTTCTGATAATGGGGTGATAATTAGCCACGTTATGTATTGTGGCCTTATTACGATTAATGAAGGAATAAATTTTTGAATAGTGGAAATTTGCCCTCTTTGTATACGAAGAATTAATTATTTTACGAATGTAGCCAACATTATGCCAATAATAATGACTTCAAAGCAACCGTTACCAGAGAGAAATTTGTCCAGGCAAGACAACAATTATATGCTAACTTTTATGAAGCACGAACGAAGATCAAGATGTAGCTACAAAGAGTGCAGAAAACTTATTTTTGCTAAAGTGCATTATGTAATATTTACTTATTTGATGGGGTGGAAAGAAATCGTCTTGTCTTATTTCATCAATAAATTATGGTATTATGAAAAATGGGTCCTAATTCGAGCTTAGACCCAAGGAGATTATGAAACTCTTCCCTTCATTCAAAATAAAACGTAAAGAGTCAAGAATGGAAAATCGGAAAACTTAGAATTTTCCCTTTGAATAATTTATTGGACCCTTTTCCGACGTGACGTAATAAAATTTTACCTTTCCTGGAAGTATCCAAGTGTAAGTAAATAGGTATAAGGCAAATTGCCATGCTGTGATAAAACCATTACGGATAAAGTAAACTGAAACTTCTACTACGGTTAACCGTCATTTGAGCTAATCCTTGAATAACGTAGGTACTTTCCTCACGTACTTTAACGGATTATAAATTAAGGGATATCCGAAACTATCCCTGATATACAGCGCTGAGTGCTTATAATTATGCGGGAACACGAGTTTTATTAACTGTTTGGAATGTCGACAACCGCAATTTCGAAATTGTGCGAAGTGCTTTGAGGAATATTAATCGGCTTTAGAATTTTAATAAGAAACAGTTCCTTAGTAAGATTTCTTTAAAGATATATGCAGAATTTTTAACGCGACAGTTTAACTTTGAGGAAAATCGAATTTTTGTCAAGTCGCAAGAAGAGCGCCAGAAGTTTCGAATTTTCCTCGCAAAGTCTTGACTTTCCATAGTTTCAGTTCCCAAGAACTTCGCTTCCGTTCTCGTTTTAATTATGAAATACCGAGCTTATTGAAATTCCGTGCATTCGGTGAGGGTGCCAAGAATTTTACAGAAAGTCGGAAGAATGCAGTTTCAAATGTTCAGGTAGTCTTGGTTTACATAATGGAAAGGATACATAATGGTGTTTTTTTTTCATAATATGTATTAGTCTAATTTCCAATAAATAGCATCTTCCACACATTCCTAGGCATTTTCCCACAAAGGCTTGAAAAAAAATGAAGAAGTAACTAGATCAAGTTTGTTGAAAAGAAATTGTGTCGCTTTCACAGCTGCACATAAAAGACTTTTTTTTTTACTTGTATCATGAGATAATGATACCAGTCACGAAGACAGATGAATGAATTATATTTCAATCGAAATCGAACCTAAATCATACAGTGAAATCAATATGTTGGAAAAGGTAAAGAATACAGGCTTTCGTATCCTTCAATTAGGTTATTTTTTGCCTTTCAACGTAATCCAGAGCGAATTCTTTTAAGCAAAAAAGTGCATGTATGCTTAAAACTTGGGAAGAAATTAAGCTCTCATATGGCCCTTAGCCACATGTAAAAAGAGAGCAATCGCGAGGCTATTGAATATTTAAAAAATTGATCTGAGCTCATATAACTGATTTAGTTTCTCAAAATGCCTTTTCTAAAATTTGGATACATCAATGCAATATTGTTTTGTGAGCGAAGACATACCATCAATCTTTATTAAAACCATAAACGATTCAATATCCTGATTCCCTAACGATGGCAGCAAGAAGTAGATCAATACAATTTTTATAGGAGCCCGTCAGTCAAGATCAGGCTCAATAATTGATATCCTGATTTGCAGAACGATTTGACGGTCGAATGGTCCCTGAAATAGAAATACAGGAAATTTATTATACCGTTCGGCTCGGTCTTCGCTGGCCTTTCGAATTAATTATGGATCAAGCCACCAGTTTTGGCAAGAAACACTTGCTCTTTGATACATATTTTATCATAGTTCAGCATTTGATATGCAAAACTGCTGTTGAGAGCCTGCCAAATAGAAGGTAAGGAAAGGACACTAATAAATGCTATTCCTAATACACCCATTTAATATGTAACCTAAAATAACCAAGTTTGGTTATGTGGCTACCTGACAAGTTTGGTTATATGACTAACTAAAATGTATGAAATACTCTAAAATTTTTGTACTCAATTGCCGAGGGAATTCCAGTTTTTTTGACATGTTGCTTTTAACTGAGGATTCCACCACGCCAAGAACTCTTATATGAGGCATTATTCTCAAATAAAATAAAACAACAGAATAAGAGTGTCGTGCTGTTAATTAATTAAAGTACATCCGTCTCACTTTAATAGGGAAATAAATCTGCCTGAGACGAAAGTCAGACCCTTTCAGCGTAATTGATATCCCGCATTCTGAAACAATTTGATTGACGAATCGGTTACGAAGAGCAACCCAAGCAACGAGGAAATTTATCGGAGCATTCAGGTGGGAGAGCCAAGAATAATTGTGTCAGCATTGAGAGAAGAGAACGAACACAACGGGAAATTGAGTTAATTTTATTGATCTTTTGAGGTTGTTTCCTTCATTAAAGAGGATTGTTGATATTGGGTTATTCAATGAAGTCTGTCACAAGCTTGTTTTCAAAAGTAAAGATTAAGCAATTTTATTTGCTTATTATTAACCTCTTGGCATACAAACTTCAAATTCCAAAATACCTACTTCACGTCATTTGAAAATCTATTGGAAAACAGACATTTGTAAGTTAGAATTGATGACATTCTTTCTTTCCCTTTTTTTCCTTAACAAGGGCTCCCTCAAGGATTGCCAGTCAACCTTCCTTTATAATGCATACCGCCGTAGCATATAAAACCATGACTTACAGAACAAAAAACATATGGACAAAACCGTATACATATTGCAATACGTCGACAACACTGTACTTATTGCATGTACATGATAAAACGACGGAGAAAGTTGTAGGAAGACTTCAGATATGCACAGAAAACAATGGTATGGTTCTACAGGGTACCTTTGAAATGACAGTATAATGCTTGACTAAAAAATCCTGAACTAAAAATAAGGCGTTCTAGGCAAACTTACGTTTATCTTACGTTATCTACTTACGCTTATCCAATATTACTTCGTTTTGTTGGTACAGGGTGCCAAAATTCTCAAATTAATAAATCAATATTGGAAATAATTGCTTAACACCTTTATCGAATTTTACTAATTTTGGAACTAAAAGTTACTATATATAAATGTGGGATCCGCTTGTCAGACCGCTTAGTGTACATAGTTTGTAAATATCATGCTATAAGTTAGGATTAAGGATTAGGGCATGAGGACGATTTACCCTTAAGATACGCCCATGGTTGGCATTACCCGGTACCCTGGGTTTTTTCCACGATGCTCTGTTGGCATAGGAACTACAATGCTGGTTCCCTTTGGCGAGGTCCTCGCCAAGGGCTGGGTGCCAGATGTGGACGCAGCGGCTCCATGCGGAGGGCTGTCCCAATGCCTTTAAGTATTGTTTAGATGGTACGCCCATGGTTTACGACCATGGATGTTCATACTTAAGGCTAGGGAGAAAGCGGATCGCTCTCTTTTTCCTGGCTTCCTGGTGGACTGAAGACTCAGGGGTCGTGCCCGCGATTTTTTTACTCAGTTTTTTATCTAATATATTCATATCGTTAAGTTAACGTGGCTATCATTGAAAGATCCCTAACTATCCCTAAAACACAATTGCCGAAGCTCCAATTAATAAACCCCTAAACAACGGAGAAAAACCTACATAAATTAGCGTGTTTTGACGTAAGCAGGATCTTTTTTTAATGCGTGGAAATATTAAAAATAGTGCGTGGTTTGTAAATAAAAGTTTGTATTTTTATTACCCCTTGTATGAATGACTTAAATTTTTTTTTGCCACAAGCTAACTTTGTTTTGAGACTTTTTTATCTCTTGTAAAAGTTTCGCCAGACATGCAGTTTCTCTATAAAAAAAATATTTACGATACCTTGCAATTCATCAGTGTTATGCAGTCGGACACTGCAACATACGAAATAACTCGATATTACCTAATCCTCGGAAAAAATTCAATATTAATTCTTGAAAAATATTAATTTCTGAAAAAAACGCAATATTAATTCCAGAAAGAAATTAAATATTAACTAAATTCTGAAAGAAAATCAATATTAAATTTTAAAAGAAATTAAATATTAGTTCCTGAAAACATTTTTTTTTATTGTTAGAGTTTCGAATTAACTATGACTTGAAGTAGAGCCGTACACAGTCGAGACCTGAATCACACAAAAAATATTACTTTATTATATATACAGTGTGACCCACTTAAGAGCGGGACACCCCTGTAAAATTTTTATTTGTGGTTCGATTTTGATCATTTTTTTATATGTTGTAGGGCATCAAAAACTCTATTTTGTGACAAGTTCTTGTTACGCTCGCTTAAAATCTAAGGTCTACTTTGCCCCTTTCTTATGACGAAATTTTAAGAAAAGACATTAGGGAATTTTTTATTTTAAATTTAGCTTCAGTAATAACTTTAGAATTATTCAAAATGGCTGTATTTCAAATTTCGTTAAAAAATGTTTATCCATAAAAAAGTTGTAGAACAATTAAATTTTATTTAATTTAAATTAATTAATGATTCAATGTGAAAAAAAAATTGTAACGAAAAGAGATTTAATTCATTTTAAAAAACACTTGCTTCGATTAAGCTACCGTTCAACTGGATACATTTCTCGTATCTTCTTCTAGTATTACTCATTACTTTTCTGAGAGATAAAGGAGTAATTTCTTCACAGGCGCGTCTCAACCTTATGCATAGTTCTTCTCTATTTCTGGGGCGGTTTTTATATACTTTTTGCCCAAGAGTACCCCACAAAAAGAAATCTAAAGGGGTCAGGTCCGGTGATCTGGGTGGCCATTGTATTAATGGACTATTCCGTCCGATCCATTGATTGGGAAAGTTTGTATTTAGCCACTGCCGAACAATTTTCGCGTTATGTATAGGACTTCCATCAAGTTGAAAGTACATGTTACTTGTGTATAATAGTGGAAGATTGTCAATCGCATTGGATAATTCATTTCTCAATAGTTCTAAAAAACTTGCAGAATTCATATTGCCCTCAAGAAAAAATGGACCGATAAGTTTGTCATAGATTATTCCACACCAAACATTTACTTTTTGGGAATATTGACTTTTGCAGTTGATAATCCAGCGTGGATTTTCATGAGACCAAAATCTACAATTCTGTGAAGAAACTATCCCGTTAGTAGTAAATGTAGCTTCGTCACTAAATAGAATACATTTTAGAAAATTGTTGTTATCTTGATACTCCCCTTGCGCCCACAAACAAAATTCCAATCTTCTGTTCTTGTCTCCTTCCTCCAAAGTATGCAGAAATTTTGGTTTAAATGGCTTAATTTTATTCTTTTTCAGGCATCGACGAATCTTTTCCCTCGGTACATTTAAATCTAAACTTGCTATTCTTAATGTAGCATGTGGGTTATTAGTAAAATAATTTAAAATTGCGATTTCTGTATCACCTTCATTTCTATTTCCAGGACGGTTGTTTTTTAACAATTATCTATCAACGGCTCCAGTTTCATTAAATGTACGATTTATTCGATTCACTGTACTTTTAGTAATCGGACGTCGATTAGGATATCTTGTGTTAAATATTCTAGTCACTTCCCTTACACTTCTGTCATTGTCACTAGAAAGACGCACTATTTCAATTTTTTCCCTTAAAGTTAATTGATTATTCATATCTGAACTTTTTCTTCAATCAAAAACAGTTAAATTTTCTTCTAAACCACCAAGAACTGGTTTATTTATTTACAAAAAGACAATTGCATTGTATTTAATGACAAGGATAAAACAAGTGACTTAACTATGTTTATTGGATCCGTACTCAGCCAACTTGACCAAAAATTATTACATCCAGATGGTTCAATAAATTTAAAATTGGATTGCTCTACAACTTTTTTATGGATAAACATTTTTTAACGAAATTTGAAATACAGCCATTTTGAATAATTCTAAAGTTATTACTGAAGCTAAATTTAAAATAAAAAATTCCCTAATGTCTTTTCTTAAAATTTCGTCATAAGAAAGGGGCAAAGTAGACCTTAGATTTTAAGCGAGCGTAACAAGAACTTGTCACAAAATAGAGTTTTTGATGCCCTACAACATATAAAAAAATGATCAAAATCGAACCACAAATAAAAATTTTACAGGGGTGTCCCGCTCTTAAGTGGGTCACACTGTATATAGTTCCTGAAAAAAATTGAAACATCTTTGAAGCTACTCAAGTTGCGATATCATTCTTCGACAATGTCTAAAGATGATCCTGAGTACCTTCCAGAAGAACCAAAATTGCAAATAATTTCAATTTTCAACTAAAATTCTAATTGCGTCGTTCTCATTGATCTAACAAAACTTAATTGTGAACCACAAGAAGCAACAATCAGAACTCACCCCCCGAGCACCAAAATCGTGAGCCAGAATCACGTCAGCAACATTCACTTTCACTCACTAAATCATGTATGCACTAACGGTATACCTCACAAGTCTTTAGAGCAAAAGAAAAAGCGATTATCCTTATTATTAATGCCACGCACATTATGAATATCTTGTTCATCGCCACGCCAACATTGGAGTGAATCATCTACGAAGTGATATCAGTACGAACATGCAAAAATTTACAACCTGCCTTTTGTAAAGGTCCAGCTCATCGGTCGAAAAGCGATACGCGAGTTATGAACTTTATTGAACAAGCAAAGTTTTTAAAAAAATTTAATAGTCAAAATTTCTAATCAACTATTTTAATGCAGAACAACCTTAGGTTCAAGAATGGCGTCGAAATCTATTCTACCTATTTATATTCCCCTATAAATGCAATATAAGCATTAACAATTTATAAGGCGTAATTGGGTCCTATATCCTACTAGAACAATTTCTTTTAGTTTACTATTATCATATTTCTTAATATACGTAATATTTTATCATCTAACTCGCGATAGGAAATAATATGCGATGTTTCCAGATTTAGCAAAATGGGGGGAATGCAAAATCAAGGCAATAGTTTCGTTATGCAAATAGATCCCGACAGAATAAAAAAATCCATTTCCTATTTCAAAAAGAATTTAATTGAAAAAGAAGTCTGAAGTTTTTAGAGTACAATACTAATTTAGAATTTCATACGGTATTAAATACGTCACATTCATAATTAATATACATATGTATATAATAAAGATAAAGCAACTATCAACCCTAATATTTTTTCCCAATATGTTAAAAAGCTTAACACCTTCGAGGGCTGAATAATATTATATACGTGAGCTTAGAAATGTTATTATCTTATAAACAATAACCATAAGTATCGAGTCGCGATCCTGGAATAATATCTCTTCCCTCATCAAATTGTGCAGAAGTAATAATTTTTATTAGTATGTGACCTTTGTAGGAAACTATTATAATTAAATTGTATAATTAAAAAACATTTTGTAAAGCGGTTTGCGTAGAGTTGTAGAGCACATCAAGACAATAAGTTTGAGACATTTTTCAAGGCAACTGTGCCACGCGTTCGCGAATTACCAGCGTTCCAAGTTTGGCAAGAGGCAAAATGTATATTTTTTCTCTTGTAAATTAAAGATAAATCCTATTATTAAAATGTATATTCATAATTTTTTCTATTTGTTCTGTAGAACGCCTTATTTTTAGCTCAGAAATTTTTGGTTTCAGGAATTTCAGGGACACTTTGTTTAAATGACTTTGTACATATTTCCATAAACTCAACCTTTAAGTAGACTAAATATTTATTATAAACTCAGTAATGATCGAATTATGAACTCATGATGTATCAAAAGTTACCATTTCTGAAGTGAAGCAATTGATTTAAGATTGTAAAATGACAATCATCACAACTGCAACATTCTGAACTCTCTTTGTCTTACAAGACAATCCGGCTTCCTTGATTCTTACACCACTTTATTAGAGGACACTCAAACTAACTTTAAAACGTTTTTAATCTGAGATTTTCATTATTTTGCATTCAGCTGCGGATGAACTACAAACGATAAATTATTCCTAAATTTCCCAATTTACTAAAACTTCTTTTACCCCTCTCCCTTTCTCATTTCGGTACTATTAATAATTATTATCAACGTCATTGACGCTTTAAAAAAGCTTTCGTGATAGATAATTGATTTTCGGTAGGGAGGGACACTAGATACAAGCGGGATAGAGAGACAGATAATATCATATGCCAGAAGACAAATTAGAGCGAGATACTAGGCGTGATACGGCTCGCTGCCATCGGCCATTGTGTCAGCTTCAAAGAAAGATCGATGACCCGATTTTTGGCTGTAGGCCATTCCGGGATCATTCCGCCGGTTTTTCTCTCAAATGAGGAGTTTGATTCAATCACCTAAATTGGCCATGGGCTTAACCAACATCGTTTGGACTGTTATCACAAACGATGGAGGTCGCTTTACAGTCTCCGATCAACAGCGATCAGAACTATCAATCTAATAAGAGATTTTTTAACACTTCATTCAGACATAATATACCAGGATAGTTGGCGAAATAGCGGCCCACAAGCGGATGGCACTACATCCATGTTTATAGATGTCAGAAGTTAATTCAAATAATTGGGGAATGTGGATCAAAACATACTGACATCCGCCTCAAAATTCTCGATAAGGCCCCAAATTCTGTGCAGCCATGCAGTATTTTATGTTTCTAGAACACACTTTCCTTTGGTTGGGCGAATAATGTTGATGAAATGAGCATGGTACACGGCACAACACTATGAGTTTCGATAACGCAATTTCTAGTTAAAACGCGACACGAACGTACCAAGATTTCAACGCAGAACACTTGAAACACTTCATTTTTCCCTATAGTCAGCAATACAAGTTGTTGTGCACGATCCAGAACTGGGTTACAACCAAAAACTATGGCCGACAAAAACAATTGAATTTAGACATTGCGCAAACTACGAAAGTAAGTTAAGGAGAATTCGTGACACACTAGATAAATTTGCAGTGATCTTTGCTTAGAAAAATATGCATTTTTGGAAATTTTATTAATTTTAAATTCAATATGGTAAATTGTGCATCGTAAATAACACCATTTATTTTATTATATCTACTATATCTCCTGATGATGCTCTCAGTGGCGAAACTGTGATAACGCACTTAATAAAAATTATGGAGAATTGGATTTTTAAATTTCAAAAACTGCTGAAAGCTCTCCTAGAGGATAATGGACTACTCTATCTTTCATAGGACTATCCTCTCGAACCATTCTCCAAGCAACAACCCTGCAAAAAATTGCGAAGCATTCGCACTCCGAATCCAAAGTTTGTTCCTCGCTCCGCCCTTTCCTGTCCATTGTCACCCACGACTCAAAGATATAAATCGATATTTTAATACCGCCTATTCTTTGCTGGATACAAAAGGCTTTGGTTTCTTAATAATAAACTAAGCAGGGTTAAGGAATAGGGTGCGAGAGGGAAAATGTAGGTCTCGGGGTTGAATATTTAATGACTAACTTGCATTCTTAAGCCTCCGAGTCTTAAATAATGCGCGTTGAGGATATGAAAAGAGCGTTTGTTGGGTAGATGAAAAATCGGTTTTAGTTAAAATTTATTTTTGTCTTGGAACAATCAGCTTTGGAATTTCTTTTATGCTTAACTTTTTTGTAAATGAGCTATAGAGAAGGTCGAAACCACTCACAAAATGTTCGTACAGAAAATTGTCTTCTAAATTTGAAGTAGGATTCTGCACAATTTAAACGTTTTGGATATATTATATTTTCTTTTAAATTTCTCTTAGTTAGCATTTGCATCTGATGATGTTCTCACGAGCGAAACTCAGTTTATTCATGCAAATACTGTTTGGGGATTTCAACTTCGAGATCTTCTCGATAATCGACACGACTTACTTCCATAATATCGACAGTCAATTCGTACCTGGAACCGTTATGACATTGCAATGGAACGCCTTAAACTGTTAAGCAAGCAAACATTTTAAGTAATTTCGGATCATCGCATCGTCGGATAACAGATGCACAGAGTTGACGAATAAAAAATCAGAACCAGGATGTTTCTTCAAGCCAACGATTTACTTTGAAAATGAACTAAAACGAATTAGAGAAAATAAACTTATCCAGTAATTACTTCGCCAATTAGAAGCTGCTCAACGTTGGCAATTAGTAACCGTTTACAGGCCAATTGCACCGGTAATCTGGCCCGTTTCCCTGGGTTTAAATAAGTTAGTAACGCCGAGTTCGATAACCGGAAGTTCTATGTCGGGCTAGTTCGCCTGATTGGTTTTATAGATTAAGCTGATATTAAGCTGTGATATTAAAAGTGGATTAATTTAGTCGCGATGCCAGTTTTATTGATTTCAAATGAGGGCGCGCCTGTCGGTCCTACTCAATTTCAGCGTTATTTATTGCCGGTTTTTGGTGTAACAGAGTTGGATATTCGTCGATTTCAGTTCATTTTAAATCTCTCTGCCTTCATCGATGTGGATATTGAATCATATCTTCATGGTAATATCGTCATTTTAACGAATCCCATTTAAATGAGTTAATTTAACGCGTTGTAACCACTGGAGGTATATTTATAATGGAGAGTTCAGCCGGCTTCAGAGCTTTGATGGTGTCAGATATTTTTTGTTTTTCTCTTGCTAATTTGATTGCCTTTAGGTCATTAAGCCGTAACAAAAGCGCCGCTGCCTACCCACGTAAAATGTACGTATTGTTACCCGAAATGTGAAATAAAATAATGTTGGCATTCAAGGGTTAACCATCAATTATCATCTTGTTTCATTTATGGGACTAGGAGTTCAAAATTCTTCGAAATGTCCTTCGATGAACAGTTTTTGAGATATTGAGGGGCTTATTTCTTGGTGCCTCGCTCGATACAAGATTTGTAAATTTTTACTTAAACCGTTTCTGAAATATTTCGCCGTTCCTTTTGAAACATACTGTACAACACCGTATCTCTCTAGTCTGATTTGTCAAGTTATTGCTTTAGAACATTAAACATGCATCTTATCCATTGTTTGTTGCAGGTTGCCATCAAACATTCGTGAGTCGTCCTGGAGGTCCTATGAACGGCACATTCACAGGACCGGAGTTCACAAACCCTCGGGGTCATACAGTCAGCTGTGTGTATACGTTTTTAGGTGGCCCGGGCCAAAGAGTCCAAATAAGATTCGATACGTTCCGACTGAGAGGTTCCCCGCCAGAGTAAGTACTCCCAGCTTAATCCCAGTTAAGGACAAGCTTGATGGTAGTTCTGAATGGCTCTGATAAGCAGTGATGGCAGTTCTATTCTTAACATTGAAATTAAATACGATATACAGTGTGACCAACATTGGGTAGTAGCGAAAAATCGTTGAGACAGAGAAGAATGAGAAGGACTGATACTTGTAAAAATTACGAACAAAAAGGTCTTATATACCCGAAAAAAGTTTTCTGATTTCTGGTTTAATTTTGGAATTTGCAGCATTTAACTTTAGTCACGCAAGTTTTTAAAAATAACTCAAAAACGAAATACTTAAAATCATTTTTGAAATAGCATAAAAATTATCATTAAATTCCTTTCAACTTTTCACCTTTAACCATTTTTCTAGTTCTTACAGATCTCAAAACAAACACATACGCGGAGGCCTAATTTGGGCCACACTGTATGAGTAAAACGGTAGACCCGAAGGGCCATAAATCGCTTTAGAGTATTGCGTACTGAAAACGTGGCGCTTCCATTTTAGGGTGACGTTAATGAGTGGCAAATAGGCAGTGCATTAAACAACTAAAAGTAATTTTAAATGGCGGTGCAATTTGCACTTTGTCTCTTTAACGAGCTTTTATTTTAGTTTAGTCGCTAGGGACACGGTCGAGCTCTAAGTAGCTTTGATTTGAAACTTGTTAAATTTATATTAGGATTGCATGTGGTAACAAAGTAAAATGAGTTATTACTCCAAAAAATCGCCATTAACCAACTAAAAAAGCTATTTTATTGATTTTCTAAGTTTTAAATTCTTGGAACTTTTCAATCTCTGGCAATCGCCCAATAATCTCTCACATCTGATGAATAACCTAATGCGCAGATTGAAGATATTTCAATTCATTGAACAATGAACAAAAACCTTCATTCAATACTTTTCGTACTTGGAGTAATAACATTTTAAAATTTTGTTGGTCTCTCAAGGAGGTTCGCAGCTTTTGAGATGACTCAACACTCAATCTTCCTACTCATCTAATGATATCTAATGAAAATTTAGATCATTTTTGCAGTTAAGTTGCTGGTTCATAAGTGAAACGTCTCAATTATTATTATCTACTTTAATTTAAGCAATTGCAGGTGTATTGAGCTCAAAAACAATTAGAGTAGATGTAGCAGATATCTTACACTTAGATGTCATTTTGTAGTTAACAAGCAAATTAATTCAATAACCAAATCACTTGTTTTACAAATAGTTCTTCTCTTGACCCAATTTTTGAATTCCGGGTTGGTTATTGGATTAATGATATCCATTGAATTTGGACTTGACATGTTTTTGTGTTGCCTGCTGCATCAGTGGAGCCGCAGTTGGAGACCTCCCTACGTGAGTACCTTTTTCCCTTTTTAATTTTCATATCGTCGTTCTTCTTTCTCTTTACTTTACTTCCTCGTGCATGCCATCCTCATATTGATGTACTTTCACGACTAATCGTCAAAATACGTCATTATTTAGCTCAGCTTTTAGACTGGTTATAGCAAGTACATAAACATGGTATTGATTTACTGTAGTGACTTCAGACACAGAGGTCCTTAAGTTATGTATTGTATAATATTATATAAATTACAGTTTAGCATTAATATGCTATTATAATAATTATATCAAATCTGTTACGATAATTAATTTAGATATAAAAAATAATTTGTTTTACGAGTTATACCAGGCTTCAATGTCTAAAATATTGAGGATGTATGCTATCTAATGTTAGTATGTAGTGTATTAACGTAGATAATCTACTTTAATTTAATTTGCACTTTGCATGAAGATGATTTCTCTCTCTACATTACTTCGCTAAAGGTGGAAAAGTACAGTTTGCAAGCAAAATGCATTTGAAAGTTAAAATGCCCTTAGTAGAATCTAAAGTTTTATTACTTATTCGAGTTAAGTATCTACCCTTATCTAAAGTTTTTAGCATTTAAACACACTGGATTTTTGGATTCCAGCCCCGAACCTTTACATCTTCAAGTTTACCAAGGTTAGGTTACATATTGTAAAAGACCAATAATATCGTATCTGACTGAAGTTCTCAGTATTTTCTCGTAAGGGCAACCTAGGTTGTTTCAAATCTTAGGTTAGTCTGGATGAATCCATAAATATTTGATAAAACTTGATAGGTTCTGTAGGCTGCACAGCCTTTAATAGATTGCTCCTCACTACTTCTTTCTTACTAAACTTCAACTGTAATTTCTAGTAACTATAATTTCTCATTATTAACGGCATGTAAAGGAGTATCACCAAGGAAAACTAGAAAGTATCTTGCTAATTGATTTATCTTACTTCAGATGCGTGCACGAGTACATGGACATCTACTCGGAGGTGACGCAACCCGAACAGAGCGAGCTAGTCAACTCGCCCTTCGGGGGACGCTACTGCGGCCCCATCCCTCCCCGCACCAGGGTATCATTTTACAGGACCCTCGCTTTCTCCTTCCATTCGGATAAGAACGCATCTGTGCCCGACCTGTTCTCTGGACGGTATACCTTTATTAACGACTGTAAGTACCAAGAGACACGATGGTATTAAGAGAGTATTTACGGGATTATTTTTAGCCGAATTCGAAATAGGCGCCCCAACAGGAGCGGGGCCATGCAACTTCCTGGTAAAAGGTGCCGCCAAACATACAGGCAGTTTAGTGTCCCCCACGTACCCGGGCGCATACCCCAAGAACATGTACTGCTCTTATCAGTTCCTAGGCATCCCCGGCGAACGCGTTAGATTGGAATTTAGGGATTTCGACTTGTTTTACGGGGGTCCACAGTACGTCTTGAGGTAGAAAATTGACGGAGATGGTAAATAATTGTTTTTTTCAGCTGTCCATTTGATTTCGTGCGCGTCTATGACGGACCCGACAATTCGTCGGCTATCATTGGCACGTATTGTGGTCAACAGCGTAATCTGGTGATCTATTCGTCGGAGTCGACGCTCTACGTTACATTTGTCACTTTAAAACGCACTGCCAATACTCAAAATAGAGGTTTTAAAGGGATTTTTGAGTTTTCTAACTCTTTTACCAAACTAGGTTAGTCCTACTTAACTCGAAAGAAGACCCAAGAGAGGAATGATGCTGGAGCAGTGAAGTTATACACTATTTTCAGTTAAAACAAATTGAGAACAACATTGACTAAAAACCATTCGTTCGGTGGAAGCTCTAAGCTGGAAACTCCAAAAATCATTTAAAATTGGCAATATTCCAAATCAGTGACGGTTGTACGTCCCTCACTGACTTTTTGCCGCTATGTAACAAAAACTTTTGGTTAAATTCAATTTGAGTTTTAACGAGGTTTGCTGCTGATTCATCATGAGACTTCGGTGACCTCGACGTAAATGATGGATATTCTCGGTATTGTCGAACCAAATCGAATTTTAAAAGTGCGATTTTTACCTGTTTTTGGCTTGGCATAACCTCATACGGCACTCGGTGGATTTCTATGAAATGAATCATTTAAGTCTGTATACACTTTTTCAATTTTTTCCAAACTTTCCATCGCAATTTGGTATTTTTTGCGAGCAAAATGAGAGGAATTGCGAAAACTCCATTAATACTGATAACCGAAGCGTTATTGTTTCGTTTCCAAAACCTTCTTGACCACTTTAGATATTCACCTTTCATACATCTTCCTGGGCTCAGAAGATTGCTATAAAATTGTCACTGAAACGTTAACAAGGCAGCTCCGTCCGAACCTTTAGTAAATGGTCAATGTTATACTAAATTAGATTTAACTAAAAATAGTGTGCAATTCCACCAGAACAACAGCAACCTCACTTGTGTGTGAAGCACACCTCCCAAGTAAAATAAGACAAAGAATCTCACCATTGTTTTAGATTTTATAAGTAAAAACGATGGAGAGCACATACGGGGGACAGAGTGCGACCAGCGGATCTTTAGCAAAAAGGAATCCAACGGCTTTGTCTATAGCCCCAACTACCCGTTCCCATATATGCCTAAACTAGTCTGTAGATATTTTATCTACGGTATGCAAAATGCTCAATATTTAGAAAGGGTCCGATTGGAATTTTTAATGTTCGAAATCCCCAAAGGAAATAAGGGAGAGTAAGTTCCTACAACGCCATATTAGACGAATCTTAATCACTGGGTTTCAGTTGCTCCGATGGCTATCTGAAAGTATACCTAAAAGGGCAAGAAACTGTAGACGCCTATGATAAGTTCGACCATGAGCTATGTGGCGAAGAGGCTAAACCTGTGACCATGGTCTCAGATGGTCCGCGGCTGCTGATGGTGTTCAGTTCAGGAGAATTGATGGGTCGGGGCTTTAAAGCCAACTATACATTTGAGACTGGTGAGTGTGGATTACCTCTTTTGACTCTAAGCCGTACAATAATGATTCTCAAAGATTACATCTTAGTTTTAGAAGTAAAATCAAGAACGACATGAAGTGACAAAATGACTTATAGATACAGGATTATTAAGGTTCAGTGCTTCTTATTGAGATTTCGAAAACTACAAGAGATCGATTAAGTTCCTATCGCATGCACGAGAAGCGCTAAGAGAGGCTGATTATTGGCTGAGATATTTTCTGATCGAATCATGAGTCAAACAATGGAGATATACGTTGGCCGGCATGTTCTCCATATCTATCCCCATTGGATTATTATATTATATATGGACAACTATAAAAGACTTCATTTATAAATCTATTCCCACTGATTAGAATTTTCGAATTTTAAAATAGTACATTCTTAAATTCCAAATTTCACAACTTTTCAACCATCTATAAATATTTTGGAATAAAATCAAATTACGCATATTCTATCACCCTGTAACCACTATGACAGTGCCTTCAAAATGAATACCTACATCTGCATAAGTTTTGGCATCATTTTACAGTGAAGCACTATAACAAGAATCTGATTAAAACCAACTTTCCTCCCATTATATAAATTTCCAGTTATAAACGAGCCAAGCCCGGCCATTGTTTCTTACTGTGACAAAACATTTGCATACCGTATAATGGATGTGAGAGAAACTTTTTGGCATCTGCTCTGAATACTGAATTCTAGATTTATTTAACATAAGGGGGATCGTTACGGATTATTAATTCTTTTAACTCGTGAATAGGACTATTTGCGGGTAATAGTCAAATAGGGAAATAAGGGCAATTTCTCTTTCAGAATACCGAATCCCAGGTACCGCAGCTCCTGATGGCTCATGTTCGTTCACGTATCGCAGCACCTCGAAGAAGAAAGGAGAATTCAATTCACCCCGCTATCCCACCAACTACCCCAGTTTCACCAATTGCACCTACTACTTCCTTGCCACTGATAACGAGCAAGTGACCCTGGTTTTCGACAATTTTAAAATAAGGGCAGATAATATTAATGATAGTCTTGGCTCCTATGGGTAAGTTATGTTACTCAAGAAATATCATTTATTTGACCCGAGGAAATACTTTCTATAGAGCTGAAATATGCCAAGAAGACTGGTTAGAGATATACAACATATACAGGGACGGTAGTGAAATAATTATCGGACGGTATTGCCACGTGTCGGCTCCAGGTCCGGTGGAATCTAATCGAGGAGCTATAGGGCTGAAAGTTCTTCTGCATGCTGATGACACCAATGTCGCCAGTGGATTTAAGGCAAGGTACAGCTTTGAAGTGGCCAAATCTATATTTGGAGACTGTGGAGGTGAGTCATATTTACACAATCGATTTCTCTTATTGTCTTTAATGTGTAGAAAAGGCAACTTGAATTTAGATTTCCCACTAGATACTGACCCTGTGCCTGAATTGACATTTTTTCAAAATTATCGAAATAATTTATAACTAACCTGAACTAACACATGTTACTCTCAACTGAATCTCGTTCCAGCCAACGTGAGTAGTTCCGACAGTGGCCAAATACTGAGTCCGAATTATCCTAAAAACTACGACGCCCCCAAATTCAACCAGGCCTCGAAAAGCTGCAACTGGTACATCAGTGTTAAACCCCTACATAGAATCCTAGTGGTATTTGACAAGTTTGCAATTGAAGGAAAACCAAACGGTGAGTCACCTCGATTGAAAAAGCGACTATTTTCAAAGTTCTCGTCTTTTAGAACGCGGGTGTCCAGCTGCAGTCTTAAGAATATGGACAGACACTTCCGCTCCTGGTGAAGAACTTTGTGGGGAAAAAGGTATTACCGAAAAATGGGAATATATTTCAACGTCCAACCAAATGCGACTAAGGTAACTAAGATAAATTTACTATGTAGTAAATTAATTTGGGAAGTAATAACTATTTAATTATTAAATTAATAATAAAGGTTAAAAATTCCCCAAGTATTGATTAAGTAATTAACTACATATGAAACGTTTACCTGCAGCTTTATCACCGCTGATAAGGCAGTGGGATATGCAGGCTTTCGAGCTTACTGGACAGAAGTGCTAGATGGACCATCTTGCGATGAATTCCAGTGCCAAAAGAGTCTGTTTTGTATACCATTTCATCTGAAGTGCAACAATGTCCCCAATTGTGGAGCCTTAGACGATTCAGATGAAAAAGACTGTGAGTACCATCTGCTTGAATACCAAATTTGGTTTTTGTGCGTCATTGGTTGAATATACAGGGTGTGTCAACAGGGTTTAATAGTTTAGAAGGATTTGTGTTACAATTGAGTGCATTAGAAAAAAAAAATAATAGAAACAAATTAAAAATCAAAAAATAATAAAAGAAAAGAAAATAAATTAATAAAATAAAAAAACAAAAATATTTGCTTTAAAATATTATGTTCGACTTCAGAAACAATTCCAAAAAATATTCCATTCTAAACCGTTCAGCCCTGTTTTCGTACTCATTTCAATAAGATAATATATATATCATAAACTTGCGAGGTATTATTTCCTTAATCTTTCAGTTAAGATGGCGGTAACTTCCATGTTTAGTAATTTATTATAACATTATTTCTGTTGCATTGCACGCACGCAAGGTAATTATAATGTTATCTGTTTAGAGAGATAAATAAGATCTAAATTGAACTTTCTACAAAATCCTTTTTGCATTCACTTTTATCCATCTTTTTATCTCTCCATTCTTACGCGTCGGCTGTCAGTGGTGGCGTTCTTTTTCGATCTGCCCGTTGAAATATTAACTGTTTTTATGTAGTTAGAACTCTCAGCTACAGGCTGGTTTTGCCACTTCAGATAAATCTTTACGCTAAAGTTAACTTAAAACTTAAACTGGAGTAGTGAAATCGGCCTTACGAATATTTATGTCCAAGGATTAATTTAAACTTATGTTACTTATTCTTTATTTAGCTCTAATGAAATCATGTACCACTACGAATTGGAAATAACAGAAATTATTGATCATTGATAGTTCATAGTTTTTTTAATTGGGTGAGAAATAGACCCATCGATTTTAATGATTTTTAAAAAATGGCCATCAAAGTAGTTCCCTAAATAGTATATGATCACTTGATGAGAAAATCAAATTCTTTTGCATATATAGGGCCCTCATGATGGCCAACGAATCTTGGGAGTTTGAAATAGGAAACTTTTGAAGATCAAACACAGATTTTCTATTTGTTTTTAATATTCCCCCGTCTAGAGGACTCACAAGAGATTTTTAGGTCTTTTTAACATCTTCACATTTAATAAATCAAATTAATTAAAGTAATTTTGTCTCTTCAACGAGTATTTAAATCTCAATTATTCTTGAAAAACCTTAAGGCACCACTTGAAAATTATCAAAAACTAGAAAATAATCACTAAAAGTCTCGAACTGAAAATTAAGCGCAATTTTCATGTCTCACGATTTCCATTTTCCAATCCTTGGAAACTTTCATATTCATAGTTTTGGCGGAAAACCCTTTGGTGGTCTTTTAATGGATAATTAAAACAAGAGGGACGACTTTTGACATAAATATCGTAACCGAAGTGTGTGTATGTGCAGGTGGCGCGGCGTCGCGGGTCGACGCGGCGGCGGCGTCCCGCGGGCGGCGCCCCACCTGGCCGGGCGTCGCCCCACTGGCCGCGCTGTTGCCGCTCTTGCTACTCCCGTAGCCGTCTTCCCGCCCCCCGCTCCTCGCTCATCCCGCTAATCTCTACGTGAGTCACTCTTAACTATCTTCTTCTTACTTTCGCATTTTGAACACTTTTGAATGAACTACCTTATTTTGAGAAGTTATCGTAAATGGAAACTATTTTTTTCATGAATTTTACTCGAGCTCATAGGACCGAACAGCCTGAATCGTATCGGATCTTAGCAGTGACAGCAGACTACAGACTAAATAATCGGCCGATAGTTCAAATGAAGAAATAGCATCGGCTGGGTGAATCGGCGCAGGTTATGGCGAGGTTTATGTATGTCTCTATAAGCGGCCGACTAAACTGTCGGTTGCGAAAAGTCTGTAGCCTGCGATATGGATTAAGGCTCTCTTTGGGCCCTTTTTGCCGTCTTTTGGTGACACAGATTTCGACGGTTGTATGATCACAATCAGTACGGACTGATCGGTATTGCAAATTCTCTTTCACAACTTTGGAAAACAAATCGGCAATTGGGAAATCATAAAGAAACCACTTAACACCTATACGATAACTGATCAACTGTGATCCCCTTGCTGGCTGACTTAACATGCCTTCTGCTTTGAATGGTGTTTGGCCTAGCTTAGATAGATGTGTACGTCATAAGTTCCAATTTATATCATTTTCATTCATGTAGGCATGCAACATCTAAGTTACAAAAATCCTTGGTGTAATGAAAATTGGGGAAAATCAGTTCAATATTGAGAGGCCCCTAGAACGAATACACCTCCACACATCTAGCATCTGCTAGTTTATTCACATGTTAAATACGTATTTGTAAGCAAATTAAATGTGTTTATGGAGTATTTTTGTGGAGTAAAATGGTGTATATACTATCACTATTAAAACGTGATTCCGCCCATGCCAAGCCCAGGGGGTCTTTGAAAACTATTGACAACATTTAGATTCTTCTTGCCAAAAACAAAGTTTAAACAACCCTCCTTAGTCCAAATTTTGTTTGAAAGACCAGTTACTGATACCACGTTTTCAAAATGACTTTTAATATGATTTAACATTAATAGATTTCAAAGGGACTTTTGAGGGCATGAATATCCCCTTGTGGGGAAATACTATAAGTGCCCAGATATTAGAATCAGCTTTTACTATGATCCCTTAGGTCCGAAATATGAAGTTACTCTGATCGAACCTGACTTCACAGGCATTTTCATGCTTCTGAGTAACCGCTAATTCTCTTTTGAGAAGTTTTAAATATCTAAAAAATACTCCATTTTCAATGTTATACCTCTTTGTACCCGCTTTTAAAACGTACTAATCGATGTTTAGGTTGCATGTTACACGGATTTCATTGATTAAGAATGTAAGAAGGGCAATTATAGCTCTGACTAATTAAAAGTTATATTATTATCGTTGCTTGGAACTGCTCATTTGTTATAGATATGTGAAGCTTTCACTTTCGCCTTTTAAGCATCGATACCATACAAGACATTTCTTAGCATTGCAAATCTCCTTCTGTTCCAGGCCAACCTCCGGAGGAACCTCAAGCTCCCTTTCGATTGTCCTGGGTGGCTATCATGGGCGCCATTTTGTTAGGTCTTATATGTTTCTGCGTCATCTGTCATAGGAAAAGACGGCGGCGTAGGGAAAGGGAAAGGGCGATGAGACGCAGTATACATATACCGGTAGGTACAGGGTGTATCACATAATGTAAAAATGTTTTCTGTTTTCATTTTGTGAATTTTTCTTTGATGGTAACTCCACAAAAAATCTATATGTAATAGTTTTTGAGATCTTGCTGACCGGTCTATCGGTACTTTTCTTCTCCTCCATCTATTTACATATGTGAGATCATTACGAACAGACGAGGCATCTAATGCATTTCTCTAGACTAATTCTGAAATTTCCTCACAAATTTATTACTTGATGAAAACTAACTTTTGTTTTTTCAACAGGTAGCCATTCCAGGAACTTCCAGACAACAGGTGCCCCATTTCTGCGAGGAGCTGGGCGAACGGTTCGCGTCCGTCGATAGTGTCTGATGACGGCTGTTGCCGTCGACGGCGAAACGTTGGTTCTTCAGGTGCCTCTTCGAGACCACCAGACCTTACTTCACCTTGACGAACACCGCCGACTGGATAAAGGAGCGAGTCTGATTCGGTTTAATATGGTGTTGTAGTGAGTAATGTCGGTCGGTACAGTAAGAAGAAGCGCGGTTTTGAATATACCTATAGATTGTTATTTGTAAAGGTGGACGGTAGGATAACAATGGGGACGGCAACCACATTTTCGATATTGCCGAAGGGAAGAAGGTGATATCTATGCCATTATGGTCTTCCAAACTTTCTTAAACTGGCACTTTGTTGGTTGTTAATGGACATATGGAGATGGTAGAACGGTAACTCGATTCAGGTCTATCGGCTAAGTGTCGGCATGGCTGGTACAATTTTAAAGAATGTTGAATATCTAGGAAGAATTTTTGCTCGTTTTCCTGCACTGTAGTCAACAGACTTTCGAATCGGATCTATTTGGGGCAATATCGAAGGTGCACAGACTTTAATAGCCAATGGCCGGCAGAGCCGTTTGAGCAGAGGAGCCCTTAAAATTATTTACTTATTGGTCATTTCCTTTAATTTTAACAGTAATTGTTGCTTAAATCAGATCTGAAAATCGTCGGCAAATCCTTGGTGAATCTTACGAACGATAAGAGATGTTCAAAGCTAAGATTAAACGCAGTACAATTCAATGAAATGTAGAGGGTGCCTCGGAAACATTACCTACGTGGTCGGAAAACTTAAGGCAAAGTCGATCAATTTGCAGTTCAAGAATATGCCGTTTTTAAATTTCAAAATTTACTAAAATTTTGATAAAACTTCCTTATTTTATCTTCAACTTAATTTGGCAAAATAATTTTAAATAATTGACACTTCGTTAGGACAATTTTTCTTTTTCAATGTAGCAAGGTCATATTTAAAATCCGACGTTTCGATTTTCGGCCACCATCATCAACTTTTTTCTCATGGGCGCCATTTTGGATATTCACATTTTTAAATTCAGTTTTTTCTTCTGATTACGATGTTAAAATTCAGGTTTGCACTTTGGTGGAAATATCAAAATAAAATTCCCCAAAAATAAGTTTCCAATGGGGAAAGATCTGGTGAATACACCAGCTGACGTGTCTCCATTGTTTGAAACGATTCTACCGGGAAATCTAATTGACCTCGTATCTTTTATGGTTACCAGGATCACCATAGTAATGGACACCCTGTATATCTCGAAACAACACTATATTTCAGTAGATTCATTAAAGTAACTTTTTTCGCTGTAGAAAATTTCATACATTAATGTTCACAGATACAATAAAGCATTCCGTGCTATTGTTTGCGTAGTTTTTTCTTGTGAACCTCTATTCGAACCAAACGAATTGCTTATAGTTAGATGGACAATCAACAACTACCCTACTCAAACTGCCCTTGCCGGCCGGAACCCAAAAGAAATATTAACTTATTAGAAATAAACATTTTTACCGACACGTTTAAAATCTTTTATATACACTAATGGTAAGTTAATCTAAATTTGAATCTTTTAAGGATAAGTCGTGCGTAGTTACTGTACTTTAGTGATACGAGTGAATACTGGAAATTAGCGTCATGTGACGAACTGTTTGGCGGTGAACAGTGATGTTAACAAGTAACGTTTTTAAATCGAAGTATAACAAAATATAATTTTTTACGTTTCATTCACTCGAAATACGCAATAATAGATAGAATTGCACTTATTCGCACAATACGTAATACAGCCCAAAATCGCGGTCATTTGGTACTTGTACGGGCCCGCCGACGTCTGTAGTGATCCTTCCTGGTGACATGGCCCATACGAGCAAATCTAGCGGGTGCTTAAAGATAAATAATTATAATGATATTTTATTTTAACAACGAATTGATAAATCTTCCTAAGTGCGCGTAAGACAAGAACATTCCAACTCTTATAGCGGGAAACCAATTCTACTGCCGTGTTGAAGAACTTCATTCGCTTACATTAGTGAATTGTGTGCTAAATGATCACGGAGAACTCTATCCGGTGTGTTGTTATTTATACTAATATAAAATATTAATAGAATTATTACAAAATGACTGAAACTAAATAGTTTTGTTAGTGTAATTTATGGTTTACAATAGTTTCGCATTCAGTGGCGGTTGGAATTTAAAAAAAGAAAACGTTCAAAGGAAAAATCTTTGAATGTTAAGGACTAAGATGTAAAATAACAATTGAATATTTCAGAGAAAAAACAGGCAATGCATGTTTTTCTTTTCGTCATTCCTTTACCTACATGCAGGTTTTCCAATACTGAGGAATTAGGGGAAAAAGTGGATCATTTTCTAGGATATATTATTTTCACCCTGCATGTATTTACATCTCGTATCCCGCTAACGAAGCAACTTTTGAACGTAATTTGTGCGGCACATTAGCCTTAACTTTCGGCGAAAAATGCGAAATTAAAGATCCGCCAGTGCAAAAACACCAACTTCATTAATTTAAACCCACAATTTCTGCCTGAAAAAAATCGAATCCAACCGCCGCAGAGAAACCCACCGAAACAACCTCCAGTTCGCCCTACGAACTGCTATTAGCTATGTGTTTTGTCTGTAGTCCAATCAATTAATTAATTACTCCTAAGCCCATTCTGTACAGATATGATATATTGCGAAGCATGAAGGTATTTTATGGTAATGCTAATTTTCAGTTTGTATTTTCGAACTAAAGGCATCAAAACACCAAATAACTATAGCCCAAAATCATTTATAAATGTATCACATCTGGTGAATAATAACATAGATTTAATTTCTTATAGCAGTTCAGTGAATCTCAGTATGTACCCTATTTCTCCTATATTTGGTACTAGATAGACCTAAAGCATATGCAGCGTGCTATTGACTTACACGTTCATGAGTCCTGCTGTGTACATTCTGACAACAACCTGCATTTTGAATGCAACATACCCTTCATGCAATATTGAGTTACTTTTACCCAGGTATTATACCTTTAATACTTTGTTTCTTATATACCTACCTAGGCATATTATATAATAAAAACTAAATAATGTGTATGTAAAAGTGTCTGTGCTAAAATTGTAGAAAGAACAGAGCGATTATTATTCGAAAATTGCTTAAATGTGTCCTAATAAAGTTTTGTTTGCATTAATTGGAAGAATTGTTACACGAAAAATTTGGTTTCTCAATGTCTGTTTGTTCCTTTCTATAGCAAATTAATTGTGTATTAATGGTGCGATGATGAATTCGCCTCTACGCAAAAATACTTACTTTGAGAGACAAAACACCAAGTAAATAGATTTTAATATAAAAAATTAAACTATGAAAAATGTAAGTCTTCCCGACGATTGTTACGTTTATTCATTAGGTATTATCATCTGCTAAAATGTAGTTTAATAACACGATAGTGTAACTGTACTAATTTTAATTACTGTAAAACCAACTCGGATATAATAAAGGGAATTGACGAAAGACCGCTAAAGTGCACATTTAAAGCGTTGTTTTCGGATTTTTCGCACCTCTGCGTGCTCTTGCCAATTCCAATACAAACTTGGATCTGTGCCACTATTTAGTTTAACTTTTCAATAACACTAAGAAACACAGGGTACTTATATTAAAAAACGGTATGAATAAATCATATAGGTACAGTAATATTTCCCCAAACTGACCCCAAAATTGAACCAAAATTAAATCGAAATTTACCAAAATTGAACCCAAAACAGAAAATTGAAAATGTTTCATGGCTAATTAGCTTTGGGCTTGAAAATATCCTTGTAAACTTATTTGGGTTAATTAATTTGTGTTGTTTTTCTTAGGTATCATTGTGCCAATTACTGGTAAGCTTGAACCACAATATTTAGATAACCCTCTCATTTTTGCACGAAACAACACATGTAAAGCGCCTAAATCGAATTTATCCTTCAAGCTTACCAATAGCTGTAATAATAATAAAATTTATATTTAATAGTTCCATTAAATCGTAGCGAAATTGCACCCTATAAATTATTAATATTTAAGGACCCACATATTGTTACTTAGATTGACATTTATAGATTATTGTTTTAAACGATCTATTAAGGTGAATGTTTTACGGTGATTTAGATTTATAGAAATTTATTTATGAGTATCGCAGTTTACGTGCATGTAATTGAATGATTGAGATCGCATTTCTGTCCACTGCTGGTCGTCAAAGTCCATGGGCATTCTCTATACCGAAAACGTGGCAATAAATCAGCCTTCTCGGCCGCTCAAAGTACCACTGGAAATATTTTTCATTATTGTTTACGTGTAAGACATTTAAGCCGTGGCCTAATGGAACTGCTTCCTGGGGCTTCGTCCACAACTGCGGTGGACATTTCGTCAGCATTTTCAGTTTAACTGGAAATTTAAGGCAATATTTCCTTTACTGCCATTTTGCGTCCTAAGCCTAAAACTTTCATTTTAATCGGCGCAAAATTAAAAAGTTTTAAAGGTGAACCACATTTCCAGAGACCCAAGGTATACGCGGTGCCCCAGGTTTTACGATCAGAATTGCGGAATTAGTGACAAAAAGGTGGAGACATAGATACTAATTTTCATAATTTGTGTTCACATAATATAGCTATAACAAGCTCGTTTTGGGTAACATTTTTTCTGTTCTACCGTAAGGGAGATCTGTTGACACATGAAAAATAAACCGGAGGCACTTAAAAAATAAACTACGGGCACGTATAAATAAACACACTCGTGAAGTACAAGAAAAGCTTTTTTTGCTTAATTTGCCACTCCGTTGGAAGAAATTTATTGCTTCTGGTTCGTTTCGCATATGATTTTTTGAACAGCTATCTTGTTGATATTAATTACTGGTTTATGGACACCAACACACACAATCATTTTTGATGTGCAACTAGACATCACCACGTCATCGGAAAATCATTGAGCGCATTGTCTCGTAAACTTTGATAATCTTCACTGGAGCAGTTCAGGTTTCAGTGCACTGAATGCAGTGAAGATCGAGTCAGAAAGCAGTTCCGTTGGGCTAAGGAATATCAATGTTTGAAAAATATGCCCAACTTTATTAAGAAAATGATAAGTTTACCCAAAATTCAAAACGATCGATTCTAGTATTAAAAATTTCCTGTCTAAGCTCCCTACTGATCGTTCTCAAAATAATTCTAATTTTGGTCGCAAAATTTGCAATTAAAAAGTACACTACAGGCACATAATGAATAAACTACGAGCACGTAAAAACGGACTGGGGGGGCATAAGAAATAATCTAGGAGCATAAAAGAAAAGGTGGTGAAATTTATTGTTCACTAACAAGAACAACATTTGCAGACAGAAAAAACGAACCTCCAAAGAGAATAACTTATTGCCCTAAATGTACCTTTTCCTTCTGTAGATCTTTGCTTTCGCTCTTGATTTTATGAGTTAACGCGAACGGAAGGGCTTCGACGACCGACACAGTCAGATAAATAACTTCTCCTAACACACCAAACTGGCTTTTATAACACCCTGTACAATCGCGATTTTTTAACTCGTAATAATTGTTAATAAGTCGAAATATTGTAGTAGCCCCATTTGGGGCGGACACGAAGCTAGGCTGTTCCAAGACACCACTCAAAATTCCCGGAATTTCACACTGACAGTTATGTCAAATAATCCCCTTACAAAACAGAAGCCTTCTTGACCGGCCTAGCTTCTACCTCAAAACTGCCTGCTTTAAACTGGAAAATTCCTTTCCAGTTTAACGCGGACCGTAGCATTATCTACACTTTTTTCTGAGGAAGGTTCTATATTGTAGGCTAACAGTAATGTTTGTTGTTATTATAGATTTTTTAAAATTAAACTTTGTGCGGCCTGTGTCCCTTTCCTCAAAAAGAAGTATTAGGAAGACGATATTGTACTATTAAATTTCGAAAAAATAATCCACATCTCCATATGTTATTTGTTAAATTTAAAGCTGTTAAGTACTGTTAAGAGTTAATATAATCGGTCGCGATCTGTAACATACTATATCAAACTGCTCACAGCGACTAAACGAATAATGAAAATGTAATTACACAGTATGTTTATGGCATTTTTATTTAACCTTCGCACTTGAGTTAATGGGAGGCTGAAAGCGCTCCGAAACATGGGCATACAAGACAGTGATCAGGACATTAAAAATTCAGGGAATGTCCACTGGGGTATCTACCTCAGGTTTAAGCCGGATTTATAGCTTTATAATATAAACCGTGAGAATTAGCGCAAGAATCATAAAATTATTAGTTATTTCGATAGTACTTACCCCTGCACTCCAAACACATTTAAAATAAGAATTTTATAATACACAAAGTTACTCACACTGAACCCACAGAAAATATGGCGTATACCGATTTCAAAAATGTTTCCAACTGTCAAATTGTCAAATTAAAGTCATTGGATGGTTTTTGACGGTTGGAATCTCCCGCGTTTCGGATCTGGAGGGCCGTGGTATCTCTCTCGGACCGTGATCACTGTCGAATGTGGACGGACGGAGTTCCTATATCGAACCTGGACTGGTATCCAACTTTCGACCCTATCGGACTATAAAAAATAGATGGCATACCATATATGGCACAAAAGTTGACGTGGCAACGGCGTCGTCCGCCGTAGAACATTATTGTCATTATGTTTTAGTTTATGTGTGAGGGCGGACACGTTGCGCGCTCAGGGTGGTACGATTGTAATTATCCAGTCCATAATCTTAGCAGTCATTTTTGTATGTCTCTAAATATCGATAACGTTTGCAAAGGACACTACGTTTGATCTTTTGTGTCAAAATTATTGACAGAAATCTAACTGTATCCAACGGGAATATTATTAAACCTGATTCACAATCTTGGTACAAATAATTAACATCTGTAAATCTGGTTTTCATATGACTAAACTGATGTGATTTCATTATTACAAGAATCCTTTATTTATAAGATTATAATTTTAAAAAATTAACACTTTGTAGCATAAAACATATTATTTAAATACATAAAATAGAGAAATAAGCAATCAATCTCAATACATGTCCTATGCGTCTATATCATACATTTCAATTTGCCGTTTATTTTAGCATTTTCAATTAGTTTTTCCTAGAAAAGTTTTGTCACCAAAACGTCATGAAAGGTTTTCGTCCAAGCCCTTAATAAGGGGCAAATTAAGAGTTTTACCTGAAAATAGTGTATAATACCACTCTTGCTGGTGTGTGAGGCACTATTCCCAAAAATTAAAAAAGAATGAATAATCTAAATATGTTTGAAATTCTTATATGAACAATACGCTTTCATTAATTTCAATATAAGTCATCATGAACTAAATCTGCACTAATTTGAAGTCCTCGTTCTTTAAGAGATTTTGTTATAAGCCTGTGTTTTTCAACTTTTGATTCTTGTTCTTTTCTTTGTGCATCCAGAATTTCATCCACTGATACTTCAGTAAGTGGTATTTTGTCTTCTTTTTCAGTGTCCTGTAATAGAATTTACATAGGTATAGGCAAGGAGCATGAATTATTGATGTAAGTATGTAAAATTAAAATGATCCAAAATGTAAAGAAATAATGCTACCCAACTGAGCTTTTTAATTCATTAATTTTGGTTACTGGCATCCAGTTCCCTACTTACAATTTCTCCAAGTAGCACAACATTTTCACCTCTAACAATAAAGACCCCTCTAGGGATATCTCCATATTCCTTGCCTACATGGATACGTTCAATAGTTCTATGTAGTACTAGATTGGCAAACTGATCCACACTGCGTAAGTAGCCTATCAATGTTCTACCATCTCGTAGTAGTACCATGAGTTTTTCTGTGAAAGAGGATTACCAGTGAATCGGGATTTTCTTGTGAGAGTTCTTTGTAGAAACCGTTGGGAATTTAAGTTGTCCCATTCCACTTACTATCCAATTCGTCAAGTAAATGAGCAGTTCCTTCCAGTTCAGGTTTGTTCATTTTTTTTTCTCGATAATGTCTTTTTTAGCCAAATGCTGTGAATAATTAGTTAGGAATTTAATATTTTAATAACAAATAAATGTCACAACCATTCACACTTTCATAACAATAATAATCAGGAAAGTTTCATAAATTTGAAGACTTTTTAAATATTTGCAGTGAGTTTTGAGTTCTACTACACATTACGATCAGCTGCCGTTTCCATCAACTAAAGGCGCTTTCAAACACACATCCTAGATCAAATGACCAATAGAATACCTTGCTCCCGTAATTCAGTTCCACATGCTTTCTCTTATTAATTTCCATATTATACTGTTTAGCGTCTTTGTTCAACAAATAATGAGTTCGTTTTATGTGCTCCGGTCACTGTCACCGTCAATCAAAAAAGTAAACAACTAAGAAATTTTTGTACTTTTGAGGCAAAAACCTTTTTTACTTTTTTCCAAATATTTAATAAGTAAACGATTCGTCACTCGACGGAGAATAGAGCACAATTTCGTGAAAATGATTGAAATAACCTGCAATGACAGATTGGGTAAAAAAGTAAGGGTGAAATGCAACCCTGATGATACCGTGGGGGATTTGAAGAAACTCATCGCAGCTCAAACGGGAACGAAATGGGATAAAATCGTGCTAAAGAAGTGGTATACCACCTTCAAGGATCATATACAACTGCAAGACTGTATCCTTTCCTATAAGAGCACTACATATTCTTGTATCAAGATGTCGACTTTGAATAAGTTCCTTAAGTTCTCTCTACAGATGAAATTCACGATGGCATGAACCTAGAACTTTACTACCAATAGAACATCTTGTCATAAATTGAGACTTTAATTAAGAATAATTAAGAGTATTTACATTGTAATTCTTTTGTACCTTAAGATTTAGGTTAAAAAGCTAATAAATAATGTGGTTATTTCTGTTTATTATACTGTGTCATAATTAATGGAACTTCCTGGTATGTTAATTCTTCAAAAAGGGTTTGAGTGGTTTGTGAATTTTTTGATCTAGGTCACCTGTGTTTGATTAGAAGCCATGGGAGACATTTCCGATTGATAGGAGACATAACCGAGGAAATTTAAGAAACACCCTTCTGCAGCTTCTTAGCAGCTAAGGATTTTCAACCTAATAGAACTTCCCCCTTCTTGTCAGGTAACTCATTTCCACTCTAAATTTAACTGTGTTCCCATGTAAAATAGCTGATCTTTCAGGATTTCAACATGTTATGAGTCCAGTCAATTCAAACAGATTTTTATTAACAACAATTTTATTTTACCTTTCAAATAAACATCAAAACAAAACATTTGTAGTTGGTTTGTAGCACAGATTATACACATTCAGAAGAATTTTTAAAGCTGTATAGAGTGTAGTTTTTGAGTTATGTGTTTCCTAAATGAGCTTCAGAAATAGCAACTTCCATCAATTTGAATCAACACACTCAAAAAACACACCCTGTATATGTAATGCCTTTTAAATTTATGTCGTTCATCAAAATTTGCAAGAAGTATGGTGCAGAAAGCCAACAAGTGCCTCACCAATAAACAGCTTGGATGATAATTTTATCCCATTAGATTGATTTGATGAATAATCTAAATTTATTTCCTTGAGAGAATTTAAGTTTCTAAATATGTACTACTTCCTATCACAGCACAGTGGTTCAATTATGAGTTTTATAAGAATGTGATGTGCAAAGTTTCACAAATCTACAGACCACAAGCTTTCAGAATTAAAAATTCACATCTTGATTAGAACAGGTAATCGAATTTGTATCTCTACAGTCTTCTTGGGGATAGATATAGATTTGTGATACCCTGTAGTCAGATAAAATATGTATAATAAGCTGAAATGAATGTGTATGATAATTTATAAAATTATGAATATGTAACTTAATAAGTCAAATGAACAGGTTCGATTTGTTCCTAGTGACATAACAATAAAGTAACAAAATATTTGTATGTTCTAAATAGGTACAGTCATTTCTTTGCAACGTAACTAAGAGCAGTTAGTTAAAAACTATAATGAATGAAATTGTTAATGAATAATATTGATACAGAACAATCCTTTGGGGTTCAATCTTTGGCAAAAGCGTATGAGGCAAGATAGAATAACCTATTTCTGGGGATAACAGGGATAAAAGCGAATGAAAGTAAGAGCATTTGAGTGCCTAAATTTCCGAATAACTTAGGCACTCAGTCCAAAAATGAGCACGGAAAATACTAATTTCTCAGTGAAATAACGTTCTAAGATCCTAAAATTTCGATCTACTAAAAACATTTCTACACATTCTCTTTGTAACATTGCTCTTATTACTAGTGAGTAAAACGTAAGAATTTTCACTTAGTAACACAAAGCCTAAAGGGCAGCATGCTATTAAGAAATATGCCTAAAATATAAATAAGCGAACCAAGATATAACTAAAAATAAATAGCAAAAAAAACTTTAAAACAACCAATAAGTAACATAATAAGGAAACAAACAGGCTCTGGCGTCTACTGGATCTTAATGTGGCCTCTTAACGACTCCTTCGCCATTAATGGCGACTTTCTTTGAAGGGGACTGAGATGAAGTAGTGTGCAGCTTCACGAGCGGTGAGGAACCATCTTCAGAACTGCGGTTCTTATTGGAAAGAAGTTCCCGGATATGCTGAACAATGAGATCAATGGCAACTGGAAATAGAGACACATTTTTGCAGGTTCTTGGCAGAAAAGCAATTATGATATTTCAGTAATGTATACGAAAACGTTGGGGTAAATTTGCATATAGAAATCGTGTTGTTCACACTTTTCTTCTGTAGGAAGGTATTCTGAATGAACAACAAAAAGCGGAGACTTCTGGAAATAAAAACTTTATATTGAGAATTTCACTATAATTATTTGAATTACATCTGTTGAATCGCCTGAACCACAATGCAACGAAATATCCATTTACAACAATTGTACAAGTACATCAATACGCAATTTACTTCTCTACTTTTACATGTAATCGATAAGTAAATACATCTAATCTACAAACGAGTGAGAAGGAATTGAAATGTGTGTAAAATGTAAAGTCGAACAAAACTATCACAAATTATGTGCCGGAGCAACTGTAAAGGGAATAACTTTATTTATTGGGTCCCAACAACGTTCAGTGTGCGAAAATTGAATTCGAGAGAAGATCGACCATAGAGCCCTGGATATTTTAAGTAAGAGAAAGTGCGCCGTATCCTTGCTTTGATATAGGCAGACTCGCTATCCAAAACACTGTTTATGCCATATCCTCCGTGATAAGTAAAGTCGAGAATGTAACTTCGTCAATGAGATTGTGTAGGGAATCAACAATGATAATATATATGGCATTCCATGGGAGAAAAAATTATTGAACAATGCATATATATGTATATATACGTTCAGCAGTTATTTTCTTCTAAGCAGGTGCATGTGTAATTCGAATGTGACCTTAAAAACTGAACAGTTATCTCATACAGGGGCAATATGTCAGAATTCTAACACCTTACTTAGAAGAAAGTATGGTCTGAACATGTTTTGTATTAGTTGTCCCTTCAATTCCAACATTTTCACCTTCGACAGTAGCTTTACTAATAAAGATATAAATGAGCTAAAATTCCCATTTTTTCTTTAAGACCTCTATAAAATTTGTATAATTTACTTCCTTCCTTGATACTTTCGAGATATTTTTCAATACATCTATCGTATTTACGGGGCCCAGCATAAACACAACTGCATTGATGCACTCAATGCACTATGAGAAGTGAATTCATGCAAATACGTAAGCGAATATTCTATGTGAAAATCGTAAAAACGCATATAAAAAAGTGTAACTTAACGTCAAAATTCTTCAGTTATAAATGTAAAACATCACAAATCAATACTTGATCGTGTTCGGGGATATTGTGTTTCATTGACTCGGGCGTAGGGGAGATATGTCGAACCGAGGTTAAACTTGCTTTTCCTGTTTCTGAATTGAAATCACCGAGTATAAACGGATGAATACTTAAAATACTTAAATAAAATCACGGTCCGAAACACTATTGCATCACATCAACACCGAACTTATCGGGTTTTATACTGATCACTTTGGTATCTAAATACCTAATTTATTTCTTTGGTACTTAACCAAATTATGCGAATAATCGAAAGCGGCTTCAACTTTCTAAGTGCGAAACGAACGAAGTCCTGGCATCTTTACCAAGAGGATAATACCTATGGAAACGTTGAAATAAAGACAGAGTCATTGGTCAGTTTCGCGATTTCCAAGGAAATAATCTTCCAGCTAAAGTTGTCAGGACACTGATCTGGTGGCCCTAGGCCGGACAAATGTTTACTGTCATTTTTAAATTCAAATAAGCGATCGAAAATATTTTGTAGTCAGTTTACGATTATTTAAAAGCGACTAGTGCTTTTCAATATTAGCGCACACTCCATTCTCTCGAGGTCTCCCCTGTATTTTGTCCTTGATATGGTGGACGATAAGATCGATAGCCACTGCAACAAAAAATACCAATGAGTGACGAGAAATGTGTTAACATTTAATTGGACATGGTAAATGCATGCTCGATGATACACGACAGTTAACATAAAATGTATATCCGAAATCTACCATGCAAAGTATGTTTGAACGGGGATTTTATGGTTTATGCTAGTTCGCCACATGGCCCCAGTTCTTTATGTCAACATATCTGAGAATGAAGAGGAGAGATGTGCAAGACGAGACAATGACAAGCCTTAAAAATCGAAATTTTGGCCGGTTCTACCGGAAAATAAATGATCCAAAATAAGCAACAAATTATATACCATTTTAAGAGTATACATGGTGTATTAAGACATTTTTAAATTATCCTTATCAGCTATAAATTTTTCGAACCTTGCATACAACTTGTAGAAGCTCTCAGATTTTAGGACACTCTGCTTACTTTAATTGAAAAAACACTCTCTTGAAAAGGAACCAATTTTTGCGGATATATCAGAAGTAAATATACTGGGTGTTTTCTCATTCATGATGTATACGAAACATTAGTACACATATTAACCATTATGCAGTGTCTATCTCTCATATCGCCTCACATAAATAGGACACTTAGTCAATCGATAAAACCAGACATGGAACAATATGCAGCGATGATCAATATTCTTAATTACGAGTAACGTTAAAGAAAACACTCTACCTATACAGGGTGTTCCGGATGAGAATGCTTTTTACAGGCATCTCGTAAACCATTATGTAGAAATGATGTGTGAGATCCTAGCACATAATTACAGTCACCATTTTGTCATTAGACCTAATAAATTACAGGTACCTACGTACTTTGAGAACCAACCTGATCTAATGAGACATCATACCGAATGCTTTCATTTGGTTCTATTCACTAGGAAGCTAGTCTAAGTTTAAGTTACCTAAAACCGTAAAGTACCACCAAGGAATGCCAAATTTTAAGTACCACACAGCAGTGTTTTATCCATACTGCATGTGTTTTATGTTGTGAGAAAATGCCGTTTTATTTGTTTGATGGGAAAAATATCAATGGGCTAATTAGACTGATCTTGGGTGATGAGTCTGGTCTTAGATTTAGCCATTTTTTGTATGTTACCCAAAGTAAAGTTACAGGGTTTTTTCCAGAAAATGATGCATACAAGCAGTAATGATTGAAGGGGCTAATGTATGTACACAAGGTCTACTTGTAACTAATCACCAGTTAATACCAATAATGTGCTGAATGTGACAATTTTGTTACCTCCACGTTTAAAAATTCCTAACGGCGTCCAAGTCTTCTTGGTAATAAGACTATTTGTATTATACAGTGTGTCCAAAAAAAACGATATCTGAGGAATATTGAAAATCATACTATAACATTGAGAGATAAATAATATTCCAACTTGAACACACTGAATAGAACTACGGCAAACACCAACAATTTACAACACCCCACCAACAATTCTAAGACGCAAATAAGCGAAAATAACATAAATTCCGCACTTACCATGGTTATCAGCCCCTCTAGGAATAATAACATCAGCAAACTTTTTTGTCTGAAAAGAATTAAATAAGGATAGTTTAGGTCATATTAGGTTACATCCAAAAGGATAACAAATCACCTGAAACAACTTAGACCCAGTTGTATATTGTACTAGAACTGGCACTTGAACCATCCTCAATAAAATCAATTTGACAACAATACTACTTCTATGGAATGATTCAAGGACCTGTGTTGGTTTAACTGAACCGATTCTCAACAACTAGGCCTTAATAAATCATTAAATATAATCTTCACTTACTGGTGAACAGAATTCTTCAAAAGCAGGCTTCACAAAGTTCATGTATTGATTGAGTACTTGATCCAAATCCCTGCCTCTTTCTTTGATGTCTCTTGGCACTGATGGGAATAGAAACATATTACATTTGAACTGTCATACCTATCTGAATTAGATGGGGCAAAATTACCTCTTCTGGCCAATCTAGTGTCAGAGTCTGTGTCAACAAATAATTTCATGTGAAAGAGCTTCCTGACTTCAGGAAAATAAAACACCAATATGCCTTCAAAAAGTACAACATCAGCAGGGTAAATTGTAAGAACTTCATCTTTTTTCCTGAAAAAGTTAATTTCCTTCAAATTGGCAAAGTTAACATAGAAGTAGTAGTAAGTAGTAGTAACATACTGTAGTAATCGATTATAATGAGGATATATTATTTTCACACTGGTTTTCTATTGGATAACTGGCACCCAATGAGTGATTGTTAAAAAAAAAAAACGTCGCAGTAGGCACTGAATCATAAATGTAGGGCGTAGATTAAGCCACTTATTATCTACCATTTGCAGAATATTTTACAGAGTTACAAAGTACATAGTTACATGGAAAGAGAACTGCATTTTTACAAAATCAGTTTAAAAATGGTTTTGCTCTGTTAAAACGAGATCAAGGATTACTATTTTACAAAAACCAAATTTATATTTTGGTACAAACTTTACCTCCTCCTTTTATTTATTTTGTGGGTGAGGCCTACCTACAAGAACAACTGATCATCAAGTAAAACTCCAAGAAATTTACTGGTTCTAACTCAGTGTCATAAAACTATCTCAGGGTGAAAACTGCAGATTGGGTGTTGGCCTCATCAACACTCAGCTGGTTTGAGGCAATCAATAGCATACCCTGTCCCAGGTTTTGCCAGACAGTTGATTCAGTGAATTAGAACATTTTAAATTATTTTATGAATGTTGTTATTTCATTCATAAATAGAACCACTATCAGTACAGGCCAGGCAGTTATTAATGTCATTTATGTAAAGGAGAAACTGTTAGGGACCCCTGTGACACCCTATGACAAATACCAAGACAGTGTGACCTTTTATTTTGACTTTGTATCTTTTTTAAACTGTATTTTGTGTTTGTATGTTAACACCTTGCAAAACTATAAATGTCAGAAATGTCTCACAAGAGGAACAAAAATTAATTTACTGAATTCTTAATACAACAAGAAGACTGGCTCTAATAGTAATCTTCACAGTAAATGAAATGAGAACACTTATACTCAATTCAAAATTTAATTTAAAGTAATGGTAGAAATTGTTTCTGTATCAACTATAAATCAATAATCCATGCCCCTTAAGGTGTACTTACAAAGTATGATTTTTGTAGTCATAAGTAGGAATATGGACCATTTTTCCAGCCAAAATATCAGTTAAAGTATCTTTTATCAGAGTCTCATTAAATGCATCAGGATGGTCAAAGTTAAATTGACCTTTCTCAGCTTTGGCAATTTCAAATGGTGTCAACTCTTGATAGAAGCTGTCCTGCGATATGCAGACAACTTGCCGCTGTTTATTGTCAATAGCTGCTTGTCCTAGTTTCTCCATTATTCGTTTGCAAACTGTACTCTGTGATTTGAGAGGACAAGTTAGGTTTACAGCAATCTTTGTATCAATGTTGTGCTTTTTTTAAATAGAAACATGCAGCTATTGCATTACCTACCTTGCCACTTGCAGTACCCCCAGATACTCCTATTAAAAACGGGGTATGTGGCTCTATGCCATTCAATTTGGGCAAGCCATTCATTTTACAATCGCTCATTGCAACGTGGCAGCACAAACAAAATCCTGCAGAGTAGTATGTTGTATTTGCAGTACACAATCTATAGTATCCTGCTAGTCCTGTATCGTGTACATTTAGCATATACGAGGAATAATGTTGGTTTTTCAAAGACTAATATAATTTTATAATAACAAATGGCGAACAGTCATTTAATCCGCAAGTTTTAGCAGACTTTTTTTACAATACTAAGCCCAATATCAAAACATTTTTAGACATTAAATTTGTGATGAGTAACCTCATTAGAATTAGGTTATGTGAATGTTACCTCACAATGACAGTCTCAAGAGCTTTTTCATACAAAAAAAATCCAACACTACGCAACTTCACTAGTTCAGATTACACTTTTCGACGTTTGATGAAAGAGTAATTGTCACTTGTATAGTTGACTGTGGCCATGAACATCAATGACAATGACATACTCAATAATAATAAATCAATAAACAACAATAATGAATTAAATTTAAAGTTCAAAGTGATAAATTAAAGATTCCAATTACATATTAAAATTAATTAATAATTCAAATATCACTTTTACTGCGACAAATTTGTCATTTGGAGGTAAATATAATTTATTTTTAAAAGTTCCTACTCCCAACATTAATGAAAGTCAATCAAAGAAAGTTAAATGCCACTAAAGGTGATTCCCATTTGGAATAATTGATACAATTTACTCTGACAAATAATCATAAATTTACATAATTTCTTTATAATTTTTTGCTATTCCTTCACTCTCCCCATACATGTTTGAGATTTAAAATGCCAATACTATAATGCATGAACCACAAATATCCATTCAACTATTAATAGAGAAAGTAACAGAATTGTTTATTTGCACCTAACAATTCACGTGTAAGTCCAGGGTTTAACGATTATCCTTTATAGAATGTGAAGATTTAAACTGATTTTTATCTTGCCACTCGCATAACAGCTCAGATTGTTGTGGCATTCGTTTGCTTCTCTAATTCAATAGATAATAGTCGAATTGGATATCAGTGAGGCCATCAGTTTTGTTAAACACCCATTAAGAATTGTATAGGTTAGCAACACATTTATGAGGTGTTTTATAATTGAACTTGTTTCAGCAGTTTGGCTATAGGCTCAGGTCTTAAGGTATGCATAAACTTCAACCTGTACCATCCAAATTTCCTTGTTGGGCTTGGAGTTGTTTGTTGTAAGCTGCCAAAGTGGTTTTTGTGAGAGGAACTAGGGATATGGCCTCTGTGATAGTGAACAGTCATTCACCTGGAAGTGATATTCCGCAGTGGAAGAAAGACCTCATAGCGAGGTTAAAGATTCAAAATAAATCAAGTGAGGTAAGTGGTCAAGATGAACTGGTTTTATTTTATTTACTGAGTAGTATCACACTTGAAACTTGTGAAGACTGTGAGGTATGTTATTCATGACATACTTGAGTTTCTCAACAAATAACTTAAATTATTATAGTTTTGATATGGTTTCACTGATTGAACAACTTTCACATATAAACCCCGCTAATGATTTTATTATGAATTTTTAAGTAATAGGAACACTTTTATCCAGTTCATTCGGATCTATAAAAAGACAATTGTATTGTTTGTTGATCAAATGGCGAAGGTGTAGTTTTTCATTGTTACACTAAAATAGTCGTTGGCGAATTACAACGATAACTTAGACTAAGCATACAATAAAAAAATTGACAATAAATCCATAGAATTAGCCCTCAATACTAAGCCGCACAAGTGCAATGCTCAGATTATACCTGTAATGTGCCGGGTTGGAATAACTATACGCGAGTCAAAAATATAACACTTTATTAACTTCTCGATAATACAAGAGCGGGAGCGAGGCGTAAAGACCCTTTTTATGTAAGTGTTTTGTGAAGATAAGTCTGAAGGTTTCTGCTGGACTATATCTTAACTGCTTGACTGCCCTATTTATATAAATGATATCTACGTGGACTTTGCCAAAGTACATCAATAAGGGTAGTTTGAACCTTAAACAGTACTGAGACTTTGAGTCTCAGCTAATTACAATTTGATGGGTTGCTTATATTAGACAAAGGAATTGTGTTTCTACGTAGACATACATTCTAATTAAGTTCTAATATTGTCCTTAGGTTTCCATGAGAAAATAGTACAAGAAATAATGTAAGAGGTTAATACATATATGATATAATAATACGTATGCGTAAGCCGGGGTGCTTTACATACCATTTATATGTGATGAATAATAATATATGTATTCCATGCTACAATTTGAAAGTTCAAATCGGCATAAGCTACCCGACCCACACATGATCCTTTATGGTGGTTAGTTTAATGAACGTAGGCTAGTCTCGTTTTTACTACCCATACTGTATTTTTTTATCATGACCTAATGATGTAAATTTGTGGATTATTGTTCAATCGATTTCTTAGAGTTGGTGACACACTGTGCTAGTTGTAAGAAGCTAATAAAATAAGTACAATAAGCCGAAATATTGAGTTGAAGGTTACTGTAAATGCATAAAGTCAAAAAAGGCAGAGTCAGCGTAATTTACGTATTTATACAAAAACCAAATATTGAATAAATTAGATACGGAGTATTAGACAACTAAGTGGTCGTCGTGCATTATCAGTTTATGAGTAATCGGAAAAATAAATAAAGTAATTTTAGTGTTGATATTTTTTAGCTCGAACTTTTGAGTCTTGATAATTTATATATTTCTCAAGAATTTGATAAGGAGAGTCGAGTCATCAGTAAAAATTTGTATTTATTTACCTAATTATATATCATCAGATTCTACATGAGGTGCCCACATAGTAATAACCCCAGGTACCGTAAAAAGCCCTGTCGTTTTTTTTAATCTCATGTTTACACGCTTACAATTTCTATACCATTATGATAAACAAACCGGGTTCATTTAGGACTAATAGATGTTTGTTTTGTTAGTAAACAAGGTCATCCAAACTTAACCCAGTTAATATTCTGAGTCCAAAAGAAATTTATTACGATGATCACGCTGGAGACGTAAACTCATTAAGTTTTACTTTCCGAGTATAAACTAGGCTTAAAAGCTACAACGACAGCAAGTAAACTGTAGTACGTGTTTGAAAAAGATGCCCTCTAATGTCGAAAGGCACAATTTTGATTTTCAAAATTTCGTAACGGGGATAAACCCCTCATGGATGAATTTCGAAGTGAAAAACCGGAAATTATCGATCATGGCACTTTGACCAAAATCATTGAGGCTGATTCACAACAAAACAAAACCAAATTTGTGCAGAAATAACTACATAGCTGGGTGGTTCAGAAACCACCTTCATCAAATTAGAAAGACAAAAAAGCGAAATAAGTGGGTTCCTCACAAACTGACCGACCACAATCGGTAGAATCGCTTGTACATGGTGTCTGGACTAAAAAAAATTAACTATTTTTTGATTGGATTATCGCACAAGATGAAAAATGGGTTTTGTATAACAATTATTGCAGATATGTAGATATTAATATTTGATAGAACCCACGAAAAATCGCGCCAATTTCAATCTTCTCTTATTAATACAAAAGGCTTGTTACTCCTACAAAAAAAAAACTCACGTCCTCATACGGCAAAGATCACACAGGAAAAATTGTTAACGATTGGTTGAGAGATTATACCTCATCCGTCATATTCTCCTGATTTGTGCCTTTCAAACCATCACCTGTTCAGAGTGCTGGACAACAATTTGTCAGGAAAAACGTTTTCGAACCGCAACACCTTGCAAACAGCTTTAAAACATTTCTTTTTTCATCCAAACCAGCTGATTTTTTATTTAAAAAAAAGAATTCGGGATCTTGAGTTACGTTGAGAAAAGGTTTTAAAGAGCGAAGCTGATTATTTTAATGAATAGATGATATTTAAAATATTCGTTTGCTTTAGTCTTTCCTCATAACAAAACGGCAGGACTTTTTGTGATACCTGGTATATACTAATATTGGTACAACAGCGTCAATAATGTTAGCACGATTTCCTAATTTTAATCGTTTACAACGCGACTAATTAACAAAATTTTTAATTTTCTTATTTCTTTCAACAATATTATACCGGGTGATTTTATGGAAATATTTTACTCGTTGATTTAAGAAGTCTCGCCTTAACTTAAGAAATAAATATCCCGCTTAGTAATATAGACATGCGATGCTGTTTAGGCACGCGAAGAGCTTTATATGCTTATAACTCTTACAAAAAACTATTAGAGGTTCTTAAATGGTCAAGTGTTTGATAAAAACTTAATAAGAAGGCTCAAATCGGCAATACTGACATTGTAAAAATTTATAGCCAAGACCCACTTTTACTACTGAATTTCTTTTCACTCAAATTGCGTAAATGTTCGTCAGTTCATTTTATTGAGGTCTGTCTTATTTATTTAATTATTTTTTACGAATTATTGTTGAAATCTATAGAGTAGTGCAGGATTGAAAAAAAAACCCAAAATGCAAAAAAGTTGCTAAATTGCTCTAGGAATTCGAATTTCTTCAACTCCATGAACTGAAGAAACTAATGAACTGAAAGTAGTTCATAACTTCTCAAAATATAAGGAGCCACCCTGTACATTACGAAGGATGGCAATTAGGGGACAGTAACACGCATTTTATTACTTACGCTGTAATAAGGAATTAAAAAGTATATGAAAGAAAGCGCTTTCGACGGTCAATTGCTTTATAAGGTCAACAATAAATTAAATATTAAGTTGTATTATTTTTTATAAGGAATTTGGCAACACAAAACGATGCGTTCATCAACCTGATAATCAATGGTGTAGCAGCTGTCGATGCACTAGCCCGTGTTGCCACGTTCAGATCTTTGTATGTCTCCAACTTCTAATTGATAAATTACTACGGATTGATCATTGCCATTGACCTCAATAATATCAAAAAAGCATCTTTTCCATTACCAAATTCGCGTTGAAGAACGTACAGATATAGTTATTCGCCTTCTTCGGTTCGCGTTAGTGCCACGAAAATTCGGATTTATTTTTTTGGGGTTGCCAATCGCAGGCAATAGCATCATTTTGACTTGCGTCCTCTTGGCGTTTTGACAGGCGCGTAAGCGTTTTCAGAATGACGTCACTACTGGATTTGATCTCTATGGTTTAGTGTCATATTTAGATCAAAGAAGAATATTCCCTGGAGGATACTGTAGTAATTCTACCACGAAGATTATCAGAATGCGCAGCCCGCACTCTTCCCCTTAGACTGCGCATTTTTCTATGGTACTAAACAATGACGGTCACGCTAGAGGAAGTTAAGTCATCTCAACGTGCTTTAATGTAAAATTCGACATATCACTGAACGCTAGAAACGGGGGTATATGTCAAAATGACGTAAATAGAAGATCTGTTTTGATGAAATATTCTAGAATTTGACCATCACCACAGCTCTACTAAGGTTGCGGTCCATTGATTGATGCTATAAAGAATTCTCAAAACTCCCCCTCCTGCGACGACTTCCACGTAAATAAGTTCTTTTATGACTGCTCTCAATCGTCTAAATTACAAAAACCGACGCTGTTATCATCTAAACCATCTAACGCGACAACGTCGCATAGCGTTAGCGGTCACCCGAAGCGAAACCCAGTTCAGTTTTCCGGAGAACCAGCCAACCAAACTGGTATCCGAACCCAGCCGTACCACTCGATCGCGTTTCAGGCAGTACCTCTTGCTCCGGTAGCACCAGCACCGTGCTTGTTTGGGTTATTATTGCATTGGAGTGGCCTCTACTTTTTTTCGGTCGAGAACGATATGTGATGGTGGTTCTAATGGTTTATGCCTAGTGCCCCTGTCCGATATTGGATTTTTCAATTTTTCCCGAAGAAAATGGTGCAGGTAAGGCACGCACGTTGGTTCTTATATTAATATTTCGTATATTGATTATGGTTTTTTTATTTCGTTGAAATTATGTTGTGAAAGTCACTAGATAAAAATCATCATTTTTCTACACGTAGTTTAGAAATACATAATTCATCACAGTCATTATGGTTTAAATTTTCAAGCCGATTTATCGGTAGTGAATCATTGGGCGTACAGGAATCGATTCAGCTTAAAACGGCTAAAGTGGACTAATGTACTTTTCATGTATGTCCTTATCACTTCACGACTTCATATTCATCGAGCCTATCTGTCATATGTACCATGTGAATGGTGTCATCGCTTGAAAGATACATTTCCGTTCCTAATCGATTTTGCTATCAATTACTGATAGGATGCAGATAATATGAGTATCGAGAGCAGGTCAATGCTTATCAGTTGCAAGTAAATAAAAATTGAGTATTGGCAGATACCCACAAAAGGGTGGTCTAATAAGGTTTTAACACTTGAACAAAGGGTAGGCACTACCTGTGTTCGTATTTAAACGGGTTTGGCACGGTTTTTTGTATTTAAATGTGGCATTAAAGCTGCATGCCTGTGGGGGAATATAATAATCCTTAAAGATATTGCGCAATTGGGGTTATACAGGGCGTTTCAAAAGGTGGTGCCAAACTCGACTGGATTATAGAGAACATTGCGGTAGAAATTTTTCGCACATAAACCTCTAGTCGAAAATGCGCCGTTTTAAACCTGGAGCAATTTTTGTCCAAAAATATAATGTTTTCTCGTTGACGTTAAAAGATATAGATATTTAAGTGATTTTTATTACATTGAATGTTGATTGAAGGAAGTGCAGTACCGACCTTATGGAGGGCGATGTTGGATGGTAGATCAGGAAGAGAGGTGGATTTTGCTGGTCAGCGATTTTTTTTGCGGGTAGAGGGCAAACGATTCAAAATTTCGCCCAGGGCGTCAGACTTGCTAAGGCCGGCCCTGGGTTAATAATTCTTGTTTGATCAGTGTAGCTCATGGTTTGTTGTTCAAATTTTATTATCTCTGTTGATTGTTACTCTTTAGCGATATCTGTTAAGGTGTAGTTTCTTGTTGCGTTCGAGGTTCGCCTCTTGCTCAAGTAAAGTTAACCGAGTATTATTTATGCTTACTGAACAAGGGACCAAATATCGGTCTTTATTGAGTTAAATATATGTACTTTCTTCGATTTTATGCTTCTTTGATGATGATTCTTCGATAATGACGCGCAAGTATCGTTCCATTTAATGCTGTAGCCGCAGTCAAAGGCGCGCTGGCGTATCTTTCATCTATAAAATTATCTATTTTTAATGTAGTTTTCGGTCTTTAAATCCCTCGTTTTAAGATCGCGATAAAATTCCCCACATCCTCAAGGAATTTTACATATACAGGGTGTTTCATAATAATATGTAAAAAATTCAGGGAGTGAATCTGTGGATAATTTTCAGAAAAAAGAACCATATGAACATGAGCCCGTTTTCGCTTCCCGTCTGAAATACATGGTGACAAAAAAAATGCAAAAATACAAGGTAATAAAGACAATTCTTGGAAGCGAAAACGAAGTTCAGTGGTTCTAGTAGGTGAAAAACGGGTTCATATTATAGCTGTAATACTAACCTTAATCGTAAAACCTCACTGGAAATAATCCAGAGAATAGCCTTAGGTTAGCCTAAAAAGAATACAAGGTTTGCGGTAAAGATTTCTGTAGTTTTATTCATTTGCCTGATAAAAATTCATGAAGAGTAATAATTGAGAGGAATTGTCTTGCAGTCTCACAGTTGACTAATGAGTCCGGGAACAAAAACAATAATTGGTTTTTAAGTAATTGTATTTTAATTCGAAGAAAACCGTTCAGCCCCTGTTATTCGAAAATCTTTAAGGTATTTAACCTAAAAACATTGTATTTATTTCCCATTCTGAGCAAATTTACTTTCACTTTAATTTTAAACGATGTCGAGTCTCAAGCAAGAAAGTATTTTGACATAGTTTAAGCGACCATAAAAATATGATTTAACAATAGTAATCGGGATTACTTACGGGCGGGTAATTTTAGTAATTTTCTTTTATTGGAAAAATCGCGTTAACATGCAACGTTAGGTATTCTTGCGCATGCAAGGTTCGTTGGCCGTTTACTTGGTCGTCGCAAATAAACGTAGAAACAATCAAACAAAGAGACCGCAATTATTGTTGTAAACATTGAATTACATCGACCTCACAGTTCAGAAAATTTTAAACCGATTACTCTCATAATATCACGCTTTGTATGGATATCAATATCTTGCCAAGGATGAATTATGACTCATTTGCTTCATGCCTTTGAGATATTAATTAGTGTAAGTCAGTGGTTATGACGAGGATTTTTTTCACGAGGGAAATCTTCAAAAAACATTCGGTAGGGTGTTCTGGTGACCGGGTAGGGTGGGATTCCTCGAAGCACCTACGCATTCACCTAGGGGGATTCCTGTTGATCAAACCTGCGACGACCCAGGACTGTGGAACATAAGCATCAGAGCCGAAAAAGCGTGTGTGGATTGAGTTAGCTGTTTTTTCCTTGTTGTGTCCAGTTGTTAGTTTTCTTTTTGTTTTGCTCCTTAAATTTTTTTGGAGCTTTGTTATGGATTTTTTTCCTTATATTTTTTTGCCGTACCATTATGGAAAACGCCTCTTCAAACTTCTTGTATAGCTCGTTTCACCCGCTCTTTGTCCTTGACCATTGCGGTAACGACTTCGCTGCAATGGTCCCATTTTGATTTTCCCTCCAGCATTCCGTCAATTAAAGATTCCAGAGTCAAGGTCTCTATGCACACGGTAAACTCGTCCCTTTGTACTTAGAAAACGACAACGAAGAATTAACTCGAGCCAATGATTACATTTTGCAGGAAATTATGCTTTTTCAGTAAATTGTATCAGCAGCCTCAGCATACGCATCTACCTGTACGCCCATGAAGTCCGCCGCTCTGAGCCGTCGCCCAACTTGGCCCCCACAAGGTTGGAACTGGAATTACCTTCCACTTCATAGTGGCAGTTGATATCACCAAAAAACGAGATAATGAACATAATAACAAGATAATATTAAGTTTGCACTCATTGTTTCGGCATTTCCCTAATTCCCCCTTAATTTATGGTATTAAGATTAGAAAACTAAAAGTTATTTATATTCGACTCGGCTTGCAGCCGAAAGAGTCGAAAACTATTATGGGCACATTCTTTTAGCGCTCACCGTAACTATGCTTCACCGATTTCGGTACAGCCATTAAACACATCTGACACCGGTTTTACCGTATTGTTGCGCTATTTAGTACATTCATGATTTTTAATAATTTCCGTTAATTTCGCCTTTAAAACGCGATTCCAGCTTACATAAGTAGTTATTAGAAACCGCTTCATAAACTCCGAAGGAATTCATGCTTCCCGTTACATGCAGGAACGCCTTTGGGTTGACCATCACCCTCCTCACCATCACATCCATCCCAAGGCACACATTGTGTGTCCGACTTCAACAGATGAGTTCAGCAAAGGCCGGGAGTCCCCCGGGTCTTCCGACTCTGAGGATCTGCATTACGGCCCTGGAATTGTCAATCGGTTGCGAAACAAATACTTGAGTTTGGCTTTAAGGGAAAGCAACCCCAGACCTACGATCTTGAGGAAAGCCACCAGTTTGGAGAATTTATTGGACGATGATGCGGGCCACGATAGGGAGAAGGAGGAGATGTTCGTTCGGAGGACCGGCGGTAACGAAAGCGGTAAGTCTCCGGACTTTCAAACTATAAACATATAATTTTCTTGGGGAACCAGGAAGCAGATATAGGTCCTCTAGTCGTCACCAAGAAACTCTGAAACGCGCTCGATCTGTCGAAGTCATATCGCGAGCTAATCACGAAGATGAACCTGCCATGACTTCGTCGATGACGACTAAAATCAACAACAGACAGTCCTTGCATGAAGATATGCTCAAACATTCCAACGACGAGAAGCCGATTTTGATTGAAACCGCTAGGTACTGGATATTTCGAAGCTGAAGGGTTGGTGCTCATTCATGCATTGTAGGTCTTATAAGAGACCCCATTCTGTCGAAAGTAACGGTGAAGAGGTTGGCGATAAATTCTCGAGGAGAATGAATCGACCTAAACGAGTACCGCCTCTGCTGAATGAGAGGGAAAAGCCGCCCGTGGACGTTGTTAAGCATACGAAAATGCTGTTTGAGAAGAGGCCGGAGACGCGTACTAAAAAACCTCACCATACTGGTAAGTTAAAGATTTGTTCGTCCACGTGAAAAAATATAGTGTTCAATACCAATTTCTGGTTTGCTATGAACACCAAAAACCTTCCTTGTTTGCAGCAATCAATTATACCTTAAAAAAGTGTGTTCAGTAATTATTGATATAAGTCATGCCCAAGTCGGAGCTTCGCTAGTGAATGACATCAGTAACTGAAGTAGCTATTGAGAGTTTAGGTAATATACCAGAAATGTTATCAGTGCTTATTATGTTAACATTTTTTCGATCGTTTGTGCATTGATAATTTGTATTTAATTCAAAAATTGAACTAAAACATCAGTAAAATAAATGAAACTCAACAGAATTAAACAAACAGTCCAAAAATAATTTGAATTATGAGAAAAAACCGTTGTTCCATGTAGGGTTGTAGAACGCATCGAGACGATTAATTTGAAATGTTATTATGCCAATTGTTCCACGTCTTCCTGAGATATCGGCGTTTAAATTTTGAAAACAGGCAAGAAATGGGTACCTTCATTCTTCGAAATGCTCAATGGTACCAATTATTTAATCATTCCTTTCTAGATATTAATTGTCGTTTTTTTTTCAATTTCCTGCCCCTTATGGAAAATTAGGAAAAATAATATACAACCTTTTCAGCTTTAGTGACGCTTTTCTCTCCTACTTTTCAGGCGACGTTGCGGCTAAGATAAGCAGTTTTAACAGTCTAATCGTTAAAAGTAAATTAGCCGCTAAAGCTCCATGGAGAACTATAAAAATAGTAAAGCCTTCTCCGAACGGTAAAACTTCGTTCATATAGTGCGCCCTATATGTGACTATTAATCTTGTTACTAACATTCATTCACAACCTGTAAAACAATAATACTTAATATTTACGACGTGTCTAGCGTAAACGCTTCTAACGACAAACACAGAATAACTAATATGTTGGTTAAAGGGGCACCTAATTGTGTTCGTAAATGGTGTGGAAAATGTGAACGTTACATTCATATTTTTTGTTTAGATTTAAGGAATTTATGTGCCTATTTTAGGTGTTACTTTAAAAATTAAATTAAATTAAATTCACGTTTCAACTATTAAAATTAAACGTGCAGAAGAGGGTGGTGCTTTATACGAGACTTTTGCTGGCTGGAACACTGTTTAATAGAGTACGACGAAATTGCAGTCAGGCAGGTATACATGTAGCACTATTGAAAAAAATTAAGTATCACTATTCCTACAGGATGTCTCAAAAGAAGTTAAATTATTTCATTTAGAACTTATGTCGTAAAGTTATGAATTAGTACAGCTTAAGTCCCTGATAAGATGCCCCTTACCTGTATGTACCGATTTTGCCGTACAAAGCACCAGTCACTGATATCTATTAATTCAAAATAATGCAGCTCATCAGTCAATTTTGAATTACACAACATCTTAATCTTAATCTATTGTTGTTAATCGGTAAAAATTGCGCCAGATCAAAATCGCCTCTGTTTCATTTTAGGCGATGTCGCAGCCAAAGTAGACAGTTTCAACGACATCATAGTGAAGAACAAAGTAGCTTCAAAAACGACCAAACCAACGATAAAAACCTCCAAACCAGTACTGACTGATAAAAGCAAAAGTAATACTCATAATCATATTCCGAGGCCCGTGGCCAAACCAATAATTTTAAGCGATGAAATTTCCAAGCCCAAAACGTTGGAACTCTCTTCTCCCAGACAGGAAAAGACGGGTTTCAGCAGTTTGCCTAGTCCCATTCCTGATGTGTCGAGGTAAGTGCGTCTTGGTTGATGTAAGTTCGCATCTGCACTGATAATATACAGGGTGGACAAAAATCAGGACGGAAGTGATCCTAGACATAACCCTAAGAACTCGCTTTGCGAAACGCCGGATTTAATTTTAACCACTAGCCCCATTCCCAAGATATCGTCGCCTACTTACAGAAGGAAGAGCACCGAGAGTTTCATCAATGAAGAGATAAATCGGTCTTATGGGGGCCGCGCAGAAGCCACTAACAAGTACGCTGCTTCTTTCTGTTAAAAAAAAAAAGTAATTTTCATTGATTTTTTTGTTTCAGATACATCAGTCCCCTTCACAGCCCTACGAAGTCTCCCACATACCTCAAACCTTCATCTCTCCACTTTAACAGAGACGACCCCGACGCCCTTGGCTTTAAGATGATTTCCCCAGTATCACAGAACAACATCACAAAAAGTTCTGCCACTTCTGTTTACAATTTTTTGAACTCCGACGTTGATCAGACGCACCTGCCTTCGATCAGAAACGGGACCACTTACAGAACTTCAGTTTCCGAGTCGCCAAGTTACACTAGCCCAACCAAGGGGAAGACTGGCCTCACCGCCTTCGAAATTGAGAGAAACTTAAAGAACGTCGCAAAATCGGTTAAGAACGAAGAGTTAAACGTATCGGATAATAAGAAGCAAGTGGATGGAGTTGAGGTTTCTAGTCAAAACAGCAAATCAGAAAAGGACGGATCTAATGCTCTGGAAAAATCCGACAGTCCCGTCAGTAGATCTCCGAAGTCCCCTAAAACAGGCGCGAATTGGTTCCAACCTTCATTCAAGCTCAATAAAGTTAACAGTGAACCTGCGGTTAGTGTGGAGCAAGCGAGTGCCAGTGAAAAGTTACTGAAAGATGATTTCAAAGGTCCAGATGTTGTGAAGTCCGAGAATGTGAGTACGGTTGCTAGTGATAATGCACGTGTCAAGCCGGTCGAAGTAGTGGTCGAAAAGGTTAATCGTAGTGCTTTGAAACCGGTCCAAACCAGCAATAGTGCCAGCGGTAGTGTCGCGAACACTTCGGATGTCGAGGACAGGCCCATCAAGATTGTGGTGCCCAAAAAGACTAAGAGGAGCGAGGAGGCCACTAGTGCAGTGTTTAATTTTACCACGAGGACTGATGTTCCTGACTATATTTCAAATGATACGAGTAGAACACCCAGTAGACCTGTTATGCCAAAGGTAAATTGCGTTTGTTTTAAGAAGTATTTAAAAGTTGGGATTCACAGAGGCTTGTATGGTTCACTTTCTAGAAATAGGAATAGGAATCCCAAATCGACTGCTTTTCTCGTTTTTAATATACTGACGAGGGTTAAATTTTATTTATTTATTAGTTACTAATGTTGCAGAACACCGAGCTCTGAGACGCTAAGATAGTTTTACCTTTCGTAAGGTCTTTATTTGCTTACTGAATTAGCAATCCCCAGAAGGTTTTGCTTTGGGTCTGACTGCACTACTGACTTAATTTAATTACAAAGCAACCCGGTTAAAAATGCATATCTTGGACGTTATGCCAGTTAAGCAAAAAAAGGTTTCTTTACGCAGATAACTTTTGAACATATTTTCGTATATACAGTGTCTGTTAAAGCTGGACAAGAGTTTCGTATAGATTTTTCGCTTTAAATTTTTAGATAATCGATTTCTAAAGTAATTTTTATAGTTTGTGTACTATTAAACTGAATTTCTATTGCATTTTTTTCCATTTATATAACTCCTTTTCTTAAAAACTAATCTATCGATTTTAAATCGCATTACTCCATCAAATGTAGTCTTGAAGACACTTTAATTTGAAGTGACACTCGCTGCATGCTTCAATTTTAAAAAATCGGCCCTTTTACGCTACCGGCGACGTAAACAACATTTAGAGAAATAAACAAAAGTAAAAAGATAGTATTTTTTTGTTTTTTTAATGCTGCTTTTGAATTTTAAGAAAATACTAATTTGTTAAAAAACTAACAGAGGGGCGAGGGGTCAATTTAGAGCCGCACTGTCGACTAAAATCTAAACTATTTCCATGCACTTCTATGCAAATTAGAGAACTAATATTTTCTTGTCTTTTTGCAGCTATTTAAAATAATGCAAATCGAGACTTAGCTTTCTCGTTAATGGTTCATCCGTAACTAAAAAACGACACAGTATAATCTACAGAAATACAAGCATAAATCGGTCCCTTTTTAATAATTAATTACCACTTTCAGCACTAGGCCGTAAAGAAATGACAAAATAAACTACTAGTTTTATAGATTTGCTAGCTTTAGGCACACTTTCACAGGAAAGTTAAAAGAAAATATTTGTTTTAAGATTAATCTACTGCGATATACTTTAGAAGTTTTGTCAGGAGATAATCGGTGTTAATAACTAATTTATTAAATAAATTTATGGAGGATTTATGCTGACAAAATAAGAGATATAAAGCAATTTATGCGTTCATAAATGAATGAGTATGTAGATTAGCAGAAAGGGACAGAGAGAAATAATTTTGCTACTTGGTGCCAGCTGCGTGAAATTAATTGATGTCTTGTTTATGTTTTTGATATTTATAAAGTATGAAAAAATCAAAGCTCAAATAAATTTTACATTAAATACACTGCTGAAAATAATATGAGGAACAAGCATACTTTTAGCTATAATCTTTATATAATGACATTAATTCACATAAAATTTCTTTAGTTTCTCGTGTTACCACTTCGAACGTTAATAATAGTACCACAACGTCTTGGAAAACTCAAAATTACTATATCTATAGCGTCTTCTGATAAAAGTTACCACTACTCCCTGAGGATGTTCTGAAAAGCCAAATTGCTATGAACAGGGGCCATGAGTGGATTGAGTTGCCTTTGCAGCATGTTTCATACATACTTTGTGGGGTTCAAGTCGGGTAATTGTGGTGGCCAATTTATAAGAGTTACATTGTTATCTGTGAACCAACGCATAGTAGCTGGCTAAACAGTTCTGGGTCAGCAGCATATGCCAAAGGAACAACAGGTTCGAATGTATTGTCTTGGTACTGCACTTGGTTCAGCGTTTGTGGCAAACAAACGAGCTCGTTCGCTGATGCAATAATTTACACCCCATACCACTATGGAACCTCCTTTATAATTATGAATTTCCTGAAAATGCCTCTCTCGTTCTAATTGCCCTGTTTCACGCCAAATGCCTTTAGGTACCAGGTCGAAATCCAAACCGTGACTCTTCTGTGAATAACACAATGGCCCGTTCTTCAATATAAGAATTTGTCAATAATTACTTTTGTTCCCTAGATTAATTTGATCAGTGTATTAAGTAGTTCTTATTACTGACCAGGCACAGCTTGCTGCCAGACACCTCTTTAGCTGTGATTCCCACGTTGAATCGCTAAGCTTTTACCGACTTTAATTTAAAATTTGGCACATTAAAATAAGATATTAAAAGAGAAAAACTTGTAAGTTTTATGGTTTTTTGCCGATAGTCAATCACCACTATTAGCAGCAACAAAAATGCCTCTTTTCATGGGTGACTGAGTGCACTATCGAGCAACAATTGACTAGTCAAAAGTATATTTTCCATTTGATTAATAGCGTCAGGCAGCGAGATAAATCTCATAATCGATTTTGGCGCAAAACACATCCAACCTTGCTTAGAATAATTGAAGTTGGCCGCTGAAACTTTCACCAATCTGCATTTTTCTTTTCTACAGTAACGTAAAAAAAAATAAATATTCACAGCTACAAGAAACTGCTTAATAAGTCGGATGTTTTATGGAAATAAATTGAATTGTTTCTGATTTGATTAGAAAATCAATTGATTTTCTCGGGTAGTTGAGAATGTAACCGCGGCCGAAGGTAATAAAAGTATTGCGAGAACTCAGTGCAGCGTGGAAATAGTAATAATAATTGGTCTTCAATTCACTGTCGGATAGTTTCATGATGGTTATTACTTTGGAAATTTTTAGTGTAATTAATGCCGGTTTTAATGAAGGTTGATTGGGATTTTTTCAAAGGTCCCGAGGGGAAGAAATCGGTGAAACGTTCCCGAAGAACGGCAGCAAAACCACAAATGGGCCAGTTAAGGCTTCGAATGAAGTTTAACAGCAGTTGCGGACACCCTGTGTAATTTTCATGAAACTTTGCAACCTTATGGAGATTCGGGAATTTTCCCTTTTTTTTTCACCCAAAAACAACAATTTTCTAAAAACCCATACTCCATCTTCGAGCCGGTCTTTGTGCATAGTAAGATGATTCTTAGACAGCGGTGTGGCCGGGCCATAACCACATCTCAATGGATTATTCACTATTTCTGCAAGAATGAGCGCTTCAATGACAACTTGACCATAATCATGCCCACGATCGACCGCCAATTTTTATTAAGGTTGCAGAGATTATCGATCGTTTAGCCTTAAGGGACCATTCACTATAATTACTCTTATGCATTAAGCCCATTCCTCCTAATAATAGCAATTTTATAGGAGGCTAATCTTTCCAGAGAGAAGTTCTAGTATTTTCGTATGGTGACATGGGGACATGAGGTAAACCAGGTGTCTGCATGGATTAGACTACTGTAAAAAGAACATGTTTTAACGGTTATTTCTTACGGCATCTCGAGGCAATTAACTCGGTTAAAAAGTACGACGTTATCGAGAACTGTTCAATTTGCTTGGCGTTGCGTTACTTTTATCTCCACGTTTTATCTTTAGTATTGTTTCACAGCCGCTAAACAAACTTAATACATAATAAAGCGACTTTGGTTTGATAACCTTCATTAGGTGCTCACTCTTCAGCCAGCAGCAATCTGAAGCCAAGAGGAAAACAATATGATGGACAAACCATTGCTCTAAATATGTTCATTTTTTCCGTGTTTTCTTTTGGGAATAGACACCAGTGCGCATTATTCTCAGTTAAAACTGACTGAAAATAAAATTCGTCCTTTGCTAAAGGCTCTAACGAAAACCCTTTGCTAACGTTTCAGTAACAAATCTGTTCCGGGTTTCAAAACATGGAAAATGAGTAGAAGAACGATAGTCCGTGGCAAAATCTGAAATCTGTGAAACACTATGAAATTTTCTCAATTGCTGAGAAATACTACTGGCAAAACAGTGTCCTGTCCAGTCTAACCTGCACTTTACCTGGAAGGCAATTTACCGGGAAACCACCAAACTAACCAGTGATCTTGCCCTCATTTCAGTGTTTCTACAGATTTTCCAATTGATAGAGAGAAATATCGAGACATTGATTTTTCGGAATGGAATAAATACGTGACTTGAACGAAAAATTATAAGCTTATTTGAAATGAACTCATTCATTTTCGCTCAATTCACTATGAAACTCCAATCAGAATAACCGGTAAAAATTGCGTTTATCGTAAAAATTAAACCAAACAAAGGTGGAAAAGTGGATTGAGTCGTTTCACACACAAATAGGCGCTGTTAGAGCAGTGGAATGCACACTATTCTCAATTAACTGAGAATAACATTCGTCCTTTGTCCAAGGCTCGAGGGAACACGTGAAAATCTAAAATTGTCAAGAAGGCTTTGAAAACAAAACAGTAACACTTTGGTTGTCAGTATTAATGGTGTCTCCGCGGTTCTCCCCGTTTCACTCTAGAAAAATATCAAATTTGAAGCAAAAATATGAAAAAAAACTCAGAAAAATTTATAGACTTGAAAGATAATTTTATCTAAAGTTAATTTGTGCCGTATAAGATTGTGTCAGGTTGAAAACAGGTAAAAATTGCTCTTTTAAAATTCTATTTCGTTTGGCACCACCGGGAATATCCTATCGTTTACTTTCGGGTCTCCGAAGTCGCCCGATGATCTAAAGCTAAAAGATATCGGATGAGTTCCGAAGACGGTGCCAGATTTGTCACTGTGACGTTAGCAAGAATTTCCCTTCGAGCCCTTAGAATGTTATTCTCAGCTAGTTTTAACTGAAAACAGTACGCAATTCCACTTCTACTTGTGTCTCAGGCATTACTCCCAAATGGAATGGAGGAAAAATGAATGAACCAGTTGCATCATCATAATGCTTAAATTGCAACACGTTGTTGCAATATGGTAATTCTTAAAAAAAACAACCATTACAGTCGCTTCACAGAACAATAATGGTATTGTTTTACATTTCCTATTGTAATGGTCAAATGACTTTTACTGCATTCTTCACACTAATATAGACCTTGAACTAGTTTTTATTTCCTTTGTCGCAAGAATGTTAATTATTTCGTAGCTTTTGCATATTCCTCAAAAAAATAATTAATGCGGCGATTAATAATCGAAAGAATGTAATTTTTAATGTGAATGCACGAAAAAAATTACTGAAGAGATCGGCTAAACGATGTGTGAGAATTACTCACCATGCAAAAGCCTCTGTGAACATTTCATGTTTTTTTCTTGCACAGTAAGAAGTCACTAAATGTTACACTTTCCAGCCTGATGAGCCGGGCATCAAAATCCTGCCAGATGCCATTTTATCCAACTATAAGGAGTTCCAAGAAATGTGGGAGGAAGATGAGTTGATACGGTCCCTGGAAGCTCGACCTCCTAGTCCTTGTGACGTCACATTTATCAACGATAACGTCCTCATCGATGGAAAATCTTCTCTGATACAACGATCGTGCAAACGGGTTAAGGTGAGCGTGTTTTTCGTTTCTCCGTTTGTTGATTAACCATAATTATTGGTTTACATATTTCTCCCTTCTGATGGTTGCTGATGTGTTTTTTTTTCTAATTTAATATTGTCGAATATCATGCTCGAATTAATCAATCCGCGCGTTGGTGCAATGCACAGAAAAGAAAGTTATTGTTTACGTTTCATTGAATCAGATAATTACTGGTCATTTATTTAATTAGTTTACATAATTAGGTAGACAGTAGAAGGTTAATCACTTTCGGTCGATTTCAACTAGAGTGAGATTTTTTTAGCGCCCATTCATAGGAACAGCTTCGCCTAAGTGCACAACTGCGTAGGAGGTATGTTATGTAAAACTGTGTTGTGTTGAGTGTTTCCATAAGGAAAAACTGCGGCTTCAGGAAAAAAATTGTAAGGAAGTTGTTTATATTCCATGGAGTCGGAGACAACATGGAATTGAAAGCAAACGAAAAAGCACAATGTTTACTTTGCAAAAAATACCTTGTTGATGCCTTGGGCCAGACTTGATACTGAAATGCCACAAACAAAAGAAAGAATCAATGTAAAATATCTGTCTCTGCAGGCAGAAACTCCTATGTACAAGGCATCAGTAAGTTCAAGACCGATCGGCCGCCCACATCTACTCTTTCAGGACTTTCAGTCAAATTCCAGAGATTTTGCTTTTTCTTCATTCAGAATATGCAGAAAAATGATGCTTCAATTTCCCAAATCATTGTTTTGGAAATAAATTTTGTGCCCTCAAATCTACATTCGCCGAATTACTTAGCATATCAAACAAAAACGCGGCCCCGAAAGGGGGGCACGCAGAGGAAGCGATTAGGTAGAAATTAGTCATGAATACTGAGGTCGATGATATAGTTTAAACGACCCGTTTCCTTCCGGTTGCGAAAATTGAACTTGAAATATTCATATAGAGTTGGTATTTCTTCGTATTCTTGTTCATTGGTGGGAATAGAAAAATGCAAACTCAGTGCCACTTTTGATCGGCTTTCGTGCCTTGGTCCTGCAACTATCAATGGATGAAAGGAAGGAGAGGCTTTTAAAGAACGTTACTCAAACCCCTAAAGAATTTCACAATCGTGGTTGGTATTCTTTAGTTATCTGCACACACAACTATGCTTCAAGGTTTAACATTAATTTATCAATTACGTAAAAAAAGCTGCCAATTTAAACTAATAAATCATCGATAAGGAAACATATGGCATCGATTTAATTATATTTCACTCTATCTGCGGTAGCGGGTAAAGGCAAATATTTACACAACTGCAACATATTTTGCATTCCATTCGAGCTAATGGATATTCAATTATTCTTGACATTTCCAATAAATTATATCACTGTGGAGCTAATAAGTGACTTTTAAGCACATTTTCGAACGCAAAAAGACGAAACTTCAACTCAGTAAAGGCAGTCTGACGCTGCACCGTATTTAGTATTCCAAATATTAGCCACTAATATCTGACATTAATTACAGGAAAGAATGTGCGGTGTGTGTTCAGATGGCCATCGAAATTTTCACTTTCTAATCCATTTTCCCAATTGGAAGAATCTAGGTTAATTTGAGTCCCATTATGTAGGTATAGTTTCATTTGCCTTGCGGAAACCAATTATTCAAGGTCTACACGTTCTGAACATATCACTTATTATAGTCAAGGAAAAATGTAAATTGAAAATTCTTGGTGATAAGGTAACAGATTAAAACGTATTGAACATGGGGAAATATGTTTTTTTTTTACAATCGCCGTGGAAGTAAGTCCGGGCAACGTAATTGTCTGCCGCATATATAAGTAAAACCAACACAAACAAATAGCATGCCGGAAAAACGCCCTGTACAGCTGTTTCCGTATAGATTTGTCCATATGTGAAACTAATGTTGAACTCCAGAAAAAGTAATAAATTCATCTCGTAGAAAAATGACATTCTCGGCCTCTGATTCTTACGTCGACGGCCGAGAATATGTGGCTTTTTCCACTAGACATAATATACTATTGTACTAGTATCGAAGGCCAATAAATAAGGTTTTCTATCATCAGCAAAAAACTGATAAGTTTTTGGTCTGCTTTAACGGCGCAAAGATCATGGGTTCGAATAAATCCAACATTCGTTCTCCTTACAACCCAGGAATGATTGTTAATCTATATAGGGTGAATCTAAAGTTGGGGTTTTCTTTTTAACGCGAAATAGACTTAAAAAAACAAAGCAACATCTTAATATAACATTTTTTCAAAATCTCAAAAACAACCGAAATATGCGAGTATGAAAAAAAGTTAAAAAGTATGGGATTTTAAATAACCAATTTTTTAACAGGTGAATAGTTCGTAATGAACTATTAAGGTGACCACCGAAATCATCAGACCTAAATCTATATAATTTTTTTCTATGGGATCATATGAAAGGTTTGATGTTTACGACTGAAATTAACATAGTGACAGAGTTACATGAAGGGATAGAAAACGCCACAGGAATAATTCGAGAAAAAAAGTCTCTTCTAACAGCATGTACCTCTTTTCTCACTAGGTGTATAATACATATTTAAAATAGTATATCCTTCATAGCTGTGGGAGTTGAAATCGCTGAACTAATATTGGACTATTTTGGTATTGTATTAGCACTGAAGTGTCTCAATGAGCAAACATTCGGCCAAAATATACCATTCTATAACACATTTTGAGTACCACACAATGTTCCATTGAAGAATATAAGGAAACGCGTTTAAAGAGCTTAAGTTGCCAATAAATACACTTATATGGTCAATAAATGAGTGTTATGTAGTCTAAGTAATTATAAGGAAGAACCATATGTGTGCTGTGTGGTAAAAGGCCTGATTGTATTTGAAAGTTGTCTATGACTGGCTTTTCGGTTGGCTGATTACATATTATATTATGGTTCTTCTATCTTTCGGTGTATTATATTATAGTTATAGTTCTCTTCATGAAGGTCATTACTCTGGGTTTATTCACCTATAGATTGATTGAGACCTTGTACTCATCAAGTAATTATATGAGTGCGCAAAGACCAATGCAAAAGAAAACCAGTTGCAGAGTGGAAAACGCGTGTTAATAGGGCTTATAATGTCTTGCAGAGATATTTATGTACACTGTAGTAGTACCTAATTGGATATTAACAGGGGGACTTAATTATTACTCTTTGTTAACCGCTCTATATTTATATTTAACTTTCATAGAGGCATTATTAAGTCAATTCTCTGCCTCATGTCCAGGTTAACATCGTTACGAAGGAATTATTAAGAAGTGTGGAATTGTGCCAGTTTTTCTTTTGGTAACGGTTGAGAGTACGGTATACCCATTCCGAAGAATAGGTCGCGAAGAACTAGTGCGTCACATGCATTAGATCGACGATTTTCCGGCTGATATTGGGAGAAATCAATTTCTCGGTAGAGCCCCAAAAATTTCACATTTACAAATATTAAACTGTTACATACTTTCATTTATCATTGGAAGAAGCTATAAAGCTCCAAAATTTCTGTTTGCGTCCATTCATTACACCTGTGTGTTTAATGTTTACAGAGTAGCCGTTTCACCATGGGGACCTCGGTAACCACCTACAATAGAAATTACTAACAGGAGAAAAGAAATAAAAATTAAGTTTGATAATTAATCTCCCTTAATCTGCGATTAGGACTATTTTAATAAAATTCAATACCTAATTTTTTTTTCAATTCATTCAATACCAAATTAGCGAACTACAATATTACGATTCTGTGGAGGAATTTTCTTCGCAGAAACACCGCGTCATTAGCATGTTATATAAAACGCAACGCTAATGGTTCGTAAACAAAAAGGCTCAGCTTATTACCCAAATGGCAAATTACAGAATTTCACCGCAACTATTTTTTTTTATTGCATTGCCAGCTTACGGTATTCTTTTTCGTAATTACCTCGAAGCAATACTATGGTCGAGGGAATGATTATTGGTTTTAGAAATAAGGCGAGTTTAAGAAATTTTTTGAACAGCTCACTGAGCATGCCAAAAGCTTTAAATCGCGAATCAGTTTTAACATGGTATAGAAGAGGGAAACCAAAAAACAATTTTTTTGTTTATAATTTGATGCATCAGTTCCATAAATAATGATCGTTTTTGCAGAGATTAAAATATCGCAATAAATATAGCGTTGATAAAACTCCTTTGATGATAACGTAAGCAATAAAGCTTATTGAAGGTTGAAAGATGTTATTTATCATATGCTAATATGGGAATTTACTTGCATTAGGTACATCGCGCTTTACCACATAACGTAGGTATTTATATTCATAAATGGCTCTTTTTGCTTAACTTAATTTTTTTAGAATAATGCTGCATGCTCTTCTTACCTCGAAATTAATCGATAAACTTTTTTCTTTTCAGTTAAAAATATCGTTTTTGGATGGGATTCCAGATATATATGAGTATCCATCGGAGTTATCCCTTCTTTTAGAAGAGACGCAAGTTCAGACGTTAGGGGGCACTGCTCAAGTTGGCCATACAGTTCCAGCACTTTCTGGTAAGTTTCCATGCGAAAAAATCCAAATCACTTAAGAAGTTTTTGCTATAAACCGACCTTCCGCTATTAAAAAAATTGTTAAATTAAATAATAGACGAAAATACTTTAGAAAACAACTTTACTTAACAATTTAGCTAGAAATTTTTAACTCGAAATGTTATTGAACGTATGCAATTCATGTAATAGTTTCCGAAATAAGCCACTGAAAATATAGCTCCAAGCGAGGTGTCTTTAATGGCCCTCAAAGGGACAACTTTTACCAAATTTAAAGGACCCTGCAATTATCATTGTTTCAGGATAGAATTAATGTTCACCTGTTAAAAACATCCAGTAGAACTAGAAATGCTCGTATATTCCCCACCATAAAATACGTTATTCAAAATCTATTTGGAGTTACACCTTTTCCTCTTTTATGAACCTTTGCGTTCTGAAATGCAATATAAGGCACACTGATTTTTTTTAGGTTCATCTCTTGCAACCTACACACCGAAAACCACAGAAGACTTTCAATTAGGAGTTTCAAAAAGTTTTCAAGACATTCCGGTAACCATTCCTAAGTCCGAAATGCAGACTAAAGAAACTGAAGCAGACGTAGTATTGGAAGAAATCGAGAAGCCGGTTCTGTTCAGTTCGGGCAGTACAAGTGATATACTTTTCTGAAAGACTGTTTTTGCTTTCCTACACAGGGTGTTTTTTAAACATGCGGCGCGAATTTAAAGGGATAACATATATCCGGAATTACTTCATTTCCGAAATTTAGGGTGTTGAAGTTGTTTTCTTCTGCTTTTCTAAAAATGATTAATGCGATTTAATTAAAATGTTTGCCGTCTAATAACAATATATCTTCTAGATATATCAGAGTTCAACTAAGAATTCCCAGAAAAGCAGTAACGCTCAGTAATTTTTGCATTTCTTATAATTATTTCGAATAGTGCAAGTAACAACAATACAACTTTTTTGTTTCTTGATGTTTTTTCGTATCTTGATTCGTTTTCAATATTAAAATCAAAATTCAAGTTCTTGCACCTCTCAACAAACTTAACTAAAAAGAATTAAATTAATGAAATTTAACGCTACAAAGTTACAAAAGTGGGTTAAAATTGCTACCACCGACTAGAATATACGAATTTGCTTATAAGCGGCTGCTCAATTGTTGCGAGAACACCGGGATTGTTTTTTAACACCCTTTATGAAAGGAAATTATTGGAAAAATGCAAAGTATTAATTGGTAAAAACATTCGTTGCAGTGATCCAATATCATTAAATCGCTCATTTAATACATTCCTCTAAGTGTTTCTTCGTTTCTTGTAGAATTTTAAATTTGCAGAGTGCTGATTATAATTAATACATCACCAATACTGCATATCACAGCGTTTCTATTCAGGGTTGGTATTTTGATAAAAATCGGATATTTTTATTAAGAATAGAAAATTAACTTTTATATCTTTTTTGGTAAATTTACTTTGCTTTTAGCATTTGAAATGTGGAATATTTAAGTTTCGCAGCCATAAATTTGTCAATGCGATAGATTTCGTTATTTAACCAATTTTTCTATTAAGTTTCTTGTTTTTCCTTTTTTTCTAGTCTTTTCGCTGATTTAAACTGCGCCTGCCTATATGATTTTAGCATCAGATCGTAAGTTCCAATTGAAAAACAAACTTTAGATCTGGACTTTGCACAATTCAGTATCAAATATGATTTTTTTTTTCAATTACATCGTTCCTAAAGTATACTTTGATGCATTCCTTGTAGGCGACATTTCTATTACAAAGTACATTATATTATTAAATACATATTGCACGCATAGATGTCCTGTATGTCAGCATTGCTTTAGCGTCTCAATGCGCGTAAAAAATAAAAGGGTATGCAGGGCAAATAATCGAAGATTAATGTTAGCGTTTTATACGTTTAAACGTTCCATGTAATTAATGTATGGATTGAAATATGGCTCATTGTGTGTGAAACATTTGTGTATCAGTGAAAGAAAGCTTGTATTTTATTTGTAACGCTAGGTATACTTCATTTTTAGAAATATACACACGTTTATTTATTATTTATTTGGTCTCATTTTATCTTTAAAGGACATTACTAGTATTTAAACAATGAGATGATTCTAAATAATACTTTTATGAGATTCTAGAATATTTACGACGGCCTAATGAAAACATTGCGAGCGTTAATTGTGCCGTTATAACTCGCTTTATGTACTACGATATCTACATATCAATAACGCTTACGACAACGGGGTGTTTTTCTCCTTTGGTAACCTGCACCTCTATTACGTTGTCCAGAGCAACTAATTTGCTGTGAATATTTCTGAGGACCTGGAGTATAAAAACGTATACATTTTTTTCCAAAATTCTCCTTTTGCTTAACAAATTAACTCACCCGAAAAAGCTCGTCCTTAACACTACTGTCAGAATTTACTGACAATTTTCTCAGATGCTCCAGCCGCTCCGCAGAACTTTCGGCGAAATTTTCTACGATCTTCGGATGAACCTGGACTATTAACTCTCCAGAAGCGTCCATCACAGATATGGTCAGATAATAATCACCGTCAACTGTGCTTAACTTGTCTTTAACACACTTAAACTTTACTTTTAACTTAAATTTCCCCTTGCCGATGTCCGGAATTAGAGTTTTTAGTTTTTCAATCTTCATAATATTAAATCTTGGAAGTTCTTGCATGCTTTTGTTACTCAAGGAATTAGTGCTCAACGACATACCTCCGGTTTTTTTAAGAGATTCACTGGACAACTCCAAAGGGACACGATCTTGAGACTTTTTACTTGAAAGCGCATGACTATTAAAAGGATCTTGGTAATCGCCAACATGAACGTTCGTTGTAGAGCAGCTGGGAGATTCTTTGTTTGCAAAAGTTAATTTGCTCTGGGCTAGTTTTTTAAAGGACCGGGATTTTAATTTCAATTCCGGGCTTCTCAACCTCTCTTTAAAATCTCTTACTACCTGCGTGCTGCAAGGCAGATTCGCCATTTCGTCATCAATACGGTCCAAATGCGAATCTATATCGATATTGTCGAAACTATCATCCAATATGATCACTTCTTTCTTAGCATCTTTGGAAGAACTTACTGCTACGTTTTGAAGCCCGTTTATCTTCATTTGCTTCTCTCTCGCATCTAACTGATCTAAGTGCTGATTAAGCAAGTCGTCGTCGATTTCATGTTCCTCGAACAAATCTGGAGATCCACAACTGCGGGAGATACTTTTTACAGGGATGTTATTTTTAAAATGAGTCACGGAAGTTTCCTCAAAGTCTTCTTCAAGTTCTCGCAAAAGCTCATCATCGATCTCGAATTCTTGATGGATTGCTGACTGTTGCTGCTGATTTCTGTTGAGATTCGAATGAGGATTTGAACTCCGAGGCGGGTTAATGTTGCCATTTGGAGGGGGGTTTTGGGGCGCCAGGCGATGTTGATTGAGATTTCTATTTAAGTCATTTTCAGTTTGTGCTGTAATGCGGCAGAAGGCAATAATTAAATGATGTTTTGTTGCAGAAAATTTATAAAATAAAATCTGTGGCCAAATTCCATGTAACAACCAAATTCAAGAGAGGCCAAGTGTAAAGTGAGAAAAAAAGGAATTTTAAGACACAAACAAAAGAAAAATCACCCAGAAGAAACAGAAACATGCAAAAAAAGGTACACAAATCAGGTAAAAAATTGGAGATTTGTGACTGGAGACTTACCATCTGGAACTTCCAACATTTTTTCATCAATGGTATGTGGTGTGGGATTTTCAGGCAACCCCAATGCCCTGGCAAGCACATTTTCAGCAGCATTCGAGACCATTATATCATCAACAGATCCACCTAAATTCTACAATACAACTACTCACAAATATCACACAGATTTTAAATGGTATAATGCACACCTTTATGTTGTTTGGCTCTAGCATTAATCTACCATTTCGTATAACCACCGGACCTATAATTTTAAACTTTGCACCCGGTGATAAATTAATACTTAGACATTCGATTGGTTTAAATTCCATTGCCTCCACTTCTTGAACACCATCAGTAAGAGTCAATTGTAATACCTATGAGAATTTAAGTCACTGTTAGATGAACATAATGTAGGAAGAGTGGAATAATAAGATGCAGAAAGATTAAATTAATAATTAAATTTAAAAAAGAAAATTAGAATATTGAGCTGTACTCCTCACAACAAATAAAATTCCTTAGTTTATATACTGATTTATTCAATTTGAATATTGCTAAAATTCTCACTCTTTTTCCAAAATCCTTTTCTATGTCGGTGTTCTTTGTCACATTATTTCTAATTCTTTGCAGTTGCCATAACTTCGGCTTTGAAATATCTATTATTTGCATTAGCTGTAGGTAATAAACGCCTGTTAAACTGTACTTCTTTTTAGAAGATATGTCTAAGGGCAAACACCTTATTTCTACTTCTCTCAGATCTAAAAAAATAAATTCAATCATTTAATACTTCATTAACAGCACAACTTCTTAGGTAACTTTTGTTCTCTACAAGTGTTAGTGTTAGAGAATTTTCTGGAAAACAGTAAATGAAATTCCTTAATTTTAGCTAGACAAAATATGTAAAGACATTACCCAACACCAACCACTGTTCATAAACCATATTTTGTAGATGTTGTAAAGTGTAATTCGGTGATAAATCATTTTTACACCAATCTATACAGCTTTCTAGCCATTCCATAGAAAGAGGAATTTGGAAGTTATCAAACATGCGCTTAATTTGGTCTACTTCGGATGGCATTGTCTGCCTTGCAGTTTACTGTTTGCATTAGATTTTCGCTTAAAAGTTAAGCAAATTAATAACGAAATTGTAATTTAATTTAACATTTGTAACATTTTTACTTTATATTTAGTTACGTTTTCAAAATTTGAGGTTATGTTCGTATCTCAAACTTTAACCTAAAACTATAGAGGAGAGAAAGAGAAAAAACATTTAAAAAAAAGTGCATGTGCACTCACACCTATCGAATAAACTAAATTGCTAAAAGTGCAATAAGCCACGTTGCCACTGTTACCGGTTGGAACAGAGGGTGTATCAGAGTGTGAACAAAATGATGCCACTAATTCCGGAGGTGAGAACATTGCACTGAGGATAGCCTTGGACGTGTCTTGGTATGTCAGCAACAACACAATAAGAAGAGATCTAAATTACTGAGCAATGAGGGATATTATTAGAGACTATGTAATTAGAACACTCTAAGAAACTGCAAAACATTTAAGTAAGCTGATCAGGAGGGCAATCGACTGCGGCACGGAGGATGAAAGCGGAAAAAATTTTCCCAACAAAAAGGTCACGCGTATATTGTTGAATAATATATTTTTTACCCATGTTACCCGGACTGAGCTCGGTAGGAGTGATGTGGCAAATCAATTTCTGAAGGTCTTTAATTAATACCTTTGCTATCACTTTCAGCCTTAATAGTCACCCTGTATATAAAATGTTAAGAGCTGTTTGAACCATTTCTATGGTTCAAATTATTCTGTTATAATGATCATGTAAACATCCGTCAAAATTATTGCTTCTGGAACATGGCTGTGTTGATATGTGACATCACTTTTTGACGTCACAGGCACCAACATCTAAATTTTAAATTTACGAATCTCAAATAAATCTATAGCTTATTAACTGAAAAGTAAAGGTGTTTTAATTGATATTATGGTTACTAATTTCCCGCACACTTGAAAAGCAATAAAAAAAAGTGTTTTGGATGGAATTTTCATGCAGAAACAAGAATTTGCCAAGTTGGTGGATAAGCATTCGGTTGGCAGCGCGTCGACGCCATACGCGCGGAGCATGATGGGAAAATCATGGAAGTCTCTTGACAAGACAAGTGACCATTGTTCACCATTTCTGAGGAAAATAAACACTAAATTCGTTATAATTTCTCCAAGGATTTGTAAAAAGCATTTTCCAAAAATTAGGAAATATTCAGACGCCACGACCATCTCAGGATGATTTAATTCTTAGCGTAGTCGCCAGCTTAGGTAAGAACTGAGAATTCGGCGCCATCCGACTCGTTACAGCAAGACAACAATCCACTTCCCTCAAAAATTATAAATAAACATTCTTGTACGCCATATTTCAGGGTACTCTCTACACTAATTCGGTTAAAAAAAAAACCGTCATGTTTGAGCCAAGTGATTTACTGAAGGATCCACCCTCTTATGAGAAAGGGGACATTGTTTGGGTGAAACTGAGTGCTTACTGGTGGCCTGGTGAAGTGAAACTTGAAGAAGATTTGCCCAGTGATTTGGCAAAAGACTTCAAGAAGCCCCCTTTGCTCATTGTGAAATTCTTTGAAGAAGATACATAGTAAGTTTTAGCTATTTACTCTCATGCTTATATTTTACCGTGGTCCTGCAGAAAAACCACTGCAACTGCAAATTTTACTAATAAAGATAGCTTTTTAACTTCTCATCAGTAAATGCTTGTGCAAGGCAAGTTTTTATGCTTGGTGAAGGGATCTTGAGAATGATCAGTTGCCAAGTCATGTAGATAGTGAAAGAACTGCATTGTTAGGACACCAATTTAAGAGATCTTTTGTTTTATTGAAAAAGTTTATGGCTGACTAGATGTTCCCAAAAAAATTCTCGTAATTGAACTATACTATACATATATTTCCGAAACATACAGCATGAATTTAAGGAGATATTTTTTGGATCAACATAAGGAAAAAAGTGCATGCGAAGATACATCCACAATCGCTTATGAAGTTTTGACAGAAAAATTCTATAACAAACATTTTTTTTTTGGAAACTCATTTCTGACAGCTGCTGACAATCTCCGCCATACTGAAAAACAATTTTGTATGATGCAAATGACTTAAACAATACCTCTAGATATTTAAACTCCATTACTGCTTTAGATATGGGTTCACATATTCTTTTTGACTAAGACGTAATCCATTTAGAGATTAATAAGCTGAATAGATCCACTTTATGTGAATGAAAGGAATTGGAATATGATGGCCCACTTACCAATTTTAAATGAGTTTTTAGATTTTAAGCAAGATCTGTTTCTATTTGATTCTGAGTGCAGTTTAAAAGAACTTCTAATCCACCCATAATATAAAATAAGTAAAAGGGACAATTTTTGTCCTTAAACCCCATACAATTTATTAGCTTCTTAATTTTTTGTCATTATCTGTACAAGAGAGATGTGGCTATTTGGCATACTTAGAGCTATGTAGAAACTGGATGCACACTAACCAGTTGAAAGATCAAATCATAAAAACTACACTAAAGTGCTGTGTTTTAAGATTAGTAATAAGTAATAAAATAATAAAGATAATAAAAGTAATAAGAGTAATAAATTACACTTTGGTAATAATCCTCTTACCTTTAATATAGTTATGAAACTGGCATAAAGCAACTTTCATTGAGTTTTTTCATCAACAGTACTATGTAGAGTGCAAGATTCACTAAATAAATTTTATTCTTCGAGAAAATTGCTTAATGTTTTGTGTATAATCTAGTTTAATTACCAAACGATTTTCCAATAAATTAATTCTGAAATGTTCTAGTATTGTTTATTCAATGATAGAGGCATTAGTCAGGTTAAGTGTAACAATTTTTTGTACTAACTCAAAACTCAGGTGTCCTATTTCCTGTTTGGTAACTTCTATTATTACTAGCAATATTTCATTGAACTCATTAAACACCAACCTCTATTCAGTTAGCTGATCTATATCTTTCTAGATTTACATAATTTTCACATTTATAGTGAAGTTGATCTGTTAGTAGGAGCTAACTCATTTTGAGATTTGATTTTACAAAGGTGCATCTAAATCTTAACCTTCCTGATTTACGGCTAATTGAATTTGAATATATTGTGATTGGAAATATTCCAATTGACTTTACATGCAGTGTGTACTTTGGCCAAGATGGCATATTTCTAAGGACAATTGGTTGAAGACATTCTGAAAATTGAAAGAAATTAAGTTTTCACTTCAATATATATCTTGAGATAATGGTGAATGTGAGCTTTTATTTATTCATAACGCCGTAAAAATTGTGCAAGGCCGATTTATTGTAATTTTTTTTTCAATATCTTATTCAGGGAAGTGCATTTACCAACCTATCAAATGTAGAAAGAACTTCATAACGAAAATAGAACAAGCCTGTCAATCTATATGAGAAAATCCATAGAAAATTCAAAGAGATCTAAAACTAAATATTTTTTAAGTTGTTAAAAATCTCTTTTATGCAATTTTTTGTTGGAAATAAACTATATAATCGTCTCTTAAAGTATCTTCATCTTATCGCAAAAGACCCTGTATATTCCAGAACCAGTTTGACTTTTCACATTGCGTAACCGATTCGAGGCGCTTAGAGGGCCTGAAAGCTTTTACTAATAGAATCGACACACCCATTGTCATACCAAGAGTCACGGCGAATTGCCGTGCACCCACCATTTCCCACTTCCCAACTTTTACCGACGAGTCCGGCGACTTCTTGCAACGCATACAGTGATTTTTAAGCATTCGCTGATCGTTGCTTGGAAGAATAAGATCGTCAGTTATACCACGGACCATCTAAGTCCCTGGTATAAAAATATGCCTTATCTTGATTCTACTGGAAAGGGCGAACCATTTCCTTTTTCTTAAATCATCTAGAAGTTACAAATCTTTTTAAAGCATAACACATAAGACTACTTAGTGTAGATAAGATAAGACTTACACTCATTTACCTTACAGTTAAGCTGGCATTTTCTATATAAAACATTGATCTCATCAAAATTTGAAATATTACGTGATAAGGAGTTCTCCGACAAAATGTTTTATATGAGAAATTTTTAAGATTCACCTTAGCTTAATTTAGGGGTAGGGGGCAAGCAATGATATGTTGAAAACGCCTCTTGCTCCCTACTTTCTAGCTTGGTATATTGTTTATTTTTATCCAAAAATGACCAGATCCAAAGTATTCAAAATACACAATACATGGACATTCAACAATTGTAGCCATAGTAACAGACACTGACCGAAATGTTATTGTGGTAAAATTTCACTGAATGATCACCGGTCAAGTATCGTACAAAGGAGTTAAAATTCATTAAATTCTGTTATGTTTTTTTTTCCAAACCTAACTTGTACTCATGTATATTACTCAGAAATTATTCGCCAATTTATTATCCCAAAGTTTACATTTGTCCTTTAATTTTTTTCAGTGAATACATCAAGCAATGGTCCCATGTATTCCCATACAACTGTGATCGAAAAGCTGAGTTCATTAAGAAAGGAATGGGTTAGTAATTTGCCAGTGTACGAAGTCGCGTTTTTATCTTGATTTAAAACGGATTGCAATACTTGTTAAATAAAAAAAAAACTTTCAGCTGGCTTTAGGGCAAAATTATCCCACATGACAACGTTCCCCAGAGATATCGTCACTGCGGAAGAGAAAACTAACGGTGACCCTAATATCTTAAGCCAGACCGAATTTCTGCCAAACAGGAAAATTAATTTGGACGAGATTTTTGGCACTCCAAGCCCTAAAAAGGCCGCCAAAAACAAGGCTGTTTCCGCGAAAAGTGGGGGCTTCTATTTTTTAAAATCAAAATTATTAATCTTTTATACTATTTTTTTAGAATCATATTCAAGAGATAACTCTCCCTTGGTTACGCATCGACGATTCTTGGGCAACGACGATTACAAATCCTATATCTACATTCAACACGTAGGCAAAGATCGGCAGCCTGACAGCGAAGATGAAGAAATACGTAAATTGAATGAAGAACCTGAAAAGGTTTTATCATGCGAGTCCTGTGGTTTTTATACCAAACGATTGGGAGTTTTGCTTATACACAATAAATTACATTTGGAGGGTAATTGATACTATTCTTTTATTTGACGAGGATTTAATTTGTTTTTTCTTTTAGGTGCAGTGTATGTCACACCAAAGAGAAAAAGCAAGAAGATTAAGGAGGAGGAACTGGCCGGTTCTGACACGGAAGTTGCAGTTGAAAGTCCCCCGAAGCCGAAACAACGCAAGAAAAATCTGTCTCAAGTCAAATCACAGGCACAGCCTGTTGATCATTTTGCTAACTTATTGGATGAGTGGAATGATACTGATGAAGAAACTGAAGCTTCAGTTAAGCAAATTAAGGATCATAATAAAAGTAGGTTTAAGAGTATTCAATTTTTAGATCAAGTTAATTTTTTGTTTTACTTTAGGAGGTAAAAAATCAACCCACGTGCATGAATCGAAGAATGATACGTCAGACAATTCGAGTGATAAGTCAATGCCTGAGGAACACAACAAAGTCAACACCCAGGAGGATATAAAAAACTGTTTCGATTTCGACGAAGAGGAAGAAGAAGATGACTTTTTGTATCCTGCTTCAACTGGTAGGAAAATTCCCAGGGTCATACCTGAGAAACCAAGGGCTAGCATATCAGAGCTGTTGGAGCTTAGTGATAAAGAAGAGCAATTATCGAAAGGTAAATATTACATTTAAATGTCGTTTTTTGATTGAATCAAACTGTTGAGAAATGTCTTTTTCTATCTTCTCACTCTGTCACAATGTTTTTTTTTACAGTTGATTCATATAAGCCACTAGACATCGAGGACGCAAACGTCGCCACTGAAGATGACAATAGAAATAAAGAAATATTGCGTGTTAGTCAATCTCTCAACAAACCGGTGGCAGTGGACGACAATTTAGATAACGCATTTAAGGAATTATTGGAGGAAACCGAAGTCCCACACTTGGATGAACTAGCTCAGTCCCTGAAACCGGAGCAAAATTTTCATGATGCCAGGACCATAAAATTTCCTGACAAGGGAAGTACCACCTTGAAAACGCCTGTCAAGGGTGGTACTTCCAAAAAAAGATTCGTTACATCATTTGAGGGTTTCAAAGCGGGGTTTCGGAAAGTTGACATAGGCAGGAACGAAGACAAAAAGGTAAGTTATTATTTTCTTAATAGTGCATATATCACATTATTTTTTTAAATTGAAGTTGGTTAAGGAAAGCTCCAATGAGGATAATCAAATTCAAAAAACCCTTGCGGACCAGAGCGCTTCTACTGAAGTCTGTGAGGCCACTCCCGAAAAGCAGGCGAAGTCATCTGACACAAACACTTCACAAGAAAAAATTATTGATACCAAGCGTACAAGGCGCAAGACTAAGAAGCCAGTAACAGAGGAAAATTTTGAAGAACCTACAGAAGTTGCCAAAGAAGATATAGAAGCGAAAGCTGCTAGTAAATCACCCATCGATGCCGAGTTGGAGGGAATAAAACGAGACTTGGAAACGTCCCCCAAAAAGCATATTAATCTAAAACCATCTGAGGGACAAACTGAAATGTCCCTGGAACAATTGACTAGGGAATTGGAGGGCAGTAGCAGCAGCCTTAACACAGTCCCAACTGATCGCGAAGTAGTGACTAGTCGTATTGGCGGTGATAAACGGGGAGAAAAAGAAGGTCATGTTTCTGAAAACGTCGGAAGGAGAAGTACAAGATCTAGGAAAAGTGCGGCAACTTATGATTTAAAACCTAAGGAGGTAGCAAAGAGCTCTCGCAATAGTCAGAAAGTTGTAGAAACGTTGAAATCTAGTCAGTTGGAGGAAGAGAGCACCGCCAAAGAAGCCCATGAATTGGAATCAAAGTCGAATGTAGAACTGGAAATTGCAATCAAATCAAAGACAACAAGCGATTCAGTGATATTTAATGAAAATGTGGCGAAACAAAAGTCGAGGAAGGGACGCAGATCGAAAAAACACGAAGAGAAAACACGGCCCGAACTTATTACTGCCGAATCTGAAGTGGTGCCATCAATCCTTCAATTAACTAAGGAACCTGAGCATGACCAAGCAGTTGGAAAATCTGAGGAATTTATCCAGGACACTGCAGAGGAATTTCGAAGAAGCCATAGAAAACGGCATTCAGAGGACAGGCCAATTAAAAGCAATAGAAAAGGTATCTCAGATGAGAGAGAAATTAGTGTCTCGACTAGGTCGCATAGAAATTTAGAATTTCCTGCTAGTGGTGACAACCACAGTTTAGAACAAAGCCACCAAAGTGAAAACTTACTTGAATCAGATCAACAAAACCGGGAAGCAAAAATCCAGACATCTCTTCGATCTGAATCAGTTGCAGTTACTTCTGAAGAAAAGGCAGAACCTCCGAAAAACTCTGAAAAATTAAATACTGAAAAGATTTCTGATAAAGCTTCAGTTGAACATGAAGGAACTATAGCGCAACTCTCAGTTTTAGGACCGAAAAGTAACGAAAGACGGAGCCGTCGTAGCAGGCGCCTACGCTCCGATCCTAAAGCAGTAGAAGCAAACGTAACTGAGCCTGAAAAAGTTGTAATAAAAGATGATGATTGCTCACAAACTTTACGTCCTCGGGGATTTTTATCTAAGCCAGAATTAGTGTCCCAAAAGCACACAGAAATTAAATCTGATGCAACTGTTAAGGAAATTTCAGCAGTGAATTCAGAAGGACCAACAATAGCAGAACCATTGATGAAGGTTGAAGCCATAGAAGTTGAAAGTGAACCCAAAGGGAACCGTCGAAGTACACGCCAGAATCCAGAAATCATTGCAGACGTGGTTTCGTCAGAAATAATTCAAGATGTTCCGCAGGAAGAATCAATGCCCATGGAACCTAAAAGGAGGCGTGGCAGGTCTCAGCGGCACCATGAAATTGAGCCTGATAATACAATCATTGTTGCCGAATCTCCGCAAACCCATATTCGGAATGAAACCCTGAACGCCGAACTTGAAATGGCTCAGAAACGTGAAGAATTGGAACAAGAAACACCAGCTAGCAGTAATACTGCCTCACAAAATGTAATAATAAGTGCATTAGGAAATGACAAGGATTCAAAAGATAATTTGAAAGGATCAGATAATGAAAACACTGCTTTTCCCGCTGAGTTGCTCATGGTGCCCTTGGAAGAAATTCCATTACCAGAGATGCCAATGGAAAATCTCACTTTAGACATACCAGTGGAAGATATTCCACTTCCGCCCATGAGCCCTATAACAGAGCGGAAGAAGCGAAAGAAATTGGAGTCCAAACAAGAAGACAATGTACCTGCAGAAGCCTCAAACCCTCAAGGTGTTTCGGAAAGAATAGATGTGTCAATAACCGAAAGTGGAGAATCTCCAAAATTTGCTAAAGAAAGCGAATCTTCTTCAGCACCTCAATTATGTGAGTCTTCTAGTGAAACAGAAATATCGTCTACACCTTTCCTAAAAACCGACTCCGACGAGATTCATAAGAAACCTGACAGCAAATCTGAAATTACAAAGGTAGCCCTTCCCTTGGAAACATCCCCCAGAACCAGAAGGCGAACCAGAGCCTTCAAGCTCAGAGACGCTGCACTTGAAAATGTGCAAATGGCAGAGGAGCCAAAGATTGATCAGCATGTAGAGTTATCTGCAACCACAATTGAGCAAGAGGCTCTAGATGACATACCAATTCCTGCCCCCACCGAGCGATCTTCTGACGAATTATTAGCTCTGAGCGGCAGGAGACGCACTAGAGCTTTTAATACCAGAAATGTATCCGCTCATGAAGGCAAAACAAATTTTTCCTCAAAGAATATTGAGGAATTTGAGCCAATGACAAATCTCAGTGACATACCAGTTCCGACTGACATTGAAATTTCACAATCAAACCAGGTTGAGATTCCAGAGGGAGAACCCGAGGTGAAGAGGGAGAGGAGACTGACCAGGGGTTTAAAGGCAAGTGAAATGGCAGGAATGTTGCAGTCGGCCCGCATTGAACCAAAGTCAGATAGTTTAGCTGAGGCGGCGCTTGACGATATACCAATTCCCGCACCAATTGAAACTTCGCAAACAAAACGAGTTGAAGGTCCTATTAAAGAATCGGAGGTTAAGAGTGATAGAAGGCGAACTAGGGCATTCAAAACAGTCTCACCGGAAGTAGCTGAAACCAGCATTGATTCCAAGTCTGATATTTTGGCAGAATCACGCTCAACCGAGGTGGTTCTTGATGATATACCAATTCCTGCACCTATCGAACTATTAGAAACAAAACAGTTTGAGGTTTCAGTAAAAGCATCTGAAGTGAAGAGCAATAGAAGACGAACCAGGTCGTTGAATAAATCAAGTGGAGATGTTCTGCTTGGGATAACTGAGTCCGGAAGCGATCTCAAATCTGGTGATTTGGGAACTGAAATAGCGCTTGATGATATTCCAATTCCTGCTGCCGTAGAAGAATCTGAAAATCTAAAGAGCGGGAGACGGCAAACGCGGGCTTATAAAACAAGTGTCGTAGAAGATTTGAAGAGAACTGAAGACAAAAGCGATATTTTAGCAGAGGCAACTACTGAGACGAAGGAGTTTACCGAGGACCTTAATGATGCGGCAGTTGAAGGTTTTCTGGGAAATCAAATTAAAAATGACAAAGAGGCGTTAAAGAGTGACCGAAGGAGGGCCAAAGGTTTTAACGCAAGAGAATCTGGGATAAGTGATGTGCAAATACGCGAACAAGCAACAAAATCCGAGGAACTTGGTTCGTTAGCAGTGCTGGACGACATACCGATTCCTCCGATCATTGAAGAAGCCATGGTTGCTCAGCCTAAAGCCTATAATGAAGAATCGAGTTCCAGAAGACGAACGAGATCTTCTAAACCTAGCGAGCTCACAGTTGAAGAAAAACAGTTATCCGATCTATTGAAGGAAAAAGAATTGGTGAACCCTGAGAAAGTTGATACGATGTCTCTTGAAAACCTACTAATTCCTGCAGCAACTGAAACGCCAAATGCCAGTCATATTGTTAAAGGGATTTTTCCGTCTGCCCGGAGGCAAACCCGGTCCTGTACGAAAATTGATCAAGTTGCCGAAAAAGCCTCTTCATCAACCCATGTAACTTTCGATGTTATACGAACTCCAACATCTTCCGGATCCAGCGCAGGAACCTCTACGGGCAGGAGACGTACAAGGTCTCTTAAAAGTGTTCCTGTTGAAGGTTCAACTGCTGAGGAGAGGAATGAAACTGTTCCCGACGCTCAAATTGAGACTGTCACGACTAAGGAAGAGGGTAAAGACTCACAGTTGGAACCATCCATTTATGAGGGAAAATTCGAGGAAGAATCGACCATTCATGAGAGGAGAAACATTGCTGATCTTCTGCAATCTGAATCTGCTACGAAATTTATGGCAGAAAATATTCTCCCTCCTGTATCTTTTGAAAAAACTCCAGATGAAATTACAAAGTTAAAGTCGGTTGAGATCTCTACTCCGAACATTGCAGGCTGCAAAATTGTTGGACGGAGCAACGTGCGTAGGTCCGAAAGACTCAAATCTAGTAGGTGGGACGTCCCTTCTGAACTTGACCTACAACATACTGATTTCCAAAGTGCCAATAATATCTCCTCGTTGTCGGAGAGCAGTAAAAGTGCGGCTTCAGTAGTAACTGATGCGTCATCAGAAAGTAATTTAACAGTGACTGGACAGAATTCATCACAAACTGAGTCAACAGAGACAGAAACTGCGAAGCAGTTGGAATCTTCCGAGAAACCAGAAAACGAATATCAAACAATAGAAGTAGTTCCTGGGACCTCTGAAGCGGAGAATAGAGAAAATTCCGAAGGTGCTCACATCAGCAAAGAAGTCAAAGATTTTTCGGCTTATGAACAGCACACTGAATCAACTAATGCCGCGTCATTCACTGTGCAGCCAATAGAAACGAGTAATGTAGAAGTTGCTCAAAAAGCCCCCTTAGACGCTTTATCGAAGGCTTCGAAGAAAGAGAAGCGCGGAGGAACAAGGAAGCAGACATTGCCTTCAGAAGCAGATTCTGAAGTAGTTTTCGAGAGCGAAATCTCTGAAAGTATTGATGAGATATCAAAGACAACCGGGCTTGACACTAAAGCTGAACTGCAAAGCTTGGAAATGTGCCGACAGGAAATTAATAAAATCATTTTCGGAGATATCGTAAGTTCTGAAAGCGTAGAAGCGAACATAACGGAACCGGTTAGCAGTATTGAAGAACATGCAGATCTACGACAGACATTAAAGGAATCCGCGAGTGTGCCAGAATGTGAAATTTCTGCAGCAGAGCCGCCAAACGAGTCGGAATCCGAAGACTTGGCCAACGAGATGGCTCCTCGCCGCAGAGAAGAGCCACACAAGTACTCAAAAACCCTTGAAAACGTTCCCTTGCATGACGAGGATTTTGTCAGGGAAGGTAAATTCATTCAACTTGAACCAAGCAAGGAAAACTTAGTTCCTCCAAAGAAAAGCAAACGCTCTAGGCTGGGCAGCAGCTCAAAAATTGAAGAAGATATTGCGGAAAATATCAATTTGGAAGGAACTTCCGCGGTTACCACAGAACTCAAAGAGGAAGGCGATCCTTTCAAAGCCATTCCGGCCAAACTGGACGAACCAGAAATAATTCTTCCTTTAAAGAAGTCCAAACGGGTTAGCGAAGTCAGTTCTCAAATATCAGGAGAAAATTATCCGGAGAAGCTTGGTGGTTCAGACTTCAGTTTTCAAGACGATTCAATAATGTCCACATCATTGCGGAGCAGTATCGAAGGCATCATCAATGATATGGATATTGCTGATAGTAGTGGAAACGAGCCAAGCAAAAGCTCTTTATTAGAAGGCAGTTCAGTTGAATCGGGCGATGCTAATGCCTCTAAAGAAGGCAGCGTGCCACCGAAGAAAAAGAAGGTTGATCTGCCCATTATTGACAAAAGCGAGGAGCAAGGCGACAAAGCAGAAGGAAAAGTAGAGGCGATGCCCCAAGCCCCAAAGAAAAAGATTCAAAAACTTTTCGAGAGCAGCCAAACAACAGAAAAAGTGGATGTTCCCCCTATGTCACCTTTAGCGAAGAAGAAAAGCTTTCTGTTTCAGCAAGATTTGGATAATGTTGAAGAAGAGACTCCACTCTTTTCGAAGGAATCTAATGACAATACTGAGAATGGGGTTGCAAAGAAGCGCAAATCTTCTTTAGAATCTGAGTGTCCCTCTAAGAAAGAAAAATTAGATGATAGTCCTGTTGTATCCGAGGGTTTAACATCGACTCCTGGGGCCGCCATTGTCCAGAACAATCTCAAAAACGAAAGTGTTGAGTCTTGCTCTAAAGTCAGCAAAGACGCAAAAAAACGAGTTGAAGTGCCACACGTGACTGCGGATTCAGAGTCAGTAAGCGCCGATTACATTGCACCAGAGCAAATCATCGACCTGAAACCTGACTCAATTATCCAGCCTGAGCTGGTACCAATAGCCGTAACCCCAACTGTAATGTCCGAAAAAGATTTGGCGGACACCCAAGTAGAAATTACATCTGACAAAGTCATCAACGAAAAGAAACCAAGCGGTTACGTTGAACCTACCGCTGTTACTGCAGAAACCCCCAGTGGTCCTGAAATATCAGGAACTGAATTCACGTCCAAAGCCATGATGAAAGATTTCGACAACAAGGCGTTAACCTCCCAACCGAATATCTATGGATTGAAGTCGGAGCTTCTAGACATTCTCGAAGGCAACTCCAATTCGTCAACGACTTCCAGCGGGTCGGAGCAGAAGTTCAAGACCTCGTTTGACAACTATGAAAAGAAGAAGGGCACGGTTCATGGGATTATTGATTTTGAAGATGCCATTCCTTCCCAGATTGTTCTCACCAATAAAGCTACAGCGGACAGTGTGCTGATGGAGTCTCCGAAGCTGTTGGAGCGGCTGTCCATGGCTCCCGATACCAAGGTAAGGTGTTGGGAATAAAGTGTTAACTAACGAGAATAATAGACACTTTATCATCACCGTATATGACCATATTGCTGTTCAATAATATCTTGAACTAATTTTCAGGCGAAATCCAAATCTGCAATTGACTTGAAATCTGTTGAACAAGTTCCCAAAACATTGGTGGGCAAAATAGCGAAACCTCTCGGTGGTATTCCTAAGCCGGGCCAGAAAATCGTTATCCGGACCACAAGGGCGATGGTTACCACGCAATCTAAAACTGTAGGAACCAAACCGATAATTTTATCAGAGCAGATAATAAGGTGAGTTTACATTTTTGGTATTGTTTCATATTATTAGACCGCTTTACTAGGAGCAATTAACTGATATTTGCTGTGCATAATGGGGTGTTTTAATTGAGGTTGAGTAATAGGTCTGACTGGTTTCATATAAGATTTTGATAGTTCATTAGTTGTTTGGGTTCAGGTAATGTGTGTGTTTGTTGATAAACAATGCAGTGCCGTAAATTATGGTTAATAAGCAAGCAATCATGTATGACGTGGAAGGTCGACTTATCCGAACTAGGTACTAACAGATCATTTCTTGTGCAATTTAACTGTAAAATTTGTTATCACAGTGTACCATGAATTTTTCACATATTGTAAGTACAAATCAGTGTTGCTTTGTCTCTTGGATGATTAAAATAGTTTTCCAGCTGATATCACTGTTCCCATAAACCTGATAGGTATGTTCCTTAAACGTTGTGTGTTAGTGGAAAGATAAACATGAGTTTTGTATCATGGAACGAGTTAAAAGAAACATACACGTCAATTATAAACACTCGAATCAAGACATTATATCTTCATATTGCACTTAGATATGTCCACAGACCTGCGAATACGACGGCTGCTATTGCCAAACCGGCCGCACAAGGCGTAAAGAGGGAATATGAAGACATTGAAGATGTGGAAGCTGCGTTCATAATTCCGAAATTGGCTAAGCCAACGATGGCGAAGGAAGAAGAGGCAGTCATCCCTGTGCCAACAGAAAAGATTGGCAAGGGGCGAACTCCCAAGGCGGGAGGAAAGCCTAAAATTAACCAGCAACCCATTATTGCTGCAACAGGTAGGCGTTCCGATAAAGTATACCGGGTGTTCCGAGCAGGTGGGTTTGACTTTTTTGCCAATTATGGTTTTGAAACGAAACTTACAGGATTTGGAGGTTTCTGGAGTTAGACCCAAATTTATCAGTCACAATTCTCACGTGCGCGATTTACATAACTCATCCAAATCTTGAATTTCTTTATAAATTTCAAAAGCAATTTTTGACTCAAAAAAATTTGGCGCCCTCTATATTTTTCTTTTTTTTGTGATTTAAAACCTTAAATAATCTTCCAGCCGAAACAATCGCTCAACCAGCATCAACCATTACTGCAGCAACCCCTGCATCAACCCCACCTACCGAACTGCAGAACGTCCCAATTCAGACCGCTCAAGACGACTCTGTATTTGATATTAATTCGATGCCGATAGTTCTTTCGGATGATTTGTTAACGGCTGAAATTCTGCAGAACATGCCTGTGGTTCTTTCAGGGGATGTAATGCCCCCGGCAAAGAGTGTCGTTGCAGCGGCAGTGAAAACACCAGTTCAAGAGAAGCTAGTGGCTGCCATGCCCAAGAAGGGCCTTGCAACAGCGATAGGAGCGAAACAGGTAAAATTAAATGTCTTCGAAATCAGCGAGCTAGTAAATTTTTGGACATATTTTTGACATTGCCATTTTATGCTCTTCTTTTTTGGATCACGTTCGTGTGAGATATTGCAAAGTAAACCACCCAGCTATTCTACTTAAAAGAGATTAAAAATTACTAGGAAAATAATTTGGGCTAATTGATTTTATTGTTATTAAACTGGTTTATCTAGGAAACTGTCATAATGAAAATATAATGTTTCTTGTCCTGGGCCGGTTACAGATTATCTTCAAAACTACCCAACCCAGTACATCCACCCCTGCCTCAGCTATTAAATCAACAACCAAGCTGAAAAACGTTCCGTCTATCGTACCTACTATACAAAATAAGATCATCAAAGGTGGTACTGCATTTATTGCCACGGGAACGACCGCTGATGGTAAACCTGCGAAATACGTGTTAGTTCCTCCATCAGTTACTCCTGCTACTACTCAGGTAAGTTTCAGATAAATTTCAAATTATGTTTCTTTTTTATACTCTATCAAACTGTGTCCTCATTTACTCAACGTATCTTTAACGATTAGCAAGATAACAATAGTAATACTTAAAGGAGATACCCTGTATATTACTAGAGGAGGTGTTAAATAGGCAACTTGAATTTTGATACTCAGTGAAATATTAAAAATCATAATGCATTTTATCTTCACAGATCAAATCTACAAAACAAACTGTATTCAAGAAACAGCCAACTCTCCAAATCAAATTGCCAGCACAACAGGCAGTTACGACAACTCCAGCCCCAACTGCGGAGCCAGCTCAAGCTGTCGGCAATAAAATAATGATAGTCACAAATGCCCAAGGACAACAGACCAGAGTAGTCTTGACACCTCAACAGCAAAAAGTGTTCTTGCAAGCGCAAACTGGGGCTAAGGCGAAGGCTGTAATTAAAAATGCCATCCCGAAAGCCCTGTTGGAGTCTGTTGGGGTCAACACACAGCCCGGTACGAGTGGGGTCATGCCGAAGACTACTGTTGTTTCCCAAGGTAATAGGGGATTTCGAGCGCATTAAACCTTTAAACAAGTGAGCTTGAGTGAGAGTTTAGGATTAGTCCCTTTACGAGAAAAAGAGGGTGTTTTGAGTTAGAAAAGAGTGGACTGGGGAACAAAAAGGGCCCTTAAAAGCCTGATTGCAGGTTCTGTAATCTAAGGGAACCAATCGCCCAGGCGGCATGTAACTTGTCCTCTAATTAACCCTAATTTTACTAGTTTATAGGCTTACAAACAAGAAACAAATTAATAATTAATATCAATCGTTTCATAACTTTTAGTGGCTGCGGCACAACCGATTACCGCTCCAACAGGTTTGCTGATGCCTGCCGTGAAAAACGTCAAAGCCCCTGCGCCGCCCAAAAAGACTGTTCAGCGAGGAAAACCTCAGAAAACTATTCTAATTAAGAACCAACTGGGACAAACTGTAAGGAAAATACAGGGTACCGACGATGCAGATCTTGACCGACAAGTGGCAGAACAACTCGAGGCAATTAGGGCCAGTGCAAGGCTGCAGCAAGCAAATAAAACGCCAGAAATTATTAATTACACCAATAGGTAAGAAACACTCTGAAGAATGTATTCTGATTGAATAAAGGTGAATGAGTGAGATATGTAGTGGCATGGATATGCAATTTAATCAACTAGAAGTAGATTTCGATATTTTCGAGTTTTATGTAGGTAACGGTAACGTTACATTGTCCCAATAGAGTACGTTTTTATCTACAGCACACCCTGTATCTTCGATTTATTTGATATTTTCTTAAAAATGTGTTTTTTATAGGACAATTCCCAACAGCACGTCTGCCGCCAATAAGCAGGCAGCCGCTCGGAAATCTTATTCTAAGAAAGTTCAGGACGTAAATAAGACAAAAGTGCCGATATCTTTGGAGGAAAGTCAAAAAAAGCAGGACTCGACAATACCGGCTTTGGCGCCTCTCTCGCCCCAATCGCGATTGTCTCAGGTAAGCCTTTTTAGACCATACATGGCAGGTATATCAGACCAAATGAAACGATTAGGGATATCGGTTAAAAGTATAGGGAAATCCAGCTAAATATACCTCATTAAAAAAATGGTTTCTTTTCATTCTACAGAATGTTTAAGTTTTTTTAATTCGATGATAACATAGTTATAATGATCTCAGCTTACCCCGATTGTCTACTGTCATCGACCCATCTTGTGCGTGGAACTATCCAACAGTCACTCTCTTCACTTCAAGGAGCTCCCCCATGCAAGGCCCTAGCCTTTACACCCTATCGCATTTCTCCATGTTAAACCCTTAATGTACCGGTTTAGTCACTATCACGCACAATACTAAATCACAGCTACATTCATTAAATGTCAGGTACATGACTCTCACGTTCACTCATTAAGCGTCAGCTACTCCAACGACACATCCTACGAGTTTTTAAAACAATAAAGCACCCGATTATCTCGACTAATAGTCCTGGATTATGAACGTCTTGTTCATCACCGCGGCACCGTACGACTGAATCATCTATGAAACGATATCGGTACGAGAACACACAAAAAACTTTACAATCTGCCTTTTGTAAAGGTACGAGTCATAGGCCGAACAATACCGACGATACAGTGGCTTCCAAACTTTCGAAAAATTTTACAGTTGATTTAAACAAGATAACCATCCGCAAAAGGAAATAATATACAGTATGTCCAATATAAAGGTATATCAGATGTAGATTTTCCAGGACTCATGAAGACAATGCGAAATTCATCTAATTAGATCAAATCTATGAAATAGTGTTTCGTATAAGTACAAACCTAGAAAATTGTATTTAAAAGCTTTTGTCCTTCATCCAAAGTTTAATCGTTTTAAGCAGTGTTTTCTTAATAAATATTCTCAAAACCCCTCCATTGCAGGCCCCGGGTCAACTCACTCAAAGCCTTCACAAACCTACTGTTAGAAAGGTTGCAGAAAGCGCATCCAGAATTCCTGATGGTGCAACTGCGAAGCAAGAGGCCAAACCGGCCCCAAGCACCTCTGCTAAAATCGAGAAGCAGGCCGAAAGTAAAAGGCCTGACAGTCCTTTACGGCAAGTGGTCATTCAAGATGGGCTGGGCAATCTTACTACTGTTACGGTTGGACAAATACTAGGTGAGTTGGAAAATTTGCCCCAAAACAAGCCGAATAAAATCATTGAACATCATTGTTTTGAAGCAATACCAAGTGAGACGGTAGACGGTCAACCTCAATCCTACATGCTGGTGACAGTTGATGAATCCGGCAATTTAACTCCTCTGAACAACGACGCATTGATGTCTCTGGATCCTAGTTTAGGAGCCGGTGGCGATCTTAATAACGTAGTTTTGCAAGTGGACCAAGGACAAGGTACTATAGCTGCAGTCCGGCCTACATCTGAATCTAGTGGTGGTGCTGAATCGGCGCCACAAAAAACTAAGGTAGATATCCTATAACAATATCTGAATATTACTATTAATATTTGATTCACTAGAGATGAGCTAAAAATTTGTAAATTTAGGCTATTGAACAGTTTCCTACTCTTAGGTACTTTTTTCTTCAAATTGCAGGTCGAAGAGAGACTGAAACCGGAAGCACTCAAGCCCACATCGCATCCCCCGATACCACCGAAACAAACGGATCAACCAAGATCGAAGTTAGAAGTCGAGCAACAGATCATTGTGAAAGACGGAGTTACGCCAGGAGGTACGTTTTGTCTATCTATGTATATACATTCAGAAGATAATGACACTGCTTTTAGGAGATCCAGGCGGTCAGCAGCTTATAGTGACAGGCGACCCCGTAGCGACGCAAAAACTGCTCGAATCCCTTTCGGACGGCTCTACTGATTTGACCAGCATTTTAGCTAATGCCGAGGGTGGCAGCGTCTTGGTTCAGGTGGACGGAGAGCAGATTTTGATCCGAACCAATCCTACAACTCAGCCCATATTGAGTGTTGGCGCTGACACTGCAGAGGTGAGTCATTTTAATGGGAATTTGCTAGAAACGGAAAAAATATAACTCTGTTCAATTGTCATTAGTTGTCAAGAAGTTTAGCAATCCAGGTGTCGGTAAAGTTGTGATTCTTGTCAATCGCATCCTAATTTTATCCTCGTTTTACGATTAATCACCAATTCATCACTTCCAGATCAATGAAATGCTCTCCACTCACAAACCAAATCAAGACATTTTGGCCGCTGCCTTGGCAAATACGGACGTGTTTCAATCAACTGAGCAGTCCGCTAATCAATCGTCGCTGGTCAAAGGCGGAGCCAGCACGCAGCTTAGTCCAAGTGGCCTGTTTCCCATGCAAGTCGGAAACGTTTTGGAAACGAGTCTGACGTTAAGTTCCCCGATAATGACACCACTTGAAGTGCCCAGTACGAATAGTAAGAAAATCAGAGATGAAGCTGATATTTTAGGCCAGGTAAGTTCCAACTCAAATACCTCCAAGAAGCTTCCAACTTTTCATGATAATAATTTTAAAAAAAACTATGAAGGTCGAAAACTTTAAGTTTTCTTAAATGGACGATGTTTGATTTAATTTCGGCGTTTTTCCTTGATATTAAAAATATTAATTCTCTGTAGGTGCCTAAAAACGTAGATCTACCGATTACGATAACAGATCCGAATATTGCGCAAACGGTCGCCCTCCAGCCTGGATCTGGACTTATGGAACTTTCCTTACCGATCCCCGAAACCGGCCCTGTTGGTGATATTAACAGTCCAACATTCTCATTTTCGTTGTCGGGCATGGAAGATTCCGTATCACAGAAACCGTTCAATGGCAGCATGCCCTTACTTACGGAGGATCTAATGGAGGTGAATATAAAAGGCTTTTTGATACCGTTCTCTTTTTAAATGTTAAAAACCGGCAGTTACTATAAATTACTTTTTAACAAAGAATAGCTTACGTTTCGACTTAATAAACTAAATGAAATCTGGTACGTTTAGCGATTGAATTAAACGTAGAATTTCAAGATTGTATTGGGGAGTGTTAATTCTGGGTGCTGAAGATGCATTTAAAATACACACTCATTCCGGAATTATGATAAACGGGTTTCTATTATAGTCCCAAAGCAAAAGCAGCACGAGCAGCAGTTTCAGCCCGAATTTCGGCACCCTGCCCTTGCTTGACTCGGTCGACTCATCAAAAGAGGGAGTCAAAACCAGTACTTTCAGCGACGTCACCTCACTGCCGATGCTCAGCGACGAGGGTGTCGAGGACAGCGGTTCTAGCATGGGATCTGCCAAGTTGCCCAGGTTAGAGGATTGTAAGCAAAGGTGGATAATAAGAGCACTTCATTACTGTTATTCTTAGGAGCTCTCCCAAGCCGATAGAGCGCGAAATAATCGATGAAGGACTCTCGACTTTAGGAGGTGAAATGTGCAGCTCGCTAAGCGAGCCTCCTCCCGACATGTTCGATCTAAGCGCTCTCGCCCCTAAAGAAGAAGAGGTTTCCAGTGACGTATCTTCGATCCCGGAACAGGAGACTTTGTCAACAAATAGCGAGAATTCTAGCGAAATCCCGCTACAGCCTCCGATCGTGGCTAGTTTGAGTGACTTAAAACGACCAGGAGACGATGATTCTGAAGGTTCCGATGAAAAACGGCCGCGGTTCGACTGAGAAGTTGTAAATTGGCTTCCCGAGTTGTATATAGACTTTGTAAATTTGTGAAGGCCGTTTTTATGAGTGGTTTGGTTAGTATTGGCGGGGCCTTAGGCCAAGCTCGTTTCATTCGTCGATTCTTATAAATATAACTTTGGCCTTGATCCCACGAAAAGTGCGAGGTTGCAAAGGGGCTCGTCGCTTCTGTTTAGATGACTCGCCTGTTGAACCTTCTGCCACATGTCGAGTTTTTCAGGTATGTGGTTATGAGCGTGCATATATAATAAACATTGGAGAATATTTGTGTGCTACCGGCGAGCCAATTGTCCCTATACATATTCGAGAAAACGTTTTTTTTACTTCGTTAATATTATTTGGTCTAAATTGTTTTAATTTTGTAAATAAACGTTATCTTGTACGGAATGTACATAAATCCAAAAAAAGTTTTTAATCATATCTTTTATATTGATCAAATGGTTATAATAATTATCAGATTTCCCTATTCAGCCTACGGCTTCAATCCTGGTTGAGTGTTGACGATACGAGACTAACAAATTGTTAAAGATGAGAAATTCTAATATATAGACTGCAAAAGCAGTTGTCATGGGCGCAATTTTTCGCATGGGACTGAAGCTACAGGCCGCTTATAAATAAATTATAAGCACATTTATTTTACGTAGCTGTCATACTTATAGGTGTTAGATTTAGATTGGAGTTATATTAACTGAAACAGCAAAATCAGCCGACCCTGCAAATGTTAGATCTTGTTTTTAAAGGTTATTGGATTTGTCCGTGTATGCTGTTAGACTAGTAAAATTCAATTATTGTGCTTTTATTAAAGTAATATATTATTTATAGTAAAGAACATTATGTTGGTTAAAACACATACTATGCCTCTACACAGCATGGCTTTAAGTCCGTCTCTATTCAAGGAGGCACTAAATGTGTCGGTACAAAACTTCCACAAATCTCTTAGGTCGCTTTACGGTATTTCTGATCTCCTTGCCTCCAAACTATATTAAAGATCAGGCTGCCGGATTCTCGATTCCTTATTCAAGTTCTTGCAATGTAGTTTCAGCAGGTCCATAACATCAGTATTGTATTCGATAGGAATTTCCTTTACTTCTGAAGCCCAGTAGTAAATGTCCCAATCATTAGAAGGGCCATTAATCAATCTGAGTGAATAGATTTTTGTTTATAGTGTGTTTTAGGAGCAAAATATCCATAAAAACAAATACACGTGATCCGTTCAAGACGAGAGTATTGAACAGGACCGTAGTCAGTTCGTTATTATACTGAAAATGTTTTTTTAAACAAGGTCTTAGAGTAATGGGCACTAGAATTTAGCCATGTCTAGTGTAGTTCAAAAATGATGACGTCTTATATATTAAACAGTTAAAAAGTTTAGTTTATGTTTCATTATGTTCGTGCAATTCGCTTTTCATTTAAAATTAAATAAATTCAACCCTGTGAAATGCCGTCGCCTTTGTGGAATATCGATCGTTGAGACGGCACAACCGACCAATCAACGGCGACCAAGCTGGCTATCACGCGTTTGGGGTTTGTTTACATGTTTTATATTCGTAAGACATGCTGTAGACCTAGAATTCACCATTTTTTTATTTAGTTCTAAACCAAAACAAAAACCTCATGCTTAAATCTGTTCACTATTGTTGCTTCCAAAACGGTAACAGTTTTAATATCAGTTAAATTGGAAAAAAGTTGCCCATTTTGCTGACTTAATATACTTTTTTTATGAATACCTTCTTCTCTATAATGTAAGTTTAGATAGAATTAAACCAACATTGTCATTTTGAAACTTTGGTAAAAAAAATATGTTTGCTGTGAATACTCACTCATCATATGTGTTGATTTGGTCAACTGTAAACTGATTCAAGTGCTTTGCTACAAAAGTACTCAATAAGAGATCATTTTCAAGCATCCCCCTTTTTCTTGATTGATAGATTAACCTGAAATTGTAAAGCAGTCAGTAGATAATTAAGTATGAGTTGTGTTTATTTTTATTACATAACCAGCCTCCTTTATACTCATTATAGGAGTACAAAAGTCCAAGAAACTTTATTGAGGAGATATATTTGCCATGGAAATGAGGAAGTTGGCCAATGCCCGGCTGCTGTTTTTATGGAAAGTATCTTAGGACCAAGACTTTAATATACAGGCAAGGTAAAATTAATATATTATCTCTTACAGTAACAATGATTATAATTTTTTTACAAAGGAATTTTGTTCTTTTTCAACTGTGAATTTTTTTATTTCTCAATTGTATATTGATATATCTTCACCAAACTAAACATTAAAAATTATAATTATGTAACATGATTGTGGGGAACAATTTGGACCCCACTGTTTATTATCATTGTTTTATAGAATCTCCAGCAAATTTAAGTCTCACCTGGCTTTTCTTTGGTGTAAGGGCTCATTTTCCCTGGTTTTAGGTCGCGGAATTGTTATTACTTGTTCCTCAGGGGGATGTATTACATCAGAACTACTTCTACCAAATATGGCAACATTTTTTACTAAATGCAATCCTGTGCTCTGTAAACAATAAGTAAATAACAATATTGAGGGTTCCTTACGTAGATAAATCTATTAAACAAGAGCACTTTTAAGTACTTACTGCTTTACTAAAGGCTTTTAATGTGTTCATTATTTCGAGAAAAAGAGGTCTTTTACTTCTCTAGGAGCTTTATATGGCAAAAGCCTTAATTCTTGTTATAAGAGGACTGTAATTAAAGTTAAAAATGAAAATAAGAAGCAAAAATCGAATTTTCAGCTTTATAAATTGCAATTTTAGGGAAATTTTAGATTGTTAGGTTAAGTTGTTTGGTATCTGACTGATTACTAGTAGACATGCGCTATGACAAATACGTAGATCTCTTATTCGAATAGTATTGCAATTCATCACAGCGGTGGCGCCACCCAACTCAAATGAAATTATTTTCAATATCACTTGTTAACAGGGCCGGCCTCAGCAAGTCTGGCGCCATGGGCGAAATTTTTAGTGATTGCCTCCCCTAACCCCAAGAAAAAACTACCTGTCAGGAAAGTCAGTCATTGCTAAACTTCGCCCGCCCATAAAGCCGGCAGTGCATGCTACTTACATATGTCTCTTAAACGTTTGTAATTGTAGCTTAAAATGCTATTAAAAAATAATGAAAACAGTTTTTAATTAATATTTATAACATGTAAAATGTCCTTTTTATTTTTTATTAATAACGAGTGAATAATCAGCCAAGATTCTAGCGTCGAAAAAGTTTTGTTTGGCGTTAGCTAAACCAGGATCCCATAATAAAATTGCACAACACTAATCGTGTCGTCTCGCGTAGTAAGGTTGTGTCAAGTCACCAATTTTAATGAATTATTCTCACCTTCCGAACCCAAACCAATGGACACATAAAAATCGACAAATCTAACTTTGATGCTGAATAATTCCAATTTTAACGTATTATCGAAATCGAAACGTTCCAGACAATGATTTACGGGTTCACATCGTAGATTTTATTCTCGAATCAATTTTGTGTTTATCTGAAGTACAGCTAATGAAATTTTAAGCCGGCATAACTTTGCTGCCGTCCAGAAGTTATTTCTGTAGGCACGTATGAGAGCATTTCCAGACTAAAATAGATTGTTCTAGACGCCAGCTTAGGAAACGTAAACGAATTGGAAAAGATAAGACATTTCGGTGTATTAAATGCACTAGAGAGGTATACATATTTCACAAACCATTCATGGTTGTTGGTCTTTTAATGATCTGAATTATAATTAAATTAAATTAAATTACAATTTAATTTATTTAATTTTAATTTAATTTATCTCAATTATGATTTTAAGTAACAGACCTCAGTCGAAGTATAGAAATTCATTTTTTTTTGCAGGATCCATAGCCAGCTCAAGTTAGCCATTCCTTCTGGTTTCTTGTTGCGTGTTAAAATTATCTAAGGGAGGCGTCCTCGCTCTACGGGAATAAACTCAAATATTTGCTCAGACATTACGCTTGAACAGTGCCGTTCCCTTCGCAAAAATTGCATTCATGTAATTAGTTGATTGATGGTAATGGGTTTTAATGACACTTTCCTCTAAAAAAAAAACATCTGTAGTGCGATTCATGTGGGTGCGAGCTTTTTTTAAAGATGTGCTTAGAGAGAGGATCAACATGGAACTTTTTAAGCTTAGATGACGAAGCCTAATTTTAGATTTGTAGTAAACTCATTTCGTAAAATTTACAATTCAATTGAGTAAGGAGTTTGGTCGTATACAAAGTGTCCCAATTGCAAATGTCGACATTTCTAAAGAAGGTTTCGTTTCGGGCAAAAAAAAAATAGAAACTGGGTCCTAACTGCTTTGTTACTCTCAGTATAAATATAAAAAAATAAAAATATAAACAAATATAAAGATGTAAAATATAAAAAAACTGTCAAAAATTCCCTTTTTTCATTTTACTGACGTCTCGTTTTTCTATTTTTCTTAGAAACTCTTCATTCGACTGATACTTTGAATGTTGCGAATTATTTTTCTAGGCAATCAGACAGTCCAACAACGTCATTAATGAGTTTAAAAATTCAATCGTTCAGATAGTACTGCTGCGAAATGTGCTCTTGGCACTGACTGGCATTGGACTTTTCCAAATACTGGGGCTGGCACAATATATTTTTATATTTTACTGCTTACCTACGACATTTTAATTTAAAATTACAGAAACCCAGGTCTGGTTATTACCCGGAGCTGGATTGAATGACTATCTGGAAGCCCTTTAGAGTCAACAAATCAAACTCATGGTTTCCGCAAAATAACTTCGATTGAAACGATAAAATCAATCCAGCGGTCAATTGGTTCCTTTCCATGAAAATGATCCCCTTGATAGAGTTACCAGGATTTCGACATTTTCGCCTTTTAAAAAGACACTCAAATGTTATAAGAAAGCGAGGGGGAAGTAGCTCTGCGGGGGCATCGTCCCTCGCTCGGCATCGGCCAGGCGAGACGGGTCAAGCTGCAAGTCCCACCACAGGCCGAAAGGAGAAAGTCTCGTTTGGGGCCACTTAAAATTCAATCCAAATGATTACCGATTCCATAACGTCAATCTTAATTTTCTTTCCAATACGGACCTGGATTTTTTATTTCTGTTTCTGGAATTTCTGTTTTCTATTTTGTGAAAATGCTTCAGGGTGTTGACAAAAAAGTTTCAAAATTTACCAAATAATTCAAAGTTCAGGAACTAACCGTCAGCAGCGTACTGAACTGTTTAGGGTGGTGAAAGGTAGGAAGCCCACGGAAGTGCCTCTCTGCAGATTGTTCCAGGCATTAATCATGTGAAATGGTGCATATTTAGCTTTAATATCTCAAAAATTGAGGGAGCTATGAAATCCTACCGTTAAAGTACTTCATTAATAATCCAACCATTAAAAAACTCTCATCCCCAATATCTCGATAATTATCTTAAACTATCAACGTTTCGTCTCAGCAGTGGGGCTTCACATGGGAGGAAAAGATGTTCAGGCAGACCATCAATCGGCAAAAAAATTAAATTGATATTTAAAAAATATTTAAAAAAATATTAAATTAAATCAAATATTAAATCAAGTGTTCAATCGCATGTGAAGTTAAGTATTAAATTAAATGTTAAATTGAGTATCAAATTCAGTATTAAATTAAATATTAAATTATTACTTTGGCAAAACCTTCGGCGCAAATTCATGCCATCGAGCGTAACGCATGCTTTCCAAAAATGACCTGACCACTTATGGCTATTTTATCAAATATTGCAGCAGATAATCAGAATTTGGTCAGACACGTATTTCGCAGTTACATACCTCGTGACGTAACAGGTGTCGAACCCACTCAAGGTACTTGGCGCGTGACCATTTATGGAAGCGACATGGTCGCTTTCGACCAGTGGGCATTTATTTCAATTAAGATATGGTACTTATGTGGCACATTTTTCATTCGACATTCAAGGGACTGAGAACCGAATAGCACTGGTTTACGTTAACTAAGGCAGATTTAAAATTTATGGTTTCACTGCTGTTGCAGTCGGCAAACCGAATTTTGCTTGAAAAATCAATTAAACAGGTTAAAGGCAGGTGGAATACGTTGTAGACGAATGTATTTTAATTAGCGATTAGGTACCGCCGATGGCAATCAATCGTGAAGCTCCTAACGATCGGCGGAACCAACAAGTGTCTTCAAAGGTGTTTTTCATTTTGATGAGATGTTTTCGTTTAGTCTGTTATCGGTGCCGGTTGGATTTCTATTTTTATCTGTTCTATTGGACTTCTAATTTAATAACGCTGAAAATGATGGGTCACATTAGTACTTATTCACCCCCCTCCCCCCCCCCCCCCCCCATTCCATGAGGTAGGATGCCATTTAACTCTCTTTGACCTGTTTGGTGCGCCCCTAACCATTTCTTTTCGGAAAGTCGAATTCACTCTTCAATTCAGAGATTTTTTGTCCTCTTCATGTTGCTCTATAGCTGAAACCGTTTCAGAAGTTATTTGCAAAAACTTTCCATTTTTACTGGGTTTTTTTAGGATGCAATACTGAGGCACCGCAGGTAGAGCCCAAAAATTTACGAAAACTCCATAAAAAAAAGTTGTTAGGGTGTTTAAATTTTTGTTGTTTAGTTTTTCAGTTAAAAGATATTTAAATTTTTTTAATTCAGTTTTTAATTTTGTTTTTAATTTTGTTTTTACGTTTGTTTCCTTTAATTTTGTATATAAAAAAAAAGAAGTTTTTAGTTTATGAGCGCACTTGGTTCAATATAGGGAGAGGGCCAAAACGGGGATCTCGAAAAAAGCTGAACACAAAACTGACTAAATAGAAAAAAAGCTATTAAATTTATAGACTAACGAAACGAGGCTCAGAAACATAGAACACGCATATTTTCTGCATCCAATCCAGGTCGAAGGTCTCGTTCCTCTTGGCAGTAACTCAATCTTCAAATTTTCTCGCCCAATAAATTCGCCTAAGAATGTCGTTCAATACAAATTTTTATTAGTACTCAATATATTTTCCATCAAAGAAATTCCATCGATAAAAGTCAGTTTGAAACACATATGAGTGAAATATCTGCGTAAGCTATTTGTGATTTAGAAGGTCGGTTCGGTTATAAATAGCGGGCATAACTATGGCCAGTACTGAAAAGTAAATATTTATGCGAACCTATTTCAATTAACGCACGGATTGGAAAATGTTAATATGTGTTAATAAAACTGGAAAATGTCGAAGCCCAGTGGAGAAGTTCGGAAGAGTGACGGCGTTGTTCCCCGTGCGTTCTTATGGGAAATTAAAAGGCTGAGTCACGCATCAGAGGTGGAGCTTCAAACCTCTTTTTTCCTATGTCGTCTGAAAGAAAGTATTTAAAAACCGTCTAATTCGTTGTTATATATCGTCAAGTAGCAAAATCGTTGTGATATATCTCAGAAACATTAAATTTAAAAAAATTATTTAATTTTTTTCCTTTAATTTTTTTTTCTTTAAATTTTTTAATTTTTTGAATTATTTTTTTTTTTAATTCTATTTTTTTCCATTTCTCAAGACACGCATGCACGTAGGCCCAATTTGGACCACGCCGTTTGACTTTGATTATTTCTCTCCTCTAATTTTTCACAATTTTTAAGGGCTCCCAAAGTTAAAACTAACTAACCGAGCGCTCGGCAGTGTCGCTTTACTAGGAACTGGAGTCCGTAAAAAAGAAACTGAATACTGGTTTAACGTTATGCACATAAATCAGCCCTCATGACCAAATTTTAGCATTTTGCCAAAAAGCGAAAAGTTACGATTGTTATTGGGCTGGAACGAAGTCTGGTAAACACACGAAATTTTGGCCGTGCCAACAAATGCGCCTTGTTGCGAATAATAACTTTGATAACATCATATTTATAATGCGAGGAATTAATTATTGAAATCATTTGGGCACAAAAGTTGCTTTTTTTGGCAGCAGCGAAAAACGCTCCATGCAAATTTAGTTGATGACAATTTGTTCGCAACGTTAACCGAAAGGAAATCGCAGCTCGAAAACATCCACTCAAATGAGTTTCAAATATAAAAGTGACCATCCACTCTGTCCAATAAACAACCGACAAATCTTCCATGAGTCACGCTGAAAATTGAGGCAGGTCGCGCGATTTGAGTCGTTTCAGAGGATTTCAGCTTTAAGCTGAAACAGTAACGATATTTATAACGTTGCCGTTTCGCTTTTGTAATTGGATGAGTCACAGATTTATTGGGACTTATTCATTTCATGAAAATGGTTTGGCCTTATTAAGCACTCTGAATGTAGAATGTGCTTATATGTAGGTATGTAGGTTAAGAGTGATGCAAATTTCCCGTCCCCCAAGTTAACTTCCTATATGGACGTTGAATTTGTTAAGTGGGACGTTCGAGTCTTCCAGAATGTTCCTAATTTATTTCGTCTATAAAAAATGTCTGTAGGCATAATCGGCGATCGTCTTGGTGCACCTCGCGTTTTTCTCCAAGGCTTAATAGCGAACGGCACCGAAGGTTTTTGAAATTCGATCAGTCAGAAAATGTTGGTTAATGGCCAGAGAAAAGATGTGGTTTATGCACGATTGTGCGCTATCATCCTTACTTGGGTTGCCTGTCATATTCTGGATGATAACTATCTTAACCAGTGGGTAGGAAGGGCAGAACCGCATGCATGGCCTCCCGGATCACCTGATTTGAGCCCTTTAGATTATTTTTTCATGAGGTCGTTTAAAAGCACTAGTTCATAAAATAGTGGTCCACAATCACATACAAGTATATTCCTGCTCATTTATCGGCCTTCCGCGTCTATTGCCTCCTTCTCCATAATTCGGGATAGTTACCCGAACTCGAAGGAGGAGCCATCCCCAACCTCAATTAACCTGGGTCACCCCGTACCATCGCATTTTTGTTTTAGATACTTAGTTGATGTACCCAAACAGCTACAAGACAACGCATCCCGTAAAAATTTCATAAAATCTTGACCATATCAATAACCAATTAAGACCTGTAATATGAGCAGAGGTGCGCTACAACAACATTCTCCAACAATCCAGAACGTGCATCGCCCACGAATTTGAAGAATGAGCTTTCATTTTCCACGTCATTCTTACTAATGAAATCGTATGTATACGATTTGTTTACGTAAAAATCCAAAACATCTAAATTTCTATGACAATGAGACAAACATGCGGCACGTGGGAGGATCTCCCAAGTTCGAAGTCATGAAACATTCTGTGTTTAAATTAAAAAAATGTGTTATTCGGTCATATTTAGAAATAATTGAGAATGAGTGCATAGATGAGTAGGTAGGTGCATTGATTCATGATTGTCAGGTAATGAATATGCCCTAAAAGAAAATGCCTTTTAGGGCATGTTTGAACTGAGTCACAATTATTAGTTTATGATCTCAAAATTCTAACGAACTGTATTACAAAATTGATAAATTTAGTACTTGTATTGGGCGCGTTCAGGCGACAGCCGCGATGCAGCGCCGTATTGCTACGATTTTGCTGTAGCGCCTGCTCCAACTCACCACCATGGTCACCATAAGTTCGCAAATCGAGCTTAAATTAACCCTTCTACGTGCAAAACTGTCCATTTAAACCACGTTCGAGGTCTTGTAATAGTTCTCCTGTCACAACCGTTCATGTTTACATTTAAGTTATTTCTCTCATTTGGGCATTTTAGACTCAGATAAAGAGACCCGGGCAAAAAGGCGGATCTCGTTGGCAATATCAAGAACGGCAAGTTGTCGGCAAGATGTCGGCAATTCGTCGACAAGTTGTCGGCAAAAGGTTGGTGAGTGGGCAGCAAGTGGGAGTCTTGCCGTAGACGGAAGGCGTACTTCCTCTCGCGAACCATTAACCAAAAATTGACGCGGCGGTTCTAAAGGTTCCGTGGCGCCCCAGCTGGGCCCTCGATTACATGAGACAGAGGGCATTCCGTCACCCTTATTCTCCGTCCCTTTTCTAGTCATTTTTCCCAATGTCGACGGACAAATTTCTCGAACGTTTGAAAGCCACAGAGCTGCTGCTACGTCAGTTCGTGATTCACACTGCAGCCGCACCTGATCATTTCTCTTTCAAAACCTGCTACGTCCACCTCCATCCTTGTCGGTTCCACGGTCCGAGCGGGCAAGCGAGACGAGAACAACTGCCCCGTGTGGGAACCCATTTCCCCCATTATTTTCCGCGCAAGTTCCGTGGGCCCCCAAAACCCCAGAACGTGTTTCTATTTAAAATCGAGGCATGACATCGACTACAGTTTCAGAATATTGCGCATAGCGATTCAGAACGTCGAGTGAGGAGCGTTGCCTGTAGTCTTCGTTTCTACTTTAGCCGGTTTGCAGTGCACAAGTGTGCGGTTTCGAGTGGATTTTTAGTGATTTTTGAGGATTATTTCGAGTCTAAGTGGAGCAGCTGAGTCACAATGGCCGAAAACAGGAGGAACATCCCCATCAAACACAGCGACTTCAGTGTTATCGACACGGAGTATTCGAGCATCAGGGAAAGATTCGACGCGGAAATGCGCAAAATGGAAGAGGAAATGTCCAAGTTCCGATCGGAGTTGATGAATAGAGAGAGCAATAACTTCTTCAGGAGTACGACCAGGTAGGATATACGTTCAGGGTTATCTTGGGCTTGATTTGAACGCGACCTACGCGCTCATCTATGTGCTCATCGCAGAAAAAAAATCATAATTGGGCCCCAAATTAACGATGGTTTGTATATTACAACAATGGAAATAACGAATGTGGCTGGGCGGCCGACTGTGACGAATCAAAGTAATTGCACGTTTTTGTTAAAAGCGGTAAAGTGAACGAATTAGTTTTGTGCTCATCCGGCTGCAGCAGATTAAGGATAGTAGGCAAAGAGCAACGGGCAACAACTATCCAGGTCCGAGATCATGGTTCAGTGTCAAAAATTTGTTTTGACACTTCTAACACTGGATTTTGAAAATTTTGACACTGGACTGAAAATTTTGACGCCGAATTGAAAATTTTGACACTAGACTGAAAATTTTGACATTGGACTGTCCTCTGCTTCGTCTCTATTAAATATTGCAATCTCCCAAAAACAACGAACATTTCATTAGGCATTTCATGCTCTAATTCCAATTTTTCTTCGACTTTCACCTGATACGACCTATAATCCCGTTAAAAGAGCGTGTCGCTGTAGAAAGATTTCAATACAAACACCCGTCTGCGTCCGCTAAAATCAATAAGGCCTAAGTATGTCCCTTTCCCAATGATTTCATGTCTCTCTATTGTTGATTTCGGTCATTCAAAAACCGTCAAATCAGAAAAACAGAAACGAAAAAACTAAAATGCATCATCAAAAATTAAAAACTTTTGAAGCTCACTTTAAAATTAGTGCAGCGCTTAATTGAATTGAATTTAATTTTAATTAATTCCAATTTTAGGGGCAAAAATTTAAATTTAATTTAATTTTAAATTGAATTTATTCGTTCACCGCTACTTCCTAGCGCCAGGAGATATTTTAATGAAACTTTATAAGCGATTACTTCCAAGAAATTACTTAATGATGGAGTAGTTTTAACGATCTAGGTAACGTATTTGTAGTGCAGCAGTTAACAATAATAAGTTCAGTACTTAGAAGGTACTACCTTAGGAGGTACTACCGGAAACCCACGTTTATTTTCTAATTAGACATAAAAAATAAACAAAACGTGCCAGGGAATCACATTTCCATGTGGTAACCTTCTGTTTACATTCCTTTCAGCTCGGGCATAAAGGAAAGTAGGTACTAAAGTGGTTCTGGAAGAGCAACTACTATTTTAAACCTGCACGCATCTTTACTATTAAATAAATAGAAATTAGATGAAAAGTTCCACAAAGTTAGTTCAGGTTACCCACTTATTATTGAATCAGTGAATAGCAACCTTATCACAAGGTACTTGAATAATAACACCCCGTATAACCACCATCATTTGACACCAGAGATCTCGTGTCAAACTATGAACGCAAGTAAATTTTTTGACGCTTTTGACACTGGATTGAAAAGTTTGACACAAATTAAGAATTTTGACACTGGACTGACATCTACTGGTAGAGGGCGTTGCAATGCGATCAGGAAACTCGGTTTTGTGCCAATGAATCTCGGGCGCATTCAATCCAAAATAAAGGTGATCAAATTTAAACAAGGGGTGCCTGTTCAAAATCAGGCCTCAGGCAGTGTTTGTAGGGACAGTAAATTCATTTAATTGCATCGGCAAATGTGCAGAAGTAATAGGTCGTTTTAAAGGCAACACTGACATTTTGTGGCAATGGCTCCCACACCCTTTAAGATAATTTTGTGGCGCTGCATCGCCCCGATCCCTTTCCGATTTAATTGCATATAGATAATACCAAGGGTCGGAAGTCAACTACCACCCTATTGTAGATCTAGGAAAGGAGGAAAATGTCATAGACGAAGAATTCTAAATTTCAAGTCGTTAATTCATCTCGGATATTTTTATTTTTATTTATTTTTTTATTTTATTCTTTATTTTATTTTCTATTTTATTTTGCTTTATCGTTTATTTCATCAACTTATTTGTGGAAAAATTGCAAAGCGGCGAAACAGACCTTCGTAAAACTCTACCACCCTTAATGGTCGAAGATTTCACCCCTGAATGGGAAGAGGGGTTGCATGGAAATGGGGGCCTCTTCCCCTAAAACCGTCAGCTTTCGAAATTTCCGAAAACTGCCTTTAATTGGGCCTCACAGATGGGCTTGTTATAACGGGATTTCGTGAATTTCTCATTTCTCTTTATGTGTTTTACATATGAAACGGTTCTTAAAACGTAATGTAAAACAAGTTCAATGTACTCTTCAGCTCTTACATCATGCATTGCTAAAAACGGATGTCTGTGACGCTTCTATACTTAGTAGCAACTTGAAGACAAACGACTTAAATGGATTGTTGAATGCGATGCTATATGTATTTTTAGCTTCAGCTGGCGGAGGAACGGAAGTTGGGATGTTTGAAAGGAGTGAGAAGCTGTCGACTTCCTTTCATCGAAAAATTGTTCAATAAACAATGGAAAAAGCGCTAGTTCCGCAATTTAGAGTTCAAGGATATAACATTTCAAAATTTTAAAAAATCAGATAACTTTCGAAGATCGTCAAAAAATGAGTTATTTCGGAAATATATCTACAGTGGTATTCAAAAGGACAACAACCGGCTCAAATTTATATTACAATTTTGTCTGAAATTTTCTCGATGAAGTCATTATAAGCATTGAAGCCATGCGTTGGCCGGCACGTTCACCAGATCTGTCCCCATTAGACCGTCATTTATGAGGAACTATAAAAGATCAATACTGATATTAATGAGATGCAAAGGAAGATCGTCACAATTTTAGAGAGAGAGAGAACACGTGTATTATTCCATAAGGCCAGAAGGACAGGCAAGTTACTGGTGGATACATATTGAATGCTAAAGGTGATGCCTACAGTAAGCTCATTTTTTAAAAGTGTAGAAAGACGTAAGCGTGGGTGTATGAAAACGTCGATTCAGATTATAGTAGATCGCCATATAAGGCAATTGTTTGTTGTTAGAATACTCAGTCAAGGTTACCCATACACAATGCTGCAATTTACATAAATGGTAACTATTGATTGACATTGTAGATCGTAGAGTTATATATATTTCACAACATATTATACATCAAATGAACATTTAAAAACTACATTTTATTGAGTATTTTTTTCGGAAAATTTCAATATTGTGATTACTCCTTTTTGCCTCAGATGACTCAGAATTTTGTCTCGTCTTAATTATTTGATTCGTTTGAATCTTTTCCCGCCGCCCCCACGAAAGTAAACATAACAAACGGAGGTGGTAGTCGCGAAGATTCCTGCTAACGCACACGTGTGTTACGAAAAACAAATGCCAGTTACCTTCCTGGTTTGTTATGTACATAACTATCATGCTACTACTTCAAAAATTACCTGCAATGGGACGAACAGTGCTACCAAAAGCAATAAAAGATGTCGCCTTCCATATTGCTAACTTAATATGGTAAAATAGTGGAGATAAACTCAACAGTTTTGATACTAAATTGCTTCAACCTTTGATAAATGCAGCGGAGGTCAAGACCTCAATTTGTTTATTTTTCATTCGGATAGGTAATGTGCTATTTTGAGCAGTAGCTCAGGGAAACGAGGCCTACTTAAACTGAGATTATATGGATGTTCTGACCGGAGAGGTGAACCTCAAAGCTCCGCAAAAGAACACTAAACTTTATTCATAAAATTTAACAAAAAAAAACATTAAAAAATGGTATTCAGAGCTCGTGAAAACTATTTTATGGCTCATTAGCATCGTGGCAGGGAATTTATAATTAAATTACTCATAAAAACTTATTACTACATGATCACCATTCAATGTCGTGTCAATACATGTTCAAACAGAGCCCAATACTTCAGACTATCGACACCTAATTGAATAAAACCCATGACCAATGGTAATATTAGGTGGTACCTACGTGCTAATATGAAATCACGCCTTCGCGTTTCAGTACCTAACTTTTTTTATGAGTCGGGCGAGCAGTTGGTACTTAAGTGTCCATTTTAAGACTCGGCATGCGTAATGGAATATGATGTCATTCGCCTAAAATAGAAAGCTTAGCGCAGTGGTATAATACGAAAAAGTTCGGGCGCTTATTGCTGTAACTGTAAATTTTTGAGCATTGTCAGGGGCGTATCTGAAGGACTTCTCCCTAGGCTTAAAATTTAAAAAAAAACTTGTGTTTCTATTTTTTGAGAACTTCTAATTCGTCATTGTTTTCACCACTGACCTGTCACCAACCTCACTTGAATTGCGTGTCAGTTTCTGGACAATAACTACCCTAACCGGTGGGAAAATGGGCAGGACCGCACGCGTAGCCTCCCAGATCACCCAATTTGAACCCTTTTGATTATTCTTTGTAGGGTTGGTTGAAGGTGCTAGTTCATAGAACAGTGGTTCAAAATGACATGTAACTATATTCTTGTTGCTCATCTATCGGCCCCTCGAGCATGAAATAATAGTTGAAGCGTTTTTCTGCGCGTTCCCCGTGACGAGCTGTGAAATGCTTATCATAACAAAATAAAACTTGTTTGCAATTTGAACCGAAACGAAAGCAGTGGGATTCATGAAACTCCTGCATGTTCTCGGCAACTAAAACTTAAAATTGTGACTGCATTATTAAATGTATAGCTACCAATTCTCAAGTAGCATGTAAAGCCCCTAATCTGTTCGTTTAAGTTTTACGAGTATTAAGTAGGAATACAGCTTCGCGATACTTTCTGATGTGTTATTTTTATGATCTTTTTAATTTTTATTCATTTATTTTTTTATGTTTTTGTTTTTTTTGGCACAATAAGACATAAACCAAATAAGCACGACAAACGTGGACATATGTATGTCTAGTATTGGATATAATCAACTCGGATAGGAAAGTTTATTTTAGAATATCGCATAAGCAAATATCGGAGCGTGCGAACTGCTTCGGTTCAAATTTATTACTTTATTAACTTTATCATTTCTCTTTTCTAGGTAAAGCTAATAACTTTAACACTTAACCAAATGCAGCTAACAACTGCAGCTAAATTAACTGCAACTAGTTTAAGGCTGCATCCAGGTACTCGGATACGCTTACATAACCAATCTAACCTAATGCTTTTTTACTTGCATGTCTTACGAGTCGGAAGTGGTTAAGGAAGGAAAGAATGAAAAACTCTCTTCGAGCAAGTCTTCATCCAGGTAATTTGTAGATATTTGTAGATAAAATGTTCGTAGAAAGCTTTTATACCAACATCTTGGAGTGAGAGTGTTGTAGTATGTGAATAGTTATTTAACTAACACGTGCGCAAAGTGGCACTTTATCGCACACTCTTACATTCGCACATACCACACACATGTCAATGTCAAATCCCCGCGAAAATTTTGACAGTGACATATGTCATGTACATGTAAAGTGCTACTTTCAGCTCGTGTGGTAAAACCACTTTACCTCACGTTTCGTTGTTTAAAACAAGAACAAAATTTTCTGCAGTTAAAATCTTGGGAGAAACAGTTTTGGACAGTTTCCCTGCAGTAATCACTTTGTACCCCATATTTTCAATAAGTAGGTACCATTTGCGGCCATCCAGCTTTTTGAATGTTACGTTTAGGTATTACGTGACAATATTATTAATTTGATTGGTATAGGCGAACATAATGAACAATAGTTAAATCCTGCGCATATATGTTCGACCTCAACAATCTTTTTGCGCATTTTTTTATTCAGTTTTGTTTACTCTGTGTGGTAACAGTGTGATTGACGTGCACTCGAATTTGATCTGTACATATTAGTTTCCTTTTTCTGCATATCGAAATGTCGATAAGGTAACTACATGAAATTCGCTAGTGCTAGCCTAAAAGATATCATGGGTCATTGTTCATTTATTGGTCCCGTGATTTGAAAATTCATGCACATAAGTGTCCAGAAAATAAACTCACAGTTCAGTTGCACACTTTAAATCGGAGATTTGTATTAGTTTATAATAAAAGGTGATTCTCATAAACTTTTGACAAGTGAGTGAGGTTAGGACTTCAGCAAATGTCATCATTTGATAGGCATAATAACATTTGACATTTGGTGAGTTTCTAACCAAACTCTTTTGTCAAATTCGGCCGCTGTCACTGCCGGTTATGCAGGGTGCCATGCCGGGAATCGTGTCCATCGATTGTGGGGAAACTGTAATTGGGAAGTATCTAAGAATTTGGCGTTGTGCGAAAACCGATGGGGGCACTGGGACTAAAATATTTGCAAGATACGACACTTTCGATTATGAAAGAAGTCAAATTTCAAATAAAAATAAAGATGATAACAAAAATAATATAAATAAATTTTTAAAATCAAAACTAAAAATGAAAAAAAAAAAGAAAAATATGAAAATTAAAAAAAAATAAGAAAAAATATAAAAATTAAAAAAATAAAAATATAGAAATTAAAAAAGTTAAGAAAAATATAAAAATTAAAATAACGAAAAATATAAAAATTTAAAAAAATTAGAAAAATATAAAAATTTTAAAAAATTAGAAAAATATAAAAAGTAAAAATTAAAAAAAACAGATTCGCCCTGCAAAGCACAAACGCACACATGCACACGTGGAAGTATCATTATACATATTCCCTGCCATCCCAATGTTTCCCCTAACCTATCCACCATTAATCCAGCTTTGCACCTTCCTACTTGTATTCGCCGATGCACCTATTACCGATGAAAATTCAATTGTGCATAGCATCAGCCACCCATTAAAACGTCCGAATCTAATTACATCCTGCCGGCTGGTGATCATCACATACATTTATAGCCATCAACCCGTAACTGGTGTTGTTACCGAGCGGTTCAAGACGAACATCTAGCTGTTATTTTCTGCTTTTCTAGCACAACTACTCAATCGTCAAACACAAGCTCAGATCGAGGTTCGGACCTCGTCCACCGGGCCGGACCACCAGCGACCACCTGGTACGACGACTGGAATTCACCTCTAATCCAGAGCGATGGCAACGACAAGAGCCTTAAACTCAGATTCGACGTCAGCCAATACGCTCCCGAAGAAATAGTCGTAAAAACCGTTGACAATAAATTATTGGTAAGTACGTACCATACGTACCGTACGTAGCGCATTACGGTACCGTTAAGTACCAAACCGTAAATTGTAAAATCAATTTTGACGATGCGTCGAAATTGCAATCAATTATAGAAACGTTATTTGCTCTCATCTGGATCGTGGCGTTATGAGGTTACTAAACTATAGATAGTAATGCGTAAGTTATTTGGATTGAGTAGGTATCCTACGCACACAGAAATGGTGTCAGGGAAAGCCATTCAGCTGTACATTATCTGTGTACTCGCAACTTATTTGCTTGCTACTTAATCATTGTTGTCTTTCGTTCTCAGGTTCACGCTAAGCACGAGGAGAAAACAGAATCAAAATCCGTGTACAGGGAGTACAACCGTGAATTCCTGCTACCAAAAGGCACCAATCCTGAACTGATCAAATCTTCTTTGAGCAAAGATGGAGTGTTGACCGTTGAGGCCCCTTTACCAGCCATCGCCTCTGGAGAAAAACTGATTCCCATCCAGCATTAAATTCATTATTATAGTTTAAAATTATCTAAAATGCTCCTATGATATTTTTTTTTTTTTTCACGGAATTTCTACTTTTTTTTGTTTTCTTTTATTTTACTGTTACATGACGACACTTCGGGAAATATAGTGCAGCTACGTATTGGAATTATTTGGAAGGAGGATTATTTATGTGTAGTTTGTAGTGTCAGTGTTTCGTTCACTTAGCTTTTGTTGATGATATTATTTTCGGGATAAAACATAATATATATATAACGTTAATCTAACGTTGATGTAACGTTAATCTAACGTTAGTATGACGTTAAACTCTATTAATACTCTAGACCCTGTTAACGTTTTTACGAAAAAATGTATTTTCCAAAGTAAATATTCTAAACAACGTCTTTCTGCTAATAAAGTCATTAATTTTTATAAAAATTTCACGCTTTAAACCCGGTAGATACCAATTTTTTTAATAATAAGTAAGTGTACTATTTATCTTTTTTTAAGTTGTCAGTAATTAATAAACGTATTTTTAATGAAAAAATTGCTTTTCTAATCGGAAAAACGGCGAGAGTTAATTGTGCTCTACTATTGCTATCTCTGAAACAGTGAGAGCTACGAAATGGGTTAAATACAGGAAGAACGATATCGCTTTCGGAGATTTCATGTGGCCTAACTGGCGTTGCCGAACTGTCTTGAGTGACCAGCATTTTAGCGAAAATGCACAATTGGTCAAACGGAAAACGTGGTATTCCCCGATCTTAAAGGTAATTTGTATTATTATTATACTATGGCGAATGCGCCGAAACCAAATTGCACGTTGCGCCATCTCATCACCGCAAGTAAAAATAAGCTAAGATTTTAGGGAGACTTTGCTGCTCGAAAAAGGATTCTGCTACGAGCCATCAGAAAGTGACGAGATAACCGATAGATGAACAAAGATGAAAGCTTATCGACCGTCTACTGCATGTAAGATGACGCGGGGAGTGGCATTTTCAAAGCGAAATGAAAATTTATTGGTCGTTGGTATACCTAAACCGTAGAATAAGATTGATTAGTTGAAAACGCTAATTTCCTGCATCCAGCCTTTTTGACATTTGACAACCTCTTATCAGCTGGCTTGATATGTCAAACCTACCAAAAAGGGAAAAGTGGAAAGTTGGTACGGAAAAGTGCAGGAAAACCGGCAAAAATGGGTCATTCTTCATTTCAAGGACTTTTTGAATTACAAATCGTATTAGTTTTAGTTGTATATTTAATTGATGTAAGCCAGCCAAGTGTAGAAATTCCTAGGCCACGCGGCGTTTCCTTATCCAGAGCCGGTTTGTATGACCCAGAACAAGACTTCACATGCCTGGATGGCAGCAAAACCATCCCAGTTAATCAGGTATAGTGCATGGGAGGAAAATTATTAACGTGCTGTTAACGTTAAGACCAAGATAATTGCCCTGTGAATCTTGAAATAGAGCCTTATTTTTGGTTGGATTCTCAATTTCTATGGAAACTGTGTGATGTCGCAGTTAACATCAAATTAATAATTTGGCCCCAATTGAGTACAGTAATTGGTATCAAAATTATCTACCATTTTTACGCAATGCTTAAGCTTAAATATCTGAAAAACCACTAGAGGTAAATATGAAAATAATGGTATTTTTTAAATTTGGAAAAAGATATGAGTCTATTTCTGTAAAAAATACAAGGTGGTCAATTTTAAAAACCAAAATTAGCTGACAGTTTAGCCCCGATCATGTGCAATTAGACAGTAGGTTTCAAAAATTTGAGGAAAATATTAAACCTTGCTATTTTATAAAAATTTTCATAGGGCCATTAATAACCAAACTACACAATAGATCAAATATAGTAAATCACTCTGTACTAACCTAGCTCCTTGATCAAATTATTTCACTCCCACTGAAACATGTATTCATATGATGCAAGTTGCTAAAGTTCAGTAATCAGCTTTCAAGCTTGCTTGAGTTACTTGTGCAGGCAACTAATCCCCTGCACATGTGCCTTAACAGATGGTACCTGCCAAACAATTACCTGAAATATGTAATTTTATTGCAATGGGCACTTACTTTTGTTAGGTAAATGATGATTACTGTGACTGCCCTGATGGAAGTGATGAACCAGGAACAAGTGCGTGTCCCGGCGGTAACTTTTATTGCACCAATGCAGGCTATAAACCACAAATATTGTTATCAGACAGGTAAGAGTGTGCAAGTAAGATATTTTTTCTAGTGGGGAAAGGTTATGGCTACATAACAGCACAGCTAGTAGTTTGATTAAGAACTATATAACCAAACTGCTGTGGTTCTGGTAACTGGTAGCACCCTTAACCTACACAACTAGGTCTGAAAAACCCTTGTTAACAAATACTAATAAACATGATGCATTCTTGCACACTTCATTTCCTCATTTTGTTAAAAGGGTAAATGACGGCATCTGCGACTGCTGCGATGGCAGTGACGAATATTCAGCTGGGAAGTCTTGTCCTAACACCTGTCTGGAAGTTGGTAAAGCTGCTCGCGAGGAAGCAGCCAGGCGAGCAGAATTATATAAAGCCGGTATGTAATAGTAAATGAATTTTCAGTTCTTTCATTGAAAACAAGGAATTTTATATAATATGCGAAAATTACGAAAAGTCCCATTAACTCACTAACCATTGGGACTTTTCCTACTTTTATTTTATTAGACAACCACGCAAGAGATATTCTAGTATGTCCGTGCGGAAAAGTACACTTTTCCGCATCAGTGTAAAAACACTTTTCCGTACTAGAGCGATAAGTTACACTTTCCCGCTCCCGTGCGAAAAAAGTCAAGTAGTATAATATTTTATCCATCACTAATTTGTTTCTTTAACACATGCGTGTGTTAGTATACTACCATGGAGCCCACAAATTAACTCTGTGGTGTCAAAATAGGTGTTTGCATTGTAAATGAGAGCTTATTAAAAAAAAAAAAACTTAACTGCTAAAAGTAAAATATGAACATAAAATTTAATATTTTTTAGGTGGTAAGCTGGAAATTTTCCACGTCTGGCAAGTTCTGTCTTAACTTGAAATAAATCTAGTTTGCAGTGGTGTTTTAATAGCGCATTCGACTTTTTACACATATATGCAGGCTGAGTATTAAAAAATCAATTTTGACCACATTGTTAATGAAACCAGTCGAATGTGTTATCTGTTTTATTAACTGTGATTGACCTGCGTCCGTGATTTTTCGTTTTTTTGTTACCAGCGATTTTTGCCAATTAATTTTCGTTGCGCACTCAATAGTTTTCATCAAGCGTCATCCTTGATTTGGCTTGTATTTCAAACTACTACTCACAATAATTAATCATTAACTCTTTTGTATTGCTGGTTCCTTCACTAAATTGATTATTGTTATAAAGGAAAGCAGCTCAGGGCTGACCTCGTTCAACAAGGTCAGAAAATGAAAAGCGAGAAACAGAAGAAATTATCTGAGCTTCAACGGAACCAAGAAGAAGCCGAAAAAGTAAAAGCGGAAAGGGAAGAAATTAAAGAGCGTGCTGAAGAAGCGGAAAATAAGGCTTTGGAATATTACAGAACACTTGAGGAAGAATACAAGAAAAAGGTTTTTTCAACGTTCTACGTTATGGGAATTTTATTATAAATAATTATTATAGAGAGCCGAACAGGAGGCCGAAAAAGAAAAGGCAGAGGCAATAGAAAACTTCAAAAAATTGGATAGCAACCAGGACGACCTCATCGATATCGCGGAAATTCAGAGCAGGCAAACTTTCGACAGGGACCGTAACGGTGAAGGTCAGTTCTTGAAAGCAGCTCGAAACTTAAAACTTACGTCCAAAGTATATTAAATAATTTAGTGTCTGAAGAAGAAGCCAAACTATTCTTTGGCGACCTCAATCGAGACTCGGTCGATTTGGATGCATTCACAGAAATCACCTGGAAATTGATGAAACCTTTTGTGGTAAGAGAAGCTGGACTGTACAAACCTCCTGTAGGCGAAAATGACAGTGAAGTCGGTACTGAAGATCAATCTGAAGGCGAAGACCAGGAACAAATTGAAGAACCTGAAGAAGGTGAGGAAAACTTTAACTTCACTTGCAGTTTTCATGACATTCATGGTATCTAGAAGAGGATGATGAAGATGTGGATGACAAGGAAGTAGAAGAAGAGCATACAGATGAGGGACACGTTCCTTATGATGACGATACTCAAAAATTGGTCGATACTGCAACTAAGGCAAGAAATCAATACTCTGGTAAGTGCAGATAACTAGTTTTTTTTTATTGTTATTTTTGATGATTTAGAGGCCGAAAAGGATGTAAGAGAGATTAAAGACCAAATCCGCCAAATTGAGGAAAGCTTGAAAAATGACTTTGGAAGTGAGGAGGAGTTCGCAAGTCTTGAAGGACAATGTTTCGAATACCACGATCATGAATACATCTATAAATTGTGTCCGTTCGATAGAACCGTGCAAATTCCTAAGTCTAGTTCAATGGAAACCAATTTGGGCAGGTAAAACACTTTGCGACGTCTTTTTTCTTTATGACTGTTCTTTAATCGTCTGCCACAGTATTTTAACGACTCACCTTCAATTCAGAAAATTAAAAAAACACATGAACTAAATTAATTTAGGATTTTTATTCTAGATGGTCCAAATGGGATGGCCCTGCGGGTAATCAGTATAGCGTGATGGTCTACGATAATGGCCAAAATTGCTGGAACGGGCCCAACCGAAACACAAAAGTTAAAGTGACCTGCGCCACAGAAAATAGAATAACTAGTGTGTCGGAACCAAACAGGTGAGTTGACTGCATATCATTCACTTTTCATAAGATGTTATATTGACATTCATATATTTCTTGTGAATGTAAAAATATGCGAGGGCTGGGCTTAGCAAAGTCGAAATCAATTAAAAATGCAACATAATGGGCCTTTAGTGATTTAACAATGGTGAATTGTCACTATAGGTGCGAATATGCCTTTGATTTCGAAACCCCAGCAGCATGTCATGACCCTGCGGAGCAGGGCGACCGAGATGTCCACGACGAGTTATAGGTAATCGACATCAAGACTGTACATGAAGTATTGGAATAAGTCTAAAAAATGAGTTTTTGTGTTAATTTTTAGTCCTTTCTTGTTCCTACATATCAAAAAAGCCCACTGAAAAGAATAACAAATATAGCATTTAGATTAAAACTTCCACCCACTTTTTCAATTTCCAAATGAATTTATCCTTAAGCAATTTTACCACAAAGACTCATTTATGTTCAGGTATCTAACAGTGAACTACATATTTCGAACAGGTGGTTTTATATATTTGTATATGTGGCACTAGTTTTCATTTCGTGAATATATTGTGATTTAATTTATTACTTGCAATCTACAATACTTTCTATCAGATAGAACGTGATATTGGAGTTCTTTGGGGGATTTTTAATTCGCGGTGAAATGGTCTTAAAAGGTTTAGTTGTTATACATGTTTGAATAAATTTTTCATCTGCGCTTGTTGAGTTTCGTTAATCCCACACAATCGGGCAGGTAGACTAGTCGACGACTACCATAAAATTTCACAGCTCAGCGATCAAATATTGAATCCTGCTGCAGCGGTGTGGCCACGAGCAAACATCCTATATATGATAAAATTGATACTCACTTGTTCAAATTCAAAGGAGGAAAATTCCTGTTTTGGGGAGTACTTTCCTGGATCCTCAAACATGCAACTTACTGAATCTAGTGGGCGTTAAAAACATGAAAATACTTGAGAGATGTAAAATCATAACAATATATTGAAATAACAATAAAACCTAATCACAATTGTGATGTTTACTGCAAATTAGCATGTACCTATACAAATAAGTTGATCGCTATGATAATTACGTGTATGATAACTTACATCGACAAGCATAATAGGGAAGTCCACAAGAAAATTAAATTATATTCAGACATTAGAAAATATTAGAAAATGTCATATGATTATATGCATAAAATTAAAAAAAAATCATGTAAACTAAATGAAAAAAAAATCGTTTCTACGGGGAAGACCAACCAAAAATTAAAATTCTCACGAACCTCCGGACTAAGATTTTCTACAAATAAAGTGGACAAGAGCAGACCTGCCTATTACGCTTAATAGAAAAGAAAATAAAATAAACAATTACTAACAGAATAACACTCATACCGGCAGTATACAGTCAACATTTTGTTGAAGGTCCTTCCCTTGCAATAAAGACATCTTAAATAAATACCGTCATCGTACGTTCAACAAAGAGCGAAGTCATAGTAGAGTCCTGGTAAAGTGGGGTTTCAATAGTAAGATGAAAATAGTGATGTAGCGAGTTAATTAAACGCAGGTAGAAATTGGCAAAGATGTAGGGCCTGCAGGAAAATATGCTACCAGCACCATCTGCCGTGTTTTCTTTGCTGCTGCACCTCGACCAAATTGTCGAGTCATAGAATCGTTTGGCAGATTAGTGATGTGGTTGCGCATTATTGGGTTATAGCCGCAGGTGCCTGTCAGCAGCACAACCTTGAAAATTTGTTTGCTCGTAATCACAAATCGTATTTCTCATCTTAATGTTAGCGAATTCATTGTGTTGAGGCATTCGTGAAAATATCTAGCACAACTTACCTCATACGCCAACGAAACAAGCCGTTGTTGATATAGTTATGTCAAACGTCAGTAAAAATGTCAAAAAAAGGCGTCCGTGTGACATCTTATTGTTTTCAAAGCCTGCCTCGCAGCAGGTGACGGGCTGATGATGGATCCTTGGCAGTGCACCGAAGAACTTAATTGAAAATATCTCGGAAACGATTAGGGATACCAATTTTTGTGCAGAATACGTTTTTTACGTAGAAGAGTTCAGAGTATCAGAATTCGTAAAAATATTTAAGTTTCAGCGCTGAGAAATATAAATAATGATAAAAAATAAGGTCGTTCTTTTATGCCTGTGTAACGCACAAGTGAGGCCTCCCATCAACTGGCATAAATTTTAATGAATTTATCGTCCCGAGAAAATCCTGCAGGAGCAATTTCAGGCTTGTATAGAATAAAATGCCGTAAACACCCTGTAGAGTGAAAACGAGCAACTTTTTTATAAGGCATTATTAGCTGAGTCGTTCTATTCTTTCAACCACTAGCGCGCTATTTATGTTTCTGGGACACCCTGTATAAATAACCCTCTCTTACCGAAAGAATTCATAAGCCGTATGGAGTGCCTGTTGCCGGTGCCAGACGTTCCCGAGGAAAAATCAGATCAGAAGGATGAACGACTGCAAAACAAGAAAACGTGTTACATGTGCCCTATAGATAGAGATAAAAACGTTATGCATGCTGACGGTGCGAGAAGCCAATCTGTTTCGAACATGCTAAAAAAATCGTGTGGTGTATGTAAAAAGGCAAGAAAAATTATTTTTTATCATTTACAAACCAACTTTTCAGTAGTTACTTCTGCTGTTAATTTTTACGTACTGGCAGCAGTAGCAGAACAAATAGTTTTCAGAGTCGCGGTTAAAGATTAAGCAAATAATCCAAGGGATAGTCAAGTAATACTGTAGCAGCGCTCCGTCGAGGGCGGCTCGTATTGGACTATTTAAAGCAGAGAGTGCCTATTTATTATTGCCGTGAAGATTTTTAAGTTCAATCCCTCGACTATGAGACAACAAGTGCAGAAAGTGATAGTTTGCTGCAAGCCGAGCGAGATCGATCAGCAAAATCAGAAACTAAGCGCAGGTGCGTCTAACAAATCTCCATTCGCATATTGTGCACAGCTACCAGCTGATTAGCGCTGATTGGCGTTACTATGATAACCACGTGTTATGAGGCAGGGTTTCGGAACACAAATAAACAAGTGTCATCTCTGAATATCGGCAGACATTAGATTTCAATGGGTTTATTTTGAACAAGCCCTTAGTCGTAGAAAAAGCATTATACACCACTTGGGAAAAGGAAGAAGGTCTCATAATCTAATGCATTAAAACATACAAGCTAAGAAAGCAATTCTTAACGCGCAAGCGTGAAATATCACGCGCAAAGCAAAAACTAGGGCGGCAACCACGTGAGTATTAAGACGTTTTCTTGCGAGTTAAGTACACTAGTTTTCCCACGACTAAGAACCATATACAAAAAACAATTAAATAAAAAAAGTCTAACCTGACTGAGTATCGAATCCGAATCGGTATCACAGCGGAAATTGACCAATTCATCGTTGCTTTGATCATTGGGCATAATAGGCAATACCTTTGACATTTTCCGGTCTTTATTTTTAGATGGGAGCTAGTAGTTTTCGAGCAATCGAAGGCGGCTGCACCGTTGCAGGACCCTGTATGTTTTATAAACCATCAATGTGAATGAATAACACTTTCAAGAACCCGCTGTCAAAACAATTATGCCAAGTGCGGGATCTAAGCACAAAAATCTAGAAGTTATGCTGGTTTTATATAATGCAGAACACATAACATAAGGTATAAGAAGTGCAGACAAAGGTAAAGAGATATGATCTCTCTGTGTTATGTATACGCTATGCGATGTAAAAATTTATTTTCACTTGTGTTGTATAGACATATTGATCCGGATGTAGCTATAAATTCGCATGTAATGCGTACGAAGTGGATATGGAATGACAATGAAATGTATTGTGAGAATCAACCTTTAAACAAAAATAGGGGTCACCATAAATTTAAGATTCTCTACGTGCTATGCATTATGCACTATATGAACCCAGTTAAAATATTGACGTTCCTGCTATTCTTTATCATTTTATCGAAATGAGATAAGACGACATTACTTTCAGCTTACACTACACTTAGATATTGATTTCAAAGAGCAATATTTGGGTTGGGATAGCAAAAGGGAACAATAGTGGTGTCCACCAAACAATTTTTGAGTATGCTTAAAGCTAAAATACGCTCAAATCAAAAGTTCCCATGATATTGTTTAATTATTTAGAAAATATCCGCACTCCTCCTCATAAGTTTATATGGGGGAGCTTTCGTCGTAATATAAGAATAGTTTTAGCTACGCGACATGTGTTTAATCACCGACTCACTAGACTTCCGATTTTTGTTGAACGCTTTTTACAATGACTAAATTTTAAGTTTAAAACGCAGATTTATGCAGCATATGTTCTTTTATCACATAGTTTCATAACTGAAATTTAGTCGCTGTAATAAAATTAAAGTTGAAATGTAAACTATAAGTAATCGTAAAGAAAACTATACATAAGTAAGCTATACAGCAGTCAGCAGAAAATCGGGCAATGTTAAATAATAAAATTGTCGGAAACCCACAGATGTTGCATAAGCTGTTCAAGTAGGGATACATGTATACTATTGCACGGAAAGTATAGAATATGTTTCAAAATGAATACAGAGTAAATTACATAAATTACCTTACTTTGATGTAATGTGAATATCCATGTTAAAAACAGTCATCTCAATACAATCATACTATATGAATACCTCTGTATTTATTTCAAAAACTCTACAATATTTTCTTGGGACTGGTAACGGCACAAACCAATGTCAGGTTTACATGCTGACCAATAAAGGTAGGTAAGCATACATCTTGTATTCGAATCAGCAATCACCGGTTCCCCAAACTACACCTAGTTGGGGACATCACAAATTTGTATTATGTCCGATTTGATTACATAGAGCTCTTTATGATACTGTTTTGCGACCATAAAGCTATTGATTATAGTCCTAGGACAATAAAGCGGGTGAATTTGTCATCTTAGTAGCAGAAAGTAGACAAAATGTGTTTTCTGTGAGGTTAATGACTGAACATTGGCCAACGGATATAAACTTCCTTCAGCAGATGATTAAGGTATTTTAATTTGGACTATAAAATTAAAATTATTCATATATTAACACAAAATCGGACATAAGACGTTGTATGAAACACGTACGTAATGAAGTTTTATTCGATTCATCCAATTACAGGCTCACACGCATATGAACTGATTCGTATCATAAGCCTTACATTACGTACTTTTTCCATAAATAAATATTATATCTAGAATCAAATGCTTTTTGAAACATTTTACGATCGATACCCATCCCATCAATAATACAAAATAGGTTTTAAACCCTTCAAAACCATGACCATGGTATCGCTATTTACATCGCCTTACTCGATGAGATCTTTTTTAAAATTATCCCCTGGCAAGTATTAAAATCTACTCTAATCCTAACTTAAAATAAGACGTCTAATGCCTGGCACTGGCGCACTTATATAAAGTTTATATTACCGTAATTTACACTGCTGGTCAATTTATGCTTGAGAAAAAATCCTGTAGCTGCATGACCGTCGATCGGTCGAGGAGGCACAAGTCGAAATCAAAAGTATGAGCCGAAACTTCATACCTTCCCGTTGCGGCTATGAGCTGCACGACTTTTTGCAAATTCGAGTGATCCTTTAGCCCCATTATTTTTGCTTGGAGGCCTTTGAGAATATTCATGTAATCATCAGTCTGAAAAAACGGAAGCTTGTTGAATAAACATATAATAAATACATATTTTTAAGAGTACTTACACCATCAGTGAACGGAATCGGCTTTGCATCCTCTGTACTCGAGACTCTATGTTCATCGTCCGAATTATTGTTGGTATCCTCTTCCTTCTTTTCAATTTTAGCCGGAGTTTCCTCTATTTCAGTCTGAAGTAAAATATAAATATGTCCTAAATAGCCTAGATACTTCCAAATAGTTTATTAATTTACCTGCGAATCCGACTCAAGTTTTCTCTTCCTCTTGTGGTCCTTCTCACCTTTATTCTTGTCTTTCTTTCTCTCCTTCCTCTCTTTCTTTTTGTTTGGCGCGCTATCCCTGGATTTTTTGGCCTCTTCTGGTGTTGAAGGCTTTTTTATCGGCTCTTCTATGAGAGGCGGCGACGGAGACTGTTTCAATTAAAAAATGTTTTACCACCCTTAAAAAAATCAGTTAAAATTTACCCTTAGTGCAGGTGGCGGTTCGTGAATGGGGCTGACTTCTCTACTACTAACTTTTGAGGCATTTGACGAGTCGTCATCAATCAAATGAGACGCCGTTGTCATTTCTACATCTTCGAGAGGACTTAGAGGGGGCTCGCTTTTGGGGCTGCTGCCAAATAGATTATTTGTTTTATCCCTAAAACACTCAAATACTTAAATAAAATAAAAAAATTAAACATGTTCCCAGTGAATGCATCCTTACACAAAAAGTATTTATTTTAATCAACGTTTTCTTACCGTTCTTTGGAAGACGGTTCTTTTAATGTGCTCGCTGCAGTAGTCTTTTCTTTCTCTTGTTTCTTGTCTTCCTTTTCTTTCTTATAAGATTTCTCCTCCCTGTCTTTTTCCTTTTTTTCCTTGCGATCTTTATCCTTCTTCTTATGCTTGTGTTTTGGTTTGTCTTCTGGCCTCTCCTTTTCCTTCTCTTTGGCTTTATTCTCTTCTGATTTCTCTACATCCTTAATATCCCTTTCTCTCACTTTCTCCTTCTTCTCCAGCTTCTGAGATTGAGTATTAACCATCGGACTAGCATCTCTATCCCTCTCCTTATTTGAATTGTTAAGGGTACTATTACTGCTACTATTTTCTTTCTCTTTATCCTTGATGCTTTTATTCTCCCGATTTTTGTAGTCTTTACTATGATCAGCCGGTTTTTCGCGGTCACGATCTTTATCTTTCTCTTTATCTCTATGTTTACTTTCTTTCTCCTACAGAAAGTAATTCACATTATGAATAAATAAACATTAAAAACATGAATATATACTTACTTTATGTCTCTTTATTTTCTTTTCTCTCTCTTTATCTCTGTCTTTGGATTCTTTATCTTTCTCTTTTGACGTATCTTTCTTATCTACTTTTATAGGAGTAGGACTTCTCGGTCGTTTGGGTGACCTAAAGATATCGTAAATATAATTTTGTCTACTTTTAAAAAGGGGAGTGAAAGACAAGGTTTATTTTCCAAAATGCCTAAAAGAAATAGGAATTAGATCAAGTTTCTTGTTTAAATCACCTTTTAGGACTGGGACTTCTTATTCTGGGAGCTGGACTTTTGTCTTTTTCTTTCTCTTTCTCCTTATCACGGTCTCTTCGGTCTTTCTTGTCCTTTTTACTTGACTCCCGGTCTTTTTTCTCCTTTTTATCATCTTTGGACTTTTTATCATTACTGGTACTATCAGTTTGTTTTTCCTTTTCTTTGTCTCGTGATTTTTCTTTGTCTCTCTCTTTATCCCTGTCTTTATCTTTATGGGGGCTTTTAGTTTTACTTTTATCTTTGCCTAGAAAATTAAAAAAATAACCATCACACACATTTAGATATCTTCCAGAATACCTGAGATTTTGTCTCCTTTGTCTTTATCACTATTTTTAACCACTGGTTTTGTGAACTCCTTATTCTTGGAAACTTCAGTAACCTGACTTCGCTTGGTAATAGGTTCACCTGAAGGTAAAATGTAAACAAAATGATTTTAGGAAGCCCCTAACAAAGAGGTACCAAATAAATCCGTAAACTGGTCAGTTTTTGGTTCTTCCGGTTTTAATTTGTACTTTCTAAGTTGGTCAGAACCACTCAATTTTGGTTTGCTAGTCATTTGGGACTTCTCTTCTAACTTGGGTGTAGAAACTGATGATGAGCTCCCTGCATTCAAAGATGACGACACCTGAAATGTGGTATACGGCATGTACAGAGGATCAATTAAAACTATTCTTAGTAGGACCTTTTGTTGCCCTCTTTGTATTCCCCTATACTTCATAAATACTTAACAATTTAAAAATGCTACATTCAAACTAATTCAACCAGTTTACATATCTAGCAAACCTATTAGTAAAGGACAGAATTAAATTTATTGTTTAGATGCAGAGGTAAAGACAATGGTGCATGATGGACAATGCAATGATAACTATCAAAAATAATCAATAATAGTTATTAGGTAGGTAATTGTCTAACGAAAAAAATTGTTGTTAAATAATTTATCAGTTACCTATGAGAATCTCAAAACATTTGATAGGTAGATACTTTGCTTGGCAATGCTGGCATAAGTCAATGTAAAAACAAGCAAGTGGTTGTAAAAGTGATAAAGGCAAAAATGCAGGTTGCAAAAATATTAATATCATTGCTTTCTATCAGGTAAAACTGAGACCAAATTTTTTAACATTAATGCGACGTGTGGTACTGAAAAGTCCATATTTTCTCAGGAGTAATCAAGTAAACATCTGTTATTGCTAAACCAATGCTGCTGAGTGCAGCAATATTTAAAACTATAAAACAAAATATATTATTAAACACTTCAACTATGATGTAATAACTACACACCTATTAAATGGATGTTAAGACTTCTCAGTGCTACAGACTAGGCCATCACATTTTACTACTTCCCCAAAGCTGTGAATACATTTCGTGTCTATGAATACTTTGTGAATTTATTTTTAATATAATACAGGGTGTTGTTCGAAACTTGATGCAATATCATTACTATCTTAAACCTTTTCCAAATGTGGCTTACTCTACAGTTTTTAAAAGCTAATGTGTCAAGAAAATTAGATAACTTACCACGGCTCCCCCTTTCAGCAGCTTGTTCCGAAAATCTTCGCTAACTGAATAAAATGTATATTTTTCCTTCTGAACAACATGCAATGGAGGACCACTGGGTTGCAACTGAAGATCATAAGTATACTGGATCTTCCTTGGCTCTTGATTGTTTTTTAAGTAGATATAAATGGGCAAATTAAAGCCAGCATATCCAGATGTTTTTACTATGTATGGAGGCTCCTTTAAGACTAAAAGAAAATGAATAATGATTATTTATTTATTTAAAACATGTGGTAAATTAGTAAATTATTCAATAATTAATAAAATAAGTCTTTCTACTTAAATTTTATCTTATAATTAAAATTCTACTTCTAGTGTATTTAACCAATCTAGGCATAATAGATAATTCCTAAAAAAATAAAAATCTGATCAAATGCCAAAAAAAAAAGCTTTTTGTAATAAGGGCTCCACTGTCACAACTGAACTTTGTAAAAGACAGCCAACTAAACAACCATGAATATATTTTGGAATACTTTCGGTAACTTCATTTTTGCATTTCATTAAGTCAAACGTAATGCTGTCCAATCATTCTGTGATGATAAGTACATAAAAAATTACCTCTTTTTGGGTTCTCGAACGTTTCATGTAAATGAAAGACGACCTTCTCCACAAAATGCCTTATTTCTGTATTGTTAGGGCCTCGGACAAACACGTCCCAATCGTGTGTGTACCCCTCAGATGTGATTTTTTCTCTCAAGCTAGCATTGTGTCCTATCTCCAAATTTATAGTAAGTGTCGACATGATTCGTCTACACTATCCCCTGTATATTCGCCATATACATTGTGTTTTTTATCTGTATTCATTTAGTTCTGGACTAGAAGACTTGTAGTAACCTAAATATAGAACTTTCCTAGAGTGGCGATCACGCCGTTTCATGCCTATATGTAAAGTACAGTGCGACTTAAAGCTACCATTTTTTGCTAGTATCAATTTGAAAAACGATACTAATTACTATGCAATAGAGGCAAAGATAAATTATTAAAATCTTATTTATTTATGGATTTTTTATAGCTTGTTTATTGATGTAAGCAAAATAATATTTGTCATTTATCGTGACATTCGAATATCTGTCAAATTTACTTGTTTCATTCAATGAGTGAAAAGTTTTAGCCATGAAGTGACAACGTTGTATGGTAGAGCGGGATAATTAGTTCTACTATGCAATGTTAAGACAAAAAGATTAAGACAGAGCTCACCAAAGTTTTGATGTGTGATTTATCATAACAGAGCCAATATTTGAGTTAAATTTACTTTCATTACCCCCCTACTGCAATGTTTTTTTTTATTACCACCTGTTTCACTTTCGGAAATATTGGAAAGGAAACCACTTGTTGCGAAAAGTTGCGAAAATACAGAAGTCTTCAACTGGACCCTGTATCTACGAAATTTATTCATTCATCAAAGGTTCTATGGTATATTTCACGTTACTACATCGATATTCATTTCGAAGCTTATGTAGAAAATACTTAGAAGTCAACTTAGAATATGAAACGAAATGAAAAAGTAGTTCATTCAAAAAGTCACTTTGCGCCACCCTGTATAGATACTTCGGAATGCCAGGAAAAACTTAAAATTTTACTTAAACAATGTTAATTTATTTATTTCCCGATCAATTAATTTTTAATTAATTTAATTCATTAATTATTTTACTTTAAAAAAGTGTAAACCTTCTAACAAATCAATGATTCCAATATTAAAACGTGCACTAAGAATCTCTTACAGTAACATTATTAAATAAGGGGAAACTCTATACCTGCTTCGCCATTGCGTAAATTTGTTAATAACTTTGTAAGTCTTATCAATTAAGTGAATTAACGAATGACCCTTAATATTGGTCATCCGCCCACAATACCAACAACATTTTAAATTCAAATTGCTGCACTAATAAATGTTGGGATGGGTTTAGTGGTGTTTGGTGTCTTTGCGTTAACTACCGTGTAAAAATTTTGTTGTAAAAATTGGTAAAGTTTGAGAGCTTTCCCACGCAATAGAAAATGGGCGATAATGAAAATATGGAAAACGGGTAGGAAATTTTGTTGTTGCCTGAAAATATCTATGTTTTAGCTTTAAATCTCTGCATTTTAGTGATGTGAATCTAAGGAGTAGACCACAGGGAACAATAAAAAATTGGTGGCAGACTAGGACTAAAAACGAGAAAAAGGGGTGTTGCTGCTTCGTGGTCTTGACGGTGTTCACTTTTATCTTACTAGGGGTATATTTTCACTTCTTTTTCGGTAAGGCGATATTCGCAAAATTGAATAAGAACCCTAATTTCACCTATTTTTCACCTTCTTTTCGAAAAACCAAAAATATGATAAATGCGCTTTTCAACTTCAGACATAATAGTGATCTGCAAAACCCCGCAATGCCAGGCCACAACTATGGAAATATTAAAATATATCGATGAGCGACATAAACCTTGCGATGATTTTTACCGCTTCGCCTGCGGCACATTCCTGCAGAACATTTCCTATGAGGACCCTTACAGCACACATTCCGTGAAAGCTGCCATGGAGGAAGAAATTCAAGCAGATGTTAAGTAAGATTCAAGCAGATATTAAATAAGCAACATTTCCGCGAAACTCTAATACTGAACGTGTTATTTGTTACAGGAATATGTTGGAAGAAGAAATACTACCAGAAGATCTTTCATCGTTCAAATTAGCAAAGAGATTTTACCGAGCCTGCATGAGCGAAAGAGCCATTGACATGGGGGGCCTCAACCGAGTTTTAGAGCTTTTCAACCAAATGGGCGGCTGGCCAATTTTAGTGGAAGACTGGAATCCAGACAACTTCGAGTGGACGAAAGCAATCCGAAATTTAAGGGCTTTTGGAGCAAATTTCGACTTCTTCTTTAATGTTACGGTTGAAGTAGACAGGGAGAAACCTGATAGATACATCTTAGGGGTAAAGCGTTTACAATAAATTTATGTATATTTTAATATTGTTCGCTGCAGATTCACGACAGGTTTTATAGCCCTTCTGAGTTAAACACCAACGCCAAGATTACGTATCTTGACTATATGGTGGATGTAGCCTCGCAATTTTATGTTAAAGTAGTGGATGTGAGGAAAGACATGAGTGAAGTCCTGAATTTTCTCCTGAAGTTGGGGAAGGTACTAAGGGACTTTGAGTTTAAAGCTACTTTTACTGAAACTGTTGATTTTTTTCAGATATCTGAGGAATCGATCAAATCCAACAAAACCTGTCTGTATAGCTTGTATAGTCTTTCAGATTTGCAAACCGATTTCCATACAATCCACTGGATAGAATTCCTTGAAGGTCTGCTGGCTGGATCCGCGCAACTACAGTTGGATGAATTAATTAACATTTCTGAACCAGTCTATCTCCAAAAATTGCAACTCCTGCTCAGTAGAACCAACAAAAGGTGCGCATTTGAGTTTGGTGCCAGAATTTATACAGGGTGTTTTAAAAAAAGTTACAAGGAACAAAACAGTGCACGACCTAAAAAAACACAACACCCTGTATGTTACTGAGGATTTTGAGATTTTGTTGTAGAGAGTCGTAAAGGAAATAGGTGTACGAAATTTAAAAGGCATACGTGCTTATAAAACGAAAGTATAAAAACGTAAAATATGAAAAAAATGTTAAACCTTGCCACCCTATATATCGGAAAGGTGCGTTTTTAACTATTGTTCTATTCGCATTTTTTTGTTATTTTACAGAGCACTATCGCTCCCTGAAATATCTCCATGATTATATGTTACATCCTGTCTATTTAATTAAGAAATCATTTGACCTTCGAAGTAATCCGACGGTCCTGTTGGAATAGACACTATACACAATTTTTGCTTCAGGATTATCGCCAATTTTATGGGATGGCAAATTGTCCAATCATTAATCAATTACCTCCCCTCGAGAGTACTGGACAAAGCCTATGAGTACCTAAGGAAAATTAATGGCCAGTTTTATAGGAAGCCCCGATGGAGCATGTGCGTTGAGGCAACCAGGCAGAGGTATCATTAGAGTCACCACAGCCTTTTTCCTTATGATCGATTCTATGTGTGCAGATTAAGCCCAGCCATAAACATTGAGTACATAGGAAGGCATTTCGATGAAGACACCAGAAGGAACGTTACTGACCTTATACGATTTGTGAAATATCAGTTCCGAAAAAATCTCCTGATGGCCGATTGGTTGGACGACGAAACCAAACGGAGAATATTGAAGATGTTGGTCACTAGTTGGGTGAAAATTTACTCCGATTCAGACGTTCTTAGGGTGATTTACGACAGCTCTATTTACGATTCAGTACGTGTTTGCGGTCCGAGAACGGCGATTTTCCTGATAATCAAACTCTTGCAGGTGAAAATTGGAGAAACCGACGTGCTGAAGGCGGTACTGGACTTAGACCTAATCGGTTGGGATTTATATTTCGCAAAGCTGCGACAGCCAGTGATCGACGACTGGATTAAAACTCAAACTTTCCTCAGTGGGCAAAAAGTCATATATTCAGCACGGGACAATCTCCTTAGTAAGTCCCGTCCTCTGTCGCATTATGAAGGACATGCAGGTCTCCCCTTTAGAATTCCCGCTGGCGCTCTTTCGAGGCATATATTACCACAAAAACCGACCAGGATATGTAAATTACGGACTTCTGGGGTCCAAGTTGGCCCACCAGATATCCCATATCTTCGTGGAAGCTCAAGGAATAACTGTGGCGGCCTCCAAAGTTGCGGAGCAGAGACTCTTGAATTGGTGGTCCTCACCCAGCGTCAAACAGTATATGGAAAAATTGCAGTGTTTATCTGCACATTACTCAAAACTCGAATTAAAAGATGTGGATAATGTGAGGGTATGCTGGGCATGCCTCGATGATTCCTGATCTAATAATATTCTTCTTGCAATTCAGACGAATTCCATAGTTACCCGAGACGAAGACATTGCAGATTTAGCCGGATATAAGGTGGCTTATGACGCCTTTATGGAGCACGAATGGAAATATGGACGATATCCTCTGCTGCCAGGTCTCATAGTTGTTTGAAACGTGGCCTCGCATTCCCAAAATAATCATTTATAGGGCTGAAATACAACGCCAGACAACTGTTTTGGATCTCAAGCGCCTTGCAGTTTTGTTCGAGATATCAACTGCAGTATTTGCAACACAAATATTCAGGGAACAGATACCACCATTCGCCCAATGAATTCAGGGTATGTTTATGATGAGTAGTTCCTTCCTTAAAAGGACGTTTCTAGGTAAATGGCCCTCTTCAAAATCTGGAAGAGTTTTCGTACGATTTCGGATGTCCGCATGGCTCATACATGAATCCCAAGAAAAAGTGTCAAGTGTGGTGAAGAACGACTTAGACTGGCGCACAATGTATTACGTAATATAAACCAGGAAGTTACATATTCTATTAGTTTCATTGCGAGGTGTATAACAATTATGGATTTGGTTTCGTCAAAATTAACCAGAAAAGCCGCGTTGAATGTCACCAAAAATATAATAAATAACTGCTCACCCTCCACTTCGAAGCACAGCTTTATGCGACTTTAAAACATCCGTTCCTCTGATACTGGTTCATAAAGTTGTGCCGATTTTCCTTCGCAGCTCATTAATATCGGTATCGGTCCTTCATAGCTTTCCATAAATAATAGTCTGATGGGGACAGATCTGGTAAATATGCCGGCCAACGCATGTCTACATTGTTTGTAACGAATCTACCGAGAGATATTTCAGACATTTCTCTGCAATAAGAAAGTAGAATTGAGGAAAATCAATTTAAGTTGATTCTTGTTTTTCTGGATACCGCTGTACAACTACAAAAATCCCCATGATTGAGCTCTGAAAACGGGTACCATGTACAGCAATTCTACCAATAAAAATTCGCTTTATTTTCTAAATTCAGTTTGCATTTTATTTTGTTTCTTCACATTTATAAGAGATATTTAATTATTCTAAAACCTTAACTGCTAATGTTCAAATTTAAGTTTTCACGGCTACATAAATTGTCATGCACGCAGGGAATATTGGAGGAAACACTGAAATATTCGCAAAATATAACGTTTTTACGAGTCAGTCTTAGAGTTCTGCAGAGAAAAGTATTTACATAAAATGCATTTAAAATTACAATAAATAAACCTACCCGGGCTAAATGATTGAAGCTTGCGTACCTTCAGTAGGACAATGAATGGGATGCCGCTATTTTCAATACAGTCCTGCCAAATTTTCGACGGAACTTCAATGATGTGACCCTTAATCAATTGCGCTAACCACCAACAAATCGAACTAAGAGTAATATCGTACCACCTCCTCAAACAAACTCTTAAAATTGGTCTCATCAATCTTGACAAACTTCTTTGCACCCCTGCTAAAATAGTAGATCTCCCCCGTATAGATATCGAACCACAATGCATGGATGTGCAGCTGATTTTGCTCTAATCTCTTCTTCAGGAACCCGTAACTGGCGATATTTTGCAGCTGTTGCAGGGTGTTGATTTGTGACAATCTATCCTCTATACTGAATTTCTTTTCGGAGTCGATGTAAGCCACGAATTTCCTTAAGGGGGTTTCGGCTTGAAAGAGCAGGGGTTTGTCGAAGTCGTGATTTGCGAGGTCGTTGAATTTTTCTATACTGGCAGTGCAATGGGAGCAGAGCCAGGACCTCAAGGGGGACAAGCGTCGATTTTCCTGAAAAATAACGGGTGACAATTACCACCAAATACCATCGAACCATACCGTCGATCATTGTAATCAACCACTTGATGATCAGCCTGTTTTGATCGCTATTTAGTGTGAATTATTAAACTCAATAGTTACCTGACTTGCAAATTGAGGATCTCTGAGTTTGTAGAGCAAATTGATGGCCTTGCAATCACTATGTCCGCAGACGATGATATGCCTAATGTCGTTCACCACACACCCCAATTCCAAAGCTGCAGGTTCGTTGGTGTTCTGTTCGTCTGAGAAATGCTGAGAGTGTGGGACGATGTTTCCTGCATTCCTAACTAAAACATAAAGAAGATGAGTCCTTCAAGTGCGGTACTTCCCACAGTTATGCAGGTTTTAACCTTATGAGTACTGCGTTCCTTTACCGCTTCAAAACAAGGTAATGATTTGGTAAGGTACTTCTCCAGAATCGCGATATTACAAAGACGCTCAGAGATTGTAAAATAAAGAATATGTTGGATGATGATTGAAATGGGCATAAATAGAATATGTGGTGACACTGGCTAAGACTGAAAGTACAGTAGGTAGGCAGAAAACGAACAAGGCAAAAATTCGAGGTAATGCTGAGGTACCCTGAACTGTCCTCATATGGGCCGTGACTAATTGGAACTGCTAACTGGGACTAACCTTACATTACCCTAAATTAACAGGTGATGGAGACACTATCATGGTGCGGCCGGTGAAGAACTCCACTGAGGTGAAATTGAGTCCTTTTCTGATTTATTTCGTTAGGAGTTTGCAAAAACGTCCCTCTTGATAAAAACCTGTGTAAACGTAATTGAACAGCATAAGCTGTCTGATAATATAATTTAAACCCGACCCAAATTAAAAGTTGTGGTATCGAATGAGGTAGCAGTTTCTCATAAGTAATGAATACCTGATCATTTTTGAAAATAATCTTCTGGAGTTGTGGAAAAACACCTTGATAAGCACAGTAGGTGACCCTCATTTGACAATATTGTTGCGAAGAGCTGCAACTACCGACCCCTGCAGACGCGACACTAAAACCTTAAGATGACGTCCAATGAAATGGAATACGAAATATTAAAATGGAAATCATCAATTTTAGAAAATGTCGATAGGAATTTTGATAATCTTCACAGAATAAATTATTAGTGGACTACCGGCTTTACTTACTTATAAACATGTCCCCTACATTGGTTTGCGTAAACCTTGTGGGTAACATTCTACTGTCTATGCAGGTGAAGAACACAGCCTTTGGCTGAAAAAAGGACATTGAATCATGTTAGTGCAACAATACGAATTCCCCGTAAATGTTACCTACCTGTTCTGTTCTACTGGAATTTATTACGACAAAGAGAGGTACAACAAACAACAATAAAATTTAATTTCTGTCTTTAAAGACATAAAAAACAAACTACTTTGCCGTCTAAGACGTGGATAAATATGCAGAAATCTGCTCAACATCGGAGTATACGTCTAGAGAGGCGATATAAAATCTATTCCACATCAATCCAGCAGAAGTTATCCCGATATCAATTTACTTTAATAATCTCAACATAAGACAAAATGTGCAACATTTAAAATATAAAATTTTTTATGTGCGTCCTCCATGGCCCCCTCCAAGCCCCAACACAGGCGCGACAAGCACCTGATGCGCACTAAGACCGCAACCATCAGATAAAATTAATCAGTACGCGCACTTTCTAAACCACAAAACTTATCACATTCTAAAGACTGACCACTGAAACTTGACTTACCGTAGGACTATCCTTGACTTTCACGAACTGCTGAACCATGGTCTCCCTCACGGTGGCTCGGTACTTCATTATGCCCTTTAGCAGCTTATCCATGATCGATTTGATTTTGAACTTTGATGGGTGCCTCGTGAATAGGCGACCTCTCGTCGGATTGCGAAAGTGGTCAAGGTCTCGTTAATACACATTTTTACACTAACAGTAAGATAACCGATTTGGTGATTGCATTTCATTTAGCGCGTTATGGCTAAAGAGCGTACGTTGGACTTATGGTGGCGATAGTTTTTGTTGGCCCGCGCTTATGGCAATCTTATCTTTTCCGGAACGATTCGATGTGGGTAAATGTACCTGTAGGCGGCGGAAAAATGGCAGTAATGCCATATACTGTTTTCGGATCATTTAAGGTGTATAGTGGTGGGATGTGTACGCAGTACCGGCTTTATGGGAGGCGAGATTGGGCGACGGCTCAGGGTGGCGGCAGACTTTTCTGGTCGGCGGTTTTGCTTGGGGGTAGGGGGCGATGGTCGAAAATTTGGCCCAGGGCGCCAGGCTTGCTAAGGCCGGTCCTGTGTGTACGCACGTGCACCATTACGTGCAGCCGATTTCAGTGCGTGGCCTCATTGGGATCGAAGGTTAAGGTGATGCATGTTTTGATTGGATATGAGAGCGGACTTTCATTTATAGTTAAAATAAACTAAAATGTTTTAATAAAGTTTATTAAAAATATATACACAAAAATTAACATTAATAAATATTTTCAATGTTATCATCCTCTAATAGACAAAATAACGAATCTTTAACATGAACGATTTCGGGAAAGTCATACCTATGGCAATTCCTCTGAACATTTACTGGGTGTTTGGAAACTTAAAGATGAGGAATAACGCCTCTGACGATTCCCGTACGCGATGTCTTCGCAGTAACGAGCAATTTTGGGGCTTTGAACAAAACCTATTGAATGTGGTGATGGTACCAAGAGCATTGAAAATCTTAAAAACGCACAGTATCCTGTAGATCTCCTATTCAGCGGGCACATACAATCTCATTAAGGTACATTCAACAATATAGAAAAATAGTACTTTCGGGGTAGATTGAAGTCTACTTAAGAAATATTCCACGGATTGGTCACATATTTCAGGGACCCTGTAAACAGCATTTTCAGGGGAATCGCGCTTTTCATTGCCGCGCGTACCTTCAGACCATTTTATGCGCTGCTTTGCTGCCTCTATTGCTGAACGGGAAAATTCCTGGAAAACTACATGAAACCCGTAAAATATTACCGTTCACGAATGAGTTTGTAGAATTTCGTGTTTTCTTTTATTTTAGAACGATTCATTTGCTGTTTGGCAAAGTAGAAGTTACCGCTAACGTTCGACAAGGCGCGGGCCCATGTATAGAGTCCCTGAAATATGCGATTCGTATGTCCTGAAATGGATTTCATACGTATATTACATGTGTTATGGCACTGTCAAGTATATCTATGAGAGACCAACAGAGTATTCATTTAACTAACGACTTGGCAGCTGTTGAAGATGGCTTTAGCTAAGCTATTGTTGAGTTATAAGTAACTGCCTACCAAAGCTCTAGGTATGGTGGACAGAACATGGAAGAGACACTAAGTACTACCGCAAGCGTAAGAGTAGAATTGCACGAAACAGTGATGTATTAAAAGGTACAATTAAATCTTGACACACATTTAGAAAAAATCTGAATGACTTATATTTAAACCTGCCCAAAGAAATCAACATTAGATGAGCAGCTGGTTCGTTCCAAGAACGCATGAAAATGTAGAGGTGTAATGGTAAATGGTATTTTACGCTCCATTTTTGCCGCAATAAAAACTGAGCAAGGGGGCGAAAAAACAGGAAAATGATATTAACGAACAATTCCCCGGAACTCGTAAACAGCCCTGCAAGGGATTATGCAGGTAAAATTAAGGCAAAACACCTAACAATAATTGGAAATATGAAACGTCCACATTAATAATAAATATTTATGTAACTGCTTAAAACTTGCATAGTATGAAGGCTGAGCGAGGCTCTGCAATATCTAAGTAAAATATTTTCATCAAAGGTCGAGAATAGGGTTTACGGGCCTGTTTTTGCGCTACTTGCGTTGAACAACCGGTCGCATTGATGAGCGAAATCTGGACCAACCTGGATTAGTGACTCTTACGAAGGCAAAACCTTCCAGAAAGTGGTACCTTCTAGAGCAATTGCGGAAAAAATTGCACTTCCTAACAAGTTTCATGCACGATGATTTCGTAATTTTGCTGTATAACGAAGAAATCAGAAGACAGAAATTTTAATATACGAGGTGTTTCATAATAGTATGGTTTGCTCAAGCATGACACCGTCATTTCAGGGACACCCTGTATAACGGTTAAAGTGATGAAATATATTCAAGCGACCTTTTTTTCATAGAAATATGGAGCATTATTTTTATGTAACAAAAAACAGTTGCGTATCATATTTTTTGTTTAAAACATTCAGGATCACATCAATGGAGACGCCACTAACGAAATTAAAAACATTGTTTTCCCCTTAAAATATGTTTCTGTACATATATTTTACGCTCCCCAATTTTCATAAAAATATTTAATTCCAGAACGAACTTATTAAGAAAAAAACTGAAAAAACAACATTTTTTCATCACCCTGTATTTCAAACAGGAAGCAAAAATAGACCCGCGTTCATATGAACTTTTCTTCTTAAAACCATCCAGATATGCACCCGTTGTATTTTTGATATATTATTACGAAACACCCTGCACAAATAGAGTTCAGTTTAAGAGATTCTTCAAGTATTTTAATTATCAATATCTTCTGGTTTCAATTATAGCGACATCCTGCATTAGAATAATTTTTTCCTATATAATCAAACCTTTATCTATTGGAGATAACACACAACAAACACCCTTATATTGGGCACACTGCATAGTATCCGGCTGAGAACTGCATCACTTAATTATAATTGAAGACTGGTGCAAAAGCGCAAAGCTGAAATAAAGCTTAAAATCGTAACAGGTCTTAATATTCCCATATAATTTCAAGTCGGACTTATTTTCACCCATTTATGTTAAAATAAGAAAGTTGACTGGCAGTAAAACTAAAAGTGCAGTTCTCTTTAAAACGAATTAATGAAGGGGCCCCATTGATTTTAGTATGATTGAGAAGTTTCAACATGTTTCCTAGCCACAGAATTTGTCCTTCTCCATACTAGATCAATGGCGTTCCTAGTACACCCTGTATAAAGTGTTCCATTTATTTAAGATAAAAAAGTTGAATTTCTTTTGTAATTAGAAATGTTATCATCTTGGGAATATTTTAATGGAGTGGCCTCCATTAATACTAATACACTGATACTTATTCAAATTTTCTTCTCCTTATAATCTTTCCATAATTCAATGGCACAGTTCCTGGTAAGACACTTGTCTCAATTTGAAATTATTCTTTGGCATGATCTTGAGTTTAACAACAAATGGAAGATAAACTTAAAACTGTACCTTGGAGCAATTTCACAGTATAATAAATGACCTAGCTTCACATCATAACAAACTGAAATTATTACACAGGACTTAGAATGCGCCTTCTGACAAACCAACTCAGAATTCCCTAAACCTATCGGCCAATGGAAGAATTTGACACTTTTTCTAGCTGTTCAAAATGTTTTCTTGCATTCCTAATGTTGATAAGGGTGACCTCAGAAGGGATTTGTGGATCAGACATGATCACCATCACATAAGTGTTACTTGTAAACATATCAATGTAAGCTGCAAACAATTTATTTCTGACTTCCATGCTCTGAAATTGAGCTGCTAATTTGGAACAGGATAATTTGAATTGTTTTATGATGTTTGAAACTTTCTCAAACCGTTGCATGTCTCTGTGCTCTTTCCTTTGACTATGTGAGATGACCAAAAATGTGGCTTTTTCAAATAATAACACTTCATCTGCATCAACTATGTTGGCAAATTGCTGTAAACTAGTTTCCAATTCCTTAACATTAGGTATTAACATATAAACTATGCTAGACCAAGCTTTGTAAAGGGTTTCATCCCAAATAGATGTCCTGAAACAGGTACAATCTAATGGTTTTGACAGTCTTATTAGATCAGATTCGCGTTCTTTGAAAATAACATCTCTCTGATCTTCAGCTACTAAGTCCATTTTATGGATTAAGCAGAATATTTTGGCATCCCTAGAATTTTGTAGAATTGCCTCTAGACACGACTGATAATAGTGCATGTCCTTTTCCAGTTCCCTGCTCTCAACATCAAAAACATAAATTAGTACCTCAACATTTCGAAATATGTTGTCTCGTTGAGAAGCAAAGTAGTTCTCCATGAATGCTTCTTGACCTCCACAATCCCATAGATTTAGGACCAAGTTGCCAAGAAATCTTACATGAGAATGTTCAACGTCAACTGTTAAAAATAGTTGTTTTAAGCATCTATGGTTGTAGTTTAGGGAATAAGGACACTTACTTGTGGCCCCAAGACGTCTGGTATCTCGTGCAATATAATTGGCAAATATAATAGATCTCATGCTGGTCTTACCAGACCCACTCTTTCCCATAAGTAATACCTGGAATTATCAAATCGGGATTGATAGTTGCTTCAATTAAGATGTATGATGATCATTTAATTATATTGAAACTTGCCTTTTTCTTCATAATGCAGGTAGAAGATTGCAATAAAAAGAAAATAAACAAAATGGAATAAAGGCTGACCCTTCTCTTTGATCCTCAGTTTGTCTGTGTATTTTAAACAATTGATCTATATTTCCTTTATTTGATTTTAGATTTTTGATAAAAAATCAAAAATAAAAAAAAACACTAATGACTTGTCAGTGTCATTTATTGTCATATTGACACTTTGCTTGCAGTTAGTTATCCATTTTGACGCCATTATTCCCACAATGTAAATAATGTAAATTATTAATAAAGATTGTAATATATAACCAAGCAAGTAAAACAAAAAAGCCAACTCCTGCAATGATGTGTTCTCTCAATTTATTGGTTGCAGATATTGAAATTATGCTCCCATTTCCTTTAAAGTGATCTCTGTCGGAGCGATTGTAGCAAATAATTGCCCGCATTTTCGCAAGCTGTAACTGGCGTAAGGCTTCTTTGGAAATAACTTGTTTAGAGATCTTTGCAGGCTTGCTGAACTGGAGTCTTAAAGGCGCACTAGATTAGAAGGCCAGATAGAATTAACATTAGCAGGTTTGTACCCAACGTCGGTCTTTTAGACTGGCCACCGAAAATTTCTCTCAAGAGTCACCAGAACCACATATAAAAGGAAAATGTTCCTGTTTTTGTTCGGATGACACTTCCAAACAAATGACAAGCAGGTTGTGCTGCAATATCGAGAGCGCTACATGACGATAAATTTCCTAATTGGGAAATTTTGATTCAAACGTCCAACTATTTGTCCATCTTTGTTTATTATCTGCTTTTAGTGTGTGTTCACGAAGGACGTATTGCGTCCTTTGACGTTTTAATCCCCAAAGTTGAGGATCGTAAAATGGTGGACACCGCTTTTAATTTTCGATTTTAATTTGTTGTTTTTCTACATGTCTCCGTCGTAAATGTCTCGTTTATAAATTCATTTTAACTTTTCTAAGGATTAGGACGCGTTTCTAGTGTTTGTAAACGTAGTGCCTGTCATTTTTCGGTGAGTACGATAATGGAGATAAAGGACCTTTTGTAGCAAAGCTGACGCATTCTATGTGTGGCCCGCCCATACAAAAACACTTCAATCTTCCTTTTCCGGTCTTATCTTGACATATCTACCATTAATAAACCCTGACACCACTTTAGCAACCTGCGGTTTTTTAGCTAGACATGTCTTCTGATGAGGAGAAACCACCAGCACCCCCTGTGCGATTAACTTCTAACAGGGGCAATGAATTTGTAAACACCATCACGGTAGACCGACCTCTCCCAAAGGAACCCGAGGATGCAGACAGGAAAAAGAAAAACACTAAAAATAAGAAGACTTCAATTTTGTTAAAGTCGGATAAGCCAAACATCTCTTATCCTACAAATTTTGAGCATACTGTACATGTAGGCTTTGATCCAACATCTGGGGAGTTCACGGTAAGTGGATTTTTGGGCCTCAAGCTTGTCATTTTTGTAGAGTAGGTAGGAGCTTATTTTTCTATGTTTTAAACAGTGTAATTCATTTATTAAATTTTACATTTTACAAGCGGCCCGTGAAAGTAAGTAATATTCGTAGGTACAGTTGTTTCCCAATGGTTTTTGTTTAGTTGCATTGAGGGAATATGAGTTTTTATTAGAATTTTTATAATGTAAAGGTACAGTTTTGTTGTTATCCACAACAAGAGGCTAAGTAGATAATGTAGTACACATAAACAGACAACTTAGTATAGTGTTTAGTAACCATTCTCTTGTTTAAGTTTAATTTTAATGCACCTTTTTAACAAGAGGTTTTTTGATATGCACCAATTTCCCATTTCTCATGCTTCCAACTCAGTTTTCACTTGATAAATGATTTGATAAATACTGGAGGGCAAGAGTAGTTGTGTCTGCATGCCTTGTGCAAAATTTTGTACTTTTACATTGGTTCAATTAGTAGATGGGAGATAGATAAAAAATTTACATATTTTATTAGCAGTTGAGTTGCTAAATATATGAGAAAATAAGGTAATTTCTACTGGTCATAAAAGTAAATATTTAAAAAATGGCTTGAAAGATCTTTATAAATCATGGAAGGCCTGTTTATCTTTTAAGTTTGGAATTTAGAGTGTTTGTGTAGAAGTAGATTCATGCAGCAAACAATAAAATTACAAAATCAAAATTTACAAGTAAATCTGCTTTGCTTTTATTTTATGTAATTGAGCTAAGAATAATGTTGAGAAACATAGCCAAGAAATAAAGTTACATAAAAGTAACTTTCAGTTTTGAGGTATTTGTTGGGATGAGCAATAAATTGCTTCCATTTTACTGTAAGTTGACAAGTTGAATTTAAATCTGGGTGTGACTTAAATTGACATTTCCACACGCAGAACTGTCAATTTAACATTCACTAGGGCTAAGTGTGGCTTAGTTAACTAGTGTTGGCAAATGGCCTTTAGAGTTAAAGTCAGCTAGTAATATCTTGCCTTTCTTAATTGTTCTCAGGATGTGTTCAAGTTTATTAAGGAGCTGCTCATAGGTATTCAATTTGAACATAAAATTAGTAAAAGGGAGAGGCCAAATAATAAGCATGAGATTTTATTGAGGGGGTTAGCCATCATCAAATATGTCTAATATTAAACAAAACAATGAAAAAATATATATATTCGATTAATAGTGACCCCCTCAAATTTTTTCTTCCCTTTATTGCATGATAGTCTAAGAACTTTCTGTGAAAAGCCCACAAGCTCAAGAAATGTGAATTTCAGTTTAAAGCTTAGAGTTAAGCTCAGCTTGTGGACCTTCAGAGAATAGGCTTTGTGTTTAAAGGTCCAGCTCAATTATAGTTTGAGCTTCACTTTTATTATCACTACCTGATAATAATATAGCCAAGTTCAGCAGAATCAACAGTAGTACAACCATTCAGAGTTCTGCTGAATATGGTCACCGAATCAAGTTTAAGTTTGAATGAATGGGTGTATGTATATGAACCTGTCCACACAAAAGCAACACGGAGTAACAGAGTTTTGTGCATTTACTGCTTCTACCCCATATGGTAAAATCAAGAAAGGTAATTCAACATAAAGTCAAAATCTTGGTTGACACTGAATGTTGCTCTTCTATGGAGGGGGTGTTAAATAGGCTTAATTTTGCTCTAACTCAACAGCAATATTTCCCAATATTTTTTTTATCCTCTGTTAGATGTCTCTTCTAGAAGAAATCTACTATCAATAAATTGTTCTGATATATCTTGTGCTCAGAACAGTAATTTTTGCACAGTTTGCTTGTTCACAAAATAGTTTTCTTTGTTATAGGGGATGCCTGAAGCTTGGTCCCGTTTGTTAATGAACTCAAACATTAGCAAACAGGAACAGAAGAACAACCCCCAGGCAGTGTTGGACGTTCTTACATGGTATGACAATAGTTCCAAAGAACCACCAAATGCTAAGTATATGACAAAGGCTAGTGCCACCACCCATTCCGGTAAGTTTCTTTGATGAACCCTAATCAGAAAAATCTATAAAACTATAAGTATATTTTCCTCAAATTGTGTATTATGCTAGAAATTTTTATCAGGGTCATCTGTAAGTCGAGTATCTAGCTCCAGTCCAAGTAGCACCACACCAACTGACATAGAAGGTGGTCCGCATTCATACCACAGTCCAGCGCACGCAGCTAGTTCCGAAATTGAAGATGAGGCTCCTCCTCCTCCCATTGCCAGTCGGCCTGAACGCACCAAAAGCATTGTAGGTTTTTTAAAACAAATTGAACTCTTAGTGAATGCAGATTTAAGTATTAAATTAAAAACTTCCGGAATTTTAAGTTAAGTGAGAAGGTGGCAGTTAAATCCATTCCTGGGGTAACTTGCTGGGGAAGTCAATTCATCTGCCAATTCTACTACCTTAACATTGTACCGCATGTTCCGAAATACTTTGTATTACCAATCACAATCTAATAAATTAAAATTCGTTTGGTCAGCAGATTATTCTCAGTTGATTAAACAAAGTTTTTGTTTTGAATCTGCTTTACTTCATCAGAAATATTTGTTTGTGCAGTATACTAAACCCATAGAAGATGAAAAGGCGAATGTGAATTCAACGTCAACTCCGCATAGTTTAAGTCCATCTCATATAACTGCAATGTCGGCCACCGCCACGACGAATTCCAACAGCACGGGAAATGCAGCGCCTGTTTTAGATCGTAATAAGGTGAGAGTCAAGAACTTCAGATTTGTGATCCGTGATTTTATTTGCTTCAAAAATTTCCTGAACCTTATCAGGGTAGCGTTTATTTCTCGGTTCTTGTAAAAAGTATTCCATTCATTTATTATCTTCCACAGAACCCTCCTGGACCGGAGATGTCACGTGCGGCGTCCGAAAAGCGAAAGAAAAAAATGTCAGACGAAGAAATATTAGAGAAACTGAGGAGTATTGTTTCAGTTGGCGATCCAAATCGAAAATATACGAAGTTGGACAAAATCGGCCAGGGGTGAGTAAACTATTAAATTCCTTTTTAAAAAACTTTGGAGAATTTAATTTGTTTTGCTGCACTTCCAGGGCTTCTGGTACAGTTTATACAGCCATAGAGACGAGTACTGGTATGGAAGTAGCTATAAAACAAATGAACCTGTCACAGCAACCTAAAAAAGAACTGATTATAAATGAAATTCTTGTGATGCGGGAGAATCAACACAGCAACGTCGTTAACTATTTAGATAGTTATTTAGTTAATGAGGTAAGATGTTGTTCTCACTAACAGAAAAGTTCTTAATGAAAATTCGCTGTTAGGAATTGTGGGTAGTGATGGAATATTTACCCGGAGGGTCCTTGACTGACGTCGTAACGGAAACTTGTATGGACGAAGGGCAAATAGCTGCTGTGTGTAGGGAGGTGTTACAGGCCTTAGATTTCTTACATTCAAACCAAGTCATTCATCGGGATATTAAGTCGGACAATATTTTATTAGGCCTAGATGGCTCTGTTAAATTAAGTATGTGTATTCTCTTTCTCTTCTTATTTTTTTTAACATTCCGATTTTGTAGCGGATTTTGGTTTTTGCGCGCAAATCAGTCCAGAACAATCTAAAAGAACTACCATGGTTGGAACTCCATACTGGATGGCTCCCGAAGTGGTTACGAGAAAGCAGTACGGGCCTAAGGTATGCCCTATTCACAATTTAATGTTTTTGATATTTATAGAGTAATTTTCTTAGGTTGATGTGTGGTCGCTTGGTATAATGGCCATAGAGATGATCGAAGGTGAGCCTCCGTACCTCAATGAAAATCCACTTAGGGCCTTATATTTGATCGCGACGAATGGCAAACCAGATATTAAGGAAAAAGAGAAGCTTTCAGCGGCTTTTCAAGATTTCTTAGATCAATGTCTGGCTGTTGAAGTTGATAAACGGTCGTCCGCGAAAGATCTCCTTAAGGTTAGTATTCGGCATATGATAATTTTTTAGCCCTGAGGATTATATCTATAAATTATACAGATAAATGGATATGTAGAGTTATTGAGAAAAAAAGTGTTATTGTCACAATAACAGGAAGATCAAATTATCAGCAATTCATTTATAATTAAATCGTGAATCAACTCATGTAGGCATTGTCAGTGTAATACTGCCTCCTTAAGCCATTTCTTCAGTATTTTGCATGCACTTCACGTAATTTGTCCAATTTATAGACATGTACATTTTAGTTAAACTTGGATTTACTTTCAGCATCCTTTCCTGAAGTTAGCCCGACCATTGGCCAGTCTGACTCCTCTAATTTTAGCCGCCAAAGATGCAGCTAAGCAACACTAGCGTTAAGTGCATCAGCCCACCAAAGGGCTGATTACATAAATGTTGTTATGTGACAGACTATATCATATGTTGTTAGAAAAGCATGCAAACAATTCTAAATTTTAAATTGTCACTTCGTTGTTATTATTATTATTTATTCAGAGGTTTGAAAATTTCTGAAAGAAATCGATGATAGTTAAAAAAATTAGGGAAAAACACTTCAGGTCAAGGTCATGCGTTTCTAATACCATATACAGACATTTCTTAGGGATGTAAGCATTTATTAGAGAGAAACCGAGTGTATAAATGAAATGAGACTGTGCCTAATTTCACAATAATATGCGCGCATATAAGATGGTAAAAAATAATATAAATATGTATAGGTAACGATCGAAAGTATATTTTATAAGAAAATAAACAGACTTGAAATTAGTTCTCTAAGGGTACCGAATCATGTGCTAATTTCCTTTATTCGCAAAAAAAAATACTGGTTAAATTGTATGTTGTTTACCTATAACCTTACAGAACTAATTTCTGTAGTTCGTTCACAAGATGTGAATAAGTAGCTTTCTAGTTTGTATTTAGTGCAAGACCGATATTTCCGTTCGTTAATGTTGGTTTTAAGATGTATTGATTACGCCCAATACTCTGCGTGTTTGAAGGTGTTTCATACATGGCAAAAAACCAACCCTTCATTGTAGCTGCGACAAAACTCCACCCAAGAACGATTCATTGATAGGATTGGATATTTTTCACATAAACATTTTAATTAAACCAATTTGGGGTGATTAGATGCAGGAAGATGTCGTTCTTCGTCTAATCACCCCAAATTAGGAAACTATGTTGAATTTATTTGAGTTGCGAGCATGATCTTGATAAAAATCCACAGTCATCGAGTTAATTTTTTAACTGAATTGGGTTTTCAGCTTAATGTGCGTATGTACAGGATTTTCAACTAAGTATTTACCTCTAATGTTTGAACATACTCTAATATATGCGTATTGAATTAAATAAAAATAAATCTAACTTTTAACTTACCTTACGATGGGACTTATTGGTGATAAAGAAAACCGGACATACAGCATGCTCTTTGTTATTAATTATACGCTCGAAAAAGAGGCATCCCTTTTAAATAGTTCTTATTAGTTCTGGTTAGTTAATTTATATAAAAGACGCGCCACTCAGATTATTTTTAGGATATTAATCGCTTTAATAGACATTTAAGTAGGTATTTTTCTTTTAAGCGACAAAACAGCTTCGATTTTATTTGTATTCGTTTTAATTGTAAAAAACATATGATGATGTTATATGACGGTTTTTAAGATAAAGGAACGAAATGTTAAATCTTTCCTGATGGTAAATTCAATATTATGACCTCAATTTTAAATTTATTGAGTATGTCATCGACTAATTGATTAATAGCTCAAGTGATTTCTGCAAGGAATTTTAGTGCCATTTTTTGGGTCATCCCAAAATTTTTTTTAGCCCTTCGTGAACTGATTTTAATGTAAATATTTGTTGTGAGCTTTATTAGGATGTAAAAAGTATTTCATGTATATTTATTTGGTACTATCTTTAAATTAGCCATATCACATATAATATTATACGTTTACTTTTTAATATATTTTGTAACGAATTATAGAATATTCCTGTAAACATACATTTTTGGAAAGCCCACGTTAGTCGAAGCGGATATCTGGACGATGAATGAGAGTGTTAACTAAAAAACTAGTAATAGTATTTTTGCACTAGTATTTATGAAAAAATGTGATTGCGTAGACATACTATTGTTGCCAACAAAGATAGTGTGTGGTATTAAAAATTCTTTTTTAATAACAAAAACAGTTTTTCTTTCTCAAGCACGTTTTAATATCTATTATCCTTACAGCTGAAGCATACGTGTTGCGAACATTCAGATATCAGACTAAACTTTATTATTGTTGACTTAGTTTTCTTATATTATTCTTTCTGAAGGAGCCACAATTTTACTATTTAAGACAGCTAACGTTCTCGCACCTTCTTGAGGAGATATAGCCCCGAAATCACCATTTTCTAATTCACTAAATACATTAACCTTCTTAGTAAAATTATACTCTTGAAAGCATTAACAGTGAAGGGAAGCACATATTCTGCAATAAAAATTGAACGTTTAGTGCCATTCAGAGTGCAGTGCTCATCAGTATTTTATTGCTTAGTGCCGTGTCGTATAGATTGTGTATTTGACTGTACCAGTTCCGGTCCGGAAGGGGGAAAAGGTTGGGCGATAGTTTTTCTTGGCGATGGGGGGGGGGGGGGGGGGTGATTAAAAATATCGCCCAGGACGCCTTGCTTTTTGCTAAGGCTGGCCCTGTACACCACGATATTCGAAAATTCTATAGGTATCTACTCCTTTTTTATAAGAAAAATACTTTTCATGCAATCAACATTATATTTTTTAACATTTTTCACTTATACGGTTGCATATAAAAATAAATATGTTTTAATATTAGTAACAATAGATTCACAACACTCATTAGTAGTAGTAGTATACGATACAAATTCAGTACTACATCGATATAAATACGTACTTTGGTTTACTTAATAAACACATTTCTGTACAGAAATTATCTAAATACGATCACTTATTGGTGAAACTGAGGAGAGCAAAAAACTCCCAGAAAACTATATTTTGCATAAGACTTCTTTATCTTTTATTATATGTCTCCTTTCCTTTTAAGCGCCAATTTATCAAAGCCCTGCTAATTTTATCAACCAGATATTTAGAATTGATTGGTTATTTCTCCCTATCCATGGAAATTATCTTACAGGTAAAGTTGCCAGATCCTTGATCTAGAGGTCCTAAACGAGACAACTAATAACTAGGCAGCTGCGCGTACAAGATATGTATAAACCAATAAACTCTGCCCTTCAACAAAATCCCACTACAAGTTTCACTTACTATTCCCCGCTTTCAAGTTCTTCGCTATAAAATTCAAACTAGCCGAATTGATGCAAAACCTCTTCTTGGTCGGAGGAGGTCCATCGTTGAACACATGTCCCAAGTGCGACCCGCACTGTGCGCAAGTAACTTCGGTCCTGATGCGGCCTGGTTGGGATATGAGGAGTAAAAGGTTTGCTCCAACTGATGGTGGCGTGGGTCGGAGGAGTCGGGATGGGAGGTGGCAATGTGTAAGGAGGGTGCGGGTAACCAAAAAAAACCAATGAAAGCGGGTGATTGATAAGAATGAGAAACGAAAATCATAATAAAACAAGTGTCGGTTTGTGTAAGGTGGTGTATACGCAGACCGGACCAGAGCGGGAACAAAAAGAAAACATCTACATTAGCCTCCCAGTAGGACTAGTTTGTCGTCAAATGCAAATGATAGCGTGTTGAGGGGTTAGCAAGATTTAAGCCACACATCTACGGTCTAGTTGGGTTAAGGAGATCAGGACAGTCACATGTTTATGACCTTTGAACTATTGCAAATATAATCAATGCTTGTGCCTTTAGGGTGTATTTCCTCTGAGCCCCAGTTATATCCAAGGGGTCCCAAAATAATACACTGTACTATACACATTTGTACACCTTGGGTACTATAAGGGGTGTCCTGAACAAAGAGTATTACATATAGGGATTATGGAAATCTAAAGAGGCATAACGCCTTCTGTATAGTCTTGTTTATATAATCACCAATGTAAACAACTTTATTTGGACTGCCCTGAAGTCTTTAGGTTGATCCTTTGGTGACCTTCCCTTCCCAAAATTACATTTAGCTGAATACAAAAAGCTTTTAATTCACCAAATAGTCAAAGGTATAATTTAGATGTATGAGTTAATCACTAAAAAACATTGTTCAATGGAGCAGAAATATATCAATGGCAGGAACTAGGAAGGTCACATAAAAACAATCAAACCAAAACATGAAATTATCAATTAGTGGGTCAGCTCATTAGTTAGAGGCAATAAAATATACAAATTTTTTTACCTCCACTGGTATCTGGGGTAAGTTTTACTTTCCCCTGGTCTAAAACATCATTAAATGCAGGCCAGCCACAGCTAGAATCATACTTTGTGTCAGAGCTAAATAGGGGCTGTTCGCAGACTAGACAGGCATAAATTCCTTCTTCGTAGACTTTATTGTAACAACCTGTGAAGGTGGAGAAAAAATAATTCAGTTCTAGACAAGTGTAAAGTGGAACTGATTGAGTTTAGATTTGGCATTTCTGAAGGCCGGGTTTAGCTTCTTCATTCCTAACTCCTAATCCTTCATTTTGAATTAGTAACATTAATAATAATACCATTAAGTAATATGTAAATGAACTCTTTAAGGATTAGTTTTATTAAGATTATGTTTGAATTAAGTTGGATAAATGGTGTCATAGTGCAGAGCTGAATAAATATAATGCTAAAGCTGAGGATGACTAAATCAGAAAGAAACCTAATAGGGAACTTAATATTTACCAGAAAAAGGCCTCTCAGTTCCCTTTTCTTGAGTTACATGAAACTGCAAAGGAGTGAGCCTTTTCCGCAATTCTTCCTTATCCACGTTGATATTTTGACTCATGGTTAGTGCTCCTGTAAAACTTGAAATCATTAAAACTTCAGTAAATATGTTCTATAGGTCGGAAGCGAATTGTTCATTTTTTAAAAATTTTTGGGTGTCCTAAGAATGTTACCAAATTTATTACTGTTAGTGATATCAGTCAATCAGAAGTGTGTGCAATTCCGGCGATTCGATAGCCCTAAACCTACTTTAATAAATCTCAGCAAAGTCTATTTACCCGTGGAGTGGTAAGTATTCGCTACAAAAGTAAATCCAGCTCCAGTCCTCTTAGACCAACCAGGATGACGAATAACGCACTGTTGTGCAAACCTTAAAAGACTAATCATAAACTTGGACAGACAAGTACTTTAATACGCTCCCAATGAATTAATCTAATTAATAAGGTTACAAGCCGTCTCATATTACGTAATTTAAGTGAAGAACGCTTCAACTTTCATTTCTCAATTTAGACTGGAAATTGATTTGGGAGAGGGAGACATTTTTTTATTCATTTGCCTGACAGAAATCAGCTGATTGTCAAATTCTTTCACATTGTCACGTGCCATAGACGAGATTTCGATCAAAATACTCGAAGGCGCATTCTAGTTGTAATGAAGGATTTGAGTAACATATTCCTGAAGTGTTAAATTCAGGGAGGTTCGAAATATCTTAGTTGGAACCCTATGTACGATTTAATTAGTTTATAATTTAATATTTTTCTCAACTAAATAATATTTTATATATTGTCTACATTGTAGACACTAGCATTTTGTTTTTGGAGTAGTGGTGCAACATTTTAATATGTCAGGGTTATGTGTGAGCGTTCGTTTACCGATTGAGATGTTGGTAACAGTGTAGGGTGCACCTAGAGCGAAATTCTCTCGAGTGATGCACCACCTATACAATATATTTCAATTCCTGTCCCTGTCACCAATTGTCACTGTCACTCAAAAATTTGTATTTTGACGTTCTATTTATTTATTATTTTTGTAATCACAATTCAGACCAATCAATCCACCACACAACACACAATCACCGTCGAATCTAATCGACACTCGGTCTTGTTTCTAGATTGGTGTTTCGTTCTCGATCTGCGATCTCCCAATCTCGCTATTGTTAAACTTGGACGGTGTGTGTTGAGTGTGATATGTGATCTATTCTTGGTACTTCTGCAACTGTTTAGGCCCTGGACGAAGTTACAACATGTTAGCAGGAATCGCGCCCTTTTAATCAACCCCCAACAAGACAAGAAAAATATCCATGGAGTGAATAATGAAGAACTCGAAAAGCGTGTCCGTTCAAGTACTGGACAGTGATATAGCCCTTGTTTTGCCTAATGGTGTTTATGAGATCAAACAAATGGAGGCGAGGTCTTCTAGGCTGAAGCGGATCTGCATTTTTTGTCTTGCCCTGTGTCTATTTGGAATTTTTGGATTCGGGTATTTCTGTCCCGAGAAAGTAAGTAGCGTCAAGAGTTTTTGAGAAATAATTTTTCAATAGAGTTTTCCAATCTTGTGTTACCTTTAAGTTAACAAATGATAAAAATGCCTTTACCTTGTCTTTGTAAGGCCACTGAAAAAAGCTAGTAAGGGCACCATAATAGTAAGGTCATAATTACTTAAATTAAATAAATAGGATTTCTTACTCACAGGATGACAGACAGAGACTGGATGTTCACCTCTCAATAAAACTGACAACTGTATTTTAAATTTCCATTGTCAATTTTCCTCTAATGAGTTTGCCAGTGTGAGAAACTAGAGATAAATGTTATTTTACTATTGCTACTAAAAGATATCTTAATAAAATTGTGGCTCCCTGCATAAAAAGTCTTAAGAGAAATGCAAATATGCATGTAAATCCCATTTTATATTGTATAATAAGCCATGTGGCACAGTGTAATTTAATCTGTTTTTTTATGTACCTCTTTTTCATTTTTTTCTGTCACAATGAATTATCTGACTGTCATATTTCCTTTTTGAGATTATTCAATACATCTGAGTCTTTGTTTCAGGTATGTGCTTTATCATCTAGAGACGTAGTGCCTCCAGTGGATGATAACATGGGCAAACCACTTCTTTTGGGAAGCAACAAAATTGGCTTAAGCTATGATGATATGTTAAATGACGACTTTGCCTTTGACATGGATTCGCACGACGTAATGGTATTCCTTCATATGCAGAAGACAGGTAGGTAGAAAGCATTTACACCTTACACACCCAATGGAGAAAGCAATCTGTTCCTTTGCAATGAAACTTAAAGCTCTTGGGAATTACTTTTGCAGACTACTCAATTAGGACCAAGAATACCGATTCAAATTAGGAAGTTAATGTTTACGTTCTTTCTCTTGGAAGATAGGAAATGGGCCATTACTCCCAAGTCTATTAAATTCTTGGCCAGTGTCTGTCCATAATATTTAAATTAAACTGTTTATAAATTCTTATAACGTCCACGACGTTACGCTTTGTGTACTTATTTTAAAATTTAAATAACCTTATTACATGTTTCCTCTTTTTATGTTGGATGAGGGGACAATAATTTTCCTTTAGTGGAAATATCCACTAAGATGTTCATTGTTTCAAGTTTATTCAAGAATTTTAACGGGTAAATTTGGCTGCAAAAACCTATAAAAATGTAAATAAGTCTTCAAATATTCTCCAAATTCGCCGGGTGTGTCTAAGCGATGGTTCGCCGCTATTGACTTTAATTTTTCAACTGATTGGAATAATTTTTCCCGACAACGCATTTGAAATATGACTGAATTAAACGAACTATCCAATTCGAATATTCCGCTTAAACTGGAAATTCCGTCAATACTTGAATTTTAAGTAAGGCAACTTGTATATTGTTATTTCGTTCGACGGAGTTCTCCTGGCTGATTAAAAAAATATTACTTCATTCTCTGATATTAATATTTATTTGCTATTTTAATAAGTAAATACGTTATCATACTTTTTTATTTATTTTTCTTAATATGTGTTCAAGATAGAACAACAGAAAATCAAAATGAATTAATTCGCTAATAACTATTTCAAGAGCAAATAAATTAAATAACATAAATGTGGCCACTGGTGCCTGAAGGTTTACATTTAAATCGAGTTTGCCAGCCGGAAACTGTTAAAATTTGGCTTCTTTAGTAATCGTAGACACAGCGAGGTTAAATCGCTAAAACTATTGAGCACATCTAAGCAATAATAAATAATCTTTAAAACTGTTTTTTTAATTATTATTACAATATAAATTTAAAAAAAAACGTTAAATTATCAGGTCAGGAAAAGCAATACGTTGTAATGACGTCAATTTTATGGTGCACTACAAATATTATTCCGATATGAGAAGCATTAGATAAGTTTTTCGATTAAAATAAAGAAATATTAAGGATTCTCATTCAATGTTTACTTTTTTGTATGTAAATAGTCAAATATTTATACAATAAGCAAATACGCATTAATAAATTTGAATAACATTCGACTTCCTTCGCCATATTTTCAAGAAAAATTTATTTCTGAATGAAAAGGTGAATTTTTTACTCAGTTAATTTGAACTAAAAATAGCATACAATTGCCCCCCTTGTCAACCCTTATTGCTGTGTAAGGTGTTATTAAAAAAAAACGCTTCAACAACATATAGAACTTATTTTAGGTCACAATTAAGGTTTGTTCAATATCTTTTAGGTGGAACATCATTCGGCAAGCACTTAGTCCATGATTTGGACCTGAAGAGGCCGTGCAAGTGTCCTTTAACAAAGAAACGTTGTTACTGTTTCCGGCCGCATTCGAATCAAAGCTGGCTGTTCAGTCGATACACTACCGGTTGGAAGTGCGGCTTGCATGCTGACTGGACAGAATTGACAAGTTGCGTGGATGAGAAGTTGGACGCACTTGAACAAGTAGTAAAAAGACGTTATTTTTATATTAGCTTATTACGCGAACCAATAGCAAGGTAGGTAGTCAATAAGATCAGCCTAACACGGAAGTAAACCAATCGCGGATCGTCAGAAATGTTAATGGTTTCAACTTTATTGGAAGTGTATGTACAGGGTGCCTCATAATTCGGTACAAATAAAGTTAGATTTTTTCTTCATGGGAATGTACAGACCCAAAAGTACAGATAGTAATAAACGGTCTTATAAAATGATTAGATTACTTCCTGCAGTTAAACGAGTGGCTTTAGTGATGTTCAAAAAGTGGGGGGATTAATATTATAATAGGCCAATATATTTTTAGATATTTGTCGGAATTTAGACACGTTCAAAGAGGAGCCACGTGGAAAGGTGCTCGACATTGGTGCAAAGGGCGATTAGCCACTTTAGGAGAAATTCCCTCTTGCTATGATGGAGATAACTGGGAGGGAGTGGAGTTAGATGACTTTATTGATTGTGATAGTAATTTAGCCGCCAACAGGCAGACCAGGATGTTGGCGGATCTAGAATTAATTGGTAAGTTTAAATAGCTTATGCAGTGGAAAAAGTCGACGGCTTTATACAAAGTTTAACCTGTATACGAAATAACAATTTGAAAATTTCCATTAGCAAAAACACATTGTATATAGATTTGCAGAGAAAAGGTTTTAATTACGTCATCATTAGGTTGCTATGATCAAAACTATATGCCCAAAGCTGACAGAGACAGAATAATGCTGGCCAGCGCCAAGAAAAACCTACAATCAATGGCATTCTTCGGTTTGACTGAACACCAAAAAATCTCCCAATATATATTTGAAGAAACCTTCAACCTTCGCTTTGCCATCCCATTTGAACAAAACAACGCAACTGTGTCTAGTTCGACTATAACGTCGTTAACTACAGCACAAGCGGCCAAAATAGCCAAATTGAACAATTTAGATATAGATTTGTATAATTTTGCCAAAAAATTGCTATTGGCACGGTTCGAAAAACTCAAGTCCAGGGATAGTGATTTTGAGCAAAGGTTTAATCATTTAGGAGTCCTCAGCGAGAAGGTAAATCCGTCAGCTTTTGATTGGGACAAACTGGATGATTCGGACCCAGACAGGAAATAGCATAAGATGAAAAAGGAGTGAAGCTTTGAAGGTAACATTCTTCAAATCTGTAGGGTGGTTGTGACGAACAATAAGAGTTGAATGAAGATATTTAATAAGATATTCAATAAGATAATTGTAAAGATGCCCAAGATTTAGAATCGAGGAAGTTTTAATTAACCAAAACAACGCGATTTTGTTTATCGAATTTGATCAGTTGCTATTTTTTTAATACTCAAATTAGCTTTAGGAATAAATGTCCCAAGTGTTGTAGGCGCGATTGCATGAACTGGAATGTGTCACATACTAAAAATTGTATTTAATGAGGCTAACAGTTTAGTAGTGGATCTACAGGCAAAAATGTAAAAATATTAATGAATTTTGTCTTGTATTCTATAGGTCTTTTTAAGGCAACGTTAGGTGTCCGTTCCAGTAATTTAGTTAAAGTGTATCGTGTGATTTATTACCGTTTCATCCAATCTTACCAAAGGTAAAGAAACAGTTTTTGCGTAAGTTTACTACGTAGCTAATTTCTTATCTAATACTGACTGAGCTTCAAGGTAAGCAGAAGATTTCCTGTGTCATCTTCTACATCTGGTACCATTAAAACTAAATTATGTAGTTTATGTTTACTTTGTATATTTATTTAGATAGTGTTAATTATGTAATTATCGGCATTTATGTTCCCAATTTTAACCATTTTTATATGGAGATCCCAGCGGTCTCATATAGGCGGGGGACCGACAAGTTTATTTTTCGTGCCATACACCATATTTACATATTATTATACTATCACTCATTTTTTTAATTTACTAATTGGACTGATATAAAATAACAAAGATTATGGCATCAATCATTACAAAAAATAATTTCATTCAAATTTGAAAAAGCGAATGAACTCTGTTTTCCTCTTTGGATGTGAGGGAACTTTTTAATGTTGATTAGGAGAAGGTTGCCCACAGTGAGACAAAAATAAGATTTACATGTCTTTTGGGGTTTGTCATAAAATATGTTTATATGGAGTTAAAATAGTTAATTACTTAACAAGAGCTGAAAGTTATACTTTACCGCACATTGATTGAAATCGACTGAGCGAAGCGAATCGGTGAAACGGTTTGTTTATTTTTCATTTTTCGTAAAAGAGAACCAATGAGATTACAACCAGGAATTGTGATTTTATTTTTACGTTGCTCATATAACTAGCAGTAAAATGAAGATAACATTTGTCGTTTTTGGTACCGTATGCATGTCAATGTCAAATACCTGCAAATGTATTTAATATTGACACATTGCTTTGATTTGCGTGCGGTAAAGTGCTACATTCAGCTCGCAGAGACGTGCGGTAACGTGGCTTTATCGCACCATCGTAGGAAAAAACTTACCAGACAATAACACCCTAGGTCATGTTTACAATCGTTGTCTGATGTATACCGAGTGCTTTTAGTGAATAGGTTCACAATTCAAATTGATCGGTCGCATGTGTTCGACATACACCCGACAACGACTGAACACACCCCTGTAAAGCAATGAAAGTAAGGTATGACAGATTTATATAATGTTTTTCGTTGTTTGAAAAAATGGAAAATTGTTGTCAGTTTCTCCTTTATTGCCATATGAAGTTTTGTTAACTTATTATTTTTTAAACTCAAATGATCTCGATTAATTCACTGAGGCGAACAGGTGCAACTAAATAACTCTATGTAGGTATTCTCGTTGCAATAAACCGCTCATAAAGAGAGTCGTAAAGGCACAGTCGTTTTTGAGAGCTCGTATGTTCTTCTGAAAGTCCGTTCTCCAAAAATCATTGACGAATAATCGCTTTGAACGATTTTTCCAATGCCTTACAGTGGGCAAAGAAAAATACCGTGCAAAATTGTTTATTTTCAACCCAACAAACATTTGGTATGGCGGCTCCGGCTCTTTCAGCAGTGTCGTTGATTTGCGGTCTTAAAAAAAGTCGAAGAGGTTTCCCAAAATTTCTATTTTTATAAAAATTTTGCCCAAAACTCAATATCTAAATTTTTTGCGTTTGTTTTCAAATTTGAGTTCTCAAAAGTGCAGCTTCAACTATTTTGTGAGCAGTTTATTTAGTACTTTACAAATTTCCAAATAGCGACTTCCATTTAGGCATAATTTGTATATGTATTTCATGACATATCGTCTTAATTCGTGGAGTTTTCTTAAGTGCAGTATGTGTAACCGCAGTCTAGATTCATAATATACCATTATAACATAATAGGTTTGTAAATGCTTCTCGGTAATAAGAATTTGACGATATGTTTGCCATTAGCAAATCCTCGTTTCTTCCTTTATATGTGCAGTTATAAATACCATTTCTTTATTTTCTCTGAGACTGGACTAATTTGCCATTAGGGCGGAACACATTATTGTTGCTTAACGGAATATCATCCACTTAATTTTAGGGTTGCTGTAATTACGCCGCTCCATAAAGACCTGAGGCACAATCACACGTATTATTCAGATTGAATATACTATTGTATTTCGACTTTCTTAGTTTGTAGGAGAGATTTGATTTTTATATAGTGAAATTATGAGAGCTTATAGAATTATACCAAAGACTTATTATGTTTTTAACTAGATTAAATTTTATATATTTCCTTAATCATTTTAGTGCAATTTATATAAAGTTTATTTGGAAATCCTTTATTGAAGCGTCACAAAATACATTCTTTTCTATATAAATAATCCAGCTTTTTATTTCCCAGTCCTGCCCTAAATCATCAACTTGTGATGACAGTTAGAACCTGTCCCAATCGTGCAACGTTCTGTTATTAATGATAGGTGCGTTGCATAAACTGCAGAGAATCGGATTAACTACAGGGCAAGTTTTAACGCGAGCTAGAGGATTTTACAGGTTAAACTTTGAATTTATCATTCCTTCTAACGTTTTAAGGTGACTTCTTCTTATAAACGTAGATTCAGTGTTTCCTCATTTCGGGCAGCAGGGTGATAACTATTATGGATTAATTTTACGATATATTAAATATATAATTTGTTCATATTTCACATTGTTATGTCGTTATTTTATGCCTTACTCCTTAATAGATGAGTTTAAATATACATAGTTATAATACATAACATATTTATATTATCATTTTTCTTATATCTACTTGCATCGATTTTAATTGTGAAAAAATAAATGCCTTTATACTACAAACTAAATATTGTTCGGCTTGAGAGCAATAATGCATCAATTAATACTGGCTAAACAAATAATTACAAACATCGTTCATTGGCTCTACATGCTGCATGTGTTGAAATTCTATTTTTCAACTTGCAATTATTCTAGGGAATTTAGAGATTCATGAAATGTGCTATTGGCTTTAATGCCTAGAAAAAAGTATCTGTTTCTTAGATTATTTTAACCAAAGAACGCCAACTTACGTAAATTTAACGTACTTTTTTTTTAAGATGGCCCCTGGCTGTGTTCTATAATATGACAAACATAACTACAATGAATAGCATGGAAAATGGATAAATTGCAGCCTGCGGGATTATTATACGTTATAGAACACTATAGTATGTCTGTGAGTGTAAAATTTCTTTTTTTTCTTTTCATATATTATACAGGGTGTCCCAGATAAGGATGAACAGCATGGGGATCTCGGAAACGGTAATAGATACAAAATGGTTTAAATTGGGAAAAAGTTAGGCAATTTAAAGCAAATTAATAATCTGTTTTTATATCGACGAAATTCCGAATGGTTACGAAGATATCCGGAAAAAAACGAATTTGGCGGTTTTCGTTTTTTGCAAATAACTCTTATACGGTTATAGTTAGAGGAATAAAAGTTTTACATTATTAAAGCACTTTTTTGAGAACTGTTTAGCAGTGTTGCCAGTTTTCTTGTTACATCCTTACTTTCGGAGAAAAATGAGTAAACTTTTGATTTTCATATGGGCGTGATATCAATTATTTATATTTTCAAAATCGTCATAAAATTCCCTTTTCAGCCATGCATTACATTTAATATTTTTCTCAGAAACTCTATGAGTTATAGCCATTAAAGCATTTTTTGATAAGTAGGCCATGATTTTGACTTATAGTAATGGTGCACATTAAATAAATGAATGCTGTGGAAACGTCAACATTTGATTCGATCCAAGTTTAGCCGCATTGTTGTTATTAAATACATAATTTGAAACAATTATTTTTTTAATTTTAGGGTGATACCAGTAATATATTTATACTTTTAAATAATGTTGACGTTTCCACAGCATTCATTTATTTAATGTGCACCATTACTATAAGTCAAAATCATGGCCTACTTATCAAAAAATGCTTTAATGGCTATAACTCATAGAGTTTCTGAGAAAAATATTAAATGTAATGCATGGCTGAAAAGGGAATTTTATGACGATTTTGAAAATATAAATAATTGATATCACGCCCATATGAAAATCAAAAGTTTACTCATTTTTCTCCGAAAGTAAGGATGTAACAAGAAAACTGGCAACACTGCTAAACAGTTCTCAAAAAAGTGCTTTAATAATGTAAAACTTTTATTCCTCTAACTATAACCGTATAAGAGTTATTTGCAAAAAACGAAAACCGCCAAATTCGTTTTTTTCCGGATATCTTCGTAACCATTCGGAATTTCGTCGATATAAAAACAGATTATTAATTTGCTTTAAATTGCCCAACTTTTTCCCAATTTAAACCATTTTGTATCTATTACCGTTTCCAAGATCCCCATGCTGTTCATCCTTATCTGGGACACCCTGTATATGACTATAACCCTATACAACAAATGTTTTAGGCTATTTGTATTTTGAATGTATTAATTAAAACATTTAAAAGCATTTATAAATAGATATTTTTGTCTTATTAGGTTGCTTGTTATTAACAAATGAAATGTAACAAAAACATTAATACTTACCCTTTTCTTGACATAGACATGGAATAAAATAATGTTGGCATTCTAGGGTTGAGCAGCTAAAACACAATTTAAATTAAATCAACAAACACACAATGTAGATACCAAAAACTATGTGTTCTGATTAAAATAGAGCCAAAAATCATCTAGAGACAGAATTCTCTAACAAAAGTAGATAAGGAAAATTGTACCTTCACTTCACGCTGCTAAGATTAATAAATAAATAAAATTAGTCTTTACACATCATTCAGCACTATTTTCATACAATATGATTTTTCACCTATAAGAAAGTGCCTATTTTTCTGTTATATGTATACATAGGTAAACCAGTCTGATAATAAATTAAGTAACAACATGTGAAGAAATATGACTTTAGTATGTCAATTTGTTGTTGTTGTTGTGCCTCATGGCATTCTTTTAAAGTAATGACTGTTCTAGCATAATTTTGTCAAACCCTGAAGGTGGAGAGAAGTTAAAATGTTCTAATATAATGTCTAATATGGCCCCATCGTCAACTGAAAATAATTCACTTATTAAAAATACAACAAAAAAAATTTGCAAGCTAACTCATCTTTTTGTCCAGAAGAAGACTGTCGCAACTAAAAAAATTTCAAAAAATGTGATTCTCACAATTTGTTTCAACTCAGGTTGTTCAAACTATTTTTTTAATGAAATTAGCAGCACAAGTTTAGTGTAATTGGTGTTAATTAAAGGTTCAGACTTTTCCAGCCACAAATAAAATTTTTCCATTCAAAGTTTTCTAGAAAAAACATTGTTTTTTACTCTTACAGAAAGTGTCTTTTCACCTTTGTTTTCAATCTTTTTAAGTTGTGATGGTTTTCCTCCAGATAAATGATGAGGTATTCAATTACTAGACCAGTTACTTACCATATAAGACTGGATAAGAGGTTCCTTTAATATTTGTTATTGAATAGTCTAATTCATTACCATTAACAAAGAATTTTAATTGTATATGATCAAATGCTACTCCTATAATGTCACCCTCCTGTAGACTTCTAAGACTCTCATTTGAGTCACAGGGTAGCACCAATTTATGGAGTTCATGCTTATTATGTCTAAAGAGGTGGTCACTGCATAACGCCCATGAAAATTCATCCATTCCTCCTTAAAAAAATTAGTTCCAAATTATATAAAGGTTAACTTATTAATTGTCACATGAATTTTATTACATAGATATTTAAGATTTTCTACTGCAAAATACCAATGCAAGAATAACCAAAGAAGGGAATTTGATTTTTCTCAGTACCTTTATTTCATAACTAATTGAAACATCCACTGTGGATGTATCATTAGCCCTCTGTTTTCCGCCACTTACCTACAGTCAAACTTAGGTCAGTTTGTCTCGTTGCAAGTCCTATCGACCAAGTTCCGCCTTGCTGAACTTTAACTTCAAAGTACGATTTGGACTGAACTAAGGGGGCATTCCCTAATACCGCCCCAGCACCACAAACTCTTTGTCCTCCTTTTACAACTACCACTTCGTATCCTGTAAACACAAACATAAACGAAAGGTTTTCAAAGGTTTGGTCATTTGTTACCCATAAAAGATGTGTCCAACTGGATGGGGTTGGGTTTGGGAACCTGCTGGGTGGGCTGATTAAGCCTAAATCCATTTAAACAGCCTTTTAAACAACAAAATACGGAGAGAGAGGACATTTCTTTAAAAATAATTTTTGGGAATCAACATAACCAAAAAATAATATGTAATTTTGATGCTGTCAAATGTCTTTTAGGGACGGGCGAACATTTTTTACTAATGGTGAGTAGGAATGTGAATGTAGATTATGTAAACTATATTTTCATATGTGTTTAAAAAAGTAATTAAAGTGAAACGCAAACAGTTTGAGCAACTTCTTCTTGCTTAAAAATTCAAATCAGCCCGCGATATGATCAAAATCATATTTTTCAAAAAATATTATTCGGATATGTAACGCCCTTTGCTCTCTGAAGCATGGATTTTATATGTTCATAGCGGTAAGGGTCTTAATGGTTTAATCTAAATTCAGTAAAACTTAGTGAATGTAACTGAAAGGGAATTAGAAAATATACACTTAGTATTATACTTCCAAATATGTATTCCTTAATGTAAGAAACGAAGGCAAATTGCAATTTGATAGAGACAGCAACAGGTAATCACCTTTACCAAAAACCTATTTGAACCGGACTTCTAAATTATAATGACCTCAAATGGGCACTGTCGTGCACCAATTCTATAGGAACACTTGAGATCTCGATTGGACAAAAATTTCATTCTCACCCTCACACGTTATTCCTATAGAATCAAGGCCCAGAAAGCAAAATCGGCGAAGAATACTTATGTTTTAGGTACTATGGGTATCTGGCTACAAACAAGTTTGTAATATTTATGGCTAATTATACTGGAACATTTACATTTATTCAGGGTGTGCCTAACAAATTAGAACAGCTGAAGTAAAAATAAAAATATCAAAGATTATAATAACTACTTATATACAACTCTTCTTAACATTAGCTGGTAATCTAATAGCAGCAACTATACACATCGATTATCACTAAGTCTTGTATTAGTCGTATTGATGTAAAATCAACGGCAGATCACTTGTATAAACAACATTTCTCCATTATCTTAATAAATTCAATTTTTCACTCGCATTGCATGACCTTATTGTGGTTCGCAGGTTGGTGCGGCTTATCACTGCGCTCGAGCACATTACACAACAACGTGCAAATCACTGCAGGTCTTCATTCGAATTAACGCCATTGAAACTGATTGTGCAGGACGAAAAGAAATCACATAAAAATTATACATGCATGATACATGTTAGTTCTACTCAGAATCATCATCCAATGCAGTCGTAACAGGCATACTATGCCCGATCAGTCTCACTGCAGGTTTGGGTTTTTGCGGTTGCTGATTAGCAATACTGGAGCTGGTACTGGAAATATTCGCTGAGGGAACAGTAATTACGTTTGGTTTGATGGTCAGGGTGGGGCCTGCTCTTAGTACGGTGGTGCTGGGTACCAGTTGGTAGTTTCCTGGCGTGGTTTCCATCATGGTCAACAGGCTACCGGTCGTAGTCTGAGGAAGCATGTTTTTAAGTGTTTGTTTTTTAATGATATTTAGCATGGCTATGATGGCGGAAGGAAAAGCCTTCCTTCCAATGATTCAATTGGCAAGCAATGACTACAACAAACATAAGTTAGGGATTGAGCTCCAAAGAATTGATACCACTTAATAATGAAGAAACCTCATGGTACACATGTCAATCCTTACTAGTAAGAAAGCAAAATCAATAAGTAAAACGATTTTTGTATCAATTTTATTGAAATTTCAGCTATTTCTGTGATGCTCAGATGTATTGAAAACTCATGGAATGATCTTGTTACTTCAAACTTCCTATTAAAACAGATTCAGGTCAACAACACACTTTCACTACCATTGGAACTAAATACTCCTAACACTACCAACTACCAATACTTCTACCACTACCCTCGACCTGAAATCGTGCTCGAATAAGAATGCGTTTGTAACGTCGACTTTAGCTCTTGAAAATGCACTGCAAAAATGTGAGAAATATCTAAATTCAAAATCTCTTCTGTGGTTTAAGGAAATTCTTCAAGCTTGTTAACGTAAAGGAAATGAGTAGGGTTTCTAATAGATACTTCATGCGCTATTAAAGAATGTTAAACCTACCTGCACCCTCATTGCTTTGGAGCCAGACAACCCACGATTCATAAACACTTTTTGAACGGGTTTCGAAAATACTCTCTGCAAATAAAAATACCTCAATAAAAACTACTAAACAGAAATAATTGTTTATTTTTTTTTAATTCTAGGAGATACAAAATCTTCTTACAGCTACATAACCAACCAAATAAAGAACTACATAACTGGACATTAAATAGTTACACTATCTAATTATGTTAAGTACCTATCTTAAAGGACCGAGAATCCGATAAGTCGTAATTTGGATCAGCAAGTATTGCGATTTTTAATTCGATTCAGTTTAAAAACTTCAAGCAACTTGGAAAAAACGATTTACCATTTGTGGTAGGCATTTATGTGGGCATTACGGTATCGCCATGCAGTTAACGTTTATAGTATTTTTAATATCAGTTGAAAACCTCGCTAGTAGAACGATAAAAAAAGCAGAAAAAACCACAATATCTCTTGCAAAGGTACGAGTCATAGACCGAACGACCTCCAAACATTCAAATAACTTTACACCCTTTTTTGTGAGTGTACAGCTCATCGGTCTAACCATGGAAACGATACGCGGAACGAAATAACATGCAATGTGTATAAAATTTCCGATATCAGTCGAAAACTTCGCTTATAGAAGGAATGTTCAAAAACATCACGATGCAAAATGAGACCATAACAGCTAAGCTTCCTGTAATATCTGGTGACGGGGCCCTGTAACATTTCGGGTGCCTGAGCCAGCGGACCAAAATGAATATTGCCCCGGCCTGTGTTGCGTAACAATAAATATTTAAAATGTACCGTCAAGCAGCACGGAGACCGGTACTCGCAGGTATAAACAAACTGAAATCAGTGGCGCCGACGAAGGCCACTTAAAATCGAATATTTCTTGTCCCTTTGTGGTGTTATATAATTAAATTAAGTAATTCTTATTTTTATATGTACAAATAAAATACCTGAGATAACCAGTTTTTTGGAGGCCGATTAAAGACCATTTAGAAAATAAAGTAAATGTGAGTCCTGCAGAGGCTAGTAATGTCCATGTCAATATATGTGCAGTGTCAACGTCTCGTTTTGAATATTTATGACTAAGAACAAGCGTAATTCAGTTAAAAGTATCGTACCAAAATTGAGCGACATGAATATAATATCATTGTCGATGATCTTCGGGTTGTTAAGGAAGAAAATGTTATAGACCCCATAACATTGAAAGGAAAAGGACTTATAGAAAATTTAAACAAATCGACGATGGTGAGAGAGAGAGATTATTCGAAGAACTGTCTATAATTTTTATAAAGAAAATATGGTAGCTATACTAAAAATGGTTCCACGAAAGCTAAAAGATTACTCAAATTATAATTATAATTGCTTGGCAACGTTGCGAGCCATTATTATGGACTGTGGCTTTAAATATGAAAAAATTGATAATAGAATAGTGGTAATGGAGTCACAACGAATAGTTGGTTTGCGGGGAGAACATTTACGTAAAATTAGGGAGTATTGATGATTAGGAAAATGTATAGTTTATTTAGATGAAACATCGTTCGATACTTATGACGTGATTAAATATGATTGGGTAGTAAATTAAAAAAATTGCAGTTTAGGTGCTCGTATAAGGTATGTTCGAGAGGCAAATGAACTAATATCCTGCATGCTAGCAATGAAAATGTATTTGTGCCAAATAATTTGTCCGCTAAAAATATAAGCCAATCCTCTGCTCATTACCATGAAGACTGACTGCTTAACTATTCGAAAAATGGATCATCGAGCAACTATTAATAAAGATCCCCCCCTAACTCAGTTATTGTAATGGACAACGCCCCGTATCATTCCCGTTTGCTAGTCAAAGCCCCTAATAATAGCACAAAAAAAACGGGACGTAATCAATATTATAAGGGACAAAAATATACATATTCCAGGAAAAAACACAACAAAAAAAAAGAGTATATAATTAACAAACTATGTCGCGCTCAAGGACATACAATTTTGCGATTACTGCCCTATTATTGTATTTTTAATCCAATCGAAATAATTTGAGAGACAACGTAGCGTGAAAACTGTGTAGTTAATGTTATACAAAAAGAAAACGAGTATTCTGTGTCACTTCTTGTTGCCTCACTAATTATTCAACCGAGCATCGATCGTGACTCCATGATGATGAGAATGATGAAACCTTTATTTAAATATAATTAAAAAATAATATAAACCGAAACTTATTTGTTATAATAATTCAGAAGATATAGTTTTTGTGACACCTATGTCCTAAATTTCTTTAATGTATATCGGTAACGGGTTCTTTCGCAGTTTTAACTGATAATAAAAATACTATACTTAAACTAATTAAAATTTAAGAGGAAGTTTTGTTTGAATTCGATTTTGGGCAAGGGACATCAAGGGCATCAGTCGAATATGTATTGGACCGAACACTATTTGACCATTTTACAGGGTGTAGCATATTATCATAGAGATATTTCGAGGAACGAGAGTACTCTAAAAAAAAAGTGAAACTTTGCCACACTGTATATCAAAAATGGTGCGTTTTTAACCACGAACGTATTAGCATCTTTTTATTATTTTACAAAGTACTATTGCCCCCTGAAATATTTCCCTGATGACATGTTATACCCTCTATAGAGTGCCAAATAACTAATCGCCATCTAATTCACTTTTCTTCCCCGATATTAAAAAATAAAAATGGAGCGCTAACCTGGATATCTTTTAAGAATTTGATCGAAAGCGATTGCATGGTTGCTCCCAATGAAATAATCGTCTTTAGAGGCAATAGCAGAACTTGATCTTAGTGGCGGGTGCTCATATACGGCAGACCATGAGCCTCGAATAGCGGGCAATAGGCAAAGAATTTATTTTTCAGAATGGTGATTGTGATTTGCCGATTACTCCCTATTCGAGGGATTAGTCAAATGTGGCACGTGTATACATGCCAATATTTATTTTTCTATAAATTCAATCGCTGGTTCTTCTAAATTATGCCCTTTTTAGAATAAAGCGAATTTCCAATACTAGTTTAACAATAAACACAATAGGTTTACTCTTGATTCGATATAATTTCTGCGCAAGCCCAAACCTAGGTAAACCCAAGAGCTCTCGAAATAAGCTTTAATCTGCAAATGCTTACGGTACAGAAATACCGTAATGATTGACTTAACGGTTCTTAAAGTTGAATGCACCATCTCATGAACTCCCGCTCCCAGATTTATAATTTTACTCACACTATTCAACTGGTTTTCCCAAAAAAACTGAGGTAACTTAAAGAATGTGTACGTTAAAATCTAATGTCTCTTTGAGCCATAACGCAAAAGGTAATAACTCACCCCGAGACCGGCCTTGGCGGGCGGGTTCGTAGGCCTGAGAATAATCTGCTGGCTGCCCGGCCTGATTGCGGGTGACGGAGTAATTTGACCTGTTGGATTCACACTTTGGGCGCACTTCCCCATATGGGTGGACCAGTGCTTCTGTTGACAGGGGTAGTCGCAGTAACTGGTATTCCAACAACAATAAAACTGAGCTTCTTTGGAGCAGTTTGCGCACCTAAAAAACGTTGTTGAGTCTGCAAATTCCAATTACTGAAAGGAACTTATCACCATTGCTTCGACTTGGCTTCCTCCACCTTCTTGATGGTTTCGGCCTCGCAGGCGGTTCGAGTCTCTTCAACAATTCGTTCCCTGTCTTCCAAAATAGTTCGCTGGACGTCTTTTAACGCAGTAGTTAGGTTTCTCTCTATTTCCGAAATTTCTATACTATGCTTATATTTCAGGCTTTCAATCTCTAGCTTGAGATTCACAATGGTAGCGTCGGGGTTGTCCGCTTTACTCAAGTCTTCAAAAGTCTCTATCAGCATTCCTCGGAAGTAATCCCCTAACTGCAAACAGTTCAATTATCAATTCAAATTAAAAGGATCAATAGACAAAATTGTTTAGAAGATAGTTTCCACGGAAATAATGAAGCAAATGTACAGGATTAGCCTCCATGGGAACTATCTTGTACAATGCAACCATTTTAACTTATCACCATTTTAAATGCCTGCAGTTTATATGTTTTAACGCTTCGTTATTGAAATCCACGGTAATAAATTCCAATTTTTTACTTGTGGTTGCTTATAGTTCTTACTATTTTAGAAATATTTCAGTAAATAATTAAAGTACCGTAGCACCTTTTACGGTACTTCAATATTTTGGCCCTTCAATTGACACCCACCCTATGCGCAATGGAATTAATCTTCGCTGCCACTGGGCCTGCAGCACTGGGGACACCTTCGCTGAACTGTTGGCTTAATACTCCTGGAGGTCGAGGCTTTAGCCTCGGTAGAGGCTTCAGTATCTAATAAGGTCGATGTTCAATGAATTAAATACCTGTATATTTTTGCAAACTTACAACATCGCTAATTATCTTAGAAATATTCGTATCTGGCACTAAACCGTTTAGCACCGTGAAATCTTCATCGCCATCGGCAATTACAATTGGTTCCACGACGGGTAAGGCGGTTATTGTTGGCAAAGCGGTTTCTGATGCTGGATCGCCTGCTGCTTCAGGAGGTTTCTCGGTGTTGGTTGGTTTAGCAGAGGTGACTGACGATGATACTAAAAATAAAGCGTTTTTTTGGTGGAAAGAAAACTCATCGTAACAAATTTACAAGAAGTTGAATGTAAGAATTTCGTGAATGAGCCGAATATATCGTTAACGAATTTTACGTACTTTTCCTATGAAGAGGATAAGTTATCACAGCCGGTATTAAACATTTTTCAGTTATATTATGGAAATCACTTACCACTGGCTGTCCACTCAGAACTCGAATTAACCAAGTTAATTGTAGGTGTTTCCGCCATCAATCCATTAATCAGCCTCTTTGTATTTCCATCAGCCTTACTAATTTGTGGGTTTGGTAATGTTATTGATGAAGGTGTGGCACCAAATTCTCCTTGAGGTATATAATTTTGAGAAGTAGCCAAGTTTACTGGATTTATGCCTTTTTCATCTTGAGAAAGGCCTGGATGCCACAATTGCGCTTGGGTCGTAATGTGCCGCACCGCTTGGCCAGTGGCGGTGGCAGAAACCAAACAAGGGGTCTAAAAATTGATGGTGAGTTACTGTTTGTATAGTGAGATCAAAGAAATGAAAGCCTAATTTGGGACGAAGCATCCAGTATCGATTGCAATGAAACAATTAACTTAACAATACATACATCAAACTTCTTCCCAAATGCGCTACTAGAATCTTACCACAGACATCACTTGATTGGCGAGACTAGCTAGTGGAGCTGTATAGCTTAAAGTTTGGTTTGGTGGCAGAAAAACAAGATTATCTTGTTGCGGCGGTTGTAAAATAAAGTACCCGTTGGTAGGTCTCACTTGATCGATTTGCTGCAACGGTGAGATTATGGGCTTGGCTGTGGCTACCGCTAAAAAAATTTGCTTTTAAATTTCATAAACACGCATTTTACGTTAATATCACAAATATCAGGAAGAAACTGAGAAAATAAAAATTCGTTTTTATTCACAACTTGTTTCAATAGGAAATCTTTAATTATTCTCATGCAATGAAATTGCTCAAGGAGAACTTTAATCTGAGATGCAACAAAATGGACAATAAAAAAACACTTTTTATTTCCCAATGGCTGCATTCAATAATAAAATAAACCTACCAGCAGGCGGTCTGGATGCCACTCGTGCAGGAGATTCAACACTTGAAGGTTTTGATACACTGGGCTGAGGGTGTATGCTTGGTCTTACAACTTTAGAATAGTTCGGTTGCGGAAACGATTTCCGCGCCTTTTGTTTGCTTGGTGGAGTTGGAATCATCGAGGTATTAATTTCAGGGACAGTTGTGGCTACAAAAAAAAAACAAATCTTACACATTTTTACTCTAAAAATTGAAATTTGGAAAATAGTATATTATTAAAGTTAACGCCATATTAACAATTCAATCCTAAACAATTATAATATGAATTTTTAGAGGTACTTACCTATTTTTGCAAAAGATCTAACATAAATTTCACAGCCGTCAGATTTCGAGCCGTTAGCAGTACTAGTGGGTTTTTTCTTATTCAAATGACACGAGCGGTCCTCTTCACGAACCGCACTGTAATTTATAGCGACGTCGTCAATGATCTTCGTCATATTATCCACCACCTGGAAGTGAAATTTCAGCTTTTTCCTTACAAATGTCAACATATTGTTGTTTTCATTGTGGTCGAACAACATAGGCAAAGTTAATGCATCAAACATGAAGATTACATTGCCATAGTGATCGACCCCGTACTAATGAAGCGAACATATAATGCGCACAATTTTTTTTAGATTAACCTACCATCGCATTAAAGAGTTGTACTCATAGTGTCAACAAATTCAGTAAATGAAACACTGTAGCAGTACTTTAGCATCGATTGAGTTGTGAAGACCTGGGTGGCAATTTAATGGCCTCATATTGCATATGTATACACATTTAAAAATGTGTTCAACTTATGCCCCGGACACATCCCTACAATGTTTCCATTAAATTACTATGACAACTCTTTAATATGATTACAACTGAACACTCTTTTGGACAATGGATAGTTTTTTGAAAAGTAACCTATCATGTTATAAAGGAAAGTAAAAGAAATTACCACATATGGCCTATTCTTCAAAATCGCCAGTGTTAATAACAAAAAAGCACCCATGAATGCTGACGCCACACCAACTACTTATCCCTTATCGAAAACATACTTACTTGTGACTCGTTACTTACTCTAAACCTCTCTCTTTTCTCTTCGGTTTTAGAGCGGGTGCGAATTTCATGTGTCTTGGGTTTCTGGACGCCTGCTTCGCCCTTTTCTTGGATATTTAAGGCAGACAAGTACTTTTTCTTCGCTTCCATATCTTGGAGACCGCTACTGCCTGCTTCGATTTCAGCCTCAGGCTCACTTTTTATTTCATCCGTTGCTATCTCGTGCACAGAACTCCTAGCAGATCCAGCAGGCGAATTTTGTGCTGATTTCGTAATCCTTTTGGCTTGTAATGAAGTTTCCAGTATTGATGATTTGTTTTTTCCTTTGCTTTCCTGGTTATTGTCGGTTTTGTTCATAATGCTTTCGATGGAGACTAATTTAACGATTTTATTTTGAGTTTCGTCGCCACGCTCCTCACAATCAGCGCTTTTCTTACGTTTGGTACCCCTTTTTGTGTCATCGTTTTCTGCGCTGCTTCGACGCGATTGGTTGCATTCTTTGGAATGGGTTTTGTGGCTTCCAGATTTTATCACCGGTTTCGGCAGAGATTCATTGAGAGATGAATGAATTATGTTAATGATACTCTCCTGAAATAAATGTTTACTCTAAATTGAAAAAATGTGTTAGTATTCTATATATTAGACATAAACACAACAAATTACTTTTGACAACAGCACAACCTAGGTAATTACCAAGTTCAAATATGATGTTCTCCTACCTTGTCAATGTTAAATCGAACATCTTCATTCTCTACTACTTCATCATGGTCTTTACTTTTTGACTTTTGTGATTCTGTTGGATTTTCATGAAAGTTAGGCAACTTCTTTTTTTCAGTTTGCTCTTTGGAAATTTTGGGCTTGTCTGGACTGCTTTGAAGCTTCTTTTCTGAAGCCCATTCCGCACCATTGTTTGAAGGAACATTGTCATTTTCCTTCATAGATTGGAGTAAGATTTTAATGGATGGTTCTTCAGCATATGGCGACTGGGTATTAGTTTCAATTTGCTCTTGATCATTAGATTGAAATTTGGAGATAATTATTCCAGTTGCTGAAAACATATTTACTTAAAACTGACAGGATTTCTTAATAAATATATTATATAACTATACACATTAGACAGAAAATATGCCACTTACCTGATTCCTTCGGTTGCCGATCTGCAACTACTTGAGCTTTAGACATAACAACTTCTTCATCATTTTGATGTTCTTCACTCATATCTTTAGTCTCCTCGCTGTCTTCCTTTCCGATTTGGTCTAATCTCTCCTCTGATCTCACAGCCTTGATGACAATTTTGGTCCTATCGGATTTCTGAGACACGTCCCTTACGGTCCAATTTACGCACTCTGTATTTTTACTTTTATCGTCATTTTTAGAACTAGAAGCAACAGACTTAGTTGGACTATCTCCAATCTTTGCAGCAACATACTTGTTCCCTTCTGGGACTGAGTCAAGATGTTGTTCATCTGAAGGTGATTTAGTTTCAAAAATTTCATTAGATGCACAATTTTCAACTTCATTTGTGTCAAGTGCATTAAAATTTCTCTTCACCCGCTCCACATTATCAAGCTTGGAGCTCTCTTCAGTGGAGGTAGAACATTCCCCGTCAGATAACCGCTTTATTAGCGTGTCAGTCATTTTCAACTTCCTAGCGGGGGAAATAGTGAACTCCACATTGTCCACATCAACTTGCACCGGCTTTTTCTTAAACTCTACACTAAAATCACTGGAACACTCGCTGTTGCTGGACGATATATTTTCTATACAGCTGACAGTTCCTTTCTCATCATTTCCCAAGCTTATTTCTACATTTTCGGCTATGTCCAATCGACTGATTTTATCAGAAATCCTTGTGCACTCGGTATCGCTGTTTCGGCGGAAGGACATCAATGCTGGATCTTCTACTGATGAGTTGTTGCTGGATGGTTCCGGTAGAGATTTGTTACTGCCCGATTTACTGTCATCTGCAAATAATATTTAAGAAATTATTCCCACTTATCAAAAATGTGTGAGATTAGAACTTCAGCAATATTAGAAAAGTTTGTTACTTGTTATGTTACTTACCATTAACAACCGGTCTGGTTAAAAGAACTTCTTCAGTTCCGCTGGTGTCTGGTTCAACATTTGCAGGCACTTGAGTGTCGTATTCGTCGACCTCAAGGTTGTCGTTTCTATTCTCAGGCAAGTGCAACAGAGTTTTTCGAAATTCGGTGTCAATTTCCGGCACAGACTCATCGTCTGTACCTAAAATTAATTGTTATAGTTACTAAATCTCTCATATTCTTGCTTTTTCTTACCATATCCCTCCATGGGATCATCATCTTTTTCACTGGTTTGTTGCTCCTCCAAAGTGCTTTTAAATGATTCGTCTGAAATTGCGTCTTTTAATTTTATCTCTTGACACTCCTTTGATTCCCCTTGTTCTTTATCTAGACTCTGCCTTTTCAAAGATTTACTTTTACTGGAACTATACTGAGGCAGGAAGATTTGCAGCTGTTTTACTTCATTGTCGGGGTCAATTGCTGTTTTGAACGGCGGATAATTGAATTCACCGTAAATTTTTTTTAGGTTATCGACGTGAACTTCCAATTCCTGGAGAATGAAAATATGTAAGAATGTGATCGCATTATTTGGAATCCTCCTTTACCTCTACACATTGCTCAATGTCAGCTCTTTTAACGCGGAATAAGTTCGGGTCTTTAGGCGAATACAGAAAACATTCCTTTTCTGGAACCCACGCTCTGTCATGAGCTCCGAAAAACCTAACATCCACTACTCCGTCTTTGCACTTCATTGCTTTTCCTGGCCAAAATGGAAAACCTAAAAATTCAGAGGTATTAAAAAATATTATTCATTATCCCTAAATACACTTGCAATTATCATTTAGTGTAAAGTATTCCCTTAACTTAAAATAACAATCTTGTTGACAATTCCTACCTCGCAATTTTGCCCATACTAGCAGATGCGGTTTCGGACACACTTCTACGAACCACGTCTTCTTCTTAGTATTGGCATTCAAGTAACAGCTTGGACAATTTTCTATCTCAGACATTTCTTGCTTGCATATTTTTATTATTAATTTGGCGGCAGTTGTTAGCTTAGATTGATCTAAAACAGGTCCACATGCAATTAAAACTGACAAATCCTTGAATAAAGCACATTTAAAACCAATGACACACACTGGACAGAGCAATATAATTTATAAATTGGTTGAATAGTAGAATTATTAGTCTACAAACGTGCATTTTTGGAATATACGATATACAGGGTGTTCCAGAATCTGTAGACAATATGTCTAACTCGTATACATGGTTTCCCAGAATATATTAATAGCAATTTATGTCACAAGTTGAGTAGATGATTTGTTACAGTACCGACGAGACGACATCAAGGGTCGAGTCTGGAAAATATCATTGAGCACTGTAACAATATTTAATGGAAGTATATCATATGTTATTTTATTTTAATATGAGTTTTCAAGTCAAAACAAATAGTGTTTTGACACTGTAGAGGAAACAATTCTGTATTTATCTAAAGCTGTCAGTGTTAAATGTATATGCTACTTATTGTATAAATATTCGACTATTTACATGCAAAAAAGTGGATATTGCAATGTTGCAAATAATCAAGAATTTAAAGAATTTACTTTTCCCATGCAAGGCTAACCATTTTCATTGAAAAAATGAGTCCAAAAGAACGATTTTACTGCATTTACTACACATAAAACTAATTTTGAATACAATTTCCATTTAGTTATAATATGGTACCTAATTTGGACTAATAACTGTCATTAAAATCAAAAACCTCTCAATATCCATTTAATATACCATCAACTGCTTGTTAACCGTTTGTCTAGAAATATATTAAACGGGAATTAGACTGAAAATTTCTTCATAAATTAATTCACGAACATTTTTCAACAATACTTAACATTTTTTGCTGTTGGAAACCCCGAATTTACGGCAAAATAACCAGTCTCAAAGGGGTTTTACATAGGTAAATTAATCCATGAAGCGACTTCGCGAAGAAATTCACGAATAAATTATCAGTGTACTACCCGCTTAAAAACTATACCAGAGTGGGCAAATTTCGATGTTTAATGTTAGACTAACTGATATGTAGATTAGTCCTATCTCCAAAAATGTCATTGAGACATTGGTCTACTCATTCTTTTCTTTCTCGTATGGTTATCAAAATTTGCCCAATCTGTACCCGCTCTAAGAGCACAACTAATCTACATAGACTACAAAGCAAAAACTACACCCCACATCAATTAAATGGAAAAAGTATTCAAATATTATTAGAAGACATGCATAGCTAGCTCAAAACAGACTACTAGAGGCCAACTTAATGAAATTACGTACATCTTTTGCTGTACGTTCTCCCTGTTTCTGATTTTAATGACAATTCCAAGTCTAGGCAGCACATAAGACATTAAGAGAATTCATTGATGGCAATTGCAAGAAAGGCAAACTTAAAAAATATGAGAGACACATAGACACCTACATGAGTTGAACACGATGCTGTTATGTAAAATCCATTTGGCATCAGCTTCAAAAGCCTGTGTACTGCCGTACAAATTCTCCTTAATGTTTTTGTCCAGCTGTGTTAAATCCATTGGTTGAATGATGTACTTTTTATATTCAGGAAATTCATTATCGCTGACTTCGTTAATAAAGGGCTCAGACTGAAATGAAATAAGCGGTAACAAAAAAATGTGATAACTGGTAGTGAAGGCTTACCCCTTGACACTGTATCATCCGCTTAACTGCAAACTTCAGCAAGCTGCATAGGTGTTCCAAGGTCATTCCTTGCAAAGCAGGGGACCTTTGAATTATTATGTTAGATTCATTGAACTTGTTATCATATAATAATAGGTATTTACCTTGAATTGGTGCTCTCAGCTTTTAAAATGGCCACACATTCTGGACAAGGCCAGTGTTCCAGATCTGTAATGGTTTGTTTCAGACATTTCTGATGATAACTCCTGGGGCATGTTTCGCAGGCTATGTTTACATTGTCCTTGTGGCAGCGCCAACAAAACATATCTTTGTTTGGCTAAAATGACATACACATGTTAGAAAAAATGCTGGACAGCTTTGTATATGCAAGCACTCATTATACAAAGGAAATTGTAGTATTGTTCTACATTCATAAAGTACATTTTAGCTATATAAGATTACCCACAAAATTTTCAAGACTCACAAAGTGACATAGTATAATACAATAACTTTATTCAGAATGTAGCATTGGCCCTCCTTATATGAACTTATAGATATCTGGTTTTCTAAAGCTTATAAGAGATATAAGTACCATTTCCTATAGTTCGTGAATATTTGTAAACTAATATAGGAATTAAAAATTGATGATCTCTAGATGAATAACATATTAATCACAAAACTTGTCCTTACCTTAAACAGAATTACATCAGTTGATAGTGATTTGCGACTTTTCTTGACACCTTCCTCCAGACCACTATTGCTAGACACATCACCCTTCTTGCGCTTTGTGCCCTTGCCACTGGAACTTGTGCTAAGTGTATCATCATCCTGCATGGACTCTTTACTGCCATCTGCACTGGACAAATCCATCTCCAATTCACATTCTGCAGTAACTGGATACTGGATCCTTGAGGACTTGCCTCGACCTTCACCTCTGTATTTCTTTCTGAGGGGCTGAACTTTCCTCTTCCTGGATATGTTAGTATCTAACTTGGCTTCTTTGGAAAGGGCTAAGAGCAGCTTCAGCTCCCTCGATTGATTAGAAGCTTCTTCTTGATCTATTTTAGCAACGCCGTCCTGACTCTCAATTGTTTTGTCACTCTCCTCACAGTGCACTGAGAAGCTTTCAGGTCCAGTAACATCATTCTGGACCATTGAAGTGTCGGTGTCACTCACAGTGCTGGTGTCATTTGAGTTGGATCTATTTGGGTGTTGGTAAGTGGACTGGCCCTCAAGGGATGTGTTTAAAGCAGCTGAGGGCTCCTTTGGAGAATTAGGCGTATCGAAGGTTCCGCCATTCCGGTCCATGCCTTCTGGTTCTGACATTTTGCATGAGTCTTCAAGGTCCGTCAGGCAATTGTTTATGCGTTCGCGACGGCTTCGTTTGTTTTACAGGGTTGTACTTACGGTTAAAGGCGTGAAATCGCGACGGTTTTTACGCGAATGGTGTTAATGGAGTTTCTGAAGTATTATTCTAGAAATTAATATCAGCGCACAAGTAGACAATGGGCACTCTAGCGGCAAACTTGAAAAGTGACGGTTCGTAACCTAAAACTGTTCCTAGTCTAGACGCTGAGTGGGCGGAGCCTCGATGCTCGACGCTCATTGGTCAATACTTCCATGCTTGAATTTTTCTATACACGGACTACCTATTATTATGAACTGCCTAATCTCTCGCGTAGTCCCGTTAAGAAGACGGAAAATATAGCTTTTATCATTGCATGCTAAGCCAAGACAAGAAACAGTCCTTTTCTCCTTTAGAAATCTTAAGATTAAATCACCAGTATGCGACAGAGGGCGTTTTTTTTACTTCTGATCACAAGGCCAATACATGAAGCAGCATTGCCAGTTCCAGAGCATGTTGAGGCAAGATGATCGATTTGCATGTGTCTGCTAAAGCGCGTTGACCACAGCAAATCTCTGTATTCTTCCTTTAACAGGCGATGGCTCATAGGTTTCTAATCGTACTACTAAAACTAGCGTTGCCGTCAGAGGCATAACTACTTAACTCTAATAGCACTCGCACTATACAACACTACTTGCAAATAAAGTGAAGGTTACATGACACTTTCTGCAATGAGAGCTTGTTGCTCCACATGGCAACATTGCGTCGTCTTAGTGTTGTCCTTATTCACCCCGTTACGTTTTCTACTTGATTCGCTAGTTTGGTACGTCTCTGGTATGCTGCGTGTTGAGCTCAGTTTGTGACGTAGACGCAGGTATTGAAAGGCTGCAGTCATGCAAATAGAGTACGATGAAAATCGGCTATAGGCTTTTCTGTATAGGCAGCCACCTATACCCGGCTCAGTTAGATTTAATTTGAAGATTATATGGTATAATTTCGTATAGGGTGGTTTAGTTTAATGCCCTAACGCTTAGACTATTGGTCTCATTTTATTACTCATTGGCGTTAAACATGAGACAGTCTGATTGAACCAAAACTCGAAAACGATGATAAAGCTCTGAAACTATAAAAATAATGCGAAACAGATACAAATCGGTCAAATTGATCAAATTAAACATTGAATAGGTTGAAAAAACGTTCAGCATGGAGATCTGGACAATTTGGCGGAGATAACCCTTCTATTTATCAAGTTACTAAGGTTTGGCGAAAAAATAATCTAGAATTTCATGAGGCATTAAATACGTCGTGTTGATTCAAAAGTTGGGTTAAATAAAGAAACGAAATTGAAAGGAAAAGTCGAATACGTTCGTCAAGAAAATTTTACTTATGTTGTTTACTAAATGGGGAATAAATGTTACGTATGCAATGCTTTATGAAATTCTAAATTATCATTGGGTTTCCAAATGTACCAAAAAATCTCTTACTTTTAGGATAAATTTCTTTCTGAACGAAAGCAATCTATTTCACCAAATTGTCAGAAAACACCTTTCTCCGAAACTTACTTTTTCTTATTTAAAACGAATTTTTTGTTGCTTTAATTGCAAAAAACATCTGATTTTGATCAATTACCATCTAAAATAAGAACGAAGAGGTGTAAATAAAACAGTTTTGGTCATTGGCCAGTGAATGGCGTGCTTCTTCACTTAGAGTGTATGACGTGAAAGTGGAAACAGAAAAATTAAGAGTTTGAGGATTTTTTTTATTTCCACGAAATTGGCAAACTAAGGCTAAGGAAAAAATAAAAACTTTTTCGCAAAATTGCAGTTTTTTTTCGAATTTATCCCTTTTTTTACCGACCTCGTATCTTTTACGGTTACCGAGATCCTCACGATTGAGCTCCCCAAACGGACACCTTGTATACATTGTTTTCACCGTCACAAATAGAGGAAACATTGGTGGCGGATCCAGCTTTAAGAAGCTAAAAATACGCCGAGCAAGTTCTGTGCGCGGAAAGGCGGCACTGATGTGCCGCCTCCGCATGAACATCAGATCGGAAATTACAATATTTTGATAGGTTGTGAAGCGGTCACACTCTCATCTCTATAACTTCAAGTGTTACTGCAAAACACAGAAAACATGCCCTATCAAAGACCTGCATTTTGGCATTACAGGGAAGGGCAGCAAAAGAAAAATGTAAGTTGGGGTTTGGAATTGAAGCTTAATTTTTTACGCTTTAGTGCAAATATGAAAACATATTTTTTGGGATATTTTGCATATAGAAAGCTTAGCGGCAGTCATACTTAGATTGTTCTTAGTTCAGTAAATCTCATTGGAAAACAATTGGACCTCCTTTCTCCTGTTTACACTTTCTGGACAACAAAATATTTCCAATTTCTTGTCAAGCATCGCCCCCATTTAAGTAAGATGAGCACTTTAAATATTTCGTCGGTGGCTTTTTAAAATGGCTCTTAAAATATATGAGTCTTGCTTTCATCGTTGGAAGACAGAAACGAACGAAATGGTCTATCATTGTGTTAGGACCAACATGCCAAAGTTTGGCCATTATTGGCCACTCGCAGCAATAAACTAGACAAAGGGCTTCCCTGCAAATTCATTTTATTGATTCATTTTTTCCTGAAATTTTTGACGATCAATCGAGATTGGAAGTAAACTCACGCCCGGTATTATTGATGCAATAACCACAAGATATTAAGTTTTTTGAAATAGATCCGATATAAAGTTTCTGCTTCCAGATAATGTTTTCATCGACTTGCATGCATATCTATACAGCGTGTCCGTTTCTGAAGCTCAGGTGCAGCAATAACAAAAAAAAGGAAGTTTGGAGAAACGTTTATATTTTTTCCTCAGTTTATTTGGAGAGATAATTCAAAATGATTGACTGTTCATTAGCGCAACTTTTTCTTTTTTATAATGTGGTGATGCGATATTTGAAATCCGACGTTTCGATTTTCGGCAACCTTCATCAACTTTGTCTTTTTTCATGGGCACCATATTGGATTTTCACATTTTTGAATTCGGTTTTTTTTTCTGATTACTATGATGTATCACATGTTAAGGTTCAGTTTTGCAGTTTGACGGACATGTCAAAAAACTTAGCAAAACAGGATTTTTGATATTTCCACTAAACTGTCAGACTAAATTTTAAGATGTGATACATCGTAGTAATCAGAAAAAAACCCGAATTAAAAAACGTGAAAATCCAATATAGTGCCCATAAGAAAAAACAAAGTTGATGATGGTTAGCGAAAATCGAAACGTCGGATTTCAAAAACGAAATTTTCAAGTTGTAGAAGAGAAAAAGTTGCACTAATGACGTTCTGCTAATCATTTTAAATTACTTTGCTAAATAAACTGAAAAAAAAATAAAAACGTTTTCCCAAAATTTAAGTTTTTTCCGAATACCTTTTCAACCGTTGTTGATTTGTCTCAATCTATAAATCAATGCCAGTGAGGAAATGCATTTTTTAACTAACGCAAAGAGGATGTAGTAAAAATGTATACTCCAGTCTAAAATTTCTGGTTCCAATTTCTGAATGAATTATGTTATCTGGCGAACAGTCGGCGGGGTAACTAGGTCAGAATTTAATAACCAACATACCAAAATAACTTCCAGAATCTGGCTCAAGGTGTTCTTGTACGGAGCATTTTTGAAAATAAAATCGCACAGAGAAGACTTTAACTGAGTTCGCTGAACGCTAAAAATGAATGCACGAAGCTACACCAAAGTCGTGTAATAAACAATATTAATTCGTTATATGAAATTATTCTACAAAAGGTCGAAACCGAGACATTTGGGTTGTACTTAAAAGCAGATATTGTTAAGACTTTTCGGTAAAATTGTCAAGAGAGGAGTTTTTGAGAAATCTTCTGGAAAAAAGTGTTAAGTAGATAATCTCATGGGAATTCTCTTTTCTGTCGATCGCGCATTAAGCAGACCCCGTCACCCTTGGAAATTTGAAACTTTCAGCACGACCCAACCTTCGTACCACTTCTTGCTAGGTCGGACGTGGTGCTTCTGCAAACAACTTAAATGACTTTTTCAGCCCTAGCCAGTAGCTCTACTTAGGTTTAGGTGACCTTTGAATCCCTCGAACTATCGATAAGAATCAGCGCTAACTCCCAGTGCATCCAACCAACTAATGCCAGGCCACAGCGTTCTATTTCTGCTCCACAATGTCCGCTCTGGCAGGAGGGGCCATCGAATATGCATTTTCTGACTATCAATGCCAAATCAATTTTGAGCCTAAGTGCACCTGCTTTGCTAACGGTCGGTTTTCATAACGCAACATTTCGATCTCTTGAGAGCCATTTTATTCACGATTTTTAAAAAAATGTCCGAAATCGATCAAAAATGAGTGTCGTGTGGTGTTGAGACACATCTATGATCCTCTGACGAGCGCAGCGCGTTCAAGGGCGCCCGAATTTTGACTGTAGTTTATTTTTAAATTTTCCTAAAAGTAAACCCGTGTTTACTTGATAAATAATTCAATATTTAGTTTTCGAAGTGACTTTCGCGGAAACTGTCGAAGAATTTCTGATGGGAAAACATCACGAGTTTGTGGTCGATTTGCGCAGGAATTTTCCGGACCAACCCTGGGGCTTCAGCCTCGTCGGCGGGGCTGATGTGAAGACGCCTCTAATCGTCACTAAAGTGAGTACCTCAGTACCTCCTATGATGAGCACAATGATTTCTTTTTTTTTTTTTGATTTTTCACCATTAACCGCGCGGAGTGTAGTTAAGTAACCGCAGGAATAGCGCAACGCCCATTCTCACGCGAAATGAAAATTCCTCAATGTGTAGAGCATATTTTGAAAGCGCGCCATAAATCAGGTGTAAATTATATAAATTGCAAATATCTATAAATCAGCCACAAATTGGCCATAAATTGGGCTCGTTCGATACAGGATGGTCATCTCTGCGATCACCGCCATCAATGAGATCGCTGAAAGAGTGAGCGTTGCAAGGTCGAATTTTATTTTTCTGCGAAATACTCTCAAAAATGTGAAATCAGCTCGATTCCAAACCGGATTGAAAATCTGCCCGGCAGCTGGTCACGTTCCTTGTTATGGAAAGTGAAAATTGACTGTTGACGCAAAAAACTTTAGATGGCGCGAGAAAATCTCTCTGTGGAAAGCGCATGGGCAAAAAATTGGCAATAACCAGAATTTTTTAAATTGACATATTTTGACACATGCCATTTCAACTAATAGCGTTAACGTGGCACACGCCACGTTAACGCTATTATGATTTTCTTGATGATCGATGATAACATCGAATTTTTGATAACGATTTCTGTTAGGTAGCTTTCGCATCACCTGCCCAAGGAGTACTTCAGCGGGGCGACATTATCAGCAAAGTTGGGAATTACGACTCCAGAGATATCAGACATGAAGATGCACAAAATTTATTCCGAAACGCCGGCAATACCGTACGCATAGTGGTGCAAAGGTAAGTGGATGTAGTCCCACGCAGTGGGAGCTGTTAAGAAGATAAAGCTAGCTATAAGTGTAAAAGAATAATTTAGGAATAGGCTTAGCTATATTCGCCACAAAAATTCGGTATGCCAAGAAGTTCGGTATATCGAGAAATCCGGTATTAATCTTGTATTTGTTTTTAACCTAGTGTCAAAATTGACAGTTTGACAGGTGGCAGGTAAGTTATGGAACAATTTGCTTGTGAGGTACCCAATTTTAGTCACTTTTCAAAATTTGAGCGCCGATCTTCTGGGAACCCCAAGAGCATGCCTATTGAAAATCCAACTCGTGTTAATCGGCTTCATGAGCTCTATCGGGCTGGGCTGAGTGGGTGCTCCTTTTCATTCGGTTCCTGAAACATGGACTCATATTCATATTAATTTATGACGATTTTGAAAGTCTCTTGGAACTAAAGGTCTTCAAACTGCACTTCAAAGGTCCCAGAGCCTCCGCTAAAATATCCAGGATCAATACAGGAAATAGATCTGTGGATTAGAGCCAGAAACATTAGCTGAAAAGTTTCAAATTTTTCCTGAAAGTGGCGGGCGGTAGCCAATTTTAACTATTATACTTTTGCGAATTTCAAGCCTCCACATTTTGGGAACTCACAGAGCAATTGCGTGAAAAATACGGATGAGATTGATCGCGTGGACCAGAACGATCAATCTGATCCGTATTTTTCACTGGCCATCCGATCCTGCGTTAAACTTGAAGCCTTAACAATTGTAATAAATTCTTTTAAGTAAAAAATTACTGATCATTAAACAAAACTGAGCCATGTTCAACCCACACTGTACAATGATTTTTGATGGGGCGCTAATAAAAAATATCTGTTTGGAATTCGTCCAGCTGAAAGACGATATAATATTATTTTTGAACTATGCAAACGATTTCTTAAAATATTTCCTGTGTAATCGCGCTTTCCCAACATTCTGGATTCCCTCGTCGTTCCGATTCAATTTGACCGTGCCATCCTCACCGGGAGTTTTCCGAATTTTCGGCTGCTCGGTCCGGGGTTCGTGCTTTATTCCGGGTGGATTGTGTGTTGTTCTAAACGTGTGGTGCCATGCCGTCATACAACAGATATTTGTGAGTAAATCTGGCATGGTCCTTATTTACACGGACTTAGTTTACTGTTAGTGAGGTTTGGCTAATGAGTTAGTGAGACGAAACTGTTCAACATCGTTTGTCACTACATAGGAGACCTTTGGTTAAATTTAACACGCATTATTTGCGCCATGCTTTTATTTAGGATTGCACGTGTTTAGGTTAATCGGGGTATCCGATCATTAAAAAAAATAAATTTCTCAAAGGAATTTGGGGAAGCGCATTGGCCGTCTGGCGATACAGATTTTAGGTACTGCGACTTTGCCTCGTTGATGGACCTGGGCATACGTGCAAATCCCCATGAGCGAATGCCAAAAGTATTTTTTCTTTTGTTTTGTTTGGGAACAATGCCTCACAGTAGGAGCTAAAAAACGGTATAATAAAACCTTGGAAACCTTAGCGTTTTCTGATCTTTTTTAGCAGATGCGTCAAGCATACTTATATGATTTTCAACGTCCTGATGATACATCGATAAATGCCTTCTATGTGGCGTGCCAAGCGTGAATATTACAAGTCGAATTTATCACAGTACTGAAGGAAATTTTATGCATGCGTCAAAGTTACTGTAAAATTTTCATTGAATTTGAGTGAGAATTTCATTCACCAGTTAAATTTGACATTTCAACAATGCAATAATTCTGGTGTCCCATTGTCATGCTGAACCAATTACCACCGAATTATAAACATAAATTGGCATAACGGACAGTTGCACAGTTGCACTAGTGCAACTGTCCGCTGTTTTATCCTAGTGCAATTATCAACCCTAGAATTCTCTTTAATTTTACTTTAATTGCACTTTAATTTTACGTTTTGTTTAATTTCAAATATTTTCCATCTGAAATACTTCATTTCTATGTTTAACTTCTGCTTATTGCCGAATTCCGGCATTTTAGAATTAGATTTAAACAAAATCGCTGGAATCAAAAATATTGTTGGCTTCAGATGAACTCATTAAAAATACGCCCTCATGGTTTATTAATAGATTATTTTCCACGTCACCCAGAGCATTGTTATGAAAGCACTTATCCCTGGAAACATTTCATTCTGGACCACATGAATACTTGATATTTTAAGCGTTTTACAGGTCGTCTGTTCAGTGACCCATTATCACCGCGGCCTCGTCTTGAACGATTACTAATTGCGACTGGCCCAGACATCGCCACCTCCTTTTTTTCTGTCTTTTTTCCTCAATTTTTGCTTTCGGTTTGGAGGCGGAAAGAAGAGAAGGAAAAATAAAAAATTAAAAAATAACAAAGAAATTTTAAAAAGCGGACTTCTACTTTCACCTTACTACACAAACGATTCCCCTCTTTGAAAAGACATAATTCAAATGGCCTTCGATCGAACTGATCCAGATAGCGCTAAGGCATTCCGGTTTATTTTAAACCGTTCGATTTTTGGTCTATTTGTAAACTTGTCTGACAGTTAAATCTTTCCCGTACGCACAAATGTTACAACACTTCTCTTCGAGTGCTTGTTAATGTGATGAGATTAACACTTAAAACACATAGGAAGCGCGATTGCACGAGCGAACTTTGCTTCCGCAGTCTTTACCTTGTAGAATCAAATTCCAGAGGTACCCTAACTAGAGTGACTAGAGAATAATTAGGGGAAAATTAGGAGAATAATTAGGAGAATAATTAGGAGAACATTAGGCGAATAATTAGGCGAATAATTAAGTAGCTAATTAGGAGAATAAGCGGGAGAATAATTAGGAGAAACGTCAGTCGTTTTTTAAATAGCACGTCGTGCGCAGTAAATGAGTGCGCCTCAGAACTTCTGATCAGTATTGGTGGAATCCGCTCGCCTTCCGGTGACAAAATCGCGAGTTGCGCGAACACCTTGCGTGGCACATTAAGGGTCGTCTACTTTAGTTTCGTATGTTTCCTTCCTTCGTTATACATTAAACCAAGGTTATTCACTTTTTTTGCAGAGAAACAGCACCACGTCACAACGCAAGCACTGGCTCCTCACGAAATAGCTCCCATTACAGTCCCTTATCTGTCTCTCCAAACCTTTCTCCAAGAGGACCTGGCCTTAGTCCATCAGGTAAGTTATAGCCCGGACAACCTTTGGTACCACCAAACTCACCCCATCAAAAGCAGAATCCCACCGTAGGCGGGCCACCCCGTACTCTGCACTGTACCGAAAGGTGGGCCACCCTGTATTGTACCACGAATACCTTTTACATCAGTTATTTTCCGCCTGGTTCCACGGGAACCTCGCTCGAATTCCGATTATCTGAATGATTGGAATCTTAAATGAATTGCAGATTTGCAACGGAACTTTCTATTTCATCACGTTGTTGATTTTTGCAGGTTACAGCCCAGGAGGCTCTATTGGTGGATCGGCCCTTACTCCAGTGTATACCAACCCCCTCACCCCCATCGACAATCACTACTTCGAAATATACGAATACGGCCATCCGAGAAGACAAGAAGAAAATGGAGATATTCACGTCACAAAACAGGTAAAATACGAAATTATACTGATATTTACAACCTAAAATTATCGAGCGGTTGCATAAGTTCAGCAGTTTTGGCTAAAATGCTTTGTTTACCTACCAAATAGATCTATTGGAAAACCTCCAGGTAATGTCACAAGCAAGGTCCATTTATTTATATACTTTGTTGCTGAATTTATGCACTTCAAAATTAAATGGCAGAATTTTGTTATAGTCGATGGAGTTGCCCGAGATATACAGGGTGTCGGTTTTTGGAGGTCAATCATAGGGTTCTCGGTAATTGGGGGTTTAGGAATATGCCATTTTAAAGTTTGAACGAAAACTTTGGACAAAGTTAAAAAAAATTTTTCAGCTTGATTGGCGAGAAAATGAAAAATTGTTAACACTTCATCAGTACAACTTTTCCTTCTCCACAATATGGCAAAGTCAAATTTGAAATCTGACGTTTCGATTCTCGGCAACCACCATCAACTTTGTTTTTTCTTATGGGCGCCATATTGAATTTTCACATTTTTGAATTCGGCTTTTTTTTCTCATTACTATGATGTGTCACAAGTTACGATTTGATCTTGTAATTCATTGGAAATATCGAGAATCACATTTTTTCTAAAAATATTTGAATATGTTTTTTGATAATTCCACTAAACTGCAAAACTGAACCTCAACATATGACACATCATAGTAATCAGAAAAAAAAGTACAATTAAAAAACGTGAAAATCCAATATGGCGCCCATAAGAAAAAACAAAGTTGATGGTAGTTGCCGAGAATCGAAACGTCGGATTTCAAATATGATATAGTCACGTAATGAATATGGAAAAGTTGCACTGATGAAGGATCAATGGTTTTGAATTAGCTCGACAAATAAGCTGAGGAAAAATAAAAACGTAAAAAATTATCGAGATTTAACACTCGGAATCTAACATGTTCTTTAAATATCGCTTGAGAAAAATTCCAATTTCATTAACAGTAGTTATGTACCTTAATGAACACACCTACGCACTATTCCCAGTAATTATCCGCCATATTCATGACACCTTGCCTACGTAAATTTTTCTCAACATCCGAAAATATTATGCTCTTGATACCTCGATGCCAATCTGAATATTGGCGAGTCAGTTTTGAGGGAATATCGGTCCAACTTGGTGCTTAAATTCAGCCATAAAATACTGTGTTTAAGTGCGTAAAGTGTTGTGAAATCTTTGAATATGATCCTCTCTAGAAGTGCATCCAGAGAGCAATTTTACTACAATCAACCAGCGGAGACAGCTCAAGCATGGGTAAAAGAGATCTGATTTTATTGGAATTTTTTTAGTTTCCATTAAATTTCGTTAAGCTTTTCTCACTATTTAGATACAGATTATTTAATCTGTAGTGCTAAATCACCTGCTGAGTAGAAGTCCACCAAGTATGGAACCAACTAATTTACGTCGATATCCTCCATTATTATAATTCAGTGCCCTGCTTTTCAAATCTAATTATAAATTAATTTTGTTAGATGTTTACGATAGCCGCAATGTTGTTTCGCAATTTTTCAGCTTCTCTGCAAATGCTTCCTTGAAAGCGGTTTGTAAAAACTACGTTTCAGATTTATAATGTTAGCCTTACACAAAAGAATAATAAAGTTTTGAAATTATTGCCGCTTTTAAAAATATACCCGTTAGGAAGAAAAAGGTGTGTATTTTTAAACTGGGAACAATAAATTGGGAAGTCCAAATAATTTAAAAGTTAAATGACAACGAGAAATGTAATAAAAATACGACTAAAATAAAATTAAAAACTGACACCTGCTTCTTAACAAAATGCTCTTTTCAAGTGAAGAAAAACCGCAATACGCTAGAAATGATAAATACATATGCATGTATATGTACATTGGCCGGCGCGCTCACCAGATCTGTCTCCATTGGACTATTATTTATGAGGATTTTTTACATTTCCACCAAACTGCAAGATTGAACCTTAACTTATCAGAAGTAAACAGAAAACAAGTTCAAAATAAAGTACTTTTGGCACCGTCTTTCATAGGCAAACATATATTGTTCGCCTACTCTTCATTCGTCAGTCTGTTATGATCATCGTATTCATTCCATGTTTATCGCCATGTTTGTACCTGTGTTCCGTCATTTGTTGTAGCCGTACCGTACAACCCCTCTCGTACTTCCTGGAGCTAAGGTAAAGAGAGAACCCGGACCGACTGAAAGCTACCTGCGCCATCACCCTAATCCCAGTGTGAGGGCACCACCAGTTCATCATCTTGACCATGGTCATAAGGTATTGCGGATTAAGTCTATATGCTCCTTACTAATTGGTATTGTAATGTAATTCATTTTAAGACTAACTGGAAAAGCGTGATTAAATGTAATTAGGCATTCCATGGTTAATATTAATACAGGGTGTCCCAGGAAGACTTGGATAAAAAGAGAAGTAGGTACCATAAATTTCTCGGGTGAAAATTGGCCGATTTCACTCGATTTTCTAATGTTGCTGTGCTTCATTTTCACTTCAAAGTAGTACGAAAATTAGTATGAAAATTCCCCATATACCGGGTGAGTCAAAAAATTCCCCTTGACTTATTGCCGTTATCGCCTCAAAAATTGAGTTAAATCGGTCTATTTCTATCCGAGAAGTTCGTGATGTTTTTTGTCCGCCCTTTTTCAGAACACCCTGTATTTCTTCGCAATCACTCAATTCTGTTTCACCACATATTCGCTACTTGTTGAAGGCAAAAGGTACAGTTTTAACAGGTTTTATTTTTTACCACAAATCAAACTTATTTTCGATAAAAATACGACTGCCAGATGTTCGCATAACAGCCGAAAATAGATTGAAGGTTGGGATAAACAGATACGTAAGTATATCCCAAACTGTTTATTTCGGAATGAAAAAAAACCGGATTTTTGGTTTTTCTGTTACATGCGCGCTTGTATATATAGAATAAATGTATGGGTATTTCTAAAGCGAAAAATCCCCAAAAAAGCTGAGTTTTAGTAGACGATTGCCATGAAACGGTAAAATGTCTTATAAGAAAAAAGTCCCCTTACTTTCAACCGTACATAATTTTCTCCCTCTGCATGAAGTTTGCTCTTCAGTTGGAGGGAAAATGACTTCCAACTTTATTCTACTCTAATTAAAAAGTATATACTGTGCCACCTAATACTCCTTTGGGGCACAAAAAAAGGATTTAAACCATTAACTATTTACTTTTTTATACTTAATCAATTTTATTTATATTTGTGTATAGAATTACAAGACCTCATGTTTTAATGCATGAATTTTGCCTGTAGAGGCGAAGTCATTGTTACGCAGTTCGTGATGTTACACATCATTGATGAGTGCGTTTGTTATTACAAAATACCTAATTAAATTTAAATGAAGATAATTTATATTTGTGATATTTTTTGTAGTGTTAATTTTAGGGTAGAAATTGCAAATTGAATATAGTAAATAATTAAAATTTTAAAGAAATAGCAAAAAATTGAAATTGAAAAAAAATGAAAAGAAAAAATAAAGGAAAAAAAGTTAAAAGGGAAAATATTAAAACAAAAAAATAAATATTGAATATTAATTTAGGGTAGTTATTAAAAAGTGAATATAGTAAGTATTTTAAAAAAAGGAAAAACATTGAAAATTGAGTATTAATTTAAGTCATCACAAAGGAATAAAGGGGCAACATCTTGTATTTCATCTGCATATTTTGGGATTAGGCAATTTTAATCTACGGATTTTTTATTTTTTGTAGATTGCACACTCAGTGTTAGACCGAATAAGTACGGGGGATCCAAATAAACAGGTTAATATTTTTTTAAAAATGATGTGATACACAGTGTCTTCCGCATGTATCTTTTCTTTAGTGGCATGTTTTATACATACATTACATCATTCGAAATTCTGCATTACTGCATCATGCGAACACCTTGTAACACCAGAAAAACTTTCCAATAAATGTCTCTCTTTTAAATTAACAGCTCACAAATCTTACATCATACTATGTATATGTAACAATTATCACGATGATACTGGATTGAAGCGCATGCAAATTCAATTTATGAATAGTTTTTTTTTGTGATTTGCCGCTCCCATATTTTTCACTTTAACACTCAGTTAAAAAACCACACGATAAAGTCGTTTTTTGGAACTGAACGAAATGATTTAAGTCCGTATGAGTAATTTTGCTTTAAACCGCACACTACTAAAAAACATAAAAAAAAGGTAGAAGTGGCAATTGCCATTAAAATACTTAAAAATTACGAATAAACTTATCAATTATTGACCGAACTTCTTGTGGAACGCAATACCCGACACTAAACTTCCTATCCACACCATTTTCAGTTGTAATCCAGAAAATATCGCCGTGATTTCAACGCTATCACTTGTATTTCATAAACCATCACCGTAATTTCAGCACTATCACTAGTATTTCATAAACCACCGAGGCGATTTCATCACTATCACTTACGCGTCATAAGTCACCACTGTGATTTCAACACTGTCGCTCGCACTTTACAAACCGCTGCGGTGATTTCAGCACTATCGCGCGCATCATTGCTGAAATACACGTGACGATTCTGAAATGCAACTGATGTTTTCTGACACCTAAATGACCATTGCGAAATCCAAACGATACTTCAGAAAATTCGTCTGATTATTCTGAGCTGCGAGCGATGTTTTCTGGGTTGCAACTGATGTTTCTGATATGCGAGTGACTGTTTGAAAAATTAATGTGATGCTTTCTGGACTACATCTGGATATGGGGTAGTGTTGTTTGTGAGCTCTGTAATATTGGGTATAACTACACAATTATAGCGTGTGGATATATGTATGTTAATGTGATATGTAAATCCTTTTTTAATTAACGTTTTAAATGTGGTTGCTAACACTTCGGACAATTTTATTAGTTTATTTAGGGATTTTTATTATCTGGCGGTACCTGGGCAAATTCCTCTATTCGTTTGCACTTAGTTTTGTTAGCTTGTCGGGAACCCTAACATTTCGTAACAGGTTCTTCAGAAGCCCTATCAATCACTATGTCTGCTTTCGATAGCGTCGCCAGTTTCCCATTTCACGTGCATCCTGTTTTTACTGTTTAATACGCAGAAACGAAGCGACAAATGCTCATTAATAATTCTGTAAAATTATGTTTTTAATGCGGGGTGTCCATCACATTCGTACTTACACCCTCCTGGACTCATTGGCGCCATCATAATCTTCAAGTCGACTGCTGTAACTCCACTTAGGGGGCTCATTTTGAGGCATGTATGTGGTGAAGGCACTGCCTTACGCATATTTTTCTTTTCGTAAACTGTAAAGCGGGGATGTCCAGTGATCTAAATTTACGAAACACCCAGTGTGCACTCGCAAGTGGGTTTCTTAGTTTTCACACGATTTCACACCGCACTTAGTGCGGCAGGTACAACAACTAAAAACCGATTAAAAACATGCACAGCTTTATTACTTAAAATTATTACTTAATTTATTACTTAAAATTATTACTTAATTTATTACTTAAAATTATAACTAAAGATTATTAATTAAAATTGTTACTTCAACTTATTACTTAATTTTACTACTCATTTGAAAATATATACAGTTGTATAAATTTCCAGGTGGTGCACAAGCAATTTAATTCTCCGATCAATCTGTATAGCGAACCCAACGTAGTTGACACTATTCACAGGCAAACCGGAGTACATGCGTAAGTACCATTTATATTTCATGATTTCTTGTATATATCATTACACGTCATGCGAACTAATTAATTATACTAATTTAATTATGTACACATCCAGCTTCATGCGCCATATAACTGAAAGAAAACTGTCCAGAAATCTTTGTACCTTTAAATTGCATATCTCTTCACTAGGAATAAAAACCATGAACTTTTATGTGAAGATTTACCCGCCATTTAACGACCGTTTCCGTAGAAAATTTTGTTCAAGAGTAATTTACTTTTAAATTACACATCTGATTTAAAATTTCCACCAATTAAGAATTACTGGGTTAATTGGGAACTGAAAAAATTAATGCGACTTCTGGTGGGCGAAGTGCGAAGCGAGTAACTGACAGTTCTGACATGTTTATTATAATATTTAGGGCTATAAGTTGTCATTCGCTTTCCTCGGATGGTTAAGGTTTCGCAGCGCCACCATTGGTACTTTTAGTTCCTAGTCTGAGTTTTGTAATATCGTAAGAGTAGTATTTGGAATTTCAGAATTTAAATCATGAATATGCACCTTACACGTCAGACACCAACTGTTCGATTCTATGATTCGTGTCTAATATTTATGTTTTCTTGATTTTACAGCCGGCTAACAAGGCAAGTAGACTATAGGCATTAATAATTTTGGTCCCATTTGTTAACTAAGTTATGAAATGAAGGTACCTGCTTTGATTATGTAACTAATTACGAAATGAAAGTTTGGTCGCCAGTTTCCATGAAAAAAAAATTGTCAAATGTCAATTGAGCTTTGTGTCAATCATCGCCAATCTAATCAAAATTCTTTATTTTTGACGGTCAAGTAGAAATCTTTGACAAATCTTTAATTTTGACAGTCCGTTTACTTTCAAATTGAATTATTTAGAATTTTATTATTATGATTTGGGAAAAGAGTAGCGTAATGGCTCGTAGATCATATTCAATAAATAAACATATCTGTACAGAGTGTCCGATTTTAGAGCTGAATCATGGGGTTCTCGGAAACGATAAACGATTCGAGGATTTAAATTGGGGCAAAGTTATGTAAGTTGGAGCTCAATAGGCCGTTTCATAATTTTAATAATTCTGATGGCTTTCAGAGGTATTCAATAAAAACGAAGCTTTGGAAATGTTTTCATCTTTTTCTCAGCTTATTCAGCAAGGTAATGCAAAATTATTGACGCTTCGTCAATGCAATTTTTTCTCTTCTAAAATGTGGCCATGTTATATTCGAAATCCGACGTTTCGATTTTCGGCAACCATCATCAACTTTGTTTTTTTTATAGGCAGCATCATAGACTTCTAGAGTTTTGAGTTCAGCTTTTTTTTCTGATTACGATAATGTATCGCGTCTTAAGGTTCAGTCTGCCAGTTTAGCGGATATATAAAAAAATCTGTTTTTCCGAAGAGTTTTTTGATATTTCCACTGAACTTCAAGACTAAATCCTGGCATGTGATACACTGTAATAATCAGAAAAAAAAGCCGAACTGAAAAATATAAAAATCCAATATAGCGCCCACTAAAAAAATTAAAGTTGATAATGGTTGCCGAAAATCGAAACGTCGAATTTCAGATGTCGCATCACCACTTTATAAAAGAGAAAAAGTTGCACTGATGAAGAGTCAATCGTTTTGAATTATCTCTCCAAATAAGCTGGGAAAAAATGTTTAATTTTTTTCAAGAATTTCACCTTTCTCTGAATAGCTCTGAGAATCTTTTAATTTTGAAGCCGCATATTCTTGAACTCTCAATTACGTAACTTTGACTCAGTTTAATCGACCTCCTATTTTTCGAGGTTTCCGATAGTCCCCCGGTTGATACATGATCAGCACACTTATTTACATACTTACCTACTTCATCAGTGTTTAGTGTAAGCAACATAACTTTGCTGATTATACTACTTATAATCGTACCTACGCAATTCCAGCACAGAAAAGTTTCAAACACTTAGTGCTCGCTTCAGTGTTCAGTGTTCATGTACTGGTCGACACTCACCAGGAATAATTTATTTGAACGTTCTACATTGCAGCGCTCCGAAGAGAACGGTAAAGTTCAATCCTGCTGAGAGCGAAACCTACAAATATCTCAAAGAAGAAGAAGATATGGCTTCCTACTCAGGGTACACAGCACCGGTCCAAGAAATCACAACAGCCCCTCAAAGCAAAATATACACCCCCACCAAGGTAACAGATATTCAATGTTTGATTAAGACCGCTTAGCTATCTCCCTATGGCTGCTTTGCTTATTGAAGGTGATTCTTGCATTTTTTTACTTTCCTCCTGCATGAGAGAAATCATTCACGTTGCACGTCCCACGCATAGCAAAGTTGTGCGCATATTGCAGCGCAGCATGACATAGAAAAAAGCTTCCGGTTCTTACAGGTACTTACAGAAATTACTTACAGATACTTACAGGAATTACTTACATATACTTACAGGAATTACTTACATATACTTACAGGAATTACTTACAGATACTTACAGGAATTACTTACAGATACTTACAAGTCTTATGATTTACTTTTTTTTTAACACCCTTATTTTTCATTATTGGTTTTATTACTTATTAATTAGGGGTGTTTGGAATCCTACCTACTTGCTAAGTCATCTGATACGCTCCTTAATTAACCCCGCAAGTAACCGTCAATAATATGGATTTCACAATAAAACATAAATGAAATGCATAAACCGAGTGGACTTTAAACGAACGCCCTGTACATAAATTGGGATTTACGATTAAAAAAAAAACGTATTTTAATTCCATGTAATTGAATTTCCTCTTTGACTCAATAACCGCATCGTGTTTGCATGAGGTCGTTTAAATGTACATAACACCTGTGCCGTGTATCATACAACAGTGACCGACTAAATCATGGAATAAATTCGATGTGAAGTCAGGCAAAATTCTCATTTTGAACGCGCACTTTTTGAAATTTGAAAATACACTAGGTGGCCCGTGGAAATTGTCAATCTTTGGCGTCATCACTGCAACATCGACCGTCCTGTATATGTTGATTTTAGTGATGGAGTGCGCAGGTCAAAGTAAAATTTGGGGGCCTCGGGGATTTTCTGCTGCGAGTTTAGATCGAATTTACTGCGTAATTTATCTGTTCACTGTGTATTGTGTCACATAAGTTCCATAGGTGTCGAGGGAAATGTTCGTTTTTTTGGTTTCTAGGTGTACACCATCCCTCGTAGAATGTATTAAATTGTATGTATTAAGCGATTTGTGGTAATTTTTATCTATATTCAATGTCTTTTCATATCGCTTCTTGCTAACGCATTATTGGTTTGTGCTTAATAAAACGAAATAATACAGTTGCGGTTTTCAGCATCTCTGCTATTCCCTCGAGCAGCCTCTTTAACCCCTCAATCCTCCCAATTAATCCTTTATTTATTCCCACCAGGCACCTGTTGGTTGCGCTGCAGACAACTTTCACTAAGCCCACTTCGCTTGCGCTGCAGTGAATTAAAAGCCTTATGATAACGCTGAGAAATTCTCTCAGAAGAAACGAAACTTAAGCGCAAATCTGAACAAAGCAAGTCCGTACGCATCTCAAACTGATCCATTATGACGGGTTCAAACCATTTGAGTTTAATATCTGTCTGGTCGGATAGAGGCGATGGTCGGGGGCATTGAGGCGCAATTCTGCGCCTCAATGTGATAGTGAAAAATTCGGCTACTGCAAACTGAGACACCATGGTGAAGGCACCTTTGGAATTTGGATCCTTCACGAAGCGGACAAACATACATTTCACAAAAAAAATCATAGCGCTTTCGCCATTTTTAAAAAATCGCAAAATGGCGAATGCGCCGCTTGGACAATTAACAATTTCTGTATGGAACAAAACTAACTGAGATAATGATAAACATAAAACCCGATTAACGATTGACGCAGAGATTGACGAAAATCCTATTATGACCGAATCTCGCAGGAACTAACACCCTCCTCACTAGCAAAAAAATTTTACCTACAACTTGGGGTTCTTTTTATCAATTTTAGAAACAGCAACCTCTCGTAGTTAACCAAAACAATCCGGCGTATTTAACCGCAATTGGCAACAATCCTGAAGTCATCCAGCAGAGCGGCTCCTTCAGAAGACTAATGATGTCCGTTCTTCCTGGAAGCAATTTTTAAGAGTATTCGAATCAACTATTGAGGTGCTATTTGGTTTACAATTGAGTAAAATGTGGTAAAATTGATACGGTTTTTTCGTTTAAGAGAATAAATGCATATTTTTATTGTACGAAAAATCCAATTCCGAGAAATACGACGGATATTTTAGAAATGTTCGTTATCAGTTGTTATAATTTCTAATCAATTTGCTTTTGAAACTCACAACCGATAAAAGCGATTTGAGCCATTTGAGAGTCAGAGAACTGCAATAACATCGTTTTCCTCGGTATTGAGTTTTGAAGGGTAAACACGAAAAAATGAGAAATTTAGCTCGTAGTGTACTAATGATAATCGCAAATTAAACTTATTCAATTAATAAACACTTTTCGATGTTGTTAATGTTGTGACAATTTTAGTTCGTTAAATTTTGTTTCAAAGTTTAAATTCGAGTGTAAATCTAGTCAGAAAATTAGCCAGTAAGCTATTTTGGTTCTCACTGTTCTCGAGGTACGATATAGGTACTGTTGAGCAAGTTGAAGGAGAAACATCGTATGTAACACCATTAACATCATTTGTCTGCGCAGGTCCACAATGACACGTTTGCACCTTATATAAATAGCTGTAAAATATTATGTATCTTATGTATTATGCAGAAGTATATTTATTTATTATATTACCATGCTATTATCGTATTATAGTATTTATTTCAGAGAGGGCTTATTAATACACAGTTTAATGTAAAAATGAGGATTGTTTATAATGTATCTGTTTACAAAGCTGGCAAAATAAAATCTATTTATCTAATATGGTGAATGAGTTCGTTCCCAAACCATAAAAATGAGCATGTAAAATATAGGAGACCCTCGGAAAACTCCTTGTCCCAACCTCTGAAGAACGACAGTTTTTAAAAGTGTCATTTCCATCACATGACAGTTACTAAAAGTGTCATTCCTGTCACATGACAGTTATGAAAAATGTCATTCTCGTCACAGGACAGTTACCAAAACTGTCATTGTCCGCCTGTAAGATGATAAATGGTTAAAAACGCACATGGGAAAAAATCTAAATTCTCCTTTTAAAATTTAAAAAAAAACGCAAAAGAAACGTATACCAAGGTGTTCAAGAAATGCAGGGAATTGAAAAAAAGACATAGTTGACGTTTGAAAAGAATTTGACAGCAACTGATCTGTAAAATGAACTGGTAGGCTAAAGAGCACTCCAATCAACCCTGAAAAGCGCCGATTGGAAAATCTCCGAGACCCCAAAAACGCTGCGGGATTGTCAATGTACCGATTTTTGGTTTAATGGGATTATACGATTAGCGATTAATGTGACCCCGTATCTCAGAAAATAAAAAAAATTTTGCAGATGCGTTAGTGTGAGGTCACAAAGCGCCTGGAGACGATTAATTTGACCTATTTTTAATAGTTTCACGTGTTCCCGAGATATCGCCGTTTAGAATTTGAAAATTGGCCGAATCAGCATTTTTTATATGTATTTTCCATGATTCGTCTGTATATGCCCACGGCAGACGTAAAGTTCGAGGATTGCTAGAGTAACATGTAAAAATGTTGGAGGTATTAAAAAAATAATAATATCAACTAAGTAATTAATTATAAGTAATTATGAGTATTCTTTGTTGATTTGCCGTCCAATCAATAACCTCCGAACCTCAGTGGTTCCCCCTCCAATTTCGTTAAGTTTGGCGTCCCGCAACAACCTGCCAACAGGGTAATCGTTGATATATCCGTTGCCCCCTGAAATAAAGACACTTGCTCTATTGACTCATTTTTGAGGAAAACTACACGTATAACTCATAGATGCATAAAATAGAGCGTTACCTAATATTTGGATAGCATCCAGGGCCATCTGTGTGGCCCTCTCGGAACAAAACAGGAATACACCTGCGCAGTCCTTCCTGTTTACTTTCCCGTCATCACACGCTCTGGCAACACTGTACAGGTAACTGCGACACGCAGAAAGAGTCACGTACATGTCGGCCATTTTACTCTGAAAATTGAACATACGTTGACTTCTTAAATAGTTGATCACCCTGTATATTTACCTGAATTAACTGAAATTCCCCAATTTTTTTGTTAAACTGTTTCCGCACATGCGCATACGAAAAAGCTACATCGCAGCAGGCCTGCAATACTCCTACGGAACCTGCTGCCAAGACCAATCTTTCCAAATCTAATCCGCCCATCAGCACATAGACCCCTGAAATGTCGTTTCGATGACAAAGCCCTTTATCCTCACAATTCCAAATCGAACCTTTATTTTCCGCTCCAAGGATGTTTTCCTTGGGGACTTTACAGTCTTCAAAAATAAGTTCTCCCGTATTTGAGCCCCTCATGCCCAATTTGTCGAGTTTAACTCCGCTTCTGAACCCTTCGAAACCCCGTTCGATTATAAAGGTCGTGATGCCGTGTTGAGGTTTTGCGTTTGGGTCGGTCCTGGCATACACCTAAATAAGTGTCTGCACAACAAGGGAAAGAAGTGCTGCTTTTCCTCCCGCGAATGACCCGTCAACATTCGAGGGAGTAAAATGCACGTTTTTCTAAAGGCGTATTTGTGAAAATAAGTCCCTTTGTCCATAGGGAAAATTCCCTAGGAAACATTCTTTCCTGGGAAATTTTCCTCCCTAGGGACCAAAAGTGCTATTTTTCTGCCCTAAATGAAAGAGGAATGTTCTACTTTATGTGATGATATAAAATTGGTTACCACTAAAACGTCTGCATCAGGTCCATTAGTAATCCAAAACTTAGTGCCGTTTAACACATAATAGTCTCCTTTCTTCTCAGCCTTTAACTTAAGTGATACAACATCAGATCCAGCGTTTGGTTCAGACATTGCCAAGGCGCCAATATGCTCTCCTGAACACAGCTGTAATTGTAATTATAAGCAATATAAATATAAATAATATAAATAAAATAAATAATAATATAAATATAGAAAATTATAACATCAACGAAAAAGCATAATACTTTTGGTAAGTACTTCAGTCCCTGCGCCCTGTTGCAATTTCTGTGCAGTTGTCCGAGACACAAATTTGAATGTGCCACGTAGGAGAGACCTATGGCCGGACATGCCCTGGATAGTTCTTCCATAATAACCACTTGATCCAAATAGCTACCATCTGATCCGTCATATTCACTTTGTGCTGTAATGCCTGCAAAATTTGGTAGTAAAATACGATTATTTATTTATTTTATTCTTATATTTGCTTTATTCAATGAAAATACTGGGTGTCCCATTTAAAACCCAAAATTTAGAGTCAATTCTGAAGCCATGGAAAAAGAAAACAGCAAACCGCACATGCCCTACATGATACCAATTACTTTACCTAACGCTCCGAGGTCCCCAAGTTTTCTCCAAAAATTTCTTAAGTTGTCAAAGTTATTTTTCTTATCTATTTCGTATGCTAATGGAGCCAATTCCTTTTGAGCAAAATTAAAGATGGTTTCCCTAAGCTGAAAACGAGATTATGTTGTAGTTAATAATTATAATAATCTCTGGTGGAAATGACAAAACTCCTGGAATAATAATCCAGTGGGGAAAAATCTGGTAAACGTACCGTCCAACGTATGTATCCATCATTGGAATTCCATTTATTTTGCGAGGTTCCTGCCACAAAGTGGAGATATCATATTTGAAATTCGACGTTTCGATTTTCCGCAACCATCGTCAACTCTGTTTTGATGTTTGCCTGGAGGATATTTCCACGAAACTGCAATATTCAACCTTAATATGTAACACCATCGTAATCAGAAGAAAATGCTGAATTCAAAAATATTAAAATCCAATATGGCGCCCATAAAAAAACAAATTTGATAATGGTTGTCGAAAATCGAAACGTCGGATTTTAAATTTGACGTCGATAAGTTACAGAAGAGGAAAAGTTGCACTAATGAAGTATCAATTATTGTGAATTATCATGCCAAATAAGACGAGGGGAAAATAAAAATGCACAAAAACAGTACCGAACCGAGGGTAAGAAGCAGCCCTTTTCAATAGGGAAAATCGTGGGTTGTGATCGCGACATTTTCAATCACAAAAAAAGCAAAAAGTGCCTAGTGATAGTATTATGGTGTAACACTTGCCTGAATTTGTTCTCGTGTTAGTCCAAATATGTGTTCGTCAATGGGGTAATACTGCGACACCTGTCTTTTTTGAACCCCATTTATTGCCCCATTACATTTGTTACTGCTTCTGAGGAACAAACTGCAAGCCCTTTTAGCCATATTCACTCTAGTACTGTTCATGGGAATCTGCGCTTTATTACCCAAGATGTGTGCTGTAGTAGATTAGTAATAAATAAAAATATTATCTTATCAATGCTTTCCTAAAGGTTCTTCTTTACACAATTTCAAAATAAAGTAGTAAACAACGCTATCTTTCGAATTTGAAACACGAATACATTATCAATTATTAACATTTGTTTGTCCTATTGTCGCAATTTAAAAGAGTTTTTGCATAAGCAGGTTTCCTGTACATTTTTGTAAGTGACCTTTCTGAACGATTTACTAAGCAAGTTACGGTTAGCGTTAACTGACCCAACACTCCTGAACCTCTTATTATAATGTATTGTGAATAAGGTTTCACAATCACTTACTGTAACTTACTAACACACTTACTGCCACTTACTAACACACTTGTCAACTATAACGCACTCGAGTATACAGGGTATTCCAAGCTAACGCGGCAAATGTTAAATTTTTTATTTTAGTAAGCACATGGGCATTCATTTACTTATGTCAAATCCATGACCAATACCTGCAGTGAGCGGAAGAATATTCTAAAACGAACTCCTGTATTAATGGGCGATTAATAATCTCCACCCTATTAACAAGTAAGGGAAGTGATTATTTCGGTGGGATTATTAATTATCTTCGTTAACACACGTGTTCGTTAAAGAGCTATTAATAAACGGGTTGTCACTGCATGACCAAAAAATGACGTAAGTATTTGGGCTAGCTGATGCCTGACGTCTTGATTTATTTGCCGCAAGGGTTTGGGTACATTCAATCACTAAATTCGTATCAAATAAAAATTCTATTGTTAAAATGTGAGTAAGTAATTACATCTTTATAAATATGAGTATAAAATATATCACATCCTTTCGCTTTTGATCCAAACAAGCAATTTACATAATGTTGTGTTGGCGTAAGTCTTCGTACCTATACAAATTGAAGTGTCATAATTAAAAAAATCGTGAGTAAAATGTTATGATTACGCAGGCGCCGGTAAAATGTTATGATGGCGCAGGCGCTAGTAAGGTACTATGATGGCGCAGGCGCCACACCAAATGCTGATATGAATACGTTAATAATAGTAACTAAAAATACGCAAATGGTTGTGGCATTGTTGACTTTGTTGGCCACGCAGAGCGATTTTTCATCCTTGATATTGTACGTCGCGTTCCAAATTAAACCAATGCCAACAGCAACCTGCAAAAGGACGAAATTCCCATTAAAACTGCTTTATTCGAAATTTTCTATTATAAATCACAGAGACTGGTACTCACTTGCAAAAACAAACTAATAGAAATTAACGTCAAACTGGGATAATAATACGGATGATTTCGAAAGGTTTCCAAAACGTATCTCAGTTGGTTCGCATTAGCGGAAAATAACGCTAAATCCATCATGCCTTGTGCTAGAGTCTTCTTGTGCTGATAGACGTTCAAGTCCGGAATTGATTCAGTCGCTAGAATTCATTCCGCGAGTTAGAAATACAAGAAATGTTAAAAGAAAAGCTAATTTTACGTGGAGAAGACCCGAGCTCCAAATCGAAGCCCCATGGACGAAATCCAGGGCTTTGAGGAAATTCGGGACGTTGAGAAGGTGGCTTTGGGACTTCTGCGGGAGGCTGTGGCTCCTCTGGGTGGACACTACCTCCATCTGGACCTAACCTGTTTACATCAGAATTTCAAATACATTCAAATGTAACTTTACACTGAAGACACATCACATGATACGGATATCACATGATGCGCACCCCATATGATACGGATATCACATCATGCGCACCCCATATGATAAGAATATCACATGATGCGCACCCCACATGATGGGGAAATCACAAAATGCGGAAAAGTGACACTTTGCCATTAATTTACTCATCAAATTTGTATAGATAGATAGCAAAGTAGGATTATTATGTGAAGCCAATCCGTTAGCCTCGCGGTTAAGTACTTGTCTACGTTCCAAAATGGACCAAACTTAGATAAAATTACCTAGGAGTTATGCTGGGAACATGCGGTTCTACATCTTCTGGATTTTTTGGTCCAGTGGGCACAAATTCTACTTCGGGATTCCCAGATTCTTTTGGTTTTTCTGAAATTAAATTTACCTAAAATTAGTGCGTTTAAGCGAATTTTGATTACTGCACAATAAGTTTGGCTTTACTTTCAACTTTGACTTTAAGGCATATGAATAATGAATTATGTTACCTAAAAGTCACATAAGAGTTGTATAAAAGTTAGATAAAAGTCATGTTTACAAATCTCTTCCGGGGCACTCTTCACCAGAATCATTGTGACACACGCATTACCTCCATTATCACCGTTGCTAAAAAACCCATCATCCACGCCAGGATAAGGACGATTGACAACTTCTCGATCGTCAACTTCTTCGTCCGTCTCAAGCCGCGCTAGGGGCGCGCCCTGACTGTCTGTCACAGACAGAAGTGGCCTCGAAGGGGATGGACTTCGGCTTCTGTTAGAAGTAATGTTATTTGCAGGAGTTCGCAGCATATTGGTGTTCGAAGTATTTCCCCTAATATAAACGTCAATATAGTGATATTTCGAATGGTAATCTATGGTCAGATGATATGGCAGTAAGGCCTACTGCAAAAATTCAATGATCACATTGAGGCAACGATTGCACAATTGTTTAACGTTCAGAGCTAAAAATGACATCAGTTGAAATTTACATGTGGTTGAAAAGGTTCCCGTCATTAAGCAGAAACCTCAAAGTTGCACAACCAATGGCTCTAACTGGATCAATGCTTAATATGTGTTTCATACAAATAAGATAAACTTATGGAATCTCACCTTATATCTGAAGAATTATTTAAGTAATTCCCGGTAATTGATAAATTATTGCCTGCCTCCTTTCTTAACAATATCGCTTTGTCACCGAAACTCGATGCCGATGAATTTGTACTCATAACGAAACACCAAATTCGCAAATTTCAGACGCGTTTAAGCTTAACTAACTGAACTGGTGTTAAGACGACAATTGCTCTTTATGTAGATACAAAACTCGCGGTTTTACACTGTATTAAGATATACTAAGCGCGATAAAAACTTAACTGAATACGCTATAATTAGAATACCGTGTAGAAACGCAAATGCATGGTTTGTTGGCAAACTTTCGTTGCAGAATAAACGCTGTCTGATGAATAACTAAACGATGATCTGCAACTGGTCATTGCCGCTTCATACGTACCGGTTTTTCCGTCCTTGTGGGCGCTGATTAGTGGAATCTTTGTTTTGTACCTACGCCGATCTCTTGGTAAAATGTAAATTCAGGCAAATATAAACGATAATTTACCAAGAAAATTGGAGCAAATTGCCAACACATTTTCCGGAAAATTGCTGCTAATGTGCGATAGTCTTTGTCTAATGATTTATGCACTTATTCACGTAAAGGAAGATTTTCCCAGTAGAACCATTTTTTTTGCAAATGTTCAGAATTTATGCCTCATTATTCATAAAGTTGCTTAATTTTCCCGATAATTACAGAAACAATTAACACATACGCGTCATCAAATTTACCCGAAGAGGTCAACTAAAAATTATTAGACGGCATGAGATTGGAAAGTCATCAACTCAACGGTCAAAGACCGCATATTTGCCAAGCGACCCATTAACGAAACCGACTCCCATGCAGGATGTCCATTTCAGGAGTTTTGTCATCTCCATGGTTAAACTGCATGAAGATGGTTGGGGAAAACCCAACGTCTGGTAAACGTATAGGTCACTTGTTGGAATCCCATTCAAAGATTTATGCTAATAATCGGAAATTCCACGTAAACCAGTACGCTTATGAACGGTAAATTGATCGTTCGAAATCGGGACAAGTATTTTTATTTGGATTATTTAATTTTAATTTGAATTAATAAGATTCCTTCCCATTGGTGATTTATTAGGTGTACAACTTTGCTTCCGCCGTTTTTGAATAGATGTATGTAGCGGTAAGTAATGATCGAAATAAATAACCCCATGTGGGCATGCAGGAGCCTTGGGCACCTGTTAACATAACCTCATAAAAATATTAGTCTATTTGTGTCTTCATCATAAAGTTATTCGCAATTGAAAATGTCAGTGTACGAGCCAAATTCTCGTCATTTGCGGGAGGTTTTACTTTTCTGCTTCAGTATGAAGAAATCTGCTGCTGAGGCTCATCGAATGCTCTCAGATACTTATGGGGAAGCCACTATTAGTGAAAGGACATGTCGTGAGTGGTTTCAGCGCTTCAAGAACGGTGATTTTCACGTCGAAGACCAACATAGCGGTGGAAGAAAGAAGGTTTTCCAAGATGCGAACTTGGAAGCATTACTTGACGAAGACTCGTGTCAAAGTCAACAAGAATTGGCACAATCATTGGGAGTGACTCAACAAACAATCTCAAAACGCCTCAAAGACATGGGAATGATTCAGAAGCAAGGATATTGGGTGCCGTACGAGTTGAAACCAAGAGATATTGACAGGCGTCTGTTCGCTTGTGAACAGTTGCTTGCAAGGCAAAGACGGAAGGAATTTCTGCATCGTATTGTGACTGGGGACGAGAAATGGGTTCATTACGATAATCCCAAACGCAAAAAGACTTGGGGATATCCCGGCCATGCTTCCACGTCGACGGCCAAACCGTCTATTCATGGTTCCAAAATCATGCTCTGTATTTGGTGGGATCAACTCGGCGTAATATATTATGAGCTGTTACAACCAACTGAAACAATCACAGGTGCTCTTTATCGAACCCAATTAATGCGTTTGAGCCGAGCATTGAAAAAGAAACGGCTGCAATACAACGAGAGACATGATAAAGTGATTTTGCAGCACGATAATGCTCGACCCCATGTTGCGCAAGTGGTCAAGAAATACTTGGAAACATTGAAATGGGAAGTCCTACCCCACCCGCCATATTCTCCTGACCTAGCTCCTTCTGATTATCACTTGTTTCGATCCATGGCACATGGCCTAGCTGACCAACACTTCCGGTCTTATGAAGAAGTAAGAAATTGGATAGAATCGTGGATCGCTTCAAAAGATGTCCAATTTTTTCAACACGGGATTCGTATGCTGCCCGAAAGATGGGAGAAAGTAGTGGCCAGCGATGGACAATACTTTGGATCCTAAAGGTATAATTAGTTTTTTACAATAAAATCGCGAAATTCGGAAAAAAAACGGCGGAAGCAAAGTTGTACACCTAATACATTTTTAAAAATTCATTGTTGCTAATGTAACAACGACGTGTTCTTTTAGATCCCCCTGCATTAAACTTATATCTCATATCTATAAGATGGAAAAAAAAAAGAAGAAAAAAAAACAAATGTTTATTAGAAATATATAACTTTTATCATTAAGGAAAAGATGTTATTAAAAAAATCTCAATCACAATCTGTCTCAAGTAGGCATTGAAATATCAGAAGCGTGTCTTGGATAAATTCATCTAACATCTATTGTTCATATCAGACGTTTGACAGCACACGACTTAACCCGCTTATTGTAAAACATTTACCGCCTACCCTGAGGTTCTTTTAATGATCATCCATCGTAACAAACCTACTTAAAAAATCAACGAAACAAACTAAAAACTATACACATTAATGACTTAAAGTGAGTCGCGCAGTAATATTCATCGCCTGCAATTCAGTCAACAACAGTTTGCAGGCATATGGCATTGTGATTGATGAAACTTGCGCCGAGCTCTTGCAACTGTTGCACCACCCGCAATACCCTAGACGCCCGCATTGATTGCACACATCGACCTCACATTGATCACTTGAGACCATTAATCGCTCAACCAACATCATGCTAAAAAGAATTAACAATTAACAATTAATAGTAAGTGTTATTTGTATTGATGGGAATTATTATTATTAGTCTGTATTACCTGGCTCCATATCCTATCAGACAATCTCTTTCCATTTCTCCTAACCGTAGCCCCCCATCTCTGCTCCTACCTTCAGTGGGCTGCCTAGTTAATACTGCTCGTGGACCTCGAGCTCTAAAGACAAAATTAAAATGTTTGTAAACTATTTTCAGAAGTAAGACTGTGACTTACCACGAGTTTAAATAACAACCAGAACTTACCTTCCGTGGATTTTATCCTGTACCATGTGCTTCAACTTTTGATAATATACTGGTCCGGAATATATGTACGCCTCCAGCAGCTGTCCGTCGATGCCAGAATAAAACAAGTCCTTCCCTTGATAGTTGTAACCATGTTTCACCAACTCGTCGCCTACATCTTCAACTTTAGAACCTCCAAACGCGGTTCCGTAATGAAACTTCCCTGAAACAATTAATATCCAGTCACCGTTAGTTTCTAAAAAACCAATTTAATACCTTCAACGGTGCCAGCTTTTCCGGAAAGTAACTCCAATAATTTCCCTACAGTCATTCGAGAGGGATAACCATGAGGATTCATTATTATATCTGGACAAATGCCGTATTCATTAAAAGGCATATCTTCTTGTTCGACGATCAGGCCTGAATTTGACAATACAATCATAAATTAATTTATGGTTAGTAAAACGATTCGGAACGTAAAAAATCCGGAATAATGAAAAATTTTATTTATGTTATTCTATGCGGTATACATGTGGTTATTTTTGTTCTAAACACAACAGCAATCGCATGATATGCACTCACCTACTACGCCTTTCTGTCCGTGCCTCGAACTGAACTTATCCCCGATTTCAGGTCTTCTCGTTTGCCTTAATAACAGTTTAATCAAAGTGGTATCTTCTTCATTAGTACTAACTAATACTTTTTCTATATAACTAGGTTCCACGTTTCTATATGAGAGAGGCGTGTCTTTATATTCAACTGCAGAGTTACTTGCTGTGCCGGGTAACGTAGAGCCAGGTAATGTAGATCCTGAGGGAATGGATTTGTTGACCAGTGTCTAAAAAAAGAATAATATGGTAAGAACAATAGAAAATTATGAATATTACAGATGCCTCTAGCTACTTAAAATTAAATCACCCTCTTGGGGGTATATTTTACAGACTTATTTAAACCACCCTTACCTGTTTATTTTCAATTAATTCACCGGGACTAGCAATACCATCAGCATCTAAACATTTGTGTTTCCACATGGGTTGGTTGGTTTGTATGTCTATCATGGGCCCCTGAATCCTGTCAACTGTTTGGTTTTGGTACCGTTTCATAAGGCATTTTGAATTCTTGTAGACTAGGCATCTCCCAAATCCTCTATCAATAGACGCCTAAAATCTCTCTTAAGTGAATATATTATACACAAATACAATTCATTTTTGAGCGAAAAACGGAAAAAGCACAGCAAAGGTCGCTTCAAAATAGTTTTTCTTTTTCAAATTTATTTGCATTGTATAAGAAATGCCTACCTTATTCAAAATCAACGCATCTTCAATATCATAACCACTATAACTCATCACAGCTATGGTAGCGTTCTGACCTGCAGGTAATTTATCAAAGTTTGATAGTTCAATAGATTTTGTTTTGCACATCGGGATTTGCGGATAAACCAAGTTATACAGTAAAGTGTCCATGCGGTTTCTTTGGTTGTAGCCAATTGACCCTGAAACAAAACAAAGATTGCATCAGATTTTATTGTCCAAAATTATTGTTTCCAATCAACATGACTTCCTTAACTTAAATTTCTTAAACCAATCTCCGGTAATTTCTAGATTTAATTCATAACACACTTACCCATGGCTTGCTTTCCCATAGCACATTGATATGTGTTTCGCGGACTCTGATTATGATGCGGATACGGAACTAGCCCAGCACACACACCTAACAGCGTGAATGGAGCTATTTCTAAATGCGTTGTTTGTGGTGTAATATCTTTCTCATAGCAAGCAATGAAGCTGTCGTTTTCCTCGTTTACATCAAGAAACTCTATCAATCCTGCAATGATAAAACTTAATGTTAATAAATTAATACAATCACTACATAAAAACGTACGAAAATAGGTAATTAACATTATTTTTATAATGTTTGTACTCATTTTTATATTGTTTAATATTTACCATCGTGTAAAAAGTCCTCAAAATTTCTGATTCCCTTCTCCAATTCCATTATATGGTGCCTATTAACAAGTGGTTGTCCCGCTTCCACCAGAATATAAGGTCTACACAATCTACCCCCGTCTGAACTTATGTAAACACATTTGTGCAGGAAACTGGCATAAATCGATACATAATTTGATATTTTACCCTTTCGCCGCATTAGTCTGAATACATCTATTAATTTCTTGTGGTTTGTAGTCACACCCAAAATATTACCTGAAAAAAGTGAACATTATTATCATATTCATACAAGCATATGCTGTCAAACTTGACAAAACAGTGACCAAGACTAATATGTACCCATTTTCTACCTTATTTACGAAGCCAAATATTGATACAAAATTTTAGTTGTCAGCATCGATTCAGATAATTTGAAGACACCGCTGGTTAATATATGCTATTCCAACTTATAACAAATCTTAGATCGTCATGGGATGGAGAAAATTGTACAAATAAAGCATAGAAAGTATGTGCTTTGAAATCTGCTAAATGTATAATCCCAAACATTCTCTCAATCAACAGTTACCGTTTGGACTTTTATGGACAAAAGAACAAATCAGTTTGAACCAATATCCGTATTTGGTCATTACACAATGAGTAATTAAAATAATACTTACCATTTAGAAAAACAATAAAAGCAAGCGGTGAGTGAATGGCAATACTTGCAACCATCCCAATATCTTCTACGCCAGCGTTCCTTGCCAGCCGTATTATCGGAAATTCGTCTATGTCTGTGGTAATGTGTGTCATCAATGCTAAATTTTTTACTAAGCCGCAAGCCTAAAATAATAAAAAAGTATTTCGTGCTAGGATTGGCGCATTGAGACTTAATTTGATAAATCTTATGCAAGGCAATTTTATAAGTTTGAGGCATTTTGTGGTGACTTCAAGCAACAAATCTGAAATATGCTACTGAGGCTTACAAGATATCACAAGACAAATAATCCCCGTGTATCCACCACTTAAATTTTGTGGAAGCTATGAATATCACAATACGCTACTCATGAATATGGTTCGTTTTTAAATCCTAACTTTGGATTTACCTCTCCTTCTGGTGTGTCGCTGGGACACAACATTCCCCATTGACTTGGTTGCAAACTGCGTGGCCCAGAAACCTTTCTAGTCGACTCAAATTGTGAATTTACTCTTGTCATCATTCCCAAAGCGGAAATATAACTTAATCTAGACAACACTTGCGTGACGCCCAATCGTTCCATTCTGAACCGTTTAATAGTCCAATTTCCCTTAAAAAAAATACAGATTGCCAGAAAAACACACAAAAGATTAATAGAGAACATTCAAAAAATTCAAATTAGATATAAATATAAAAAGTTTACTGTTCGAATCTTTAAATAGTTACACCATTAATATAACTTACCGTAGAAATAGCAAAAACTAAACAGTTTGTTATCACATCCGGTCTCATGTACTTTACAATGTCAAATTGTGTGGCTCTTTGTTTGGGTATGTTTTTTTCAGCGGTGGATTTCAGTTCGTAGTTAAATCGTTTGAAAGCATCTTCAAATAATAACGATATCAAAGATCCTGCCAGTTCCATCCGTTTGTTCCCATAATAATCCCTATCATCTAGAAACTTTTTATCCGTTTGTGCCTGTATCACCCGGTTTACCTATAAATGTGCACAGTGAACAACCAAGAGTGGACCTAGACTTCATTGGATTTGACATTTTTGGCAAGAAAGGAATCTTAATTATCAAAGGTCATTTTTTTAAGAAAAAACGTAACTCCCAAATACGATGGGACTGACAGATATACAACAGGTTTATAAACAATAACATTTACCATAAGGCCTAGGTATACAGCTTTAAGCCGAAACTCATACTCGATTACTGGGACGTGAGCCAATATTGTAGTGGCCAATAAGTCTCGTGCTTCATCTGTGGGTGTTTTTACTTTCGATGCGGACACTGCAAACCTAGAGAAAACAAATATTCAAACAATATAATTTTATACGAATCGTTACCACTTATATACATATAATATGGTCAGTTAAACGGAAGGAATTATAAGTAGTACAGTCTCTTCCATTTAACTGGCAGTAGTCTCTTCATTTAAATAGAAGAGACTATACTACGTATAGTCCCTTCCATCGTAATAGTCGTACCTTTTAGTTATTATTTTGCTCCCTAAATATTTTAAAGCCGCTTCTTGGGTATATATCTTCAGTTTATGGCATTCTTCCAACGTCGGAGTGAGTTTATGTATATCTGCAATGCCGATCAATTCACAAATTTCTTTATCACTCAGAATATCCATGGCTTTGAATATAATGGACACTGGAATTGGCTGAAAAAAACAGCCCAATAAAGAATGTCACTGTGGATACTCCGTTTAACGTGCTTATAGCGTTTTCTGTTGGGAACAGAAATGGAAATATAATATATTTTTATTCCTGTCCGAGGAATATCAATTAACTATCTTTGCATTCAATGTACCAATACAAAACGCTATTATTCTAAATTCCAGTAACAAACTTACATCTGTAAATATATTGTGACCCATATAATACTTATTTCCTTTCACAAAAACCATTGTACGAGATTTTTTTTCATGAGTGGAGCTAGTAACTTGACACTGAACTCCCCATTTCCCTTCTTCAACCAACATCCGATTCTTTGACAACTGTTCCTGGATGAGAATGACTTTCTCCTGACCTTTAACAACAAAATATCCGCCAGGATCTAAAGGACATTCATTCATTTTCGCTAATTCGAATTCCGATTTATTATATAAAGTGCAATTAGAGGACTTCAACATTATAGGCATTCTGCAAATAAACACTAATGACCTATGTTATCCTTTAATAGGAATGAGAGTGTGTGCCTTCCAATTAACAACCCTTTTCTAGACAGCCTCTGTGTTTCCTTTGTATACACAATATCAACAGATATAGGGGCTGCATAAGTCAAGTCACGCAGCCGGCATGTGTGAGGTGCTGCTTCACTCGTAACATTATAACCTTCATCGATAGTAGGAACTCCCACATGAACATTGGTGTATCTGCAAAAGAATTATTTTGTTATATAGGGTGTTGCCAAATCAAACAGTGATAAAAAAGATATATTTTTACCAATATTTCTGGAGATGTTGACCCAAGTCACTAAATTAAATGATAAGTTTATATGAACTTGCTGCTACATCCTGACTCAATTAATAGAAAGTAAGGTCCCTTAATTTTGGGACACCCTGTGTCATACTTACTCAATATAAAACAGAGGATCAGCATCACATGTTACTCTGTTGTTTGCTTCTACAATTTTCTTGATTTCCACATTGATGAAGTAATTAAATGAGTCAATATGCTGCTTAATCAATCCCTTGATTTTAAGGAATGCGGGAACTAACTTCCATTTTTCCTAAAAATTACATGGTTTTAAAGTTATAGTTATATAAAATTAAATTATATATTAAATCATATTTAACATATATTAAAATGATATTTTCCCTGCTATGTCATATGTATTATTTGTGTTTCAAGAGTAAGACTTTGAGGGATTTGTTTGAGATTTCATAAATGTCTCTTGATGCATGTAAAGAGTGGTTAGCTGGAAAGTGACTTGAATAAATAGAAACTGCTTCTTCACAGCATTCAAAGACCTCCTTTTAAGCGCATATGATATGTTTTGAAGGTTTGAGAATCTTACTATAATTATCTACCTTCTAATATCCACATACCTCAATTTCTTTCACTGGCTTGGGGTAGAATTTAGAATCCCCAAATAACGATGTATTAAAATCTTCAAATTCAGGCATCTTCAACAACTTTTCAAAGGGTTCTTTTAACTTTTCACTATGTAAATTTGTTATTATTACAATAAACGTACATCACGGAAATTCCGAAAGTGTTGTGGTTTGAGGTTATGAAATAGAGAGGGAGCAAAGGCTCTATTCTCTAATTACTGAGTTCGGTTTTGCAATCGGAGCTTTCGAAGTGTTCGGGGACGTTCGTTTGTCAGCGATCACTTGGAGCGCTCGGTGAACAGTTCATTTATGGTATTCCCGAGTGTTCCGAAACTCCTCGCTTTGATCAGAGCTTAAAGAGCAAGTTAAATTTGACAGGACAACATAGCCAAAAATTGAAGTATCGATAGAAATAAGTAAAAATTTAAGTAAAATTTTGAGTAAATTGTGTAAGTAAACTTTATCGAAATTGCCCTACATTCTCAAGGTATCATAAGGTAGTCTAAAACTTCTAAAAGTTCTTCAACTTCGTTCTTAGTGGGCAGTTGTAAGACACTGTCACTGTCAACCTTCAATGACATCACTCAATTGGACCTAAATTTGGTAAATAGTAAATAATTAAAATAATTATTTTAATATGTGTTGGGATTATCAGTCATGATTCATGATTTTAATTCAAATTACCGTATATCCAGCATTGTGATTGTAAAATGATATAAGTTACTATTCCGGGAACTCTCCATAGTTTGTTCTTACAATGGAAACTCCTTGCAGTGCCAAAAATTATACCTAAAGTGATGAGTTAAACAAACTTAAAAAACTGTGTTTACTAGTTTAGTTTTTTGATACATCCTGATGCTGAGGATTTATTTACGTCCACCGAGGATTTATATGAAGGAGGACCGTCCTACTTTAAGCAATTTGTGTACATATATCCTGAGTTACAGGTAGTATGCTTAGATTACTCTTCAAGGCCTAGTTAACTGTTGAAATGTGTCTAGCTTTAACACTTAACTAGGCTGTGAATTTAGGCCAATACCAACCTTACTTCTGGCTTCTAGAGCTTCAGTTTAAGTGAGATTTAGGTGTAGATGTCCTTGGGTTTACCTGCCTACCTCTTGACATATCTTAATCACGGGTTTCAACAGTAAAAGGTTGTATTACAGTTTTTTTTACAGAGCTAAGTTTATCCAATTTCTTTATTGTTAATTGCTTTTTCCTTCATTCCTAATTTTTAATTATTAGTAATGTCTATGCTTAATTTCTAAGGAAGTGAAGGTAGTACTTACAGACTATAAGCATTAAAAGTGACACTATAACTTGTGGGGTTTTCTTAATGGGTTCTGGTGAATCAGAAAAATAAAGTTTGGTTAGGTACCAATACAAAATTTGTATAGAATGCTAGAGAATTCTGGAGAATTAAAAGGACAGTTTCCTCGAATCTCATATATTACCATAGTAAGTTAGTTAGGTTTAGTCAATAGGTCAGATTTAGGTTTTGGTAAAATGTAATATGTAAATCCTGATAAAAAATGAATTTATTGTGGCTCTTTGTCTAAGCGATAGGATTAAAGGAACTTTTTTGTTACAGATTTAGTTATGACAATGGCACGAGAAAGAATAACAAGGAAATGGGAAATATTTCAAGGAAGGAACAAGTTTTATTGTAGTGGTAGATTTATGACTGCTCCAAATGCAGGAGTATTCTTATTGACTGTGTTTTTAATCACAGTAACTTCTACCCTCTTTTTTATATTTGAGTGAGTCCTGATTCACGTTATTTATGTGACATTTCCACCATCATATCAAGATTCCATTTGTTACAAAAAACTATGTATTTCCTTACGGGTTATACAAATATACAAATTCGACCAATTAACTTAATTATCAATGCTAATCTCTACTCAAATTTTAGTTGTAAATATCTTGCCGAAAATGTAACTATCGCGATACCAGTAATTGGAGCAATTTTATTTATATTTACTATGTCTTCCCTATTGAGAACAAGTCTGACGGATCCTGGCATTATTCCGAGAGCCACATCGGAAGAAGCCGCATATGTAGAGAAACAGATAGGTAAGAGTTCTTTAAATTACAACTTTTTGGTATCTTTGCTAATAAGCCTAATAGCTGGTGGATCATAACTCCATTCAAGTAGAATCTTACCTATACTAGCCTATGTAAATGCTTTTTTTTTAATTTCATTTTGTTTATTTGTTTTAGAAGTGACTAATTCAGCAAACAGTCCTACATACAGACCACCACCAAGAACAAAAGAAGTTTTGGTCAAAGGTCAAACTGTCAAATTAAAGTACTGTTTTACTTGTAAACTATTTAGACCGCCACGAGCGTCCCACTGTAGCATTTGTGATAATTGTGTGGAAAGGTTTGATCATCATTGTCCATGGGTAAGTTGATTGGCAATTACTCATTTGATATTTTTGCCCTATCTTTCTGACATGTACAGAAAGGAGATAGGGAAAAAGATTCCAAGACTTATAACATATTGATTTAGGTATTATTTTCAGGTGGGGAATTGTGTAGGAAGACGAAATTACAGATTTTTCTACATGTTTATAATATCGTTAGCCTTCTTGGCCGTGTTTATATTCGCCTGTGCTGTTGCTCATTTAATATTAAGTAAGTATAGCTAAACCTTTTTGTTCTAAATATAAGTCTTGTGACTTTCCTTCAACAAATTAGTTAAAATAATCATAAACATATAATAAAGAATTATCAGAAATACTCCTTATAAGTATATCAGGAAGTGAGAAAAATTAATACTTGACGTCCAAGGTAATGTATGGTATTTCTACCGTCTTGAAATTTCCCTGCTTTTATTCTTGTTGAATATATTTAATCATTGATGTTTCAGTTACTAAGGAGGGTAAATTTTTTGAGGCTGTCAAAGATTCTCCTGCCAGTGCAATAGTCGCAGTAATATGTTTCTTCAGCGTGTGGAGCGTTTTGGGTCTTGCAGGATTTCATACATATTTAACTACAAGCAACCAAACGACGAATGAAGATGTGAGTAAATTCTTATTTAGTTATAATTTATAGCGGTTTGCAGCTTGATGGAATTGTAATTTAGCGTTCAAGAACATTTATTCCTCTCTGCACTCAACATTTCATTCAATCTGTATTTTTCAGATTAAAGGTTCTTTTACCAGCAAACGAGGTCAAGACAGCTTTAATCCTTATTCAGAAGGAAACGTTTGTGTAAACTGTTTTCACATTTTATGCGGCCCAGTCACCCCTTCGCTGATTGATAGGTAAAACTAAATGTGCACGTATTATGTTTATAGAGTGTCCCTAAATGATCTATACGGAATTCTTATCATAGATTCCTGAATTCAAAGCACAATATTCCAATTACCCTTATTGTAGTTCAAAACTTCTTAATTTTTGGTCTGTAACAAAAACAGAATTTGAGACGTCCTGTATTTACGCCGTATTGACCGCGAATTCTACAACTCTCTAAAATGGCCGCGTTCAGCAGAGTCAACTGTTACCTCTTATGAACGAGGCGAATGCGTAACAGTAAAAAAAATATATTTCTTTTTATTTCAGGAGAGGAATAGTGACGGATAGTTACAGATCAGAAATTAGTCAACCTATAATTTTTGACTCTCCACTGGCCGCAGCAAATTATTCGCTTAAGATTCAGGTAGGTGATTTAATTAGTTTATTTTCAAATTTTATATATTATATTCAATTAAGCTAAATTCTATGTGTACAGTTCGTCCTCCTATCTGTTTCTCTACATTAGGATTTTGGAAACTTTTATAGCTAGAACAAAGGTTAAGTGGGAAAAGCAAATACGTTAGAGAAGTAATCTAAGCCATCATAAGAACCAATGCTAAATAAATATGTGTGGAAAGGATCCCTCCGAAACAAATGTGCGTCCCGTTGGATTAATTTTGCAAGAAAAGCCAAAATAGATATCTCTGTGACTTTGATAAGTTTACTAAACCATGAATTAATGAGCATTTCCAAGCAGTGGGACCTATTCATTATTTGCTTAATTGTTGCCTCGAGCTTGACTTAAGCTTTTTTGGCATATAATTACGATTGCCTTAATTAGGCATTTTAGGTTGTAAAATTATTTCTCTCTGGACGAATGAAGAAAAGAATGTGAAGTGTTGATTCTTAATAAAAGCTAATTTAAGAATTAAATTTCAGAATGGTACAAGTAATAGCGCCGACCTTCCCGGCGGCATCTACAGGCAAACAACTGAAACAACAGGTATGTACAGTCCATTAAAACGCCATCTGCTGCTCGCCCAGCAAATTATCCCGACGAAACATTGTGCCAACCAGAAAGTAATACCATCGCAGTCACCTTTAATCCCTCTGCATAACCTGTATCAACGGCCCGTTATGGTGCGAAATGGGTCAATTGCGAAAAACAGCCACAGCCTGCCATATTTGACAAGAATGGAAAATTGCGTCGAGGAATATTTCGAATACGATAAATATTACAATCCTTATAACTCGAGAATGGTTGTATATCAGGTAGAGAACAAGTCTCATAGAACCCCGCCACCTCCTGAAATAAGCGAACAGGCGGATCAGTTTACTCGGCCATACACTCCCCCGGAAAAGCGCTACAATAGTTCTACGTTTGGTTATAAGCCAAGTGCAGAAGAAACGTCAATTTTTAAGAAGGAACAGGTGAAATCTAGAGAAAAGACAAGGTCTCAACAGAGACCGAGGAGTAGTTGCATTTACGAGAATGTGCATGTGACTTCCGAAGATTTGCGCAATCATAACGTTAAACATGTTAAGTTTGACAGGAGTCCTGTGCAGAATGTCAAGTTTGATGGATTTCCGCGGGCAGAGTTCAGTCACCAATTTGTGCAGAAAAGAGTGTATAATTGAGTGTCAGGTTACTTAAAGAAATTTAATTGGGGAGGCGTAATTTGGTTGTTAAATTATGCTTATTAGAGGTCAAGTGTCAATCTCAAAGTTCAATTAATTGTCAATCAAAATCACAGCGATGTGTATAGACCTTTTTTTATCACCAGAAAATCTTCAAAAAACACCCTCACCGGGCCTGACGTTCTGTTGGCCGGGTAGTGTGAGATTTGCCCAGGCACTTACTCACTAAAAACCTCGGAAATGGAAGAATTCTTCTCCTACCAGTAACTGTCCCCTGAGGAATATATTGTCGTTGGTGTCGGAGAAGATTTTTCTTTTTGCTGGGTCTTCTGCTATTTCGTCTTGAATCTTTATAGCCTCTGACATGTTATTTTTGTCCGGGGGCTGGTTCTTTTTGTAGTGATGCAGAAGATCGGTCCATTACCTACGCGATCACTCATTTATTTGTTAAGCATGCCTTACGTTGCTCTACTTTGGTGATCTCACGGGAATCGGCAGGCCAACATTGTACGCGGCTAGCTAATGATGTATATAGATCTATTAGTGTTTCGATTGAATTTACACAGAAGGAAAAAAGTTATGGATGTTGAACAGAATTTAAGTGTTTAGATTTTGTATTAAACTAAGGCATTCTTTTACACCTCTTAGCAGGTATGAAAATTGCAAAATCTCAATTTTAAAAAGAACATATTCTCAATACTTCTTATGACAAACCACTTTTTCATGTGCAAAAACATCAAACCTTACTGTCTTATAGTTCTAGTCCCAGAACCGAAAGACATAAAAAATAGGGAGATTAAGCTGAACTTAAAATTTCTCACTCGCATTACACAGGGTTTAATACATTCGTTGTTGTGTAGGATACAACGTAGACAAGGAGTTAGTTTGTCACACAATACCAATGTAAACGAGGTTTAATTTAAATTTTAAATTTAATTTTGAATAAGGTTTAATGTTTTGCTCAGCTTCAACGCCAGTGCACCGTTTAACTCTAATCCGTTGGTCATGATCCAATACTTTTTCAAAGAAGAGATATTGAGCGATATTGTGCGAAGAGGTATGTTGTTTTTTCCTGGTAAACACAAAATCTAGCTTTTAACAATGATTTTTAGTTAAATTTGTTTTTAAAACTAGTTCTATTTTTTTTCGCATTTCGTTGGCGGAATTTTATGGTCACTGATTCTATGGGTGCCGGCTGGGTGGTGTTGGTAAGTTGTCGTTACGGCATGGTTGGCTTCGCTTTGTGTTTCTGTTCATTTTTTCTCGATTCTGTCAGCTTTAGGTACTCCTTTGCAGCTACTACACAAAATTCATTAATCGATCGAAATCTTTGTGCCAAAGGAAGATAGAGTAAGAATAAAGATGAACTCTACTAACTGTTCACCGCGTTGCGAATCACCCTGTATATATAAGGTGTAATATACCATCATGGAGATATTTCAGGGGGCGATAGTACTTTGCAGAACAATGAAAAAATGTGAATAGACTCATGACCAAAAACGCGCCATTCTCAATATACAGGGTGACAAAGTTTCACATTTTTTAAAGGGCATTTTTTAAACGTTACTATAATTTAGAGGTCTAAAGACAATACGTGTACGAAAATTTAAAATTTTAATTCAAGGCGTACTTGAGAAAAATATAAGACTTTACCACCCTGTATATAAAAAATGATGCTTTTTTGACCATAGGTCTATTAGCATCGTTTAAAATTATTTTGTAGAGCACTATTTTCCCCTGAAATGTATCCATGATGATATGTTAGACACTATATAGAGTGTTCACTTGGGGTGTTATTGAAACTAATATTGTGCTCGATTTTTATGACGAAAGTTAAGTGCAACAGTGCAAGAGTGGTCGTCATCTCGGTTTCGTAGATGTGAAATATTTAACTTGTGTTGTGATGAACTCATAATTATTTGAATTATTTTTTTGATTCGCTACGCTGCTAGGGAAATACCTGTTGATGGAATGTGGACCGTAGTGCACAAATATAAAAATAGTTTTTGCCGAGTTATACATAGATTTTGTTAAGGCTCCAAGTGCTTAACCTTTCCCACAGAAGATCGGCTTGAATTTGGTTTGATGCCATTGTTCTTGTGTGTTGCATTGTTTATACTATTTTTATTTTCCTATTTTATCCTGCTTCCAATGTAATTTTTTATTAAGATTTCACTTTATAGCTTCACATTACTTCAAATTAAGAAGATCCCTTCGTTAGAGAGGCTTTTGATGTTCGAAATCCTATAAAGGCGGTCATTATCTATTTCATTGAATAGGGTTTTCCATTCATTAATAGTAGCAAAAATTGTATCTTTATTGTTAAAATATGAAAGATAGATATTGGCACCCTCTATGTGGTCCGATAAAGAAGGCCAAGCTGGTAACCTCAGATTTCCTAGGCCAAAATATGATGATTCCTCATTTAGGTTTAGTAGCAGTAACACTGCATACACTTAATTATTGAGGTACACGGTATTAAAGTTTCGTACTCACAGGTCTTTCACGTTTTGAGGTATTACCACCCTGAACTTTTTTTTATGGCGTGCCAGAACTCTTCTGGGCAACTTCACCAGAAATCAATATAACCAGGCAACAATATTCTGTGCTAACAATGATGTTCTTCATAAACTTTCTCATTCATTCGCTCCGACCGCTAATCTGCGTTTTTATTTGCAGGAAGCAATGCAGGAAGCGTCAGCCTTTTGGTATCAAACGAACATCCTCTAGCAGTAGCGCCCGCTCTTCAAAGGCTGCCTGAGGACTCGATGAATCATTATAAGAGTCATCCAAGTTTGAGCCATTCCCCAGTGTATAATAATTTAGTGCCTCTAAACCACACTTTGAGTAAATCTCGGAGCTACGCGGAAAACATCAATAGTGTCCTGGATAGTAAATCAGACCCCATTAGAGAACAGAAAGTTAACTTGGCCGAGGATTTGTGTTTGGATCCTGTAGTGTTGCGGGAAAAACATCTTATAAGTAACGGAACAAGTGACAGAACTAAAGTCAAGTATGGTGAGCTTAAGTTGGATAACGACCTGACAGTGTCGGAGAAGGAAAATAATCTAATGAGTGCTAGCAGGTTAGTACGTACATAAGTAAGGGGTGTGTTTTCTAGGTGAGCCAGAGAAATTAGTCGTTTTGCTCTCGTATAAAATTGTTGACCTTGGCATTGAATTTGACAATTATGCGAGTTTCTTACTCATTTAACAATTCAAGTTAGTTCTGGTCATCATTGGGTAAATTATATAAGGGCAGAACAATTGATTTCCATGGCACAGACTGACTTTTCGTAAGTTCAAGAGCATCATTAGATCCGATTAGGTTGTTGTAATCCTGAGTAGGTAGAGGAAAACCGCATTGTCATATGCGTAATCATAATACACTTTGTTTTTTCTTTTATAGATTGAGGCTGTTGCAAGACACCACAATGATAGAGAGCGCTCTCGACTTAGACTCATTAGAAGAATCCAGCGTGGGAACAAATAGTCAAGCAGGACTGATGAAAGTTATGGTATAATCTCTTCATAGATTAATTACTGAATGCGACTTGCCAAAACAGTTATTATGTTTTGCTATTCAAGTTTTTCATCGAGATTTTGGTGTCTCTCTGAAAGCATTGACTAGTTTCTTGATTTTCACAGAGACTATCTTTCAGATGATAGAGTCAGTATACAGGATGTTCTGAAAGATCATGTTATAAGTGATGTTATACAGGAGTCAAAATAATGTTTGTGTTTCATATAACCAAAATCCGGCTTGCTTGCAGGTATACAGAGCTTCAAAGTAAAAATGTCATAATTTAATTTTAATTATAATATCTAGACTATTTGGTCTTAAACTTGGAAGTCCTGTATGTACCAGTGCCTTCATGCCCTGCAATTTAGCATATGGTCCTTCAGAATATCGTGCATGGATCGATTGAGCGAAAAATAATTTTAAAACTCCTTTAACAGTCGCATTTCACCAATAAAGGAGTGTTGCAACTCCAGTTATTTAAAACCCACTTATAAAATGCTTTACAATACGTACGTACCTATATTACAAATAAAGTAATATTTATTTTTGTATAGTAGACTAAGTATAAAAAATACTAATTCGATTGGTGTAAGAAAGTTGCCTTCGTTTTATATGTGATGATATTTTATTTTGATTGAAGGTCATTGAACGTTGTATAAATACAAATAATGATTTAGTGTCTCGTTAATCGTAATTGTTAATTAGTCGTTTACGCATTTAAACTATTTTTTGATATAAATAAAACATGCGGAATAGATGATTCTGTTCAAATGGAAGTAATGGGTTGTCTAAGATGTTTTCCATTGAAATTTGTTGAAACTCGAAACGCTTATTGTTTATTGGAGAGGCGCAAACAATTAAGTTTGTTAGAATTAAAACACATTTAGTAAAAACTGATATAACCCTTTTTTATTATTTGCAAAGCCTTGAAATTATTTGACTTTGACCTCTTTGCCTATATCCCTGACTTTTGCAAAATGAAGATGATTTGAGAAAAACTGAAGATTTAGTCGTTTTTGCAAATAATAGTAAATGGGATATGCAGGGTCGTTCTAAATCGTCTGTACAAAGCTCTACCGTTGGTTCCTGAGGTCTAGAAATACAGGGTTTCACCACGTTTTTTTATATTATTTCTTCTTTTACGACAGTAATTAAACAGAATTTCGCTTTTAAGGGTTTTTACAAGTAGGACAACTCGAAACCAGCCTACATTCTTGTTGCTCAGTGTAAAGAGCGCCGTTTAAAGCTCTTTAAGGGATCGCAACTTTTTGTCATACTATATAAAAATCACCCTGTGTATAAAAAAAATAATTAAAAAATGTTTTTGCGAAGTACGTCGAAAATCATCGAATCGAAAACTTTTAGGTTAAGTCGTCAAATTTTGGCCTCAGGAATCTGCGATATAGACCATTTGGAGGCACCCTGTATGCATGTCCTGCCTCACTATCTACAAATGAAATGCACCTTGTTCCCCTTGAAATCTTAATTTTTCTTCCATCCATCCGCCCATGAAAGGTGAACCTACATTACTAATTTGACGGCCGTAATTTCTTTACACGAACGACTAAAAAACTTCCACACGAAATGTGTGTGTGGTATCCTTTTGAGAGTGTCAGCTGAACTTGATCTAATATGGCTGTGCACTAAATTTGAGAGTTTTTAGGGCTTTTAATATGAGACTTGCGTGAATCACCCTGTATAATTTAATTTGCAGGGGGGTACCTATATCTTTTTGACTGCTTTTTTCGTAGGTTAAGTTAAGTAAACAATTGTATAATAAAACATTACAGCTGAAACGTATTCGAAACACTTCATATTTCGTTGTTAATTGAGGAAATTCGGCAATTTTCCTGATTAACCTAAATTCAATACATTAAAGAGTTACCTTATGTTTACACTTACGAAAGCTAATACCTAATGATTTTTATAGCAGTTTCCGCATTGCAAGCACAGTGAGCTCCAGATGTTTTTTTATTACTTACTAAATCAGCCTGTACTGACTTTTGGGACAGACTGTATTTTTGATCTCACATTGTATCTATAGAATGCCACTGTTACAGGGCGTGTCAGTCTCGACTGACTTCCACTAAATATCACATGTTTTGGCTATAAGCAAAAATTATGCGGATATTTTTGTGGATGTTTAGATCTGTAGTGCTTCATAAACTCTCCTGTAAGATATTTAAATGAGACATTGAAATACAAAATGTAATTTAAGTTTCAGTTTTAAAGATACTTGGGAAGTAGTTTTTAAAATATGTTAAACTTCAATTATTTCTTTTGACTATCGATTCTAATAGGTTCAATAGAGCTATTTATTTGAGCTATAGCAAACACTAGAAGGCGTGTATTAAAAGATGGAAATGTAAGATCTCTGCTTGCCACTTAAGTGTATGTCCCTAGTAATAGTGGTGCAAGTGAATATATGTTTATTATTTGAGTTCAATGGTGTGCAAATGACAATCTAATATTCGTAGTTTAAGCCCTCACAACACCAGGTTTCCTTAAAACCTTATTCACGAGACCTTTTTGGCGTTAAATAATTTCATTTTCGTTTCATATAATGAAACGGTCGTGTTGATAAAACTTCTGACCTTATGTGCGTATAACGCCTGCAGTGACTTTATTTAGATTAGGCACCTTTGTTTAAGAATAACCATTTAAAATAGCTTGTTATTTGCAGGAGGCAGTGACCTCCTACAAATAACAATTTTGTGAGATTGTGCAATTGGATTTCTTCTCTGAGCCCAATTCTTGGGATGTGCGGCGTTATTTTTAAGCTAATGGTGGATTAAGTTAAGAAAACAGATATTTATTTTGTCTATAAATATATTGTGTTATATTTCGTGTTTGCTATAAGTGCTAAAGAGTAATTTCACGATTTATTATTGTTTTCAGGAATACAGTAAATCGGTGCCTTCCATCTAAGAAATGTTATGTTTTGGCTTAATTATTTTTACTATTTATGAGAGCTGTTATTATAAAATACGTACAATGTTTCTACATTGTTCACAATTTTTGTTCAAATTAAATAATTTTTTATTGAATTAATAGATTTATTTTTATACCTTTTTCTTGTAGAAAGCATCTTTTGTCTCCCTCTTCTAGATAATATGGTGAACTGAACTTTACCTCTTTGGGTCAATTGCAATTGCAAATCCTCCTCTGTTTTTCATGCACCCTTCCGAACAAAATTGTTGCCAATACCCCTGTTATAGCTAAGGCCATGATTTCTGAGTATTTATTGATTTAAGCGCATAATCTTCATATAATAATTTTATTAGATTTAATCGAGCTAATGTTATGTAAATACCTGCATATTTATTTCGTACATTCATATGAATAACTTTCGACATGAATCAACGTTTGTACATTCTACAGTTTAAAAACAATACATAAACATGGGTCTACACTAACACTAGCGTCTTAGCTGTATACCCACTTCAAAGTGAATCTCATTTATCGCTTTTCAGTATTTTCCCACAAGCGCTTCAATAAGCCGTAACCTTCCTTTCACTCTCTTATATGACATATACCACTCTTCCACGGGCTTCTTGTCTTCTTTAGTTAACATTCTTCCTAAATTTGTCTGTACAGTTTTTTCAAATTCTTTAATCTTGCGTCTCAGCTCCCTCTTTTCTTCAATGATGGCTCCCATTTGTTGCAGTAATTCTGGTTTGGTCAAAGAGTGCAAATTTTCTTCAAAATTCACTTTCTTTAAAACTTCTTTATAAGTTTCATTTTCGATATAGCCAGTGGGCGTTTCGATTTTGTCGGATTCGGTTTCGTTCGACGAAGAAGTAGATGTTACAAAATGCATTGCTTCATTTTCGTCGATTGTTGCTAGCTCGCTGCTGTTATTCATCTAGAAATATGCAAAAATGTGGTAAAATGCTAGTGAAAACGTGGTGGCTTACAGTGGGACATTTTAAGACCATCTGTTTAAGAGTCCGATATCGATCGTAAAACGGTCGCACCATATCTCTATCCTGTTTATTTCGTGGTCTACCATGTACCGATTCCAGGAATAATAGCGCTTTCTGAGTAGCTATTTTTTCTTCTACGAGTTGTTCTGGAGTCATGTGGTCAAGTGAACAATCTCGGGCCGCAGTTTCACGTTTTATTTGTAGTCTCTATAAGAAATTACGTATGCAGCAAACTTTATAACAAAATGAACATTTACAAAAGATTTTCTTGCAAAGTGGCGAACGCTGTTTTTGTCACCTTGAAGCAGTCGAACTCAATTAAGCAGTGCCTATCGAATTAAAATGTATTGTTTTTAATATATTTAAACATTTTGTTTCTTACGCTTAATTCAAAATTATCGTGACTAAAAATCATTACTTACCTCTTCAATATCCCGAATAGTTTCCTGTAAACTGAAATTTTCCTCTGTTTCATTCCCTTTAATGCCAGTATCCGCACCAGAAAATCCCATAGAAATGTCAGTCAAATTTTTCTGCTCTCTCTTTAACTTGCTTAATTGTAAATACTGTTTTCGCAAAACATTATCATTCATTTTATCAAACTGGTTGGATTTAGCACCAGTTCTTGCTTCGAACTCACTTTCGCATGCTAATATCTTCTTTTTACATTTGTTTATCTGCTTGGTTAATTTTTCAATTCTCTCCTCAACCGGGTTTCTTATAACCTTTTTAAGAGGAATATTAACCTGGGGCACGTTGGGATCAAGATAGATTCGTGTCGTGGCAATAATCGAATTTCTGGGAGAGGATAACATTTTATTAAATGCTATGGACTGCCCTGGCATTGTCTCCATATTATCGCTAACCTGGTTCACTGGCTGGGAAATTAATGGTTCCGAACCATCTGGTTGCTCATAGAGACTAGCAAAATCTAATATTGGAGTGACTTGCACATTCGTTGGACTTGGAGAGCGGTCAGTCGATGGGCTGGGCAGATTTAAAAACTTTAGGGAGTTTGTTTCCTCGTTCTCCTGGTTAATTTCGATATTTTCAAATTCTTCTAAAAACATTGTATGATTTATTTTTATTTAAATTTATTTATTCATTTATATATTTATTTATGACCAACTCACCTGCCATTGAAGATCCACCGATTTTTTTTGTACCATCTTGCACTTCATTATTTTTCAACTTAACTTTAGATGTTGCTCGTGCTTTATATCTCCTGTTGGGATGTTTTTTACTTCTAATATTGTGAGATCTGGAAAATCTCTCGTGCGACCTTGCCCTATCATGCTCATTGTCGTCATATTTCAACATCCGTAACTGTTCACTTTTCCTGATGGGGGACTTAGATTTATCATCTCCGATTGATTTTGGGAAGTCTCCTGAACTCGATACTCTACGTATTCCACTATTCTTATCCTCGTTGGTTTTTATTAATATTGGTCGCTCCTCTGAACTAGATCTTTAATTGTAGAGAGGGGTATTCTTTAGTACTTTTAGTAATAAATTAAATTGCTTAAATTATATTACTTCTAAACTTGCTTGAGTGGCGATTACCTTATAACTTTCCGCTCCTGACTTATCGAGCTAACGCTCTCCTGTCTTTCCTTTCGTTTCCGCAACTTGCAAGAAGCCTTGGCTTCTTCATAGTTGCACAGTCCTGCTTGTTGCTTATTTGTGATTGGTAGAAGTACTTTCTTTGTTTTACTTATTCTGGGCTCGTACTGCACCCTCACCACAACTTTTTGAGGCGCATCCTCCTTCGGATTGCCGCTTTTCATAGTATTTTGCTGTAAATACAAATCCATCTATGCGTCTTAGTCGGCTAGTAGATGCCAATTTTGACTGAATATTTGCATGCCTTTACATATCCGGTTAAATCGGAAGTCATAATGTACTGTCACATTCATTATGAAACGTCAAAATGTACGAATACAGCAGGTGCGTGTACATATTACGTCACAAAAACGTCAAATGCTCAACTTAAAAAATGGCGAAACAATCTAAGGGTGGGGTATTCTATAAAATTCCACTGGTCACTGAGGCGACAACATTAAATTTAATATTGGGGCTGCACTGTGTTAAAATAAATGTATATTTGCGTAGGTACTTACCTTGAACTCAATGATTCACTTAATTTGTAAAGGAAAACCTCTTACAAAAAAGGAAAGGAATTAGAAGTGTATGCTATACGAAGCAAATAAACTAATTATTCATATCTCTGTCGCGACACATTATCGAATTTATGGTTGCTTCAGGAAGTGTGTAGAAACCAGCCGCAATTTTAGCATATGGCTGGGTAGGACACTTCCTCCAACCTTAAGTCTCCTAAAATCTGATGGAGCCTTTAAGAGTCTGAAAAAAAATTTGTTATTAGTATCCAGGCGCTTATAATCACCCCTATGATGGAACACCCAAGATGGCTTGTTAGAAGTTCGCGTTAACACGAGCATATTAGCTTACCTATTTGGGTTTTCCGTATTCCATCGTTTCATAGAGGCGAGTTTCTGGTGAAACAATAGTTATCCCGTTTTGTAAAATGAGATAATTTCATTATTTAAATCGTATTGGTTAAAATGGAAAAATGAAATAAATGGTACAGTAAAGTGTATGAGAGGTGAATATCTAAATTTGTCAACGAGGCTTTGGAAACAAAACAATAACGCTTCAGTTGTCAGTATTAATGGCGTCTCCGCGTCTCTTCTCGTTTCGCTCGCGAAAAATATCAAATTTCCCATGAAAATGTGGAAAAAATTGAAAAAGTTTGTGCGGGGTTGAAGGTGAATTTTATAAAAACGTAATGAGTGTCGTACGAGATTGTACTCCGCGGAGAACGAATACAATTCGCGCTTTTAAAATTCGATTTGGTTTGACAATACCGGGAATATCGGTGGTTTGTGTTTCGGTCTCCGAAGTCGCACGATGATTGAGCAGCAAATCCCGGTAAAGTTTAAACTGAATTTAACTAAAGTTTCTGCTCCATAGTGGCAAAGATTGACTGACGTATAACTTACCGTCTTAAGAAACTAAGAAAAATGAGTAGAAAAACGAAAATGAACGGTAAACTAAAATGTATTAAAGGTGAATATATAAATTTTGCGAAACGCGCTGTAATTCCCTTTTCCGATCGCTGCGGAACAGCAATTTTTTGCATCTTCATTGCAAAAGGGCTGGGTGGGTGGTCATTGTACCTAAATAAACCTATCTTAACCTCGAATACATAAAAAGAAGCTAAACACTAACAACTATCATATAATTATCGACACAGAAATAAACCGGTTTGATTAAATACAATGATCAAACGACAACCACTTGCCTCAAATCAACCTTTTAGAGTGAGGACATAAATAACATAAGAAGACCGGAAAGAGGAATTTCAGAGTGTTTCACACATTTTAAATGTCCAGCTCTCATACATTTTAATTTTCCATTTATTTTCGATTTTACCACTCTTTTCCTAAGTCCCGAAAACAATGTTTCCGTGACAGATTTGTCACCCAAACGTTAACAAGGGTATCCGTCCGAGCCTTTAGTAAAGGGTAAATGTTATTCTCAATTAGTTTTAATTAAAAACAGTGTGCAATTCCATCCCTACTACTGTATGACGCATTATTCCCCCCGAAAAAAGAATGCTCAACATATAAAACTGAACTAGTTTTTACATATGTAGTATCGATTAGCAAACGTCTGAACTCTAAATGTTTGTTTATGAAAATTGCGTGTTTATTTAACATTTAAAATAAGTATACCTAGTGGTTGATTACTTGGAGAACTTAGTGGATAATATGCTAAACTCCAATGCATACTAACTAAAAATAGGCGGTTATTTGCAATGGACTCGCCAAAGTCGTAAATAGGTGATTATGTTTAGAACGTAGTAAGGGTTTATCTAACTTTATTGAATTAGGCTTATTAGCCTAAGCAAAAAAAAGCTTGCTACATCATAGACCCTAAATAACTCAAGTAGACTACAAAGAAAACTTTAACGCTTTGGTTGACACCTCTCTGGAACAATATCTCGTCAATTAACTACGCAGTTTTTTAGTCCTATGTAGGTCACCCTAAGAAAAACTAACTTTCTACTCAGAAAGACTCACTTTTCTGCACTTAATTATTTAAACATTTTTTACTTACCATATGACATTATACTATCACAACTGTACCACTTTATATTTAGAATGCCAAGCACTACGTTCGGCATAAGCGTTATTTGGGAAAGAGAACTAATCAATAATGAACTTTCCAGAGGAAACAGTGTGAGCGTGATAGAGGAGGGCGCGCGAACGCAGTGAGTTACATCCTGCTCTTAAATTTGTTAAGGGATCTGGAACAACGGATTCCAAACCAAGGATTAATTTGCTATGCTTTAAGTATAATAGGCATAAATTAATATATAGGGTGGTAGATAACTTATAAAAGAAATTATTGGGGTAGATAGTAGAACTAAAAATAACATTTATTTAAAGTTACATTACGTAAAAACGCCTGCCTACAAGAGAGATTCTTTTATTATACCGGGTATTTCTCAAAAATGATTCACCCTTATTAATTTGTATTTGTTTTTCAACCGACGATTCGACAAAACTTTCCTGACTCGTGTCGGGCTAACCCGAACTCACCCTTAGTTTAGTCTAATTTAGGTTATTTCCCTAATGACGTCTGTGCAGTGCTGAATTTAAGCAAAAAGAACTACAATTAGTTTTCACTATTCTTTAATATCTTATTAGTATACAAAAAACCTTAAAATAAAAAAACTACGACAAAAATATTTCAAAACATCACGTAATTAATATTAGTAAGAATGACCAGAAAAATTTGGCGTGAAATGATAATATACATTTTTGAAGAGATTTTTTCTTAAGAGGATTTACTGTTTAATCTCATATGCGTTTTAGAAATATTAAAATTTAACGTGTAAACTGAATTCTGATATACTTAATGAAAAATTTAAATTAACCACCAATATCCTCGTATAAAGCAGACAAAGCCTTGCATTCCTCAACCTTTTGATTTAACTCAGAGTTAAGGGATTTAGTTTGTAATTCTAGTCTCTTCACTAATGATTCAAGTTTAGAAATTTCCTTCAAGAGAGCTTCATCTCCAATTTGATCTTCATTCCTACAAAAAATATTAGTAATTCTGTGATTATTAAGATAACTGTTCTTTTTTATAACTTTTAAGTTCCACTCTATTTCTTCTCAAACTACATTAACATTATACGGGGTGTTACGGATACATGGGGAAATGTGTATACTATTGGTTATAGAAGAAATAGGTTTTGAAGAGGGAGAAGGTGGAAAAGTTCCAACTAGATGATCAGACCGCATTTTTACAGACGTAGATGCCGTCGAGAGCAAAAGGGTCGAAATCGTCGGGACAAAAATTGAAAGATTAATAATGTTAGCATATGAGCCATGGAGAAGTTCCTTCACCACATTTATTATGACCAATTTAATGATAGTAATTGAGGTGCAAATCTCCAGTAGGCATTTCTTCTTAGCTGGTTAAAGATTTCACAGATGCTATAGTCTATTATCGCTGGAGGCGACCTTAAATATGACAATTGTGGCAATTACTATAAAAACTGCAGGTGAGAAATCTTGACTTTAGAGTGAATAAAGATGAAACATGATCGTCAAGAAATCGCAAGACAAACGGAGATTAACAATCGCTTGCATCAAGAAGTTAAGGGGTTGAAGATGAATAAAGAAAAGTTAAAAAAACTTGCAGATAAGGGGATAGAGCATCTTATTGCAGACACTCTGTTCATTTCATCATGCAACACCCAGTATAAATACATACATCTTTTGTCGATTATTACAGTCTTCTTGTAGACACACATATTCTTCATTAAGCCTCAATAAGTCCTGTTTAGAACTTTCCAGTTTAGCAACTAAAACTTTCTCTCTATTTTTACAGTCTTCAATTTCAGTTTTGGCATCATTATAATCTCTGAAAAGAAGTATGGCAAATTCATGGCTGTAGAACCAAATAATACCTGGTTTTTACTTGACCATTTCAGCAAACTTCTCTGTTATTTCTTTTTCTTTTATTTGGGCTCGCATTAAAACATTTTGCATTCGCTTAGGGGCCTCTTGTGAGTAAGTGAAAATTTTGTGCTCCAAGGATTCTATATGTTTGCTAGAAAACGATATTTATGTTAACAGTAGTAATCAGTGTTTAAGGATAAATTTCTTCAATATCTTGCTAAATTGTTTCTGTTCATTGTGGAGGTGTTTCAGATAGCTGTGAATGTGTGTAATGATTAAGTTTTAATTTCATTTTAAAAAACACTTCTGCCATTTAGCCATTAAACGACAGCAGTTGCTTCCTAACTAGACATTAAGAATATGGTTTGGCTTTTTGCCAAATCTTAGAAGTCTAGGTACCAAATATGTATTTCAAATCACCCTGTACAATGAAATGAATATCAAAACTTACATATGATTCTTAATAACTCTATTTTCTGACCGTTGCTGTTCTAGGGCTGTTTTGATGCACTGGTCTTTTTTTGAAATTTCATTTCTAGTTATTTTCATTTGGTCTTTAACATGATTGATTTCATCTTGAATATTTTGAATTCTGATTCTATATTCAGCACTGTGTGCATCAGCTAGACCTTTTTGAGGTGAAGCAACTTTCCCCTTAAAGTTTGTTGTGATGTGTGATGGGCATTTATTCTGGAATTAAAAGTTGATAATAGAAATTATTAATGCTTAGTAGGGATTTAGATATGCGAAATTTATAGGGTAATGATAACAAGTAATAGATTAATATATAATTTATTAATTTATTAATAGTAGTAATAGATAAACAAAGAAGTTGTTGGAGGTCTAACAATCTTATCTTCTTAATAAGATGTAGATTTGTGCTTAATTTCCATATTACAATAATTTCAGTAGTAGACCTTCTATCAATGTAATTTGGGCCCAACAAGTAGTAAACAGAAACAGATTTGCTTACATTTTTGGCTGATAAATTTACAGCTGTTTAATTGTGGGATATCAAAGATATAGTGACACTCATGGTTCACTCAAACAAAAATGGGGGTTTTGACTAATTAAAACAACTTTATTTTACATAATAAAAAAGGTAGTTTTAGTAAAATATACAGGTTCACTTAAAGCTATCCTTGCCCACTGATGGGGTTCTTACCTCTTTATTTGGCTCTAGAGACATAGTTTTGGTGCCTTCTACGTTTATTAAAGTTCGACAAGCAAATATTAAATATCCTTCAAGGGCTGCACAAGACTGATTTAAACCCAATCGGGACTAGATTGACTACTAATGACTACAAGATATTCACGCTCACAAAATTGTTAAAAAATACGATATTTAAAACTTTCCGTTGAACGTTAAATTTGAATAATAATATGTCATTGACATTTCTAATTTAAGAATATCAGTTTAAGTATTTCATGGCATCTGTCATTGTCATAAAGTTAATTGGTCAATTAGCTAAGTTGATTGGTCAAAAATGTCATTCTTACTCTGCCATGTTCCTACAGAGTCGATGGAGCTTGAATACCGACACACCCTAACACCCGAGAATACCGAACACGCTTCTAAACTACTTCACCCCCCCACCACACCCTTCCACCTGTTGACTGTTTTGTTTTGCTGTCGTGGCTGTGGTAGAAGATGTTAACAACTCCTAACCTAACTAAGTTTCTGTAAATTTTTTAAATATTTTTCATTATAATTGCCGTTATTTTAATATTAATAGCAGCTCCCGTCTCTAGTGATCTGTAGGTGTTAAAAAAAAGGCCTGGGTAAGTATTCTTTAACCATCCGTTTCAGTTAATCTTCATTGCTACTTAGCTCAAATCTTCATTCCTTATGCTAGCTCCCATATTTCTATTAAGTTATCTATATTATCCCAATTTGTTTTTATTATAACTATATAGTCTAGTTCATCCTTACTTTTATTTTTTGGAAATAATGCCTTGTCTGGCATTGACAGGTTGTTGTCGCAATCTATTCTTCTCCTTTGGCAGTTTTTTCCAAGTTTCTTGAGATGTTTTTCCTAGAGGGCCCTTAGTTCTCAAATTTGTTTGCTGCCCTGAGGTATCCATAAACAAATTAATGTGTTACCCACAATGTGGCACAGATTTGATAATTCATTGTAGAAGGAATATAGATATGGAATTAGAAGGTACTATCCAGAAGAACATTCAAGCAAATATACAAAAAGGTGATGATGTTACTGTGCAGAATGGAAGAAGCCCTAAAGTGCACTGGGATATATTAAGAATAATGCTGTAGCTTTTCAGCAATCTGAGATATTTGACACGGAGTTGTGCAAGTTTCCTCTCCTGTTTTTAATCTTTAATAACATCCTAAGAGTTGAAGAACTTGTCCCTTTGGATGCTAGATGTATAATCTGTGATGTCTGCTTGGTTTTTATCAAACAACTTATCTCTAAATGAAGAAAATCTATCTGGCCATTTAGGGCCTTTTTTATTTTTTGGAATTGATTTGGAGTGATTCTGCTTATTATTGACTGAATTTGTACTATTATCTCGCAGATCAAAATGCCGAAACAACTAAAAGGCGGAAAAGCGAAAGTCACCTCAAAGGAGAAACAAAAGTTGAAGAAGGAATACCAGGAGACCCAAAAGCAGCTTAAAACTATAGTATTACCCTCGCTGGCAGTAACATTCGTCTTCATCGTAATTTACGTTTATTTGAAGACGAGGCCTTTGCGAACCGGCTTTGATTGACGCAAGATTGTTATCTAAGTGTTAATTTTAATGAAACAAATGGATTATTACTAAATGTTTTTATTTTGTACAAAATAAATAAATAGTTTCTTAAAACCATCATTTTGCTTGTTGAACTTTGATGAATAAGCGGCACTAGGTATTCACAAATACATAAGATGTGTGTTTAAGTTTAATAGTCTTACAAAACATATACACAAAATACAGATTCCTAGGTAATTAGTAGCTAAGTGTTAAAGTATGGAAACCTTTAATTGACCCTCAATTAATAAACTTTTTTGGACCCACACTATTGGTAGTTTTCAGCCGGTTTTGTGGTCAGGAAGACGTGTTTTACAGTTGCACCTGATCATGTTGTTATACACATTCACACAAAACTGCGTGGCTAAAGTAGAAACGTTATTATTAAAGTGTACAAGGTATTACAAAATTTGCAACAATGTTTGGGATCTTTTAAACCATAAAAGATACAACATCGGTTAAATTAACGCAAATATACACAATTTAATGCTTATTTAGAATCTGATGATTACAAAGGAAATATTCGAAAAGTATTCTAATCCTAAAACAGAATCTGAATAAGCACTAAACTGCTTAGTGTTCTCTTAATAAAATCGATCTTGGATCAATCAAGGTTTAGCAGCTCATTAGATATTTGTAATATCCTATAGAATTTCATTAAGAGGTCTCTTATCCAAGGTTCCAGCGTCTTTGTCAATATATCGAAATCTATCTACCCACTAATCCTCGTAGGGAGCATCTCTCCGTTCTTCATTAAAATATAACATGAACAGAGGATTTATTAAGCAATTGAAGTAAGTAGCAATTAGGTATATTAAGAGTATTGCATCTAGTAGGTACCATTTGCTTAAAACTATTCCTCATATACAAGGTGTCCTGAAATTGGTGTGAAATACTTTAACGTCATATAGTCTAAATACTCACGTCGAAACAAATGAAAAAAAAATCCAGATTCGAAAACGTTTCATTATCATGATACAGGGTGTTAAATTTTATTTTATTTTTTCTTCTGATTTGGACTATATGTTGCATCCAGGTAGACTTGTCAATATATCACTTTAAAAACCTACAGGGCAATTTTTGTTCTCTGAGGATTGATGCCTTTGTACCACTCCAACTGTTTTAGTGTCAGTCAGTGGCGTATCATTTCATAGCTTGAAATTTGCATTTATTGTTCAATTTAGAAAAATAATTGGTCGTTTGTTTTGATCTTCAATTGGTTACTAATTATATCTCATTTCAGGAAAGAAAACAACGCTTTTGATACGCCTTACAGAGGAGAACTCCTTCCTCCCTAGAGCAGAAAACGTTGTATGCTGATTCTGATGATGAAAGTTTGGCTCTTAAAATTCAGAAGATTTTACAGTAAAGACGGTAAGGAAATCAGGATAATTTTCATACTGAAGTGTGCCAAAATGAAAGAAAAACGAGATGATTGAACATTTGGAAAATCAGTTGGAGGGACAGATTTTCATAGAAATATTCCATCAAAATACGTAAGAGATAAAAACCAGCATGATTTTTATATTCCTGGGACGGAATCCCTGAATTTATGTGGGATTCTTTTTTTGTTTGGATACTGACTGACGTATTGAGCTGTAGATCGAGATAAAACGATACATTTTTATCTACTTATCTATGTCTTCTATCTATCTAAAAATTCCAAATTGAAATTAATCATTGATATATCACAGAGTATGAGTCAAAATAGGTTTAGGACAATAAAGTGCAACTTGCATTGAAACCAATCAGGTTGGGATATAAACGTTAGCGCCTTTGCTGGTCCAATGGTTTTTTGTTCAATATCCTTCCTTACGGAGGACCATAACCAAAAGAAAATTATTTTGGGCTTGATGCTGGCGTAGTGTTAAATTTACCATCTATACCCAAACTGCCATCGTACACCTTCTTTGCCAACAGAGTTTGTAGATCCACCCTGTTGACAAACCTTATTAAACCTTTAGATCTTCAGTTAAAGAAGACTCTTGATAGTAAAATTTCTTTTCCAAGCTTCTATTATTACATTTTTCAATAAATATATGCATTACTTATGTATTAAATATATGACACAAAATAGGAAAAATCAAAAATTAATAATGCCGCTTCAGTTCTTCTGGAAAATTTGTGGGTCAACATACTTTAATACTTGCCATATGGCTACTATATTAATTTTCTATTACTATGCTTCCTGTTAGTAGTTTTTTGCTATCACTTTTCATAGAACGACGATCACACGTACTAGTAGCTTGCGCTTTAAATCATCATTGATGGATTAACTAATGGCCCTTCACTAACATTTCCCAAATCTGAGTATCTATAAATCTAAGTATCTTATTTCTCAATATCAAAGTTTTGATGATGCGCAGTTCGACTAGCAACACCTACATTGGACATGTCCCTTTACACAATGTCCCATAACACTGTTTAAAACTGAGATCAGTTCTTAATTAAGTTGTTTTCGTTTGTCACTTAAGTGGCCGCCAAACAGATCTCGGAAATATCACTGTGGTCCATTAGTCACATATTATAAACTTACACTCAATTATTTACCTCTATTTACAAAACATTTACAAATATCACAGTAAGTCTTTAATGGCACCACCGAACCACACCATCACCATGGGCAACAGATACTGAATCAAAGCCCTGGTGAGCGACATGGAGTTTCTATTAGCACTAGATGTCCTTATGACCTCTGGAGGCGAAGCAGTACTGCTTACAGCAGGAGGAGGCGAAGGTTCTTTGACTTCGTCTTTCTTGGGGAACACCGGATCCGATTCGAAGTCGTCTCCGTCTTCAGCATTATCCTCGTCTCCATCTCCGGAACCCGAACCACTACCATCGACAAAAGTCTCCTCTGTATCATCGATCATTTCCACGTCTTGGCCATGATAAGCCTTTTTCAACTTGTCTGACAAGCCGCTTAGGGTGTAGATATGCCCCGTGACCAGAGGAGATGTTTCTGTCGGATCCGGGGTGAATTCCCTGATCTTATAGCTTCCCACCATGGTGCCGTTCCAACAGGAGCCGTCAGCGCTGAGGGCTGCTGACATGTCGTCGTTGTTGCAGTATTGGTACCGTAGTTGATCCCAGAAGAGCCTCGTGCTTTTCACTTTCTGAAAATAACAGTTTTATTAGTGCCTCAGGTTGCTAATTATATCTGGAACAAACGTAAAAATAAAAAGTAAAATGATGGGTAAAAATAAAAGGAGCAAAAGTGCAAATAATTTTGACCTAAAATATTATCTCAAATAGTGGACTACAAATTACTCTAACTCAATGTAATTAATCTCGACGCTGAACAGAATATTGTATGTTTCAGGAAAAGCTATTTGCGGTATGAAACGTGGACTAAAAGCCCCATCAGAAACATGCACTCTGTATTCCTGAAATATTAATTTCTCCACGTACGGGATCATTTGTGTTTTCACAGTTTATCCGAAAGTTTGTTAATTCTGGTGTGGATGCAATAGCAGCATATTCCCGTTTGGTTTGGCTTCACACATAAACAACACAGTGTATGGCGGTAGTTATCCATGCGGATGAGCCATAAATTCGACATAACCCAACAGATATCCTGTTTGTTTAAATCATCGTCTTTAGTGGGGCCATTTATCAGAATTCTGACCCGTGAACGGGAAAATGTGGTTTGATTTAACGTTGAAATAATTTTATTGTTTGGGTTACATCAGGAATTTAAGAAAGTAAAGTTTTGCACTCAAAAATTATGATATAACGTCTAAAGGAGTATTTATACAGTATGCAGAACTTGAACATTGAATTTTCTGTACGAAACGGCGAAAGGCTTACACTTACCCCTTTAATATCTTCTATCACTTTTTCCAAGCTGGGTCCCTGCTCAGGCTTTTCTTGTACCTTTTTATGTTTCTTGTTCTTTCCACTGTTAAATTTCACTTTTTCCTGCTGGATTTCCATCTCGGGATTGTCATCTGGAGGACTATCATAATCGGCATTTCTCTTCGGCCTTTTAAGCCCTGAAGTTCCGCATTTGCTCTGGATTTTCTTGGATATGTCAACTCCCATTTCCTGGAAATTCATTATTGCTTCTGATATTTTGATATTTAGAGGTTCGACTACTGCATCAACGTTGTATGGTCCATTGAGACGGTCAGCCACCTTTTCTATTGCACCTGCAAAGGGCGGCTGTTTCAAAACCATGCTGGTCACAATCTAAAAAAACTTACTAACAAATGTATCCCAACTATCACTCAACTGCAGATGCCTTTTCAGGCATACAGTAACAGTGTCCGAACAATAGGAAGAACAAGGGCCGACACCCATTTCTTGTCGACACACCCCGCAAAGTTGCATGCGAGTTAAATCGTTCAGGCATCTCTCGTCCAGACGAAGATTGGGCACTTCTCGTAGGATTTCTACAGCTCGCATGAGAGACTTATAGAACGTGCGAGTGGCCACAAACGAACGGGTCAGTTGTTGGGTCAATTTGTGGGGGACGTCGCCGAAGGGTTTTAACTCCAGCATGTGATTGTGGACGCATTCTGATACAGAGCGACAACATATTTCGAATGGTCCCAGAGTTATTAGACAAGAACGCTTATTACTTACGCATATAACTGTCGTCAAAACTGTATTGGGAGTTAATGACGGTGAACATTTTCTGGTAAAGAATGCCGAAAAAAGAGTCCATCGTCTCCGAAAGACGCACGGACCCCTTTTTATAATAAGTCTCCAGCTCGTTGAAGAAGTCCGAAAATACCTCGGAGTTCTGCAGATAGATTTTGCCGTACGTTCGTTCGAACATATCGTGGAATTCGCGTTTTGAACTTTCCATCATGTTTCGGAATATTTCTGTAAATAAAAAAAAACACGCATAAATATCTATGACTAATAAATTCCTAACGTGCATAACTCTTCTATCTAAGAATAATTTTTAAGTGTCACTAGTCTTATTCAATCCCATTGCAGTGTTGCCAGGGGGTCAAAGAGTGCATTAATTTGTTTTAAATTCGATTTAATAACAGCAATCTCGTTATTAGTGCAAATGCGGTAGTGAATACAGTCGGGTAATTCGGTACCGTCCCCGGAGGTCCATTTACCCCTAAATTCGCTATTGACATTGTCGGGTATATGGCCGGGCAGTTCCACGCTTTGCCCGGGGGTACAGTAAGACAGATAAAAAGACGCATCACACCTCTTATCTGTTTGACTAAGTTCGAGGCATAGACACTGGGAAAATCTTAAGCCGACGACACTATTGACATATCAAAACATATCGATTTATCTTTTATGTAAGCAGCTGTCAGCAACAGCGAAATGACAAAATTGATAGTCAAGAGCCGTGCGTGGGATAAATGCTCACATACAGATACGGTATGTAAATATGAAATAAAACCCATAAATATTAATGAACTGAAAATGCTCCGATGATAAACAAATATGTATGTAAATCGAATATACCTATCTAATACATATATAAATAAATAGTTACAGGGTAAAGCTGAAACGTTAATGATCAAACACTAATCAAGATCATCACTGATAACTATCGTTATGAAACTGAAACTCTGTTTTCTTGCATATATGACAATCGGAATTTGACCCACTGTGTTAGTTATGACAGCAATGATATTTCCAATATATGCCATCGCTATTTTCACAACGTTCCTTCACTGAAAACCATAGATGCCCGGACCTCAATTTGGCAAAACGCTCGATTCTCATAGCAGATATCCCTTCGTGAAGGGTTTTTAAGTTTTTATAAGATTAAGATGGAAACTTGATCCACTGCACCAAGTGGCAACGTTGCCTGATGAAACAACTGATTCAACCATGTGAAACTGAGGCCGCCGTTACATATAGCGGAAATGTCAAACACATAATGCTCTTTTTGACATGATAATAAAAGCCGAACGCAGCGTTGCCATTTCTCGATCTTTTTATTGCGCAACCTGGGCTTACTAACATTGATTCCAACAAGCCGTTTGATTTTTCTTCGTGTTTTTGAATAAGGCCTCTGCTTATTGTGAAGTTTCGAGGTGAATTATAAGTAAAAACTTGCTTAAGTCAAGGTGAGGTTTAAACTCTAGGGTCATGCTTACTTAGTAAGCTATCTGGGGTAGGTTCACCAAATAATTGAAGTACTTACCATCAAATTTCTTCGCTCTGGTTTCTATTATTGAGGCAACTTTGAGAACGGACTCTTTGACGAATTTTTCTAGGGAAGATTGACTGTAAATTGATAAACTAGTTTCGTAGCTTTCGCTGCAACAGCTTCCTTCTCCGCATATTGGACCTGAAATCAAATAAGTGCTCTGTGAGGTCTTTTTCTGGTCTAACTAAATTCGTAAGGGTTATTTAGGGTATATAATTCTGGAACTATTGTTGGAAATGATCGCGTTTCAATATCGCGTGAATGCCGTGGGCGATAATGGCCATTTGGAAAGTACACGATTTTCAGATACAGCTGCAAAGCTGTGTGTTCGTTGCAATCATGTGCGAGCTTTCTCTACCACAAAAACCTTTTCATGTGTTCGCCTCCCCTTATTCAATAACGGAACTTCACGAATTGCCTACCAAAAGTCCCATGAAGGAAACATCCTCTCCGAACCTGCTGCAACAAGTCAGAACCTAAATGATGTTTCACTAATTCGGAATGTAAGGCATCCGATCCGTGGTACCTGAATTTTAAGAAGACCCATCTTTTTACCTGGAAGTTTACCGGCAGGGTAGCATTAAGAGCGACATCCATTCATCTTGTTTTTAATTTGAGATTAGGCGCTTTGCCTAACAATGCGAGAGGCGTGGTGATTCACACAAAACCACAAATCTTTATAAATAGTGAGATATTTCTCAACGGCTGGGAATTTCTTTAACGTCGGTTTTTTGCCACCAGCAGTAGGTGGTGCCCGATCAGAGAGAGGGTTTCGAATTTCGTATATCCACCATGCACAAAAGCTCCTTTTGCTCGAGTAGGTTTTAAGGAACCTAATAAGTGCTCTGACAATAAGACTTTTGTCAGCGAAGCGTCTGTAAACACACTGCATAATGCCGCTATTTGGCAGCGCAGTAATTCTGCCAAATATCTTTATTCTAACGGAAGTTTTCGGCTTTAAGCTTGTAAATCTTCTTGGCCCACCTGCAGCTCTGGGTAGGGGCTTTTCAAGGAAATGTTTATGGTTTATTACTGCTCAAATTAAAGGTTAAAGACCGAGATGGTATATCAGACTTCACCGTCTTATTTCACAGACCCCGAATAAGTCACCGAGCACACAATTCCGCCAATGTGCGAAAACACATTCTCGACACAAGATATCCAATTTTCGTAAATCATTTCTGATAACAGTGTGTTTTGTTTTTTAAACATCCCATTAAGCACTTGAAATTATTCATCACATCCTTTGAGTGGAGCCATTGTTCATGAAAAAAGCAGACGATGATGTCACGCACTTACCAGAATTGTGTTGCGAATATGTATTTTCTTTTGGGGTATTCGGTAAACCGTCAGAAATTAACATAAGTGGTGTTGAAATGCTCAGAGTGACTCAACCAACTTCTGCGATTTTCTTCCTCCGAGTGTCTCGAGTCATTATTCAGAGACGCAGTGCTGTAATGAAAGGTGGTTTACGACGATTTTTTTTCTTTTGAGCGATGGTTTTGTGAAATTAATTGGACAAAATCAATTAAATCGATTAATTACTATGAGTAAATTAAATTAAAACATTTTTAAAAACAAACAAAAAAATAAAGTAGCAGAAGTCTGTGAAGAAATTCACAGATGAGAATTGATGGAATATGCATGATACAAATATAGTCGGGGAACACAAGAGAAAAGAAACAGAGGATGGTTGAGAAACAGAAGATATGGTTGAAGTAAATGAAAATAAGAGTTTCAATTGACACGCAATTACAGTTGTTTTATTCCATATATTCATAATGTACCAGTAACTTATTAACTTTAACCTTAAACTAATTGGGCCTCCCCTCTTAATGGAATCCCAAACAAAGTGCATGTTTCCCAAACACGAGCTCCTCGCTAATTATAAAATACGCTCTTAACTGCTAAGTAATTAGGAACATCCAGAATCTAACGATATTCAAATAAATTTACCTAATAAAATTACGAGGGTCTCTGGTCTTTACAGGGCGTTTTATTCACGCTTATTCACGCCTCTGTCGTTATCCAGGATGTTTCGCTTTCCCTTGGAAGGGCTTCAGAAGACAAATCGAGATATTCTTTAGGAAAAAAAAAACAACAAAAAACTTACCTTAAAACTTATCCGCAAAAATTGGAGAAAGGAAGAAAAGCCCAGGTAGCTGCTGTCGATAAACTACACAAAGTGCGAAATTTCCCCTGTTTTTCTTTCCGCTCATTACCCCTACTCAGAGGGGCTTTCTAGAGGGACAAAGGCATGTTATTTTTTTATACAGGCTGCGAAGCGATAGTCTGGGATTTAGATGTTTTAAAGCCTCCGCTGTAAAAGTCCTAAAAAACGAGGCGTTCACCAATTTTTACAATGCCAATTGTAACTGTAAAAGTACACAGGGTGTCTGATTGCGCCCTGAAAGCCGCCCTTAATTAAGATGGTTCTCTTTTATCGCATCTTTATCTTTCCCGGCCCTATTCATGCAGGTCCAAGGCCCGGGTTCAGGGCGATACTCTTGTGTTTTGGTTCGTTTGTCGGCAATTTTTACAGGTAGAAAACTGTCGCGTTCGATTTCCGAAATGTTTTACGGCCAGTTGCTGGTCAAAACGTTTACAGAACAAATTGTTGATTATTCCTTGATTTAGGAGATTTCTTATGGCGCCCCTGCCACATTCCACGTTCTGTTTTTTTTTGTGCTTTTGTATGCACTTTCAGTTGAGTCAGTTAAGATGTCTCTTTGAGCTCACTTCAGTTGCGCACAAATTTTCCTTGAAATTTAATCGTAATTTATCGAGTAGAGGAGTTTACGTTATTTCTTGGAATCTAAATAAATTTGAAGGAGAACTTAGAGAGAAAATCTCAGCGGAGTCAGATAACGTATTCATGAATGTAAATATTTTTACTAAAAAAAATTCATAGTAAACAGACGGGGTTCTTTGCATACGGCGAAGTAGAAAGATTTAGCACTTGCTTCGCTGGAAACTACATCTGGACTTTATATCTGACTGGCCGTTTGTAAATCGAGCCAGCCTTTGGATTTTGAAAAACATTCATACACCAAAACACCACAAACGTCTTTGGTATGTTTCTGGCTGGTGCGCTTGACTTTTTCTTACTTGCCGAGCCCTAATTTCGGTCTCTATTGGTATTTCTGCCTTTCGCGTTGGGCAAAGCAAACTCGAGGCCTGCGTTGAAGTAGGTTATTAACGTACTTACTTCACCAGTCTGTTCTCATTCATTTTTACTCGTTTTTCTAGCATAAGTGAACACGAACTTGTTCATGATAATCGCCGTATTCGAGGCACTTGGGATCTTCTGCGTTAAAGGACAGAGTCTCGGGACAACAAGTAAGCCAGTTTCTTTTGATACGTTCAGAACAACTGCCCATATCTCTTCTGCATTGACTTCAGCGAGGTTCTTCGCGTCCTTTTCCCCTTCAATTTTTTATTATATTTTTTGCTGCTTTGCTTGCCCTCCGTCCAATGTTCGGCACTGCGCCAATTGTGGACTTGCTTATTTTCGCTGGAACACCCTGTACATTATTAAAACTTTCTTTAATTTTTTGTGAGCATTTAGGAAATGAACTGTGTGCATAAACATCTGAAAGATTTTTCTAATCAAATACAATTTTTCTGGGAAAATCAATAAGTTGATTAAAATTAATTGAAATCGAACGGCAGATAAAGCAAATCATAATTCTCTGAGCTGCATTCCATTAATCAACCAGAGGGAAATGTTGTTTATTATGATTAGTAAGCAATTATGCACGTATAGCAATTATTAACAGTAAATAACACATCGTTAATAATGATCGATAGAGGCCTTTTTTAGCTATTTCTCCGTTGCACGTTGTAAACAGGGTTGGGGTCAAGCCATTAAATGTTGTAATAAGGTTAATTTAGTATAGATCTGAGAACATGAAGTGACCTTTTACCCAGCCTTTTACTGCATCATGTATTACTCTGCCTTGGCAAACATACAGCCGAGAGATTAATTATTCGTCCACTTGGAACAAATGAAAAATAAATAACATAAAATCCAAACCATTTAAATTTAGTCGAGTTTTAATATACAAAATAAAAACTGTCCTTCATGTGCCACATATAGGGATTAAATATCCAACATTAACGTCACGTTTAAAAAAAACAGACATTCTTCCAAACCAATGGGTGAAAAATTATTCGTCCACTTAGCATTGCATTTTTTGTTATTTCACGGATAAGAACTCCTAAAGATAGGTTCCTGAATCATTTTCTTTGTGACTTCGAGGTCGTTTGTGGTAAATTATAAAATGAGCCGCAAATTAAGCGATGTGCCTCATGAAACGAAGACCTGATCATTAAATATTGTCAAGAAGGAAAATCTCAAAGAGACATAAGGAAAATTTTGGGGAGAAATCGTTTAACAGTTCAATACGTTATAAAAACATAAAAGAGAAGCCACACAACCAAAAACTTGCCGGGGAGGGGAGGAAAAAGTGTACAACATATCGAGAAACGGGTGAAAATAAGAAAAGTTAGTGAAAATCTGCAAACTAGTGTGACAGATATAAGCGGAAAGTGTAGCAGCCAGCAGTTTGGGTTTTATCGTAAGTTCTTGTTATTATTCCACGGACAAACAATTAATCTCCCGACTGTAATTCTCATTCGTTCGAAAATGACAATCATGAAATATTGATTTTGAAGGTATAATTTGGGTTTATAATCTTAGTAATCAGCACTTTACTCCGCTTCTATTTCCAAATCAAGTCAATGGAGATTAAGCTCCCCAATGCAAACATAACAAAACAAATAGAAAATATCATGTCTATTGAGATTACAAGCCATTTTCAGGCAGTAGACGATCATTTAGCTCGGTAATAGCAGAACAACTGCGGATTCCTGGTGTGAGTGCCGCTGACTAGCTGCAAATCAAAATATTTCATCGGGACATTGAACAACCTTAGATCGACTGAGGTTGCAGAAATTTTGAGCCGATCATAAAATTTAATTATTGCGAGCTGCAGTAATCAAAAACTGGTTTTTCTCGCTATGAACCCAGCTGTTGTCAGGGACAATCTTAATTAAAACCTAAAAGTGGACGTTTTAAGCAGTTTTTATCTTGCTTTATGGTAATCTCCTACCTACTTACAATTTTTCGTTTGCGCTTATGCAGCCACATTTTTACGATACTGATCTCTTAATTTAATTATTAGCCGTCCACCGAGGCTGTTCGAGTTGAGGTGCCTTAGAGGTTGAAATGAAGAAATTGGATTTTTTTTGTTGTATGGAAGAGGCCGAAAATAGATTTTCGGGAAATAGGAAACGAGAACAATACGTCCATTTATCTGGAAGAGGTATTTATAAAGTGGCCGGTTTTAGAACGGAATGAAAATAGTCCGGAGCTAATTATTATTGACTGTGGTTGGGACATCTTAAGCAGTGCCCAAGATTGCGGAGTTCAAAGTTCCCGCGAATACTTTCACAATTGAAGATAATTACGGTCAGTGTGTGGTGGCCACAACATGTACAGGGCGATCACTAAAAAACCCCCCAAGGAGGCGCTGAAACTCCAGAAGCACGTCTTGAATAAATTCATGTGCTATCAGTTCGATGGCTAGTGCTCTACATACTAAATGACTTCAGTGGATTATTGCTAACTAAACATGAAGCCATTAAAACCCTTTCTTTATAATTACCTATTACCCTCGGAAGCCGATGGGCAATTGTTCCTTGAACATTTATGATATATGTTCCATTTTGATAGTCAGGCAGTCCATTCAACCGAAAGATGCCCCATCTTCCTAACCACATACTTTTTGATTATTAGGATCATTTTTCAAACAAAACGCTTTCTCTCTCACAATTAGTGGGGTCCATCCGAGAACATTTACCCGCCCTAAGAATGTGATCTTCGTCTGGTTCAGCTGCAGTTCCTTCCGAAGACACAGGCAGGTGTGGTCCGCAAGAGGAGTTTTCGCGAGCGATTTTGAAACAAAAAACATAGTTTCCTCGACATCCGAGTGTATGAAAAACTTGTCCGACTGCACGCAAAGCAAGAAAGCAATTACTTTGATTTATTGAAGAATCTCGGGCCAATAGAATGTGCTTGAAAGGGACGGGGCTGCTAGAGGTCTCTATTAACAGCAGTCGGTGACTCACAAAGAGTCTAGCACAAGTAGGCCAATATTGTCATTAGGGACCTACACCGAAGAGCGACGGCTCTAGGAATACATTCGTATTAGTCAGCGATAAATCTTGGTGTATGGGAGGTTTGCCTGTAATTCTGAGTCAGTGTCCTTTCTGAAGCATGAAGATTTTGATCAGAGAAGATCGGTTAAATTGAGGCAAGTTTACGCAACTCAGATTTCAAGCATGTGCCGTTTTGAAATTTTGTAAAAATCCAATTTCTGACGTTTCACACCCGCCCCTGACTTTTTGCCGCCACGTATCACAAATCTTTAGTTAAGTTGGGGCTCTATGCAAATTTGCTGTGCGGTCATCGTGTGACTTCGGAGGCCCGAAGGTAAACGACGGATATTCCAGGTAATTGTCACGCCAAATCGAATTTGAAAAATGCGATTTTTACCTGTTTTCGGCAAGGCGGAATCCCGCACGACACTTATTCTGTGAAATTAACCTTCAACTCCGCACAAACTTTTCTAAATTTTTTCCACATTTTCACCCGAAACTTGATATTTCACGCGAACGAAAGGGGAGGAAACGCGGAGACGCCATTAATACTGACAACCGAAGCGTTATTATTTTGTTTCCAAAGCCTTCTTGTGTACTGTTTGTTTTAAAGAGCAAATATTCTCAGTAAGTTTTCTTGTTGAAACGTTGTCCCTAAAAAAATCGAAGAAAAAGTAAGTAAACCGCCTGAAAAGCGTAGAAAATACTCCGGTGTTCCAAGCAATAAGCCTAAATCCGCCCAAAATCACTATGAAAAAAGTCAGCAGAAGAAGTGCGAGTGAGCCAGTCTCAAGGTTGGTACCTTCTTAGGTAGGTACCGAAATCGGCATATTCCGTTTCAAGTGATGCTTAACTTAGATGCCTTCCTGCCCCTAACGCAAGGACTTTAGGTCTCACCTTGCTAAAGCCCCCGATGAACAAATTCAAACTGGTCGTTACACCTCCAAACGGTCACACCTCACGGTCAGCTTTGCCCTAATTGACACCTGGAGTATAACTTTCAAAATATACGAGCTCAAAGCTCCACCGTGTGTTGTGGCAGTAAAATTAATAAGCGGCCGGTGTAACCTCGTTGTAAACCCGATCCGTGAGAGAGTTCTTGGACCGTTCGTTCGCAGGAATTCCTCCGACTTACGGGTCCGGTTCCCCTTCATATTTAAATCTATCACTTAACAGGGCATATTCTGCAAGAATGTTCCAGCCATCTGCTCATTGGGGGGCATAAGAACCGCTAAATCAGCAGCAACCCGAAGAATGTGGGCAACTTTTAAGGCAAGGACAAGAGCCTGTCGAAGTTAAGACGAAGACCGGTCACCGGAGAGTCGCGTAGGAGGTTAAGCGGTCCAAAAATGCCTGCCGATTCGATTTTATCGCAGATGAACCGATATCGATATATAAAAATAATGCAGACGCAGGTCGAAGAAAGAGTTATCGCCAAGGTGCATGGAATGCGGACCTTCATCTGGTCTTGGCTGGACAAGAGCAGCCACAGCCGACCATTGCTACAAGAGATAAAAGAGGAGCATGGTGATTTTGAGGCCAGTTTTTTTACCCTCTAGCACTCAATGCGCCACTGTTTCTGGGACACCCTGTATAATAAAACCATAAATTATCTAAAGCAGGAAGTCAAATAAAAATTAATAATAGTTATAGATCGACAAAGATAGACGATACCGTTGTATTGACCCTAGGCCTCAGCTTATTTAAACAACTAGATAGGATGCCATTTGTTTACTTTGTTGTTACGGTTAAACAACAAATTGGTTTATTAATTATGGTTTAAAAAACGCTTAGACGATTATTAATATCGCCGTAATTGACCGCACGTATCTCAGCTCACGTCTTTACTTTATTATGGTAGTGTAATTACTATACTTTTATCATTTAATGCTCACTAATAAATTATACAGACGGATCAACATGTCGAGTTAATTATCTTGTGTGTTGAGCTAATGTAACGTAATTGCCATTTTTAAGCTTTGGAGGCTTCGGAGTAATGTTGTTCTTGATAGATCCAGGCATGTAGGATGCAAAATCCAACTGAGAAGTTGAGTCGAGAGCTTTTTGAGAATGCTGGAGAAAGGTTCTCACGACTCGATTAGCTCAGAGGGAATAGAGCAATTTTAAACAAATTTAATCGTTCACGAAGCTCTCGAACTATCAGAATTCACACATTTCATTTAAAAATTTTTTTATAACTTTCGACGTCCTCTAAAAGTGGCAAAATGGCGAATGCGCCACATGGAACGTTAACAATTTGTGTATGGAGGAGCTTAAAAATAATTGAAATGTCGTTGTTTTTCATGTCTAACCACGAAAATTATATGAATATGAACGGTTTATTTTTATTATTTTGGCAATAACACATTTACCAGTGAATTTCTTGTGCGTCTTTACTGCGAACAATTTAGCACAGTACAAAAAAAAACTTCCAACTACGCAAGCTAAGAGGAGCAGAAATTTTTCGCGTTTCTACATCAAAAATTCTTCAATCGTAAAAAGAGAACCAAGAAAGAGCCTCGTAAAACAACAGCAAGTAATGTTCACAAGTCGCACGGTTCGTCCTGTTTTGATGTCTGTCGGGTTCCCATTCATGAAATATTCGTGCTTTTTACTTGGGAGGTTCAAAAGTAAATACAAACGAACCGAGAGTAGTCGCAAACCACTCAGTGGTTGCTCGTCCCAAACCATAAACAATCGATTGATTTGGGCTTCACGGTGTGGTGATGACAAATTAATTACCAAATTTATTATCGGTTGGAAAAAAATGTACGAGTTGTGGTGCGACGCCTCAGGTTCTTCGGGAAAAATTGCCTAAGAGGAACAAATTCAGTTGAATGAAAAATCGGAACGTTTTCAGACAAAATCACCTAAACCCGAATTTCAGTAGATCTTACTAGAACCTTAAAAGGCTTAAGGGATTTACCCACTATAAAGATTTAAACTGCGCATAACATGTAAATTTAAGCATACCTAAGCTCAGGTGAAAATTCAGTAGCCAAAGTTTGTAAAGATCCTTTATCGAAGATCTGATATTTATATAGAGACTGTGGATAAACAGAATCGTTGTGTAAAAAACTCTCGTCGCATTACCAACATGTCGTCGATATGATCGATAACGTCTTCTAATCTTTGATAAAAATGTAGCTTCTGATTCATCTAAGCCGCATGTTCGGTAGAGAAGTAAAATGGTTTTAAATCACCTTCATTTGTTTTAGACTTTTAACTTTCCGACGACCAGGACAGGATTAGGACACAGCTGTAATAAGTTTGTATAAAAATTCATGTATGAAACAACTTTCAACTTGAAATGTAAAAAATCCGATAGATCTAAAGCTTCGCGAACGATTTAAATTTCAAAGGTGCCTTCGCCATTTTGTCATGTGCAGTAGCAAGCTTCGCCATTTTCAGTGATATTGACAAAAATAACTTCAGCGCTCCCCTAGTGGCTTTATTGGCCGGCCCAATCGGTTGACCTAGATTGACCACTAATGGAAAAACCACCTGAAAGTCCCACCTCCACCCTCGGCTATAACTACCCAGCTGGAGGTTTCCGAAAACTGGCCCGATGACCTATAGATTGACCAATAACCCAAAAAATTACCTTTTTATGACGCACTACATACTTGATAAGTTAAAAACCGGAGCCTGCGATAAGAGTTTTATGGCCCAAATTAAAATTCAACCCATGTGTCCATGTTTTCGGTGTGTTTTATGGGTTCCCTGGTCGGAATTTTAAATACAGTCGTATTTAGAATATTAGCCCAAGTGTGATGTCAGCACTGTCAACTGCTCACAGTCGCTGATTGATGCTGTCGCCGTTATATCACTAGATGTGAGGAAATTCTTAAGTAATTAGATAACAGTGTTAGATCTCTTTCATCAACTTTGTCACTGTCAAGCATCCAGTGGTTTTATCAAAAAGAATAATCTTTCGAAGTTAATCACTCTCACCCCTGTCAACATGAATTAAGGCACTTCCTCTTCGATTCTTGACCTGCTATTATGGGAACCGTCCCGCTGTGGTGTGGTGTGGTGTGGTATGCCACACCATTCAGTACCACATCTGAATAGACAAACACATTTCTATTTACCTGACTGGTGAAGTTGATTCTACTAATTTATATTTACGAAGAACACACAGGGAGAACCAGTTCTCTGTTTTCCTAAGTCCGTGATGGTGCATGCTCCTGCTTCTGTGACCAAATGAAGAAGCATTGATTGGTATTTTAAAAACCGAACCGGTTCAAATGACGTGCCTTAAATGCCTTCTACTCTCAGGCTGAATTCATCATTGACTTACTTTAGCTTATTCTAAATTCTGTTTGTAATATGTGACACATTGAACAATCGTTACGTGCGCTTTATGGAAGTTTTATGGGACTAAACGGCGGCTTCATATGAATTTAAATTAAAAGCAATAGATACAGAATTTTCCGGCACGTTCACGCGACCCCTTATTGCCTCAGCAGAGCTAAAACTTGCTGAATGATGCGCGATCCTTCAAATACACTCGTTCCGAATCTCAATTTTCAAACAGTTACGCAATAGCTGTTGAACTGTTGACGCTGCTGAATGCGGCCCATCCAATATTATTCGCAATAATGAAACCATTCAATACGGAGTAGGTAGCATCCACTGCAAATGATCTGCACCCACTTTATTACCATATGGGCGGATGGTACAAATGCTTATATCGTTTGAGAGTGTTCTGTAACTTAAGCCGCATCCCTGTCTCTTCGCCGGCCATTCTTCGGCAGTACCGCGGGCATTCAAAGGTTCATAGCGCCATTCAGGTATAAGTTGTCTGGAGTGGTTGACCGGTACCATCGACTGTGACCGGGTATCGTGGGAGAGAATGCATCGCGAAGGCATCCCAGGTATGCCAATGTTTTAGCGCTACCTAATTAGTTGTTGCCGGTCTACCATGCCTGCACAGTGGTGGTTCTTTTTCTTTTGGGTTGGTTCCAGTTGCTTGGGGACCATCGAAGGTTACTTTCCTTGGCTGCACCGTGAAATGGGTCATTGCGGGAATGCGGCCTCGCGAGCGCATTAGTTCACTCTCGATAGCGCGAGGATTTCGAAGGCAGAATAAGCAGGAGCCTCATGAAAAAATGCCAATTTGCGAACGTCCCATCGTGCATCATGCACTTGGCAGGAACCTAGCAGGTCGCGAATATGAAAATCTAGTAAAAGCGGAAAAAAGATGAAATAAGAGAATTCTGTGCGGCCTGTTTTATTTGGTTTTCTCAGTAAGTTAAAACACCTGCAACTGTTAAAGTACCTCGAAGAGTACTTTATGCATTCGCAATCCATTTAAGAGCGGGTAAATGCTTTGGGAATGGTCTCAGTAGTTAAAGTCACACGTAACACGGTTCTAGGGGTTCAGTTAATCGAAAAAAAAAACGACTATTTCCTCCCAGTACTACTTTGACACCCTGTAGAAAGACATCTTTTGTATGAGGCAATTTAACGGAATCGCTCTGTTTTTTCCTGTCCCACACTCAACACTCCATTCCTTCTGGGACCCCCTGTATATGGCCAACACGCAGGGCCTTGGAGCAAGAACTACCAGAGACAGTACTCACTTTAGAGTGTCTGCAAAGAGCTGAAGAATTGCCTTACTACTCTTTACACACGACTACATTACACAGTTGGTGTAGTGGATGATGACCTATTTCCTGCGTTATTATTTCCGAAGTGCAGTGCATGATGACCTATTTTCTCTTTCTAGGTCATTATGCACTACATCAAGCGACTTCCGTATAAGCTATAAACGAATAAAAACATAACAGTTAGTACCAGTTCTCGGCTCCATTGAGAAAAAGCTGCGATACAAAGGGGCCTTAAAGTCTCTAGTTGAAACATAAACGTAAAACACTATTTATGATATGCCTCGTGCGTTACATAATCGAATCGTTATCGACGAGTGATCGTCTACACTTGAATCGCACCAACTTTCAGTCACGTTCATTTTTTGCCGACTCTCCTGCTGAAATTATGGTACTTATTGTATTTTATGATCTCTTTGCAAAACGACTGACAGGTTAGCAATGGTTTTTGCTCCGGTCGTGAATGAGTACGACTTAATGGACGATTTCGGATTTGATTGATGCCTGTAGGACGAAGCTTCTTAAACGTACGAGATGACGAAAATTGTCATGGGCTTGGCCGGGTCACACGCCTCCTACAGAAGACAACATGATAACTGCCTTACCCTGTACTATTAAAGACACAATAAAGCTCGACAAATGCGCTTTATGGACCGTGTGCCGTACAAAGATCTTATCTGAAAAGCAAGTTTAATTCCGACTTCTCAACCTTTCGTAATTTAATCTTCCCTCGCAGAGCATTCTTAGCTTTCATTACGTGGCGTTAGATGTCAAAAATCTCTTTTTTTAAACTAGAGAATAATGATTTGTTTCCCTCTTATCTCTCTTCGAAGACAGTAATTCCGGCTAATTGGAAATAAATTGGAAATCTGAGCTCATCGGTTCAAACTTCCAAAGTTACAATAAGATTAAGGCCCACTAAGTAATAGTTATTTACCTCACATGTCTGCTAAATGGCGTGTTACATACGAGTCCTTAACGGGCAACACGCCGCCAAGAATATGCGACTGTGTACACACCTACTGGATCGTATATTAACTAACTTCATACTGCCGATTCATTCACAACTAATAACAACGTCAATACATGTGTATATTTTTTAATTTAAAAAAAAACTAAAGTTGATGATGGCTTAAAGCCGAAACGTCGGCAAAAATTCTGCCACCGCCATTTTGTCACTGGCAAGCAATGGTGCTGAAATGACAACTGATTGCATCGCATGAATCTTGATGGCGACATGTTGATAACGTGCTCGCAAAGATTCATTGACTCAACTTTGTGATATGAGAATCAAGGGTTTTGTAAGAAGATATTTTTTAATTTTCAAATTTTACAAGTTATTTTCCTGCCGGGGAGGGGGATAGAAAGGGACTGATACCTCCTCCCCCTCTTCCATATGCCAGCTCCAATCTTCGGGCAAATGCTTTTAACATTTTTGTCAATACCATATGAACGTTACTTTATGCAGGAAACTTCTTCAGTTCAATCTTCCCTCCCGTTATTTACCCCATTACGAAACAAGGCACAATTAAGCGACATAGAGCCTTATTAAAGCGTTAATTTTTTTCGTATATCGCAGATGACAAATTGCAGAACCGACCTCATGATGCACGATCGGACGAACTCATTACAGACGTTATGATTATAATTAAATCCTTATTCTCGTCTCCAACATGTTATCGATCTAGGTCAATTAACATTGCATTACATATTTATTAGAATCCGAGATGGAAATGCATACAGGAAATACAAGAGGCAATTAAGAGGAACGAACTTTATACATACATACATACATACATACATACATACATACATACATACACACACACACACACCGAGACTGTATCGTTTCTAAACATAGAATTTTGCTTCCGTCGGCATTGCTTGATAACGCATTTATTGATTAGTAGCGGTTTATCAGTTTCCGATAAGCTTTTTAAATATGGCAACCGAAATGTGCGTCAATGCTGATATAGGGAGTTCAAACTGATAAGTGAAATTTGCAGTACGCTCATGTTAACGCAACTTTAATTATTATTTGAGATATTAAGTGGTCTTTTAATAGTTTTCTTAGGTAAAATATCTCAGAAGTACCAGGCCGTTTACTTTACATCTTGTAATCATTTCCAGTATTTCTCATCAGGTTTTTTTTTTTTAATATTTTTCCAGCATCTAAGTAAAAAGGGTTTGTTCAGGCAGAACGGGTGGCATGCTGAGGGCAATAATATGTAAGTTTATATGAGATGGTTCAATAAAAATGCGATCGTCATGTGTCACAACTTTTATGAATATTTGACATTGTCAATTGACAATGACGCATGCCAATTAACAATGAGACATGTCAACGTCAAACCGCACCTTTCTGCACGAGTGCAGTTTACCGTACATGTGCGTGTAAACACTACTTTATTCAAAAAATAACATTAGTATTAAAACGTACGAACTCGAAAAACCAACGGAATTACGGTCGTATAAATGCATAATAAATATTTTAAAATTTGACAGTAAAATATTGATCCTATTGTTTCGGCTGACATTGCTATTTGTATAGTTTACGACGATTGAATTGAATTGGATATTAATGGCCGCGTCCCCTAACTATAGAGCGGACCAGCAAAACCACACAGAACAAGTTAAGATACAAATTTAGTCGAATCAGGGAGGGTTGCAGCTGCAGAAACTTCCTCATTATACAGCATGGTAACTATTACGGTCCTCACTATTGAGATCTCAGAAAAGGGTGACCCTTGCAAGGTCTGTCTCATGACGCAAGCAATAATCCAACAGCAAATTTGTTGTAACTTTTGAACTTCCTCTTGAACTTTCAACCTTTTGATCATCTCCTACTCGCAATTGAGCGCGACATAGGCAACCAGACATGCAGAACACAATGCCTGAAAATCTCATGTGTGGTTTAAAAAAGTGCAAAAGCAAACATTCACGACAAATTGATGACATGGAGACTTGTCTGTCTTGGCCAATATTTGCTTTATAATTTACTGAAGGAGCAGTAGTCATTATTCCGGTAGCAGAACTGTTATAGTGATTTGCTTGAACGTTCTGTAATGGAGTTGTCCTTCAGGGATCAATGTTACTAAGGACCCATTAATCTACTGCCTTCGAGGGAATAATATTTTCCTATCTATCTCAAATGAAGAAAAATTGCGCCTAAAAAAAAGTTAATGATGGTTGCGGAAAATCGAAACGTCGGATTTCAAATATTCTTGAATTCCACATTGTGCAACTTTGTCCCAACTTAACCTCGTATCTTTTATGGTTACCAAGACTTTTATGGTTGAGCTTCAGAAGCGAACACCCTGTGTATGTAAGGTATTTTGAAGATGTCAATGTAGCAACAGTGATGAAAGATCGGGTACAGGAGAGGAAAACTGTTACCTCGAGTCGGGGCGAACGAGGAGATTTCTCGTCTTCAGAATAACAATAAAGAAACTTCTTCATACGTATAAAACAAACGCGATTTTATGAATCTCAACAGATATTTAAAGCTGAATCTATCTGTACAGTTTTAACATTTCAGGAAATTCCACTACTAATGAAATTCCACATTTTTGGACGAAACCGTTTAGGAACACCGCCCGTCCATTTTCCAATAAAATTAATCTCACTAATTTGATTTTAATGGAAAAAGTGAACGCGGCTTGTCTTATAGACATCGAGGATAAAATTCCATCTTCAAACGCCATCAAATTCCATTTCATTAGGGTCTTTCCATAACGACTTTGTCGAAGGCAAATAAAACACGTGTCACTAACGGTTTTATTACTTTTTAAAATCTGAGCTTAACAATTTTTCATGCTTCTATCTTTGATGGAGGCAGTTTCTTCTTCGTACGCTGGATGGTGGCTTTTTATATATACTGCATGACATAGAAAAGGGAACACTTCATGAAAATGGTTTGGTTAAAATGATTTTTGGTATGCACGTTTCTTATACTAACATTAGTATATCGTTAAAGAATTAACCAAATTCGATGGTTAAAATCCGAAAAAAAATTAATATGTCAGCCCTCGTTGTTTATGCACTCTTGGACACATTTGGGGATAATTTCAATGAGATAATCGATTTCCTCTTGAAGGATCTCATTCCAGGTTATCTGTACAAAGTTACAGAGCGCCACTACAATACCCCAAACATGTTCGATTGATGTTAGGTCTGGAGATCGGGATGGCCAAGGTAATAAATTATCTTCATTTCATTAGAAAAACTCCATAGTAACTCGAGCCATATGTGGTAGTGCATTACCTTATTGAAAAACTAAATTGCGAAGCGTTTTGAGGCAGGGCAGACTATGCTGCTCCAAAACTTTTGGACGTACCGTGGGGCGGTCACATTGCCTCTTTTGTAGTTGCACTTTTGAGAATTAAAAAACACCTAAAGTTCCTGATAACGCAAAACGAATGCAATAACATAAATGAAAAACGGATTGTTTTTATACACCAAAAATTATTTACATCAAACCATGTGTAGGGGGTGTCCTTTTGTCCAAGTCGGGCAGTATATTTATATGAATAATTAATATATTTTTTACTTTTTAATATCTAAATGCATTCTTTATGTTTCGTACAGAAAAACTTATTATCTTCATTCTAGTTTAATTGCTTTATAAACTAAAAAAATTCTACAGTCAACAAGGACCGAGATCACCAGCCAACGAAATCGATAACCTTCATAGGGATTCTAGAGCGATCTTAGAAAGATTTCTCTAATTGCTAAGGGAAAACCTTTGAATCAATGCAGGGCTTCTCAGTTTAATAGATGAAAAAAAAAAACCTTTTTAGAGGCCTTTGCTGCTTAGTTTGTAGTGCGTGAGGAAAAACAGTCAATAACTGTTTCCCCTCTTTACTGAAACGGCCATAAATTATTCGTTGCACGCGCAATGTTTTGATTCCAGTGGATCGTTTACCTCGTTACACAGAAATCCAACTCTAATTAAAGGATTACTGAGCTGTTAAATTTAACTTTATGATGAAGCTTCCTGATAAATTTTTTCTTTACTATAAAAATTTCAGGGCTTAGAAATTCTGGGGAGTTGATCAACGGCCTTTTTACATACGAAAATATTGGTAATTATTCGTAATTAATTTAATTCGCAAGTTAATTTAATTAATTAAAATTAAAATTAAATCAATTAACCTGAAATGTGAACTCAACGTACAAAATACATCAGCAAAAGGACGATCCTCTTAATTCCAATTTTCTAGCTGAATGTCTTAATTGACCTGTATAAAGCAAAAGTTAATTAATTTCTGAAAACCAAATCCTACTACTTAGCGAGTTTTAAGTACCTTAAATTAAATGAAAGTTAAAAGAAAGTCGCAATATTTGGCCCTCAGTGGTTTAGATCAGAGGTCGGGGTCCACCTCCGATCCACTTTGAGGTTATACATTTTGTTATGTACCCCGATGCAGGGAGATAGGTTTGGTCAACAAAAACGCGTTGGTTCTACTAGTCGCTACTATAATCAACTATTCTGGTCGAGATTCTATTCGGAAGTGGGTGTTTTTACCCTAAAGCTGTATTTATGTATATATCTAATCAAATAGAAGGGTGATTACAAAACTAATTACTATGCAATGTCTATTAGAAAAACCCCGGACCTTGGCTTAATTACTTTATCTGTGGGACCAAGGTTAAGTTAGTATTATTGGTTGGGCCAAAGGCCGAGTTAGTACAGAATAAATACAATTCTTCATGAGAAATACAAATAAGCTCGAACGTCAGTTAATTTATCCTAATTCATAAGATAGATACATTACAATTTTTTGAATTTCGAAACTCCGAACTTTCCAACAATTCTCTTGTTCTCTAGGACATTTTAAATCTCTAGTCCCCCTCGAAGTCATGCATTTTCCAAAAAAACCTCTTTCAGTTTCAAGATTCAAGATTTTCAGTGGCTTCTTTGTAGCAATGTTTCTGGGACGCCCTGTATACGCTACAATTCCCTATCGAACCTACTTACTTGCGAAACCGCAGACTCTACGCTCATGCGCGAAACTTATTTTCTACACTCGTTATAGAATACCTATTCCATTCTCGTTGTAATTGAATCGTCTTTTTTCCTGCATTGGCACCATCAATCCGTCGCGAGATAAAGCACAGGCCCTGGGGATAGTGTTTGTGGAAGTTTGTTTTAACTGTTGAGATAAAGCAAGCATGTAGAAGATAGACTTATGAGACAGGGCAAAATAAACAAACTGGGAACGGAATGTAAGCAAAGCGACGCTGGAATCTGTTGTCTGTAAGTCCATATAAACCGAGGAATAACTTCGAGTACACGAGAGCTTGTTAGGTGCAAAGAGAACATTTAGAATGCGGTTTTTAGTTAAGCCGGATACTGAACTGCAGTAAGGGGTTTCTAAAAGTAGATGCCACTCTAGTTAATGATATTCTGCTTGTTGTGTTGATATCAGAAATGAGAAGAAGCGACAGGTATACTCGATCAAACATACTTTTACGGTTTGCCAGAAATTTCTCTGGGGATCTTATATATGCATTGAAATCGATGTTGGAGTCCCCTCACGAGGATCAATGCAAAAATGAGAACATTAATTAACATTTGGAAAGCCGTCAGAGATAGATGTAGGAATTATTTAGCAGAAATTATTGAAGGAAAATGGTGAAACTGAAAATGAAGTAATATACAGGATGTCCCATTTAATAGAGCAGAGTTAAAAACAAAAAAAAAACAATTAAAAATCCAATAGTTCCAAGTCGGGACATCATGATGGCCATAATATTCAATACGTCGACATCGACGTGTAAAATTTCTATTCGAGAACTCTCTTACAAACATACGCACCTTTCATGAGCCAATAACGTTGTCTTAAGGCTAGAGGCACATACTCTAAAATAGAGATAAGATGCTTCTTAAGATGCTCAAAGAAGTTAGATTGTATCCATTACGAAATAATATTCCATATTAAGCAGTGATGGAATAAGCTCGTTTTAAAATTAATTTTAGAATCGACATGGTACTTTCTTACGTACGTTCAAATTCGACCCTGCTCTAATGCGAGACCGCAACTAGATTATTTTAGCTCCTCTCAAGTGGGCCGCATAAATATTTATTATCATTGCTGACGGCATTTATCCAACTATGAGCAAGTTCAAAGAAGGAATAAACTGTAAAGTGATGTAGCAATCTGTAATTACCGTTAATGCCCATTTGAAGATTTACATAGCAAACAGATAACTAGAAGGAAACTTACTGTAGACTTATGTAACGGGCCATCATTAAAAAAACTGAAATGTGCGTCAGAGGCATGTCTGAGATAAATTTATCTAGTGTCCATTGCCAATGTTAGATAGTATATGGTTTAATCAACGCCCTACGTTTACGGTTCACCGGCTACCGAAAGGTGCTTTTTAACGATCACCCTTTGTTTTGGGCCTCATTTGAGTGGAACCGAAGAACAATACCTCTCAAGACAAGTTGTGATAAAAACTTGATATCTGAACTTCCCTAGAAGTTTTGCAACAACAATAAGCTATTTCTAGAGTGTTCTCAAATCCACGAATTCACGATAAACAATGGCAAATCCTCGCCAAAACCCACAAATTCATCATTCCCACAGACAATACAAAAACTAATATACATAATAATATATCATTCTTATTATAAATTCGAGACGAGGTTCTATTTATTTTGACTTCAGGAGCGAATGATCTTCGCCATATGTGAAATTTATGAGCCTAATGAATTGTTAGTAATTTATTAGTGTTGGACCTTTAATACTATGAAGGAATCTGTTTAGTTGGGCTGTAACAGTAAACGTTTAGTAATTTAATTGAATCTTAATTTGTGTGGGTGAAAACTAAAACTGGTTCTATTATTAGTGCAGAGAACGTCTGAAAATGTCGCTCAAACGGATATATTGATTTGAGATTGACTGGAACAATGGAGACAGACAAGCCGGCACGCTCACCAGATCTTGCCTTATTGGATTATTATTTACGTGGAACTTTGAAACATAAAAAAGGATCTTTTTAAGATCAATGCAGGATTTAATAAGACACAGAGCTGTGCAAGAAGATAGAGGGTGAATCCTTTTTCACTCACCATATTTTGGTATATTAATTTTTACCGAAAACACTCTTTCTGTATCCTATTTTAATTGCTCAGAAATCGTCTGAATAAAAAAGTAAAAGACTCAGTCAAAGGGATTCAGAGGGTAAATCCTGCTCTGAAATAGTCAGTTCGATATTCGTCGCAGTTTGTAATTGATTCGAACGCCCGAGGTGGCGGAAATGCAAAGGGATGGAAGGCAGGGACAGGAGCAAAAAACGACCCTTCGGATTGCTCGACAAACATAAAACGCCTTTTAATTTTTTGTTCCATAAGTGATTTACTCAAGTATCTATACAGATGAAATCTCAAAGTGGTTCAAAATTGCTGTTGATGTTTTTTAAGTTTTGAGGAATGGCGCCCTTGGAGGTTTTATGCGAGGGAAAAATTTAGGATAGAATTTTATATTAGTATGTGAGAGTATTGATTTTATTATGGCGATGCTTTGGGGGTTCTATATTTGCTTTGAGAAATATTGGGGCTTTCAGTGTTAGACTCGCTGCACGCGCTACAAGCAAAGGTAATAGTGTTTTACCTACGATTTCTAAAAAAATAACGAACAAAACGTAAAGAGCATCTTACGCACGATAAACCAAACGCACGAGGTGAAAATGGCGATGGGTGGTTACATAGCTGCTGACAGTACGGCTGTCGGGTAAATGACTGTTAACAGTACGGCCACCGACCTTATGACAGTTGACAGAACGGCTAGTAGCGTATGCTAAAATATCGTAACTTCTAATAACTCGGATATAACCATAAAAGGCTTGGCAATCATTTTCCATATTATACCGGGTGTGGAGTTCAACCATAAAAAATGCAAATCGGTTAAATTGGGGTAAAGTTACGCAATTTGGAATTCAAAAATTTGAAAAATCCGACGTTTCGATGCTCGTCACACCATCAACTTTTTTATTATGAACCCTACCTTGGATTTTCACATTCTTAAATTCGGTGTTATTTTCCCGATTACGATGATGCGTCACATCTGAAGTCGACAATGCGATAAAACTGTCGTTTCCATCGTGAAATTTACGAGTTGAATTTACTAGAAGTTTTTTAATTTCAAAGAACCTCAAAGCAGCCACGTGAGTAACAAATATTTAAATGGTTAAGTCTTCCTCTTAAATATTTGCCAAACGATAAAAGTATCTCTTTGTAGTTGGGCGCGCTGAAGCGACAAATACCACCGAGAAGAGGGGATTAAGAATTCCAAAAGGAAAACCGAAAGCAGATAAAGAATGTTTGAGTTTACGGTACCTCGCGCTGGCGTTGGCCTGAACCGGCGACAAAACATCTTCATTAAAAATAAAAGACACCGACCACATCGGAGTTGAACATTCACTTTAGCTTCATGACAGTTTTTGATAAGACGAGTTTTGAAGAACCTTAAAAACAGCTGCGTACGTCCCAGAATGAGCCGGTGAGACTTCGGAATCCGGTATAAGAAGCTTTAAACAGAGTTTCTCGTAATCGCCAATCAGCAGCTGCCGGTTAGGCAGTAACTCATTTTTCCGCACTCGCTTGCAACTACCAAATCTATAAAATTCGTTATGGGTTCCGAAACTCATTCAATTTATAACTGCATTATGATTTACAGCCACACCGGTCTCACTATTCCAAATAAACATAGGAAACACGTGTTAAGCTGAAATTAGAAACGGAAACAATGCACGTGCCAGAGCTCTAAAATATCCCTGGAAAATGCCTAAACAATTTCTCCATAAGCTCCTATTGAACTATTTTTGTGTTAATTCTTTTTGTTTAGTGAACTGTTTTTTTAACAGATTAACACCAGGAATAGTTTTTTATTTTATTTTTGAGAGTGGCACCAGTAGAGGTTTTTGGAGTTATAGAATTACGTACCATTCTGACTGATATCACCGACAACGATAAATTTTGACAGAGTGGCGAATGCGCTCCGCGAAAAATCGACAATTTCTGTAAATATCACCCTGTAGATATTTAACTTGGTTAATATGCCAAAATGTGTCAAGCGTCATAGACAATCTGCTTTGCAAATTTCATTGAACCATCTCTAAAAAACTCTAGGAGCTGCGTGGGAAATATCACCGGCAACGATAAATTTTGACAAAATGGCAAATGCGCCCCATGGAAAATTTCCTGGGTTTTGACATTGACGTGGGTGTGGCAGCAGAGCCACCCTGTGTAACATCAAAGGCGATGAGGGTCAGGATAGAAATGTGTTACCAAATAGTGGCTGGCTATAGTTCTCCAGTAGTCGGCCGGAGAATAAACTATGGATAATTTTGGATAATGAGTAAAGCAGTTCTCGATCGGGACTAATCAAATATAGTGAGAATTATTTTTAATGCTGCCATTGAGCTATTTGGAGCTTCCCAGAGTTTTAAGAGGTTCGATGGAAAAGAATGGACGACGAATGATTGAGCAAACCCTCAAACCGCCGGATTTCAATGGGGTTAAGGGTGAGCAAATTCACACCCCCTTTATTTTCTTTTTTCACAAGGCCCTGAAGGGTTCTATTCATAATAATCCATCCTTTTCACTGAACCCCTCATTGAATTATAAATGAATCACTCCACATTATTGCCCCATAATTTCTGAATTTTATGCCACGAGCGGCTTACAGCTTTCAGGTCTTTACGTCTTACCTATATTTATTAAATTCCTGGATTTTCGCGCAGGCGACTTCAAAGGAAACGTTCAAATGTGGAAATTGTGTAAAATAATTCAGATTTTTCCAGTTAAAGTTACGTGTCGAATCGAATTTCGGCCGAAGGCACCGTTCAAATTTAGTGAATAATTTCAATGAATGTAACAGGAAAGCGACTTCAACGTAAATAAACAGGGAAGGTCCAAAAGAAATAAGCTGAGGCGCAACCATATTTATGGAATTCGCAGTTCTCCATCGGAGTAGAAGAAAACTGAGGGAGGAAAAGTTAGTTTTTAGAAGATGTAAACAGGAGGGTGATTCGGGAATACATTACTAAGAGGGGCAATTTTTTAACGAATTTCATATTTAAATTGATTGATGTGGTATACCGAGAGTTCTTGATGCCACGGACAGGAAAAAATCGAGGAATAAGAGAAAAAAAATCGGCCGAATCTGCAGAATTTTTGGTTTGTGGCCTAATAAACTTGAAGATCGCGTTAAACCTATAACACTGAAGAATGTTCTCATGTTCACTGTACTAAAAAATGCTGGGCAAAAAGTAGATGACATACTTAAGATACAATAAAACATGTAGTCACGCGAACCAAATATGCAGATAATCGAGTAGGGTTACATAAAAATGATTTTTCCCCTACAAGCTTTTAAAGGGCATCATTACCGGGTGCGGTTTAATGCCTGTAAAATGCGTTTCTTCGCCCTTTTTCTATAAAAGGCCAATAATGATACGTATATATATATTTACCTAGCGGACTAATGGAGCGCAATGTCGCCATCATCCCCCATTGTTGTTTTCTTTACTGTTACCTAGGAAACGAATGTCAAATGAACCGTCACCGTTAACTATTGACACATTTGAAAGGTTGGAAATTCGACAAATGTCAAACTTGTGTGTCAATTTTTTAACCCCACTCCTCTAGTCAAGGCGACCCAAGATTTTTAATAAGTTGGAACAGCATATATTATATCGACTCTGTTGCCACAGTTATATCCGGTTTTCGTGCGATACTTTAGTTCTTTTATTCCACCTTTATTCAATTCTACTGCGGTCCCGGCGCGGCTTTAGTGGCTGTTTTGAATTTATTGAAAGTAAACTGATGCGTTGGAAAATGACTTTAAACGCCATTACTCAAAACCTGTGGATTTCATCTCCGTGAGGTCCTGCCCATATAATAAACGAGAACATGACACTCACGGCTGTCCCATAGGAATTCCAGAAGAAACAGAAACAAGGGTCTGCTTAACAAAGGGAAACAACACGCCCTCGTGGTGGCAACAATCAAAAAATATTTACTGTCTCCTTCTTTTTGCTCTTCCTTATTACCTGTTTCTCAGTGCCCCTTCCGAGGATTTTCGTGCACCCATCGACCTCCTCCTTGTCCGGTGATTTACACGAAATGGAAGTGAAATTTAACGCTTCATATATAGGGAGTCCGCTTAAGCCACTAATCCGCACCAGAAGACCACCTAGACGTTTATGGGTAGCTTTATGGGTTATTTTCTGGCGGTAAATAACGCTCCGCTATTCAGAGGCGCCCTATCGTATTACCGAAATATTTGCTAAAATTAAGTTGTAAAATGAGGGAGACAAATTTGCCACATGTTGTCGCCCAGCCGGCGGAGCAGAATGAGATGTTTTGACTTCTAATGTTACGCTAATGAGCACTTTAATATGGTACGAAGATGACGTAGTTTTCGCGCAAGAGCAGATGGAATTTAATCTGCCTGTCATTAAAGTTCCTAACTTCACTCGCTCTGGGAAACGCTCGACAACTCCCTAATAAAACTTGACAATCGCTCTTGACACCCATTTGTCAAATTCGGCCATCCCCCTTTCCATATGTTGGATAGGGAAAAACATCTCCATTGTGGCAACACCAAAGAATCTTAAGGTTTATTTTGCATGTTCGATGACCATGTCGTCAAGTCCAAACAGGAAACATTTTAACTGTACTCTAAACATCCCTCAAAAAAATCCTTTGATCTTGCCGGGTTTTATTAATGCAGGTAGGCAGTTCCAGCGGCGTTACTAATGCAGTGTCCAACTAACGAAAAAGGCAAAAGAAGGTGAAACTGAAAGGCGCTGCGTCTTTTCAACGTTTCATAATATAGCAAAGTAATACCATTAATTACCCTCGCCTCTGGTGAGCAAGTTTGCACCCCAAAATTACTAGTATCTAAGCTGAAGCCGAATTTGACAGACAAATAATTTCAGTAATTGTCAAATTTCATAAAAGATGTGCTAATTTTCTGCGCGTTTTATTTAATAGGTGAGGTTAGAAAACCAGCACACATTTAATAGAACTTGACATTTGCTGAAATTCTAACCTGACTTATGTGTCAAATTTGACAACGATCACTGTTACTCTCACAAGCACCACTTTTCCACATCTTAACGAGTTTTTTTTAAATTGGGAAATCCAATATCTAGCATGACCACATGATACGTGACTCTTGATGAAGTTAGGTTTAATATTTCATTATGCCTGCTCGCAAGGGTCAACAATTCGACGCATCGAATGAGCTGAAACTGCAGTATTTGCTATAAATGTTTTAAGTCCAAATCGCATTGTTCATTCTGTTTAGGGTCACTCACCTTGAAATACGCAGTACCTTTTAACACCGAGAGTAACACGACCGTAAATAATTTTATTCCCTCTAATAACGTTTGCATTACTGAAAGCATGAACTATATATGAACTGAATAATCGTGACTTATTGTTTCTTTGACACGACGATGATTATTGATTGAATGCATTGTGCAAAAAGAATCAATGAAAGTACTATGATAATAATAATTATTTATTATTCTCCTCGTTATTATTTGAATTGCTGATGGTGATTTACATATCATTAACCAGTCTAGAGCTCAGTCTGCTGGCATGTTAATAACAGACTTGGCTAGACTATTAGACGTCGCAGTATTTCAGGTCCCGTCCAGGTTCAGCGAAGAGTTGTACATTCTCATAGAACGTCAGTTTCCAACTAAAAATACTGAACAAATGACCACTTCCAAGCGGTCCAGAGTACTGAAATGGTTCCGCCACTATGTAAGTAATTGAAAATGATTGACACTTTGACAACCAGGCGCCGTTCTTTTGTTTCGAAATCGTGATGACTGTCTGACATGACCTGTCAAAGTCAAAAACGTGACTCGCTTTATGAAATAGTGGAAGTTGTTTTCAGGTTAGTTACACAGGATGTCCCAGAAACTTTGGTACCAATCAACACTGAGCGATTCAGCTAAACTTACCTTAGTGGAAACTTGCTTTATTATAAACATTAATACGATTATTATCTTTTATAAATTCATGAATGCCGGGTGTCTCTAAGAACTGGTTCTCTCCATTATCTTTCTCGTTTTTCGAGCGATTAAAATAATTTTTTTAGACTATGTGTTTGACACGTGACTGCATTAGATGAACTATTGGTTACACCAATACTTGAATTTTCAATTAAATTAAAATTGAAATTAATATTTAAATATTTTTCACAGACTTGATTGCTGAAATCTTATTAGATTTACCAATTTTTATTTACCCCACCATAGCTCCTCAAAGTGGTCAGGAAGTGCTAGTGAATTTGCTCTCATATTTCTAGAATTTAACCAGGGCACCTAACCTCTTTCCATATAAAATTCCGCCTAGTCAGTACTGGAATTTGCGGAACGGCTATTTAAACACAGATTTCGTGTTTCTCTGTAAAGCAGCAAATTATTATGCTTTCTGCAGCGTTGTAAAATTAGACAGTATATTATCTCCATTGATAATTATTGTTTATTTAACATTAAGGTTCTTAGCTTCCTTAATGAGGATTATATTATAATTTGGGGAACATAGTCAAATGAATGGAAAACTACTTTGGGAGATGAGATCAAAAGGCCTTTGATCAGGATTTCTTTTACCATCAAAGAGATATCGCACACGCGTTGCAAACAATATTCCTTATGCCACTAATAATTTCTGATAAAATATCAGAAAACCAAAATCTAAGGGCTCTTTACGCCTTCAAAAAATTAATGCACCAAAATATGTGAAAAAAGTCGCATGCACTTTATTAACGTTGCTATAGGCAACGGGGATAAATTACATATAGATAGATACATAATGCAGGGCATGGGAGGTTTGCATATCTCCCATATGAAGAAAAAGTCATATTTTTACTTCTATAGAGAAAAATCGGTGCAAATAACTTTTTGGGCCTCCAATGAAGTTAATAATGATCGTTCGTAAGATGGGCATTAAATATAAATTCACAAATGGCAATAATCTCGGAATTATTGGTTCATCAACAAAGGAACCTAAAGGAATGTCAAAGGTGCATCGCGCAATGCGCAGTGCAAAATTTGTATCTAAGTTCATGATTGCATTGACAAGGATTAACGTTACTCCTATATTCTCTGACCTATGTGTCCAAACTGGAACTGGATAAGTAATGAATTAACCTCACTTTTAAGTCATAAAGCTTAAGTGTCGGAGATAAAGTCGTGGATGAGCGTAAACCGCTGGATTATGACAGGAGACATAAAATTGGAATTATGCAGATTTTTTCCAATTTTGAGCGTTTGCAACTCATAAGGCAGTGCCCCTATTAGAGAACAATGATTGTCAATATTCGCAACAATGCAGATTTGCGGAACAATAAACATTATTTCAAACAAACCATAATACACTGAAATGGAGAAAAATTAATCAAAACGTACCAGTTTGAGGAGTATCATTAATTCCCGGAGTGATATTAGGAAGCTTGGGGAGTAACTCATCAACTTTAACCGATTCGCACTTGTTCCCGTTCAGAGGGGTAGCGAGGCCAGCCGCGACCGACGACAGCACAAAAAACAGAACGACACCCTGTAACCGGTGCATTTCGCTTTGCACACTATCAATCCTCATCACAGCCAATAACTAATTTAATTGATATAAGCGTTCACCATCTGAGTTATTTACTTGAGAACCATCGCGATTATATTCATCGGTTGACGGTTGCTAAGGCACAGTCGTCTACCCTCGACGATCCGGTCACGTTTCCGTATTCCTGACAACTCGCCGATACGAGAAACAAGCGCCGAGCGGTCCGGTTTTCAAACAACCTGAAAAATGTGCAAACGCCGCCAATGCGCAAGCGTGGCGCATGCCACGAACGAGTCTTAATGTCATGTCGATTCACTCTAGGTTACGGGAGACCTCGAGCCGTCTCTCTTTGATAAGGCCAATTTGGCTCCGCCTCTGTTAGAACGTAGTGCAGCGTTGCCGAGGTCGCGGCAATTACGGGTAAACAAGGAATTAATTTCATTAATTTGCGGACTCAAAGCAAAAACGCCCGGAGACGGTTTCTTTGGATGAAGGCCGCGATTCCGATGTAAGCAGCACCGACCAGAGCGGCGCGGCGGAGATATGTTGCTAACAATTGTTTATGTATATTTAAACGATGCCGATCTCATTTAAGCAGAGCCGCGCAGCGCAGAGCGACCCGACACCTCGCGGCAAATTTTTTACGTCTCGGGGAGCGTTGGTTCGCTGCACTGATGCTTTGCGGCGCTCTGTGCTGCGCGTTGACGAACAAGTGGGAATCACCAAAGGGCCAAAAAACAAACAGCGTTCGTCCTGCTGAAAGTCGCGTAGAAAGCGTACGAAATTCGCCTCCTTCTAATCTTACGCGAAATATATCATCAACCCAGTGCTGTCGCTTTTTTTTCTTCTTACTTTCATGATGTATAGCAGTTAAAAAACACCGGACCACCTGACGACGATGTAGAGTTCTTCATTGTCACGCGAATACAAATTTTAAAAAATCTGCAGATTCGCGATCGCTGCCAGTTCAATATGTTGCTTAGATGGGAATCGGCCTAAACTGAGTTTACCCAACAGCAACCTTCATGGGCGATAGATCCTCATGTATCGATATTCGCCAGCGTTACGTCACTCGCTCCGGAATTCTAGTAGTTGTCGGTTTCACAATAATATCGCACGAAAACTGGATTTTCCTGGATTACCGACGTCAATGTAGGAATGAAGTGCGTAATATAAATTATAGTTACCTAACAGCTGTACTCAGACGCGTTTAATCGCCTCCGATTCGCCAGCATTTTGAACTAAATAAAAACACCCGAGGACGATTTCCTTGGATAGCCGAGTTTATCCAACAGCAAAATTCACAATCACCTGCTGATCATGCATTGATACCGATTTTAATATTTTAGTCTGGTCAAAGAAAAGTCGCGCTGACCATTTGAGGCACCCTCTGTTTAGTCATAGGGTCATTTATTTGATTACTCTCGCAATTAAGTGATAACTGTGTAAATAAGAATTTAATTACGAGAGTAATTAAGGCCTCACTGTGTAAATGAGTATTGACCACACTAGTATGTTACCATTAAATTTCCACTTCCATTTTTAGGATTTTTATTTAGGTATTTAAAGTATCTAGGTACTACCACTAAATTACATATAACACATGTCTTCAATTTACTTAATTTGATACTGTCTTGATTTTGGACAGTACATCTGAGGAAGATAAATCTTTTAGGGAAACTGCCTTTTCTTTGCCTTGCTCTGAAATATCCACAAAATCGCAGGTATAATAAATTCCTGTGAACTTAAATGGTTTAGAATTTAACAATTTTAAATTATTGGAAATAAAGGAGATGTGCATGCTCACATGAAGGCCCTGTACACCCTCACGAGGTGTTCCACATATGGGTTGCTGGATTTCTCTGCTTTAAACCCTGGTTAGAGTGTGTTTATATTTGACCAATTTTCTACACTGACGTAAACAACCGATTACATTGAAAAAATCACAATGCTACTACATCAAATAGAAACTGTCACATTAACACTGACAGGCACTATTCAATGACAGTCTAGAAGATAAGGGAATGCTTCATTGCCGCAGAATTTTCTCGGCATGACTGTAATTTGTCATAAAAATTCAGGCACAAAACAAAGAAACCCAGTAAGTTGTGTATCCAAGACTCTTCAGTTATCTTATCAAATTCTTCAACTTATGGTTGTAATAGAAGGCATGCCTGCTTTCATTCTATAATACAAATCCCAGCAGATTTCTTACCAAATCGCGCCCATAATTTCGGTTCAATTCCTGAGCATTCCCGTATTAAAATTGGAAATTTGGGATTGCTCGATTTAAGGTCAACATAGTATTTTTCAATGAACTCTCTGAAATGTAAAGAAAATATGTGCAGAAAATAGTTAATAACAATAAATAAAGAATACAATTATGTAACTGTTTACCAAATAGGATAATCTTCTTGGCTTTAACCTACCGTACTCCTTTGCTTGTGGGGCTTGTTTGACACAGGTGGATCCTCAGTTCTTTTAAAGCTCTTGAAAATTTAATCGCTGACATTCTTCTTGATAAATTATAAGAACTTATTCAGTTTATTTAATTAATTTTCCAATTATTAAAAGGGTTTTAGATTTTTTCAAATTTCCATAATAATCATAACCTCAAATCGTCAATGTCAACTTCATCAAAGTTGACATTGCGTTTGTTCCATTTTTAGGAACTAGATGGAGCTATCAAATTCATATATTTATTAGACATATATTTAAATTTTAAATACAATATAGACATCTGCTTAACTAAATAATGAAGCCCTAGAAGGGACACAAATTTCGAAAATCGATCTACAGCTACTCTTCTGTTTTTCTGAAACAAAAAAACAACAAAATGATAAACATATTTCCACCATTTAATTAAAAGAAGTTCACGTGTTTTGTCTCACGATTCTACTTTCTTTCGTTCACTAACACTCAGTCAACCTCATTATTATAAAGGGGGGAGGCCGAACTTTTCTAAAGGCGTTTCATCTACAGACGATACAACAAATGATGCTGCCTCACGAAGCTCCATTGGAATGTTTTCATCTGGAACCATGATCACTTGCATGCCAGCACTGATTGCTGCTTGAACTCCATTTGGAGAGTCTTCTAATACTAGACATTTTTCTGGATTAGGTTTGTCCGGAAATCTGTGTAAAAGCAAAGGCGTACTATTCACATCATATCTTGCTTCTCAGATCTTTTATTGTGCCTCACCTAGCTGCAGAGACGAGAAATATGTCAGGCGCAGGCTTGCCTTGCTTCACATCTGGGTCACTACTTCCGCATACTATATGATCAAACAGCTTAAACAAGTCCTTGTGTTGTGCAGACTTGAGTTCGAAACTCTCCAAGGAAGATGATGTCGCCACTGAGATAGGAATGTTGTGCTTGGAAAGGTGACGGATTAATTTTTGTGTTCCTAAAGTATTAGCTGATATCATTTAACGTATTTTATTATTATTACTTTGTTTTGTTTTATAGAAATAGACGGTAGTCGATATAACTTAAATTATTTCGGCTACATGTAAAATTATTCATGGGAATAATATATATATATATATAATGTAGTGACACGGGCAGGCGATACGTTAAGTAACAAGGGATAAAAAGACAAATAAAAAAATTAGTTCACAAAGCAGTGAAATACCTGGCATAAGTGGAACGCCATGTTTAGCAAAGAAACTGTGTGAAAGATTGCGAAACTCTTTCCGAAATTCTTCTACCGGCATGGGAATAGTCATTTCAGTTATTGCGATACGTGCAGATTCGCGTTCAACAGTACCAGTTACTTTAGCAACTATGTCATTCGTGTAGTTTTTCCCAAAACGCCTGGCGATTGTGGCAATAGCTCGTTTATATGATCCCTCAGTATCTAAAAATAGAGCCGAAATTACTCACCAGGGAACACGGTTGGATTCGCCAAAACCACTTGGTATTCTTTGTGAATTTCAGTGTCATATTCTTCCCATGTAATTGGTAGGTTAAGTTTGTTCACAATGTACTTGGAAGCTTCGAATCGATGGAGACCCATCATTCCTGCTTTAACTTCCCAGGTGAAAGTTCTGTTGTATTTGTTTAAGACATTCTGCACTGCTTTAGTGTACAGAGGTTCTGTGTCTATAAAGCATTTGTTATACTCTTATATCCTTGCTGTTTTCTAAATACTTAGTTACAGTAATGTGCATATTTTGTTATTTTCTCAAACAATTTTATTGTGAAACAGATTTCATAATGCTACATGTTTTACAGTGTGCAATATCAAGTCACAAATAAAACAATCATTCTTTTTAAACATTATTACCTGTTAACTCAGAAATGAAAAAGAACGAAGCTATATTCATATGAGAAACTGAGTCTTGATCCAAGTAAACCTGATTATAAGATCCAAGTTATTACTTTGGTAAAATTGTCAGGGCTTTGATCTATTAAACAAGAGTTCAATGAGATTTCATATGCACCAGAACCAAGTGAAGTTTCTCATTGAACTCTCTTAATAAATAAGACTGTTGCGATAGTTCCCATGTTTGTGTGGAACAGTTCTTTAACCTCCACAAAGTAGATATTGACTACTAATAATGTTCCTTCAAGCTAAATTATTTGAAGTTTGCTTTTTATGCCACTTTATTTGCAATTCTCCCACTATTTATCTTACTTTTTGATATTTTGGCGGCAAGAAGTAAGCAGCATGTAATACCCAATAGTATCTATCTGATTTATGTGAATGAGAACATTTCTGGAGATAACTTACCTAAAATTACCCCATCCATATCAAAAATTACATGAGAAACTTGCCTAAATTTCGCCATAATTTTATTAAAAGTTTTGTATTTTATAGTGAAATATATTTAAAAATAAGCAAAAACTATTGAAAACCTAAGGGAAGACAGCTCATTACGAAATTTTATGAAACTAATATTAAAAATAAAAATTAAATTTAAAATTAATCGATGTCTTGACAAAATTGCACCTAACCTCAAAGTCTTCTTCTTGTTCTTCCTGTTTGCAAAGGGGCGACTCATATAAAAACGATGAAATATAAAGCTACTATAACAAGTTTTTGCGCATGCGTATGGTTTGAGATATTGCACTAATAAAATAATGTCACGTGACATTCTATGTTTTATTTTCCGCAATAAATAATTTTTACAGGCGGCTGAAAAAGTCACGTTTCTAGAAAAGACCGCATTTATCTATCAAATTGATTGGATAATAATTTATATTTTTTTTGTTATGAGGGAAATCAAATGCGTTCGTAATAGTAAAATTGAACCCCTATATATTCGTAAAGATGCGATAAAACAGTTATGTATCAGCGCTTTTTGCCTTTAAAAAAGGCAGACAGTATCTCCCTCATGTTTTTCAGCGAATTTTTTAATCGCCCTATAAATAAGGTACTATTCATATCGGATATTAAATATTCGAAGGGATTACAGATTACGAAAATTTTCGTATTCTTCGATAAATGTTTCCTTATCGGTTTAAGCCAATAACAATCCCATGTGTCATTACATTGTTAAGCGCAGAAGATATCGATGACGAGATTTAGAAATTTTGAACCAAAGCAAAGTTTACAGTGATACGTTTCCTAGACAACTCATCAAATTCGACTATAATGGTTTCAAGAGTTGCAATTTTCTTAAACATAATAGTATTCATGGGCTTTCTCTCAACTTTTTGCTATATATTTTCCCTTAATTTATTTCCAAGAATAACTGATGATCACTCAGTGTATAGTAAGGACACTATCTTTTTATTTTCTATTTCCTCTGATTAATAATGCAGTACAGGAACTGGCGTGGACACATAGTGATTTGAAGGCATCGGAGAATTACACAGAGTTGACGATAAAAGAATCAAAAATGAGGTTGAACGTGTCATCGTATAGAGATTTAAATGATTATTTGTGTGTTTGGGTTCCACAAGTGTCGAAAGAGAAGACCAACACTTCTGTAGAAAAAAAGCGCTGTCCTCGAAAGGGAATTGTTTCGTTTATGGTGGGAGGCAGAATAGGTAAAATTATTTTTTTAAAACCATATAAATCCTATAATACAGATTGTTCTAAAAATATGCTAACAAACTTTAATGGCAGGTGGGAGATATCAATACGAACTTTTTCTTCAATAAACATATGCTCGCAAATCAGCCGTTTGAGCAAAAAAGGCAACACGTTTTTTGTCATTATAAGCACTTTTTGTTCGTGCTAGACGTTGTTTTGTCGATAAGTAAACAATGGCTTACAGTAATTGCTCAAAATGTTGACCATTTGCTTCAATACAAAAATTACATCGTCCGGTCATTAACTTGTGGACCCTATGGAATATTCCGGGAAAATGATTCTAAATGCTAAAATGTGTGTAACTGGCCAATATTCTTGCTAAGAGATCTTCTTTATTACGCATAGGTATTTCGTAAACCAGATATTTGTGATAACCCTAAAGGAAAAAATCAAGAGTGTTAAGATCAGGAGAATGCGCGGGCCAGGCTACAGAATCAATGAATGTCCATTTTAAATACAAATTTTGACTTAAAAATCAACAAAATTAATGTTTCTATTCCAAAAATTAAAAAAAATTGGTATCTTTGGAATGTCTAATTATGATACAGAAACGTTTGTGTTCCCAACAACAAATATAATTGAAACAAAAAATATTCTTCGAAAGACAGCGATGTCCAACTAAATTAAGAATAAATTTAGTTATTTGATATAACTAAATATTTTATTTGCTCCACATCCTAGCACACAGGAGCTTTTGCGAGCATATGTTTATTACAGAAAAGAAGTTTGTATTTATGTCCTCCACTACCCCCTAAAATTTGTTGGTATATTTTTGGGACACCTTGTATATTATAAATGCTGTAGGGAATCAAATTTGGGAGTATGCCACTCTTTGGAGCATCGCCTATAAAACTGGGCTTCAGCCCTTTTTACCCGGTTGCGTTAAGCGCGAACTAAGTGAATTGTTCGACAAACTCTCTATCTCAACTTTAGACTCTATTGCCCATTGTCCCTTTAATCTCAATAATACTGTGGATAATATGAACCACTGGATATCTATCAAACAGGTTTTTAGTAACCCATTCTTTGCGAATGATGATAAACACCTTAAGCATTTTAGAGCATAATCACTCCTCAATTTATCTTCCATTTGCCAATAGTTTTGCCTAACTTGGACTACTTAATCAACAGAGAGTTCGTTTTAAAGGAAAAGCTTCGAGATAAAGCTCAACGACTTCTAATACATGCGATACAGATGCTACCTGCTTTGGAATATACCTTTGTTGGAGTTCATGTGAGGCGTACGGACTATATCAAATATTTACAAAAGTGAGCCTTTATAGAAACTTTAACTATTAATTCTCATACTTTTAGAGTATATAACTCAATTCCAGCATTTCCCTCTTTCTTTTACCGCGCAATGGACTTCTTCAAAAATAATTACCAAAATTGCCTTTTTGTGTATGTCAGCGATGACCCTCAGTGGTGTTTTAATGAGTTTGGCGGTTTAAACGACGTTGTTGTGATCTCATATCAAAGGAACAACACCCCAGCTGAAGATATGGCGATTATGGCAGCATGCAACCACACCATATTTGATTACGGCACCTTTGGTGAATGGGGAGCCCTCTTGGCAGGAGGAGATACAGTGTTCAAGAGGATGAAGCGGAATATTGACAGACCTACAAGGAGTTTAGAAAACTGGTTTTTGCTGGATTGATCATGGAAACTTATCTCTATTGTTTGGAAAGTCTTCGCAGATTTTGAGAGAGAACTACATTGCACCAACTCAGAGAACTATAACTAATAGATCATATTACTTGAGAACTTACATTCAATGAATTCCTATTTCAATTATTTAAATTACACATTATATACAGAACGCTTTTTACATATGCTTGTACTTACCCTTTTGCTGCGAACCTACTTATCAGTTATAGGCTTGAATGCAGATTAGACTAAATATGGCAATAGTCTCTGATACCAGTGAATGAGTGTACCAATTCCTGTATTGCAAACTGCAATTTCTAGTTCTTGGAGGTCACCTGCAAGACTTAAGGAAACCAAGCAAAAAACACGGTTTTCATCATAGATGATTGACCCCAAAAAAATAGTACTATCGGAGGTGCCATTTATCTGTGTTGGGGGGGCCAGATCCTACATGGGACTTACAGGCAGTGAATAAGCTCGGTTTAACCCAAAATTAGCGATTGCTAATATTAAAATATTCACAGGGATTGCGATTTTCCGCAGTCGATCTTGGTATAAGGAAACAATATTTCCGATGGGCTTATAAAAGGTCTGCGTATTTTAATATTAGTTCATTTTGGCTTAAGCCAGGTCTCCGCGATAATTGGAGATCAGACGTGGTATCTAACCCCAAGCACACATGGATAATACTATTTGTCACGAAATCTATGTTAAGAAACGCACTTCTTGCTTGTTGGTTCTTGTTGTTAAGAAAATCTTGAACTTGTATGGGCAATCGGGATTCAAACGCACTTTTCTCTTTGAAAGACAAATTTGATTTGATAAAAAAAACTATTGAGCTATTCTTGTTTCAATCATAATCCTCAATTACTAATACACTCTTCAACAAAAACCTATAAAACAATACATTCCAACACAATTCACTACGTGGTATGAAATTGAAACAAATCTAACACGGGCAAGTCGAGGTTCAACGAATTATTACTGTGCCCCTCCAAGTCTGATTCGGTAATTCTACGAAACCGCTCATTCACAAAATGATCCACGTTCATCACCTCATCTGAACTGCTGGAAGTGTCCAGAATACTCGTAGGCCCCGATGCTACTGGTACCGGCAGCATGAGCTCATCCACTGAATGCCGTAAATTACCAATCGGGGACAAAACTGAGTTTTCAATCAGCAAATCGGGATTAACTTGTTCGCCTTTGCTTTCCTGGGCAGGGCTCGTATCTTCTACGAATGGTTTAATGCTTGATTGAAGGTACTTAGGCTTTGGAGGACACAACATTATATTGGCATGGATTTTTATTTTTGAAGCTTTCTCTTTTGATTTGACCTGATCTTCCGAGGAATTATTCGACTGGTAAGCAATTGCAAAAGACTCGGCGATGTCACTTGAGAAGTAGGCTCTCTTCATGTCAACATCTGATTTGTATTCTAAAGACTGAGGCTGAGAATTGCTCTTTTTGTGGTTCAAAGCATGTTCGAATTGAGGCTGATCGTCTATGGCAGATGTCATATCGCAATCGTAAGTAGACAAAGTCTCAGTACTGGACACGAGAAACTCTTCTCCAGTGAAATGTTGAGAGCTCGCGCAATCTCTGGTGTCACCTTCTTCCTGTCTGCTTTGCTCTATTCTAATATCATCGATTTTCTTAGCAATCGCATTGTTAGCTTCTGAGGATATTAACATAGAATTTAAAACTAATTCATCAATTAAATTCAGTTTGGCGCAATTGCAATTGCTCCCAGACCTGGAGGATATATCTTTCATAGTAGACTTTATGGAATTCACAAAGTCAGTATTGCCCATCAGCTTCAATAAAGAGACATCTTTGTACAAATTAGTGTCATCAAAGTAGTACGTTCCGGGATTTAACCCAATAGCATTTCCAAGAACCTTGTCCACATCAACCTCGTTAACTGCGCTTCCGAGCTTCTTGAAGAGAGCGTTGGTCAGCAGTAGCAAATTGTGCAAAAGATTGGAGAGTTCTTGACAAAATTTGGCACCCCTTTCGGATAAAGCGCATTTCTGGGTGATCGATACTAAGTGGTTCCAAACTTCGAAATGATTTTCTTTGTTTTGATCAATAGGTCCATGAGATGGATTTTTCCTTAGGTGTTCCAACATCTTGTTACGCCCTAAATAGGCCTTTTTGCATTTGGGACATCGATATTGCGCAGCTATTCGACGTTTCTTTTGCAGAAAATCAGGTTGCTCTTCTGATTTCATATTGCGGATTACGGGATCTCTATAGTGATGTGATTTATCTGTGTTTGACCCAGTTTTATTGTCGAAGTCGTTTAAGCTAGAGGGAGGCCTGTCTTCAATGACAATCTTAAATTCCTGTAAATTAAAATAAAAAGTGGTATTCAGGCAATAAAACCCCAATTAAATTTTATAAAATTGCAGGTCAAGAAAGCTTTGTCTGAAAATTTTTGTTCTACATCGATAACAGGTTAAGTTCAACCTGTCGATGCCGAGTTTGGTGAGGAATAGAACATATTTCAAATTAGGTTCTTGACCACGAATTTCTTTTCGTTGGAGTTCACTTACGTCCTGGATATATTTTGGAACTTTCACTTCTCTGCCTGATCTTGTTTTAGAGACAACCTTCACCTTCCCTTTGTCTGACTGAACCGATGACTCACTAAGCACTGGTTCATAAGTTTTAAGTTTTTTAGGTCTTCCAAGAGGTTTTTTTGATTTTTGTAAAGGCGGATGCTAATAACAACACTTCATGGTTAATTTCCATGTTGCATATATGATATATTGTAGAGTATTATCTATTAATGCAACCAGTTAGAAAATGCTATTTTATACAATTGGTTTTGTGTTGGGAGACCTTGTTTCACTCATCCGACAGATTTCCATTTGTTACATAAATGTATATATTTCTTAACTGATTACAGAAATAGTTATTACTTAACAAGTGCGGAATGCGATACTTTACTGCACATTAATTGCATTTAAGGCTTAAGGTTACACAAAACTTTCATTTTACATGTGGTTGAAGTAACATTACCGCATTCTCATAGGAAAACGGCATTCTAAAGATAAGACTTTATAAATGAAAGACGCATATTTACATATGTGTTTTTCAATGACAATATTCAGTCACCTTTAAATTAAGATCATCAGGATAAATGACCTTATAAACAACATTTATTGAAGATTTATCCTTAGCTTCATAGAAACTTTTTTTTAATTCCTCAGGGCTGCTTTTTATAAGCGTTTGAGTCTCGGGATCGAAAATTTCTATGACATTACAGTCCAAGTGGTTTTGCTCCCCCGAATCAGTTGTAGATTTGTAGAGTTCCATTAAATTCAACTAAAACATAAATTTAGAATACGATGTTTTAAAATTTATTATTGATAAGTTGGATTAAGGGGATTATCATTGGTTCAATGGGCTGCTTCTATACAAATTATACTTGTGGTAAAGTTACTAGAGCGTTATTAATTTGATCGTTGACTAGAATGTTGGCAAGGAGATGTAGGCTAGGATTTTCTAGCTTAGTATCACTAGTTCATGGTCATGAATCTTTCCACAAATGTAATTTGTTTGCAAATGTTGTTATAGACAAAAATTACAGTTACAATTATGAATTAATAATACAAAGCTAGAAAATCTGTGTTATGTACCTTTTCATATACCTTTGGCTTTTGTGCCTTCTTTGACATCTTGATACTTTATATAGGGCTCCAACAAATAGTGATGAGACACTTCAAATTTAATCTGAGATTAAAATTAAGCGACTGAAAACCATAAATTTCTGCTAACACAGATTGCCCAAACGCACTTAATTCAACGAAAACTATACAAACTTTATCAAACGTTCAAATTTTAATTATTTTGGAATATTTTCATATACTAAAAAATCAACATAACACATAACCTCTATTTTCTATGAATTAGACATTTTCAATTGTTTTACACTGACACTAAATTGTTCTAACCATTCTCTTAGCTACTCATTGTCAATAAGAACACCCCGAACAATTATGATGGAACCATGACCGGGAAAATTAAAAAAGATACAGTTTAATGTTTATTGTTTAGACAGAAATAGCCGCAATAGCTACAAAACATACAGCTTAGTGTACTAAAAAGCTTAATTGGCAATAGCGCCATTTTGAATTTGGAATGTTAAAACCTTCTTCAAAATATGTTGTTATCGTTTTACCACTTTTACAAGGTTTATCTTTGTTTCACTTCAAATTAAAATAAAAATCATACGTCTTCATATCTCATTAACGTACAATAATTTTTTTTTAAACGTGTAAATACTTCATTCTATACATTTTGGCGAATTGAAATAATTAACTTACACTAGATTTCCTTATCGCCGATCTAGCAAACGTTAATTTGCCTCGAAACCAAAATGCTTCGACTCTTAAACTGATAAGCAGTTCTTCAACTTATAATGGTTTATTTATAATCAAACTATCTTGAATAGTGTTTGTAGAAAGGCTATATTCATATTTTTGTTTTAGTTTAGTCCGGTCCGCGACGGGATGTGAGATTAACTCGCTTTCGATTTTCGATACATAAAATTTAAAAATGGCTATGATTAAGTGCTTTAATATGAATTTCATCGGATTAATGAAATCTCTAGTAAAAATTCAACGTTCACGACTTTATTCCGTCAACAGCAGTATATTGAAAATTAGTGATGAGATAGGGGCTGCTTTAAATGAACTTAAGCCTGTCCTGGCTTTAGAATCTACTATTATTACCCATGGAATGCCATATCCGAGAAACATAGAATGTGCTTTGAAAGTGGAGGATACGGTACGGTCCCAAGTAAGTGATATACCTTTATGTCCAGCTTGTGGTTTCCATTTAAAAAAAGGAAATTAGATTTACAGGGTGCATCAGATTTTATGTGCATCGCATTATGGCTACAGCAATACGATACAATGTTAAGAGAAAACAATATTTCACCGAGGAAAATTAAGCAACATCAAATAAGCAATATGCAACATGCGCAGGAAACATTTTCTGTACATTTTGTGAACTTAAAAAGGGGCAAACTTTCAGGCTGCATAGTAAAATTAAGTAAACTGTTCAAGTTAAGGTACTAAAAACCCGTAATCATTAAAGATCTAAAACAGTTATAGAAAAAAAGCTCGTTAGGTGCCAACAAAATTAATTGCATTAAGTGTGGCATACACAAATATGGAAATTAAAATTAGGCACGTACCTGTTTATCATCTCAATTATGGCAAACAAGTTTCTACAATTGTACTGATCACTCAGGTTGTACAAGGGTAACCATCATTTACTTACCACACCAAGAGACTCAAAGACTTTCGAGGAAGTTGAAACAACTACTAGTTTCCAATGGTACGAAACAGAAGAAATGGACGACGAAACAGTATTAAAATTTTTCTCAATTTACTAAAAATGAAACGATCAATGTAAGCTATTTTTTAAGGCAATTACCTGACGCCCGCCCCATTCAATATAATTGTTTGTAAACAGGGTAAATCAAATATATAATTAATTATAGTCTTATTTTGATAAGTCACTTTCCTTATCTTATATCTTATGATTATTATTCATTAGACTCCGATTTTCAATTGGAATCGGACAATACATGATGAGAACAATAAAATAACAACGTAAGACATAAAATTGCCTACTCTATACTCATTAAAGTGACCTGATCTTACTTGAGGTATTCATACTCAGGCATTCGGAGGACAAATAGGACAAGTAGGACAAATAGGACGGGAGGAGTAAAACAAAATCATTAACACCTTTGACACGTCTCAGTCCCTTAAAAACGTAACAGCTTCGAGGGTTGACTAATATATGCGATCTAATAAATTTAGCTCTGCTACGAACAATAGCAATAAGCATTAAATCCTGATCTGCAGAGAAATGTCAATAAACTACATTGTCTACAATTCGTAATAATTATTAATAATCCGTTTCTGACTAACGTACTCGATGCGTTAAAAATTTGTGGAAACAGCTAGAAAGGCGATACAAATCATCAGCCACACATAAAGATGTTTTCAAGTACCCGCTAGAACAGCAGAAATTAACTTTGCACAAAATTAACACTTGAAACAAAAATATTAGAAATTAATTACTCAAGAAATTGAAAAAAAAATTCAATACAACGAGGGTATCGAATTAATTCCGACAAACCAAAGGCATACTCAGTTTAGAACTGAAACATAAAAGAAATTATATTAATTCCTGGAAATTAAAGAAAAAGGTCTTCGAAAGAACTAAAATTTCGAATTAGTTCCCTTTTGAAGCAGAGGCGTATACAGTTTAGACTCGAAACCTAAAAGAAATTATATTAATTAATGAAAATCTAAGAAAAAGGTCTTCGAAACAGCTAAAGTTTCGAATTAATTCCCCTTTGAACCAGAGGCGCACACCGTTGAGACCTGAAACATAAAAGAAATTATATTAATTAATGAAAATCTAAGAAAAAGGTCTTCGAAACAGCTAAAGTTTCGAATTAATTCCCCTTTGAACCAGAGGCGCACACCGTTGAGACCTGAAACATAAAAGAAATTGTATTAATTAATGAAAATCTAAGAAAAAGGTCTTCGAAACAGCTAAAGTTTCGAATTAATTCCCCTTTGAATCAGAGGCGCACATCGTTGAGACCTGAAACATAAAGGAAATTATATTAATTAATGAAAATCTAAGAAAAAGGTCTTCGAAACAGCTAAAGTTTCGAATTAATTCCCCTTTGAATCAGAGGCGCACATCGTTGAGACCTGAAACATAAAGGAAATTATATTAATTAATGAAAATCTAAGAAAAAGGTCTTCGAAACAGCTAAAGTTTCGAATTAATTCCCCTTTGAACCAGAGGCGCACACCGTTGAGACCTGAAACATAAAAGAAATTGTATTAATTAATGAAAATCTAAGAAAAAGGTCTTCGAAACAGCTAAAGTTTCGAATTAATTCCCCTTTGAATCAGAGGCGCACACCGTTGAGACCTGAAACATAAAAGAAATTGTATTAATTAATGAAAATCTAAGAAAAAGGTCTTCGAAACAGCTAAAGTTTCGAATTAATTCCCCTTTGAACCAGAGGCGCACACCGTTGAGACCTGAAACATAAAAGAAATTGTATTAATTAATGAAAATCTAAGAAAAAGGTCTTCGAAACAGCTAAAGTTTCGAATTAATTCCCCTTTGAATCAGAGGCGCACACCGTTGAGACCTGAAACATAAAAGAAATTGTATTAATTAATGAAAATCTAAGAAAAAGGTCTTCGAAACAGCTAAAGTTTCGAATTAATTCCCCTTTGAATCAGAGGCGCACATCGTTGAGACCTGAAACATAAAGGAAATTATATTAATTAATGAAAATCTAAGAAAAAGGTCTTCGAAACAGCTAAAGTTTCGAATTAATTCCCCTTTGAACCAGAGGCGCACACCGTTGAGACCTGAAACATAAAAGAAATTATATGAATTAATGAAAATCTAAGAAAAAGGTCTTCGAAACAGCTAAAGTTTCGAATTAATTCCCCTTTGAACCAGAGGCGCACACCGTTGAGACCTGAAACATAAAAGAAATTGTATTAATTAATGAAAATCTAAGAAAAAGGTCTTCGAAACAGCTAAAGTTTCGAATTAATTCCCCTTTGAACCAGAGGCGCACACCGTTGAGACCTGAAACATAAAAGAAATTATATGAATTAATGAAAATCTAAGAAAAAGGTCTTCGAAACAGCTAAAGTTTCGAATTAATTCCCCTTTGAACCAGAGGCGCACACCGTTGAGACCTGAAACATAAAAGAAATTATATTAATTAATGAAAATCTAAGAAAAAGGTCTTCGAAACAGCTAAAGTTTCGAATTAATTCCCCTTTGAACCAGAGGCGCACACCGTTGAGACCTGAAACATAAAAGAAATTGTATTAATTAATGAAAATCTAGGAAAAAGGTCTTCGAAACAGCTAAAGTTTCGAATTAATTCCCCTTTGAACCAGAGGCGCACACCGTTGAGACCTGAAACATAAAGGAAATTATATTAATTAATGAAAATCTAAGAAAAAGGTCTTCGAAACAGCTAAAGTTTCGAATTAATTCCCCTTTGAACCAGAGGCGCACACCGTTGAGACCTGAAACATAAAAGAAATTATATTAATTAATGAAAATCTAAGAAAAAGGTCTTCGAAACAGCTAAAGTTTCGAATTAATTCCCCTTTGAACCAGAGGCGCACACCGTTGAGACCTGAAACATAAAAGAAATTATATTAATTAATGAAAATCTAAGAAAAAGGTCTTCGAAACAGCTAAAGTTTCGAATTAATTCCCCTTTGAACCAGAGGCGCACACCGTTGAGACCTGAAACATAAAAGAAATTGTATTAATTAATGAAAATCTAAGAAAAAGGTCTTCGAAACAGCTAAAGTTTCGAATTAATTCCCCTTTGAACCAGAGGCGCACATCGTTGAGACCTGAAACATAAAAGAAATTATATGAATTAATGAAAATCTAAGAAAAAGGTCTTCGAAACAGCTAAAGTTTCGAATTAATTCCCCTTTGAACCAGAGGCGCACACCGTTGAGACCTGAAACATAAAAGAAATTGTATTAATTAATGAAAATCTAAGAAAAAGGTCTTCGAAACAGCTAAAGTTTCGAATTAATTCCCCTTTGAACCAGAGGCGCACACCGTTGAGACCTGAAACATAAAAGAAATTATATGAATTAATGAAAATCTAAGAAAAAGGTCTTCGAAACAGCTAAAGTTTCGAATTAATTCCCCTTTGAACCAGAGGCGCACACCGTTGAGACCTGAAACATAAAAGAAATTGTATTAATTAATGAAAATCTAAGAAAAAGGTCTTCGAAACAGCTAAAGTTTCGAATTAATTCCCCTTTGAATCAGAGGCGCACATCGTTGAGACCTGAAACATAAAGGAAATTATATTAATTAATGAAAATCTAAGAAAAAGGTCTTCGAAACAGCTAAAGTTTCGAATTAATTCCCCTTTGAACCAGAGGCGCACACCGTTGAGACCTGAAACATAAAAGAAATTATATGAATTAATGAAAATCTAAGAAAAAGGTCTTCGAAACAGCTAAAGTTTCGAATTAATTCCCCTTTGAACCAGAGGCGCACACCGTTGAGACCTGAAACATAAAAGAAATTGTATTAATTAATGAAAATCTAAGAAAAAGGTCTTCGAAACAGCTAAAGTTTCGAATTAATTCCCCTTTGAATCAGAGGCGCACATCGTTGAGACCTGAAACATAAAGGAAATTATATTAATTAATGAAAATCTAAGAAAAAGGTCTTCGAAACAGCTAAAGTTTCGAATTAATTCCCCTTTGAACCAGAGGCGCACACCGTTGAGACCTGAAACATAAAAGAAATTATATGAATTAATGAAAATCTAAGAAAAAGGTCTTCGAAACAGCTAAAGTTTCGAATTAATTCCCCTTTGAACCAGAGGCGCACACCGTTGAGACCTGAAACATAAAAGAAATTATATTAATTAATGAAAATCTAAGAAAAAGGTCTTCGAAACAGCTAAAGTTTCGAATTAATTCCCCTTTGAACCAGAGGCGCACACCGTTGAGACCTGAAACATAAAAGAAATTGTATTAATTAATGAAAATCTAGGAAAAAGGTCTTCGAAACAGCTAAAGTTTCGAATTAATTCCCCTTTGAACCAGAGGCGCACACCGTTGAGACCTGAAACATAAAGGAAATTATATTAATTAATGAAAATCTAAGAAAAAGGTCTTCGAAACAGCTAAAGTTTCGAATTAATTCCCCTTTGAACCAGAGGCGCACACCGTTGAGACCTGAAACATAAAAGAAATTATATGAATTAATGAAAATCTAAGAAAAAGGTCTTCGAAACAGCTAAAGTTTCGAATTAATTCCCCTTTGAACCAGAGGCGCACACCGTTGAGACCTGAAACATAAAAGAAATTATATTAATTAATGAAAATCTAAGAAAAAGGTCTTCGAAACAGCTAAAGTTTCGAATTAATTCCCCTTTGAACCAGAGGCGCACACCGTTGAGACCTGAAACATAAAAGAAATTGTATTAATTAATGAAAATCTAGGAAAAAGGTCTTCGAAACAGCTAAAGTTTCGAATTAATTCCCCTTTGAACCAGAGGCGCACACCGTTGAGACCTGAAACATAAAAGAAATTGTATTAATTAATGAAAATCTAAGAAAAAGGTCTTCGAAACAGCTAAAGTTTCGAATTAATTCCCCTTTGAATCAGAGGCGCACACCGTTGAGACCTGAAACATAAAAGAAATTGTATTAATTAATGAAAATCTAAGAAAAAGGTCTTCGAAACAGCTAAAGTTTCGAATTAATTCCCCTTTGAACCAGAGGCGCACACCGTTGAGACCTGAAACATAAAAGAAATTGTATTAATTAATGAAAATCTAAGAAAAAGGTCTTCGAAACAGCTAAAGTTTCGAATTAATTCCCCTTTGAATCAGAGGCGCACACCGTTGAGACCTGAAACATAAAAGAAATTGTATTAATTAATGAAAATCTAAGAAAAAGGTCTTCGAAACAGCTAAAGTTTCGAATTAATTCCCCTTTGAATCAGAGGCGCACATCGTTGAGACCTGAAACATAAAGGAAATTATATTAATTAATGAAAATCTAAGAAAAAGGTCTTCGAAACAGCTAAAGTTTCGAATTAATTCCCCTTTGAACCAGAGGCGCACACCGTTGAGACCTGAAACATAAAAGAAATTGTATTAATTAATGAAAATCTAAGAAAAAGGTCTTCGAAACAGCTAAAGTTTCGAATTAATTCCCCTTTGAACCAGAGGCGCACACCGTTGAGACCTGAAACATAAAAGAAATTATATTAATTAATGAAAATCTAAGAAAAAGGTCTTCGAAACAGCTAAAGTTTCGAATTAATTCCCCTTTGAACCAGAGGCGCACACCGTTGAGACCTGAAACATAAAAGAAATTGTATTAATTAATGAAAATCTAAGAAAAAGGCCTTCGAAACAGCTAAAGTTTCGAATTAATTCCCCTTTGAATCAGAGGCGCACATCGTTGAGACCTGAAACATAAAGGAAATTATATTAATTAATGAAAATCTAAGAAAAAGGTCTTCGAAACAGCTAAAGTTTCGAATTAATTCCCCTTTGAACCAGAGGCGCACACCGTTGAGACCTGAAACATAAAGGAAATTATATTAATTAATGAAAATCTAAGAAAAAGGTCTTCGAAACAGCTAAAGTTTCGAATTAATTCCCCTTTGAACCAGAGGCGCACACCATTGAGACCTGAAACATAAAAGAAATTATATGAATTAATGAAAATCTAAGAAAAAGGTCTTCGAAACAGCTAAAGTTTCGAATTAATTCCCCTTTGAACCAGAGGCGCACACCGTTGAGACCTGAAACATAAAAGAAATTATATTAATTAATGAAAATCTAAGAAAAAGGTCTTCGAAACAGCTAAAGTTTCGAATTAATTCCCCTTTGAACCAGAGGCGCACACCGTTGAGACCTGAAACATAAAAGAAATTATATGAATTAATGAAAATCTAAGAAAAAGGTCTTCGAAACAGCTAAAGTTTCGAATTAATTCCCCTTTGAACCAGAGGCGCACACCGTTGAGACCTGAAACATAAAAGAAATTATATGAATTAATGAAAATCTAAGAAAAAGGTCTTCGAAACAGCTAAAGTTTCGAATTAATTCCCCTTTGAACCAGAGGCGCACACCGTTGAGACCTGAAACATAAAAGAAATTGTATTAATTAATGAAAATCTAAGAAAAAGGTCTTCGAAACAGCTAAAGTTTCGAATTAATTCCCCTTTGAATCAGAGGCGCACATCGTTGAGACCTGAAACATAAAGGAAATTATATTAATTAATGAAAATCTAAGAAAAAGGTCTTCGAAACAGCTAAAGTTTCGAATTAATTCCCCTTTGAACCAGAGGCGCACACCGTTGAGACCTGAAACATAAAGGAAATTATATTAATTAATGAAAATCTAAGAAAAAGGTCTTCGAAACAGCTAAAGTTTCGAATTAATTCCCCTTTGAATCAGAGGCGCACATCGTTGAGACCTGAAACATAAAGGAAATTATATTAATTAATGAAAATCTAAGAAAAAGGTCTTCGAAACAGCTAAAGTTTCGAATTAATTCCCCTTTGAATCAGAGGCGCACACCGTTGAGACCTGAAACATAAAAGAAATTATATTAATTCCTGAAAATCTAAGAAAAAGGTCTTCGAAACAGCTAAAGTTTCGAATTAATTCCCCTTTGAACCAGAGGCGCACACCGTTGAGACCTGAAACATAAAAGAAATTATATTAATTCCTGAAAATCTAAGAAAAAGGTCTTCGAAACAGCTAAAGTTTCGAATTAATTCCCCTTTGAACCAGAGGCGCACACCGTTGAGACCTGAAACATAAAAGAAATTATATGAATTAATGAAAATCTAAGAAAAAGGTCTTCGAAACAGCTAAAGTTTCGAATTAATTCCCCTTTGAACCAGAGGCGCACACCGTTGAGACCTGAAACATAAAGGAAATTATATTAATTAATGAAAATCTAAGAAAAAGGTCTTCGAAACAGCTAAAGTTTCGAATTAATTCCCCTTTGAACCAGAGGCGCACACCGTTGAGACCTGAAACATAAAGGAAATTATATTAATTCCTGAAAATCTAAGAAAAAGGTCTTCGAAACAGCTAAAGTTTCGAATTAATTCCCCTTTGAACCAGAGGCGCACACCGTTGAGACCTGAAACATAAAGGAAATTATATTAATTCCTGAAAATCTAAGAAAAAGGTCTTCGAAACAGCTAAAGTTTCGAATTAATTCCCCTTTGAACCAGAGGCGCACACCGTTGAGACCTGAAACATAAAGGAAATTATATTAATTAATGAAAATCTAAGAAAAAGGTCTTCGAAACAGCTAAAGTTTCGAATTAATTCCCCTTTGAACCAGAGGCGCACACCGTTGAGACCTGAAACATAAAAGAAATTGTATTAATTAATGAAAATCTAAGAAAAAGGTCTTCGAAACAGCTAAAGTTTCGAATTAATTCCCCTTTGAATCAGAGGCGCACATCGTTGAGACCTGAAACATAAAGGAAATTATATTAATTAATGAAAATCTAAGAAAAAGGTCTTCGAAACAGCTAAAGTTTCGAATTAATTCCCCTTTGAACCAGAGGCGCACACCGTTGAGACCTGAAACATAAAAGAAATTATATGAATTAATGAAAATCTAAGAAAAAGGTCTTCGAAACAGCTAAAGTTTCGAATTAATTCCCCTTTGAACCAGAGGCGCACACCGTTGAGACCTGAAACATAAAGGAAATTATATTAATTAATGAAAATCTAAGAAAAAGGTCTTCGAAACAGCTAAAGTTTCGAATTAATTCCCCTTTGAACCAGAGGCGCACACCGTTGAGACCTGAAACATAAAGGAAATTATATTAATTCCTGAAAATCTAAGAAAAAGGTCTTCGAAACAGCTAAAGTTTCGAATTAATTCCCCTTTGAACCAGAGGCGCACACCGTTGAGACCTGAAACATAAAGGAAATTATATTAATTAATGAAAATCTAAGAAAAAGGTCTTCGAAACAGCTAAAGTTTCGAATTAATTCCCCTTTGAACCAGAGGCGCACACCGTTGAGACCTGAAACATAAAAGAAATTATATTAATTCCTGAAAATCTAAGAAAAAGGTCTTCGAAACAGCTAAAGTTTCGAATTAATTCCCCTTTGAACCAGAGGCGCACACCGTTGAGACCTGAAACATAAAAGAAATTATATTAATTCCTGAAAATCTAAGAAAAAGGTCTTCGAAACAGCTAAAGTTTCGAATTAATTCCCCTTTGAACCAGAGGCGCACACCGTTGAGACCTGAAACATAAAAGAAATTATATGAATTAATGAAAATCTAAGAAAAAGGTCTTCGAAACAGCTAAAGTTTCGAATTAATTCCCCTTTGAACCAGAGGCGCACACCGTTGAGACCTGAAACATAAAGGAAATTATATTAATTAATGAAAATCTAAGAAAAAGGTCTTCGAAACAGCTAAAGTTTCGAATTAATTCCCCTTTGAACCAGAGGCGCACACCGTTGAGACCTGAAACATAAAGGAAATTATATTAATTCCTGAAAATCTAAGAAAAAGGTCTTCGAAACAGCTAAAGTTTCGAATTAATTCCCCTTTGAACCAGAGGCGCACACCGTTGAGACCTGAAACATAAAGGAAATTATATTAATTAATGAAAATCTAAGAAAAAGGTCTTCGAAACAGCTAAAGTTTCGAATTAATTCCCCTTTGAACCAGAGGCGCACACCGTTGAGACCTGAAACATAAAAGAAATTGTATTAATTAATGAAAATCTAAGAAAAAGGTCTTCGAAACAGCTAAAGTTTCGAATTAATTCCCCTTTGAATCAGAGGCGCACATCGTTGAGACCTGAAACATAAAGGAAATTATATTAATTAATGAAAATCTAAGAAAAAGGTCTTCGAAACAGCTAAAGTTTCGAATTAATTCCCCTTTGAACCAGAGGCGCACACCGTTGAGACCTGAAACATAAAAGAAATTATATTAATTAATGAAAATCTAAGAAAAAGGTCTTCGAAGCAGCTAATGTTTCGAATTAAATCTGCTTTGTACTGGAGGCGCACGCCATTGAGATCTGAAATACAAAAAAGAATAAATATTAGTTCCAGAAGAAATAAAAAATCGGAACAGTTAGAATTGCGAAATTATTCTTTGGCTAAGCCCAAAGTTAGTTCTAAAAAAAGTCAAAATTAATAATTAATACCGGCTTTTATCCAGATTTCTAATTACGTCTTTGTGCTTGACCTGCCAAATCTTTCTTGTAAAAAGCATAAAACATTAATGAGAACTTTTAATTTAAATCAGAGACCCAACGTACCCCAATATTTTACTCCTTTCGCCCCATCTTGTGGGAGGGTCCATCCAATGTCGTCTCTCTTCACTTAAAGTTACCCCCTTCCTTGCAAGACCTTAGTCCTTATATCATTATAGCAATTTCCCATGTTAAGCGGCGGCTTAAAGGGGCTGTTTAACATAAGAGCGCACCGGTGGAGGATAAATAGAATATATTTAGCTTTGAGGGATGAATATACCCCCAAGCACCATAATTTCCACTTTCACCACGAACGGAGGGAAAAGTTCATCACGTTACCCACTTTTACTCATATAGACGTAGTTATACTAATGGTGCACCTCACAATTCTTTAAAACAAGAAAAATCCCGATTATTTCAATTAAGTGGAGCTCGCTGTACGAACGTCTTGCTTGTCGCCGCGTTAACATTCGATTGAATCATCTACGAAGTGATATCAGTACAAACATGCAAAAAATTTACAACCTGCCTTTTGTAAATGTACAGCTCATCGGTCGAAAAGCGATACGCGATAGGAAATAATATGCGATGTTTCCAGATTTAGCAAAAAGGGAGAAAAGCTGCGAATTTAAGGGAGCTCGAGGGGTGAGGGATTCACTATGAAAAAAGATCTACAAAATTATGTTTCGTCTTTCAGGCATTTCAAAAAACCCAAAAGTTTAATTATTAATTATAAATGATGAAGTTCTGAAACAGAATGAAATGGCTTTATATAAATCGAGTAAATGAATGAGTCGAAGAGTTACAAGATTTAGATGGAGGAGGAATGAGAGGCAGTTCCTCAAGAGATTATCAAGAATTTTGTGTTGTGTCTAAGTACAAAAACTTCGCCGCTCAAAGTTTGAAAAGTGGCAATTAAATGGTACCGCCCTCCCCTCGGCTTTTTTTGGAAAAATTTTTAAATTTTCGACGTTCTGTTTTTCAGTTTAATGGAATGATATGGGTCTTATATTGATCGTGCATACGTTTCACCCAGAAAGACATTTTTTTCCTTTTCTGGTATCTTTAAAATCGCACGCAAGTTTGTTTTTCCATATGAGCGCAATCTTGAGTTTTTATATTATTCAATTCAGCTTTGCTTTCGTATTAGGATGATATATCACATGTTAGAGTGCTTCCAGTGCCTGCCCAGGCTAAAATTAAACAAAACAACGAAAAAAAAATGGGAGTTCCATTTAAATTAAAAAAATTGAATGCCATGGCAATATTTTGAGCCATCCCGTATGATTAAAATTACACTCCGTCTGAACTTATTCCTTCATTTTACAACTCTTATGTAAGACCGTTCTGTTTCTAAAGCGTTTGGAGATAATTGTGGCACGTAAAATATGAGACAACCTGTATATGTAGACAAAGAAAAAATAATAATTGTTACCAAAAGGAAAATACCAATAAAGATTTCTAAATTTTAGGGAGCAATTCCCGCAACAATTGCCATTATCAACGGATCAGTTAAAGTTGGACTCTCCAGAAATGATCTTGAGTTTCTTGGAGATACTGACAAGAGCAAACCTGTGAAAACCTCTCTACGAGATTTTGCTCATGTATTGAGCAAAAACCTCAACGGTGGTACTACCGTCGCAGGTACCATTGCCGTCTGTAAAAAGGCTGGAATTGACGTCTTTGCTACTGGAGGTAGGTAAAAACCTCTCATTGAGGCCATATCTGTCATATTAAAGCAGCTCTATTTAATAGATTCTTAGGCAAAGATCATCACTTCCTTCAATTTTTCTGCAAAAAGTAAAATTTTAGTTTTACGCCCTTTGGTACTTTGTTTAATTAAATTACGTGTTAATAGGCATTGGTGGTGTCCACAGAGGAGCTCATGAGAGTTTTGATGTCTCAGCTGACCTCACAGAACTCGGCAGGTCCAGAATTGCAGTAGTTTCAAGTGGGGTTAAGTCCATTCTGGATATTCCTAAAACTCTGGAGTATCTTGTGAGTTTGAATATTTGCTTTCCCAATTTTTGTATACATATAATAAAAAAATGAAATTCTCATACTAATCGGTGAAATTCGCGAAAAAATTTAATGAGGTCGAGTATGGAGAATGGGCTGTCTGAGAAAGGAAACGTAAAATTCAAAATAAATATCTTTGTAGTTAATAAAAAAAATTGGACCTTTCTGGCTAGATTCGCATTAGAGCGAAGACACAATTTTCTTGTTCATGACTCCCACGCCGCCCCCAATTCTCAAGAGAGTATAATCCGTTCCCTAATGAGAATCTCGTTTAGTTAGTGCACTTAAACCAATTTTGAAGGCGTCGCCAACCTAATCATTGAGAAATTATGTAGACACACAGCTGTCCCAAAATACCTTCCGGTCTTATAATCTAATTATTCAGTCCTGAACGCTTTCCAGGTTTATTTAGAGATACCAGCATGTGTTAAATTTCCCTTAGGTCTAGCCTGCATAATTAAACGATCCTCTTTGGAATTATAAATGCAAGCTCGATTCTAGGAAAAGAGACATTTGGTATTAATAGTGTTGCGTTGTTCTATTTCGAGTACGTCTTCGAAATATCAAGGGGGTAAACGGCAAATTTACAAGGAAAACATCATTTTAGGAAACTCAAGGAGTGCATGTGTGTACTATTGGCTCAAATGCAAAATTCCCAGCCTTTTATTGTCAATCTAGCGGATGTGATTCACCCTACAACGTCCCTACCACTTTGGATGCTGCTAAGTCAATCCAGGCTCACATGGAAATGGGTTTAGAATCAGGTAATAATTAATCTTTTAATTCCATACGCGGTTAGTGCAAATTTATCTTACTGACACTCCCATTAGAGAGATTTTGCTCTCCATTATTGTTTAATGCTTCCAGGATTGCTTTTTGCGGTGCCCGTACCGGAACCATTCGCCCTTAATCCTGAATCAATAGACAAATTAATAGAGGAGGCATTAGCGAAAGCCGATAAGGCAGCTATAAAGGGTAAAATGATTACTCCCTTTCTGTTATCCCAAATTGCCGAGATGACATCTGGAAGTTCCTTGGAAGCTAGTATCCTTTGAGTGTGACGATTTCGTCTTTGCTACGTTAGTTCTAAGGTGGCGAATAGGGTCGAGAGTAAAGAACTTTATAAAATTATTCGTTTGAAAAAACCGAAATAGTTTTATGGACTGGTGTTAAAATACACGTCCGTTGGGACATATAAAAAAATTAGATTTATATTTACCCTTTCAATTTAGGAACTTCAATCCCTTGTATCCCTTCCCATTAATGATACATAATCAGTTAATTGACTTTGACGGGGCAAATATTGGTGAATGTCCAGTCCACTGGCCGGTAAACAGTGAAAGAGCCAAATATGTTTGCTTTGTTTCGAGTCATAATAATTTCACATTGTTTTAATAAGACGTGGACCTGGGGTTGTTTAATTAAAATCGATATGGGTTTGGGGGTTCTAGTTTGCCAATAGATCAAAGTTCTGGTAATTTTAGCAAGAGGATAACATCCATGCACATTAAATAAGGACAACAAAAACATGGACAGGGCATTGGTCAGTTTCGTGGTCTGCATGGAAATTATCTTCCAGGTTATGTTACCAGGATGCTGATATAGTGGCATTAAAGCCCTATATCAATATCCTGGTAGCTTAAACTGGTGCTTAAGCTTTGATCTATTGGCCCTACGAGTTACTACATCAAAGTACTAGCAATTTTGTAGGAGACATTAATTCGTTTACAGTTCACGTCATTCCTATGCAGATTATCCTCTTGGCAAACATATCAGAGTTTATGTTATTTATCGTCAAAAAGGACTGCTTTCCTTAACGCTTTTCTCAGACATAGCCCTAATCAAGAATAACGCAAAATTTGCAGCTCAAATAGTATGGCATTTGTCTCAAATGCGGAGCAATACTAAAAGGATTTCCGAACCTCCCAAAGCAAAGAAACAGATGTCTGTTTCACACAACCCTCCAGTAAGCAAAATTTTTTGTCGGTTCTAAGAGCAATATAATTTTGTTGTAATAAGCCTAACACTATACAGAGCGTCAATTTCTGGAGCTCAACCATTGGGATCTGGGTAAAGTTTCATGAAAATATAAAAAATTCTCATAAGTAATAGTAATGGGGGTAAATCTGGTGAATGTACAGGCCAATGTACTCGTATGTCTAATTTCTAGCACATCGTCTTTTTTCTCTTGAAAAATAATTTTATTGGGTTTCATCGAACAATTAAAAGACTCTATTGCAGTACTAGCAGTAGTAATAACTCACACTAAGCTCTTTACCTAACAATTGAACTTATGTGTTTTGGGGTCTCAAATCGCGCCCATCAAAGTTTGAATGCGTCACTTCAGTGTACCAATTATATGCCCATCGACCTTCATCTCATCTATGACAAGCATAATCAATCATCGGTCTAAAGTTGTATTAGAATAGTGAATTTGATTACATGGAGCACCCTTTTACAAATTTGCTCAGCTCTAAAGGCGATAAAAGACCCTATCTCTCGCCATCCGTTATAGGTCGCCTGAAAATGCCTTTGGAGATATTGCCCTCGTATAAAATACAATCTATGGGAAGAACTCCGGAAAGTAATTAACAGAATTGATGTGTGTAATTATTACATCGATTAACTCTTTGGAAGTGTTTTGATGATTGATGAGCCTTTGCAAACAGGGCATCTGAGGAAGCAACTCTAGCTTGAACTATGTTTCAGGGGCTATTCTGTAGCTTATAAGTTCAGTTTCATGATTTCAAAAATATGATTTTGTAGCACGTCTTTTCTTTCTCTTAAGCACAACGTTCTAGAATAGATCTTGGCCTTTTATCACCATTTTGGGGTTGATGGGAAAGAGAGAAAAATTTGACCCTCAGGGCCACACGATCAAGGATGGGTAAACTTACCAATAGTGTTCTTTAATACCATCTAACAATTCGCTTTGAAATGCTAACCATCGCCAGCACATTAACACTTGCTTGATAAAAATCGAATCTATGAACTTCAACTTAATATTTCAGGTCATTATTGGAGGTTCCAACCTGGACTGCATTGCACACCTGGACGGCAGTGACATTAAGGTAGGAATTACTGTTTAATTAAATCCACTTATTTTGTGGAAATAATCTTTTCCTACAAGAGAATATATTAGGTTTATTAGGGGAGAAATTAGGTACCACTTAAAGAAAGTTAATGTTAACGTAAAGATATTCACTTAACGAAAATCATTTCCCAGGTGTGAAATATCAAACACTCCTGCTTCTAGTTGGGCGAATATTATTGCATGCACATAAGGAAGGTTCCTCTACGATATTAAATTTATTAGTCATAAATACAACCAAGGCCATTTTGTAGTATGCCCATTGGTTTATTTATGTAATCAGAGGATGGTAAGCTTCAACGCATTACAAGTTTTGGCTCGTTATTTTTTTCAGAATAACGAAACACTTGGCTTTCTAACAATACTTTTTATTAAATGGGTATATACATTAATTTCTTGTACATACATGAATTAGATTTAAGAATAGGTAACAATAATAGATTACAGAAATTCTATACCACTCGCATCTAAATGGCGGAATTCAAAATTGGGAAGCTTTATTAAGGTCGACATTACCGTTTGGTCTAGATTTTTAAAATTTTTTGTGTCCTTTACAGCGATTTAAACATCTTTTAGTTGTGGGACTTTATTTTTTGGTATTTTAATATTTTTTCGGACCGAAAACACACACAGGGACACAGAGATACAGAGAACGAGATAGAGAGAGAGAGGATTGTTATTAAGCTTCGTATTTACTTAAGGTCTCAGATTGGGAAATATTGTGAAAATATAGGCTTATGATTGATTAAATCTTACCAAGAAAAAAAATTAAATTCGACAAACAATCCCCCCTTCTCAATTGCATATCATTGCATTCTGGTATTCAAATGTTTCTAAGAATGCTTCGATTTTGCAAATTTCGGGTGCCCAAATCCAAAAGATTTTACATTTTAGAAAGGGAATGCCAGGTAGGTTTTCGATAGGGTATAAAAAAGTACTATGTTAAGTCTACGTGAATCTATACAATATAAAAAGACCAAATTCTAGTAATTATAGGCGAGGCACTCTATTCAATTAATAAGCCTAATATGTATGTACGGATGATATGTTTTAGAGAAGTACTTTTCACTTTGGATTGAATACCTTTTTTTGTATTTTAGATGTACTTTCGATAAAAAAATAAGTTTCTTATAGGACCAAATTCCTATGGGTCCCGATATCTTTTATGAATCTGTGATATGAAAGTCTCAGCCCGGAAATTTATATACAGGGTGTCCCGAAAATGAACCGCCATATTTTTACCATATATTCTACTTGGAAAATTAACACTAGTTATCGAAATGCAGGATGTTTGTTTCAGATTTGTAAAATAATTTGTCTCACAGCTCGTTCAGTTCTTGAGATATTAAGTTTAAATTTTGAATATTCACTATGTTTTAGATTTCACTTAATAAAAACCGATATATGGTCTTTCGTCCAATAAGCATATATAACAGACTACTCAAAAAACTGTTATTCCTCAGCGATTGAGGAGAGGAATTTGAATTTTTGAGATATTTTAGATATTCATTTCTCATAGATTTTCGTTTACCCTTTATTTTCGTTGTTCTACCCTTTTTTCCTGGGTTTAGCACACATAACACAAGTTGTTAACAAGGGTGATCGCCCGAGCTCTGAGTTACGGGAAAAATATACAGGTATCACTGGTTCAAGTCGGGACATAGGAATTGTACAAGTGGGAGAAGGATCACGCAAGGTTCAATATGACCCCGAGAAAGATCAACAACGGAGTGGGTGGAGTCAGTCTGGCCGGCGTCTCCATTTCGATGTTTAAATCAGTGTCGAATTCGCAGCCTTTGCCGCGATGGAAAAATATCAGAGCAAAAAGCACCAATATAAATAAATGAAAATAAAAAACGTAAACACGATAACTCTGCACGTTAAAATCGAAATTCCTTACATGCTTTACCTGCACTGGTCAATTTATTTAGTTTCGGATATCATTCTATTTCGCCTCGAGAATAGAGCCAGTGTTGCCAGCTCAATCTTAGACCCACCAAAACATCATAAACAAATATCAGCGGATTCAGATTATCATATTCATTTGTAACGTAACTGAGTTATGCTATAATGAGGAAATGTATAATAAGTTATCGATAAGTAAAAATTCTGAAACGGTGAGAGATCTAGCAAATGGACCTGATTGACTCCGCCCACTTCAGCCGCTGGTCTCTCAACTAAGTTCGTTGATCTTTGTCGGAGGTACATTAAACCTTATGCGGTCCTTCTCCCACTTGCACAATTCCTATGTTCCGACTTGAACTGGTAATACCTGTATATCATACTTATGGGATTTGCAGAAGGCTTTTGATTATGTGTCTCATTCTAATTGGTCGGATTTGTTGATAACATGGATGGTTTAACCTCCATATGTGCCTTCATTCGAAACTGTGAAAATACCGTTCGAAGCTTCTGCACTCGAAACCAGGAGAACCCTGCTAAAACACATTTTCGATCGACGTACAATTTTTTATGACCCACTTTAGCTGGTCTTTATTCGTTTTTGCGTGCGTGCATTTTTGCGTGCGTAGATGCTCTAAAAATAAATTTTACGGCATCGAGTGCGGTAATAGTATAGCACGTTACTAGAATGACAAGAAAGAGGTAACGAACAAGACAAAAGTTTGCGACCCAGCCGCAGACGAGGCCAATAATTTCATCGAAGAAAGCAATGTAGTTTGCTGCTGATTTATTATCAATATGTGAAATCGTAATTCTGCCAATCTCCAGAGCAGGCAGGAGACCATGTTTGATTTACTTGTATTCCGAAATCCTGCAACAACACAAAACGCACTTAATTGTTAGCTAACGCATTAACAGGCATCACCTAAACATTCTGACGTAATAATATTACGTAACAGTATGATTGTGATCTTGACCTCACTTCCAGATAGGAAAGCTGAAAAAATGCTTTGGTGCATTTGATGTAGACCACAAAGTTCATATGAAGTCTTCATCTTGAATGTTACGCACCTTGTGTCAAGCCAATAAAAGACCTTGTTTTCGATGGTAATAACTGCAATAAAAAGAAAAAGAAATAAAGGTTTATATCGAAAACCAAATGAAATAATTCAAAATATTAAACAAAACATATTTAATACGTAGTCACAAGAAATTCTGTAACCAAACAAGATAACTAAATGACAAAATCAACTAAATCAAATCAATAAATTGCACTTTACAAAAAGCTTGTGCTATGCTTGGATTATGTTGCTTTGTGTTAGTTTACAAATCCAGGTTTACTCGTAAGAAGGATCACATGTAATACTGTAACATTCACTGAATTAAGGCAGATTTCCGATAGGGAGGTTACTTTCCTCTCAGACAGAATAAGTAATATTTGACTGTGTATGAAACCGAGGGAAAGGAACAAGGAATTTTTGCACTCAATTTGAAGTATTCCAGCTTCATAATCGGTTTATATGAATTTTAACCCTGGTCCATCAAAATTTGATTCTGGGCAAGGTATAAGTGATTCATCTTAATTACAAAAAACAAATTTATGGCTGAAATTAGAATGTCGGAACTTATCTTTGCTTAGCTTTATAATATTTCTTTATGAGCGTATATGAGTGGAAACCTTTAAGAAAAAAATTATTTTACACAGGAAATAGGCGCAAATTTCGTGATGCTGTCCAAAATTATTAAATCGATAGGTTCGAAACTTCTTTTGAGTATAGAAAATTTTAGGGTACTTGATTCAAAGTAGAAATATACTTCCCAAAACACCCTTAATTTACGCCTCATGCATAGCGAATATGTTAAGAAACGCAAGACCGACCAAAGCGAATGTAGCAGTCTCACAATCTCGTGAATTCTGTACAAAAGTGAGTTTTGGAGGTTTCTAACATGGTGTAGAAATAACAATTTTTTGACTTCTGTTAATTCTTCCTTTAGTCATCCTTTATAACTTAATTTGCACCAGATTTGTCCAGGAATAGACAGCACATAGAAGAATTGTCTGTACCGAGGTTTTGGCGTTGTTTCACCTGTTTGTTTGTGGCTTTAAATATTCGGAAACAAAGTTCATTGGTCATATGGGTAACGAATACGAGACGAAAAATACATACAGTGAGATAATGTTAACAGTCGCTTTATACCTACTTAATTTAGGCTTAAGTAAAAAATATTACTATATCTCTTACGATAATTTACATATAAATAGGTATTTAGTTATTTGAGGTTTGGTACAATTTTTCTACAAAAAATAGGATTATCATAGTGCTAACGAATCTACTAACAGTTATAAAGTTCCTTCGATAAACGTTTCACAGCGTATTCAATATTAATGCACGTGATAAGTTAGTACTACCTACTTCTAAGTGCTACGTCTAGGGTTGTGAAAAGTAATCATATTATTATTAAAAATCCTTATTTTCTAAGATTTATTGAGGCATGATATTATTTTGAAATTTCTTATGATTAGTAGGTATATAAACGTTTAATACAGAAATGGCTTTGTTGATTTTGTCCAGGTTTTAGGTGTAGTTAATACGTACTATGCACCCAAGTAAAGGAAACTGCAGTCCTTCCGAAATTAAACTTACCCTGAATCTATTTTAAAGCTTTTTAGAATGCACTTTTGATATCTTGGGACAATCTCAGATTTACCTTTTCAAAAGCCTCTAATATTTAGTTAGCATTGTTACAATATCAAAAATATAAACATACCTACTAAATAGTTTCCATGGAAACGAGTCGAAGAGGTATTAAAAAATGAGAAAGTTAAGCTTATTCGTACAGTAATTCGTTTTTAAAGCCCTATAAGCGTATCAATACAGTTCTGAATGCAGTTTTCTCGTTAAGGCTAATGAAAACTTTCTTCGAATTTGGAAAAATAAGTTTTGTTAATTGGAATACGATCTTAGTATTATCGTTAAAAGACTGAAACAGTTTTCAGTCCTTCAAGCTTAACCTATTTGAGGATTTTGGTGAAATTTATTGAAATCCAAGGGTCAGATTCTTGGACCTGGGGAGTGCAGCAAGAATATCCGGAAAAAACATCAAAATAACTTGCATATGCGAATTTGACGTCGTTTCAATAGTTTCCAACATTTCGCTCATGCTATTTCTTCAGACTGCTCAAATAATTTCTCGTCCAGTCCTCGATGATATAGAATTAAGAGAGACATGTAAATGCTTCCTGATTATTTGGATTGCCTTTCTTTCTTTTGTCCAAAACTTATTTTTCCTTTTGTAGAGATCTAAATTCAGAAATAATCTACCATAAGGCATGGCAAAAATTAGGAAATAAATTTTTGTTTTTTTAAATATTTATGTATAGGTATCGAAGCACCGTTCATTTTTATTTCTTTTCCAGAAACTTGCACTTTCTCATTCCGCGGCATTTTGATTAGTGAATTCTTTAATTTCTATCAAGACTGTCTCTGTCAATTAATAATTATAGTTCTCACCAACGAATAGAAGGAACTTAACAATGCAAACACGCATGGCTGGCCTATTGATCATCCTTCAACTTAAATCTGTCCCTACGCACAATGACTGTTCCTCAGTCATACTCGCACTGATCACATGATAACAGAGCTACGAGTAAGCCATACCTATGCATCACTAAAACTTACCTTTATCTGTGCGATGTCAGTTAGTAAATTCTTTATTTTAACCTATCACTATAAATAAACTGCTCCACAAAAAAATAGCTCCACCCATGTTTTTTGGTAATTTACCAAAGTGTTTAAACTTTTCTTAAGTTTTTCTTTTGTATCATGTTTGTTGACCAAAAACATTAGGCTCTGCAAAGAACCATTCACATCCGCTTCCTTATACCGTAATAAAGTATACTAAACCGAAAATCGGCTTCCACATAATGATAGCTCCACTTTGCTTTTGTAACTTATCGATGTGTTTTTGTTTATATTGTTATTTTTGACAGCGTAAAAAACTGTTTTGAAAGATCGTGTTTTCACTTTGTTTTCAGTTCTCAGGTTCTCAGTTTCAGTCAGCAGGTTTGGTTCAGTATTTGCTATCATGGGACGTGGTCCGTCTTTAACTGAGGTGGAAAGAGCAGATATTTTGACTCATCATCGTTATGGACGCTCAAATCGTTGGATCGCTCGTGAAATAGGACGTAATCATCGAGTTATTAATTCTTTCTTGAAGGATCCGATCTCTTACGATACGAAAAAGTCCCCAGGATGGTCGAAAAAGCTTAATGCCCGTCAGAGAAGACGTATCATTAATGCAGCTTCAAATGCTACCGTATCGTGCAGCACCATCAAAAAAGATCAGGACCTTAATGTGTCAATTGAAACAGGCGTACGATTCGTCAATGTGGCTTTATTAAACGTTCAAAAATGCTCACAGCACCAGAATTGTCTGACGTTCACAAGATTCAACGTCTCGCATTTGCTCGTGCTAATGTTCGCACTGATTTTACAAATGTAAGTTTTGCAATGTTACCAGCAATGTTATGTAATTATTTAACGCCTTTCATTTAGTTCATTTGGTCTGACGAGAAAAAATGGAATCTCGACGGCCCTGATGGATTCAATTCATATTGGAGAGATTTGAGGAAAGAGCCTCGAATTTTTCCACGTCGAAACTTTGGTGGTGGCACACTAATGGTGTGGGCAGCGTTCAGCGTGCACGGTAAAGTGCGTTTAGCATTTCCATCCGCTAAAATGAATTCAGAAGAATATCAAGAACTGCTGGACGCATGTCTTTTGCTTTATCTCGAGGAAAATGACGGTATTGAATTCCAGTATCAGCAAGGCAATGCACCAATCCATGTGTCGCGATCAACGAAAGCTTGGTTTAATGGAGCACAATTGCCACTGGTCGACTGGCCTTCCCGTTCACCAGATTTAAATGTTATCGAAAACGTTTGGGCGATACTCGTACGTCGTGTTTACGCAAATATCGTACCATTAAGGAGCTCAAAAATTCAATTGTGCTCGAATGGGAAAATTTAGATAATAACCTTCTTGTTCGGCTTGTAAATTCTATGGATAATCGTTTATTTCAAGTAATTCAGGGGAATGGTAGCGCCACTGATTACTGAAATGTCGTCAATGTTATTATTTTATTGGTAATATATAAATAAATTATTGTTTTTGAAGTGGAGCTATCATTATGGGGAATCCAGTTTTCGGTTTAGTATACTGTATTACGGTATAAGGATGCGGATGTGAATGGTTCTTTGCAGAGCCTAATGTTTTTGGTCAACAAACATGATACAAAAGAAAAACTTAAGAAAAGTTTAAACACTTTGGTAAATTACCAAAAAATATGGGTGGAGCTACCTTTTTGTGGAGCAGTGTATATATACAGGGTGTCGATTTCTGGAGCTCAACCATGAGAATCTCAGTGACTGTAAAAGATAAGAGGTCGGTTAAATTGCGGCTAAGTATAATATTCATATCAATGCTGCAAACGCTTTGAAACGGCATATTGTTGAACTTCAAATTGTGCATCTTTGTCCCAATTTAACCGCGTATCTTTTATGATTACTGAGATCCTCAAAGTTAAGCTCCACAAACAGACACCTTGCATAATTCTATCACTAACCGCTACCCTAATAATCGAAACATGAAATAGGGCACACAAGTCCAGTTTTTTAGGTCACACTTTCTGCGTCCTGGAAGTCTCTGGGCTATACTAACGTTTCCTGTGGAAAAGTGGGCACCGATGAGAGCAACTCTCAGCAGGGTTCTTCTTTCGTCTCTTCCTTAACCCGTGCACGGGGCTTGCGTTTGAAGATGTCTTCCAGGGGCGTAGCCAGGGGGCCCTTCTTGACACGGCCCCAACGGCCGCGGCTGAACAGGCCCTCCAGCCGATACTGGAAAGAAATGATCAAGATTAGAAAACATATATGTACATAGTTTTTACTGTGTTGTAGCAACGTCGGTGCAGATAAAACGTGTCTAAAGAGAGCGTATCAAAACATTTTATCGCTTCGTGTATGTAAAATCGCAAAATAATTCGAAGACTGTGTAAACATTTCGTCGCTTTCGCGATAGATATAGGGGCTTTTTGATAAGATGGATGTTTCCTGGGAGCTTGCATGGGTGCGAATCGGATCAAACCTCCTCCCAGCATGGCTTTCAAAGACATAAAACAAGGAAAAAGGATAGAAAGCCCAACCTCAATTAACGGACAAAAGACGAGGACGCAAGGATACAACAACATCCACATTAATCATTTTCCCACATATTCAACATCATCATAACTACCGTCACCACGAGAGTCCAATTTGCCATTAAATGGGAAGAACTTAATCCGAATGACAGGGATATCATCATTAAGCAAGAGAAGAGCTTTTTGGTTAAAACAAATGACAAGATCAACGATCCATTTCCTAATTTCTAATACGTTGACCGGCTCATTTACCAGATATTGCCCCATTAAATTATTATTTATGGGGAACTATGAGAAACCTCATTTATAAATCTGTGCCCATCGATATTAATGAGCTATGTGGACGATCATCGCAAATTTAAGAACCAAAATGAGAAGAAGAGACGTTTTAAGATCAATGCAGAATTTAATAAAACTCATAGAGATGTGCTTGGAAGTGGAGGATAAACCCAAAAAATTGATATTTCCGCCAAGCTACAGGACTGAACTTTAATATGTCATACATCATTGCAATGCCACCTACTTTTTATATTTTTTTAAAGGGGAAAGTCACCTTTCTGCTGATTTAGATTTTTTGTGTTTTCAAATTTTCAGTAGTTGATGAGTTTGTTTAATTACATCTCTAATAAATAAGCATAAAATAGATAATGTTTCGTAATGAGTTGCCAGGAATGGAGTAATTATATCACCACATAATCTAACATGATGACAAATTTTCCACTCTAATTTTACTCAATACCTATATCCTTTAGGAGATTTAATGGCGCATCCTTTCTAGATGAGAAAAAGGACCTTTTAGAGAATGAATATGTGTTCTTCATATAGAGAAGAGATTTTTTTTGCTGGGTAAACCAACCTTTAATAAAAGGGAACGGTACGCCTTAACATTTTTCTCGAATTGAGTAAAATCTCCTAAGATCCCTTGATACTGACTAAAATCATTTCGTTATTCGCCGGCCTAACAAGCCTTCTGCAATAAAGCTAAGAATGCACTAACACAGATCCAAGTTAACCTAATAGAGGCATGTATTATTCACCTTAACAAACATTCTGAATACATGCAATTTTAGTGTTTACATTTGCCATGCTAAAATTACGTTAAATCTGACTGAAATAATGTTGATCTCCATTGTTATATTAGCGGAGGGAGAGCGGTCTATTTTGAGCAAACAGTGCAGTTTACTGGGAAATGCATGCAAGGCAATTCACTCACCAACAACACTTAGAGCAGGCGGCCATCATGCTTGAAGAAATCTTAAAGAAAAGAAAAGTATCTAAGATATAAATAGGGCTAAATTGTAGTATCTAATAAAAGTACAGACTTACACAGATATGTTTAAAGGAAAATACAGCTCTGTCAAAGGAGCTACGCCATAAATATTGGCCATTCGCAAAAAAATATGCATTATAAACAAGAAGTATGTTAAGGGAAATAAAACAATTACCGCCAATTAGTCTTATCTCGGTTTCGATATTTTCTGCCTTTCAAGAGGTTCAGGTGAGGGAAGTTGCGTGTTTAATACCCATTTAATAATAGTAACCAGGGATTAAAGTGTGCAGTCGACATAATTGCGTAATTTATACATTGCATGCAAATACGTAATGGCAATACAATAACCTCTAGGGTATAAAACACAATATTTAGTATACAAATGTTGCTTCGCAGATAGAGTTGAGGGTAGCTAATTAACCCACATAGTGAAATCGTTTGTATGCCAATAATTTACACCAGAGAAATACTGCAAAATTCAGCGTTATTTTTCTTCTTTTTTTTTGGGACTAACGGCTCATACACAGTATCCTGACTTAAAACTAAATCAGGATAATATTTACGTTTTACTAAGAGCTCGGGCGAAAACCCTTGACGTTTTGGTGACAAATCTGGCATCGTGCTCGAAACCTAAGGAAACGAGAAGAAAAACGCAAATAAACAATTAAAGTTTTTTAAATTCCATTTTCTCTGTTGATGACGATGGGAATTACGCTAAATTAGATAAAGCCCCCACAGAAACATTAGGGAAGCCTGAGAAATCTGTCATTCCTCAGCGGTTGAGGAGAGGAATTTCAGAGCGTTCCACACAATTTAAATATTTACTTCTCATATATTTTATCTTACCGTTTATTTTCGGTTTTCTACCCCTTTTTCCTAGTTTCTGAAGACAGTGACGGTCGCACGTTCGCCATTAGTTTTTAACGCGATATGTGAAAGTTTTATTTGCATTCAATTTGCGCTCTGTCCAGGCTTGCTGTTCGGTCATCGTGCAACTTCGGCACCCCGAACGTAAAAAGGACGCGATATTCCCGGTACTGTGAAACCAAATTGAATTTTAAAGTGCTGTTTTTACCGGTTTTCAGCTAGGCACAATCTTGCACGACACTCATCACTTTTCCTCAAAATTCACCTTTAACTCTGCACAAACTTTTCAAATTTTGTCCACATTTTCTTCCGAAATTTGATATTTTTCGCGACTGAAACGAACGACGACGTGAAGACGCCATTAATACCAACAACTAAAGCGCTATTGTTTTGTTTCCAAAGCCTTCTTGACAACTTTAAATATTTACCTCTCATACGTTTTAGTTTACCGTTTATCGAGGTTTTTCTGCTTTTTTTCCTAATTTCTGAAGACGGTGATGGTCACACGTTCATTCATTAACTTTTAAATGCTATGTAACGAAAACTTTTAGCTCAGTTCAATTTGAGGGTTAGTGATGTTTGCCGCTCAATCATCGTGCGACTCCGGAGACCCGAACGTAAACAACAGGATATTCCCGGTGTAGTCAAATCAAATCGAATTTTAAAAGCGCGATGTTTAGCTGTCTTCAGCTGGGCATAATCTCGCACGACACTTATTATGTTTCTACAAAATTAACATTGAACTCTGCACAAACTTTTCCAAATTTTTTCTACATCTTTCATGCGATATTTGATATTTTCCGCGAGCGAAACGAGTGGAGACGCGGAGATGTCACTCATACTGACAACTGAAGCGTTATTGTTTTGTTTCCAAAGCCTTCTTGTGTACCCTTTATTTTAAAGGATAAATGTTATTCTTAGTTTTAACTCAGAACAGTGTGCAAAATTAAATTAAAGTAAAATAAAAGTAAAAAATAGAAGAAGAAATGAACAATTCCTCTCAAAGGTATAGAACATATTGGGTTGTCCACAAAGTCATTGTGTTTTTTACAATGAAAATGAAAGACAATTTTTCACTTAAAATGACAATTTTATTAAATGAGGTCCACTTTGTTCAACAACATTTCTTCAACTTTGGGGCCACTTCATTATGCCGCGTTCATAAAATTTAGATCCTTTTTCGGCAAAAACTGGCCGAAAACCGTTCTTACATCTTGATTAGTCGTCAAGGTTTTTTCATTAAGGACATTTTCAGCAATCGAAACAGATGATAATCCGATGGTCTTGGAAACACTGTAAATGTGGCGAAACTTCCCATCCAAGTTGTAATAATTTTTGGCAGGAAATTAAACTTGTATGTGGTTTAGCATTACCTTGATGACACACACTTTTACGAGTTACCAATCTTGGGCGCTTTCTCTCGATTTCGTTACTCAGTCTATCCAGTTGAGGACAATACATACTCGAATCCAATTGTTCGGTTCCTTAGAAGGAATTTAAAAAGGCACCACACCTTTGTAATCCTACCAAATGGATAACATAATTTTTCTTTGGTGAATATCCGCTTTTGGAGCATTTTCGACTGGCTCATTACGCTTGATCTAAGAACTTTTACGTACGACATTGTTATAGACTGTTCAGTTTTCGTCACCTGTTATCGTACGTCTCAAAAAGTGCCCATTTTCTTCTCGTTTAGAGAGTGCTTTGAATTCATGTGGTGCCCATATATCGAGTTTACTAACGTATCCAATTCGTTTCAAATGATTTCCAATGCTTGATTTCGATACGTTTAGCCTGCCAGTAATCTTTCGTATGGGCAATCGACGATCGTCAACTTCACTTGGCTTTCTTGAGCGAACTGAGTATTTGACAAACCAGTTTTGACACTGACGAGGTTTTAACATGTTATTTCATACACATCGCATAACTTTTTATGATTTTGTTTTGCGCATTTTCCTTTGCAGAAGTAGAATGGCAAAATATCTCAGAAATGTTCATTTTTGTTGTCCATTTTTGAATAGGTGGCAAATAAACAATTTCAGCAACAATTTAAGGTAGTTAAACTCACTCAATGGAAAAATACGGAATTACCTTATGGATAACCCAACATTTAAAATTTGGAATGTTTTTGAATTTAAAAAGTTTTAAGTATGGGACTCCAAAGGTCACAAATATAAAAAAAATGCAAAAATTCTCACCGTCGCTCAGCTACGTGAAGGTCAGCATGATCATATTTTGAGCTTACCTTTAGTCATATATTGTCTTGACTTCGGCTTCTATGATACTCCCTCAACTCATAGTTGTTGTTTCCGTTAGGATTCTTGGGCTGCGTGGGAGGTGAGGACAAGAGGACGGCACTTTCGGGCCGTACCAGGAGGGCCTCCATCTCGCATTCAGCCGCCTCCGCTTTCAGTGAACCCGGTACGGCCCCGTTTACGTTGGGCAGTTCTTGTTCTACCCTGATTATAAGAAAAAACAACTTTTCGAAGCGCGTGAATGAGCAAAAGCGAACTTACTTTAATATTCGTATTTTCTGAATCATTTCTCTAATTTCGTATCTCAGAATTCCTAGGAAGCACAACTTAAGGAAGGCCAAAACGCAGTAGCCTAAAATAGCTAACAGGGAGGCAGTTGACCTTAGATAGGCCAGAAGACGCTCGTCACAGCCAGTTGAATGCACCTGGAGGAAGGAAACGGTGCATTTAATGGCAGATTTTTGATTATGTATTTATTAATAAAATTATTAATAAGAGGGAAAATCATTTATAGCCTGGTAAAATTGTTCTATACTTTGGAGAATACATTTTTTACTACATGGATCAACAATACTTTCGAATTAAATGCCGCGATTGTTATGCTTAAATGTGTGTAATTTCCCGAAACAAATCAATAAATTAATAATTTACAGCAAAATTTCGCATAGCTGCAATTCAGTGGCCTAATTAATTGACTACGTTAAAGGGCATGGAAACGTTCGTTTCTGTTTTATTGTTTAAGAGCCTAAATAGAAGCAATTAATTGTAATTGCCCAGAAATTGGTTAGCTTTTATTGTTTATACCTTTATTAGAACAAAAATGAAAATTATTTACATTTCTATAATAAAACTGGACTAGTTGTTTGTTTCATGTGGACGATTAACGTGTTGATAAAGCATATGTTTTTAGATTCTTAATATGTTTATGTGGACAGTAATGAAGCACGAGCGATGTAGTGCATGTGATTTGATCTAAAATATCAAAACACGAAAGACAAATAATTTTTAGGTATTGAATTTAGTGTAGGTAAACCGTTTAACTTCTAGCACTAATGACAATTTTCAACGTACATTTGTACATCTTGTTGCGTTGGGTGCCGGCTCGTAACAGCAACTAGAAGGCATTTCGAATTTCGCAGTTCCCGTGCTATTCGAAAATTCTTCCGGTCCTGTGACCCCGCAGCACTCATCTTCAGTTTGCAAACGATCCCATAAATGCGTCATATCACTACTCGTGCCGTATTCCTGATGAAACCTTATTCTTAAGGCTGGTCTAAGCTCCTGGAACCAATAGAAAACCTCATGTGAGTCTCTAAGCTTAACTCAATTAGGTAACAACCAATGGTATTCAAGTAAACGCGTACATCTAGCCAATAAGGGCCTCGTTACACCACGATAGTACTACGTTACCCGCAATAGTCTATGTGCCAATTGTACCGGCGCATAAGGCACCTCTGGCAACAAAATGACGTCATGAGGGTACTAAACTCGCGGCCTTCTGTTCAAAAAAGATAACCAATTTTAGTGGGTTGCCGTCAATTGTTGGATTCATGGTAAAGTGCCTGCTAAAGATAAGTGGATCAGCCTAATTGGAATTGTGAGTTACGTCAATCGTAGGGCATAATCTTTCCCCTTCTTTCTACAGCTATTGCCAAGCAAAAATATTTCCCGGATTTGTAGTCCAGTTATTTCAGGTTAAAAATGCACATGGTAGAGATTAAATCATAGCATTCTAATTGCCAATTTTATTGTCCTGAATTGGCTGTTTTGCTAGCATGGCACAGTATGACAGAGCGTAACGTAACGTGACGTAACGTAACGTAGCATAAGCCAAGAGATTTTCCCACATCGCAAGGAGCAACACTTTTTTTCTGATTGCAACAAATAAAACGCCTCAACCGGATCTATAATTCTTCATTGCCAAACTCCACCAACCTCCAAATGAACGCTCGACCATTTTAAAAATTCGACCCCGCTTGCAACGGAGTTTAAAATCACGTCTCGATTTATCCCAGGGGAACCCACGAACATTGGCTCCACTTAATTAAAGTCTCTTGTATATTTTTTATCACGTGATCAGCCCAGGTAGTTTTTCTGTTATAAAATCTTTAGCATGTTTTGATTTCCCGAAGGTACTATCCGGGGATCTCCCTTCCACGAACACAGAGGTTGGATTTATTTTTATTAAGATGTAGTGACGCTTTAAAATTCGCCCTTTTTTGCCGAGTTCGGATGTTAAAAATGTAATAAAGAAGGATCCAGATGAAAGGAGTTTTGTGTTCGTTTAATATTTAGCATATAAGGCTTGAGGCCTCCTGAACGTATAAGGCCAGATGGAACATAAAAGGGTCAGCGAATTTATGAGAAAAATGGAGAAAAAATACGCTGTCTTTGAGAGCACATGAGAAGGCAAGTAATAATATGATATCGATAAATTCACAATAAAATGTAAAGGTGTTAGATCAGGTGACCAAGGGGGCCCAGGAACATGCCAAATGCACATATGCCGGTTTTTTTACTAATGTGGTTAATAAATTAAAATGAAACGTACTAAAACTTGATGAAACACATTTCTGCACATAACTGTCTTAAAGCATGATAAAACCATAGCGTTTTAGGAAAACATTCTGGACATGGGTTTTTAACTGTCTTTTATTGTTGCACCGAATAATCTCTAAATGTTTGATCTCATAGTTCTGAATCATTCTGTATAGAATGGAAATCAGGTAGCTGTAGATACCACAAGTAGGTATTATACGCAGCTACCCAAACTTAGTTTGGACTAAACTTGTTCAGAACTTTCTCGTGCTCTCAAAATAAGGGATTGCTGCAATTTCCACAGCAATGGAGAGCAGTTATGTCGTTTCAAACTCAAAATTTCAAGTGGTCTGAGATGTGAGTGAGCGAGTTTTGCGCCAGAAGCGCAGACCGGCTAACAATCCGAAAGATTTTATGAATAAGTACATCTTCGACAATAGAAGAAATCCGACATCCACAAGGACATAATTTGTCACAGTCCGGTCACTAAATTACCAACTATGTTGAGCCCCTTTCAAGCCGCGTGTTATCTTTGTTCTTAACAAGACTAAGTCAACATTGAAACGTTCTATCGGGTAAATCGAAAGGGCAAAAACGAAATTCCCGACAAACCAAACGTTAACCCTCGACCTTTCTACTTTGGCTTATCGAAACAAATCCAGCAGAAGCAAGTGAATTAGACATAAATTTAAAATCGAATTTGGAAATATCGCAGTTGTGGATCAGTGTTGCCAAGTAAGGAATAAGAATTTCCACGTATGTGGTTTTAAATTTATTCCGCAAAGTGTACGGATCCAGGTCTTCTTTGGAATCAGAAGTAACGAGTGAAATCCACTTTTGAATTTCCATCTATTCCAGAGAAATTGCAGCGTCTCGAAGTCCTTCAGCAGTACGTTTTCAAGCTGCTAATGGGGGGATGAAAACGGGCCATTATGGCCCAGCTGCAAGAAAGACTGAAAGGCGCCTGTAAAGGAGCTGGATTTGAACACGAAAATGTGAAAATTCAAGAGACGCACATAAATTTGACAATTGACACGACAGCAAATTCAAAATCCGCGACATGTCAACCTCTAGCTCAAATTGATGGCCAATTTTCCAATTCCCATTGGTCAGTTTTGCAAACGATGTCAGTCTATAAAGAAACGGATTGGCTGTTGCTAGTTTGTAGTGGATTTGTACGGCTAATGTCTAAAATGGCGGTCGTTGTGTTAAGTATGAACTGACGTAAGCACCTTTGGTTAGGTTTTTAGGGCCAATTTAGAAGTGAACGCGAACGCGATTCAATAGGCGATAATGGCAATTCATTCTGCAGAAGCTAAACTCCGCTTAAGGGCTTAACCTCCAAGTGTTCATTAAAGACCCATTTTGACAACATTCAAATAATATCGCAAAGAAACTGAGAACTTACCTGACAAATTTTCTCGAACCTATATGCCCAAAATGCGCCTATGAGAACGTCCCCAAATATTAACACTAAAAGTAGCAACCAATAGGCATTCAGCAGTTTCTCTGATAGTTTTAAGGCAGCTACACACCCCAATACTTGCAAGGCTCCTCCCTGTGTCGCTAAGGCCAGGTAAGCGTACAGGAACGATGGCTGGTACAACGTGAGCGAAGGTATCAGACTTCTGCAAAGTAGTAAACGATTCTGAGGGTGTCGATCTTGGGGGGAGGAATGGTATAATTTTACCTTCTGAAGTCAAAAAGGAGAGTTTTGACAGCGGCTCCAGCGAAAGCCAGAGCTCCAGCCAATAATGCTGTGTTACAGGTGTAGATCCAGAGGCGGTAGTAGCGCATGGCCCTGCCGCCCGGCCCGTAGCCGCCCGTCGTCGCCGACCTGCCACCTGCGCGCCGAAGCGGCATCCGCCTCCGTAGGCCCCCCTCAGCCGTGCCGCCCCAGCCCATCGCCCCCCATGCACCTGGCACACAAAAATACAGCTCTTTATTCAATTTAATATAAGACACCCTATACACATACATATTATACGTTTCTTCAACAACTTTCAAAAACACCCGGTAATACGAACCCAAGGTGGAGACAATTTTTCTGTCACTGTCAACTGTCTTTTCATAACTTCAACTGCCTTAAAGTCAATTTTGATGTTTGCCATTAAATTTCCTAATTGCCGGTGCACAGGTTCGAATCTTTTCGAAAACGATATTTTCATAAAACTTTTTATCATAATAGGATAATGGTCAGTCAAGAAGATTAGCCTCAAATTTTGAACTCGACAGGCCGAAATTTTGATCCCTTTAAAGCACAGAATAAATTAGCTTTGAAACTCCAAATAAGATTAATTAAAGTGATACATCGAAATACGCAACAGGGGTAAACTTCCGGATATTAACACTGGATTTAAGTTTTCTGGAATCAATTAGTTTTCCTCAATTCGCTGAAGCACAGTTGTGTAGTATTTAAATTTTAAACCGAAGGTTGGAGCAAATAAAACAAAGTGAAAATAACTTCGATAATGAGAAAATGAAAGAAATTTACGTCACAAATGTCGTCCCCCATCTTGTCATTATTGCATAACAAAGTGAGTGGCATTTGTGACGTAAATAAGTATCCTGTCGCTATTGAATGACAAAATGAATGGCATATGTGGCGTAAATGAGAGTGACAGTTGGCACTTTTATACGTTAAGGTTGTTTTAGTTCCCTTTTTACGTCAAGCTGTCATTTAATGCAAACTTTGAACATCCCCTTCCTACGAAATAAGGCCAAACTACACATAAAATTACATCCCCATACAAAAGGTCAATAGCAGAAGCTGCGGCACGTGAAACCGTACTTTCTATGTGATGTGCGAATCGATTGAAAAGGGACTTCGATAAATGTCGATGCCCTTCAGCTTCGCCACAATTCGATCATTCACATGTCTCTTCTGCCCGAGAGACTCATAGCATTTCCTGTTATTTTTCTCTTTTGGTGTCGGTTCAATACGAAAATCCTTCTGTACTGAAAAATGACCGTCGATTTTCATCAATTAACCGCACTGAATTATAGTTACTCGTGGAAAGAGGTTGTTAATACCAAAGAGTTTGTTAATACCTCGAGAAGCCGTTTTTCCAAATTAACTGATTTAGATTGCTGCATAATTTACGCTAAAGGCTGCATTAAGAAGTGTTTTTTCTCATTAAATTCAGTTTTATGGGTTCTCAAGATTGCCGAATAAAATTTCGTTGGAAATCGATTGGCAATGGGAGAGGGAACATGACCTTGAAAGAGATCCTTTCTTTCATGTAATATTATTATCCGGCAATGGAGAAAGAAAGCTTTTAAGACTAACTTCTTTTACTTCTGGCAGTCACTAATAATTATTGTTATATCCGGAATCATTTATAGCTATTTTTTGAACAGAGTTGAAAACAAACACATTAAGCTACTTCGGTCTTATTTTAATTTAATGGACAAACTTACAGGGATTAATGGATTTTGGGTGTTTATAAGTGGAAACATTTTTCTATTTATTCTGGGTCTATTTTCGTAACTTTTGTTTCGGCATTATATCGTGGCATCAACTAAACCAATAAATTTCATGCAAGATGCGGTAAGCAGATATCTATTATAAAAGGAATTTTGGCCCAGAAATGCGATATATTACCTACATCGTCTTCTGTAGATAATAAATCAAAGTAGGATAAACCCACTTTACTTTCCTGTGCCCCATTTTCTAGGTACCTCAATTTTAACAGTGATCAATGCACTACGTGATGTTAGAGTTATATTGTTTACAAGGTCTGTATTACATTTTCTCTTTAAATTTTAGGTATGTATTGACTTTCCATAAATAGCTAAAATTCCACAATAATTAAACAATTAGGTAATTGAATAATTAGATAATTAGATAATTCGCCAATTAGACAATTAAATAACCTAACCTGAACCTTACCAAATGATATGCTGTAAACCCTAAGCAGTCTATTGAGAGCGTATTTATAGCGGAAAACGTAACATCAATTCCAAACCGTAAATAGGCATCCCCAAGGTAATTTCGCGACTTTATTGACCTTTAAGGTGAAATTTTATTAGGTGATATTAAAAGGGAAAAACAGGAAAAAAAATAGAGTTTTTAATGGAAATGGTTTTAGTTGAATGAGTGTGCCTGTTTATTACCAGGAACGAGGATTTTCAAAGAATTCACATAGAAAAGCGTCAACAGAAAACTCAGTATTTTAGATATTTTTTTTCTTAAACCCATCAGCTAAAAAGTTTTTGTTCTCTTACTCCCAAAATTCCTGGAAGTAAAAACTTAAAGAGAGTGCAGTGAAGGGCGGAAAGTTTGTCTCTAGCGGGACACTTCGCTTCGTAACTTTTTGCTCTTAACGAAAAAAAATCAGCTTGCGAGACTCACTTTATTGCTTTATTATTGAGTTAGGTTTACAATTCCAGGATCGAAGAGTAACTTAGAAAGAACTTTTTTCCACAACCAGCTTTAAGAGGGACCATTATTGAGCGTGTTGAATGACTGTGAAGTACATTTTCGCGCCTTTTTTTCCCAAACAGTTGAAGGTTAATGGTGACACGTGTATGTACTCTTGCTCATTGCTCTATACACGTAAAATCATGAATATGAAGTTTTCATATCGATAAATTGAACAGACTAGTGAACATCTGTGGCCACCACGAATTCCAGACTTAAACCCACTAGATTTTTTGTTTGGTTTTTGTGCAGTCATTGGTATATATTTAAATCCGTGTATCCGTGTTCTAGTTATAATCACATACCTCACAACATTGGTGTGTAATATACCATTATTCTCAAGTTTCCATTCAAATTTAACCGATAAGTTGGGGAGTTCTGCTTTTGTTTAAACAGCAGCTGGACCAACTAGAGATTTCTAATGGCTACAAAAACTACTTTAATTAATTGATAACCAGACTCCATCTTGTTTCCAACTAGGATTTTTGCATCGGAACAACGTCCAAAGGGTTTTCCTATTGAAAAGCTCAAAGGGCCGATTTTTCGTGTCCGTTGCACAACTGGGCTGGTTTTAATTAATACGTTTGTAGAGTTTGGGTCTTTTGTGGGAACTTTGTAAAGGTCCATTATTTGTTCGAGTGTAAAAGAATTTTCCAATAAACTTCCGCTAATAAAGACAATGCACGATGGAGATAAAAAGGGTTTTGTGGGCTCCTAGTAATATTAAAGATTTATAGTAGTAACCAACACTTTTCGGCGCTACTTCGTGAGTATATTGAACTCGATAGCATTTCTAGGGGATTTATTTAATTCACATTGATGACTGAAAAATCTGGAACTAAAAAATATCTTTAACCCTAAAATATCTTTATGGGTGTAGCCGGGGCGATTTCTGATCTCTATTAGCCTTCGGAGGGAGTTTCCACTATGCCGATTTTTTATCCTTCGGGGTGTTCTCGTAGGGAAGATTCGTAACAAAACGCTTCGAAGGCGAAATGTTAATTTTACGTTGAATATGGTAATAAGAATTTCTCAGCGTTTAGTCTTTGGGTTTAAAGTGGGTTCATAACGAAATGATATGTAAGAAGGCATGGGTATTATAAGACAAGAAAGCTTTTCCCGTAAGTCCCGTGTTCATTAAAAAACTCAGACAAGATTTTGAAATAAATTAACATTTCGATAGGTACATGTTACAACTAGAATTTACAGAATGTCCATTTTTGAAAATCAACCATGGGGATCGTGTTAACCGTAAGAGATACGAGATTAATTAAATTAGGGCAATGTTGGGCAATTTGGGGTTCGGGAATATGCCGTTTGAAGATTTAAAAAATTCCGATTACTTTCGGATATATTCGAAAAAAACTGAAATTTTGAAAACATTTTTTTATTATTTTTTTCAGCACATTTGGCGCGATAATTTAAAATTATTGGCACTTTATTAGTGCAATTTTTTCCTTCTCTACAATGTGGCAATACCATATCTGAAATTCGATATTTCGATTTTCGGCAACGATCATCAACTTTATTTTTTTAAGGAACCCATCTTGGATGTTCACATTTTTAAATTCAGCTTTTTTTCTGATTCGATTATGTATCACACGTTAAAGCTCAGTCCTACAGTTTGGTGGAAATTTCAAGAATCGTCTTTGGCCGGCGCTTTCACCAGATCTTTCCCCATTAGATTGATGAGGGTCTCTTATGTTTCCGCTACACCATAATGCTAAACCTTCACATATGGTATATCATTATAATCAAAAAGAAAGATTTGAATTCAGAAAAAAAACTGAATTAAAAAATGTGAAAATCTAAGATAACGTCCATAACAAAAAACAAAGTTGATGATGATTGCCGAAAATAGAAACGTTGAACTTCAAATATGACATTGCCATGTTGGAAAAGAGGGAGAGTTGATCTAATTAAGCGTTAATAATTTTGAATAATCTCCCTAAGTAAGTTGAGGAAAAAATTGAATCATTTTTTCAAAATTTTGGTTCACACAGTTGTTAACACTACAGTCATTGTTTCCCTTTTATGATGAGAAACCCTCATTAGTTTCCGCCCCTCGTCGCCCTGCCACCTTCTCTTTCAGATCTTGTCTATTGAATTGTTGCGTTTCGCTATTCTCAGCACCTCCAACTCAAATTATTAAATTTCTCTTTGTTCCGAACTTGCTCTTGGCCATTTATGGAAAATGAAAAATCTCTTCATAAATTTCCTCGATAAGGCTACGAACACTCCTCGAATTCCGCAAAATGAAACTTTCATAATCGGTTCACTGCAACTTCCTTTAAAACTCTTGAATTCTCAGAAGAATATATTAAATTGGAAACGCAGTCTTGAAGTCAAAGACAAGAACTCCTCGCTTTGGGCAAGTTTTATTCCTTTTGATTCGACGTTAAAGTGGCAAAAGAACGCAATACAGAATGACTGACTGCATGGTAAAAATGTAAACTAGAGATGAAATTTTTCCTGCTGCGTGTTTTATCTCTTTTTTAATTTATGTATAAAATTGCTCTTCTAAGCCTAGAAACAAAGGTAAATAATGAAAACAAAAAACAAAGTCTCGATTAAACGAAAGCTCCATGTGTTCTGATCTCAGATGACCACCCAAACTTATAGGAAAATTGGAAAAAAGCCTTAATTAACAGTACGTTAGAGCTCCTTTAATTAATATGCCCATGTTGCAGATAATCCCACCCAGAGATTAACTCATTGAGGTCTGGAGAGTCAAAATGGAATTCAAATATTAATTATCGATTGTTACGTAGCTCAAAGGATATGGAGGAGTGCGTAATTCTTAACAATGTACTCACGGCATATGGATCTTTGATCAAACCGTCTATTGTTGGCTTCGACAGGCACAAATTTCATTCCGTGCACCACAAAAGCAATAATAGTGTATTGTAATTACGCAATTACCATTCACTGATTTAGCCAGTTCTTGATTTAGCCATGTGGAAAGATTAATAGGCTGGATCGCGACCGGAGTTAAATATTCAGAAAAACATTGGTTTAGGTGCTATTTATAATCTGATTTTTTTCATTAAAGCTCAATAAAACAGATTTAAGTCTTTGGAATAAATCAGAAGGTGATCAGCTTATCTTAGAGAAAATAAACGTTTTACCCTGATTGAGATTTATTCTACGGTTAAAGTTGTCCGAGAAACTTAAGGCCCTAAAATCTAAGAGTTCGTGCAAAGCAAAGACATCGTGATTAAGTAATGAAAGTTGTTTCGAGAAAACGTAATTTTATGGGCCTCATAATATAAAAAAAATAATACCAATAATAAAATAGTTATTATTCTTCCATGTGATCTCCAGCTGTGAAAAAAAGGAATTTTTAAAATTTTAAATGGGTCTAATCTTGAACTCCAAATGACGCCACGATTTAAGCTACTTCGTCTCTTTTACGGTTACCAAGATCCTCAAGGATTTTTCATATTTCCACTAAACTACAGTATTGAACACCAACATGTGATACTTTTCATTTTCTACAAGGTGTGAATGTTACATTTGAAATCTAACATTTCGAATTTCGACAACCATCCTCAACTTTGGTTTTTATGGGTGCCATCTTCAGTTTTTACATTTTTGAATTTAGTTTCTTTTCTGATTACACGATTACAATGATGTATCACATGTTAAGGATCAGTCTTGCAGTTGAGTGAAAATACAAAAAATCCTCATTGGCCGGCACGTTTACCAGACCTTTTTCCATTCGATTTAAGTGGATTTTTGTTATTTTTACAAAACTGCAAAACCGAGCTTTAACATATGATATATTATTGTATTAAAAAAAAACTGAATTAACAAAACCTATGAATTTAGGTTTTTCATTCACGTTTAATGTGGAAATCTAAGATGGCGCCCTTGAGAAAAAACAAAATAGGTGATGGCTGCCGAAAATCGAAATTTCGAATTTCAAATATGACATCGCGACGTTGTAGAAGACGGAAAGTTGCACCGATGAGGTGTGAATCATTTATTTGTCAATAGTTCATTTCATATGTCTTTTTGTATGTCTACTCGACCTATTGTTGTTTCTGGAAAAAATATATTCATTTTGACACAACTTTTTTTTAACTACCCCCCAACCTCTTAGATTGGCATTTTATTGATTTAGTCGGATCTTCGAAAAAATAAACTGAAAAAATTGAATCGATCATCATGAAAAATGCATTTCGGGGGGAATTTAAACCCTGAGTTTGAAAAATGGACCTTTATCTAAGGTCTCTTGTCCTCTAATTCCCCCTGGATGCACGGAAAGAATGAAACCAGCATAATCGAGCCCCTACTGTCTATAAATACTTTATAATGCTGTGAGTGTCCCTGGAATGAATCCAATGTTTTGATACAATTTTTAGATCCGTTTCCGGCTAGCTTTTCTGCTATTAACAAACGTATCCAGATGGCATTTGTTAATTTAACATTTCGGAGCAAACTTGAATAAATAGCACTTCATGTTGCTTTTTAATGATACAACACACACAATAGCTCCCCACACGTTCCATTATTATTTCCACAAAAAAACGACAGATTTAATTAAAAATTCGCTGAACAAAGCTCTATACGAAATCCAAAACTGATGCTATGTACTATCATGAACAGGTTTGTCGTTTCCACTTTAACCGTGCACACATTGTATTCATCCCTACAATATTTATGGTTTGAAGAAATTTAAATTGTAGGTCCATACTGAACCTTCGAGTTAACAACTAATACGAAATGTGTCTTTAAAACGGGTTAAAAGTAATTAACCGTAATTAAGTGTAATTAGACGTAATTAATTGTAATTAGCTGTAATTAAGAGCATATGCAAGCAGTGTTTAAAGTATGATTATAATGCTTTGAAACAAAAGACTATTTGAAAAACATACCGTAAAGTCTTTCCAGAATATTTCGAAGGAAGCAAAAATAATTATCCAAGAAACCTCTCCAGTGGGCTTCTGGAAACAAATTCCAGAACTCGCAGATACATACGCTTACGAGTCCCCAGTGTGTCTTTGGGAAAATCGCTCCATAATTTAACTTAGCTAGTGAAAGCGGTAAACTTTCCCTGTCGAATCGTTTAAGGCAAATTCCTTCAGAATTACTTAGGTTCTTGGGAAGTTATGCATAACTTCAGGGAAAAGGTGATCTTCCGGAAGGCTTCAAGTTATGGATCAACCTGAGACTGAAATGAAAAAATATATTTTATTCTTCTGAGGCGGATTGTTCATTCATATTATTACATCCTGCAGTATACAACATAAGTGTGCAACTCCACGGTAACAATAGCCCCTGCTGGTGTGTGGGAGGTTTTATTCCCAAAAAAAATTTAAAGAAATGATCGATTATAGTTATGTGAATTTTGAGCTAAGACGCAATGCAAAATAACATTTTAATGACTTTAAGCCATTTCCGAAAGAAATTGTTGATTTTCCATGTGGCGCATTCGCCATTTTGTCATTTTCAGTGAAAGTGATACGATTTATTCTCTAGTGTGAATTCAGGTAGTTCGAAAGCTTTGTAAACGATTTAAATTTCAAAGGAGCTATTTTGTCAAATAAAATTCCATGGAAACCATCAACCCCCGATCAAACTTCTACAGGGTTGATAGCTCAGCCTGCTTCACTGGTCAACAATACAGCTCATACTTATAACATACTTTTATTTTTTTGCATATTTGGCCATATAATGAAGCACCTAATTAAATTTATCAACACAGCAAAGCTATATAACAAAAATCAGTCACATTTTAAGATAACGCAGTAAATATAGTTAGGCAGAGGTCTAACCCAAGATGAGTCCTTTTTCAAGTCCCAGACCACCAATCAATCCAGGAGTACCAAGGGCCCATCCAGGGCTGGCAACGGCAACGGGAGCGATTCCAAGAGTGGCTGGGGCCAGGACTGCGCCTCCAATGACTCCTGCGTAGGTAGAAGAGATGGCCAAGATGGCGAAGAGGGCGATAGTTACGAATTTCATTTTGAATTGGTGAACTGTTGTTCTTCAACGACTGTGAAGTACTAATGTCTTTTGCTCGGAGTTGTTGTGTATTTATAAGCGATGCTGCATGTAGGCACTGAATAAATAAGTAGTAAATAACTTGGAATTTTACATCATCGTGCTGGTGGATTTTTTCTTCTGTGCCTTACTAAGTGACAAAGATATATTACTCGTATCTGTGTGCTGATAAATCTTATTATCACACGCGGGGGGGAATTACATCAGAATGTTCGAAGGAGATTAATCGACAATGACAAAGTTGCCCTTTAAGATATTTTATGATATTTTAAAGTAACATATAGGACACTTCATGAAGCTGAAGAAGAGGATAGTTTGCGGGCCGAGAGATGCAGGACAAGGTCTGGGGGTCTTCTGGGGAACGAAATTTAGTTGTGCCTAATAAAGCCTAAGAGAACCTTGCAATAACATTACTTGTATATGCTGAGTGACTCACGGTAAATGCCCTGTTAAAGACAAGTTCCGCAAATCTGCTGGTAGTATGATCTCTATTTCAAAACAAGTCTAAAGCTTTGATGCCGCACATGTAGGTTTTTTACATATGAAAGGAAATGGGAAAATTTACTGCTTTGGAAAATAATTTAAAAAATGTTTATAGACCTATGGTGAAAAACGCACCACTTTCGATATACAGGGTGGAAAATTTTTATATTTTTTAAATTGCATTTTCAACAGTTTTTATAATTTTGTTTCCGTTTACATTTATTTTTATTTTAAGAAATGTGATTAAATGCTTAGAAAATTAAAATTGCTTCAGATCGTTGATAGAGCCGGATGATATTTTTTCCTTACGTCCCTTACATTTTTAATTTGCATTTGCGTTGAGGTATTTTTACAAATTCTATCAAGAAAGGAAAAGATACGAAAATGCTGCATGAGACCAAAAAACTAAAGAATGGAAGAAGGAATTTTAATTTGGTATCAGATTTCATACGGGGCGTTGCAAAAAAAGATACAAAGCATAAAATGGTACGTGACCCAAAAAATATAATACCCCCTATATGGCTATCGACGATTTTGACATTTTGTCGTAGAGAGTCTTAAAAAAAATAGGTTTACGAAATTAAAAATTATCTCAAAGACATACGTGAAAAAAAAATGTAAAATTTTATTACCCCGTATATCAGAAATGGTGCTTTTTTTGACCATTAGCATTTTTTAATTATTTTTCAGAGCACTATGGCTCTCTGAAATATCTCCATGGTGATCTGTGACACTCAGTATAAGAGAAAATACACTCACCAAAAAGTAATTATTACGATATTTAAAAAACTCTCAGCCTTCCCAATGGTTTTTTTCTAATGTTCCTACTGTAACATCACACGACTACATGCAAAGAGACGCAGCTGCTTCAAACAACACATTTCCGTAAACGTTAAAGCAACCAATAACTGGTTAGGCGAAAACTATTTCGTGATCTATCACTTAGCGTTTATTAAGTTAATGTTTAATTAGTTAATTTCTAACAGCGAAACGTATGAATTGCACCGAAAACTATTTATCCTCCTTGTTTGGCGCCTAGGGCCACATTCGTGAATTTGGGGTGTAGAACATTTTCTGCGAATGACGTCAAAATGACGTGTATTTGTTGACACTCTACATAGTTGCCCATACTTGATTGAACCATTTTGACGTCACTCACATCAGGGAACGTTTTACTTCCCCGATTCGAGAATTTGGTTTGTGAAGAGTTCGGCAGCTTTTTTTAAATTCTCGACTAGATATTTTAGGCCACTCTTCTTATATTGCCTTTTCTGGGAAGCCATCTTAGAGCTAGATTCTCGGAGCCCAGATGAAGTTAGCATCAATTCAGTAAAATCTCTGAGATAATGTGAACCATGTATCCTCCCATACGCATTGGCTTTAGCGATGAGTAGGTTTTAGGTCTTTTACTCGCTTATTAATCTCGATGAGTCATGTCTAACTTCTTCGAATTCCGTGCCATTGAAAACCTGTGCGTCAGGTAGAGTCGATGGATTATAGTTAGTAAAAATTCAAAAACGCGCTAGTAATCTGTAAATTTCCTAAAATTAATCAGTTTCAAAAAATTGCAACGTGGCGACACTCATTTGTTTGATTGGGGTCTATCTCTTATGAAAGGGACATGGCGTAATGGAAAATGTCACTAATTGAGCGACGTTGCCAAACTAGGATGAAAATATTAAAATTAACTATAAGATGTCCGATTCTTTAGGAGCTGATTTCTTGAGTAATTTCGGGTGTTCTTGCTGCTTGCCCGCAGTGACGAGACCAACATTTATCTTTTTGTCGAGCCTTTACTTGCATAAACCTTTGTTTATCGTATTTCTCATGTTGTGTTCTCATGCACAAAGAAACACAGAAATTCACATGTAATTAAAAAAACATAAATTCCGTTTCCTAACTCATATATTAAAAATTTAATCAAAAATCATAATGCATAGTACCTCATTTCAATAAAAAGAAATTAACTAAAAGTCCATGATCAACGTCATCTTGAGCAGTCCAAATAGCTCTAAGTGCGGCACTAACCAATAATAGTCTTGCCCAATCCAAGTCCAAGTCCAGTGGTTCCAACGATTCCGGGAACACCAACACCAACACCAATGGGGGCCAGGCCAACGGTACCTACTCCAATGGCAGGTCCCAAGCCGATAACGCTGGCGTAGGTGGAGGTGATAGCCAGGATGGCGAAGACGGCCAAAGCGAGGAATTTCATGGTGAGATTGAAGTTTTTCAAGTTGCAACTGAATGGAACTGATAGCAGCTCTTGGAAAATTGTTGTATTTATAGCTTGAGACACGCAGGGGCACATTTGCATTTACTGAACGGTGGTATAGTATAGAAACTTTCATTAAAAATAGTGCAATTTGTAGAGCTCTTGCGTTATTTTCTTTCAGATAGGTGGCCAATAATGGCTTTCAAATGTAGAAGTTTGTTGTGTGAAAAATAGTTGGATATGTCATCATGTTCTGAGGTGACAAGAGTTTACATGAATCTCTACAATTTTGTAGTTAATGGAGAAAAATTTCTTCCCTTGCTGTTGTTGTTGAGTTGTTCTGGCACTCAATCATGAGGATCTCGGTAACCTTAAAAGGGATGAAATCAGTTCAGGTTAGTGGAAGGTTAGCGTAACCACCGGTCGTGATCATGTAACTGCACCTTTCACGAAAACCATAAAAATTTACTGCTTTCCATGCCCTTTATCAATCAAGTTCCTCAGTATCACAGCAAATAGCATCGGGCGCGTTCCAGCGACATCTTCAGAAAAATGCCAAAAATGTTAAGGTTCGATCTTACAAATTATTGAAAAAACCAAAATTCTCATAAATAATGATCTAATGGAGACAGAACTAACGAATGTGCCGGCCAAACAGGATTTTTGATGACAATGGTGGCAATGATGGAGAGTCAATTAGCTTAAATTACCTCCTCAAATAAGCTAAGCAAGAAGCCAACACACTGGAATAAAAAAAATAATGCAAGAGTTCTACAAGTTGCACTATCTTTAGGGAAAATTTCCATACTATACCCCGTTGATTAAATGCAAATAATCCCCGCGTTTCTCAACCTATAAATACAACAATTTCCCAGGAGCAGGTATCAGTTCCATTTAGTTGCAACTTGAAAAACTTCAATCTCACCATGAAATTCCTCGCTTTGGCCGTCTTCGCCATCTTGGCTATCACCTCCACTTACGCCAGCGTTATCGGTTTGGGACCTGCCATTGGAGTGGGTACCGTTGGCGTTGCCCCCATTGGTGTTGGTGTTGGTGTTCCCGGAATCGTTGGAACCACTGGACTTGGACTTGGACTTGGATTAGGCAAGACTGTTATTGGTTAATACCACAATTAGAGCTATTTGGACTGCACAAGATGACGTTGATCATGGACTTTTAGTTTATTTTATTTTATTGAAATGAGGTACTGCGCATTATGATTTTTGTGTAAAATTTGAATATAAAAGTTAGGAAACTGCATTTGTGTTCCTTTTCAGTTATACGTGAACTTCTATACCGCTTTGCACCCATAGATCAAGAATTGGTGGCCTAAATTAAACACAATAACAACTTTACGTGGGAGGATACTTGCTATTTTTTAAAAAGTACTAGGGTTATTCTATTAATTTTGGTGATTTAATCATCGTTTTGTGAAGATTGCAAGTTTGCTCTCATAAATGTGATATTCGCGAGTCCCGGCGCATTTTGCTCTAAGAAGGTTCCAAATATTCCATACCAACACCTGAACCAAACTTCCAGCACTTCAGTGTTATCGTAGCAATAAGTACCGATAATCAGGGTATTATTAAGCTTTCACCTGAACGCGTTATCTAATGGTTTACTTACAATGGTAAAATCGTTTATAAATTCACAATAAAACGAGATTAATTATTACTTTTTCAAACGGTCGATGCTGTTTACAGGGCGACATTGAACTACTTTCGTTAAAAGGAAAACCCAGTTTGGGTATCAATCGGTTGCACTTGTTGTAATTCAAGATTTATTTATGCTTCAAAAAACTTCAGGTAAAGAAAAAAGAATGTTCTCGTTAATTTAAAAGTAATTGAATTAATTATTAAACTAATTACTTAATAAATTTTATAATTGAGGAACTCAGAAAAATAATTAAACGCCACGTTAGTTTAGATAATCCACTCTAAAATCTCACCACCAAAGATTTACGGCCCAACAGGACAGATAAAGAACCAACTACAATAGTTAATGGAGAGATTTTGCACTACTTACGTTATACTGAAATGCGAACAAAGAAAAACGTCATAGTAAAAGACAATTCACACAACGAATCGACTAACAAAACAAATAAAAATTTTATTCTTTTTGGCAGCGGTGCAAGCCCTTATGCGTTACCGTTAACTCTGCTGCTTGGGCTTCTTTTTGTGTGCCCCCTGTAACTACTTTGAAATGATGGCTGGAATGGGATTGACTGGCTTCCAAATCTTCAAATTTATTTTTATTTTATTTTCCATGGACTTTATTTACAAGCTTCCGCTCAATTGGTATTGCATCGATGCCAACTTACACTGAAAGGAAAAAAGCGGAATTTGTGAGGTCAAAATATGATGAAGGGATAACTTGTTACATATAATTTGTCTTGGAATCAAAAGAGGAACCCAAATTTAGACGAATCCGGATTCATGTTCAAAATAAGAAGGTTGATGATCGTGATGATGACTGCGAAAAGCCGAAACGTGGCCTTTTTTTACTTTTTACATACTAGAGGAGGAAAAGTGATTCCAACTAAGGGAACCCCATTTTTTGATATTGGCTTAAATAAAGACACAAAATCATGTTGTATTGGTTCCATCGTTTACTTAAAAAACCATAAGATGTACAAAATTAATCTGTGCAATCCAATAAATGCACATTTTACGGTCCTAAGTACGTAGGTTGTAGAACAGTTTTAAATGGTTTATCCCCAGTGGTGACCATGGCCAGCACCCCAGCCAGCTCCACCCCAACCGGCTCCACCCCAACCGGCTCCTCCCCAAGCACCTGGTGGTACTGGTGCAGCGGCAGGTACAGGTTCAGGCTCAGGGTTGGCGAGAACAGCGAAGATGGCCATCAATGCCACAGCGACAAACAAAAGGAATTTCATGTTGGTTGTTGATGATGGTTTTAGACTCGAAGGGAGACTATGCTTTCTGGGGAATATTTGCTGGTATTTATACGAACGGGCATTACAGAAGAACTTAGGAAACAATCATTAAATCAGCATTCTCTATTGGTTATGTAAAGTGTATTAGTGACTTTTTAATTAATTTCTTAGTAGGGAATACATATTCAGCAAGCAAAAAATCGCGTTGTCATTTGCATGATTAGAGTTTGTAATAGGTATATGTGTAAATCAATCTTGGAAAATTATGCCAATCCTAGTGAATTTACGATTATCGGTATATTTTTTTTACTGCAAAATAACGAATATAACGCGATTCCAATGTATCACTGCTATGAAACATTTAAGCTACAGGACCGCAAAACAGTGTTTTGCAGGGCGCACAACGCGAACGCGACGAGCCGGAGGCGAGGCCAGGGAGCCTGAAAACCCACATTTCTGGGCGCGCGAGGTGTGAAATACACATTAGCTGATTTTCTACTAATTTTTAAAATTTTATTTTTGATTTTACTAAAGAGTGACACAAGAATGTTACTGAACGCTTTTTGAAAGTTTCAATATTTGTTACTTAAACAGCCTCTCGCATCTGATATTTTCAACCTTCATACAAGTGATTCATGCATAGGATAAACGCAAAAAAGTTGGTTATCAATAACAATTAAAAGTGTCATTCAAATGATTAATGCCTATTCATACGCTCTAATCATGCAAATCACCCAATCTGATAGATTTTTTCACGTTACGGGAAATTTACTGCCCATAAAAGTGTACATTACATCACGTGGCACAAACGCTATATTAAAAAGTATTTCATAAGCTCGTCCAATTTGATATGAATACAACCTCGGATCTTCTCCGAATTACAATATCTACTCCAAAATGGCCAACCACCAACATGAAATTTCTCTTGTTCGTCGCTATAACCTTGCTGGCCATCTTCTCCGTTTTCGCCAATCCAGAGCCTGAACCCGTTCCTGCTGTGGCACCGGTACCACCACGTGCCTGGGGTGCTAGAGTCCACTGAGGTTGAGCCGCCTCATCATAGTTAGAGCACAATCAAACTTACCGGAGAGACGTAACATGTGGAATTACTGATTTATATGGTTTAATTTGCCACATCTTATTGTTTTTTTTTAAATAAATTATGTAATAAATAGCTATTTGCAAATAACGCCCATTGTTTTATCAGTTTTTTATGGTAAAGACCTGCAGGTGTTCAAAAATTATTTAATGCTCATCTATCGCGCTGTTTCTGAGATATCGAGGATTAGAATTTAAAGACTGGAAAGCAACAGAATGCGCATCACGTAACGCTGTAATTCTCTTGACGATTCATTAATTGAACCTCGAACATGTACCAAATGCTCATGACTAAGGAAAAGGAGCACAGGGAGCATGCCACTCAAGAAGGACAATAATCCCCGAGCCTAAAAGCAATTGATAACCGAATCCCCAAGCCCCCCGACACTGACGATTTATTCCCTAGAAACAGTTCCGGGTCGTTGTACCCTGCAGGAAAAGGAATTCCGAGATTTTTAGTCGGTAGATGCTCCGATGAACCCCACGTTATACGGTCATCAGAACACTGGATCGAGTATCTTTAAAAAATCTTCTTCGAGGCAAGAAAATGGTTAGTTCAGGTTAAGGTGAGTTTTCTACTCATAGCAGGGATAATGTCGATAAAGCTATGACTGGAAGAACTCATCAAAATGCCGTGGCTCAATGGGAAGTGCATGGAAACAAAATAATAGATACTCAGAGAGTGGTAAGTACAGTAGAACACTTACGAGAGATGGACAAAAAACGTTGGGGCTTGGACTTATAGATAATGCGGAGCAATGAACTATTTTTTAACTCAAGCGATCACAGGACGCGGGACATTTGGAAGTTACTTGTGCAGAGTTGGAAAAAACGGAAGCCAAAATGCCATATCTGTGACGAAAACGATAACATACCCGAGCGCACAAAATTTAGACGTAAACAGTGGGATGAAGAAAGAAAAGAAGCCGAGACCCAAATGAACTGTAAACTGACTAAAGAGTATATTGCGAGCATGATGCTAAAAACCGAAAACCCTTGGCATCGTACAGCTAATCAGAAGAATTATGAAGTGAAAACAAGTCTACGAACTAACACTCCCAAAACAGGAAAACTGAAATCCATTCTGAAGAAATGCCTTATGGCGATTCGGAATGTGAGGGAAGGGGCTTCAGATAGTCGATGACTCCTGAATAGGAAAACCCCACACACGGTGGGCAAACTTGATCGCTATGGACCAAGATCACAATAGCAGGCCTGCAGATTCCTCTCAATCTAAAAAAAAGGTTAGTTCAGGTTTATGGGAAACGTTAAAGACTGTTTTGAGAAGACTTTTGGAAACCTGAATTAGCACATAGTGTAAGAAGTAGAAATGGAGTGCCGAGTGAAGGTTGCAGTGGAAACATAGGCGGGGTCATGATAAGGAGCGAGGAAGACTGAAGTGAGGAATGTTGAGGAAGATCATGAAAAGAAAGGAGGAGGACGAGGGCGAAGAGGGGAGGAGAAGAAGAAAATGCAGAGAGTGTTCATCGACGGGAATGACCAGATGATCGAAGGTAAGGTGTTCCTGAAGAAATACCAGAAAAGGTGGTTCCAGGAAGAGGAAAAAGGCGAGGTTTTTAGTGGGTAGGACGACAAGTAAATGCTTTTTTCTCTGCCAACAAAAAAAAGGTTAGTTCGGGTCAGTTGAGGTTGTTCCTGAAAGGGAAGGAAATTCCGAAAAATAGCCAAAGATGTCCACATACGGAAGAACGCACCTGGGGAAATCTTGAGATTTTGATATAGAACACATTTATTATGTTCGTTCATAGGTGTGAATTGTCCATAAATATTCACAAATATTATGAATACAATACAACACTCGTTTTTCTTACATCACCACACAAAACGATATTTTTAAAAAGTTTCATAAGATCTATTCGCCAACATTGGCCATAAATTAATTCCGGCCACTAGTATAAAAAGGGTTCCATTGGATATGAAAAGCATAGTCTTTTGCCAGCTTCAAAAGCAATCAAAACCAGAAACATGAAATTCCTCCTGTTTGTCGCTGTTGCCCTTATGGCCTTCTTCGCCGTCTTCGCCTTCGCCCACGCGGAGCCTGAACCCATTGCTGCTCCAGTACCAGTACCACCAGGCGGTCTAGGTCTTGGAATTGGTTTGGGACATGGAGGATTGTTGGTGGGTTAAACACCTTCTTACCATACCACCATCTACCGACGAATAGGAAGCTTGATATGTGGATTTACGGGAGTTTTTTGAAATTTTTTGTAATTTACATGTTAGTGTTTCTTGGGAATATTGTAATAAACATAGTTATGCAATAATTGATGTCTTTTCTTCAAGAACCGCAGGTAGTTGCAGATACTAGAGATACAAGATGATTTTTTAAAGTGCTGCAAGGCAACTGCTCTATCTTCAATTAAACACGTATATCTGAGGCTAATGAGAGAGAATTTTGACATTTTTGAAATCATACAGGGTTGGCAAAAAAGTTATGATCACAAGGTCAATTTTTTTATTAGGTGTACAACTTTGCTTCCGCCGTTTTTTTTCCGAATTTCGCGATTTTATTGTAAAAAACTAATTATACCTTTAGGATCCAAAGTATTGTCCATCGCTGGCCACTACTTTCTCCCATCTTTCGGGCAGCATACGAATCCCGTGTTGAAAAAATTGGACATCTTTTGAAGCGATCCACGATTCTATCCAATTTCTTACTTCTTCATAAGACCGGAAGTGTTGGTCAGCTAGGCCATGTGCCATGGATCGAAACAAGTGATAATCAGAAGGAGCTAGGTCAGGAGAATATGGCGGGTGGGGTAGGACTTCCCATTTCAATGTTTCCAAGTATTTCTTGACCACTTGCGCAACATGGGGTCGAGCATTATCGTGCTGCAAAATCACTTTATCATGTCTCTCGTTGTATTGCAGCCGTTTCTTTTTCAATGCTCGGCTCAAACGCATTAATTGGGTTCGATAAAGAGCACCTGTGATTGTTTCAGTTGGTTGTAACAGCTCATAATATATTACGCCGAGTTGATCCCACCAAATACAGAGCATGATTTTGGAACCATGAATAGACGGTTTGGCCGTCGACGTGGAAGCATGGCCGGGATATCCCCAAGTCTTTTTGCGTTTGGGATTATCGTAATGAACCCATTTCTCGTCCCCAGTCACAATACGATGCAGAAATTCCTTCCGTCTTTGCCTTGCAAGCAACTGTTCACAAGCGAACAGACGCCTGTCAATATCTCTTGGTTTCAACTCGTACGGCACCCAATATCCTTGCTTCTGAATCATTCCCATGTCTTTGAGGCGTTTTGAGATTGTTTGTTGAGTCACTCCCAATGATTGTGCCAATTCTTGTTGACTTTGACACGAGTCTTCGTCAAGTAATGCTTCCAAGTTCGCATCTTGGAAAACCTTCTTTCTTCCACCGCTATGTTGGTCTTCGACGTGAAAATCACCGTTCTTGAAGCGCTGAAACCACTCACGACATGTCCTTTCACTAATAGTGGCTTCCCCATAAGTATCTGAGAGCATTCGATGAGCCTCAGCAGCAGATTTCTTCATACTGAAGCAGAAAAGTAAAACCTCCCGCAAATGACGAGAATTTGGCTCGTACACTGACATTTTCAATTGCGAATAACTTTATGATGAAGACACAAATAGACTAATATTTTTATGAGGTTATGTTAACAGGTGCCCAAGGCTCCTGCATGCCCACATGGGGTTATTTATTTCGATCATTACTTACCGCTACATACATCTATTCAAAAACGGCGGAAGCAAAGTTGTACACCTAATATATGGAAACCCCTTGTTTCTCATAATTTTTAAGCTCTGGTCAATGTCAATTTATTCATTGATATTTATTAATTATCTAGAATTTGCAAAACTTTACTATATTTAACACGTTCACCGCCACGAAGCCCAAACCATTTTCACTTTTTCTGTCAAATCAGCTTCGAATCCCAAACGTTGGGTTTCATTTTCAAAGTGTGTTTTTACTGATTTTTGGTATTTTTATAATAAAAGTCAAATATATATGACAGTAATGTAATCAAAAATACATTTTAAAACAAAGTTTCGTTTTGGGCCCCATCGACTAAAAATTCAAATGTACGGTGGGCGGTTAACGTGTTAAAACACCCAAGGAACTCATGTTCATATGAAATTAAAAAAATCGAATCTAAGAAAACATTTCCTGTAAAACTTGAAATACTTTAAATCGATATAATGTGGAATGTTTAATACACTATTGAAATACAGGATGTTCCATTTATAAAAGGAGCCACAATTTTTAGATTTTGTCGTTTTTTAGCGTCCGATTCTAAGCGCTCGAAAAAAGGCGTCACAATTGCGTGTTTAAACTTTTTTGAAGGGACAATAAGATTAACTCTTTCTCCGATTGGTACCGATTATTTTCTTTACCTCTTACACAAAAGAATATTCGATTGAACGGAAAAGTAGCAAGGGAAAGAAAGAACAAAATGAAGAAAAGGGAACAAAAGAATGAAAAAAAGAGAAGGAAAAATTTTTTAAATGGCAAAAAAAATTTAAAAATGGAAGAAAAGAAAAATGTACAGTTATTCTAAGGAAGCAACGTTCTAGTGTTGAAATGAAATAAAGGAGATGTAAATATTAAGTGTGGAATTGATCGTAAATGAGTAAAAGTAAAATCGCATCACTTTTTTGGCACTCCGTGGTTCTCCGTTTCAATATATGCAGAAACAAGTCGTACCATTTTCATTTGTCACATACCGTCCACACCTTTTTTCGTCCTATATACTCATTACCTACCGTAAAAGTCTGCAACCGTACCCGTCGCATGTAAATCAATCTCCAGGCCTACATTCAATAGGAAAAAAAAACAACTGGTACTGCAACAATTATAAGCAGTCAACCGATCCGATGATGAAATTCCCTCGGTTAATTTCTCATAATATCTGCATTGTTCCATTGTTTGCAAGATTTAAACGGGGTGGGTTTTTTACTAGGATTAACCATATAAGTAGCACCGTTAGGATATGCTAATAAGTCTCAAACAGTCTTTACCTCTAGTAACAACTTCCAGTAAAAAACAGTTTTTACGATCATAAATATGAAATTCCTGGTCTTTGCCCTTGTTGCTGTCCTGGCCATCAGCTCTGCCTACGCAGGACTCATCGCTGGACACGGAGCCATCCTGGCGGCTCCAGCTGTAGCTGTGGCTCGTCCAGCTATCCTGGCTCCATCAATTGCCATTGGTCATGGTGGACTGGCTCTTGGCCATGGTGCCATTTTGGGACATGGGGGAATCTGGTAAACCGACGAGACTCCGATAAGACCGCCTTTTATATGCAAATCGTGTTTGCAAAGTTATAAAATATGCATGTTTTTGCTTAGTTGCAAATAATGCACATTTTTTAAATCTGTAAATGATAATGATTGAACGAGTTTGCTGCATTAATTTTTTTGCTTGAATTATGAATTTTTGATTAAATATATCTATGTAAGGTACACAGGAAACTTTGGATTTTTTTAATGCTATTTTGAAAATATTCCCCCGAATAATCGTAAGAAAATTGGTGCTTACAAATCGCTGCTCATGGGCGTCAGTCATCGCTGGACCTCTGCCTCGGGTTCTAACCAACGCAGTTATTGAGGGACAAATTGAGGAACGAATAAAACAACAATCGGAGAAATAACATACGCTAACAACAACACACAAATCCTTCATTTTTGTTATTTTTCCCTGTCGCAAAAGTTGGAAAAACAAATATCGCCCAAGTTGGAATCTTTTAAACCCACACAATTTGGATCCCGGCCAAGAGGGTCTTTTTCAAGGCGATGGCTTGTTCTCAGGCGTTCAGGCACGTTTTTAGGTACATATTTCTATTACGGCAACCTGCTAATTTTTTCGGGAAAAACTTTACTGTTTTGTTGCATAAAGGGGCAAGAAAGTTTCTCCACAACGTCTTTGTGCCTGGCTTTATGGAGTGATATGGATCCCTTGTCGATCCTCGATGTTTCAGTCGAAGTCCTGGAACCTTTAAAAGCATTTTTAGGGGTCTTAATTTTTTAACACCATCAAAATCGCCAAAATCATACTAATGTAACCCCGTATCGCAGAAACTACAAGAAATTTTGCAAAACCGTTTTTGTAGGGCAATAAAGCGAATCGAGATGAATAATCTAAGGTACTTTTGAAGGCAATTGCTCCACGTGTTCCCGAGATATAGACGGTTAATGTTTGAAAATCGAAGAAGAGTGGGTCTCTGCTCCCTTGAGAAATTTTCAAAAAAAATTCGCCCGGAAGGGCGCCATTTATACATGACATCGTTTTGTCGTCAAAGATGCATTATGCGCTAGCGCAATCGGCGCCTATAAGGCTTGAGAGGTCATGGTGACATCACTTCCTGCGATATCGCCGCCATGGATTAGTGCCCAATTTTCTCAAAATTGCGAACAAAATTGCAGAAACAGTGCTGCATTCACTTCTAGAGCGTGGATCAAAACCAAGTAGAACGACGTTGAATAAGGGGGCTAATTATTATACTGTGTACCTTCTTTATTCGCAAAAAAAATATATTAAGCCAAAATAATGGAAAAGAATTATTCACAAAACAAAAAAAATTGCATCATTTGAACAACAAAAATATGCACATTTTTAAACTTTGCCATAACCGAAATTTCCGAATTAGAGTGGTGGTGGGCTTACAATAGTCCTTCTTAACCGAGGATAGCTCCATGACCAATGAGTCCATGGCCAATGAGTCCAGTGTGAGCTACACCCACGGTTGGGCCAATAATAGTTGGAACGGCAGCTACAGCTGGGGTCAAGATGGCTCCATGGCCGATGACTCCAGCATAGGCAGAGCTGATGGCCAAGATGGCGAAGAGGGCGAACACGAGGAATTTCATCTTGATGGCGATGGTTTGGTTTAGATTGCGGCTTGCAAAAAGTATGTTTACTACTTGCGGTGCTCGTTAACAGTATTTATATGCGACAGGCCGTAAAAAAAATTGTGTTGGATTTAAACTGCAACAATGAAGGCGGATATGAGCAATTTATGCAAGAAATTTCATCAGATGTTAACCTATCCTACTTGAATTTTTATTATTGGTAGTCATTTTCTTTATGTAACACTATAGGCACGTATGGCTTGATTGGCCATTGATGTGTATACGATACTCAGGGTTAAATGAAACTGCCAGAATTTTTTTAAAATTTTATAGTCATAAATTATTATGACTCTGTATCTCAAAAACCAAAAGAGATTTTGCAAATTTGTCTGGGTAGGGTCATAGAGCACGTCGGAACGATGAATTTGAGCTTTTTTTAAAGCAATTGCCTCACATTTGCTCGAGTTATCGCGGTTCAAAGTTTGAAAAGTGGCAAAAAATGGGTATCTGTTTTTGAACATTTTTTCGGGAAAAAAATGAAAATTTTTAATGTGCTGTTTTTCGACTTAATGGAATTATATGGATCCTATATTGATTCTAAATACCTCGATTGAGTACATGAAGCCTCGCTAAAACTTATTGAGGGATATTTTTAGGAAAAAAATAGGTACTAATTATTATGAATGATGTCACGGAATTCTGCCTCTGGATGACCCAAACGGGTCATATCTAACCCAAAATTAGTTTGACCATTTGTGATGACCATTTTTTAATTTCCATATGACCCTCCTCCTGTATAAAACACCCACAGTCCATGACGTATTGTGGGCGTTACTGCAGGCGCATATGCAATTTCTGATTTATTAGAGTTACATAAACTTATTAACAACCACATTTGCATAGGAACAATAAACAATAAGTTGCTATTATGATCAGTATCTAGCGCGGCATATCTCAACAGCATGAAAGACATTATGCGCATCTCAATGGCATAAAGGGAATTATGCGCATCTCGACAGCATAAAAGACATTATGGTCTTTTAGTGGCTCCCAAAGAAATCAGATAGTATAAATTTCTCTTTTTACGGTACAAACACTAGTCGAGTATGTTAATGAGCAATTAGCAGTACCTACCACCGAGTTACCCATAAACAACAACAATTCACAATTTTTCAAGCAGGTGCTTTACAAGCGAAAAAAAAACTGCACTATCTCTTTATCTTGCAAATATGAATTCCAAGACAAACCCTCAAATTAGTATAAATACACGCGGCTTTGACCCTTACGATCAGAACTTGTCTGCAAGTCAACCAAATCAAGTCAAGAAAATGAAGTACCTTCTCTTTGTTGCTGTAGCCCTTGTGGCCCTTTGCGTCGCCTTCGCCGAACCAGCTGCCAAGCCCAGGGCAGCACCAGGTGGCTGGGGAGCAGGAGGATGGGGCAACGGAGGCTGGGGAGGACGAGGAGGTTGGGGAGGAGCTGGCGGATGGGGCCATGGCGGATGGGGCAATGGTGGTTGGGGTGGCGCCGGAGGCTGGGGAAAATGGTAACTCACCGTGGCCCTAATCCAGAATTTACCAGCAATTACTGAGCGAGTTAACATGTTCGATTTTTGGGTGGATGATTGCCATCTAATTTTGCACATGTTAAGTTTTCTTTGTGTAATTTTTGTATGGATTTACAATTAAATTTTAAAAGCAAAATGATAGTTTTTCTCGAATCGAATGGTCTTTTTTGTCGGTCATGACGAACTCTAAAGTATTTTCTGTGGATCCAGCCTGGAGGCGCGTGTAAATATTTCAGAACAAAGATGACCAAATTTCATTATAGAATAGTCACAGTGGACCCAATTCACAAACCTATGGCCGAAATGTGTTCTCGATTAACTGTTCTTTGGATGGGTGTAGATAAAGTGGGGCTCAGTAATCCCAGACTATCCGCTCTACTGGGAACATCGCGGGAGGGTTCATTCAGATCAATTCTGAATACATCAAGCTAATCGGAATATTCTGTATCAAAAATTAGAATCTCGAGGAGGCCGGGGAGGATGAAGAGGTTGAGGAACAGCTGGCAGATGAAGCAATGCCGATTGGGATTGGGGTGCATCTGATCATACCAACACGTGCCAGATTGTGTAGTGCCGGGCCCGGGCCCTTGTACATCCAATTCAGAGTTTCCACACTTAAGACACAACAATGTAATCAGCAAAATGGAGTTCCTACGTTTTAATTTATTTTTCGGCTATAAGTCCGAGAAGAGATAAAATTTGGGTGTTTGCCGAATTTTGCGACATTTATAGGATTTAAATCATTCATTTTATAGTACTTGTAAAATGGCTGTAAACTTGGCTTTTACTGCTGGGCTAATAAAACTCTAATACGACATTGCTCGATTAGTAACCGGCATAATTATGTCGATTTCCTCCCCTACAGTTACGCAATTCGCATTTCAACCTTTCTGAGGTCTTGCTGAGATCTCTGAGAGATCTTCAGCTTCGCATGAACGATAGGACAAATTTTATCATTACACGTTTCCTCTATTAAATCCTCCATATACAATTAATTCATTTCCTTTTGGATAATAAAAATGCCCAACCCGTCGAATCTTGTATCTGCCCCCATTGTATTCAAATAATAATTGTTTTTGTATGGTTCGGGCTTTCTTGATAATGAATTCTAATCTTTTTGTGGGAGAGCTGTAATTTAAAAGGGCCCATCAAAGTAATTTTGTTGGGGCTTTCTATTTTGCGTGTCGGAAGTTCAAACCAGCGCCAGCGTAAACAACACAATCTCAACTTGAGCATGCGACTTGTGATTTATGAAAAACTATACTGGACGATACAGGAATTACTAGCCGAGAAATGTCCCTTGTTTAAAAGAAGTTGAGATCTTGAAATTTTAAAGGTTGGAAATGAAAATGGCAAAACTCTAACATAAATTTGATAGTGGTGATACGGATTTCATACCAGTACTTAACCAGAAGTTATTCCTAGATATCTACCATTTCTTCTGGCAAAAGGAATTCAATGGAATGGTAGCACTCATGAACAGTCAATGCTGATTCAAACCTGAAACAAATAAAAATATAAAATAATCATCGAAAAAAATGGTGAAAGAACACCCAATGAAATGGAAATTAGTCTCCCCTTAGTTATTTTTAATTATTTTCTATGTTTATTATTTCGCATCAAATATATTAATGCAGGAAAGGGATGAATAACGATCTGCAGAAGATCTAGAAAACAATTCTGAGTAGGAGTCAAATTATTAGCGCCCTAACAGATTTATCCTAGCATCTAAGACTTAAAACGACTTTAAATCACCAAGTCTAAATTATACTTCCCAATTTTGCCCAGCCAATTTTCCTCTAATTTTTAATCTAAAGTTACCTGATTGATTAAAACCGAGCTAACGCGGTTCAGTCACGTTTATTAGTCAGCAGGATGTACGAACAGCACTACTCAAACTTGCTCCCCTCAAACTAATTACGCAGTGAATTATGACAAAACTTTCTACATAATAAAATTTATCTCGGGGTTATATCCAAATAATGGGGATACCATAAACTACTTCTAAGTATTTAACAGAAATTTTAAGCACTTGGGCTATTGTAATTCGGGAAAACTACAGGGTGTCCGTTTCTGAAGCTTAACCATGAGGATCTCAGTAACTATAAAACATAATATATATATATATATATATATATATATACAGGGTGTCCCAGATAAGGATGAACAGCATGGGGATCTCGGAAACGGTAATAGATACAAAATGGTTTAAATTGGGAAAAAGTTAGGCAATTTAAAGCAAATTAATAATCTGTTTTTATATCGACGAAATTCCGAATGGTTACGAAGATATCCGGAAAAAAACGAATTTGGCGGTTTTCGTTTTTTGCAAATAACTCTTATACGGTTATAGTTAGAGGAATAAAAGTTTTACATTATTAAAGCACTTTTTTGAGAACTGTTTAGCAGTGTTGCCAGTTTTCTTGTTACATCCTTACTTTCGGAGAAAAATGAGTAAACTTTTGATTTTCATATGGGCGTGATATCAATTGTTTATATTTTCAAAATCGTCATAAAATTCCCTTTTCAGCCATGCATTACATTTAATATTTTTCTCAGAAACTCTATGAGTTATAGCCATTAAAGCATTTTTTGATAAGTAGGCCATGATTTTGACTTATAGTAATGGTGCACATTAAATAAATGAATGCTGTGGAAACGTCAACATTTGATTCGATCCAAGTTTAGCCGCATTGTTGTTATTAAATACATAATTTGAAACAATTATTTTTTTAATTTTAGGGTGATACCAGTAATATATTTATACTTTTAAATAATGTTGACGTTTCCACAGCATTCATTTATTTAATGTGCACCATTACTATAAGTCAAAATCATGGCCTACTTATCAAAAAATGCTTTAATGGCTATAACTCATAGAGTTTCTGAGAAAAATATTAAATGTAATGCATGGCTGAAAAGGGAATTTTATGACGATTTTGAAAATATAAATAATTGATATCACGCCCATATGAAAATCAAAAGTTTACTCATTTTTCTCCGAAAGTAAGGATGTAACAAGAAAACTGGCAACACTGCTAAACAGTTCTCAAAAAAGTGCTTTAATAATGTAAAACTTTTATTCCTCTAACTATAACCGTATAAGAGTTATTTGCAAAAAACGAAAACCGCCAAATTCGTTTTTTTCCGGATATCTTCGTAACCATTCGGAATTTCGTCGATATAAAAACAGATTATTAATTTGCTTTAAATTGCCCAACTTTTTCCCAATTTAAACCATTTTGTATCTATTACCGTTTCCAAGATCCCCATGCTGTTCATCCTTATCTGGGACACCCTGTATATATATATATATATATATACAGGGTGATTCACGGTCGATGGTAGGTTAGACGTTTCTGGAAGACTGATATCACGATTTTTATGAAAATTTGCATAAGTAGATAAATGAACTTGCCCTATCGACGTAAAATATTTTCAGTCATGCAGCGTTGCCGGTTCTATCAGAAAATACTAGCATCTCCGATATTTTAAATGGAACACCCTGTATATTTTTTCATTTTTGGGTTCTACATTTCATACTAATAACTTCTGCATTTAACTTCCTATACTTATCTCTAGCAGTTTTCGGAATATTATTTAATTTTCTTATTTTTTGTTCAAAGTGAGGCCTTTAATAAAACCTCTGCTATAACGTGATTTGAATTCACAAAGGGACAAAATTTTGAATATAATTTGTGAAAGGTCCATCAATTTATCGCATGTAATTAAGAATGTTCTGTCTTATACAGGGTGGCTCAAAATTAATGGTCTTACGGGTAAACAGTAAAAGTGTCTAAAGTGTGTTTTTTCAAATGAAACCCTCTGTATATTACTAGCCATGCTGAAAGACAATTAAATTTCCTTTAAAATGATGTGGTACATCCCTATACCTAAACCATCACGTTTCGAAAATAAAAGCTGTTTTGTCTTTAAATTGAATTATTTAAAGATATTTGCCAAAGGTGGCTCTGCGACGCCATAATTGTTGAAAACTATGCAATTGTTTGAACAGTTTGACAGGCGGCGTTGTTGTAATTTTTTATTTACGCATTTTTAAGAATAGTGAGTCAAAAACAGTGAGAAAATGCCAGAAAACAGTTATTCAAATGAAGTGTTGATGAAATTATTTATTTTACATGGACAATGTGACCAAATTATAGCAAGGACCTGCAGAAAGTTTAATGAAATGTATCCTGATTTGCAAACAATAAACGAAAGGAAGTTTATAAGAATACAACAAAACTTCATTAACCATGGCTCGAAAAAAGTGAACAATATTAAATGCATATTTACATAAGATGTTCAAAATGGCCACCATTAGATTCCAAACACTTTAATATGCGCTCGTTTACAGATTCCGTCGTGGCCCTCTGGATCTCATTTGCATCAAGCTCACGAAAGCAGTTGGTTACACGTTGACGCAATTCTTCCTTATTGTTTACTGGCTCGATGTAAACTTGTTCTTTAATCTTACCCCATAAGTAAAAGTCCAGCGGGGTAAGATCAGGAGATCTAGGAGGCCAATCCCAGGGTCCCAAACGTCTGAACCAACGGTCGTCAAATAGTTCATTTAATTCCCTTGTTACTTCCTGGGTACAATGGGCCGGTGCTCCATCCAGTTGAAACCAACAGGTGCGATACTCTTCTAAACTCATATTATCTACACAGTGACTTACTATAGTTCTTAGTATTTCGCGGTACTTAGCAGAATTTAGTGGTTCGTCGTAAATAACGAAATTCAATTTATTATTCTTCAATAAACAAAATACATTAAAACTGAATTTTTCTTGAAATCCTATTTCTTTGGTTACATGTGGATTATGATGAGTCCAAAAGTGCTTATTGTGTCTATTGAAAAAGCCTTCTCGTGAAAATTTGGCTTCGTCTGACCATATTATGTTTTTAAAAAAGTTAGGGTCTTCTTGCTTTTTTACTATCATAGTTTCACAAAAATTGATTCTACGTTGGTAATCATCTGGTTTTAAAGGCTGGACTTTGGCGAACTTAAATGCGTGCATGTTATGATTGGTGAGGATTCGCTGAATGGAAGCATATGCTAAGCCCAAATCATCTTCGGCACTGCGAATAGACGATTGTGGATACGCGTAGAAGTAAGCTAATACATTCACAATATTTTCTTCATCAGCAGTTACAGGTTTCGGTAATTTAGGTTCGGCCTTTAGTCTCGAGCCATGGTTAATGAAGTTTTGTTGTATTCTTATAAACTTCCTTTCGTTTATTGTTTGCAAATCAGGATACATTTCATTAAACTTTCTGCAGGTCCTTGCTATAATTTGGTCACATTGTCCATGTAAAATAAATAATTTCATCAACACTTCATTTGAATAACTGTTTTCTGGCATTTTCTCACTGTTTTTGACTCACTATTCTTAAAAATGCGTAAATAAAAAATTACAACAACGCCGCCTGTCAAACTGTTCAAACAATTGCATAGTTTTCAACAATTATGGCGTCGCAGAGCCACCTTTGGCAAATATCTTTAAATAATTCAATTTAAAGACAAAACAGCTTTTATTTTCGAAACGTGATGGTTTAGGTATAGGGATGTACCACATCATTTTAAAGGAAATTTAATTGTCTTTCAGCATGGCTAGTAATATACAGAGGGTTTCATTTGAAAAAACACACTTTAGACACTTTTACTGTTTACCCGTAAGACCATTAATTTTGAGCCACCCTGTATAAGACAGAACATTCTTAATTACATGCGATAAATTGATGGACCTTTCACAAATTATATTCAAAATTTTGTCCCTTTGTGAATTCAAATCACGTTATAGCAGAGGTTTTATTAAAGGCCTCACTTTGAACAAAAAATAAGAAAATTAAATAATATTCCGAAAACTGCTAGAGATAAGTATAGGAAGTTAAATGCAGAAGTTATTAGTATGAAATGTAGAACCCAAAAATGAAAAAATATACAGGGTGTTCCATTTAAAATATCGGAGATGCTAGTATTTTCTGATAGAACCGGCAACGCTGCATGACTGAAAATATTTTACGTCGATAGGGCAAGTTCATTTATCTACTTATGCAAATTTTCATAAAAATCGTGATATCAGTCTTCCAGAAACGTCTAACCTACCATCGACCGTGAATCACCCGGTATATATATATAAACATACGAGGTCGGTTAAATTGGAGGAAAGGTGCGCAATTTGGAATTCAAGAATGTGCCGTTTCAAAGTTTGAAACATTCTAATGACTTTCAGAATTATTTGAAAACACTAAAATTTTGGTAGAAAGTTTTTATTTTTTCTCAAATTATTTGGAGAGATAATTCGAAATAATTGATGTTTCATTAATAGAACTTTTCCTCTACTACAACTTGGTGATGTCGTATTTGAATTCTGATACTTTGATTGTCAAAAATCACCATTGTTTTTTTCTTATGGGCGCCATTTTGAATTTACTCATCTCTAATTAATTTTTTTTTCTTATTACGATGGTGTATCACATGTTAAGGCTTAGTCTTGCAGTTCGATGAAAATTTCGTGAATCCTCTTTGGCCGGCACGTTCATCGGATCTTTCCCCATTGGATTCATGAAGATTTTTTATATTTCCACTAAATTGCAAAAGTGAACTTTAATATGTGATACGTCGTCATACTTAAAAAAAAATTAATTGAAAAATGAGAAAATTAAAGATGGCGCTCTTAGATAAAGCAAAGTTGATGATGGTTGTCGCATATACATGTATGCATATATGGGTGAGTGGTATATATGTATATGGTATATGTATATAGCAGCAGTATATTGTACAGATACTTTTCCTTAATCAATAATGTATAGTGGCGTTTCATTTCTGTCGGCTTGAAGTTTGTGAAATTAATGCCATTTGTTTCCTACACAGTTTGAGGGGAGGAAACCATGTACCACTGGCAAAGTTACTTTTCTAGAGTTCCCAGAAATGAATAGTGTAGCTTCATACTCAGTCTTATATATTATTGATTGAGAATTCAATATAGAGCTGAGAGCTTGCGGGACATACTGATGAAAAATTGAGCAAAACTAGGAGACTCCCCAAGATTTATGATTATAATGGATACCCTAGGATGACAATCGCATTTGGCCCTATTTAAGGCATAAATGCTTAAGAATGAGGTAGATTGATAGCGATTTTCCAATAAAATGGCTTTGAATTAATGGGAAGAAGTTCGTCTTGAAATAAACATATTAAGTTCCAAATTTATACCTAAGAAAACATCGCAGCTATTACTACTTTCGATATCACAGCTGGAATACAGAAACTAAACTCTCTATAGCCTCCAAAGCAAATTTAATCAATTTAGTTCAGGGGGTAGTTTCCACTATTCCCGCATTCATGCAGGCCTGCAGGGTTTCGTCATGATTACGGGTTTCAAGCAATGAGGTCTGGTTTTGTCGTTCTGCAGAGGAAAATTTGTATCCAAAGTTTGCTCGTTTAGTTTAGTGAAATGTTAAGGGACACTGAAAAGCTAGTCAAAAGTCTTATTCCAACTATGGGATTTAAAATCTAAACTTCATGGTTACTTGTGACTCTGAATATTCTTTTTGGCATGTTTACAGCAAACGCAAATAGGAGGCGCAACAAAAATACTAATAAAACATGCATAGTTCGGGTTATTTGGGGCTAAAATTTACATTACAGTATAATTAATATTAAAAAAGCAATACGTATCTTTGTGATATCCAAATGATCGCGTTGACAACGAAAAATTTAAAGCGAAATTTTTAAATCTTGTTACAAAGCTCAATCACTGTGAGGTTTAACACTTTCGAAATGCGGTTGTTAGGGCAGGAAATATTTCAATAAACAGAATAATTTTGTGGAAGGCTTCGTAATGTAATCATTTTCCTAACAAGTGAGAAAAAGTCAAATTTTGATTTGTAACGAGAATTGTTGAAATATTTTGGGCTAAATTTTAACATTTGGTGGGTACGTGGGAACATGACCAATCCTGAGAACAGAGCAGTGAAACAGAGATGAAATTTTGATTTGTATTCCACGATAAACGGTCTATCCAATATCAAATTTCGTATTCGGGTTTGCCATGAAACTGTAAGAAGGGGTTATATAGAAGGCATTTTGCAACGATGAACGCACGCTTGAAATTGAAATCCATCGGGAAGCTTTCGAAGTATCAGAATTCATATTTTTCACTAAAATATTTGTATATATATGTATTCATTGTATATCACTTTCGCGAAAAGATGACAAAATGGCGAATACGCAACATGAAAAATCAATAGTTTCTACGTGCGATGGCTTAAAAAGTCGTCAACAGGTGTTGTTTGTTATGATTATTTGGAAATGTACCTTCGTTGTAACACAGAATGATAACTATCCAATATAAAACTTCTCAAACATTGAATTTAAACCAAGAAAACAGTTTAACCTGTTCTACTATCGATTACCAATTTAAATCCACTTGAAACTAAGGCGGTTTTATTGAATCTATTGGTATGCAACTTGCAGAGGATATGTCATCCAGAATCACGAGTCGCCTCATCCAGAATCACGAAAAATGGCGCCGAAAACGGCGCATTGCTGAATATAAATGTCGCATTACTTACTACATTGCTTAGTTGCGGGAAATATCTGGTTCTGAAAGAGGAAACCTTAATATGTATGCTGATAAGAATGCTGAAAGATTTTTAAGTTATTCCCCATATTATCTACTGTTTTAATACGGATATTTATGGGAGATATTTGAAATATTGTTATGATATTTCAAGCAAAGCTCTCATGGATTATTGGAAACTGTCAGTTAAGTCTGATTAAAATGAGTGGAAAGATTGAAAAAACGGTTACGACATTTTCGAATTTCCTTTAAAAGGAATCCGTTGTTGCAATAAATTAAAATTGACCCCTGCCTTAAAGCTTGAGATTCCAGGTATTTCTTTCTTTGAATTTTGAGTAATTAGGTGTACGAAAGGGGCCCAGTTAGAGCACAAGCAATAATTGAAGATTGATATAAAAAAAAGGTAAGAGAACAGTTAAATTAGGGTAAAGCCGAGCAATTTGGAGCTCAAAAATATGCCCCTTCAAAGCTTGAAAAATTGCGGTAGGTTTTGGAGATATTCGAAAAACATTAAATTTTGAACAAAAGGATTTTATTTTTTCTTCAGCTTATTTGTCGAGGTAATTTAAGGTAATTGACACTTCACCAGTGCAACTCTTCTACAACGTAGTGATGTCACATCAATTTTTGGCAACCATCATCAACTTTGGTTTTTTCTTATGGACGTCATCTTGTATTTTTACATTTTTTAATTAAGTTTTTTTTTCGACTATGACAATGTATCATTTGTTAAGATTCGGTCTTGTAATTTAATAGAGTTGTTATGTTTGTTATTGCCGCCCCAGACATTGCGTTTGAATACTAAACAATTCCAATTCACCAAATATATTTTAAAATTTTTATAATATTCTGAAGTTAAAAAAAATATATATCGAGGGGCAACTAAGTATAAAGTAAGTCCTCTAAATTTTATTTCAGGATATATCCAAGTTTCATATCACCATAAACTAAGAAAATGTGTCTTAATAAAACACAGAGGTTTATTTCAAGATAAAGTCGGATGGCCTAAATGCTCGAAATTTATAACCTACAACTCCCGGAATTCTTGTCATTTATGTCGGTTTAGGAAATTATGCAAACAACAATTTATCCAACTAGGGCAACATAACTGGAGCAACATAATAACGGATTATTACGAACTTACATAGTTGTATTGCGGAAGTGGGTAAGCCTGAGGATTATGAGGTAGTTGCAAATTTGACAATGTAATTTCAATTGAAATTTGAGTCGATGTCACAAAATTTATTAGATTTTTGCATCTCATCAACATTTCGTTTAATATTTTTTGCACGCACTTTCCGGATGTGAACCTTAACCTGAACCTACCAAAAGTAACAACATTATTAACAATTTAAGTAAATTTAAATATGTTTCTTAATTGGACTGTTTCATCTTAGCGTGAATGACGAGTTCATCATTCACGCTAAGAAAAACTGCTTTAGACATTTTTAGAAGGTATTTTCAGTTTAACTAAACAATTTAACATTTCTCTTCCTTGTTCCAAGTGAGATCGTCAAGTACACAATCACAAGTTTTCGGGTGTTCAGGAAAGCTCACAATATCACTGGTCAACAATAATTAAAAAACTCATTCAAGGTGATTATGGAAGTAACAACATTCCAGCTCCCTTGACTCACATCAACACTAAAACAAGTCAATTATTTTTAAGTGCAGTTTATCGCCCACTTACACTTAAATCGCATGTTTCCAGGGAATATACATTTAATCACCCATTGTTTCTCACTTATTTAATATCAATTGCTCCTGCCTAATGACTTCCATAAGGCTTTAATTACGTGCTCTCTCGCAAACAAAAGAGCATGTGCTAATGATTGGTCGTTAAATATGTATTGTGTTTGTGATATATAAACCGTTTTTATTGCACATTCAATTCGTATGCTCGGAGAGAGATAATGGAGGAGGCCATGTCCAACAGTTCGGAATAAATTACATTTTGTATATGCTAAAGAGTCTTGATAAACAAATAATGAATGGTTTCAGTTGTAACTTTGGGCTTGAAAACGTTGAAATTTTACTCATGAAAAAAGTTGACGTAGGCAGAAGAAGAATGTAAAATGGCACTCATAAAAAAAACAAGTTGATGATGGTTTCCGAAAATCGAAACGTCGGATTTCAAATATGACATCACTACGTGGTAGAAGACGAAAAGTTGCACTGATGAAGTGTCAAGAATTTCGAATTATCGCGCCAAATAAGCTAAAGAAAAAATAAAAACTTTTTTCAAAATTTCAGTTCTTTTCGAATACCTCCGAGTTTCATCGGAATTGTTAAAATTTTAATACACTGAGCTTCTCCTGAGTAAGTTCCAAAACTAAACACCCTGTATTGATACAAAATAATCATCCGATATACATATCAATTTTTAAAAAATCGCAACTCGACCATTAAGTTTTTCTTCTCAAGACGTTCATCGGAGTTGCTAAACAATACAAATTCCAAATAGTGACTTGAGCAATAATTTATGCTTCCATGACATTGCAATGCCCGTTCGCTGTTCTAGGACACGACTAATTTGCTAAGATCTGTTCCACAATACCTCGGTTTGTCTGGACTCATTCAGTCGGAAACGTTCCAGATAAATTGTTATTGGAAGGATTTCTCTGCGCTAGGATTAATGGGAACAAAAACTGAACCAATATGGGTTTTCATTTGTGAACTGAGGGCTTTGTAGGTTTGAGGTGGGGAGCGAGAAGAAAAGGCAGAGACCTAGCGTGTTTGTACCTTGGAATATGTCAACTCGGATTTATAAAATGCATTAGGGTAAAAAAATTAAGAAAGTGAAGTTAATGTCCCAAGAAAGATTAAGAGAGGGCGAAATAGTGATGGTGGATATTAAAAATTCAATTCGATTGTGTAATTTAAACGCATTTGTTACGTATGATATACATAACATATGACATTCATAATGTACGACATATGAAAGGCTATAGCTAAACAGCTGGACATCCGAAACGCGCTACCGACGTCAACGTGTGAATTGAGGTTTTCTTTCTGATTACAATAATGTATAACATGTTGAGGCTCGGTCTTGCAGTTTTGTGGAAATAAAGATCCTCATGAATCTAACGGGGAAAGATCTGGTGAACGTGCTGGCCAAAGAGGATTCTTCATATTTCCATAAAATTACAAAGCTGAATCTTAACATGTGACACATCGTCGTAATAAAAAAAAAACTAAATTCGAAAATGGGAAAATCCAGAATGGTGCCCTTAAGAAAAAACAAACTTGATGATATTTGCTGAAAATCGAAACGTGGGATCTCAAATATGACATCGCCAAGTTATCGAAGAAGAAAAGTTTCACTGATGAAGTATCAATTATTTTGAACTGTCTCTCAAAATAAGCTGAGGAGAAAAATAAAAACTTTTTTCCAAAATTTCAGTTTTTTTGGAATAACTCCGAAAGTCTTCGCATTGTTTCAAATTTTGAAATAGCATGTTTTTTAACTCCAAATTACGCAATTTTATCCCAACCTAACCGACCTCCTATCTTTTATGGTTACCGAGATCCCCATGGTTAAGTTGCAGGAAAAGACACCGTGTATAGTTTTCGGTGTTTACAACCTAATGAAAGGTCTGAAACACACAATATATTCTGTAAAATACATTGAACCAGAAAATTTGATTAATTAATCTTTAGTTAGTCAGCCTAGGAGTTATGTTCACTTAAATGGATCTTAGGATAAAAGGCGAAGAATAATAGGGCAGTGTCACGCTATTGTTGAATTTCTTATAAAGATCTAAATCCGCTTCCGGTGTTATAACAATGATCAAATATCCTTCTTCGCTAAACTATTTAGTTGCTAATTTAGGAAATAGATATATTCGGAAGGGCGAAACAAAGCGATGAATTACATAAAGAACTCATTTTTGATGAGTGCGATTATTTAAAAAATCCTATTTCAGCTAAAATAGATAAATATCCCACGATTACCACAAAGCGCTTTTTGAAATATGGACTGCTAAATCGCCTGCAGATTACATTTAGATTTATAAGTAAGACACTCTTATATGATCTCCAAAACGGACAAAGTTGGTTCAGACGAAAGCCAGAATCGGGCGTTTTTGGGCTAAAATAAGGAATCAGGAAAAGCTTGCGCTCAAAGTTTTCTTGTGAGCTTTATCATGAAGAAAAAGTATACGAGGCGAACTTTCCCGTATTCACAAGAGATATTATTTCCTTTGTTTTCCCGCTTCTATTGAGCTTTTACGGGTGTACTTGCACCACTTCAAGTCGGCCCGAGTTTTAGCAAATCCCAGTATAATCACTTCGGTGAATGGCATTAAATACGCAAATTCCCATCCGATCGAAATTTAGATAAACTGTTCGCATTGTTCGCTCTATGCAGGCCGATTTGCAGTTTTTCTCTTATTATTCAGTTATTTCTCAATTATTCAGTTTTGCCAGGAAATTGAGTTTCACGTTTTGAGGGCTTTTGCATAATGTGGCACGAACTTAATGACGGATTTTCATGCACGAACACACTATAGAGCTAAGAGTGACGATGAGTCACACTATTACTGCACAAAACCTCGTAAAGGAGGAGCTCGATAAAAAAAACATCTTTAAAAATAAAAATTAAGGAAAAAACTAAACCCAACAAAAAACCTGTTCCTGGATGTCCTTCTTAACTGAAATCAGGTTTTGCCATTTTATTCGCCGGATATCTATACAATCACTAATAAAACACGTGACAGCCTGTGAAAGGGCGCTAAATGCCCTTCCAAGGGCGATTTTCTTTCTATTACAGTAAGCTCCAAATCGTTTCTTTGAAAGGCAGTGGGATGGAAAAAAAGGTTCAATAGGCGATTTAAAACGGGTTGGCAAGTTATTCCATGTTTAAAAGTAATTTTAGGTGTTGAATCGAGGCGAGTATTCATGAGAGCACATCACAAAGTTGGCTATCAACTACATGAAGTTTTAAGTTCTTTTGGACGAAGAAAAGCTCATAAAAATCAAAACAAGAGTTCACCAAATGTAATTTTGTAAACTTCCAAAACTATTTTTTTTTATTATCGCTCCCATAGTTTGTGAGATACTTTGGTCAATTTTGGCCGCATACATAGCTTTAGGGCGTCTAGAGCTGGACTTTCCAAATCATGCCACAAATCCATCGGGTCAGGCGTCCTTTCACATGGAAATGGTTCTGGTTGAAATTAAGCTCAGTAGCGTATCAACTAGGGGAACATTTTCTGGAAAGTTTTGAAACCCTGGAGGTAATATCGGCTGTCCTATATTTACAACCCTTATAGAGACGTCCTTGATTTGTGATATTCTATCGAAGTTTATTTGGAAATCGAAGTCTTCAGGGGCGTATCTAATAGTGAAAAATTTCGTTGAGGGTTTTGTAACCCTGGAAGTGGCGTGAACTGTTCCATATATCTAACCCATTATGGAGACGTCTCTGATTTCTGGTATTTTAATGAAGTTTATCTCTCGATATTTTGAAATGTTTAGGAACTTTCTTGGCCCATATCGAGGTCCTCAGTGGCGCATCGAGCAACGAAAAATTTCGGAGCAAAATAGCTATTTTCAATATAACACGAAGTGTCTCACCATCAACCCAACTTGGATCACCTACCCTGTATTTAAATCCAGTGGCGAATTTGCTTTCGCACTGTGTTTGTTCTAAGTCTTATATCAGTTAGTCTAAATATAGAAGAACCATTTAAATGCCCATTATCTACTCTTTTATTCATATGCCCTGAATGTCTACGCCGCCATGGCGACTTCTTTGCGAAGTTCCCATTTCATTACATATACGCCAAATCTAATATCCGCCCCCCCTTTTGATGGTAAAACTTAGAATGACTCTTAAGTTTAACGACGTAAATTTGCATTCAAAAAACTTGCGAGCATGTGGATGACATCATTCGGGACAACTTTGCAATTTAAATCAAATTTGAGGCGAGGATTTGAATAAATTTTGGCTAAATACGTCCTGGCTTGTTTCCACATTGTCAAGTATTATGGGTCGTCTGGAAGTGAGCTCGTTTTTGAACTGAAACTAGGATGGAAATCAGTTAACCCCTCGTTAAAACTGAAGTTTCATAAGTTTTTGCGATTTAGGTGAAAATAGGAAGATCTTGAAAAAGCGAACCTCTTCACTTTAAATCTAGAAATTTCTTCCCTCAGTCAGCGTGGAGAGAAAAAGTTGATTACTCACAAATATGTTACTCAAAAGTAAATTAGCCGAAAGTAAATTACTCACACATGGAAATTTTGTTTCCACTTTAGTAGTTTATACCTCATTCAAAAAACGAACCAAATATTGCCGTTATTTAGCTGGTGATTGCATCCGAGTTGCGTTTAATTCCCGTGTAATATCATCATCACAGCAACAAAAGTCAAAGTTAAAAACCTATTAAAATCCATCATCTCTCTGTCAAAACCAACGAAGCGTCTGCTTATGATAAAATGATAAATAATCCCTCATAACTCAAAAACAGGAATAATTGATAAATGCTGTATATGGACAAATGTGCACTATTTAATCATCCATACGAGACCCTCTAGTGGGGCTTTGTAACGAAGCTACCCGAAATATGTGAATTTCGCCTCCTGGAAAACACGCTAACAATGAAAAATCTCAACGGTATACAAAATCCAGAACTGTAAATTTCGGTGCCAAATTTCCAGAGTATCTCGTGGAAGGAGGAATGTTTGCTCATATTTATTCAAGACAAATTTTCTTTGGCCTTTCGCTTTGTGTCTCCTTATAACACGCAGAGAGTTTCTTTCCGACATCGAGTTTACCCCAATGATTTCAGTCTGGGGTGCAATGTAAGTGTAACAAGATTAAGTTTAGAACTATTTGTAAATATCAAAACAAACAAGGGAACAAATTGCACTCAGAGTGATTAAAACGCTAAGGCAACCCGCTCAACAATACATCCAACAAATTACTATGCGAATGCACGCACGTGAATTTGTTGCAAAGAGAGCCTTAAGAGGTGCTCAAGGGGTTCACCCTCCACTTCCAAGTACAGTAACTTTATGCGCCGTCTCAAGTTCTGCATTCATATTAAAAATACCTATTAAAATGTGTTTTGCAAGTATTTTCAAAAACGATTAATTTAACTTACTATGGAAAAAGAACAAATAAAATAAAGTAATTTATGAAACCGCTCTATCTTATTTCCACAGTTAACAAAGAACGACAATAATTTAAAGAAAAGTTCAACAGATTCCAAAGTGATAAGCTCCGAGTATACCACTAATCTCTCAGTTAGTGGCCCCCGCTTTGTTCCAGTCAGACACACGGTATGGTATTTAAAGGCTTGACCTTATTTAGCACATTTGTTATTCTGTTTTGTCACGAAAGTCGTCCCCGAATACCGCAATGGCCGTAGTTTAGCCATGGAGGGTTTCGGCCGTTAGAGGGGCATAACTTGTTAAGACAAAATATCCATATCGTGGACACGTGTTAGAGATTCAGGGAGTTCCTGCTCAAAACAAAGGAAAACTACAAATAAATAAGTAATTTTAAATGTTTGGCTCTCCGCTATTGCAACTTTTCGTCTTCTAAAATGTAAAGATGTTATATTTGAAATCTAACATTTCGATTTTCGCAACCATCATCAACTTTGTTCTTTTTTATCAGAGCTATCTCGGATTTTGACATTTTTGAATTCATTCCATTTATTTTTTATTTCATGATTACATTGATGTATAACATGTTAAGGTTCGTTCTTGCAGTTTGGTGGTAACAACAAAAATCCTCACGAATATGATGAGATAAGATCTGGTAAACATACTGGCTAATGAGGATTTTTGATATTTTCACCAAACTGGAAGACAGAATCGTAACATGTGATACATCAACGTAATCAGAAAAAAAGCTGAATTCAAAAATATGAACATTCAAGATGGCGCCCTAAGAAAAACAAAATTGATGATTGCTGAAAATCGAAACTTCGGATTTCAAATATGACATCTCTAAATATCTAAAAAAAAAGTTGTGTTACTGAAATGTCAATTATTTTGAATTTTTTTGCCAAATAAGCTGAGAAAAATTTAAAATGTTTTACCGAATATTTCAGTTTTTTCATGTAACTCTGGAAGTCGTCAGAATTTTTCAAATTTTAAAAAGATGATATTTTTAAACTCCAAATTGCTCAACTTTGTCCCAACTTAACCGGCCTCGTATCTTTTATGGTTATGACACTCTGTGTACATGAAAATTCTGCACATCACCTCATAAAATTTCATTTGAAAATCTTTTGAAAGTTTTAACAGCCTTCAGAAACATCCCCATTCTTAAAACTATGCAGTTGACTTTTTTTGACTCTTTCTCAAGAAAAGTTGTCCTTCAATGCCCGTATAAGGAACGATAAAAATATTAACTATAGATTCACACCTCCCTCGTTCTAAAAATGCGCTAGTAAATTACTTTCCTACTTTTACTGGGTGAAGTAATTAGGTTGCACCTGTGTTAATCTATTTTTGTGCATCTTTCAGATTATGTTCGCTCGTGCAAAATACCGGATTAAAATCCATTGCGACCTATATTTTAATATATGCAAATAATTTCATAAATTCTTTCAATCTTATTAGACCGGACACTTTTTTTGTGTCAGAGCCAAAACTTTCTTTGCGCATATTTTTTACTTCTTTTTAAATCAGAATATGCATAACATTTTTTGTTAAATTTAAATTTATGTCTGGTAATAAAGCCCAAGCGAATATTTTCCTGCGCACTTTGTACGTGAATTTCAGAAGTTTTATGGGGAAACATACCCTTAAATAACTTCTAGCATAAGTGTAAGCAGAACATGACATCAGAATATCCAGGAGCGATAATCAGAACATATTACTGTTCATTTTTATTCCACCTGTAAAATGTTTAAAAGGGGTATTTTACTTTCAAATTTAGTACTGAAATTTCCTGTACGCGGAAGTAGGATTTTCTCCTGAATTTTCCATTCCCTGCACAGAACAACAAGTTACCTAAATTTAAATCGTTATTGATTTAATCATCGATTTTTTACGTTTATCATAATTAATTTAATCGACAAATAAATATACTGGGTGTTACGCCATGTCCTACATTCAAAAATATGAGAAAATTGCCCTAAATGTAGGTCTGGAAATTATTTGTTACCGAAATGTAGGGTGTTAAGAACTTCGCTTTACAGCTCGTAGAACTTCAGCATGCGTTATTATATTTTTACGGCCCGCCGTTCACGACAATGAGCCGTAAAGTTGCAATAACGCCCGTCGCCGATGGCAACAGGGCGTTAACTAAAAATAACGTCTTTAGTCTATACTTGAGAATATTTGTGATATAACATCGCAATTGTTGCCGGCAATCCACAGGGCGATGGCAGTTTTCTTGGTCAGACTCTCATGTGTTTTTCCAAACAAATTTTGCCCCAAAGCAATCGTCTTTCCATTACAACTGAGACGTCGTGTCTTGCAAGCGCTAAGGGTGGCACTCCCCCGAAATCTGAAGCATTTTTGGCCACGAATTTTAATATTTTCTAGACGGCATTAAACCCATGGCAAGTAGGCTTACGTCAGCATAGCTCGCAATCACATTTTAATAAAAACGATTAAATATTCTTTAGCGATTCCCGAGAAATATGCTGGATATTCGAAACTCTTGAAGTATGAAATACTACCCGTCAGGGCTGGTATTAAAAACTCCCCCATCGTTTGCTCTACCAATTAAGTAATAAATTCCGAAACCATTATTAAATGATTAATTGCCAATATTAATGGTTTTCTTTAAGCTAATTAAGTAGCAGTCTAGTCTCGACGTCCTAAAACTTAACAGGCTTTAAAAGTCGATATTCTTAATGCCATTATAATATTTCACTTCAGAGCTGAATTATAAATAAAGGCTGTAACGTTTAATATCTGCCAGAGCTTAAGTAGAAGGAAGAAGTATTAGTTACGCCACCTGGTAGTTCTCTTGCATATTATTTAGTGCAGTTTCTTATGCGAAAAGATCGATATAATGGTCTTGGGTAGTGTTCCTAAACATATGAAACTCTTATTCCTACGGTTGATTGGTTTTCTCAGTTATACGCAACGCGGTGTTTTAACGATTTATTTGACCAATTACTTAAGTGCAAAAATTGTCAAGAATTAACAAGATACCAGAAAGTTGTACGAAATACTGGGATTTCGGAATGTCTAAGTTGGAAGAACCACGGAGGAAACACTATTTTCCGTGCCACGACTTGTGCTATTAGCCTTTTGTATGGGGATGCAATTCCACACGTTCTTTGACTTTATTTCGTAGCAAGGGAATGATAAAACCGAATTATATGACAGGCGCATTTTGATGTATAAGAGGAGCTAAAAAACATTAACATATAAAAATGTTAAATCTCACTGCCATTTACGTCAAAAGTGTCAATTTAAAATTGTCATTTATGTCACACGTTACTCATTTAGCAATTATTGAAGTTGACTGTCAAAAAACTCCAAACAAATTCAATATGACTCAACAGGATGTCAATTGAACCGTCTTACTCACTTTTGCATTTTTTCGATTGTTTTTTTAACGATCACCCTGTATCATCTATTAGTGATCTACGGATTTCTCACAACTTTCCTGTTCATGAAGCCAAAAACAGACTTTTAACCAAAGTCAAGTAAGCACTTTTAGTCGAAATGGTCCATTTTTCCACCAAAGTATCGTGTCTTATCCCTCAAAACCCATGTTTTCAACTTGACCTTTTGATAGAGCTATTCACTTCCAAATATAGATTAATCAAGCTGTCTACAAACGAAAGTAAAAACATCAATTTTGTTTACTTCTTTTACACGTTAGAGCCTTTGCCAAAGTATTGCTCTATTCTCGTGTCTAAGAATAGATTTTGGTTTGGACATTATCCAAAACGTTAAGAAAGGACTCGCACGAAACCCTTGAGGAAATTCTGACTTCGATTCATTTATCTTTGCCGACTTCAAATGTAAATTCGTAATGTGCCAAAAGGTTAGCTTGCATTATAAAGATGTTTGTTTCCCGGAGTGTCTTCTGTGTGCTTTGGGGTAAATACATACTGGGTGTCACCCAAATATATTTGCCCCAAAACGCTCTTAATAATGTTTGTTTAGGTTTTGATATAAACGAGGGCAAAGTAGAGAACCAAAGATAAACCCTTATTGAAACTCTTTTTACGTATCCAAACATTTAGCCGCAATGAAAGAGGTTTATGGTTGTTATTTATGTTTTTCAAGACAAATATTTAAACTTTTCAGTTAAATATTTGTTAAATTTACAATTAGCCGCTCTTAGTTAGTTTTGATTAAGGTCGTTCCGTCAGAAATGTTATAGAGAGTCTCCGTTTCTGAATGTCAACTATAGGGATCTTCGTAAACATAAAAAATTCAAAGGTGGTTAAAGTGGGATAAAATTGTGCAATTTGCTGTTCAAGAATATGCCGTTTTAAAATTTTAAAAATACTGATGATTCTCGAGATTTTTCAAAAAAAAACTGAAATTTCGGAAAAAGGTTTTTATTTTTTCCTCGACTTATTTGGCGCGAAAATTCAAAATTATTGACACTTCATCAGTGCAACTTTTCGTTTTGTACAACATAATGATATGATATTTGAAATCTGCCGTTTCGATTTTCAGTAACCATCATTTACTTTGTTTTATCTTATGGGCGCCATTTAGGAATTTCCCATTTTTAATTTCAAGATTTTTTCTGATGACGATTATGTATCATATATTAAACTCAGCCTTACAGTTCGATGGAAATTTCAAGAATCCCCTTTGGCCGACACGTTCGCCAGATCTTTCGCCATTAGATTGATGAGGATTTTTTATATTTCCCACAAATTGCGACACTAAATCTTAACATGTGATATGTCATTGTAATTAAAAAAAAGGGTAAATTGAAAAATCTGAAAATCCAAGATGACACTCATAAAAAAAACAAAATTGATGATGGTTGCCGAAAATCGAAACATCGGATTTCAAATATGGCATCGCCATGTTATAAAAGAGGAAAAGTTACGTTAATGAACTGTCAATTGTTGTGAATTACCTGAAAGCCATCAGAATTTTTAAAATTTTAAAACGGCATATTCTTGAATTTAGCAACTTTCCCGCAATTTAACCAACCTCGTATCTTTTATGGTTACCTCATGGTTGAGCTCCAAAAACTCCCGCTCTGCATCAGGTGGGAAATAAAATAACCGATAGAGTAATGCAAACTTTATACTTTAAACGGTCAATGGAGATATGTTCATTGTGATAGAACAAACGATACACATGTTATAATGGCCAATAAAAAAGAAGCAAGACCCATTAGCGAAGTAAAAGCAAATTCAGCCCTTTTAAAGCTAATAAAAACATACGACTAATGAGGCCCCGCCTTGCGCTGCCCCACCAAATCAGTTTTATACGTCTTCCGCACGAAACCACCGAGGCTGCATTAATAAAAGTAAGAAGGAAATGAATATATATATTTTTTGCTTGGATTTGATGGATGTGGAAATCCATACCTTAGAGTTTGGGCTAGTATGTGCTTTCAGTCTATGCTAAATATACAGTACGAGTTTAAGAGTGCGCATCATTCGTAGTACAAATGATTGATTTGTCATGTGGCGCATTCGCCATTTTGTCACTTTCTTGAGATAGTTTGAATGTTTCGTGTACAATTTAAATTTTAAGGGTACTTTCTCCGTTTCGGCACCATCTGAAGTGGTAAAATTTATCATTGTCAGGGATATCAGTCAGTTAGTATAGTGTGAGACGTTATTCCTGAAAATAAAAAAGATAGATTTGGCTGCAGAACTTAATGATAGGCAAACACGGAACGATACGACTTCATGCCAGTCTGCGCCTGAAAAATGCCATCATTTTAAAGGTTTAAAGTTAAATTGCTCCGGGTCACATCCAGACAGACCTTAAAGGTTTTGCCCTAAACTCGTTATTGCTCGTAAAGCAACATAATCAGTTGGGGTCGAACTTATTTATAGATGCTAAGAATAGCAAGATATAAATCCTGCACGAAAACGGGATAAAAACATCCCATTTGTTAAGAGATATTATTTGTTTCGGGAGGCTTTTACAGTAATGAAATAAATGCTTTTGTATTTTCGGGGTTTATAGCGCAAAACAGAATTCAGAGTTATATGGAAATTCGGCCCTAAAAATTCTCGGTTTTAAATCGCGGATATTGACCAAACTGCGATTTTTTAAAATATATTTGCAAGGAAATTGTTTTTCTGTGTTAAGCCTTCAGGGAAATGTTCCGTTATAAGGCATCTAGATAGTTACCTAAATGTGATTAACTCCTGAAGACTCTTGGAATATTCCAAATAACTTCCGTTTTAATGACGCATTTCATATCTAGAAACAAAGTCACTTCTTCGATATGTTCAAATTTGCATGGTATACAGGACCTAATCAGATGCCTGTGTGGATCATAAGGTTTTGAATGGGACAAGGGACAATAATTATTGCGAACAGGACACCCGAATGACAAATTACTGTAAGCTTAATGGTATTGAAGATATTTATTGGTCGTTTTGCCGTATATGACTTGATTACCTACATAAACAAGTGTGATGGGCCATACATATTCTAGCGCTCGCTTACGCTACATGTGGGTTTTAACGTGGGCATTTGAGTCAGTAAATATTTCTTTATTTAGGAAAATTGCCAGCAGCTTCATGTTATTCAGTTAAACAACATTATATGGTTTTTTTTTATAAAAGAGTGAATCTGACTTCAAAGTCAGATTCATGTTCAGGTTAGAATGTTATGCAGGATGCCCGCTTCTGGACATCCTGCATAGCCTACGAAATTCCCATTAACAATGACGTAACGGTTCATCTCTGCTACGGTTAATGGGTGGCAACTTTACCAAAAACACGACATCCATGGAAACTTCAAAATAAACACAAAATATTGGTCAGTTTCTACAGAAGTTATCGTCCAGATAATGTTACCAGCACATTGGCCTAGTGGCCCCTAGCCTTAAAAGCGAAGGCTTATCTCCTAGACTATAGCTAATTTGTCTCTTGTGCATCTGATAAGCATTCGCAGGAATTCTGATCATGGAAACATCCTTTTTGCATGGTACGTGTTCAAACTCAGTCCTGCTCCCATGCAGAACAAAAGCCAAATTGGAAATATTAATCTTCTAAACTGGATTAATTTCAGTCTGTTTTGCCGACGTAGCTCTCTTTTCAATTACAACCGAGTATACGGAAAATTATTACATTTTTAAGTTATATATATAGGCTGTAGGCTGCCATAAATAGGATGACTGTGTACAATATATCTTCCCCACTATAATGGAGTTTCATGAGCCGAAACGATGAAGTTTCCTGAGATATTAATATTAAAGCGAAGTGACATTTTAAATTCCATCCTATTGAAATATAATTTACGGTCTCACATATTTTAATATCGGATTCGGGGCTATAAATTATGTATGAAAATACAATATTCCATACTAGGCAGCGCTGGAATATGGATCACATCCTGCCATCGTAAATAGGTGGGAAAAAAATATTCAGAGAGTTTCATTCATATTCCAATTAACAAAATCTGAAAAAATCATATTAAGACTGCAAAGAGGGAGAGGGGGCGGAGGAGAAGGCTTTCTAGCCCTACATGTAGGTGCGTGGCAAGAAGGATATGATTCCATCAAAGAAAGATTCAGTTTCTCATGTTGCGCTGCTATTTGAACAATAAGCTTCAGAGCGATTTAGGACAAGAGTTTCGCAACATTAGACCATTCATATTTGCCATTAATTTTCAAGGTAAAGAAGAGATTTGCTTTGCAACAGCAAAGACTCGCACGGAGTTTTCCTTTAAGCGACCGAAATCTTAATGCATCAACAACAGGAAGATTGTTGGCATGCAGTGGCTACGCAGATGGAGACACGAAAAATACTTTCACTTGAAGAACGAACTAAAATAGATAAGTTTGTCTAGACGGCAAGTCTGAAAAGGAATAAAAATGCTCACTTTTGCCATTGTCACGTAAATATCCACTTTATGAAATATTTTCGCTCTGGGTCTCGGAACACAGCAAACTTCCAACTTACGCTGCTACGTGATGATATTCTTTCCGATAAATATGTTGCAAGTCACGTCGGGGAAATTTTACAAAATGCGGAATATTCTCTCGTCCCAACAGCGTTTTCCATTTTGTTATATGTGTCAACACACTTATGCAATCCCTCCTCAGAATAAACTTCCTAGTGGAAGAAACTCGAGGACGGTCCTATAAAATCGCTATTTGTGATAATGTAATGACACAGTTAGTGCTGCCACTAAAACCTAGTCGAACAAAGTTTCATGGGGTTGCAATACGTCTGATACTAAAACTGCCTATAAAAATGGGTCCTAAACAACCTTCATGGCCGCGCTTTAACTAATATAAAGGTCTACGTAAATGGCCTCTCTTAAGTCATAAGAAGAAAATTTATGGCCTTTTGCTTTCCCTCAAAAGAGGTGATAGGATAAACGCCAACATTTGCCTTATGACCTATGGTATCACACGTATTGAGGCTACAGATAAAATAAAATTTATTCGTCGCTCAAGAATATGCGATTTTAAAGTTTAAAGAATTTTGATGACCTGCGGAAGTATTCGAAAAAGACGAAAATGTTGGACTATTTATTTCTTACTGAACTTATTTGTAGAGATACTTCAAAATAATTGATACGTCGTCAATGCAACTTTTCATCGTTCATCCGGTAGCGATGCCATATTTGAAATCCAACGTTTCAATTTTCGGCAATCATCATCAACTTTATTTTTTCTTAAGGACGTCGTCTTAGATTTTCACATTTTTGAACTCAGTCTATTTTTCTGATTGCGATGATGTATCACATGTTGAGATTTAGTCTTGTATTGTAGCGGAAATATGAAAAAATCCTCATCAATCTAACGGGGAAAGATCTGGTGAACGTATCGGCCAAAGAGAATTTTGAAATTTCCGCCGAACTGCAGGACTGAGCTTTACCATATAGTACATAATCGTCATCAGAAAAAAGCTGAATTCAAAAACGTGAAAATCCGATATGACGCCCATAAGAAAAAACAAAGTTGATAATAGTTGCTGAAAATCGAAATGTCGGATTTCAAATATGAGATCGCCACGTTGTAAAGAAGAAAAAGTTACAGTAATGAAGTATCAATGATTTTAAATTCCCTCTCTAAATAAACTGAACAGAAAATAAAAACGTTTTTCGAAAATTTCAGCATTTTTCGATTACCTTCTTGTTTATTTTAAATAGAACACACCCTGTGGAAAATTGCATTTTTCCATAATTGGAATCCGTTACTTAAATTTCATATCTCTTGTTGGATCGATAATAGAATTAATACTCCGCCATTTCGTTAGTTTTAAATCTAATGATATCGGAAAAGGATTTGTTTGTGCCATTAGAGCGGCGGAGGTTTGGCATTAGCATTGCAAATAAAACGCGATTCTTTTTGCTTATAACGATATACAGGGTGAGTTTTTTAAGTGTGTCACGTAAATATCTCTGAAGTTATGAGTTTTAGAAAAAAAAGTTTCAAATAAAAAAGGATTATATGAAAGGAGAAAACTTTTGGTATCATCACTGTGTCGATTCAAGGTCATTTTCAGGCTCTAATCAAGGTCAACTTTGTTTTTTCAAATGGAAACCCCACATTTTTTTGACAGATGCTGATTTGTTGTTCAAAACAAACATGTTTCTACTTGAAACATTTTTTTATTCATTTGATAATTTTGGCACAAATTGACATTTTTAAAGAATTTTGTTCTAACGAAAATGCTTGTATCGATACATTCAAGAGGAGAAATTAAAAAAAAAACATAATTTTTAAACAATTCAATCAAATAAGTGTTCAAAGTGATGTCCTTCTACTTCAATGCATTTAGTGATCCTCATTTTGAATGACTGTTAGATATTCCAATATGTTTCTGGCGGAATGTTACGGCAAGCTACTCTTATTTTTTCTTTCATGTTTTCAGCAGTTGTTGGCACTTCAGCGTAGACAATTTCTTTTAAGTAGCCCCAAAGAAACAAATCTGGAGATGTTAAGTCTGGTGAACGTGCTGGCCAGTTAACATAACCACCACGACCAATCCACTTTTGGGGAAACATTTCATCCAATTTTTCCCGAACAACTGTTGCATAATGAGCTGGGTACCCATCATGTTGATACCACATGGTCATTCGTCGATTTAGATTTACTTCTTCCAGAAGTATTGGCAAGTCATGTGTTAAAAAATCGAGATACTTTGTAGCATTAAGATTTCCATCGATAAAAAAAGGGCCAATTAAATGTTCTCCTACAATGCCACACCAAACATTTACAATCCATGGACGCTGGTTTTCCACCTCTCGCAACCAATAGGGATTTTCAACAGCGCAGTAATGCATGTTGTGTCTGTTAACTTGCCAATGGTTTGTGAATCCAGACTCGTCCGAAAACAACACATTCGAGAAAAAATCATCATTTTGTCTGATTGAGCCCAAGTACAAAAGGTAACTCGGTTTTGAAAATCGTCACCATGTAGTTCTTGATGAAGAGAGAAGTGGTAAGGATGAAACTTATGATTTTTTTAAATTTTACAAACACTACTTTGTGAAATACCAGACTCTTCAGCCAGCTGGCGAGTACTTACATGAGGATCAAGTGCAATGGCAGCTAAAATATCAATTTGATTGTCTTCATTTCCAACGGCAGTCTTTGAGCATGCTCTTTTTTGTGTTTCGACATTTCCTGTTGCTCGAAATAAACTCACAATTTTATTGACAAAAATCCGTAAGGGAAGTACGTTTTGTGGGAAACACTCGGCATGACGCTGCACCGTTGCAGTAGAACTTCTACCTGATTCGCCATAAGCAAAAATAATTTCTATTTTTTCGTCTTTTGAAAATGGCATTGCCATTTTACAATATTTATTATTCTAAAACTGAATTGAAAGTGTAAGCGAGTAGGACTGTGAGTCCTACTTGTTTAAAAATTGATAAAACATCTATTTATTACGGTTTTTTTTTTATTATTTCTTTATTCGACCAGAAACATATTGGAATATCCAACAGTCATTCAAAATACAAGCATTTTCGTTAGAACAAAATTCTTTAAAAATGTCAATTTGTGCCAAAACTATCAAATGAATAAAAAAATGTTTCAAGTAAAAATATGTTTGTTTTGAACAACAAATCAGAATCTGTCAAAAAAATGTGGGGTTTCCATTTGAAAAAACAAAGTTGACCTTGATTAGAGCCTGAAGATGACCTTGAATCGAAACAGTGATGATGCCAAAAGTTTTCCCCTTTCATATAATCTCTTTTTTATTTGAAACTTTTTTTCCAAAACTCATAACTTCAGAGATATTTACGTGACACACTTAAAAAAACTCACCCTGTATATGTGCTCGAAATAGGCATTAGATTATATAGTACATGCTCAGGAAACATACCGGGTTTATCCTAAACATACGTCACGCATTTAAGGGGATATTCTTTGGGTCAACACAAGAAAACAGATTACTGTAAATATTCAGGTTATACGCTTCTGGAGCTCAACCATTAGGACTTCAGTAACCATAAAAGATGCAAGGTCGATTAAATCAAAACAAAAGTTGCGCAATTTGGAGTACATGAATATGTGAAGAAATTATGAGGTTACCAGCTTCCGCGACCGAAAATGTGATTCTCCTGCGCGAATCACATTTTCGGTCGAGGAAGCCCGGCCGAAAATGCATATTCTCGGTTTTCTCGGCTGAGAACATCACAATGTTCCCACTACTCCAAGATACTTGACGCTCTAGTGTGCCACGCAATTCAATAGGTGCAAAAAGAGAGAATTATATACCTTATTAGGAAACAAGTTTTATTACACATATAGCGTCGAACATAATCTACCCCCATAATAATTAAGATTCTGTGCGGGGCTATATGGTTCGTTATAATCTCGTAGACGGTACGTTATGGTCTACCATAAAAACATTACGGTCTTCTAGACATTTACTAAAATTGCTCGTAAAAACACCATCTCATCAAATTTTACAACCAAAAACAAGTCATTTGATTGTTCTTTTAAAGTCTTCGTAGCACCAAACGCATTAAAAAATGCGAAAAGGCACTAATTCGATTTAATTTACTGCGGATCTGCCACTTATGATTGACAAAAAAACCACAATGGTTTCATGCATGGGAAATTTAACGACAAAATTCGTGCTTCATAGAGTTTTATGATCTGCCTCGTTTCGTAGCAAATTTTTTCGTATGCCAGCTCTAGGTAATCGTCTGTTCACAAAATGAAATGAGAAAAAATGGATCTGCGGTGGCAGTTTATTACGCATCGGGGTAAAACTCGCCCTCTCATCATGCTGTTAAAATTACTTTTTCGAAGTCATTTAATCCGAGTTTCCCTAGGAAATGAAAATGTAAAAAAAAGGTTAAGTTAATAGAAGGTGGTGTCGAAGAGCAGCCATTAAAAAATTCTCGGATGAGGCAGGAGTTTCAATTTAACCCATAAAACACGTTTTATCAATAAATCCTTCACCTGTCTTACGTACCCACGTCAATATCTGCTGCATTATAAAAATCCGGTGCCTGGCTATATTGAGAAGAGGCAAAGCCAGAGAACATAGAGATAGAGAAACAATCCGTATTAAACGGTGAATCATTAAAATTGATGCAACCACCACATAAATTTCAAAAATAGATTAATGTGCGGTAGAGTTCCATTATCGCATGCGGTGCGGTGGTGTGCCATTTATGTCATAAGACATATAATAATTTACTATTTACCTCATGACTATAAAATGCGAGTCTGGATCTTCTTCAGCATGGCGCATACTCTATTCAAACATAGAACCCCCAAGTCTTTCAAGGTATTGAAATGATTACGTTTCTCATGTAACGTTCTACCAAGAGTGTTCCGAAGGTGCTCTAGGTAATTCAAATCCGGACAGCAAACTGGCCAAGTCATATTAATGATTTCAGCTTCTTCTAAATAATTCCTCACAATACGCTCAACATTGGGTCTGGCTTAACATTATAGTTATTGAATTCGCTCTCCAAAGCTGATTTTATGGTGGAAAAACAAACAACGTTCATAAATTGCCAGCATTTCGCCTAATGCATGAAAATACCTAGCATGACCTACAAAAATAAACTCACGGAATTCTAGGACTTGTGAATAAAAAACAGGGTGGGCAGTCAAAACCCTTTTATCAACCGAGACATCGGCAAAAGCACGGCATAGGAATTCAGGGCGCTTTGATAAAAAGTTCTCAGGCCAAAAATGCTTTGGCCTTAGTGCTGGCAATAAGTATTCATTAGTGCTAATTTCTACCCCACAATTTATTAGCACGAAATTGGAAATATATTATTTTTCGATTTCATTAGTCTATATGGAGATTAAATTTACATGGCGGAGGTAATATTGGCAAGTCTCTGCCGGATGAATCTTTCATAGGGTTGGGAAAAACTCGAAACTGCTAAAACCAGATCAAAGTTTAAAGTGGAAATATTTGTATTAAAATCCCACAGTGAGGCACATGACTCATTAAAAAAATTATGTAAAAATAAAATAAAATAATAATTTTAAAAAATAACAAAAAGAAAACTTAACAAAATAAAAAAAAATCTGGTAAGAAATAATTATAAAAAACCGTGCTTAAAAAAATTAATAATTCGATATCACGTTAGTTTTTAGGCAACGAGCTTTCGAAGCTGTTATTTATTAAGCAGGGCAACATATTAAGCAGATTTAGACGCATTTTAGTATTGTGTGGTGAATTTACGACATCGGATCGATACATAATAATACCTCCCCACTGTTGTCGGTAAACATTTTACGAAATTATCACCCTCTTACATCACCCTTTAAAAAGATTTCCCGGCATAGTTCGTAAACTTCATCATTTATTTATCATTTCTGGTGTTTTCGTATTAAAATTTTCCCTCTAGTTTGAGCAAAACAACGATTTAAAACGGTGACCGGCTGTCTCGAGTCGGAAATTTGAAGGGAAGAAGGAAAATGGAGTTCGAAGTTGGGCGATATTGTCTCCGTCGTTGAAGTTCATGCATTGGACGAAATGCTGGAAATTTATGGATATTCTGTGTGTGTGTGTGTGTGTTAACGCCATAAAATGGGTCTTATAGAAGCAATCAAAGGACGATGTGAACATGGTCGAAAAAGTATTCTTTTGCATATATTTTTATATTTTTCTTAATACGAAGTGTCTGGGAATTCCCTCGTTAAATTTCAGAAAGTGATGAAAAAGCTATTTTTGTAATAAAGACATAAAACTTGCCTCCACTGCTAAGAGTTCTGGCCCGAGATGCGCGAGGGCACCTATCAGACAAGGTCCTAAAAGAGTTTTACACCAAAAAGAATAAAATTCCGTTTTAAATGCCCCTCCAAAGCTGCAAATATTTCCTCACTTAATCGATTTCCTAACTCCGCTAGTTCCCGAGATCCCTGTACTAAGCAACGAGGAAAACTCACCCTGTATATAACAGTTCGTAGAAATTACATTGCGGTTAAATTTAACGGCATATTAACTGGCAAATTATTAATTTACTGTTAACTTTAGCTGCAAGTTCGTTTCTATAGAAACCAAGAATGTAACCAATACACCCCGGATTATTTCAACATTTCTATGGAAATTAGCTTGCGGTTAAAACTGAGAACACATTAATAATTTTATCTCACAGCTTGTAATACCGTTAAAACTGAAAATTTGGGGTCAAACAATCATGGAAGCGCCAGCCTGAATATATTGAACGCGGGCGCGAAGCGCCCCCCAGCCTCGAAGGGCACGAAGGGCACAACCCGATTTCTTTGTCTTGTCTGATAAGATCTAAATGTTTGAACCAGTGTTAATTTTTCTTGCACATTAAGATTTGTTCTATCCGAAAACTTCGCAAGGTTCCTTTAAGAACTCCCCAGCCCCACCTTTTGAACAAATTTATTTATTCTAAAATAAATTTCCCCATTAAACAAAATTTACCAGAGCTTGAAATAGGTCATCAGTGGTTTGTCACGTCCCGATACCCAACATTCTATTGGGATTCGGCATTTGCATTTTGAATATCCCCCAATTAAAAAGTCATTGATGTATTTTTGCAGTATTGTTGCCTATAGGCTCATTCCTCATATGGCAGCTTTAAGGTGGATATTCCTTGAATAGAAATAAAGAAAAAGGTTCATGTAAATATGTCCGGAATCAATCTATTTCTGAAATGCAGTATAGAAAAAAAATTACTTGCTTTTTTTATGCTTATTGGCGCCATCTTGGATTTTCACATTTTTGAATTCAGCTTTTTTTCTGATTACGATGATATATCTCATGGTAAAATTCAGTCTTGCAGTTTTTCTGGAAATATTAAAAATCCTGTTTGGTCTGCACGTCCATCTGATTTTTCCTCATTAGATTTTTATTTCTGAGGATTTTTTATAGTTCCGCCAAATTTCAAGACCGAAGCTTGCCGAAAATTGAAACGTTAGATGTCAAATATGACATAACCACATTGTACCTAGTTTCTTTTATGGTTACTAAGGTCCCCATGATGAGCTCCAGAACCGGACACTTTGTATATCATCTGCGAGCACTCTTAAAAAGGAACAAGAGAACTTCTAAACCTCGAAACACAGTAAATAAACGGCATTATTGGACTTTTAAAGATTTTATGAAATTGCATTTGCAACGCTGAAATCGACCAATTCTGAATATACCACTACAATTTTCCAATTAGGAAATAAAATTTTCATAGAAAAGGGCTTGAATGTAAAATGAGGCAATGCCAAATTTTATAACCGACGTATTACCACGGAAGCTTGGATTTTATGCTTAAAACCTTGTGAATTAAGGAAATTTCAGTTTCAACAATGATGTCGACATATTTTGGATCTGCGCTTGAATAATTATATTTAGTGAGTTTATGATTAATTCACCACCTCGCTGATTACATACATTGCGTACTATGATCAGTGGTTAAAGCGTTCTTTTACCTACGGATGCCCGTCATAATTTACTCTTCTGTTGTAACAGCAAACAATAAAAATCAATGAAACAACCTCTACATTGCTCCAATGTGTGCTTTCCATGACGTTGCATTGAACAGTCGGATAGAAACTGCATTCAGCTGAATCAAACAAACCAGTTTAATAATAGAACAAACATATTGGCCTAATTAGTGTTAGCGATTGGTATTCCATTATGGAGGGTTACATTTAATGAACTGAAATCCTATGGTGGTTGTGGTGTATCAAGAAAGTGGGCATTAGATTATTTTGCATATGGATTATTAATATTTATGTATCTCCACTTATGTGTTAATTCCAGAAAAAATTGCTTCAAGTGTACATGAAATATGGTTATAGATTTTTCCATATAGCGCATTCACCATTCTGTCATGTTCAGAAAATGGCAAAAGTTAAACAAATTTTTTTAATGAAATGCTCGAAAGCTTCATGATTTAAATCTTAGGAGTGCTTTCATCATTTTGTCACCGCACGAAGTGGAAAAATTTATTATTATCAGTCAGAATAGTGTCCAATTCCCCCTTAATACCTTTCTGTCTTCCAGCCAAGTCGGCTGTATTAATTCAATTTCAACCCTTCAACGTTTTTCTGAATAAGATTTTCCCAGCAAGTAGTCAATCAATTTTGCTTAAACAAACGAGTGATGGGATCGTAGAAAATCCATCCCAATCAGCATCGGCTGCTTTAAACATAAATAATTCAATCCCACGTAACTCATGTGAGGGCTGGTACATCTGAGACGCCCTTCGCATTCGATCTAATGCGATTATCGTACTTGTGACATAAATAAATCTACGGGTCGATCGCGTGCTTTAAGACGACTCACGAAACTTCTAAAATGCCGTATATCATTGTTTTCATCTTCAATGTTCTTTTTGGGAATGCGATTTATGGCCAGACGTAATACGGCAGGTTGGGGTTAGACGATAAAAACATACATTATAGCACTAAAACTAAATAAATAAATAAATAAATAAAGAGTCAAAGTTTCTTCGAACGTTCGAATAAAGACTTTGCAACTAGCCGAATGAATCTACGGAGTGAGTCTGTTTCAATTATTAGTGAAGAGATCACGGAAACAAGCCGAGTTTCGAAGGGAGTTAAGTGCCGTCTTCGGAAGTAGAATATTCATGAAGAATGTGGATGGGCAGATGCTAAATATCTACGACAAAACGAACAGCTATTTTGTAAGAAAATTCCCAACAATGCAGCGTGCGGTATTCCTCCTAGAGACCTAAAGATGTCAATATTCGTTGGAAACTTTTCAGGAGCTTTTCAAGAGAATTTCTGAGAAATTTTCTGCAATGTTTCGGAAGTCCCTGCATTAATATGCTGGAGAAGAGATTGATGAATTGGAGTCTGAATTCAACTGGACCGACTTTGTGTCCGACTGCCAGCAATTCGAAGACGCCACTGCAAAGGAGGACAAATTTGATGAGAAGGAAGAAGCCCACAAGGGGGAAATTGTTGTCAGTGAAGCACGGCTCTCAGTCGTAATTAGAATTTTAATGTATCATGTCAAAGAAACCCCAGATGCAAAATTAAATTTATTTTTATGTTAATTAATTTGCGAGAGCTTTTCACCATTACAATTCATTCGATACCCCGATGAACCCTGGATATTCGTACATACAAGGTTGACGAGGGTATATGCTCCTTTGGGATCCCAGCTTTCGGGGATATGAATATTTGCCTACTCAAATACGGCGAGGAACGTTAATAACGGTCTTAAATATATCCTAGTAAATGTATCCTTAAAAGGTTGGCACACGCAAGGGCTAAATCAAGGGATTTAAACAGCATAAGCTTATATTTAATTTTCCGCTAGGCACTATTTCGTTCCTGTGGGCTCAAGTAAATTGCAAATGGGAAATGCCTAAGCTTGAGTTTCCGATTTCTTCCCTTGCCAGGAAGCAAACTTCCGGTTTCTATTGAATTTCATGCCTAAAAATAATTGGCTCGACCATTAAAGGTTGAGATACACTAATTTGATAGAATTTGTTTAGATACATTATAGATTATTGAAATTCAAATCAAGCACTTTTATCAATTTTCGAATAGGTGAATACAGCAATTTATTTAACGCTCGAAGGTTAATTAATGCTCATAATTTACCAACAACACCTTACTTACAACATAGAAAAATTCGAGGTAGACCAAATTAGGGCAAGAGGGAGTAATTTGGAATTCAAGAAAATACCGTTTTAAAATTTTTAAAATTACAATATCATCCGGAGTTACCCTAAGAAAGCAGAAATTTTGAAAAAACTTTTATTTTTTTCTCAGCTTATTTGGAGAGGTAATTCAAAATAATTGACCCTTCATCAGTGCAACTTGGTCTCTTCTATAATGTAGCGATGTCATATTTGAAATCCGATATTTCGAGTTTCGGAAATCATGATCAACTTTGTTTTTCTTATGGGTCACCTTAGATTTTCACATTTCTGAATTCAGCTTTTTTTTCTGATTACATTGATGTGTCACATGTTACAATTCGGTCTTCCAGTTTAATGAGTATATCAAAAATTCTGTTCGGCCTGCACGCTCATCAGATCTTTCCCCAGTATCTAATTTATGCATGAACCTTAGCACGCATAAGGGATGTTTTGGTGAAAATTTACTGACCTTATATTTTTTTTTTCGTTCTTCGATACTGCTTTGAATGCCTGACAATAAAGCCGACTTTAACTTGAAGCCGTTAAAATTTTTGTTCGCCGCGACAAGGAAGTTTTAATCCTTCAGCTTTCTGAACGAAGAAGTATAAAACTAACTCTACATCTAGTCTAGAGCATTAACGCCTCAAGAATTCCGGTATTAAATTTAAGTAAAATTAGAATCTTGAAGCGACGTTAAAATTGTTAAAGCGGTTTGGCGAAATGCGGAACAGCAATTACGCATCTATAGCGAATAATTGCAGCGACAAGCGAGGACTATAAGAAGCAAATTGGTTTAATAAATCGTCAGTTCTGGGAGCTAAATGAATTTGATCGCTTTGCTGGGGATGTTTTATGTTGTTTTGCCGGTTCTAAGCTGACATCTTAATCGTTCTGTGCCCAACTTCAAATTTATTTTTAATCGATATTTATTTTCAAAGCTCCTTAAGTTTGAGATGTGAGCTCTGGAAATGTCATTTTAGATTAATTTTTTAAATCAAGAATTAAGCGACAATTAAGCGGTTTCTAGTTTCACAGCGATGACGTCATCGGAGTTGAACGAAAATATATCAACGCCCAATTAGCGTTCCCCTTTACGGTCCCTCTGCATGAAAACTATTAGGGTGCATCATTACTCGCCCATTTGAGGGATTATCAAACCGATATAGTTAAATTGGGAATTGCATATAATGGACTTCACAAAGCAAACAAATCAAACCAGGCCGGGTAACAAATAACATATTTTAGAGCAAAGCGTCAGCACATATCGCTTTACCTCACGTAGCGAGAGAAACACGAATCATCCTCAGTGAAACTTTGACATTACACAAAATCGAACTCGTTCCGATACATAAGTTCCATTAAATACCAGCATGTGACAAAATCTTTACTCGCGCACGATCCGCATAGATTTGACATTGACATTCGTATGATAAACTTTACGCATGACAATGTCAATGTCATCAATTGCTGCTGCTATTATTTGACACCCATAGTTACATTACGATTATTGAACAATTTGACGTTTGACGACCCATCTGACTCGATAGATTTTACTGTGAGGAAACTGACAATTTTTTGCCAACTATAACAAAAAAAATTAGGGTTATTCTAAAATTACCCAATTCAATGGTACTTTGAAATGCGAATTCGGCAAATAAATTCTGGGCCATTTGCAGAAATTTCCGTTATCTGCAATGATCTCGAACCGTATTTGCTACGTCATGCCGAAACTGAATCAATGTGGCAATTAAATTTGATGAAATGGCAATCGAAATCGAACCGAGAGTTCGATCGTCATTTCAGAAAGACAATTAAACTTGATAAAATGCCAATCGACATCGAATCGGGACTTCGACAATCTCGGCTCAGGTTCGAAATTAGGCCATTAGTTTGTCGCCAAAACTAGAATCAAATTGTTCAGTCCCGAAAATTTGGTTTGGCCCTGCTGCAACTCAAAATGCACGCTTATTTTAGTACTCATAACTTATATAATCGGTATGAAATACCGCCTCAAATTGAGCTCACTCTTACTTATTTAGCGTTAAATAAGCAGTCACTCAATTTATCACCGCCCCTTTCACGGGAATCTTATACGCTTTTGAACCCAAAAAGGACCGAAAAGAGTATTTCGACGAGAAAATATTGTAAATAACGTTTTCGTTTAGAGAAGTTTGTGGCAGGAATGATTGCTTACTTAATCGTAAGTTGCCCCAAGCATGAAAACAGCTTTCCGAGGTATAGAACCGAAAAAGATTTGAAAAGTTTCAAGGTGGATTAATTCCTCTTGTTTCCCTTCGACTCCGATGTAATTCACCTCCAAATTGTTGTCATTCGACGTACAACTTTTAAAGAAAAATACACGAATAAACTTTCTTTCAAGGCAAAAATCTAACCCCGATCAATGGCAAAAGTCATGTGTTAAACGATGTCTTTAAGCCACTTAAGAAAATTTGCGATTAAAGGGCATTATTTCAAATCGTAATATCAGAGAACGGAAATTCAGCTAAGTCATGGCAATAAATTATCACACACCATAACTAAGGCAAGCGGGATCAAGCCGAAAACGTTGGGAGCCAATTTTAGATCAATACCAAATAGGGCAGTTTGCTCTAGTTAAATATTTAAGTAGTTAAAAAAAATGGCTAAGTGGTTTGTCGAAAGATGATCTACCGGATAGTCACGAAAACTGACTTATCATAAAATAGGACAAAGAGAGGTTAACTGGCCCTGAAAATCATTGATGCTGCACAGAGATTAAAGCAGTAAAATGGGGTCCTGACCCTTCGAAAAATGTGTTGCATAAATATAATTAATAAACATATCTAATAAATATAATGAATAAATATTTTGAATAAATAAATCCTCAAACAAAAATTGCATTGAACCCGAGTGTGCAGGTTTCGCTTTTCATATTGGTTTTCCTTCAATGATTCCGATCAATTGATTGATTTAACTTAAATCTAACTTTTCGAGAAGGACCTAAAAACTTCGAGAAATAACATTTTTCAAGCACCCAATTAATGATAAAAGAAGCGTGAAATTTGAATTTGCCTGCAGGCCTAAGAGAAAGTTTCTCCAAGTTGATAAAAGTTTTCTGGACTAATTTAAAGGGCTTGTTAGTACTCTAAAGAAATTACAGTGTAGAAAGAGTTCTAAATTTCGGTGTGATTTCCAGTTTTATCGATAAGTCTTCTTAATTGCGTACGAATTCGTACAAGGTGAGTCAAAGTTCGTAGAGGTAGCTGTAAGACCGCTTTAAGGGACTAAATTAGGCGACTTCTTAGTATTTTTACATAAAGAAACTATGATATAATTACGTTATGGGACGTCCTGTATAGCAAATCAGTACTATTTAACATCAGCCACCCAATTTTGGGACACCCTGTGCGTAAACGTGACACTACTAATTATGAGAAATGTCATATTACATACCTCCATTTTCCGCCCTCATTTTCCACCCTCATTTCCCGCCCCATTTCCTGCTCTGTTTTAATTAATTTCTAGCATTGCTCCTAACATACCCACAGGCTTTATGGTTTCTTCTGTTTATTTTGTTCTCCAAAATACGCTGAAAACTATTAATCGAACTTTTCACTTAATTTGATTAAATTCGTAGATAAATTTCGAAGTTCGAGAAACTTTAAAACCAAAGATAATAAGCCAATCCATGATGTCCAAGAGGAGCTTCCATTAGCTTTATCATGCTTTAACTAAGTTGGATCATTACTTAGATTGAACTTAGGTTTAGAAATAGATGACATCCAGAGGTAGATACTTAGTAATAAATCTATCGCATGATTGCGTATGTAATTTACCTTTCATAAGGAAATACATTGAAAATACGCACAAACCCCTCAGCCGCTTAACTGATAAGTTACATTTGAAGATACTACCTCTACAAATTAAGATCTCTTTAATAGGAACATTGATCAAGGACTTTTATAATTCCTTTATAAACAAGTGAACTCTCAATCCGTCTTAAAATAAATAATTAATTCACAAATATCGACAAACAGTCGAAAAAAAATTACTCCGTTATTATAAATATGTTCTACATTGCAACTTCAAATGGTAATAAAATAGTGAAGACACCCTTGGTATTTAAATCGTTCATGAAGCTTTCAAATTATCGGAATTTGTACATTTCACAAAAAAATTACAAAATGGCGAATGCGCCACATGGAAAATCAACAATTTCTGTATGGAATGACTTAAATTGACTTCAATACTGGCAAATAAACAAAAATGATTGAAATATTATTGTGTTTCATGTCCCACATCTTGTTACGATCGAATTGCACGCCATTTTCAGTTAAAACTAACTGAGAATAACATTACGGCATATCTCTATTAAGCTCGCATTCAACTTCGACCCTATTGAAAAAACTTCTAGATTTATCAATGGCCAAACATTCTGTATTATGCATGAGCTGTTCCACCGCTTTTAACTTCGAAACAAAAACTTGAGTGACCTTTCCAGTTTCCTCATAAATTAATGACCGGCATAATTATCAAGTCATTGAGTATCCAACACTGACCCGATTACATTGGTTAACACTGAAACAGTCCTTAACAAAATATGCAGCACATTCTGTGGATATGGTCATCCAATGTGATAGAGAAATCTTAATTTTGTTCTGTCTCGTCTGAAAATGTGGAAAATATGTTTCTAATAATTCTTCCAGATAGCTATAAATCTTCAGAATGGTTTGAAACGTAGTTGGTGCGTAGGCAATATTGCAAAGGAGAAACAGGCATGATTCTTGATGTAGCCAAAAAAATCTATAAGGGTTAAATTTGTAGAACGGACTGGCCAAGGATATTCCAAATGAATGCCTATAGTTTCTTATTACCTGTGGCGTGCATACTAACATGATTTCGTTTATGCACAAAAACAAAACTTTTTTTTGTTCCCTAGTGTTACTTACTGAACAAAGATTTACCGAAAGAGGGAAAAACAATTATTTGCAACTGGAAATTTAATGAGGAAAATGCGAAGAGTCGCGTCTCGGCAGCTGTCGACCTGGATACTTTGTTGATGTGGGTATGTCAGTTGGAGGATCACAGAATGAAAATTTCATTTCGGAGGGCCGTAATTTATTTGAAATTTCCATATAGCTTTGGTGGAGTCAACGTGGTAGTAATTAGTCTTTATCCGCGGCAGTAAACTAAGTCCCCTTTTATTTTTCGAACCCTGTTACATAAGAAGTTGAAAGAAGTTACTGCATTCTGACGTTCATGTTAAGCGTAGGTCTGACAGTCAGGTTGACAATACATCAAAAGTTTTGACATTTTTTAAATTTGTCAAATTCGATATTTAAATTCGTCCTAAAAAATTAGGATGAAATGTGAAATCCGTTGTGCTCTAACTGTATCTGCCGTACCGTAAGTGCAAAACTGGCAATGTTTCAAAAGCCAATATTTATTATATCGGAAATTGGTACGCACTTTCGGCGAAACCGGTGTAACCAGAAGTGCCGCCATCCTTGGCAATGAGATTAAAAACCAAATAATTATGCCCCAGTTTTAAGCTTATTCACATTTTAGTCAATTATTGTAAGTTTTTATCACCTTTATGCATTTAATGGTGTAGATGTTATTACTTAACTATATGCCTAGCAAGCTGTTAGTACATAAAGCAAAGTAATTGCTATCCCTTTTTGCTTCAGAATGCATTTCTAGGGATATTCAAGGCAAATCCGCCAACATTTAAGTTTGCTGAATGTTGTAAATGGCCTTAAAGTCAGCTTAGAGGATGTGCAATTTCACGCTTTATCTGTAATGTACATCAAGCAACATTACCTTTAATAGCATTCGTGTGAAAGTATCGTGCGAATAGAAAACTCTGTTTCAGTTGTCAAGGATGATACTATGCACGACAGTAGTTAAAATAATTAAAGAGTTAAAGGAAGTTAAAATTCCAGGCCACTGCATCTTGCAATTTAAGGGCTTTTAAATACTCTGGCATTGTGTATATGGAAATTTTATTAAGTCTATTTTGCAGGGAGACATATTTACGGGTATTTTTGGAGTGTATTCTAAGAAATAAATGCTGCCGAGAAAATTGGCCTGCACGTTCACCAGGTCTTTCCCCATTAGATTATTATTTATGGGGATTTTTTATATTTCCACGAAACAGCAAGACCGAAACTTGGCATGAGATACATCATTGTAATTAGAAAAAAAACTGAATTCAAAAATATGAAAATCCAAAATGGTGTCCATAAGAAAGAACAAAGTTGATGATGGTTGCCGAAAATCGAAACGTCAGATTTCAAATATAGCATCGCTATGTTGTAGACGAGGAAAAGTTGCACTAATGCAGTGTCAATAGTTTAGAATTACCTAGTTAAATAAGGTAAGAAAAAAATAAAAATGTTTTTTTTTAATCTCAGTTTTTTTTCAATATCCCCAAAAGTTATCAGAATTCTTCAAATATTAAAACGGCATATTTTTAACCTCCAAATTGCGCATTTATTTTTGATCTTTTATCACTGGGATCATCACAATTTGTTCTGGACAGAAACGTTCATTTATCCAATTTGCATATTTTTGGACTTTGAGTTACCCTAAAGACTTTTGAAGTGAACACGAAATTGCTCTGGTGGCGAAACAATAATACAAAATGAAATTAAGGTCGCAATTAAGAATTCAGAACCTTCTCCTTCCTGGAAATTATTCTTTTCTTTGCGACTTCCAATTTCCTCCGCGTTTGTATTATGCATCTTTGTTCTCAAAATTTCTTATTGTTTTCGGTTTAACTATTTTCCAATGTATTAATAATTAATAAGAACGAGAAGTGAGCTGCATCTACAGGGTGTCCCCTTCTGGAGCTCGCGCGTGGCTATCTTAGTAACCATAAAATATGAGGTATATAGAATATGTGCTATACCCGACCTCATAGGTCGATATACCACGTAGGACGATACCAAATTCCTCATGGTTGAGCTCCAAAAATGGACACCCAGTATTTGTTTAAAAATATCAGGTACTGATATTCTCAGTAACTAACAGTCACCAAATTGACCTTCTTGACACTCCTAACTGTAGAATGCTGAGTCATAACTTTATAACAGAAGTAAGATTTACATAGAAACGATGAAATAACGAAACAGTTGTAAATAGTTCCCTGATTACTCCGAAAAATGTTTTTAAGATTAAGATGACAATGCTCTAAAAAGACTATAAAAGAGCACTCTTCCTACCTTTTGTCAGTCGCTCAACTCCCAAAATGTGCAATTTCCAACTTGTCCACTGATACCTACTTAAAAACTTCGTAAAAGCACAAGAGCACGAAACTGAGCGAGTTCACCAACTACCAGTACCCTTATAGGTACTAGCCAGAAATTCGTCACATTTCCGTATTTCCCGATCCATATCGTACCGGTATCGCATGCTCATCGCATGCTTATCGCATGACGGGGGCGTTAAATTTCGACGTTCTTCGCCCAAAAACAACACGTCGACGTATTATTTTCGACGTGCATCGTCGGACTGGCGGCGTCGACGTCGCGGCGCCTCGACACAGGGTGGGACGCCGGTCGCCCCTACCACGGAGCCTTTTTCCTCCGGTCGCACTCAAAGTATGTTGAAAATGTGGAAATTATTTCCAGTGACTCAAGCAGACAGGTCTTAACATCAACTTGAGAGGGGGAGGCCTTCAGCTGTATTAAATGATGTTTTGAGGAGGACTGGTGTTTTTTTGCTTTGGTTACTTCGATCGACTTCGATTAGGTTTTTTAGTTTTTTCACCTTCCAATTTTTCCGTGAATTCAGGCCTAATATTGAGGTTATTTTCTTCTTTCGTATATTTTCCTTTTTTTCATTTTCTTTTTTTGGCCTACTTTTTTCACTGCTTTTGTTTTATTACGTTAACATATCGGCCATATTGCCTCACTCAGTCTCCACTTTTTGGAAGGCAAATTCGCCGTTAGTTCAGGTTATTCTTATCAAATCCTGAAAAAATCATTCACTGCGAAAGAGCACCAAATGTGGGACATCTCTAATTCGCTTACGTTTTGTCTCCCCGATTACTCCATTGTTCAAAGGGGCACATATTTAATGGCATTTATTTCCATGGAGCTTATATTCTCGTTTTCTCCCAACCGAGAATGTTTTATATTCTCACGAAACCGCCCAAACCGATGAAAATAATATACGACTATTTCTTGTATTCTTGTATAGTCTCCTTTGAATCCGCCCGAAAATCGATCTCTTTTGCTCAAACTCCTTTTTTCTTAAACTTTTTGAGACAGGTATTAATCTTTCCCTTTTTCCAATTTTTACGGATTTGAATCAGCCTCGAAACCCCGAGAAGCCCAAATTTAACAGCGACAGTCCGATTAGGTGGAATCTCCGCCAGAGCGAAGTGATCACGTAGTCTTGCGAACTTTAGTTTTATTTGGGTGCCCAGACACACCCTTAGAAATAAGTTCTCATCGCCAGAGAAGCCTGAATTTACTTTTAGATTTTAATAATCAAATTAATGTCTCACTATTGCTCATTAAATGGAAAAGTTTTTGAGGCCTCTAGTGGCATTTTTATGGCTCGTTAAATGATTCGATCGACAATTTCATGAAAAGCCCTAGTGGAAATAAAGACCAATCAGGATGATGTTATTAGATTTGGGCTCGTTCCCACCATCATTATGGGGCTTTAGAAATTTTTATGTCGATTCCTGGTATTGCTTACGAAATGTCTTGTCAACGTGCAGTTTATATGTGAGACGTTATCCGAATTTGTGATTGCCTTCATTCTTCCAGGTTGGAGTTTCGATCAAGAATAAATGACAAAAAAAGGAGGCGTCTAGGGTCGCATAGAATGGATCCTCCGGCGTTTTTAACTGGATCAGCTCAATAAGGCTGTCGCGTCTCAGTACATCCCATTTCGATTTAAATTCTTTTCAGGCGTTATACCAGCCAAAACAAATAGGACGTATGTTGTATCTTTTTCCAGACAATCACCATTCGCAATCACAAAACGTGGGAAACTCTGTATAAATAAAAATTGCACGTAGAAATGTGTCATAAGACGTCAGCTTAAATTACTCAAGAAATGGGATTATTGTCACAGAGTGTCATCAGCTGTCAGCTCAAATTACTTGATAAATCGGATTAATGTCACAGAGTGTCATCAGCTGTCAGCTCGAATTACTTGATAAATCGGATTAGTGTCACACGGTGTCATCAGCTGTCAGCTCAAATTGCTCGATAAATACGATTAGCGTTAGAACCAATATAAATAGTTTCCATCGAGATTGAATTTCTCTATTCTAAAAATAGAACTTTTTCAATTATGGCGGTTTTCTCTGGATGAGATGTGCCACAATTAAACCACACCGGATTAATATTTCCAGTCGAACATAAATTATATGGGCCACTGCATTGACCAAACCACTCGTTATCAAGGTCCATTTATGTTAAATTCCCCGCACCAAGGTACACTTCCCATTTCCAGAATATTTCAAAGAGAATGTATCCACCGGGCGATCTAAATTCCGAATTCATCCCTGCGATTCTCGTAATCTTATAAACCTCCTTATTTATGTCCCTTTTTCTTTTTCAGTTAGATGGCCGGATTCACGTGGGCCACTTTGATTACAGCTCCGGAGGGGTTGGTCGCAATATATGTGAGGCCCTTGCCAAATTAGGGTGCCCTTCGCATTTTATATCGGCAGTAGGTGACGATTACCAAGGTGAGATTAATGTCGTTCGTTATAGAAATTTACAACGTTCCCGCAAAAAATCAGGACTTAAACTTACCTGAGGTACGCTTCGTAAAAAGATGACGCCAATCTTTTTTGCAGGGTGTCGTGTATTTACCGGTAATCAGCTACACCATAAATTTCCGACGTGAGAGACATGAATTTAATCAGAAAGATACACAAACCTTTTTTTAGTTTTTAGTTGAAAATATACAAGACGAACCGGAGCGACCATAAATATGACCGAAAACTTAATAGTTCTTCCTGAGGGCGCCACAATCAAGCTTAAGTTATTATGCTACTGACCGGGTTTACATCGTTGACAGTTTCACTATTCGTCGATAGTTTGACTTATTCGGCGTTTTTTTGGGACTGCCCGAAAATAAATATAAATTAAGCTGTTGTTAAGAATCTAAATTCTGGAAGAAAGAGCCATGCGATACTTTTTGGCAAAGTTACTGTCTTCAGTACACGCCCTATTTATAGTTAACAATTAGATCATATTATAATACATTACAAAGAACTAAAAATGCCTTAAATCCCTTCTAAGATTATATAATATTTCACAAAAACGCATCAATAAGTTAGTCAAGTAACCTGGACTAGCAACCACCAAGAAACATCCTGCGATTCGAAAACGATGCTTTTGGGAAATTAGTACGTGTATATCGTTAAGACTGAGCATAGCATTTAAGAGAAAGTTTAAATTGTCATACCTACATCACTCCTAAAATCTTGAAATTATTTGAGACAAATCTAAACAACGATAAATATGACTCAAAGCTTAATGGTTCTTCCTGAGGGCGCCACAATCACCTTCATCAGACTTAAGTTATTATAATATTGACCGCGTTTACATCGTGGATTTTTCCACAATTAGTCGACGAATTGTTTCGTTCTGTAATTATTTTAGGACTGACATAACATAAATGTAAATTTCGCTGTTGTTTCAGGGCGCATTCTGAAAAAACAAATTCCCGAACAGTCCCAACATTGTCTCGCAACGTTGCCAGGAGATAACACTGCTCAGTGCATTGTTATCCTGGATAACAAAGGGGATTGTTCATTTCTTATGGGAGATATGCGTATACACGACAGGATATCTGCTGAAATGGTAAGAAGCTTTTGCACACATTGAAATCATTGTAGACCTCTTTAGCAATACTTCAGTTGTTCCCGCAACGCTAAGAGACACAAAATCTTACAATTTTACATTTACTATTGTAGAAATGTTTTTGCATTTTACTGAAAAATAATAAAAATTTTATCATTTTTCTTACTAAGACCAGAAAGTTGTCGAGTCTCAAATAATCAATTTGAAAAATGGGAACAGATTATTCAAGTTTCGATAATAACAATTTCATTAATATAAATTAATGAATTTCTTGTTGCGGTAATTTTCAGATTCAGACCTTCGAGGAAGTGATCAAACTGGCGCCGCTTATAATAATGGATGGAAATATTTCTGTAGCTGCGATGGAACGAACCTTAAGCTTAGCCCAAAAATATAAAATCCCAGGTTAGTAGCCTTCATGCATACATTGTACAAATTGCTCCTTAATATGTAAGTAAAACATTCATAAACCCGTTTCCATACGGAAATCGTACAATATGTCAGTGAGGAATTTCTATACAAGGTGTCCTAAATTAGGAAGCCCAAAGTGATAACAAAGGCATGCGGCAGTTCAACAATAAAATTCAAACTGACATTGTTAAGTTTATTAGTGCAATTTCAATACAAAAATTCATAATAGAAAAATTATTCAAAGGCATTCGTACGCCTCTCTCTTAAAATTTAGCTTGATTTTATAGGCGGACAATATTGTCGCCGAAGTGGTAAATGTGTCTGGCAGCAATGTATAATAAATGGGAAACTTAAGGTCCCCTTTACCTTAAATTTAAGCTGTGCAAATGGGGCTGTAAAGACTTTGGTGAGTATTTTACTTGGAGATTTTCAGGTTTCTCTTAACGTAAATTTAGCGAGAGGTGGAGCCAATGATCCTAAGTACTTCTAAATCTAACGACACTTTACAGTTAACAAACCATATGAAATATACCTTATTCTACATAGCAAAAATAGTAGTTATTCTAAACATAACAAAGAATAATTTCTACAAACCTTAAGATTAGACTACATATATGGAGGGAATTTTGATTCATTTTGATACCATTCAAACACCTACTTTAGGGTCAAGTTATTAATATACTGTTAACTTTAACAACAAGCTAGTTTGCATTAAAATCAAGAATCGCAGCAATACTCTATTTCAACTATGGTATCTATGGAAATTAGTGTGCACTTAAAGTTGACAGCAAATTAGTAATAATTTGACGCTTACTTATTCAGTCACAAGTTGCTAATGAGATTCTATAATAAAAATACTAAAGGAATGCGCCATAAGTAATGTGACAATATCAAGATAAGGCGATTAAGGCCACCGTTACATATATCCTCATGAATAGCTTAGTGTCTTTAAAATACATAAAAAAATACTTCAAATTGTTTTTGCCAGGTGCAATTAAATATTAATTATTAGATAGCGATTTAGAGACACATACATGAAGAGTACAATTCGAAGGCGTAAGTACCGACACAACTAGAAGCAAAATAATGAATACAGATTTGAACATCATTGATAAGAAAAGCTAATATTATGCCCACATTTTCAACGTTTAGATATATCTTCTAAAGGGCGTATACTGCTGCAAATTAAGATGAAATTATCCGACTAATAACCGTGAATATTCCAACCTAAATGGTGTTGTGGATTAGGTTGCATCTGCATTACAAGGTTCTTAGACTCTCGTCTGCGATTGTAACTCAGCCTGCATTCTTTATATAGGCAAATGGCTCCAAAGCCATGAAAGAAAAATGATAAACAAGCTAATCCGTATGACCAGCATAGATAATTGAAGTTTGGATACATTAGCCAGTCCCTTCGTGCATGTGATCCTCCAAAGATGGTGATGGCAAAAAACATAAATACAGCTGAAAAATACAAAAATCCAGTCATATACACGGTGAATTAAAAGTATTTGAGTTCATAGTGAATTAAAGAAACAATTTTGCTTTATTTTGAATCTCTTTAGAAGCATTTAGTACTTGTTAGAGAAGTATTTGGTGTATTTTGGACCCTTGATGAGTGTCTTTTAATTGCATATTTCTAAATAATGCCATGATACTTACTTGTTGTTACAACACACACAAAATCAATTGCAGAAAGAATCCACTCATATCTCAATATGAACTCCAGTGGCCATCTGCAAAGCTGCATGGCCATTAGGATTTGTGAACCAAAACTCAACAAAAATGACATTGTAACAAAAGCCTGCACTGCCATAAGCCATGGTGGTAATAGCCATTCCCTAATCACATAATATTCCTGGCTGAACACATGGTGACACCCTTCAAAGGGATGATCAAATTGATTGTATGGGTAGCGGAAGTTGTGGAAACAATATTCCCAAAGGCCCATGTTTTTAAACTTTGAGAAAGTATCATCGTATGACTTCACCCAATATGGACTGGAAATCATAAGTTTGCTAAATAAGCTAACCAACCATTGAAGAAAATCATTGATGAATTATAAGTGCAACGGAGGCTTAAGATAAACAGCAAATTGTTACCTGCAAAATGCTACCATTAGTAACAGCCCAGCTATGTAGGTGAGAAGTGCTCCATTGAACAGGTACTCTATAAAGCCCAAATATCAATTAATTACTAGAATTCCCCTGAATTCGCATACCTACTAGAGGCTTTTGGATAGTTATTTTTCTCAAACTCAGAACTGCTCATTTTTTCTGAGGTTTCTCCACTCTCAAATTACTTCTTATTTTTTTATTTATTTCTTTTTTACAATTTCAATATACTTCTTTAAGAGTTTAAAATATTATCAACATTAAACGATAATTTATTATTTAATTTGTTTACATTAGATGCAGGTTGAAGGATTAAAACAAACGAAGTTTGAAGTTTGACGTTTACTGGTTGAAGGTTCTACAGAGTGTTCCAAAAACATTGGCATAAACGACTATAGCGTATTAGTGAATAAAATTCTACTATAGTTTTTGATTTTCCGACTTAAAATTGCTCCTCGGAGGGTTTTGGGCAGATTAAATTTATTTAAAACCTGCATTCTAAGCCAGTCGATAGATGGTGTCACTTGTACCTTCTTGAGGTATAACAATCATTTGCGAGGAAGACCATGAGAACAATAAAACATCACGCGAACGCCATTTTTGATACTTTCACTAACGTTTCAATTTCAATAATTAGTCATGATTATACTCATTAACTGCGTGTTTTTAATTTGATGAGTAACTTCTGTTATACTTTCATTAATGCCCCCACGCAATTAGCTCATTAATATCGAGATGAGAAATGCAGTGAAGAAAAGATACCTGCAACTTCGTACCAATAACAGAGACAACCAGATCATTCATCTTTTAAGGGGCTTTATACCGAGGGCCAAGAAGGGACGACGGAGGCAAGTAAATCGTCAATTTTCAGAGGTTTTAGTACAAGTCAAGTTCACCTGAATCTTTTATTTTTTTTTTTACCGTGTAGCACTCAATATTGTACAATGATAAAAGAAATAGTAGCAACCTCGATATATTAAATGGGACACCTTGAATATTATTTCATGTTAAAATCCGCTATTTCCTTCCTAAAAGAAATAATTTCACTGTACTTATAGAATACAGGATGTTTGAATAAGTTATTATTAAGTTACCTTGAAGTTAGATAGTTAAGTTAACCTGACCTTGAAGATTATGATACACCGGACGATGCAGAACCGTACCCTAATTCAATTAACAGAAGGCTGTTTTAGTTTTTAGACTACAGGTGATGCGGAAAATTAATCGTTTAACGCACAAGGAGCATTAAAGCTCAAGGAACACCGCGAAGGGGTTAAATACATGTTGTATTAAATGGCGTAATACATCGTTTAACACAATTGTATTGTACTCGTTTACATTACAGCGTCTCTTTGATGGCTGAACATGAGATTAGCAATTCCAAATAATGAATAGTTATTCAAATGATCAATATTATGCGCACGACAATAATGTTATTGTAGGAAAACACATTATGAATCATATCTCCGCGCTCTGCCTATGGTCGTCTTATGCACTGACCCCGGCAATTATGCCGGACTAATTGACCAAAGGCCTTTCATAAACGATGATCTTTGTATTCCGAAGTATTTTAATCACGACAATACGAAATTTACAAATTTATTACTGCTTATATTACGAACCAGATACTTATACCTATCTATATTCACACAGTGAAGGATTAATACCCGAATATTTCTAGTAATACTGGACTTTTTATTAATTTTATGACGAACCTCTTATAATAATTATGACTTTAAAACTATATAAATATCAAAAACATTATAAAAAGGTAAAAACACGCTAATGCAAAATGTCCGTGCCTGGGCTATGAGGATCTTGGTAAATAAAATAGGTAGGAGGTCGGTTAAATTGATTTTTTCTTAAAAAAAATCAGTTTCTTTAAAATAATCGGAATTTACCATATTTTTAAACGGCAACTCCAAATTTCGCATATTTACCCCAATTCAACCGACCTCGTATCCATTATGATCGCAGAGATCCCCGCGGTTAAGCTCCAGAAATGACCACCCTGCATAAGCAGGAGATTGGTTTCACTAACAAATAACGCAGTTTCACCCTGGGTATCCACTTAGACCAAAAACCAAACTCGATTGCTTTCAAACCACCACGTAAATTCTCGCTCCGGTTCTAGATTTTGTCATGCTCCATTTCAAACCTCATTTGAGAGTCCTTCAGCTGCTTTCGCTTGCTGTCTTGAACGTACCCTTCCACGAAGAAGAGCGTAGACGCCACCAAAGCGGCGACCGTCCCTATGCATCCCAATGCAAAAGACCAGCCGAAGAAGTTGTTGTCGTGTCCCGGCATCCAATGGCTCCTGTTAGCGCAACAGGCGAATACTATAACTGCTATCCCGCCCGCCAGGCCACCCACCAAGAGAATCCAGGCATTCAATTTGATCAGAGTGACATACTGCTTCATGTCTGGCCCGCAACACAAGAAATATAAAAGTGTTAAAATGGCGCTGAGCAACGCTCCAATGAAGCAAATTGTGAAGAAAAACTGGGTGGCCACCAAGAAGGGCGGAACCAAGAATCCTTTGATTTGATCGTACCCCGTAGTGAACGGGTCGTAGATCCATCGGCAGCCGACGAAAAATCTCCTTTGATTGACATCAACGGGATCGGGGAGAGATCTGAAGCAATGTGTCCATAGACCGAATCTGTCCAGTCTGGCCCCAGTGATTCGGTAATCGGACACCAGCCAGCTGGGGGTGGAGAAGGCGACCGCGATGAGGACAAAGGTCATCAGGACGAAGCCTATGGCTACGTTACCAGCCAAAGTGCGTTTCTTCATCTGAAATAAGTGAATATTTGTCGCATAACTGCATAAATCAGGGTTTGATTCTTAGCTCATGATCACACTGCTAGCAGTTTGATTATGGGTAATGCAAGTAATGTTAAGATAATTCGACAGGTCATAGATCTCCCAATTAAAGGAACTATCTATTACAGCTCTCGTTTCAAAGTTATCAATTTACCAATGATGTCGATAAAAATTTATTGCGAATAATTGCGGGTTTAGATAAGAATCTGCTATACAAATAACCCTCCTATTTTGAAGCTTCAACACGCTAACTCTTCATTAAAACCCGTGGGCACGGGGTCTCAAATAGCATTTCGCATTCTTTTAGGTGTTCGATGTGTTTATGAGGTTCTTTGGAAGTTAAGTAGGGCCGTAAAACTTCCTTCTGATGTTATTAACAGTTAGTTGTTAAAGAAAGCGAAAATGCTTCTGAAAGGCGGTTCTTCGATTTTTCGATTTATAAAACAAACATTTTTCTGATTCATGGCGTAATGTGGATATGCGCTCCGTTTCAGAATAGTATCAACAATTTTCGTTCATTTTTCTTATTTCTTGATATACATCATAATATGCAACAACCTCATAAAACCGTAAATGACGCAAACAATAAATGATACTCTTATTTTTTTCTTTTTCTTTTTTTTTCTTATCCTTTTCTATTTTTTCTTGTCATTTTCTTTTTTTTGTTATTTTTTTTTTAATTGGATGGATGGTTAGATTTATGTCACATAGACAATGCTTAGTTAACAGGGAATCAACATTTAAAACAAAATTTAATTAAATTCTTGTTTAATTCATTTCATTTATTTTTTTAATCCTTTCGTTTATTTTTTATTTCATCTTTACCTAATGTTTATCTGGATTGAATCTGTATTACAAAAAAAGTATTTTTTTTATAAAAGTAGAATAATTCTGCTGAAGGCACAATATTATGGTATGATTTGGTAGAAAATGCATTGATCATTTGGCAACAATTTATAGCACTCAAAAACAGACAGGACAAGAGACAAAGAAAAAACAGACGAAACACAGAAAACTTACAATAAAGATAAGTTAATACCGCAAAGTGATTCCAATTTAAACATTTATATGTTCTTGCATTACCCACTAATATTGCACTTAATATACAATCTAAACCTTTACCCTCTGGTCTTCGTATCGACGGTCCACCATTTAGCAGCAAAAATTCGAAATCTTCTCGAAACACCACACAATGGCCTACAACCAGTCACCAAGCCCGATAATAATTGGAAGCGAACGGAAGACCAACTGTTAACTTATAGATTAATTATAGATGAATCACAGTAACACTCCTTGCAATGGAAACCGTGGAAAATAAGTAAAAACGGTGGACATCACGTGGCCACGCCTCTAAACACTGAACGAAAACAAAACTTAACTTTTGCTTCCTCGCGGACTTGCAGAGTAGATTACGACAAGCCCAGGCAGACCCATTAATGACCCAACCAACGACCCAGTCTACCTTAGACAGGACCGTACTGGAGCATTTCACAAGAGCCAAATAGCGTGGCAGTGGCTGGGACTTTAGGGTAATGATTGAGAAGTCAAATGAAGTTCACTTGCTGGCATTGTCGCAAAAAAGGAAAAGCATGGCGAATGCGATAAGTAGAGGATGCTTACGACGATTTTCTAGATCCCCATGCTCTGGTTTGTGTTGATGAAAAAGGAGTTGGGTTTGAGATGAATAGTCCCGTGGTTTCCTTATTGAGATAAAACTTGTGGAATTAATGATAAATTAAAATATTAAGCATTTCACACCATGTATCTACCAGACCTACGCCTAGTCCGTCTCTGATAGCTATTCTATGCTACACACTTTATTTCACGTTGGTTTACAATGACCAATCCAACGCGGACGCCATAACATGCAACCTGTAATCTCATTGACCTATTTCATGATCAATATTCCTTTTTGTTAAAGAAATATTGATTATTTCTTATACCTTTGACCATTGCTAGATGCGCAGGCAGCTTTTTATTGGCATTTAGTAGTTCGTTATTGCGAAACGCACATAAAAAGTCAATTATTTTCTTCATACATAGTATACATGATGCATGCGGTATGCATATTAGATGTACAATAATAATAATCCTAGTTCAGAGCTTCAAGGATATTTTTATAAGTAAATCAAATCAGGAGTGCTAGATGCCTGCGAATTTAACAAATTGCTTTTAACGCAAAAGCTTGGTGGAACAATTCCGCATTAAAAACTTGTTAAACGAGGGACGTAACGGTAGCAAAAGTGATGGCCACCTTTTTACTTACCATGCAAATTCAAATAATAACATAATGAAAAATTAAATAATAAAAAATAATACAAATTATTACACTGCTCAGAAAAGTATCACCGTATTAGCGCCGGCCTTATGGGGGGGGGGGGGGGGTCTTTTTTGGTCGGCTGTCTTTCTTGGGGGCAGAAATTACATTTATTAAGGACGGCCCCGTATCGCATCACCATCCTTTTTCTATCCTGAAAATGAAAACCATTCTGGCAATCAAGTGATCACTTCACTTATTAACGAAAACACACCATCATCGAGAGATGACCAAATCAAGAACATTTTCTGCGATTTCTAAGGGTGATGACTTTTTTGCGCAGTGTATCTGTTTTGTCGTTAGATAAATTCTTCCTCCTAATTTTTTTTTCAAATTGAGCACATATTTCAAGGTTTCCGAACAATAGACGTAGAGTACTTGAACTCTTGAAACTGGGTAAAACAATTCACACCATTAAACCATTAAAAAACGCTAAAATTTATTACAAATACCTACATTGTTTTAGTATGTATATTGCATGAGTATATGCTGCAAAGTGAGTACAAAAACGCCTTAAACAGTATTAAAAGCGACTTATATTTAATATATACGTATATGGACGGAAAGCGACTAAGTTAAAGCATTGTAGCCCAACAGATGATAGGCAACACAATGGTTGTCTAATATCTCTCAGGTTACAACAGGCAATGGTTAAGCAGATCTAATATAATTAAGTTTTTACATATTGCTATCTAACATACTGTAAAAACTAATATACATGTACCTACAAGCTTAATACATACACGAGGGGTGCTAATTGCTACGCTATCAGTAGTTCTCAGAAAAATCTATAGCCAGATCTCTAATAAGAGGTAGTTCGCCCTTACAACTTCTGTATTTGTGGTAGTTAAAATGAACTTTTTAACGTTAGGTCTGGAACATTCCACTGCGTTAAAAGAACACCTTATATATATTTCAGCTCTTCCTATCTTTCTGATTCCATGCAGTTTGTGAAAGGTCATAGAAGGCATCAAAACGATTAATTTGAGCTATTTTTTAAGGCAATTTGTCCACGTATTCCCGCGATATCTGCGATTCAAATTTGAAAATTGGCAAAAAGGAACTTCCTTCCTTTTTTTAACATTTTCCAAAAATTTCGAAATGTTTAATGTGTGACTTGGTTTAATGGAGTGGATCCTGGATATCTTAATTGACGTTCTGCATACAAATAAACAAACACACAGAGAGCTAGTTGACTTTCCAAATGCATTATACAATCTTATGACAAAAAGGAAAATATTTTTTGACTAAAGCTACAAATATCAGGTAACGTGGATGAGCTAAATGAATTATCATCTTTTAAAATCACCCAAGTTAAATATCAGTGTGTGTAGTGCTGCTAGGCTTGCTCACATCTATACTATAATGGGACTGAGGAGCCGAACCCCTCAACCTCCTGTACTTGGCCCTACGAGCCTCCACAAGAAACAATGCTCCTGCGGGCAATAAAAGCAAAGACCCAACACAAGCAAATCCAAAGGACCAGCTCAGGTCATTGTGCTGCCAATAAGGCATCCAATCCCTATTATCTCCATTAAAGCCAAAGATAAGTACGGCTATTAGACCGCAAATACCTGCTAAAATTAGGTTAGAGCCATTGCTTAACAATAAGAGGATGTATTTGTCATGGTCTCTGCTACAGAAGCAATACATCCAGGTTAAAAAGGCAGCTACTAAGACTAGGGTCATGCACAATGTGAAGAAAAATTGAGTGACAATAAAGAATCCTGGAAGAAGGAAGTCATCTATGATGTAGTATTCTTCCTCGAAGACCCACCAACAGCCTGTGAATTTGTAGTCATAGTGATGGCGGAAGTCCTCAAAGTTGCGGAGACAGACCTCCCAGAGACCTAAATGAAGGTATATGATTGATTATATAAGTCTTAATAGTAACTAAAAGATATTGCTGAGAAACGGTCGATGTTGTTGAGTATAGGTTGTTTAGTTGTTAAGACCAGTTTAATGGGAAGAAAGGCTGTATGGCTAATTTAAGAATCCATATGGACAACATCTAAGCTATAAATTGTTTGTACACCCACCTATCTTTTCAAAGTTGGGATTTTCGATTTTGCCATCATTCACAAGCCAGTAAGGGGTTACAAAGGCTAAAAGAATGAATAAAAAAGCTGACGCTGTAACTACAATTGCAGCAACTCCAGTTTTCGTTTTCATGCCCATTTTGGAGAGTTGGCTGAGGCTGCAAATACAGATAGGTGGTGGTAGTATCTATTAAGAATTGAATGGGGTCCACTCACTATTCAATTAATTTATAGGTGATGTAGGTGGTTTTTAATATTTGGGTAAACTGATACTGATTAGAGTTATTTTTGTTATTTGCATTCAAAAATTCTGATTTTTATTTTCAGAATGAGAAAATAAAAATAAAAACAATCAGAACAAGTAAATCTATCAGATTTGTCAGCGAACTGTCAAAAGATTAAGGTTAGAGTTATCGTTCTGTCTGGAGTCGGACAGAACAATAATCTGGAGGTCATCGATCCTGTTATGGTCGGAATACGGACCTGTCATGAGTACCTTTTTCGCATATCAATTGCAAGGACCGGAATTAAACCTGAGCGCAATTTCTATGTTTCATGTCCAAAAAATAATAAGGAACAAGAGAAGCTCGATTGAAAGTATTTTTTGTTTCAGTACTCTTCGAACCCACCGACATAATTACCGCAAGAAAACCGTTTACTACTAAGAATTGGAAGGTTATTAAGTTGATAACGCCGAACTTGGGAGAACTGCAAGAAATATCGAGGCAGTTGAATATCCCCGCCTTTGAGTTGTCTTCAAATGATATTGAGAAAGTGGCCGAAGTCGCTCTGAAGTTGGCCCATTTCATCGATAATGTTCTAGTAACGCTGGGTCCTAGTGGTATCATTCTGGCAAGAAGAGGTCAGGCCGAAGACTCCCCACTCAAGTGGTCAAGCAATAAAATATCTGTACGTTACTATCCCATCGAAGAGAGGAAGGATTTTGTTAATGTTAGTGGAGCGGGAGACTGCTTTGCAAGTGGATTTATAGCTGCCTTACTCCGTAATTGCCCGGAAAGTGTATGCGTATCTGTAGGGTTTGCCTCTGCCTTGGCCGCCTTGTATTCACAGTCTTCAGTTCCAAAAAAAATGTTTGACGTGTCGAATGTATCTTGGCGTACTAAAGCAAAGTACAGCGAATTATAATAATAATAAAATATTTTTTATTTAAATATGGCGAATTAAATTTATTCTTTTAAAACCACTCTGCTTCCAATTAACCATAGATGGCCGCCGTACTGCTCTCTGTTGTCATGCTCTAGAGGATTACAGTTTCGGCAAGAGGCCAATAGAGGACTTTGCTGCAAAAACTTTTTACCTGGGCAACACTATTTAAAGGCATTTAGCAAACAGCTTGGCGGCATTCGTTCTTGCTGCAAACATTCAATGATAACCTGATCACTGCTTTGACTTACTCTGCGAGCATAAAACCGAACGCAGGGTGCACCTCGCGTTCAATGTCAGATGTCATCTCATTTGTCACTTATGACTGTTGAAGTCATGTATTAAATCTATGTTAGAAGTTATTGTTATTGTTTACATAGCTAAAATCAATTTTTGTAAAATATTACATACATAAACGCAAAATAAATAAAATAAAAATGCATTTCAAGTGGAACAATATAGATATTACCTTCACATTAAGTGATATTTGTACAATTAACGACTGTGTTGTTCCTCTTCGGGTGTCAGGTACATACCGATAAGGCTAAGCCAAAAATGTTTACTCAGGAACTCAAATATTTGATTGGAGTACAGCTAATTTGGTTGAAAGGGCAGTTTGTCACGTTTATGGCTTTAATTAATTTAATGCAATAATAAACCTCGTCATATAAAGCAAACTGAGCCATTCAGTAAATGATTATGTGACATCACCATGACACTTTTCATATTAAACTATCAATTTGGTTTATCTAATCTACAAGTTACTTAAATCGGATTATTAAAATTCCCTGTGATTAAAAAAATATATCTATAACTCCTTCATATTTGCCGATCATGGCTCAACTAGAGTGTTCAGAACCAGATCCAGAATTGTTTGTTACTCCACCTTACTGCAGGAAAACTGGAGGGGACAAGGATGGTTTACCTTCAGAGGAGGTATCTATATCAAAAATTGAGGTTTCTAATCCTGGAAAATTATTGAATTTAGTGGAGGATTTAATTGATAAATCCACTAAAAAGCTCGAAGCAAAACTTAATAAATATGTGAGTACTAACACTTAGTTAAAAGTTGAGGTTCTGATTGCCTATTTCTCTGTTAAGTAAAGGAATTTCATTTCATTTTGATTTCCATTTCATTCCAACTTAAATTGAAAAGGCTGTCATGCACTGCATGTACTCTTGGTCTTTTTCAGCTTAATTTGCACTGGTGCAAACTATTCAAAATTTGGATAATTACACTAAGTATTGTCTTAGTACATATTACAGAGAGACAGTAACATTAATGTTTTGTCAGAATTAAGTTGAAGAGAGAGGAGGCCTAGGGGCATTTGCATATTGTCTGGGTTGATAATTTTCCACATAACCCAGTAACCTCTATTTACTAAATTTTTAATAGTTTTGCAAAATGTTCATAACTCTCTGTAGATACTGTTTATTGTAAGTATAGCACCATTTCAAAAATCCCAATGATAGATAGCTCTAAAATTTTCTATCCTGCATTAAATTTGCATATTGAACTATAATTTTGATAAATTCTGGAGAACTTGATTATTATCAAATAACTTGAATCTTCTCCTTCCAGCTGAAAATAGAATGTGAAGCAAAATTCGTATTTATAATAAATTTGCACAGCATTTCTGAAGAAGCTACAGTGCAGGTGATCCAAGAACAAATTCTTATCGAAGACTTAAGGGTTGTGCTGTGTGAAGATATTTTCAACAAAATCCTACAATTTCAGACCAGCACTTTAACGGTCTCAAGTGCACTGGATCCTAAAATCCAGTTCCTAATTAGAGAAATTGTTCCCGATGGTACTGAGGAAGTAGTCATTGTGCCAGTTTTAGCTGGCCAACAAAAAGGTCTGTTATAATATTAATTTGAGAAGGACAAATATCATGGAAATTTCTTTGTAGATGAGGAAGCCTCATCCTATCCAGTGTACTTAATCTGTGTAGTAACACCATCAAAGGACAGTACATACATATCAAAATTAATCAGCGAGACCTTTAGATACTGCATGCCTTTGTTTCTTAGCACTAGAGAGTGCGAAAATGAAAGGCGACTTAAAGCAGAATGTCAAAATTTACTTCTAGTTGCTAGAAAACTGTTTTCACGTCTTGGTAAATTTTTCAGTGTTCTTAAGAAAGTAAGATTTCAAATTTGAGAATCTATTTCTAGGGGATTTGAGTGACCTGCTGAAAGAAATCATGTCTGAAGCACGAAGATTGACTAATGCAGAAAGGTGTTCCTTATTTTTATTGGACCCAGACCACATGCATTTGGTAGCCAAAGTTTTTGATGGGGTCAGCCCGGAGGAAAGAAGTACTGAAGTCAGGATTGCTGCAGACCAAGGAATTGCAGGCAAAGTTTTTATTATACTTTCAATTTACATTCGTAGCCATTTAAAACTTCTTTTTATAAAATCATTTTCTTACAAGCGCGCGTTAGTGTCACATTCCTCACTTGTTAAGTAAATAAACATTATCGCACCCTACGTTATTAGTCCGGGGGCAGGTGATAACCGATTGCAGTTGTGATTTTATTCAGTATGTATTAAGGAACGTAAACGTGTGAATTCTAGTTACGAAAAGAGACTTTGCTTTATTTAGGGCATGTAGCAGCAAGTGGGGAAATACTCAATATTAAAGACGCCTACAAGCATCCTCTCTTCTATAAAGGCATGGACGAGGCAACCGGTTTCAAAACCAGAAACATCCTGTGTTTCCCCATCAGAGATGAAGACAATATTGTGGGCGTGGCCCAACTCTGCAACAAAATCGGAGGGCATTTTGACTATTTCGATGAGCAAGTGGCCAACGCTTTTAGCATCTACTGTGGCATATCGATAATGCATAGTCTGGTTTATAAGAAAATTCAAGATGCCCAAGCGAGAAGTAGATTGTCTAATGAGCTTATGATGTACCATATGCAGGTAAGAAAATGTCCTAAAGCAGTAGTTCTCACACTCCCCAATGGAGGTTGGAACTGACAAAGAGGGCGATTTATAGCCCGGCTGAAATTGGGGACCAAGTAACTTTCAATCACACACGATTTAATTGTTTAAATTGTTAGAGATTTGCAGAAATTTATTTTTAATAATTGTATAATTTAAACGTTTCTTTTCAGGTGAGCCCTCAAGATGTTTTAGACCTTACCATGTGTCCAAGTGAACATGAGGTTCCGGTTTACTCTCTGTTCAGCTTCACTCCTCGCAAAATATTGTTGAAAGAAACTCCGTGTTTCGCAATGAAAATGATGAAAGACTTGGGATTTATTGATACATTCCACATTAAAATTGATTCCTTGGCACGGTTTATATTATACGTGAAGAAAGGATATCGAGATGTTCCTTATCATAATTGGTCACATGGTTTTTCCGTGGCGCATTTTGCTTATTTAGCTTTGAAGAATTTCCAGCTTGTAGAGAGGGGATATTTTACGTAAGCATTTAATGCCTTGATTATTCAAGATACGGACTTAACGTTGAATTCCATATTTTTAGGCAATTAGAAGCTTTGGCCTATTTCACGTCGTGTCTGTGCCATGATATCGACCATCGAGGCACCACAAACTCTTTTCAGCAACAGTCCAATAGTGTCTTAGCTAGCTTATATTCAAGTGAAGGGTCTGTGATGGAGAGACACCACTTATCACAGACTATCTGTACCCTCAACACTGAGGTAAGACGTGAATCTGCATCTTATTGAATTAAAACAACTAAACTAGCTGATGTATCGTCTAATTATTTAATTGGGATTGTTAAATTGGTCTTTAGGAATGTCTTTTCAGGGATGTAACTTTCTGGAGTGTCTATCTAAGGACGATTACATCAAGTGTTTGGATCTGATCAAAGACATGATTTTAGCTACGGATCTGGCTGCCCATTATAAAATACATTCTAGGCAGCTTACCATGGCGCAAGTAAGCTTATGGGGTGTTTCCTAAACATGCGTAAATAAGGGTCCTCTATATACAACTATATAAGGCGGATTAATAATGTAACAACAATTTCCTTTATTTTGCACTATATGAAAAGACTCTTTATCACAGCTGAGTCAAAATCGCAAAATAATTCAAGTCCGGATCAAAGGAATTTCTTTACATTTCTGCCGCATTAAGAAACATCCTATATAGAAAGATACTTATCCTAAAGTTATATTGATTTTTTATATAATAATTGCAATGTTATATTGATTTTGATAATAATCAATTTTTAGGAAGGCTTCAATAAAACCAACCCAGAACATAGATATTACCTGGCAAGTTTATTAATGACCTGTGCCGATTTGTCAGACCAAACCAAAGACTGGACAGAAACAAAAAAGGTTGCACAGTTGATTTATGCTGAGTTCTTCGCGCAGGGAGACTTAGAAAAGAAAATGGGCAAAGAGCCTGCTAATATGATGGACAGGCATAAGGCTTCAATTCCGGATCATCAGTTGGAGTTTTTGACACAGTGTTGTATAAGCATATTTAGGTAAAAAAAGGCGATTTTAAAAAATTCTTGTTGATTTACAAATAACTTGGTGTGGGTAACCGATTTTTTTTCAGGATACTGGCGACAATATTCCCCAACGCCAAAGTACTTGTTGACGCAATAAAACAAAACATACTCTGCTGGGAATCATCAAAGCGCATTTTTGCCAAATTGTGCTTAGGAGGTACAACTTCTTATGAGGTTTTGTGTAGTGACGAACTAGAGGCAGAGGTGCAAAGCACCCTGGAAAATCTCCATGAAGGCCAGCAGTAACATAATTAAGATTAAAGGAAATTACAAAAAGACATATTCGTGCAATAAGTATGCTTAAGCTTTAAAAATCCCAAAGATTGAATTATAACATATGAAACCCAAATAGTACTACGCTAATTTATTGTTGATTTACAATATATTCTATTGAAATATTGCTATATTGATAGTTGTTAGCGAGTGGAAAATATATACCGGCTTATTGCAAGTAATATACCTTTAATTTAACAGATAGGCAAAATTTAAGTTCACCAAAATGTATAGAATCATGACTAAATGACCTACGTGTCAAATCATTGGAGCAATCATGTGCTTAAAAAGATTAAAAATTCAGTTTTAACGTTTTGCAAAACTGTTAATTTTTAGACTATTTCTTTTCATTCATCATCATTCATTCATGGGCATATAACAACTAGTAACGATAGGGACCTCCTAAAAGAACAAGACATATTTTTTTCATACAAACTTAAATCATCACTATGATAATTCTTTAACGGCTACTTCTAACAGTTTCGAAATAAGAGGATAAACTGGGTCGTAGTTGGTGGAATTCATAAGCCTCACTATGCTCTCGTACTTTTGCACTGCACCCGCTACTAAGTCGATTCTCTCCGTTTCATTTGGATGTTCATCAAGCCAAGCAGACAGTTTTGGTAACGACCAACCTAAAAGGTAAACAATGGTTTAATTAATTATCAAATTTGGTCTTCAATCTAGTTGAAAGGATACTCGCCTTCAAGATTATTTTTCATTTAAATTCACCTTTATAATTGTTAAAAATTATTGACTTTGCTAAGAATTAATATAACCTGCCTGTATTTTGATGAGGACTCGCTAAATCGTGGCCAGCAAACGAGAACAGCATCAGTAAAATTGTACTGTGAGGAACTGAGCTCCCCAGTGCCTGTCCTGTGACTATTTCCTCAGGCGTCTGGGCTATTAGCGAAGCCATGGATTTTAACAACCTATAAGGTCGACCCAGGGTAGCTAACTGTGGGGAAATGATTTTTAAATTGTCTTCCATTTGTTGGTAATCAGCTTGCAAACGCAGACGGCCGCCCTGTGTGACCGGCCTTAAAATTGAAGAATGGCGGACCAGAAGTTCAATGCATCTTAAGGCTATTTCGTTACATCTATTATAAAAAAGGAATTATCCCTTAATTCTTTGATCACGCCCTGTCTCTTTTTAATTTTGTTCTTACTTTTCCGAGAGGACTTCCTTATTCTGAAACCCACTTAAATACGTGTTGTAAACCCTGTCGATGAACTGAACCAACTCTCTCATGTAAGGGCTACAAGAAATATTCTTGTTTACAGAAACTGGCAGTTTTGTCCAGTCAGGCTCCACGTGCATTGTTATTATAATCGTTTCTATCACCGAATTTATTGACACTACAAGTAAAATTTAAAATATTAGAAGAAATTGATAATCAATTAACTGTTATTTTACCTGTAAGCGGATGGATAATCGCTCCAGTCAGACTATTGAGGCTGTTTAAACTCTCCTCAATTACATTGATAACGGACTCAGATAAACTTTCTTTCATATTGTTTAGCATTCTTCGAATTTGAGTTTGCAAGTAATGGAGGACGTTTGCATATTGCACGTTTTTTTGTTGTCCAGCATTTGGTGCTCCGGCTAAAAAAAGCAATTTAAAATAGGTAATAATAAACTACTTATGTTTCGTAGAAGTCGCGATTTGACCTGGTAGACCTAGCAAATCAAGACTTGAGGTTTCCACGTGCAAGGTATGTTAATTTTCTGACAGTTTCGACGTACAAGTGTCTTCTTTCATCTTACCTAAAACTTGCGCAGCCTCGGGGCCAGTACTGATTTGCTGCTCAGTCTTTACAGCGAACATTTTGACGCATTTCCCCACGTTTTTGGCCACTTGTTCATTCAAGTGCTCTTCCACTAAGGCCACGCTTAACTCGCTACGGACAATTATCTATGTAATATTGTCCATTAATGTTCTATTTGTAGGCATTCTCACCTTGTAAGAACCCGTATTAACGAATCAATTTCATCATGACTTGGAACATTATTTTCTAATCGGAACATGCATTGAACAGGGTCTAATATTTTAGTAAGGGAACTGGACAAATAAGAATTCTCTAACTTCTTCAAAACACCACGACTGTAAATTAAATTTAAGGAACATTCTTAAGTAAAGAGAACAAAGCTCACTCAAATTGGAATTGGTCATAGTTCAATTTTTTGACCATCTCATAATAGTTTTTCAACAGTTTTGGATAGTCTTCCTCCAAGGTTTGCACCACAGCTAAGGTAGACTGATTTATGACGTCTTGAATCAGGGCCCCAAGTTGAAACCAGAACTGGGCCGCCAAGTTTTTATCAATGCTTTGAATATGAAGTTCATTTAAAATAGTTTGTAGGAATTTTATCTAAAAAGTGGTGTTATATAATCTCCAATCTTCCAGAACTCACAGGAAAGTTGTACTTGTTTACAAATTGCATGGATATCCTCAGAAAAGCTCCTTTCAAGTTCAGTCCAAATTTTGGCTCTAAAACCCTGGGATGATGATAACTGAACTCGACCTGGACCTCCTTTTGACTTGTTAGGTGCAATATTACTGGTCTCAAATGCTAGTTTTAAAGCCTCACGACACTCGTCCAAGTTTTGTTTTACTAAATTTTCTATAGTTGGTTTTATTAAACCTAAGTTGATGAATATCTGAAAATACTTCTTATGTACAACACTCTATCAGGAGGAATGTATATGGGTTATTTACTTGTAGTGCTGTAGAAGTTTGAATCACATTCTCATTAACAATCCCTTGATTTAAAGATCCAGTGGCAAGTTTAACCACTTTCTGTTGCTGAATTCTGATATTTCTTAATTCCGTCGTCACCGCGTCGATATCAGTTAATTCAGAATCTGCAGCAAGCTGCTCTTAAATTGAAGGAAGTAAGTATGTTACAAAACATATATGTTCCTATGGTACCTAACTCTTGCAACAAGGCCGCTTTTTGGATCGGATCGTTGGTGTTTGAGAGTCTTTTACTAAGTTGCTGCACCCGACTGACTTGCCTAAGAATATGGCTTGCTCTATGCAGACGACCTAGCACTTTTGTATGTATTTCTAGCTGATCATATGGTACAGTTATCTGAAATTATGAAAAATGGACTTGTCTTGGGTATTTTGGGCAAATTTGAATTTAAAAAGTATTTGTAAACCCAACATTGTGGTGGTTTATAAATACTCTTCTTGGTTCTGCAAATGGATAATCAAATTAGCCAGCAACAAAGTGCCATTTCCAACTGTACAGATAAAAATCAGGCTATCAAACTATGCTACAAATATATCGCCGACGTTTACGGGATTGAGGCCACACAGAGTTTTACCAATGCAATGAACTCACCTGCACTTTCAATCTTTCAGCATTCGCAAACAAATTTTGAATGTGGACATTCATAGTGTTTAAAACATTTTCTAACTTGTTGGCATGGTTAGCCTGTTGCAGTAAATCATGGTGGTTTTCCAGAACCTGCTTCTGGAGTTCCTTGTTCAATACTTCGATTCCCTCTCCTAACCTCTTAATTTGCTCAGTGAATGCTAAGGATTGGCTTAGCAGGGTCTTGGAGTTGCTTGAGAGGTAGGTCTGGAAGAATTCTAGAAGGCAGAAATGCAGAATGTTTAATTGAGGGGGTTATTTAGTAATCAGTTACTGGGAAAAATGCTAAAATCAATGAGAAGTGAAAAACATAGAAATTATAGGATATTTACCATCGTTTTCAATTTCAGCAATAAGTTCTTGATTTTCCATTACTTTTCGTTCAATCTATTCTATTTTCCTGCTAATCATAAATATATCTTTAAAAGCAATAATTCAAATTGTTTACATATGATTATGGGACATCATAGTCACCACCCATCTTGATAGATCAATTTTGACTGATCAATTGACATTGATCAGTGGGATCAGAAATAAGGTTAGGAATTTGAGTTTGTTTTGTTTGGTGCCGTTTCTTGTATGTTCCTTCTTCATAACCTTCATAATTTGAATTTATTTTAACCATTTAATATATCAGAGTTGTTATAAATTGAAGTCAACTGTTTTATAAACAAGTAGAAAGAGCGAAAAAATGCCGTACGCCAACCAACCCGCTGTTCATATTACAGACCTCACAGATGAAAATGTAAAATTTTACATTGAAGATACTGATTTAAGGTATTTCACTCTTTATTGCACAAATAAGAGAATAAAAGGCCCAAACTTTGTTTCTTTCTTATTCCCTTTATGTTTCAACTTCATATCCACTGTTTAGATATAAATTTCCAGCTTAAATTATTAAGATTAAATTATTGTTTTCATCAATGATTTTTGTTAAAACTCTCATACAGAGGCTCTGGTTAATCAATTTAGATATTGGGGCACATGTTGGCCAGTGTTTCCACAGCGATTTTTCTACAATTTCATCATTATGGTTTATCCAATCTGTACAGGATATCCCTTTAAAATACAACAGCTTCGTTACTTAAAAATGATTAGAGATAGTCAAAAGGAAAGAAAAACATCTCATAAAAATATTCTTAAGGATATAGTGTGTCTCAAAAAACTATAGCATTTCTAAATAATTTTTTTTTAATGGGATGCTAATAGCATTATTGTTACTCTGTATTCTATGGACCCAATCAATGAGTGAATAATTTCAGTGTGGCCAACAGTATTAGACGGGTTTTAATTGCTGAAACTCCCACTTTAGCCATAGATTGGGTGAAACTCGAAGCAAATTCCACAGTATTGAGTGATGAGTTTTTAGCTCACAGAATAGGACTTATTCCCCTTATTTCTGATGATGTAGTTCAACGTTTGCAATATCCTCGAGTAAGTATAGAGGGTCCTGCTACTCCATTGCCCTCCAAGAAGACTTTTAATATTTAACATTTTCTTTGCCTGAGCCTTTACACCCTTTACATAAGTATGTTCATTGTAGGATTGTATTTGCACAGACTTTTGTCAAGAGTGCAGCGTAGAATTCACTTTGGATGTAAAATGCACAGATGATCAAACTCGGCATGTCACCACTGCTGATCTTAAGTCAAGTGATCCTAGAGTAATACCAGCCACTTCCAAGCACAGGGATGATGATTCTGCTGAATATGGAGAAACTGATGAGATTTTAATAGTTAAATTGCGAAAAGGGCAGGAATTGAAAGTACGTGCTTATGCAAAGAAGGGATTTGGCAAGGAGCATGCCAAATGGAACCCCACTTGTGGAGTTGCCTTTGAGTATGATCCTGATAATGCCATGAGGCACACATTGTATCCGAAACCTGATGAGTGGCCCAAAAGTGAATATAGTGAATTGGATGATGATCAATGTAAGAATTGATAAAAGTAATATTTTCTCTCTTAAGAGCCAAATTAGTATTATTGTTCAGGTTACTTACCAAAAAAAGTATTCACAAAGCTAATACTAAATTCCCTTTAAGACGTACCCATTCTTTTATTTGAAATATTATAGATGAAGCTTCATACAACTGGGAATTGAAACCGAACAAATTTTTCTTCAACGTTGAAGCTGCTGGCCAATTAAGACCTGAAAACATTGTCATAATGGGGGTGGCAATGCTCAAAGAGAAATTGTCTAATTTGCAGACTCAACTCAGTCAGGAACTGCAAAATGATGCCTTGGCTATTGCATAAAACAGTAGCGTTAGGAAGTTTGGTCTCCTAAGGTTACTTCTTCTTCCGTTAGTCATAAGGAAATAATGAGTGTAAGATATACTTTTTGAAATAAAATGATATAATATCAGTATTCTTATATCTACGTCCACTACTATACCACTTTACTGATTGCATGTACGATTGTAAAATAATAATTGACTCAAAGATAAGAAGACACTAGATAACTTTTTAGGAGAGAAGCTGTCTGAACTCTTTCCAAAATATAGTCTCCCAGGGGACAAAATAATAGATCTCTAAAGCTATTAATTATGATAGCTGATAATCTGCCTTCTTCGAGCTATATAGGCTAAACCGCTAATGTACAAAGGACTTTTGATCGCCAAATGTGACTTTCTAGTTGCCCCTTCTTTGCTAACCGAATGCCAGACTCTTCCTATAGGCAAAGATAATGTTTATTAATAAGTGCTATATTTTTTAATACATATAATTGAAACGCAAATATATTTGAATAATATATTTCTTTTTTAGTATTAAAAATACCTAAATTAAACACAATAATAACAGCCATAAAATAGAACAAGGAAATTTTAAAACCATCAAAATAAGCTAAAATCTATATAGAAATCAAGTCTTAAGTAAAATCGCGTATTTTATATATCTATAAACAACAATATTAATAAAATTCTCCCTTTCTCTTTCAACCAAGGACATGATTGGATAAACCAATGAGTAAATAAAAATTGATAGTTATATCCAATGTTAAAAAATACTGATTTTTCACAGCAATAATATAATAAAGGTTTCAAACTAAGAATGAATGCCATATGTGGCTACAAATAAAGATTCATGAGGTAATTTCGTCCCCCACCTCTACTCCTATCAGTCTAATTAATGAAAAGATAAGAAATCGCTTGACTAGCCTTAACTCTAACTTCCTCAGCGTCATCTTGTAGTAATCTAATTAGCTTATCACAGACTGTATCTAATGACACTTTGGGCTTATTCTCCACAGATAATTCCGAATACAATAAACCCGTAACTAAAGCTGCATTACTTCTAATCGGGATCCATGGGCTTTTTAGATAAGACACACTCGTCATTACAAATAAATAAAACAAATCTTGAAGATCCTTGGACTGAAAATGAAACAAGAACGTATTGAAACGTCCAACAACTTACACGATTCAACAGAAAAACTTACCATTAGCTTGATTAAATCTTTAATGAAATCGGCGTAATGAAGGTTAGCTTCATCAATTAAATGATCCTGGATCATGTTATTTACTTCAGAACTATCTAAATGGGGCCCAACTTTTCTCAATGTATATTTACATGCCTGAAAGAAAAAAAACTTTTACAATGGATTCCTTATCGAACTTTTAAATGCACATTTTTATCAGAACTATCCGATTTAATTTAAGTACAGATTCACTTGAATATTCTGTGCATTTTCTCCACTGACCTTAACAACATAAATATCTGGATCGCACAAGTGAAGTAGTAACGTAATTATGTTTCCTTGAATTTGCTCTTTAAACGCCTCTAAATTAGTTTCTGGACTGAGAGAACTTGCCAAATCGCCTAATAATTGCAGCGAGGCCCGCCTCAACTGACAATCCTCTTGTCCGAACAACAGTTTTATTCGAACTGCTGCAGTTACTTGGAAAGAATGAAATTTATAACCTTCGAGGGCATTCAAAAGCTTGGAGAATGTAAGAAGGGATTCCAAAATCAGCTCAGTTTCGCTTCTGGAAAAGATATGAATGCAATAATGTATAAAACCATAAGTTAAAATAGTTCTGTTTATTTTTAACAGAATGGTAAATACTTTAACGGAATAATAACACATACCCTATGTTGTTGTAGTCCAAACTGTTCATCAACACTCCAAGAATTTGATTACAATATCGTGACACCAGCTCCCTGCTCAAATTTTCGGCTGCATACCCTAAACCTTCTAGCCCAATTTTCCGTACGGTGCAACTCTGATCCCCCTGTGCATCCATTATCATTTCCAAAAGATTCTCTATTAAAACCGTTTGTTCTTTCTGGTTGCCTTGTTTCAACAGGTAAGTGAAAAATGCCACTACTGCGATTTTCTGAGGCTCCAAGTCTGACCTTATAAAAGGACCGAGACAGGCCACAATCCAAGACAAAGATTGGGGCATGTCTGAACAAATGTTGTGAGTCAGGGTTTCCACTACTTTTAGAAACATAGTTCGGTCTTCAGTTGAGTCAAAGGTGTTGAAACAAAGAAGATTTGTTGCCATGTTCGTAAACTCACAACAGGTTAAGAAAAGTCTAAAACAATTATTTGATTACATTACAAACATGCACGTCTGCAGTAAAATAACTATTTAGATAATTGCTTTTGCCTCACCTAAACGTATCAAAAGCAACTTTGGCAGGATTCAATTTGTATGCATCCCTGTTGAGAATAAGTCCATATTTCTCCTTTTTATCGCTCAAACTTTTGACTGCCGGAGCGGAGCACCCAATGTAAGATGCTAAGCATATTAATAGCAATGAAAAAAACTCAGAAAACTGAGCTCTACAAGTCTCTTTGAGCTGTGAATTTTTCAATAGTTCGTGCAAGGCACATACTGCTTGAAGAGGCGACAAACTGGCAACCTTGATGTCACCGCTTCCTTGTGCTTCGTATAAAGGGGTGGTTTTTATCAATTTTTTAATATGGTCTAGAAGATCTAAGACGAGAGTATGGTCATTGGATAATACTGCCCAACAGTCGCAGATAGAACTGTAAAAATTAAACTAAATAAGGTTTAAATCCTTTAAGTAGTTTGATAAATACCTTTCGTAAGGCAGAGGTTGCATTAGTAAAATTCCCCCGACAATGCGGGAATGATGACTGGCAAAACTAGACAAAGCTCTCAAAGTTGATGACTTAGTCCTGGGACACTGAATTTTATCCAGTTGTGCCACGAGGGCTTCAGTCACATGAGCCACGTGATTCTGTATGCCATTTCCCTTATTCTTTAAAACAATATTGAGCACAACGCTAGTGCCATTCGAGCTGGAAGACTCGCAGTCTAACAAGGATTCTATTAGGCCATCTATAAGGTGGATGATTTGGAATTGTGGCAAATCCACTGAAATAATGTGGGCCAAATCGGATGTTAAGTTGAAAAGTAGCTTTGGATCCTCCGATTCGATGTTCTGCTGAATGTTACGCAAGCTGCTACTCAAGACTTTGTCGTGGTCTCGCATGTGCCCCTCGTATCGGCCAGCTATGCAGAGGACGAGGTAAACGCAATCAACTGCAACCTTTCTAATATTCTTAACAGGATCTGTGCACCTAGGAACGATCTTCGACAGTAAACTTCCAGTTTGGCTGAAAGTACTAGGAAGATCATGCGCAAAGCGCATATTATCTAAGTAGGTCTGGAGCACCAGTCTTAAAGTCTCGATTGCGGGCAACCGCTGTTCCGGTTTCTTCTTAGCCAACCATATTTCCAGAAGGGTTACGATCTCATCCAAAGTAGAAGGCGATAAGTCTTGCACGATTAGCTCTTGTATGAACTGATTTAGTTCTGTAAAACTTCTTGTTACACACGGAACCAGCTTAAGATCTCCGAAGTAGCTGTCTGAATTGTTGATATTAATTTTGCAATAAATCGATGAGGCGTTGTAAACGTTGTCAAAGAAAACCTTGACGAGTCTGATTCTCTCTTGGGATTCCAGTGGAAGAGGCAATTTGATCAGCGCAGTCATGGCGGAAATTATAATGGGAAACAATTCTATATAATCGGGGCCGCTGTGTAATTGCATCTGCTCGAACACTACATCTATAACTTTATCCCTTTCGATCATTTTTACATGCAAAGTGTTGCGGTTCGGGTGCATGGCGTCGGCAATACTTTGAATGGCTCGTAAACAGACCTTTTTTGTGGCAAACTCCTTGGAGTTTGCCAATTCATTCAAAACAAATTCCAGAACTTCACTTTCGATAACCCTCAGCAGATGCTCGCTCGGAGCTTCATTGCAAACTTCCGCGTAGCTATAAACTATTACATATCTCAACCTTTCAATTCCCAACTCATGTGTATGATTTTTCATAAATGAAAAAAACTTTGAGGACTTTTTTGAAATTATTTCCTTCCTAATGTGAGTTAATTTTTCCAAAACCAAGCGCAAATGGATACGGGATACGATACCTACGGCTTCCGCACAAGCATGGAGTTCTGAATAGTCTGTAAGTCGAACGTTTACTAACAGACTATCTAATGTGTGCATTACCGTCTCTTTCGTCTTGAGATAACAGAGAATTATAGCAATGAATTTAAGAAGAAATCGCTTTTCTACTAATTTGGTTTGAACCTCGTTTTTATCATATATTGGACTGTTCCTGGAATCGAAGATTCATACGGTATCGTACTTGAAAGTTAAATTAAAACTTACCTAGCGTTATTATAAAGTTCTAACTGACTTTGAGCCCTCGACAAGAGAACCTCATTAAAAGCTCCATTATTCACATTTTCCAAGAGGAAATTAATAAAATCAAACAACTGATCATGCCACTCAACGGAGTTAAATCCATCGTAGTTTTGATCCAAATATTTCGTTAACTGCGGTAGTTTAACATCCCAAACAGTTTTATAAAGAGATATGTCACATGGGGCAATATTCCTTAGGAAGTTCAAAATAAAAGTTCCTCTCAATAAAGGCAAGGGGTTGGACAAAAGTACCATACATCTAATAAAAGCAGCTTCACTGCTATGCACGGGGTCTTTCTTCGAAGCCAAATAAGTTAAAGACCGCAGTAAAATTACAATGGCATCGTCATAAGCGGTGCTTAAAAAGCACTTTAGCAGTAAGTGCCATAAGATGCTTTCCAATTCGGGTACTGTAGTTGTCAGGACGTAGAGGGCGTTGTCTGAGGAGGTTTGTATTTCTTGAAGTTCTTCGAGAGGGACGTCTGCATTTTTGGGGAGTGGTTGTCTGCAGCACATTTTCAAGATGAATTCCAAATAAAGCTCTGGTCCATCTGGGTTCAGATCTTCAAAAGTAATATATTCAACTTGATAGATTTACATTTAATATAGTTTTATTTTACCATTATTGATGAGGACTCTCTTGTGAGCCAAAGCAACAATAATCTTAACCAGAACTTTTTTTGTCTTCAAATGAGACCCAGCTAACATATCATTTATGTGCCTCAATATGTCCTTTATCCTTCTATGTATCGTCTGTTCTGCGCTATAAGCAATTAGATGTGTTATCACTATCAATGCTTTTAATTTATCTCTTTCGTTGTTGTTTTTCAAAAGAATCAAAAGTTTGTCGATGGTGGTATCAGTAAAATAAATAGCAATACACTCATAGCACCTCAAAACTTCCGAATGAGACCGCGCTGAATCTGGCTGAGCATAATCAGGATTGAGACATACCAAGTCTGATAAATGGTTTAAGATATTTGAAATCAGCGGTTCCAATAGCATGCCATTAACGCTTGCACCTTTCGTTAGAACCGCGTACAGGCACTTGGTGATAACGTAGGGATTTATATTTCTTTTATATAAACTCAGTAAGAGTGGGATTATTTTTGGTATTTGTTGAGATACTTTATCAATAGGCAATATTACAAAAATTGCTGATAATGCCTCTAGCACAGTCTCAACAACCTTAGGTTCTCTAGATTGAAGCCAAGATGAAAATAGCACGTCATAAGCCATTCCTAATTCTGTTTTGAATGATTCTGTTGTAATTGTAGGGTCAGGTGTTTGGTCAAGATTTGATACGTATTCTACCAAACTTTCACAAAAGTTTTGTAAGGCTGCAAATGGGAAAAATGTGTTCATTTTTCATCCTAATCATTTACAATCATAATCAGAAGCTTACCAAAGGCAAATGCTTGCTTCAAGTGATCTGTTCTTAATCCTCCCAACAGGGGTAACATAATACTTAATATATCTTTGAGATATGGAATTACCCCATAAGCATTGGTACTAGCCAATTCCCCCATAGTATGTGGAATTGTGTAATGCGGAATTACTCCTGCCTGCAGGTTCTTAAGCAGAGCGTCTGTTACCTTAATAATTTTTGATAAATGTTAAGTAGGAACAATCAAACAACTAATTCATGCTTATAGGTGTGATAACCTAAGGAGGTTATAAAAAATTAACTGCCAGTTTTAAAACTAGGATTGTATGACTGGGTTTTAATGTGCTACCAAAATTATTAAAACATAAGGCATATTCATTTTGTGATCCGCCAATCCCAAGGAATGTGCACACCTTGTGCGTAACTTAATATTAATTCTCAAAAATCAACTTTTAAGTACAAACTTTGAACACACTAAGACTTACCTGCAAATAATGCAATCTTCCCAAAGCAACTAAAACATCAGAAGCAGGCATTTGCACTCCAGGCTCATAAGAACTACACTCAGTCATTAATTTTAAGCTAAATTCGATGGTACTGATAACAGTATCACCATCAATATTCAAAATATGCTCTTTGCAGATTTTACTCATTAATCCTAATATGTGTCCCAAATGTTCATTGGTGGGCTTAGGAGTTTTCGAGCAAAAATCTGAGGAAGACATTAAGACCTGATTGGGGTGCTTCTCTGCCAGTTTCAATAAGGAACTGGACGCTGCTTCGAAAACTAAATGGCTTTTGTCTGCTAAGGAGTCGACTAGAACCCCAATTGCGACTGCAAAGCAAAGAATTTATGATTCACTGAGAATTGCAGAGTTTTTGGATAAAAGTTGAGTTTACCTTGCAACTGAGTTTCTGCAGCAGACTTCATTTTTCTAACTGCAGTTCTAAGTGAAGTTCGAAGTTTTAATGATTAACACGCACTTTTAGGATGTCTTTTAGCGCGTGTGATATCAGCAGCTTGGAAACACGCTTGAAATGAAATTAATTGAATAACCAATAGAATAATTACTCTTTTATCGCGAAAACAAACAAAAGTTTTATTTTATTTTATTATGTATATTAATTTCTTTCGTCTTTCTACTACTTTTGTCATTCCCCACTCAGCTCATGCGCTTCTGCTTGTTTTATCTTTATTATTTTAATTAGTAGATAAAGACAAAACATAATCTGAGTCTGTGCAGAAGATTAATCAGGAGCTCAGGTTTTTAACCTCACAATTTATTTGTTGCTGTTGTTTTGGTCAAGTTGGATACACGTAGTCAAAATCAAATTCTTCAAATATTTATTGATTAATTATTTATAATTTGATAATTATAAAATATTTTTCAAATAGTTTCATCATAAAGTGTAGTTAACATTAAGGTCGTTACAATTAGAGTAAAGTCACGACGATATGGAAGAGCTGTATAATCAAACCAACAAGTTAATACAACAAACCCAGCAAAGGTTCAAAGTTTTGGAAGGAAATGTGCCCAATGCTTTAGATGTCGAGGCTGAAATAAGCGAAAATATAAAACAAATTCAAAAGTGAGCCATAACAATATCTGCTAAACATACTTGCTCATCACATATCTGTAAAACCCATGGTTTCATACCAGCAGTCAAGTAAAACTCACCCTTAAATCATTGAGACAACTATATGAGTGCATAGAACTTACTAAATTTTGAGCTTTTCTCAGAGTTATTTTAGTCTGAAATGATCTTTATACTGCACTGATTTATTCAGTTTAAGAACTTCAATTACTTGAATATGTTCAAGTTTACTACTCATTAACTGTTTGGAGCATCTAATGTGCCATTTGTTTATTGCACTTCCCACTGCTTTAGTGAGGCCATGACCAGACACAACTGTTAACCTAAACTAACCTAAGAACTAAAATAAATATGTAGACCTTAAATGGATTGTTTTACATTTTAGCAACTGTGAAAGACTTGATTTGTATATTTACAAACTACCAATAGATCACAGGCAAAATGTGAAAATGCGAAGCGACCAACTGAAGTATGACAATCGCCACCTTCAAGCAGCACTAGAAGCTGCAAAGCAAAAGCGGACTAGACGAGAAAGTGCAGCAAATGAACGAGAGCAATTGCTTAACAGACGGTTTGCACCAAATCCAGATTTGACTACAATTAATATGGACTATTCAATACAACATCATGGATCCCTACTGAATGCCAATCAAGGTGTTGATGAGATGATTTATACTGGAGTAAACACTTTAGAATCTCTAAGATCACAAAGATCAGTTCTCAAAGGAGCCCACAAGAGGATTATGGATATGGCAAATACTTTAGGTTTGAGCAATCATACCATGAGGTTGATTGAGAAAAGGATTTCAGAAGATAAAGGTGTTTTTATAGCTGGTGTTGTGGTGACCTTTATTATTATAATTTTAGTTATAGTTTATTTAACTTGATATTAGTTGTACAGGGTGTCACTTTTAATGGTTTGGCTAGGTATGTCGCTTGGAAACGACAAGCAAGGAAGGAAAAAAGAATACCTACTTTCTTGATGTTTTGGTGTAAAAATAATATATAGAAAAGAGGTCCCAAAGCGCAAATTTAGTTAAATCACACCGCATTTACGATACCAAGACGCGTTGACTTTTCTATTGGTCTTCAATAATGCTTGTGGTACCTTGTGAAATCGTAGAATTTAAGACTCCCTGTACATGTTGCATTCCTATTTATATATGTATATTTCAGCAATTTTTTATCCATATGTTTTATTTATCTAATTTATTACCAAAATATAATGATTTATGTATTTTAATCATACGCCGAAAATAATCTAAAACACTAGCGGTTATAATAAACTGGGTGGGTTATAGGGTGCGAAAATGTTAACAAAAAGGTCATAATGGTCTGATTTAACTATGCGGTAAAATGATATAGCAATGTCCTTTTTAAAGCGTTCGGACTTCCAACTTCTTTAATTTATTTGAATTCATTTCAACGCGGTTAGCTAATTTATGGGAAGACAGGTTTGTAGATATGTAAGGGATTCTTATTGGCACACTTACACTAGTTTATCTTGTATTAACGTGGTACCAAGATTGAAAGACGTTAACGTCAAACAAGTCACTGTCGACTGTCTGTTTTTAATTTTAACTTTGGGATTTAAATTTTTAAGGATTGTTATTGTGATTTGAATTCTTTATTTTATATTATTATTAGTATAAACACTCTAAAAAATCTTAATAATATTAATAATAAATAATTTAGCTTTTTTTGCATATTGCAACTTCGATATATTGTTGTTTATTGCCTTAATCTGTAAGATATGGCATCTCTACCTCCCCATCCATCAAAATCCCTAGCTCTAGGTGTGTACATTATTTCCTTTAAAGATAATTTATAAAATTACGTTAAAATTATAGTTGCTGAAAATCATGCTTTCATAACTCCAACTAAACTGGTGAAAACTATGGATGATATGCAAAAATGGGAAAAATCTGAAGCATACTTTGTAAGTTCCGACAGTCCTTGTTTGTATGAGAGTTCTCTAAAGACTTTGAGATATAAAACATGAATTCGCATTAATAATACTTTCATAGGAGTACCTAGGATTCCTATTTGCCATAAACGACTCTATTAAAGGTGTCAGCAACACTAAAGGGAGTGAAAAGGCTTCCTTAAACATTAACAAAATTGTGGCTATGTTAGACACACTTAGTCAATGGGTGGATGAAATTCCCCCTGTACAGCAACCTCAGAGGTTTGGAAATGCTAGTTTTAAAACTTGGTATGGGCGTTTGAAAGAAGTAAGTCTCATTAGTTCTTACAAAGATTGCCAGTTTCTTTCTTATATACTTTAGCGAGCTATAAAGTTATTAGAAGGATTACTTCCACCAGAAGTTTATCGAGCAATCCCAGAAATATGTGTGTATTTAGAGGAAGGGTTTGGAAATGCCACAAGAATTGATTACGGCACTGGGCATGAACTATCATTTATAATGTTTTTATGCTCATTATATAAAATTGGATATTTGATTGAGACAGATTTTTCTGCCACAGCCTGTAAGGTTTTTGTTCGGTAAGTTGTTAGTTGTGTCCATGGGTATACATACTATTTGATTATATTATTAATATTAAATACAATACAATCTGAATAATCCAAACCTCTACCTTTACCTCCCCTCTGAAAGCTTTGGCTACCCACACTTTGGTTTTCTTTACTATGCATACGGTAATCTTGAATTTCAATGTTTTGTTAATCTCAATCTCTTTTTTATTTCTATATACATAGAATAAGTTTATCTATTTTTCTCTGCTACTATGATCAAGAATTTTGGAATTGTATCACATTCCAATTTTCTCCATTTTAAGGAAAATTTTAACGCATTAATAAAATGTCTTTCATTTATTAACAAGGTACTTAATTTTGGTAAGAAAGCTACAACAAACATACAGGATGGAGCCAGCAGGTAGTCATGGGGTGTGGAGTTTAGATGATTACCAGTTTGTACCTTTCATATGGGGCAGTTCTCAACTGATTGGTAAGTTAAATAAGAAAGATTTATATAAAGAATTTTATCCATTTTTTACAATTAGATTTTACAAAAAGGAAAATGTAATGCGTGCCTCTAATGCTGCAAATATTAACTTTAATTATTCAATAAAATTAAAACCCACATTTGCTTCCTCTTCCCACTCTTGGTACCAAAATCTTTATGATGGAAATTTTTATCCTTTTCTGCAATGAGAATTTTTATAAAAAGGCAAAAAGATTTTTTTCAGTTAGGTCATATGTAAATGTAAAATGTCTTATAATTTTCTCACATTTTTTTAGTAAAAATACAAAATACTTAAAATAATTTAGGCAATTATTTACAGCACATCCCAAGATTGAACCATCCATGTTTCTGAAGCCAGACATAGTCCATTCATTCTCAGAAGACTACATGTTCTTGAGCTGTATAAAATACATAAACCAAGTAAAGACTGGTCCATTTGCTGAGCATTCAAATCAGCTCTGGAGTATTAGTGCAGTGTCTAGCTGGTCAAAAATCAATTCAGGGTTAATTAAAATGTATAAAGCTGAAGTAAGTAGTTCTTTTATGTAAATATTCATGAGAGTGAGTTTTTTAATTGGTTCAGTGAAGAAAAGACCAGCATTAAATGTTTTAATTATTTTTGGTTTCAGGTTTTGTCAAAATTCCCCTTAGTTCAACATATAGTATTTGGTTCCCTGTTTACCCTCCAAAGGGCAGAACATGGTGCAAGTGTCCGTAAGCCAAGATTAGCCGATTATGGAAGTGCAGCCCCTGGAGGCTTTAAGGCACCTGTTCAATCAGAAAAGAACTCCAAAGAGTCCCACACTGTGCCAGAAAATACTGTTACCTCTTAGATTATTTTTCTTTATTTTTATACGTTTGTAACCAATAGTATAAAGCAGCTGTGATTTATGAAGATTTAATTATTTGCCACCCTTCGTGCAACATCAAGGTAAATTATTATTTGTGAATATAATTATTTAATTAGAATTGTTTGCTTGTAGTTTTTGATTATGCCACCTATGGAAAAGGCTTAGAATTGATGTTTTGCTGCTTGGCATGGAATGAATATACAATAATTTTAAGAGGGATATACAGATAAATAGTATGGGCATATTTGCTATGCTAAGACCAAGGTTTGAAGTTAAAAATTGTGTGTTGAGTATACATAGATAGAATTGTTTATTTAAATTTAAGATCCACTAGATCAATTTACTGGCAACTTTACCTAGAAGATAGTTTCCTTGGAAACTGATATATTTACTAATACTGTCCCCAATTTTACCGTATCAAATATTTTATCCATGTAGCGTCTTCAATTACCTAGTTTTGGGGAAATTGCCCAGTTTTCGAGTAGTTGCCTAGTTTTAATTATGGTTAATTACCTTGACATTGGTGACATTGATTATACGGTGACTACGCCAAGTATGGTTTAACGCTAATTACATTATATGTTCCAATAAGGTGACATTTGTTTTTAGTGGCTTAAAAACCTTTTATTACCTACAATCCACTGATCTATCAAAATGAGCTATCTATCAATTTTAAGGAATGCTACTGGAAGGAACTGCAAATTAATGTTGGTTGATACGTGAATAGAAAGATAATTCGGAAAACTAAAGTAAATATTAAATTGCTTGCTCGAAGTTCATGAAACTTGAAACAAAACATTATTAGTAACCGAGAGAATATATCAACAACAAGAAAAATTCCAACTTTCCTTTTTTACTAGAATACGAATTTTTCTATAAAAAATGTAAAATTTTATTACATGTTTAATATATTTTTATTACAAATTATATTAAAAACAGTTCAACCTCCACAAGTTCTTGTCCGACAACAAGGCTGGCAACAATGTGTATTGAATTTATTATCGGTATAGTGGTTCCCCCGTGGTAAATAACCGCGTTTTAATCGAGATTTAGCCGTATATTTATCGTTCATTCTGAAGCTCTCATTCATTCTGTTTCCGAATTAACCGGTATTTGTATCCTCTAAGAATACCTATAGAGACGAGAGACACGCAAAAAATGGTGGTACCAATTCCAAAAACCGAAGTGCGAGTTCGCTTAAACGACGTGAAGTCTTATGTCGGGAACCATCTAAACTTGAAATTCTCCCAGAATTTCGTTACGATATTTGTCGTTGGGAACTACTGTAGATTGAAAATTACCGAAAATTTTGGTGCGGTGAAAGTGACTGGAAACTACTGTGAAATTGAAATATCCCATGGGACCGGATCTGTACATTGCACAGGAAACAGCGGCACTATATGCCTGGGTCCAGGGGTCGATACTAAAAAAATTACGTATGTGGGATCAAATGGAAGGATCGTTTCCAAATTTTCAAAGGAGACTGCGTCAATGGGGCCTAACAAAAGTACCTCGTATCCTGAAACCTGCGTTACTCCCAAGCATGTGGAGCAATTTTTAAAAAACCTAGGTGTTAATGGAAAAATAATGGCTGACAATGCCTATATAGTGAAGAATAACATTAAACTACAAAACGGAGGTAGAACAAGTATAGACGTAAACAGCATCATTCATTTCTCAATTTAAACCACAATAAAATAGTAAATTTAGATGAAGTTCCTTAGCTTTTATACTATGCCAATGCTTATTAAGCTCAAAAAGTTTAAAGTTCCTGTATTTAAGCTAAAATAAAAATTATTTTTGCTAAAAGAGTATTAATAATAGATAAGTATTTATTTATTTATTTGATTATAAGGTTTTATGCATCAATTTCAAATTTTCAGTTTAAGGATGTTTGACGAATCTCACTATGGATGACTAAGTATAGGATTTTTCAAAGTTTCTTTGTGGTTTTTGGAAAACGATAAATTTTTTTAACATAATTGTTTCTAAAGTATCTTCACAAAAATGTATGTTTATTTGTACTCTTGCAACCAGGAATTTTTGTAAAACATTTTTGAAAGAAATATTAAATTTAAATCCGTAAAATATAGCGTGCATTTAGATTTCTTTGTTTTATTGTCAAGCAACGATACATGAAAAGGATAACGAAACGGGTTTCATTTCTTTAATTAGTCCTGAAACAACACTTTGACTATTAGATTTTTTTTTTATTAATAAAATTATATAAGTTTACTGTATTTAAGTTTTTCTGGCCCAAAAAGCGACTCGTATGTGTAATTTTCGGACGCAGCCCTTAAAAACAATTGACAGCTCCCTATAACTCTAATGAAAAATATCCTTAAGTTATGTTATAATATGTAAAATTTAAAGTTGAAAAAAACATTTTCTTATAAGTACGTCAAGACTTACGCATTTACCACGTGATCTAATTCATTTTGTATTTAAGTTCAGGACGTGCGGTCGTATATTTTAAACTGAAAAATAAATAATTCTAGTTATATCTATCCATAACCAATCACCAAAAGGGATTTTGCTTTTTTTAGTGCGCCACAAAATCTCGCTGACTAATCCCGATGCTATGCTCTTCTTCAAAAACTAAGGAAATTTCTCCTTCAGATTACCGCGGCATTACAGCAAGATCGTATAAATGGTATTTACCGAACTCAAAATTTTATCATTCATGCAGGCAATTTTGTTTACTACTGCCATAAATGATTGATCAATCTTCTATCACGCTCTTTAAAACTTAATAGGTTTTACTATCCCTCGAAAAATTCCCACTTTTCTTAGAAGTGTACGTTCTATTTTAAAAAATTAGAGATTATCTTTAGACATATTTGTATACGACAAAACACTCGACAGAAATAGCAATTTGGGAATCTCTTATGTGAATTACATGACGATCCTTTAATCCTTTATTACGCATTATAACTTATTTGTTAAGCTATTCCTTAATAGAAATATAAATATTTTCATAATCATGTTGCCAAGTTTCAAAAAGCAGGTACATTCAAGGATTTTATTTTCGCATTTTGAGAAACTAATGTTATTGATTAGAGAAAGTAATAAATGTACGCGAGATCAAGGAGAGAATAGAATTTCTACTTCAAAAACGAATCCGAGACTATTTTGATCTCGATCGCGGTCTTGGTGTGCCGGACTGATACTGTAAGTCGAGATTCTCGGAAGCCTCGATTTTCATTTTACTTGTATCCGAAAATTAAAAGAAAAAAGAAAATAGTCCCTTAGTACTTCATCGCGTTCTACGCAAAAAAATACCCCAAAAATTCCCTTTTTTCAAAATTACTTTCCATTTGATTTCAACTATTAAGAGTTACGGACTATTTACAAATTTTCCCACTTTCCGGGAAAGCAATTTTTAAACCTGATATGAGTTTGTTGAAAAATTCTCAAAATTGGCCAATTTGACAGTCTCAGTATTTCTTTCATTGTTCAAAATCCCAATAAACATATCATTTTTTATTAATTCCCTGCAAAACATATGTTTTTATTGTTTGGCATTGAACTTAGCATATGTACAAATGTTGAAACGCAGTTCGGGGATCCCGATTTTTAGGAACCAACAATTTCCTAGCTGGAAAATCCTTGAATATTTTTGAACATAAATATCAACCGTCTCAATAGCCCCATTTGTCATTTATTTGCGCTTTAGTTTAAAACCATGTTAAGTAAATATTTACAGCATTGCTAAGCATGGGGAAACATTTTTATCGTTATTTCGGAAGAAATGGCATTACCATATTATTGAACTATAAGTAAAATGTTGCATCATAGTTTCTAGAATAACGTGACGAAAACAATTCAGTTTTTACGAGCAAGTACTTTAATGTTTTATACAGGATGTTTAAAAATTCCTTTGTTAAACTTCAGGGTACGATTCTTTGGGTCGTTTCTGAAGAAGCATTGATAAGAACGTAGATATGTGTGTAATTCCACGACGGATAGCACTAAATGTCAGCTACATTAGTGACTTACCACACGAGTATTCGAAACAGAAGTTCACTCGATTGTCCCGATTATTATCGTTATTTTAAATTTACATTATTCCGTATTACGAATATCTTGCTTACTACCGCGCTAACAATTGATTGAATCATCTGAGAAGCGATGTCGGTACAAAACAAGCAAAAAACTTTACAGCCTGCTTTTTGCAAAGGAACAACTCAGGTCTAAACGATACGCCATACGAAATACTGCATTTAAATTTTAATATTTTTGAATACTGGAGGTACGGAAGGTACATACATTCTTATTTTGGACACATTGTATATAATACAGTGTCTCCAGCATGGGGATCTCGTATACGGTAACAGATACAAACTTGGTAAAATGGGAGAAAAATTGCTCATTCAAGAGAGTACTATCACGAATAAACCTACGTAATAAACATCCCACATCGGTGACGTATGCAGGTCTTCGAAGCGTTGCCCTCACCCCATTCGCATTATTTTATGTTACCGCCAGACTGCCACCCCCTGCCCTGTGTGGGCGGTGCGCTTACCCTCGTATCCATCGACTGTGGAGGCGGCGAATGGGCAAAACACCCTTAATCTACCTACACAAACACGTATTGCTGGGATTGAATTGCACGGTGGAAATCTCTGGATTGCCCATTTGTTCGTCTTCTTAGCAGATGCAAGTTGTAGAATAATAATTATTCTTGAATATGAATTATCATAAAATCATGAAATTATATTAAAAAGAATAAATAATCATTAAATTTAGCCGTCTGGTTTTATCGATAAAGCTGTATTCTGACAAGCAGATTTTTGTTTTGAGCGATTGATTGAAAGTAATCAAGAGTTTAACGTAATTTCTCAACTTTTTAATGGATTAATGACGAATTTAAATGAGTCAAATGTAATTCACTTAAATTTTATCGATCCAAAAATCCAATCGATCGCAAATGGATGAAGCTTGTTTGAAGTGTGTAAGTGTCGAACAAGCCAACTTCACCCGAACCGGTCTATTTTAACCAGGTCGATTCTGCGTGTCTTTGTTCAAAAAATTACATTAAACAATGAGAGCATTTTATTTTGCTTTATTTCATTTTATTGTTTGTTTATTTTAGTTTTTATTTTATTTAATTTCTTTTTGGTTAATTTTACTTTTGTTATTTTGTTTTCACTGTCTTGTGCTTATTGTTACTGCATTTACGCTCATAAGGTTAGCAGGAGTTTTGAGGAATTTTGTTTCTCATAACACAAAGGATCAGAACCTAGGAACCAATACTTGCAACATCGTACAGATCCAAGAACGTTGCAATACTTAAATACAGTATACGTTTACATATTTGCTGCACTGTTACATTATTCATTCACTATAAAAATTTCTAATAGGCGACTATAGCAAATTTCTTAACAATACGCTCACACTTAAGCTAAAAATAAGTAGTTAACAAAACTAATCAATATTGGTAGCTTTTTGACAAAAATGTTCAATATTCCGATTAAAGACAGTAATTCGCCTGAAACATGACTTATGTGGCTACTTTCTTAAATTGGACGAGGACGAAAATCATTCTAATAATAATAATTCTTAATTAAAGAAACCATTAAAGAGGACACAAGGATTGTGCGCGACAAACAGATCGATATAGAACAAAAATGGGTTTTGGTTTTGCGCACTCTTGTGGGGTTCGTGTCATAAAGCTAATAAGCGTTTGTAATTGCTTTTGGGCTAAGGTTGCCGATGAATTAAGTGCTTCATTTCTTTGTAAAGTTGTGTCCTAGTTAACATATATTGTTAACATCTATCGATGTTAACTGGGACTTAACACTACAAAGACATCGATACATGTTAATCGTACAAACATCGATAGGTGTTAAGTGTGGAAGTCCTTGTATACATGGTGTCCCAAAAACAATGAGGCAGATAGATGAGGATTGGAAACGATAGTGTAAAAAATAGAGCGATTCATTTTAGCTTACCTCATTCAAAGGTTACTTGTTTTCAGTCTATAGAATGTGATTTTTTATTAGCAGCATTTTACCTCACATGTGCAGTAAAATTTTTGACTGCACATAAAACAAAATGGCATGCGTCAGTGTCAGAAACTTTTGAGGGCAATATCGAACTGTGGACTTTGACATGCGCATGGTAAAACTTTTTACAGCACATATGAGAACTGATTTCTTTAGTTGTCTCCAAAATTTGATAAATTTACGTAACTTTTACGCAAACGTTCATCGGTTTCGACGATGACTTCAATAATTGCTGTGATGTACCTTTCAATATAATTTGAACATATTTCGGCTAACTCTAAATAACAGCCATATGCCTCACGTTCATTAATTACAATTTCGTTCTAAATTTATTGCGACAATATTTCATTGACAATATAATCATTCATAATCGCACTTATCCCAGATCCCGAACTGACAGTTGAAGCACTCGACTTGTTAATGAATACTCGTTATTGTATAGACACATTGATAATATTTTTTATAAAGCTGTGCTCAAACAAGTGAAATATAAGTAATTCCCCATTGAAAATAGTACAAATATTGCTGTAAGTAGTGTGAACAAGGAAATCTCAGGTTAAACAGGCATATGCACGATATTATTAGCGATGATATGTACCTACCCACCATAATACCGTTTTGTACAGGCTGATGACCATCTATAACATTCTTGTGTACTCGCTTGGAACAGTGGGAGAAGCTGTCGAAGGACATTTGGTTCTGTTTATACCGGACACTTAATTCTCAAATATTGTTTTAACACCTATTTTAGGCATCGTTTGCTTTCGACGAAAAGAATTTAAAGGAATGTTAAATTCAATTAGACACAGTAATACTTATTTGATAAGGTAGTTCTACTACTCATTAAATAGATATTCATAGGCGTGGTAAATTCCATAACGTAGCGATATCATATTAAAAATCTAACGTTTCGATTTGCGACATCCATTATCAATCATCATGTTTTTTTTTAGGCTCCATCTTGGATTTTCACATTTATTAATTTTTCTCTGATTGCAATGATGTATCACATATTAAAGTTCACTTTTGTAATTTGATGCAAATATCGAAGATCCTGTTTGACCGGCACGTTCACCAGAACTTTCCCCATTAGATTATTATTTATGACGATTTTTGTATACTCAAGTATTGAAATGTAACTAAATTTTGTCTAAAAATGAGATAACTAACCGACACTCTGGACGAGCGCTAAATGAATTTATCCCTCTAGTAAAATTACCTATACTTTCCCTTATCCATGTTACTTGGAATTCTTCCACACTTCAGAGACCGTACTATGTTTAATGGTAACTATCCAATAATAAAGGGTGATCATTACAAAAAAACCTCAAATAGACCTTGAAATGGCAGAGGCACGTCTGAGATCAATTCATCTGCGAGTTAGATGTGTATTTGATGGTAAACGGTAAATTATTCAATCAACGCGTTACGTTTACGGTGCAGCACTGCGAGGTTTTTTAATGATCATCCGTTATTAAAAAGTGAAAATTACCTACCTGCAGTGATTATTTTTCGTGATGTAAACAATCGTGTTTGACGTTAAAGTAAGTACGCAGATTTGTCTTCAACGAAAACCATTAACGATGTAAACCAAGCCAATCGATTGTCTGGTAATTTATGTAACCCGAAGGATGAAATGAAAGGATGCAGCTTAAATAAGCGAAACAAGAACAAAGAATATCGTCTTTGTTTGCTGAGCTGCTAATACTTATTTATAAAACGATTTAACGTTAAGAAAGTGCACGAAGAGTTTAAGGGAAATTTTTTTAATGTCGATCTACTTTCTCTTATACTACGTATAAATAGACGTTTATTGAAATATAGCTGATGTATGTAGTGAAATGCTTCTATTGTTAATCCTGATGGGATTTCCCTTCTCAATAAAAAAAATTACGGCCGTAATGAATCAGCCTTACTTACAAATTATGTATGTTCCATAGGGATAAAGTACAAATCACCTTAATTTCACACCTTTTACCCTACAGAAATTAAGGGAAATTCTCCGTTTAATTGAGTAGAAAATTTATTTTCTGCGCGAAATAGTTAAAATTTGGAATTTTTAGCGTTTACACAGAAACGAAATAGGTACAATGAATTTGAAGTAAGCAATAAAATTTCAAAATGGAAATGTGCACGCAAATTACCTTTGCGGTCATTCCACTGGTTGCAAATGATTATTACAGATATGTAAATAGAGAATGAAATTGAGCATAAATGGCTACAAAATATCCTTAGTTCACCCAAGCTTATCTACATTTTCAAAATTACAAAAAAATGACAAAAAAAGACTGAAAAAATGAAAAAAAAAAAGAAATCCATGGGGTTTACGTTTACGGACTCTGCGGTAGCAATGAGCAAAAACCTAATTTCAAAACATTAAAAACGGATTTGTCCAGGACTTTTCACGTCATGTTTAATTGATATAATATTAAATACACTTTTTAGATTAGACGTATAAAACGCCGATCACTGAGTAGATAGGTAACCAAAAATATCTCATACAGTTAGCCTTGAAATCTTGAGTACTCCAAAAGCAACAATTTCTAATTACGTGCTATCTACGTTTTTAGTTGGGGTTTTTACTTAGAAATTAAAAATCCAAAAATCCGGCTATTTTGATGACATGATTACAAAAATTGAAACCTGATGAACCCGAACTCATTTGAATTGACTCGATCCTATTAATTATAAAAAAATACCCAAAATCACAACACGTAACTACTTCCATCTTTTCGCATTTTGGAAATTCTTCCTGTTAAAACGAACCTCAAAAAATAAAAGTCCAGTAGTACTCCGCGTATACGACTCCGCACTACATGGAGCCTGCAGTATTTCCACTCTATCACAGATGGCGGAACTCGTACTTTAGCTACCTTTATTGTACTAGCGTAACTTAAGTAGTTTAATGGTCTTCGACCTGCGTGACTAAGTGACTAACGGCAGTACCTATACTCATCATTATAGCGTCAGTGTTAATATTCATGCTTCTATTATGATGTCAAAGACAAAACTGCGAACCTCAACACCATTATTTCGTTTGATTGGCACGTCGGAGTTGGAAAAAATAAATTTCAGATGTTTCACGATATTTAATTGATCGGTGATAAAAATTGAATTTAATGTGTACTTGAGAGCAATACCTAAGAGCACTTCGATGCCTGGTAGTGGCATCAGGTAAATTATGATAACAATTACAATGACGCCTATTTCTGACCTCGACAACATTGGCTGTGTTGCACGCATTTGAATCATGTCCTATTATGTTTCCGTGTGTAAAATTTATCTTTAGTTTGACGTAGGTTTCCACTTAATTGAAGAATAACGATAATTGTCAGGATATTCCGTATCACGTCTTGTTGAATGTGTTCAGAAAAAATTTTTACGCCAAACCTAATTGCCGCCAGGTTTCCTTAAGAGTGTACGAAGCGAACGTTTGAATAAACAATTTGTTTGTGTCATTAAACTGTTATTCAATTGTGATTCAACTTGTCATTTAACTTGTCATTCACCTTGTCATTCAACTCGTCATTCAACTCGTTTTAATATCAAATATCTCGTCAACCTCTAATTTGATTACCGAATGGTATATCTCCCTGATGCAATTTTATCCTATAAACCATCTCTGCTGTTAGATACGGATTTATATACCAAAGACTTCAGATAACACCAAGAAAATAAATTCGTGCGTTATATACCCTTCATATTCATTACGCTGGCTTCAAAAATACATTCGCTGTGTTTGTGAGGCGATTTGAAGCCCGCAAACTGGTTCAAAAATAAACTTCATTTTCCAATTTAAATTTGATTTGCACGCAAACTCTGGAGCATTGTACTGGCTCGTGATACAGTTTTTCAGAGGAAAAGTATTTCCGTCCTAACCGTCCGAAGTGAGTACGACCTTTTGGAATGTTTTATTTTAAATCAATTTTAAGTTTAATCTCCATGCGTCAGCATAACTCAGGTTATGAGGCAACATGTTGGTATATTTCATATTACCGACAATAAATCTATTTCGGTACTGTTAATTTGTGGATTTACGATTTTGAGAGATTTAAGAGGAGTTACCAGGTAAAACCCAAAGAGAAGTCGCGTTGTATTGCGCACTTCTTGCATAAATTCATCTATTCTCAGTTGTCCAGTCAGATGTTTGATGGTAAACAGTAAATGGCTTAATACTGTATACGCCATAGGTTTACATACCTTCGCTATATTTAAACGTAACCGCCTCTTGCGCTTTTTTATTGATCACCCGTTACAGAATGTTCACATTACCACAACCAAACTCAACTTTCCTTCTTATAGCCACCAACATATTCTTAAATCTGAACTGAAATTGTACCGTGTGTTGGTGAATGCGGTATTGTAGGTGGAAAATGTTTGTGACAGGTCATTCAGTGCACGATTCTACTGCATTCAGGTTGCAACAGTCAAGACAAACCTCAGTTAGCCATTAGCCGTTGATTTTAATTTTCTACGGTTGACCTGATAGGAAATGCCTTTACATCTTCAGATATTCCATTAAAGTAGACCGTTATTTCACTGCAAATCAGTTATTGTTTGAATAGGTACTGTTAAACGGAAGCGAAGTACTACCTAATTAATTTCTGCAGGAGATACACATATCGAAGCAATTTCACCAGTGAGTGTTTTATACAGAGAGTCTCCATTTTACGGCGCTTAGTAACACATATAAGAAAAATCCATTGGGGTCATGTCGGGAGAACTAGGTGGCCCACAAAAAAAAAGAACGTAAATAGATTTATTCGGTCAGGTTTAACTGATATTTTCTGCAAAATCAACCGCCGTGTATTGCGTGTAAAAATCTACGTGATTCATTTTGCCACATGTCCAATATTAAATGATGCAAGACAACATTCGATATTATACGATACCGTTCTGGATTAAAAGAAAAACTTGATAGTTAAATCGTGCATGGGGATAAGAAATATAGTATTGGGACACTCTGTAAAGTGACCATTCTTTGACAAATGATGTATAACCGTTTTTTAGATGGTAAGTATGCTTGTTATTCAATTTATGGCATAGTAACACCTAGATTCATGAATAATTACGTAATTTTTTTATCCGACCTTCCTTTGACTTCATTTCCTCTCTGCATATTGATTCAAAAGTTTCAAAGAATACCTTTACTTTGATCGTAATAGTTGAAAATTTGAAAAATTATATCATATTTTAAACCCATATGGACACACACTGGGTGTTCATATATCAATCAGACAAAAGAGAGCTTATAACTGAGTTATGTGATACGAGTTGGTCTGTCTGCATTGTTAATTGCTGAGTTCATTCAAGGTAACCCAGTAGGATTTCATTTGGTTACAAATATTCTGTGTTGATTTAAACACTCAAATGTTGAATGTAAAATTGTAATTCCTTTAGTACACTGCGACGATAGTGAATTTTGTTATTTTAAACTTGCTTTATACAAAAGTTGCTTGTTTTACTTCTATAGGGTGTCAAAGAATATTTTTTAATTCGTGAAAGTATAATACAATTTACTTATCGCACTAATAAAACAAACCGTTGGTTAGTGTAGTTATGATTATTTTTCTATATCAATGAAAAAATCGCAAAAAAAGAAATCCAATAGGTGTAAGCCGGGACTTCCTGATGGCCACATGGTATGTGCGCTACCCCGACTCGCTAATAACATCTAACAGTGATTGCTGATGCGGTCGATATCCATAGTCCAATTAACTGAAAGTGGACCAAGTCTGATCCACATTGTACTAAAGGTTGCAAATAATGTGATATGTAACTGTTTTCGCAATATCATAAGTGCAGAATACGTAATTTCATATTTTTATTGTTGTTCGGCCGTTTTATGGTGAAAGCGGATCGCGAGGCTGCTATATACGGTACCAGCTGTCAAGTTTATTTATATCTTCGCCGATGGCTATTTCACGATGGCTGCAAATTCGATGGTACTGTTTTAGTTTTATAAGCAGATGAATGTGAAGTGAATAACTAGATAATGAAGAGATAATAATAATAATAAAATAGATATCATTTGAGATTAAATACTAAAGGGAGGAATACTAGATGAAAAGAAACTAGAATCAGTAAGGAAATAGGTGGAGAGACAGGAGGAGAAGAAATCTTCAGATGAAATAATAAAAACAGAACTGAAAGTGCAAAAATCGGAGAATACAGTATGTTTCCTAAATATAAAAAGCTGATTCGAGGGAATATTGCTTCGGTTAAAATTACAAAAAAAAAACATATATCCGGAATAGCTTTACGTCTGATATAGAGTGTTACAGAAACAACCTGGTGTTTTCTGAAGAAATCGATAGTCTTAGAATTTCTGTATCTATCTTTTCAATGTTCTTTCTTTCCGTTTGTTTCTAATCAATAATTAATCTTTAATATTCCTCTTTGCAAATAATAATTTTCCTCACATTTTCCATGGCTTCTCTACGATGAAAATTCTCAAGTTTAATTTATTCTGTCTATACTTATTTACTTGATATTTGGCCTTGAACTAATTACGCAACTTGCAAATGAGGCGTTAATTTATCATGCTTTGAGCACACTTAAATTTGTTTTTATTCGAACTGAACATCGTTTCGTATTAAAAAAAACGCCTCTTGGCATGTCAATCTCATCTACATTGAATAACAAGAAGTGACACATTCATAGGAGGTTCTTATTATTATTTTAAATCGTTTTCCCAATTAGTATTTATTAATTTGCACCACTTTTGCCACCACAATTATCTAGCGCCATAGACGAATTCATGAACTGCTAAAGAAACTACATCGAAACCTCGAGCTTTGAACTGGTTGAAGACGCCAACAGTACCGTAACATCGAAGATCTAAATAATGTAGGTAGGTATACAAAATAGGCATGGGTGGGTATGTATCTCAGCAGGTCACTGAAAGGTTACCTATGCGATTTGATATCCGTTAGATCCTAAAAGAACAGTTAATGGAGAACAAATGACACAATATTACTCAGTACCAGAAAAGACCGCTAACTATCTCTCAACTGTAATATTTTATACGAAGAAGATAACTGTTTTGTTTAATGTGTGACATATTATAGCGATAATGTATAAATACGCGAAAACCGTGAGGTTGGTTAGGATTTCAACCTAGCCGTACCGTTTATTTGGTTACACAAAGGCCGTAGATTTGGAATATTTTTTTATTTTCTCGATGAAGCACATGTAAATTATTGAATTTCGTCATCATCCCCATCGCTGTTTTATTATGGTTGCTATGGAAATTATTTAAATCTTGTTTGGACTGCACGTTCACCAGAGTTTTCCCCATTAGATTATTACGTATGTAAGTTTTTGATATTTCCACCAAAACTGTAAAACCGAACTTTAATCTGTGATATATCATTTATTCACATAAATGCATATAATAAAAAAATACACCCTGTATATACCGCGGTCGTGAAATATGAACTTATGACTCTCATGTCGCAGATCCCGCGCTTTGGTATTTTAACTTGACGTTCGGGTCATAATAATGTACTCCACAACCTTGTAATATAATATATTATTAATATGTACTACTATGGGAATCAACTGGTGGTATAACATGCATATATCAACACCTAGCAGACTGGCCGCTATTGGCAAGGTCAGCAAACAGTCAGTTCATCTACAATGTTGTTTTATTTTTCAACCGGTTGGTCGCCTTCCACCTCAAGCTTAGTAGCAAGGTTGGTGTTGTGTTATACTTAATATATAATTTGCATTTTATGGAATTTCATCTATTGAAATCGCCGTAACAGGATTTGTTAGCATTAATGCGTGTAACTGCGCATAACTTGCTGATCGAGTATCAGGGATTTTTATTTAAGGGCTTGGGCTACCAAAGGGATCTTGACAATCTAATAGGAAAATTGTGTAATTTGTTCCGAATGAACATGAGAAACAAAAATGTTATCAAATTGATACTACTGCTCATTTTTCATAGGAATGAGCAAAACATAGCCCTATATTGGGACGAAAATAGGTAAAAGGGATGGCAGATTACGTTTTCGGCTCTAGATTAGAAAATACGAATAATTGGAAGGCGGTATCGGTTGTGCATATAATGTATGTATTACGGGATAGAGTTTATTTAGGAGTTGATACAATATGGTAGTTCATAGAGATTTTAATGATAGCATGTACTGCACACTAATGACTGCATTCACAAGAAAATTATATGAACTGTTTGAAGGGTTCATTCTCCACTTTCAAGCACAGACCTTTGTGCCTTCGCATTGATTTTAAAAGGTCCCTTCTTATTTTGGTTCTTAAAGTAGTGATAGTGTTCGTTCGCAGCGCATTAATATAGGCGGATACAAATTTATAAATGAAGTTTCTGATAGTTCCCCATAAATAATAATCTAATAGGGATAGGTCTGTTAAACGTGCGGACTAACGTACACATGTCTAATTTCTGGCATCCAATAAATTTCTATATCTTGTGTTTCTTCACTTCAAAAAACATTTTTTTGAATACTCATTTTGTAACTGCAGGTGACGTTATATAATATTTTTGCAAAGAGTGCCAGGTAAAAACCAGGTGAAATGTGAAAACACATTGTTTCTGGGACACCGAGTGTAGGAAGCGCATTCTCTTTATGAATCTCCAATTACCACAATACCTGAAACAGCTTAGCATTTTTTGTGGCACTCGTGTGTTCTTTTCTCTCACCTTTTCCTCAATTTTCATCATTTTCCTTTACTTTTTTAGAAATCAAACAAATTAAACCGCTTACTACGTTATAACCTTATCCAAACGAGCCGCAGAAACAACACCCACACAACGATGTCTAATCGATATACATATATATATATATATATATATATATATATATACTCATGCCTTACTTATTTTAACGTAATTTTCCGCCGCGCCAAGATAAAAATAAAAGGGGAGGTGTGCAAGAAGGGTAGAGGACAAAGATTTGACGTCATTCAGCTGAAAATAGGTGACTACCCGACGCAAGTCATTCATCGAATATTTCGATCGCCTTGCATGAGAACCCATGAGCTCGTTGGCCTTTCAAGGATTTATACAAATATGTTGATGTGTGAGTATAAGAAAGACAATGTCTGCGTATAGAACCACTACTGTCTCGAATGCATGGGACATATGCATGTGACCATTGAAGCAATGTATGGTATAGAAAGGTAGCCAAGGTCGTTGGTTTTAATTGTGAGGTAAATACGACCTTAAATTGTTCGGATCTTTACTTTGGTATAATAGATAAATAAAAGTTAATAATTGATTAAGCTTCATGATCCGGGATGTTAGTGCTGTTAATTTTCAATTTTTAACGCGTAACAGCGGATCATTGAATGTTTTCTGTTGCTTTCTAGATGCGATGCGATGGTCTTCCTCAGCGTCGAAAATCCACAGTCTTCTTCAGGATTTGGTCCTCTGGTTTTCTAGATTCTTTTTGAATAATTCTGATTTCTTCTAGCAGAGTCTCGATTTGATTGTTTTCGACTGTTGCGAACGCCTTTCTCTCGTCGTCTTCGTTCGAATTCTTCATGTTTTTCCTTTTGCCTGCGTTACTCTCCTTTGAGATAGCATTGTTCTCGTTCGTCTTTTTGTCTTTGAAATTGCTCAAGCAGTTTCTTTATTTCAGACATTATTGATTCAATCGACGACACTTCTTCGCTCACTTCTGAGATCAAAACGTTACACTTCTCGTTGCGCCGATATGTGAAACTATAATATTCTTTAAACCCTAAGAAACTCAAAAATGTTATTTAAATACTATTACAACAACAAATAATAGCAAATTACTTAAACTAAGATCCCCACGGTTGAGCTCCAGAAACGCACACCCTGTATATACATAGATGGATCTTTTCTATCAAATTTATAGCTTTTTGATGATTAGACGTATGACAATGATATTTGACGATAAGAAGTTTTCCTACCACTACAAGTTCATCGCTTTTTCTACCATTAAATAGATATTGCTGCTGCTTTTCCATGTCGCACAACAATTCATTCATCGATCGGCAGGCACCATTCATCAAATCTTCTATCAATAATTTAAACATGTTTCGCATACCACGGAACTGGCAACGTTACAAATAAACGGAACCGAAGCCGTTCCGAAATTACCCGACTGCTGCAACGAACGCTTATTTTTATCAAGGAAGAGGACGAACGAACCGGTTGCGGCAGCTGCTTGGTAACAGCGTCAATTTGTTGTCTGTTATACGTTTATAACGATTACGTTTTACTGTCGATGTTATATGTTTATAACGATTACAAAATCCGCGGAACTGTGAACGATATTTTAAATGAGAATAATGAGTAGACGGACAAGTGTACTATGGAACTTCTTCAACCCAGATGAGGGCGACAAGCAAATGGCTTTGTGTAGAATATGTGGAATATTATTGTCGTACAAATCAACGGTGACTAATTTAAAAAAGCACATGGTCAGAAAACATCCTCAAGTTTCCATTACAACTGGGGCGATCGAGGACGATTATGAAGAGGAGCAGCAGCCGGCGTCGAACGACGAGGAAGAATCGAATGAAGACAATTCAACTCAAGTTAAGGTAAAAGTCATATCTGACAAGATTTTATGTTTTATGGAATAATTTATGCGTTACATAGTTTGTTCTCTAGTAAAATTATATGATTGACTGAAAATCGAACGTTTCTAGGGATGAGCGTATTTGTCATTTATATTCCTTCAGTTCTTGCAAGTAAATGAAAACTTATAACCAGTGACGGTGTAATGTGGCAACACAGCCCGCATGGTTGTTATGTATTTTCTAATTATTGTAACGACCTCTTTTGATATTCAGAACAACTACCAATCTGAATTCTATCACTGGATTATCAGATCGTTTTTGGTTTAAGGTATGTATGTATGTTCTCTGATTTCTTATAAGATGGTGGAATAATGCGACGAATATCGTTCCACCACTGATTTCCCAGAACCGAGAAAGAATGATAGAAGGAAAGAGGGTAAAAGATACATAATTTGGGGTCGAACCCTCTCGTAAAAGTGACGTCACCACAAAGATCTGTCGCTCCATCTGTCGCCTACGTGCAGGTCAGATCGTTGCACGTGCCATTGACTCACTACGTTGTCGATGGCAGCCGACGTAAGTCGAGAATGGACTTGCTCTGGGAGGGCCACCAGTCAACTGGTCTTATAATATAACTGATGGGCGATTCTTCAGATGCGTGATGCCTCAATCCGTCTCCCTGTCGCTCACTAGTTCTTACGTAAATCTCTTTTTATGCTTTGTTCATAAAACAAAGAAAAACAACACTTCGAGGGCCACCTTGAGACAGTTTTTTAGAGATATATGGAGATAATGTTACATTAATTTTTCCTTTCACCTTTTTTCTTTCTTTTACTACACCTGTAAGGTGTCCTAAATTCGGCTTCCAATAAGAAGATTCTCAAAAATTATAAGCAATACGAAACCAATTAAATCTCGCCGCCTAAAGACGAAACTGTAAAATGGTACTCGATTAGTTAATCGACTTAGCCGTTCTAGCTAATATAATAATGCTCACAATTCCAAACGAGACTTTCATCCGTTGATGAAAGTGCACCATTTGCAGTAATTAAATTAGCTCAATTTATTTCTGTTAGACTACTAACAAGAATCGGAATGTTCGTATTACTTCAGTAGTTTTAATTACTAAATACTAATAAATTCTGATTAATATCCAATAAAATAATAATAAATAGAACAAATATCCGAATAGAAATTAAAATTTTTCGAAAGCATGGAGCCACCTAGCAAAGTGGGACACAATCAACATACTTTTTATCATACAGGACACTTATCAGTTTTTATTACTCATTATGGCAACGTTTTACAGATGACGCTATGTACTTTTAAACAAAACAGATAATGAATAGTAAGAACATAGTAGTATGACTATAGTATATTATACGCTAAGAATGTAAAATGTATCATGTCCCGTATGTTCACGAGTCGCGCATCTTCGAGAGATCTAAGACGCGAGGGTCATAAAAATTTCACAATTGCGGTGTAGGTATACGATTTTTTCCACGTGATACAATTACACTAAACTCACCCAAATGCATGTTTGATGTTAAATAAATTAAGAGTCATGACGTTAACGATGATGATCAATGATTACGGTACTTATTTCTGAGACACCCTGTGTGACTGATGAGATGTTTTTACCGTCATAATTCAGATATAACATTACCTCAACTGTATAAGGTGAAGCATCTGTTTGAAGCAATGGATCGAATGCAACGGATGCAAGTCATAGTCTTTATCGATTTGTATGCCTGCATACATACATACTTATGTATATACATATATACAGCCACTATTGAATTTAACGTTTCAAATTACCCGTTTGAGCATCTAAACGGTACCCATATTAATCTCAGATAATCTGACATCAGTATTTCCCATTTTGTTTGTGCACACGAGCCGAATGCTGACGATTTATCAAAAATCCTTGTTATTATGAAATATCATCAGTAATTTAACCTCCTAACATTATTATTTCAATATAGGTACCCTTTCATATCTCTTTTGATTATTATCACTTATTGCTCGATTGTATATGTATGGGATGATAGTCGAATATTGCATTTAAACTCATGGCACCTTTCTCCACGTATTCGGAATTTTCATTTATATCTTATACCATTTTTTCCCGTCATCAAAATATTCACTCAACAATAGTTACAGTTTTTTATTCCAATACAGCACCAATAACGATGTCATAAATACTTACATACATATCTATTTATGTAACCATTTAAGAAATGCATAGTACTATACATATGAATGTTTCTGGGACACCTTATATAAAATGCAAAGCAAAATCTAAATAGTGGTAAATATTAATGGAGTCTATACTAGGGTGCATGAGTAGAATTTTTAAAAATATGGGGAACCTTTTCTTCATTCCCTTGATATCCATTTGCAGTAATATTTATCAACATCATAAATTCATCGATGCACAATAGATATATTTCAGCCCTCATGTCTATTCAGATTGTTTCCTCTGGTGCTTATCAGTAATATGATGCATGGTAGTATTCATATTTTCCCACTACTTGCTGCACCCAGAAGCTGTTTAGCTTCTTTATCGAAATCTACGAAACTGGCGGAGTTTACTTGACCCGGATGGAATTGAACTGTGCATAGTTGCCACTTATGCAGATACGTCGTGTATTAAGGAATTTTATAAGGCATCAAGTATTTACCTTGCTGATTATTTGCTTCAGGCTTCCGTTCACTAAATAGTGCATGAGTTGCTTTGAATGCATGATGCATACCTACTTAGAACTCCTTGGGGGAGCTCGGATTTTGACCTTTGGTTGCCAATGTAGTAAGTCGAGTGGATTAATCCATCTACGTACCTCTGGCGTGTGACATTGCTAAGACTAATTAATTTTTTTCGTATTAAATCTAATCATCCCATTTCATCTGGAAATCCCCAATTACGTAATGTGTAAAAATCAACATCAATGTCACGGTGACGCAGTGTTTCTAAAGCATCTGTTAACACAATCTAAACAATTCAATAGCGCTCTTCCATTACATCAAACAACTCAGCCCGCCCTCTCCGCCTCTGGCCTCCGGGCTGTTGTTGGGTACAAGTACCCGTGTCGAATGAAATAAAAAACAATAATCAGATTGCGACGAGCGCATCTGAAGTAATTGTGGCAACGCTGCATTTGTGGTACGATGGTACGAGGTACGAAACGAAACCAAGTGACCAGATAATGTGTTTGCTATCTTTTCAGATACGTATCGCCTTATTATTCGAGGCAGTTAAAACCGAAGGTCGTGGCGGTAGTACTATACGGCAAATATTTACAGTCTAGAAATCTGGCTGGTATGCGCAAGCGTGGGTCACCTCGTACTCTCGACCGTACCAGAGTACGACCTTTCATGGCCGGATCAAACCGCCTTAAGTCTAAAGTTTGATTTTAAGCGCTTATTGGTACTACCAGTACCGCAGAGTGGTTTTGCGCATCATCGCAGGTCAAAATACGGTGTATCTATTTTTTCGAATTGACCGATGATATCATTTCACCATCAGGATGTAATTTAATAGTTTTCGAGGATTTTTGTTGCTTATTTAATTAAAAATTGTTCGTGTATTTTAGATTTTTTAATTTTAGATGGAAAAATGAGTTTCTTTTTAGTGTGTAGGTATATGTTATTCCAACTTAATAAAAATCTCGGCTAGCCATGTAAAATGTTTTTTCCTGGGATAAATTAAGGAGGGTGACATTTGATAGATTACAAAAGTTTAGTCAATGTCAAATTTTGATAGTTCTGTACCAAATTTTTGAGCGCTTGGCTGAATAGTTGAGGTTAGAAATTTAGTACATTTCTAATAAATTTCATGTTAGTCGAATTTCTAACCCCGAGAATTTGTCAAATGCGGTCAACTCTTATGGTTAAAAATTTGTTTTTCTGCTTGTTAAAATGGCGGATGTTACGTCGTACAAATTTTTTTCCATTAACATACTGTTTTGCTCTCCATATTTGAAGAGAAGTGATTTTTCTGATTAACTTTCTCTACGAAAACGCAGGATAATTAATCAAAAATTGAATCAAAAACTAATCTGGATTAAATATTTTACATGAATTCATATTTATCTCTTGCGGTACCTAAATCTCTGTAACGTATGACAAATCGAGTATCCATTTTTGTACTGCATGTTTCTGAAATTATCAATTAACACGTAAATAGAGTGGATCGAAATTTTAACTAAGTGGAGACCTACAAAATTGAAGATAGTTAAATTTAGAACAAAACTGAGTAATTTTAGAAATATTCGTTAGCCAAGCCATGCCATAAAAATTAGATGTTGCCCGAGTGGTGCGGTCATAGACATGGATTGTACATACAGAGACTCTGGCCCATAACAGCTGATTTTATGAATTCATAAAATAAGTAATGCTATATAATTACAATAATAATATAATGAATAAATAAACATTAATTTGATTGGTTTTAAAATTCCTTATTAACTATACAGATGAAGTGGGATAATTATTGTGGAATTCTCATTTTCGTTTTATTTTTTATTTGGCTCAGTTCTGTCTACTTATATTATTATCGGTGACCATCCTACTTAACACACACCATAACATCATATACCTACCATTTCCTTTTTCTGACTCATACTTGTCACTTTGATAAAGCAAATTAAACGTTTCATGACTAATACCAAATTTTTCGTATACACTTGTAACGGTACTTTGGCGCTTAAACTTAGTGAATATTTTCCTTATTGCAGTTTCATAATTTATGTTAATTGTTGGAATTTTTTTAGTAATTTTTAGTATTTAAAATTTTCCCAATGACTGATATTTTGCGGTAAATGTTGAATTTCTATAACATGACACAAGTATGTCAGGGATTTAATTTTGTTTAGATTTTCAGACAGTCATGAAAGGCGTTCGAGAATCGAACATTTTTACCATTAGAACCATTTCTTGCGTGCACTTTCTTAGATTTTACACTTATTTAATCATGATTAAGCCTTATTGTTTGTGTTCTAAACCCGTCTTGACGATTTTATACATGCAAGTCTCATGCATTTTAATTGACCGATTATTTTCTTTTTTCTACTCATTTTTCTCAATTTCTAAAGACGGCGATACGTCTACCACTTACTTTTTGCAGTTTGGCAACAGAAAGTTTCAATTAAATTCAATTTAAGCTTTCGCGAGATTTGCCGCTGAATCATCGTGCGACTTCGGAAACTCGAACGCAAACGCCAAGACATTCCCGGTATTGTCAAACCAAATAAAATTTTAAACATGCGATTTTTACCTGTTTTCAGCCGGGAACCATTTCGTACGACGATCATCACGTTTCTGTGAAATTAACCTTCAACTCCGCACAAACTTTTCCAAATAGTTTTCACATTTTCACCCGAAATTTGATATTTTTCGTTAGCGAAACGGGAGGAGACGCGAAGACGCCATTCATACTGACAACTGAAGCGTTATTGTTTTGTTTGCAAAGCCTTCTTACTAACCTTAGTTATTCATCTCTAATACATTTTAACTTGCCATTTATTTTCGTGCTTCTAATCATTTTCCCTAATTTCTGAAGACGATAATGGTCACACATTTGCCATTGACTTTTTGCCGTTATGTAACTGAACATTTTACTTAAATTTGAGTTTCATCGAAGTCTGCTTCTCGATGACCGTGATGTGACAAAGCTTCGTGAGCGATTTAAATTTCAAGAGTGGCTTTACCATTCCGTCACCGTCTGAAGGGGCAAAATATATCATTGCCGGTGATATCAATCGGTCAGAATAGTGTGCAAATCCAGCACTTCAACAGGCCCTGTGGAGGCTTACTCTCAAAAAACAATTATTTCGAAATACCAACTTTGCTTTTTTACTGTTAATTACTTTTTTGATAAGTCAACCGCCCGAAATCCGCATTTTACGATAAGTAATTAACGTTCTGGCTATAGCATTCGGATTTCGAAAAGTTGATCGTGATCCTTTTATCATTAGTGTTCTCAAGAAGCCCTTGAATGAAGTTATAGCACCCGGTTCAGGTAGAAAATCTGTCGGGGATCGATCCCATCACTCCGTTGTCTGCCTGCGTTCGTTTTTTATTTTCAGACTTCCGGTCTGAGCCCGAGCCTGGTTCGAACATCCGGTAAACAAAAGTATTTCAGTAAAATAACCATCACCGGGCCGGATACCACCGCGATCAACTCCTTGGCTAGGCGATCTATTTTAAATAGAGTCGTATGTTATATTACGACTTGCAACCGCATGCCTTTATCAATCCTCATCCTCGCTTTCCGTTATGCGATCTACCATGCGAACGCAAACGTGTGGGAACGCCACTGAAGCGAGAAAGCTTTTAGTTATTGTCATCACACTAGGTGGCGCTGGAGGCTCGATTATCGAGGGGTTCGAGCGGAGGATGGCGCGCGCGTATAAACAGGTTTAAAGACCTTTAGCTTTATCCAATTTATTCGAAGGATGACGATTATTTGGAGCACGCCAGGCGTCTACGTTTCGCTTTGTTTTGGCAGCCGTGGCGTTTTGGGAATGATGCCTCCGAATGGATGGCGAATGTAAACGTGGAAAATGACATGTTTTCCGCACGGTGCGTTTGTTCTTAATCATACGTGATACACAGACGTGATTCATACGTCCAAGAATTGCTTTTTATTTATAATTTTACATGCATCACTACAAGGATGGCCTTGCAGGCTCTGATCATGTTGTGATCATAAATACTGCCCCCTCGGTGTGTTCTAGTTATTTGAGTTTAATATTATTGAAATATAAGTTGGTCTAAGTGAGCTCCTTTCAATTCAATGCAAGATAAAAACATCAAGAAAAACAGTGCACTTCAGTGTCGGCAGGGGTACAGCCCCCCCCCCCCCCATAGCTTCTGTTGGTCTCGTGATCGACACCTCCACGAGGTTATTTACCCACGGCTGTCTGATGAGGGCCAACTAACGCGAAACCGGTAACGGCCTGACTTGGAATTCGGTACCTTCCAATGCAACATGCAGTGTTTGTCAATGCAGTAGTGAGGCTTACTGTGCGAATTCTTGAGGTTAACGGAGTTCCTTAGATTTAACCGTAGAATTTTAACGTAATTTTATTCCAAGTTTACGCCAACAACACGCAAACTTTACGTGAATACTTTTGTTATGCCTCCAAAATCACCGGCGTTAATAGCCGTCTTAAAGTTAGGGCTTCAACTCCTACTCATTACCTGCGTTGTGATGTAAATAGCTAAAACGACGAGTAAAATCCTTGCATCTTTCATACGAAATTATGCACATTGAAGAATTGAATAAAATAAAACCATTGCGCTATGTATAAACCTTGAGGACCATGGGCGATAGACGACACAGTACCGCTTCTTTTCGTCGGCTTCCTCAAAAAACAAGTTCCATAAAAAACAAGTTCCTCAAAGAAAACAACCTTCCTCAAAGCACAAGTTCCAGCTTAATATTTGACCTTTGATTTTAAGTAATTAAAGAAATAAAATTATTTGTTCGTCTTTAAGCATGTATACGGTTTACTATGACGGTCACGCTTTCCACTCTTGTCAATCTATTATGAACAATACAATGCACCGGCCTCGCCTTTCACTTTACTCTGCTGTACCCAAGTCTGGCCAATCAGCGGGCTCTTTGAAGTATTTAGTTCAAATTTCTAATGTTAAACGATTGCGTACTATATCTTAGCCTTTAGGAAATTTTACTTGCCTGTTATTGCAGGTCATGACAATCAAGTACTTATAATTAAGTCGTATTAATGCGTTTATTTAAACCTCATTAGCAGCGATTTTTCCGAGAGCACATACTCTTAGCTACGTTATCATTATGCTCATGAGTGGTGAAGACGCGCTTAGTCACACGAGATGACACATTATCAGGGTAAAGCAGCGGGCAAGGCTGCGACTGTCTCACGACTCCTTAAATTAGGAATCTAATTCCCTTTATTCGAATTGCATTCTGTATAGTTTCAGCTAATCTGCGATGATTAACTAAGCCTGATGTTGGCAACTATTACGTAATATTAATAAACCTTTGACAAAACATGATGCAAGATTGGGGTAACAGTGGTGAGTCATAGGGCCCTTGTTATAGGGGCATGATTCAAACGTATGTATAACAATAAATCGTTCCCCTTCAATTTCATTTTTCAACGGATTGACCCTTCCGTTCGTCCCCGATTGTTCTAACCCTCGAATTTAAGCCCTTCGACGTCTTTACTTTATTATGAACCTGTAGCTTTAATAAGGCGACAAAAACGACACATTTCAGTTTACTCAATTTAATGTTTGTTCTATTTACTGTTAATGAAATGATTCTCCGTATCGATAAGGAGGGTGCTTATCTCGAACGGTCAGCAAAACCAACTAGATTACAACTGGTATTTTGTGCTCTTGTGGGGCCAGAACTCGCAAGATTGGAAACGATTGTGTAAACAATCCAAGACAAATAATGCTTTCAGTGTTGCACACTACTGAGCTTACCTTGAAGCAACTGGATTTTGGTATATTGGTTTACACCAATTTTTTTCATTCTCTTCTCTAAAATGTTAAGGAAGTGAAGTTCGTGCCTTAATTCTTCCCGAAGAGTTCTAGTGAACACCGCTTGAGTTACTCACTATTCAATCCCCGTAGAAGGGGCCTATTTGAAAACTACCACCTTTACCTGTCGTCGCACTAATTTACCAAAATTATTTAATCTCCTTAACTCTTGATTAACTCGCGCAAAGACGCGAGCTAAGCAAGAGTTAAGCGCGTTAAGCGCACTCCACGCGCGTCCTACGCTCGTTCAACGCCACTAGTGATCCGATTTAAAGAATAATAGTTGAGAAATGCAGCTAACGAGGTCCTCTTTTAAATATTCTATCGGAAAACTGTACTTTCCGTTGAACATTTTTATAAATATGTTTCTGAGATTTAAAATTTCGCCTCATGGAGAGTTAATAAAATTACTCGCAGCTCCCTTCAAAAAAATTATTGACGTGTTCTAGGATTCTTCTTAAATGTTTTACAATCAAGAAATAGTTGTTTATTGGTGTTTTGAGTCACAATTTTCCGCGACCTTTGATAAGATATCACAAGGTATGTATGTTAAAATGAGATGACTCATTCGTGGTGCGACTCATTAAAATCCGTGTGAATAAGCTTTGTAGTGCGTAATCACCATATTAACATTAAGATTTGTTGAAGAAGAATCGTTTTCATATGCCCGTTGCATCAGGCAAAATTTAAGCCTACTTAAGGTTAAGCGACAGTCAGTACCGGCCTAGGGGGAGGCGAAGTTGGGCGACGGCCCACGGTGCAGACCAGGACGAGCGGCGAACTTTCCCGGTTGACGGTTTTTCTTGAGAATAAGGGGCGGCCTTTAAAAATTTCGCCCGGGGAGCCAGATTTGCTAAGGCCGACCCTGGCGACGCTTAAACGTTCTTTCTCTCGTATGCGCAAAATGCCTCACCACCTTTAAAAATGCACATATCAAGCAATGTTTTCTCACATTTCTGTATGTTTCTCAATGATTTCAAATAATTCATAATCAGCTTCACTTTTCACAGTCACCTGCCCCGTAGCAATGCCTAACGGGGTTAGGAACCGAAGCTCCATTTTCTAACGCCTAAGAAAATCCATATTTTTATAATTTCAGATTAAGAGGCAAGTGGAAGAGTTCGACGAGTCTTACCACCAAATCGAATTCATCGATGAAGGAGACATGGTTAAGGGCGCTACAGATGAAGAACAGTTGCCAGCATTCGAAGAACCGTTCAGTAAGAACGCCACAAGTGGACGTTCTCACAAGAAGAGGAAGGTCTTGGCTTTGGCATCTCCTACCGTCCATAACAGTGCTGCTTCAGAACCTGGAGAGACCGAATTTGACGCGTGGGCTAGGAGTGTCGCAATACAGTTGAATAATATGGACGTGTGTAGGGCCCTTAACTTGCAAATGCAGTTGCAGTCTCTTGTTACTAAGGAAAGATTAACGTATGAAAGTAAAAGGAAATGAATTATAACGTTACAAACATTAAATATTAATGCAATGAACAAAATGTTTATAGTTACAAATGCATAAAATAAACTGATGAAAATATAAAAAATAAAAAATGTAAAAAATAAAAAATATAAAAAATAAAAAAAATAAAAAAATAAAAAAAATAAAAAAATAAAAAATATATATAACCCATAAACATATGGACAGCGAATTAATTAAGTACTTCTACACTAAATGAATATTAAAGTTTTCTGCTTAAATAGGTAGTATAGAGTATGTCCAAGAGGTGTTCACATGGGGATCTCGTAAACGAAATCAGATGGAGACTTGACAGACCTCACCAACAAACTTGTTTAAGTATTATGAAGATTATGATTCAATTCAGAATATCTACTTAGCACTCACTTCTCTAGCTTTGTCTTCTACTCAGATCATGTCAGTAATGCCTGATCCCCAACTGAATTTTATGGACTTTTTTGTTCCTATAAAAACGCACAAGTTCAGGGTTGCTCTTGGTAATTTCAATATCTTAGCATGATACCATCTCTTTCTCGAAACTCTGAAAACGTCAGTAAAGAACATTTACTGTATTCCCATGAAACACTTATGAGAAATAAACATCAACCAATAGGTGCTTTCTTAACGGATTCCGACGATATACCTGCATACGACCATTATGATTTATCGTCTTCTTAAACGAGTGAAATCGACCATTTTGCACCATCTACCATAAATCGGAACGAACCATTTAGTGAATTGCAGCCATTAGAATCGCAGAAATAGAATTGGGCAATCTCATCTGCATAATGTTTACAAACGAATTCTACTACAGTGAAACTAGCACGATGGTTCAAAGATTCGTCATTGAGCAAACAACCAATTACCTTCAAAAAATCCTACCACCAGTCGGATCGGTATACCTATGTATTACTGAAATAGATACCATTCAACCGATTATACGCCATTTCGTAACACTAAGTGTCTACTGAAACTTTCACTTTAAACCTTAGCGAATTTTCTATACTTCTGCCTACTTACGATTTTTTAACTTGAAAAGTGATAGGCAGAATGAATTGTTCACTTTGTCGTTGCATGCATAGAAACTTCTTCATTATAACTGAAGCAACGTCTTGAAGAATAATTAGCGGAGAAACCATTTTTTCGGATTATATAGGAAGTGTCGAAGAGCTGCGATGAAAGTTCGCTGTTACTGGTTTAAGATCCAAGAAGGAATTTGTCATTAGTAGAATGAATACGTTGTGAAAAAATAATGGCTTTAAAACAACATAAAAACGAAATCTGATGGGTTTAAATCGGGATTGCGGGAAACAGCAAACCTAACAATCTAATGGGGAAAGATCTGGTGAACATGCAGGCCACAAGAGGATTTTTGATATTTCCACCAAACTGCAAAACTGTACCTTAACACGTAATACAGCAACGTACTTAGGAAAAAACTCTGAACTCAGAAATGGGAAAATCCAAGATGGCGCGCGTAAGAAAAACAAAATTGATTATGGTTTCCGAGAAACGAAATGTCGGATTTCAAATGTGACATCGCCACGTTGTAGAAGAGGCGAAGTGTTAATCATTTTGAATTACTTCGGCAAATAAACTGAGGAAAAAATAAAAACCTTTTCCCAAAATTTTGGTCTTTTTTGAATATCTCCGAAGGTCATAGGAAATTTTGAAATTTTAAAATTGCATACTCTAGACTTCTAAATTGCGCAATTTTGCCCAAATTTAACCGACCTCGTATCTATTATGGTTGCCGAGATTCTTGTGATTGAGCTCCAGACACCCTGTGTACATAGGAAACAATAAAATTGTATTTAATTCAAATAAATCATCCACAGATTGGTGGGAGGCGAAATAGGTAAATAGTGAGCAAATTTATCTACTGTCGACATTTTATCGTGCACTAGCGGATTGAGCATCATGAGGTCATCCGATAAGGACTTTCATGACTCCATCGAAACGAAATATTTACCAGAGATAGTCGCCATTATCTCAGTAACTAAGTCACTGCAGATTGCAAGAATTATCGTGCATGATTTGCACCTGCTTAACCTGAATTAATGCAAATGAAAGGAATAAAAGTGGTTATAAATTATATGCAAAAAGGATTAATGGTATACCATAAAGAAATGCGCTTGTGTTGCTAATGCGGTTCGTTAAAGCCAGCGCATACTGGAAAAGCATTGAAAATAGTCACCTTTCATTAAAGTCCAACAAGAGTGTTAAATATAATTTCTGACCTACACTGATGTAAGCGTTGGTTATAAAACTGATCGGCTCTATAGAATGGATAGGTCGTGGGTGATGCCGTTTTTATTCCAAAGAGAGAGTTTAACTGTTATATAAACCATTTCAATCGGGTCACAGTTTCTATTATCGCTGCCAAGCTCGTGCTTTATTAAATTCTGGTTTTGTCTTTAAAAAGCAACGAAGTACACGAAGACAAATTTAGCGTTTACGGTTTCCCACCTACATGTAATCAACGTGATCCTACACCAGCTCGGTCGCCCGATACAGTAAAACGACCTAATATGGTCACGCAAGTTAGAAGAATAAGTTGACTTTACTTTGGAATAATTAATCTGTGCGCGTATTAGTGTGCGATTTTAAGCGAGACTGTCATTTGGTTGAGCAATTTACCTTGGGCATAGTTTTAGTAAAATGGCCCGAGGTGGGCTGCATTACCGCGAACAAATACGTGGACAGCATTCAAGAAAGCTGGGAAGCAGATATTTCATATAATTTCGGCCATGAAAAGATACCATCGAATCTACAGAAATTTCTATAGCAAGAAGGTACTCTACTATCCCCATGAGGAGGCGTTCTGTCACCCTCCCAGGAAGCTTTCTATCACTCTCCTAGGAGGTCTTCTATCACCCTCCCAGGGGGCGTCCTATCACCCTCCCAGAAGGCGTTCTATCCCTCTCACAGGAGGCGTTCTATCGCCCTGACCAGGAGGTGTTCCGTCACACTGCCTTCGCTGCCCCAGTACTGAAGAAAAAAATAAAAACGGAACCGCTAATCAGAGTTGTGTTATTCCAGAAAGATCAAACGTATGGGACCGCGAATGCCCATGTACCATAATGGCGGTATTTAGATGAAAAATGCATCTATCTTAATGTGTTTCGAGCTTATAATAAGCTATAAATTTTGATTAGGCATTCCGGCAGTTTGTTTGCGCCACGCTGCGTATTTCGAGCCTCTCTAAACTTGGAAAACGGAAATCAATGATCAGAATTTCATTCAACCTTGGCATAAAAGATTTGATCGATAATTTCTATGTACATAAACAGATAAGCAAGATAATGATAATTTTAGCCGAGATTTGAATGGTGCCACCTGAATCGCGTGTGAACTTGATGTTCGCCCCAATCAATAACTGCTGAAAATAGGTTGAAATGATGCTTGAATAAGAGGAATTGTATAGTAACAAACGGAAAACGTAAGAAATAAGGTGAAGATAAGGTGTACATGAAAGGGAATAGAAAGAGACCTTATCTTCTTCAGTAAGAAAGAAAGAAGATATCTCTCTTCTCTCTTCTACATTAGTTGTAGCCAATGAAGATGGCTTTCTTGGGCGAGAGTTATGTTGCATCGCATATACCTGCGAATCTGACTGTACGCATGCGTTGCTTGCCCCCATGCAGCTGATCCATCATATGTTAAGCTGGGCCGCTTGATCGACATCTGTTATCACGCCCTCGATGGTCCTTTAACCAAATCTGAGATTCCACGTAAAACATCAAAATTCCCTCTTCAATTTAACGTAAAAACATTGTTACTGTTGAGAAAGGTAACGCGTTTCATCGATGGGTCGCAATGGAACCTCTTTCGTGGCGCATTCTTTACTTGCACGCTTGAAACTTCTAACGACCGCTTTAATTTTCCTACTGCGTTTTAGGAATTTAACGATAAATAACAAAAAACTCGTACATTGCATTATATCAACAAAAATTATGTTCGTTTCGTAATGCTGTTGGACCTTTTAACCTTGAACAGATACGGATACTAGTAAGATACGAATATTTAAATTCCTGTATTTATTCATCGGCGATTAGTAACGAAGTCCTTGTGAAATTTACCATCATTCCGCAAAAAACTCATGTAAAAACCTGGTCGAGAATAACAGTTCGAGTTAGATATAGAACTACAAATTAAATGAAATCCCGTTCGAGCAAGGACGGAGCCTTTGGCTGATTGATTTCCGGATTGGTACTTCTCACGTCGCAAAATGAAAGTTATTTTTAACAATCATGATGTAAGTAGCGATTAAGCACTTTTTTTAAGGTTGCGCTTAGGCAAGCGCGCATAGAAGCGCGCATAACAAACGCATCATTAAAGAGTGCGCATGACAAGCGCATTATTGCAAAGTGCGCATAGCAAGCGTAATGCTGTCAACATTCATCGCCATGCGCTAAGCTTTCTCTGAGATCCCTCATTTCGGGTTACGTGTCATATTGTGGATTACGTTACAAATTCAAGAGGAAAAAGTTTATCTACCACCCAACTCTCATTCGCATCATTGTTTCTGGGACACCTTGTACACAAGATTAGCCACGCAACCCATTGATTTGGGGGGTTCCATTTGAAATAGCGAGGTTGGCAGCTATTTCCGGTACAACCGGAAGTGCCGCCATTTTGTAAATATTTTATTCGGATTCAAAATGGTCGATTCTAGCCTGAAACCAAATTTCGTTGGGCTAGGATGGCGGGAAGTCGAAAGTTTTCTGATGAACATGTTGTGTGGTTAACCTTGTACGCGGCTGGGTACCTACTATTAGACGGACCGGGTACTTCGTAGACATTACTATATATTAACGTAACATTATTACATATAACAAGTCTCTATGCATGTTCCTCCTAAAGAATTTCCTCCAACCGGTTGGCGATGTCGGCGACGAAACGACCGTTAGGACCACACGATCGGCAAAAAGAGATCGCGACAGGTGTCTTCTTCCCGAACACCTGCGCGAAGATCGCAAACGAGCAGGTGAAGGTGTAACCCCATTGGCGCATCTACATAATTTATCGTATTGTCCGAATGCTTGCCTAAAAACTCCAAAGGATTAAACTGCCCTTCGAATAACCGGGATGGGCAAGGCAAACTGGTGGATTTTTTAACGTCAGCGGTGAGGGGACAGTTCGGCGAGTTGGCGGAGGGCACAAAACCCCAATAATTTCCTTAAAAAAATCTTTAAAAAAAAAGAGAAAAACCGCCGGTTTTCACTGAAATTGTGCATTTTAGTGTTTGGTTTTTTCTCTTCCTCCACTCTAGCCATTTTTTAAAACTAAGTCGAAGATTATTCAGGACATTTTATTTGTATTTCTCGGTCGGAAAATTTTTTTTTTAACGTTTCGCACAAATTTCACTTAAAATTTCTTTGCACGTCACGCATTCCTGAAATCCACGGCATCGAAGTTGGTAAACAATTCGTTATTTATATTTTTTTTACTCAAAAAAAGAAACCTTTTACATTTCAGTTAACCTTTAGGTGATCAAAGGCAGAGTCTCATGGGTGCCTACGCCTCAGGAAGACGGTGGTGTGACGCGATTAGCCACGCCTTTCCTTGTTGCTAAAAACCTTCTACAGTGTGCTCCTTTCCCGAGGCAACGTTCATTTTTTACATTTTAGCAGGTCTTTTACAATCGTTGTTACGCAAGAAGTTGCAACAACCACGCTTTGCAACCTCGATTTGCATTAAGACAGTGGCTCGAACACCAGAATAATTATGCTAAATGCGAAAAGGAAGTATCGAGATAACGGACACGTCTGCATGTTCTACTGCTAAGACAATTATAAATTAAAATATGTGGAAGAACAATAAATCATTTTCATACTCACCTATGCGTTTCATAACAGTATTAATGCGATGTGCGGTTTGAATGTCAACGGATAGCTCAATGAACTCAGCGCCAGGGCCCCTGGGAATCCTAACTAGGTCTCTTGAAACATCGGAGTGGTATGTCATATGACTCTACAGGGTGGCCCAGACACGTTGGAGCACGTACGCATGCGTGGCGCTCTGGCAAATAAAAGAATAAAGCGATTAAGCTGCACTTGCGTCGTGCAAAAACTTTCATTCCACGGGGTGTAAAAGCGTTTTTTAACTTTGTTAGTCGGGAAGAAATGTCAGTTTTTTGGGCAGACTTGAAGCCAGTCCTCCCTCCATAACATCGTTATTAAGAGGGGAGAATTCCCACAAAATCGTCTACAAAAATGGTGAAAACAAATTTCAAAACTTGAACACCCAGTAGTTCGAAGATGAAGCCATTCCGAACGTATGCTCCCACGAACGTTTTTTTTCTAATTTTGACTCGAGGAATGCCCCCTTAATTTCGCGACGTGCATTTAATAAATGCCCTGCACAGGATGTCAAAGAAATAGTGCTCCAATTAATTCTTGGATGCTACAAGTGTAAGAGGGAGATTCGGTTAAACTCGCCTCATGCAAAAGTTGCTTCCGCAGAGGGGTCAGAGAAATTTTTTAAATTTTGTAACTTGCGAGTAAATCTCCCAGTCACAGGCTTGAAGCTGCCCCTTGGGGGGGTTGGCAGCAATACTAAAACTTCATTGCTTCGGGTAGATCTGAGCCTATGCCTCAGTTTTTCCCTTATACGCGTTTCTTTCCTTACAATAATAATTTGCTTCATTTTTACAGCAAGTAGGAAGTTCGCATGAAAATTGCACTAACAATAATTCGCAAAAAAATTAATAGAATTAAAATCCTTGAAAATGCGAACTGGAAAGTAACGACACTCTCAGTATTTTGCGCTCCTTTGTTCTTTATTTCAAGCAATACTCCGTATTATTTTAATGTGATTGCATCACTCCCCATTCAATTACCAATAATTCAACTATCATAACTTGATTAATTTATTATTAAAATTTTATTATAAACTGAACCGTATAATCCCGCTTGCTCTTTCGCAATGCATCGCTAATCGTTTGAAGGCTGTTTGCGTCTACCAGAATAATTCGTACGAGTGAATTGCAGACAGTTGCTTAATTACTTTGTTTAAATTTTACTTTAAAAAACAATAAACAATCATAATAGTTAAAATATAGTTATCTACCCAACAAGTGCGTTAAGTGACGCTTTGCCGCACGCCGAGAGCAATCGAATGCGGTAAAGACTCTTTTCGCACGTAGTACAGAGTTTTATACGGCGAGTACATTACGTCATGTGAGCAGAAAACGGCCATTTTATGCCCGAGTTGAACACGATACTGTCCACAGTCTCTCTCCATCAGGATATTGCAGTGTTATTGCAGCCCACGGTAAAGTATGTATAATTTGTCCATTGCAAGTAAACAGACATCCGAAGAAAAATAATGTAACACGTGCGAAAAGCCTTTCCGCACTCGTTAAGTAACTAAGTGTTACGCTCACACGTGCGGTAACAAAAGATATATACCTATAGTATATAAAAATGCCTTCCTAAACCCGTTTAGTCATGCTGAACTTTGTAGTTATCTTCCATCATAATCTATTGTTGTAACGCAATTTTTCAGTATTCGCAACGTTGTGTAACATAATCGATTTTACTTATGAGGTCGCAGTTCTCAGGGAATGCAGTCCCGAAGCAAATGAAACCTCAAGCAGCAGTACCTGCGTTCAAAGATAAACGAGTCAACCCACGAATGCTCAAGCTGGTTTTCAGGTCACCGATTGACTCATGTCCGAGAAAAAAGTTTCCGAGCGCACTTATACTTGTCAGTTGCTTTATTACGAATTAGACAAAGAAAAATGAACGACTCTGAGGAAGGTATTATGCATTTTCGAACAACCTCTTCGGCAACGGTAGAAAATGGTTCGGCGGGTCGTTGACCAAGCACAAGGCGAACGCTGAACCGATCATCAGATTGCCGTACACTTGCTACTGTCTACAATACCCATACCATCATACGGATGGGTTGCGCAGCCATTCGGTGATAGTGCCGCTTATGTAAGTGGATTCATACGTGATTAACCGTAAATTCCTTAAAAAAAACATATTTCTTCATGAACTTCCTGGAAAAAGTACGCTTCCCTTGATCGACTGTGGTGACAGGTCAAAGATATAATGAACATATGCATATAATGAACGCTATCATGCATCTATATATATATATATATATATATAATGGAGGCTATCTATCTGCGAAGAAGTTTACGGCGGGAGCGAAGCAAGCAGTGCAATTCGCCTGAGGACCCGACGTTGACACCCTGTATTGTCTATTATACCACAACATTTCACTCGATTTAAAATATATTACAGCAAACTTTCCGTTTTATCCCTGCCAAGGAATCCGCTTTGACCGAAAGATTCTTCAGTTCAGACACAGTATTTGGATTCTAAGGGAACCGAGTATGGATTAAATGGGGAACTTCCCAGCCCGCCTATATTGTTCCCGCTCTTCCAGATCAATATTGTTGTTGGCTTCTCGGGATTGTATGTATTATGGAGGAGGGTGGTCCCTAATATCCGATACCTGCGTTTAGGCCCATGACCCTTTAAATCCCGTGTAGATTTTGGAGATTTGTGCTGTTAAATGTTCCCATTATTTGGTACGTTTTAAGATAATATTAATTGATTGAGCGCGGACATTAGGGTAGCAAATGGCTTATTGGTTTATGAGGTCAACTGATAATTTCATTGAAGTTCCCATGTACCTGGTATTTTTGCATAAAATTCGCTGTTTTCCAGTAAATTAACATTTGCCTTCATTAGCAACTTTTCCTAATCACCTGCATCCAAGAAAGTAATTTCTGCTTGCAATTTTTTTTTCTTAAACAATGAATGCGAGAATGCATATTTCCATGTAAACACGAATAACGTCGGAGATATCGACCTAAAAAATAACCTTAACGACGTTGGGAGTTATCGAAATTATACAGGGTGTCCGTGACTGAACACACGAACGAGGGGGTCTCGATAATCGCAGGCTGGGCAAGCTGCGCCATTTGCAACTCAAGAACACGCCGTTTTAAAATTTTCAAAAATTCCGACTACTTTCGGAGATATTCGAAAAACACCAAAATTTTGAAAAAACGTTTTTGTTTTTTCTTCAGCTTATTTGACGAGGTAATTCAAAATGATTAACACTTCATCAGTGCAAATTCGCTTCTTCTACAATGTGGCGATGTCGTGTTTGAAATCTGACGTTTCGTTTTACGACAGCCATCACCAATTTTGTTTTTGCTTATTGGCGCCATCTAGAATTTTCACATTTTTGAATTCACCTTTTTTTCTGCAATTACAACGCTCCATCACATGTTAAGGTTTAATACTGCAATTTGGTGGAAATGTGAAAAATCTCCTTTGGCCTGCACGTTCACCAGATCTTTCTCCATTGGATTATTATTTATGAGAATTCTCAATATTTCCACCACACTGCAATAAATCATACCCTGGGCTTATCCAATACAAGTTCAACGTTCATAACGTGTAGACCTCACATGCACCTTATCATTTATGCTCTATCAACTAAAAGGGTTAAGTTCACAATCTTTGACCCGATTTTGCATAGGACTCAGTGAGCCATAATTACGATGATTAAGAAAACGAAATAATTGTTTTTTTTTAAACGCTAGTCAAATTAGCAAAACATTAGCGTACGTTGCCGTTAATCATTAATTCTTCCATTAGAAACGCATTTCCTTCAAAATTATCGAATTAAATTACCTTTAAAATGTTTAGGCTCAAGGTAAAGCCATATCAATTTGGAAAATATACTTTTTATTATTCTGATAAGCAACAATAATTATCGTTATTAATGCGAAGGCTGTAGACGTATTTAACTGCGCGTGAACTGAATGTTATACAGCAGTCGTAGTTGTACTTTGCACCATATTACATTTAGTGTTATAGGACCCATTACAGGCACTATCTTAATACGTAGATAAGTCGAATTAAATTTCAGTGATGACTATCAATTATGATCAAAGCTTCTTTTAAAATCTACAAGCAGGTCAACACTGAGCTAACAACTATTAGAAAAATCCGAATTAACGCTTCAGACAAATAATGATTCACCACAAAAATACTTTTTTTCCTTTCTCCTACAGCGCGCCGGGTAAACGTATGACGAACATGGTAATATCAGTTTGTGTTTCCCCTTTAGGTCTCGTAAAAACCAGACAGATTTTTAAAATTTAACCAGTTTAGTGTTGAAGCGTGCAGATGCGCTTAAAATGGTCGTCAGCTTTGCACAGGTAATTTCTTTGGTCACGTGACATCTTCCGACCTTGCGCATTCACCTTCCAAGAGCGGTTGTGTGTGCATAAGTCCGCAAAGGACGGTGAGCCGTAATATAATAAATATGTAGATATACATTATAATATCCATATACCGGGTGTCGGTTGGGGAGCACAACCATGGGGATCTCGGCAACCATAAGAGTTACGAGGTCGGCTAAATGAAGGCAAAGTTGCGCGATTTGTGGCGCAGGATTATGCCGTTTCACAGCTTGAAAAATCCCGATGGCTTTCGGAGTAATTCGAAAAAAAAATGAAATTTTAGAAAAACGTTTATATTTTCTTCTCAGTTTATGTGGCGAGGTAATTTAAAATGATTGACACTTCATTACTGCAACTTTTCCTCTCCCACAACGTAGTGATATCATATTTGAAATCTGACGTTACTATTTTCGGCAACCATCATCAATTTCGTTTTACCTTACGGGCGTCATATTAGATTTTCACATTTTTGAATTCAACTGTTTTCCTAATTACGATAATGTATCACATGTTAAGGTTCAGTCTTTCATTTTTGGTGGAAACATCAAAAATCCTGTTTGGCCGGCACGTTCACCAGACCTTTCCCCATTAGATTATAATTTTAAGGATTTTCAGTAACCTGAACTAACCTGAACTAATTTCCAATAAATCAATTACTGTTTGGCTAACAATAAACCGTTGAGAAGATTCAGGGACATTCACAAATGTCAAAGGCTCATGAACATATAATCGTCTGTTTGAAGCCTTAACTGAGGAAACATTAAATTTACGAATGAAACGACTTCGCATCAAGGAAATAGGTACCTGCGTATACTGATAGTGATTATTGCAGAAACCCAACGGTACTTTCAAACAATCGCGGAAGAAGAAACTAATGGTAGAAATCAGTTATTAGCAATATTTATTTACTACTTTGTGTAAAACTGTCCCGCGGAGAAACCGCCCGAGGATTGAATTAATTGACACCGATCAATAAGCTTGATATAATTAATTTACTCTAGAAAAACATATTTTGAAGTTTATTCTGCAATAAAACTATGTTGAAAACCGAACAAGTTAACGACTTTTACATTATGAATGAGAAAATACTAATCCAATACACAATAGTGAGTGAATGCCCCCTCAAGCCAGCTGCATTGTTCCGGACCCTCTACACACATTTGAGTCATAACAACGTTCTCTGTTTCTCTTGCAATGGACAAATCGTGTACAATGGCGTCAGGAATGTCGTCGACTATGCGATACTGTTTATAGTATTTATAGTAGTAAAAAAGTATGACGTCAGCTTTGATCTAAGCGCTGATGCTTAGGGCAAGGACATTCCAGAACGCCGGTACTTTATTTGTTTACATCTTCGGAGTTTCCCAGAATCGACATTTGGTGCCAGCGCACTGTTTAATTTAATTTAACAGATGATTGATTAAATTTAATTAAACACATATTTGATTTGATTTAATTAAACAAATGTTTAATTTAACTTCGTCAATTCGACAGCTGCAATTGAGATCCGTTGTCACGACAGACTGGAAATGATTTGCGTACGTAGGCAGTTCACCTTTGAACACATTGTGCAGCTAGCAACAAGACGCAAAAATAAACAAATACAATGAACGAACCATTCAAAATAACGTCAAGAATTTCGTCTACTATGCGATACTGGTTATAGTATTTATAGTAGTAAAAAAGTGACGTCAGATTTGATCCAAGCTCTGATGATTGGGACGAGGACATTCCAGAACACCGACAGTTCATGTGTTTACATCTCTGGAGTTCCCCACAATCGATATTTGGAACCAGCGCATTTTCGATTTTAATTTAATTAAACAAATGTTTTATTTAATTTGAATGCGACCCCAACAATTGAGATTTACTCCCATGTCCGACTGGAAACGATTTGCCTGCGTAGACAATTTACCTTTAAACACATTTTGCAACTAGCAACAATGTTTAAAAATAAAACATTACAAGCGGGTTCGCGTTAATCTTATCAACACAATATTTGCCGACCTTACTAGCATTCATAACGCGATAAGCAATTGGGATGAAATAAATTGAAATAATTAATGTTTGTTCGATGGAGAATACTCAGAAGCCCGATTAATCCAGCTATTGATTTGCGGGTGGGAGGTTGAATGGAAAATATTTATTTAATAAGAGCTAAAAGTAGGATTCGCAGAGTTTGACGCATTATTTTTGAGTTGAAGCACGCGCCAACGCTGCTTAAGGAAAATAAACAAAAAAAAAAAACTCGATTCTTCAAATAATTTCTTTATTTCAATAATTATCTTTAACGGCAGTATTAGTGTTCGTACAACAAATATGTATACACAAAATATTGTTAATTCCGCTTAATCCATATACATGAAATGAGACGCAAGAAAACGTATCAAAAACTTTTTACTTGGAACATACAGGGCGATGCAAGTCCGCGGGAATCTATATGCCGTTCACTTATTAAATATATCTCGTTGACGCCGGAATTGTGATATTGGTGCTTTAGCACATCTTCCCAAGATGGGCAATAGGGAGCGACGAGACGCATTTAATTCGTGAACAAGATATATGGGGGTCCTTTAAAGAATAAGAGATATATGGTTCGCTAAATTAAGGCAACTATGCCCGACTTACTGCTCATTTAACATCTGCGTTAGGACTGAAAAATATCCGAATTCCTCTCGGGACGCCCGTTGAGGGCCGAACTTTCAAAATTGGCTTTTTCTTAAACATTGTAAGACGCGTTGCGGAGGGATAAAACTGTGACTTTGTTAAGGCAATTTTTTAATCGGGAATCGTTGTCAAATTGCTGCTTGTGTCGAATTACAAATGACCTTCTTCCAAATGGTGCAGCCTATTTCTGAGGCGAAACTGCATATAAAAACGTAATAAAAATATGTAAGAAGATATAGAAAATAAAACGAAACTAAAGAAAAAATGTCTTCCTTAACATTCGCACTCCGCATGTTGGGAAGCATTTGACAACGGGTTAATTTCCCCGTAAGAAATGTGCCTGCACAGCGCCCAATTTGATCTTCAAACAACTTCTCATAATATTTACAAAAAATGGAGGATTCGGATTATTACGGAGAATTCCGTAAGCATGCGGCAATCTTTGGAAGAAATCCCGCGTCTTCACAGCACCCTGTATATACCACTTTTATGTAATATTTCTATATATAAGGAAAATAAGTTCCTAAAACGGAACCAAAAATTTAGCTAATATAAAACATATACAGCCTGTGACCGTTCACATTGAAGCCAACCCCAATCCTCAGTATTCTCACGCCAAACAATAGCGTCGACTCGGATGTAAATGACCGGTTACCTGCTCAGGTACAAATATTGGAATGTATTTGATTAATTCTTCATGGGAAAGCCCTAAGCCGGCTTCAATATTTAGGTCGCACCTTATCTCGCATCCTTCGATATACATTTAGAATTACATAGTTGGAGTCAACTACAGTTAACAATCATGTCTCACTATCACAAGGCGGCGCTTATAGGGAGTCGCCGCGCAAGTACGGCCCTGGCAATTTCCGACACATTAACATTACTAATAATTACAATATCACATTGAATTAGCACGAGGACACGCCGGACTGTCCAGGGGTGTGCCGTTTTAAGTTCGTTGTTCAAACCGAGATCGTGTTCACTTGTCGATAAATTTTCCTAAGTACGAAGTACAGTTACACCGTCATGGCAAGAAATGGCCGCTGCTGTATACTGTCAGGGGAATCTTTGGCTTGGGCCGAACATAAGTCAGGTGTGGACATGGACCTGTTGAGTTTCCCTGTTCCGTCACTGGCGCCCATACTGAAGCTGAAGATTGAAACTAAAGACGTAATTCGGTCAATTTCCATCGCGGAACCGTTTGGGGCCGTCTCCTGCTGACACCTGTCAGCTTCGACTTCCTTACTGACGATATCTGACAATAGAGTTGCGTCATCCAGGAACACAGAATCGTCACTGCTCGAGCTACTCGAACTGCTGCTGCAACTGTCACTAGAGTCTTCACTAATCTCCTCCTCGTGCCTGCTTTTCTTCGGCAGAATGGACTGTACGGCTTCCTCAGTTTCCCATTCAGCGACAGCCCTGCGTCTCTTCAGAGAGTTGCTCCGTTCCCTTAAGACCTTCGGAGTTTTGTCCAAGTCCAAGTAGGTTAGCTCACTACAAGGGGGGTAATTCTCCTTGTCTTGCTGGCTCTCCCCGCATCTAGCACAGGACGGGAGGAAATCGGGCACTGACGAGCTGTCACCGTCACTGCTGGATGATGACTGCTGGACATTTCCAGCAGTGCGTTCCAGGCCAGCCTCTTCGGCAGTTAATCCCACGAGGTCTCCTTCAGGAACTACTGGCCGCGGTTGCACAGGGACCGGTGCATGGAAATGCACCATATTGTAGGCCTCTTCCATGAATATGTATCGCGCCTTCTGGAGAACGGTGGCGACAAGCAAATTTTTGTGCAAACTCACACCACCCCGATAGGAACGAGATTGTGCAATTTTTGTTAGGGAGATTCCGATTAATCGTTGCGCTTCACTAGCCATGACGAATCACTAATGTCAATTTACTCACACACGTTTATAGTCGATTTAGCTGAAGCGTCACTCACAATACACGTGGTAGCTTATTGACACACACACACGCACTCTTACTAACAACCACTTCACCTAACTGCCAATGAATACAAGGGAACGCGCGCTCTGACATATACTTATAGCTTCGCGCAGTGACGTCACAACCTACTTTCAACGTGTGTCGTTCACCAATGAACGACGGCCTTGCCGGTGATAGTCGAAGTAGTCCGATGTGGGTGACAGCAACAGGGCGCGTTGAGCTTATAATACGTAAATACGCTGGACAAAATAACCTTTATTGGCTGGTATACTAACGCTTATTAAAACGGAAGTCCTATACAAAAGTGCTGCGTACGCAGATGCCTTCTGCATGCTCTTTGTCTGATAAACGATTAATAAACGACGATTTTGGGTATGACTAATAAATTCCGATGTTTTAAATAGACATAAGTGCTACTGTATATTACAGCTTATCGATTTGGTCTGTGATATGAACTACCCGGAGTTCACGTATGACGCACGGACCTTGAACTATCTTAAACGTCACGCTTTACGTCAGCGTTTTTAACTAAAAAATGACTTGAATGTCATTACACGAAATACCGGCAAATTTTCCGTTGGTTTTTGTGCCATTTTTTAAACTAACTTAGGCCATTAAAATATGGATGACCAGCAGCGCAGATGCAAAATTGCATAATAAAATATTTCGCCTATACGGTGTTGCGAAGGATGTGTGCGACACGGGCTTTATAAACGAGAATCTATGTAGGGAAAACTCCCGTTCTAATCTCGAAATAAAAGTCATAAAACATGCATGCAGTCGAGTTTATCTTAAAAAATACATCGGTTCAGCAACAATTTGAGCATTTTCAGCAGTTTTAATCACGGTAAACAGCAGAGCAATTTCTTTTTAAATCAAGGAATGCCGTATCATCCAGCGCATTCGCCACGAACGTAATTGTACGCAGAAAGGCAAGTGGCTCGTTTGCTAAAGCACTTTCAAGTGAATGTTAATCCTTCCCAGTGGCTTTTAAACCTCCATTATTTGATAATATCGCTGTCTACAGACATCTAATCAGAATAGTTGGGTATTTCTAGGGGGCCGAATATTCTCCTTTTAAGCCTTGCAGAATGTGCACGTGACATCTAGTACCCAAAATATTACTAAACTACCAAATAGGCTCAAGTGGTTCACATTTGATGGATTTATTACGAAATCTGTTGCTTTGATACCACTGGCTACATGCTGATATCTGGAAGTTTTGGTGAATACAAGGCGCTGCCATCTTCAGGTTCAATACACAACGCAAACAGCTTAGTAATTCGTATTGATTTTCCAATTCACAATCAACAAATATGTATGCGACATCTAGTCGTTACTAAACTGCCTAATAAGCCAAAATGGTTCATATGTGATGAATTTTCCCTGAAATCTGTTGCTTTTACACCACCGGTTCTTCATCGATTTTTAGATGCATTGGTGAATGCAAGTGTACTACGATTTTTAGACCTAATCCACAACATAGATAGTTCAGTAATTCGTATTGACTTTACAGCGGTAAATTTTTTAAATAAGGATATAGGACATTAAAATGGGACAGCTTGTATCTGCGTCCAAATAATGTACAATATATTAAACAAAAAATTAGATGACCAATTGGTTACTCTAACACGAGCTTCAGTTTTTTAGGACATTTAGTGATACTTAAATCAAATACAACAATTTCGTTCACTATTCATCTATAACCTTAATAACGAATGATTTTTTTCAGTCTTCACTCCTACACCAAATTAATATCAATAAAATTACAGTAGGAAAAGTATAGTTTTGGAACTGAATGATGAGAATGGACCTCAAAATCCAACTAAGTGAGAATTATAAGCATTTAAATATGACTTCACAGTAATTAATAATCTTTCATATTCTGCTATACTTACCTCAGAATATGTGATTGTTTTACCTGGTTTCTTATAATCTAATAAAATTCTATAACTCATCACGGGCTACCCCTTTCTTGCTGCCTCCCTTTTCAGTGGGGAAACCCCAAAAGGACGACGGAAATCCTTTCACGTCTCGCTCCCTCTTAACAAAGGCAGTAAAGGAGGATATACAATTACCTATAAAATGATTCGCTTCCCCTAAAATGGCCAAATCCAGATGTGGATTTGGAGTGTCAAATTTTATCACAGATATATTCATCCGCTTCAAAGCTGCCCTCAAGTCCTCCAACATGTGGTTACTATCAGAAGAAACGAACACTGCCACAACAGTTTTATGGTTGCTTGCATTGCCATTGGAATTATTTATACTTTTTATGGTCCGCTTCAGCTGCCGTATTATGAGCTCCTTGGATGGTAAGCACATTTCATTAGTGGCCACCCCTAGCTCATTTCTGTAACCTAAACACTGGGCAGCAGAGAATAAATTGGGGCTGTCAGGTATGTGTTCGCAGGCCCGAACCCAATCAACGCCATTTCGAAGGTGAATGCCCACAAAGGCTCCTTTGGGAATTTTTGTTTTGATGAAAGTATGGGCCTGACTTTTTATTTTATCAGACCATTGTAGATATTTCTGTAGAAGGCGATTTTCGTCCGTAACAGGAAAACTAGCAGGACTACCTGAAAATAAACTAAACTAATTAATGAAAAGTAGCTCAACAAGTGGCTAATGGTTCATAGTCACATTAAAGATATTTTTTACATTTTCATTTACTTTAAATACAGACACTTTACAATTATAACTAGAAACAGTTTACCAAAAACATAATATAAAATAATTTTTTAAATCTTACCAGTAAAAGCTATAATTGGCCACTTTGAAGGTGGATATTTTTCCCGCCACTGGTTAGCAACAGCTTTATTATTGATGTCATAGTTTAAAGGACCATAAAACTCAGATGCAACAAAATCTATATTAAATGTATCCCAAAAGGGACCAAATGGGTTGCCTTCTTTAGCATTACAAGAGTTTGTATTTCCTAGAATTAAAGGAATTAATTTAAAGAGATTTATTACTTTATATTAGATAATATGTCACTTTATATATATCAAGATATATATAAAGATATACACTGTGTCCAAAATATAATTTACATGTATTGGGATTGTAGAAACTATAAGAATTAGGAAGTCAGTTAAGTGGGGAAATTGTTAGGCAATTATGTTAGTTCATTATGTTAGTAACTTAATAATGAAAATAAAGCTGTTGCATGAATGATGCATTTGGATTTGATTAGAAAGGCCAACTATATTCATATGTACCTCTTGACATGTAACAAAATGATACTCTTCGATCAGGTGGCCATTCATAGGGTGCAATTTCTTCCATAAACTGTTCCATAGTAAGAACTTTGTGGTAATTTTGCAGAGATTCAACTTTAAAATATGTGTCAAAAGGCACTTGAATAGATTTGTGTTCACCATATCTATATTCAACCCAAGGCGGTAACACCAAAGTCCGATTTAGTCCTTTGGCAAAAGCCAGAGCTCCCAGGAAATGGTCAGCTTGGTTGCCGAACCTGCCTAGATTTTTTAAAGGAGGTAATTAAAAGTTTTATTTCATCATTTTTTAAAATTACTTACCCATGCATGGGCAATAAGCAATGTAACCCAGAGGATCCATTTCAAGGCAATAGTGCGAATTAAATAAAAATATCTTAAGAATTAGCAATACGAACCTAAATTGCATTTTTGTATTAAAAATTTTTACACATAAAACGTTAATTTAAATTTTAAATTTGTAAAAAAATAACTATAATGATAAATAAAACAAATGCCGGTAAACGTAGCTGCTATAATATCAATCAGCTGTCATCTGTCGCACTTTTTGTCAAGCCCATCTGCACCCTTGACGCACCTCCGCTGACGTCACTATTCAAGTGATGCGAGCTCGATTAGACGCCCTAATCACCGGGTTCGCAGAACTAATTTAATATGCAAGCTCACAGACATTTCCCATTGCAGTTCGCCAATTATAACAAAAGGGGTATTTAAAATGTATTAAAACTCATAAGCATAGGTTTATTAAAATTGTTTTTATTTCATTTATATTTATTTTTATTAAATAAAAAAACTATTTTATTACCATAAATATGTTTATTCTTACAAATCACGAAATTTATCTTTTATTAAACCGACTTTTAAATTTGGATTTAATGCTAAGAACCGGCCTAAGAAGTTTCTTCCTTTCTTCTCTGTGTTTCTTGTTGCGCTCCTCGATTTTGTTGTCTCGCACTTTGCGCAGAGAGAAGCTCATCTCCCTATTTCCTACAGATAAATATTTCACTGATATGTCTTCATGTTGTATTCTCTTCCCCAGCGACGCCCTACAAAACGTGAAAATTAGTTTTAAGAATATTGATACTGTTGATGCGCTTACTTGTTAAGCTTCTTTTTCAAGCCGTTAATCCCCCTAAACTCTTCTCCTACTTTCAATTCATACATCTTCGGCTGCTGGTGCCCCTCAGCTTCCTCCTTTTCGAGCGCCTCAGCTCTCTCCTTCTCCCTGTGCTCCCTCTGAATTATCCTATGCTGCTTTTTAACTTCCTTGGTCCAAGTATGTTCATCATCTGAACTTTCTTCATCCTCATCAGCACTAGACTCTTCTGAAGACTCCTCAGAACTATTTTTGCCCTCCAGCTCTTCATGTATTGGTTCAAACTCTGGAGATATATATTTTTGTTTAAGTTCCTTTTGTTTGTTTTTATCTAAACGAGATAAAACTGGGTTAAGCAATCTGTATTCATCCGTATTCTTATCCACTTCAAAATCAGGGTTTTCAAACAAAGCTTGAAATCTGGTGTCATGCAAAAGATTGGCTCCTTCGCCTTTATTCTTTTTTGGCTTAGTTTCAATGTCCATAAGTTTAAGTGCCAACTCCTTATTGACGCTAGGAAGCTTGTTAAGTTGCACTCTAGCCTCCCTTTCTTTATCAATAGTTTCCCGGATTTTCTTTTTCCGGTACTCCTCAAACTCAAATGGATTTGCCACTGACTTCGCTTTTTTGTACAACCGCACGTCTAAGAAATACCCGTGCATGTACGCCCGAATCAACTTGGTACCAATAAGATGTTCCAAGCCCAAAGACTCTAGTTCCTGCTTGGTGACGAATTTGTAGTCATCATAAACTGTCTCAGTAATGGATTCCTCTAGCTCTTCTGTTAGAGAGTCAAGGAAGCTGGCCCATTTTGGGGCTGGACCCATACTGGGAATGAAGTAAGTTTGGATTTTTGTATTTTCATTGGCGAGGAAAAAGAGGCCGGTTTTCGGGACGACGCAAAGGTTGTTGAATGGTGAGGAAGATTCTATTGCAGTGTAGATTTTTCTCTAAATAAAACATCAAACTTGAGATCAACTGCCAAAGTATTACATGAAACTACTACTAAACTTACAGTGTTTTGATTCCAAATTTCCAATCCTGAACTATCTAATGAATAAACAAGCTCTTGTTGATAATGAAAATCCACGTCTTTAATGGCCAATCCAGAAACGTGATCTTTTACTGTGAAGGGTTTATCTGATCTTATATCATATAAGAGGACTTGCCCAGAGGCTGTGCCCACCCCCATATGAACAAAGTCATTAAATTTTAATGCAGTTATTGAGGGAAAATCTGACAATCTAAATATCAAAAAATCTTGACCTGAAAGTTAATACACACCAAGTGCAAAACTTACTCTTTAATTTCATTCAAACAAGCTAAGGCACAATCAAGAACACCAACTCGTTCCTTAATTCTTGGGTCCCAAGCTTCCACCCGTCCTTCCTGAGTTCCACATACCAGCAAGTTATGAATGGGATTTATGGCACATTTATTGATTTCTGATGCTGCACTTTCATAAGGTGTCATAAATTGTCCCCTTTCTAGGTTTAATCTGTATATATCTGGAGATGCTCCTACTACAATTAAATCACAGCTGGGGGTATGGTACTTCATATCTCGTCCAAATTTAGGGATACGCAGTCTGAAGTACCTGCCATAGGCAGCATGAAATTCTATATATCTGTCGCATTGCAAAAATACTAGCTGAAAATCAAATGTTGATTTAGTAGTTGTAGATGTAAGCATCACAGAAAAGTCACTCTTACCTTGCTATAATCATCACTAAGTACTTCAAATGTTATGGCTTCAGAGTCGAAACATCTTTCAAATTTTAAGGACAAGTTGTTGACATCAAAGCACTTGATTCTGGGCTTGTAAATGCCAGTGGCCAGAATATAATTCCCATCATTGGATACTTTTACAGTTGTGCTGACCCCAGGCATGTCAAAATCTTGGATAAGTTCAATTCGCCTTTTAATATCCACATTTTTCTTCAGAAGGGCCCGTCGTTTTCTTGCTGATAACCACTAAAATAAGATAAAAACTACATAAAGGATATATTGATGATGGACATGAAAAGTACAAAAACGTTGGTAGCAAGTTCCTGGCTTAAATATTATCAAATAGAGTTTAGGTATACTTACCTCTGGTAGAGACCTTCCAGCGCTTAAATTATATATCTTTATATCGTTTGAATCAGAAACCTGCATGTTAATGCATTTGAAAACAGAAGGCAGGGAAGAAAAACTAGGCCATACAGAGTCCTAATTTGCATCTGCTGTTAACTCGTGATAATGTTCTTAACATTCCACTAAATAGTTTTAAAAAAATAAATTAGCTAATTGGAAATAACTAACTTTAATATGGGAAAAATCACTTACTGAACGAATCTGGTGCGTTAACTAAAGTGATGAAAAAAAGTGAGGTTAAGTTGGGCCGGAAACATGAGTTAAATCGGCCTTAGTAAACTGATTTTGGCCAAGATTAAACTACTATGGCAATATTGTACGCATGTAGTGTCAGGGTTTTTACTTTGAATTTCATTATTTATTATTATACTTTATTTTATATTTATTAAGTTCCCTATTTTGTATTGGGATTTATTTTGTTTATATTATTTCATTTTTTCATTTAAATAGATGTAGTCCAGACCTGCCAGCTCGCATTTTTTAAAAACATATTTCAATTAAGAGTCCAAATTTTTGGCTTTGTGCAAACTTTCAATTGCCACTAATAAAACCACTAAACCACGTCTTTTCACACTCTATGGCTAAGTAAATGCGTACAACGTTGCCATATGAGTTTAAAATTGGGAAAAACCAGCTATGAGTGTCATTTCTTGACCTCTCCTTCACTCAGTCCTTTGCAAATCACATAAGGTTTGGTTACATCATAAACATAAACATAGAAAATGTCCCGAATTACTTTATCGAAATTTTGCAAAAATGGGGTACTTAATCCAACTAAAATAGCCATACCAAGCATTCGTTTGGCATCTGACTGGGTGCCCCAAGAAAAAGAAACTCACACAGGACAGGTAATGAATCAGCAATTATTATTATTATAGAATACAGAAAAAGTCTATTCTGTTATAGAAATGGAGTCCTAATGATTATAGGCTGGCCAGATTTGTAAATAAGCCCAAACATGTTAATCCCAATTTTTCAATAAACCTTATCGCAGAAGTTCCACCAAAAGCTTGTAAAGACCGAGTAGTTTGGTGTGATGGTGGCAGTGGACCTGAAGGACATCCAAGGGTTTATATAAATTTGGTAAGGACTTTCTTAAAATTGAATACAACTTTTTTGTACTTATAGATTTCTTGATTTGCAGGATAGGCCAGGAAACCATTCATGTGGATATTGTGGGCTAAGATTTTATAAAGATCAGCACCACTAATTGCTTAAAAAATGCTAATTATTGTAAATGGTTAATATATTATGTGTAGCAGTAAGACATTCAGGTTTGCAATATGTTCTCCCATCTTCTGCACATTCTTTTGAGTCCTGTGAACTAGACAAAAATAATTTTGAAAATTCTTGATGTTTTACTGAAGGGAGTTTGAGGGAAACTGGTGAAAAAATTGCATGTAAAACGGAGTTAACTCTTGCAGTAACGTATTGGATCAGTTTATAAAAACCCAAGTTTATTCCAAGACAACTTCTATAATATAAACTTATCTACTGACACAGCAATAAATCTGGAATATTAAGAACACACAAAACGAAACATGTGAATCAGAGGTACAAAAACTTAATACTCGACCTTAAATCTAAATTGTTTTGTTGCAGTTCACCGTCCTTCAACTGAAAAAGAAAAAAAAGTTAATTGGAACATGGTGAAACTAGTTTTGTACTCACTATATGAACTAAGGTCAATTTCATCCGGAAGTTCCGTAATATTCACGTCAAACCTGTCCTGGACTTCGTTAAGGATCTTTGCGTCACCTTCCTCAGACACAAAGGTAATGGCCAATCCTTTGGTACCAAAACGACCAGCTCTAGCTACTCTATGCAAATATGTATCTGAATCGTCCGGCATATCGTAGTTAAAAACTATGTTAACACGTTCGATGTCCATGCCACGTCCAAATAGATTGGTAGCTACCAAAATTCGCTGAAATTGTGTGAGTGATCAGTCAAATTTTTGAAACGATGATAAATTTAAAATAATAATAATGATAATAATCAGAGAGATTCCCAACGTAAATAATCATATAACATTAATTTCATATGTCCCTACGTTCTTTTCATCATGTCTTCTAAACGGTTAGAATGACAAAATTAGTTAAACTGGTGAAAAGTTGTTCAATTCCCAAAAATAATTCCACAACTAAGGAAAATTGTAGCGCTGCAACAACGGTTAATCTTACCTTCTGGAAATCCTTAAACTGCTCATATCGAGACAATCTCTCTTTTTGGTCCATTCCTCTGTGTATTCCAATAGCGGGGAAGTTTTGCTCCGTCAATAGTTGAGCCAGTGCTACACATCTTTGGATCGATTTTACAAAAATAACGACCTATGACAACATTAGCTTGGATTAGCTCAAAAAACTGGATTTAAACTCTTCAGACAACTTATTGAATTTGGATCAGTGAGAGAGTTCAAAAAAAGTAATATCATTTTGAAATCAAAAACACCTTCTCATCATGATTTTGACATAGTAAGACATTTTAACTAACAAAAGAGAGGCTAAACCCACCTGATTGAACTCCAATACGTCCAAAAGTTCAAACAATTTTTTATTTTTTTCGTTTTCCTTTAGTTTCACGTAATGTTGCTGCAGACCATGCAACGTCAACTTAGCCTCGTCGTCAACATACACTTCCATTGGCTAAAAATTGTTAGAAATCGTTGATAAATCTACAAGCTACGGGTTTGAGCTATGACTATTAAAACTTTAACAAGTAATCATTTTTGTTGCTTCTTTAAATGTTTATCCAGAAAGTTCATCAGATTTGATGGATAATAATGCTTATAACAAACTGAATGAAGTAATTAGGTACCAACGAAAATAATGACTTGTTTCCATTTTCAAGTTCCCCGAGGTAAGACTTGTTCAACCTTTTAAATATTGAGAATAGCCAGGATTTTCCACATATTCCAATACATCATAATTTAAAATAAAACCGGAATATCTCTAGTTTTAGATTAATGCTTTTCTGCTTTAATGGAAAACTTCAAAAGTGCAATAAATTTTCCTCATATAAGTGGAACAATCCCGGTAAACTTCTGAAATATTCGTTAAATCTGACTATTTGAGCATAAAGAACATACTTTAATTTACATCAGGTTAGGAATTGACTAACCTGACCTGAATTTCATAAGAATAATACAAATCAATAGTAAACTAAGTAAGACGTCTAACAAAATTCTATGTCTAAGCAACTTTCAGATATACCCTAAAGAGAACATAATAATTTATTGATATTTACGTTCCCCAACCGACCTTCAAAAACTTAAACATCAACGCAACACAACTAACAAGATAATAGTCAGATTCTCAAGGTATCGCAAATCTTACAATATGTAACAATAATTGAGTCTTAAGAGATTGGTCTCTAGTTACCAGCAAACAACGTTCTTATTCTCGCTCTGCTTGTTACATCCAGAGCATTTTAACGCATGGGCTTCCAGAAAACCAAATCCTTAATTCCCACAATGAAACAGGGAGAAAATAAAGGTCACTAGAAAACGGATACCAAAAAAAGAACGAAATCTTTTCTACTCCATTGCTAAGTGAAGTACTGCAGTCGCAACGCGTGTTAGGCTCCATTCTACATACGGTATGGAAGAGGGCCTCAACATCATCCATTTTGCTTCCACCTCATTTGGGTCTTTGGGACTCTTATACCATTTAGATCAGCAGTTTAATTTTGAGGTACTGTAGCACGGTCGAAAATAAAACCCCTTTATATGGTGATCTCCAAAAAGCTTCTTTCCGGTCTTCGGCATATCACTCCTACTCGTTGGGCTACAGTACGCTAATTGCGAAGATCATATTCGCACGCAAAGGATGCTTGTTTTATGCTCGAAATACCGGTTTTAATTTGGATGTACTGTAGCACGGTCTAAATTTCGTAACGTTTTAAACTTTGCATTTTGATTTACTGTTCTTCTACGGGCCCTACTCGTTGGGCTACAGTACGCTAAATACCGCAAATATATTTAGAACCCCAGATTTTGTTGTACTGTAGCTCAGCCAAAAAAACCCTAATACCACCCATAACATCGTGTCAAAGCATCCAAATGAACAGACCTACTCGTTGGGCTACAGCACACTAACCCCCCTCCCACCCTTGACTAATCTCAGAAGTAGATTTGTATTTCAATGAAGAGGAACCCATCAGCCAACACACTCAGCGCTCTGAAGCGGTGAATAACGCGTAGAATAAGAACTTTCAATTACATCTTGCATGAACTTCTTGCAGACTGGACGAATTTCTTTGCTCAAAGTGGCACTGAACATCATAACTTGCTTGCCATGTGGGGTATTTCTGTAGATTTCCTGGACGTCGCGTCGCATGTCTGCAAAGAAATGTTACTATTGTTAAAGGAGTACAACTTGAAATGATTAACTAGAGTTAAAATATGTATATCAGAGAGATTCCCATCTACGTAAATAATCAGGATTCAGATGTCCCTACGATCTTATCATCATGGTAAAATTAAGAAACTTTTGTAATTAGAATGATTATAAACCTACCTAATAGCTCTAACATTTTGTCACATTCATCCAGAACGAAATGTTTCAAGTGCTTCAAATTCAATTTTTTGGCTTTTACAAGAGCCAAAATACGTCCAGGAGTTCCAACAACAATATGCGGGCAGTTATTTTTCAGCACCTCTTCATCCTTTTGCATTGGCAGGCCACCAAAGAAAACCCCAACTTTGACATTGGACATATACTTGCTGAACCGCTCATACTCTTTACTGATTTGGAAAGCCAGTTCTCTGGTGTGGCACATCACCAGCACATAAACAACATTTTCCGTTGGTTCCAATTGTTGGAGGGTGGCAAGCACAAATACAGCAGTTTTACCCATACCAGATTTGGCTTGGCACAGGATGTCCATACCAAGTACTGCTTGTGGGATGCATTCATGCTGAACTATAACAAAGGTTTCATTGTTGTATTACTCAGTTTTACACAATTCATGAAAATTATGTAAGAAACATAAAATACTGTTTCTCCTTGGAAATGGATATGCCCATACAGCTATGAATGCTGTCAACACTTTCTTAGCATTCATATGCTTGTATTTGTTACTTAAGCTATGTATTATTTGGTATTATTTATATTTTATTAAGTACCTTCAGATGGATGTTCAAAACCACAATCAACAATGGCTCGTAATATCTCTGGTTTTAAAAGGAAATCTCTGAAGCCGGAACTGTGTATAGATACATATGTACCCTTTACCGCCTTTTTGGCGTCGGTTCCCACCTCGTTTGTGGTCTGCTCAGTCTGTTCATCGTCTTCATAATCCAGAAGATCTTCTGCGTCTGCCATGGTATATCTGGGATGTGAAAATGCACTAATTGTAATTATTGCCGCTTAAAATAACGTTTAACTTGAACCATGTTTACGAATACATGGAGGACGAAGGTCTTGGCTAATGGATGACGCCGCGGGTAATGGTGCGAAATATTTATAATACGCCATTGCAACGTTGAGTTGCCGTCAAAATAACATGCTAAACGATCGAAATATCTTAAGATTAATAAAATAAATTAAAATTCTACCTGTTTAAGTTTTATTTGGCAACTCCACAACAAACACGGCAACTAAGTGGGCAGGACGCTTCAAGCTTGGGAAAGGGACTGACACACATGACATCAATGGCGACTGACAGACAAGCTGGCATCGTGATATCGATATCGATACGTTGGTTCGGTGTATCGAGAAGAAATCTAAGAACTATACGCATACTTTGTGTTTTGCTCTTGCGATGATTTAGTTCGGTACCATCATCAGAAATGCATGGTGTTATACAAGGTAAAAGATAAAAATAAAATTCTATTATAGGAAAAGAAATAAGAAAATTAGAAAAGAAGTGAAGGAATAAAATTTGGAAACGGTGATTTCGAATATATTGATTTGTATCAGCTGATTTTCAACCAATAGGATTCATGCCTGATAAGCGGGCACTGTAATTGGTAAAAAATCAGCGGATACTAACTAGTATAGTCCAGGTCACAATTGTTGAAAGTATTGAATGAAATTTCATAAGATGAATTCCTCAAAAACATATTGAATTTGAAATTAATATAATTACAATTTATAAGTACTAGTTCAATTAAACAAGTAATTTGACAATTCGTCAAAATTCCAGTTTTTTTTTCTAGAAAATGGATTTATTTCGTAAATTATTTGGTTTTCCAGTTCCTGGCTCCAACCAATCATCCCCGTTCCAGGATATCCCAAAGTAAGACGTTCTCTCCTTTGATAACTCTTATAGGAAAGGGGATTTTTAATTAAATTCATATTCCTTTACTCTTTATAGGCCTGAGACCTTCGGAAGATTTCCCGAACATGACAGGTAAAAATATAACAAATAGGTAGCTACAAAGAAAAGGCACAGATCAGTTTTTACTAGTGCAAGAAAAGCTGGGGTTATATAAGGCGATTAGCAATGCAATGGACATGAAGCAGATACATGTAAAGCACCTCAAAACTAATTGATTTTTTCATATGAAACTTTTTCTCATGCTCTTATCATAAAGCACTCTCTCTTGAAAAACAAAAAATAAGTCATTTACATTGTTAGATGCGGAGTCACAGCTAGAGTTTAAATATTGACTAATATGCAGGGCTTGCAATGTAAAATTTGAAGGTTTGAGTCACTTCCAACTAAACCTTGCAACATTAAATGTTGTATAAAATATTACTAAAGTTATATGATTGGGTAGGTTTTCAGAAATATGGGATAACTTCCAAACTCACAGTGAAGACTCAAGTGGTGGTAGTGAGCATTTTGGAAGAAACTTTAATGTTTTCTCAGACCCATTAGAAATTCATCGCTACTTTGAGCAACAGATGGATCAATTTTTCAAAAGTTTTGCAATGCCAAACTTTTGGGATTTTGCCAGTGAGTACACAAAGTCCTCAAGATGAGCTTAAGTTTAAGTGTGACTTAAATTGACACTGACTGTGCAATGCTGAAACCACTGTCAATTTATACTTAGATTTATATATGACTATAAATGAGTCAAATATTTACATATTGTGACTAAAAAAATAGGAATTCATTGTCTATGACTTCATTACGAGCTATAGACAATAACTGAAAAAATTCAACATATTAATGTTGAATTTTTTTCAGAAGCCCTGGAAAACCCAGATTTAAATCTTGATGAATCATTTAATAACAATCAGCAGGAACCATATCGACCTGACTCCAGAGAGCAGTTTCTGAAAAAAGAATATACAAAGAAATTTAATAGACCGTTTTATGATCCGCCAGGAGAAAAAATTGATAAAGATGTCGATGGAAAGTGAGTTTTATGGTGAAATAATTTTAACAGGCGCATACAGGGGAGAGCAATACTACAGCGCTTTACAGCAGTTTTCACTCTAATGCTAACTTAAAGCAAGAAGTATATTACACCGATAAGCTGGAAACTCTTCAGTTTTTACAAGATTATGTCAAGTCCCATTGTACAAAAACCTGTTTTGAAATTCAAGTGCTACGGCACGCAACTGCTATAATTTTCCTGGGTGCGCCATTGAAGTTACTCTAAACTTACGCAGAATGTTTCGGTGTAATGATCACGTTGTATTTTAGGTTGACTGCAAAAGATATTGATGATTTTTTTAATAAGTCTAATAACTTTAATGGTACTCCTGATCATAGCCAAAGTTCAAGTATCTATCGTCAGCCTACAAAGCTTTTTCCAGGCTCATTTTTTTACCAGTCAGTTGAAGTAAAAACGAGGCCTGATGGTGTAAGTGTTGGCTTAATTTGATACATATTCCCAGATCTGCGTTTATTAATTGACAAGATCCTTCATTTAACTGTCTTTATTATGATTGTTGGTATATCTAACAGTTGCTACCAGCGATTGCTCCTTAATTGGACATTGAAACATCAGCCCTTAGCAAGAATTAGTTTAAGAGAGTGGTATTTTTCTAGTCTGTTGAAACTAGAAGAACCGACAGCGAAGGAAACGACGAAACCACGATTACTAAAAAACTAGGGGACAAAGAGTATACTATTATAAAGAAAAGGGACAGGGACGGGAAGGTGGAAACGCATGAAAATATCATCAATGTTACTGAAGCCGAGAGATCTTTATTTGACAACACGACTTCTGCAGAAATCTTTTCCTTGCATTCATGGTTTAACCGCTATTTTAAATAGCTTTATTCGAGACGTTAAACATTTTAGATACCTACTGCAGAATGCGAAGGCAGTAAAGATTGCAAGAAGCGTAGTTTAACGAAATTTAGAGATTGTTTTAACGTACTGTGGTTTTTCCCTTCGGATGTACTCTAAAATAGTAATCCAAATAAAACGTAAATAATATTAATAAATATTCTGTATTTCATAATTCTGTACACATCTCTCCTATTTACATACCCCTCTTCAGCTCAATCATTTACATTTCTACAACAGGAATAGAGTAACCTTTATATAACATAAAACTACAAGGTAAGTAATTAGACTTTGGTTTTTAATATAGGCCTCGTAAATAAGCATTTTCTTTCTTGGAATGTTTAAGCTAGGTACTTATAGTTTTATTTGACATTATTTAATGTTCTATATTACATACGTACACGGCGGGGACAAGGTAGTATGTATACCTAACTAGTGATTAATATTTAAATATGATACACTATTTACATGACAATTTGGCGACTGTAAGAACCTCACACTATTAACAAACAGAGGTTACTCTATAAAAACAATATTCTACAATTTATTGTTTCGTAAAAATATGCAGAAAAAGTGCTCTGCGTAACTAGGAAGATGTCACTGTTCTTCCAAAACTTTGTATCCAAGTTTGTCAAGAAATATCTCTAAAATAGAGGTTGGCTGATATCAATTTTGCACAGTGGCAGATGGCATCAGAGATGAGTCAATGAACTAAGTTAATACATGACTCGTTCAAAAAAAACCTAGCACTGTGGCTAATTTCATCAATGTCTAGCAACAAAAAACCGAATACTCTCAGTTTGTTTGAGAAAAAAGCTCTAGAAATTACAACACGTATGGGATAAGATTTTCAAACTTATTTACTTTATGGTGATTGTTCTATTTATCCAAAGGTCCATAAGCTATCGTTACGAATTTTATTTATTGATTAACTGTAAATTTTAGTTACTCCTCGGTTTAATAAGTTCAACCCCATACGTTAGTTATCTGTTATTGACCTTCTAACGTTAATACCTAACCGGTTTCCAAGTTCTTACTATTTCAAGCGTTACAATCGGCCTACTTTGGAAATATAATCAAAACCGAAAAACAATTTGCCCTCCAGTATTCAATAAAATCCCAATTTTCTATTGCCGGTATGAAATATGTTAAATAATTGTCTCTGTATCATCTACATACAAGAACAGATCGAATATAAGTATCAAGTAAAGTATTATTTATTTGTATAATATACTAAAAAATAATTATCACAATAGAGTTGAAATACTGAGATTAAACAGTATAAAATAATCTCTAAATAAACGCGATTTTGGTACGTATTCATGTCGTCACAAGCCAAAATCAACGGACTTAAATGTAATTTAGGTTTAATCTGCACTGTATTAAGCAAAAACAAGAGAAGCCTAAAGACACATTCCTTTCGACAAACAGCAATCATTTCAGTCAGTTTAATCAGCGCGAAATTTACAAATGATACACTCTTAGAAATCAGGTACACAACACACCCCCGGTATATCTAGTTTTACTCCTGCCCAAATGTGTCAGTTTCCTCAATGGCGTAGGTGAGCTTTTCGACTAATTGGTCATAACTTTTATACGGGGGCAAGTCTAACCTATTAAAGCATGTGTGCGACCTGGGCAGCCACGATTCTTTCCCTACTTTTTCGATACAAAATCGTTGCGGCCCATTTGAGCCCATCAATTCGGCGAAACCTCCTACGGGTACCCTGCAAGTGCCTGTTACGAATTGTAACAATCTCGCCCGTTTCTCGTTATCCGATTGTTTTACAAACTGCAATATAATTAGAAGAATTAGAAGGTGAAGTTATAGTAATTAGTAACTAGAGACAAAACTTCTTGAATACTACAGGCATGTCAAGGATGCGCACGCATACGACACTTTAGAAAACATCATGTGATCATGCCATAAACTATAATAATTAGTTATTAATGTATCCGAATTACTTACCTGCCAAAACCAAGCGACTGGCTTACTGTTTCTGGTATAGTGTCTGTAGATTGTGTGCCTCTGCCAGTCCTCCACATCGATTTCCTGCATTCCGCACAGCAAAAGTTCCAATTCCCTCTCATCGAAATACTTCAGCCATTCGATCGGTACCACCTCGTTGAAACCATCTAAGAACGCCTGCGTTTGTTGCTCTATTCCGCGCGTCATCCTCCAGTTGGTCATAAGAGTGAGGTACTCTTCTTTGTTTTCCTCCGTAACTCGTTCGCTGTCACCGTTATCTTTCAGTTCGTGGTGCACCACTTGTCCCAGCACCTATTTGAATGAGAAATCTTGGTTTTGACCAATGAAACCGAAGGAGAAATACATTTTAAAAAATTGTTTTTCTAGGTATTTGAATGATTCAAATATTATTAATTTTTATGTAGATTCAACGATTACTAATAGTTTTACTCAATGAGAATCTTGACTAGCTAACGACTCAACTTCTTTGACACGTTACCTCAAAATCGACGCTGAAATACAACTCCAACCCGCATTCATCGATGATGTTCTCCTTAATCCAGACTAGTGAATTATAAAATTCCGGATCTATACTCTCAATATCCTTCATCACTAATTTTTTGCCGAGCATTCTCTTGTAAAAGGGCATCGTAAACCCAGAGTAAATAAACCTGCCGTGGTACAAAGCCATGGCTATAAACCTTCCGATGAATTTGAAGTACGTTAAATGTTCCGGGTTCACGTACGACGCTGGATTGATTTGCAGACTGTAGTTGTTTTTGTTGGCATACTCGAATAAACAGTACATGGGATTAAGGGCTTCGTGAGATACCAGAAAGAACCACTCGCGACTAACACCACCATAATCTAAGCCTTCTTCGCCTTTAAACATTATATAGAGTCTTCTCCGCAGCTCGTAGGCGGGCAAACGCATTATGGTGTGGAATGAATCCTCGAATAAGGTCTGCCTGGACACCTGTATTTTGATGTGGCTCGGAAGGGCGTTGCTTTGACATAAAAACCTGGAGGTTGATTTATTGTGTAACTACATTATAGACCTCGATATGGAGATTTTTATACCTAAATTGACTAATTTTCCATTTAAACGAGCGTTCGTAAGCTCGAGGCACGCCGTAGGCTCCTTTGGGACCTTTTGGTGCCCCTGGCCTCGGGTCTTCAAATGTTGTGGTCTTAGTGTTGTGGTCGACAAAATATCTGGAAGTAATAAAAGTATTCTTAAATAAGATCAGGGGCGAAAAGCAATCGCATTTCGTCATAGTCGATATGATAGTGCGATCGTAGACCATCCTTTGTTCATCCGTTAAGCTGATTCCCAATATCAACATGTACCTTTTATTATCTTCAGTGTACCGGATCTCCCAACCTGACGGTAACGGCAGTTCGTCAATATCACCGATTTCTTGACCTTGAGTTCGAGGGTCCTCCCATTGCGTTGTTCGATTCTAATTTACAACAAAAAGGTTTAGTTTTATGGCTTTGCTTACATATAACAGCATAGTAGATGCGCGTTCATGCGGAAGTAGCAAAAAAGTCCGCCTCTACATAAACACACACCGTCTTAACAAAAAATGCTGAATAAGGTTCTAGAATTTCTACAAGTGTCTCACTTTATGGTTAACAAAATATACACGTCCATCAGGCTGCACTCTTCGCTCCCACCCGGCTGGTAATGATCCTAATCCATCGTCTTCATCGACAGTTGCAGCAGCTGACGGACCTGGCGCAGGGCTGGCTTGATATTGTGGATATAGAAACCGTTGATTGCCTATAAGAAATTTGCAATATAGTGATTGGGCAAACAACTGTAATTAATATCTTAATGGAACCTGAAACCCCACTTCCTGCATTCGTTTTTTGCTGCAGTAATCAGGACAAAGCCTACGAATCAATGCTGGTTTGGTGTTCACCGATGAGTAAAACTATATGCTAAAATTGGCAAGATTATAGATGGTGCATTTAGGTCTGCATCGGGAGTGGCGAAAGAGCCACTAAGGTCTTAATCGTAAGGTTTCGATAAACCCAGAAAGCTTGTCTAAATTTAGAAAAATCCCAAAACCATTCGCATATACCAACCTTGCTGTATAACAGTTTGCCTTTGACCTTGCCATTGTTGAAAATGCTGCAGTCGTTCTTGGTTGGGGCGCTGCCACGTCGTCGTTCTAATATTATGGTCAACATAATACACTCGGCCCCTCGGGTCTCTTCGCATTTCCCATCCAGCAGGTAACGGTTGAGGTCTTTCCCATGAAGTTGATCTAAGCGAACCGTTTTTCAGTGAGACGCATTTAACAAATCAAAGAAATATTTAATTACCTAGTGTTATGGTCTACATAATATCTCCTTCCATATGTATCTAGCCGCATTTCCCAGCCAGGAGGCAGTGGCTCATCCTGCCGTTGGTCGTCTTGATTGGTAACACTACCATTTGGGACTGACGCCGGAGGACCAATAGTCCCTATAAATCACCATTAGTAGGGCGAAATAAAAAAATCCAGGACCGTATTTGAAAAAAGGAAATTGATAATGGTTGCCAGAGGTAGACACGTTGAATTTTAAATATGATAATATCATTGCGTGTCTTATTAATAAAATTCTGTATTTCTTACCATTAGGTATGTTATTGTTACTTGGGGAACTCTGCAAAATACTGGCCTGGAGAGCTGTGCTTGCTTGCTGAACAGGAGGAAGAGGGGGAGGAGGGGCCGGCCTATCTACTCTACTAGAACGCTCTGAAACACTTGAAGTCGTTGGCTCAGCGTTTTCCGTACCCTGTGTTTTCGGCTTTATCCTGATACCTATTAATGATTTAATGAACTATGGAATTTAAAAAAAATCCACAGCAAAATACGTGAAATCGATTAAACCTGTGGAAAAAATGAGCATCCTATTAAGACTAGTTATTTTGAATTTATCACCATTTTTCTTCCGACATTCGTACAGCGTTGTATTTGGCCAGCAATCAGATGTAAACATTGAGGTTTAGTTGTGGAGAATTACACGGACACACAATGCATAAAAATTGTGAAAATCTACTACCAAATGATAAGAGTTTTGTCAAAATTGTCGCATTTAAGGAACTGAAAATTCAAGAATGACCCTTCAACGTTCCACGTATCCACCACGAGCCACAGTTTGGGGCGCATTTTGGATTGATTTTGAACCATTTTTCTTCGAGAACGCAGCTGGCAGTGCGATCACCGTCAACGACGATCATAACCGTAACAACTTCTCCTGAGTTTAAATGCTGCAATGGATCTTATAGACATGTGGTTTTAACGAGGTAGCGCAGCCTGCCACATAGAAAACGAAACAATGAAATTGTTAAAAACGAAATTTCGACGGAGTTATCTCGCGCCGCGGCGATTCGATGTGGCCCCAACGATCATCCGATTTGACACTGTTGGATTTTTTCTTTGGGATTTTTTGAACAGGAAGATAACCTAAGAGCAATTCATGACCTGAAAGAAAAGATGCAATGTTCTGTCGATGAAATTAAACTCTCACTATGCGCTAAAATGCCATCGAAAATTTCGCCAAAAGAATCAAGGAGCGCCGTCAGTCACAAGAGGGACATTTATCTGATTTTGCGTTCTATCAGTAATCTGCATGTCTATACTCGTTATAACAATAAAAAACATCTGAACTTTTCAAATAAACACTGCCTTTTTTTCAATTTTTAAAATAACCGCTCTTAATCGGACACCCTATATTTTCGATTGCTTACCGTTGAGAATGGTATGAGCAGAAGCAGCTTCTGACTGACTTTGAGATTGAGGCATCGAGTTGGTACTGGACCTCCTACCCAGAACTTCCCTCTTTCTTGCGTGGCTCGTGGTAACATCAATATGCATATTTTTAAACACGCACATTAGTTCTCCGACTTTCAAGGGCGATTCTGCCTGCTTATTATGCATTAGGTCCAACGTTACGTCTAAACATTCCCTGCAAGTAACAGAAAAACTCTCAAAACTGATCGCACAAAAACACGTTTCACCACACAAACCTCCCTTCTGAATGAGTTAAGAGTTGATACAAATCGACAGTTTTCTCCCCAATAAACGTGTCTTTCCGGAAGGCTTTTCGATCCAGGACTGCAAATTGGATTTTCGAATTGATGGCGACCAGCAGATTGAACGTCTCGTGCCATTTCGGCTGTATGGTGTTTTTAACCGTTTCAGTTTTGCGTGGGGCTTGATCATCAACGGTAATCTCCACATATGGACTTGGTTTTATTAGGGCTGAGGAACGGATGTGAGCACATTCAACTGAAAGAGAGAATTCTAATATTAGTGGGGCTTTGACCGTTAAATGCCATGGAGAAGCCCAATAACCCCAAACGAGTGAGTAATGTGGAGATAAGCGTGGAGTTCCTACTACGAGGTATTCTAATAGTGGGAAACCGGGGTGTGCCTGTTTTGGCGTTAGTTCCGACATAAAAGTTGTGGAAATTGGAGGTTTCCGTATTTTCAAATACCGAGTGTTGCAAGAGTTCGGACCGCTCTTTTAGGAGCACAATCCATACTTCCATCTAAAAGTTCTCACAGTCGGTTCATTCTCCTGTTTCAAGGAGCTCCTGACTCGAGTCTAATCAACAGGAAAAAGCCGTCCGTTTCCTGCTGTTTTCGCAAGTATCTCGAAAACGGTTAAAGATTTTCTTCCGTGCTGCTGGCCTGCTGCCTTAGGGTCCTCCACAGCATCGTCTTTGCTACTTTTTCACCTTGTGAAAACAAATAGCTATTTTTTGCGCGGACGACATATCTCGAATGCCTCTCGCAAAAATGCGCCGAAAATAAGTCGAGCGCGCTGTCAGCATGCTCACCTTCTAGCGAAAAACCTTTTTATCAATTGAATTGGCCAATTAAGAGATAAAGATAAAAAAAGGGACCTTTCCATGACGCATAATTATAATTGTTTTCGCAACAATTACGAATAGAAAAAATTCAATCTGAGACGCATCTATCTCCTGTAGGAAACCGACCTCCTTCGCTTTTTAATTCATTGGATGAAATTTGCTTTTCTGCATCGAGGACCTTGAGCCAAACGAAATTCATTCAATGACCACTGGAGTTCTGATGGTTAACAATTTGGTTGATTTCTCATCGATGTTGTCAACGCGATGTATTGACTCCAGGAGCAATTCAGAAATATAGGAACCGACTCTGCATCTCATAACGAGATTCAATATTCGTTCCAAGAACAAACGATCAACTCCCTGGATGGGGAGTCCTTAGATAGCGACACCCTATTTAGGAGAATAGAGGGGGGCCCCTAGAATAAAGACCCCCACGTCTAAGGGCCTAGATAAGGACCTCTTATTTAGGAGCCCCTTCCATAGATGGAGAGTTGGAAAGTTAGATCGCGCCTCTGCTATGAAATGGCTAGACGCGTGTTGATGGTTCATGGCCAAATTGATAAGTTGAGTGGCCATAAACTTTATCATATCAGTTTGAGATGTCGATACGAGAATAGTCGTAAGTAATAAACGAATTTAATTCCTACATGACGCTAAAATATAGACATGTGAGGCTTCAAAGAAATTTTTAAGTTAAAAACAATTATTTATATGCGCTAAATTATACTGTTTAACATTAGAAACATAAACAGTGTAGTTATTGCAAGAATAAGCAGATAATAATTCTTGTACATACGAGCGTAAAGTACAGTTTTACGCCATTTGAGGGCGTGAAATGCCAGGTTGGCGCCCTAGGGCTAACATCCCCATAAGTCCCTCTAACGTATTATTAGTCATTTTCATATGATACTGCACAAAAACAAAATGAATTATGCAATTTAAAGGGAAAACATATATAATAATGTAATTTCATGGCGGTTTAACCATTCAAAAACATAATGTTTGTTCCTTTGATGTGAAAACGTCTTCCTTCCTTAAGATTCTAGAAAAGCGAAAGTTGAGTTTTGCGCCTTTAGCACAAAAATAAATTATGACAACATTCTACACGGATCGGAAAATATTGTTAAGAATAGCGCGAATATTGTTACGAGCGGCGTCGCGTGCGAACTGGCGAAAACACTAGACTCGACGCGACTAGTCGACCGATGCACGCTGGCGTATATTTACTTCTTGGTTGCAATTAGAAAAAATTAATTTCGTTGTTGTGCGTTGTTTGTATTTTAATTAAGCCCCATAAATGGTTAATGTTTTCCGTGAAAGCTGGTGCGTGCAGCATGTTTCCAGTGTACTGTAAATACCCTGACTAAGGTTATTGAATGACGAAAATTCCAGATTTACCGAAGATATGAAAATGTATTGGGTAAAAATTTTACATTTTTGCACTGCACTTTTAAGTGCCCTGATTGACCTTAAAAAATTGGTTTATTTGCATGATTAATTCTGGAAAACGTTCTTTCAGGGCTTTTTTTAGCTTAGAAAATGACGCGATATTGACTTTTTTAATTCGCTGAACAGCGATCCTTCAGGATTCCCCGAATGGTAGGCGAGTACGTTCGCTTTCACTACCAACAAACCCAGAAGAAAACACGTGATCTAGAAAATACATGTTATTTATTAAATATCTTTGAATTTCAGGTCAATTTGTCCCATTTTCAAATTGGCGAAATGTTGAATAACACGTTCGTTAAAATCGCCCATTTCGTTAATCAACGACTTTTCGACACTCAACAATGCCAGCGCAGAGAGCTTTTGTTGCCCCATGGCATTGCGTAAAAACGTCTTTACCCTCTTTAAGGTAGGAAAGCACCGCTCGCTTTCCGTTGTTGTCATCGGCAGAGTGCACAACATGGTCAACAATTTCACACTTTCAGAAAACGTTTCACTCAGGTTGTTGTTCATAAATAGTTTGAGCATGGGAATCGCCCCCGAACTGACGCGAAAGTCCTCGCGGTCGTAGATCACTTGAAGCTCAGTTTTCAGCTTTGAGTGATTGATTGAAGGGAAATTCTTTTTAATCAAAGCTAAAATGTTGTCCGGGAACATATTTTTGTAGAACACAAATTGATCACTGTAAAATAGTTGGTTGATCACCAGATGATCGCAAAACCCAAAGCGGTTAGTGATTTCGACAGTTATTAGGTCGCAAACTTCCAGGGCTGCTGCACGTTTGGTGTCCTCAATCTTTCGGCGCCTATTGGAATTTTCACAGGCAAAGGACTGCTCCGAGTCCCTTAAAGTGTTCTCGCGAACGGCTTTTATTGAACTCTTGAATGCGTCTAGGAAAGTCTTCGCGGACGAAACGTCGATGCAACGCTTTTGAAGCTCATTGAAAAGTATGTCGCAATGGGGCATTATCAGGTGGAAGAAGTTCAGCCAATACAGAAAGTCTTCATTTTGCAGAAATCCGCTTAAGCAGATCGCTTGATTGATCGTGTCCGGGTCTTTTTCGACTTCGATTATCCTTTCTAAGCATAACGCGATGTCCTTCCGGTAAAAAAACACGATGTCCATGCAACCAGAGTGGAAACTCCAGTTTGCTGGAGAAGCTTTAAGCAGGCGAATTTCAACGAACTCTTTCAGGGTTGCTGTGCGCTTGGGAGACTCGTCGAAAAACCTCGAAAATCCGCTCAAATTGGCAAAAAAGACTCTAACCATTTTTTCTTGACTAGCGGCTTTCTGCACTATCGAACTTATCGGGCTGGCATAGCAGTGTATGAACTTCGCTGATGGATAATGCTCTCTAACTCTTTTCTGAACGCCCCCCAGTTTTCCACCCGAACTGGATGCTCGGTCGTAGCTTTGTCCGATTAATTTTTCTGGACATTTATTGACCTCGAGGTTCTCCAATTCCTGCAGGATCATACTGGCAATCTGTTGATCGCTGGTCCCTGGGGGACTTACAAACTTTAAGAACCTCTCGTGGAGAGTACCAGACAACACGTAACGCACAATAAAAGCCATTAGAGCTTTGTCAGAGGCGTCAATGACTTCCTCTACGTGCAGAGCCACGTACTTCGCCGACAAGATTTCTCTCTTAATTTGCTCTTGGGCCACCATCAGCATCGCGTCCAGCAGTTCGTCTTGTATGGGTTTGGATGTGCCCTTAAGTATGATTGAATTTTCCATGTATTCTTTGAAAATAGGATCCAGCTCAGCAACGAAGTCTATTAGACCGCGAAAGGCTCCCGGAGTTCCAGAGTAGGCTTCCCCATTTTCTTGCAAAGCCAGCTCAAAAGCTCCGCAAAACTTGACGCAATCGATCATTTTGTTTAGAATATACCGATTTTTGGAAACGAGTTCATTGAAGTCCGTAACAGACTTTCGATAGGCAGAATCCAGCTGCAATCGAACATCTGCACTGTCGATCATGGCATAGTCTATCGAGCATTTCATGTGATCTGCAGATAAGGAGTGTTTCCTGATTCTTTCTTTTAAGTGTTTCAGGTCTTTAACGCCGGTCACACACCACAGAGGATCATCTGTAAACAGCAGGCATACGAAACAGTACAAAGAGTCCGTAAGTTCGCAACCACACATCCAGCTAGCCAAGTCGTACATGCTCATACGGAAATTCCGATGGACTTCTTTATCTTTGTCTCGACTGCTCTGCCTTATTTTAAGTTCTGGCACTGGACGACCGTTTGCCTTAAACTCAACACGACCTGCAGGGTTCAGCTCGTTGGCAGATTTCAGTTTTTTAATTAGTTGGACCACCGACATTTCGTACGAAATCACACGCTTTTTAAGGTTCTATAGCAGGAATTTAACAAACAACAATGCAAACTAATCAGGACTGGGGCCGGAGGCCTGAGTCCGAATCTCAAAGTCCATTAGCGAGCACACAGTGCTGCCAAGTGCCAAACGTACATGTCAGAGCTCTTCGGATCACGAAGAAATCGGGTTCCGCTATGGACCACGATCCTCAGATCATCAGAAATCTAGTGTCCAAAAGACGAAAAATAATACGGCCACGGCACTTTTCTCTGTCTTAAAGGATTTGTGCTAATACATTAAGCACAAATCCCAAAATGCGACCCACTAATCATGATATGACAGGATAATATGCTATATCTGGCACCGCTGTTCCGGCTGTTGACCCAAAGGCGGCTTCGCAGCTGTAACCTTCGAGGTCGGGTATATTCGAGAATCGCCGTGTGCAGTTATAATGTAGTAGTGGGTGCAAAGGCCGCATGCCACTTCGCCGAAGGATATGCGTGTGGTATTACGAGGGAGATAAAATAGAACATTACGATACAAGTGCATAAAAGACTCATGACAAAATGGTACGTCTAGACCCGAGTGTGGCTCACCCTTTAAATATGGGTACACTTTGTGCTTAAATCACCTTATAAGCCCGTGTCCTATGTAAAGGCTAAATTGAGGAATTAGAAAAGACTACTCCAGAGTTTAACCGAAAGTTAAACAAAAAAAGGACACATTTTCATTGAAAATTTTACAAAGTCGCCTTTTCTTGTAGTTGATACATGAATCTCACTAAATCAGGTTTTGACTTTAAATTCTGACATAAATCAGTCAAGATTTCAAATCCATGTACACAGTTTTGACAATGAATCACCCCTAGGCGTAGACTAGGATGAAGGATGTCTAAGGAGAAATACGCCTGGATTGTCTTATTTGTCTTGCAAGACCAAGAGGGTTCAAAATGATCCAATCATGATCATTTTTTTCCATCTTGCTTGAGTTTATTGCAGTCTTACAGCTATTCTTGTCATGTGTATTTGTGTGTGCTCATATAGTAATTGACTAGACAGATAGTGCGATAAGTTGATGGGGTGTCATATTTTTGCAATCAGTCTCAGTGCATGTGTATGTATCTCTACTCTAAGGATGGACTACAGATATTTTTTTAAACAATTTTGGTACTGATCCCTTTATTGGTATATCAGCATTTCAACAATATCTTCTGATGTTTGTATTATTCACTTTTTTCTGCATTTGTCTTGGATGTATATCCATAGTCAAACAATGTATCTATATATTTTTGTTGCAGTTTTCATGCTGACACCTTTACCTTTAAATAACAATAACAAATATTTATCTGTTTAATAATATGTAATGTCATATCTTGAGGATGTTGAGTGAATTTCAGTTTTTTATCTATTGTTCATTTCAAGTATTCCTCAACCCAAGCTCTGTGGCCAGTTCTGATAGAAGTAACCTGCTACCAGGCTATCAAAAACAGTAAGAAATTAAATATAAGCAGTATACCACCTCAAGACACTTCAAGTAAACATGTCTGGCTGGTTCTGATGGGTCAAAATTGATTTTCTTTCCTCCCGGAGCAGAGCTATTGTTTTGATATATTAGGTACTTACCAGTCACACAAATTTCATGAAGAACAGGTCCCGAGACTGATTCAACTGTTTGGAAAGATGGTTGATCCATTATAGAAAATATTGAATTAATCCAACTTTGTGTATTTCACACCACGACTTTACATTGAGTTTTCTCAGGAATATCAAACTTTTTGCGAAATCTCACAATGTTTTTGAGAGATTGATTGCTTGAAAAACCATTACTGCAACTAACACAACTGCGCGAATTTCACATGCTGATTATTGACGAATTTTACGTTGCAATGATAATAATTTATTTAATCTTTATCTGTCCCGAAGTATAGCGAGAAAACGGACGGAAAAATTTAATGAATGGAAAAATGTAAGCTATGATGGTGACGTTTCACGCGAACCTCTTCAAATTCCATATCAATTTGATGCAAATGGCCGTCACGTGCATCGGCTACTAATTAATCCAGTTCCGATATAAAACACAATTAAACAACGTGAAAGTTGCTTTTCAACAATTATTGATTTAGTTAAATTATCATTGAATCGACCATTTTTCGGAGCTAAGCAAAAAAATTTTACAAATAATGTCACTGTCTTTGTCATTTGTCAAACGAAACGTCTACAATGAGCGTTTTCTTTTCGCACGTGGTTGGGATGTTCGTCCGTGGTACGCCATCCGCACCCTTAGCATCATCCGAAATTAGCAGCGACGTCGTAAACTAAAAATATTGAGTTGGTTTATATCAACCATCTTTAATCAAATGTGCCGAGAATTATATAAAAATGTTTAATTATACAGGGTTTCATTCCATTTCATGTTTTGCTACGTATTGACACCTTTGAAGAATTTTTGCTTTGCAGACATTAACAGACATTTCGTCTAGCATATCTACTGTTGCCTTTGAAATTTTCTTAAAATTTCATTGGTTGTTGGTTTTGAGTTTGAAACGCCCACTTCTATTTGACGCATACGTTTAAATCTAATTCTACCAAGTACCAACAGTGGCGCTGCTGCAAGGTTGTTTTCGTAGGAGGAAAATAATTATTTTCTTTATTATTCTCTCACTACCCGTTTCTGAACTGCAGGCTCCAATTACAAACTTTAAAAGGCACATCCGCTTCAAAGCGCTTTATTAACCACAACTGATAAAATTTCATTATAATCCAATTTTTTTTCTTATAACCTTCTATATAAAAACCACAAATGTGTAGACAACGTTTCTATTAAAACGCTCGCGTTTTAGCAAACTGAAGATGGTTGTGTTTTTTTCCGTTTTGATTAAAACTTCTATACTTTCTATTACAACTGTAAAGAAATAAATAAACGTCTGTCACAGGCTATTACGAAACTGGTTCAATGTCGTCCAAATAATTAAGGCAACGTATCAGTGTTGGTTCTTGATATCGCAAAACCCTTATTCAATTTGTACAGTTTCAAACACTAAATTTACAGAATTTTTATCCTCCAGTCCGATCCTTTGAACTTCCACATACACTCACACCTCGCATTTTTATCATGTTGCAAACGAATTGCACAAATATACGATCCAACATTAAATCAATTTTTAAACGGTTCTTATGCGACGTAAGTGTACACTTTGCGATCTTCTGGCGTTCGAGCTAAATACTCGCGTTCTATAAGCCCTTCTATTCGTTTTTTAATTATTACTGGGGATGGCAGGAATCTACTACGCAGCTGCTCCGTCACCTCGGTCACTAGGATGTTGTGCGCCATACGTTTCCTTGATTTCATTATACGGACAATGGCGGCCTCGATTTCATGTTTTCGGTCCTCGTCAACCTACAAATAAAAGTGTTCTTGAAATTGGGAACATGTCCATAGCAATTTAAGATATCCGGTACTAATTGAAGAAATAAAGTGAGAGAAAAAAAAACATATTTTTACCTTATTACGAGTTTCCCTTCTTTCTGGCTCACTTTCACCTTTCGCGGCAACTGTTTGAATTTTAACCCGGTGCAGTTTCGACGTGAAGGAATCGTTTACTTGAAACTCATGCGTTGACTCAATTTCCTTAGTTTTGGGTGTTTTAATTAAGACACGCTGTGTGGCTTTGCCCATCGCCAATGATTGTAACGCCCTAATAAGATCTCTGCAAAAAAATATGATTGTATTCGTTTGGCTGACTTAAGCCGATGATATAGATTCCAGTGTAATAAGAACGAAAACAAAAAGGTTTAATGCGTCTTGATGAAGATTAAGTGTCAATACTTTTTGTGGACATTATTTAACTGAACTTTCAAACATGCATTAATAAAAAAAGCATTCTTCACACGAGCGATTGCAAACTGAAAGTAGCATTTTACCGCATCGATTCTTACCTTTCTGGAATATCTGATTCATTCAGTATCTCCTCATATGTCAACTTGTCATGATTGTTAAACAACATAAGAACTACCATTTGGTATGTGGACACTTGGATAATGTGTTTCCGCGATCCGCCAATTCGCGAACTGTTTCCCAAACTCGTCGACGACGAACACGCTCCTTCGGTCTCCTCTTTGCGTGGACCGTAAAACACTGCATTGAGATCAGCATTTCCAAGCTGCGGTTGTAGAGTCAATTGGCGTCCGCTGTGCTTGGCCAAATAAAATCTGAAAGGGTTCGTGACCATAAGCATGTTCCAGCTCGCGAAAGAACAACTAAATACCTTCGGAAACATGCGAATGCTGCCAGAGGCGCCGCTGGAATATGACACTTAGGAGTTGCACTCTGAGTGGGCCAGAAACCAGTCGTCAGGACCCGCATGAATAAATCGACGCCACCTAGATTAGCCTGCAAACGTTTTGTACAGTCACCTCAATTTGCTAGATAACAAGCAGCCAAATACTCACATCGGTCTTCGCTACATGCTCTTTAAACTCCTCCATTATAGTATTAGAAACGGTCATGTCCTTGAACATGCCTTCTAGTTTTGAGGTAAATTGGCACCCACATTCCGTCTGCAGAATTACAATTGATTTTTTAATATACAAAGTGTTACCATAAGCGATGAAATTTATTTAAAAAGGTGATTTCTCTTCATGTATCATAAAAAAATCCTTTAAATGTGTGTCATAACTTATAAATTAAAGTCTTCATTTATGAAACCCCCTGTATAATAATAATATTGATTACTCACTCACCTTCAACTTTGAAATCATATTTTTCTCCCAATCGTCACTAACAGACTTATTTAGTAATAGTCTTTTGGCTAAATGTTGCTTATAATATCGTTCGAACACATCCTTCTCTTGAAGGAATCGAAAGAGCACCATAGATTTGTCGAGAACAAGTTCAATATCTTGTTCTGACATCTGAAAATTGAGATGAGTTCGGTTGCAGTTAAAGACAATTAACTGATAAGGAGATGGCCACGAGGGTAAATTATCGACGTATTGGCCGTAATATGTAAAATAAATTTATTACCACAAATTATCCCACACAATACTATTGAGATTGTAATTCGATGTTTTCAAGTATGGTCAAAGCGCGCATTCTACACTAGTGTTTGAACAACTGCGTTTATCTTCAGAAATGTTAGGTTTTCAGTCAATCATGTCGATTATATCATATATACAATAACGAATAACACAGTTATTATGATATATGACAGTTGCATTTCTTTCTTATCCCTAACCGTTTCTAATTATTTGAACAAATAACAAGCTGTTTCCCAAGAGGCTTTAAAGTGCAAATTTCTTTACCCCAGAACTTGTACATAAAGTGCTACTTTAATGCCTAGGAGTAAAAGTGGTTTCATAAATTCACCGCTAGCGTCTCACATAACCAGAAACTAGTAATTAGGACTACTTACCCCTTTGACTCCCTTCTTCAGTTTGTCATCAATAAACAACGACAAATACTCCGGCGATTTTGGGTTCAAATTCAGGAAATGCTCGAAATCTGAGGCAATCATTTGTTTAAATATCTTATCCTTATTAAACGAATTATTTAAAAAGTGGTCGAAACCATCCTTGAGATCCAAGAGCGACTGCACAAAGGTGATTGCGTTTGTTCCCTGATGCTCTTCCTCTTGTACTAAGGCCTTTCCTTGCTCGCGCAAATAATGGCTTACGCAATCAGCCATAGTCTTGAGACCGTCGCCAACCCTACCAAATATTTTGTACATACAAGCGAGATCTTCAGTTTTTTGATGTCTTAACATATGAACTACCCCCGAATTCTCCATCTGAAACCAAAACAATCATTAACGTCAACCACGATCGTGTCCAAAAAACACACCTCTACAATGGTTTTCATGTGTTTCTTAATGAGTTCTTCTTCTACTACTTCTACGATTCTAGGCTCTGTCGATTCATCTAAATAATGTTTCGCTCTGTCAGACTCCTCGTTTATCCTAGCCTCAACTTTCTTAATGTAAACCGAGGCGCTATTTTCAGCCAGGAATTTTTGGCTCTCCACCTAAGACATCAGTGAAAAATTGCACTTTTGGGGGACAAATGAATCAAATCCTGACCTTATAGAATTCGGCTGATTGTTGTAAGAATGGACGTTCAAAGTCTTCCTCGTAAACTGTTCTAGAATTAATGCCCAACACCATCAGCATTTGGCATGCATTCTTTATAGAAATGCGATCGACCTTTTCTCCCCGTCTTTCTCTCATCACCATTTCTAATAAGGTTTCCCTTAAGTGATCACGTATACAACCATGTCGGACCACCTGAAATTATATAATAATTACACAGGCTGTATCTAGATCAAGACTATGTGGGCTCACCTGATCCCGAAAAATTATTAATCCTAAATTATAAACATTGTCAACGTCATTTTGCTGAACGTATACTCTATCCATATACATGAGAATATCGCGAATCATGACCATAGATGTCTGGTGGTCGTTCCACGCTTGATTTAGAGTCATTAGAAAATTGTTATGCAGAGATTTTAAAACGTCCTCACGAACCTAAAAATATGTTTATACCATTTTTTTCTTGTCAAAATTCTTCTTGTCTCCATTTACTTTCTGTGACAAAAGAATTTTGTTGCGCGCAAATGACTTAAATAAAAATTGAACTGAGTATATCTATAAGTGGCTGAACTAAGGAAAGTTGGAAATAAACTGAAGGACACGCAGAAATAAACAACAATATAGATAAATACATGCTACTTAATAAATTTTTACACTTACCTTGAATTCCAGATGCTGAGTAACGACTTCTTTGAGACCTGTATACAGACGTTCCCCATGTTTGTGCAAAACCATGGTGTATGCGTTACGATACAGTTCCTCAAAGCTAAGCCCAGAATTATTTTTCTTCTGAATTTCCTGAATAGCATTCTTCAATAGTGCCCATATACTTTCCACATACTTCTCATCCATAGTCATCTGCAATAAAAACGTAACACCTGCAGTATTTTGCCTTTGTTAGGCCGAATGAGAGGTACATTATCACCAGGCGGATCCCATTTAGTTGAATAGTCTGAATAAACACTCATTTTTAGTGCTTAATCAAATAATAAGCATTGACAAACTTCTGAATTAAATGGTTTGGATACTTCAAGAGGGGGATCAATTAGAAAAAATATGATGTAAAATGATGAACAATAATTTTTTATTTATTTTTAATCGAAAGAATGGCAGATTGATGTTGTATGACTGACAAATAGTTCAAATTGTTGCAATCAAGGTAGGAATTCAACAGGTGTGTTTCAGACTCAACCACTGTAATAAGTATTTTACCGCGTTTTAATTTGATTACTGCAACAACTGACTTAATATTACGCTGATGAATGAAATGATCCTCCATTGTTGAGTCCAATGGAAAATCCTCAAGAAAATCTAACCACCGGCCAAATCTTAAATATCTATACATCTCGCCTATGTCCATGATATGTTATCATTATAATTATTATTTTTAGTATCCTGGGAAAGAGTACATAATTCATAGCTGAACGTTCTCGTCGGTACTTCCACCCAAATAGACGAGACAAACCCCAGTTCTCTAAAACAAGTTAAGGCCATTTGAGACTAACTCAGGTGATATTGACACGAAATGATTTTATGAGCCGATGTTGAACTATTGACTGTTTCATTAAAAATGGATCAGAGCTCAAAGTTAAGGACCAAGTCCATTAGCAAGCCAAATGTCTACAGACGGTCTTCGTCATTTACTCCTGGTAACTGGAATAATTCGAATTCGTGGCGACCTCCCTCCAATAAACAGGACAGAGCCAAGTCTATTGGAAGACTGGATGAGGCAATTTGTTGCTAATTCGCTTGAGGCGAAATTAAATAATCGTTATTATTATTATTATTATGGGGTAAATAATTAACAGCTAAATGTTTTAGCTGATAATTTCCCTTTAATAGAGGAACAAAGCCAAATGTATCAGATATGTTAACTCATGATCAATGAACATACCAAACTTCAAAGCCAAGATTATCAATAGGTCAAGTACCTGCAGCCTAGCCTCACCTACGTTGCCAAGAACCTCACAAGATTCAGGAAACTTGGGTCTGTGGGGACATCACACACCAAAGCACCTAATGAAAACCTTGATGCCACCTGTGTTGAGGAGGAAAAACAAAAAATGATGCGTTCTGAGGGTGTTTATTAGAGATTGGGTTTGCCAAATGACTGGGTAAATCAACAATGGACTGGATATTCACTTTTGTACCACTCTTTGCAGTTTCAAGCATTCTGTTTGGAACAAAGAGTTAACAATCTTTTTAACAATAGTTAAGATGTATTGGTATGAAACAAACTATAATATAGGTGGTAAAAAGCAATTTAAAGAAAAAAGAAGTGTAATTCATGTGAATAAGAAGACAAAGAGAGAAAGGAACTACTTTAGAGTCTAGTAGTGCTAGATAAGCACCCCAAAAATTGTGTTGTTTAACAGGTTTCATTTCCCAACTAGTTCAATAATGGAGCCAGGAACCTTTTTTAAAATTTAGTTAATAAAGGGACAAGTAACAACAATGCTTGTTGCAGTTTTATAGATGCAGAGCTCAGCTTTAAAATGTTAAAGTTTCTGCCTTAGGTTTTGGATTTATTCATACTACAAAATAAAAAAGGGTTTACGAAATGCATTAGGAATTTTTTTTTGTGTAACTAGCATGATAGCATAGAGCCTCACTTTGCTTACATCACAAAATCCACTTTCTTACATGAATTAGGCATTTCCTAGCTGGTTACATAAATACCTATTTTATTTTCTAGAAGTATCAAAAGCTACCAACTTCACAGCTTGTATAAGTATAGATAGCTTGGTCTAAAATCAAACTGACACTGCTTAGATCTCTCCACACAGAAGCACCATTCAATGTTGACTTCATTGAATTGTTTATTGTAATGAAAATGCTTTAAAGGTGGGAAATTAAATATCCAGTTTTTTTGAGACATTTCTAGCTTGGGGGGGCATGTTATTGATGTAAGAAAAATGGTATCTATTAGTTGTTTATTGTAATTTCTAGTAACAAGTTACAAAGAGAAATGTTGGCACTAGTTGTTTCTGTGTGGACTGTTGACAAGTATTGTCAGTTAAATCAAGAAGCTTGATCACTTTGCTTTTTATGATTAGCTCAATGTTAGTCATGTAAGTATAACCAAGGAATAGAATTATAAATTAATCACTTACAGGAAAAGCACGAATTCTCATTTTGCCTTCCTTTTTGGCGAGACCTCCACTTTTCATAGTTGACATGATTCCCAATTTTTTCTTAGCTTTTTCTCAATTTGCAACCAAACTTGAAACAGGTTACTTGGTCACCATTGGGAACACAAAATGCATTTATGATAGGCAATGAAATAATTCATATTCGGATATCGCCCTGAGCGTCCTAAATGGTAGAAATTGTTCGTTTAGCCACAATTATCGCCTTATTTTTTAACATTCAGACATATTTCCTGACAGGAGTGACGTTTTCTCAGGTTGCACTTTCACAAATTTATTTTTAATGATCTCTTCACGAATACTTAACGGGAAATCCCAAACTAATTAATCAAAAGGAAAAGAGAGCTGGAACAATAGAAGAATTAAAAATAACTAAATAAAAATGAATCTATTGCACTCTTTTCTAACTATTTCAGAAGATAATTTCCAAAAATTCCAAAATCTCAGAAATTCAGCTGTTTTTGTTTAATGACGAATGACAATATAGACAAACAAGTGGCAAAATGGCAGCTGCCAACAGAAATGACGAAAAACGGACCATCAAGAACAATTTAGAAGTACAGCACTAAGATTCTAACCACCCCTGCCCCCAAATTGCACGTACTTATAGCGTTTTCTATTAGAGGTGCTGCAATAATAAACATGGAGTAATAACTATTCTTACTTAATAGATATAATAAATATGGAGTTATTGGCCCTTGTACCAAACCTATTTGTCACATGTCATCCTACAGTATTATTAATTATTCAAAACTTGAGCTCTCACTATTTCACTAATAAATCATTGCTGGATATGTATCCAACACTTTAGTAATAATTTTTATAAAATATATAAATCATTTAATTCTGGACTTCCCGTGACTTTGCAATTGTTTAGTCACTGACGAAACGTTTTATTTAATAATTTTGAGTTGTATTAAGCTTTATTTGCAAATTGAATCGAGAGAACAGATCGATGTAAAGACTATATCGATACAAAACATAGAATATCGCCCCGGTTTAATACATAGAAGTATCGATATATTTCAACCAACTCTTCCGGAAATATAACATAACCTTAAATTCTTACTGCGAAAATAGCAAAAATAAATTAAAATTAAATTTTATTCTTAACACACTGTCGATTTTTTAAATATCAAAACAAATTGGCTTAAATCCAGAAAATAGTGAATTTTCAATATGGCCTCTGCCGCCATAGAAAGGATAGAATTTAGTACTTGGCTGGATACAAAATTACAAGAACTCAACACGGATGAGACTGTCTTTGGTTCCTACATTACAGGTATATTGGACAGTGATGAAACATCTGAAGAAAAATGTGAGGCCCTTCAAGGTATCCTTGTGGAAGTAATAGATGCTGTAAGTGAAAAGTTTGTAATTTCAAGGCCTTTTGGTATCTTATGTGACACCAATATCATTTATTGTTAGGTTGTCAATACTTAGTAAAAACATTCATTATGTACATCAGTGTGAATTAGAAAATTACAAGTTTGATTTACTTAATAAAAGATCAAAGTTGAAAACTTGAAGTTACTGTCCTCATAAACAATCTATTGCTAAGTTTTTCCATTGTTTCTGGATAGTTATTTCAATGCTATTGCTACTAATTGTTTAATAAATTTGAAGAACCCTAATTTCACAAGACTCTGATAAAATCAAAATATAACTGTATGATTTTCATATTTCACTAATAAGCAAATCACTGTGTTTATTGCAGAATAATGATATTACCAAAATTTGTAATGAGATTTTGGACAAATGGCAATCTTTGCAGCCAAAAGAAGACATCCCTGTGCAGGCAACCAGTGAAGAATTGAATGAAAAATTTGCCAAACTTTTAGAATCTCAATCATTAGCAACAACAAAAGAAAAAGTTTATACTGAGGAACAAAAAAAAATTAGGTAGGCATATATTTATTATTTTAAAGCATATAAAAATAATTTAGGTGCATATTTTTTGGCATTATAGAGAAGCTATTTTGGCACAATACAGTCAAATGCCAGATTCGGATGAAGAGAATGTTGAAGGTGGGTCTGCTGAGGGAAAAGATGATTTGGAGAAAAATATTAATGCACATTTAGTGGCAGAAGCAGAGAAACAGAAAAGAGAACAATCCCGGTTGGAAAGTCAGAGAAAGAAAGAAAAAGACAAAGAAGATCGGTAAGTTCTTAAGTTCATTCTATCATTAATAGAAATACATTAAAACAAGATCATAATTGTAGAGAAAAACAAAAACAATTAAAGGAAGACAAGAAAGAGAAACGCAAAACCCAAAAAGGTGAACGAAAAAGATAGCAGAGATAATTGATTTATGCTGTTATTATTAACATTTTACTGTGAATGGCATTGTAGTATTATTTCGTTTTTGAAACCATTTTGGCAATAATTATTTATCAGATGTGAAATATACGTTGAATTACCTATCCCAAGTACCTTTATAGTCCAAATGTAACCGGAAATTTATAGCGTCAAATTATCACAAAAATTTCTTCACCAAAACGTCAAGACCCTTTGTTGAGACGCTCTTAAATCATCCAGAATGATTAAATATCTTTTACAAAGTAAACGAGGTAAAATCTAATCATATCTCTGAGTACGTACTTACATATACAAACATCTAATAACGATAAAACAAGTAATTTGAGAGGAATTAGTATGTTTTTATTTTAATTAAATAAAAATAAACTCGGCAAAACGTAGGAAACCTGTTGTTACTTGAATAAAACAAAAGGCCATATTTTGAAATTTTAGTGAATATCCCACATCCGTGTGCACAGAATATCGACAATATTCGATGTCGATAGATCCCTTTATCGAATACTAAGGGATCAATTATTTACGTCGATGCTTTTCTCCTTGACGTTTCGATATGTCATTGCCTTCTTAAGAGTTGCCAGCTTAGGCAATTTATCGCAATTTATATGTCCTCTAATTCATATTAATTCATATTATTTATATTTAAATGTTCTGCTCATGTCCTTGACGATCAATTAGTTAAAAAAACTAAGTAAAGAAATAATGAAAATATAGGCATTTATGTTTGACCATCTTGAACTGATCTTTGAAAGATAGTTGTCAACATCTTACGACTATTTCGTTTCAGGAGGTGGCAACCCCGGTCCTCCTTAGGCATTCAGTTTCGGAAAACGACATAAAAGTTTCTCGCTGTAAATAAATTTTGATAAAAGAGACTTTTTAACAGTTAAAAACAAGAAATCAACCAAATATGAGTGCTCCTGCTCTATTCGCGTGTTCTCGTTGTTTTGCCCGTTTCCCTTTCGAGGAATTGTCAGCAGGTCAACAGCTTTGCAAAGTGAGTTCCTTGGCATTTTTACCCCTACTTTAAGGAAATTATTAAATTTTAATGGGAAATTGTACCGGTTTTATTGCGTTTTTCTATTGATTGAATAGGTTATTTTTTGTAAATTATTTCGCATTATCCCAAAGCTCCAAATCCTAAAACAGTAGAAATTATTAAGCTTTGATACCCTGTTTTCAATGGTGAATTGTTTGTTTTGTTCAGGCATTTTATTTTTATTTATCTATGAGCATTTTGTATTTAATGGGAAATAGGTTCTTGTGCTAAATATACTCTTCAGTTGAATGGTTTGATGTCATTTTACTTCTGGACCCAAATAACCTCTATAAGTATGATGCTGTAACATCCTATGTATCTTTACTGCAATGTGTGACTGCAACTTTCATCATTTAATGCCAAAGTTACAGCAATCTATCAGTAACACCCCACGTAAATAGTTGCAGACTCCTGGGATATACAGGGTGTACAGAACATTAGATGTTTTTTGAGAACTGTTAAGAGAATCATTTTGAAAATTTGATTATAACCTCATCTTAGATATACTGATCACTCCAAGTGATCACCTATTAAATTACTTGATCACACATGCAGCACTTCCAATTGGACAATGGTTATGAAAGTGCTCCACCTATCAAATAAAACAATTTAAAGGAAATGTGAAGTCCAGTTTGTATTCAGTTCCATTACATTCCACAGTTAGCAGGGTTAGCCATCTGATGTATGTCAGTGTGGACACTCATTGACTATGTATACAATGTTGCGTAAAACGTGTGCATTTGTTCACTCAGAAGAAGGCCTGGGGTTACATTTACTGTTTCGAATACAATATGTTCAAGACAAGGAGATCCTGCATGGGGATCTCGTAAACAGTAATGAATATAGACTTGGTTAAATGAGAGAAAAGTCGTGTATTGAAGGGAGTAATTTCGTGGTGTAAAAGGATTTTGACATGAACTAAATATGATAAAGGGTGCTATGTCAAGGAGTCAACTTAATGCTGATGCTTAGGAGCTAGCAGTAGAACTTCAAGCTACTATCAGATTCTAAATGCGAGTGATGTCTCAACATTTGTAAAATGTCACTAGTAATACTCATTCTGACTCATAAATAATTTGTTTGGAAAAAAGTATATGGACTCGAAGTAGAAGGTTTTTATTGTGCTTTGCCCAGTACTTAATCCCAGATTCACTTCAACCTTCATCTTTGGATTCAGCACAAACAGTCCCATTTTTACTTTAGTAACGTTTCATTGAACCTAATGTAATATTTCTCAAATAAAGAATATTGACGCCATACATATTGTTTATACAATTTCTAGTATATTTGACTTTATTTCTCCCTCACAATTTTTCTAGATTTATTAGTTTGTGACAAATATCTGTTATTTGTTGCTTTTAGTCCGTATTATATACAGGGTGCCCCAAGAAAAAATTGTATGAAGCTCATATTTGAAAAATCCCAATCTGATTCAACTAACAGCAGGCTGTTGTTTGTAATTCGTGGAGCCCTTAAGCCCAAATGGTTCATAAAACTCCACGATTTTTAAATTATTTTTCAGTGTTTCCCAGTCGTGACTCTTTCACATTAGAAAAATAAATCATACTTTCACCTGCTTTGCCATGTGATTTTTTGGCAAAAGATTGCAATTTAAATGCCAGTTACCGTTGGTATATTTATGCATGTTTTAATGTTACTCCTAAACTAATTGGACTGGTTCCAACCACATAGATGCAAATATAGTAAAAAAACAATTAGCCGGGATCGTAAAAGAAGTCTATTATTTGTTATATTTTCTCACTGAAAATTTGAACAAAGTGTTTTATAAGCTTTAGGTGCTGTAAGGCAAAGATTGAGAACCATTTTCAACATTTAACCCTCTGCATCTCGTTAACGAACCATTTTCTGACCTATGTTTACGGGAATTTTTTTTCTTATTTTTGGCAAAACTTTTGTGTTTAAATTTAAATAGTTTATGATGCCTGAACAAAATAAACAATAATTAGTTTTTTCCACTACTATTATTTACCTAGCATCGTTGTTGCCATGGAACGAACGTCATCGTTGCTATGGAGCGAGCCACACCGTTGCCACGGAACGAGCGTCTTCGTTGCTATAGAAATCAGAGTCAAATGAAGCGTCACCGTTGATATTGTGATTCGAGACCCTTTGTCGTTTTTAGGTTTGAATTCAATTTATGCGTATTTTAAGTGATTTTATTGGAATTTTATAAACTAGTTAAATCTAGTAGTGGGAAAAATTCTATATGCTGTTGTGAAATATCTTCGATCCTCACGTCTTAGATCCCTCAGCGTGCGCGCTCCAGGATTTAAACTTGACGATAATAATGTAGTTCACAACCGAGGTGTGTAATGTACTATTTCTCCCCTCCTCAATAACTCCACTATTTATGATATACAGCATACCCTTTCACATTGTTTCTCCTTCTCCAAACAGGAATGTCGCGGTGCATTTCCAGTAGTTAAATGCACGTATTGTCGTTCGGAATTTCAACAAACGTCTAAAGGTAACACTAGTACAATTTGCAAAAAGTGCGAACAGAACGTGAAAGCTTATGGAAAACCCACCGCTTGCGAATACTGCAACATTATAGCGGCATTTATAGGAAATAAATGCCAAAGATGCACCAACTCGGAAATTAAATATGGTCCCCCAGTGAATTGCGAGCAATGTAAACAGAAATGTGCCTTTGATAGGCAAGACGATGATAAAAAGGTAAATAGCTCCCAAGAATTTGCAATTCTTTGAAGGCGAAGGTTCTATTGGTTTTAGGTGGATGGGAAGCTATTGTGTTGGCTCTGCACTCTGTCTTTTAAGAGGGCTCTAGCCAAGACTAAACAGGGGGACGCCGAGAGGAGAGCCCATCTTAAAATATCTGCAATGCACAAAAAACACAAGGAAGGAAAGTGAGTTACCCTGGGACCAATGGCACCTGTGGCGTTTTCTTTTCAGGGGCATTTTATAGGTCTCAGTAATGATTGTTTGGAACTCTTAACAGATTTTTAAACTTCAGCGTTGGGGCGAAACAAAACGTTTCAAGGAGGATGCGAAATAATAATTTTACATAAAAAGTTCAATTTGGCAGTGTACAGGGTCCGCTTCAAGCAGTGTTCGTCAGCGGGACCGCTGGAGGATTGCTCCTAAATGCAAAGCGACATGAAAATAAAATTTAGATTATCGATAGACGTGAACTGTGGACGTATTTTTGGATTATAAGTCCTCGCATTACAGGGTGGTCACGTAAAGTTGTATTTTTTAAAATTGGGATGCCCTAAATATTCTTGGATACCCAGATTTACTGATGGTATTTGGACGAAATATGGTGGTTTAAATCGTGAAAACCACTCATCTTAATGGTCTACTTAACGTGTTTCTAGACCTTTATTCAAAGAATATCTCTAGTACTTGGTATTCATCCATCAGACTCTTCATCTGAAGCGGTTACAGCCCAATTGCATGGAAGTCGTCTCATCTGCCTCAGAACTGGTAACTGATTCACTACACAGAAGTGCCAAATGTCACAAATCCAAGTTCAATTCATTGAGTACCAGTTCTGGTTCAGCTGAACCGAATTAGGCCCAAGTAATCGTGCCATGGAATTAGACTCAAATGATGTGAAAAAAATATTAGAGGTAGGTATTCGTGATTCACTTCGAGGTCGCAGCCCTACTTCCTTTGATCCATGAATTAACGGTAGCCACAATAATAAGAAAAGCAAGAACCTCTGATTCCACGTTTTTTCTTCAATTTCTTGCGAAATGGAAAAAATTCTATACGCACAATTAATTTTAGAACCAAACAGCTGCTACGGTGGAGCACGTCATGCGCAGGTCACTGCTGTGAAGTAGCCAACACTAGTGTAGAATTTTGCCACCAGACGGCGAGCGCTATAAAATGAAAAGTTGAACGCGAGGCCAATGTAATGTTGTCAAATAAATTTTTCGCTTAAAATGTTATTTAAAAAACACAACCTTATGTGGCCACCCTGTATATTGTGTAATTTAGGAATTGGCCCACATCGATTCATCCATGCCCAAAGTTACAATATGATTTATTTTTAGGAGTGATCATCCGTCCACACACTGGTGGCGGACCGTGTATATGAAACTTGAAATTTTGCCATGTACCTAGTGTCTCCGAGAGGTGGTTAATGCTTATAACCTTCTCGCCTATGCGCCAATGAAAATGAGGTTTTGAGTTGAAAGTGAAAAAGTCCTAAAATGTCATATATTTTTGTAGACCTGGCAACACTGCTTTTTTCTTTTCCTAAGGTCACTTTTTAAATTTTGTCCATATCATCAATCGCCACGCACAAAATACCTGCTTCCTACATGTTGAACACCCTACATACCTCCTGATTGATTTCAGATCCATCTACAAGTCATTTAAAGATTTTGAAAATCCAAAATTACGAAAGTACGAAAAAAAAACTATTCGACGTATTCGTCGCAAATGTAAATTCCAAAATTCAGTATTTTGAAAATCCTTTATGATTCTTTCACCAATATGGAGATATGAACCTTCCGTATCCTCATCGACAATATCTTGAGATTGAGAATAGAAATATTGCTCAAGAGTGCTGATCACACCGCAATATTGAAAAAAGTCGATGTTGTCGATATTAAAACATCTTTACCGAATTACAATAGTCCAAAGATGCACTCAGATGTGCTGTGCCGCATTTGCATCTCTTTCATCAAATTAGAGGTGCTTTAAATGAAAATTTTGCACAGGGCAGGAGCATCATTTCAAATCAGTTCCTTCTAGGACTGTTTGTATTTATCGAAAATATCAATTATAAAAATCAATTTAAACCGGACGGTGACTCACCCAAAAAATTGCTGCAGGAAATTCAGTCGTTTTTTTTTTTTATAAAAGACTGGTTGTTCGATGTTTTTGCACAGTTGCTTCAGCAAAAATATCCAATTTCGTGAACGAAAGAACGATCTAGTCATTAATCGACCTTGGATCGATATTCCTATGATACATATTTTGCACGTGTCATCTTCGCGTTCTGTTGAAACCTTTACAAGTGGCAGATATCGATCACGTGTTAAACATAGGTGATGCGATTGGACAGATTCGAGTAGTCGTGATTACAATCGAGCGCATCAGACCAATCACAACCCGCCCAAAATAATGTATTAATGAAAAATCGTACGTGAGTGGGACCGATTAATGAACAGTTTTGTGTACATTAATAAAACGTGCTAATGCCTGGAACAGACACGGTACATTTTTATAGAAAATTATGAAATGCTTTTTTTAAATGTTCACATTATCAATATGTTGTTTGATGTTGTCGTTGTATGATTCATTCACCAGATGCAGATCCCTATGGTCGGGAGATATGTTCCTCGACAATACCTATACCACCCCTAATCCGAATAAAATACAATATCTTGTTGCCAAACAATATATAGTGTTTCAATTAATTTTCGTGAACGGATTCCATACGTCTGAGGTGGATTATCCATTATTTAACTACTCATTAATTAATTGTTCTTAAAAAATCATTTTTGTGCTAAAACAATTTAAGATTCCGAACTTTACGCTTTGAACAGTAAAAGCTTTAATATGATCATTTTTATTTCCAGACTACGCAGTCACAACAAGCGACCGAACAGGCCAGATGTAACGAAGATGCCAGTCCCTGAGGACCAGCCCCCAAATAAGATAGCAAGAAACGCTGCCCCTGGTGCTAGAGGTGATTTGGATCCAAATAGTTCCGATCATGTCGTCGCCATGACGCAGCTTAAAGAGCAAATCGCCAGTCTCAAGAAACAAATTACACAAAAGGATGCCCAGTTGCTGTCCAAAGATAAAACGGTAAATTTTAATTTTTTTACTTTCATAAGGATTAGAGACGAATAAAAACTTATAACAATTTATAATATACAGGGGGTCCATCTCAGTAACCATCATTATCGATTAAATTAGGGAAAAATTCCACACACAAAATTTCGAGTCCAAGAATATGTAATTTTAAAATTTGACCTGAGCCTTTTTCTCTTCTACAATGTGGCAAATTAGACGTTTCGATTCAAACGATGAAAACGTACGTTGGCCGGCACGTTCACTAGATTTATCCCCATTTGACTGTTATTTATGATGAATGAACCATCGTTTAGCCACCTTTGGCCTTATTAGTTATACAGGGTACCCTATAATGGTATTCACACGAACCAATAACATAGAAAAAAACGGACGTAGCCAGCAATTACCGGTGTGCCAATAAAACTGGTCCCATTTCTTCGCCAAAAGGTCGCCATGTATTAGTGTTTCTATAGCATTGTTTTGTCGCAGAGATGCGTCATGGATAGACATTTTCATCCGAAACAAGAAATGTAGTGCTTAGGAAGGTCGAGACTGTAAATGGTACATGACTACAAATGAAGTAGAATTTAAAAATAAATATTAAATTATAACATGTGACATGACAATTCGCAATTTCGAATGATTTGGCAAAATAGGTTATAGTTATGTCACTTTCTCCTATATCGCGGCCATAGATTAGTGTCTCACATGCCAAAAAAACATGCTACGTCCAGTTGTTATAGCTAGGTGATTGATACCCTCAATTCTTAAGATTTTACCAGACTTTCATTTGCAGGAGAATATGGAATAATTTAATTTTATACCATATTCTCCTGCAAATTGAGTGTTGTGACACAAGAAAATTAGAAACTCATTCGCCTTTCAAGATAACTGAACTGAAAGCCAAACACTTCACCACCGAAACTGAATTCCGAGTTAAAATGAAGACGAACCAGAAGGAGCACGATGATAAAGTCGAGACTTTAAATAAACGTATATCAGGGCTGTTAAAGCAGGTAGCCAGCCTGTCGAAATCCTCCAAGAAAACGACGAAAGCAGAACAGTTGGCATCTGCAAATTCCGATGCTAACAACAGCAGTGGTACAGATAGTCCCAGCATCCAATAAGGTGATACACGTTTTTATGATTAAGAAATTAATTTATTTTTGCATCCAGCGTCCAATCAGTTGTAAAGTTATATAATAACGCCCAATAAATTTTATGATTGTTTCTTTAATTTAAGGATGATTTATTGCGGTATTGTTTATTTTATTTTTATTAATTTTCAGCTAAATATGTGTAATAATATTTTACGCGTCTGAATTTATTTTATGCAAAATGAAGAAATTTGAAGTAATTTTGATGAAGTTAAGAGAAATACTATATTAAGAGATTGAAGGATGAAAATAATTTGTAATGTGGAGTGGAACATTGTGAATAATACGACTTTAGGTTAAATTACATGCGGCCTGTGGCACAAAATAGGTTTTATAATGTTTAGGCCTTAGATAATTTTTAAATATATGATGTCAAAAATTTATTACTTTCATCAGTTTTTATTTTGTCAATGTGTCTTGAATTATTGTCACACACAATAGAGACGTTGGTTCGTCCTTCTCCAAATTTCCTACACCATTTCCCGATACTTCCATCGCAGTACACCTTGCTCACGCTAAGAATATTCAAAGCAGTACATCGTTTTGGTTCTAGGCCCCCAATATTACATTTCTTAATTTATACTTCAGGAAAGTATCGATCGTTGCGGCCATGGACTAACCGTAGCTCAGTTATGATTGACGCATGGTAGGTGTTTATCTGAAAAATGTTTAGTCGATGCATGCAGAAAACACTGGAAAAATTGATAAATTGTTGGAAAAACATATCTCCCTTATATGGAACTTTTTATTCAATGAGATATACAAAAACCACCAACAAACTAATTATTAGACTCTTAAATCTCTAACAGTTTATAAAAAATGTCATGCAAAAGAAATACATCAACAGTAGCAACTACTCTTAATCCAATAACAATGTCTCAACAACTTAAAAATAATATTTTCTATTATTAATCTAAAAATGCCATGATAAATATTAATCACATCTTGGAAGACATTTTTTTCTGAAAACTTCTATGGCTGAAGTTCCAATGTTTTTTTTTGTTCATATACGTAGTAGTTCATAAGAGTACCCTTGATAACGTAAAGACAAATCTGAACTTAGCTAAAGAGACCACAAAAAGTGATTCACAGGTCTATTTGCTCCTTAAATAACCTTTAATGTCATGTTTACTATTGGTAATATATATATTTTTCATTTTCTTCAATTCTCGACCACTTATTGCGCTGACGATGAACTCTCAATTTTTATACTTGATAGACCTTACGAGAGTACCGGTCCTTCAACAACGGTGGCTTTATAGACCACTTCAGGGTGTAAAATATCTTCTCTACTTTGGATTAGTCTCAGTTCCAAATGTCGTGGACTTGCGTCTTTTCCTGCCAAGAAATTAAAAATTTGTTAGATGATACAAATGACGCTTAAGCACATCGAATGTGAGAATGAAAATGAAAAGTGTGTTCTTACCTTTAGCATATTCGTAAGTCCGTTGCAAAACAGCTTGCAAAGCTGCCACAGTTTTCTCTATTGATTCTTTCAAGTTAAACCCTGATTGTTCCATGAAGCAAAGGATTAAGGCGCTAAACAAGTCACCAGTTCCTGTAAAAACTGCTGGAATCTTTGAAATCTGCATTTTTAGTCTGACTGGGGTCCCTGCAATATAATATCTGCATTAAATGCTTGCCACATAATATACTATTAAGTTTATAATATACCAAGTTATAAACATTGAATGTCAAATTTGGGCGAACCAAAAGGTGAATGAAAATGATCAGCTCCACTTAACTTGTTGAATTTATCACCTAGCAAAGTTTCCATATTACCTTTTCTGCAACTACCAAATACAAGCAGCTCATTTTGAGTGGCAGGCAGTTCTGCTGATGAAACACAAACTGTTTCAATTCCGTTCCCATGTAATACATTAATTGCCTCCCACACATCATTCTCACTCTCTATTTTCATGTTAGTTAAAAGTTGAGTTTCATATAAATTTGGAACCAAAATCGTAGCTATAGGTAAAATTGCTTCTTTGTACACAGGTAAAAGTTCTTTTGGGACGTACATGTTGCCATTATCGCCCATAACAGGGTCGCATACTGCAGAAATATAAATAATTATAAACACATCAGAAAAACTTTGAGAATATTATAATCTTTATTTGTGATGTGAATATTTCAATACTTTAGGTTTTTGTGTTGGTACATACCATAAACAAGATTCGGATTGATGCTCTTTAGGTGTTTATATAAGGCGACTATTTCTTTCAAAAACTCAGATGAACCAATGTAACCAGTAAGCAGATGAGTATATTGGTCAATACTGTTGTTTTTTAAACCGGCAATAAGCTCTCTGAGCTCTTTTTCAGTGATAACTTGACCCTTCACACTTTTGTAACCTGTATGATTTGAAAATTGTACAGAGTTTATGTAATCTACATCATATCCCAAAAGCTACAACAAAACAAGTCATACATTATTCTGAAGTGTTGTGTTACTTAGGTTTATTAGAATATTCAACTGAGGCTATTGTTTTCAAGGGCAAAAATGCATTTTATTTATATTTTTAGGGCATTTTATTACTAAGGTTGAGTGATTTACCTGTGAACAAAAATAGACTTTTTTGCAGATTTTACTTTTAACTCATTGGCTATGTTTTAAGTTTAATTACAGGAAAACCGAATATCTAGTGTAATAATTTGAAGGTTTTACTGATCCCTTAAATTGACATCAAGATTTACCTGCATTGGAAAAACAGCACTTTTGTTTCCAACATACCCTGATACCACATGGCTTTGCACTGATAAAATCCTTGGCTCCATGGTATTTGTTATACCTAAATACAGACCGTTATCACTTTTAAATGGTTGATAAGATTTCTGTTTTAAATTCACTTCAGTCTTCACTTTTGATAAAACCTTGTAAGTCTAGCAAATAACTAGTGACCATGATCTCATTCTGAGGGCAAAACATGCATTGTCTAACTAAGTGGTATGTGTCAAGGAAGGTATTTCTCTGAAGACATAAGGAGATATGTTATGTTGTATTACTTAGCAAGTTATGTTTTATTGTTTAGGGAGTTATGTGATATTTTGTCCAAGAGTTTATAATGCCCAAAGCTCTGCTCAAGAAACAAAATACTAGAACACAGTTAATTGTTTTCCAATATTTTACTTTTCAGCTACTTGTTACTCTGTTCTGTACTCAATTTCAATATGATGTATTGAAGCTATAATCAGCTTACTAGAACTAGGATACTTACTTAATTCAGGACTTGAATAACTTATTTGCCTGTGTATCAGTTGTGATGTATTTGAAAAACTTATAACTTCTATTCTGTTTGCAGATAAGCTAATCTTGGCTTATCTTCAAATTTAGCCAATACTACTCATATTTCAATTCTCCATTTCGTATTTAAATTTGTACAACTTTCAGTAAGTACATGTTAATTTCCTCTTGGTCTTTTTATGAGTAATTTTGCATTTTTTTTTACCTTATTGTGATCGTGCACCAATTTGTCTCCTCGTTTTCCGCCTCTTATGATTATTTTTATTTCGTTTTTTTGACATTTTGACACAACAACTTGGCAAGAGAAGAAAGGAGGGACGAAGCGAGGTCGTATAAGTCCATCTCACTCTTACTTGTAGAAAATTTTGGCGAGCATGAGCCCCAACAAACATGTGTCGCGCTAACTGCACGAGTCATTTATGAAATTTCACTAATTATTTTATGTGTGCGATAAGCATTTGATAAATCATCGTCAAGGACTTTGCTCTAAGGTTTCTATCGCGAATTACGTGAATATCGTTATTCTTCACAACAACTGTACTTTGGTACCTGATATTGGAAAGGTCGCGTCATGAAACGCGTTTCTTCTTAGTCTTTTTATAGGGCGGTTTCAGCCCTATCGCATTCTAAAGGATGTTAAAATCCTTTAGTACTTGTATTTTTCGTTAACTTAAATTTTGGCTTTATCTAAGTTTACTCTCAATCATAATTCAACTTCAGGGATGCGAACATAAACGACTGGATATTCCCGGCATAGTCAAACCAAGTATAATTTGAAAAGGAAGATTTTTACGTGTTTTGAGCCGGGCACGATCTCGTGCGGCACTCATTGTGTTTTTACGAAATTAACCTTCAAATTCGTATACATTTTTTTTGCTTTCTTTCCACATTTTCGCTTGAAACGTGAAATATTTTTTGCGAGCGAAACGGGGGGAAACACTTAACACTGACAATTAAAGTATTGTTGTTTTGCTTTCAAAACTTCCTTAACCATTTCAGATATTCATTTCTCTTACATTTTAATTTTTTTTTTGCAGTTTTTCTACTCCTTTTTTCTAGATTCTGCAGACGGCGACAAATTGGTCACTGAACAATAGTTTTCGTTAAAACCTGTAGTAAAGGGTGAATGTTATTCTCAGATTTAATTCGGAAGAAGGTGTCACTCCACTGCTCCACCCACCCCTAGTGGTGTGAAAACAATCTCTAAAGTGACGTAAGTGCCAATTCCTGTCCAGGGGAAGGCCGACGGCGCGTCATTAGTCATACATTCGAATTAATATTTAGATCTTCAAGTTCTAAAGCAGTGGTTTTTCGGTACTTTTCCCTCCTTGTTTGCCACTGCTATTGATAAGCTAGAGTAAGATAGGCCGATGCCCGGAGTGCCTTGGATAGAATACTGAACTCGGTAGTTATTGCCAACGTAAAGAGTTAAAAACGGAAAACCCTTCTCCGAAACAGCCCCAAAAGTCCCAAATCCATTTTTCTCGTTAAAAAAGATTTGTCAAATTGGTGTATTTGTATATCAGGTTGAGCCTGGTTTAAATGGGGCCCTATGAGGTTCCTGATTTGTCGTGAGTTCATCTACACAACTCTTGGGGTTGATAAATAAAACGAACTCTCAAAACTTCCATTGAGTCACTTTATATTTTTGTTTGTGTCCACCTTTCACAGCTGAAATTTAATGTCATAAACTCAGAAACATCAAAATGGATTTTGATTTGAGTAAGGAAAACATTCAACCCCTTAGAAGAGGCCGAAACGTACATCAGTTAGAAATGGCACTCCAAGCTCAAACAAACCCCGAATACCAAATGCAGCTTCAGCAACAAAAGGAGTAAGATTAATGGTTTTTAAAGGGTTCCAGCTAGATTTGTAAATTTATGGCACCTTAGGCAATTCGAAGCATTAATAGGGAATTATCAAGGGGATGACCCACTGGAAAACTATTATGAGTATATTACTTGGATCGAACAGGCCTATCCTAAAAATGGCCATGAAGGGAACTGTGTTGCTTTACTTGAGCACTGCCTTAAAAAGTTTGAGGATGATAGCCGCTATACAAATGATATTAGGTTTTGTAAATTATGGATTAAATATGTGAGTACTTGCTTACATCAGACTTAAGAATAAGAATTAATTTCAGTCACATTAACGTAACTTGCATTATTTAACTTGACGATATTTTATAAGTAATTTGATATAGAAGGATGTTCTTTTTATGTATATCCCAATGACAAGAAAAGAAGAAAGATATCAAACTGTTTTTTTGATAAATTAAAGAGTAGATACTTTTTCAGATTCTTTATGACCCACTCTCAACTGAAGTATCTAATAATTATTTGATAAACATATATTAATGACAGTGATTAGCTAATAAAGCTGTGATACTGCCTACCTATATTACCATACATTTAAATTTCCCTGGACATACTTGGGTTTTTAGGAGATCTTAGGAGGTCCAGTATGGTATTGCAAAAAGGCTTGAGGAACCAAAACAGTTCTTAACATTTTAATGCTAATAAGTTTGTAAACCAAAGCTCATAAAGATCCTAAGTATATACATCTTTCCTTATGCTTCCCCTCTTATAAGTGAAGTTTTAGTAGATCATATAAACACATTCAAGGCTTAACTCATCTAGGTGGAATGTGTTAATAGAGAAATTTTATACCATGTCAATTAATTATAATTATTTATTTTATGTGGCAATAAATTAACAAATTAATTTTAATCATGAGAAAAAGGTGACAATATAAGGATTTTTATTGTTTATGTAAAAGTAGGTACAATAAATATGGAATGATTAATAAAATTACAAACTAGAAATTTTCAAATATTGCATTTGCTTTGGCGTTATTCCATTGATTGGAGTTGATTGAAATCAGTGAAATTGAGCATAACTAGTCCCAAAAAAAGCAGATACCTGAATTAAGAACAATTTTCTTTTTCACGGAAGACGATTTTTTGTAAATCTATGGTGGCCGTTAGATTTAGCAAAATGCCCATAAAAAGCTTGATACATCGTTTTATTTGTAGTAAAAAGATGGTGTTAGAAAAGGCACGCGGCCGATCTCTAAATAACTCATTTAGGTAACTATAGATCTTTTCAAGATCTCGCTTTATAAATTTAAACCGCGTACTCGTTATCGGCCTTGTAACATTAATAAATATAATATATTTTTGAGTTTCATAAAATATTAAATTAGATTAAATAAGTAAACTGAATATTGAGATTTTCATCCCCACTTTCCCTTAGGATGAAGCCTCATTTATGATAAATCTGAGGGTAATCCGTTCATCAGACATTTAAATGAAGCTCATACGACGTTTTGTTTCAGATTGATATGTTTCCTAACCCCGCAGAGTTATATTTGATGATGAAATCAAAGAACTTGTGCAGTGGTCTTGCTGATTTTTATAAGGCCTGGGCGTATTACTACGAAGCTGCCGGAGATTTTCAAAAAGCAAAAGGAGTGTTTGAGGAGGGAAAAAAGAATCTTGCTCAGCCGTATGAAGAACTAGAGTCTGCTTATAGCAATTTAATTACTGCAACTGGAGAACATGTATGTTATCTTTATTTTTAATTAAATTTCATTTTTTGGCCTTGAAAAAGCTTTAAATTCAGTTTTAAAGAAAATATTTCGTTCATTTCATTCAAGTACTAACATTTGTTCATCAGTTAACTATATATAAACACACATGCACTTCCTAATAGATGATATGTACATAATATTGATTCTTATACAGGTCTTGTTTGGGCCAAACGAAAACCGTTTGCATGAAAAAAGACAAGCTCTAACATCTCTTCATTCATTTCGCGGCAGAGTGAATAGCGTAAGAGTTCCATCAGGCGTCTCCAATGGCATGAACACATTCCCTCATGCCAATCCCAGCCAGAGCTCTAACTATCAGTTAAAAGTTCACGAAGATCAGGTCGCTGCGTCATTAATAGGTGAGAATGAGCGTGGTGAAATCGAGTCAAAAGTTAGATTTATGAAGTGTATGAAGTCATGTTAAATTCAGGTTTTTCTCAGAGGTAGTTCACCGCTTTTATTTTTCTTGCTTCTTAATCGAATTTAGTTTTCATATTATGTGCTTAACATACGTATACCTTTTGATCTTGAGATTACAACATTTTAGTTTTCGGTTTTGGACGACTTTCAGGAATTTCAACAATCGCCTTAATGTCCATAAATTTCTCTAGCTACAAGTCATAAAGGAATAAGCTTTCTTTATTCAATAGCTAAGCTATAACTGAAACCTAACATAATTTGCATGTTATTTGTCACATTTAGTAAGTCTGTACTTCCCTATTGTTTACTGGATGTTTGTGGTACTTTTTAAATAGGTGGTACGGCGCCAATGAGCATAATAACTGTCGCAAAGCTGCAAGAAGCGCCAAAGGAAAACACGTTGAAGGCTGGTCCATGGTCTACGGTACCAAATAAGAAAAGGGTGCTTTCAAATCATAGACTTGCATCTTCGGCGTTTTCAGGTAAGGTATCTTCACTAATTGGTGTTTTCTTTGGTAAATACATTCATACAGTTTGGAAGCCATAAGGAAGATTTACAGCTTCGTAAGCTCCATGATCTAAAATTAGCGTCTCTTTTTTAGTTTTAGAAGATGACGACAAAAAATGCCTCCCAGCCAACTTCCGCTCTACCTCTTTAGAGAACTTCTCAGATTGGAAAGTAACATTGATGAATTGTCCGGATCCACCAAGTCCAACTGTGGTTTTCGGTTATCCCAAAGATAAGGTATATGCGAATGCTCCCGACATGGAATTTTCTTTGGAGGAAATAAGGGCAAGAAGGTAAATATAATTGCAAGTTCAGAGAACCGACTCGACAACTAAAAGTTGTTAATATCGACTCTTTTGTTTATCGTTGGCTAACTTCGCCAGGTATCAAAAAATTACGAGTTCAGTGGAACAAGGAGAGCCTTGTCAAGTTGATCCACCCATATATATTGAAGATGAAGATGATGAATGCATTATTGTAATGCAGGAGTCTCCTCCGATGGAGATAGCGGAGCAGGTGCGATTTTGAATAAAATCAGAATTCATTTTTTTCTCTAGCTTTTTCTAATTAACAAGTTTCTTTTTTAATTAATCGTTTTTGTCTTGATTTGGCGCATGAAAGTATCCAAAACAATTTTTAATTTCTAGGAAACTGATGAAGTGTTTCCTACATCAAATCAATCTCAACATCTTCAGTGTGTTCAACAGCTTTCACCTGTTGCAAACGTTCAATCGTTTCAGCCCGAAACGACTTCGACGGTAAGCCACAGCCCTTGGAAGTCCGCGGCGGAGCATCAAAATTTCTTGCAGGACCTTTTTAGTAAGACCAACGAACGCAGATTAAGGTTAGTGCGATTTAAAATTAGTACAGTTGGTATAGTATTTTATGCTTACAGTGCCCTGCCTCCACCTAAATTAAAGATTTTTGAGGATCCAGAAACAGTCGCATCGTCTTCTTTTCTATTGGACTTTAGTCCTGACCCGCAACCGCAAAACTCCAACGTTTTCGCTGTATTTGAACAATCGGACCAAGAGGTTCAGGCCCCGAAAGGTAAATGTTCTTATTTCTAGTTATAAATTCACGGATTAGTTAATTCCTGTACTTATTTTTGTTTCGCGTAATTTATTTCCATGAGATTGCTAAATTGCAAATTTTTGGTGATTGAAAGAAAATTTATTCAATTCTAAAGAATTTAAAATAACCCAAAACCAAAACTTACAATGTTGAAAATTGGGGGGAAATATTGTATTGTTGCATTTTTAATTTCACAGGCAAAGCTATGAAAACTGCCTTCAGGACTTTAAATGCGGACGAGGTGGAGACAGGATCTCGAGGAGGCATGGATGGAGCGATGGCTGCCCAGCCGGCTGATGGGGCCCGCGCCATGGCTCCTATACCGTTCTCCGATAGTAGCTCATCTTCTTATGAAGACGTTGACGCGGAATTTGACACGTCCTGTACTACTCAGCAATTCAATTTTAATTTAAATGCTATGAAGGTAAGTGCAGAGTGTTTCAGGTAATCTACAAGGATAAACACTTACTTAAGTGTGCAGCAGAATAATAATTGTTTTATTTTTTGTTATTAACAAAACTTGTTGGGTATTATTCAAAATCAATCATTTCCATGTGTGGTCACAAATAAGAAACATTATTTCTAAATTGAAACATAGGTGGCAGCGAAGTTTTTATTAGCTGCTTTGGGGTGTTACTGATTGTTGAAGTTAAAACTTCAAATAAGATTAAATTCACGAAATTTATTCAAGGTTTTTAAGTCATGCAAAATGCATGTTTCCCATGTCGGCAATATACAATTCGTTTTATTAGATTCGTTAATTTTTCATACTAGCTGTTTATCGTTAAATGAAATGATATTTGTTAACACTGGCAAGCATGTAATTCGACCAGTTAATCACGTGCCGTGCCATTTCACCAATAACGGCATTGGGATTATGACAATATTGTGGTTCGACGTTGTCATTTCAGAGATATAGCATATAATTTTCCTGAAAAAACTAAATTTATAGAGCAGTGTACTTACAAAATTTCATTAATCATCAAAGTATTTCATAGCAGTTACAAATATTACAGTTTTGAGCTTTACTTTTGTTTCTAGGTCAGTACTCCACAAAACAAACACTATATGATGAATATCGCTAGTGAGCAGGACTTGCAAAATAGCCGAAAGGCCCTCTTCAGCGATAGAAAATTAGAGGAAAAGAGATTAAGTATAATTTTAGAAGAAAAAAGTGGATACGTGTAAGTATATTCTATGCTTATTCTGAGTGGAATATACACCCTAAAATTCTTGAAAATTATCGCTCGTGGAGTAATCTATTCACTTTTACAGATCTACCTCTAGCTCTAGTGGAGCTGTAACAAAATCATCTCTCTACAAGCAGCACAATAAAATAGGTACAATTTCAGAGGAACACAGCAGCTATTTGGAACAAAACATGAAGGCTAATGCGGAACTGCGTAGAAGTCTCCTGGGCAAGTATTATGTAGTTACTTTTCCTAAATCGTCCTACAGGAGAGTCTCTAAAAGTGATTGCAACAATTTGGTACGTAAATATTACGATTTAGCCATATTTGTCTATCTAAAAGTTTATAATAACAGAGTTACAAGGTGAAAAAGTTAAAATTAAAACTTAATTTTTAATAGAGTACTATATGTCAGTAGCGGTTTTGCCCATTTTAAAAGAACTGTTCTTTTATTTTTGAAATTAGTAGCTAAAACTGCACACACAAATGAACACCCTGAATAGGGTCCATGCAAATAAGTCATAAACGTACTTTATCCAGGATTCTGGAGGTCTTAAATCCTCCCAAAATTTATAGCTCCTTGTATTAAAAAATTATTTACTTCTTCAGTTATGAAAAATGTTCATATAATTCAGGGAACTTAATGGAAGATGTTTTACCGTCACACATGGCGCCGGTCGCCCTTCCTCCTGCGTCTCCTATGCAGTCGACCCCAGCACAAAGTCCAGTTAGGAAAATTCCCCCGCCCAATGTAACGCGACCTCTGGATTATGTTCCTTCTGATCCGTTTAACGCCAATCTCATTTCAAAACTGTTAGACAGAGTATCGTTTCCAGGGGTTCATCATCAAGGATATATTCAGATTGATGGGAATCCTAGATTAACTACTAAGAAAGAATCTGTATTTATAGGTAAGTGATCTTGTGCCTGGGAATTTTTTCCATCTAATTTTGTTTTATTGCAGGTAGGGATAGTTATACAATAGACAAATTACTGGGAAAGGGGCAGTTCGGAACAGTATTTAAGGCGTACAGCCATCAAATGAGCTGCACTGTAGCTTTAAAGTATCAGAAGCCTCCCAACAGATGGGAGTTCTACATTTGCAGGGAATTGCAAGCCCGGTTGGCAAATCATCCCTTGCGGGACCGGTTTATGGACGTCACTGTTGGATATTTTAGTAAGTATATGTATAATTTGTATTTATATTATTTAAATTAACATAAACAAATGGCTTATTAAATTTGAAAGAGAAATATTGTATTCGCCAAATTGTCTAGGAAAGTAGTTCTAAACATTCTCTACGAACTACCAAGTTTACACTTTTTTTCAACTAAAAACATGGAATTTTAGGCGATCAAGCTTCGATACTAGTCTCTCATTTCGAGCCATACGGAACACTGTTGGACACGGCCAATGCTTTAAAATATGAAACTTTGAAAATGAAAGAGACGGTTTCCTTATACTTCACCGTTCAAATGATGCAAATAGTGAAAGCCATGCATGAAGTAAAAATCATTCACGCAGACATTAAGCCAGACAACTTCCTAGTTTTACTGCTGCCTAACAATGAACTTGGATTACAGCTAATCGATTTTGGTTGTAGCATAGATATGACAATGTTTCCTGATAAAGCGGCTTTTACTCGTCCTATTAACACTGAAGATTTTATCTGTTGTGAGGTAAGTTGGTTTCATAATCTAAAGTCCTAAAAATCTCATTCCCAATTAACTTAAAAAAATTGATTTCAAAATTATAGTAGCTTAAAATGCCTAAGTGAGAAAAAATATAAATGTGAACATACATTGTAATGATTTAAATTGAAGAGCATTGTAAATGGGACTTGGGAGATCGGACTCATGAATCTTCGGTCTTACTCACATTTTTTTACCGATGTAACAGGGATCACTGCACTTCTTCTATTTAATTGCGAACAAATTCTGTCCCAGGTCCGAGACGGCCGACCGTGGAGTTACCATACAGACATCTATTGTGTAGCCGCGTCAGCTTACGTGCTGCTATGTCAGGAATACATCCAGGTACGGAAAAACAGGGACGGTATATGGGGTACGACTTCCCGTCTTCCCAGAGGAGCAAACGCGCAATTGTGGAATGGGATGTTCAACAATTTCTTCAACCAACAGACGGGCCCGGCCGATATCGCTACTTTAGAGCTGTTGTTCCATGAGGAACTCGATTACCGCAAAAAAGAAATACATTTACAACTGAGTTCCCTCATTAATAAATTGAAGAATCGATAGTTCTGTGTTTAGCGGTTGATTTACGTTAAATGTGTAATTAGATTTCTGAAATTATTCAGGCTGTTTTATAGTGTTGTTCACGAATAATATTGATTTAATCTATGTAAGATCAACAAAAGATGGAATATATGGCTTTCTATTCCAAATTGGAGTTTTTTATGCAACCGATTATTTATGGAAATAAAAAAAAGCAGCAAAAGAGACGCCAAGTAAAATGGTTCTTTAAACACTTCTTTCACTTTCACACCAGTTCTGGTAATGTAGGCTGCCAAAAAGGTTGCATGTCAAAAATGCCTCATGAGGCTTAGTAATTAATCGGTAATATAATCAGTATGAAAGAAATATGCCAGACATAACCTACTCACCATTCTAGATAACATTGGGTGTCTGGTATTGTTTTATTTAACGTTCACCCAAAGAGCAAGAATTTCTAGCGTTCTGCGCAGAACAAAATAATTGATTTCATCTTTTGATTCTGCAGTAATTATCAACATCGTATGAATACTGTAAAAATAATACAATGAGGAACTACAATAATTGTCTTCTTAAGATTCAATGGACGTTGGCCAAATACACTAATTTATTACAACAAATGACCACTTCAATGCATTGAGTATGATAAGGAGACCCTACTTCCTAAGTCTTTCTCTCTCATTACCTCCAAGACAGCAGTTCAAACAATCGACAAACGATAACATGACGTGTTAGACATATCCGGTTTTTGGCCATTTGCCGTTATACATTCTGAGGGTTATTATTTTGATAATAGTAACTGATAATAATTTTAATTCTTAGTCCTGTATTACAAATTTATCCTTTTAAAAGCCTTAAAATGTATTCATTAGCAGACAAAAACATACCGTTTAATATCAGCAAGCAGCAGCAACAAGAGATGCAGCAACAGCAAGTGGTGCAACAACAGCAGCTGCAGCAGGCCCAACAGATGCAGCAACAACAGAGCCAACAGCAGTCCCCACAGGCTCTCGACAACATTTCTAAAATCAAATCGCTTATAGGGCCTCTAAGGGACAGTTTGGCGGTATTTTCAACAAACTACTTTAGTTAATTAACAAAAAGGATAAATATGATTTTTAGTTGACGATTAAAACTGCCGCACAAACTTTGAGCCAGAACAGTCAGATTGATTCTGGGTCTCAGTAAGTACTTTCTTTTTGTTATGGAAACCAATAAGTACATGTAAATATATTTAATAATATTTTGTAGGAAAGCTCCTGATATTCAGTTACCACGCTTTGACAAAAATCTAGAAGAGTTCTATTCAATTTGTGACCAAATTGAGTTGCACCTGGTAATGTATTATTAACTATTTGTTTGCACCTAACAAGATTATTATTAATTTGGTTTTTTGAAATATAGAAAACTTCAGTAAAATGCCTTTCGCAAGCTGAAAGCAGTAATCGATACTTAAATGTGCCAGTAATCCCAATGAGAAGCGAGCCAATGGGCATGAATGAAAATAGCTTAACCTATCCCCAGTTTTTGGCTACTGTAGGTGCTCAAGTGACTTATACTAAAGAAATACATGAAACTTTATTGGCTGCTGCCCAAAATATATCGCCTTCAGAATGACATTTTCAGTACCACCACCAATAAAATGAAATATATAATACTCAAGGCAAGTAAAACAGTTTTAAGAATTATACAGGATGTCCTTGAAACGACAGTACATTGCTTGACTAAAAACTCCTAAATCAAAAACAAGGCATTCTAGGCAAACTTACCTATTTTCATTCTTCCTTCGTTTTCCCACTACAAGGCGCCAAAGTTCTCAAATTAATATCGTTTTTTCGAAATAAATGCTAAACGATTTTATCGATTCTCACTAATTTTGAAATTAAGAACATAAATTGGCATGTTTTAACATGAGCAGAATCACTTTAATGCGTAGAAATATTAAAAATGGCGTGTGGTTCGAAAATAAAAATCTCTATTTTTGGTACCAGTACGAATGGTTTTAATTTTTTCTCTGCCACAAGTTAACATTATTTTGAAACTATTATCTCTTACAAAATTTTCACCAGGCATACACTTTCTCTACATTAAAAAAATATTACGATACCTTGCAATTCATCATTTCTGGTGTTTTACAATGGAACATTATTCTATTGCTGAGAAGGTTGACATGCTTCTAGTATATGGGTTCTTTGAGCAAAATGAACGTATGAGCGTTAGTCTTTCATAACAAATATCTAAATCGCAGAATTCTGAACGATCAAATTTTCGCGAGTATTGAAAGGCAACTTAAGGAAACTAGTAGCTTTAATCCAAATAATGTTAATCGAAGACGCCAACGCCAAAAATTGAGAAGAAAAAAATACGGTCCCATTCCAATTGATGGGTAGGATATCTATGGAAGTAGAAAATACGAAAAACATTTATTTTTAATAGAGTTCCCAATAATTCCCGATATAAAAATAAATGGTAAGAAAGCTATTAGAAGGTTCATCAAAAAGTAGTATTATGTTTACATATTTATTGCAAATATTTAAATAGATTGCCTATATTTGCAAATTCTCGAGAATTTGGCGAAGAAAACATTTTCCTTGGAGGATGCTTATGGCTATTGCTCATTAGATCAATTATGCAACTCTCAAAATATTGATAAACGATAAACAAAAGATGTTAGAAAAAGAAGGTGTTTTATCAAAATAAACAAACTATAATAAATCGGATGTTTTATTTATCCTGTTTGGGAACAATTAATCAACAGAAAAAAATTATAATCATGTCTATTGATAACAGGATTTATCTTTACTTTCCAAGAGGAAAGATACCTTTTTTGGCACTTTCCAAACTGGAACACCAATATCTTGCGAACGCGTAGGGAAATTATTTTGAAAAATATCTCAAATTTATCGTCTCGATGCGTTCCACAACCCTACGCACACTGCTTTACAAAATCTTCTCTGGTTATACAATTTAATTAGTTTCCTACAAAAGTCACATACTAATAAAAATTAACAATTCTGAACAATTTGATAAGGAAGACATGCCACTCTATGATCGCGACATGATGCTTATGGTTATTAGTCATAAGAGAATTAAATTTATAAGTTCACACGTATTATTATATTATATATGACAATTTATATAGTAACATTTAGCTTCAAAATTAGTAAAAATCAATAAAGGTGTTTAACAATTATTTTGAAAGAAACGATATTAATTCGAGAACTTTGGTGCCCTGAAGCGGCACAATGAAATAACATTGTATATATATAAGTTGGCCTAGCACGCCTTATTTTTGCTTCAGGATTTTTTTGGTTAAGCGTAGTACAGTTAATTCAGGAACTCCCTATATACATATATGTTTGATTTCTGATACTAATTCCTACACTGGATTACCCAATAAGACAACAGAGGCATGTCTTGCTTTTGAATGCCAAGGCTGGCCAAAAGTTCAACATTTTGACCATTGGGGGCCCAACTGACCACGCAGGCTTTGTTAAACCACTGCATTACAATGCTCATTATGTGTGGGTTTAAAACAACATCTGAAGGATCATCATCTCCACTTAAGGCACTTTCAATTAAAGTTAACAGAGTTGGTAATTTCTGAGGCAGCTTTCCGTTCCAGATTACCTCAAAGGAGCTGAAAATTATCATAAAAGTACAACTGGTTAATCAAGAAATGTTAAATAAAACACACTTGTTATTTTTGATTAGGTGGCACACCTCCCCAGATTGTGGTAAGTGAAACATCTTTGGCAGTAGCTGTTTAAACAGTGGCTCAATCTCAGTGAAATGAGATTCAACTTTAATCCCAGTTAAATAGCAGTAGCACACTGTACGGAACACCTCAATAACAAATCTTAATAATTTACAAGTTACCATTCTATTAAATTTCCATACTTACAACTGGAGACATATGTTTATAGACCCCCTTTAAACTTGAACTGTCATTGATTTCTACAGGTATTTCTGGGGCTTTTGAAGGCTTTTCTGTTATGGTTTCTGTGCTAAGAAGCCAGGTAAACCATAGATGAATATGAGCAAAAATTGCAGGTTCCCCAGTGAGTTGTCCTAAGGACCTCCCGGTGCAAATAGGCGAAGCTTGAGCCTGTCGTACTGCCCTTTGGGATTTTTGCATTTGCTCTAAATTATTAACCTTCGCAGCTTTCTCCTGTAGCTCTGAAGATATTTGTTTTATGTGTTTTGTCACAAATGGCCAACTGTTAAGCAGGTGGATCTGAGTTAAACAAAAATCTCTTACACTCGAGCTTTTGTACATCCAAACATCAACCAACCTTATCCCTCATTAGCATAATGATACAATATTTCCTTTGAAACCCTCTTGCTAACGAATCTTGGAGAGTGAAAATGTGGCTTATCACATGCCCTCTTTCATTATCACCAAAATATAAGGTCCCTCCATCTTTGCCAGTTTCCTTTAAAGGAAGATAACTACCATTTTCTTTTTCTTTGCTTCAGGATGAGGACATACCTCACAGCTGAGGCTTCTAATCACTGCCTGCTTGAGCAGAAACGCAAGATCCTGCGGTAAAGGGGTGCGTGTAGTTACAAAGCACCCCTTATCATCTTTACTGACAATGGCCTGTTTCAAGTCTAGAGACTGGCATGCTTCACAGACTGGAACTGTGAGGCAATGTGAAAACTGTTGGGGCTCTTGCTGGCACCTCTGGGTGCACAAAATGACGCAAGGACCGTGGGATTCACAAAAGTGGCCCACGGCCAGAATACCATCCATTGGTGTTGGAAGGGAAGATGAGGAATGGAAATGTTCTCAGGTATTATATGATATATGCTGATTGGAAATCCATCGGTTTTTACTGGGTAAGATGGGGTTTTTAATTAGTTTGAAGGGAGATAACAAGTGGAAATGTAGCAGTATTTAGGGGGACAAAATGAGATATATAATTAAATAAGAAAATCTGTACGTAAATAAATATTCAAAATATAACCTAGATGTGTCATTATTGTCATATTGTCACTATGATAACATCATATTAAACAAGCCATGTTATAATTTCCGTGACATCATCGTAGGTAGGCTTAGGGAATTAGAATTTAATTTCAACCACTAACATTCTATAAAATAATGCTGGTTTTTTTAATGAAAGTCGTAAATCCAGCAAAAAAATCATGATTAATTTTATTTAAACTTACAAAAAAATTAACAAAAAAAAAGGATTACAAATTATTAAGACATAAAAAGCCCTTCAAGATACAAAATATGTATATTTGCATATTTAAATCAGTTTATTTTCGACCGCGCTTCTTGGTGATGGCTTCAGGACTACGCGCGCTTCTCTGCAACACAACAGTAAAACTTTATATAACTGAATAACTAAATGAAACGTTTTGGGAGTCTGGGTAAAATTCAGATTTAACTTTTAAATTTCATTCAAATAAATAAATAAATTGTTTTTTAATAATTTTTCCTTTAAAATCGAAATATAGGGGAAATTGTTCCATGGCGGACCAAAATTTTTAATGCAGTAATATATATGACTGGACATGTTTATTAAATTAAATTCCACCCACCTCAACTACGTTCTCCTCCTCGATTTCAGGCAGGTCTCTCTTAGCGGACTGAAGTTTACGAGTTCTGGTCGAACGAGACAGTACACGGGATTTGTCAGCTAAAATGAAACATTACAATTAATATTACTTCTAAAATAATTATGTGCGGTAAAAATGTTTTCCGCAAGTTGGCTCGAAAAAGCTCGCTTTTAACATTCTATAAAAATTTTATTTTCCAAGAGCTTTTCCATATTAAACCGATAACGACTCACAAGATTCTGATTTAGTGGAAGAAACTGATCCAGCTCGAGTCCTGCTTCGAAGGGTCATGGCACCTCCTGGTGCGCTTTCATCATCTGATTGGTTGGTATCGAAAGAATTATTGGATTTCTCCGACGTCACTGATAACGTATCGGCGGATCGTCTCCTTAATCTTGTTTTTATGCCTAAAGGAGTAATTTAATAGATTATTAAGTCGTGTTTGGAAATAAGTTGTTTCACAATACCTGAAAGTGATAAATTCTTCGTCGAGAATTTTGGGGTGGTCGAAGCGGTATCTGAAGTTACAGATGCAGATCTGCCTTTTCGTGTGTATGTGTCCAAATTAGGGGAGGTGTCGTACACTTTCGCTTCTTCGGGATCAGGATTACCTAATAAATCATAGTGCATTATAAACACGGTGTATTATTAATTACTTGCGGAAGATTATATGTACACCTTATTACGCTATGTCAGTGTTCAATGTAATGAAGTAAATGTTAAACAAATGTAGGTCCAATGGAAAAAGAGTGCCTGCCTTTAAAACTTGTGATTTTCATTTGTTTTAAATATCTGTTCCAGTGAAGACGAATTTTAAAATATTTTATTTAAAAACACCTGTAAATTCAGATTTATCCAATAGGTGTAGAGGATCCAGATCATCAACTTGAATTTTGTTGTCAACATCAGAATTTATAGCTTCTAATACATTAGCTTGACTTCTGGTCAACACCCTGGATGTAGTATAGTCACCCAAATGACTGGAGGCTTTAGATTTACTTTTAGCCACTGTAAAAAAAATAAGAGTCTTTAGCAACTGTAAACAACATAACATAAAACCACTTACCTTTCTTTGGAGATTCTATTGAAGTTGCAGAAGCTTCGCCAACAGAGTTTAACTTGAGCTTCGAGCCTGTCCTGCGATGTCCCCAACCAAGTGCCAAGTCATCAAGATCATTACTGCTTCTCCTAGGAACAAATATTACAATAATATAGAGGACACTACAACAATATTAAGCACTTGTAAAATCTGAAATGATAAAAGCAATCGAGTATCTCCTATAAAGATGCTTTAAATCTTTATTGATTGGTCCTAATTGGCAGATCCTACGACTCACAGAATTTAATAGGTATCCAACCATTGAAAGAAAGATTGGAAGTGTAGAATTGCAACTGTTGTATGATGTAACTAACTTCATAAAACTTACCTTGTACTTCTCTTCGTTGCACTAGATGACGGTTGATCCACACTAGAGCTACGTCCTCGTTTCTTAGATTTGTCAACCCGTAGCTGAGATTCGCCGGTTTTCGAACTGGCTGCTTTACCTTTCGTTGTTTTAGATGCTAATCTGGCATAAATTGCGAGAGACCCAACACCAATATCTAAAAGTAAATAAAATTTATGTGTAAAGCTTGCGATTATCGTAGTATGTCATTACTCAAGGGATGGTTTTCAACAAAAACTCGTGAAAATCTTTTTGCAACAACTCACTTGATTCGCTTCCGGTCCTAGCCATGCTCACGTCTGTTTTCAAATTGGAAAAAGATTCTCTAGATGTGTCACTTTCTTGGACAGATAGTGCCCTGCGAGTTCTTGTCATTCGTACGCCTTCAAATCGTGTGTTTTGCGACTCTTCAGCTAAGTTTTCATGAACTCTTGAATCTAAAGTTGGTTAGAAAGATAAGAAATATCACTCTGCCAAGAAATCAAAATTTTCATCTGACTAACTTACCATCTTTTTCTACTGGTTCTGTGCTGATCTTTGAAATTGACAAACTTTCACGAGTTTCGGTGACAACGATTGCATCATCTGCAGTTACTTTAGTTTCCGTAACATCCCTATCGTCTTTACAATTTTGTCCTTGACTGGTACCCACAATTGCAGTACTACTTCCAACATTGTCTGATTGATGCTTCAGAATTTCGCCGGTGTATGCACCGTCATCGTTGGGCGATTGTGTGTTAGGTTTAGAATCATCACAAACTTTGCTAAGCATTGCTTTCCGACTATAGGTTCGTCGAGTTAATTCCGTAGTTAACTTAGGAGTAGAATGAACATCTGCGCTTTTAAGTCCTGTAAAAATAATATATGTAAAGTATCTAGGTTAAAATATGTCAGCTCTCTAGAAAATCGCATGCACAAAGCAGATACGTGTCGGATGAAACCAAAAGAGAATAGCTGCACTCTATTTAATATAGGCAATCCTCTTATAATTTACAATTTCATATTTAAGGAACTCACCGGCTTTACTAGGCATCTTTAAACTGTCCACCTGATGCTCCATAGAGTCACTAATTTGTGCATCGGTGTCACCTATGGTCGCTTCTATTCCTCTACTTAACGCCTCTGGCGATAAATCTTTGCTAGGTTTACTATCATCCATAACTCCTGCAACTTTTCGCGTGTAGGTTCGTTGAGTCAATTCAGTAGCTAGTCTAGGGGTAGAATCAACATCAACTCCTCGTTTGTCTAAAAATTGTGAACATTCAAAAACGTTTTTTTGGTTCGCGATGGTGTTACGAAAGTTGTTTTTCATTGATATTTAAATATGTACATTAAGTTTCCTAGGATAGAGAAAAAATGATGGTCTGTTTAAGCTAAGCTTAACAAATAACTATTAATGAAATAGACGTAATAAGGGTCCTGCATGACCTTCAAAATCAGAATATTTGGTTACTGATACACACCACTAATTTTAGACGTACAATGCATGTAAATAAAATGTATTTAAAATCATACTTACGGTGGTAAGTTTTTTTTACGGTTCGTATCATCAAAGACACGTTCGGAGATGAGGAGTCTGCACTTTCCGTTTCATCGGAGCGTGCTAAATTACCATCCGAATCTAATGGTTTTTCATCTGATGTCAACGAATCTTCATTGCAGATCTCTGTGGGTCTAGATTGACCTTGTAATGCGATCGTACATTGCAAACTTATGGAACGTTTTTCAGCAGCAGGTGATACTCCCTCCTCTAAACTCCTGTCGAGAGTGTTTTGAAGGGCTTCGTAAATTTCTCCGGTTTGATTTAATGCAATTTCAGATTGCGTTTCATTAGTAGTAAGGTTGTCACTGATTTGGACGTTTTCAACTTCGACGGTTGTGAAATTTTGTGACCTAAAAAATATTTAAAGGGCAGACATTTAATTTGTTAATCAGATAAAGGGGAAATATAAAGTAAATTCTTCCAGAACTCATCGCTGCCAAATTAGCTCCATCTTCATATTCAGTATTTAAGCGGATTGTTACAATTCACTAAATTTTAGTAATATAAAAAGGAATTACAACTTATCCGCTCCTGGCAGTCGGGTTAAATGATCACAACGTAATTTTAAAGAAAATCCTTACTGTGGTCTTTGAGAGACTTCAGGCTGCTTCGTAAGGTCATTAGCTTCTGTTTTGACACCATCAGAGATTGCTTTTGAAGCTTCAGTATTCAATACTTGCTCGTCATCAGCACAAGCGATATTTTCTTCGACAGCAAACACCGAAACATCCATTTTTTCATCATTTTCGAGACGAAGACTTTCTTGGTCATTGACTTCAGTGGGTTTTGATGGTTGAAGATCTTGTTCAGGTTTATCCGTAGGTTTATAATCATTATGCTGACTGTGACAACTATTCTCGTTTCCAATAATGCCAACATTTAAAACATCACTAACATCGCTGTTATAATCGGAACCTAAAACACATAACCAAAAATTGGTACATTTGTTATAATGAGGATATACAGTTTTTAGAATTGATCGTAGAGCAACAATTAAAAATGTATCTATAACTTCCGCATCAAGATGTTTGTGAACTGAATAAGATAACCACATTAGTTTGTTCCTAGAAACACAGAAGCGACGCCAGCAGCCGAGTTTGGAAAATCTTGACGAGTAAAGAGATAACATCTAATAGACGTATATCACATATTATTTTATTTCGCAATGTCGCTTTCCTTAAAAAAAATGTGTTCACAGTTAAAACAAACAATATTTCCCGAAAATATGGCGAATGCATGGGTTATCCTGATGCAGTCAAATCCAATTAGGTATTTACCTAGTGTCAAATACATTTGCTATTTATTATATAAATATCACACATGACAAGCGTACCTTATTCGGGGTAATACTTCCTACAACATTTATATTTACACTATTACTCTAAATTTACTTTTTATTAAATATCCAGTAACTTAGTAATTTAAAGGTTTCGCCCTTTGTATCGATCTTCAACAACTTATAATCTACAATACTTTTACTTAAAATACTCACCATTTGGCGACTCGTTGCTACTCTCTTCCAATATAAATGCATATTCATTATCATCTTTATCTTGGACGCCGTAGTTGAAAGAGCCGCTAAAAGTATTTTCTTCATCACCGGTATTCAATTGCTGGCGTACTTGCTTTGCGTCCTCACTGCCACTAGACAAATCATTGTAAATATTTATATTTTCACCATCTACCAAGCTTAAATCTGCCTCCAGTTGAGAAGGGCTTTCATCATCTGAAGACTTTTGTGACGGTTTTGGTGAAGGCAAGTTTTGTAAACTTTCGCACGATATATCCTTAATATTGTCTTCACTGGTATCACTTGTAACATTTTCGGTAATTAAGAAGGTTTCAGTCTTTTCTACGTGCTTTTCTTGCAGCCCGTGTTCGAAGAATTCTGGTGTTTCAACGTAGCTAGATTCCCCTATGGAAGGTGACGAAATATAATAACTTAAAACGATTAATATATAAATAAATATTAAACAACAAATATATAAAAAATGCAAAGCAATATCAGTCCATATACATTTTGCATAACCTTAAATGAGACTTACCTGCTGCACTACTCCTCACACTCTCAGACTCTCCAACTTCGGTTTTTTCTGACATCATCTCTAAACAGCTGTCGTCAAATTTCTTCCAAGTGAACGATGAAAAAGAAATATCACTTTCCATTTCAATGTCTGACTCTGTAGCAGTGCTCTCCGCGGACGAGAAGACAGACTTGTGGGTAATATTTAAGTCAGTATTCGGATATTCTTGAACGTGTAAGAAAGTATTGTGTTCCAGCACTGCTCTGGAGAGTGATTTACGGCCTCGCGTTTTCTGAACACCTACAGGAGACAGGGATAAAAGAGAGTCTGATTGTGATTTCTTGGAAGTGTCGTCATTGTTAGATGAGGTCGTAAGCTTTCTGGCCAATCTGGGGCTGGAGAGAACGGTCGTTGGACTTTTGGCGAGCGATCCTAGAAACGTTTACGACTTACATTATGTTTTATGCCAAATACAATATGAATAGTTTGGGGGTTTGATTCAAACCACAAGGTTTTTACTATCAAATAGTTTCTATAGAAGTTACAGAATCGAAAATATTAGCAGTAGATACTGACAATGAACTTTTAGCATATTTTGACTTACACTAAAGTGATGTAGGTAATAACTACCAAAAGTACTTACTTTTATAACTTTTTCTGGATTTTGGACTTTGAAAGCTCGTGGAATTTGCAGAAGATTCTCTTGGATTTGTTATCTGATCAATTTCGTCCCTCTTATTTTCCACTATTACAGATGAATGCTCTGCCGAACTATTCTCTTTTCCCTGAGTAACATAATCCAACGTGCTTTTAATTACTGACATTGACTTGGCTGCGAATGATTCCTGGAATTCGTTGAGTTTCGACTTATTACTGTCATCCTCGAACTGAACATCATTGGTGATGCTATCGATACTAGCTGCAAGCTGCTTACTGGTATGGAAACAGCTTGGAGATACGCTTACACTGCTACTACGTTCGGTGGAACTGCCAGAATACCTAAGATCGTCAAACTTAACGTGCGATTTTACGGGTGTTCTACAAAAAAAATCATATAAGTTCAGTGTACTGTACAGATCATCATCTTACAGGGTTATCTATTATACATTGAACCATGGATAGGCAAAACCAGAATATTCTGATTAAAAAACTTACCGAACAGACTTCCTATGCATCAACCCCAGTCTCGACTTCCTAATTGAATTTTCGTACTCTGCTTGCATAGACGTATTCACAGTTATGTTTTCATTGAAGATGCTGTCGTCCAGTACAGAGCGAGATTTCAAAATGCTCTGAGGAATAACCTCGGAAATTTTACCGTCCTCCAGTGACTGACGTTTTCTTTGCACGATCGGAGTGCTAAACTTGGGCTCTTTAGCGTTTAATGGAATATTTCTTGCTTGAAGCGGGCTTGTTTTAGATGCACGAGCAGAAAGCCTTAGCCTTTTGGCCGGTGAGGGGCCGTATTTAATTTCGGAGTTTTGTTCTATAATCTATATGAATAATTGTTTTGATTAAAATATGTTTCCGTCGACTCTATCACGAAAAGCCAACATTTTTACTTTAAATCAAGTCATGACAGGTTTTTTCGTTTTGGATACACAATTCATAGTCACGGTACCTCAGATTTTAATATCGACGTTTCCAGGACAGTCCTGCTTCTAAAAGCAGTTGGCGTCCTCAAAAATGGAGTATCTTCCGTGGTTAGTTCTGGGGTCTCCATAGTTTCATTGAAAGTCTGCTTTGCTTTACTCAGCGCTGCAAAGTACACACTGGATTTGTATTTCACCCGATCTCTGGCGCTATGCACAAATACGGAAAATGGAGTAGGCCTCGGTACTTCTTTCCATAAACTGGTACGTTCTTTTCGCACGAGATCCATTAATCTTCGATTCACGTCCGGCATTAGATTTTTAAACATTTTTACGACGTTGTCGGCAGTGGAACCTTCCCTTTGCCCAAGCATCCCTAAAAAATAAAATAACTGCTCGATGACTATAAGAATAGTTTCGTATTTGTTTACCTTGTGTGTCTGGTTGCTTCCTGCGAGTTAAAAAATAACTGTCGAAAGCTTCTAAGAACCTTGATCGCAAAAAATAGTAAAACACTTGTAGGTCCTCACATCTGGGAGTCTTCGTATTTTGCAAATATTTCAAGAATGCCCGTTCCTCATCAGTACTTAATTTTCTATACAACAATGAATGCAGCATTCCATTTTTGTTACATTCGTTGAAAATTTGCTCCAACAACGCGTACTCATTAAGACCTAAAAGACCAAAATGGCTTTGCCCAAAACATGCGACAATAATTCACAAAACTAAATTCACCTTTATATTGCAACTGGAACTTAAAAGCTTCGTCCAACATATTTCTTGAAATCAACAAACTTATAACGGTGAGAAGATCCTTCTCATTTTGAATACAAGGTTTTCTTATCTACAATTATTATTCCACAAGGCATGAATGAGAATATCGCAAAATTTAATTAAAGCCGCCTTACCTGCCAATAGCGAAGCGCCAAGGTTGATTGATCCTGCATCAATAAAGACCTCATTATTACCGAGTGGTGCCATTGTTGAAGGTCTTCAAGTAATACACATGGATCTAAGATGGAATCAAGCGCGGTCTCATAATGATCGTGGTCCAGATGCCAAAATGACTGAATCAACTTTATGTTGCTTAGAGGAAGTGCGAAAATTTGTGGAAATTTCAACAGAAGCTTAATAATCTGTTGAACAAAAAAGAATGCATTTCATTACTATATGTAAAACAACACGCGCCGCAGGTCTCCCCCCACCTTATTGTGCTCATCTACGCTGGCTGCTATGTCCAGCAATATGTACGTGACCAGAGAATGCTTGGTAACCAAATCAGGGCCTTCAATAAGGTACGTTCTGAGCACGGACTGCAAAGATGGCGGAGGATATAAACCACTTCCGCCGTCTTCTTGCCACTGCTGCCTGAGGATTTCAGCTCCAGCTGCGTCAGAAAGTATTAATTTTCATTTGGTTTAGTATTTGGAAACGCGATTGCTCATAATATTCCTTATGTGATAACCCCACCTTCCCTTAATTTCCACTTTAGCTGACTTCGACTGAGTTTTGTGGAAAATCCTTTTTCTAAAAAAGTACGTCTTACCCATATTATTAATCATATTGTCGATGAAGAGCAGGCAATCCTTTTCGACAAAAGTTCCACCACAAGACAATTGCAATTGGGCCCGTTTCTTGTTGTAATATTCAGTTAATTCCTGAATTAAGTAGGGAGCATTAAGAACGCTGTTCGCTATTCCGCGTAACTGGCGCTCAGGTAATAATCCCACGTTGGACATCCACAAGACTACCTACGAAGATATACAAACCTGTAACTAATTATCTACTAAGGTTTTAAGACTTACCTCGAAATATACAACCATGTTCTCCAGTAACTTTTGCTCATCTAGCAAACCATCTTGATCGGGAACAAACTGCATAAGTTTTCCAGATACAAACTTATAAAAGCTGCAAAGGTTCCTAATCTGGTCGTTTCCGCTGGATATTAAGGTCAAGGTGTTCTCGTCTAATTGCATTCCCGAGTGGTCAAAGAGCGGTATACAATAGTTATAGAGAGCATTTTTTAACCCGACAGCTCTTTGAAACGCCCATTTTAATATATTGTAGATACTTAATCCTGAAGCCTTAAAGGAATCATTGACGAGTTTGGATGCCGTTTGGCATAACCAGCCCAGTAGCTTTTGTTCCAGGACTACGTTCATTAAAATTTCACGTTCATAATCCTACGAGATATTTTAGAATTAAAAAGCATATGGTTTATAAGAAAATTATATGATTCTTACCACGTCTAAACCGTTATTGGGTATAACTTCACAAAACAACGGAACCAGACCTAAAGTTACAATTCGCTCTGAATAATTTTCGGGTTTGATCAGAGCTAAATGTCGACTGCTAACAATTTCATCTAAAAACATTCTCTGAATCCCTTTGTTGTGAATTTTCAATATCGCACCCGGTGTTAAGCTCCATAAATCTGAAATGAAGTTAATATTTAAATTATTATATAATTGAAATTAATACAGAGTAGCATACTTTAATGTTTATATAGGGTGTCCCGGATTGTATGTATATACCGCTGCTAATAATTATAATGTTCTTATGGGAAAACACTTAACTAAGAACCAATAATTCCTAAATTTGTTCGTCAAAAATCGACTGAAACAAATGTATAACCTTACTTACCAAAACTTAAAGATGTAGGACAAAAATACTCTTCCAATTTTTGAATTCCCATAAACTGCCTGAGAGACTTTGTATCCATTTTTACATCGAACGACCGCCCATTCACACCGCTCTTTATCATGTAGTTGGAACAATGCGACCAATTCGGCACTCCTAAAAATGAATAAATAACGTTAGGTATTTGTTTTTCATTTCCTCCATTAACAACACTTCATAATTGTGACATTCTATACGATACTGGTACATCACAAAGTATAAATAACGTATCATTTTCTTTATTTTTGAAAACGCTCATCAATCTCCTTACTTGGCATTTGTTCCTTATACCATTGATTTAGGTCAAAAACTAAAACGGAAGTATTAATTTCTCTGTTATCATCCCACACCAACCACGAGATCAAGCATAAGGCCAACGAACTAAGGTCTTTTGCGGACGTGCGCTTGGTAATTGATTGAAACCCCAAACAAATTCCTCCTTTTACCAGGGACTTGCAGGTGGTCAACTGAGTATCATCCAAGTCGATTTGAAGTCTTAAAGAACAGTGTTGGAAATTCTGAAAAGAGATAAGAGTTGTAAAATGTTGGTTCTAATACAAGATATACATATAGCGAAACAAGCGATTTGAATATAATACCTTTTTTTTTATCTTTGTCAAATATGTCAATTATTATTATAATATATTAAAGAGGATAAGAAAATGCGGTTTTCGTGAAAGTTGCCTACTTTTTTGCAATTTGCGAAACGAATGAATATATACACAGATTAATCTCATCTTTATTTTGATTATTTAAGATGATTTTGAAACCTTACTTCCCAGGCCAAATGTTTACAGCTTTAGTAATAATGATTTTTTTTTTAAACCATAGAAAGTCTTACTTACCTCATAAAGATTGCCATAGCCCTCGACCAGTTTTTTGTTGTCAAAATAAAAAGAATACATAACTGCAAAAGGCAACCGTGAACTATACAATAGATTATGGCTAAAAGAAACCCAAATGTAACAATAAGCTTTCGGGTCATCAGCAGGTTCCTGAATACTGAAATGTGTTATAGGGGTGTTGCCCTCACAAATTGGTGAAGTATAACAAAGGTTAAATGTTCTAAAACAACAATACGTGTGTTAATACATTTTTTTTTTTAGTATAATGTTCGGGGGATACCTTAAATCCCACATTTGAAACGCTCCAAAATTGTACCCTATCAGTAACGAGGCAGTTTGTGGTGAATAGAAAAGGGCACTAACTTCAAGTTCAGATCGATTAACGTGCACTCTGTCCTCACCATCTTCGCCTTTCAACGTAAAATGCTCTGTCAAAGGGTTTTCTACCACTAAAAACGTTTTATATAATAACAGCAGCAGAATTATTTTTAAGCTTATAGCTCAGATAAATTTCATATACATGATGAGTCCCCTCGTACCCTAATTTCTTGCATTGCTTTTTGTGTTACAAACGTAATTTGTAAGCCAATATGTATAAATAAGGAATTAACTTAAATCATAAGTAAAACTTACCATTTAAGTGAATTGCAAGGTGTTCATCATTTGCCACCGCCCTCTCAATGTACTTTTTAATTTTGCCTAATTTATCTTTTTTCAAAAGGGTCATTTTACAAGGACTTTCTTGGTCTCTAAAGGAGCTGTCCAAATATTCATTAGCTAGAATAGGATGAGATATAAAATCGTGTTTACTATGGTTTCTAATGATTACCTACCACATTCGCAAACTTCTTTGTAAAGATCTAATAAGAAAACATTTCCTCCGAGAGTCCCTACTGCAACAACACCTTGAAAATATCTTAGAGGGCTGGAATCAGGAATTAAAGACACTTCACAGCCTGAATCTAAAATGTGGAGTTTTGTGACCTACAAAAAGTTCAGATTTATGTGTGATATTCATAGAGAAAAAAGTCGAGAAAGGAAAATTAAATAACTAAATCACCCTCTTCTCTTCTTTACCTGTTCCTCAATCTCGATAGTCCTTAATATCTTTGACCCAAAACTGTCAAACACACATAGTGTGCTTCCACTTGAAGGATAGTACAAGGCAACCAATAAAAATGATAGCTTGCCATGGCCCCTCTTTACTTCTTCGACTGCTGTAATTCGGATGCTCTGATCTCGTAAAGTGCCTCCAAATTTCCAAGAACCCACTTTTCTTCCTGTTCCAAGGTATCTTACCTCCAGTTCGGATCCTTTTACTAGCCATATGTGTTTTAAATCATAAAAAATTCCTCCTTGAATTGATGAATCTGAAATAAAACTTTCCATAACAATACATGCACAATATGGAGAACGTGGACATGAATAAAAGGAGTGAATAAGTCCAGTCTGAAGGAGATGATATGAATGATGTAAAAGACAATTTATGGAAATGCTGCCATTTCAAAAATATTTTATTGGTTTTTAACTTGAAAACATTAACTGCACCCTCCAACTACTTCTTCAGGTATTTTTTAGGGGTTGCAAAGTTGAGGTGCTCATATTTTACTTATTAGAGAAAACTACCCTCATTTCTAGCACTAAGCTGCGTAGTAGGAGGTCATATAAATACATCTTAGTGTACGAGTTGGGGATCGTTGAGGACTTACAAATTGGGGTTTCCTACCGGTTAAATTGAGTGGATGTCTGTGATTGAGGATTAACCAGGCTCATAAATTAAGAGTGCGGAACCCGAGAACATAAAAATTTACCTTCCGATATATTATTGCTATTGTCACCGTGGTCCGTAAATTCTTCCATAGATAAATGGGGTCCATCTTGTGGTATAGGTGTAGAACTTATTACATTAAACATTATTACCAAACTGAGTTAAAGTTTCTAAAACAGGCTCAGGCTTAGGACATTGAGGTTGATTAAAATGTCATTACCCTTAGGAACGGGGAAAAACAACCGGTTATTTTGTTGCGGAAAAGCGGTTAAAAAACAGTTATTTTTTCATTGGCTTTTGTTGCCAGGTAACGGTTACCATAAAATCCAGAATTTCATATTTATCTTTTAACCCTCTTTTCTCAAGCATTTGGAAAAGTCTTTTTGGAGAGACGCTCCAAACAGTGAGACTTTTGTTTAATTTCAATTTTGTGCATATATGCCTCTTTTGCTGTTATTTACACACATTCAACCAGCCTTAGTTTAGAAATTTTTACGACCTATTGATCTCAATCTGTCGTGAGTTTTGGGTCGCCATAAAGTCCAGAATTCCACATTTATTTATTAACTCCTTTCGAGTTTTGAGCGGATTTGTTTGAGATTGATTTTAGATATTTCACGTGCCTGGCTATGTCCTCCGTTTTCTCTTTTTGGTGCCATAGTTACGGTATCGATCATTCAACGTATCGATAGGGCAACGACAAATATCCAACTTATGTGAGGTTATGTTAGTTGCGTACTTAAGTTGTTCTGTATAGTTACATGGTTATAATTGTTGTAATTGCATAGGTAGGTCTGATATTAGCTTTTGAATTACCAATTTATTTATCCTTTTATCCCTATCCAGAACTATTTGAACTTGAGTTTGTAGATTAGGAGCGGAAAATTTGTATTTAAAAACTGTATCTTGTATAATGCCCTTGCAAGTTGCACCCCCTTGGTTTTTCTTTGATCCTAATAATGTGCCTTTTACACATGAATGGTTTACTAGGATAAAACACTTGTCGACGGTAAACTTGACAACTGTAGACCACTGCGAACGGCAGTTACCATTTGCCGGCAAGTGGCAAAGTCAAAGTTGATACACTGGTTAGTTTACTCAGGACAAGTACTTCCCTTCAGGAAACTATCCACGTGTAAACAACCCTTACGATATAAGTGTACAATGCCCTCAATAAGTATACACTTCAGTCCCAAATATTTCTTTGAATATATTTCAAGTAATTTCACATGTTCGCATAATCCTGAAGCAACGAGGATGGTTATTTGTTCCTTTTACAGATAAATCAAGTTGCTGTATAAAATGGAAGAAGCAGGTGTTAGTGCCATAAAAGCTGAGTAAGTCAAAATTCTGCAGTTGTATAAAATGGTTATTTACAATAAGGTAGATAACTATCATGCATATATCCTGCATCTATTACTTTGTCCACTTTATCATTGACTCCTCCTAGATATATTCTACCAGAACAAGAGCGTAAAATAAACCTTGATCACGTCTCAGACAAAGATAGAGCCTTGTTAGAAGAAACACAAGAAAGTAATGTGGAGCAGATGGATAACTTAGATGACATAGAAGAAAAGGATGATGAGAATTCACAAGCTACAGCAGATGGTGAGACTCGGCCCAAAAAACGCCGCTTTCAGCAGACAAAGAAATTTAAGGGGCAAAACAAAAAAAGAGGTCCCACATTTGCAATTGATAGAAAAGAACAGCTGTGCGATTCCTTGGTACATTTGAGAGAAGGAGAAACTATAACAGAGTGCTCACGCAACGCCTGTCCCAATAGCCATAATATAGATGAATTTCTGAAAAACAAACCTGCTGATATAGGTCCAAAGTGTTATCTTTTTGAAACCTCTGGAAAATGTTCGAGGGGGCTGGCATGTAGATTTGGCAAAAGTCATACTACTACTGATGGCAGAGATGTTATTGATCAGAAAAAGTATGATGCTTACAATAGTAAAGGACCTTATGTTAAAAATCAGTTGGATAAGGAAGTTCAGTGGGCCTTGCGCAAGAGAACCTATAACTTCGATTTGGCTGAGAAACTCATTCACAGTTATGATCAAGGGGCTAGAACTATGAGACCTTCAATGACACCTGATGAGGTAAGAAATAGTATACTATACACCAAGGTAGTGAGTTTAGCTGTATATTTTAGTTCTACACATTTTTGAAACAGCCCAGCAAGAAGACGTTTGGTGCTGTGACCGATGAGGATATTATAAAGCTTAAGTCGCAAGAGAAAAAAACCATTCCATGGGCCAATAAATTATACTTAAGTCCCCTGACAACTGTAGGAAATTTACCTTTTCGAAGAATATGTAAGGAATTTGGAGCGGAGATAACTTGTGGCGAGATGGCGATGTGCTCTAGCTTGTTACAAGGAATGCCTCAAGGTATATCGTATATTTTTATTTTTATTTATATATAATTACAAGCTTATCTTTATTACCTATTTATACCTAACTTTGTCGGGTTTGGGCACCTCGAACACATTCTTCTGTTTCTCAATAACGTTCAAACGAATTTAAAAACAACAGGTTCTTCTTTAAGAATGGGCCTTAATGAAAAGGCATCACACTGAAGATATTTTTGGAGTGCAGCTCTGCGCCAATAATCCGCATCTGTTGGCCAAATGCGGACAGTTGATTGAAAAAGAGTGCGACGTTGACTTTATTGACCTTAACGCTGGATGCCCCATTGATTGGGTGTTCAAACGGGGTGGGGGTACGTATTTATTAATTAAATAACAAGCATATAGTATGCTGCGGCTGGATGGAAGTCATTCATTAATGCGCGTCATTAATAAACGATTTTATGTTGAACCAAAAATATACCATCACTAATTACTGCTGAAACGAGGACTCTGTTTTAGGAAGTGGACTTCTATTAAGACCGAAAATCTTAGAATCGTGTGTTACAAATTTAAGTGACATTCTAAGCATTCCGATGACCATTAAAACCCGAACTGGCGCATATAGAGACGAAAATGTTGCCCATGAACTGGTATACACAATAATCTCAACGAAAAATACTGAGATGATTTAAGATTTTTCAAAATTAATTTGCAGGCGCCGTCCTTCAAGAATTGGGGCGTGTCTTTAATTACAGTTCACGGACGGTCTAGAGAACAAAGATACACGAAATCTGCTGACTGGGCTTACATAAGGCAGGTGGCCATTAATGCAGCCCCTGTACCGGTGTTTGGATGTGGAGATGTGTTGAGCTTTGAAGACTATGCGAGGGTGAGGTGAGTTAAAAATATTTGCATCATTTTGCAGCGATCTGACTAGCTGGCAATTACCACATGCCAATCATCATGTGTGTAAAAAGTTCCATTTGGCGAGAAATCTTTACTCTCCTATTCGACGGAACGTCTAAATTGAGATTTCGTCGCAATGGAACAGTGCAAGATATAGCATTCATTATCAATTCTACTATCATTTCTATTAAAGAAAAGAATCTCCCGAAATCGCCGGAGTGATGATCGGTCGCGGAGCCCTGATCAAACCGTGGATCTTCACGGAGATCAAGCAGCAAAAGCTGTGGGATATCTCAAGCAAGGAACGATTTGAAATTTTGAAGAAATACATAAACTACGGTTTAGAACATTGGGGATCGGACAGTAGGGGGGTGGAAAACACACGGCGTTTTATACTGGAGTGGTTATCGTTTCTGTGTAGATATATTCCAGTTGGTTTATTGGAAAGACCGCCTCAAAAAATGAACGAAAGACCACCTTATTACAAGGGGAGAGACGATCTTGAAACTCTGTTTGCGTCACCATCTGCGGCAGACTGGATTAAAGTCAGCGAAATGTTGTTAGGAAAAGTTCCTGAAGGGTTTAAGTTTATACCAAAACATAAGGCTAATTCGTATCAGTAAGTGCGTTTTTTCAAGACTGCCAGAAGTATAATGGTGTGACAGAACATATATTTCTCATAGAGAAATCAGGAGGCTAAATGCCCCAATATCTCCTTGCTAACATAACTACTTATAAGCAACAGAATGGTGAATGCAGATTTCTGTGGATGCTTATGTTGGCGTTTTGCTTTGATCTGTCTAGAACAATCCTGTGAAGCAGATGGCACTTTCGCAGAGAAAAATATATCCGGTAACACCGAGTACTGTTAGTTAATTATTACTGTAGATACATACTCGAGTAGAATATCTAGTTTTTTTAAACTATTATGCTTTCTGTCAGTATGAATAAGTATAACATATATTTCTAAGTCTTGTTTTATTTTAATAACAGTGGGTAGAACATCTGGAAAGCAGTAGGCCTTAACTAACTCGCTACATATTTGATTGAATGCTATATTACATAAAAAAACAGCCATGTACTTATTTGTGACGTAGTAGCTCCCCTACATGCAAGCATTAATTGTAAGCCCTAAATACTACCTCTCATCTTTTGCACTTCTCTGTTCTTGTAGATATTGTAATAGATCATTCAAGCCACTAAACTCTGTCCTTCCTTGAGGTTCATTATTTTTTGGTATAGTTGGTAATATTTGACCCATTTTTAAGCGAAACTCGTCAAACTGAAAATCAAACCGAGTACTTTCTGTTCCAAAATAGGGAAACCGTCAAATATAAATTTCAAACTATGACCTATAATGTTTATCAGTTGAGTGTGGGCAGTCTCGACATGAAAACGCTGTCATAAAGAAACAATATCCGTAATATTTAATGATGCCAAAGCTTCAAAAATATAACAATCAAGTTAACTCACATTTTTCGCCCCAGATAGTTTCCATATCGTATAGAATAAAATGCCACATCCTGCAAACGCATATACAGATCCCCATCTAAGAGCTCTTAATGCTAAGCTGGCCCCTGTTTCTGGTAGTTCTTTTGAAGGTAGCATGCCCTTGTCGAAGTATTTTGGATCCTGTTTTTTGGCTGCTGCCAATGTCGCTCCAAAACCGAAAATTGCCGATGCACCCGAGACTGCTGCCAAAAAAAGGCCAGCTAAGGACAGAGAAATTTGTTGGTAATTTGCAAAACCTTTTTGTTATGCCGATCACCCTGTATTATTATCTGTTTTAGTTTGGTAATAGGTAATTTCAGTGACAAACAAATTATTACTTTAATTTTTAATTAATAAAAAAAATACATCTCACAATGCCTAATCATTAAATTATGCCTCTAACGTTGTAAATAGTGCATGCCTTTTCGTAATGGCCACTTGGGGGTCCATTTCCTCAAGCCTCATGAATACATAGTCAGCGAATGCCCGATTAGCATTAGCTGGCCTAATAGAGGCATTATTTGTCACTGACTGAAGGGAAGAAGATAGTATGTCTTTTACCAGGCTTAGAATTCCCTCTGGTTCATTTCGCTCCCTCGTTTTTCTCTTCTTAGTAGGTATACCTAGAAACGGTTCGTTTTAGTTTCAACGTTACCGACATTTTATTATGTGATGAACCTTCAAAACCGTCCCTGGATGACGATGGAGTAGTACCTCTTGATGTGAACGGAGTAGCACCCTGCAACTCAGGGGTGGTAACCTCTATATCATCCTCAGACTGGTTTGTAGGTGGAGAAGAGTATACCGTGTTGTCCATAGACCAGAACGGAGGAGCCGTAAATGATCTACTTAATGTATCTTTTTCTGTTTGTTGATTCTTGTTACTTGTGTACATTCTGAAGATGGGAAAAATGTAATAGACGTATTTTTGCTGTATATTACTGAAATTTACATACTTCCTAGGCTTGCTGTATTTTCCATAAAACAACATGGCATTAAAATATTGCCAGTTTGACTCAGGGGCTTCAGGCCCAAATTTTCCCTTATTTTTTTCTTTAATGAAGCGATCCCTTAAGGATTTCCAGGTTCTTTGACAATCTTCGACTAAAACTAAAAATGTGTATGCAACTGTATATATTAAAAAACAAGTTACCAGGGCAGTTTAAAATCAATGCAATTTCTTCCCAAGCCAAAGCCTTTTTCTTCGCATTTTTGTAATCTTTGTGAGCTGTATTAAAAACAAATTCATATTGCTTGATAGTTTCCACCAGCAGACCCACATCTAATTTGGTTTCAGTAGATACTTCAACTAAAAATTAAAAAAAACAAAAAAACTGACAGGTTTGTTCCTTGTTGGCTAATTACTTGGCTAAGGTTTGGAATGAAATTACTAATTTACTGATATTAAAGGTCTATTAACATACATCTATACTTCTTATACATTCTAATAATTTAATTAATCCAAGTTATGTAAAGCAAATTATCCAAAAATCAGTAACATCACTCCGTGCCCCTGATCCGATCCTCTTTAAAGGCCCTTTTTGCCTTGTAATTCTAGAATTTTTCATACATATGTTTTCAGCTCTTACCTAAGTAGTTGTAGGGCACATTTATCACGCTTTGCAGATTTAAGAGTCTAATTAATATTTAGATCTCTTTATTTTTCGAAATAATTATCCATTAGTCACTGATTTGATTTAGTGGCTTCAGAGCAAAGCATTTAACTTCCAAAATAAAATGTCAGGGCAACTTTATTCTCATGAAGACTACAGACCATCCGAAGACATAATGAATCATAAATCCAAATGAAACCAGACTCATGTCAAAACTTTGTACCCCATAGTACTTCATCAGTGATTCCACATTATTGTTTTAGTCTCTTCCTTTTCCTATACCATTCTTCGCCTTGTTCCTAACTCTTGTGGTATTTTGAAATTGATTATCACACTAGAACACTTGACTTAAGTACCACCCCAGCATACACAACTGTCATGTCACTGAACTACACAACACGTGCCATTAGCCATTGCAGAAAATGTAAAGACACAGAAGATGTTCAAGTGAGCTTGTTTCAATAATATATCAGCTTTTTGGACCATACCAATTGGTACAGTTCTTACAGAAATAAGATTGGACCATGTTGCGAACTAAAAAGTTTATTTTTGAAATAGCATAGTTAATTTACATTCTTGTTCTTCATTTTATGAAGAGTCGCTTAGAAAACTCATTCATTTTTCAATGTGTAAACCAAACAGTTTGCATCTAAATTGATGTAACTAATGTCAAAATTGTTCGAATAAAGAAGCAAACCAATTCTAGACCATCAGAAATATATGTATGTAATTTTGAGCGGTGGACAGGGTGTTCTCAAAAGAATACAGGTTTCCAAAGAAATTAGAAAAAAATTGAATTTCAACAAACATGGAAAAAATAAGTTGTCGCACTGGCTGTTATTAAAGTTATTGTCATTCATCAGGTGAATTAATCCATGCTAATTAGATAGAGCGCTCTATTCTTTGTATCTACCTCTAGCAGTTACTGAGATTTGTTATACAATCATTGAAATTTGCCCACCCTGTATAACGCGTTCTTATCAAACCCCACCTGCATCCTACATAGTCCTAAGCACGTATTTGAGGGTCTGAAATTGGTTTATTTCCTGCTGGAAGGGACTGATACCAATTAGGGTTCCAATCAAAATTATGCTCCTACCTTTAACCTTAAAATCCTTTGAATAGGCCTCTCCATTCTGTTCTGCAACACTTGCTTCGTTTGCCATCATCAAAATAATAATTCAAGTTTAAAGCTGAAACGAGGAGTTAAAGGTTTTAATTTTATTTATATCTAGGTCCTGATCGTAAGTATTTATGTTTGAAACTCATCTTTCATGATTTTAAAGTAACAAATAAGATTCATGCAGTGACGTCTCTTCGCTTCGGCAAAGGTTCGGGTCGCTTCGGGTACACTCGGGCTAAAAAGCAGCTGTCTTATGCGTCATATCCTTCCCGCAGCAGCATCAGTTGAATGTCGTTGTCGATTTGTGGCGTCGACGCTGTTGCCGTTTCCGTGATTTTGGCTGATTTTCCCTGACAACGGATTTGTGTGTTCACTATCTTCAGAATCTCGTCCAAAATATCCATAAAATTGTTGATTGTGCGATGCAAACCAATGTTTAGGAAAAATTAAATTAATCGTTCTTAATCATTCAATTTTTTTATTAACGTGACAACAATATCTACAAATACATATTTTAGTGTGGCAAAGAAAATGTTGCGGCTGCTCATAATCTACACATCTATTTGAATATTTCAAGCTAAAAAATTGTAAACTTTCAAATATTTTCTAATGTACATGGTGGCCTTTTTTCGTTAGTCTTACGGGGTACAGGGTAAAAATGTGAGATAAGCGTTGCGATCTCGATTTTTGAGCTTCATAAATTAGTCCACATCTCGTTTCAAAAGAAATTGCCATCTTATCTCTCAAAAGTTTAATCGTTAAAAGTCACAATCTTTTTAACGAGCCAATCACGTTCGTCATCTCTTTTGTCCCTCTAGCACAAGGCACCGCAATGTCATGATTAGACTTCGCTCGATGTCGCCGTCATGGATTAGTACCTAATTTGCAAAAATGGCGAACAAAACGATAAAAATTATGCTACATTCACTTCTAAATCATTCTAAATCAATGTTTGTTTACGTAGTATAAAGTTCACTACCATTTCATCGTAAAAACGAAATAACAGGCGGTTCCTTTTCTTTTCGATTTGTGTTTCTAGTGCTCTTAGCCACGTGGCATATTACTCTTAAGGTCAGAAAGTAAAATAGCTCCACTAAACTTAAAAAACTGAAGCCCAGACACAAACTTAGCAATCCGCCTATGTTTGCTGAAAAAATGTACAGTTCATTAATTATCTAGTGGGCAAGCAAGGAGTGTACTTGCATAAAATTTCCGTAAATCCATACAGTTCACTTTTTAGCTCCTTTGTAAATTTTGAGTTGTAAAAGAAGAACTGGACAACTGCCATGTTCCTACTAAAAAAATATCCTAAATATTGAAAACCTACTCACGCCCGAGATCACTTACATAAAGTATTTCTTGCTCAAACTGGAAATAACAACATCGTTGGAAACCTCCTTCGATAATTTAGCATAAGATTTGGATTCGGAATATTCCACAAAGTGGCAGGACGGAAGACAGAGGCAAGAAGAGCTAAAATTGCGAATCAAAACTGAATTTTTGAAGGAAATTACAGTTGAGATGCTTCACTATGGACCAAAGGTTCGGCGATTGGGGGGCTGAGTGTGTGTTGGGGGATTAAGATTTTAGAGAAGCGCGATGAACTTTTAGTCCCCGCTTTATAAATATAAATTTAGAGTTAATCTCTTCTAAATTATTTACCCGTTTCCCTCTACGGTCTCCATATCAATTTTCGCCTGTTCGACGCATTGTTTTTCTATTTTGCCGCAGTATTTAATCAGCGAATTTTCTGAAATAATGATAAATCAACAATATCGATTAATTACAACATGTTAAAAATTTCATTTTCAAATAGACCTCGTTCTCTTGGAAGAGCTATGACGTTTTTGGATCGATGGAAGAAAAGTGAGACGTCACGGCTAACGCGATGCTTTTAATTTGTGAACAGGATATATGTGTAGTTTATTTGTCAAACTTTTGATAGCACGTCAGACGGATTGTATGACGTCCTAGCCGCGCGATGTTGACAATGTGTTTAAAGTGATGTCCAATTCTGATAAAATTTATTTCGTTCTAAATCTGGCACCACCGCTCAATTTTATCTTCTCTGTGATTAGTGACGTGCAACCAAAAGTATAGTGAATGAACTATACGGTCAGTGTCTTGAGTTGCAGTATACTCCGTTCACAATTTAAATGTGTCTCGTTAGCATTGAATGTTTCGGTTTTTATTCCAGTTTGCCTTTTTTTTCAAAGGTCATTTACCACAAGATCCATTTACCTCATAAGTGGACAGCAAAATATATTAAAAATAACCCGTCACATATCTTTTTTTTATGAAAGTTTTTATTTAATGACGAAACTACACGCCAATCTGATAAAGATCACTGTTCGAATGTTTCCTTATCAAGTCTATCACCCTAAAGGGCGTCTACAATTCCAACGCAAATACATTGAACGACTGAACTAATCGTGCTGAATTAAAACTTACTTGGCAAGTAGTAGGGAACACACCTGCAGGAATTCAATGTGTAATTCGATTGGCATTCAAGAAGGCAATTTTGCTGGCTGTAGGTCCTGAAAGAAAAAAGCGCCTGAGTATAATGCGGAAGTTGAATATCTTAGGAACAGATATGCATGGTTTAATAGTCATTTTAAAATAGATAGAATTAACTAGCGGTATTTGGAAATACTCGAACCCAATGTTTCTGCATTATTTTAATCACCCCATGACCAGAAGGATTTTTTGACCACCCTGTATACTTACATAGTATATTGTAATCCTTCAATTTCTTTTAGTGCCTTTATAAAAACAAATGAGTCATTAACAGGAAGAAATAAATCACACTCAAAATTTTGGAAGAATACGCCTTGATGTAAATTTAGGGGTGACATATTATCGATCAGGTGAAATATTCTAACATAAGTATCGTATTGTTGAGATGAGTATTGTTGATATTGCTGCGACTAGGAAGAGCGTGCATTGATGTGAATTTAAGGAAAACGCGTACTGATGTAAATTTAGGGACGAGTCATATTATTGGTCGGGCTAAATATTATACTATTCATTTTATATTGTTGAGATCGCTGTGCGCAGATATATTTCCGATCTTTCCTTGAGCTTAAACGGTGATCTTCCCATACACTCGCAATTCTATTGCGTGTAGTACAAATTGTGGCAAAATCATTAAGGGGCTCAGACATGCACCAATTCTGTTTTTAGTTCTCGTAGGGATAGAGAGAAATCCAATTATTTCCGTAATGAAGGTGCACAAGTATTTTATTTGACACAAACTTTGTTTATTTTTAAGCAATGATTACAGTAAATGGAACCACTAAAACACACTTCCGCCTTAAATCTAAAGAGATTAAAAATACTCATGTCATTATCGGTTGAGTTCAATGCGATAAAACCTGGAGTGATGGAGCTTCAGTAATACGCTGCTTATGGTCTTTGCGTTTCTTCTTGGCGTACAAGCAGAGCACTCTCAGAGATGCAAAATAAGTCAATTCTATGATAGATAATGAGCTCAATCCCAACCACAATCCGAGGATACCTCCAACATTTGCTAAAAGAAAGGGCAAATTTAAGGAAAAAAATTAATTATTTATTTTAGTTTTTATTTTTCATGTATCAAGTCATCATTATTTTGAGACATTTTTTATGAGTATTAAAACGTAAATTAATGTAATTTAAAAAAACACAAGATTTGCCCAGTGTGTTTAAATTAAGGATATCTAACATGGAAATCACATAAACGATAAAATAAAAATGTATAGGTATCTACGTGGTAATCAGTTCGAAAATCATCTCTACTTACATAAAACTTCTGGAACATTATAAAGGAAATCCTTTACTCGTTTTTGAGATACTGCTTGTCTAAAGTAAAAATGGACCACTGATAGGCTAAAATTGAGAATACTTTTTTGGAAGTACGTCGGCGCAATTAGTATTCTACAAAAAGTATGTTCCCTCTCTTAAACTAAAAAAGAAGTTATCACAACTATTCTCTCCATTTGTAGTCTATCTCGAGATTTAATAATTAATATAATTAGAAATACAGGATGTTATCACATCGATAGTTTTTAGGGGGTCTCAAAGTCAGCAATTTTACAGGGTGTCTGAGCTGTTATCGAAATTATAGATTTACGGTTTTCTTAGTCATGTAGTGATTTTTTGTGGAAGGAAAGTAGATAGGGATAGAATATTTTTTGCCATCTTAGTTTTGTAGATAGAGGTTGTTTTCAAAACCTCTGTGTGAAGAGTCTTGAAAAAATTTAAAGTTGAAATATTTGATGTTTTTTCCTTTTAAAATCATTCCAGACAATGAAGACACCCTCCAGCCGGCTCGCTTACCACATTTTTCCCTATTGGATTGTTACTTTTGGAGAAGTGTAAAAGAGTTTATTTATAAATTTGTAGTTGTCGATATTAATGAGTTGCGAAGAATCATCATAACCTTAAGGGCCAAAAGAAGGAGATGGGACATTTTAGGATCAATGCGAAGAAGCATAGATCTGTGCTTGGAAGTGGAGGGTAAACCCTTCGAGCACCTCGTAAAATCTGTTTTATTTACTCGTTTAAATGGTTGTCAATAACTATTCAAAAAGTTAAGAATTTTTTTTTCAACGATTTTAAATATCTAATACTATACATATAGGGATTCCGTGAAAAAAATTATAGGTTTTGACGCACCCTGTGCGTAAATTTATAACACCTAAAAGCGAATTTAATCGTTAAATTTTAAGCAGTATTTAAATCTATATTGTATTACACGAAACACACTCACAAACCTTCTAGTGTCGTTCAATGTAACACTATAACCGTTGAAATTGCTAGGCCAAAGGGGGACCTCAGACGACACTTGCTTATAGATAATTTCAAAGCAGGCAGGCTTGCATTGACAGTCACCATCTAAATAACTAAATGTTCGTTTCGTATAACAAACAAAAAAGTGATTTAAAATTTTTATTGATAAAAAATGAAGCAAATGCCCAACCAGGAATACGTACTTAATAACGCGTATTCTGTTGCTTCTTACCTTCCGTTTTTTATATTAGTAATATCGACTTTCACCCTTCGAGTACAATTAACATTCGATCGATTCCCACAATACGGCGATAAATTATTTTCTGAAATTGACACTCTTAATAGACTCAGAATGTGACAATAAAATAGTTATGAAAAATTGTGAAAATCCGCACAACGTTTTATTTGGTGGCGAACCTCAATGGCTTACAACAGACTTACTTGGTAGGTAGTACGGAATGCAGTTGCATTCTCTTAAAGTGTAATTTGATTGACACTCTTGTAAACAGTTTCTTTGAGTGTAAGTCCTAAAACGAAAATAACGTTTTAGAGAAAATCCCTAGTCGAAGTCGTTTCTAATCGTGCCAAAGTCGTGTGTTCAAGCCACATCGAAAACACGTTTTACATAATTTTACGCCGTTTTTTTAAACCCTTTTTGCACTATTTCTTTATCCTTTTTTGCTAATTTTTTTGCTCCTTTTTTCGCCTTTTTTTGCTCTTTTTTTATGCACTATTTGCAAGTTTTTGTGTTTTTTAAAAAAATGTTTGTGCTCTTCTTTCTAAACGTTTTAGCTTTTTCTTTTCTTAACTTTTTATGCTATTTGCAATTTTTTTTGCATTATTTTTAACCCCCTTATTTTGCACGCGTCCAAGATGTGACTGCGACGTGGCTTGCACACGCGACTCAGACGCGCGACTTCGACACGACAAACACCCTGACACACACATATATATATATATTTATACACCCTGTATATTATTTCATCTCGCGTATTGTTTCTATGGTTAGACCGATGAGAGTTGTTGACGCTCGCGAAAAAGGGTGTAAAAATATTTGAATGTTTGGAGATCGTTCGGTCTATGACTCGTACCTTTGCAGAAGACATTGTAAAGATTTTTTGCACCTTTTCGTACCGATATCGATATTTTTTTCTATCAGTCCTGCGATGGGCGAGGGTTTCAATTGATATTAAAAATACTACACAATACTGCAATGTGTATTTTCCAAAACGACGTAATCGTTACGGGGGCTAATTGTCGCATCCAAAGAAGGCGCCGACAAATTAAATTTGAGTTTTAATAATTTATTTATTCTTACCTACGTCCGTCTTCGCTACGTGGCATGACATTTCACTCAAAGCAGGTAGTTAAAGGCCTTCGTAAGTAATTCGAATTTTTGGATACCGATTATGTCGTACACAAATCATAAATTAAAAAAATATTACAGATGGAAATCGATGGTATATGTGTAGTATTTAAATTTTAATTTAACATTCAAAATATAATTTTAATATTTAAAAAGTAATTAATGCGACTGAAAATTGTAAGGAAAAATCACACAACCGCTGCACTCCTAAATCAGACACTTTGTAAATAATTATATTAACATTTCAATGCGATTTTACCTGTAGTACTGCAGTGGTCGCTCATTAGAAAAATAGCACTGTCGATTAATTATGGGAACACTTCTCAGCGAACTTGTGGCTTCTCTTATCGAAGGCTCTATGGTGACCCTCGTCTCTAACCCTGGGCTTATCAGGAAACCAAAATCAGCCATTTTCGGAGTTTCAATAGGGTTTGAGAGTATGACCTAGGAAATATTAAGGGAAGTAATTAAGAGCCAGTATGTTATTGAAACCAGGGTCAAATTTAGCGACGACATAAAGGTGAGGATCGAATTTCGGCCGCACTATGTCAAGGACGCACTATATCAAGGACGCACTACGGCAGGGACACATTATATCTTGTTTCCGTTTTTCAAGATCTAGTTGATGGGCGCACTACCAACTTGGTTTTCATTAAGCCCCTCCAAATTGGCTTTGCATTACTTACTTTAAATCCAGTGCTACGAGTCGATGAGCAGTAGTAATTGTCGACTTGGGCGTCTAAAATTACAGTTAATCCCAAGTGAGCACCGGCACCTGGAATAGGGTAAAAAACTATATATTCAGTAGTACATTTGGTAAATTTTGTAAAATTCATTATTTTACGGAAATGCATTTTATAATAATACCCATTAATTAACTATATAAATAATGCGTTAAAATGTTTTTTTGTTACATCCCTAAACCCACCTAGAGGACGTCTGGGTATGTATTCTCCATATTTCATGTCTTTAAAACCCTTTTCGGCGTTCCAATCATAAACGTTTTCGGGGTAAGTTTGATTTAGTATACTTATATCTTTCCTAAAACCACATTGCCCTCGAATAATATCTACATAAGTAAACTGGTAGTAAATGGTGCATAAAAATCATAAAAAAATGGTTTGTCAGAATCAAACGTGTTTCATTTATCAACTAGTTGCAATAAAAATTATTCTCCAAATTGCTTCTGAACTCATATAGGCTTACAGATTTCTGAAAATCTTCTGCGGTGGTAAGCGATTGAAAGAACAACACAGACCTTCATCTGTTAAGTCGTTGTTAAATACGTCTTCACAATCGATGGTTTGACTACCCCATTGACAGAGTTTCAAAATATCAGTGCATGAATTTCCCACCTAATAATACGAATTTGTTATTTATCTATCATATAAAAATTGGATAGTTGACAACGAGCTTTTCACCTCCCTTCCTCGACTGCGTGACTTACCCTTACTAAAAAGTTTCTTAGAGTTTCCCATTTAATATTTTCAGTGCTATCAAAAGTTGTGTTTCCATTGCACGAATCGTCTAATAATTTCTTGTCAACGATAGATCTGTAAATTAGGTACATCTTTAATCGATTATGCTGCATTCTTAGATAAGTTTTGCAACCGACTTTGCAGTTTAGAAGAAATATCAAAATTCTTGTGTGGCCGGCACGTTCACCAGATTTAGATTCATTAGATTTCTACAAAGATGTTTGACATTTCCACTAAACTGCAAGACCGGACTTTAACGTGTGATATATCATTGTAATCAGAAAAAAAGTTGAATTTAAAAAGTAAAAATCCAAAATGGCACCGGTAGAAAAACAAAATTGATAATTTTTGCTGCACATTGGAACGTCGAATTTCAAATATGACATCATTACGTTGTAGAAAAGAAAAAGTTGCACTGATGAAGTGTCAATAATTTTGAATCATCTTGCCAAATAAGGTGAAGAAAAAATAAAAACGTTTTTCCAAAATCTCGGTTTTTTTCGAATATCTCCCAAAGCCCTAGAGATTTTTCAAATGTTGATACGATGTATTCTTGAACTCTTGTCCTACTTTGCCCCAATTTAACCGACCTCGCATCATCTATGGTTACCGAGATTCTCAGATTGAGCTGCAGGAACGGATTAATCTATATGACAAAAACTGATTATTTCAAATTAGAGATCAACTATACCCGTGTTTGATAATTTCCTCGGCTTGACTTTTCTTGGCCTGATTCATATTACAAATAGTGACGGCAGGAAATGGGATGGAACTGAGATCTGCATCAAAGGGGCTGAAACTGATTATCACTGGACTCGACTTCCATTTAACATAAATATTAGAGATAAAATAGGCCGCAAACCCAATTGCCAAGGAGAAAGAGATCAACCAAAATATTCTGAAATTTCATTAAAAAAAGTGCTTTTTTGTTCAGATATTATTTTCATCCCTTAATTAGTTGTGACCTTTCACCGAAAGATAAATGAGTGTCTGCTACGTATCTCAATCCGTGCAATGTGGTGTTTTCACAATATTTCTGTAGTTGATTCACAACAGTCTTCTTAACATTCACAGAGATCTTTTTAGGATAAATTGGTCTCGGGTTGGAAATACTCAGATGATCTTTCGCGTTTAAGCTGAAAATAAAATCGGATGGTGCGTGAGCATAAATGTTACAAAATCGCTTTCAGAAGTCCATTTACAGAAAATTAAAAAAAACTGAATAATACATACTAAAAAAGGGAAAAATACTTTCTGCTACTAAATTGCATGTCTTAGAAAAAATCTAAGTATGCCACTGGATTGTGCTTTAAAATTTTCTTAAAAATACTGTGAATTTTCACAAATTTAAATTTCCATTAAATTCCATTAAATTCCAGAATTATACTTAATTTCCAAAATTGGCATAAATTTAAGGCGTTGAGTATAGGACCATGTCAGTTTTATTGAATTAACACGTTTTAATTATGAGTAACATGCAACTAATGATGCTAATAGACATGAAGCCCGACAGCTACAGTCACAATTACGCATGCGTTTTCTCACGAATATGATGTTTGCGCACAAGCTGCAGACCATCGCAGTAAGTTATATGAGTTGCATTAATAATCTAAAGTTTTTCCCAAAAATCACTAAAAATCTGAAAATTTACAATTCGCAAAAATTTCGTCGGAAATTTGAAAATAATACATTTTTTCCCATTTTATTTTTACTTATTTTTTTACAATACATTTACACTAAAGGTAACATTTTGTCCGCTTACTTGAGGTTGGAATGTGGCGCAGTGGCCGTAAAATCATTTTCCCCGAGTCTGAATATTGGAACGGTCTTTTGCCGCACAGTTTCAGAAGCCCAACTGATGGGTTTTCTAGGTCTTACAAACAGGGTGTCCTCTTTAACCATTTTAACCATCCGTCTACAAGACTTCTAGTGGACACCTACAAACTAATCTGAATTATATTTGGAACTATCAGTTCGGTCGTAAATAAAGCAGTCCTCTGCAATCCTTGAACTCAACCACACTTCGACGTAATTTTTTGTAAAATATACGAACTTAGCGAACTGTGCAAATATCACATTTTTCTCATGAGCGTGACGTAATGTGGCTTTACTGCACGCAATTGTTAGCTCAAAGAGGATCTTTAACGCACGTGTGTGGTAATTTTTTCCTTGTCCCCTGCTGCAATGTGTTGCCTGCCGCACACTTAACTGAATGGATATGAATTCCATTTCCAGGTGTAATTGGGGTCAGTATTGCATAAGGGTCCCATTTTGACGGGAATTTTCGTGGCGTTGCTTACTTTTTTCGGGACACGAGCCAAGGTAAAAAAAGACTTTTCACGGCCCTTTTGGTTTTTTCTTTTGCTGCCTAGACAGTAAAAAACTTTTACTTCGAAGAGAAGTAGCTGCTTGAGTTGCAGGGCGGGAAAAAAGCGCATTTACTGCCGCGGTGATATTCACGGCTAAGTCGAAACCGAGGCTATGTAGGACGCTAATAAACTCACGTTGTAGCCGAGTGAAGCAGCAACTTCTTCTCCGATTGGTGTCGATTGATCAGTTTTCCTCGGATTAATAAATTATCGAGCGAAAAAACGACAAGACATCAGGTTGGAACGTATCGCTTTTAACCCTTGGGAAGTATAAGTGTTACTTTACTGCCTAGGGATAAAAAGTAACACTCTACAGCTTTTTATGACAGTAAAACGTCGCTTTTTTGGCAGTCGAAGAAAAAACGACTGCTGCATATTTGGTGACCAGCAAAGACACTTTATTAGTGGAATCGGTGTTGGAGCGGTAAATTTACGGTCTAAATTGATTATTAATTTATGGCTTTTACGAGCGATTTATTGCAAAAAGAAGCACTTACCCTGAGAATTCGCAAAAACTATAATATAAGCTGAAACAAGCACCAAATTAATATACCTACGTAACGGGCTCTGAATATCGAATACTTGATCTTCTTATCTAATGCATGCAGCAGTAAACTGAACAAATGTGTTCATGTCAGTCCTGCTAGTTTTTTAGATATTTCAGACATTAATTACACTTTCCATGACACGAAGTCTTATGTATCCACAGTATTACGTTGATATCGGTTTGATTACACTACTAATTCTATTTTCTTCCTATTTACCCTTTGGGTCGCAATTGATTGCGTAGTTTGTGAGAAATTAAGAATGATTTGATAAAATTAATTTCCATAATGGAGAAAATCAATAGTTACTTGAAACCACTAAGATCTATGAGATAATTAGTGAATTGCAGTCATTAATTGTTAAGTAATAATGATGGATTGTTACGAATTTTCAAATCAAGTCTAACCACGGTAAATTAAATATAGAGCCGTTTCACTCGATTTTTCAATTCTATTCCTCGCATCTCATCTATCTAGGAACCACACCCTAAAAACCAACCCCCGTAAGGTCTACGCGAGTTTTTCATCACAGAGGTGAGTAATCCCTATGCTGAGCACAAATGTTACTCAACAAGACGGTTACGCGCAAGCTCACCAGGATTTTCATGTAATAATCCAGTTTATCTTAAATCGTATCCTCTTAAGGGGACGTTTACCTACTAAAACCTCCCCCCCTTGCTAGGACCGTTGTTAGGCATTTCTTGAGACGGTAGCAACGTCGATGGACACCTTTAGCTTCCAGTTATCCATTCTTCCTTTTGGGAATTCCTTTCTTATGTGACTTCAATCTACACAATGCAGTGAAGCAACTGCATTCACAATTGCATAAATCTGATTTTTACACTATCGCAGCATTCTTTTAATTAGCACAGCATCCCTCACTCCTACCGCTCCATGTAATGAATACAATCTCCGCTAGATACGCTTTTCTGTCCGCGGACACCTTTAGTTACTTTTAGGAATTCCCTTCCCTACAACTAACCTGTACTAACCTGAACTAATCGGAACTAGCCTAGACACTTTGGCTGCAATAGCGAAAATCACTTCCGCAAAATTAAATTTTCTTTAAAATAACTATACTTTCATACCAGGCATCGCAATGAGCGCATTATGAAAGGCGTTTCTGAACGCTCGTGGAGGGATATTTTATTGTCTCTCTTCGCTTTTCTCATATCGAGGTTTCAGTAAAATGGATTTAAATGAAATATCTTTTAAACGTGGTTAAAAGACGCCCAGAGGCCATTAATGCTTAATTACATATATGCCCATCGATTGGTCGAAGAGCGCCTCGCTTCGCGCGCACCCTTGATTGAAGTATGTGATAATGAACTCTGTATTTCGACATAAGAAAAATATCATAACACTATTGGGCCATAGTTTTCTCTCCATAGTGATATTCATGGATTCATGGGCAAGTTCATCAACTCAGGCATGTGCAATCGTGACAATGGCCATGTCTGATACTGTGAAAATCCACGCGAACCCCGAGGATGTCCACCATAAGCGCCTTTCGGTTAATAAAATCTGATACAAAGTGTCACGTGACTTTTTTTTAATTTAAATAGACGTTCGCGTGTCGGCAAGGCAGTTTCTTAAACACGGCGCATGTGCAGAAAATTGTTTTCCGATCATTTTCTAATTACATATGACCCTTAGGCTCTATTGTTTTTATTAACTCCGCACGTCTTTTGTCTTTTTCTTCCACGAAAAATTGAACATTGGAAGCCAGGGAACCAAGAAGGAAAGACTGTCAGTATAAAGAAGGAAATAACTGTTGCAAGGAAGGTAATTTTGTGCATTTACTACATATTTTTAGTGAAATATCGTGATATACTATGATATATTAACTGACAGATACTAGGGATTCCGCTATAGACTGTTCTGGCCTTCAAAAACTAGATTCCTCTAATTTCCAATGGAGGCCGTCCAAGAGGATTATCCAGACTGTGCGGAGAAAATTTGCAAGATTATGCAAGAAAGAGACAAGGAAATACTGCAGCTTGATGTGCGAATTAAATGTAAGTTGTGGTAATCTGTCTGCAACTATACTATACATAAATACTTTGTAGTTATGCTAAATACAATCATTGAACCAGCGGAGCGTGAAGTCAAAGAACTGGAAAGAGAAAGCCAGAGAAATGCTGAGCTCATAAAGGAACTTGACGAGCAACTTGAACAACTGGACTTCATCAACGCGAGGTGAGAGTTTTCTTGCTTTTTCATACATCTGTACTTATACCTATATCCAGAAAGCCCCAGTTCCTACTTAAATAATATTGCAAATTTGCAGAATTAATATTAACACTAACAGTTCCTTTTCATCTCAGAACTGTGTTCAAAAATTGCTTATTACACGCAGGTTTCAATTTTAAGAATAAGGAGAGTTAATACCATTTTACACATACGACTACCTCCCTTCCATTGGCCACAGTGGACAGATACATTTTTCTATTCAAAATATGATTTCCTCTTTGTGGAAAGGTGGAAAGTCTCAGCGTTTATAGAAAAAAAATTTCCTGGACGCAAATTCGTCTGATTCGTTTTCGATAGACCACCCTGTAGTTTGATGTTGTACTTTTTTTTTAAGTCTCGGAGATAACCGAGACGTCCAGATTCAATCAGTAATAAATCATAACACATTGGAAAAGATGCTGGCCGCGCAACTTTTAATTGAACAGCGAGAAACAGCGCGGGTGGTAGAAGAATGGCGCGTCTTTTCTGAAGACGCAAAACTAAAACTTGTGGAGGATCCTCGCCAGAAGGAGCTAGAAAATGCGAGAGTATTGCGAAATCGACATAATCATAAATATATTTGCATTCCCAAAACTTTTTTATCGGCAGGCGGAATATCTAAAAGTGCATATAAAACTGAAAATGAGAGAGATGAAAATACGCGAGAGCAAAAGGATTACCGCCCAAAAGAAGGAGATACAACAAAGAATGTATTACAACTTCTTCATTCGGCTTGCTGAAGATTATGTGACGGAACGGAAACTCAAAGAATTGGAAGTGTTGAAGCGGCAAGAGGTTGAGGCGATCCGAAATCTATATGAGCTTCAAGAAAAGGTTAAACTGAAGCAGAAATTTGGGACTTCGAGCATAAAAAACATATCGAATATAATTGTAAGTAGTGCTCACACCGATATTTTAATACTCTGGTTTCTGTTTTTTATTGTGTCGTCTAAAGAATGCATATTAATTTGCGTATGTCCTTTATTTGTAGTTTGGAAGTCAAGAGTTGCAAGTGGAAAAGCCTACAGGAGTCATACAAACAGGTACTCTATATTTGCAATTGTTGTGGTAAAGAACATATTTAAGTTAGTTGGGATTCATTTTATGTGTGCAACAGGTAGATAAATAGGGAAAAAATTAATATTTCATGATAATAAAAAAGGAGGAATATACAGGGTGTCTCAGATCAACGTTGTGAAAAAATTGTCACGAAAATTTTATATTGATATTTTGTGTTAGAAGGTTGCAATTAAATTTTTTTAAAATGTGTGAAAGAGTTATAGACTTTCGAAGTTTCTATCGTCTTCACACAGTGAAATCACAAAAATCAGCGGAACTTATGTTCAACAACCAGAAGTTAAATGCGTTGTTCCAAGAAGAAGAAATAATGCCGCCGGAGGTGCCAGAGAAAATCCGCATTTTAGATCAGCAAGTTCTGATACCGCCGGTAATGGAACCTCTGGAACCCCTACCGAAAAAACGAACGGGACATTTCTGTACAAATTGGTTGAAGAAGATCAAGTTCGGTCAATCTCAAGACGAAGTTCCCTCTTGCCGACAGACTACAAATCTTCAGCTGGATCAAAATGGGTTCAGAGATCCAGAAGTCCATGAGGATACTTCGAAGGTTACTGTGGTAAGTTTTATTCAAGAGTGCGCTGATTTATTTAGTCATTATTTGACTCTATGCATAGAAACCTTACAATTTAGATTTTCGGTTATGGTATTACTCAGTATGGATTTCAGGGGGATTAGTAGTGCGCAGATATCAATTATGAACAGGGACTTTTTATAATTATGATGAAGAGATGTGTTCTATCGGTATCACTGAAATAATGATTTAATCGTATGAATATTTATGGCCACGAGTTGAAAACGTGCACGCAAAGATATAGTTATCCTATCCTATTCTTTATTCTGTTCAGTCAAATTTGGAAAAACTTGAAGATTTTGTTTTGGTTTGGAAAGCGTTCGCCATTGTGCTCAAACATATCACGGAAATATTTTTTTCGAATGAGTATATTCGCTATATTATCCAAGTTCTTTTATCTCTAGCAATTTTTCTATCCACATTATCGGAATATTGCTCGCCTTTCATGACCGAACATAACGATTTTACATGCGTTCTTTAATGCGCGTTTCCGTTATTGTGTCCAAATCAGCTGATTTTAACACGTTAACTGCCATAATATACACCAATGCAATTATACGGAGCTCATAAATTATCGGTGAAGCAACGATAAAAATGCGAAAAGCTGCAGATGAATCACAAATGATTCGTATGGCCCCCCAAACTATGTTATGTACGCATCACGCATAATTCATATAGCAGTTAACGTGTTAAGTATGGGATTTTCACGAGCTCAAGCTAACAAACAGCAGCAAGTGCAGGAATGCTCAACCACTGCAAATTTACTCAAAATACTTATTATTTTTATGCAATGTTTTTACTAGAAAATGCTATGGATTGTTGTTTGTCTTATTGATGGTATTTTCAGTGTGAAAAACCTCCCGAGTCTGTGGAAGGTTGCGTCAAAATTCCAAAAGAAGGTTTGGGGTTGTCATCTACGTCTCCATCTCAGATTATAAACCGAATTTCGGAGGATCAAGCCAATAATTTTCAACAGCAAATACTGCAAAACCTGCAATGTTTTGGTGAAAAGTCGCAAACTACACAGGCTCTTTCGGATTTCGTGCAAGTGAGTGATATACAAGGAGATGCAGAAAGGACATTTCTTAATCTCTTAATGTTATTTCTTGGTTTAAAGCTCTTAACAACGACTTGGACTTGTTATTTTAGAGCCTTCCACCCTCTTCAAAGATGTCCCACGAACTACCAAGCCATGATAAAACCCCTTTGAAGCCGAGATCTATTTTGACTCCCACGGAAAATAAAAACGCATCTAAATCTGTATTATATCAGAACGTTAAGACTGTGAGGTTTAATTTGGAGTCGAATCAGTCTAAAGAAAATAATGTGCCGGTTTTCGGACAGTCGCCGTTTAGAAGTGGAGCGCCGTTTGTATTTTCGTTTGATCACGCTAATGGTTCTACCGTATCAGAGGTAAGTTACTGCTGTAGCATCATCTATTGCAACAATTTTGTCAGGCGGTAAATAAAGGGTGATCCTGTATTACTGTTTTAAAATTCGAAAAATTAGGACAAAGCGATGTTTCTCCTGCGCAATTGACAACTACAGTGAACCTTATTAAACATTAAAATTAAGTCGTTTTCTAGGAACAGGGTTCAAACGCCGGTTTCTTGTCAAACTCGGACGCTGAGGCGGGGGAGGGCGAAAATTATGAATGTAACTTCACTACATGTAAGTTCAAGTTTTTTTTGCGACAGCTCTGCATATTCACTAAAAAAAATGCTAATTTAGTTCTTTCTTAACATTATCGTTTTTTTTTAGGTGCTGATGATGTATTTAGTCCCAATCTTTCGCATTTAACGGACACCGCTGTAGAACCTCTATTTAATGCTTCCGAGAAACAAAATGTAGATTCAAGCGGTCCAAGTAGGTTTTTTTCCCTTTTTGGATCCAAACCTCAATTTCCGTTCAATTATTAATAATTTACATTAAGTACTATTAATGTTAATTAATATTTTCTTGTTATTATTTTTATTAATCAATCCGTGGATTTACCGATGTTATCATTCATGTTTATTTTTGTTAAATTTTGAGAATTTAACGAAAGTGTTGTCACAGTACTGAATTTTGCAATATAAATCAATCTGATAGTAGTTCTTTTTGTGTAACACCCATATACGAAATTAGATCTATTGCGATTTAAAAGTCACGTGACTTTTATCTTTCCCGCCAATAATTATCGATATACATTTTTTGGATCGATCAGTCTCAGCCCCAGTCTTATAAATAAATAACATAACCTTTTTCTGTTTCGTAAGATGAGCCCTCTTGTTATTAAAAAAAGTTAGCTTTATTTGTCTCTCTGTTCCTCAAGGCTACTAAATTTTTTCTGTTCATTTTACCTCTGGTTATGCACCTAAAGTCTCATTAATAATTACTTTGTTAATTAAATTAGATGTTATAATAACTGAATAGTTTCTGGAAACTTACTTAACGTAGTTTACCAATAAATAGGTAAAATTCTTAAAGATTCAAACATTGGTGAGTAGGACATTACCTTATTTTACCATCCGAATAATAATTCAAAATTATCTGATTAATGTGTTGAAGGAGAGTAGCAATTAACAGTGAGCACCTTTAATGCCATTGGGGTTAAATGTGGTAGGCTACTGTGGCATAGATAAGCTTTCTACCCCAATGAAATAATGAATAAATGTTATTACATATAAAAAATATACAAAAATAAAATTAAAAATGATGCAAATCTGTATCAATCAGAGAAAAAATTATGCGATTAACTCCACAAAAATGTAATTTTCCAACATTGTCTCTCTTTATAGTATCATTTTCAATTTGGGTAGCAATATCTATTGTACTTCTACAGACATTTTCTCTTCTTGCATGAAATAAAAATTAAAGAAAAATTCATTAATAAAGATTATGTAGGGCTTTTAGTATATATTTAGGCATTACTACTATGGAGCAACTGATTTACATTTTGCTGCTTTAACTGTCTTACTTAAACAGGAATTGCTATTCATTTTTTTTATATTATAGAAAATGGCTTTACTGGATAGGGTGAGCATTAGAGGCATCAGAAGTTTTGGTCCTGATACAGACCAAAGAGTTAAGTTTTCAACACCTTTAACTTTAATTCTTGGGCAAAACGGCTGTGGAAAAACTACCATTTTGGAGTCTCTCAAATATGCATTAACTAGCGATTTGCCAGCAGGAACTGAAAATGGTCGAGGATTCATCAATGATCCAAAATTATCTAATCATGCTGGAACAAAAGCTAGCATTAAGTTAAAATTTAAAGATTCCAGCAACAATTCTGTGACTGTTGCCAAGTTTCTGGAGGTTTCAAGTAAGGCTGGTGGCAAGATGACATTCAAAAGTACAGACCCAGCAATTAGATGGGAAGATCAAGATGGGAAGATGCACGATATCGGAGGCAGATGCGTTGACATAGATCTGTATTGCTCCCAGAAATTGAATGTTTCCAAAGCAATAATAAACAATGTTATATTTTGCCACCAAGAAAATTCTGCCTGGCCCTTAGATGAGCCAAAAAAACTTAAAGAAAAGTTTGATGACATATTTGGATCTTCTGAATATAACAAATGTGTCGAGAAACTTAGAAAGCTTATTAAGGTAAAATCTAATGAAATTAAGGTTTTAAAAGAGCAAGTTCAACAAAAGGAATTGATTAAAAGAAATACTGAGAGACTAAGAGAAGAACTAGGAGATAGTGAGCTGAAGTTAGAGGGTCTTCAAGAACTAGTTCAAGAGAAACGCAATGAAATTCAGCCTTTAGAGGAAAAACTTGAGGAAATAAATGTCCTCATTGAGTCCTTTGTGGCAATTCAGCAAGAAAAGGCTAGTTTAGAGACGAAGTTAAAAGGTATTCAGGAACAACAAGAGATTCTAAAGAAGCATATAGTGGATGAGTTTGAAGGCTCAGACAATGATTTAAATACAGAGATATTACACTTCGACACATTCCAAGATAGTGCCAATCAAGAAATTGCCAAAAAGGAAAGAATAAAAGCTGTTATGGATTCAAAGATACAAGAAATGAACAAGCTGCTCCAAAATCACCAAATGTCTTTTGGGAAGCTGAAACAAGAAGAAGCTCAGCATTTGAAGAGATGCGGTGAAATGAAAGACCTGATCGAGAAGACCACTGTTAAATATGAAATTACTGTTGAAGAAGGGGAAACGCACAATGAGTTTATTTATAAGTTGAAAACCATCAGATCAGGACAAGAATTGCTTTATAAAAATCAGCAAGAGGCTATGGAAACAACGCAGGAACTCAAGCAAACATCCATTAATAATGTTCGAGTTCAATTGGTCTCCGCCGAAGAAAGTTTGTGCGTAAATAACAAACAGATGGATGAAATGAGAGAAAAAATACGGGAGACAAAAATGAAATTGAACAAATTAGAACGTTATAAGATTCAGCTGGAAGAGATAGACAATAATTTGGATAAAATAAAACAACTTTTAGTCAAAAAAGAAGCGGGCTTTAACGAAAATGCAGAACGTCAGATATTGGAGGAAATGGACGATGAAATCAACAAAAAAGATTTAGACCAAACTAAATTAGATCGCGACTACAAAGTCTTGCAGCAGAATTCCATTACCGAGCAAAAGATCGCTGCTGAGAAAGTCGCCGTGGCCGAAAAACAAGCAGAAATCGCAAGTTTGAGGCAAAAACATGAAGAAGATTTCGATCTCTTATTCGGGCAAAATGTCCCGGAGAATAAATATGAATCGGCAGTTATGCAAATTCAAAAACGGCAAGAAGAAAGAGTGAGATCGTTATCTAAAAATGTTACTAATTGCGATAGGAAAATCATCAATCTTGAAGCAGTGGTGAAGCACACTGACGAGAAGCTGCGACACCATAGAGAAGAGCTAAATCGCAGTAAGATTAAAATGGAAAATACCTGTAAAGGAAACGATTTTTCTGAACTGCTGGAGCGGACGTATAATAGAAGAGAAAAACTGCAGCGCGAAAAAGGAGCTTTTCGATCCGCTAAAACGTTATTTGAACAGTTCATCAGTGAATTCCAGCAAAATTCTCCCTGCTGTCCTGTCTGTTTGACTGACTTTTCCTCGAAGAAATCCGCAGTGCCTGGTGTTATCACTATGCTGAAAGCAAAAATCGAGGACTTGCCACGCAAGTTAGACGAGACCGAATCTAATTTGAAAAGAGAGGAAGAGTTGTACAACAAACTGCAACAACTGAAGCCCATCAGCGAAGTTATAGAAACGTTAGAAAAGCGAACCATTCCGGAATTAGAAGAAGAATTGCACAAAATCAAGGAAAGACTGGATGATGCCAAGCTAGAACTAGTCGCGCTACAGGCTGACTTGTTAGAGCCGAAAAATATTGTTGAAAAATGTATGAAAGTGATATCAGATGCAGCTTTGCTGGATCGCCTGGATCAGGAAATTAAAAGAAGTGAACAAGCCAGGGAAACTTTGTCACGAGACCTGGTGAAGGTGTCTTCGAACCGCACTCTAATCGACACTGAAACTGAATTGTCACGAGTTAAATCTGAACTAGCAAATCTCAGGAGGTTGCACAAACTCAAACGTGCCTCGTACGATGAAACGAAGGAGGATATTCAGAGACTGTGCAGTCGAATGCAGATGACTCTGCAGAAGAAGTTGGAAGCCGAGAAGGTGGTTCAAGAACGGCCTTCGCTAGATAAACAAATCTCTGAATATAGAAAAGTCACTTCTGAGTTGGAGCAAAATCACAAAGATGTGCCAGAGAAAATATCTGCCATGAAAGATGAGCTAAGCGAGCTGAAAAGAGAGCACGGAGAAATGATCGCGAGCAATAAAACAAAGCTGGAGAAAATTCGTGCTGATATAGAAGAGTGCAGGCGCTACATAGATGAAGCTGAGAAACTCCGAAATGTTATAGAGCAATATGAACAAGGAGAGAAAAAAGGAGAACTTGAGAGAATACTCCAGGAGCTTGGGGAATACAAAAATAACATTTCCAAATTAGATGACTCGCAGAAAATTCTGACTGAGTCCATAATGAAAAATAAGGAAGCATTGGCGAATCAGGAAAGCCGGTTGCGGTACCTTAAAGACAACAAGGAACTGCGGGAGAAGAAAGTGCAAAGTGAAGCTTTGCAGAACCAGTATCGAGAACTGAATAGGCAGAAACACAGTAATTCTATTATTGAGGAACGGAAGAAAGTGAGGGCTGAAATTGATGCCAAAAACACGGAGATCAACTTGAAGACCGGAGAAATGACCAGTCACAAGGTAACTATAAATTAAATTCCGCAATAGCATGCATTTTCATGGAAGAGAGTTACAAGATGTCTCAAATTTTACTTTGAACGTGAAGTTTTGGAAAAACATCACATGCAACACTAATCATTATCATAATATTTATATTATAAGCTGACCTCCGTATATATGCTTGACCAAGTTTCGTTTCTAGGAAATAATAAGAACCAAAAAAGTAGAACTAAATAAGAAAGAACATAAAGAGTCGGCAATAGAACACAAACTGAAGTATTTTGAATTGAAAACTCAAACTTTGGCAGTCGCAGATTTGAAAAAATACACTGAAGCCCTGGAAAAATCCATTCTAAAGTTCCATCAAGAAAGGATGGTTCAGATAAACACGGCGATTAGAGAACTGTGGCGAAACATCTATAAAGGAAACGATATCGACTACGTCGAAATTAAGACTGTGGATGAAATTGGAGGAGGTAAGACAACTTTACCTATGTCTAATTAGGTATAAGACACACATAATCCTATTGTCGCTTCCTGTTTATTCCTGTTATATGTGTTAGGAGCGAAGAGAAACTACACGTACAAGGTAGTGCAAGTCAAAAAAGGAATCGAACTGGACATGAGAGGCAGGTGCAGTGCCGGCCAGAGGGTGTTAGCCTGTCTTGTGATCCGTATGGCTTTAGCGGAGACTTTCAGCACCAATTGCGGGATCTTGGCCCTTGATGAACCCACCACCAACTTGGACAGGGACAACATTATGAGCTTAAGCGACGTCCTGTCGAGGATTATCACAATGCGGCAAAGGCAAAAGAATTTCCAGCTGTTAATCATTACTCACGACGAGGAGTTTTTGCAGGCCTTAGTCAGGGATCAGAGCATCTCGCAGTATCAGAAGGTTGAAAGAAATGCTGAGGGCTTTTCAGAAATTAAAACGGAAATCATTTGAGTGTACCTGTAGTAGCGACTAAGACACATTGTTCTTGTTACTTACTACTTAAACTACGTTTAAATAACATTTCTTACGTTGAAGATTAATGAAATAAACAGTTACTTTGAAATCAATTTGCATTAATTTCATATTGGCATTCGTTTTGTAGTACGCATGTTGAACCGATGGGGTCATGAAAGCTAATTGCACGTGAACTCTAAATTTTGATTTTCGATTGAACAATGCAGGGGACATGGTGGTGATAACTGATACGAAAAAAGGTACCACAAGTCCGTGCGATATGGGTGTTCTTGCGGTACAAGGTATTTTTGCATTATTTTTCATAAAGGCGCCGTAGCGCATATCTGAAAATCATCTAAACACGAATCGTAAAGCTGCGTTGGTTTAATTTAGGCAGTTTAAATTCTATTTCTTGTCCTTCATGTGAAAACACGTAATGCATGTCGGATAGGAATGTTTTTGTCTCTAAGAACATGGGATCATTTTTGCGCGTGATTTCGGAGAAGAAATGTATGTGTCTTATAAACAATTTAGCACTTGCATACATTTTAATAAATAAATTGCTTATGTACTTACCCGATTTACCTAAAATAATGATAAAAGTCGGAAATATACTACAAACGTTTTATAATACGATTAATATTTTGGCGCGAAAAGTTGTAGAGGGCGCGAATAAGTTTCTGACATAAATTGAAATCGAGAAGCATGTCACTACTCTCTAATAGATGGCGCCTTAAAAATTCCTGGTGTCACATGCAAAACTGATTAAGCGATAAACTATAACAATACCTATTTATTCTATCAATGCGATACCACTTAAAGAACTTAATGGATTCGTTTATTCGCTTCGATACCCATCCCTAAATTGATTATCGCTTCACACCGCACTACCTTAACTCGCAAGCTGCACCTTTTGAATCCGGATTCCGATCAAGTGGTGTAGTTCCCACATATATGTGTATAACTCAGATATAGAGGGCGCTGATAAAATACACATTTTGAAGTAAAAAATATCCCCTCCCTCGTTCTTGTTCAGTTCCCCATTTTGCGCCATTTTTAGTTTGAGTTTAACGTTAAAAGCGCTTTGTTTTTCATATAATTTTCCAGATTTTCCTTTCATTATTTGAATCCGGTGCCTGGTTTGTTTGACCGCTGTCCACCTACAGTAGGTAAGATTCTGTATCATAAAGACGAGGTTCAGTCAAAGTTCTTCAAGTTCAGTAAACGAAAATTGAAATTTTTCAAATTCCTAGCAAGTTTTCCAACAAGGAAATGTTCATGGAAATGGAGAAATTGACCAACGTTTAGCACTAATTTCGTCGTTTCTATAAGGATTATTTTGCTAATAGGAGTTAGCAAAAATCTGAAAGGCCTAAGGAGTAAAGACTTCTTTGTTGAACTTTGAGCTTGTCCTCTTAAATTAAAGCTCTTATATCTGTCAGGGACTGATCAGTAAACTTTGGCCCATTTCTTTTGACAATTTTCAAAATATAGCAGGGCTCATTTTCATTGGCGTAGCCCAGATAATTAATGCCCCCGCCTCCATTATGTCAGTCGAAGGAGGACAATGAGGTACTTACTCAATCCTAAAGGCGCGAAATACCAGAGGATTTTAATTTGTTCTGGTGACCCAATGTGACATTAAAAAAACTGCAAAAAGAGACCACAAACATAAATAGCACATAGAGAGAAAACTTTGGATGACTAGCAATAATCATTTATTATTAAATACCCAAAAGCTACGTTTGAGTTACTTTGGGTGTCCACATTGGAATATTCCAGAAGCGCATAAGAAATGTTTTCAAATTGAAAAAAATACTTCTCATGCTTGATTTCAATGCGACAAAACAACGGTTCACCATAAAATAAAAAACACAAGAACACAGATTTTTTTGAGTTCTCATATGAAATTAAAATTTACATCATTAAGCACTAAAACCTTACTAAAATCCTATTTATTTCAGTTAGCTCCTAAAATGGCGTTAAGAATGGAATTTCAGGCGAGGAAAAAACAGAGAATTCTTGCCCAAAGTACTCCCGTTTCTAGTACTGCTAATTTAGCGAGAGAAACCCCTTCAATTTCTGTTGTTCTAAGCAATTCGTCAAAATACCAATCTCTAGCGGATTGTCTCTCAGATAAAGAAAACTCTTTTCTGGATAGCCTACATGGTCTTACCAGTAAATTTAATAGTAGTGTGTCACGAATGGATTCTGAAGAAGATGAACCTGGTAAGTACAAATATATTAGTGAAAAAATACCAGGGTATCCCCGTAAAATCAATATTCAAGTAGGTGTCTATAAAGGGAAATGAGTGAACAAGGTTAACTCTTCCAAGATCTGTAAAAAAATAGAAACAAATCTGAATCATCAAAAATTACATTTTGCAGGTGAACCACGAGATTACGATGACTTTGTAAAAGCATGCAAACAAATTAGAAATCATGGAATGATATGGGAACGATACAAGCCTAAAAGAGAGAACCAGGAGGGTTCATTGTATGCTCAAACTATAACTAACCCTAAGGAAGTTAATGTAATTCGTAGTTCGATCTATGTAATAATGAAATGAATAACTCAAAGTATATTGAGTTTTTTTTTTAAGATTCTAGCCCAATGGTTTGCTAGGTACGCCAAAGAAAAGCCTGACACTTCAGGCCCTTATCATATTTTTCAGTTTTTTTTCGACTGCGCGTCGTTTCAGAAATTTAATTTACAAAAATATTTCTCCTCTACCCCGGACGTTATGAGCATTGTGAGGACTGCTAACAGTTCTTCTATAATCAACGCAGCAACAGTGAGTAGATTTTTATTCTTTAAAATCTTTAGTTTGGGTGTAAATATAAAACTATGATAAAATGGTTTTTTTTTCAGGATTACAGCAAGTATTTATTTGAGGAAAAATCCAAGTTGGCCAAAATTTACCAGTACAGTATTTTCAATTTTTTACAAATGTTCCTAATCGAAGCCCACCAGCAACAAATTCTTAACAGTCCGGTAATAAAGCATTTCCTGGCTCTTTTGCGCGATATGTGCAATTTTGCCACTAACAAACCTTTATTACACACGGCCTGTTTATTTGGTAAGGCGCTATTATCAACTCTGAAGTAATTTATTTACTTCCTTTCTAATAAAATAAATTTTAGTGCTCAAAATTATGAGTTCACTGTGTATGATAAAGGAGAGACAACCAAAATCTGACAATGCATCAGTTCTAGACGGTTACGTTAACGTGCTATATTTCTGTTTTACAAAAATATGGTTTGTAGCCTTTAAGATTGCTTCTTAAAATGTTGTTTATTTTATTGTGGTTTTTTTAGTGGAATTGCCGACAAGAGTGTTTTTAAACTCAAGGAGGCGTGTCTTTACGAATTAAAGATTTGGATCGGGATGTTTCCAGCTCTGTTTCTAGACGATTTTCATTGCTCTCAAGTTATAAGGCATTTAATTATAGATGAGGTGCTAACAATTACTAAAGAAAATGAAAAAAAAAAATGAATCATTAAGAATTTTTAGTCTCCTACCGTTCGAATAGCTGCATTGAATCTCCTACTGCCAATTACCGAAGATGCTCACTGCAAGGAGCATTTAAGGAAAAGCGGTCTCCAAGCCTTATGTGTGCAAGTCTGGAAAAGAGTTCAAGACGTAGATACGAGGGTGATTCTTCTAGCTCTTAAGGTGTTCAACAATCTAGCTGTACAGTAAGTCTCAAAAAGCATTTAATTGTTCAACCTCTTCTACGCTAATATAAAGGACACAAACCTAAAATCTGTTGCCATTGATGAAAAATTGTTTCTAATAAAACCTGATTGGTCAGCAGTTATTTTGAGTCACCTCCTATTTATATACCGGGTGATTCACGGTCGATGGTAGGTTAGACGTTTCTGGAAGACTGATATCACGATTTTTATGAAAATTTGCATAAGTAGATAAATGAACTTGCCCTATCGACGTAAAATATTTTCAGTCATGCAGCGTTGCCGGTTCTATCAGAAAATACTAGCATCTCCGATATTTTAAATGGAACACCCTGTATATTTTTTCATTTTTGGGTTCTACATTTCATACTAATAACTTCTGCATTTAACTTCCTATACTTATCTCTAGCAGTTTTCGGAATATTTAATATATTATATATTAATTTATATTCTCACTGTTTTTGACTCACTATTCTTAAAAATGCGTAAATAAAAAATTACAACAACGCCGCCTGTCAAACTGTTCAAACAATTGCATAGTTTTCAACAATTATGGCGTCGCAGAGCCACCTTTGGCAAATATCTTTAAATAATTCAATTTAAAGACAAAACAGCTTTTATTTTCGAAACGTGATGGTTTAGGTATAGGGATGTACCACATCATTTTAAAGGAAATTTAATTGTCTTTCAGCATGGCTAGTAATATACAGAGGGTTTCATTTGAAAAAACACACTTTAGACACTTTTACTGTTTACCCGTAAGACCATTAATTTTGAGCCACCCTGTATAAGACAGAACATTCTTAATTACATGCGATAAATTGATGGACCTTTCACAAATTATATTCAAAATTTTGTCCCTTTGTGAATTCAAATCACGTTATAGCAGAGGTTTTATTAAAGGCCTCACTTTGAACAAAAAATAAGAAAATTAAATAATATTCCGAAAACTGCTAGAGATAAGTATAGGAAGTTAAATGCAGAAGTTATTAGTATGAAATGTAGAACCCAAAAATGAAAAAATATACAGGGTGTTCCATTTAAAATATCGGAGATGCTAGTATTTTCTGATAGAACCGGCAACGCTGCATGACTGAAAATATTTTACGTCGATAGGGCAAGTTCATTTATCTACTTATGCAAATTTTCATAAAAATCGTGATATCAGTCTTCCAGAAACGTCTAACCTACCATCGACCGTGAATCACCCTGTATATAACACCGATAGTAACGTTCGAAGATTTGGAAACTTCCCTCCGATTTTGAATTACATTACTTAAAGTACGAGCAAATATTACTCTGTCTACACCCACAACACTTTTATATGAACCACTTCTCTAGGACAATATTCGTTCACAATCCAGGGAGGGGGTGAACACTCGCTCTATATCTCTGCATGTATTGTATATTTATGTTGTTATATTTCAGCCACAGGGATTATATTCCCAAAGAGGATCTCTTTGAGAATCTGCTTAAAGTAGCCTGTCACAAAGATTTCCGAATTGGTTCTGCGGCTGGAAAATGTTTGATGGACATTTTACAAAGTAGCGCAATGGATCCCAAAAGCTTATTGATACAACTATGTAAATTGGCGTTTTCTTTTGTAAGGGATTGAATTAATGTTTTTATTTTACTTTTATTGTTATATTTTTTTTCCAGTCAAATTTTCCAATTTTGGTGGAATCTTGCTTTGATCATCATGATCTTTTCCGAAATTGGAGCGTTTGCTTCGGTATTATGAACGCTAACAATCCTGATTTCAAGGTTATTGAAGTTTTAAGTTCATTGATGTTAGAGTGTGTGCTCTTAACTTTAACTGGTAGAGGATCTATAGTGCGCCCGTTTTCAAATGTATCAGGTGAGTTTTACGTACTACGTAGTCAGTAGCCTACTAAAAAGTATGCTGTGTATTTGGACTACGTAGCCGGGTTTTTAACTTTAACGCATTATATTTTTAACCCTTAAATTTCCACTGTATATTTAGAAGACACCTTTCTGAAAAATTAACTGAAATGGAACAATCATACATATTTTTATGCGGTTTATCATGTTATTACAATAAACTCTACCATTTAATTTTATTTTTAGAGAGGACAGTGAACCGTGAACACCACGAGGATCTAGCCAGACATATTTATCCTCAATTAAAAAGGCTGATTGTAATTTATAGGAAGTACGAGACAATAATAACAAACATTTTCTCGATGCTTCCATCAATTAATCCCGAGTATCTAACTACAAAACAATGCGAGGTATCCGCGCAAATGGATATTTTTTACCTAAACATAACATATAAAACTGAATGATTTTTCTTTCAGACGTCTGGTGAAGTAATCAAACAAGCCTCCACATTCCTTAAAGGCTGGACCAAGACGAAAACTTTGATTGCCTTTATGGATTATTTCATCTACGTGAACGATAAGATCCCAAGCGTTGATCAAAGCATTAAAAATAAATGTATGGGAGACGTAAAATCTTATATCTCTGTAGAGCTGCAGCAATCCTTCTTCAGCAAAAATAACTATACGTTACTGATGAGTCGAAAAACAGCTGTAGTTTTCAGTAAAGTTGATCTGAACAATTATATTTTGTGGGCAACACTGCTTGGTTCGACGACCATCCTCGAGTCAGACATAGAGGTACATATAATACATATGTATGTATGTATGTTATTTATGTAGCCCATCTTCGGCTACGAAAAATATATTGTCAAATACAGGGTGCCCCAGAAATAAATGCCATAATTTGTATCAATAATAGAACTCGTAAAAAGCAACATCTTTTTCAAGTACATTTTTTGCACAAAAGGTATAGTTTTCTAGTTCAATTTATTAAAAAAATTATCACAATTCCGCTACCTGTCATGGCATATATAATTGTTTACCTTATTTCGGATTCTTCGCATAAGCATCTACTGAATTTTTTACCTGCTTCCTGAGGTGCATTTTTTTTCGAATAATCCGTATCGCGTACAGCTATTAAGTTGGAGGAATGTATTTGTTGTTGGGGCGTTACGTTATTTACTACTAATATAAACTAAATTTTTGACCTACCTACAAAAATGCATAAAAATACCTTATCGGGGGTAAGACGATCCAGGAAACGATGTGTATAAATCCTACGAACCCGATTAGACTTTCCACTGGCTTTCACATAAGTAAACACTATATCAGTGTACCCATTATTTGTAAAACTCGACAATTTACACCAAAAATTCTCAATAGTTTCAAATACTATTACAATAACAGGAACGACACATATCCATCGCAAACAATACAAGTCTCATTGTGTACCTAGGTTAAATCATGGTTAGTAAAAAATTTACGATAATAAAACGTCCATAAAATAGTGTTTATTTCGATTTTTTTAAAATTCATAGGCAGTTGTATACAGTATTTTTAATAGGTAAAAATGCTGAAAATAAATGTGTTTAAAAAAAAAACTTGTCTGATAATAGTTGTTGCTTTTGACGAATTAAATTATAGTATTTATTTCCGGGACACCCTGTATGTTAGGCAGATATTTGAACAAGAAATCTTGCCTTAATTTATAATCCTCACTGAAGTGGTCTATAACCTGGTAACTCTATTAAAAAATATAAAAAAAACATTTCTTACAGTTTATGGACAATATTTTAACCGCCTGTCATTGGAGTTTGGTATGGAAAATTAGAACAATAAGTTTTAATGCTACTCTGGCGGATTCTGATCGGCGACTCGAAGGCTTAGATTTGACCAGAGAAATCAAAATGACTTTTGATATGCTTAAACAGTTTTACTCGGAGTGTTTCGAAGTCATGCGATCCAAAATCAAGAATGCAATGTTCGTTGTAAGTCATTTCAGCTTATGTTCAGTTGTTGTTAAGATGTTGGGGTTTTTCTATTTTGATGAGAATATCACCCTGCGAAAAATGAGAGTCTTGTCAGAACTTGCATTCCTGCTATGTGAATAGGGTGCTGAGGGATTTTGTATTCGAAATTATCAGGGTTTAATGTTTTAGAGTAAAACTTTGACACATCACATTTTTTACTACTACTATAACCCTGATAAGTCTCTAGAATCCCGACACTGAACACACTTCAGGTACATTTTAAGATGAAACTCGAAAACTAGGCATTATTAAAATTTCAGCTTAATAATATTGGTTAATAATTGACTTTTATGATGTCCACTTTCATCCTGTTTGTATATTCTATTCAGATTTAAATTGAAATATTGCCTTACTATGAATATTTCAGGGTTTTGACAGAATTTGCGATTCTTCCCTAAGTCTTTGCTCAGAATTGGAAAATTTTAGCAAGGAAGTTCATGAATTGGATATGTTGAAGCCGAGCTATAAAAACAATCTATTGTTAATTCCAGAAATAACTCTGATTTTGGAGATAAGCGTGCAACTTAAGGATTCTATTTCCGGTGAATATTACTATTACTATTACGTAGGGGTTTTATTTTTTTTTTAAATATAAATGTATAGTTGCCCGCTTTCGCAAGCACATATTCCAGATTTTTCATATGGCCAGCTTGGAAATCATTCCAATGGAATGTATGTCAACCATTTTCAAATTTTTCGATTCGGTAAGTTTTAATCACTTGACCTATAAGAAGTTTGATTTTGGCCACTAGTGACTACTTTTAATCATAAGTTCTTAATGTAACAAAGAATAAGCGATTTTCAGCGTTATGAAGAATATGGCCAAATAATTGAAGCGGTCCTATTAAAGATTCAATCTATAAATGAAAAGTGGTTGGCGCATTTGATTATAGATACATTAGTTAAAGTGCATCTCGATATACAGAAAGAGACAGGTGTTGTAGGTGTTAAAAGCGAGAACGTCAAAACCCTGTTGGTAAGTTATAAAGTCTTATTAAAATGTTTGTTGCTGTTTATGAAAAATCTGGGCCGTAAAAAATCACCAAAACCGCAAATTAAATTAAATTTTTAAGGTATTGGCAGAAAGATTCCACCGAACCAAGAAATTAATATCTATGAAAATCGCCTGCAGAATACTGACGTTAGCCGTGAGTTACGCGATATCACACAGATGCTACGATTTCCTAGTTTACGTTGGAGCTTTCAGCTCGCACCTAAAGAATTCCTCAACGGAAATCGATAGCATGTAAGTCAGCCGCCAGCAAAATAAATAGTGTATTATACTTATAAATGACTTTGGAACTGCAGTTTAAAAACTCTACAACAGATGCTGTCCAATGAGGATAAAAACGACCCTTCTGTGTTGAATTTTATAAAATCTTTGAGTATGGTTAAAAGGAATTTGAAAGAAAAAAAAACCGTTATTGGTAAGTGACAAATTTGAAGTGATATAATATGTAGGCGTCTAAATCATATACATATATTGTTATTTTGTTCGATGGGGCTCTTCCTGATTTAACAAATATTTATTCCACAAGAATAATGAGTTAGACATAAAATAGATCGAATATTGAAAATCAAGATTGTTTCTCTAATTCGTCATTCTCAGGAACATTTTTGGTTTACTAGATCAAGGATACTTTATTTTTTGTTTAGGTCCAAAGTCGAAAACCGATACTTCACAACAAAAAAGCGGAACTCTTAAACGAAAAATCGCTAAACCGGCACGCAAAAAGACTTATTCCACTCAATCAACAACTGAAAGTGAGGTAAATGTATCGACCCACGACACTTCTACGGGTGAACATATCAGCGAAATGCGGGAATAAAACGTGAATGAAAGTTTGTTTTAGAATTTTCTTTAAATTTGTGTGTTTTTATTGCATTTTCGATAATTAATATTAGTGTTTGAAGAATTTATTATCTAAGTTGCATAGAATCTATAAGCTTAAGTTTAACAAAAGACTTTTGTTTTGTCTTATTGATCTATGCAATTACTCTCTAAGTTTGGAAAAATAAAATAGACGTAGAGTTGGTCAATCAGTTATTATAAATTACTGCATAATTTTTTTTAAATTGTAGGAAAAATGAGAATTGAGTCAAAGCTTTACCATGATACATCCTTCTTTATGTTGGTTAAAGTTCATACCACAATGAGGTCGTCGTCAAGTCGTGTTAGATTCTGCAAGCCCAATGTACCTTTCAGCAATATTTTTATAAGTTGCAATGATTATCTGCATTGGGAGAAATTCTGACGTTTTCAAATCATCCACAAGTTCTCACATTCCCATTGGTTTAATTAATGACAAATTTTATTGGATTTCTTTACATATAGATTCAACTAATTTGTACTTCTGGATCTTTCCTGATATGGTCTTTGGAAATGCCTTTACTATTCTCAGTTTAGACGGTATCTTAAAATGAGCAATATTTCCTTTGCAATACGACTTAACTTCATCTAGTGTAAATGATTCGTTGGGTTTAATTCGAACGCAGGCACACACTTCTTCGCCTAATCTTTCGTGAGGTATTCCCACCACCTGAAAAGTTTGAGAAACTATAATTTGTAGGTAAAACCTGAAATCATTTTCCATTGAATTTTTTAATAAGTTTCAACATAAAGATCATGGTTTTATCAACTACCAGGCTGCGTGTCTAGAAGATTTTATTAACATGAAAAGACTAGGTATTTTCTTGATGAAGGCACTGGTAAAATGTGGATTTGCTTCATGCTTACTCACGTGAGTTTCTAACACTGACGGATGGGTATTTAAATAGTCTTCAATTTCTGCTGGAAAAATATTCTCTCCGCCTCTGATGATCATTTCCTTCAGTCTACCGACGACTCTGCCGTATCCGTTGTCATCTATAACAAACTGATCTCTGAAAATCATCAGTGCCCTTATAAGTGGTCTATTTGTTTGAAGGCAAACACAAATATATCGCGTTCTGCTCCATAAAATTACCCAGTTCTCAACCATTTGTCTGCTCCTACAAGTGCTTTCGTCTTCTCCTCGTCTTTCCAATATCCCAGTGTGGTCGAATAACCTCTAATGCATAACTCTCCAGGAGTGCCTCGAGGCACTATTCTACCCTAAAATTAATTATAATGAAATTATTAACTTAATAAAGGAGAGGACCACACACTTCTGCATCAATAACTTTAACTTCTAGATGATCTCCTACGTATCCTACGGTGGAAGTCGATTGATGTTCGTTATCGTCATATAGCGATTGGAAAGCCACTGCTGTCACTTCTGTTAAACCATATACAGACTAAAATCAATAATCATTCACCAAATTTGATATGGGTGAAATTTTCGTGACTACTCGTTTCAGACCAACCTTAACTTTCTTAAGATTGAGGACTTCTTTCATCTCCTTGAACAAGTGTGGTGAGCAGCATGCTCCACCAGTAACTGCTATTTCTGGGTTAATGCTTTCAGTTCTTGATTTCTGCCTATTAACCAAATCTACGTACATGGTAGGAGTTCCGATGATAACAGTACATCTGTGTAGATACGTGTAACACACATATGTAGTATATATCATTAATTCAAAATTTTATTGATGACGGCAAGATTGCAGTGCTGATTTTGAGCCCGCTTCTTTGTATTTACTCACTTTTCATCTCTAATGGCATCCAGAGCTCTATCAGGATCGTATCCAGAAGACGGAATTACCAGAGATGCAGCATGATTCAAGGCACTGACCAAAGTTATCACAGTGCCAATCCCATGAAAGAACGGTGCCATAAGGCACACTACATGATGCTTCTGATCTAGTTCATTTCTTTTCCCGATAAAGTACGCATTGTTGACTATTTGAAAATGGCTCTCCATTGGCGATTTCGGAGTTCCAGTGGTGCCCTGGAGAAGGGAATAGCGTTCAAAGGAAGACTGTTAAGAAAAAGAATAGTTAGGTAAGCACATTGTGACTTACAGAAGTAAACTGTAAGTGGCCTAAGTCATCTGGGTCAATGTAGCTTTGGATTTTGCTTATTTCTCTAACGGCATTTTCGGACGCGAGGTTTAAGACATCGTTGAAGCAAAAAGTACCTCTGAAATAAAAGTTAATTTGCCATGATGGCATGAACAGTTTGGTGGAATTTTGTCAAAACGAAACACATTCCGGCTGTAGTAATGAGTAAATGCCCTACCTCTGATTACTACTGTCTTCACCGGTCATAATAATGCTGCTGAGGGATGGCATTGCTGCACAGGTAAGTTTCCCAGGTGAGCAGGTAGCAATTTCTGGTGAAATTTGGGTCAAATTACTGTAATAGTCATGGTTCCTAGTTTTACTCATACACACTAGAGCTTTAACACCTACTGCATTAATACACGACTGCAGCTCTTGCAGCTGATAGGCTGGATTGATGTTTACCTTAAGATGAAACCTTGCATTAAAGCTTACTAAATTGCTTCTCTCAGCTACCATGCCCTATTCATCAGAAGAAATTTATGTCTTTCTTACCAATACAAAACCTCCACGAGCCACCCCCATGTGCGTAATATACCATTCAGAGATATTCTGCGCCCAAATTCCCACGCGATCGCCCTTTTGTAGACCTAAGCCGTAAAGGGCGGCGGCTAATCTGTCGGCCCTTTGTAGGACTTCTTCGAAAGTGAAGCTTTGATTCTGCGATGGAGAAATAATTGCTGAACGGTCCCCATATTTTTGTGCAGTTCGTTCAAGTAGTTTTCCTATCGTTAGAGGACGTAATGGTTCTGTGCCTGGGTTGTGGATGTAGCTTAATGTTGTGTAGGCCCTTCGCCTAAGTAGAATAAAGGAAAATATTAGTGTTGCTGCATGCAACAGATACAAGCGCGATAAGTTTTGAATGAGAAAGTCAAATTGAAATGTGATTTCCAACCCTAACTTTGGTACGGGATGGCTCGGGGGGGGTGTCACTTTTTAAGGTCTTATAAGTAACTAATTTTTGCCGAAATATCACCACTTAAAGCTTTTGACATGTTTTAGGAACTACTCCCTACTGCCGCGCGCTGTAAACACGAGACATTTCCAGAACATTTTCAGACCAGAATCTCCCGGGAACCTTCTAATAAACTTATACCTAGGCGTCTTCATAAGTAGATACGTAAGGCGACAGTATGCAAAATACATGGGGTTGTATCTCCGTTATTTGACTGCCTAAAGAGTGGATATTTCGCATTAGGGAAGACAACCCCCAATGTGGTGCTACCAAGTTGCGCCGCTTTTCCCCTATATGTACGGATATTGAGTATGTGCCCCACTGATCTTCCCTAGATTCGGGGATATTCCGAACTAATAATCTGGCCTTTTTAACAATATTTATTCGAATACCTGACTTAACTTGGGCAAGTGAAAAGAGAAAGTATTTGCGCCGAAAACTGAGCTAACTCAGGATTAAATGGCGGACATTTCTTTTGGAATTGAACTGTCAAACGCCAGATGAACAATTGACGACGTTGTCCTCCATGCCACTCTCACGCACAGGGCCGGCCTTAGCAAGTCTGGCGCCCTGAGTCAAATTTTTTAATTACCATCCCTCGACTCCCAAGAAAAATCCGTCACCCTAGACCGCCGCCCAACCTGCCCCCCACTATAAGACCGGTACCGCGCACACACATGTTTCTCTTAGTTGATACAGTCAAAAGCGAAGCTTTTTAGCTAGGAAAACTTACTTTAAAAGACACAAGTAGTGTTTTGGGTTCAGTTTAATCATTTCGCTGTTCAGTTAACGCAATATAACCTAATAGTGTCGACACTGTCACCAAAAATTTCTTATCAGAGCCCCTGCAATAATATTTAAATAGATGAAACTATTAAGATAAGACCATCTAGCGGTCGAAAACAAAAATCATTTTTTCCAAGCTAATTAATAACAAAATACAAAATGTTTGCTGACGTAGACGAACTAATCAGAATTAAGTGAATTTGAATAATACTTGAATTATGGAACTTTATTGCCAACGTTTTGCGCAAATAGCGATTGCAAATTCTGGTTACTTTGGACCTTTAACGTGCCCGACCAAGAGAACTCTTGCGGCTGGAAAAGTGACCCCACAATGCCTGGATTACATACATCAAGCATAAAATAATACGGCAGATAAACATCCAATATCCAGCCTTAATGTAACGCCTACAAGCTTCCCCTCGAATACGAAATGTGAATTGATTGTAATACATGAATAAAATAAAAGCCCCTGGAGGATATTTTTTCAGCCTTATTCGTGATTTTTCGCAGGTCTCGACCTACAAGAATCAGGAATTTTCCTCGCCTGTGATGCTAAAATAACGCCCACGTCACGAATCCCGTCAGTTCATTTAACTGCCGTTCATGAAATGAAATACGTGGAAAGCCCTTGAATCAGCGACGAAGCTGAATGTGGGCGGCGTAGGGTCAGCTATGCAAAAGTGACGTCATAACCCTGGGGACAGGACTGTATTAGAAAATAAGTGGGCAGGGAGCCCCGACGGGGTAAATATAAAAAAGCGTATGTTTGCTTTGCTGGTATTTTTTAAAATAATTTCCAGGTCTTAATTCCCCTCAGTGTCGCGAAATTTGGAAGTCTGCACATGCGACAACAATAATGGTTCATGCACGTGTAAATCTTGCCTACGTGGTCATGAAGGTCGCGGAGCTGAATTGAATGCTTTTCATGTATTCGGCATTACCACGGACCATACGGCACCCCAGGACGTCTTGGTCGCTGTTAATTGCACACGTTCCTTCCTGAGTTTAATCAACGAAACAGAACCAAACTGGCCAGAAACCTAATCGCTTTCTATTGAAGATTTCAACAGACAGTCGGAAACTTTTCCTCGACGTCTGCCTAGAACTTCCTGTTTTCGACAACCTTTTCGTTTATGTTTGGGTCATTGGAAAATCTCTTAACTACGATCCTGCCCCGACTCCGACGTCTGGTTGCGCGGGGCAACGCCGTCGGCGTCGTCATACTCGCAACTCGTATTTTTAGACTGGAGAGCCACAATATTCCGCCACATCATGGCATCTCGATAGTTTTAGTGAATTATCCTATTTTTCTAATTGTACTGTTATTCCTTTTTTTCATACTGAATCAGAAATGTCTTATCATGGTTTCACTAGTTTTTAGTCAGTTATGTTGTCAAGCGAAAGCGTTTCCCATTGTGTTCAACAGATACCTCTATTTTTCTCTAAAAATAGGCCTAATTGTGCTATTTTTCTATTAAGTGTGCTACATTTATAGCTCCAGGCGTATTTATAACGTAAGTTAAAAATAGTTTCTGAATAAGTGTAACTTCATGGCAAATTAAAAATGCATTAGTTGTTCTTTAACATCCACAGAAAAATAGCCCGAATGATTTATTACTTCGATGCACCAGATGCGCTTTTGCGACATTTGCGCCTAACATAGAACTTTAAAACACTTTTCACTAGTTATTTTAAGCTTTATTCAAGAACTGTTGCCTGCTGACCTAAACACTGTCCCAGCAGAAGCCCTGGCAGTTACGGGCAATCCGGCAAACACGATCTCACCAGGAGTAAACGAACTAACTGGGTCGTTTAGCATTTTCTTCCCTAGTACTGTGAAATAAATTTGATTTTTCCAAAATAACTTTACATTTTACAAATTACATTATACAAATTAGCCTTACATCTAATCTTAGACCGCCCCTGCCATGGCTCTGGTAATGCTGCCCTCCGACCTCCCGTGGTGGGATTCGGTGAAAAAGCAGCTGAAGAAGATAGCTCAAACTAAAGATACCGTGGAAATAGTCCAAGCAATGCAAAGGATTTACGAAATGTGCAAGTAAGTCTTCCTACAGTCAGGGCCGGCCTTAGCAAGTCCGTCGCCCTGGGCTGTCGCGTTTCGAAATTTCAAAAAATATACGAAATATGCGCGTATGAAAAAAGTAAAAAAAAGTACGGGACTTAAGTACCAAATTTTTTAACAGATGGATAGATCGCAATAGACCAATAAGATAGCCTACGAGATCACCTGACCTAAATCCACGTGATTTTTATCTGTGGGGTTATATGATAAACTTGATATTTACCATTGAAATTAACAGAGTGGTAGAGTTGCCTGAACAAATAGAAAACATCGCAGAAATAATTCGAAGAAAATCTTTTCTAACAGCATGTACAGAGTCGTGGATAAGGCAAGCGACAATTTGTGTAAATGAAACCAATGGCGACAATTTCCAAGACCTTTTATAGCCAGTCTCGGAGTGTATAATAATTAAAGGTTTTATTATTTATTAAAACTTTTATTCGCGCATATTTCGGTTATTTTAGAGATTTAGAAAATATATTACATAAAGATGTTGCTTAGTTTTTGAGGTCTACCCTTTAATATTCACCCTTTATTTATCTAGTATTTTTTGCTTTTAGCGTAAGCTTAGATCCAGAAGACGATACAGTAGACCCTGACCACTTCCTGGGGTTCCTATACTTCCTACACAAAGACATGACTTGCGAAGAGAGGGGTAACTTCTTAAACAAAACACTGCCTAACATAGTAAGAAGAGCGCTTATGATAAAGGAATTAAGACCTAGAAGTGGAATACACTTTAGTTTACAACAACAAGGTAAACACACACAGCTTCCTCTCTTCCACGAACCCTCAGCAACTCCTTTTCCAACAGCTGATAGGAACGAAGTCAACTATACGCTGGCAGCTTCATTGCTAGCAAATGCCTTCTTCTCGACGTTCCCTAAGAGAACGGAAAAGACCCACCCAACACTGCAGAACTTCAATTTTGCAAATCTCTTTAAAACTTTGCAGAGCAGCAATGCCCAAAAGGCAAAATTGCGCAGCATTTTGCATTACTTCGATTGGCTGGAGGAGGACGATAACAGCTCTGGATGCTTAAGAGTGTTCAGACAAGTCAGTAATCGCACAGCTAATAACCAGAAATTGCTGTTGTAACATTCAGGTTTGCCGCAGGTTATGAATAGCAAAGAATGGTTGACTATAGACGATTGGTTAGAATGCAGTTTGCATTTGTGCCCCCTGTACATAAAGCACGAGGGCAGACTAGAACGATCGGATGTCGACCATTTACAAATCTGTTTTTCTAGTGCCAAAATAGGTGGGAACGTTTTAGGAAATAGCTGTACTCAGGTAAGGCTCATCTCAATATTCTTAGTTGTGAGGGAAGTGTTGAGGGCATTTCCAGAAGAAGCAAGAAAGGAAAGGGAACGTTAAACAAATCGACTATACGGATTTCATCGGGAATTTTAGTATAAAGTAGATACAGGGCAGGACCGGCCTTAGCAAGGCTGGCGCCCTGGGCGAAATTTTTAATCCCCACCCTCCTACACATATCTTCAATTATATCTTGACCAGCTGTGAAAGCCTTAGTCTGATAATGTTTTAGGAATCAATCTCTCTAGCAACAATGCCAGAATTATTGACTTTACTCTTAAACGTAGAAGCTTTAGAAGATAACGAGGTGATGATGATAGAGGGAGTGAGGCACATAGCGAGGATAACGGATCCAAAGCAAAAAGCTACATTGGAGAAACTGGATGAAGTTAGAAAAGTGAGTAAGAACCAAATATAGCAAACATTCAACATAAAATTTGAGGGTGCAAATAAACCACATACAGGGTTTTCCAAAAAGGTTATGCCAAAGTTAAAAAGTTTATAGGGGGCATTGCGGTGAACAATTTTTACATAGAAACTTCTAATCAAAAATAAGCCGTTTTGGCTTCAAAGTCGTTTTTGTTTAAAAAACTTCGATTTTCAACTTAAGCGACTAAATTAAAAACAAACAAAATAAACAAGGCTTTTGAAATGCGCACTTTCTGAGCTAATAGGAAACCCAGACGTCCCTGTGGAGATGCAGGACAGAGTGTTTTAGAACAAAAATAACCGGAACCAAAACGACTAGGGGTTTCTATGCAAAAATTGTTTACCGCAGTGTTCTCTATAACCTCTCTATAACCATAAGTATGGCACAACCTTTTTGGAACGCCCTATCTGGTCCCCTATTAATATGGGTTTATAATATACTACGTGACAAAAAAAGGTAAACACCCATTAAAAACCATTTTATTTTGATAATTTTTTGCATGTTGACTTATCTTAAAAAAAGAAAGAAATGATCAAAATTTCAAGTTTATCTGTTAATTTTTTTTTAGTTTCCATGGGTCGTTCCTTAAAAAAATAAAATTTTGTTTAAACATTTTTGTTCACATTTCCATCGCAACTTTTGTGAAGTGTGTTGCAATCGGTCATAATTTTTACTCATTATGCCTAGAGTGCGTAGAATTGAACAGATCCGTCAGCTTAGTGACTTTGAGAGGGGGCGGATTGTTGGGTTGCACGAAGCAGGTCTGTCGGTCAGAGAAGTGTCTAGAAGAAATAACAGAAACTTAGGAACCATAGTGCGGTGTTACCAGGCGTGGACTCAGGAAGGCCGTGGGCACAGAGCCAGAGGCACTGGGCGACTCAGAGGAACCACAGAGCGCGAAGATCGTCGATTGCGACTTTTGGCTCTTAGAGACCGATTTAGCAGCAGTCGAGCTATTGCAAATCAGTGGTTTGAAGAACATGGGAATAGGGTTGGTATGCGTACAGTATACCGCCGAATACGAAGTTTTGGCCTTTTGTCCTATCGTCTGCATTGGGTGCTGGCTCTCACTCGCGAACATCGATCTAACCGCTTACAATGGTGTAAAGAGAGGATTCAGTGGAACCAAGAATGGACTCAGGTGATCTTTAGTGATGAATCCCGCTTCTGTCTGGGGATGAACGACGGTCGGGCAAGGGTGAGAAGGCGACGGGGTGAAAGGCGAGATCCACAATTTGACAGAGAGCGTCATGTCCACCGTACTGTAGGCGTTATGGTATGGGGTGCTATCGCATATGGTAGCAGGTCACCCCTAGTTTTCATTAGATGCAACATGACTGCCCAATGCTATATCCAAGAAGTGTTGGAGCCATATGTGATTCCATATTTTCGAACTATCCCGAACGCTATTTTCCAGCAAGACAATGTTAGACCTCATGTTGCTAGGCAAACAATAACGTTCATGGATCAACATCAAATCAACCGTTTACCCTGGCCACCTCGATCGCCGGATCTGTCTCCTATTGAACATGTCTGGGACATGATTGGCCGCAGACTGTTGAATTTACAGCACCCTCCACAGACTTTAGCAGCCCTTACTCATGAAGTTCAGATTGCCTGGAATGAGATACCTCAAGAAGACATTGACAATCTTATTAGATCCGAGCCCAGGCGTATCAATGAGTGTATAAGGAACCGTGGATGCCCAACACACTATTGAAAAAAAAAATGAAGTTCTTCCTCTGATCTTGCTGAAAATGTAATCATTGAATAAGTATGTAGTACTGAACACGTACAAAAAAAATTATTAAAATAAAATTATCTTTAATGGGTGTTTACCTTTCTTTGTCACGCAGTATATTTTAACAATCCTAGAAAGCAAATCTACATAACAAAATTTCCTGTTCTTCCAGATTAGCGTATGCTGCATTGACGCAGACGACTATACAAGGCTCCCTATAGGCCAATACGAAGAAGACAATATTCTTAGGGAATTGAATAAATGCTTGTTAGGTTTCCAACAAAAAACTAATAACTCTAATGATAAAGACGTATCAAATATCAGCACTTCCTATACCTATAGTCAACGACACAGAAGGCTTTCTCCCATTGGAGAGTCAATGGGTTCAAATCAGTCTGAAGGCAATAATTCCAATGTACCGCTAATTACTCAACAATCATGTAGGTAAGAAAAATTATGAATCCATATTTCAGCAAAACTGTTTAACTCATTTTCTATTACGTTAGGGAGCTACTAATTTCTTGGGTATATGTTTCAGTACCACGAGAACAGATTCTTTAGTATCACAAAATAGTGGTAACAACAACACCACCAACAAGCTGAAAGTCAGGCTCGAGATGGAGAAAAACATGATAAACAGAAGTCCTAGTGGTGACAATTTGGTTAACAATAGAAAGGGCAGATTCATAGTTTTGGGGTCATCAGGTGAATGTCTTCCGATCACCAGGTATCCCCCTAAACCAACAAAAAATGGCTCGAGTTCCAGTTCCAGCGATTACGATTTTTTAAGTGCCAAAAGCAGCTTGGAAGACGGTAAGTCAGAAAATATTCATTCTCCCGCTTAAATTATCAACTACCCTATTTAATCAGTAAAACTCGAAAGATTGATTCCTATAGAGTTTTCTTGATCATTTTAGAAAGCGAAGATGAAAATTTCCATAAGAGATACAGCATAGATTTAGAAACGCCTGAAAGACGACATACCTTTGCTCAGCGATTGCGTGAGGCGTTAAACAAGGAGGAGGCAGCTCAGTTACCTTCAAGCTCTAGTGAAGAATCTAGTTATGCAGTTGGAATTTCTATTACTGGTTCGGGTGTGGCTGACTGTGATATAAAGTAAGTACAATTATAGATTTAAGTGCCCCATTCTCAACGCGGGATTGGATAGCAGCTAAACTATCGCAGATATCTTTTTAGTGAAGTCACTCCTAAGACTGCGACAATGCATCATGTACTTACGCATGTTTTTGTTCATTTTCTAGACAGTTCTAGGATGTATATATGTTCTGCCTTAAGGCGACATTGTGTTATAGGGTGAAACGTGGCGGCTCAACGGGGTTTGCCCTTCAAGAAGACTCATTAGACGAAGACTTTCTTCAAAACTCACTTACTAAAGAAAAGATGTGGATTGATAAATTTAAAACGAAACACAAAGCGTTAAGTAAAAAGGAGTCAAACAAGTCTTCGGAATATAGTTTTAGCACAGAGTATAGGTAATAAAATAAAAAAATATATATATAAAGATTTACTTTGATTGCTATAAGATTCATGGGTTAACGGAGGATATCTCCTTTGACCTATAAAATTGCTCATTATTGGATTACAGTAATCGTACGAAATACGTCAATTTCTTTCCAGTTCAGAACTTGAAGAAGTATATGAACAATTCTCACATTGGCTGGAAAATCCGATTTTGGAAACTGAAAAGGGCACCAAAAGAGAGTTGGATAACAGAGATCTGGCAGTGGTCAGATTTGCAGGGTCTTTGCTGAAACGAACTCTAAGTGAATCCTTTGCTGGTTAGAATTTTTAATGGTGTGAATATAAACTATTGCTTTATTTATGCGTTCAGTTGACGTTCCTATTCTACAATATCAAATTTACAAATGTTTCCAAACATTTCAAACAAAAAAAGCAAACTCGTTCATCAATTCGTACAGATAACGAACCAAAATTTTATTTAAAATGGTACAAACCCAAGATTATAATGTTACCAGGTCGGATGTATAAACTCGACGTTGAATACTCTCGAAAAAAAGAAATACATCCCTTGGGCTGATTCTGAGTGTTTCAACAGTGCTACGAATAGAAGGAGAACGTGCGAAGTTGACACTAAAGCCAAATCCAACCTTAAGTTTATAAATCCGGCTTTAGTTGCTTGTTGTCTAAAATTTCTTTGATTTCCAGAATTTTTCAGTTACTATTTTATTTTTAGGTGTCCCAGTTCCGTTGACTGAAGGTTGTGATGTAGCCTCTGACAATGTAGGAAATTTTACAACAAAGAAAAATAAACTCGTTTTGAGTGCCAAATCTCTAAGCCTAGAATTGGCCCGTCAGAAGCACCGCCTTGCTGCTCAACTAGTAAGTATCTCGTATTCTGAATGAATAGATATAGTAATGCACACAACAAGGCTTAAAACAGTATTGCCAAATACATATAGTATTTATAGCAAAAATATACATATTCTTTATTTAGGCAATACTGTTTGAAAACGTAACAATCAATTTAGACGATACATGTTTAACAGAGTTTGGATTGTCAGTCCTCTAATCCGAAGAGTGGAAATGGCGAACAAAATGCTTTAGATGAGATTAATAATAACACTAGAGAAAGTAGAGCTTGGTTTATATCATGCGTTACTGAGGCTATTATACAAACACTAGAAGAAATTGATTTCACGGCATATTTACCGTTAACTTCAAAGGTAATACCCTTGAACACCCAAGAGTGTTACCTCCCTAAAATAACTAATCCATGCCCTTACCTATACATGACAAAATTAAAAGTTAACCTACCAGAGATGGTAGGTATACCATGGAGTGAGTTTTGCTTGCAACTAACTTAAGAAAGATAGATATAACTAAAAATAGCCAAAATCGAACTTATGCTTTCAGATTGAATACCCAAGACGTTTTAATCACTAAAGTAGAGGTGTCTTGAAAAAAGACATCGAGAATGCTCTATTTCTTTAAATCGCCTGTAGTTACCGAGATGTTTTTTTCTATATAAACACCGAAATTTACCCACCCTACACATCATATTAAATTTAACACACTGTTTACCAATATAACTGCTCTTCCTGTTAGTAACTCAGTTCTTACTACTTACGTCCAACCCTCTTATATTCGTTACATTAACAATACTCTGATTTAAACTAGCTCTATAATAAAGTCTATCAAATGGCTCACCTTCAATTGCAACAACTACTCTCTAATCCCTTAAGAAATTCTTATGAGATAATAATGAATACTGTTTTAGGTATCAGCAATTGCCCAAAAGTCAACTAATGGTTTACGACCAGTAGCAACAGGAAATTGGGGTTGTGGTTCATCTCGCAAAGGGGACGTCCAACTGAAATTTGTGGTTCAGTGGATGGCGGCCAGTGTTGCAGGCCTTCCTTTCCTAATTTATTATGCTCATAAACACGAACAACTGGCCAAACTGGACACTGTCTGCAGGATACTCATTGACCGGAAATGGTCAGTAAAGGATTTAGCGGAGGCTACATTAAGATACTCGAATCGGGTACTTAGGGGGGAGGAGTTAAGCGGTACTTTATTTGAGGAGCTAATTGGGGTAGAAAAAAGCATTGAAATATGATGAAAATTGTTATGAATTAATCAATTCATTTAGGGGAAAACACTTGCATATTGCTTATATGCTTTCACTTAACGCAAAATTGTGTTTTCCTTTCATAATGAAAGATTCTTCTCCATGAAATGAGGTCGATATTTCCAGACGTAATATTTTGTACCAGAATCTAAACACACGAACGACTTTGTTAGTAATTAATTACACATGCATGAATGTACTAAAACCATGATGGGCTGAGATGCAATTGCAAAGTGCATGATGAACCGTCTTCCATTTCACGTAATATAAGTATTTATAAATGTAATAAAGTTACTTTTGTAAGCAGAAATAGCCACAGCATTATTCTTAATGGATTGTTTGTGACTGTAATAAAGGAATATTCATCTAAGTATAATAAAGAATCTTATTAGTACTCGCAATACCCACTTTTTCTCTTAATAAATACACAAATTTTTGGACCGGTGCGTCAAGACGCTTCGATTATGGTACCAAGGTTATGAAGCACGCACCACTGAAGAATTTAAAATGTGATTCATAAATATTTTTAAATTGTGGGGTTTTTTCAATTACTTGATTTGATAAAATCGTAACGAACTTACCTAAATTAAACTTGGTTTCTACTTAGCCTTCAAGGAGTAACGCACCTCCGAATACCAACAGCACGAGCATCATAACTGCCACTTTTACTTTGACAACATCCACTATCATACACAATACTAAATGAAAGTTACGTAATCTACACTTTTACACACTAAATGTTGTCTTTGAAACAAAGGAACACTCGATAATTCCGATTACTGGTTCCAGGTTAAGAACGTCTCGTTCTTCGCCTCGCTGCCATACAACTGAATCAAATACGAAACTATATCTGTGCGAAAGCATATAAAAACTTTATAATCGGCCCTTAGCCGAAGGTACGAGTCATAGGCCGAACGATAACGGCGATACAATGGATTCCAAACATGCAAAAAACTTTACAGCTGGCCTAAGGAATGTAACAATATGCGAAACGAAATAATACGGGGTGCGCTCAAAGACATAACAAAACTTTGGCAAATGATGATATTGTTCTAGAACCTTAAAAACAGAATTCAAATGAAACCTCACGCATTCTCAAGAGAAAAATACTCTTGAACTTTTGGCCGGTATACAAATAATGGAAGTTTGTACTTTTGAATAATTTTGTAAGTAAAACGCCATTCATTCCCAAAATGGGCATGTAACATCTTATATTAGAACGTAAGCGAATTATGAATGTACTTATTAGTTATAATTAATAATCACAATAGAACCTATTAAATTAAAACTTTACAAAGTGACATAAAAGTTGAATTTCACTAAATACCAGTGTATTTCACTTCTCAGCTAATGGATCTTCCATTCTGCGTGTCATAACTTCAGAAACATTACCTTCAGTGTATTAAGTCAATTTAGCATCGATAGACATGCGATTCAGTTGTGCATAGAAATAATTCGTACATACCAAATCAAAATGCTTGCTCGCCGGATATTTTGCCCATTGTGAGAAATTTCAGAGCTCAGCGAAATGGGCCAACTGAAAGGACTCTTTGTTATTTAGTTAGGAAATTTGAACAAAGTGGCTCAATTGTAGATGGGTCAATATTCGTATGCCATCAGGGTATTAGACCGGAAGTCAATAGAGTTGCGATAAGCCATAGAGTAATAGATGATCGTAAATTGGGTGTCTAGAATGCACTAAATCAGGCAAATTGAGGGAGGAAATTTAAATGATATTATTTTTAAAACATAATGGCATCGATTGTTCGACAAAGTCAAACAAAGATTAACGCATTTATGCTTTTAGTTATTACGGTATTGTATTTTAAAGTTCTGACACGCGAAGTGAATGACTCGTTATTTATGATAACAAGATTTCTTTAAAGACAACAAATAATTGAACACAGGGATAATCAAAAAGAATTGTCTTCGTCTGATTCGTAAATGTCTCATTGACAACCTCTCTGTTTCTTCTAAAAGAATATGCCTCGCATCCTCCTACCTAGACCTTGCCTTTCATAGAGAATATTGAATTTGTTGACGAATTGATTTAGATCATTGCAGCTTTTGGTTAAAGCTCCAAGATAAGTCATTAGGCCGACGTCATTACATTGCTGGAATAAAAAATAAAAATTATGTGTATCACTATCTCATCATGACTCAGAAAACCAAAACTAAACAAAAGCTTCACAGAACATCGGTAAAAAGGTAATTAGTAATCAAGGCCAGAATTGCAGTTTGAGTACTTACATTGTAAAAATCTTGTCTAAATCGAGCGCTTTGGACAACTGGCAGTCTATGACACAAAGAATAGGCTTCCCTTAAAATTTCGTGGTTTCTAGGTAATTGACCACTCTGAATAGCTTTCATATATTCTAGTACAAGGCGCACCTGAAAAAAAATATCATGTTATAGAAAAAAGGTAAAACATAGTTTACTGCCAATTACTTATGTTTTTGATAACAATAAAGCTTACTTACCCTTGAATGGAGCATTTTAATCGCGCTATGCTGAGCGGTTAAGTGCTCAGCAACCAGTGAGCTTTCACCTGAATCAGTAGAAGACATTCTTGCTACATGGTCGACGCCAATTCTTTCAGCTTCTTCAGCCGCAAGAGTATAGGTTAACGGCACAAAAAGCATGGTTGCTTCCCCACTTACTAGATCTATCACTGATTCATAGAGGGCAACTGGCAGATGCTGAAAATCATTAAGTATTTATTACCTCATGTCCCAATTTTCAGTCAAGGTCCAGTCACTTCACCAAATTCACTGACTTACATCAATATTTTTATCATGTGGGTTCAGTTTCATTACTATGGGTGACTCATTGATTTCGCATATCTGTTTATGCACTTTTATATCAGAATTATTGGGTGCATCGCCAGTAGTATACCAACCAATAAAATCCATGTCGCTGAATACTTGTTTAACTGCAAAAGAAGACAGATGAAAGATAATAAGATAACAATGTTGGAGAGATTGATAATACATAGCTTTAAGATCTTGTCAAATTCTGATTGAGAAACTATTTCTATAATCCAAATAAATACACATATACTTACATTGTTCTTCTTTCATATTGTAATAATCTCTATCAATTACAGTGTCTTCTCCAATTGTATTAACAACTAACTCAAAGGAGTTCATAATCTCAATATTCCTTCCTTTTTGCTTACCAATGAGAGCCCCAAATACTGAAAACAGATTTTATCATGACTTAGAGGATGTAAATCCTTGAAAAATATTTTGCTTCTTACAGCATATAGTTTTTTGTGAGGAGCTGCAAGGAAGCTTTAATTAAATGGCTTGAAAGTTAGATTTTAAAGACAATTAGTCAATAGTAAGGACATGGTGCTAACTTAGTAACTCAAGACTCGGTCTTTGGAAAGTAGTTTTCTGCACTTGACAGAAAACTCAAAGACTCATTCTTGGCTAAATTGTGAAAAAAGTAATTACTCACCTTGAGGAACTTGTCGCTCAGCTTGAGCCCTCACCCTAGTCCAATGTTCTGAGACATTCATAATAACGAGCGGATGTAGAGAGCAAGTAACTGAGCCGGTAGTGCCAGGAGCCATAACATTTTTAGTTGCCTCACTGGTGTCCATGGTCTGTTTGGATGCATCCGCCATTTCGTAATTTGTTGTAGATGAGACCCCGTCTGCAGATTCTATTTCCATTTTCTCCCTAGAGTCTACCAAATCACTCATGTAGTAGTATATTAATTAATCAAGAGTAATTGGCAAACAATGAATAAAACTAGAAATTTATTATAACGTATGAATGTGATTTATTTTAATTGAAAGTTGACGGGAGAAAACAAACAAATAACCTCAGTTTCGGTTCGTCTCGGAACGACAGGATAGCCTGAGATTGAAAAGTGTAACTTGAATTGTAACAGAATCGATATTGAAATCGTTATCGATCACATATCGATGCGTTGATTATCGTTCGAATGCTGCATTTATCGAGAAAAAAACTTTTATCTATCTACACAAGATTTGTGGCGCTAACCATTACGAGTCCGTCGAGAGAAGTAAAATAAAACTTCGTATGATCTTTTGTAAACATTTCTTATGTGACGACTCCGTTTGGAGTAAGTCAGTGACGTCCATACTATATTAATAATATATGAAGACACATTTATTAGTATGATATACTATAGTATGAAATAACATGGATTATGATAGGTGTTGTTAAATTTGGAAGCATAGCAATCACCAAGTCCTGACTAAGGACACCTGATGCATTATACAGTTTATTAACTATAATTCTCCAGAACCTTCAAGATATCTAACTTGTTATCTTCACATTAATCATCATCAGAATCATAATCATAGTCATCCTCTGAATTCTCCTCTATTTTCAAGTCATTGAGTTTTTTCAAAATTTCCTCGGCTCTACTTTCTTTATCGGCATCTACTGGGTCTACTCTAGATTTATTTAAAAAACGGATAAAAGTTCTACGTTTTCTCTCAGGTAGAGATTTAAGTAACTGCTTCATTTCTTCATCTAGTTGGAACTGTTCTTGTTGTGTGGGTGGTGTGTGTATGATTTCTTTTGACTGTCCACATTTTGAACACACTCCTGAAAAAAAAGGCAAACTATTTCCACCGCCATTTTAGCTTAATTTTATTGCCGATTTATATTCTAATATCAGCTCTAAAAGGAGATTAATGACTACTCACCCAATTTCTGGCCACAGGGATCACACATAATATGATAGGCCCTTTTGACTGATTTATTGTCACATTTCACACACTTTTTAGGCTGTGTAAGCGGTTTATATTTTTTATACTTAATCTTCCATTCTATAATCTCTTTACATCTCTGGCACACCTCGCTCACGCGAGTAGCATTTATCCCTTTTGTTTGTTGACTCGTGTCATGGAGATTGTTTTTAAATGCCGTTCGATTTTTGTATTTTTGCGGTCTACTTCTAGTTGCGTTTCCTTTTTGTGTACTCATAACTCAATACCTAATGCTACAACAGAGATAGATATGGGTACCGTAGTGTCTGCTGGCCAATATACATTAAATAATATTCCTTGTGCTTCATGAGTTAAACTAATATCATTTCTTAAAGTGATTTAGGAATATAGCTATTGCTACCCATCATTGATGGCACACCTCCATTAAAAATTGTTAAGAATGATCCATTTTGTGAAAAAACGGCTGTTTTATTTTCCTCAATTGCCTATTGTAAGTCATACTCAATATCTATCTTAGTATGGAGTACTATTGGGGAACCAATGTATAATCTTTTGATGCAAGAACTCTACAGAAAATACGTAAGATTTGTGGATTTTACTGTGAACAATAGCCTTGATAGTTTTTGATGGTATCTAAGACACGGCCACGTACTTCTAAAGTTGAAGGCCTTATGAGCCAGCCTCCACAATTTGTTCATTTATAAGGGAACAGTTTGAGTTATGGGCGATAATCATAATGGTTATTTGATACTTGAGTAGTTAACCTTATGACTTTATAATTGTTACTTTGCGGCGAAGCAACGACAATCGTGCTGCCATGTTTGCGCAAGTGGAAAAGAGACAATAAATCATACTTATGTCTGAGCTTAGGTTGGTAACATGTGTTTGTGACATGATTTCTAGACCCTAAAATATTTGAATTTTTAATTAAAAAGTCCAAGAAAAATGTCGGTGCTACGAGTTTATCAAAGATTATTGAAGAACCATTTTATGGTGGTCCAGGCCGCTCAGACAGGACTGCTAATGGGCACGGGAGATATAATCGCGCAAACATTAATAGAAGGAAGAACGCTTAAAACATATCAACCAAAAAGAAGTATAAAATTTACCTTATTGGGAACGATATTCGTGGTAAGTTGAATATATCCAAATAGGATAGTTTTCCGGGAAAATATTGTTAAAAACGTATTATGATTTCAAGTGATAACATATAATTTAGGTTAGGATATTTTTGACATTCGTCTTAATCGGCTGTCATTACGCATCTAGGGACTTTCAAATGCAAGTCTGCTTTGTTGGTGGATTGATTGTAGTAAATCGATAATGTAATAAATTTTCCTGTATTTAATGTCTGATTTGATCATAAAATATTAATCTTGAATAATAGAACATAAAAAGGTTACACGTGTACGGTTTTCCGCTGTATTTGATAATTGGAAATCATTTTTGTCGAGATACGAACCTTTGTGTATTCTTAATAGAGAATATGGAACTTTTTTTACACCACCTATAACATTAAAATGCTTTTCAGGGTCCCACATTGACAGTATGGTACCGATTACTAGCCCGAAGGTTCGGAAATGAAATGTCAACCTCAACGACCCTCAAGAAAGTATTATCCGATCAACTCGTTTTCGCTCCAACCTTCATAGCGGTATTCCTAACAACTGTGAATCTCATCAATGGGGTCCCCATCGCCCAGATTAAAAAAGATCTGCCAACCAATTATCCAGATATCGTAGTGGCTAATTGGAAATTGTGGCCTGCAGTGCAACTGGTTAATTTTTACTTCGTTCCGCTAACGCACCAAGTGTTGTTAGTGCAGGGGGTCGCGCTGATTTGGAACACTTATTTGTCGTGGAAAACGCACCAGTAAACATGTTAGTGAGGTGGAAAAGAGGAAGATATGTACGTATAAAATGTTGTACTTTTTAATTAAGTAATTATAATTGATTAAGTAATTATAAGTAAGCACGCAACTGTAGTCGATTAAGCGGTTGTAATTAATTAAATAATTATAGGTACTTATGGTCAATTAGTTGCCTTTGTAGATGCAGGGTGTTTAAAAAATTTTACATTTGGGACCCCTCCTGCGTTTAGTGTGCGCAAGAAGACATCGCGAGAGTAAAAAATGGACTCTAATACAGTTCTTCCGAAGAATCCAGTGGCGTGCTGAGTTTTTCCCACCGCGTGATTTACCTGCAATCAACTCTAACTAGGGGATTCGAAACAGCGGCCACTCTTATCGGACTACTGTTTAGGAAACGCACAGGCACCTAAACTAACCGGGTCCGTTGCCTAAACAAAACATCTGTTCATTGAACCGAAAAGCCTTTAATGAGAAATATTGCTTAATGTTTAGCATGTTTACAACCACAACATCGAACGAAATCTCTTTTAGATAACGTTAACGAGGAGTTTATATCAGTTAAGGACTGCAGCCTCTCAGCCCCCACCTTGTTTTTCCATTATGAGTATTGCAACAGAACCTAAATAAATGAAACAACAGCTACCGAGTACTTATTTACCATCCACTACGTTCTTAGATTTAACACTTTTTACAATAAGTCGGTAATAGGTTTTATAATTCTTAAAAAATAACGTTTAAGATACTGTGTCCTTGCGCAGCTTAATAGGATTAAGATTGAAATAATCGGAAATAGGCCTTAATAATACGTTGTTACAACTAAAATACATCCAAATCAGCAAACCATAAATCAGAGAGAGGTATCGTTTTTTGGCGTAACTCCAAACAGCCTGCGGTTCAGAAATTATATGTTTCGATGGTGCGGCATCCTTTGCAAAAATCCCCGTTTTCCGAAGTTCAGCAGGAGTTGTCTGTTGCGGTTGGCTCCTTCTTTGGCCTTTTTTCGGGCAATTTCCAGGAGAAGTCGATTTCGGAGGACATCCAGTGAATTCACAATGGAGAGCGAACCACCGGCTTCATTGATTCTTGAAGATTGTCGCTTTCGTCGAAGGCCAAATTCTGGGTCGTTGCTGTCTTCGAGAGTTGGTTCCTGCAAGTAATTGTGATTTAGTACGTTTACGCCGCAGGGATCGAATATTTGGTCTTCGGCATCAGTCAGATTCACGGTGCAAACACTTAGGGTTTAAGATAGAAGTTTAATCACTTTTTTTAGTTTTGCGAGTAACCCAGTAGGGATCTAAAATTCTGTGAAACATTCAGAAACACTTCATTTAGAATATGTTTCAAAAATGCTAACGTTCTTGCCAAAAAGGATTTAGACCTCGGAACTTAGCAGACCAAAAATAACTTTAAAAATGAATTCAAACCTAGGACACTGCATTTGCACACTTACCCTCAGTCGTGGCGCCAGTACTAATAGCCAAACGTATAATGCCCGGCACCCTCTGTCTGAATTTGTTTTTCGCAAGTGTCATTTATCTCATAATTTTTTGACACTTTTTTGTTTTGACATTTATTTCTTTTGACACTTATTTGTTTTGACATTTATTTCTTTTGACACTTATTTTCTAATCAATCTCTTCTCGTAATTTTTTCATCGCGCAGCAAAATTAAAAAAAACTCATATGTGTGAAACTCATTAGGAAGAGCCTTTTGGCGCCAAAGTAAAACCAGATAATTATGTCCTAACTAGTTCCACAACCAGCTATTTTTGAAGCTTTTTACCAATTTTCTGAAAAGTGGTTTAGTCTTTGTCAGTCGTATTAAATATGTCGAATCAATTAATTTTAATTTTATTTGGAAAGTGCAGCTGTTGCAAAATTTTATAAAGCCGAATTTGTAATATTGCTGAAAACTGGAACGTCATTTATTGCACGCTTTAATTATTAAGGCGAACGGTTTGAATGTAAAATGTGATATTAAAAAGTTATCTATTTATTTTGATGAACTCGTTTGATTTCGGAGCGGAAACATATCATATTCCTACATTGCGTGAAAATAAAAACACAAACAAATAATAATGCAGGGGAAAAATAATAAATAGGCAATGATTACACGCACGAAGGGACAAGAAACAGCGAAAATTATCACCTTTCAGTTGGATGAAACTCAGTTTTCGAAATACTGAAACGCTCTTAAGTAACTTGAAATTTCTTCATTTAAAAATTAACAATAAAATTATTAAATAATTAATTATGGCCATCATTAATGAATTTAAAATTCCTGATCACGTTCGTTCTACGGACGTTTTGACAATATTTATTCATGTTTTACGCGACTAATTGGTTCATAGAACAGAAGGACCGTAAGGAAATGGTTTACAAACGCTCAAGCCTGTAAAAAAAAACGTTAACTTTTATTACTCCATATAGGTTCAGGTCGCTCGCACTTGAGCCCCGTGGTATACAGGGTGGCGCAATAATGTGACAAATTACCACGCCTTCCTTGTTTCTTCCTTTCAGCCACCTAGATGGGAAGAACAGTTAATATATCACAGCTATTCTTAACCAGGTGAGAAAAACACTAGAACTTCATGTTTAATTTATTCATCCTTAATTATTTAATTCATATTTAATTTATTCTTCATGCCTCTTCGACGAAATAACAAAAATTCATATAAATACATTTTTATATCAACTACAAGCAAATCCATACATTTCACTACAATAAATTATTACGCTACGGTTGTTACGCTCTGGAATACTGAAGGGCTATACTGACTCGCTCTAGCTAAACTTCTGGAAAGGAACTGACTAGAATTCCGACATCTAGATACACGATAGAATTAATTAATATTTAATAATACTTTTTAGTTATCACTGCGTTACAATTAACAATACAGGGCGATTTTTTTTTTTAGGAGTTACGAGGGGATGTCTCGAGAACCGTTTGGCTATTTCAAGTGAGATTTCGGGACACTGATGCGCTATGAAGGAGGCAAATTTCTGACGTCTTAATGAAATTTCGTGACACGCACACGGTTCGTTAACGATTAAAATTGCCACATCAGCTGTTACCGAATAAATGTAACGATTTCCTGTAGTCTTCCGTGAACGACTACACGGCATCCACTGCTGTCAAAAAGTTACGTCATTTCATTCGCCCCCGTCCTTGTAGACTTCAGCCGCCCGCCCCTGCTCCGACGAAACTGTGCGTCATAAAATTTTAATTAAAACGTCAGAGTTTTGCCCCCTTTGCACGTACATCAATATCCAAAAAATTTCATTTTAAATAGTCAAACCGCTCTCGAAATATCCCCTTGTAGCACTTAATAAGTTAATTGGCTAATGACACATAGAAGCGCTTCAATGGGAATATTGCATAGGCATCTAACACATTTTTTAATCATATAAATTTTACACAATGCAGCCGTTTAGTAAATAATGCGTATTCAAACCTTAAGTGATATCGGAAATTTGAAATATTAGTAGAAATCATAATTAGGACCGGGAGGCTTGCCCAGGGGGCTTCATTGTGAAGCCCCCTGGCGTGTGTTAACCAATGGGTTTTAGAATAACCTGGAGATTCTCGAACAAAGCCTAAAATTTAAGAAGCTGTTAGTTGGTTAATGAGTTGCCGATTTTGGAGGATCTTCTGCTGATAGTTGCTTCGGTCATACAAGTTTCTAAGAGCTTGAATCGGCGCTTGAACGGATAATGTGGGCCGGTAGTCGTAACGCTTATTTCGTAGCCGTTTAGGTTTTTGCCTCTGGAACAAATGAAAATATGCCTATTTTAGGTTATTCGCTTAAGATTCACATACAGGGTGTCCCAGAATATGTGGACATCTTCCATATTCGCATAGCATCCATCAAAATAACACAAGTCCTTACATATGCTAAGTGACACAGAAGCCCGAACACCCAGCAAAAGCGTTCCGATTTCGATAATATTTTGTACCAATGTCAGAGGGGTCAAAGTAAGTGAATAACTAAAGTGCCAAGTAAACTGGATAACTTTAATCCATTAATTGGGGTTTTTATAATTAATAATGTGTCGATGCGCCACGATTTCTTACACATTCATTAATGCGCGCAGACACACTCCTGATGGGGTGGTTAATATCCTTTTAAGGTATTTCATTCCAGACAAATTTCATTTTATGTCGAAGCGCTGAGGGAGTTTGAGGGGGCGGCTGTAAAATTCGCAGTCTCCTACCGACAATGTCCCACACGTGTTCAATTGGAGACAAATCTAGAGATCTTGGAGGCCAAGGAAGCAGTTCAATCTGAGCTTGTTGAAAGTACTTTAACGCTACCCTTGCTACGTGCGGTCGGGTATTATCCTGTTGAAAGATACGATTTTGGAGGGTTCTTAACTATGGAACCAAATATAGATCCACTGTTCCTTGGATGTACCGCTGTGCGGTTATATTACCTCCGGCCTCCCGGAAGCCAACAATCCTTCCCCTATCAAACTCACTCAAATGTCGATAATTTGCATTTCCTCGAATTCTTGGCACTGTAAACAGTGCCTAAAGTTCATAGAAAGTACTCTCTTCGAAGAATAAACGCGTTGTGGTATCAAAGATTAGTTTTTCTATCCTTCATAAAAATATTCAAAAAAAAAGGAAATACCAAAACGTGCAGGCCGACAAGACTGAAAATGTAATCACATCTTTTTTGTGACATCATAAATATTTGTGCAAAATGTTATCGAAATCGGAACGTTTTTATTGGGTGTTCGAGTTTCTATGTCACTTAGTATATTTTTGTCCTACTGGCCTGCCTGCGAGGTCATCGACCTCTAGAAGGGGCAGCTCGGAACCGGTTTTCTTGAAGAGCCTTTTAGGTATTGAATCTACATTAATCATTTTTCCACTGTAATGGATTCTAATTAGGATTCCTTGGAATGGCTTCTACCAAATAAAATTGTTTTTTTTTTTAATTAAAAAAAAGTCGTCAGGGACAGACTAGCTTTAATACCAAAAAATATATATTATTTTTTCTCCCTGTTTATCCACAATATTTATTCGCTAAAGCGAATCTCAAGTGCTATTATGCAGTATTTAAAATTACTATCTAAAAACAAACAAATAATATCAAAAACATTTTTAGCGCTACCAATTTTGGGGACATACTATTAAAATAAATAATAATATTAGAAAAAACAATCGATCGACAAAATATATTCTATCAGTAAATTACGCTTAATTATGGCAGGAAGGTAATTAAAATACTCCATAAAACCACAATAAAAAATACTAGTTTTCAGAGAACGGTCCATTCCACCATCATCGACTAAAAGTACCTTTTTTTAGAATAAAAGTTCAGTCTCAAAAAGGGTATTGTGCTACCTTTATCATACATGGTGAAAGAGAATAGACACTATTTTGTTAAAGCTAGTCCGGCCCTGGGAAGCGAAATAAGATGAATTCACTAGAAAGAAATTGTGTTATTTGAATCTATCGTATAAAAAAAATATTCATTTAGATACAACACTTTAAAAGCTCTTCAAGAAAATCTAGTTTCGGGCAAATGTAGTGGTCGATGTATCTATAAGGTGGCCGCATAGAACAGAAATTTCTTCATGCGTGGTAACATTGCAAAATTTCTTAACTTATAGGGCGTTCCAAGAAAATTCAAAATTCTATATTTTTTAAATCGGCAAGAAAACAACACAAAAAACTCAATAATAATGTACAAACTGTTCTAATGCAAAAATCGAAAATGGATATGTTTTTAAAATAAATACGGGGCGATTCAAAATAACGCGGAGTTCTTGGAACGACCTGTACCTAAATAACAAGTCTCTCAGTTATATGCTGTTCCAACATATTAAAAATCTCTACCGAAGCAGATGTTTTTTCTCTATATAAATAACGGACAGAAGCGGTAGTGGCAGATGGGTGAGGTTAGCAGTTCGGCAAATGTCAAATTTTTTTTATGTATCTGCCAAATTACAGAGTTTGACTCGATGATTGAGGTTAGAAACATAGCACCTTCCTAATGAAATTTGACATTTCCTGAATTTATAACCTCAGTCATTTGTTAAATTTGGCCACTGCCATCATTTATTTATGGGAAAAAAAAATCTGCAGTTTATCGTAATAAGCGGGAACACTATAACCAATGATAATGATCTGTAAATCAGTCTGTAACTCCAAATGAATGATATGTCAGTTACGCAACGAATAGTCTTTTTTAAACGTCTAATGGGATTATCGCTTCTAATGGCTAAATCTATGGAACAATTAGCTATAGTGTTTTTCCATTATGTTTGTAGCTAATTAGTGGTGTATTTTTATGATCTACATTTTATTAGTCTACGGGTGCAGGTGGTACATGCCATGCCCACTATGTGATTTATCTAAATTTTCCAGTATAATGTGTACAACGATATATCAATACAAATAAACTTACATGATGCCTGATTATGAAGAACTGATTTTTCTTCAGATGAAGGAATTTCAAAATTGGCAGTCTTCACCCCACAATAAACTAATAAAATATTTCACTATTTCACTTTCAACATTTAATAAATAAGACAAAGCCACTTGATACAGAACTCATACTCCTTAACCCTAGAATGCTACCCATATTTTCTAGTAGACAAAGAGTACCCTGGGGTTCCAGTGTACCTTAAACAATTTACACTTAGAGTATAAACGCAGGAATCAAACTAACGAAGCCCGCATCAAGACCAAGGGATACCGATGATATGAAACTACTGTGAAGGACAAATCGGTGTTATCAGCTAGCAAAAAATAGTAGAGGATTTTTTCCTTTCTGGGGTACAGGTGTACCCCGGGTAGCATTCTAGGGTTAACTAGGCTCTTCTCCAGCCCACATTTCAAAATGAGGTTCTTTGAAGAAATCTTAACATTTCATATCCCCGGTATATTATCCATATGTTGTCCACATCGCGGTTTAATTTGAGCGCCCTTTGTCCGTTCTTAGACTGTAATAATTTTTTAATTAAGGAAAAATAGTACAAGTCCTGTTTGCGACGTGCAGACTTCGAAAATCGTCCTTTTTCAAAATTTTTTATTCATTTGATTAAGATTAGGACGCATCTTTTTTACGACACCCTATATACTGCGAGCTCGTAAAAGAGTTTTTTCGTAACTTTCAAGTTATTTGTAACGGGATTGATAAATATGTTCCGATAAAGAACAGATATACTAACACATATCTGAAGCCTATACAAGAGACACTATAACGGTCCTGAATGACATTTTCATTGAGAGTCCGGAAAATAGCGTTTTCACGTGCGCGCATAGCAGTTTTCCAGGGGAGGCAGAAAATCCATGTAAGCACGGAAAAATGCTTTTCGGTCATGTAATGAGCAACATTTTTCATTGTTACGCTCAAAAATAAATCAGCAATGTTTACATGGAATTAAGTTGCTTGTAAATTATCGTAGGTAAATTACCGGTATTTCATATCGTGAAGCCCACAAATATTTGTAAAACTCCTCGCCCCAATCTGTCTGTGACATTAACTTGGTGGCTGTATTTCGGGCCTCGTGTTGAACGATTCTTTTGGTTATTAGCCTCTCAGTGTCATTAGGAGTTCAGAAAGTGACATTTTTCCGTGCACTTACCGGAAAGGTGTATTTTCAGTACAGTTAACTCATTTGGGTACAATGTTGGGGAATTGCAATTCGGGACACCCTGTATGTATTCGGTGGTTACCTGCGGTCCCAACTTAATAAATATCGGGTTTTGATGTGGACTTTGCTGTTCTCTCCATAAGTAACTGACAGTGACGGTAATCGAGTTTGACAGATGAGTGAGAGATTTTTGAAGTTTAGCAAGTCACAACAGGCTGCATTCTGAGTCAAAGTTTGACATGTGAGATTAGGAATGGATACTATTGCACCTGTTCATTATTTTCCCAATCACTAATCGCCATGCCCCCGCCCGATGTTTATTAAATTACAACCTTTTGCTTATTTTAAGTTAAAGATCTATTTGAGATGGCATTTAATGTTTACATTTTTAACAGGGTTGCTCAAGCAATCAATAACTGTTTAGCATTCTAACGGGTGTTTTTTAATAGCACATTTATTCGTGTGAAGGAAATTTCTATAATGACACCATGAAAGTTTTTTATTGTACAACATAAGTTCCGGATATAGTTGCACGTAGGTTGGGAAACGAGTAGGATTATAACTTTTACTATGACAGTTCTCGTGTAATGGAAAGCTTATAATCCCAATACTGATCGGAGAATTAGGTTTAAAGATTATTCACTCACATCCATTAATTCGAGGTAAAAAGCTTAATATGTAATGATTTCCATGACTTCCATAAGTTATGTGTAAAGTCAGTACTTAATTATTAAATTAACATTAAATTTCGTTTAGTACCTAATTAAATATCACCATTTTCAGTGATGATGGAGATGATACAGGGACCTATTGAGTTGCGGCTTTTATCTCATTTTCAGAAGAGTAAACTTCAATTAGTAGGGGAGCTCCGTGTTAATCAACGGCGATAAACTTAATCGAAAGGTTGAGCGCCTTTTAATTTAAATTCAAATTGAACTACATGAAGTCGCTTACGTGTATACCCCAAATTCAAATTAGTTTCGAGGTGTTTTAGAAAATGTATTTATCAAAATGTGTGGTATCACTAAAAAATGTTACTGAATTTGTTTAAAATGTAATTTAGACGCGTCTTGTGCGTCTGAGGCGGATTGTTCATTCTTTAGTAGTTCAGCAAGAGTGAAATTTCGCGCTTTTCTGACTGACTAATATCATTGACAACGACAAATTTGTCTCTACAGACTACGACAAAATGGTGAAAGCAATATCAGTTATCGATAGAACTACCGGAATTCATACCTTTCACCAAAAAAAATTAAGCCTCGTTCACCATCTTCGATAAATGACAAAATGGCGAATGCGCCACATAAAAGATGGAATGGCTGGAATCGGCTCTAGAGCGTGCAAAATGGACAAAAATCATGGAAATGTTAATGTTAATGTCTTACCTCGAAAATCAGACAAGCATAAACAATTCTGTGTTTTATTTTTTCGGAATAACGCCTCACACACCAGTAGAGATGGAATTGCACACTATTCTGAGTTAAAACTAACTGAGAATAACATTCATTCTTTGCTAAGGGCTCGAACAACCAAAAAAAAAAGAAAGAAATTTAGCTTCAATGGAAGTCGGGTCCAATATAGCTTAGGAGTAGCTATACGTAGAAGATCTCACCATAACACGGTGGTGCTTTAGAGGTGTAAAAAAGCCTTGCAATACGTCATGTGACCGAAATAGTGTCTTGCAGCGCAGCCCTGCAAAACACTATTTTCCGGTCATGTAATGTAAATAACTACTGGACGTGAAAAATGGCGCAAAATTAAGCTTGATGTGATTACTTGATTTTCGATGTCGTCCGATTCCATTTCAGTCAAGACGTAAAATCGCGGGTCTGTCACCCCTCTCCATTCATTGCTGGGTCTGTACTTGGCAGCTAGTTTTGGTAGAAGGTAATTTATCGTCTCAGGATCGGCAGCTACGTTGACTGACTCCAGACCCAAGTAATTCTGGTTCTCCTCACTATGAACTGCGACTGCCAGAGCTGCGCAGACCAGGTATATGGGGGCGCGCATGTTTCAGGCCTGAAAAAAAATTTTCAAAATTGAAGCAAAACTTTCATTTCGTAGCACCGTGAAAATCGCAAAAAATTGGTATCTCAGAAACGAAAAAAGATTTTGCAAGTCCGTTTGCGTGGGGCTATGGGGCGCATGGAGACGATTGATTTGAACTATTTGTAGGCACCAACTGGGTTAATCTTAGGTGTAGTAATGGTATTGCAGACCCGTAATATTGTTTACAAATTCCCTAAACTCGTATAAAACATACAAAAATAATCAAATTATTACTGAAATTTGAACGGGTTTATTACAAAAGTGTTTTTAAATAGCGTTCACCCGCAAAATGAGTAAGATAATTTGAGTTACTAACGTCTAACTAACGCTGGATGAATATACAGTGTGTCCCAAAATGGCATTAACTACATAGGGATCCTTGGTTATCGTAGGAGAATATGCAGAGACGAGCACAGAAGCGCGTAAAAAAGGTCGTTTAAGCGCTTAAAAAGGCTTTTTAAGCACAGCCTTGGTCGAGTTTCGCTTCTTTTAACTCTTTCGGAAGCGATAAAACCTGCATGAGCTTCCTATAAAATTTTCTAAACTATTCCCCATTTAAGCATCTCTGTGGCTTATGGATTCTCTTATGGCCGCAATTTGGGCCACACCGTATACTGCGGAAAATTCCAATATAGAACCAACTAAAAAATCATTTATATGCGTCTGATAGTTTCAATATTACAACATATTAAACCCTGTAAGATTTTATACATACATTGAGCAACGGATGCAGCAACAAACATTGAGATATTGAATTGAAAATATTTTCATAAGTCGCCTTTTTCTTGGGTCTCCATGCTGCATAAAATTCAGTCCCAAGACAAGTCATACATCTCACTGTCCCTCAATAGCTTCGAATCGTATTATGCGGACACCACAGAAAGACATATCTTATTTCAGATTTTAAAGTTTTGTGACCTGAATATCGAAACAGAGAGAGAAAATGTGAATGACGCTACTTCCGAGGCTCTTTGATTGACTAACGTGATTTCGTATCGTACCGGGACAACTTCAAAGCATCCAGAGGACATCTGGAAAAGAAGACGGAAACGACACAAAAGGAAACTAATCCATCTGGAAAATGACGACCGGTAGTATGGCGTGCGTTGGAAGTAGACTAAAAAGTTGTCGTTTGCCGGAAAATCTTGGAGCGACGTTGAGCCGGTCGGGAAAATATCTTATTACATACTAGGTGTCCAATTTTTACCCACGAGGTTGACGATCGTAAAAGATGCGAGGTCGGTAAAATCGGGCGCAATATTCGAAAAAAATTAAATTTTCGGAAAACATTTTTATTTTCCCTTGGCCTATCATGAAAACTCCTGTTTTTGCAAAGAGTGCCATGGGAACAAATAAAAGTTACAAAACGTAAATTAAAAAAATGATAATCTAATGGGGCTAGATCTGGCGGACGTGGCGGCCAATCGGGAAACATCTGTTACTTGCACGAAGGTTCTTTTGGAAAATTTCCTTCATGGAACGTTATTAAATACTTAACCGACAAACTTTAATTTGTCATGTTACATGCTAATGTTTAGTCCTGTAGTTTGGCAGTCTCTCAATGATTGTTCAGATATCGCGCTGCTGATTATGTTGACTAACCCTGTCCATACATGCAAGCACGTATAATTCAATTACGTACCATATTCACCGCACCGAACGCACGCAGTGATTTTTCATTCATTTCGCTGCACCTGCGAGTTCATATACCAGAAATATAGATAAACCAAAACTATTTCTTATGAACCAGTAACTCGTGGAGCTCCCACAGGTTAAAAAATCGTCCCCCTCGGAATTTTGACTTTAGAAGTTTAACATGATATCGAGCGTCAATGATGGATTTGTTATTTTCGCTTCGTAGCATATATTTCTTAGAATAAGTTCCTTGAGACATAAATACGAAACACCTCAAACCCTCGCAAATACGTCTGGATTCGCAATAACAATGGTCAAGAAAGCTCTGGGACACCAAAAAAAAATTATTTGTTGTGGCCTGCTCGTGCACTGGGGTTTGGAGTCAATAGGTAAACACCAATTGACCCTTAAACAGTAATTGCCCCTTAAACAGCAATTGCCCCTTAGACAGCAATTGCCCCTTAGACAGCAATTGCCCCTTAAACAGCAATTACCCCCTTAAACCGCAACAATTTAAGGGCGATTTCTATTTAATTTGCAAAAAATACGGTTGATCAGCCATGGAGAAAATACACTGTCGCATTCGCGTATAGTGAGCATCAATTCTCCACGATATCTTTCATTATTTGCTCGTCTAATATCATCCACATCGATATAATTTCTTTTGTTTAAGCCTTTCTGACTTGTAACTTCAATTTCAACTACAGTGACACGTTTTAACAGCAGAAGCAATGAGTTTTGTTTATAGCTAGCAATAAAAGATTTAATGAAAATAGGAGCTTTGGCTTTGGAAGTCATGTATTTGCGTTTAAGCGACATGAATTCTTTCTTTAATAATTCAATGCTGGATCCTTGGCACGTTCAGGGAACCAAAGTTATGTGCACCGAATGGCAATATGTAGTCGCTGCAAAAATTAGGAAAGACACAGAAATTGCGATGATGGTTTTAAGGTAAGCTCGTGCTGGATCTACGTCCGATTTTAGCAAATCTTCCCTCGTTTGCAATCATCACGTTATTTGCATTTAATATCATTCAGCAAATTTGCAATTGGCGAAACCTACCTGAGACCTATGGCACTACCTTTACATTGAATTATAAATTAAATTTCAAGGCCTCTGGTGGTTGAATAATAAATATTTGGGTAAATTTGATTTAGTTTCACAAGGAATTTTAATAGTTAAAGCAGCCGTGTTACGGAATAGTGGAAATTTGATCAAGTTAATATAGTACTAATAAATAATTTAATTTTAACGCCTTTTTAGTATTAATTATTTATATTATTAGCGTTATTTTGATTATTTATCGAGGTACTTACCGGTTCCTGCAGATCTGTGCCGAGCGGAGGGAAAATTGATCCACAATATATTCCACAGAGCGTCATTCATTTGATCAATTATTTAAGCAATCACAGCTAGGGCTGAGCGTAATCTTCCTATATTTGAACGCAAACTGATTTTTTAGGTTGCTCTCCGGATTTTTTCAAAAGCTTCGTCTAAACTTAGTTATAATAATTGTCTGTGATAACCTTCAACTTTTACTAATGTTTTATCATCATGAACCATGAGAATCTTCACGACTTAGAACGTGCTACCGCACTCTGTTACAATTAATTACGCACTTTGCAACACTTTTTAAAACCAAGTTTTCTTTCACTGAAACGCCCTTATGCTAGTGACCTCAAGAGGTGCCAGCAAGTTCTTGATTTTGAATTGTGATTTTGAAACTTTTCTACATGTAAATAGTTAAATACTTGCCCGACCTGCACTAAAATTTTGCATTCGCCATATTTTCAATAAACATTTTTTTGGACTTAGAACGCAAGTTCTTTGTAAATTAGGAAGCAGTATGAAATGATAATATATTGCACATCAGGAATTTGAAACTTTGCAATATAATTCTAAATTTCTATATGTAAATAATTAAATGTTTACGCAACCTGAACCACCCTGCTGCGTTCGCCAGATTTTCAAGAAACATCGTTTTTTGACCCAAAACAGAAAACCCTTGTAACTTAGGCAACAATATAAAATAATAACGTATTACACGCCAAGATTGGAAAGTACATTATTATGCCCCGACTGTCGAGCTTAAATTCCTATGCGGACAGTGCTCACAAAATTCACAACCTAGAGGTGGTAGACAAATACTAAAATTAAAGCTGAACTAATGTCACATTTGATCCACTTTTAACATTTTCCTTGAATGGATAATTTAGCTTTTCTCCATTGGAAAGCATCCGAATAAGCGGCCATTAAGATAACTGAGTTTCGTAGACGCAGAATTACACGACGAAAATGGAGGAAAAGCTTCTAATGAAGGCAAAAAATATTTTTCCTTAATTTGATACCTGCACTGGAAAATATAATTTCTTATTCCGGGGACAGGTCTGAGTAATTTAATACACATATTTCCTGAGGGAACGAATGTAAAGAATAGAATCTACTTACCTACTTTAAAAACTCGGGGGAGGCAATTAGACTTGTTTACGAGACTTCAACGACTATATTTTTTGAGTTTTGGGATAAATGATTATACTTATGAATAAATTCTCTGGATTTAATTCCAATTATCCATGCCAGCTAATGTCATACGATTAAGTGATTAAAACCTACCAGTATCGACCAATTATTTCTGCTGATTCGTCGTGTAAATTCCCTGAAAAATTTATATGCAAAAACGATTTTTAACTGAGTAAACAAAGGGCTCCAGAATGTTTACGTCGGTTCTCGATAATTTGGGAATCGAGGTGTTTTAAGTGGTATATAAGAGAGAGAGAAAAAGAGAGGGAGCAGTCGTGTTGAGAGCGCAGCCCAACGGCGCCGTGCATAGCCGAAAATTTTCATTTTAAAAAAATTTTTATAAATTAATAATTTTAAAATAATAAATCTGAACCAAAGACCATTTTAGTCCATCATTTCGTAGCATTTATGTTGATGTTCCGCCGGCGCTTCAACGTTAAAAATTAAATGGCTGATTAAGCATCAGGCTTTCGTGGATTGCTTGAAGGACGAGCGGAAAATCTCTCTCAGCTTATCGCAGAAAAATCACGAGTATCAGCTTAAAAGAAAGAAAATGCCCTGTAGATTCTGATGCAACGCAGTTCAACACCACCACATTTATGAAATCAATCGCAATGGAATTTTCTTAAATCAAAGTTCTGCACTATCGTTCCACTTTCACAGTAAGCACGAATAATAACCTGAACTAATAATAACTTTTGATTACTAATTGGTTATTTTTTTATGCAGTAATCAAAACCTATTGGAAGAATGATCTTATTATATCGGAAACTAACGTAAACACCAGTTACAAGGCATATTACTAAATATAAATCGTCTTGAACCTCTCGCTGATATCACAAATTTAGTAATTGAATGGAGTTATCAAAAATCATGCTGATCGATGGGGAAACCACGAAATCGTATACTAAGAAAAGTCTAACTTAATCTGTGATTGATTTGCGTAATGTTTAACGGAAATTCACGTAATTAATCTGCAGTCGATTACGCAATTTACTACTAAGTACTTAATTACGTACACGTAAATTACATGGATACGTACACGCGAATTGCGTAATTACGTAATTCCATGTAAATTCCCATTGATGCACAACATGACTTCAACGCAAGCGATACCTGCTACCTATCAAAGTAAAGAAAAAAAATCCTGTGACTAGCGCGGAATTGCTCCGTTTCCGAAATACAGGGTGATAAAATCAACCCTGATGTTTTGCGAGGAGTCACTGAGAAGGAGCTGGATTCATGTGTCCTAATTCGTAGTAGTCATTTTAAATCTTTTTTTGCTTTTTAAAGGGGCAATTCTATATATTAAAATTTTTTTAGTTCAGGTTAGTTCAGGTGCTTCGAGATGTGCAAGAGCTTGAACTTTAATTTAAATCGCGGAAACGAAACGAAATACGAAAAAATACCAAGGGACGTAAAAGTTGTATTTTTAGTTCCCCTATTCGAAATAAGCATAAAAGTTGCAAAACTCTGTTGGGCGAAAGCATTTTTGCGTAAAATTGCGACATACGAGCCTTGTGGACATGTCCCCGAACTCTCATTCACATTTCAATTTATTATTATCATGAATATAAATTTGTAACTCAATAGAACTTGTCACAAGGGCAGATAGCCTTTTCCGTTGGAAATAAAGCATGTGTGTATAAAGGGTGTCCGTTTCTGTCCATCCAGGTTGGCCTCGGCAACCATAAAAGGTACGAGGTCAGTTAAATTGAGGCAAAGTTGTGCAATTGCAAAATTAAAATTGATTAAAATTTTAAAAACTCTTACGACTAAAAATAGCCGAAAAAAACTGAAATTCTGGAAGAATGTTTTTATTTTTTCTTCACCTTATCTGGACAGGAAGTTAAAAATTACATGCTACGGCTCAGTCTTCCAGTCTGGGGCAAATACCAAAACTCCTGTTCTTTCAAAGAGCGTCTTGGAAATAATAAAATTAGAAGCGCGTAAATAAAGAAAATAATCTAATGGAGAAATGTCTGGTGAACGTGCCGGCCAACCGGGAAATACCTCAGAGAAATACCACCGCCTGTAAAATTTTCTCTTCATTCCACTTCATTCCCACTCAAACCCCCTTCCTCTAAGGCTCTTTTGAAAAACTCCCTTCTTGGGGCATTAAATAGTAAATCAGCACATTTTAAATTTCCAATGAAAAAATCGGAGAAGTTCTGACTTTTCCCATTTTGGGCATTGGATATTTAAAATTACGCAGTTTTATTTTTTGACCAAATATCAAAGGGTTGAAATTTACCAACATAAAATTCACGTAACTCAAAGTGGAAACCATAGTTTTCCCATCACCTGTCCCGGGAATAGCTGCTCGAAATGATAACATCTGCCGATTGTTGCATGCAATTGCGGAGTAGTAAAACTGTTTAATTGGAACGACTCTCCATGAAATGTAATGGAGATTAAGTCAATAACATTTGCCTATAAAATGTGAATTTATTATAGGTGTGGACACTCACCATGATGCCACCTCCAATTGGATCTAGAACTTTTTCAGTTTTACTTAAAAAAAAACACGTTACTTCGAACCGAACGCAACTAACAGATGTAGGAGCTTTGGGAGTCACATGAAGAAGCTTTGAGGATTTTATGCCCGTTTTGTTACGATTTCATCGCAAGTTTGCATGGCTCTCATTCAGAAATACCAAAGAAATGGACCTAATAGGAATGTTAAATTAGGCAGGTGTTGATTACAACAACAAACGTGGGCCCGTGTTAGCTCACGATCACACGTTTTGTGTTACGTTATGTGTGTTTTATCAATATATCCCTTAGTCAAAATGCAAATTCTGATGTTAATGCGATGAGTCAAGTTTGGATGTATTTTGCAGGATTGCGCTATGAAAATACCGTTTTAAATTACCGGGGCCCCTTACTATTAGCACTTGCAAACGCTCAAATTAAGGCTCGCTTAAGACATAATTAAGTACTAAATTAATTAGTGTTTTATCGGGGTGACTTACAATTCTTCATGACACCTTCAAAATCCAACACAACTTGCACCACCCCAATGAAAAACAACAACTAAAACCGGAGATTTACACAAACAAATTTGGTTCGGCTTGAAATTGGAAAATACAATGTACTGAAATTGTTACACGAAGCAACCAATGTTCTTTTAATTTAATTAAGAAATAGTGCGCGCTCATGGTTTTATAGGGTGTCCTAAAAATATTTAACGCTGAAACAGAATTCATGGTTAAATCATGATAAGTGAATTGGTTCGATTATTTGATGAAAAGCAATAGCAGGACTGATTCTGAGCCTGGCCCTTTGGAGGGAGTGAAACTGGAGGAGAATTTTCTCAAATTTCCTCAAGTAGATGCAGCAACAGTTGGTTAGCACAAGTGATTAAACTGCCTGTTTTCAGGGATTGAATTATCATACAGGTTGAAGTCAATTACTTGTTACAATTTATCGCAAAAAAACGCGAATAGAGCGACCAAATAAGCAGGCAGCCAGCGGCTTCCAGAATTTCGTTAAGTTTTTGTTCTCTCTGTATACAGGTGGTACTCAAAACAAAAGATGTGGTGTAATGTTATTTATTTACAAAACGAATACATGAAGTTGCGTTAATTTAATTTTATAGACGCACAGAGACACGAGAACCATGATGCGCGCAGCAGCTGAGAAAACACCGAGCTCCTTTTTAGTCTAGAACTGTATTCATAACTTAACTTTACTCAACTTTTACTATTTGTTTATATCAACTTTTTGTATTTACGTCCTTAGTCGTATTCATTTATATTTATTTCATTTCGCCGAGTCCGCGGAACCCATATATAGGGTGTCCGGAAATAACTTTGAAATATTTCGGGAGGTGGTTCTAGAAATTAACACGGAAAAAAAGTTCTAATAAACATACCCCAAAAGTTGCTTTTTAAAGCGGCTAGGACCCGTTAAAAGGTGAACTTTTAAGTTGGTTTTTTCACAATATTTTTGAAACGGTTTGTGCTAAAATTATGAAATTCGATATTCTTTAATAATTTGGAATAGGAAAATTGTTTTGTTGTTAATAATTGTAGATTTTAGTCGGGGGCGTCACATACAGGGGCGTCCCGCATAAATGTTGCCCTAACTTTTTTGTTTGTCACATTTCCTCATTTTTTAAATCAAATTATTGAATCGCAAATATTTTTAACTAAAAAAATTTTTTATTTCATTTTTTTAGCATAGACAGTTATCCATAATTGGGTTTTTATGACGCGATGCACGACTAAATTGACATCAAATAAACAGTAAACAAAGGCAACAAATATGGTTCCAACATGATGGTGCTCCGATCCATTTTTCCATGACTGTTAGAGAGCATTTACTCCAATCTTTTCCACGTAGATGGGTAGGAGGGAGCGGACCTGAATTATGGCCTACAAGATCGCCTGATTTAAACCTTCTAGATTTCTTTTTTTCGAGATATTTGAAAACATTAATTTTTGGTACTCCCGCAAATAGCTTCGAAGAACTCTAGCTACGAATTAATAAAAAAATGTCAACAAATTCGAACCAATGGGGGATTTTAGAAAGAGTTCGAATACCCTTCAGACGAAGATGTCGTGCCTGCTTGAAAATGCAAGGAGGGCATTTTCAATATCTCATATAATTTTATTTTTTGTTTTCGCTAGAAGCTCCTTTTGTTTGTTTTTCCATAATACATTTTTAATAAATAATTGCAAATAAATGTTTCAAAAAAGAGGAACCTTCCACATCTCCGAAACCGTTACTTTGCGAACCCATGTTTACTAAGACTATTTGCTTATTTTGGTTCATACTATTACCTCTATAAATATTTTACACTCTTTTTTTAACACCCTGTACGTAAAATCAAACAAAAAAACTTTTAAACGCACAAACAATGGTACAAAACTTGAGTATTCGTACAGCTATACCTCATGAATTTTGCGCTGTTGGTAAGATTTGACGTTATTAGATAGATTCTAAAGTGCTAAAGAATTGCCGGTTTCGCGTTGGGCCTGCATCGCAATATATAATAAGAGAAGATCAAGTAAACATAAGCGTTAAGTAAAGAACGATGGAAAACATGTTGCACGAAGTTAATTGTACTACAATCCAAATAAATCAGCTGTTTTCAATTGAAGTTGCTTAAAATTACTCACCACCGCGTTGATCTTGTTAATTACTTCACCCACTTAGACTTCGTACTGAGTCCCCAAAAGCCGTCCGACAACTTCCATAAATTAGAAAAGTTTCGTGTTACCGTTTCAACGTTCTCTAATTTAAATACTATCTGGCTCGTCCTAATAATCGCCTCCAAATTTTAGACTTACGCGAGATGAAAAATTCAAATTAAGTTTCACTCAAAGTCGCAAATACCTACTTAAATTGGTTTCACCTGTATAAATATCAGATTCTTGCAAATAAGTTTGCCTTACTCTATTTCGTTAGGAGTTTTTGACCGACTTCTCTTTTAAACTTGAGCCAAACTTCAGGTCTTCAAACCTTGTTAGTAGTTTTAATTCGATCTAACTAAACGACTTTAATTTTAATATTACACAGATTTTTTTGGCGGTAAAAAATGTTTAGTTCGTCTTAACAGTTAACTGTTAATGTTATCTCCGACGTAGGTGCACGGTGGTTCAAATCGAGGTTCACCACTGGGTTCTCAGAAACTAGCCAGTATCGGTTAAATTATTCAGGAATAGTTGTTGCAAAATGACTCTCTACAATAAAAAAAATCACAGCGATTTTGGAAATATGCGAAGGAAAATTGCCATTTTTATTGATATTTTCACAAATTTTGACATTGATGTTCTCAGCGATTTTGACATTGGCATTTTCAGCCTCATTAATTTTTCGAAATTTGTAACTTTTTAGACTACGGAGTAGGATCTGAAATCCGGCTATTGTGTTTCAAATTTGGTGCTTTTAAGGGTTGTTGACTTCTATGCCAATCCCGCAACATCAGATGAATTACACAAAAGAGTATTTCTTATCGAGTTTTATACAGGATTTTTTCCAATTTTTCTGTATGATAAAATACCAACAAATAGGCATAAATTTTCACATAGTCTATCTGCGCCTTATGCCTGTGGATCATTGTTAATTTTAATGCAACACACTTTCAATGACGCAACTAATTACGAAATGAGGCTCGTTTTATCACAAGTCTCCATGACAAATGTCATTATTAATCAAAATTTAAAAAAAATGGATATATTGGCTTTCAATAGAGATCTTCATAATGCAGAGTCCTAATGGTAGTCATCAGTAAATTTTCTGGCTATTGACTGAATATTATTGAAATATCCAGTTTTTGCATTAATATAGAGGGTGTGTTAAGTCAATGTGCCCTCTGTTACTATCTCTGAAACGGTGAAAGTCACAAAGTTAAATGGGGAAAAAGCGATAATTTTTTGGAAACTTTCAATTCGTCGTAAACATCGTTGCCTAACTCGAAGCAGATATTAACAATAAAATTACTAAAAACCGTTTTATAAATCAAAAATGTGAAGTCGTTTCGATTTCGGAACAGGAAAATTAAAAATAATGTTGTTTTAAACTTTCTTAGATGAAAGAAGTCATTGTCGCCCGTTTGCTATTGTCCCCACGTGCCATTGTTGCGCCCGTCATTAAGAAATATAACGACCGTTTCATTGTGGCTAACATTGACTTATCGATAGTTATTCTTGATGGAAAAGGGAAACTCCATTTCTGCAAGAAATAAATTAAACGGAGCTGCTGACTTCCATTATGTCTACTCGAGGGTGTAATGAATTGAGTTTTTTACATGAACTTTACGAGCATTTAGTTATACAAAAGTCGTAACAGATGTTTTAGCTAATGTCGTATAGAGCTCTTTAAGTAGCTATTATGAAATATTTACATAGTGTTAATAAAGTTCCACCAGTAACATTTTATTCAACACTTATTCTGTTGGTTGCCGTTTATGTTCTTGCATAGCTTCAGTCCAGGAGGCCCCAGGGATGGTCAATTTTGTACCTTTCGGTCTTACATTGATTCGAGGCTTAAAAGTAGGGGAGAGTGGGGCTAAGATAGTATAGTAAGATATTTTCGACTTCAGTGAGCAAATTTGAAGAGTTGTCAAAAAACGAAAATAATTGTTAGATGGCTTGATCATTTAGCTGCAATTTCTCCACAGACTATTTTGCTGTAGCTCGTAATACTACCGGGCTGTGGCCGGAAAAGTAAAAAACTCGTGTACTCCCACTACTGGAGTAAAGAAATTAAATATTTTTTAATACGGCAAAAGAGAGAAAAGGTAAAGAAAAACATGTTTTTAGTGATTTCGAGTTATTGAAACATGTTTAGAGAGAAGCATATTTAGAGTTTTATTTTAAAAAATGAGGTTTTAATCAGAATCTATTTCCATTCCTACTTGCTCATCGTATGATTTTTTACATTTAAATATGGAATTATCGAGTTTTAATACATCAATGGCTTTAAATAAAATTTCTTTAACGATTGATGGCGTTTTTCGCCTATAATTATTAGGTGTACAACTTTGCTTCCGCCGTTTTTGAATAGATGTATGTAGCGGTAAGTAATGATCGAAATAAATAACCCCATGTGGGCATGCAGGAGCCTTGGGCACCTGTTAACATAACCTCATAAAAATATTAGTCTATTTGTGTCTTCATCATAAAGTTATTCGCAATTGAAAATGTCAGTGTACGAGCCAAATTCTCGTCATTTGCGGGAGGTTTTACTTTTCTGCTTCAATATGAAGAAATCTGCTGCTGAGGCTCATCGAATGCTCTCAGATACTTATGGGGAAGCCACTATTAGTGAAAGGACATGTCGTGAGTGGTTTCAGCGCTTCAAGAACGGTGATTTTCACGTCGAAGACCAACATAGCGGTGGAAGAAAGAAGGTTTTCCAAGATGCGAACTTGGAAGCATTACTTGACGAAGACTCGTGTCAAAGTCAACAAGAATTGGCACAATCATTGGGAGTGACTCAACAAACAATCTCAAAACGCCTCAAAGACATGGGAATGATTCAGAAGCAAGGATATTGGGTGCCGTACGAGTTGAAACCAAGAGATATTGACAGGCGTCTGTTCGCTTGTGAACAGTTGCTTGCAAGGCAAAGACGGAAGGAATTTCTGCATCGTATTGTGACTGGGGACGAGAAATGGGTTCATTACGATAATCCCAAACGCAAAAAGACTTGGGGATATCCCGGCCATGCTTCCACGTCGACGGCCAAACCGTCTATTCATGGTTCCAAAATCATGCTCTGTATTTGGTGGGATCAACTCGGCGTAATATATTATGAGCTGTTACAACCAACTGAAACAATCACAGGTGCTCTTTATCGAACCCAATTAATGCGTTTGAGCCGAGCATTGAAAAAGAAACGGCTGCAATACAACGAGAGACATGATAAAGTGATTTTGCAGCACGATAATGCTCGACCCCATGTTGCGCAAGTGGTCAAGAAATACTTGGAAACATTGAAATGGGAAGTCCTACCCCACCCGCCATATTCTCCTGACCTAGCTCCTTCTGATTATCACTTGTTTCGATCCATGGCACATGGGCTAGCTGACCAACACTTCCGGTCTTATGAAGAAGTAAGAAATTGGATAGAATCGTGGATCGCTTCAAAAGATGTCCAATTTTTTCAACACGGGATTCGTATGCTGCCCGAAAGATGGGAGAAAGTAGTGGCCAGCGATGGACAATACTTTGGATCCTAAAGGTATAATTAGTTTTTTACAATAAAATCGCGAAATTCGGAAAAAAAACGGCGGAAGCAAAGTTGTACACCTAATACAAACACATTTTACTCGTTTTCAATGATTATGACTAAGTAACAAATGTTTTAGTAGAAAACAAATATCAAAATCGTGTTCATCGTTCTATTTTACCTTTGAATTACTTTATTTTCTTAAATTTGTAACACGCATCGTGCACAAAACGAAACGATTAATATTATCAAATCTTATAAGCGCAATTTAATTAATATAAATCAGCTCGTAACTTTTACAAAAATGGCGGCACAGAAATTTAAAATTTTATCTGTCAGAGTCGGCAATGAGGGAAACTTCAGCGTTGATGCCGCCATCTTTCGTCTAGTCGTTTAGCCGTCAAATTGAATTATTACCTTAGCCCCATTCTCCCCTACACAAAAAAACATTTATTTTTATTACCCTGTGGCGCTTTTTTCTGTGTGAGGAATGCAGTTAAATGGCTCTGAGGTTGCACAATAAAGCACCAGCCATGCTATGAAGCTGCATTTCACTGATAATTTTATTTAAAAAACAAATTACTGCATTTATTGTAGACCTATTGAATTCCCATCGATGTTAGTGAAACATTTTTTGTGTTTCAAAATGATCGGCTATTTATTTTGGGCTTTCGGGACCCTTTTGCACACCACTGAACACCAATGGCAACAGCAACACTTTCCACCTCCACGTGTAATCTACAAATACACTGCTCAAAAGAATCTAAAGAACAAGCATACTTTTAGCTGTAATTTTTATATAGCGATAGTAATTCGCAATGAAATTTCTTCAATACCTCGTGTTACCACTACGAGTGTTAATAACAGATAAAGGGGCGAAATCCAAACCGAGGCTCTTCCAAACATTGGCCCATTCTTTTAGATTCTAATGTTGGTGTTCCTTCGTCCAAGCCAAACGTAGAGCGCTATTTCCTCGACACAGTGCAGGGATCCATACTGGGTGATGGGGGCGTAGACCAGATTCATGTAATGGATTTCTAGCAATCTGGTCTGAAATCAACATACCGTGTAATTCATGTAGGTTTCCGATCTAGATCCCTACTCTTGCACGCTTAGCTTGAAGGACCAGAGAGTGATCTTGCGTTGCTGTTGTAATAGGTATATGGGCAATGTCTTTTTGCCAAATTTGCAGTTTCTTGGTATTGCGCCCACAATCGACTGATACTCAGCCGAGGCACGTGAAGTATCGGCAATTTTTTTATCACAAACCAACAATAACAACAATTATCCTTGTTTGCTAGATTATTTTGAGCAGTGTATTATAGTAGCCTACCAATTCTTTGTTGGTGTTGCTTTGATCTGACTAGATCAAGGTGCTGCAAAAGAGTGAACTTTCTGTAATAAATACATATTTGGTGATTTTAGCTCACACGTAAGAAAACGTGTTCTCATCCACGTTTAACTGCAGATTCTAATGCTATTTCAGTTTGCTGAAATCCTCCATTTGTATTTCTCACCCGGTTACATTTTTCCACGTCTTGTCCCGATCACAGAGGCACTAATTACTGTTCGCATAAGTTGTCTCGCAAATTAATGTGAAGTGCTTTGATTTAAAATTTTTTTCGCCGCTACTGCTAACCTAAGGGCTTTATTTGCAATAGAGAAATACCGTTAAATAAATCTAAACCACAACATTTGCGTTGTATACACATTATCCGAGCAAATGCTTAACAAAGCTTATTAGCATGCTACTTTAAGCAGTCCCGATGGCACTTGACCTGTCCGCTAACCACATGAACCCATTACCAATTAAAACAGTATTGGCCACGTTTCCATGAAATATCCTGTGAAATAGGTCATGAAATGGGGGCTATAAGAAGTGCTGGTAGTTGTTGAATATTCAACCGGTTAACTAAGTAACTGCAATAAAGTTATTCAAATTGCGAGGAACATTAACTTTATCGCACTGCTGCTGAAACTTTTAGAAACTCTATCGGTAACTCCATATTTGACCTAAATAAGCGTATTTTCTAGCAATATTGTTTGCGTGTAATCGCCTTTGACTGTGAGTCTTAATATGCTACATTTAAGTTACAAACAACATGAACAGTCGGACATATTAGATAATTAGCGAGAACAGCGAAAAATAGCTATTTACGTAACCAATTAGGAAATGTATCATTTTATGTAACGAGTAAACTTTTGCAGGACGAGCGAGGAGAAGTCCCACAATACGCCACGAGCCGAGATCGACTCACGTACGAGTGAGATTTTTCTGATTTTCGGGAATAAGTATTATGTCGAACCAAGACTTTTAGTTCAATTAAATTTAAGATTGAATCTGCTGAAGTTAAAAATATCTCGTTTTGTGTTTTAAATCTTTTAGTTCAGCAGGCCCATTAAAGAATTTATTGTTATGGAGGCCTGATGCTAAGAACTCTTTAAGGCACTCATGACCTTTAAGCGAACGTTTTTATATAAATATTTATGCCACACCTCGACGCAAAAGTGTTTTTAGTGGTTATCGATTGTATTTATTGCTTTGCTAAGATTTAAAGTTTTATGTTGCGGCCTGCTTGAAATATTTATAGACTTCTTATTTCGACCGCATCTTCAAAAAGGTGCAAATTGCAATTTTGTGCACTGATTAGTCTCATTTTTAAAAATATCGTCAAAGAGGCGATTTAATGTGCAACAAACAACAAAAAAAAAGTTCAATTTTGGCGATGAAACTTAATTTTTTTTTAATAGGAGAACCTGTGTATTATTATTTTATTAGGCGAGTTTTTTCATTTCTTCACTCATCCCGTCTGCCTATGAAAATTAAAGTGTTTTGTTCATCTTACGTACTTTCCATATGTACAAAAATTTATGCGTTTCGCGTAAAAAATCGCTCTTCAGGAATCACAAAATTAAAAGAAGATTTTTTTTCTCTCTATTGCATTGTGAATGGTAGCGAAAACCTTCCAACAGATATTCGCTCTATTGTAATTTTTAATGTGTATCTCCAAAAATCTCTGGTTAGTTAAATCGACAGATAAATTACGCGCTTCGCCCTGTATCTATAGATAAATTTGGCTGACGTTCCCTGATAAAATTGCAACATTTTTCCGAAGTAAAAATAGATTTTCGTTAAATCCTGAAGGCAACGTCGTTATTCACATCCATGAATTGTATATCCCATTTTATAAAAGTTATGATTATAAAACTTTGTGCAGGAAGGAAATAAGTCCGCTGTAACTTTAAGCTATTGAATTTGAAGTGTAAACTGTCCGTGAATCATCCCAAAAGTAGGGAATCATCCAGGGATAAAAGTTTATTTAACTTTCGTGTTAGCGCTAGTCAAAAATATATTTATCTACGTAATAATAATGCGATCCATCAAATATTCTAGACGTCTCCTACAAAGCTTTATATGAAAACCAAAGAAACGGTAAATATTCCTTTAGGAGATCTTCGGTTATAGAAATAAATTGTGGATACTATGCCGAGCTATAGTGGGTATAGCGCGCTCTTAGTTTGGAAAGTTCTCGAAAGTTAGCGCCATCAAATATGAATTTATTGAACGCGCAACACAAGAATTTATGCAAATTGTAGTTCTGATTTCCAGAAGCTTTCAACGTTTACACAGGATGTTCAGAAATTAGGCGACCAAACTTAACTACATTCCAAAAGTTGAACCGGTGCGGCAACGCCATCTGGGCCATGATCAAAGAATATGAGAAACACAAGAGAGTCAGCTAAAAAGGAACGGAAACTTGGATCTTGCAATAAATTGAAGGTAAAAAAACGAAGAAAAGAACCCGGAATTAGACCTCTCCTACTACGTCGCTTTTTATCCCCCAGAGATAGTTCGAGTGTTGGCGGAGGCTCACCCACAGTATCTGGCTGCCACAACGTCAGGTGGGAAGCGTTTTGAAGATTTTCCTTGTGACAAAAAAAGGCCCAGCAGATTAAGCATAATAAAAAATATATCATATAACTGTTTAAAACATGTTATGCAACTATATCGTTTACATATAAACCCGCTTTCACCGTACTAGCCGTAGACTAACTTGTTACTTAACAAGTCTCCTTATACGTGTAGCTAAAGTCCGGGAACTGGAAGACTTCTTAATCTTCTTAGAAGCATGCAAACATTAATATAAACAAAGACGTTCGGGTATGCATAAAAAAGCAATAAATCACGCGTCGAGCCAGCGCAGCGATAGACCTTTTTTTTCGTGTTTACCTGCCGCGTCCGTTCCACGGTAAAGACAACACACACAAAGTTAATGATAATGTTTCGAAGGAGAGCTAACCGTGGATAATGAAACATCCCTTAATTTAATGATAATGGAGCACAGGTAACATCTCCACTTAAGAAAACTATCAAACCCAGGGTAAAGTTTAACTATTTTCGTACACTCCCAAAGCAACTTCCCGACTTGATAAAACCTCGCTATTTGATCAAAACAAAACTTTGGGGTTGCTATCTCGAAATGAAGACTTGTAAAGTTGCATTTCAAAGTTCCCTAGTGTTGGTTGTTCCGGTATTTAAACGGAATTTCAAACTGCCAACGTAAAAAGAATGGCATTAACAGTTAAGAAGTTCGAGTAAGTTGTAACGGTTCGAAATATAAAAAAATCCGCTGCAGAATTTCAGGGGTTGTTGGGGATTATATCTTCCTACGTCAGGGGGAAATATACTTCTTAGCCTCTATATTAATTAAGTTTCAACCTGCAGGCAGCATAACATTATGTATGTGATGAAGTTGAAAACTCGTTAAGAGTCTTTACGTATGTGAGAGCTTTGGAAGCTGAAAGACGGAGCTCTTTTTAGACCTACAGGGGTAATAAACAACAATAAATGCTATTTTATTATCAGCAGCAAATTTAAAATTAATCAAAAGAAGTTCTTTGATGAGGATGCCTCAAAAGGTCATATGCCTCATTCTCCCTCTAAATCCTTCTCCTTCCTACCGTCCTCCGCCGCACGGATGGAGATGGGGGAAGCCCCGTTTTTATCGACGAGGATCTTTGAACATTTTTTACTCTTTGCACCTGAGAAATCTGTATAAATGTCCTGGGAACGGGGAGGGAACAATTACTTCACAGAGGATTCTCAAATTCATCTACCATCCTTCTTCTGTCATCCACGTTAAAAAAACCCTTTTTTGAGTTTAGCAAAAAAGTGACAACTTTCGCAATCGAAACTGAAAACTGGAGATTAAAATAAATTCGCGCGTCATATTGCCGGACGCCGCTTCCCTCGTGCGATAAAATCAACGTTACACAAAATTTTGTATTTCCTAACTAGTTGCGTAAATAACTATTATGATTGAATATTTTAACCGTTAAAATTGCCGGAGAACATCAAAATGTAAGTGCATTAGGTTTTCTGTGGATGTACTAATTGAGGACATTGTTGCAAAAAGGAGATAAGTCACCATTTTACCAAAATCGAGTTATGTTTGTAGTTTGAATATGATGCAAATTAGGAGCCTATTGATACAAGAATGGGACGCTCAAGCTGTTAATAACGAAGTTGAAGCCACTTTTGACTTATCCTATAACTTGTTTTTGGTACAAGAAGGGGATAAGTCAAAGGGACTTATCCCGTTTTTGTACCAATCTACATATATCTTTTTAAAATAAGGTTTTGTGCCAATAACTTCGAAATAGGAGTTATCCCTTTTTGCATCAATTATGTATCTTTTTAATTTCATTGCCTTGTTTCCGAATTGTTCGAGTTTAAGTTTTATTTTTCCTATTTTGTACCACGTTTAATCAACAATTATGATATAAAATAAATTTCGAAAAAATAATTACAAAAAATTCTTATTTTGTTTTTCCTGAAAAATTTACATGTTGTGATTTATTCCCTTTTCGCACCAACGTCCTCAATTGGATTCAATGGATCTGAGATGGCAATTGGTCGGAAATAGGAAACAGCGGGAAATGTATGAGCTGACAAGAATTAACTCTAATATCATTGCCATGGTAAGTCCCAATATCTTCGAAAATCCAGAATGTCGAGGTAATTATATTAAAGGCGACAAATAACTCTGGCCCGGCTAGCTTTGGCCCTCTTTGAGGGCCAAATTATTGGCTAATTTCCTGTAAACTTTAACTGCAAGTCAATTTCCATGGCAACTTAACTAGCAATTTAACTGAACATGACCAAATTTTGACCTAAAATGGGGTTGGAACTTCGACAGGGAAAAATCTCCAATGTAATTTTCATGTGGAATATACAGGGTCAGAAGCTCAATCATGGGGATCTCGGTAACCGTGAAAGATACAAAGTCGGTTAAAATGGTGAAGTTCCAGGTCAGAAGTTGCTGGATTGGCATTGGAAAGAATAAAAAAACATGAAAATATAGATTGTTAAGTAGGAACGAAGGAATTTTCATTAAAAATGGCAAATTGGGTTTGAGCTTGTGGTTATATTTTGGATAGGATTATTGAAGAGGATCTTGTTCTTTGACCTTATATATGGTCAAAGGATGGTATTTGTCCTTTAAAAACCACATTAAAAAAATTGTACAATTTATACAGGGTCCGTTATACATATAAAATAATGACAATAATTTTTTTAATTATTTTCTATCAAAAAATGTTTCAAGTAAAATTTACAAGGCTCTTTTGTTATCACTTTTTGATGGTCTTAAATTTTTTTTCTTATCCCAAAACATTCCAACCAAGTCCAACTTTAATTATTCAAATTTTATCTCACATTTTTGAATTGTTTTATGGAATTTACACCTATTTACGCATATAAACATATCAAATTTTTTTGGGATTAGATAAGAAGAATTTCGAGGAAAAAATTATTTTCCTTATTTTATCCATAAAGATTAAATTGAGTACTTCACCCATATACACAGGTCCATGCGAATTGAGTACGAAAAGAAACGCATAGTGGGAATCAGCATTAACGTATAGCAATGATTTTCCATTTTTGCCAATTAAAACGCTTGATTGTCAATAATAGCACATTATATACCAAGATAGTAAACTACGTCATACGTCATATATAGTAGTTACCGTCTGCTGAATTTGAATCTTACTTCATCTGTACTTGAAGTTAAATGATTTGAGCCTTTCGCCATAAATTCACCTAATATCGCCTTCAAAGAGATTTCTAAAAATAGCCACACATCTTTTATTAATTTAGATCGGATATGGATGAATTTAACTTTTGCAGCATTTCCCCTCGAGGCAAATAAGGCCTGAAAAATGATTAATCACAACCATCAAATTTTCACCAGAGCCAGGCTGCGGTCATTAGTTATCCCACTTCTTCCAAATATATTCCTTGTCAATGAAACACATTTATTATTTTTTTGTTACGGTCCAAGACGTGTTATCTTTTTGTCTTTTATTTAATTTGTTCTTAATTTAGGTGAGTTCGTTGTGGTGCCAAATATGGTGCTGGGAAAAGTGGTACTTACAACGCGGTTAGTGCGGGTTATGAATGGTTGTAAAATGTTTATGACCGTCACTTAAGCTTGATGTTCATGTGAGAGTCATAATGATGTACCTCACAACTTTGGTGTATAATATAAATAAGTAATTAGTAATTTAAGTAGAGAAAATGGTGGTTAATAATATTAATCAGCTAAATATGTAAGATTTCTTCAGTTTGGATATGTAACATATATGCATCATTTGAAAGTGGATTAAAAGAAGAGTTAATTTTAAAAAAATACGGGGTGTCCTATTAAAAAAAGTCTAGTTTGAGGCACTTGAAATGTGGTTTGGATATTTTTTCACACCTTGTATAACATTTTTCGAAAATTAAAAATATACTCTCGTAGAACGATGCTTTCTTTTCAACTGGACAAATTTTCAATTAATACTATTTATATATTATTTATGTGTTAATTTTATGTGAATTTATTGAGAATTTTAAAAAGGTTGTTTTTCCTTCGATCTTTACTTTAAATTGAATTAACTCAAAAACTGCTTCAAATTTTTCGTATTTTGTAATAACAAAAAATACTTATAGTTACCAGCAGAGTTAGTATTCATAACAAAATATAGCGTTTTCCGTTGAAAAAAATGCACTTTTGTCACGCCACAGTTTTTTGGATCAGCCTGTAACTTCGAAAATACTAAAGTATAAAAATTCATGAAAAACTGAATAACTTTTTAAACCTTACGGTTTTTGAAACGAGCTAGTAAACCATCTCACGTGGACCACCTAGTACAATTATTGACGTCATTAGGGGAGAACATCAAATGTTTAAATCGGCGAAAATGTAAATTCACTGCTGCGGGTTCCATCAATTTAACATTGCTGCATTAAATATTCCTTTTCTTTTTTATGCATATCTGTCTCATAAAAGTTTGTTCCGTAAATGTTCCGTAAATGTTCCGTAAATTATTGTATGGGAACAATATTAAATTAAACCTATCGGTCAAGGAAAGGATTGTGGTAAACTTTCGACGTTGTACTTAAAACAAAAATGAAAAAGTCTGATCATTAGCTAAACCCGCATCTGCATGTTTCACAATGTTTCTAGCGTATTTTTCCAATTGTTCCCAAACCGAATGAGACCAAAAGATTTCGTTCCAGTCGTAGAGGCATTTTCCGATTATATCGGAACTTTTTCCAATGAATGGAACGTACACGTATGTTTTGTCCTTCTGCGGTCCTTTGTTGCCTTTTTTTATTTTAAACCTACGTATTCCGAGTGTTTGTGAGCACTAAATTATATATATATAGCTACAAAATTTAAAGCGATTGTCAGGAATTTCGTGAGCAAGAAGTTGAGGAATTCTCATCAAATTCTCCTAATTATGCCTTTGGTACTCAGGCTTACAAAGGCAAAAGCTTTAAGAGAATTTGACGGGAATTTCTAGTTAAAAATATGTCCATTTTTAACCGAGTCAGTATTAAAGCAACGTTGAGCGTGTTAAAGGCCGACAAACGGTCTTGTTCGTTAAAGGAGGTTTGTCCATTAATTTCATCGTATCCATTACATTGAAATATAGGATAGAGTGGGATAAAGGTAGTAATTCAATCTGACGGTTAAACGGCTAGACGAAAGATGGCGGCATCAACGCTGAAGTTTCCCTCATTGTCGACTCTGACAGATAAAATTTTAAATTTCTGTGCCGCCATTTTTGTAAAAGTTACGAGCTGATTTATATTAATTAAATTGCGCTTATAAGATTTGATAATATTAATCGTTTCGTTTTGTGCACGATGCGTGTTACAAATTTAAGAAAATAAAGTAATTCAAAGATAAAATAGGACGATGAACACGATTTTGATATTTGTTTTCCACTAAAACATCTGTTAATTAGTCGAAATCATTGAAAACGAGTGAAATGTGATTGTAATTGTGGGCGAAAAACGCTATCAATCGTTAAAGAAACTTTATTTAAAGTCATTAGGGTAGTAAAACTCGGTGATTTCATATTTAAATGTAAAAAATAACACGATGAGCAAGTAGGAATAGAAACAGATTTTGATTAAAACCTCATTTTTAAAAATAAAACTCTAAATATGCTTCCCTCTAAACATGCTTCAATGACTCAAAATCACTAAAAACATGTTTTTTTTTACCTTTTCTCTCTTTTGCCGTATTAAAAAATATTTAATTTCTTTACTCCAGTAGTGGGAGTACACGAGTTTTTTACTTTTCCGGCCACAGCTCGGCAGTATTACGAACTACAGCAAAAATATGGCGAAACTGTAGCTAAATGATCAAGCCATCTAATAATTATTTACGTTTTTTGATAACTCTTCAGATTTGCTCACTGAAGTCCAAAATATCTTAGTATAGTAAGTATCTTACCCCACTATCCCCTAATATTGAGAAATGATTCTCCTTTCATGTTCTTTTATAATGGACGCAATTGGTATTAAGCTCACGCGGAGCCCCCTCGATCAAACGTTTATTTCACTTTTCGCCCTAAATTTCAAGAAGCTGAACTGAAATTTGACTCATGTCCAGAGAGCTCAGCACGAGATTACCGAATTTAGTGTTCGATTAATAATAAATCTACATCTTCAGCAGAATTTGTCAATACCCACAGTTTACAAGTCACTGCAAAACTAATCTGCCCGGGATTTAACTAGACCAAACCAAACTCCTTGAAGTTCGCTCAAAGTTTGATTTGTGGAAGTTTTGATCTCGAGGCATCAAAAAGCTCCAATTTAGAGTATAATCAAGTTCTATTTGTATGCTGTAATTCAAGAATAGATTTGAACTGGTAAAATTTTCACAATGCGACCCACGTTGATATCGTTTTCGGATGGCTTCCAACAGCAATAATTAAGGCAAAGTCATTCGTACATAATTATCACGAATTCGTAAAAAATTCATTACCGGCAGTGGTAATTATGGAAATTAGAGCGGAGCTTTTAATTGTGATTTATAGGTACGATGTACGATGTAAAGCATTCGTTTAAATTAACTTAAAGCCTGAAATTGGACTTGCTTTTTTCAAAGAATTAATCTTTCCATTAAGAATTTCAGTGGTTGATAATGACCATTTGGAAAAAGCATGAAATGGGTAGCTTTTTTGAAGCCAATCGAACTTTACTGCCCTGAAAATTTAATTTTAAATTGAACTCTTTTAAGCCCCAAAATAGAGGCAAAATCGTATTTTCACCTCTATTAACTTTTCTATAGATTTTAAAATTAATTCCAAAGAAATTGAACTTAAATTGTAGCCATAAGAATTTTTCTTTGCCAAAGCATTTTTTCTTTCATTCCATCGTTTCTTTCACGAAACTCATGATACTGAATGGGACCTAAAACACCTTAGCACCTTTCTTCGAGATGCTTTCAAAAACATTTAATCAAGCTCCATAGTGGGTGCATTAAGCAGTGTATAACCTAGTTCAACGTTTCCAGATTAATTACCCCTTTAAATCCTGGTTGACGATGCTTAATAAAGAAATCAGGCTCCTTTAACCGATCTCGAAGGGAGGAAAATAGCCTCAATGTCATCAATCTTTCCTCGGGAAAATGGCTGTATGCAAAATAAACAACAGGTGGCAAGGGAAATTTTCAGGTATCACTTTACTTAGCAAATAATTCGAAGCAGGCTGAAACGTTACTTTTTTGAGCAAATGAGTCCCTAGAAAGAGCTTTTATTTGCTTTAAATTCATGATTTCACTTTAAGAAATTAAGTAGGAAATACCTGATTATTTTCTCTTTATATTCATTTTACATCTTTATTACATTTAGATTTGTAGCTTTAATAAATCGTGAAACGAACATAAAAAGTCTATTAAGACTGTTTGGTTTTTTCTTTTCTATCATCTATTCTATGTTAATGAGGAACGTAAATGTTGCGCTGTCCGCTATGGCGATTTGCGACTATAAAATGATTGTTTATGATGCTAGTACAATGAAACCACTTTATTGTTATTGACACGCTGTTTTCCCACGTGCACCTAACTAAGTTGTTGTAGTTATTTGTTGTTTTAGGGACATTTTATGGTAGTCTACTCTGGGAATCGGGTTATTCCCAAACCCGCTCCAAAGGAAACCAAACAGTTTTCGGCGACTTTTAGTGCTCATTTCACGATTTATTTCAATTACGCACCCCTTAGGTGTTGCTTAGATTTTTTTTTGGTTGCTTTACTATCATACTTATCAATTTATAGAGATCACCAGTTTAAGCGCAAACATAGGGATTGTGCAAGTGGGAGAAGGACCACATAAGGTTTAATATGTCTTCGATAAAGAACAACAAAATGGGTTGTGGGGCTAGTATTAGGTCGTGTAGTATGAAATGAGTAGAATTGAATTGAAACTTTAGTCATTTTTTTTTCATATGAAATGTTTTTATTGTCAATCGAAATATGCACCACCATTATCAATACACTTCTGCCATTTAACGGGAAGTTCATTGATTCCCCTGCTGTAAAAGCCTGCAGGCCGGGAGTCGATAAACTCTTGGAAGGCAGCTTTGACAGCCTCGTCGGAGTTTAATGTTTTCCCTACCAAGAAGTTATCCAAATTTTGAAAGAAGTGGTAATCAGTGGGTGCTAAGTCGGGTGAATACGGTGGATGACGAAGAGTTTCCAATTCCAACTCCTGTAGCTTGGCCAAGGTGACTTGTGCGGTGTGTGGCCGAGCGTTGTCGTGCAACAATAGCGGTGCGCTTCGATTGACTAATCTTGGCTGCTTAACCGTCAGTTGCCTCATCATTTCGGTCAGTTGTCGGCAGTAGACATCAGCCGTAATCGATTCACCAGGTTTCATGAAGCTGTGATGGATGACACCTGCGTTGGACCACCAAACGGACACCATAAGCTTCTTTTGATGAAGATTTTTTTTCGCACAATGTTTTGGTGGTTCATCTTGATCCAACCACTGCGATGAACGTCTGGTATTGTCATATAGGATCCATTTCTCATCACAAGTAACAATCCGATTCAAAAATGGATCGTTATTATACCGGCACAACAAAGAACAAGCTTCGAGACGTCGTTCTTTCTGTATGTCGCTCAACTCATGCGGTGCCCACTTCTCCAGCTTTTTCACCTCACCAATTTCAGCCAAATGAGTCAATATTGTTTTTTTGGTTACACTGAATATTAACGATAATTCGCTTGCACTTTGACGTGGATTCGCTTCCACCACGGCTTTCAGATAATCGTTATCCACTTGAGTTTCAGGTCGTCCACGTGGTTCATTTGTTCAGGTTAGTTCAGGTCAAAATTGCCAGAACGAAATTTCATGAACCAACGAGATACTGTTTGCTGTGAAGTGACTTCAGTACCAAACACATCATTAATATTGCGAGCCGTCTGAGCTGTTGTGGTTCCACGGTGGAACTCATATTTCATTAACACACGAATTTCACAATTTTGCATGGCTGCACAAAAATTTTTATAAAAATAAAAGTTTTCAATAATTTTTAACACTTTAAACTCTGATCGAAAGAGGAAGAATGTGCCTTTTCCACATAAAAAAGTCAAGTCCAAATATAGATTTAGAGTGAAGTTATTCGCAGTTGAATGTGGCATTTCGAGAATCTACTCATTTCATACTACACGACCTAATAGCTAACGTGGGCAGAGTCAGTCTCCAAGTGTTACCAAATTTCTCACCGTTTCAGAATTTTTACTAATATAAGTTCTAGTGATGGATTAATTGTTTGTTTTTTTTTAAATTTATTTATAATGCTGCTTTTCGCTCTGATATTAAAAAAAATTCCATCGCCGCCAAGGCAGCCAAATCCATACTAATCTAAACATCGAAGTGGAGACGTGGGCCGCACGGGCTGCTCTAGTGGGCGGGGTCAGCCCAGTGTTACTAAATCTCTCACCGTTTCAGAATTTTTACTAATAGAAGTTTTAATGATGGATTAGTTGTTTTTTTTTATATATTTACATTGCTACTCTTCGTTCTGATATTTTTAACAATTTCCATTGCCGCCAAGGCAGCAAGATGGATACCAATCTAAACATCGAAGTGGAGATATCGGCCGGACTGATTCCGCCCTTGTCGACTGCTAATCTCGCAACCTACTTCATTGGTCTTTGTCAGAGACATATTAAACCTTATACGATTCTTCTCGCACTTACACGATTCCTATTGAATAATCCTTTTTAACCAGACCGTCTAATGGTGTGACAGTAAAAATCAAATTGTAGGCGTAATTAATTAAACCTTTTATTTCTTATTACCAACGATCGTTATATATACCCGACAGGCGATAGACTAACTATATATTTTTTAACTACTCTTATCGCTAAGCCAGAGAAGGAAGAGAAACACTAACCTAAGCAATAATCATATTTAGGCCGGTCGTTCTTTGAGGCATTGATAACATTGCGTCATATATCTATGAATAGGAATGCGCTTTATTCGTTGTTTTGGACTGGATATTCCAACAATTCCTACGTTTCTACTTGAACTAGTGATACCTGTATATTCTGTATCAATTTTCAGCCTACTTTCTCTGGTGCTTAGTGATATTAGTATACATATTCTAACTATGTAATCTGGATGCAGCGAGCAAAGTTTACTTCGGTTGTTAAACAAAATTTGACCTACTAAAGTACATAAGTAGTGCTCTTCAAAGTTAACTAGTGGTATCGTAAATACAAATACTGTTTACAAGGAGTTCAGCATGTAAAAGGCCTGTATTATGTCAAATAATTCCCTACTTTAAGACACGTTGTGGAGTGTGGAATGGAATGAGTGAACTGTTAACTCTCTTTTATCTGTGGTTGCCAATAGATTATTAACATAAAGAAATCTAAGCCCAAAACATCGTTAATTTATAGGGTTTCGTCCTATAGACTGTTTTGTGTGGGGCCATTCTCCAACCGGCAGAATTGCTTGGATGAACCATGATGTAGAAGCTGAGTTGCTACCTGTGATCTCGGTTGAAATTTTGGCATTTTTATATGAAATTTAAAGCAGAGATTGTGTAATCAAAATTCGAAGAACGCCGTATTCCTCTGTAAAACCATTAAAGCATGTAATTTTCCACCGCGATCGAATGCGTTTTAGGAATGGAGAACTGGATGGCTGCATATAATTTGGGACCTCAGTGCATTGCCAAGCCTTTTCATCCAAAATTGCATTAATTGTCGACAATTTTCATTGCCCTTGTATGACTTAAATGCTAAATTCTTGACTCTGATTGTTTAGCACCTGGAAACTTATAGAAAACTCGCGTATTGTCTTTTGAGGTAAAAAACCCGTATAAAATAATAATGTTTTTTTTAATGATCACCCATTTTTTCGTAGTCCTAACTAAATTGAAAAAGGGTCTTGAATGCGTACTTTCCATGGTAATTCATCATTTGAAGTTCTTCCTTACTTAACTTATGGCAACATCTTAATTAATTACGCTTTATCGCAAGTTTCCCTCACTTGTTTACCTCTATTGGATCAAGAAGCAGATTAATTTTTTGGTCTAACCGCTTTCGGACATATTTGGCAAATATCTTCAATTCAATTAAAGAAATATTACATGGAATTAGGGTATGGAAGTGCATGGAAAAGTTTTTGATTGCATCGACTTATTTTTCCTATTCACACTTTTTCTTTTCACTAATTTTAATTATTTTAAAATTCAATAGGAACATTTTAAAATTGATTTAAAACCAATTCTTCCTATTTCGTAGTGGATTTTTTGAATCCGCCACGTGTCACAAGCCAAGATGAATATCAGCGAATAGGTATTAGAAAATTTCAGGCAATTTTTCACTGTCAATCTGGAAAACTTTTACGCATAAAGTTCTACGTGCCCGGCAGTCCCTATTATTAATCCCTTATTTTTCTTCGTCCAAATATAGCCATATAACTTTAACTACGTTGTAAAATTCTATTACAAAGTTTTTTCAAAATAATGATTCTCACGTTTATTACATTTTTGTTGCAATAAGCGTGAAAATTGCTGTTAAGCTTTGGTCTGTTATACTGCTGGTGTTACTTTCACGCTCTTGAATTAGTTTCTGATAATAGAGATTTAACTACTCAGTTAGGAGCTATTGAAAATGGAGTTAAATTTGGAAAGCCCCTGAGGTGAGAAGCTCTTCAAATACCTCATCGGTACCATCAAAGTCACCATCAATGAATAATTCGAAATTGAAAAGAGAAGATACTCCTTCACAGGGGATGATATCTTTCATTACACGCTCATGCACTATTATTAAACATCCCCCTTTTTGTCAATTGTCAATATTTTATCTTTTTTAATCAAAACTAACCAAGTTAAAGTTCGTAAACCGCACGATTAAATTCGTAGCTATAGCCACCCTAGGACGAAAAAGTGTAACGTTCACACCCTGTTTCGCTTGCGGACATATACACGTTCCTGTAATGGACTAGAAAGTGACAAATTTAACGATTAATTAGTCAAATTTCAGATCTGACGACAAACAACAACAAATAGTCGTCTTGAAATAAATTATTTAATAAACAAAATTCCTTCGTAATTCAGAATGATGACGGATTAGAGTTATCTAATTTTTCACATTCCTTCTTTGATCGAGCTTATATAAATCATCCTTAATTCACTCTTATATTACAAATCATTATTAAAAAATGATCTAAAGTCTCAGCAACACATCAGGGATGACAAAGATAGATATTTCACAGTTAGGGATACGAGTGAACGTCCAGAGGGTACGTGGGAACATTACTAACCTAAATTTAACTGACATTATTGTTGAGAGATATATCATTTTTCCACGACGCTTTTTCAACATTTGGTGATAATTAACATCTTAAATAGAAATAGAGGCGTACTAGTGTTGATCTAGTAAATTTGCAGCGATTGATATGACATTTAATGCCTGGGAAGTAAAACGGTAACTTTGCAACCTAGGTATTAAAAGTGACACTTTACAATCTGTATTTGTCGTCAAAAGTAAGTTCTTGTACGTTACTCGAAATATAATCTGCTTCCTATATGTCTAAGTACTAAGGGGGAATAATACAAAACGTTCTGAATTAGAGACCCAACTTAAGCTTACAGTTTACAAACCTCTTTGTCTAAAATTAACGCTGCATATTGTAGAAGGTCCAAACTTGAATTATTCAACTATTAAATACCCTAAAACCCTTGTTTAAGTAATGTTAATTTAACCACAAGCCGTTTTCCAGGTCTTAATTATTAGATATAATACTAATTTGTTATTACCATTTAATTCTCGAATTTAATTAATAAATTCACAAAGAGATTTTCAAAAGCTTCTTTTCCTATAAAGAAAAGACCGAAACTTTAATCTGGGATTATCTTTAATATGGAAACGATTCGAAAGATACTTTAATTAAGAGATCTTTTCCTTACCTAAAACGATGATTTAATTTAAAACTGCATAAAATTTAATTAACTGGGTTAAATGGTGCTGGAAATTATAATAGCTACAACGATTTCATCGGTATTCCCAGTTTAATAACTTAATATTTACAAGTTCATGTTATGGATAAATTTAATTAAATATGAGTCCTGTAAAGAAAATATTCACTTTTTAATTTAGAGCTTTCAAAAAACTTGTTCTTTGTTAATTCATATTATTCTGCATTTTTGGTCCCTTCTGTTGTAATGAGATTAGTCGAGTAAATATCAGACGAAAGATATAGTTCCATATAATGCCTCAATAAACGTTTCCATTTATTAATGATATTTTTTGAAAATTATTTAATTTTTTTTAATACCGAAACACTCTGCTCTGAGGGGCTCATAACTAAGGTATATACTATATGATTTTTCTTCTACTAGATCTAACTAAATTTTATAAAATTACAGTAAATTTACCTGGTTCCAACGTAAGTTAAACCCATTTTCAATATACTAACTAAAAGGTGCGTAACAAGTAGGTCTCCTCTTTTGAAAAGAAGGTCTATTAAAGGAATTAGAATCTGTGTTGTATGGAACTGAATTGTTTACTATACATCAATCATGGATGTCGATTTCTCGTTGGAAAGATTGTTTTATATTATAATGGAAAACAATTCAAGTTCTTATCTTCAACTACATCACTTTAAAACCTTTTATTTTTGTGGTTCAAATTAGGTTTATAAATACCTGATAATCTATCGCTTTAGGGCATGGCGTTCCTGGGATGAATATAATAAAAAAAGAAATACAATTAGGAGATCAAATGGTACCACTGTGTCTCATTGAGATGAAGAAAGACAAAATTACAAAACCGAAAATAATTTAAAAAAAAATTATATGGCAATTTTAAATTAAAACTATTTCTCGCACAATAAACCTCCTATTCCGCCAGAGTTTTGTTAGGATTATTGAGGTATTGGATGGTAAACAAATACCTGCTTAATTGCAGGAAAAGAATGGAGTTATTGTGTGGCGCTCCTGACGATCAGCGTACTAAAATCATTAGCAGATATGAATTTCTCATTGTGAAAAATCCACTGGAATTTTATTTGATGAATTTTAGTAGTTTAACACAGATAGCAGAATTTAAAAAAATTAAGTACGTCACCCGGTATCGCTGTAATTATTAACTTTTGGATTAAGGCCGGAACGTTTTTTTTTTGGATCCCAGAGAACTTTAGTTGAGCGTTTTCAATATCTTTTAGTTTCACTCTGTATATTACACTTCGCACTGGAAGCTCTCATCCCGATTATCAGTGCAGCTCACATTACGAACGTCTTGTTGGTCGTCGCGTTAACATTCGACTGAATCACCTACGAAGTGATATCGGTACGAATATGTAAAAAATGTACAACCTGCCTTTTGTAAAGGTACAGCTCATCGGACGAAAAGCGATACGCAATAGGAAATAATATGCGATGTTTCCAGGTTTAGTAAAACGGAAGAAAAGTTGCGAATTCAAAGGAATTAGAAGGGCAAGGGTTTCATCACGCAAAAAGATCTACAAAATTATTTTTCGCCTTTCTACTAGAAAGAGGAAGAGAACCTAAGAGATTTTACAAAGCGGTTCTGGTAGGCTTATACGAGGTGTTTCTGAACATAGTGCCATAAATTCAACCACGTATTCTAGATCCCAAGATATGACGGAAACCTCATATGAACATGTATCGAAAGGCGTTTCGTTTTCGACGTACAGAGTATGAAAGATTGCTTCCTGAGGATGTTTTTTTTTAATTAATATTTTAGAAACGTTTTGAGATAAATTAATAAAATTTTGTAATTTACCAAAACCTTTTGTGCTCTTTCTAAATCTGTATAAAGAAAATGTCACGTTTTTCTAGGGGCACGTAATACAGTGGGGTAATACTTAAAAAAAACCTACACTTTTTTGAACCTAATTTAATTAACGATTTCATAGGAGAAATATTAAATTTGAAGATTTTTACATAAAAGGGTACTCTTGTGGAAAGTTAAAATATCCAACAGTTATCGAGAAAATTGAGATTTAACAAATTGGTAGATTTTATTAAATAAACATCAGATTTAAAACCCTTTTTTATTTGTTTCCTTTAACAATAATTGTAGTTAAACACTGTTCCGATGACGAGGAAATGTGGCAATTTCTTTATAGAGATTCAGAAAAAGTACAAAAAGTTATAATAAAATACAAAATTCCATTAATTCATCTCAACACGTTTATAAAATATTAATAGAAAATCATCTTCGGGAAACAACCTTTCACACCTTACATATCGAAAACAAAGCGCTTTTCGATATTTTTTTATATGATATTTCGCCACATTTTGAGACCTAATACCATATGTAGTTGATTGATTTATGGCATTATGTAAAGAGATACCTGGTAGAGCGTATCGAGACGGTGATTTTTAGATATTTTTTAGGCAAGTACCCCACGCGTTCCAGAGATATCGCCGCTCAATATTTGAAAAGAAGAAAAAATGGGCAGTTCTTTCCCTTTAATATTTTTCCAAAAAAAAGGCGAAATTTTCAATGTGTTGCGGTAAGCCAATTTTAAACTTAATAGTTTGCTGCAAGCAGCAAGCAAATAGTTGCTCTCTTCTCCCACCTCAACCCATCAAATTTGACACGGAACGGGAAATTTCTATTTTCCAGGTGTTAAAGAATATTTAAAACGCTTTCACACTGTGTTTTCCTTTTCTCCCAAAGTACTGATTGAGTTTAATAACCCGCTTTAAACAGGATCGATTTCAATCTTTTTTCAGATGTTTTTCTGACTAAGTTTCCCATCGAAAGTACGTCACTCAAATCGGTAATTCCTTCGGATTTAAACTGACAAATGTTGGCAGCATTACGGGTAATCTAATGTAGTGTTTTACTGCCACACACCGTTTTCATCGGTCCTATAATTCCCCTGAACCTAGTTTTTTCAAGGGCTTTATCCAGCATTCTCACTTTTAAAGATTTTTCTTCCGACAACGCTGGATATTTCGTGAAAAAGGGACCACATTGAATCAAACTGAATCAACAAACCTTCAACACTCAACAAATCAGTACACGTAAACACAAAATGCGAGATTCGTTATCTGGAAATTTTCGCCAGTGGTTATAATAGAAGACGTGACGTTCCCTGTAATGGCAACTATAAAAAATAAGTTATCATTTCCTTTTAGATACATTTACCTTGCGTAGAGTGCCGAATTCTCTAGACTGGCTTTCTGAAGGGTTAATGGAAAATTATGTTAAGGAAAATGAAAGGTACTTGGAGAGGGCGACACATTTTTCCTTTAGATTGGAGTTTTACATTTTCTAGTTTTGCCACGAATTAGAGAATATAATTCAAACAGGTTTAAAACTATTAACGACAACGTGAGGCAATATAGAGAGTTTTCAGGAGTAACGATAAATTAGGTAAATTAATAGAAGACCTGTAAATTTCGAGGATACGTTGGTATTAACAATAAGTCTGAGTCGATTATTAACAGGGCCCTAGACTCCCGATCTAATTTCATGCGACCTTTATTTGAGGAATAGCAAAAAAACTCACTGATGACCTTCATGATACTCAAATGCGCTTTGCGGGAGTATTGAACCAAAATTATTAACATGTGACTGCGCTAAATCGAGGAATTCAAACGGTCAACAATCACCATAAAAAATTCCTAACAAAATGGACATAGGTTACTTCAGGTTCGTCAAAACTAGGGAAGCAGGGTGATTTAGACGACTTGAAAAATTCAATGTCTGCTTTAAAATTTAAAAAATGAGCAATCTTTGATCATGTCGTTCTGGGTTGTTTCATTATTCTCGATGATTAATGAAGAGATCGGTTAGATTGCTTCGAAACGGAGTAAAATTCCTGTTAAGAATAGCCTCGAGGGGCTTGACAATTTTCGAGAATTCATGATATAGTGCGTGATTACCAAAAATGTAAAAAAATGCATAATAAACGTTTCAAGGGTTGACGTTTTACCTGATTAAGAATAAAAACTTAAATAACATTAAAAACGATTTCACGAGTTTACCTCTGAAAAGGGTTTTACATAGGCCAATTTATTTATCAAGCGGTGTCGTGAGTAAATTCACGATTAAGTGGCCCGTGTAATAACAGCTTTACTAAAATCCAAAAAAGAGACGTTTTTAGGGTGTTTTTCATTTACAGTTCAACCCATTATCAATGAATCTTTTGAAGTATAATGAAAAGAGCCTTTTTGGGCCAAAACCACCTTAGCTTTAATTTAAACTTGATCCTCGTTTCTGTTTGCAGATTTGCGTCAACAACATTCCTTGGAAATTAAACAGCGTTTACGCTGCATGTCGTTAAATAATATCGAGTACGGTTTGTAAATTGAATTCCTTTTAGACCTGTATCATTTAATACACGCAAAGGTTTACTTTACTGGGTGGCCAAAAAATATGTACGATTTTATTTTCTACTGATTTTTAAATTTTCAGAACAATCTACTGATTTCGTCGGTCGTTTGCGTTATTCAGTATTTATGGGTGATTTGGAAAACTTACTTAATATTCGGTATTTTTCATACATTTCTTTGAATTGTAATTTCTCCTATATCCGAATAAGGACGTTGATAGATCACACAAGATTTTATGATGACACTTTTAGCCCCGCGTATTTGCAATGTCGCACAATTCTTTATAAAACGAGGAATTTTTAATTCATTGTTTTTGCAGAAATTCGGTTTCTACATGGGCGGATTATTGCTGCGACATCGCCCACCGTATATCTGCAATTGTTGTAGATGTATACTGACCATACATATTGGACGACGTTGCAGGTATAATCTGCAATATACGCCCCGGTTTATTTTGTCTGTTAATACAAGTAACATTACTGTCTCAATGTGACAATAATATCCAGGATAATTCCTTTCTGATGGCAGCATTAACTGCCGACTGTTTATGAGCATTGAACAGAACTGAATAGTTTACGTTACGTTAAAGAGCATTAACGGAAATTCCAGGGAGATGCCAAACAATGCTGAAGATCCACTAAACAGAATAAACATGGAGGTATTTTTCGAAACACTTCACGAGAAATTCGGTAAGAGTCTCAAAATGCAAACCAGATTAGTACGAACAAGAGTTTACTTACAAATTACAATTACAATGCGCACTTTTTCTGAATAATTAACTTAAAAGCTGAAAGCAAATGTTTGTGGTCATTAATTTTTGTCTCAGTTATGAATTTCTGCCTTGGGTTTTTAATTAAACACGTGCACTAGTTGAACCGCTCCACTAATAAAAATGTAAATTTATTTTAATTTTATTAACGATTTTATTATCATTAAGCATGTAAGAAAGTTTTGGAACGCCGCTGTTTAAATTGAGGGGTATCAGACAATGCAAAGGCAGTACCTATCCAATTATAATTTGAATAGGTCTGGGAACATTCTTCACATCAGTGAATTACATAGAATATTCAAATTGTAAGCTTCGGACAATAAACGTCATGGAACAATACATAATTACTGTGGATTATTGTGACAAATTTAACGCAACGTGTAAACTACAATTTTCGCAATAAACTGATGCCTGGCAGCAATTTTGGAATCTTCAGCTAATTAACGATTTTCTACACATGGTTGGTGATTTGATCGAAAATATCTTTTGTTTGTAAATTTTGTTATACAGGGTGTTTCAGGTTTTAATTGGGAAAATTTAACAGACGGCAGAACTAGGAAAAACTACGAGAAAAGTTCATATGAACTTGTACGTTTTAGAGCTTCGTTACCGAAATACAGGGTGTTAAAGTTGCAGATTTTAAAAAAATTTTATTTCACAGTTGCCTAAGGTTTTGAGATATCAATTTGAAATTTTGCAGCTACATCACTATTTAGAACCAAAAAAAAAATTAAAATTCTTCTATCATTGGCTCTGATCTGCTAGTTTTGATCATTGCCGTTACGTAATTCAAAATCTCTAGATTGCTGGTGAGTATTAATAAATATTTGAGCATCGGGTAATCTTCGTGCAGGAAACCGTCTATGATATTCTTATTGCTTCTTCGACGCTTCCATTCACGTATCCATAGATAAAATGAATATCTGCATATTCATTCGAAGTGAAAATTACACAAAATTGATGTAATCTTTCAAACCAACTAAAAAAATCGGTTGACATGGTGGCATGGCCATTTGAAATTTTTCTATATAATGGCTACGCTAACCAAAATTCTTTACAGCTAATTGGTGATACATTTGCAAATTACAGGAAAACGGTGACAGATACGAAAAAAACCCAAGAAACAAAAAAGTTTCTAAATTGAATAAGGAATTTAAACCATAGCCCACTGAAAATCAGTGGCACCCCACAAAAAAATTTGGGATAATAAAATGAAGCTTGACCCCCGAAAAAGGAGCACCCTGTAGATTTCCACAGTGACTTATTAAATCAAATCGAGTGGATTTTAAATAGTAGTATACCGGCAAAATTTCAAATTGATATCTCAAAAACTTAGACAGCTGTGAAATATATATATTTTTTTATCTGAAACTTTAACACCCTATATTTCGGTAACGAAGCTTTAAAACGTGCAACTTCATATGAACTTTTCTCATAATTTTTCAGAGTTCTATCGTCTGTTAAATTTTCCCGATTAAAATCTGAAACATCTTGTATACGTATGAATGGGGCGTCCATTTCTGGAGCAAAACCATAAGGATCTCGGTAACCATACAAGGTCAGTTAAATGGAAGAAAAGTCACACACTTTGGAGTTCAAAGATATGCTGTTTTAAAATTTGAAAAATTCTTATTACTTTCGGAGTTATTCGGAAAAAAACAAAAATTTTGGAAAAATGTTATTGTTTCTTCCCCAGTTTATTTGACGAGGTAATTCAAAATGATTGATATTTTGCCAGTGAAACTTTTCTTCGTCTACGTGATGAAGTCTTCACAGAAATTTAGTCGAGCTTGGTGTATTTTCTTATATCCAATACGTTGGCCGACACGTTTACCAGATCTATTCCCATTAAATTATTGTTTATGGGAAAGTAACACATTTTTTTGATATTTCCACCAAACTGTAGGAATGAAATGTAACATGTAATACATCGTCGAAATCAGAAAAAAGGTGAATTCAAAAATGTGATAATCCAAGATGGTGTCAATAAGAAAAAATAAAGCTGATGATAGTTACCAAAAATTGAAACATCGGATTTCAGATGTGACATCACTACGTTGTGAAAAAGGAAAAGTTGAAGTAATCATTTTGAATAACCTGACCAAATAAGCTTAAGGAAAAATATAAACTTTTTCTAAAATTTAAGTAGTATTTATATTAGAGCTATCTTAACTTAAATTCTGAAATAAATTTAATTAAAAAGATAAATGAAAACGAGAAAGTCTACATCTACTTTAATAATGCGACAAATTTTCAAACTTTTGCTGGTTATAATTTTCCTATAATCGATAAATACAGCTCCCGGGAAACTGCCAATGTTGTGTAATAACTTAAGTTCCACTTCTATTTTCACATATGATTATGAACTATAACATTAAAATTTTGCATATTTTATTTAATGGGGAATTGGATTTTTTCAAATGTCTTTCCCATCCATGCAATATCTTGGTTTGTGAAAATAGTTTAAAAAACTCTGCAATAAAAGTTTTATACAGCAAATACTTATCTATTTGTTAAATTTTTCAAATGTATTTATTTAGGAGGGTCCATAAAACCCAGCATTTTAGTTCTGAATAATCTTATTTTTTTTAATTGATATATCAGTATGTACCAATAATATCTCTGCAATCTTTCGCAACTAAATCATAACCTTAAATCTGTTTCATCTAGATATAAACGCCCACAAATAAATCTCTCTTTACGAAAGAACTCTATAAAGTTTTCCAGTATTTGCGGATATTGGTGAATAGAGTAAACACGTTTATCAAACAAAACCTAAATTTATATTAAGTTATTTCGAGCGTAGGTGGATATAATTGATGATAATTTGTATTTAAAGCCCCAAGTTCCCTGGTTAATTAAATAATATTAATCATCCAGTTTCAGCTTCTTAACGAGGGTTCCTTACCATTGCAATGTCAATCAAGAATTATCTACAAAGTTCAGTTTCGGCTAACGCTTTTGAGACAAATCATCTTTAGATCTCAGGAAAAAGGAGTAGAAAAAACGAAAGTCAACGATAAACCAATGATGTTCGAAATTCTTCTTCTTAATCACTGAGGGATGAGAATTTCATTTTTTTTGCTCTTAGTTAAGGGTGTTCTGTGTTAGTTTTACCTGAGAACGTTGTGCAATTCCACCTGTCCAGGTGTGTGGGGCGTTACTCCCCCTCAAAAAAAAAAAAATGCATTATTAATTTAATCATATGTATTTGCCTACGTCGTAAGTAAATGGGGAAAAATGGTAGCTTAATAATTTTCCTGATTTGAACGAAATTGCAAATAAATGCATCAAAGTGCTGCAGATATTTAATATTTAAATGGAAGCTCTGAATGCGCAGTTCAGTAAAATGAAAACATACGAGTAGTTGGAAAGTAATTGATGTACATCCTATAGCTTCGGATTTTTCATTCATATAAGTGGCTGATAGGAATTTATAAGAGCAAACATTTGACCTATAAATGAAGTGAAATTGGAGCAAACTTTTATAGAATTCTCAGTTTTATAGAATCCACGCTATATTTCAATACTTTAAGGATTTATTGAAGAGTACAGCCAGAACCAGAAATTATTACATTTTTAGAGGAGGGGGAGATAACGGCTCACACGTGCTCAATCTTAAAATCCTATTGTCCTGTCTGACAGAACGTTACACCCAGATAGTTTATTAGATATTAAATTAGTTACTTTTTTGGAGCATAAATACTGACAATAGCTGCCGACGCTCTGTTTTCTATATCACCGTGATTTGTCTTGAGTAAGAAGCTAGTAGGAGGCAATGTGGAGTTAACAATAATCAATCAAATTAAAGGAAACAAAACTGAGAAAAACAGAATTTTCTGCCTTTCAGACTCGATTTCCGCTACAAGTATTACTCGCTTTTCCAAAGCAGCAGCTTTTTCTTGCAACGTTGTCTACAAATCCAAGAAATGAACTACCGGAGCACGTAATTCAATTCAATGTATCCCTTATCGTTTTCAGAGTCTAATGATGAAGCGTATCGTTCATTACACGTCCGGAAATGAATTTTCCTGTGCGCGCGTTCTAAATTCCCGCGTGAGGTGAAGAGAAGAGGAAGAGTTGCAATGATAAAGCGTCAATTATGTTGACCTACCGCGTCACAAGCGCTGAAAAAATAATAACATTTTTCCTAAATTTAAAATTTTTTCGAATACCTCCAAAGGTCAACGAAATTTTACATTACTTTCAAACGACATATTTTTAACCTCCAAATTGTCTAACTTTTCCCCGATTTAACCAATCTCATATATTTTTGGTTACAAAGATTCTTATAGCTGAACTCCAGAAGCGGACATCCTGTATATATAAATGTTTATTTTCAGAAAAGGAGATTGTTAACCATTTGGTCTTTCCGCACTTATGACAAAAACACTTACATTAATACTTAAATTATAATTTATAAAATACAAAGCAAAGAAAAAAACAATTTTGGAAATGTTCTAGTAGAGTGGTTGAAGGGAAAAGGAAGAGGAAATGTCTTCTGAGGCAAAGAGGTTTCAGAATTGTCCAGATGTGACGTAAATTCGTTAATATTTTTAAAAGTCAATTTAATAATACATACTTATTTCCATAATATATTGTGATCACATTATAGTATTCTTTACCTACCTGTTAAGCTTTGGAAGTTTGCCCCAGATCGCCGCCGCTTCGGAATGAACTTCTTCTCCCTCGGAAGTTGTGGAAAATCGAGACTCAACAGGTCGGAAAACCGGAAAAATATACGTGAAGCGCGTCTGGATTGAACGCGACGCCAGGGCCCCTTTCTGTGCTCCGGAGGATTCGCGAGTTGTGGCGTCCCGACGGTGATGGCCCGTTTTTATAAGGCGTCGAGGTGGCGCAGGCCAGCGCGTGAAGAAGTGACGCCACCGGTGGGCAGAAAATCCACTTAATCAACGCGATTTGACAATTTTTAATACCTCGTCAAGTACTCGTTTTCGATTAAGGTCTAAAGCTGATGAAAAAATAATTTTCCACAGATTAAGCCAAAGTGGTAAAAGGGGGTTAACACGAAAAATTATGTTAAAATTGATTGAGAAGAGTGTCTACACGTAATTAGATACCTTTTTTTTTTGTTGTACCATGGTGACCTGATAGGAAATCACATACCGAGACCAAAATCGGTCATTACGATATTTGGGAAATTTCAAGAACCAACGCCCAAAAAATTTTTATTATTCGCTATTCAACTTCAGAAGTAAAAACTCCACCTCAATATTAATAAACGCAAAAAATTATGCAAGAAAAGGCTGATTTGATCCTACACATCCACAAGAATGGCATCAAGGGGTATGTAGCTTCTGCAAAGCAGAGTACCTGCAGCAAAGCCCTCTTCTGATTCACGGGCGAAGCTGCAATAAGCATAACGGCAGGGAATAGCGTGGCCACCAAGTCAAAAAAGTCTCGTTTATAAAGCATGAAGCACCAACAATAATTAGAAATAAATATGGCTAAGGTATATGAGACCAGCTATTTTAGCGTCAATGTGTTAACAACGGGAACATCCCGAAGACCGATTTCATGTCTATTAGCACTACTCAGTTCGGTTTATCTCCAGTCAATGCAACATCGGCAAAGGGCCACTAGAGGGCGCTGCTGTAGGTACTCTGTTCCATGTGTTAGACTAGAGTTAAATCGAACTCACGAGAGTTAATAGACATGAAACCAGTCTTCAGATTTTCTAGTTGATAATATACTGATGCAACAATAATTTGCATCATGTACCTTAGCCATATTTATTTATAGTTAGTGTTGATACCTAGACACTTTACGGCCATATTTATAAAAAATGATTGTTCTGAAAAATGATGATTAATTTTGATATTCATCATACTGATAATAAATCAGCGACCAGGTTTTGGAGTTCACGAGTCCAAGCAAAAAACTTGACATCCAAAAACCTTTAATCGTCACAAACGACGGTCCGGAAAATTGTTCCTAGTTAAATGCAAAAGTTAAGTCATGTTCTTCTTCTCTCTATCATTACGTTTTTGTGATGGGACTGCACGATAAAACGCTTGGAAAAAAATTTATCTAGAATCGTTAGGATAATCCTTCTGACCTTTTACCTTCTTGAACAAGGAATGTGACGGCCTAATGGTAATCCCGTCGGAATATAAATCATAGTTATGTGCCATTCCCTGTATAAATAAAGGACAGTGGCCAAATTTTACAAATGAATATCAGGAATTTATCATGATTTTCTAATAAAATTTGAGATTTGCTGAATTTTTAACCACACTCATTAATTACTGTTCATTATTTGTACATGAAAGAAATGGCTGTGTTCCATGGAACGCCGAGATTTCTAGCAAGTTGGAATAGCATATATCTTAAATTTCTTTTATTCCGTCAATAATACTGATTCACCAATACATATGTAATAAATTTCTAAATTTTTGGTTAAATAAATATCTCGTATGATGCCAACGATTCCTTAAGCATAGGAGATACATACGATTAAATGTATGTCGAAACCATCAAACGTATTATGTTTTCAGTCAAACCTCTGAAAAATATACCTAATTCATTACAGTGAAAAAAGGGACACTCTAAATATACATGCCGGACCTTTCTCTTAGTTTTAATAATCTTAGAAGTTTCTCTAATATGTCGCCCATATTTCACGAGCCACTCAACTGTCCGAAGAAACCGGCAGGTTTTCTCTCTTAAATAATGAGGTTACTTAAGTTGTTCTTCTCGAGAAGATAAATTATATTAAAGTTTCGCTACATTTTATTGATCTGAGACGATTCCGCGTATACATAGTGGTAAGCCCAATATAAGGAAGGCGAATATGAGGATTTCACGAAGTTATCGTTAATTGTGGGAAGAATTGCGCATTCAAGGGAATAGTTCCATGAAACAAACAGGTTTACAAAACTATTTTTGGTTTGCGAATTATTTCGAAAAAAAAATGTTTCATTGTACCTTTTAGTAAGTTTTAACGTGATAGTCTTAGTTTCATTCCATGCCCGTTTCTGTCTCGTTTTTTCCGGAGATTTGCAACTCGACACGTCCATTTTTTTCCTTAGAGAAAAATATTTGTTCTTGGGTCTAAACATACCTATTACTTGAGACCACGATCTAGAAGATTTAAAAGCATATAACTTTACTAATTGTAGTTTTACCCGCCTTTTTGTCAAATTAGGCACTAACCTATGACGTCAAACGGGTAGTACCAATTTTAGTAGAATGCCGGGGAATTGATTGAACATCCAGTCCTAGACTAAGGAGAAAAAGCAGTCATGAATAACTACAAAGTTTTCATTATTTCTGTCTGCAAATATACCTTGTCGCAAATTCACGTTTTGAAACTTTCAGGATCGGTAAAATGGGTGTAGTTAGCTTTCCAGTTTTCAACGCTAAAGCATTTGTATCTGTTGTGATAAAAAAAAACAAACAAAATTTTCATTTCTTTATGGACTGTCAGGCTTATAATATTTACACCGGTTTGTTTCATATTATAATAATAATATGCAACAAACCGGTGAAGAAGCAAAGCGATTCTTCTAGTCGAACAGAGAAAAACCCATATCGTCATCTTCCGACTCCGACTCCTTAACTTCCTCTTTTTTCGCTTCGGGGGCAGCAGCTGCGGGAGCAACGGATGTAGCTGGAGCAGCGGCCGCGAATTTGCTTGGGTCCTGAAAGTACCAAAGAATATTTATTAAAAACCCGACAATCTGTGACAAGTTAAAAAAAAACTATTCTTCCCTATGTATTCATGTAAGTATATCATAAGCTATGTATGTATTGACCTTGATGAATTCCTTAATGGTGGCGGCTTCCTTAAATTCGATGTCGGTGACGGCAGCGACAGCCAACAAGTTCTTGAAACCGTTAGCGATGCTATGGGGCGCCGAGGCGACGGTTGGGTAGCCGATGCTCAAGCAGACAGCGGCCAAATTGGCTACTCCGGCCAAAAATCGTTCTCTCAAGTCTTCAGGTTTAATATCCAAAATGGCTGGAGCAAAGATAGTTCCAGAGTCATAGACCTGAGTACAAGCAAATTTGGTTAATAACCAATTTAGTTTCATATTGCTACTAATATCAAATGACCCCCCGTCCCATCTGAAACCTCAAGAAAACATTTCAATACCATTTACGTTGAAGAACACATGGACATTTCATAGACATACAAACTTACCTGTTCAACGAGAAGACCATACGAGAATGGAGAGATGTTCAACATGTTGAGAAGCGTAGCTTCGGAGGCTCCAACTTTGTCCCCAGGTTTCAAAATGTTTACATCGTTAACGATTTCAATAGTACCTGTTACAAAAAGGTGCTGCAATGCTCACAAGTGTAAGTGATTTTTAAAAGTAAATTTAAAAATTTATCAGTTTAAAGTTTTCCCCATATGGATTGTAGCTAAAACCGGGGTGGTTTAATTACTACCCCCCAGTGTCTACAGTTAAGAGACGAAAAATAAGTCATCATTAAAGGCTGCTGAACCCGTTGTGATATGGGAAACTTCCAAAACATAACAGTAAAAACACACATTACCTTTGGAAATTTTGGTTGGAATGCTCAAAGCTTGGAAGAAAGAAGTTTTCTCAGGAGGCAATCCGGTGTTCTGAGCTGGTATTACTACCGATAGTGGAGCGATAGCACCCGCACGGGCAGGCGCTCTGACCTTGTTCTCCAACAGCTTATCCCTGACCTCCACAAGATCCCCGCGGGTGAAGACAAAGCCAACATTTCCCTTGATATGAGGAAGAATGCGCTCCAAGGATGGATTGGCCTCAAGGTGGCCCTTAATAGCTTTGCGCATCATGGTGTTTTTACCCATAAGAACCACGGCAGAACCGCGGAGTGAAATACGGATATGTTGCATTTGTTTGGAGCCGACATTGTCCGCGCCCACAATGAAACACTTGGGATATTCTTCTAGTAGTTGCTGCAGACAAAAAATAAATTGACATTAATTTGTTAACATGGAAAAAATTCATTTTGTATAGACATGTGTCATGCATCTCTGCAAATTCCTTTAGGTAAATATTCTTTAAAGATAACTTAAGCAATGAAAAATTGATTGTTTCAATATTTCATGCCCAAGTGCCTCTGTCTAATCCAAATCATACTTTATTTAATCAAGAAATATACATAATCAAGCAAGAACAAGTATAATTTTTGTATTATGTAAATTTAATCTTCTTTAGCACCTACATAAATCTTTATACTTACTACTAATTTGGTGAAGTAGTTAGACTTCCAAGTTGCCTTGTCCTCCCTACCCATCGTAGCTGTGGTTAGGGACTCTTGTCGAATTTAAGAACTGAAAATGATAATTATAGAGGATTGTTAGATTTGAGCTGTTTTGACAGGGCACTTTTATTTCCAAAATTTTTATCATTTCAAGACTTGAATTAATTGATGACATTTGTTTACTGCTCAACCATCACTTGGAGTGCTCAGTGTACTATTCCCTTGTTGTATTTCTGAGTGCTTTATAATAACTTATTTCAAATGGAATTTGAAGAGCAAGTATACTAAACAGCTGAGAGCAGACAAAGTAATTGACGCCATTAGAATATGCCATAAAAAGCAAGCAAAATTCTAAATTACTTCTGTCTCATTTCTTTCCTCGCCATGACTTTTACAGACGAGACGTTTTCCAATCTTTGTTACGTATTAAGATACCAAGACATTAGCTGCTTCCAATTTCTAAATTACTCCATTGGGATAATAATATATTATTTGCTTTCTATCTCAAGCAAAAATTTAATTTTAAAGTGACAGCTTTAAAGCACCTCCGATTGTAAAATCTACTATTTTGAGGAAAATATTTAAAGCAGAACGTTAAAATGCTTGGTTAGATGAAGATTTTGAGGTTAAATTTGTGAAACTCACATTTTCAATTCATAAAAGGATTAAAAATAAATTGTAGAGTGATGGTTTACATAAACAGAAATCTGGATAAAAAGCCCTTGTAATTTTGTAAAAATATTTTCAAATATTCATAGGATTCATAGGATAAAACGAAAATTTACAAAATTAAATACGTCTTACCTTGGCGAAGAACACAGGCGCAATGAAAGAGAGAGAGCACACATTCAGAGAGCAAAAATAGAAGCGAAGAGAGAGATGGATATTGGCATGAGAGGTTGTCGGCAAGCAGACTGAGATAGATGATACGTCAACTGCCATTATATGACATTCGACAACCGCCATTCTAGATGATAAATTAGCACGAAGTTCAAAAACAGAAAGAACGTTAACCTTTAACATAAACTGTCAACTAATTTTGCAATTTTCATTGGTCAGTTCAGGTGAATTTGGCCCTTATAAAATATATGAGACCGACTTTTTGGATGTTGCATCTTTGGAATAACTTAGCAAATCAATCTATCTGGAAATGCTAGGAAATGATATTAGTTCTAGTTCTAATTTAGTTCCACTTCGTTCCCGTTTTCCTGAAAGTTCAAAGATAATGAGAAACGGGATTGTTATTAGTTATTTATGTTCAGTGACACAATCTGTCAATGTGTCTATTATCATTAATGTTAATCAGATTGATATAGTGTTTTATTGATATTTTTAAATTTTGATTAGTTTTTGAGTTTTTCTTTTTATAAGCTCTGACTGTTACAAATAAATTTATGTGTTGCTTGGAAAAGTGGACATTTGTATATGCGGTTGAAGTGGCTTATCGTCAATTAAAATCCATCTGACAATACACCATTACTTAACTTCTAGTCTATGTAAATATGATTTTTCTTTGTTTACATTTGGTTCAAAAATTCTTTGTTTGGTAGCAATGTGATTCTCATGTAAATCAATAAATCAAATAATAAATTATTGTTCTATTCACACATCCACGTCTGAGAAACAAACCACAGCATTAGGTGACTCTGAGTTGACCTGAGCTAGGTCTTGATATTTTTATCTCTTCTGTCGAAATCCACCTAAAATGAACAACAGAACTTGTCCATTATTGAAAGACCCTGAGAATTACACCCCAGATATTCAGGATCTATTAAGTAATGAAGTTGCAAGAAATTATTGGTTGGTGACCCTTGAAAGAACAGTGGCCAAATTTGTTGATAAAGCTGGGGAGTTAAACCCTGACAATCCAAAAGCTACAGAAGATGCCAAATCATGTTTGCAGAAGTTTCGACAGTTGATAGAGAAAATTAAATCAGATCCAAGGTAAGTACCAATTACTGAACTTAATATATATCTATAGGAAGATCAGTTCAAGAACATGATTAAGAAATTAAGAATGCATAGGATCCCTATAAATATATGTTATTCCCACTTATTAAAAATCTCAGTTTGCCATGGAGTGCAGATGGTTTTTCTCTATAGACATAAATGACAGTGACTGGCCAAATTTGACAAATGAATAGGATTAGAAATTTAGTTAAATATTCCCAAAATTTTACTTCTACCATTTCTGCTACAATTTCACATTTTCATTCATAAAACACTAAATTATCATAACACCTCCCTAAATTTTATTGGGGAAAATTTTAGGACTTTAATACCTCTCAGTGTGAGGACGTTACTAGACTTTAATGAAGAAAATTTAAGAGTCCATTTCAAGGATGCATGGCGATTACAAAAAGAGACTGAGACAAGAGAAGCTTTAACCCATTTTAGGGAGAGGATTGATGAGATAGATTTAATAAATGATTTCAATGAGAAATGGTTAGAATTAATTAAAGGGGTGCTGGCTGGGAATGTATTCGATTGGGGATCTTCAGCAGTTGCTAAAATGTTGGCTGAGGTACCAACTTTTGGCTTATCACATGCAATGGATACCATTGAGGAGAGGCCATGGTTTATAGATCATGTGAATTTATGGATTGAAAGACTAAATGTAAGTATGCAAAGGAGTTTGGATATAACATTATACAACTAAGACCAAATTATTGAATCATGGGTTCATCTAAACTTGACCATCATTTTTGCTGTTCCCCTAATTAAACCCATATCAGCTAAATAATAGTATGGTTATAAATATTTAAAAAACCAAGAAAATACTGAGTAGCTGTATGCACATATATGGGGTAGTAGTAAATTCTTGACAGATTGGAGATTGATTAAAAATTCTCTTCATCTCCTTACCATTTAATATATTCATAAGCAATGCAAAGAATTACTTAAATGAATATTCTTTAGTGACTTATAAATTTAATTTGATCTTTATCATAAATTCTATCATTATTTAAATGTCTGAGATTTTTCTGATATATACCTAGAAACTGATAACAATGATAGATTTATTATATTGTTATAACCATTTTTGCTAGTCATATGAACCCCAGATTTTTCAATACATTTCCATAAGTACGGAATTGTATAAAATATCAAACAGATATAACAAATTTTGCATTGTACACTCTATCTCCATGACAATATTTATGTGTAACTAGGGAGATCATCATGTGCGTCCTTGATAATGATAAGTGGAGGTAAAAAGTTTTTGAACATTATAATGCTTTAGAAAACATCAACATTATAGACTTACTTGAGTGTTGTTGTTCTGCACATTAAGAAAAACTAAAGCAGAAAAATGTGCCACATGTTACCAAATTTCATCTTAATGTGGTCATATTTATTCAGGATGATATTATTGCGTTAATATTTATACGCTCCAGAAGTTGCATTTAATTAATAACATACATCTACAATGAAAAATTTCGAATTACGATTTCCAAGTGTTTTGTGCGTCTTTATTGTATGCACTAGTCAACTGGACACAAGCGTACATCTGAATTTGTGTTATTGTCAAATTCATTGATGCATGTGTGCCACAACTAAATGTTGTTGCGTCACACAATACTTCATGACTTATTCTTTATTTGATGTACACTTGGAGCGAGTCATTCAGATTGCAAGCATTTCAAATGAGAATAATTTGTCTCTCAAATGTGTCAGTCCCCATACATCTTTGTGTATCATAACAGGGCGAATTCGATAATCTTTCTACAATTTTCTCAGTTGCTATTTCAGCTCGTACTAGAAATCATTTTCTTTTGTTGCAGTCACACACCTTTAAAAGCGCAGTGATATTCGTCGACAATGCAGGAGTCGACTTCGTGTTAGGAATCTTACCTTTTATCAGGGAGCTCTTAATTATGGGAACTCGTGTGATATTGACGGCCAATTCTTACCCGTCATTAAACGACGTTACCTACCAAGAACTCAATTTATATTGCTGTAGCGCAGCGCAACAGTGCAATGTTTTAAAAGGTGCCATTAGTAGCGGTCAATTGGTGACCATTGAGAATGGACAAAAAGGGCCATGTTTGGATCTTAAAAATATACCAAGTGGTAAGATTGGCAAGTACTTTATCATCTTCAACTTTACAGCCGAGTAGTACGCACATATGTGTATTTCAAGATCGTTCATAACCAGAAGACTAAATACTTGTTAAAGCTATAGATAAATAATCTGTGATCAAATCGATCTTGCTATAAACAATAACCGTCACAATTTTGCTAAGAGTCAAGGACCATTTAATTACTAGCTTCTTTTGCTTTAGAAATTGAGATTAAATCGATTGATATTTGTATTTGTGTAATTAATTGTGACGAAATAGAATATTTTCAAGTATTTCAAGTAACAGTAAAGAGAAAAGTTATCTATTCTGATTAGTATTTGCTAAACGTGCAATTAAACAAACCAATCAAAACAGGCGGAAAATATAATCAATTTCTTATTTAAAATCGATATGGTGATATTAATTATATATATATTTTTTGTAGAACTCTGTGATTTAATGGTCGAATCAGACTTAATAGTTTTAGAGGGAATGGGGCGCTCAGTTCACACTAATCTTAATACGGAATTTGCTGTGGACAGTATAAAAATAGCCGTGCTGAAAAACGAATGGTTGGCCAAAAGTTTAGGCGCTAATCAATTTAGCGTTATTTTTAAATATGAACCAGCGGTGTAGAATGGAACGTACCTGATTTTTAACTTCTTAACTGTACCTTATTATTACTGTATATAGAGATCGACGATATTTCCTATTCTTACAAATATATATTTGTTGTTTTTCTGTTAAGGTCACGATGTGATGTAAAAATACAATAAATGTTTGGATAAAATGTTTATGTTTTTTTACCCTTTGAAGCAGTTAACAAAACATCTAAAATTTCTTTTAACGATTCACAAGGTCTATCGCCCTTGATATAGGACTTGCAACGCTTTAGGAAGTTGTCAGGCAAATTTCAGGTGAAATTTTTTAATCGTTTGCAAGTACTCAATGAGAAAATTTATTCTAATGTCCAAAAATCTTCATACCTTAATTAAATTTACAAAAATTTGCCATTGTGATTTTAAAAATACTATGGTGTTAAGTACACTTTTGACAAGCACATAACTATGCCTTGGTCAGCATATAGGCATTAGCCATTATTGTAAAAAAAATGATTCCCTAGCAATTCTGTCCACAATTACAGTAACATTCTCTAGAGGTTTTTGGGTGATACTAAGTCCTTCACCATTCGGTCAATAAAATTATTTTCCATAATTGAAATTATACATGTATACGTTTCAGTAATTTTTAGAAACTTTTTAAAGCACGGTATATTTCTCTATTTTTCTTGTTTATTTTTGAGGTAAGATAGTCTTTCATATTTAATAAAAAATAATCGTTTGGCTGAACGTTGATTATGAGTGTAGAGGCCATGAAAACCCAGAAGAAAAAACGAGGTTAACGTAAGAAAATAGCTAATTTAAACATTAGAGGAAATATCTCTTAGAAAATATAAAATCTAATTTTAATAGGATTATGTATTGATTGTGCAGATTTGGAGGTAACGATAAGCAAATAGTAGTTTCGGTAATTTAGTTGCTAGTTGTACAAATATGTTATTTTATTCCATGGATTTATAGAAATGTTATAAGAAGTAGTTTTCAAGCAGACTGGTATCTAGTATCCAGGGAAGTGATATTCAAAATTATAATTATGGAATTTGCTGAATTGATCACTACCCCAAAATTGGATGGAGTGATTCTGCATTCCCCATTTCATGAGCCTATCGATGGAACTTTGTGTATTACTGGCCATCACCTTATACTTTCTACTCGAAAGGAAAATGTTCAAGAATTATGGGTAAATATATGCTTCTGCTTCTACATTTCATCAAATGAAGGTGCTCCAGCAAGTTTGCTTAGCTCTTTTACTATAGCACTCCTATGTGAACACCTATATAAAACTTCCACAGATTATATTTTCCACAGCAATCAGAGCCACATTATCAAACAAGAAATTTTAGTTATTTTGAATTGCTGTGAATTTCACTAAGGAATCATACCATAATAAGTTAGATAAAAATGTTCTTTAAGCAGGAAGAATAATGGGTGCAACATCCATTTAAAAAATTAAGTTGTCATGGCTACTGAAAAAGTTATAGATCTGACAACGTTGCAGTAGATATTTTTATCTATTTGGAATTTTTTATTTGAATTAATAATTCAATTATTTGAAAATTATATTAAATTTGAAATTAATTGCCTAAAAACAGGGGGCAAAAGAGTTTTTGGTCTTTCTGATGAATGATTCTTTAAATCCTGACCCTAAAACTCAATGTGACACACCCTAAAAAGATTGAATTAGATATTTATGTGTTTTATTATTCATTATTAAACCTCATTCAGAACAGGTAAACTTACCTAACACTCACATAACACTCAACCTAAACACTGGAAAAAATTAAATGCTTTAATGGAAAATATTGTTTTTAGCTTCTGATTCAAGCCATAGATACAGTTGAAAAAAAGCACCATCCAGGAGCGACTCAAAATGGAGGCACCATAATCTTAAAATGCAAAGACTTTCGTCAATTACAATTAGACATACCATCCACTTACGATTTCCAAAACGTTTACCACTCAATAGAACGTCTAGCCAGTCTGAACAAACCAGAGCTGTCTTACCCATTTTTCTATCGACCTATGTTCAGTATTCTGGAAGATGGATTTACATTATTTAGACCTGAATCGGAATTCGCTAAGCTATTAGCAAGTGAAGAATGGAGAATTTCACACATAAATAGAAATTTTTCTGTTTGCAAAAGCTATAGCTCTGTTTTAGTAGTTCCTAAGACCGTCGATGATAATACTTTAAGTGCTGCTGCTAGCTTTAGAGAGGAAGGGAGATTTCCTCTTCTAAGTTATAAACATGACAATGGCAGGCAGCCTAGTTAAATTTAGCTGATTGTCTCTTCTAAAAAAAAATTCTTGTAGGTGCCATATTATTGCGCAGTAGTCAACCTCTAGTAACAAACAGTAACAAACGGTCTAGGGCAGATGAGAAAATTTTGACTGCAGTATTAGGCCCTTATAAGAAAGGCTATATAATCGATACGCGAAGTACGGGATTAATAGGTCACTGTAAAAGTAAAGGAGGTGGTACAGAACCTGACGGACATTATCCACAATGGAATAAAATATGCAAAAACTTGGATAAATTGGTTAAGTGTGACGGCAGTGTGTTGGATCATTTCAGCAAACTTATTGATGGTTAGTGGGAAATAATGTTAGTATTTTCCAGTATTTGTTTTTTTTTATCTGAATTTTTTTCCATTTTAATACAATTAATAATACGATTATTATTAAACTGCATATATAATGTTTCAGCTTGCAATGACTCATCAATTTCAACTGATAAATGGTTAGCTCGCTTGGAAAATTGTCATTGGTTGACACATATTCAAAATGTCCTAAGTACCTCATGTTTAGTGGCTCAGTGCTTGGATAAGGATGGAGCTTCTGTGTTAGTTCATGGTTCTTCGGGTTTGGATGCGACCTTACTGGTTACCTCAGTTGCTCAAGTCATCCTTAACCCTGATTGCCGAACAGTTAGAGGTAAAATAAATAATAATTATTTATAAATTCGCTGATGCAAATATTTTCTCTTATAGGTCTCCAGGCTCTAATTGAACGAGAATGGCTACAAGCGGGTCACCCATTCCAAACTCGACACGCAAAGTTCTGCTATTCTAACTCTAGAACAAAGAACCAGCAGCCGACTTTCTTGCTCTTTTTAGACTGCATTCATCAACTTCACTACCAATTTCCTTATAGTTTCGAGTTTACAACTCAAATGCTTATTCTCATTTTCGAACATTCCTATTTTAGCAATTTTGGTGAGTCGTTGATTAAATAGTTTTCACGACTCGTTGCTGAATAGTTAGGATTTGTTTCGTAGGTACTTTTATTGGTAATAATGAATTTGAACGGCAAGAGATGAAACTTAATGAATCGACAACCAGTTTTTGGTCGTACTTGAATAGACCTGACGTAATCACGAATTTTTTGAATCCAATGTATGAACCTAATAAAGCAGCTGTTTGGCCTAGTATAGCGCCTATTAGTTTAGAGTTATGGGATGAGCTATATCTAAGGTAACGAGAAAATTTATAATACTATTTTTGTTTGAAGTGATTCAATTTTTTATTTTAAGGTGGGTAATTGACCAGAAATATCAACGAAGCGCCTTTCAAAAAGTTCACCAACTAATTCAGAACGACAAGAATCTCAGAACCAAAGTAATACGCATGAGAAAGCAACTTATGGATCTGCAAAAAGAATTACAAGGCTTTACTCTGGAAAGCGATGACAGTTTGTTAGATGAGTGATTATAGTTTAACGTGAAATTATGTTTTGGTCGACACATCTATGACTTTTTAAAGTATATTCAAAACGTACCCATTCAGCACTCACCAAATGACATTCATTTTAGTTTAAATTCACGACACTTACTGACATCTGCATACATGCTCGTGTTTGACTACACACATTTGACATTAACGTTGTATGACAAGCAAAGTTAAATCTCTGAGCCGTGGCACAAAATCACAGAAAGAGAAAACATCTTTTAGTCGTGTACTTACACGCATTTTCAATCTCAGCCTAGAATATGTATCCTAATCTTAAGAGAAAGAAAAAAATAACATATCTGCAGATTTTAAAGATATATATAATATAAAATATGAGTTTTATTGAAGATTCCTATCACAATCCCATAAATAATGTCAGTTCAAAAACTTTACCTAAGTCATCTTCATAAATAATAGATTTTTTGGAACCCAAAGACATAGTTCTTTCAACAATATGAACTTTTAAAAATTGTCGCGTATTAGTAATCGTTATCAAATGTAAGGAAAACCACCCTTGATTTTCCAAGTTTACAAAAATCTCTCTCTCTCTCTCTCTCTCTGTCAGATAATTTTCTGATACGATTCTCAACGACATCAAATACTGATAGAAGGGATAGCTTTTATTTAATTGAGTCCCTTAGCGACCATTGCAGAAATATGAAAATATTCTACATCAATTTGTCTTGGCTGATTTAGTTCATATTTTTCTTCTTAAACTTTTTGGCCTATATTTTCCATAATATCGTACTACGTCGCCCATCTTAGAGAAACAACTATCTGTACAAATGTTTTTAAAGACACTCTTACATAAACATAGTACGACCCTGTAGGATTTTATTTTTAAGTTCCAGATCATTGAGAATGGTTGGGCACCCAAAAATCAGGCGTACCGCGGCCACATTCTTAGTCAACCGATACCGTTGCTAATGGTTTTGTTTTGTCTGCTAATTCATAATATCCCCCTTGCTCTTGATAGGAGCGAACTTTTCAAGGAAGTGTCAGCGAATTTTGTGAAACATTATATGTGCGGCAGTGTTGGAAAATTTTAAACCCAAAGATAACATGCAGCTGAGTAACTAAAAATAACGCAAAAAAATAATAAAATGGTTGATAAACGTCCCCATGCAATGCATTCGCAAGGTGTTTATGAGTCGGTATTCAAATAATGATAAATAACACCTGCTCAGTGCCTTTCCGAGTGCATTCGGACCTTTGCCCACAAAAACCAAGGAGTTTCAAGTTACGAACATGGGACATGTAAACGGATATTTATTTTGTTGGTTTTTATTAAGAATTGGAACGGCGATCACTATGCATGCGTGACTAAGTTGTTTTTTTTTTCTAATTCTTCTCTATTTACTTTTGCAATATTTCTCTTGAGTAAACAATTTTATATGGGATATGCTTATAACAACTATTAATGCCATATTTCGATAAATTCATTTTTTCCATTCCTAAAACGATCTTGTAAGGTAAAACTTTAACCACTAGTCGGACAAAAAACAATGACGAAGAACTTTGTGTCTGTTGCTGGTGACCTCTCCATCGAAAAAAGAAAAAAAGCCGTGATTATCCGCAAATTGGGATCTATGCGTGATAAAACAGAAACCATGACCGTACTAACTCAGGTCTATGTATGTACATAAGAGATGAATCAGCGAGACATGTAAATCACACGTTAGCACATAATAAAATTTTAGAAGTAGATATTATTTCAATTTTTTAAGTTGTCATGCGTGGAAGGGAAGAGACCTGTGGACAGATTATCAAAATAGTTTGAACTTAAAAATTTATGACCTGTGTCGTTTTATGTGATGAAAAAATACTTATAAAGTGATTACTTATATCTAAGGATACGTTAATATAGGAATATGTAAGTTATTTTTTTGAAAAAATGCATTTGCAGTGTCCTTAATGTTCTTGGTCAGCAATTTTCTTAAAACCTCGTAGCGGTAGAAAAACGGTTCAATATAGAAAAAAAATTGTGGCTCAAAGAAGTGCCATAGGATTCAGTTTTTTTTTTGTTTCATATGAAAGTCCTCTGTACACTGTGGATTTTTGAGATTTACACCTGTTTGTATTGTTAAATAAATACCAAATACTTCGAAGATGCAAATGAAAATCGACTAAATCTTAAATGTTCCAATAATTATTATATTTTCAGCGAATGCGCTGCGTCATGTTCCGCTACTGACGGTTAATAGTACGTCGTTACGCTTTGGTCATTGTGAAAATAATAAAAAAGTGAAACACGGCGGACCTGAGATTGTGACCTCTTTGTTGTGAAGCATTTGAGATGAAGCAGATCGTTACAGGTACTTTAGGTCGTAGTACTCCTGGCCACAGGTAAATTGTGTACCTATACTACATGCAGGGACGTAGCTGGGAATTTTTTTGCCTTAAAATAAACAAAATCCCCAAGGGGATTTTCTTCTAAAAGAACTTTTACTAATTTTGATAAAGTGCGAGTTTTTGTAGTATAAACAGGTTTCTAAATGGGTTTTGTTTTGCAACTAGTTACATAATCAAATCATGCACCTTCATCTCATAATCCACAATTGTAGATACAGAGCGTACCTTGAGTATGTTCAAATATCCGACTTATTCTTCTGATTTATTAATTGTACAGCAGTATTAGAAAATATAATGCATTAAACTCATTAGTAAATGTTATTTTGTGTCACATTGCGTGATTTCGCTTCTCTTGTTGCGCAGAATCTCACTTGTTAATACAACGTCGCAAATAAAATAGCTTTTTCAAAACAACTTAATCCGTCCCTGAATATCTGATGCTCTCAGTTCTCAGGTAAATCTTCTTCCACCTGCCTGGAAATTATAAAGTCAGTGTTGACTCGTTTTCGCTTTCTTCTGTGGTTTACGAATCTGACTTTATATGTCGATCCTATAGATCACAAGACTTTAAGTGTGTAGATATAAAAATTGCTGAGACGATCAGTATGGACGTAATAGATGTAGGTATGTTGCATTGCATTGCAATATATCATTATGTTAAACAGGTATTAAAATGGTATTATTGAAAATTTGTAGTTTAAGCAAGCTTGACAGTTAAAAAGAAGCTACAACGATGCATAAATTTAAAGGGCACTTGAACAATGTATAAGTTGAAAGAGTTTGCGATAAATTAGCCAAATTTTTTTAAATAAGCGAATCTCAATAGCATCAGCATAAAATTTTCGTGATCTTAACATAAACAACGCTTTGTTTTCTTTAAAAAACTGTAGGGAGTTGCATGAAATGTTCAACATCACATGAGTTTCATGTTGATGCTGTTAGCGCAGGAGATTAGAGCGATATGATTTAAATCTCTTCAAAATATTTAATTTGAGGCGATTTGGAAGATTTCGAATACATTTAGGTTCGTTTTAAAAGGTCAGAATGTGAAAAAAAGGTAACGGCTAGTAGAACGAATAAAGGTGTCGGTATAGTACACAAATACCTTAAGAATTTTGATATAGATGTCCAAAAATGCAAAGATCTGCAGGATGTTTCATTTGAAGCAAGAAAATGGTAATCTACCTTCGATCTAACCAGAAATGTTGCCATCTTGAGAAGATACCAACTTTTTAGAACTCTTCTAATTATATTCTTCCTGCAGTTGATCGATGTTGTGCTTCGCCGACGTTAGTGGAACACATTGTATATACAATATTTCTTCCCATTGCAGATAATTAAATCCCTCAAACTCGGCATGTGTCAACATGCGGGTCACGTGACGAGTGAACGTTGCATGTCCCTTTTATGATACAAGTAATGAAAGTAACGAATGGTCGTTATTAGTAAGATCACCCGCATAAATTAAGAACTAAAAAGGGGCATGAATAGTTCGGTTTGAAATTAACTAAAATGTTGATGAAAAATCAATATTCCCGTATGAGATTTTATGGGAGAGGGCAAAAAATTTCATGTGGTTATGCTTTTTCCTTCATTTTATTTCTATTTCAAACTTTAGTTTCTGCTGGGACTTTTTTTGTATGGATTTCATTTCATTTATTGATTCTTGTATAGGTGCATTACATTAGAGTAATCCACCTTTGAATTTAGTGTAGTAGTTTACTTCAACATAAAAAAAAAAAATTACAGGTGTAATCGTATACTTGTCAGTAATAATAACAATTATGTGACGAGTTATTTGAGATATTTCTTTAGCGTAAACATAAATATGATTCATTGCTATATTCACGCTTTGAAAAATAAATATACTTAAGTAGGTACATGTTCCCAAGCCGAGATGTCTGCCTATTTTACATTATTGAGGTACATAAGACGAATCTAATCATGATCATGTGCAGTTAGTAATAAATCCAAGAATAAATGTTTCGATTCGTCCTTTCGTTAAGATAAATCATCGAATTATTAAGAGCTAATAGCAACTAGAGAGCATTTGATAGAAATAAACTTGGCTCGGAATTTGTTTTTTTTTCCTGCAGGTATTTATGACGACGATAAAATGTTTTGAAGAAATCGGAATTCAAATTGGCTTTTTAGATTGCTTCAGGTGAAAATATTCATCGTGGATAAAATCAAAACCTACATGTTTGCCCATTGACAACCCAGACAGATCACATTATTGCATGAAAAAACCCAATCAAGATTGGTTTGTTCTGTAAAATTTTATCACAACGTTTCAAATCTTTCAAGCAAATTATGAAAACCAGGCATATGGCTTCTTATATTTTTGCTGGACGATGCTTTCAAGTGTCCGTTTCCGTTGTTCTTTGCCCTGGGACCGCCAGTGACGTGACATGTGGCCTCGCCCCAAGAAAAACGAAACCTTTTCTGGGTCAGGTACCGAAAGTTATTATGTTAAGGACGACTTTTGGGTTTGGGCTATTTTTAAAGAAGTGGAATTTAAAATTTTGTTCACTCTTTCCAAGAACAGACACATGTAGTGTGAGGAAATATCATCTACAGGATGATTTATTAGCTCGCAAACAAACTAACAGACAAAAGATGACTTAATTTTAAGAAAAAATACTTTATATAAACATAGGTCCAATTTCAAATAGGGCTTAAAAATTTTCTGCATAAAAGACTAATTTAATAATTCATTTATTTACCTGTTAACAAGTCATACTAAGAAATGCACATAAACTCGTTAGTGTGCTATCAAGTTTGTTAACTACTACAAACAGTACGAGAGTAACAAGAAAGATACGTACATCGGCATCAACCGCATTACTCAGCCTTTATATTCAGTTAAACATTTTAACGAAGCTCTCTGACATTATGAATTATGGAAAATTACTACTCTATAGAAACTTTGCCTACATGACTGCACCTATAACTATTGGAAAAAGGCACATTTCGGTCTATCGCTCCTTAAAAATTCGTATCAATCTAAGGCGTTTCACGTCAATTCACCAACGAATATTTTAAATGTTCTAATGAAGCTCTCTGGTCTTGCGAATGGTTGAAAATTGTTACTCTAAATTAGTCTTACCTACACCACTGCCTTACAAACTTCTTACATTACTTAAACAGTAATGCACACATGTCTTAATAAATGTGTAGAAAATGGACAAGAACGTTTCTATTGCCTTTTTTTTTTGGAAAAATTATTGATAAAAATATAGCAAACCAGAAAACTTCCGTTTGTAAGAGTTCAGGACTTTTGTGTCGAGTCTTTTGATAGATATGAACAATGGATTAGTAGAATGTGACTTGGACGCGATTCCAAGTCGCCTCCAAGTCCTATTAAATTCAGGATATGCCACGTTACATTAGGTACCTGCATTCCTGAAAGCATATGACTATGACATGACTTTAATAATATGCGGAATTATCATATATAAAAATAGTCAGGAATTATGAGCTTATGGTGCAAGGTTGCTAGAAACGGGCATCTGAATGAAATATGGATCAACAACTTAATTTATGTGTATGAATACGTAACACAGTCCATGACTTTAGTGTTACTTGTATGTACTGGAACGATTTCAGTATTTTTCTTACGCAAAGCGAGCGCGTTTTACAATAGTTTGGAAATTGGGGCTCGATTATCATTTTTAGCGTGGCCTAGAGATGCTCGGTATGACGTAAACGAATATTCAATTGTTTTTAACAATCATGGCGCGAATTCCAGAGCCATCTTCCGCAAAACTGCCACAATAATCCAATGCATATAGACGCTATACAAAATCTCAATTTTTCTAAGAAATGACTCAGATTCTTAATATAAAAATCTGTGTTTCCTGCTAATGGATTTAGGATAATTAGCATCAACGTGAGTGGTCCACTTAATACTATTGAGTCGAAGGTTAAAATGAAAACAACCGGGAAAGTGAAACAAACGAGGATGCACAAAAAAATGACAAAATAACTTACCCTTGAAGTACTTCATCGGAGAGTGCGGTCTAGAAGTGATTCGTGTAGGCATCAGCCTCGTTTAAGTTAGTTGAAGGTTAACGTAGCCACCGTTCGCTATCATGTAACGGTACTTTTCACGAAAATAAGAAAAATAAAGTGCTTTCAGACGACCCTGAATATGGATTTTGGAGGTATATTAATATCACTTTCTTTACGCAAAGAATTGAGCGTATTTTACAACACCGTCATAAAACTTAATTTGTTACCGAAGCCACTGACCTGAATTCGAACCGCTACTTTTCACGTTCAGTTCGGAAATTGCGGCTCGATCATCATTTTTAGCGTGGCCCAGAGAAGCTCGGTACGCTTCGCAATTGTTTGAACAATTGAATTGTTTTCAATCATGGCGTTCTATCCAGAGCCACCTTCCGCAAAAATGCTAAGATTATCGAATGTGTACGATGAAACGCCGCACAAAACCTTTTTTTTTAAGGAAATATGATATTAAGATTATCTTTTAAGATTTCTTTAAATAGAAAAGATATGCATTATCTTTCAATTATTTTTAAAAATGATTGTTTCCTACTAATTAATTTAGCAAAAATCTGAACAGTGAACGCGTGGAGAAATTTTAATGTACCTATTATAAGGCACGACTACCCCTTCATATGTGAAATGGCCACGTCCTGAATTTCAGTAAGAAATCAGACACAGAACGTAGTCAAATTTCATGCTTCTATTATTGTTGTGCCCTTTAAATTCGATAAAAAAATGCGCCACATTGTATAAAAATTCGTCAGCAACCTACCCCTTAAGTGCATTTACCCCTCAACAAAGGGATATGATCCTTGGGATTGTTAAAGATTTTTACAAAAGAACAACCTCTTTAATATAAAACTCCCTTTGTTCGGGTCTTTGTTAGTGTCTTACCTTGCCTTTGCTCTCAACTTTCACTTTCACAAGATGACCCATCAGGATGAGCTTCAGGCACATGGCAGTAGAAGCAGACACCACAGAACCTCTTATAGGTTTCAGGAAGGTTTCTCTGAAGATCCACGCTGACGAAGCCTCTATTCTTGGATGAGTGTGGATCTAGTCATGGAATATTTAAAATTTACATGGACCAAACCCGCACTCACCAAACAATAGATGACTTATTTAATTTCTGCCGTGTGTTTGATCGTCAAATTTATTGCGAAATATCAACATCACGAACCGATAACGTTGGAGAGACAAAAACCACAACACCTTTGGGGATTTTGAGATCGTTATGGGTGTTACTGACCGGAACGAGTTATGAACAAAACATGACGCCAAGCGACACGAACAACAGACGAAAAATGATTGTTTATTTTTTGAAACGTTCAGAAACCTGGCAGCGGGGTCGAAAAACACCCAATGAAATCGCTTCGTTTTCCTCCTGGAGGGGGAAGGAAATCCTCGTCATTTGCCAGCGAAAAAATGCTGGTCGTGCATCTCTTTCCTGTATCTCATGATCATATCACTTTGTCTCGGTCTAACGACCTTTCACCATGGAGTAGTTTCGGTACCGGCCAGTGAGGACGCCACTATAGAGCTGCAGCGCAATTTGCAGACTTAACCGGACAAATTCCCGCCCAAACTGGTCGTCGCTGGTTGAATTATTAAAATATTTAAAAATAACTTCGGTACGCACAACACAAGTTTACTCAAATAGACTGAAAACTGAGCATATAGTTTATCATAGGACACATTTCTCGGACCTACAGTTGCAGTAATTGTGTGCTATTTTTAAGTAATTGCCACGCATTACGTCACAACTCTTGAACTCTCGGTTGCATTTCGGAACACAGACACCTGGTTAACGCTCGAACGTGCTTTAGAAAAGCTTCTTCCCAAGCGTAGGGCGTGTATGGTGTACAAAATATCCAGATAAACGTGAGAAAACGGCGTTATTCACCTAATTTCTAGGTAAAGTAACATTTTATAAACATTATTTGATGCATGTAGCTGTCGAATGGCTTCAAAGACTTGTGTAAAACGTCAAATAACCCGTGAATTGACAATATTGATATTGACGTGACAGTCGGTGACATGTGCCTAAAATTTTTGTCATCCATCATCTTATTTAAGATTTTGAAGTGTTTACTGAGTATCTCGCCCTTAAAATTTTTCAAAAAACTAAATTTGGGGTCTCCAGCTTCCCAAAATGACCCCAGAAACCCTTCCACGCTTCGAGGACGTCGGCCATTTTTATTGCGTAGTCCCCAGAAATAAGTCCTCCATTTTTTATCCAAGTAAACAAATCGAACTCGTCATATCGCATAAGCAAGGCTTTAATGCCCAAATAATCAACATAATGTGTTATAAATTGCCCTAACGTGAATTTATTATGTTTAGTGCCTGATTTTTCATCCAGACCTTACTGAGGAAAAGAAGCTATGGCGTCTTCACCCCAATATGAAATACAGGAAACAGGTTTGTATACGTAATTAGCTTTTAAGTTATGTGCTTGGTTTGGTTTTTGCTGCCGTTCTAGTGTCAATGAAAACGTTACGTAGGTGATTTGATTTCACATTTGAATACTTTTACTTGCATATATACTCTATTCCAACTTTTTAAAAACTCTGGTTTGCTATGAAACTCAGATGTTTTTTCTTTGTATAAATAATGGATACTGACAGTTGCCATGGAAACCATAATTTTTTTTTGATACTTTATAGATAGTGGCAGTTGTCAAAATTTGACATATGAATGAGGTTACAAATTATTTATATACAAATATTCTTAAAGTGTTGCAAAATTCATTTTAAAACAAGGGTGAGGTAGATAATTAATTTTTTCATTTATTCTATTTGGAAGTGAGGTCTCATAGACAAGTTGTTGGAGCAATAGAATTGCAAGATATTCTAAGTTAAAACTAACACAGAGTAATACTCACTCTTCTAAAACCACCACCTAAAACTTTTTTTTCATGCAGTGTACTATTCCTTTATGCACTTGTACACATATGGTACCACTCAATTTACTGAATAAATTGTGGGTCTATAAAATTGCTTGAACTTATAAAGCTTTGGTTTTGTTCTATAGATGCAACAATGGAACAAACATTTGAGATCAGCAGTGCAGAGGGAAATGAGTCAGCTTCAGATGGAGAACAAGGAGAGCAACAAGTTGTTTATGCTGAGTATGATTCCAGCTTTGACCCTCAGTATGAATATGAATACATTCAAAGAACAATTAAAAGAAGGGGTCATTTGCCTAAAGATGCAGTGAAAATCCTTAAGAATTGGCTTTATGAACACAGATTTAATGCTTATCCAACTGAAATTGAGAAGCATGTGCTATCACAAGAAACTGGATTAACAGTGCTCCAAATAAGCAACTGGTTCATTAATGCCAGAAGAAGATATTTGCCAGATATGATGCGCCGCGAGGGGTACGATTCCGTGCAGTATACAATTACCCGAAGAAGAAAAAGCTCTACTTCAAGAGAGGAAGAATCTGAGGTATGTTTATGCCCAAATCAGATTTTTAGGAAGTAATAAACCACTTTTCTAATTCCTTGTCAGATTGTCTATCAGAAAATTCCAAAACTTATGAGAATTCAGAGAGTGGATGGATCAGGCGATGGAGAATCTGGAGAGTATATCATCGGCGAAAATGGAATTATAACTCCAAGAAAGTTCAATCCATGGAATGCTGATCTTCACTATGGGTTGACTGTCAATCCAGCTGAAAGGGGGTAAGACTTAGCCCAATTCACTTGCTTAGGCTATTTGCATCTCTTGAAAATTAAGACAAATTTAAGGTGCACAAATGCTGTTTAATAAGAAACTGCTTATGCTGCCATTCAGTGTATCCACTTCATCAATATATCAATGATATTTTATTATGTGATATTTTATATGTATTTTCTGCAGTTCTACCAGTGCCCAGTCACCTTCAAAGTCTAAACAGAAAGTCGTCATAAACACTACACCCCAAGCTACTGCAAAAGCACCAGCATTTTCACCATCCAACTTAGTGATGGTAAAAACTGCTTCGGGAAAGAATGTCATTCTTAAAGTTGTTCCACAAGGAAGCGGCAATGTGAGTAAATCATCGATATGTAAAATGAAATTTGAACATTTTATTAAATACAACTTTTTCGTTTTTTGCTACTTAAGAACGTATTAAACATTGTGAACGAATTAATTCCCATCGCGTTTCCTATTTTTTGTATTCAATAACTTCATTTTTCTTCCCTTCAAGTTTGTTCATAAGGTTGCATATTTTCTCTTGTCTACCCTGCTTAAATATATGTTTTTTTCAGATTCCAAAAGCGGTTATTTTAAAACCTACTAAAATAATCAAGCGACCGGTCGGAAAACCTCAGATCGTCCACGAAACTATTGAAATATCAGAAGATTCTGAGGTAAGTTTTTTCCAGCGTCGTTTTCAGTACCGTAATAACTCTTGAATTGAAAATTTAGCCAGCAAAAACCGTTGTGCTGAAACCAACAAAACTGATCAGAAATAAAGAGGCGGCTTCACCGAAAGTACTTCCTCAGGAGACCATTCAGATAATTGAAGAGGAGGAAATCGCCATTGATGAGAATGAATTTGCATGCGAGAACTTGAAACAAGAAATGTTCGAAGGCGAAAGCGAAATTGAAGCTATTGAAAGTGAGGACTTGACTGAGGAATCTGTTGAGGAAGAAGCTGTTCAGGAAGACCAGTATGTAACATATGAGGTCGATCCGGAAGGTATGTGCAAAGTGTTTCCTTAAACATATATTGTATTTCATTTAAATCGACCGACGGAAAATATTGTTAAGAATCGATTCTTTAGAAAACATATATTATTGACCAAAACAACTACGAATGGTAAATTTATTCACAAGCGGATTAATTTAGTGAATATTTATTAAGTTTCCAGTCAAAATTAACTATTGAATACGGAACAATCAAGCAACTAATAGAAAAATTGTTTGTGAGACATCTGGATACTAACTCTTTTCGAAACAGTAGATACTGTTTAATTCATTCCATTGATCTTCAAGCTTACCGGGTTGCAAGAGATACCTCGATTCTCGGGAATAACGCGCGAGTATTGTCTATTGTGGTTTATCTTTAGATTATTGCTCTGATTAACGATCAGAAAGCTCTGTCGATCTATTCACATGTAACAAAGTGTGGTTATTAAGGCAAGAACGTCGCTTTACCGCTTGACCGTTTCTATCGCTCACACTCAATTTGCCGAACTTCAAACACGTTTATGTGAGATGATTTTGCTTGCTGAAGGAATACACTATTGGAATTAAGAGAATTGCATGTTTTATCAAATTTATTACGTTGATCCCTTAAAGGTTGTCTGGAATGAGGTGAGGACGTTTTGGTTTAAAATCATTGTTCCTACGCATGTTTGCCTCTAAAAGTTCCAGAAAATCATTAGGCTGTTTAAGAAACGAAAGCATGGCTTCGGATTTAAGCAAGGTCCGATAATGTCGCTTTTCACTCTCTCATTTATGGAAGATTGTACTGTCGAATTTTGATGCAACGACGCCTATAGTTAGAGTGTACCATGAATCGGTGGGTTGATAAATAACTATGATTTCTGCCACATTTTATCTGATAAAGGCCCTTAAATTATGAAATTTATGAAATTGAAGGTAATGAACTATTTCATTGCAGTATTTTAAACAATTCATGTGCATTAAACTTCACGATAAAAACAGCTACATCTTACAATTCTTTTATAGGACATTGAATGTCTTTAAATTCATCCGGCAATTTCCTGAACCGTCCAAGTCACGCTTCCAATTGTTGAAGCACCTTTTCACCCAATATTTATATTGATTCTGGGTATTCAACCTCTAAACGATACAGATAATTACAAATATTTGTTAGCTTAGCTCTCACCGAGTTTCCCGTTGTAACTAACGTTTGGTAACAGTGTAAGTTACTGTATACTATTTCGTAATAGTTTATTTGTTGATCAGATAACTCGTTGCAAAAATCGTCATTCTTGTCTCTTTCAGCTGTATTTGATGAAAAACTAGACCAAGAAGTTCAGGATGAAGAAGCAACTGAAGAAGTAGTTCTAGATGAAAGCACATTCTTAAGCGAAAATATCTTCTGTGAAACTGTACAAGACGAAGAAGATGAAGGTGAAGAGGTATTTGTCAATGAGGTGACCCTGGAAGAGGAAGTTGATGAGGTAACTTTAGAGGAAGGCACTGACAATATTACCGTAATCGAAGATTGAGGGGCACCGTGTGTTAATTATTTTTTTGGTAGAAGTCATGTCAGGACAAGTTTCTTTTTGTTTTAGCGCCGAACAGAAATTTTGGGATTAATGTTAAATGATTATTTACTTTATGGTGTATATAATTCTTTCAGAGTATTGAGACGAAGATTAAGGAAGAACCTGTTGAAATTCAAGACCATTTTTTGTTTTGAGAACGTTAGCGATCGTTTTAATATATTTTTTTAAACTTTGTTGACAATTAAAATTTAAACTTTAGGAGTGTTTATAGAACTGTAGGTAATTAAATGTTGATTGAAATGTAACCATGGCTTTGGGATGTCATCAAGCCAGTACAGGACAGAGATTTATTACGAACTATAACTTACTCAAATTTTATTCAAGCTTATTCAATAAATCGGAAAAGCATCCTTTTGAGGCAGCGTTAAATAAGAACTACTTAAAACATTTTTTTGCCTGTAAAAGTATTTATACAGAAAAACGACATGAAATAGAAAATAAGAAAATAATAGAATTAGAGCTGAAATGAGTTATCGGATAAAACTTTGAAGCAGCTTCGATCCGATGACGCATTATGGGTGCAGGACACAACAACGGCTGATGAACCCCAAACGTCTGTACTGTTGTTTTCCTTAATTTAGTGGTTCTATCTGTTGATAGTACGCGTTCGAGGTGGAGTATCTAGAAGATGTAAGAAGTATTAGAAAAATGAGTATCTGTACCGGTTACTTACGTTTAGGTGTTAAGAAGAGTGTTGGATATTCCAGTACTTACAAACTATGACTTCTATCGTTTTTCAACCTCTCCCAAGTTTTCCTTATAAGTAAAGCCATGTTTACATTCTCTGTAAAAATGTATTTGGAATTACCAACTTTTTGGAAAATGTTTAAATTTTAATATTACCAATTTTACTTTTGTTGCTAGTTTTGATACAATTTAGTTGCTTGTAAAAATTTTATGGTTGAAACCCTTGAAATTTCAAGAAACCTAAATATTCAAAAATTTGGTAACACCGAATATAAATAGATTATACTTAGTAATGCAAAAATTTAGGAGTATTTATCTTTATTTTGTAGCAAACGTAGCTTCTATGTAAAGCTTCGCCTCACCCCTCTAAGTAGTACGCCAACTAAGTAGCTTGAAGGTACCGAGCCTAAAAGGTTGCCGGTTAGCAGGTTAGTAAATAATATTTTTAATTTTGATTGTTGGGTATGTTAATATATATTATAGGTCGAGGTGAATTGTAATTATAATTATCTATAGCTTAAAAAATGTATCTTTATTTAAATATTTATAAACAATAAACATTTCACACGTACCTCTTCTTTTTTGCTTCCAGTTGAGACTTTAAGGCTTCCCAGAACGACGCGAAATATTTGCTGTGAGTTCACAAGACTTTCGTGTCGGTCTGGGGGAGTCTTTCTGGCCTAAATTCCTTGTAAATCTAGGTTTAATTACAATTATTTGACGCTTTGAATGGACAAAAAACGGTCAAAATCTAACATTTCATTTATACTTTAACCATTATTAAAAGAAAAAAATAATATACAAGAAGTCGATTTGGAGGCAAAGATTTTCGAACTGAAGAATGCAACGGTGGCAGTGAAGCTGAAGTTTGGACCTTTTTAACTGAAAATGTATTAAAACTATTTTCTCAATATACAAAATTAAATTGTTCATTCTGTACTCATGTATCATATAACATTACATAACTTACAGCATTTTTCATTTGAGTTTTCCCTTCTGAAGTCGGCTAGGCGGACATAGCGATCGAAGAAGTCACTCCGAAAATACAGAAGAAAAGCAAGTCTGAGCCCTGTGGAAGCTTAGCGAAACCCCTTTATGTTTTGGTTTTCTGGGAATTGGTCTCTAACCCACACGAAAAAAATCTATTCAAGGACGAGCTCAGTAAGTCCATCATATGACTCACATGACCTCTAATCTCACGCAAGTCAAGTTTGGATAATAAAAAACTATTAAAAAAACTCCATAAAAATATAAACATCCTTATGTATATTGTAATATTACTGATTGTGAATAAGAAACCTACATTCTGCTGTATGCATCACTTACACAAAGCACTATTAACGATCATCGAAGCTGTAGACGTTTTTGCTGAATCACTGCTTTTGTGGGACTGAGGATGCCCTTGGATGGGAACTGGAGGCCACCACGGGGGAAGCTCTGGTGTTAAACGGATCTGGAGGGAACTACAACGTTGGCATCCCTTGAAGGAAAGTTATGGAAGGGACGGGAAATTTTGTCTCTCCCCAGAGCTGTTGGAGTCCCATAATCAAGCACCACCGACTGGGGACGTTTTCTTCGGGAAGAAAGGTACATTTCTTACATTTTTAGTTTTTCTTTAGATTCCATTAGTTTCCTCGAGAATTGCTGGAATATTTTTTAATCTCGAAACAACGTTTTGTTGAGCAACTAATTACTACTAATTATGTAACTTTGTTGTCACTGAACTGATGCATTGCTTCTCTTATAGCTGCCGATAACCCAATGATTAGCTGCGAATTTGGACCGCTCTGTACATACATGGAGGACTACCTAAAGTGGTAAGTGCCCCTACGTTTAAATATCTAAAAACACTTATAAATGGTAGAGAATCAGTAAACTAAACGGCAAATTACGTAAAGTAAAAAGTTAATAGTAACCATTTTATTGTGCTAAAATATTTAATTATAAACACTTAAAATTAGTCGTAAATAAATCTTAGAGACTTAAAAATTAAACGTAGAGTGGTCTACGTACTAACAAAGCATAAATTAATTAATCTAAAGGCAATTAGTAAGGAAACGAAAGCATAAGAACTACTGAGCTACCCGGCCTCGGTATTGATACAATATAAATTTGTAAAATTCATATGTTATACGTTCAATGGGTTTTAGTTTACAACAATTTTGAATTATTTGAAAAAATATTTTAAAGTATTGAAGCGGACATTAAAATTGTGTATCTTGGCAATAGCTTAAGAATGATGAGCCTTTGATTGATCCATAATTGATTTTTACACAAATCGCCAATTCATGGAACTTCAAATTTTCATTCTACATTCAACATGGTTCGATTTGTGATGCATTTAGTGGCGTGCTCAATATAAGTCTCTCCGGAACGGCATTAGTTGAATTTAAATTTTTAAATAAATTGGGAAATACTCAATTTTTTTACTAAAATATAGGTTTATTTGCTTAACTTTACGAATCTATCACGATTATGTTATTGACAGTTGTACCTAGAACACCCTAGGCTACTTTAACAACATCAACTTATCCTCTATAACAGTAGTTCCCAATGAAACTGAATTTTCAAATAATATTTAAAAGAAAGTTGGCCTTGTAAGATCAGAAAAACAATAAGGAAAAAAGCGATTTTTGTGCTCGGGTGCTCATTGCACTGTTGGTAGGTTCAAATCTTACTTCAAATCCAAATATTGTCAGTACCCACTGTTGCAAGTTAGGCAATAATCAGTCGATATACAAGTAGGTATTTCTGGTCATTCGATGCGCACGCGTTTTGTCCGTGTCAAACTGTAGGAATTGACTGCGTAGCTCCATTGAATCTGAACAACCTTAGATATATATGTCCACCTCTCTGCCAGGGGAACTAATCCGCATCTTTCCTGCGCCATGTCAAGCGCAGACTCGACTTGCCGTAATGTGATCATTAAAAAAAACTCGCAGCAGGCGGTGAACTGCGAACGTAAGGCGCCGATTAGGCCGTTTGGTGTGCACCATCAAACATCTGACAAATACGTAATAAAATAATGAATGCATCTAAGACATGCCTCTGGTATTCCACCGCCTACTTGAAATTTCTTTTATAATCATCCTGTATATTCTGAGCTAGCATAGATGCTCATCCTCTTTAACGACGATAATCACTATGCTACCGTGCATTGATGTAAATGTGTAATCTACCCCAGATGCACAGGTTGTTTCCGGGGTTCAACCATTGGGATCTCGGTAACTATAAAAGATGCGTTGAAGTAAATGTATGTAGGTCTACACAAAACCAATCCCAATATTTCCCTTATTGTCTTCCTTAATATAATTACAATCAATTTTTCTACTGCATATTACAGGATGAAGTAGCTCATTAAAAACATCAATGCAGCTGAAAGTATAGCTGCAACAGGTACAGTTATTACCCAGGCATAGATAATATTCCTAAAAAAAAACACAATTTGTTATAATAGTGTAATGTTTACCTCCAAGGGTCTACAGGGTGTGCACTTTTGGAGCCCTACCATGAGGATCTCAGTTACTATAGAAGATACGAGGCCGGTTAAATTGAGACGAACCTGAGCAATTTAGAGTTCAAGAGTATGTTTCAAAATTTGAAAAATTTCAATTTTTTACGGTTAGCAAGATCCACGTGGTCGAATTTCAGAAAGTAACACCCTGTATACCTGAGGCACTTTCTAAATTAAATTACATTAACTTACCTAAATAAACTCCAGTCAACTCCCTTTTTTGAAGAGCTGAAATATCCAACAAAAACAACGGATCCGACTTTGCAGTGAGTGGTCGAAATAGGAATGCCTATTTTGCTTGCTAATAATACTGTGAAGGCGGCTCCAATCTCTATTGTGAATCCTCTGGAATGTTAATAATAATGTTAATGCCATCTTACATCATCTTCAACGGATGATATACTTACGTAGACGGGGTGATGGTTGTTAAGTCTTCACCGATTGTCTGGATAACCCTTCGTCCCCATAACCACAACCCAACTGATATCCCTAGTCCGCCATATAACAAAATAAACAACGGAGTTTCTGATTTTTGCGCAACTGTTCCCTCGGAAAAAATCAGCCACAGAGTTATTAGAGGACCAATTGCATTGCTGCAAAATGTGTTATACAATGTGTTAATGGTATTTTAAGAATTTAGATCGTTTCTACCATTCTTACCTCACGTCGTTACCACCATGAGCAAAACTCCCGAACATTGCGGTCAAAACTTGTAGAAAACTAAATAACTTCGAAACACTCCTATCTTCATTGAGATCCTCCTGATTCGCGTCTAATTGTACCGAGTACACTCCTTGTTCGCTTTCGGTTAAATAGCTCTTATTCCTTATCAATGGCACACCGCTGGAACTGGGTGAAAGGGCTGGATTTATTAGCCCTGAGGACGCGCTGTCTTTCAGAGTCAGATCATTTGGCCTAGGAAGTTAGTTTAAATTAGCACGAGGTCGGAAATGTTTCAATACTAATGGAAATATTTGGCACATTAATGTGAAACTCAGTCCTGAGAAGATTAAGGTCTATTACGAGTTTCTGTCTCGTTCCAACTTTGTATTCCGAAAACCATTTTCGATCCTACTAAATCTCGTTAATTCGGTTCGCCCCGAGTCAATCAACCGCAAGCAGACATCAGGAATGTCAACGACAAGAATGTTGGGTCTGCAGGAAAGTGTTCTACCAATGCCATTTGCCATCCCCTTTTTGCTGCTTCCCAACCAAATGAGGCATAAGACCTTCATTTTTTTCATTTGCTATGACTGTTATTGCATTCATTTGCATTGCTCAGATGGCATTAGTAAGTTATTTTCCTAGAAGTCCAACATGCTTCTCATTGATATTGTCGATTTTATACGTTTGACCGACTCGAGATCTGACGAGTTCTAATAGGATCATTTTGTAATTTCGTTGCTCAGGCTTCTTTGGAAATCTAACACAGGGGCCAGTAATTAACTGAACTAACCTTGCATTTATTTCAGTCTCTTTAGCTTGAATATAACCATTCATATCATCACTTTGCATTGGAAAGACGTACTTTGCGGCCGTTAATTTAGCGTCTAACGACTGCAACTCAGTGTTCTCTGATATTACAGTTAATTGACGATCGGAATAGGATGAATTACGGTTTGATTTTTTTGGACTTCCTTCAGGCGATGTATCTACAGAATAAAAGTACTCTTTTGATGTGTTTACCAAGGAAAGTACATTGAAATTATGTGCTTAGAGTATGTAGTAGTACTCGTATACAGCCTTTCTTGGCTAAATCACTACGTTCATAGAAGTGTTGCCTTCACCAAGTCCTAGTTTCATTAAGTTCGAAACATTCGATTTTCTGTGGATATTTCTCGAAGCATCCTGTATTTTTCCAATCTTAAGATGTACTCTGCATGAGTATTAAATTGTTCATATTTCCTTTAATTTAGTTCATGCCGAGTTTCTTATGATTTATGTAATTCTCATACATTCCCGCTAATTGGCGACACCCTACACAATTATGGTATAATATATGACCAGTTTGGGTAGACTTAGAGTGGCACTAACAGCGGTCCAAGCGGGGAATTCTTCAGAGAGGCCTGGTATATTAGGAACGAGCTGTGAAACAATATCATTTTCTTAAAAATCAGTCTGGAGAATGTGCGGTCAGATTTGGTGCATCCATTACCCTTTTGTTCTAAATTCATAGAAAATGCACCATCCTGTGAAGTGTTTTTCTTGCAACCATATACATCATATGAACACCATACAAACTTTTGTTTCCAAAGCGTTCTTTCCTTTTTTGCGCGTTCATCATTCACTTGTTTCTTCTAACACACGGGTTTGTTAGCACTTGTTTTCGCTACTACTATATCTGTTTGTTAGCTGTTCTATCACAAGGGGTTGTGGTAAAAACGTATAACTTGTGTGTTAAATTTCAATTGCTTTTTGTAATTATTTTTAAGACTATTTAATTGTTGATATTAAATACGTAAATAACTAACAGAATCGGTTCACTTACCGGTAGATTCTCCAATATTAAAATTAACATGCGCAGCCTCATTTCCAGTCATCTCCAATTTGATTTTCTTTCGTTGCCATGGTACTACAATTAGCCATATAACTACCATCGAAACTAGAGCTACTGTAAAGCTAATTGATGCGGCTAACCACCACGGGATGTTGTCCATATATAGCAACTTAGGGCCATCTAAGGCGATGGAAAACACGTTGATTAAAATAGTGAAGCTATAGAATAATGGAAGTGACACTAAACCCGCCTCTAGAGGGTCTGGTTTCGTCAAAATGCATCTCTTGATGATCCAAAGTAGTGATACCGAACATAGGCCGCTGAGCAATGGCGATATGAACCATGAGCCAACTGAAATTCAAGCGTTTTTGTTTGTAAATAATTGAAAATGAGTTTTGATTACCAATTTTCCCTAAAGTGGGCCATTGAACTCCTTGAGTACCTCTCGCCACCAAACTATATCCAACAGTAGCTCCTACAATGCTGTGTGTTCCAGAAATAGGCAATTTGAAAAATGTAGCCACCATCAGCCAGGTGGCGCTGGAGGCTAGGGCAGCTATTGACCCTAACATGAGCTCCATTTCGGAATCATTGTAAACCCCCACGTCCAAAATGCCCTTTCTCATGGTGTCCGATACTTTGTAACCTAAGGAAGTACATGAACTATTTGTGGGTGAAACATCTAGCCTTTTACCAATAAGAATTGATCCAGCAATCTCGAAGAACGTGGCCAACCAGCATGCCTGGATAATGGTGAGGACTTTGGATCCCACGCTGGTTCCGAAGGAATTTGCCACATCGTTGGCCCCTATGCCGAATGCCAAAACAAAAGCGATGACGAAACCCAAAATAATAAGCCATAATAAACTAGGCGAATATGGTTCTAACATATTTTAATTGAAGCGAACTGAAGAAGAGGTTTGTGAGGAAATTATACTGATAACAGGTGAAGGTCCATTGCTGGAAATCTGGAAGAGAACAGAGGAAGTAAAACTATAATTCCCGGTCCACAATTAACACGTGACACATCAACGTTATCAGAAAAACAGCGAACTTCAAAAACGGGAACATCCAAGATAGCGCCCACAAGAAAGAATAAAGTTGATGATGCCTGTCGCAAATCGAAACGTCGGATTTCAAATGTGACACCGCCACGTTGTAGAAGAGGAAAAGTTGCATTAATGCAGTATCAATCATTTCGAATTGTCCCCTCAAATAAGCGCAAGGAAAAACGTGTTTTTTTTTATTTGTAGAAATAGGTGTTTGAGCTAAATTATGTGTACCGTACGAACGTTATTTATCTTTCAGTGTGCTTAATCGGAAGTTTTAACAGTGATTAACACACTGAGATTAATTTTGCCCTTTTTGACGTTTTTGGATGTTCTGAAGATGTTAAGCATAGGAATGCAACTAATGAAAATTTTAATGAGTGGGTTCAGGTGATAATTGATACGTCTAATTTAATTATTAATAAATTCGTTAATCATGGAATCATGGACTATACTATTGGCACATGTTCAAGTAAAATGTGCGAGTATAGGCCGAATTACTGAAACAGTAATGCACTGAACGCGTGCTGTTTTTTGACGGCAATTTAAGAAAATGCCTTAGAATTTAAAACACGCAAAAAAAATGTAAAAAAATTCTGGAATGCACTTGTTAGATCAATATTTTCCAGTTAATGAATTTTGAAGTTTGTCCAATTACTCTTTCTAGTTAATTCTTTTCTACGAAATTTTGTATCCTCCACTGGCGCAAGTTATTTAACCTCCAGAGAAAGAAAGTCTTCAATGTCAAAAGTTTATTGAACTAATTTTCCAATAAAGCGCAAAAATCTGGGTAAAAACTGGCAATAGGATACAGACTTTGTACGGGTTTTCATTAACTTCACGTATGAAAAATGTTGTAGAGCAACATAGATAATTAAAATTTTCATATTAAAGAAATTTAAAAAAATGAAAAAAATCCTTTTGAATTCACAAATTCTGGAGAAGTATATGAATTTCTAAGTTCCAAAAATAACCAAAAACTTAGATAAAAAATAAAATAGACGCTGTGTATTTCATATATCACCACCATTTAAAGCGCGAGAGCTATCTCGGTGGATTTTGCGTCTAATCACTATTCATGCTGTATTGAAAATCTCCCCCCCTCACAATATATTTGAGCTCAATTCAAAAATCATTTCAATTCATACTTTTTTCCTCAAAAAATGCATCATAAATAGAATTAAAAACTGCTTTTTTCTAGCTCTATCTACAGTTGATGCTGAAAGTGGGAAAGCTTCTCTACGTATGGGATAAAGGAAATAAAAATAATTTACACACATCCACACATAAAATAAAAATAATCTATATTTAATAGTGTAGTATAAACACATGCCCTTTTCAAAGTAGAAACGAAAATGATGACTACGTGCACAAAATGCGGACTGTTCAGACTTGCAACGCGTGCTACTCCAAAAAATTACAAACCATTTGAAAAGCGATGTTAAAAGAATGAAAATTAGAACTCTTTAAATCTAATCTTAAAGAAATAATAAAATAGCTATATGTAAAACTCTGTGTGTATGGTATGTTGGCAAAATTCATTTAACCCTCGTGTAATATCGATCGCCCTATAAATAATAAGAAAGCTGAATTACCTGCTTGGGGGATTATTTTATAGTTTTAAATAGCGAATCAGTATAGCACAATGCACTTGCAATCCCCTCAATATTAAGTAGCTACATACTGAGTACAATTTTTTTCAAATACGAATACTACCCACCCTATCGATTTCGCATGTTGAATATTCCATCCCCACGTGCTCCTGTCGCTGAAATGCACGGAGTTGGGAGCCACCCTTAATTCAATATTCGACCACTATGCGTATATCCATGCAATGTCACACAAAAACGCTTACTTACGCCTAAAGTACGCAACTTAAGCCTAAAATGTCCGACACTTAAAGCAGTGAGAAGTGCGCTATATTTACTTGAAGAAGTCTTAAACGCCGTCATAGTTACTTGACGCCATTCTCACAGGATCAAAAGACCCGACGAACACCCAGCTGTAGTTTGCCGGCTAGCTTATGATATGCGTGCGCAATGCGAATCTATGATCAATCCGAGTTTTCCAGATTTTCCTTTCCAGGTTTTCCTCTCCAGATATTCGGATTAGCTTGTTTTTCCTGGAAATAAGTTAGGATGGTTGCAAAATTCTGAAATCACTTTTGCACGCTTATTCAGTAGCGCCGTAAATTTTGGTCCCAGCGAGTCGCGAAAACAGTATTTTCTGTCAGTGATCTCACGTCCATTTCAAAGGACACTTCCCCCTTGCCATATTTTAGAAAAAAACGATTGATCAGGAATCTAGAGTAATCGGAATTCTAGCAAACCTATCACAAATGATGCTTCTGCTATGGTGCATACACTGTTAAATTCTAAACTTTTCATATCCATTCTGAAGGACACTTCCCTTTTGCAATATTTCACAAAAACCGATTGACCGGCTATCTAGAGTGACCCAAATTCAACCAAACCTGCCATAAATTATGTCTCTGCTATGGTGTATGCATTGATAAATTTTAAACGTTTTATGTCCACTCCAAAGGACACTTCTCTCTTGCATTATTTCGTAAATATCGATTGATCAAGTATCTAGGGTAATCCAAAATCAAGCAAACATGCCACGAACGAGAACTCCGATGCAATACATAAACTGTTAAATTGTAAATTTTTTCATGTCCATTCTAAAGGACATTTCCCTTTTGCTAGTTTGCCACATTTGGCATTACACACTATTCTCCAGTTATACAGCTTGTCAAAACAGGCTATGGCCCCTTGCCAAAATTTGATGCCTGACGTATGGAACGTCAATGTCAACGACTCACTGTTGTCTGTTTTCCTTTTTTGGCAGTTGGTTGTCCGTAATTAATTTTTGTTCAGCTTTTCATTTTCTTATTTCTTGAAATTTATTTCATAATCACAGCCAGGGACAGGCAGATAGTAAAAGTTAACAATCTTTAAACGGAAAGTAAGTTTGTCTGGTAACCAGGAAGTCAACAGATACGCGATATAATCGAAATTCCTCCTCTGAATCATTGATTTTTATAGTTTTTAGTTGTGATGGAGTCTATTGATTTGCTGGAAAAGCGTATCGAAGCTCTAGAATTACAAATATTACCCAAAGACAAGTCTTCTATTGATGGAACTTCTCCAGCTATTACAGATGTACTTTTGCATACGCAAACTATGATTTCCTCAGCTCTGAGTTGTAGGGATGCTATCACCTCAATCCTTCAAAACATGACCACAATAAATGATTATTTGGACCCTTGCAATGGGGAAAATGACTTAGAAGTTGAAGCTAAAAGACATTATCTTCTGGAATTATATCCTGAGGTAAGTAACTATCTGATAACTACCAAATCTTTGTAGTAGGGCAGACTAAGGTGACCCCCACAGGTCCCGATTTCTCCAGACATGTTTGAACTATTAGGAGGATTTTCTGGAGGTTCAGGGATTGTCCAAAAATCACAAAAATGTCCTAGGGAATTGACTGGAATAAAAATATCTACTTAACCTAATGGCCCCTATTTTACAGAGTCAATGGTTGTGCAATTGTTGAAATTTCTGATGAATGAAATATATTTAAAAGGGAGCTGACATCATTTTTGGTCCAAATTTCAACCAACTGTACAATTCTGCACAGCAGTTCATCAGTCACCAAGATAATAATATTCTCCTACTCTGAGAATGAATAAAACAAGAAACAATTTTAGCAGCATAAAAACATTTGTGTTAAAATTAGTATTCACACATGGTACAAAGATTAATCAGTTGGTCATTTATGAGAATGAACATATCAAATTTTCTGTGTTGATCTACTAGAGAAACATTTTCATGAGCTACCTATACCATTTGATTTTAAAGATTGATATATTTGATAGAAATTCACTATTCTACCATGCTCTCATGAAAAATTACAGTCTCTTAGGATTAATAACAGATAATTTAACATTTTCCATTAACCAAGATCAACTCATAAGAAACTCATTTTAATTTCCTTATTCCTCCTAATTCCCTTAATGAAGAAAATCTTGAATATTACTTTGACTTCTGGGATGCTTAAAGTCCCTAATAAAGCATAAGACTATGCATTAGTTGACATTTGTTTCTTGGATATTCCAGTTGAAGGACACTGTGCAACTTATCAGAACCTTCCAAAACCTGATGCCATTCACCAACTCTGAAAATATATTGAAAGTTACTGAACTCTCAGATAAGCTTCAACAGTTAACAGAAGATAACCTGACAATTTATGAGGAGAGTCGAGAAGTTACCAAAAATGTCTTAAAGTCCTTACAACAGTACAGTGACATCACCAGATCAATAAGTGTGCTTTTTATTCAATTAGATAGAACAGTTACCGATTTGGAAGCAGCGTTGCAGCCTAGATTTGTTACCGAAGAATAAGGTGTGTTTAATTAAGTTTAATTATTTCGTTGTCGTCTATTACTATTTTTGTATTGTTTTGAATCTTTAATAAAAGGACTTGTGCTTGAGTTTGGATTTATGGTATCCCTTGTGACACCCAGTTTAACTATTTTAAATACATGGTTCCCCATATTTTTATCTAGGTATAAGAAAAAAGTAGAAAATTTGCGAAAAGGAGCCGATCGATATGGCGGTTCCAACAACGATCCATTGCGCTGTAGAAGCAGAAATGGGTAAGTTATTTTATCTACTTCTTGCATTGACTTATATTTAAAATGGAATCTAATTTTTTCTTCATTTCTTCATTTATCCGCTTGTGTGGTTATTTATGCTCAATGACAATCCCACAGTATTCAGAAGTTCAGGCTGTTGGGTGTCTGATCAAGAAAATTATCATTTTTTTGGTCAGACAACCAGTAGCCTGAACCCGGCAGTTATTCCCCGGCGTCTTACATACTGAGGTCTAATAAATAAAACTCCTCTTATGTTTTACTACCTTAGTATATTTGAAAAACTAAATTATAACATATAAGCAATAAGTATTTAAAATACAGTATGTAATATAAAAATGGAGTTGAAGTATAGCTGCAATAATAGCTTTATACATACAATGCTTAATACACACTGATAATAGTAATATGGTTCATATATCCCATTATTAGCACATTGGCACAAGATGCTTGACTAGCAACATGTTGGGACGTTTTCCTTAATTTTAGTTTTTTCATAGAATAGAATTCTAGAAACATTGCTGAGAATAGTCACATCTCAATTTTTATGAAATGACTTATTAATGTACATTATTTACAGGATGTTTGAAAAAAACTGGATCTGAAAAGGGAACAAAATTTAAAGAAAATTACGAAAAGGTGTTAGTCATTGACGACAACAATGTTATTTTTTATTATTAACCAGTACCTTATTAACTCTAGGAACTTGTTAGTAGCGATGTTTATAAGGGAACTCCCTCAGGATCGTCTTTAAATAACTTAATTATGGTCTTAGTATGCAATATTGAAGACCATCTAAGTGGAAGATTTAAAATATCTGCCCGTTTGGGCATGAAATGGAAATACGAGTGTCCTTATTAAATTATTAATTCAATTTGTCCAGGTGGGTTTCTGTTATTCGAATTCCCTCGTTTTTAACCATATTAGCTTCGTCGATGTTTATTATAATATTCCTATAATGCCTCAATTAAAAGTATTACAATAGGGGTAACATCTCGGGAAGATACTGCCTTATAAGGTCTAAAAGGCTATTTAGGTAATTTTATTATAGAAGCTTAAGTCTACTATATTATTATTACTCATTGAGCGCATAACTTAAAAAGTTCTTTAAAGCTAACGAGACATTGTTGGACCCAATGGAGATATGTCCAGAAAAATAGTCGGAGGAAAGTAAAGTTGGGTGGATTTGAGCAACATTCATTATATAGTTTACCTAAAAATAATTGAAAGAATTATTTGGTAATTTCGTTTAAAATACTGCCAGAACGGCAACGGGGTTAATCCACATATTTAAGTAACAAGCCTTATTCCCGTGCTTGCTCAATCAATTTTAGGCTCACTATACCTTTATCAGTTCCATTTATATATTGTTTATCGAAACCCACCGCAAATATTATTAATGTATATACAGTCTATACAAAAAAATACATCACAGCTCTGTAGATTTAAATCTATCACGTGCTCTCCATTAACGCCTGTCCTACAGTGTTCCTGATCCAACTTCTGAGCTTATTCACCGAAGAATAGATCGCTGGGTGCTTGCTAATGCCGCAGTTCTCATGGTGGCTCAGAACGCCATGCAGCTCCCACCTGTTCTCTGCTTCGGAGAAGCACATTAGTGGGGCGCCTTCATCATTCTAGAAATTGATGATAAACGTATTAGAACTGATGTAGGACAGAGCGAAATTGTTGCAAATGCAGTGGTGGAATTTTGTATGGTGTTTTGTGCTTGTGCGCGATATAAAATTCAATTCAGGATTTTTTTAAATATAACTCACATTCATTTTTTTTAAAGTAAAATTTCACTTACATAGCATGGCGATTTCTCTGAATCCGTGTAACCAGCACATATCTTGTCTGAATTCATCAGACCGTTGTAATGCTTGGTAGAGTTACATTCAGTGTTTTCTATCACAGGAACTGGTAGATAGTGAAGGTACTGCTCCTTAGATGCATCTGCAAATTTCAATTGAATCACAGTCACCACAGAATGATTAAGGACTAAATTATTAGTGTATTAACTTAAATTTACGATCTGATTTCCCTAGAAACGTTGGTACAGCTGGCATTTAACGCTAAGTCAGTTGTCATGGAAACAATGAATCTGACCAATACTAACGCTATATTTTAGCGTTTCTATAGAAACTTACAATTAAAGTTAACACCATATTAGTAATTTGGCCCTTGAGTAACTACCGTTGCTGAAACTTCATATTACCTCCAGGTTTATTAATTCCCCAGCCAGAAAGGACGCAAAGCTGCCTGGGTTCAATGTCGCCGTTTGGTAAACATACAGTGCTGACATTCCTACCCAAGATGAAGGGCTTCACAAGTTTAACCAGAACAACGTCATTTATGAACTCGTAGTGCGAATACTTGGCCTGGAACAGCATTTAAGAACCACCATTTTTAAACGAGGATATTCCGTAATACCTGTGGATGAGGGATGATCTCTTTCACCATCCCAACTTGAGTACTCGAATTATCAAGAGAATTGAAGAAGTTGGTGCTTCCGGCATACAACACCCACTCCCGATTATCTGGAATAGTGTTATCGCTGGCCACCACACAAGAGTAACTGGCAATAGCCCACATGGGGCCTATTAATGTGGAGGTGCACTGTATGTTCCTCTTCTTGTCGTAAAGTAACGTTAAACTGGGCCACTGGGTGGCCGCTGCCTTGTTGCCTCCTATTATTCTTGCTTGTGGGATACGTTCGTCGTTGCTGCTACCACACCCTGTACCACAACCAGACTTAATGAAACTATAGGGCCCTACTCAAGAACTTACTGAAGTCCTGACACTGAAGCGAAACAAACTTGCTGCAAGTTCCATTGTCATTTCTAGTCAATTGCGATATCAGAGGTACAGCAATTCCTCTCACTTCCAACTCATAGTAGCCACCAGTTTCCATGTCTTTAGGTTTTGGTACAGCTTTCAGTTGAAGGGCACCCGAAAATCCTAACAACTGGCAGGCTTGATCAGCGAAAGTGTTATTCCAGTGGTCTTCATCCATGCATATCGGAGAGAAGGTATTATTCTCCTGTTGGATCTACAAAAAAGACCGTAAGTTTGAACCATTTAGTGATATGTCAATATGTTTACCTGAAGAATATAATCCGTATCAGTGAAATTGCTCAGGACAAGGCACTGCCACTCGTCCGACCGATCGGCACATTGAGGAATACCATCGCACCTCAGGTTTTTATCTATGCACCCTCCGCCCGTTTGGCATCTAAAGTGATCTTTAGTACATTCTGGAAAAGATTTATGATTGCCAAGCTAAATTTGACCGGTACGTTCTAAAAGAGTCATATCATACCGCATAATTTCTCATCATCTCCATTGGCACAGTCTGTTTTTCCATCACACCTCCAACTCTCAGGAATGCACGAATCTTGGTCTGAGCAATGGAATGAATTATTCTGGCACTGAGTCATGTGGCACTTTTGCTCATCCGAGCCGTCAGGACATTGAGCCCTCCCATCACATTTCCATGACAAGGGCAAGCACCGTTTCCCTTCTTTGCAGGCGAATTCATCGAAGCTGCAGGACCAGAGCTCTAAGAAAGCAGCATTATTTCATTGTCAGGGATGGTGTTGAAGATTCATACTAACCACAGCTAGACTCGTCGCTGCCATCGTTGCAGTTCACTATTCCATCACATACTAAATGGCGTTTTAAGCACTGGCCGCTTAGACACTATAAGAGTATTTAATAGTACGTTATAGTGAGAAAATTAGAAGGTGCTACCTTGAAGTTATTAGGACATCCCTCTTCAACACATCCAGCTTCGTCAGATCCATCAGTGCAGTCCAGGACAGAGTCGCATCTATCATGAGCGGGAATGCAGTAGCTTCCATCTTTCGTAGAGGTTCCGTTGATGCATTGGAACTGCCCGGTGGCACATCTAATTTGAGGATTGTTAGAAAGAAATTGCAGCAGGAATTTTGGAAAAACTAACCTGCTTGCGAAGCCATGGGCATTCAATCCACCGACAATGGACTTAACAGTGGTAGCAGCAGGAGGCGACATTTCCTTGGTTTCTTGTGTAGTAACAGATGCAGGTGTTAATGTCGCATCTTCAGGTTTCAAGGTATGATCGAACAAGTCCTTTCCATCGATCTTTTCATAATGGTTCGATTCCTGACTGATATCGTTCCTATCAGTGCGTTCCGGCACTGGGATCGTTTCAGTGGGTCTGAATTTATCCATTACACTTTGTTCTTCCGCCGAAATGCTGTTTAAGCTGTCCAAGGGGGCAACGGATAGGTCTTCTTCCGACTGCATCATTGTTTCTATTGGTGGGGCATCAGTGGACTTAGCAGTAACAAATAGTTTTTCTGTTGTAGTTATGTCAGCAGTAGAAATCTCCTTTACTTGGTATTGTTCAGGTTCTATAATCTTAGTGATATTAGTCACTACAGCTGACATTGCTTCTTTTTGGTCTTCGATTGGTTTGTCAGTAGGTTCAGGCACCATGGAGTTTTCCTTGCCTGAAACCTCAACTGCCTCGCTAACAATTTCTACGTGATCAGCGATAATTGTTGTAGCAGCTGCTTCAACGTTACTTAGAGTAGTTACATCGTCGGTTTTGAGATTATCAGTGGTGGTTTCCATTGCCACTAAATCTTCTGTGCTTGAATTGGTATCAACAGAGTTGAGTTCTGCAGAGTTCGTGGTGTTGGTGCTTTGTGTCCTGTTTTCTCCGTCATGAGTCGTTTCATTAATCGTGGCTTCCGTAGTTGATGGGGTGATGGAGGGTAGAATGGTGGTGACTGGGGCTTCAGTTTTCTCAATAATATCCTCAAAAAGTTTTTCTTTAAGTTCTTTTTCGAAGTAGCTGTTGATGTGGACGTTGTTGTATATCTCTGGAGGGAGCGTGAAGTTTTCTTGAAGGTTTTCTTTTACCGGTTCTAGAACAGTTTCATTAGAAGCACGTACATTTCCAATGGTTTCAGGAAGAATTGCTGCATCATTTTTCATGGATTCTGCACCCTGGCTACTCCTAGAATTTCCCTCAACCCCTTCTTGGACCATCATTGGAGCTTTAGTAGTTTCTGCAATCACATCCACTCCTACTTCATTATCTTCATTTTTCAAAGGAACCACACCCAAAGAGGTGGCATCGGTAGGATTTGGGTCAAACGGATTTTTGTGATTAAGTTGATCGTGGTCTAAGCTTGGTAGCTTGGTATCATTTTGCTCATGAAGATCAGTCTCGTTTACTACAAAAGGATGTTCAACGGAATGCTCATCAGAGTTCAATATTTTTACTAGAGTATCATTTTCTATGTCAGGCAAAAATGGGGACATGTAGTGCTCTCCTGCAGTATGTTCGTTCTGGTAGGATTGGTGAGTTTGGTTAGCTTGATTTACGTCTGCAAAGACTTCATTTAAGGGATTTACAGAACTTGTAACGGAAGTTGTGGAGCTACTAATAGTAATGTTTATTGGTTGGTATATCGTAGTAACTTCATTTTCCTCTTCGCTGATTGTTGTGGCTTCAGATAAAGATGGAGCTGCAGGCGTGATCACATCAGTTTCAGGAGTGATTACTTTGACTATCGTCACTTTATTCTTATCTCCTTCAGAGGATGATGCATTCATTGTAGTTGCTATTACTTCTTCTTCTTTATGAACCTTCTCGGTACTCATCGGTTCTGTAGTGCTTGTATTTGGAACGAAAAGGTCAGTGTTATTATCAGTAGTCATTGGTTCTTCAGTACTGTTGTTCGTGGTTGATACCGAAACAAGATGATCTATGCTCTTTTCGGTGGTTATTCGTTCAGTAGTACTCGTATTTAGCACTTCATTAAGTAGAGGAATAAATACATCAGCGTTCTTTTCAGCACTTGCTGATTCTGCAGTATTGTTGTTCGAGGCTGATACTGGAAGAAATTGATCTACGCTCTTTTCAGTGGTCATTGGTTCAGCAGTACTCGTGTTTAGTCCTCCGTTGAATACAGGAACAAAGAGATCGGGGTTTTCCTTGGCAATCACTGGTTCTGCAGTAGTGATATTCAGGGCAAAGGATGGAACAAATTGATCAATGTTCTTTTCGGTGGTCATTAGTTCTGTAGCACTGGTGTTTGGAGCTCCAATGATTACAGGGATAATATGATCAAAGTTCTGAGGATTACCTTCAGTGCTAGATGTAAAAGTCTCTGTTGATGTGTTTCTTTGCGAGTCTTCAGCCGAATTTATAATGTTGCTAATCAGTCCATCTACCGACTGATCTTGCTCAGTGGCACTTTCCTCATTGCTCTGTACTAAATGCGTAGTTGTCAGCTCCACTAATTTCTCAGATTTATTTTCCAATACCTTTTCTGTGCTTGGTTGTAAGTAAGTGGCTTCCTCACTGACAAAGTGGTACTCGTCATCATGGCTATCAAGCTCTTCTTGATCATGATGCTTATCGTCTTCATGGTTCTCATGCTCTTCAGATTGAGTGTGGAAGTCTGGGACGAAATTGTTATCAGTGGAATCCTCTGCTTCAATACCATGATCGAAGTATCGGAATTCTGGAGCTGCATTGTTGGTATATTCTTCAGTAGAAGTTGAAAAACCTGTTGTAGTTAACTCATATTCGTGCTGTATTTCTACTGGAATAAACAATGACGGGTGTTTCTCGGTCATCGCTGCATGGTCAATAACAGCTTCTTTCTCAGAGCTTGATTGCATGTCTTCAGCAACTCCGGAAAGCTCTTGGTGTTCCTCACGTGGCTTGATTGAATCTTCATTTAGTGGTTGAGGTTCTGCTGAAGGTTGAGGTTCCGTCGGCGCTGGTTCTGTTGTAGTAATAGGTTCATGTATATGTATGAGTAAGTCGTTAATGGCAGAAGGTTCAGCGTCTACAGTAGCCTCGGAACTGGTAGCAGGTTCAGGCTCAGCTGATGGTTCGGGACTTGAAGGGGCGGATTCGGGTTCCGATTTGGCGGATGGTTCTGGCTCGGCAGTAGGTTCAGGACTTGGCGAAGGTTCGGAACTTGGAGAAGGTTCTGGGCTTGGCGAAGATTCTGGGCTTGGCGAAGGTTCTGGGCTTGATGAAGGTTCAGGTTCAGCTGCAGGTTCAGGTTCAGCTGCAGGTTCAGGTTCAGGATTTGGCTCTACTGCAGGTTGAGGTTCTGCAAATATCGGATGTTGTTCCTCGCAACTCTTGCCATTGGCCGCAAGGACTTTGCCGTGAGGGCATGAGCATTTAAAGTCGAGTTGATCAGTGTAATCGAATTCGCATAAATGTTCACATCCATTGTTCTGGATTTGACAAAGATCAATGATCTTTTTGGTTTCTAGTTGCTTATTGGCCAGATGGTAATTGCTCATAAGCCCGTTCTGACGTTCCAGTAAGTTGCCTATTTTTCTATTGAGCATTTCTGCGTTTAGTGGGTCCTTAGCGTTGTGGATCCCTTCTTTGAACTTCCAAGCCACTCGGTATTTTACTATCACACTTCCGGGTCTATAAGGAGAAGAGTTTTTCCTAACAGAACGCAAAGTAATAATATACGAATTACTTACGTGAATTCTACAACTTTGACTTCTATGTCGGCAGAACCATATTTCAGGATGTCATTGGCGAACAAGGTCTTCTTAAGTTCTTCTTCTAGGGATCGGGCCAGGTTTTGATATTCCGTGCTGTTTTTTTTTGACAATTCATCCGAAAACTCCATGTTGTCAATCACAATTTCAGACTCTAATGCTCGAGGAACTAATAAATAACAAATTAGTAGTGAGTTGATGATTATACAAAAATTGTGATTATTACCCTCAATCATAGAAGTATCTGTGGATGGTAGTAGACTTGGTGCTGTGGGTATTGGTGGCCCTGGTGACGCTGGTATGTTGTCAGAAGACCCGAATACTCCTGCACTCTTCACTTGAGCATCGTTTCCGTTAAAGTGTCTGGCTGTGATTTCCTTTGGTGCCATAGGTCCCTGATTTCCAATGATTCCAACTGAAGACAATAGGAAGTGATATAGAAATACATTTTTGATTTGCCTACCTTGTTCAGGTTAGAGAGTCTAATGAGATCTCGATAAAATAAATTCCAGTAAGATCTCTCAAATGGAATGTAGAGAATATATAGAGATAATAGAGTAGTTTTCTAAAAACAAGGACACCTATAATCGAAAAAGTTTTCTTTCTACGGTTTTTACAGCGAATCGGTCTTTCCTCCTTTACTTGAGGGAAGAAAAGAGCGCTTACTTTTGCCTACTAGATAGGAGAGAACTTTTTACTTTTTAGAGAGCAAAAGTATTTTCCTCCCTATGTATCGTCAATACACAATAGGTTTTGCCCCACAAGAGAGGGAAGTACTACTTGTAAGCCCACTAGTCTTTGACATGCGTTCCAGTTGTTCAAACGACGCTTGTTTTTGTTTCATATGAAACAGAACTTTGGTCGTAAAAAAATTACTTTTACTCTGTTTTCTCTTTATTTTTATGTGAACGAGACATGTTTCATTTTGCACCTCGCTTCCATGCTCCATAGTTCCTAGACGCACCTCTGTAGTTTCCTATCCAGCTGTAAAGGCAAATCATTCCCTCTTCCTTTCTCCCTTGGTGGGAGTGCACCATCGGCTAACCTGAACTAACCAAAAATAATCTCGCAGACGTGCAAACGTATAAAGTATCACAGAGTCGTCTATTCCTTCTAAACCTCTCACACACTGGTTTTGGCGATTACTCTTCAAACCGCATGTCATATTCCTTCGCATAAACCCACAAAAACCAACTTCTGCAGCCATTGGAATGCCACAGAGAATTATACAATTAATCGACACCTTCGATTAACCGTTAACTTGCTTTTTATCCTCTCAAGGATAACCAGCTAGTTAAGTGTGCGATAATATCTTAGGATAGGCCGTTGGAAAAATGGGTCGGTTGTGCAACTTTAAAACTTGCAGCTGAACAGATGTTTTAATCTCGAATAACTTGCGAGTGTCCATTGAATTGAAGCAGGAAATGCCTGAAGAATGTGAGTGGCAGCCACGAGCAAGCACTCTTTAGTCTAGACACCTTCACTTTCCTTCTCTTATTGCTTTAGTGCAATTTCGCTCTTTTAATGCTCACCATTTCGAGCTAATCAATTAATAGTTTTAGTAACGATTTATTAATGTTTTTTGACCTTAGAATGCCATAACATAATTGCAAAATCTTGCTGTTGTAATGGACATAATTAATTCGTATTTAAGCTTAATACGTTATCCGTAACGCGATGACTAATTTTTGCCTTCTCAAGTTTCACGGTTGAAAAAAATGGTCAATTGACCTTGCCGTTACTTTAATGAAGTGTACTATAGGTGTACATAAATGGGTTTATTAAAAATAATGTCGGTCTACGTGTGACAATATCGTGTTTGCGACTTTATGATGAGGAAGTAAAGGGCGATCAGTCAAAAAAATCATTATCATTAAAAACAAAATTAGGGGTTGAACTTCTTGCGAATAACTATGAAAAATTTTAAATACGGCGCGATGACAGAGCGCAGATATGGAGCTAGTCCTGAGATCTGAGAGGATTAAGAAGCGTAAGACTGAGATGACTGTGTCACATACGTTCGAAATTATATTAAAATTACTTAATTTATTAATTAAATTAAATTAAATTAAAATTAGACAGATCAATTAGAAATGTCAGAGGCATGTCTTGGATAAAGCGATTTGTTGTATGTCGTCAGTCAGATGTTTGATAGTAAATGGCAAATGTCTCAATCAACGCGCTACGTTTACCGTTCATCGCCTGCTGCGAGTTTTTTTTTTAATGATTGCTCATTTTAAAATTTAGTTGACGATTAAGTTTTACTGGTTCTCCTAGAACCGCCATTAAAATTCGATTTTAATAGTGTACGCGGCATTTTAGAGATATAATGAATATTAATTGGTGCTAAACTTACCAGCTGCTAATATTCCTATTATTAGTGCCGCTGCTACTATGCATAAGCAAACTGTCCAGCAGAGGCATTTATTCCTGCTTTTCTTGTTGCGTTTGTCCATAGTGACGTACAATTTTTCACCTCTGTAAAAAAGAGTTTGTTTGTTAGTTTAATTAATTTAAATACGGCTTGAGTTTAATACGTAGGTGCCAAATAGCTTTAAATGTGCAAATAAGATTATGAGGGAGCTTAGTTCTTTGCTTTGGGCATAACGGTTTATTTAGTTTAGTTTTGGCTTTGAATTTAATAAGTTGGTGTCATAGAATATTCGAAAGTTCCCTGATAAGTAACTGGAGAATTACGATAATAAGGCGATATAAGTATATTTTTTAGAGACTAGCAAAGTTATAGAAAAAGTTTATTAAAAATACGTAGTAAGTCTTTGTTACAGATTTCTTTACCGGAAACAGCTTTTTTGCGGTGGTTATTGGATTTGCATTAAGTTGATATTTCTAATCATATCGATTGACCATTATCAAGGAATAACAAGATAATTATTATAAACTAGATCATTCAACAATTCATGTCCAGATTACAACTGCGCTCACTCATTTTATGCAATTTTGTAAACTAAAAAAATAACCAAAGTCAATTAATGGAGTTCGACCGATCGTTAATTGAAATCGGGAACAAATTAATTCGCTATCTGTAGTTAATTTATGGCGCTTTTATTCTTTTGCGTCGTTCTGAGAAGCCAAAGTTCAAATTTCACGGTATCAACTATATATTCATAGTTTCTGCACCTACTCAAATGCCATCTGCTGCTTTAAATTTGGGTACCATGCGGTACCACGCGGACGCCCCTGGTTTGTGAAATATTTATAGAAAGAAGCTAAAAAAGTTTTTTTTTAAATATTGTGCTTGTTCGTTGCTCATATGATCAGGGGTATTTTTATAGTTATCATTGATTATAGAATTTTCTGAAATGAGCGGAAATGCGAGAAGAAACTGTTCGGAAATGACGTTTAGTATTTTATGTTTCTGAAAAGCATTCTCGGAAAATCATTGTGTTAAGTCGCATGTTTTGATGATTTCATAATACGGCACGGTACCCGTTTTCATTGAACAATTTCTTTCTCATATCTGAGTCAGATTTACCGGAATTGTAACAGTGAATACCGTTAACACCTCAATTTTCCGAATTTTGGACGCATCATTAGCTTTTCCAAAAGGAACTCAAAGAGTTAATTAAACTCTTCTATAAATCTCAGACACGCTTTAAAGCACGTTAAACGATTATTAAATCAAAATAAATTAATATTAAACTGCACTTTTAATGTAGAACACCATATTTAGCAAGCCGCCCATCGAGAAGCACATATCCTGATAAATACCAGAAATGGAGGCCAATACCAAAACCCAGCACCATCAACCAGTCATAATCGCCACACACCGAATTTACCCATGAACTTTGATATAAATAGGATGAATCTCAAGGCTGGTGCTCATCCTATTTCATCACATTAAATGGTTTTCAAGATGCTATCTTAATGACAAAGTATCATTATGTACAATTTTTTGTGCACCAAGAAACTGACCATGGTAAGTGAATTTTATATACATATCTTGAAAGCCAGTCCCACGACTAAATGCTCAATTTTTAGACCAATAGCCCATTTGGTATATTATATTATGCCTTAGGTTTGCGTGTGTGGTATATGAAAGCATGACGGTACCGTGAAGGTTGGTTCATCCATCGAGGGTACTCTATAGGGTCTTCGGCAGTGGACAGATCAATTTCCTCACCGGCCGCTATAGATTCGGCAAATGTTACACTGTTACGGCCTTTGCAGGTGTTACTAGAGGGAGGAAAATGTTGTTAGTACTTTGCAGTAGAGAGAGCAATTAGTAGTATCAAGGTCAGTGATTTGAGTTGTTTATTTAACTTTAAGAGCAAATTTCTCTGCAGTTCAAAGCGATTGTTATAGAGATTTTATCCCTTGACGAGGAGGAGTGTTTTAACTTTTTTTAAGTACAGGTACGAGTACCTCTGTGCGGGCTGCAGCATGTTCCAGTGCTCTGATTATGGAGACTTATTAGCAGCGCTTATCTGAGCCGAAAATCTTAATCGAATTAAAACATACAACGGGTTATTATATTTTGTTACATCGCCATTTTTTCTTAACGGATTGGTTACGGTGTTGAGCTACAGGTTGGTGGCTGTAGCGCTATGCGATATGAAGAAATCATTTTGATCTGATGGCAATACCTGTTTGGTTTCAAGCATTATATTCATCGAAAAACCCGTTTCTGTGGTCACCAATAAATTTTTCGCCGGACTTTGTAGTTAAGGTGCAGATTTATTGCAGAAGTCACGACGGCATTTATTCCTGTTAATCAAGGCGTCAGAGTTAACTATTAATTCAGATTATCGGGTATTAGAGTGTCTGATATATTGCAAATTTTACTTTTACGGCGCAATTTGCTACTGCCGGCCTTGTAAATGCATTTTACGACGCGTCTGTTTTTCCATTTTTTTGCAGCATTTGCTCATTCAATTTTTCTGTGCAACAGGTGCTTAACTGCACGTAAATTACCACATTTTCCAACTGGAACATTTGCGACCCCAAATTTTTACATCTGCGACATCATAAATATCGTAAATGTAAAAAACGTGTTAAGTTGATTATGACACAAAAAAATTAACTTGAAAATGATTCGTTGGAGAACATCGCAAGTTTCTGGTGTAAGAGGCGCGGCAATGTCCCTGTTACTTTTTGGCAGTTACTTTTCAAAATTACTCAAAATTCAGTGCCAAAGCGAGGGCAATTCGTGAATGAGAAATGATTAGAAAAGAAAGATTCTTGTAAAACTCATAAGATTATGGCAAGAGTCAAACGACGGTTACGCAAAAAATCTCTAGGAAAACCCAAAATCTTGAGTTGGGGCGGAAAAATTCCAGGAAAATCCTCAAAGGTACCTCAGGACTCGTTCTCCCTAAATATAAAATGAGCATGTAATGAGCCCTAAATTCGTAAGTGCAGTGATCACTAATAGGTCTTTTATCGCTCATTTAGGTTGGTCTTATTCATAGTATGGGGCTGCCTCTATGATGAAGTTCCAGATCTCCTCGTTCTTTCCACGAATGAGTTAATGCGGGCGAATAGATTCCTTGTAATATACGAAAAATAAATCTTTATTGCTTTGCCAGGTATCCTTCTGCACTAGACTAATCAACGAAAAGAAACGCTAATTTACTAAATAGAAAACTCTGTTATTCTTATGTTCTACACCCAGTCTTTTGTCTCTAAAACATGTTTCATTGTAATGAACCATTCGCTAATTCTACGCCTGATTTGAACGGCCTTGGTGACCAGAAGCGGAATTATATCATTATTCTGGTCAATAGCCTAGATAGCTCTACGGTTTAGACACGGTTCGAAAACCCATAAACGCTACGGTTTTTGAAGTGTTTCGTAACAATTACAATTTTGCCCGAAACATGTTGCAGTAAAATGTGAGAGCCGCGTAATATGCCGGCAGATAACGATAGATTTTCAGTTGTGATTTTACTCAGGGTGCCTTTCAGAGGGCTTAATGGCGCGAAATTTCTAGTTACAAAAAAGGACTTTTTAGGGCGTTCGTTTTTGGAGCGCAATCATGAGGAATTCGGTAACCGTAAAAGATACGAGGTCGTGGAATTTTATTCAACATCTGCGCACAACGGAGGAATGCGACCCCAATAAGTATTTCTTATTTTTCATCGGAAAAATAAATGAGTCACCAAAATCGTTATCAAGGCTGACCCTATATGCTAGCTCGGAAAGTAGTGATCAACGAACCTATTAAATAGGCAGTGGTTCATTTCAGTCCGTACGAGATATCAAGTCGCATAAGGGCCCTGGTGGCACAATCCCGGCAATACTGAAGGAGGGACTGGACGCGGTGTTCTCATTGTTGAGCAGGATGTTTCATAATAACTGTAGTATGTAAGATCGCAGTCTTTATCCTGAAAGTTCTAAAGCCTGCAGGGTCAATAAGTTTGATAGATTTTGTAATGGAAACTCAGGAAAAGATTGTGAATATATGTCGACTTGTGTGTAAACTTAAGTGGGAGAGTTTTTAAATTAGCTCGACATGAATCCACATAAAACTCGCTCATGGGGCCAGCGTCTTCAAGCTCGATAGTCGAGTGATGATCATCGTTCTTCATTGAAGATAGCAGAACTCTTAAAAATAACTAAGAATTCAAAGACTTCTCAAGACGTTCTAATCTAAGTTTTTCCTCCGGAAGCTTCTCACGTCATGTACGTCCTACTGAAACAAATACACTTAAACCTACATCCGCAATTTGCCAGATGCGAACCAGCTTAACCACTTAATTTAGCTGTTCAAAAAATTGTTGTCATGTTCCTGAAGCCAACAATTACTTCGTCATTGCCACTTGCCCCCGCAATAACCAAAATGCTAACGCCATCATCGTCAAAAAAAAGACGAATTCGAAGGAGAAAACCGCAGACCTAGACAGACCGTTTTGTAATACATTATTCAAGTAAATACTTAACTGGGTGTTTCTGTCTTCTGTTACGCCGATTGAAATCGAAATTGAACGTGGACGGTAGAGGAGGCGGCAATAGTGGTTGTGCATTTCAACTACTCAGCCGATAAAAGGGAAAGTGCATTTATATGTCCAAAACGGTATTTGTAATGTGTCCGAGGTGATTATGCGTGTTTGTAAGATGTGTCATTGATCAATTAGGCGTGCTACATGATTAATGAGCAAATTTTAGGAAAGTTATAGTCTAGGTTTCTCCCTGAGAGCAGGCAGGATAAAACTAAGTTATAATCTCCATTATCAAAATATTGTTTCGTAATTGTTACTAATGAGACGAGAAAGTATTGAAATTAGATTATTAAGAAAGCCGAATTGTTTCTTCACAACTAACTCAGTAGCAATCGTCTTTGCTACTTCAGAACGCAAATCCGTGAAAAACTGTGGATACCGTTCATGCATAAACCAATGTCAACTGTTGTCCTATAAAATCCCGTGAAAAACTGCGGATGCCCTTTGAACCTCAATCAATTCAAACTGCATTCTTGCACAACCCCGTGAAAAACTGTTGACACCTTTCATGCATCAACCAATGCCAACTGCATTACTATGACTCTGTATCTATGAAAGCTTCAGTTCGGGTTTATTCAAGATCTTTGGATTTTCACATTTTGTCTCCAATGTTGACTAGCATTTGTGAGACCCAAAATTTGTGAGGTCCATCAGAAGGTGACTTACGTGAAAGTGAGGGGAGTGAGGTTCAGTGAGGACATAAAGGTTGCAACCAAGTCAATAAAATCTGTAGAGAAAAGTGATGCAGACGTAGCTTTTAGATTTTAAAAGGACCCCAGAAGGTATTTTCTATTTTAAGTAAATCTCATATTTAAACTGCTTTTATCGACTAAGCATTATTGTTATAAATTAAAAATCGGAAAGACGAGTTAAAATCTTCTAAATCCTACCCAGAAGGGCACCACAGCTCCAACTCCATTTCTCTCTGTTTCGAGATCCAACTACTCAGTTTCTGTATCGATTTCACTTATTGCGTGCCAGAATTTCCCTAATTTACATACATTGAGCAAGCTTGTGCCGATCAATTTTGCAGCATTTCCGTACCGATACGCAAATAGAGTCACAAAATTAACAGTATTAAAGCCCATGTAGCACTTTATTGCCTATTCTATAATCTTCCAGTGAAAGGATGGTATCAAAACACAATGGGCTAGTAAAGTAAAGTGTTAACTTTCGCCCTCAATTTGCTTTCTCTTCGGCTATTGAATTGCCCAATCACCACGATGGTTTTAGGACACCCCAAAATATGTGCGATTTCCCCAAAAATAGTTGATCGGAGGAACTTTTCACGTTATACTCCGGCAGAAAATTGATTTATTATAGTAAAAGTTCATGAGAACATAAGAGCTCTTTTAGGGGCGGGTGGTATTTTGATGGATTTCTTACCTTCACTTTCAGTCTAGATCGCTTGGCAGCCTGAGCAATTTGTAGAAAATGCATGGTAGGCGAGCAAATGAAATGTCCCCGTTTTTCGATATGTATGATAGGTGATATGGGATATATGATGATATATGATATGCCATGATATGTGATAAACTCGCAATACCCAGCTTACACTCACATTGTACCTACTAATCGCAATCTTGCACCTTCCAAGAAGCGATGCAGACATGCCATTATCTAGCGCAATAATCCTTGCGTGATTTCATCTCCCTACTGTTATGATAATGGAATTCTTCATTTTAAATAGTTTAACCCATTTATCTCCCAAAACAATCTGGGAAATTCAAAATGAATCTTCAAGACTTTGAGAGACAATGGCGCATTTGTGCATTCTTACTGTATTAGCAGTTGTTGGCATTTTTGTTGTTTGACTAGAACCTTTGCCATTGTCTTGAAAAATTAGCTATTGCGCCCAATATTCAACGCAACAAATACGTATGTATGTCCAGTTATACGCAAGAAATGGACTTACCTCATGTATTTGCGATGCTCATTAACAGGAACAAAATACTCGTCATAGGGATTCGCCATTTCCGGATCGTCTTCTTTTTTCATGGGTATTCCACTAACACCATTCATCCCATTTTCGTAAGGACCTGCCACGTCTTTACCAGCCGGCTTTAAGTTGATGAGCTCCAAGTTGACCGCTTCGGTCATGGGTTCTTCACCTTTGGTGGGGGTGGATAAACCACGGGCCATCTCTCCATTGTAGAGCTTTGAATGGTCAAATGTGCTTTTCACTGCAAAGAAAAACGCTCGTTTCGTGAACAAATAAAGTTGAATTCGAAAATGTGAAAATCCAAGTTGGCGCTCGTAAAAAAGAAAGTTGATAATGGTCTTCGAAAATCGAAACGTTGAACTTCAAAATGAAACTCCAAATTGAACAACTTTGTCCTAATGATATCTTTCGTGGTTATCGAGGCCCTTATAGTTGAACGCCAGAAATGGACACCCTGTATATTAATTGCCTCCATTGAGGACTGAGCAGAAATCGACTGGGTCAGTTTAACTTCAAAATTTCTCAACGTTAAAAACATAAAAACAACGTACCTGCTCCATTGGTAACCTGCTCATCCTCATCAAAAGCGGGATTCTCAATGCCGACATCCTTCCTCATACTTTGAGGAGAATCGGCGTTCAAGTAATTCGTGCTCCTATAGTTCTTGCTCATTTCCTCTAAATTGCTGTGGTTCTCCAAGCTTTGCTTGATGTTTAAATTAACAGTAGACATGTAGTGAGGCTCCTTAGACCTAGTTTTGTTCTTGTCATTTTGAAAATCAGTTTCATCGTAATGAATGGGCAAAGTGACCTCATTCTTGTGGTAATACTTGTTTGAGTCTTGCTCCTCCGTGGATATAGGCACCGTGTGTATGGCTGTTGAAGTCATATCATGGGAATGAGGGTCAAAGTTTGAACTATGCTCATGGGCAGAGTTGGAGTCTTGAGCTGTGTCGCTGCCGCCATAGCTACTGTCAGCGTCCATATCTAGAATGAGAATACCGCTTATTAGTGAACAGACTTCGATGTATAAGAAGGTTTATGAATGCATCGTGATGTCATAAGGCCTAAGGCCATGAAAGAAGCATCATCACTGAGAAAATTTTTAACAGGTGAAATGACCGTCGGGGAAACCAGACCAGACGACCTCCTGGTGGCAGAGGAGAAAGGACTCGATGGCCAGTCGGCAAGAACTTTTCGTTTTTATGTGCTTTACTTTCCGCATACGTTTCATCTAAGGTGACTGGGAAATTTTGAATTTTGGGTACCAATTGTCTTGATATTTTTGTTATTTTCGCACCCATTCACGTGATTAAATACGCATTTAACACATTCGCTTTGTATTATTAGTACCAGTTATCTAATCGTCACAAAGGAAAAGTAAGATCTCCATCTGTTGCTTTAACACACTCGTCCTAATAAACGTAATAAATAAATTAATCGTGTTTACCACCGTATGGAGGATATATCGTCAATGTTAGCACAAAAACGTTCTAAGTGCTTTTGAATATCAATCAAATCAACAAAGTTTGGCTTTGAGGTAACAAAACGCTTTAATTACGTTACTTTAAATAACATAATTAACAAACAATAAAAAAGTAACATAGAAATTACGTTACTTTAAGTAACGTAGAAAGTGCGTTACTTTAAGTAACGTAAAAATTGCGTTATTTTAAGCAACGTAAAAATTATGATACTTTAAGTAACGTAATTTTTCTTACATATTTTCTTACTTTACTTACAAAAAAGACTAAGGTAAGGCAACGCTTTTCATAGTCAATGTCGGTTAGTGACATGTTTTTAACCTTTCAAGCTTGACCATGCTTCAAAGGGGGTCAGGTGAAATAACAGACGTGCCTTAAACAAATACAATTGTTCAAGAAATGTGATATCAGTGTCATATATCAGCAAAAACCACCCGCTATAGTTCCTTAAGAATAAAGTAACGCACCGGTGCCTGAGCATAAAAACCAAGGCCTAGGCTAAGACTTCGCCTGATGGTTATCTTATAATAGTAGCGGTCAGTACATAACACGCGTATCATGATTTTCAGCGGAAATGAAGTTTTTTCGAAAATATCATAGAGTAGGGTCACGCCATGTTCTCGTTATATCAGTATATTTAGAAGATCTTTCCGGTCGAAAATAGGTGTCTTTTTTTAAATAATTACCCTGAACAACAATTGTGTCTAATGAAGAATGAGTCTTTTGACGTACATTCATATCATGTTTCCGATAAATAATGTCTTTCATTGTTCCCCATAAATAATAATCTAATGGGGCAAGATCTGGTGAATGAGCCGGCCAATATAATAGAAACCAGAAAATGCACCTCAGCTCAGAAAAATTTCTATGAAGCAATAGGAAAAACAAAGTTTTTTTTCGAGTATCTTCGAAACCAGAGTCGGATTTTTTCAACTGCATATTCTTGAACCCGAAATCGCGCAACTTTGCCCCAATTTAATCGGCTCCGCACCTTTTATGGTTGCCAAGATTCCCATGGTTGAGCTCCAGAAACGGACACCCTGCATGGGTATTTTTAAACGGGTATTTCCTACAAATTTCGAGACGTTCCTGGGCACAGGTAAAAGATATCAAGGTGAACCACTCTCTCCTGCGTATTCGGTTTTCAAGCGAAATGACAGACTTCTTTATTATCGCCAACGGCCTTTCGGTTTTCGTCAAAGAAATAATTCTTTTCACAAAACTGAACCGGAATCTACCAGCCCGGTTTTTCTGACCAACCCAACCGCAATACAATCCAATTGAAACTTCAAGACTTCAATTGGTATCAATTTAATTGATTGAATTTGTTTTATATGTATACCCATGTGGTGGGAACACGTTGTGAAACAACCTTAAGAAACAATCTCTATTAAGTATAGGTAATATATAATTTTTTTCTCCAAGCCTTCCTAATCATTAATTCAATGACCATAAAGTATTAATACTTTAACGGTATTAAGAGTAAGTCATCTAACAGCATATAAGTAAACACTCGTTTATTTTATATTGTTACATGGACGCCATTGCTCAGTGCCAGGGGAACACTACAAAAATAATTCAACAATTGCGACCGTTCCATTACTGAAAATTTATGCAAATAAGCATGATGACTAATGAATAACTAGGCCTAGTTGGCGACCAAACATTCTTATTTCAACACAACCTTTCTATTCATATACACTTCTTAACCTTACCAAAGGCGATAACCTAATTTTCATGTAGTTTAATTTATTGAAGGCTATTTGCATTGTAGCAGCTTCCACGACCAACACAAAAATGTTGCAACTAGGTCAGGTTTAGCGAGTCCTAGATAGATCAACAAATACAGTGTCAAAAATCTTTACGTACAGCTAAAGATTCTATGACTAGAATAGTCCGTAATATTCTTACACACATTAACATAATCAAATATACCAGAATTCAATATCCAGTTAAATGCCCGCAATAAAACCCTTTTTGCCCTTGTCTTTTATCTGCGATTGCCGCACGCCAGTCGCAACAATACAGCCAACATCTTATCTATATTGCTACAACTTGCTATGTCTGCTTTCTATGTAGTTTCGAGCAGATATTTACCATATATCTTTTCAAGCTTGGAACTTCACATCTAGCAAGTAACCTCAACTGTTCTAGAGGGGCGATCTGGAGCTGGATTTGAAATGATGGAGGTAAATACACATTTTTTTTGTGCAAACAACATACATTTCTCGGACAGGGATAAGGGCCAATTTGTTTTGTGAGGAGCTACTAATTTTTTTCCATTCTGAAAATGTACTGAAACGGTAGGAAATGAAGATACACAAACTCCGGTGAAGAGCCTTAACATACGGACAAGATCGAAGGTCTGTGATGAGGCGAATGTCATGGCAGAATGTTGAGAAACTGGTAGATCACGGTGTAACCTGCTTGGCTGAATTGATGGAGAATTGAACTTTTCGCTACTTAAAGATGTTTGATTTGGCACGTAATTGGATTTGCAACTGCAGAGGTAATGAATGATTTCCTAGTAGCTTTTTCTGCATGTAGAGGTAACGTGAGTAATGCTCTTCCTTGTTCTAATCGCAAATGGGAGAATTTGATATCAGCGAGAACCAACTTTAACGGAATCATAAATTTCAACTGTCACTAGTTCTCAGTTCCTTCAAAACTGCTCCTGCTTATGCAATCGTGGTATACCATTCATTAAATTGACTCAACCACTGCAATGATGGTCTTGTATAATAAACTCGTGCGAACTACTGCCATAACGGAACTTCGTTAAACAAAACAATACTAGATTCAGCATTGGTACCTTGATGGTACCAGCGTGAACTCTTCATTTCGAACGGAATGGTAACGACTTGGTAATATTTTGCATGTAGTTGTAAACACAGAAGAGGTAGGCAAACTAGTTAGAGCACACACGATCCGGAAATAGGAGTATGAAGAACATGCAAACTTCTTGGCAAGTTTCGCACGTAAATTAAAATAAACCTGCATGTGTTTGGTTTATCAGCCTATTTTAAAAGAACTAATCGAGTAGAGGTGGTTTCACTAACATTCTTGTAGAGTTAGTCAAAGCTGTAATGAATTTCTTGCATGCTCAATGGCCCATTGTGTGCCCAGCAAAATATTCTCTAATGAAAGCATGAATGGCATGTTCATAATAAGCAATTTGGTCTTCGAGAGCTTGTATTTGCCTTAATATTCAATGTAGGTGCGTTATGGCGAAACCCCTTTTGAATATAAATTTTGCATTACCTTTTATAAAATCGCTCTATACGCTTGAAGCGTATTGTTCTTAACTTCCTTTATTTATTTTTTGGAGGTTGTTTAGAGCGGTAGAATTGTACAGTATTCTGATTGACTGCTATCACCGACAATGGGAAATTTTGCCTCTTCAGAGAGTGACAAAATGGTGAAGGCGCCCGTTTAATTCAAATCGTTCTCGGAGTTTTCGAACAGTCGGAATTCATAGGGACTAGACAGACAATTGACATCATGGGGGGTGGGGGGGATATTCGCTAAGGCCTTCTATGATGAGAGGGTGACTGTTATTCTCAGTTAATTTTAACTTAGAAGCTTGTTCGATTCTACCGCTTCTACACTCCCTGCTGATGTGTGAGCCGTTATTTCCCCCAAAAAATAAAGGAAATAATAACCTTTTATGTAAGATTTGACCGAGACTAGTTTGAAGTACCTTACAGGCATAGGAAACCGCCCATGTCGCGGCTTTCATTATTAAGGTTCAGATTTTCTTTTCGACGTCTGCATTGGGACCCTGATGGCGAGGTTAACGTTCCGCCAAAGAACCCATAAGCACGTTGCGGGTTCGCCAGACACAGACGTGGTTCTTACTGCTTTTGCAGGAATGAACATTGGTTATTTGATTCCGGTGTGAGCCATTTTAGTACTCCACCAGATACTTTGGTACTTTAGAAATATGTTTCAGTCCTTGCTAAGCAGATTAACATCGCACCATTGCAGCTATGGTGGCGTAGAATTTAAACTGCCCTTCATATGAATCCGGCAATCTCGGCAAAATTAGAGAAAAACACAGTAAATTAAACGAGTAGTAACAAACTTTTGCTACATCTTAACCATGAGGATCTCGGAAACCATAAAAGGTATGAGGTCGGTTAAATTAGGACAAGATGCGCAAATTCGAGTATAAGAATATGCCACTTCAAAAATTGAAAAATTATGATAACTTTCGTAGTTATTTGAAAAAAAAATGTGGAAACGTTTTTATTTTTTCCTAAGCTTATTTGATGGGATAATTCAAAATTATTGAGTTTGATTTGATTAATAATATTCCTTCGCAGTTTGTTAATATCGGTGGGTACAGATTTATAAAAGATGTTTTTCATCATTTTCCATAAATAATAATCTAATGGAGATAGATCTGGTGAACGTGCCGGCTAACGTTTGCCTCCGTTATTTGAAAAGGAATGAAATGGGCGATATTTATGTTTCTTTAATGGTTATCGAGATCCTCGTGGTAGAGCTCTAGAAACGGACACCCTATATAATCGCCTTTTAGTTGGAAGATGTTCGCAGGGATTTGCTTATAGTATAAAGAAAGTGAAACCAATGTTTCGTCTTCATCTTCTTCTCCTTTTTCTTGGAATTGTCCGAGTGTAGAAGAGTAATCATTTTACATTCCGTTCCAATTATAGCCATTAGAAGAAGCAATAGACCTTTTACGATTTGCGGCTTTTGTGAAATCACGAAGAAAAAAAATTCTAATTTGATGCACCATTAGGTTTTTACGTGTCTTTGTGTGTTTACGGCCATAATTTTACCTATTAGGTTTTGCTTTGCTTTTGATTTCAATACGGTCTTTAACACTAAGTGTATTGAGCATGTGTCATCCACGGAAAGCAGTAAATTTAAAGAAATATGCGCTTTGCTCATGAACTTAAATGTTATGGCTATATTTCATTTTACCTTTGAATCCCATTCCCATACTAGATTTTGAGTTTTTATTGAGTTTTGTGCTATCTACCACTTTTTTTTTAACTTTTTGACCCTCAGAAATTCCTTCTTGTCGTGTACTTCCATTCGCCATTTGCAAAGGGGGCAATCTCGAGGTTGCTGTTACGGCAACCATCGTTTACATCAGATTACGGTTTTAATTCTTCCTTTCTTCCATCATGAATAAACTCACGGGCATCTAGAACAACTCCAAACAGGCTAAAAATTGCCTGAATTATAATTTTGCATTTTTGGCCTTAGATCACGATAAAGATTATAATGGTATTTTACAGCTGAACAAGAGAGGCGTAAGTTTTATTCTACCAAAACTTGATCTCAAAATCGCAATCTCACAGCCTTCCAAATGGCCTTAAGGCTTGATTGAATGCATGCAGATAGGATACCTTGGTGGTTAATTAGACAGCAAAATATTATATGTAATATGTAATATTAATGACCCTCATTAGCATCGACTATACGATTTAATAATTGCCGTTTATACAACAGCTTATACATATAATTTTCCAACTCAAAGAACAGACATTTCCCTATAAGTTACGTGTTAATGGTCAGTCTCGTCTTAGCTTGAAACTGAGGTCAGATGAGACCAATCAGATGATTAGTTTCATTTTCGTTTTTTGTTGGGTCATTAGTCGAAGTCAAGCAGACAATCGTCATTCTTATCTATTCGTTTATGGTAACTAACCAGCTATCCATCCGGAAAGCCACGGCCTTATAACGAGTGTTCATTAATTTTTGCGGTATCTGCTATAAGTTCGTGATGAGCAATTAAGGTTGATTAGACCGAATTGTCTAAGAAATTTCCTCATTCTTGCATTCTAAACATCAACTCATACTGCGCTTATGGTTCACGTTACGTAACTTTTTATTCACGTCACAAAATGTAACGATTAAGAGTCACCTTACGTAAAATGATAGATCATATAAATCTAATATGCTAAAAAAGAATAAAGATATATTTGAATGTCTAAACGTAACTCTATTTTTTTGCATGGTTGCCGATTAATTTGTTGACGTTTTGGTTTTATTAAAAACATTTTTTATTTAAAAACTTTTTTGTTCATTGTTATGAGAACTATTTGTTCTGGATCTAACGATACTGTTAAATTCATCTAAATACTGATAGCGTCGCACCAGCACCTGACAAATTCCTGCTACATATTAATTTCGAAAAGACATGGCATCACTGCTGATATGAAGACTGTGACGTGCATAAAAAGTCACGTGATTTCATGATATGTTATCCGTCTGAGGCGGCTTGCTATTTTTTTTTATTTTCCCTCTGCCTCTCTCACAAAGAAGCACCTAAAGGGGACAAAATTAGGACGAGAAATTTATTGCTGTTTCATCCAAGAAAGAACTATGCGACATTCTCCAGAGCCGTAAAATAACAACTTCAGTTAACCTCCTTCTCATCGATCAGCCACATCCTGGGGCACATTCATTAAGTGACTAACCGCCCCCAAAGCCTCAATCATCAGGGATCCTAGAGCACTTTCCCGATTTTATTGGAAGGATATCTCATATGTCCAATGGGGTACGGGACTTCGTAAAGAAATATCCATTTTTGAACATGATCCAGGGGAGGCCAGGAATGAACTCATGATTGGAGCAGGGAATAATAGTAATTGGCCGATGACGCCGATCCTTCAGGTCATGGAGATAAGCAGGTTAGTTCAGGTTAACCTATATGAGTTAGCTAGCTTGCTTTGCTATTGGTTATATTAGCATTATCTATTAGTGGTTAGTCTACACTTCAGAAATGGTGAGAGGATGAGTCTGAATATGAATCACTGATTTATTCAATGATGGCTATGGAGAGCCAATGTTTAACCTAGTCCTAGTTACGGACTATTAGGATACTCTGTATAATAGAGAGTTAACTTTCGTAATCACAGACCAATTATTTCGGTTCTTCGTTGTTGCATTTTTCCATATCTGTCATCGGTTTTTTAACAATGTACAAAAGTATTTGAAGAGGTGAGAAACGGTAAAAGGGACATGATAATAACGTTCATCAATTTCACAAGCTAAAGTTTAAAATTAAAAAAAATCACAAGATAAATCTAAAAAAACTGGCGATCCCTAATTTCTCTTAAATCCAGATGATCCGCTGTGGCGCTATTCTTCCAGATTTGCAGCCAGTGCCAATATAGAATTTCTTACGTTCTAACAGTCGTGTGGCAATAATACGTAACAATTTTCATGACTCAAAGAAACATTAAAGTGCTAATTGTCAATTAAAATTTTAAATGCTTTTAACCTATGTAAGCCGGGGCTGTTTTTAAGTATAACTGAGATTTTTTTAAGGAAATGGTACTGCGTGGCATAGCGAAATATCTGACAAAGTTAACAACTTTCCAATTAATTTCAATTTTATTGTGCAACCAGTGAATTGAGGAAAAATCCAATTTGAATTGCCCATAACAATGCGAGATATTGAAAGCAAAATTAATTGTTTACACGCAATTAATTTAAAAGTGTCACCTAAGGAAAAGTTCACAAAAACCTGGGTATATTTAAGTACCAACTAGTACTACCACATACCTTTGATGGTATGAAAAAGTGTATGATAATACCTTTTATGGTATGAGAAAGTATGTGATAATACCAGTAGGTATTTGAGACTATCACAACATAAAAAATTGAAAATATCACAATTTGCGTAGTTATTGAAGAAGTTAAATTAATTGTCTCTTTTTATTCTTATAACGACCTTCAGGGATCCATATCAGCGGAAAACGAGCCATCGAAAGAGATCTTTGACTATGCAAAAGTTCTATAAAACTCCCGCACAATATGTAAATGTGGCTCAAATAAGATCAAACTGAAGGTTGCACTATAAACTTCTGACATAATATTGGCCAAAGCAAGTGCCTGAGGAATCTCGTAATGAAATAAATCGTGACTAAAGCAGATATTATTCTCAAAGGACTGTCTATATAATGTCATGCCATTTAAACCGATCTTACGTGTTCTTTAGCATACTGAAGGTTCCAGGGCAATACAGCGAAAAATCCACAGCTGAACTATCAATTACTAAAATTTTTTTTCGTATTCCACTTTTTACTTTTCGATAACCATCAATAAACCATTATTGCCTTCCTAAAGTGTAGCTTTAAGTGAATATGATGAACGTAGGCCAATTACAGCGAAAAATTGGTTTTCCTGAAAGCACCTATTGACCTTTACCACATCAATAATGGATTCTACAAATGCCATTTTTCGAAAATTAATTATCTTATTTTCAAATGGAAATTAATCTTCTTTTTTATGCTGATAAATGTAGACTCGAAATTGCCTATGTATCGTACAATTACACGCTTGTAAGTTTGAAATATTGGACGTCCATTAATAAGAGAAAAGCCTTAAGGAGGCGCTGTACTGCACCTCGATTGAAAACTCGCATAAATATTCCATAAGCACTTTCTATGAGTTTAATTTGAATATTTGAATATCGAAGCTGCATAGGAAGTCCTAAACATTCCATCCTGCATATTTGTTCTGCAACTTGTCCCAAACAGATTGTGGTAAAACAAACTCTCACTTAACTCTCACTGAATTAATTTCAATTATGCAATTGAGCTTGTTTGACTATTTTTCAGAAAATATGACCAGGAAGTCAAACGCACCGAATAGATTTGAACTGGCATGTGGGTCATGAATCATCAGCATCAATATAAAACTTGCACCTACTACACCTACTATTGGCTATTAGCCATATTCCATGCAGTGTTCTGTGTCTAATGATTGCGAAATTTCGTTCAGTATCTAAGTACAAGCGATTACAAGAATGACACTACATAAGCGACAAAGAGTGGTATAGGTGTGCGCGGCTTAAGAATGTAAGAAATGAAAATTAGTCAACTATGGTGGGTTGGTTTCTTATAGCCATATACATATTTCTGTCTAGAATTTATTCACTGTTACCTTCCTCTCAAAGCTATACAGGGCGTCCGCTTCTCGGACTTAACCATCGGAATCTCGGTAAACATAAAATATAGGAGATCCGTTAAATTAGGCAAAAGTTCCACAATATGCTGTTTCAACATTTAAAGTTTTGATGATCTTCATTCGCAGTTCATTAACATCGGTGGATACAGATTTATAAACGAGCTCTTTCACAATTCTCCATAAATAATAATCTAATGGAGATAGATCTGGTGAACGTGCCGGTCGACGTACATTTCTATTGTTTGAAATGATTCTACCGGAAAATGTTTCAAATTTGGCTGATATGAATTTTAAACGGGCGATATCTCTGTTTATTCGAGACTTTCCACACCGCTCGATGACATACGTTAATTTCTTCTGTTATAAGCCTCGTGGAAGTAAAAGGATTATCTTAATTGTAATGGAGAATTCAGCACATTGCCGTTTATTGTTTTTGAGCAAATTTTAAGATTTTACTCACCGCCTGTAAAACTTCTACTTTTGATATGTTTCGCCGTTGAATTTTTTTCTATTTTTAAAATTTTTTCTCCTAATTTAATTAGCTTACTGCATCTATAACATATCGTTATTTCCCTTTCCTCTGTTTCCCTAGTATACTATTCGCTATCATTGCAGAGTGTTTCCAACGTAGTAAGAACAATATTAAAAAATAAATCTGAACAAACGAGGAAATATCACTCTCCCGAGACCTACATTATGCTCGTAATTTAAACACACACCATTACGAGTGCTTCCACGTTTGAAACTATGGTATGGAACATTCGAAAAATGCCTTCATAGTTGAAACCGTTACAGTTTCACTTTCATTAAAAAAAACTTAACGTCAAATATTTAGCTGCCATTCATGCATGCGAATCAATTGCACCAGCAAAAACATGCCGCGCCATGTGCTCCATTATGCAATCGTAAGTTAATAACAATTTTTACTCTTCGCTGTTCGTTATTCGTTCCGCTCCACATTTGCCCATAATTTTAAGATATATTGGTCTAAACTAATATAAAATTCTTCGAGCATCGTAATAGTTATCAAGTGACTCACCCAGGCGTTGAAGACCGGCGGGAACCTCTTTGAATTTGCCGCACGATTTGAATATGTACGTAAGACACCTTTAAGACCCATTCGAAGCTGCTACGGTGCCCGACTAATCTTGACTAGACCGACTCAAAACTGTTAATGGTAAAATGCAATACCGATAAAATTAATCTCTGTAGCCTCCGAAAGGACGCGTAGTGTCCAAATGGCAGTACCCAGACTAATAATTGCAGTAATTGCAAACCTCTAATAAGACTTACATAAAACCATTAATTTTGCCCGATGCAAATAAAACTTTCATACTTGCAAGCCATTCTTCCATTAACAAGAGCGTAAATAAACTTACATTCTAATTCTTCATTTCAGGTTGGAGAAGTGAACGCGAGAAGATAATTAATGGCGCAGTCCATGAAAGTGGTCCTCAAATGTTGCTGTATAAGAAGGACCAAAATATAAAATTGATCGTAATCAAGTAAGTGCAAATACGAGCTTTTGGAGCTTTCTTGCAGACGAAAGCTGGGGATAATAAATTAATTAACGATGTTTGGTATTGAAGTCAGAAATGGACCGAAAATCTAAACAAAGGGAGCATATCCCGCCTCTGACGTAATTGAGAGCAGATAAAGCTTTTCTTAAGACATTCATTCAAGAAGTAGTTGGTGTAGTTGCTGACCTAGTTTAAGAGTTGAATGTAACTGAGATTGCATAAAGCATTATCGTGATTACTAAGCGGTGATACTATGAATTCGGTGCATTAATTTCTCGACTTCCCGAACTCTTATTACTCATATTTCCCTAGCTAGAAAGCCAGTGAGAAACCCAGCACTTACATGGAGAATTACCAAGAGCCGACGTCAATTCAATTATGGAAATGTCTTCAGGTTTGCAGGGCCGGCCTTAGCAAGTCTGGCGCCCTAGGCGAAATTTTTAATCAACTCCCCCCTCCCCGAAGAAAGACCCTCGACCAGGAAAGTCCGCCACCCTGGGCCGTCGCCCAACCTTGCCCCCTCATAGGGCCGGTACTGAATATCCTTGAAGACTTGGCACTTCCAAGGTGTCCCTCATATTTGCATTATTTTCATAAATATTTAAATGACCCTTAAACAGGCCCAGGTTCACTGGTGGTCATTTGGCCACGTAATCAACTGAGCTTTATGGGCGTCGAAGTCGTAAACTTAAGTAATAAATGCCAGTTTACGAAAACTTGAATTCCTTGTCTGATGGATTGCAAAGAGATTTGAGGTGCATTTTTTTGGTTACTTACAGTGCAACAAGCGCTATCGAGCGTGATAGAATAAGCACGAAACACCCAAGATCCCCGCAAGTATATGTACATTTCCATCAGAAATAGGCCTAATGAAATTTCTATGTGCATAGCGGCCGCCAGGGTATTTAGTAGGCGTTAAATATCATATTCCAGCAGGCCTTGAATTTGAAATTTCAACGTGGCGGCGCCATAGTGCAACAGCAATCGTTGTTTATTATTTATTGTTTCATCAATTATTTCGTGAATTCAACTGCTCAAAAACTCTGCTAATAAAAAGTAAATTACTGAGGTAAGCCAGGAGGCCAGAAAATCCTTGGAACGTCACGAAAAGTTGAAATTATTTGTGGCTTGTTCGCACGGATTCCTATTCGTGGACGGAATATTGTGCTCTATTCGTATATAATGAGCATCATCTCCTACTGTGACTTGCGCCACTCACTTCTCTCGTGACACAAATTTTTCATCGGGGATGATAGCTTTCATTATAAGCTCGTGCAATAATAGGCCATTCTATGAGGGTATAAACCTTATCAAATAAGCTTTATTTTGAGCCATAGTTACATAGAAGTCTGGCTGATTCAGGAAGTAAATCAAATGGGTCTGGTTTAAAATCGGAACATCACAAGTGGTAGATACAAACAACTATTGCTCAGAAATATGAAGATATCCCATTTCTAAAAATTTTCTCTGAGGTCCTTGGAGATTACTTCATGTTAGTTTGGGTTGGGGTCTCTGGGCCGTCACAGGTTCGATCAATAAGAATTCCGTGGGATTTTGGGGGGTACGCGTTTCGGGAAATCGCACTCTACCCGGTTACCACAACAATCGACTGGGGGCAGATTTTCCTTGTGAAAAAAAAGGAAGTTCGAATTGGGGGTCAAAGACCTATCCGCACCTCCACGTGGTGACCCCTGGATGCCTCCTCCTCTGAGGGCGGGTAACCAACCCGGAGGAGAAAGAGGTAACAGACGCGGAAGGCCGAAGGATGGATAAGCAATACGTAAATAAACGACGTATTGAAATACTAGAAACGAGTCTTTTTGGGGCAAATAGGACAGGCGGACTGATTTTATGATAGGTGTGCCACGCTTTAGTCATTTCGCAGGACACTTAACACAATCTCAGACATTTTATGAGTTTTTAGCGCATACACCTAATGAATTTCAGCAATAACCAGCGGCATATTCCTGCTTGACTGCTAAGTACTTAATTTACAGCTCATTAGCGATGATATAGCGAGCGATCGCGGCTCAGTCTGGACATTATTAATCGGTGATAAATAAGACAGTTTTAGTGTTTAGCAAGCAACACTTAAATAATTGACAGAGAAGCGAGATGGACACACAATTAAAATGTAATAAAGTCCGCTAAAAGAAAAAAATACAGAAGAATAATTATTGCAAAACCACATATCCATCGGCTGAAGATCACAATGGACCAATGGCATTGTTATTAATTTCTTTGTTAAGAAATCTTTCATTAGGAGACGGTTAAGGAGTCTATTATTAAGTCCTGGCGAGAGGTGTAGCAAATTACACATGATAATTGTATAACATTAAAATAATAATAGTAATAGCAAGTCTAAAATATGGGAAGTTTCCCATATGAATTCACGACCACATTGCTGAGTTTCTTTTTCTATGGGGCATTTTTTGCTACTCCAATTTTCATCTAAAGATTATCGGTTAACGTAATTACGCCCAATTACGTTTAAGAAGATGGATCTGAAGTAATTACATTGCCTGCGAATAAGATATTATGTACCCAACCGTGGGTCTTTTATAAGCCTTTTATGATAAGTACTGACTCGCACGTCTCTTCTACAAGAGCCGTTTAACCTACTATGAGATATTCGCAGATTCTACTTAGTAATTTGCCTTGAACCACTACCATTTGCGCTTGCAAAATCAATCTGTGGGTCGTACAGCATACCGTAATTAAATACGTGAGGTAGGTACACAAAGATCAGTTAATTAAAACTTATTGTCAATCTATAAATGAAGGAATACGGGATGTCTCTATTTTTAGCACTGCTTGTTATTGATGCATGCCTCAATTATTTAAGTTGATGTCTAATTAGCGTATAATATTTTTTGCTGGCTGATATCAATAGCACACAATTTATAGAATTTAAAACGGTTTTATACCAGATTTTCTTTCTTGGCTTTCAAATTCAGTGGTTTAGACCCATGCTTAATGGCCTTTTGTCTCTACACAGGTACCTGCAGAACAAAGCGGCAGCAACTTCCGTCCCGACGATTAATAATAAAGTAAAAAGTGTTAGATTTGACAGTGAATACCATTCATTCACTTTGGTAGTACCATTCTGACTATATTACTAAAATTGCTCTGAGGAACTTTATCGATGAATGGGTGTTCCGAGAAGCTGAGGCCGTACAGAGGTGGTGCGTCATGCGTTGCCTTGAAGCAAAGCTGAAGGCATCTAATGTTATATTTATTAATAGGTGTGTGACGTATGTTTTTAATGAGAAGAAAAATCCAATTGTGTCAAATCGGGAGATCCTGCCGACCATTCAATCGCACCTCCGTTTTCTTTGGATGGACTGATGATCTAACAATTCTATGCGTGGCAAGGCGAGAGGCGCACCATCTTGTTGAAAAGGTAAGTACGTAAATATTCGACATTCAGTTGATTTGCGAAGAACTGCTACGCGTTCTAAATGATTGGCCATACAAATGAATTGTTAAATTTTTTCATAAAATTAAGCCCAATTTCTTCTTTTCCACAAATACCGTCTCTATTCACATATGGGTTTTAAGTGCGTAGAATGGTAGAAACAAATTTAGACAATTCGCCACTGAAGTAAATGTCGTCAAACTTCCATCTCTTTTCTACATAATATTACGTATTAGAAAATCAATAAGAATGTTAGTCTATATCTTGGGAATGCATGGAATGTCTGTTGCCCAACATCCGATACTATAAAATTCTTCGTACCTTACTAAACATTATACGACCAAGCTCAGTTTACCTTAGGCGTCATTTTTTTGACCGGATTCGCTAATATAATACTATATCTTAATTTAGCGCAGCACCACAGGCAATACCGATCGGTATGGAAAGTAGTATAGGCATATGCGAGCGGACGTCCTTCAACAACTTCTATAGCTTCCATTCATAAATTTACATTTTTTTCTGTTGGCCAATATTTCATGGGATATTTTTCTACGGTTTTTAACGGTCACTGAAGGAAAGTTTAATATTTGTGAGAAGGTGGGGAATCTAGCACATCATCCACCATGTTATGATCTGTTTCGTGACTGGTCTCCTTCCATTCACTCGAGACGGAAGGGATTCTCACAAATAAACCGTCTTCATAAAGCTGAAATCACATTCTTTTCATTCGAGATTCCTAGGAATAATTCAACCAACAAAGGAAAAATATGGAGTTAGTAATGCAATATGCAGTCGTTATAAGCATACAATGGTACATTTGCAGAACATGATTTCAGACTGATATATGTATGATGGTATGTATGGTGGTACGTATGGTGGCACTCGTGACCACTAAGCATACTAAATAGCTTTTGGACTTTCCGCTGCGTCTATGATTAGGAGCAGAAATGTAAATATCACGCCACAAAATGTAAAGGAAATCCTTATTGAGTTCTTATGGCAAAGTAGGTAAAAAAAATGGTAATATGTATGATAATTATATAAATTCCCACATTACCCAAAACTGATCAGTCATGATTTATGTGCCAATGTTAACAGTTATTCGGTAAAGTAGTGCTAACATGCATATTTGAAGGATACGTATATTGCAAATAATTTTATTGCGATAATACGCCTACTAACCTTTAATTTGAAAGTGTTGGTTTTTCTCAAGCACAGTCGCAACCACGTCTCGTGACCAACAGTAGTGTCTATTAAAATGTTGAACTTAAAAAATAATCAATTCTGCGCGATCAAGCAACATTTAGGACAACCAAAGGATTTTGCGAAAAAACTAGAGCGCTACATAGTATGATGTTTCCGCTGTAGTAGGCGAGCAGGTTGCCATCGCAATAATTGTAGCTTAAATGGCCAGCGGGAATAAAGACTATTCTATCCCGCACACCACACATTATTCCCTCTAGCGCTGTATGACTTCCACGTAACTGATAGTGGCTCATTGATGAATCAATGGCATGTTGAGCATTTTGAACTTTGAAAAATATTATACCTGCGTGCGAAAGTGTCTTAATCGTTCTTCATCGCTAACCGAACACGGTTCGTCTCGTAGTCAATAGTAATAAGCATGTAGCAAAGCAGCACTTTACGCACTTGATACGCAAATAATAATTACATTATAGGAGGTGATTAAAAACTAATAATTATTTTTGCAAGGTTTTAGGCGAATAATCGTTCTAGTACTTCTAGAACATAAAAGCAGAATGTGAACCTTACTCAATACAGCCACTTCAGTGTCAATTAAAGACCTAATTGTTATTTAACGAAGTCAATGTTCTATTACAACAACGTCAGCAAAGAGGTTTTCGAACTACTTTTATTCGAAGGTGAAGGTTGACGATGATGAATTAAATAACCAAAAAAGTAATCACATTACAAATAAATAACAATCCTAGAATCATTTAGCAGTCATGCTATTCCCAGTGAGATGAAATTACATTGATAGACTCTAAAAGCCATTACAAGAACTTCAGATATAATTTTACCGTAAATGTTGGCCTCACGTGTCTTCCGGATCTGAAATTCTATTGGTTGCTAACAGATTTACCGGAACCCAGAACTTTTGATCAGTATGAAACCAATTTATCTTCTATTGCCGTTGTATTTCTGAACTTGATTGATGTCAACAATCCAATGTAAAAGCATATTATGTACATGCTGTACATTGCAAACAGCATGTACATGTTGTGTACATGCTGTTGCAATGGATTGCTGACTGTTTCAGTCTGCCTACTCAAAGCATAAAATATCTAGACATATTCTATGCATCGTAAAATCTAGTCATTAAAACCTTGAGTCAGTTGGACTGAACGTTATCGTATATTAGCATGAATGTATTTGATATTTTTACTGCCATTATTAATCCATGGTGGCTGACCTTAACTATTCTTATTTCGCTCCTATAGCCGGTTTGAGGCCAGGCGAATTTTACGCTTTCAAAATGAGGAAATCCAATTAATGAAATTTTTGATAAATTGTTGAAAGAAAATCGTAAAATACGTTGAATTGAATATGGTCGATTTTAATGTTGAAATGTGTTTAGTTAGCGAATAACGAGTGCGGACCTTGAGAGTATTATTTTACTATCAAATATCATCTTATTAATAAATACTCTCCGTATTAACGACTCTCTATCAATAGAAAGTACCATACCGATTCGATGGCCAATTTCCTAGAAGAGCCCCAGAGCTGTGATCAACGTCAATAGCAGTGGACTAGCACAAAATTTTTTGCGCTGCTTATTTTTTACTTTATTTCTTTTTGTCTATTCATTCTGATCCTTTTTGTCTATTCATAGAACCATAATGACGTCGTTGGTCGCGAAGTATCAATAAATTTCTTACCTTTCGGTGCTAGTGAATCTTGTGGCTTTTTGTTTGAACTACCAACCAGATTTATCCATTACCAAAGGGAAAAAGGGGAAGTCGCTTCGCAGGTTCGTCGATTTTAATCTGAAATTAAATGGTATTACTTGGCGAATTGTTGACTTGTAAATTTAATTAACTGCCACGGTGGTGCGAAAATGATACAGAATAATTGTGTTAAATTACCCGAATTTAATCGCAGTCAAGAGGCGAGTAGAAACTATAATTTGCTTTAGGCGGAATAATGTTGTGATTTGAAATTTTACGAGAAGAGAGGATTTCATGCGACCCACTTGAATCTGCTGAACATGATGTTTAGTTAATGGATTTCGATGCAGCGAAAAAACTCGAGATAATAGTTATCACAATAAAGCGCACTTAGGCTGCTGACTGAATAAGAAAGTTCTTGTAAACGCAATGTAAAATGATTAGGAATATTCGTTTTTCAGTTATGGCCATTGTTTTACAATGATTTACGCTTAACGACACATGGACAGAAAAGTACATAAATACAAAGTATACTTATCTAATCGGTAGTGTTTTAAATTACAGTAATTACTCGCTTAGTAGGGGCATGTCTTGCAAATTTTCTCTATTAGTACTTAGCTTAATGGATTTAAGCGCGTTTTCGTCGCGTGTAGTATGATTTTAATGGGTCAAGTTTCGAGGTTTCCTAGGGGGTTGGTTAGGAAAAAACGAGAAACGTACGAGAAATAAGTGCAAAAGAAGCGCGAAAAATTGCTAGAAAAAAGTGCGAAGAAAGAGTGCCGAAGGAGCCTAAAAAAGAACAGGAAAAAAGTGATAGAAAAAGTGCAAAAGAAGCGCAAAAAACTTATAGGTCAAATTTATAATTTGACAAACAAAAAAATTTGTTTTTTTAAGGAACAATAAACCGAATTTATCCTAGTTCCTTTATACCAAAAGCTCTTGAAGGAGAAGGAGCGATACAGCAGGGCACTTATAAGATCGATGCCATGGAGGACACTTATGGCAAAATCTGAAGTCTCACGAGTGCCCTCGTCAAAGAACTTGAGCAAACCCCAAGATCAAGCATCATGAACCTTTAGCCAAAGGACACCATTTCTCTGAGTTCGCATTCGCTTTCTTACCCCCAAAGAAAGTCCAAACGCCGTAAATGCCCTCTAAGGCCCACAAATGTGAATCCGATTAACATAATCGGCCTATCTAACCAGCTTCATTAATGTTGTTTTTACTGCACCGTTTCCATTTTACATTTCCCATTATCACATTTCGCATCACATTCGTATCGAATTGAAAAGTAAGGTCGTAATGCTCATACCATACCTACACCGTAACGCTGGTAAAGGCATGGGACATTCTCTTTGCACTGAAGTCAAGGTAAGTCAGTTACATGGGTACCATAATATATCTCATTGAGCCAATATTGAATATACATTTGCATGCCTGCATGCATCTGGGCCCAAATTATTATTTTTCCATCGATAATCGATTTAATGAACTTTGAGAAAATTATCAGTTTGGACGCGGTTGCGCCCACTGTTAATAACTCCTTTGTGTAGGAATTTATCTCTTAGGAAGATAATGTTGGGTGAAATTAACGCACTGTGCTCAATCTTTATGCAAAGTGACGAATTTGTGCTGCAGCTTCGAGAATTGCAAAATATTTATTTAAAAGAAATTTCGGTGCCTGGGAGAGTCAGTTTCGTAATGTTATTCGAATAAGTGTTATATGTGAAATCGTCTCCACAATTCGATCCTCAGAAGAAAGAAAGTTGCTTTAAAAGAAGCATCTGCCGATAATAGGGTTCCAATTAAGTATAAGTGGATAGTTGCAAGATTGGAGGTGCTAATTTAAGCGTCCAGAACCTCCAATATTTTTGATAATGAGAATGCAAAGAAATAATGTAAAATATAGGAGGCTTTTCTCACGTTTTTGAAGAATGAGGTAATTCGCAGTAGAAGGGATTACACCACAGTTGCTTTCAAAGTCGATACAAGACATCATTAGGTCCTACAATTATAAGCATGATTCCATGTAAAACTATGTAAATTTCAATTCTATGTAAGCCTTTAAGACGTTTTTTCTAATTATCAGCGACGTGAACGGCACTCTAGTGTCGAGTGGTGTGGTTTGTAAAAATGTGTGAAAATATGAAAAGCGTTTCGGCACACATATAAAGCTCGTGTTGAAAGTGTACGAAAAACTAACTTGCCACACTAGTGTTACTAAATCGCGTATTGGCGTTAGTTTTTCAAAGCAGCGCTCAAGACTCAACCGGTAGTTTTATTTTTTGAATTGTTTAAATTAAAGTCTTCATCAGTGTAAAATCGACCATTTTATCTTAAGTTTAATTGAAGTTTGGCGAATGAAATGTACAACTGTTCTTAATCGAAATGTGGTAGTTCGGGACGTTTAATTAACCATTAAGGTTTATGGCGATTGTAAATACAATGAACCCGCATCCGTGAGAAAAAAAGTTATAAGGTTCAGATAAGAAAATAAATACGGAAACAATAACTATTCTAATGGTAAAGTTTTTATCAATTGGAAACGCATTAACTGTTTGGCAATAAGTACTTATTCATTATATTGAAACTCTCTATGCAGGTAATCTTTTTAGCATTAAGATTTGAAGGTAATTGAGATGACAAAAAGACATTGAATGGACGTTGATTCATTTGAATTACAATGATCAAAGAAAAAACATATCTATTATAATTTAAAGCTCTGCAGCTTTGAAAACTACATAAAGCGTAAAACTCATGTTTTTATTATTTACAGTTAGGCAAAAAACAACTTGACTTCGAAGTTTTTTGACAACAAAATCTTGACTTTGACATTTTTTGACAATAAAACTTGATTGTGACACTTGTCCTGCAACAAAAACTTGACTTTCACGTTTGTTTTTTTTTTTGTAAATCTTGGCAGTTAACACCAATCTTATCTCAAAGCTTAGAAATCATAATGCAAAACCGAATATCGTAGAAATAAGGTTGCTGGGCAATAAATGAGGATGGGGAGAAAGCAAATGGATAAAAACGAACACCTTCGAAAATTTCCTAGATTCAAAATATCCCATTGTAAATGATAAAACTAGCTCAAGTCTAACTTAACATAATACGAAATCACCTGATTTAAATAAAAATCGTTGCTATTAATGGTCATTAATGAGACTTCTTCGCCTACGCAGAAGATAAATTATTGCCTAATTAAAATGTTTTGAAAGATCGTTAGTATTTCGCATTTTTAACGAGTAGTTATAAAAAAAATAGACGAATTTTAAAACTTTTCGTTCATATGTTTGACCGAAAAACCGAATTTATGACGTGGCCTGGAAGAAAGCAACTAATTAAGAAAGAACCCATTGAAAAAAGTCTTTTCACGAGGACAATTGCAATATTTCAAAAGACAAATTGATAAAAAAGCAACAAAAATAATAACAATTTAATGCAACGATGAAAAAAATAATGAATGAGACATGCATAACATCAAGTAAGACGGGTAGATAACAACCTCAATTTAGATATGACAGAGTGTCAAGGAATAATAATAATCTGACGTTATTTTTGTCCATCCTTGTCTATAATATGTCAACTTTATCAAAATAACAGTTTACACAGTCTAGATAAAGACAGGCGTTTCTTTTTAAATCCTCCAGAATCGTCGATATCTCAGAAACATCAACAGGCCAGTAGGTCATAAACTTCTAAAATTCTTTAAATCATAAATGTGAATATAAATAATAGAAACTACTTCTTAAGGGGATCGCCATGTCATGGAAATAACAGCGTCCAAAAACCATTTCGCTCTTTTGCTATACAGTAAAAAACATTTTTACTGTTATAAAATGCAAATCGCGTCCTTGCAGACACTGCTGACATTGAGTCACGAAATTCGTCACTTTTTGACGGTTCAAACATGCACTGTCCCGCACTAATAAGGAAAAGTACCACTTTTGCGCGTGGAAAAGTGCCCTTTCTTGTGCGAATAGAAGATTATAATTTTTTGCGTACGATGTACAAATATTTATTGAAGAAAGTTGACGAATGTCACCAAACAGAACAAGATTTTCAATATCAAATACCTGATAAGTACGTAGTAAATGTCTCTTTTTTCACTTTCTTTTCTTATATGATTGTGAAAAAAATAAATGAAGAGAATTATAGCAAAAGAATGTCATCACTGAGGCTAGAGATGAGGTCCAAGTGCAGATCCTCGAGGAGGGTTAGAAGAGATCAAAAATTAAGAAAATTGCCAAAACTACCTAATAGGAATCTTGAAGACTATTACGGTATAATCACATAGAAAGAGCAAATGGAGACTGTTTAAAGTGAAGAGTAGGTAAAAATTCGGGCAGCCAAACTTCGCTATACACCCATTACCTCATTTAAAGTTAATTGGCAAATTTTGCAAAATTTTAGTTTTCTTTTTATTGCTTTTTAATGTCCTTACCGGTTTTGATATAGTAGCCCACTGGAAAATATTTTTAATTCAGTTTTTTTATCTCTAAGCTTGGCGATCTAATTTATTTGAATAGCAACGAGGTCGGTTAAATAAGGGCGAAATTTCGCAATTTGAAGAAAAACATCCCACGTTTGAATTTCCTAAATTTCAAAAGTAAAAAATTTAAATTCCCCCGAAACGTCTGCAATTTTTCCTGCATCGTGTCAATCTTTTCAAATGATGACCTGTTCATTCTTAAACTCAAAAAACGGTCGCCGTGTACGGGACACATTTAACCTGAACCTCAACCCTCACTTGAACTAACCTGATCTGGTTAACAAAAAAGTCTTAATCCAATAGAGCAAAATCCCACAAAATCAATAACAGCACGTAACCGGAGTGAAAAAAGTTCGGCAAAAGCACAAAGCACTAAAGCTCAGTCAGTTTTTCTAACGGTCGTTCGTTTCGCTACTTGTCTGTTGCATCCACTCACGGACTGAGCGAACCACAGGTAACCCGGGTTCACCTGTTGAATATGAAGGTGGGGCGTGCTCAAGAGAATACCATTTACATGGGTACCCTGGCACCAGCATGCCGAATGTATGTACCATTTTACGTCGTGTGTATTTTTTGGTACGTACTTCGTTTGAGATCATTAGACGGGTGCAGAGCTGGTCAATCTAAAAAATTCCCATTTTACTGATTTATTGCTTGTTTAACGATTAGAAATCTATTTGAAGGGAATTTTTGCGCGCGTGCATCAATAAATATTTTTGCAAAGCGAATTTGGGCAAGGTTCTTGGGGCCCCTAAGTTAAAAGGGCACATTTTCCAATTGCCCCCCCTCCCCAGGGGCATTAAAAAAGCTGTAATCCAAGTTTCCTTCACAATTTGTTTTGTTCTTATTGGGTAGGTACTTTAGTACTCGTGTTTGCTAGCTAAAAGCGGAAAGTCCATACGACTTTGTCAAGGTTAATAACAATTTTAAACAAAATTTATTGTCCGTTAGAGAGGAAACCTGAGTCACTTAAATAAATTTTAGCATATTTGCAAACCCATCTAACAGTTCCTTAACGATCTTTTTATTAGCATCTTTTGCCTGCTTTTGTGCATCTAGGAAAAGAAATATTTTCCATGTTGTTCGGTTTCATCTTTTAATAAATTATATTTATTTAGCTCTACCATTGGAATTAGCGCTAAAACATTCGTCTCAAGTCAATACTTGTCAGTTTAACGGTTGGTTTCGTATAGTGTAATGACTGAGGGTTAAGTATCAATGTCATGCTCAACTCTAAATTGTTCCTGAATCTTTGACCTTTAATGTCCTGCCCAGTCGTAAGTTCTTCCTGAATCTTCGACTCTAGATGTCATGCTCAGCTCGAAGTTTTTGATTAATCTTCGACTCTAGCAGTCATCATCAGTCATAGATCTAAGTTGTTTTGTAAATTTTCGACTCTAGATGTCATACCCAGATCGAAGTTTTTCTTGAATCTTTGACTCTTAATGGCTTGAAGCTTGACTGACGGTTGGGGAGGAGTCAGACAAGTCACGAAAGGACTGAAGGGATTTAGAATTAATGGAACTATATACCAGTACGAAGTCAATAAAAAAGGCTTTCGGTAAGTCGTGAGCTCGTAATTTCACTAAAACACTGTTTCAAAGATTTGGACGCAGATGAGGTCCCGTTCCGTCTGATTTTCCTATATTAGTAAATGAATTTTGAACTCGATTTTGTTGTAAACTAGAAAGCATCCCACACGCTATTCCTTTCATATGCTCCGCGTGCACATCCATGTGTCGCATTCCATGAAATCAAATCAGTAATCACCATCAGGTATGAAACTACGAATTATCGCACTCAGAAAGGAAGAACAATTACGTAATATGACTTAAAGGCACGGAAGCATGCAGTTGTAATGATGTTCTTGCACTCGTGTGATAATACCTAACAGCTGAAACGCTGAGCATCATTTCCTTGCAGATCTTACGAAGATCATTGTAATTTGCTGCTCTTTTAGAATCTAATGGGCACTAAACACGAAAGGAAAAGTGCACCTAAATTAAATGTTTTCCGAAAAGGAGACGTATGTAAACGTTGATGATTAAGTATGAGAGTGTTTGAAGGCGAATTTGCAAGAAGAGAAAGTCAGTATTAGGAAATCAAGTTTGTACGAAAAGTCTATAAACTAAACCCTTTTTTCCAATAAATTTGAAAGCGTTATGAAATATGTTAAAAAATCGGGATGAATTCTACGACCATTCTTAAGCGTGACCCCATGACTTCTCTCCCTCAGGTTTCTGTCTTTGCAGTTCTTTCAATCAGAAATCCGTCGCAGTAACAGATGGTATAACCAGCATTATCTTCTTCGTTGTAAAACCACTTCCGATTTTCCTTTCTTTCTATTCTGTGCAAGTATGAGCTGGGCCCCCCATGACCAGCCAGGGCCTGCATAAGGAAGTAATTCGTCTCGTTACTTCCTATCCCTACATCATATTCCATCTTCTATCCCATCCATATCCTCAGTTCTTTTATAAAGGATCTCGTCCACCCTTGATATGGTTGCCATCTAAGGTGCCATTCTTTCGTTATGTTGGTGTTGATTAAAGATTTTTCTGCTACTGTTTTCCCAAAGGATTCGTTGCTTTGTATAATCTTTAAGCCGATTAACATAAGCCCCGAAGAGGTCTGCACCGATACTGTAGATGCCAAGTGATACAGGTCCTCTTTTTGTGTCGAAGAAAATCTCCTAAACATATCCTGCTTAGTGTTTTAGCGACTGGGTAATGCGGGATTCGCTAGGGCGCCTACTCTAAAAACCTCGGGTTTTCTTTTCTTGCAGTCTGCAACGACCTGGAACTGTCGCTAAGGGACAAATCGTCGCTGTCGAAAGGCTTGGGGATTCGGCTGTCAATTGCTTTTAGGCCCGGGGATTATTGTCCCTTTTGAATGGCACGCTCCATGCGTTTCTTTTCCTTAACCATCGCAGACATCACACTGTTACAGCGATCCCACTTTGTTGGGCCTTCCGTTGATGCGGGGTATTGGAATTAGGTTGTCCACGCATTATTTTAGCACGTGTCGTTGCTCTTCGAATAACGAGTATTGGAAAATGCAGTGTTCTGCGACATCGACGACAGTTCCCTCAATCCGAGATCGTTTTCTCTATTTTGTGAGTGTAGCTCTTGAGGCTATCGTGTCCGCTGAGCGCCTGAATTAGATAGAAGTTCAGGTGCCTAAGTTTGCACGACGTATATAGGTCTTGGTCAGGGATCACTTAATTACTCGCTTAATTCACTGTCCCTTATCCGCCAGTCGTGTCTGCCATTTTTGAATAGTAGTTCGCTTGGCCTCCCGCCTATCAATATCCGTGACCCGAGGGAGGGCTTCCTCCAGGAGGAATTCGATTTGTGGTGCTCCTACCAAAATCTGGGTGCCTCTAGTGATAGTGTGTGATACGCACAGAAGACCCGCATCAGGGCTTTCCTTTGGCCGTTCAAGAGCATCTGCAAATGATACAGGTACTAACTTGAACTAATAAAAACTCCATGTATAGTAACTATATAATATATTTCTCTTGAAAGGGCTCTTACATAACTTTGGCTAATCGCTTTATTATAGTTTCTTTAGTATTATATTAATATAAATTAGGATAAATTGTCATAAAAAAAAATTAAAATATGCAGGTTTTATTGGGCCTACGCTAACAATTAAAAGTACAAAACAGTTAAAAGAATTGGCAGCTCATTTACTCGTACTGCTGATCAAAATTAACGCAAATAGCGAAATATTCGTTTCGTTACAACGTGAGTGATATTTAATTATGAGGAACATATTCGCACGTTTCGAATTTGCATCAAAGAAATGGAAAACTGGGAAGAATCCGAAGGAAGCTGTTGTGCATTCCATCCCCAATATTTCACACGAAAACTCTTCGAATCCAATTTAGATATATTTGAACGTTGTACTGAAATTTTCCTGACCAGCAATAGTACGATTCTACATCTTCTAAATCAAGATATTATGCTACTCCTTCAAGGTATGCAGTGGTTGAGTTATTCCGACCATTTAAGGCGCCGTAGCTCTGGCTGTAGTGTCCCATTAGTAAGTTTATGGATTCCCTTTCAGGCCAGGCCTGACTCTTGTAGCTGTTGCATGCAATCAAGCTGTTCATGGCTGGAGGCCTGCTCTTCTCGATCGATATCCCATTTCCAATCGATGCAAGACTGAAACAACGACTCTTTACACCTACCAATATTAACCCAATACTGAGCACTAACCCGAACGAATCTCCCGGAATTTATAATACTTAAGCCAAAAGCTATCATGATTTAATCAACGATCTAACATACCTTCTTAGATTATCTACGCTCTGTGAAAAGGACCTTTGACTGTGCTCCAAGTCACCATTGGACAGTTTATCATCTTTCAGTTCAATGTAAGCCGGAGGCTGCTTGAACATCCATATGAACACTAGTGTGACCGCCCCTACTAGGAGATGAATGGCAATAATGAACATTGAAGCATTCCTAAAGCCGACTGTATCATATAGGATTCCGGCTATGGAGGGCCCGATAAAAGCTCCCAGCGCAAAAGAGCTGGTCCAGAGGCCTGACACTAGAGCGTAAGTTTCCAGGTCATTGGGAAACCCATAGAGCCTACAGGTAGCCAGATTTTGTTAAATTTAAATATCCCTTGAATGGTACTTACACTGCAGTCTTAAGGGCGTCACCAAATGAGGCCACAAGCTGCGCTCCCATCCCTAATCCATGGAGGACCAGGCCAACTATTGTGACCCAAAATATCCTAAATTGATCAGTAATTGCAGAAAAATGTCTTGTTGAAATAAAGAAACCTACGTGGGCAGTGGTATAAAAGGTGCCGGCCCGATCAAGCAAAACCCAGCAGCTATCAAAAGCGACCCAATGGCAGTGACAACTTTGGGGATGCCTAAATTGTCGCAGATCCAGCCCCACAAGGGGGTCGTTATGGCATACACTCCCCCGTTGATTACGAACATTAAGCCTAAGATCACTGGAGATAATTTGAACAGCCGTAAATGAGGCTCCAGGGTCGCCTGCAAGAAGCTTATGGAAGTACTTGTCACGATAATACTGGCAGTGGCCAAGAGAACTCCTGGAATCTTCAAGATTTTAAATACAGAAGCTGGAAAAGATTTAATGTTTTAGTTATGAAGAGGAAAATGTGGTGGTGATACTTACGCCCTTTTTCCTTGTCAGTACCTACGTCATGTTTGGGTAGTACAAAAGCTGTCAGGATGGCAGAGGCGAATAACATGGAGCCCATTACTGCGAAAGGCAGTGTGTAACCTCCTAACTGGAATAAGGCTCCGCCTACTGTGGGGCCCACTATTAGTCCTAAACCGAAGAATGTTTCCAAAGAAGCCTAAAATTTTGGATTATTATTATTATTGGGAAGGCTCATGATGTTTATTAACCCTGAATAGTGTACAAGATACAGAAGGCAGCTACTGAACATGAATGAACCGTATATTTAAATAATTTTTTTTTACCATAAAATATTGATTATAAGATAAACTTTATTTTAATTTTATATAATTAGTAGCGATACGTTACAATTATAGTCATAATTATAAATTTAATTATTCTTGTGATTACAATTAAGAATTAAATTATAATTATAAATATGCGATTAATAATTATAATTAATCGCGAGAAAATAACATTACTTACAAATGTTGTGGCAACTTTATCCGGGAACTCTTTGGCTATGATCGCGAAGCTGGCTGTCAAAAATGCAGCGTTTCCCATGGCTTCAACAATTCTTATCACAAAACTTAAAATTATGAACGTCAGTCGTTCTTCAACTTTGTCTAAAAAGCTGAAATACGATTTTTGTCAAAAAATTGATATACAGGACGTTTCACTTGTACATGCCGCTGTAATATCTTTGACACTGACATATGTCACTTTATTTTGCGTGCGATATTTCTTTTCCTACGAACGTGCAGTTTACTGCCCATATGCGGTAGAAGTTTTTACTGCTTGCAAAGTGGCATGTACCAGTGTTAGAAATCGTCGCGGAGAATGTTAAGACGTGAGCATTGAAATGCTTTTTGGTGTACGTTTGCGTGTAAAGATTTTACTGCACGCTAATATTCAATCAGACCTGAAGATAAGACAAATGCTCAATAAAATATTGTACCTAACACGTGCGAGAATGTCAACTGCACGCAGCGTGGTGTAAAATGTCACTTCTCGTTAGGTAATATTACCTAACAACGGTATGCTACTTTCCCGAACAACGCGAAGTGAAGTTCGGTTAGCGATCGCGTGCGGTAAAGGATACTTTTTCACGTGTAAAGTACATCTTTCCTACGAGTCGATGTGTGTTACTTAATCGTCTTCTACAAGGTCAATTAAACATATCGTGCGATAAATTGTAAGTGGAAGTCTCTTACCCAAATAAAATGGCGCAGATTCCTGTTGTGTATATTCCTCCATTGAAGGTATACTTTGGACCAATTTTGTTGAGATGTTGTCCGTAGAGTGGACTCACGATGAAAACTACGAACTCAAAGATACCGAATACTAAACCATATTCTGTGGCTGTACATCCTTTTTTCTCAGCCTAAAACCGATTTATCTGGAGTTAGAGAATGGGGAAAGTTGGGAATTAAAAATCGATTTTGGTTCGGAGCATGTTCAAGTAAAAAAATGGGAACGATGTAGCCGCTGAAATTTGGGGGGAACAGGGGTTAAATCTGGGAGCTAAAATTGTCCTTTATTTTGGGGAGAAAAAAGAACCGATTTCAATGCGAGTGAGTCGACAGAAATACTGTGGGGCATGGGAAATAGTAGCGAGCTTTGAATAAATGATTTATTATAAATAATCTTTAGTAATTATATTATTAACATAAATTATTTAATAAAGATTTATTAGATAATTTGTGTTAATAATTTAATCATTAACACAAATTATATATTAATTATATATATATTCATTTCTGATGCAATAAACAATACCAATCTCTAGTGCTGAACAGGCTCCACTTTCATAAGATTTTTTAAGTGAGAAAAGAAGGGTTTGTTAATTATTGTTTAATTTACTCTAATTCAGTGTGTTACTTACAATAAACATGTAGTTTGAATTGACTTTAACTTGAACCTAAAGCAATTAAATGTATTTTTATTCACGCATTTTAATCTTTGTCTATACAAAATTATCGGCGAAGCCGGACTTGTTTTAAATTTGCAAACAAACAAGCTATCGGTAAATGCGGACAAAAAATAAATAGTATTATTCCCGTTTTTTAACAGTTTTATAATGCTGCACGACTAGATAATCGCTTAGTTTGACGATGGGTTTATCATAAATGGGAAATTTATGTTACAAACATTTTGGCAGCTGAGTCTAAGCCTCATAGTTACAATTTTAAGGTATAAAAAAATATGCAGTATAAATTTAATATAATTCAGTTGAAAACTCATCAAACATTGTTGAGAATTTGAGATATTTATTAATGGTTTATATGCAGGTAAACATTAGACTTATGAGGGAAATAATACATACCACCGCAGGATAAAAAGGGGCCTGCAACGAGCAAACCAATCCACTACAAAAGTTCGCCGTCCCCGCAACCAGTAGAGTCAGAACTTGGCCTTTGGTCAATTTCATAAAAAACCTTCCCATTTTGTCACCAACTTCACATAACTCAATTTACTCTGTGGCTCTGAGAAATTATTTCAAACTAACTAGAGGCAATAACGGTTTATTTGCCCTTTGAATCTTCGATCATTGTGCCTGCTGCTTTTTTCCTCAGAAATTCTTTGCATAGAAGTACGACAGCTCCATCAGAATTAAATAGTTTAGGTATAGATATTTCCTTACTTCCATTTTCAGAATCTATTGAATCGCGGAATAATAATTTTTTTCGATAGTTTTGCTGCGCAATAATGTTAAGTATTAACAAAAACTCAAGATAATTTTATTCCACAGAGATCACAGAGACTACAAAAATAACTGGAACTACAGGAAGTTTACAAGCACTAGCTTGAAAGGTTATTAAAATACGCATCCAAAGGTCCTTACATTATCAATACGCGTAAATATTTAGTAATTAAGTTTAGACAAGATAGGCGGAACAATTAACAAGCAAATTTTTTGATTTTAATTATATTTTGACGAGACGAAATAGCGATAAAAAATTGTGAAAGTGGTGAAACTCTGTACAAAGTCAGGAACTTAAAACACTGCTTGGGCAAGATCAATGGTGGTAATCACTTTTAAAAAATACTCGATCTTTAGAAAACTACGCTCACTAAAAATCCTTTCAGGGCTATATTCACAAAATTTTTGCCGCTCAGTGGAAAAAATAGCACGAGATGTGCGATTTGTGTGGCTCGTGTCGCACACGTCCATTAAAACACTCATCGCCTCGCCGCTCGACTGGCAAACTTGGACTGGTGCGACAATGAGCTGCTTAATGAAACTTGTTTGTTAATATGCTAGTTCGAGTTTGCTTTTTGCGTGAATTTTAAATTTCATTTATGTTGTTTGATGAGTCCTTTGCTTAGTTTGGTGGAGGAACCATATTGTCCTAAATTATCATACAGCCTTCTAAGCGTACACAATGCAAGCTGTCGACGATGGAGAAACTGTTTAAGACATTAATCTGCAGTTCGAACAGCGTTTAAGTTACACCGAGCATAACACTCGACAATATCTCGTTTTTTCAGGTTTGAAAAGTTTATTTCGACAACTGATACACATTTAATTCTTCGATTTGGCAAATTCTTATCGAGGCAAGTCAAAAATTTTAATTTACATCTGACTTAAATGACGGGAGCTGTCAGTGTTAAGCAAATAATAAAACAATATACACGATTTCATGGCCAACTATTTTAAAATTGCATATCGGATTAAAAAAAGGCTACAAGTCCGCCATTTTGAGAAATAACTGTCTACTTATTGGTATCATTTCAAAGTTTGAAAAAATACTTTTTTAAATAAACCGTGATCTTCTATGCTTTCCATTAAAAAAAGTAAGTTTATGCCATATTTCAAAAATAACAGCTGTCAGAAAAAATCTGGTAAGCCTGTCTTTTTCAGGGCAAAATTATCTACAATATTCGTTCTCTAGAACCAATAATTACACGACTAGATCGACTAAAAGAAATCGACAAAATTTGGCTTTTGCTAAATATCTAGTAATCCATAGGCTTTTTCAAGAAACTAAAAATGGTTTTAAATTGGTCCTCTAAAGCTGCATTTATTTCCCCATTTAACTGACCTCGTAACTCTGTTAGTTTCCGAGATCCCTTAACTAATCGTCGAAAAAAATTCACTCTGTATAATAAAAAATACAAACCATGTTTTCTTTTTCTCTGTTTTCAGTGACAAATCATACCCTAAAGTTTGACTGATGAACTTGTAGACACTTTATATAAAAATAGTTGATTTTTTTAAATCGTTTTATGCGAGGATTAGTAGTTCTCTCCAGTTGTAGCGAGGGATATACAGGATATAACATCCCGTATGCATTTTGTTACTTCCCAACTCAAAGATACTCACCTCTTGAGGATAAAACGGGGCCTGCAGTGACACGCAAATAGCGTTGCAAAAGTCTGCAATTCCAATAACGATTAACGTCAACCATTGTCTTTTCGAAAAACCCATAATTTTCACTATGCACTATAAATTAACAATACTCCAAATTTTTCCGAAATTTAGCGCAAATTTGGCGCTAGTGAGTACCTTATTCTATTAACAGCGACAGATACGCGTAAAAGTAAGATAGCTTCATGTGTATCAAATAATTAATGAACAAATATTTTCTCACTACCATGCTGACCGCATCTGTAGTCAAAATAATGTTTTTGATAAATCTGGCGTATGCGAGGCTAAAGGAACGTAATCCATCCTGATTCTGGAAGAGCACAATGCACAAACAATACTGAAATTTAGAAGAGACGTTGTAACATCTCATGTAGCCTGCTCTATATTGATTATTACTTATTGGTTGAGAAACGATATTTTTGAATAACGGCATTGACGAGACTTGGAAGAAGTGCAATATGTCTCAGGGGCAAAGGTTTGATGATATGGCGACATTTAAACGTTTATTTCAGTCTTTGATAAATTACGTTTTTACCGAGAACCGAGATGTTTTCGTCGGGTTGCCGGAAGAAATTTAGGAATGTAAATACGTAGTCGTGTCGTTAGTCGTTAGTTTTTCCAACGTTCATTATAGGTAAATTTACAAAAATATTTAACGAGAAGGAACGTCAGAAAAAGCAAATCGAATAATTATAATCGGAAGAGATTAAGGAAACGACAAACAAATTCGACTTTAGTATTGGTCCAACTTTAGATGCTCCCAAGATAACGCTTGGGGCTCCATTAGATCCTTTAGCCACAAGATCGTATTATTTGTAGTCACATGCTGCACGCATTACACGAATTTTGTAAACAATATTAATCAATTTGATACTAATTTTATCTATAAATTTTTACAGCTTCAATGATTCTTTCATACAATATGTTCTGTTTGCTCTTGCGACCACGCTGAATTTCCTGATAAACTTGTTAAAATCCAAAAATAATTAAGACTTTCGAAAATATGTTTTAACTCGTGTATAGTATTTTACTCAATAATAATAATAATATTAATAATGGTCTTTATTGGGGGAAATATATAAACCAGCTCTCAAAGGGTGAAGTTCAGCAAATCCTCTCGTGATTGCTAGCCAAACTTAACTTTTGTGCAAGCCGGCCCAGAGCAGAACGTTTTGTTGCCTGCCCTAAGGGTCCGAAAAGGCTTCGTTAGTCCCCATGCTGAATGATTGTGCGTCTTGAAATGCCATTTGCTAGAGTTTATTTGTCGCCATCCTACTCACCGCTTTTCACATAACCAAGCTATAGTTCCATCCGTCTAGACACCAAATATTTCGCAAATAAGATTATCCGGACTTCTTTGTGCAAAAACTGTAACCATGTATAGGCATTGGCATTTTTCGTAATATATGGGAAAAATCAGAAGAATGTATAACTTTTTGGTAAATTTGTAGAACGTAAATGTAAAATATACAGCTAAAATCTTTCACCATACTGTCAAGAGATATTTATTTCCCCATGTTACCGGTTAAGGAAATAGAGCAATTCAGCTAAACATGTCTTATACAAAAGTTGTTTTTTTTAATTCTATAAAATATCAAAATAATTTTTTGATTCTGTAAATTAAGAATAAACTTCATAATATTTCATTTACAGACTTAAAATTGTTTCCAGGGCAAACCCGAGTCTTAAAATCCGACATAAAACCTAAAAACACACGTTGGTACTTAGATAACGCCTATATGTTGTGGTCTTTTCAACTGATATGTTGATATCAGACTGTGAAGGCTTTAACGTGAGTTAAAAGGTCACTGGAAGTGTTTTCCTCGTAGAAAATCCAGTCATACATTAATGAGGATTATTAATAAAATATTTTCTATGGTTTAAAGCAACGTATTAATACTCAGGTCGAAGAAAAATGCATGAAAATTATTATTTAAAAAAATTTTTATTTCTTTACTGTCAAAACACAGAGATTTAGATAATACTTCTTAAAAAACCTACATTCGCCATGCTGTCAAGTATCTCACAAAAACCTTTTCTAGGACATTTTTTTCATTAGAAGTAGTATTAAAAAAGATTTGCTTCACATGAAATTCTAACAACCGGCATTTTCTTGGTTAGGCCCGATTGTACATGGTGGTTCCAATTCGCAGCTCACCATTGCAATGTCGGGAACCGCAAAAGATATAAGGCCAATTAAATTATGGTGAAGGTGCGAAACTAAACACTCAGTAAAAGTCTTTTTAGGAATGAATTTGGAATAAATTCAGAGATATAAAAAAAAGACAAAATTTGTAAAAGTTTTTTTCTCGCTCTTATTTACTATATATCAATAAAATACAAAATTGAATTATTGGAATTTCAATCCAACGTTTCGGTTTTACGCCACCATCGCCAAACTGTTTTTTTAAATACGAATGCAGATTTCTAAAATCATTTTTGAAACATATTGAAGAAGCTTATGACGTGTTGAACTTGATTCTGTGCATACGATTACTTCTTCAAACGGCCTTGGTCAGATGATTTTACAATGAATTGTAAATTTTGCATAGGACATAAAAGGGTGTTTGTTTGCTTGATGAGTCATGATCTGAGCTCATTTCAAGAGCTAAAACAATTCACTACCTAGTTGATAGTATGTGTAGCTTCAAGTAGCTAAAGCGCCTCCAATGAAAATGTTCCAAGAAATGGTCCTTCGGTAACTAAGGCGACTGTGGATAAAAAATTATTTTCTTCGGATTGAAAGCCCAAAGGCTCAGCTGCTCTACAGCTCACATTGACTTCACAAAAGCAATTTTAAACAAGCCGAAGAGACTCAATAACTTGAACTATCCTGGAGAATAGTAATACGGATCTTTGGACAATCTATAGCCTTACAACCTAAAATTCTTAACTTTACGCATCAGGTAGCCACATTTTTAACGGTAACTGCATGAAAGCACTATTGAGGAATCCCTTGAAATGCCTAGCTAAGGACAATCTTGCTGCCGGTTTCATTTCGTTGATAATTTCTTCTGAATTTGTGTTAAGGAAGTTATTCATGGCTTCACCTAAAAATAGTCATGAAGGACCTTATCATCATCAATAGAGAAATTATTCATATAATGATGATTCGTTTTTGATGCGTAATCCACATCTATCGGTTATAACTCCAGTTTGGTCTGTGACTCAACATGGTATTGTTGATTTAGGATTTACGATAGCCGAGGAAAAGCCATTTTTAATGTCCACGAAATGATTATTTGAATTGATACTATTCATCTGTGGTGGTTCTCCTTACCTATCACATTGCCATGATTGATTATATCCCTGATCCTAAACCTGCTTTTCTTCAGTCTGAAATCCACCAACATCTTATCTATTTTCATGTATCTGACATTGTCTTTTATGAATTCTGTTCCGAAGATCTTAGCAGCAGCATCAATATCCACTAAAAAAGAAAACAACAATTTTAATTGTTATCGATTCACTGGCTGAGGGACTTACGGAATATGGCCCAAAAGTCGCCTTTCGACCGTACGGGGAAGAGAAGAACATTTCCATTCACGTCATATTTCCCTCTTATGTCCATTCTTGGAAATTTGAATCCGATTTCTATTACGTAGTTATCAACATTTGCACTAAAAGATAATATTAAATGTAGACCAGCGTATTAAACCAGAACCGCCAATCCTACACAGGTGCTTCGCAAGGATACCAAGCTCTTAGGAGCTTCAATTTTAAACAGCATCATTTCTTGCATTGCCATGCCACGAAAAATGAATCTCTAGATAATTCTGCTCTGTTTTATTTTTTTCCTCCTTAAATATTAAAAAACATTTATTTCATAGTGCCTGGGCGGAGTAGTTGGCGCTACACCAATTCGTAGCCAGTAAATCAATCATTATTGTATTTGATACTATAATATTGTTGCTAATCAACCATCCGGGTTGTAATTAAGGATTGACCGTTAGAAAAATCACAGCCGCTTCGGCAACTACCCTCTCAAAATAACATTTTTCTTTTACTATGAATATAATGGGCACTAATTTAGGGGTTAAAATAATTTGAAATATTGTAATGATCGCTTTTTTGCATGCAAACAGTTAAATATATAAAAAATCTTCTGAAAGTCTCGATAAAAGCGTCAGGGTGACTAGCATAGACAATAAATGCATTCGCCATATTGTCAAGAAAATATGCTCAGGGTCAATATAGTTATTGAAGTGATGGTAGTTTTAGCAGAAACATTGTTTCCAAGAAAAACGAGTAATGAACTAATGGTATGTCGCTATTACTGAAACAACGAAAGCTTTATGCCCCTGTCAAACTGGACAGCAGTGGATAAGTGGACCTGTCAAACACCTTTTAAAACTGAATTTATAGTAATTTAATACACCTTGATTCTTTCTCAGAAAACTTACTCAATTTTCTCTACAGTGTAATTCTGGGCTCCATTGGCTGTGACATTATAAAATGATGCTTTGATCTTTAAAGGTCCCTGTCCATTTTCGATAATTATCTTTTCTAGCTGAAATGGATCGATGCTGGGAACATTGAGATCTGTTAGTCCATTCACCAAATACGGTCGGAGGTGGTTGAATGTTCGCTGTAGACATTTGTTGAGATTGGGGTCTGCTTTGTAGCAGGGAATGATGTACTCAGCTGTGAGGAAAAAATGGTTAAATTATCTGTAGGCTTTAAATACTTGGAGACTTAGAAATAGTCAACGGAAGCTTAAAGTTCTTGTCAAAGTAGAAATAGAATCTCGACATTGGTTCATCCGTTTCCATGACAATCACGCTGCAACTCCTTCTTCGAAACAATCCATATCGACCCAAACAACATAGTCGGTAATTCCAAACGTTTTAATCCAAACCAATCGATCTTCTAGGAAATCACTTGATGATTACCAAATTCCTTTCTTTCGAATTTAGGTCACTATGCGACCCACCGAATTATGTATGTTAAATAGCAAACGTAACATGCTACAAGCACCGCACAATGTAAAATTTACCTGCAAGAAATCATGTTGTCCTCATTCACTCGTGTGTTACGTAAAGTGGCGCGCTTGTGTAACATAAATTAAATTGGTCGATTTTGATTTCCGCGTTGTGATGGAGATGCCATTTCTGAATGGAGGATCTTACCTAGGCCGTAAAGCGACCTTTTTGGGCTGAATAAGAATTTTTATAGTGAAGACCAACGACTCTTTATGCCTACAGGGTGTCAAAGATCTAAGAGCAACTATTTTAATGATAGTTTCCACTAAGGTAATCAGCAGATTCCTACGAATTTTTTTTCTTACCTAAAAAACCCTTCGCACTTCGGAGCTCCTGTAATTCGGCCTTTTTGAATTTTTTTCTCGACTTTTAATGCACAAATTTCAAAATCTTCGAAGACTTGCGTAGAAACCGCGACTGCTTCAGCATTAAAGGCGACAAGTTTCCAATTGGCGCCTGCGTCACGTAGAAATAGCCGTGATTGGGCGTTAGTTTCAGATTTCAATGCCAACATCGACGCTCTGACTTTTAGAGATAGAACGCCCATCGACGTTTTCACAAATAGAAAACCTTCATAACCTTTTCGAGAGTCGAGAATTTACATGCACCGCTAAAATATTTGCCCTTTGAATTGGGCCACTCTGTATACGTATCATCTCCTGCATATTCTTAAAAAAATAAGAGGCTTTCTTTCTGAAATTTCGAAATCTTTATTTTTGTTCTGTCCTATTATCACTCCCGTTCTGATGTGGCAGTCTGAATGTGGCTGATTTAGAAATTTTGGTTGCAGAGATGCGAATTGCTTCAACGTCTAGGCGGTAATAATATCAAGTGATCATTGGCAAACAGACTTTGCAATAGTCTGTTAATGGAGCGACTGGATTTAGCACCAAAAATCTGACTGAAGCAAGCTTTTTTTAAGAATAGTTATAATTTCTACGTTCTTCTGCTCTATTTTTAATATTTCATGTCTGCGCTACATCTCTTCAATTTACAGTTAAAATACCACTTCTTCGCTTAAATCACTGCGAGCCATTTTACTTTCTTACGCCTGACGATATAACGTTACGTAACGATCATGTAACCTTCGATGGGTCAATGTCGAGTTGGAACTGAAGAAAGTGAGATGAAACCTCTTTACCTAGATATCATACAAGTGCTCTGCAAGGTATCATAACATGCGTTCTTACGGTCTTTCTCATTGTCCAATTAAATTAGGCGCAGTTTTATATATAATGTCTAGTGTTACGTATATTTATGTATTACGTGATATTTATCTCCGGCAATGCAACGTAAAAGGGTAATAAATGATTTTGCTTTAGCTGCAAGTGAAGAGAAATACCAGCGGAATTGCCAAAGAAATCGTGATGTGGTATCATGCCAGCTCCAAATATTCTCCTACGATCTATTGCAAAAGGCCTATTGGTGCTGGTATTGTAAAATGAACCTCTCTTCAACAATGGAATCAAATTACAAATGTCAATACAAATATCATTCGTTTAAGAGTTGCCCGTAGTATTAATGGACTTCGTTCGTTTGTGCGTAATTTTATCCAACTTTTACCAATACATTAGGCTGCCCTAGTGGGAAGAGAAGATCCATTACCATCCCTTAGATTGCGTGTAAAGGGAAATTGGGCAGGACTTAATTAAATTGATGCTGAATACCTTGAAAAGACCTAACTCCTCCTATTAGTTAATTAGATTAGAAGTGAGTTAAGCTACCGTTTATTCACGAGAAGAACTATGGACTCATGAGGGGTGAAGGGTGGTCTAAACTCTGCGAACGAATAAACGGGTTTAAGTTACGAGTTTCATATAAAATGTTACTAAATTTATGAGAACGTGCTGTGATTAAAAAATGGAATTTAAATTTCCGTGTTGCTATAACTGAAAAATTCTGGAAAATAGAAGGTACTGTTAGTCGTCTCGGTGGACTATTTTTTTTTATTCACTGCTAAATAATATATTAATTAGAGCGTTGCTATGCATTGAATAATTGACTTTTATTATGTGGAAATTGAATAATAGTTACTCATGCAACAAGCGAATTAAACTACTGTTTATTCATGAGAAGAGAATAGGTCCACGAGGCTTGGAAAGAAGCCTTTCCTCGGGCAAGTTTGATACACATTGTTATTAAATTTTTAACATATTTTCAATGTTTTAAAATTATATTAAAAATTACCTTAAAGTCATTCAACACATCCAATTTGCAAGTCTTTTAACCTGAGTTGACTAGTCGAAAAAAACCTTTGCCTCATTTCCAAAATTCTTGTGCACTGTATTTCGGATGGGAGGCATCTGAGCAACCGACGAACATTAATATATTAAATATTTTATCATAATTAAATAAAAAATCAAACTATAAATATCGCTCAGTTTCTCCGCACTAGGCTGCTTTATAGTGGCGAAGTTTCCCCTAAAAATCTACTATTTGGTAGTTGCTCTATATTAAGGGTTACTAGCTCCCTGATTAATCGCTTTTTTAAAACGAATTAATAGGGCCCTTCCAGAGTGCAAATGTCCGCCAAAATGTTCTATAAATGGGGCTGTTAAAGACCGTTTACGGCCCATGCATCGTCAACTCCATATTCATCCGCCCATCAATAATAACTTTTTCCGCGTCTTCGAGTCTTTTTAGGTCAAATCAACAATTAAAGTACCTAGCTATGCATGTTTTGTTACGAAGAGAAAATGTAAGACTTGCGTGATACATTGAACGAGTTTAGCCGCTTGCGCAACTATTGTAGCAATTAATGTAAAAAAAAAAATTAGACTCACATTTATTACAAAATTTGAGATGATGAAAATTACCCGGATCTAATACTTACGCGTTTGGAATTCAGGTTCCTTCTTGCCACTCTCCTGGTCCTCGGTCAACGCGCCACATTGAAGATAAAATAACACTGCTAAGACTATTCTCATTTTATAGTCCGTTACTATGTCTACCCGAAACAACTAGAATAACTAGACTGTAGTTCTTTTAAAGTCTGAATGATGTCTGTCTGCCCACAGGAGGAGAAATATTGCACATGATGCTATGAGTAGAACTTTGGAGAAAGCATTTGCCGGCTTACCTATATTATGTGGGGTTTACACGTAGGGAAGGGGGGATCCCAATATTTCTGTCAAGTTTTGTTAATATGATATTTTGAAGCGTTATTAAGTATTGCCCCCACAATGAAGTCAGATATAATCGTGTGCGTAGAATTTTGCAATACGAATATTTGCTTTGCATAACACCTATAGGGACTTATAATTTTCTGTTATATCATTCAGCCTTAACACATTTAAGGTGATTTAAATGTAGACTTAAATAGAAGAGAGAAAACTTTTGAAGCAGATTCAAGTTGCCAATTTACCAAAAATGGGGTCCCTCAGGAGGCGTTGCTGCAAAGAGGAGTCGGCTCCAGTTTTCGTAGCTGTCGAGAAAGGAATAAAATAGCTTTGAAAATTAGGATTAATGTGAAAAGAGGAAAACTGACGTAAGGAAAGAATTCAACACACCTCAGATAATTGGCATAATTATTACTGTGAAAAACCTGTTTTTTTTAATGCATTTAAAAAACACCTAAAAAGTTAATAAGATCAAAGTTTTGCGTTATCTTCATCCTTACGATCTGTGCCTTTTATTCCACTTTTTAAAAACAACCGTCCCCTTTAAAGAGTGAAAAAAACAGCAATAAAGCATATTCCATGCTAGGAGTTCAGCGACGCTTATGCTCAGTGATGTTCATTAACAAGCTCAAAACCATATTCTATTTTTTTACAGAATTTTACCCCAGCTCGGTAAATTGCCAAGCATTTTCTAAAAAACGCGTCCATGGACCATATGAGAACGAATTCTCCAATAGATTCAATATAATCCTACCATTTCTACGAGGATTATAGTAAAAGAAATTAACGTATTTCATCAGATGGTATAGAGAGTCTTAGCTAGTTAAAATTTTATATCACCTAAGTCTGAAATATTTTTCGACAGAGGCATTTCAAACAATGAAAATATACGTTGGCCGTCACGCTCATTAGATCTGTCCCCATTTGATTATTATTTATGGGGAATTATGAAAAGAGCTAATTTGTAAATCTGTAACTACCGATGTTAATGAACTGCGAAGGAAGATCATGACAACTTTAAGAACCAGAATAGGAATAAGGGGCGTTTTAAGATCAATGCAGAATTTAAAGAGACGCATAAAGCTGTGCTTGGAAATAGAGGGTGAGCATCTCATATAATTTTCTTTATTTGCATGTTTTATTATTTCCAATGCAAATTATTATGAAAACAACGAAATTGAAATCAAGTTTAAATAAGCCGAGTTCCAGCGCTCAACTTGTTTAAACATATTCCATAAAACAAATTTGCAGTTAAGTTGAATTTCTCTTTGTTCTCCTTTATCACATATTTATTTTGGTTTATAGTTACGAATACAACAACTTAATTTAATATTCAGATTTAAATCTAATTAGTGAATTGTTTTGATCTCTTTCTCATATTCGGCATATTTTTGGTCGCTAAGTAGCCACAGGTCTGTGGGAATTTTGACAAAAACATTGTTCAGAAGTTTGGTAAAAATCCTGGCTAAGCTGTCAGCTATGCTTTCTTCTAGTTCACCTACTATTTCCAGTCCGTTTTGATTAATAAATGCATTTACAGTGTGACCTACAATTAGATGATAATTAAATTAGTAATTAATTCATTCATTATTAAAAAATAAAAAGTACTTAACAACACCCTATTTACGCACCCAAAATTTTGTTCCCATTGAAGAGATTTTCGAACTGCACTCGTAAACCTCCCACCCTAAACTTGACTTTCAAGTTTTCAATGTACATAATTTCTTGTTCTTCCTTCTCTACAAAGGTGAGGTTTGCATATATTCTCGTACGGATGTTGAAGAGTTTTAGATCACAATTGCCATGTCCCAGCAGAGGAAGGACCAAGATCTGTCCCTTTAAATTATATTTAGATTTGATATCTAGAAGAGGAATGTTCAAACCGAAGTTCCATTGTCCTTGTTTGTTGGCACTTTGAATAAACCTGTAATATGACCAAGAGTTAGTGAGATGTAAAGGAAAAATGCAGTTAGAGAGAACTATTACCAGATATTCTAGAGATCACTTCCATTTAATGAGTGAGAATTATCGCATACTGTTCAAATTTGAATTTAATATCTTAAAAACTGTGGGAGATGTAAGAAAATAAAGAAAACTGAAATTAAACTTCAACGCTCAGTACATCTTAAAGCTTTGAGAAATAGGTATACAGTTTGGTACCTTTAAGCTTTATGGATTCATTTCCTTTTTCAGGATATCTTGTATATTGCATTTTGTATATTGTTGATGAGGGAGTAAATATACAGTATTAGTAAAGTATAGTAAAGCGCTGTGCCGTCAACCGATTTTAAATTTAAATACGTCAAATAATACTCAAATTACTCTGAATCTGTTGGTGTTGAATTAGATGGTCCCATAACAACCAAGTCGTATAATTTGCCAGTCAGTATTATCGGCCCATTTCCTTTGCTGATGGAGACATTTTCCAGTAGAAGCGGTTCAAAATGCTCCACATTTATTTCCGGAATTCCTAAAAAACAGTTTTAACTGAAGAAGATAAATATTGAATGCGTTCATTGCCCGTCACACCACAAGCAGCGTTTATCACCAGTTTTTCCTGACCATTGATCCTGTGATTAATCAAACAACGTGATTGGTGTACTGCATAATTCAGACTATGCCCTAATTTATTGTTATGAGTAACGACAATTAATTAATTTCAGTCGCAATCAAAAAATTATATATAATTTCAATTAAACAACTAATTCCGTCCATAATTAATTATAATTAAGCTATTGCAATTAATTATTGAAGAAAGTTTACAATAATTAATAGTACATAGTTACGTATTAACAAGAAATTAGTGCATTTATGTCTCTAGGGACCATTTTTTCTAATTGAGCTGAAATAACTTCGATTCTGTCGTGCAAAAGTGTCGCAGCGTTTTTTAATTAACAAAATTTTTATAAAACTTTTTTATCGTATCTGCCTCTAGAGGTGCAACTTAGCAAATCTTATTTCCGCAGAGTCATCACGATTTGAATATCAAACTAATAACATGAAGAAATCGTAATTATAATTTAAATAAAATAACACTCTAAAAGAGACCAAAGAGAAATTTAATGTTTTCACTTGTGTACGTCTATTTATATCTCTTTAATTCAGGAAAGTGTATTATTATCTGTGTTTATCTCACTGAGACTAAGTGGTTGTTGGTATTGGTATGGGTATTTGCCCAGTTCCGTTAAGATTCTTACCAGCTGCTAGATTTGGGAACATGAACAGGAACATATCATTCACGCAAGCTCCGATATTTGGGTTTGATTTTTTGCAAGGCTTTAACCATTGTGCTAAAAGAAACAACGACTAAAATTATGAAAATTAGAATTAATTATTATAATCAATTACGTTAATTGTAATTATAATTCAGGACATTGCTGCTCAACACGACATGGCTGTTGCTATTTAACATTCGGCTGGTCGCAGCAGAGCATTCAAAATCAATATTTTCTATGCTTTTTGGAAAAATGTACCCTTAATTAAATAATTAAATTTACTAATTTCACTTAATTGAGTGCAAGCTACGTAAATTAACTTACTTAGTTAATCTAAACTCGAAAACTCCCAAGAACTGCATGACCACATCAATTTGAAAGTAAACTTCTATTAAAATATTACATTTTAGCAAATTCGGCTTTATACTTACGCCTGTGAGTCAACAGCGGAGCATCCTGGACCGTGTAACTCCAAACACTGGATGCACATGTTCCTGCCAGCAACACGAAAACTTCGATTAAAATCATGATTTTTAACTGAAATGCACTTGCAAAAAGGGGAAAATCAACAGGAGAAATTTTCAAAGGACAATCAGATTAAATACCCTCAGAGTTTTTGCCCTCGACAATGGACTCTTCAACTTCCCTCGCAGGGTGCTTCAAAGTACCATATCGTTGCTACCGCATCGGGAGACAATTATTGATGGAATATTGCTCAAGTGAGTATTTGAATTCACCACTACCACGAAATCAGCTAGGAGCTTAAATGTGTTATGAACTAAGCTTCGACTTAACCGGCTTGGAAACGTGATAGGCTGAAGAAAGACAGATTATGCAAACTCCGTCTTCTACGTGTTGTTTGTATTAAAAGTTTGTATCTGCGGTCTTCTCTTTAAAAGTGAAAGTGGAGACCCTTTCTTTCGGGCAGAACCCACTTCTTGCGCCACAGTGCGCAACTTAATCGCTAATCGACAAATAAATATATGAAATTCTCGCTGTTACATTCTGGCCATTACGAAAAATCGGACGTTGCGGATGGCATAACCGACGAAATGCTAATAAATATCGAATATAACGGTTCATCAGGTGTTACACACGAATATTACTAATCAATCCGTAAGCAAATTAAAAATATCAAAAAATCACTAAAAAAGTGCTTTTTTCGAAATTTAAAAATTTTTCATATTGTAAAGAATAATTTTTTGAGCTTTAAAATCACAAACTTTGATTATCAATGTACCTATTTAAAAGCGAAAAAATTTGAGCAAACACCCCATATCTGTCGTGAAACTGTTACCCTTCTCCCAGTCAACATTCCAACGACACTTCATTCGATTATCCTGTTTTTTCTGTTGCGGTCTCTCGCAGATGGTGGCGACAACTATCAGAGATTGACGGAAACTCAACTGAATAACTACTCTTATAAACATAAGAGAAACTAAGGAAATGTTTAGCAGTGAAATGTACAGAGTTCTTCGTCATTAGATGCGTAGTTGCACGACCGTCAAGAAGGCGGATACAGATAATATTTACAGTATTCTGTAATGCGTAACTTGGATGACACGCGGTAGATGGTGGCATAATAATACAAAATAATAAAATATATTAAAAAAATATTTAGATCAAAAATCAATTACTCTATATTAGATTTGTTAATGAAAAGTGCCCTTTTGATTATTTTACGAGTTGTTAACCTTGATAGTGCTTGATCCGTTACCACACACGCGCCAATTTAATTTGCATTTATTATTAACATGTGGCTTACCGTTTCGTTCGCAAGTTTAATTATTCTTTCGACAACGAAAGTGGAAGTTACAAATCATGATAAATTAATGCTGGAGACGTTCCCTCACCTGCACAAGAGCAATTTAAGAGTCGAGGTGACAAATAAAGTCCCTAAAAAAATCCCTGGAATCTGGGATAATGCCACCGAGGTTTAAAGGGTGTTTAATTGGGAATTAAGGGTGACAGCTGATGTCTCTTATAGAAAAATGGGATCGTAGGTGAAATTGATTTTATTTTCCCTCGGTTTACTAACAAAATTATTTAGGTTCTATTAAAGATCCACTTTTCTCGGATGTTTCCAAGGCCTAGACCAACAAAATATCTTTTTCACCTCTTGTCTACATCCGCAGTGGACATTACCAAAAGTCATCGGTCGAGCGTCGTCCCACGCTTCTCAACGATGACTAACACGGTCACTGAATCGCCAATCGTATTTATGCTGTGCGCGTGCTCATGCGCGCGCCATTAGGGCGCATCATCCATGACGTAGCAAACTCTTTCAGTCTAGAGTGGTAACTCTTCTTTCCTACAAAGGTTGTGGTTATATTTGACGATCTCGATGGCCTCGGGGGGACAGTTCCGTAGGATTGGTGGAGCATGTCCACCCCGTTGCAAATTCGACTCCTCTGGTCGCTCCTTGCAGCTGCTTGCTGGCTACCCAAGTCTCTCTACAATTGTCTTGGTCAGTTACTGTGGCCAATTTTTTGGATTTCCTGGAAGCGTCCGGTTAACTAAGCGAAAGGCGCCGCAGCAATTCGGCTTTTAATATTAGACGCTTGTCAGCATAAAATTTTCAGGTAGAAAATTGAAGGAGCTCCCTCGTCGCGTATCGGCAAGAAAGCCATTAGGGCCTTAACTAGCCGTTCTCGAGAGATGGCGCTGGCCTTCCGAAGGCAAAATGGCACTAAACATCGAGATAAGCAGCAACGCGCGCAACGCGCAACACATCGCATACTTCTGATCATCTGTTGGAAATTTTGTTCGCGCTGTTCAGTCGTCATAGTGGCGCGCTCTTGTGTGTTGCTGACTGAAGCTGTAAGAGTATACGTCGCGCGCAAATTCGAATTTCTCGCGAAATACGAAACCGCTCACCATGGCAACCCCGGTCGCCGGTTCGCCGAATTTCGTGATTTTTGTGCTACTGTGTATTGTTTGTGCAACATTTGCCAAAAATGTGGATACCAGCAGGTACAAGAGGCAGGATGCTGACCGAAAGTCTTGCAATTCCATACAATATTTGCTGGCCGATACCGGGATGTCCTCGGTTAAGAACGAAAAAGGTACACAGATAATAAAGATGAGCGTTAGATAAGAGAGATAAGAGACTGAAAAGGCGATTGTTTTTACATAAAGCGCATAACCCCATTATCTTCCTTAATTCGACGCTTATCATCTAGTTGAAAACAACACTACTGCAGCTTTATCGGGGTCTACTGGATCCTTGCGAATTTTCGACTTGCGGTCGGGGACGAAAACGCGTTGCGACTCGGAGATCACGTGAATTTTAAATTATATCGCTTTAAAAAAGTCACGTGATTTTTGAGGCAGAGCGCGTTTCGATTCGAAACCGCGGGCCGAAAGGAATCGGCTCCGAACCTCGGCTGACAGAGACGGCAAATATCTCCTCCCTCTATAAATCAAGCACAGTGTCAGCCGAATTTGACGACTGAGGGAGGTCAGAAATTGAATTAGTGCGAAATTTTGCTAGGAATGCGCTGAGCTTCTAACCTCAATCATCAGTCACTCACAACGTGACATTAGTTAAGCCTCGCTGTCAAACTTGACAAGTGTCACTATGCTCAATTTATCCCGGGGAAAGACATCCGCGCTCCGTGGCCATCCGCTATTTTTAATAAGATGGAATGAGATATACAACGCACTGTGCATAAGTCACTTACCAGCAGGGGGAATGCTGCACATTTAGGAATAAATTACTGGCTAAATACATGGCGCTATTCGTGGGGCATTTGGCATAAATCTTGGCAGAAGTGTTGCCTGCCGAGGGGTGGCCATGAAGACATCTCAAGTCCAGAGTAAAATCAAAGCCCTTTGACGACCGGTGACAGGCAAAAGAGCGCACACGACAGATTTGCACGTGTATTTACCGCACTGTCAGATGGCGGTTTAACGCTTCATCCTGCAGCAATTCCCATAAACCTTACAATTAAATATTTCACTCACTAATGACGCAAAACGTTGGCCCACGTTCAAAAACGCGAGTTTCAGTCATAATAAATTCAAGCATACGTACATATTTTAATAACCACTTCGTTAATACTAATTTATAATGTCAGAGCTGATCTCTGAGCTTCACCCCAAGTCTCAAAGGAATCGCATGATTAATGGCGCCAGTGAACGTTAGCCGAAAATAAAACGTTTCCAAAGCAGATGACAAAACAGGAACGTAACGTTAACGTTGCCTCGACGTTTGATCTGCAATGATCGGGCCGATTTTTACACGGCGCGACCTAGCTATGCCATTCATTCCGATAGAATCTATTTCGGTAGGTTCGATTTTGGATCGATTATGAAAACGTCCAATTACAGCGAAGTTGACTTTAATTTTCTTGCCGAGTAAGGTCTTTTGTGAAAGGGGGTTTCGTGACTTCATTCAGCCCCACGGACGGCTGCGACGTCGTGATGACGAGATGGAAATAGCAGTTGCATGCAGTCTAATTAAATTTAGCAGGCACTTTTTCAGGTATTTATCGGTTTGTTTTGGCTCGCGAGTTTAAGCCCAAATTAAAGCGTTTAGCGAACAAATCTTGGATTCGCAAACAAATACCGAGTTATTTTATTTATCGCGAATCGTCCCAGCCCTTGCAATCGAAGATAAGAACAGAAACGCTCCTCACACGAGGACTCATTCCTCTTTTTACGGTTGCAGGTATTATTCCGTTGAGCGTGCCGTTCGGCGATATTTCACATTTGGAAGTAAAACTTAAATATTTACTCATGTTCCGGCGTACATTGGGAATTTTCTCCGCTAACCGAACTCTGAAGTTTACCTTCAGTTCGCCTCACTGCGACGCGGAAGTTAAACTCGGAAATCAGCGCATACGGGAACCCACCTCCCCTGTTCAATTGGGGCAAATTTGCTCAGTGCAAAGAACCAAAACTGGGTGTTTTGAAAATAGGCCAGACAGGTACCATCAAAGTTATCAGCGCCACCCATCGTTATACACGGTGCCTCTAAAAATTCAAAAAAATATTAATGCAAATTTCGGCGGCGAAAACATGACGATTTAGCCCGATTTATTTTTGTCCAAAAGTGGGCGGTTTTCAAAATACTGGACTTCAAAGTGAAGATTAAAAAAAGGAAAAAAAAAATTAATTCGTTGTTATATTATCTGAACGAAATGTCGCATGGGGGTTTTTTTCGGGGCGAGAAATCAGAATCAGTTTACGTTTTCGATGTACCTTGTAGAGGGCGCTGTCAGCGTGAGGTGAACTCTCTTTAAAGGGGCATAACTATTTTATCACCCGGTATAAACTTAATTTATGACTAAATTTGGGCATTTCTACGTGTTTTATGAGAAAAAGGTGTCTTGGTACAAGTCCCTACGGGCATTCCTTCTTGAGGTATTCCAAGGATAAAGTTCGCCGCATATCTTGAAAAACAACTTTAGAGTAAATATTTGTGCGTACCATAAAACGAAAAAATCAATACATTCAATTAATCTCCAATTCTTATAATTTTTTGAAATCTTCACGTTGTCATTTGACTATACCAATTTTTCATTATTTATTTTGCTGTACTGTACCAATTAATATGCACTTTAAAGTTATTTAAGACATGCAGCGAACTTTAACCTTCAAATATCTCAAGAAGGAATGCCTGTAGGGGCTTGCACCCAGATACCTTTTTTTCATAAAACATGTAGGAGAACACTAATTTAGTCACACATAAATTTTATACCGGATGATAAAAACGTTATGCCCCTTTAAAGCCAGTTCACTTAGCGCTGACAGCTTTACAGGGTGCATTGAAAATGTAAACGAATTCCTATGTCTCACCACGAAAAACCCCTTAGATGCAACATTTGTTCAGATGGTAGTATGACAAATGAAGTACTAATTAACTTTTGTTTAATTTTCACTTTGACGTATTGAACATTGACACTGACGTTGATGTTTGTATTTTGAAAATCGTCCACTTTTAAAATAAGGTAAATTGGGCTAAATCGTCATGTTTTCGCCTCAGAAATCCGTGGTAGAATTTTCTACAAGTCTTTTGGAGACACCCCGTATGATACTGACAGACCCCTGAACATCACCATCCCCGGGTACTGGCCATATTTATAATGGAACCCACCCTAGAACCTGTTGTTCCACATTTATTTATGGTGGAATTAGATTGCGGCTCATTTCTTTATTAAGAGAACGGTCAGAAATCAGGTAAAATGTTTTGTTGGAAGATGACTTAAAGCCCGGCAAAAGTTCCATTCATCTTCTTGCCTTCTATATGGGTGTAGTACCATCGAAGGTTAGGTAGACGGCAATAAAAGAAGATACCATGAAAAACACCACAGGCAAACATTCCTATCTTGTGTGTGTTTCTGCTTGTACAAATATATCAATATTTGACCGGACATAATAAGCAATAATTAATCGGCGTCGTCTATATCAATGCAGGTTTACGTAATAACGTGTTTTGAAAAGTAAACCGTCTTTTGGAGAGTTATCACGGAATTTTATTAAATAATAAAACGATTTTATTTGAGATTTTATTGTCGGTTCTATACCCTCACCTTCTCATATAAAAATTGGACCTCCATTTGCAGCATAAAATGCCGTTTCGGTCACTCATAAGGAAATATGTTATTTGCGTCACCTGAGCTTGTGCCCGTTTCTAGGGGCACGTTTTTAAATCAGTGAGTTGAGGTTCTTCAGTTGCTGCCCAAATCCGCAAAATCCTCTCCTCGCTCAATATTTATCGGAATTATTGTAGGAAAAATCGTGTGTGTTATTCGACTACAAAATTTTGCTGCTCTCATCAAATTGGTGGTTTCCATTCGCGGGCGGCAAAGCGCGCTTTGCCGCACGGAGAGTTGTAATCTCCCGCTCTAGCAGGTGCTGTTTTCCCCGGGTCAGACCTTCCCGCACTGATTACTTCAAAATGGCTGTGACACCTCTTCGTGAGAAGAGCAGTATCTAGGTCACAACTTACTCATGAAAAAATATCGCTCCTAACTCTTGCGGAGAGAATCTTTCTCGCACTTGTAAAGAAAATAACTACATAATTTCTAACGATCCCCGGACAGATGAGACGTGTTTTCCAGCCTGTTCCAGGTAGGTCTAGTGAGATATGCGGACGGAAACATCCGTTACTCCTCAACCAGGGCAAACAAGCCGGGAAAATTCTCCCGTGCAGCTGTCTCTCCTCGTGTCGACATTTAAAATTCACGCATTCGAAATTAAACTTGAATTGTAGGAAAATGATATGTGAATCTCATAGGAAAATCTGACTGTCCATCTCAGACTCATGCTTGCTAGCCTCGGCAGTACTTCGGGTGTGAATCTACAGGGTCCGTCACGTATATGGAATAATAGCAATAACTTTTTAAACAATTTTTCTATAAATAATTGTTTCAAGTAAAAGTTACAAGGCTAATTTGTTGTTACTTTTTGATGACCTTTAACTTTTTTCTTACCCCATAACACTCCAGCTAAGTCCAACTTTAGTTTTTCAAATGTCACCCTCTATTTCCCACTTGTTTTATGGAATCTACCCTTATTTGGACATACAGCCATATCAAATTTTATTGGGGTTAGATAAGAAAAATTTTGCAAAAAAAGTTATTTTTCCTATTTAAAATTTTTATAAACTGGACCTTTTAAATGACCTCAAAGAAAAAAGTCGCAAGGATTTAAATCAGGTGATCGGGCTGGCCACTTTATTTCATGAGGCAAAAAATGAATATTGCTTGTTCTAAATTAAAAATTAGAATTTCCGGAATGTTCTTACTTGATTGAAAATACGGAGGATGTTTTATTATTTTGCTTTTCTAATCGAATTTGATTTTTTTTAAATAAAATAAGGAAAATAATTTTTTTTTCAAAATTTTCTCGTCTAACCCCAATAAAATTTAATATGTCTGTATGCACAAATAAGTGTAGATTGTTGGTTATCAAAGAAAAGCGCCCGTGCCAAATGGTATTTTTAGAGATCCTCAAATGAACAATGAATATATTCTAAAAGAAGCACACATTGGTCCACGTGAAATCCGGAAAGGAGGGATGGAATCAAGGACCAAAGAGAGGAGTTCGCTGAAAATAGTGAAAAAATCCGGAAATGGGGTTATTCAATTTATTTCTGAGGTCACGTAAAAATCACATCAGTTGAAGGAAATTGAAGGTCTTGGAAAATCGCGAGCAAAATTCGTTTGGTTTTTCAGATGAATGAGAAAATTGGCTTCAGTTCGGATACCTGGCAGTACGTGTAGGGCCCTGCCTGGAAGATCATTGGCGTAACTAAATTCATTTAAAAATGAGGAGCCTCTGAGTGTGAAACTGAGTTCCGGCCTCATTTCTTACCCCACCTTCAAAGCGCTAGGCCGGTGCAAGAAAGAAATCGGGAGGCAGCTGGAGGAAAAGAGGGGTGAAATGAGGGATAACGCTCGAGCGAATGTGAACTCTGCGTGGAAAATCGTGAAAAAACTTCGAGAACAGAAATAGTTTCCTGCTCGGCCTTGTCATTTAACCTCTAAATACAACTTCCTCGTGAAGATCAATAACGTAAATGCGAAAATTTAGCGTAAAACCGCCTTTAGGGTTTTTTTTCTATCGCCGAACTAAAGTTTTAAATGCAAGTTTCATAAAATCATGAAAGTTTGACTGAACCTTCAGGAAGTTTCGAGGTTCGAGAATTAATTGTCGGATTTACGAGTATCCTCTGCCAAAGCTGCCTATTATAAAAGTTAGACTAAAAAGTTTTGGGTCTGCCTCCCGTGCCTTCTTCCTCTCTGAGGATCAATTTTCCAACAGGGAACAACGTGTGTTGCTTATCAGTTGCAGATTTATTTAGGAACTTTGGGTTATAAAATGGATGAGAAAGTCTATGATCTCTTGGCTGTCCCCCTTCATTTTTGCAAGGAACGGCCTTCCTAATGGCATGATACTCTAACTTGAGCACTTTCTGCAAGATATATTAACCTTGGTATGAGCCCTCAATCATAATTAATATTTGACGCTGCAGACAGAAGCTTTTTCCAAAACTTCTCGTAAAAGAATTCGTCTTTGTCCGGCAGCAAATTATCCATTATTCAAACTTCCATTGAAACTTGCACCGAATTAGTTTGTATTTATTATGCCCCTAGATGAATAGGGGCCAATTATACGATGCTCTCATAATTAATTCTTTTTTGCTCCCCAGTTTCACTGCGATTGTTCGGAGTTCCACTCCCTTTTCGTAAAAATGGTTCAGTTATTGAGGGGGTACAGGGTTAGTGAGGGGTTCCTTTTTCATTTGTATGGTTTATTTTGAAGTGGATAACCTTCGAAAAAACATTTACTGTACTATACAGAGTGTAACATATCATCACGGAGATATCTCAGGAGGAGATAGTACTCTGCAAAATAACAAAAAAGTACTAATAGACCTATGGTCAAAAACGCACCTTCTTCGATATACAGGACGGAAAAGTTTCATATTATTTCTCATATTTTGGGGTTTCTTCACGCGTGCCTTGAGTTAAATTTTTTAAATTTTGTGCAGCTATTTTCTTTTAGACCTCTTACAAGAAAATGTTAAAATCAGCAATAACCATATACAAGGTATTATGTTTTTTTGGCTCATATACTATTTTATGCTTTGTATCTTTTTTTGGAATATCCTGTATAAATTCCGATGCTAAATCCTAATACTAAATGCTAAGTTCCTTCTTCAGTTCTTTAGCTTTTTGGTGTCTTGGAGTATTTTCGCAACTTTTACCGTTTTCGTACAATGTGTAAAAATATCTATCGATGCAAATTAAGAAAGTTCAGTCCATATATTCCGGTCTGTAATCCGTTCTACCAATTTTGTTTTGATTTTTCAAAGTAAATTTCAAAAATTTTAAAAACACAAAATATGTGGAACTTTGCATTTTATATATCCTGTATATCGAAAATGACGCTTTTTTGACCCCGGGTCTATTAGCATTTTTTATTATTTTGCAAAGCGTTATCGCCCTCTGAAACATCTCCATGACGATATGTTACACTCCGTACATATATTGTAATACGTATACGGGGTGTTCTATCGGAAAAGTTAGTGGCTTTCGAAAAGTGGCCTTGTTCGAGTTGGCAACTCTGCTAGTTTCCGAGATCCCTGTGGCAACCATGAAAAAGAGACTCACCCTATCTTGCTCTAATCGCAAAGATTGTTAGGCCCTTGCCTTTGCAATGCAGACAACATAATTGACCTTCACCTATGAGGGAGGTCTATTTCTTAATTTTGGAGAAAATCTATTAATCGAACGCTTCGAGCTCGAACAAACATCGATTAAGGCGAAGCAACGTATTATTAAACTAGATAACCTCTATTGTAAAAAACCGTGATAATCGAGTAATTTATTATGACCGACAGTGCTGAGCTCGAAGTGCGCTAATTAACTTGAAATACCAAGTGGCGATAGAAGTGGAAGCAGAAAAACGAGAATTAGTTTTGCTATAAACTGCCAGGAAAGCATTTATCAGTGCTCGTATCACCTAAGTACCATATGGAAATCAGATGGTCTTGCAGAGCATCTGCTCCTCAGAGAACTCTCGGAGTAGTCTTCAGCATCGCGTTGCCGTTTAATTGGGTCAAACTCGGCCAAACCTTCCAGTTCTTTTGTTGCTATCAGATTTTATTTTTAATTTTTTAATCCGCCTCGGACGGCCAGTTCAATCTCGAATCGATTGATTGGTGCTAAATCGATCGCTGTCGAAGAAAGTTTCTAAAATGTATGATATTGCCTGGTCGATACGCAAAATCTACCTGGAATTTACTAAATTCTATATGCATTGGCGGATGGCCAAAGACTTGGCAAAGAAAGGGAACTATCAAATTTGGAATGATTTATAGACCTCTTGGTGAGTTGGTCATTTCTCCTTTAGTTCTAATTAAAAACCAACGACCTTAGGCCGGCAAGATGACACGAACAGATCCAGTAGATGTTTAATCTGAAATGTTGGCGAAGCCCTACTGGCTAGATTTCTTCCTTTTCAAAGGTTTAATATGTTTTTCAGTGCGATTTTTTATTCGCTGTCTTTAATCTTGACCAAACTTTGCACCCAGACGTATGATAAAAATTTCCCAATGGGTCAAAGTTCAGCATGAATTCCCCAGCAGGCTCTTTTGTTCCTCGGTGCCTCCTTATCTGGGGCACCCTGTATATATAAAATGCTACATGGAGGTCATAAGATTATAGTTTCACTTCATATCTAAGTAATAGTTTTATCATCGTTTACTCTTCTATTGACTGGAATATGATAAGATTGTACCAACAATGCCTTTATCAGCGACGTGTGAGTTTCATATTGTAAAGAATGGAAGACTTTAGCTACTTTGTAGGCACTGGAGGTTCAAAAATTCCTGGTCAAAGGTGCTCTGGAAAGGATTGGAAACGTGACTTACATCACTTAATTGGCGTTATGTACTTCGATTACTGAGTAGAGGCGGAATGAGTCAACATTTGTTAAAATATTATATCCACGTTATACTATACAGGATGCTCCATTAATGTCGCGTTAATGTTTCAGGGTGCGATTCCTCGGGTCATGTTATGAAGGAAAGTTCACATGAACATATGTCCGCAAGGGCCCGAATTTTTAGCCACAGGGTGTTGGAATTTTTTTGTTCGAATTGTCATTTATGAATTTCCCAGAAAGTACTTTAGATATTGCTTTCGAATTTGGTGTATGTTAATAGGACATTAAACCCCGTATTTTAATAAGAAAAGTAATTCTATTGCTCAACCAGTGACGTTTTCATGTTTTCTATGTTATTTACGAAAAAAGTGGTACGCCACTGACATTTTTTCACGGGAATATTTTTTCTGATTAGGCTGGTCAATTCTACATAGAATATTAGCACAACATTTAGGAACGCCCTGTATACTGGTTAAATATGTGCTGTAACGAACCGGTGCGTTATAGTATAGACTATAAGGAACAGGTACATTATAGTATATGTATATTAGAAGTTAAAATGTTGTTGCGGGAAACTTTCTGTAAAACTCTCAGAAGACAGACGCAGTTAACGTGAATCTTTCTTCTGCCTCTTGCGTGAACCCAGATATGGATCAACGGAGCCATGCGTAATTCCGTTCCCGGAATATTTAATGCCAATTTTGAATACAATTATCGAATTAATAATACTTTTTCTGTTCCCTTCACGTGTCTTTGCCCGGGCTAAAAACAATATGCTTTTTGCCCTAACCGGCCATGTCATGCCAGACAACTTCTTGCATTCTATACAGCCCAGAAACACGAAACATTCCCTGTTTCAGCGAAATCCAACAATGAAAGTCTCCGGAGATCAAGAATTTAATTTGACACAATGCCGTCGGGCTATTGTCCTGTGACAAATTGCCAGGCTGGAGATGCAAGAAGCATTTTTTAATTTTCTTTCAGGACTCTGTTGAGACAGGTCATTTGCAGTATTTTATGCAGCATTTTCCTCATACATTAAAGCCACGGTGGCATTTTCACTTTATTTCAATGCCAATTTTTCCACTAAAAATTCCGATCCTCTGATGTCCTAAGGATCGCTCATTGCTTGATCTCTACAGGGTGAGTTTTTTTCGATGATTAGTGGAGGCATCTCGGAAACTACCAGAGTTACGAAAACGGTTAAATGAGGAAAGAATTGCAGCTTTAGGAGACACGTTTTTTTGGTTTCATTAAGAGCCCATGGCTTATTAGATATTAAGCAAAAACAAAATTTTTCTCGATTTATTTTAATCGATCTAGTTGCATAATTATTGATTCTAGAAAACGAATATTGTGGATAATTTTGCGCTGAAAAACATAAGCTTGCTAGATTTTTTCTGACAGATGTCATTTTGGACATATGACATAAACTTATTTTTTTTATGGAAAGCATAGTAGGTTAGGACTTATTTAAAAAAGTATTTTTCAAGTTTTGAAATGATACCAATAAGTAGACAGTTATTTTTCAATATGGCGGAATTAGAGCCTTTTTTCAATCCTTTGTTTGACACTGACAGCTTGCATCATTTAAGTCAGGTAGTTTAAGTTTTTTATTTTCCAAACTTGTGGGTCAGAAAAATTGGACCATTTGCATGGCCTCTTCGATCACCAGATTTTTTTGTTTTCAATTCTTTTCTATGAGGAGCAATAAAAAAAGTTTATAGAAAAAAATTACGAATCGGTAGAAGCTCTTAGAAAAGCTGTTGAGGAAGCTTTCGATGTTATTGAAGACCGTTCAATTAAAAAAGCCACAATTTCAGTTTTGAAACAATGCAATACATGTGTAAATAACAATGGAGGGCTTTTTGAACATTTCTATTATTAATAATTAATTAAGTAATTAATTAATAATTGTTTATAAATACGTATTAGATTTTTTCACAATTTGGAAAATTCTTATCAAAGTAATTCAAAAACTTAAATTTATATCTGACTTAAATGACGGGAGCTGTCAATGTCAAACAAATAATAAAACAATCTGAATGATTTCATAGCCAACTATCTTAAAATTGCAATATCGGATGAAAAAAAGACTGTAAGTCCGCCATTTTGAGAAATAACTGTTTGTTTATTGATATCATTTTAAAGCTTGAAAAGATGCCTTTTTAAACAAGTCGTAGCCTACTATGCTTTCCATTAAAAAAAGTAAGATTATGCCATATTTAAAAAATAACAGCTGTCAGAAAAAATCTGGTAAGCCTATTTTTCGGGGCAAAATTATCTACAATATTCATTCTCTAGAACCAATAATTGCGCGGCTAGATCGACTAAAAAGAGCGACAAAATTTGATTTTTGCTAAATGTCTAGTAAACCATGGACTTTTTCAAGAAACTAAAAGTAGCTTTAAATTGGTTCCCCAAAGTTGCAATTCTTTCCCCATGTAACCGACTTCATAACTCTGCTAGTTTCCGAGATCTCTCACTAATCATCGAAAAAAATTCACCTTTTATACTTAGAAGCCGATCTATATTGACGAAGTTTGACGATATCACAGCAGTTTGTTAATTTTAAGAGCGAGGCACGGATGAAGATGAATTTTGTGAGCCAAGGACAAAGGCAAAAAAGCGAAGCGATCAAAACTCTCTGATGAGAAGTAAAACGTCGCTTTCTGGTTTGTGATCCTAAAGAAACTGCCTGCATGCGTTTTTATCTCCATTTGCGTAAAAAGTACGCTCTCCTTCGAATCGAGGAAACTTTTCGTCAAACACCCATAAAAACGCATTCACGATATTTCTAGGCAACAACCGGGCCTGCATGATTTTTGTCAATTTTACGCGCGCCTCATATTACTTCCTGTTAAAAATTTCGTTACACGAATTTTCACCTCAATTTAAGAGGAAAAACTTCAGGCAAACATCAAGATTGGCGGATGCCTGGAAAATTCCCACAGAGTTAAATTTAATTTCCCTGTTTAATTTCCACTCTGTACAAACTTTCCGCAGCTACAGGAGCGGCAGTTTATTCAGTTGTTCTTACTCAAAGATTTGAATTTACAAAGTTGTAGACGAGCCCTATTATCACCTGCTTATTCAGACGATAACTGGAGCTTTACATTCAAGCAGCAACGTGAGACAATTCTATAGAATTCACAAGCAACGTAATTAAACATCCACATTGTTCATTAATAATTTTCGGGGGCATCAAAAACATTCCACATCAAAATATGCATTAAAAGGCATACCTACCATTCTTTCTTTCTTGGGCTTTTGAAGCAAGGGTATGAAGCTTAATCTCGTCTCTACCTGATCCTATACCATTTGTTCTCCACCTACATACATTCTTGTCTCTTTTTTAAACCTCGGGTCGACAGAAGTAGTACCCGCTGCACTTTTTCCTTTGGATACACGGTTAAAGGTTGTTATTGTTTACTGGGTGCACACTGATGGTGATGGTCCGCACTTCCGCACTGGCCAGATTATATTGCGAAAAGCCTTTCTGCTAACTCCGGTCCTGTAAAAATTAAGTCGATTTTAACTAGAGCCTAAATTGCGATATTACAGCCTCCTTATGCAAAATCTGCCTCCAACTGCAACCAACTTTAAAACAGTGCTTCCACGAGTCTTTCTTAATTTTCTCTCTTTGCTCTGCATCTCAAGGCTTATCGGCCTAAATGACTTACAGAAAAACGGGCGAAGGTCAAAGAAGCGCTCTCTTAGGGCTCGGTTTAGTGCTTAATATGATTAGGAAATTTAGTGGTAAAATGTTTGAACTGGGTTGATAAAGCGCCGGGTTAAGGCGGGAAAATGATAAAAACTTGAGTTTTATAACTTTGAAAATGAGGGCTTTCCCGTGCGCTCCAAAAAAGCTCACGTCGGTGCTCTTGCATGAGCTTCCAACGCGTTTTCTCTGGGGCTCAATGGGCCAGATCGCCCCTGGGTGGCTGAGGACAGGTACTTACAGGTCACTTAATTCGCTGCAATAAAACTGCTTATAAGGAAGCAGGACCTCTGGAAGTTTGTCCAAGGACCACACTCGACATTCTTTAAGTAAATTAGAACAAAACGGCATGTTCCGAATTGGAAGAGATACTTACCTGTCGAACTTTCAGAATCAACTTTCCCAAGGAGATCCAAACTAAAAATCAAGTTTAAAACTCTTTGGTTTTGATAAGATGGTAAGTTGGAGAATCAAGGGAAATGTTGCGAAAGTTTGAATTTATTGAGTTTTTCTCCACCGGCATAGAAATTGAGAAGTTAAATCGATTTTGCTGGTTCATATTTGACGAATAAAGGTAAAAGTATTTTCATGCGATCGTGAGCTAAAGCGAGCCACTTTAGTTAACAAAAAGGACTTTTTTTAGTTTAAAATAATAGGCTGAGCTGATGCCTGCAGGTGGTTTCCACCTTTTATTTCTGTCCTGCCCTGGCTACACGCGCATGTGCGTATGTTCTCAGACACGCGCAGCGTGATGTGTGCGTATCTGTTTTGTACGCACACATGCCTGATGAAGCCAATGAGTACAAACACCTGTTGCTGGGTTGCTCTCTTTTCACTTTTATTTGAGCGTTCATTTCTTTTGCGGACCTTCCTCTACCTTTTTTTCCTTTTCTTATAAAAAAGAACTGCCGGAGCGAAATTTCTCTTCATCTTATTTACGTTTGTTTAAGTGAAGCGTAGCTTCCATTATTATTCCTGTAGTTCCACTCTTTCAAAGTTCTCAAAGCCATCTCTTGTTGCCTCTTTGGGCAGAGCTATTGGGTCGAATAATCGTATCCGGGATGGAGTGTGCGTTTTCGGCTGTTTCTGCCATTCTTCAGGAACATCCTCGGCTATTATACACTGAAAGTTATCATTTTTACGTACCAGGCAGCGAACTGGAATAACTGAGCCGGAGTGCCGGCGTTGGTTTTTTGCTTCTCGAAGATTAAAGTAGCGACTTTACTCCCTCTAAGGAGGAATTAAAGTGATTATTTACTCCTATTAAAACAGAAATTTCCTGCGCCCTTGGGTTACAATTGTATAACCAAATAAATATCTTGCAATTGTTTTTGTAAATAAAAATTCGCCAATTACATTCCGAGATATCGTCCAGAGTCACGCACAGGGTCTTCACGCGAGACTGCCTACCCCTTTCAACGTTTTCGTTTGAGGGGCCAGACAAATGTGTCAAATCCAAAAAATTCACGGAATTTTCTTGAAGATTTTAGGGCATTCCATTCCTCCGACTAGCCGTCGAAAACTCGATCCTGCCTTAAAGTCGCCTTTGCCGATGGACACTCGAGGATACATCAGAACCTCGTAATGTGAAATCGGAAAAAGGTACAAATGCCTGATTTTACTATCAGCCGTCGGGTATTACAAAGTTGTTGAAAGCCAGAAAAAGCCACAACATAAACAATAACAGTAAACTTATCGCTTTTACGGAAGTGCCATCAATCATCCGACACCTACTCGCAGCTTCGCTTGAGAGCCAAAAGAGATCTGCCCTCAGGTAAAAGAATAATCAATATTCAATGTGTTATTTAAGAAAACATATTAATTTATACTTGCTACGTGTCTATATGACTTCTGCGGTTTGTTGAACTTGATAATGCTTGATCCATTACCACACAAGCGCCAATTTAATTTGCATTTATTATTAACATGTGGCATATCGTTTTGTTCGCAGGCTCAAAGTTTAATTATCCTTTCGACAATGAAAGTGGAAGTTACAAACCATTATAAATTAGTTCAGGAGTTGACCCCTCAATTAGTGCTCGGCTACTACAAGAGGTGTCGACGTGAGAAATAAAGTCCCCAAAAGAATCCCTGGAATCTGAGATAATGCCAGCAAGGTTTAAAGGGCGTTTAATTGGGAATTAGTGGTGACAGGTGATGGGCCTTGTAGAAGAAGGGGATCGAAGGTGAAATTGATTTTATTTTTCGTCGGTTTGCTGCGAAAAAGTTCCAAAGAAAATGCCTTTGCTCCATTCGCTTAAACATTAATTTTTTTCAGGGAATTCGGTAGGTCTAGTTCTAGTTAAAGGGAGTTAAGCTGTGCGGGGCATTAACCAAATTTGCGTCGATAGATCAAACGAAAGCAAGTTTTATAACATACCGAAATTCCCATACCACTATTTTCTATAAAACGGACGCACAAAATAACATTGAACCCCAGACCTTGTAGATTCGCAAGTGTTCGCGGTCATATTGAACCATTAAGTAGGTATTCTCTCACGCCGATCTACTGCATGTCGTTAGTTCACGTGTTGATCATACTTAGGAATTCGAACACGCGCCACTGTTCCTTAAGGACAAGAAGACTAGAAGGGGGTGCGATAAAAAATGAAAAATGCCTAAGATAAAAACTTCCGCTTAAGCTCCTACAAGAAAGAAGTCAACTGACTCTCAATGCTTTTATCGCCGGTAAAATTATCCATCTTCAAAGAAAAATCTTTCCGACTTTTGGCCCACCTTTGCGGTGGATGTAATCGAAAGTGAATAGTCGCAGCGACTTCCCGCGCTGCTCAACGATGACTGGGACCACACCTGGATTGTTTGCGATGTTTATACTGTGCATAAAGGGGCATGCGCAAAAGAAGGAGAAGCTTTTTTTTAATTGTTATAAAATTCACGATATGTAAAACCATAAGTTTAATTCGAGTTCTGCAGTGGCGCACAAGGGACAAAGCGTTCACAATAAATGTCACATTGTGATGAATCAAGCGGTGGTAGGAAGCACTCATTTCCTTTGCTCCGACTATTATATTGTGACACTTCTTTACGTAAGGTACGCGAACAAATTAGTGATGGATAAAATGCGTAAAGCCATCCTATAGGCTTTCATTCAACATTTTAATCAACCGGGTTTTTATAAAGGTACACAAATTTAATCAATGATAAATTATTGCGCAATAACTACCTTGATAACCGAATTACTATCAAAATTCAACCATATGAGATCGACATTAAAGCGAAGCGAAATCTCTAAAAAAGTGCGCACATTCACATTTAAATCGCTCGCTATCGGCTTAATCCAACCTTGATTTGTGGTATTATCCAGATTTAAACACTCGGCATTTTTTGTTGAGTACTCTTCACGTGGACATGTTTGTTTGCTTTCGCCTCAGGTAGATTTGCCAATCTAATAACCGATAATAGAACAATAAAATTTATGTTTTTGACCTGAAAATGTTAATCGAACTAAATTTATAGCCGAGTTTCGCGTGAATAACTTGAAGGCGACTCGTTATTATATCGTATCTAGTGCTGCGGCCTAAACGAACACATGCTACCGATTATCAAATTAATAGCGGTTTAATTGTCAGTTTATTAATACGTGTGTAAATAAATCGTTTGGATCTGTATGATCACCTCACCTGTGCGTGTGCTGTTGGTGTGGGTCGATGAGTCATCATGAGGATACTAAAGAGAAATTTTAACGCGCATGGAACTAATCTGAAGTAACCGTGAATCCGGCCTCAGCAGCAACAAGTTGAAGAGAAGTATGGAGCAATGTTCCTTCGTGCTGCTCCATTCCTTCCATGCATCCTTGTTAGCGTGTGAACTTAGTTATAAATATTTTTTACCACCTATGCGTTTATGCGTAAGCGCCTGCAATGGGAAAATTTTCCTCTGTTGACTATAATTCGTTCGATGCCAAGGGCAAAGTGATTTCAGCGTTTTTACGACTAATAATATAACTATTAAGCACCATTGCAGGCTCAGAGAAGATTGACATATAAAATAGATTATGACCGAGAACGCAGGGAAAATTGTATATTGCGAGCCTAGCAGGAAAAGTATCGCGTTTCCAGGTGATAGACATTAGGGGCCGAGAATATGTCTTGTGCGCAAGACACAGCGTAGCACACAGCGCATGTGACAAGCGCCCGGAAATATATTGCTGCGCTGTTATTCGCCCTGCTGGCTGCGTAACGGACCTATTAAAATCTCAATTTGCTCGACATGTAAGGACGAATGACATGGGAGTGACCGCTGCCATTGTTAATGCCTCCTGAGAAAATTTCTTCAACACCGTGAATAGAAATCTAATTGATCTAGTAGAAATTTCTATTCGAATAGAGGACAGGTCGGAATGTTTGCTAATGCAGTAATGCATTTTATGCTAAATTAACTCGTGTTAAAAATACTATCGCACATTTTCACAGACGCCATGCTCAGTCTCGCTTATTGCAATAGGCCTTTCTTGCTACTTTTCCATTAACCTGTTGCCGGCAAATTTGCAGTCATTAATCGCGGATCTGCCAATAAAGGTGGGTTAACCTTCTATGCAAATAAACAGTTTACCCGTCATTCTGTTAATCCCGAAACATTTCAACTTAATCTTCGATTCTCCATCATCAATTAGCAACCGGGAGGTTTATATCATATTTCAACGCGACATGCAACCAAATACTTAAATACGATTTTTTTTAAGGCGGTCGCTGCCATATTAAGCATTTCGGATTTCGAAATTTATGTAAATGACTGGAGGCCCGAAAATAAAATACGAGGCGTGGGCGAGTATTTATGAGACTGACCAGCCGAAATTTGCATACTTCTTATATCTTGTATGACAAAAACGTATTCCGGTCGGCTGGAGATTATCACCTAATTTGGAAACGTTTTGGAAAGTAGCAATAAATATGTTACGTGTAATTAACCATACGGGCACATGCAGGCCGTCTGAAAAGTGGCAACGGCAATGTCGCTGGTAAATTTTTCGACCGATTTACTGCGTCGATATGACTTTATTGTCCGCTCACCGCGCATGCGTTGCTTATCCGCGTAAAAATACTCCTGATAAAAGCACTCGAGGAGTTGCGACCGGCAGAGCTGTACGCTTGTACGTCTGCCGAACAGAGATCTATTGAAGAAAAGTAATAGTCTATTGTGCGACAATGGAATGCTCATTGTCAATAATCAGCTGCTAAGTCCTTGACCAAGGGCCACGTTATTGATGTGCCATTAACTTGACCCACAAGCAAGTCGCCGTGGAAACCGAGAATTTGGCCAATATCAATCATCTACTCTGACATTTATTTAGCAATTAGCTTGCAGTTAAAGTTAACAGGATATTAGCAATTCGGCCCTAAGTATTCCTGCGGCCCAGTAAATTTAAAAAAGAACGTCCGCTTTTACCTCAGACGAATTCCAGGTCGGTTAGGAAAAAAATCAGTGAGGTCTTAAAAATTTCCATCGGGAAGCGCCGTTTAGTCCGCGTTGAAATTTTTTTCCATTTTCATTAACTCAGAACTGATGATTGTTAGAACGGAGGCCTAAAAAGGCAGAAAATGGACGTAATTTTTACTCTGATCTCGCAGTTGCAGTATTTGCAGAAACTGACAAGAGCAATTAAATTATAGTACTGTTTCAGCGACAGTGCTTAATAGGGTTTTATGACCGGAGTAAATAGAGCTGATGAAGCTTTAGGCCTTACCCTTCATGTTTCGTGTGCAGAAATGCATTTTTGTGAAACGTGTTCAAAAGCCGCAGAGATGCGATAGATTGATAAGCGCCTAACTGAACCCCATTCACAGCACTTACAACAAATAGGTTTATGTCTGGTCATCCCTGGACAAACTCGGAAAATAAAACAAGTTCAATATGAAGGTATCAGAGTTGAACCGCAGGATTGATTTATATTATGCAGGCATCGCCGATGGTATGGACTTAGTTTGGAACTCCTGAAGTTCAATAATAGCCCCTGGCTATAACTGAAATTCGGGAATTCCACATAATCTTCCGAGAGCTTGAACTTCTCCAACGTTTAGGCTTGGGCCTTAAGCGAAGTTTTGCATATTTTTAATCAAATTGCCGCAAGCAGGTCAATCCTCAGGGTGGCGGCAACCGGGGAGACATGCGACGCAGCCTAGGAATCCCGTGAAATATGTGAAAATTCTATTAATTCGTGCGTCTTTTGAATATTATTAAAAAACTTTGATAATAGGGGAGAGTGGGGCTAAGATAGTAATTTGGTCTGACAATTAAACGGTCAGGAGAAAGATGGCGTCGTTAAGCCTGTAGAGTTTCCTTCCTTGCCGGCATTGCCAGGTAAAATTTTAAACTTCTGCGCCGCTAGTTGTAAAAGTTGCGAGCTGATTTATGTTAATTAAATTGCTCTTATAAGATTATAATAGTATTAATCGCTTTATTTCGTGCACGATCTATGTTACAAACTTAATAAAGTAAGCTAATTCGAAGGTAAAATAAGGCGCTGAACACAATTATGATATTTGTTTTGCTACTGAAACGTCTGATTATTAGTCAAAATCATTGAAAATGAGTAAAATGTGATTGTGGGGCAAAGAAAGCAGTTTTTTTTTTGTTTTTTGGCATAATGGTGGTTAATTATACGAAGGTCTAATTACAGAAGAAAGTCAATAAAACGGCTGATGGTGGTAATTCATGTGTTCGTCCAAGAAAAATGATTAGAAATTTTGGAAATGTAGAACATGACGAGCAATTAAGAATAGAAACAGATTTCGATTAAAACCTCATTTCCTAAAAAAACTCTAAATATACATGTTTGAATCATTTAAAATAACTAAATATACGTTTTTCTCTAGCTTTCTTTCATTCGCAGCATTAAAAAATATTTAGCATCTTTCCTGTAGCGAGGGTAAACAAATTTTTACTTTTCCCGCCATGGCCCATCGGCATGCCGAGCCACAGAAAAGCGGTCTGTGGCGAAATTGCAGCCAAATGATCAAGCCGTTTAACAGTTATTTTCGTTTTTTGATAACCCTTCAAATTTGCTCACCGAAGTCGAAAATATCTCGCCATTTTATCCCCGCTCTCCCCTATTCCGGAGAAATTCTTCGAGCTTTCTGAGGCAGTCGAGAGGAGGATTTCTCTTATTAGCTCTTGAGCAAACTCCCGGAGCTTCCGCGGTCCTCGAGCGTTAGTTCGCGCAGTGGAACAAAAATTCATTCAGTAGGAACGAAATTATTCCGTCAAATAAAATAACACCGCTGTAATGGCATTTTTGCCTTTTTTGCCGTTCGAATTTCGTTCATTAAAAAGCGACTCGATCAGTAGTCTTTTTACTAAAACATCGACGTTATTAATCTGGATGCTGTGAATTTTGAAAGTTGTGAAACGAAAGGGGATAAAAACTTTCCCCGGATAATAAAATTGGAAATTTCGTTCGGGGGCTCACTTAAAACAATAAAAAGACAGGCTCAATTAAAATTCCCGAATTACTGACTGGTTTGTCACTTATTAGGTTCTATCGGCGGCGAAGCGTTTTCGAAAGGAATTTTAGGGTCTGAAGTATTTTTAATCAAGGCCCTATTTAGACAGCCGTTCTTACAGCGTTCCGGCAAAATTTCATTGATTAAAAGAGGTTCACTGACTCTAAGACCGAGTAATTAATATTACGCAATAATTACTAACGTTGAAGCACTTAAAGCCGATAGCAATGGCAATTTTTAACTACCTATTGTAATTGGACTCGGGGAGTGAGACATAACCGTCTTTTTTAATTCATACTTGGACAATTAGGAGTAAACATAAAGCGGTTTAAAATTGCTGAAGTTTTTATCGCTTTGTGGATAGTCGTAAAACGAGAACGTTTAATGCAGTTTATTAGCTTCGTAATGCGGAATTTTTGCAATAATTATGTCTAGTAGTGTCTTTCAATAGTGCTTCAGTTGGCATTTTTAAGTGTTCTTTTGCAGTCGATCGCCACGGAACCGCTTCCGACGTTGGCCGCAAAAGGAGGGATCGCCGGTGAAAGACGGGAGTGTTGCTGTGTCAGGACACAACGATAAAAAGCAAACAACTAGACACAGATTTCAAAACAGTTACATATCAAAGATAATGGCGATAATTGAATACCTACATTTCCAACTGCACGATTAGGGCGCGAAGCGAGAATTGTTGTCAGCGTATTTTATGTATTTATGTAAAACAAAAACCAGCATTTAAACGGGGCAATAAATTACGATAATAATTTATTCCGAGATTTTCCCGTTTGTATGAACATTAATTCAGATTTTATTTACCAGGCGAAATTAACGATCGCTCTTGAACTTTCTTGAGGTATTGTTCCAGCAGGAAGATAAGACGCTTCGAGGAATTATGTGTCACTTTTAGTGTTAACTGTTCATTTCTCACAAAATGGGGCCATTGTTTCTCTAATTTGCTTCTTACCAAAGTATCTCTGTGAAAAGAAAATATTCAGTTTTCTTTGCTGCGGAAGTGCCCGGATCCATCAGGCCGGATTTATCCGCACAGGAGTGAGCTCAGAGGACGAGTCCTCTCAAGCACTTTCCTCTTTTTTTTTCCTAGCCAAATTCCCCGTCTTTTGTGTGGGAGTCCGCTCTCCGTCTCCACCACTTAGCACCACCAGCTGCAGCAGGTTTCAGATTATTATTTGCTAAAGTGATTTGTGACTTCTTGCCCCAGTAGCCCGCACTGGAACATTAGCGATGTGATAATGGTTGCTGAAAGTGTATTTTATCGCGCTGCAACACTTGAGTGAAACTCTCAAGTCTTCCAACGTCGACTTTGTTTTGATTGACTAATTTAAGAAAATGGGACGTTTTGCCTCATCACATCGACAATTCCAGAGTATTTCTCCAACTCGGGCATCTTCTGCCTGTTTTCTATACAGGGCGAATCTTAATTAGGGGCTTTCCTTTTAACACGATACAAACCTCAAAACATTAAGTAAAATCTGTATAGAATCCACGACTCTGTTTATGCTATTAGAAAAAATCTTTTTCGTCGAATTATTTCTGCGGTGTTTCCTATTCGTTCATGCAACCCTGCCGCTGTGTTAATTTCAGTGGTAAATAGCAAATTTTTCTTATCACCCCACAGATAAAGATCGCATGAATTTAGGTCTGGTGATCTCGCGGGCCATCTTATTGTTCCATTGCCACCTATCCACCTGTTAGAAAAATGGTCATTTAAAAAGTCCCGTACTTTTTCTCATATGCACATATTTCGACTGTTTATAAGATTTCGAAAAAATGTCACCTAAAGATATTGCTTCGTTTTTTGAGGTCTATGCCGTGTCAAAAGAAAAACTCCTACTTAAGATTCACCCTGTGCGGTTTCAGTGCCGAGGAGTCAAAGTGATCGAGGCAATTTTACCAAGGGGAGAATATCCTTAGGAACGATGAGAAAGGACGCATGTTACTGGTTAGTTTCTGGTATCCATGGAAATTATCTTTAACGTAGATAAAGTTGCTAGTGCTTTGGTCCGTTGGATCTAAACAACAGATAACAATTATCCGCGACACATATTAGTTACTTCACGATGAATTCGTTAGAATTGCCGAAATCCGACAGTAGTGAAAATTTTATGCGGCCTTCAATCCGCTTAGACCTCCTCAAGTGCTGCGATGCAACTTCACACGCCAAAGCCTGTAGGTGTTGATAATTAAGGAATAAGAACTCGTTGAAGAAATATTGCTAAGAGGTGCTCCGATTCAATTTTCAAGCATGATTCCATCTGTATGCTGTAAAATCTTGGCCTCCAATGTAAATTCCGAATTCTAAACGAAATTCCGACCCCAGTAGCTCATCCGTTTCGCATTTACTTTAAAGTGTGTACCTGATTTAAAATTACTTACGTCATGGGCAAGGCCTGCTTTAGGAAATCCCGTGTCTTCGGCGAAATTTTTGATCGCCGCCCTCTACCTCCGAGAAAAACCATCGACCAGGGCGGTGCACCTTCCTGGCCTGGACCGCACCCCTACCCCCTCCTTGAGCGGTGTTGGTCAGGGACATAACATGATGTGGTATGATTGCACTGCTTTTCTCTCGGAATGAAATTTTAAAATTAAACGTTATGTATAACCCACCTAAAACAAGATACGGAAGTCATTCCTCATGTCAATCATGCAAGAAAAGACTGCCTCAAAGACACCTAGAAATTCTGTTTTGTTGTGTAGTAAGTGCCTACTATGAACGTGTAGGAGTATCCTAAAACCGTATATGCACGTGGAATGACCTCACATGCATGGGGTCAAATTCCTGTTTCCTGCCTATTTATGGCGGTCCTAACAAGCTGATTATCACCTCACAAAAGCTTTTGCATCCATGTGAGAAAATTTAGAATTATTGCTAACAACGTTTATAAATAATCGTGACTGTGATTGGCATAAGTTAATTGCAGTTGTTACGATTCGTTTCATGGAAATTATGTGGATTTGCATACAATGCCAGATGATAATTAATAAGTTTGCATAAATTTGGTATTTCAGCCTAGTTATGAACTATAAATAATATAATGTTATGCGTGCGTTCGTCTAGACTTAATTATAAAATCGCTTATTTGGGATATTGCAGAATGGCTCCAAATTGGGCGTGTAATTAGCGAAACTTGTTGATTAAAGGAGTTTTGTTATTTACAAATTCGTTTTTGCATTCAGGCCCGCGTTTGGCCCCCGCGACTTTGAACTCCTTCCAATTTCCTGCGAGCTTTCCGGGGTAGCGAGGGACCGGAATTCTAGCTCTATTCCCTTTAATTCAAGGGTCTTCCGACTAATTGTATTTTTTGTTCCAGGTTAGTGAGTTCTGCGATCTTTGCGATGGAGAGTCCATCGGAACTCAACAAGCATGCATTCAACGCATCTTGCCGCGATAATAAGCAATGCAAGTCACTATAAAAGCTCTTACCATGCAAATACCATAATCATTTTAGCAATGGACCAAAGATTATGTTCAATGCGACACAGTAAGTATGCAAATTCAGCCAGTTCCATCTAGACAAGAACACGTACGTACCCTCAATCGCCCCAGACTTCATAACTGTCGTCAATTATTATTATCAGCCAACACGCAGATCTGTACAGCACGAGTGCCGTAAGAGCGTCTGAATTGTCCGGAATTATTTGAACGCCGTGCCTTAAGTTTCAGATGAGCGCCCTTTACGCTATAAACTTGCCGAAGGTATTACGGACGATTATCCCGTAAGTGGTGGTGCTAATCCTATTAAGATTCTTTGTTTTTCTAAAAATAAACTCGTTTCTGCACTTTATTAGTTTACACGATAAGCTTGTGTAGCAGATTAGCTTGGATTAATTCTTTGCTGATTGATTTACTGTCTGAAGATGTTTCCAAGATCAATTTTGTCCTCGCGCAGAATCGCTGACTCTCGCCGAGGGCGTTTAAACGTATAATATGAAATTATACAAACAAATATAAAATTATATAAACAAATATGAAATTATATAAACAAATCTAAAATTATATAAGCAAGGCAAAAATTATATAAACAAATTTAAAATTATACCTCCAGCATGTCTCGCCTTAATCTTACCCCGAGCGCGTTTGTCCCACTTACTAACCCATTCTACCTCAGATTAACCGTCTGTCTGCTGCATTTCTATTGCATTTCTATGACACACCCGCGATTATGACACGACACAAAATGTGTGCTCAAACAATACCTACAAATTAATTTCACAATCCAATTTATTTTCGAGATATCATTGTTAAGTGCACTTCAAAGCAGAGGTTCGAGTGCATGTAGTGCATATCTGCACACATGTGCATCCTTGACTTCATTTCAATTTTGCATTTCGTTAAGTGGAAGAGCTTTCCGAGGGAATAGAACGTTGTTGGCACTACTTCAGAGGGGAATATCGATATTTTAAATTGGGTCGGTAATGTAAAAGGCCGTGACATTTCTGGTATTAATGATATTAATGGATTTGTTGGGCTGCACCTTCATTGTTTCCAGGGATTATTTTGGGCTATGCACAGGTACAGAGTAGCAAAAGAGGGAGAATGGCAAAAATTGCGTTGGCCGTCAAATTCGGACAGGCCCCGTTTTGAATCCAAGTAAAATATTTTCAAAATGACGCCACTTCCGGTGTAACCGGAAGTAGCTGCCAACTTCGTTATTTTAAATGGAGTTCCCTAATTTTTTGCCATTTTCCGATTTCTCGTAAAATCTTAGTCAGTTTATATAAAATATCTTATATCTAACGTTCACCGTTTCCGAGTTATACCGGAAAATTTAAGAATTTTAACAGGTGCAAAATCCCACGAAAATAGGTATTCTGCACTGACCACTGCGAATTTTGGAATCGGTATTCTGGGACTCAAAGATGATCCAATAAGCTACGTTTTGGCGTATATCGATTTGACAAAAAGTCTTCCACAACCTCCGAAACATGCCTCCCAAGTTGCGTGACTGCAAATTTCAATAACTTGCTTATTTCATATGGAACACCCCATACCTTAAATCAATTTCGAATCTAAAATTTAATTTTGTATCAAATGTTATTAAGGTTTCCGGAGCGGATTCTGGACAGGGTGTCCCATTTGAAACAAGCAAGTTACACAACAGAGTTACACTTCGGAGGCATGTTTCAGAGGTTGTGGAAGATTTTTTGTCAAATTGATATATGGCAAAACGTAGCTTATTAGGCCCTCTTTGAACCCTAGAACATTGATTTCAGAATGTGCAGTGGTTAACGCAAAATACCGATTTATATGGAATCTTGCAGCTGTCCAAAATTTCCGGTATAATTCGGAAGCAGTAAATGTTAAACACGAAATACTTTAGATAAACTGGCCTTAAAATTTAACGAAAAATCCGAAAATTACAAAAAAATTAGAGGGTTCCGTTTAAAATAACGAAGTTGGTAGCTACTTCCGGTATAACCGGAAGTACCGTCATTTTGAAAATTCTTAACTTGGATTCAAAAAGACCAATTCCAGTCAAACATTTTCTAATGAACGGGTTGCGTGAATGACCCTGTATAGCAATAAAATGGTACGTTGATAAACCGTTGAAAAAGAATGTTCATTAGCTGTCTGGATGAGTCAGCTCCAAAACTGGATAATGGAAAATAAAAAATTCCCACTCCAGGTCAAGAAGAGGCAACTTTAGTCCGAATGCTGAAGGACCCAGAAACGAGCACCAGACGTATCTCTCTAAAGCAACGGGAGCAAATCATCAATTTCTAGACTTCTACGCAAACAGAAGCTGTTGCCATATCATTTTACGTCTGTTCAGAATTTGTTAGCAAGGCATTTTCAACCCAGAATTGATTTCTGCAATTTGTCACTCCAAAAGCAACATCACGACCCTTTGTTCTTTGCTAAAATACCGTTGGCCGACGAGGCAACATTTACAACTACGTTTAATTCAATAAGAAACAGCCATTCTTACAATACAAAAAAATCCTCATTTAATGAGAGAGCCCCACTTTCAGCATGAATTTTCAATTAATGCCTATTCATAACTTCAGAAATTTAACGGTCTCTGACTGTGAATCTGATCCCAATAAAAAACTTCAAGTTATAGAAAATGGGTACCCCAATAGAGCGAACCGGTCAGTGGTGCCTTTGTAGCACAACTGGCAGAGCGGCAGCCCGGATAAGCCGTGGTCGCTGGTTCATCAAACCGATCTGAAGGTGATGGGACTTTCTTTATCTCGAGAAAACACCTTGCTGTTTCTTAATAAGTTTCGGACGTTAAAAACTAATTTAATGAAAATTTAGTGGTACCACAATCCATTGTGATACTCCTTATATTTTTTTATAATTTTGAAATATCCATCAGCACTTCCCTGCAACCTTCCGTCCTGACTCTTGTGCTGAAAGGAACGCTGACCAATGGGATATTACTCGAACACCCTGTATATTTACAATTTATAATAAAAGTTACATCATCACATGGTCACATGAAGGTTCTCAGAAAAGTTCAGTCATGGTGATGCATTTTGAGACAATATTAATTACTGCCTATAGAATTTGCATTTTTGCCGGCAAATTGCCAGACAAGTCCCACTTCCCAGGGTGGTCAATAATTATAATTATTCTAAAAATACATCCGGTGTTTCGAAATATCGTACAAAAGGGTTCGCAGTTTTTCTTGGAAGTATTGCACCACACGCCATATTTTTTCGAATAATTGAGATTTAGCGATGCATGCGAAGTTGCATTTGCCTGTTGTTATTACACGTTTTGGCCCTGGTTCAAGGGAAAACTTCCAGGAATCGAATTTTCCAGTCTGGGAGCTGTGCCGAGGGTTAAATTTTACTGAGAACTCATCATTTTTTGTTAGTTACTGTAGGCGCTCACGCTACATAAAAATACATTCAAATGAAGCGACCAATGTCTCGAAAATTGCTATTAATTCACTGTAGGCGTGAAGAATTTTAATTATCCCCGATATGCATTATTCTCTGCGGCAAGTGGTAATTTCAACGTCCGAATGATTAATTCTCACAATAATTATTATCAAGTTGCGATCGTGTTTGTAAAATAATAAACACTTTGGCGTTTCTCTCATTCGCTCGATATTAAAACCTGAAGGTCGGATGCGCCCTGCTAATAGGACCATAATGCTTAGTTCTTACGTCCAGAAACACAAGAGAGCTTATATAAACCCTCACAATAATCAAAATTCGCACCAAGTATCTCGGCGAGATCGACACTAAATAGCGGTGGCCAAAAACATTTAAACCGGTTTTTTGGACCATCTTTGATGCTTACACCGAACTGATGTTGTGCTCACGTCAGAGCTGGATTTTTCTTTTTCGCTTAAAGAGAAAGAAAACACAATTTGAGTCAAGTGATACCAAAAGAGGAAGGCAATCCGGTTTCCCGCATAAAGATGAATAATTGGGCAAAAAACACTCTTTTGATCGCGAACTGAGAATTTACGCCATCGAAAAAATGCACGCTTCCTTCGGATTTTCAGCCGGGACTTTCGTTACCGACTTTGTCTCAGATTGGCTCTTCGGGGGAATAATGAGCAAATACTGCCCTGTATGCTAACACATGTATAAATGCATAGTCTTTGGCCCAAGTCTCAAAAAAGAACTTACCGCTCTGAATTTTTTTTTGAGGATTGAAAGCAAAGACCCCGATACTGAAGGAATGCAGTTACTTTACGACATCTGCAGTGCCAACCAGGTCTTTAGAGATCCTGTGCATGCGATTACATTGGGAGGTTGGGTGAATTATACTTAATTATTATTGTGAGATTATTACTATCAATTTCCTGGAGCTATAGAGCATGAGGTCTTATTAGAAAAAGCTATGGAATGTTATAGCAATTAAAATTTGTATGATGAGGTTGTAAGCGATTTACGCTAAAGAATCCAATAAAAGCCGAATTAGCTTAAGCTCATAAGGCAGATCGTGGGCGATGTGGGAAATCATGGAAGACCATCTTGCTAGACCACCCTGTATCTTAGTTCGCTACTACATCCTCCCTTCGCTCTTCCGCTCAGAGGTAGGCAGGCCGGTGAGAGGAGGATAAACCTAAATTATGACAAAATTGGGGACCCCGCAGTTAAGAAAATCGACGGCCTTAAGCCTTGCGAACGGGAAAATTCTCCATGTAGATAGGCTGACGACACATCGTGAAGCTCCTTCTGCACGGGATGAGCAACCAAAAATGGTCGAAGGTGAGGCAGTGCGGTAATCCCGCAAGTTCCAGAAGCCACCATGAGGCGTCATTTTCTTTGGGCGTGAATAGATGAGACTTGTAATGAATGATAAAAAGGCTGAACCCTATCGTAAACTGTGTTGAATTGCGCTTCATAATTCAAGGCCTCCAATAATTTCCTCGTGCAATTGAAAACCCTAATTGATACCATCTGATTTAAACTGTGTCAGTGATTAAGTTTAATGTTCAGCGATGCTGCATAAAATATGTGAAACCTCACACGCCACATAGTCACGCCAGCTAGAGCTACGTTTGTAAAAGGTCGTTTACTACACTGTTTATAGCTAATTCACCTGTTTATTGCAATAGCTGACTGTAATCAGGAAGTTTATACTCCGCTGGAATCATGCGGTATGTGCAAATCTACACCCCAGAGAATATGTACCCTCCATGGCAGTAATTTTGGTAATTATTTTAGGGATGCCTGTGCCCATGGAATTTGAGGAGTGAACATATCTCAGAGGACGTTTATTTATGATATAACGAAATTCATGTCGGGGAGTGTGCGTGAATGCGAAATACTACGTGAGTTTTTAACTCACCGGTAAAGTGAGGCAAATGAAAGGTGAGGTAATTTTAAGAAAAAAAAAACTTCATATAGACGTATATCTGATTTCAGTTATTTAAGGATTTAGAAGAAGAGCGGTAGCTGTCAAGTGGTTAAATCAACATTTTGGAAATAATTAGGTTGATAATGCTGGTCCAGTTTCATGGCCACCGCGATCTCCTGACTTAAATCCTTTGGATTTCTATTTATAGGGTCATATGAAACAAACTATGTATTAACAGACAATTAACACAAAAGAGCGATTGTTAGATGGAATACAGATGACTGCTGCTGATATAAAAAATCGTCCAGATAATTTTAATCCCGTTAAAAATTCATTGCTTCATCGTTGTGAAGCATGTATTCTTGCAAAAGAACATTTTGAGCAACTGCTATGATATTTTTACTTTTAACTGTCTCATTTGTGTAATTTTTAGAAATAAATAGGTAATATGCAGGAAACTTTGAAGTCTAAATCCTTAAATGATTGAAATCAGACATATGTCTATATGGAGTTTTTTTTCTTAAAATAACCTCACCTTTCATCTGCTTCACCCTATCGTTAAGCTAAAAAAACATATATAAATGTGTAAGAAGGCAGCTCCAACAGCTACAACTTTGGATGTGGGCATATGGGAAGCTGATGATAATAAAGAGATGTAGTCGGTGAAATTAAGGCAGGTGGCCATATTAATTAATAATTCTTCATACACCAGTAGGGGTTTGGGAACCATGAAGTGGCCCCCTATTCTCAGTTAAAACTAATTGAAAATAACATTTATCCTCTACTAAAAGCTCGGGGGAACACTCGTATCGTAAATAAAAATGTTAAAAAAAGTAAAATAGATGCACTTTTTTTGGTATTACGCTTTTTGGTTTTTAGTAACAATGCAATCATCGTTCCATTTACTTAAATAAATAAACATCTAATGAACAAAGGCATGCTTACATGCGTGTAAGTGAACTGCAAAATTCTCCGTATCTAATGTAGTTTTCGTGTTTTTTAATTCTCTTTTTTAAGGGTTTAAATTTTTCACCAATATAAAACCTCTCACATATGCAAGGAATTTTGTTCATCGCATTTTTTGCGTGTTCATTTTCGGTCTGTGGTTTGGACACATTATATTGATTTTGTCTCATTATAGGCTTCGAAATTGTTTAATAAATAAATAATTTCGAAACGAATTTAATCAATACATTCATCCCGACAAATGATATTAATTTGGTTAAACATAGTTTACAATGAAAAGTTAATATAAATAAATTTAATCACATGTGGGATATGGTTGTGTTCGAATAAGTTTATCTTGATTTAAACGTAATAATAACAATATTAAAATCCTTTCAGTAAACAAAGGTATCGCTACAAGTCATAATGGACTCTGTTATCTGCATGAACAAAAAATTGGGGGCCTTTAAAACAATGGGAATCGCTCTAAACTAAATAAAGACCTCACAGAAATGATAGAGACAAATTGATAAAACATACTTAAAAATATAAAAATTGCTTCAGAGATGAGGAACGATACAAATTAAGACCTCGCAACAGTCACAACAATACCACATTCTTATGGCGTCCACAAAAATAACGTACCCTGAAGCGGTATTATTAGAACCATAAATTCACCCACACATCCACTGTTAAGGTGTTTGCTAAATGTCCTAAATCCATTAGTAGCAAAGATACAAAATGTTTAAAATACTCTTCCAGTCAGCTGGAATTTGTTGTCCTGCGAAGGTAGCAAACAAAGCCGTTCGTTGCAATAATAAATTATTTACAATTGTAGTCGTTAAAACCGTGTGGATTGTGACATCCCCGATCGAAGTGTGAAGTAACCGAATCTGTCCATAACTTCATGAATAAATTAAAATCAATTATTCGGCAAGACATGCCTCGTGTAACACGTAACCAAAATTTTGCTTTAATCCCCTAACATCCCGAAACGTCCGGATATTAGGGGGTTCCCGCAGAGAAGACAGTTACTTGGTCCATACTGTATTTATTGCCGTTGTCGTAATTAAATTGAAAACGGAACTCGCTACGTTTTCAATGAGTTCGCTGTTTTTAGTAATAACAATTAAAAAAAAATCGCGGTTTAATATTAATTCTTCTAGGATCGATCGAATAGATGACTGGATATATTGGACATAATTGGATTTAAATTAAACTGCATATTTTACAAATGTTACATACAAATTATTATTAAAACAAAGGAACTAATTTTAACCCTCAATCCTACACAGATTGGCCATTAAACTCCCGGATTTAACGCAATTTATCAATGGCTGTAAAATTAGATTTTGCCTCTCAGTTCTGTACTATTTGCACACGCCGGATGCAAAACTGCGTATAGTATAGGATTAATAACCACAAAGCAGAACATCAAGCTCTGAAACTCAAGGCCTACAAAACACATGATTTCAAAATATGATAACATCAATTCATTATGCATTAACATTAATTATCTCTCTGCGTGCCTTGCGTCCATTTCATTTGCGTCAATTGAGCCATCAGCCTGAGACCGATTTTCTAAACGAACGCCCGGAAAAAATGGTTTTCGATTGCATTCCAGATTTTCGGACGAGTAGACAAATACAAGGAAACACAGATCGATTTCTTAAATCGAGAGTATTCCCTTGGGATAAACAGAAAATCAAGCATTTTTCCTCGTAATATATAAATGGCGTCACACGTCTCTTATTGTGGAGTTACCGGGAAAATATCAAACCGCTTCAAAGAAAATCAAGACGAGAAAACGAGACCAATTTATGAGTTGAGGTACGAAATTGGGTTTTTCTCGATATGGCTCGAACAAGGTGACAGATTTAGGATGAATGACCTGAGACCGTGAAGAAGTCATTTGACCTTTTACATGTTTATGGAAATGTTTATTTATTTATTTTTTTGTTAAAGAAATGTTTTCTTGTAGCCTTCGACGCCTCGTCTAATCTTCGACATGATTAAGGGCGTCAGTAAAATACTCACGTAGAAAACTGCCCTTTTGTCTCTAAGGGCTTTAAATGTAATTCCCCAATGCTGTCAGCTATATCAAATAACCAATACTGGGGCCCTACACCGTGGTCAATACTCGTCGAAAAAATATTCATCCGACGTCGCGACGCCCAGCACCCCTTATGGCTTGAGCCGGGCAAGAAATATTTTTGCTATGCCATCGGGGCCCGAGTCCCATGGCCCTTGTGTGCACACACTGTAGAAGAGTTCTAGCTACAAAATAGCAATAACTCCACGTAAAATTCTATTATTAGTTCTAGGGCTCGTCAATACAAATTCAATTCCAAAAGCGAAAAGCCGTTTTGGGACACAGCAGTAATACGTCCGAAAAAAAACAATGAAAAATCCGTAAAGCGTGAAAAGCATCCTAAAGCTCCTGAGAAAACAATGGATTTTGCCGCTTTGATTTTACTGTTCACTGTTCAATTGAGGCAGCTACGATTTATACACGTTATCGCTCTGAATCGTTCTTTATCGCACGCAGTCCACAACAAAACCTCCCCATGTCAAAATTCGAAATGTTAGGTTTTAATTAACACTATCGGGGAAAGCCTGATACCAGGGGTGACAATCGTCGCAATTAAAAATTAACTAAAAAAATCCGAAAATGTTCGATTGAAAAAGTTATTCGACGGCTTTGTGGGAATTTAATCATACATACAGGGCATAAATTAAATACGTGGCCGAACTTCAAGAGGTGATTCTGTGGGTGGTTCTAAGACGAAAAATTTATGTAAACATAGCTTCGGTAATGCTTTATTTTTGAAATACAGAGGGTCAAACGTTTTTTCAAAAATCTTTAAGTTAAAAAAAACTCCTAAATAACAAGAAGACGCAAAGTAATATCAGGTTGATGCTTGGTAATAGTTTTTATTTAGTACAAATAAATCTTTTAAGCTACAAATTGTCTCCTTTTGTTAGTGGCATGCACAGGGGTATCGCCGGAAATTTAAGAAAAATCAAACAAAAAAAGCTATTAAAACTACACTTATACTATAAATGGAACATAATTTTTATACTAAAAAAAAAACGTTTAACAATAAGTAACACGAAACTTACAATAGTTGCTGAAAATGTCCTCCTTCAACTTCAATGCAGCATTAGCTCGTCTCCACATCGATTGCCGAACACGTTGAAATATTCCCGGCGTATATCTTGTCTGATTACATGGATCCCGTGTCCGTTGGATTTAATTCTTCTTCAGTGTTGACCGAAGTTCTATAAAAGACTTTACATGCCACCGTAGGAAAAATCTGACGGATTTAAATCCGGTGGCCTGGGGGGCCATGACTGTTTGTGCGAAAAAAATATCAAAATTTGAAATAAGTCAAATAACAATAATAACCATAACTAACACTGCAAAATTTCAACAAAATCGGCTAAAGGATTATTAAGATTTCTGCGAAAAAACGACTTTAAAAAATGTACACCCTCTATTTTGAAAATGAAACATTACCGGACCTGTTAATATGAAATTTTCGTCTTAGAATCACTCAAAAAATTACCTCTTGAAGTTTGCCCACGTACTTAAATAACACCCTGTATAGAATCCACTTTAGCACTGTTTTAACCTCGTTTTATTCTTTTAAAGAGAAGAAAAATAAGAATACTGTAGGATGGAAAATTTGTTCAAGATTTTCCAAGACCATTTTTCAATTTTGACTTCCTGAAATATAGTTTCAATTCCCTGGAAACGCAGCATTTTCCCTGAATAAATGAAAGAGTTTCTGTTTTCGATATCGGGTAGCTACAGGCATTGCATCGTGTTGCTCGTGATATTTTATATTGTAAGTTTAAGTAGAATTTGTTTACTGTGAAAATTTTTATTTACCTTTCAGTTGAGAGAAAAGAAGCTCTAATTAGAATTCCTTATTTGTTCGTTGATGGATTAACGCTAGCTCTCTGTACTCGATATTGATCAGATGTGCACGTAAGTCTTGAAAACCGTACGCTTCCTGAAGTTCCCTAGGAACAGATGCAAATTTCCTTGAGCGATTAGTTAGTTCAGGTTAGTTCGGAAATCATTTTCGAATTTTGCAAAGTTCTCGAAATACTCACTCCACGGATAAGCGACCTGGTCTTTTGGGGCCCAGGGGCAGCCGACACGGTATTGTTAAACCCCGTTTGAAAGTATCGCTTGTGTTACAATGGAAATAAGTGCAAAATGAGTTGACTAATTATTATTTTTCCCTCTTAGCTGAACCTCAGGTAATTCCCCAATTCCATTTAGTACGTAGGTAGATACCAGGAATATAAAATTACCATCTTGGTGTACGCAAATACATTATAATAAATGGCGTTATAATATAAATGAGACAATTTGAGTTTCAATTAACTAAAATTAATGGTCCATTTATGCTAATTATTAATGCATAAGTACTGAGTCGACACATGCTAAATCACCCATTAACTCAAATGAAGAGTGATAGGTGAAAATCATTGCATTACACACAGGGCATGCAATTATTAATGCGGTTATTAACACAAGTGAGGACTTAATTATTAACATCACAGCTTAAGATTAATATTTTTTCGCTAGATGAGATACGGGATAATAGATTTTATCAAAGCTGAATAAATATCTATTTATCATTATTTATCGTTTCGATATTGCATTATGGACACAAAGCCAGGAAACATAATTTCATGACTCTTGAATACTTAAAATAGCCCAAAAATCTCTCTCGCTAGTGAAATATACCCCCCCCCCCCTAATGTTTTGAATTAATCGGTATCCATTAGCATAATGGAGCGACTCGTGATAGCTCCATGAAGCCCAATTATTATTTTTGCCACTGGAGGTATCGAGAGAGATTAATAATTCAAATTTAATTGATACACATGGCATTCCCTATTCCCTTTATCCTAATCTAATTCCCAATGCATGAGTTTGTCGTGATCCCGACCTGGAACGAGCCCTACAGTGAACAACGCCACATCGTTGCAACCGAATTGTTCTAACGTGGTTTATGGGGGAAATTCAATGGAATAACGGTGGAAATATATCATTCCATTTTCCATAAAAGTGAAGGTTTGTTCCACGAAATTGCCCAATCAAGTTCGAATTTTACGTGATTCGGTTTCTCTTGAAAAAGGAAGTTGAAATTTAAACCGAGTTAGAAGTCGTTTGAAGGGGGGGGGGGGGGGCTACGATGAGGGAATAACTGATATTGAAAATGAATGTTTTCCATTTATCAAAATGTTTGGCATCACAGAACGCCAATAAACCTGATTTTATGCTAAAAGGGTGAGCTGCCAATATTTGTAAATACAAGGACAGTTTTCATTGTAAACAGGTAATTCCCGCAATTTAAGGTCATACTCACCCTGGGCCCTCAAGAAACATAATAGGTCATAAAATTTCGGCAATGGTAGTGCGGGTGAACTGTACCAGTGGCGGAGCTGAAAGAAGGGGAGAGTTTGAAATTTAATTAAAAAAACTTTTTTAATTTTGTGCGATGTTCATTTAAACATAAATATTGAAAATAATAATATAACAAATTACAAGAAAAAAAATCCATAGAACATAAACATTAAATTGAAATTCAAGTATCGCGTACAAAAAGATAAAGATGTACAGGGTTCCTGGTAATTCGACGTATAAGGTAAGGAGTAAATTGAACTCATATATGCATATTCCAAAACTCATTAGATCTTGAGTTAATTCAATTTTTTTTTTAATTCGGGGTTTTAATAATTTCAGAGAGATTTTTCAAGAAAACCTTTTTGGATTTTCCATTTTCGCTGCTCGATCACTTGTCTAACATTATGATTTTACGTGTGGAATAAAATATGCCCGGAAACATTTGCATTATGTAAAGATTTTGAGTAAAAACTTTCATAAATTAATTTTCGAAGACCAGCTGCCTCAACCTCTTTTGAGCAGTTTTCAAAAAATGTTTAAAGCAAAATGCGGATAAATTACTCTAAAAACTTCATTTCAATAACTATCCAACGAGGTAGTGCATGTCCAACAAATCATTTGCGGTTCCAAAAAAATAGTCCAAATACTTTAGATGAACAATTTAATTTAAATTTGTAATTGGAAAATTTATAAAAAAATGTTGTGCGTTTGAAACTAAAAACACAAAAAAACAATGCAAGAAATACATTTTAATTAAATTACTGTTCATTCTCAAAGTGACCACTTCTATTCTGAATGCACCTTCGACATCTTCTAATTGCCGTTCTTGTTACTCTTGTCGTTAATGTATTTCTCAGCTCGTTAGCCGCGTCAATGATTCTCTGTTTTAGAGCATCAATGTTTGTTATAGGTGCAAGTAATTCTCTATACACTAACGCTTTTATTGTGCCCCAAGCGAAAAAGTCCATGGGTGTCAAGTCTGGGCTTATCATTTATTTTATGAAAGTTTGTACTCAAAATCTTTGCCTAACGCAAGTGTTTGCGAACATATTTCATTTCATACGGAAGATCATAATTTTAGACAAGTGATCGAGTAGTAAAAGTAAGAATTTAAAAAGAATTTCATGAAAAATCACTCTGATATCATTAAGACCCCGAATTAAAAAAAAATTGAAATCATTCAAAATTTAGTGAGTTTTGAAATATGCATACCGGGTGTAACATAAGTGATGACTTTAATTTTAAGGAGTGATTCCTTGTCATATTTTAAGCAAAAATGTTCATATAAACATATGTCCTAACGTGCATCACTTTCGAGATACAGGGTGTTAAAGTTGAAAAAATAAATTGCGTTTTCTTTAATAGTTTTCGACTGCTTCGAAATAATTTCATGAAATTTCGTATACAGGGGTTTATTGGGATAAAAAATTCAAATTTATAGTCGATTTAGCTGTATTTTCTAGAGGGCGCCACCAGCGACGATTTCGACCCCCTGAAATCGTTGCAACTTTTTTGTGCTACCCTGTGTGCCATTTTGGAATAGAAAAATCGATTCTCTCATCTTTTCTGCTTAAAAAAGGTACACTTTATTGAAGTCGCTACGAGCAACGATTTATGAGAAAAATGCATTTAAAGTTGATGATGCATGCACATTTTCGGAGGGTCAAAATAGCTTTATTTAAATCAAATGCTCAAAATGAGAACCGCGACTGTTAATACAAGCATCTAGTCTTCTTCTCATCGACTCATCAGTCGAAAACTATTAAAGAAAACGCAATTTATTTTTTCAACTTTAACACCCTGTATCTCGAAAGTGATGCACGTTAGGACATATGTTTATATGAACATTTTTGCTTAAAATATGACAAGGAATCACTCCTTAAAATTAAAGTCATCACTTATGTTACACCCGGTATATAGATTCAACTTACTCCTTGCCTCATGCCCTATCACCTCCTGTAAGGAATACGTTGAATTACTAGTAACCCTGTATATTCTGTATTTTATAAGATGGAATTCACGTGATAACCAGAATTAACAGTTTGCCCGTTTTTTAGACATAATAATTCCGACAATATTTTTTGGGACGACTATGGTTTATTGGGGTCTTATGACTCTCGACCCTTAGTTGTGCTGCCAAACATTTTGAAATAATCATTAGTTAACTGTGCTGAAAGTACACTTTTCCCCTGAGGGTACGGAAAAATGCCATTTTTCGAATTACTAATAAAATTCAGAGCCTAATAATGAAAAGTATCCTTCATTACACGTGCTGAAATTCACTTTCAAGTGCTAGCAAGACTTCAGATGTTCCGTGTTCGACTTTACGAGCGCACGGGAAAATAATTTTTAAGGAGAAAGCTTTTTCCAACATCCATAACTATAAAAAATAGATTTTTTTAGCTATATCGATCTTGCAGCTCAGGAACTTAGAGAAATTTCCGAGGCAATTTCCTTCAGATATATCTTAGTCAATAGGATTCTCATCACGTAGCCTCAGTTGTGGGGGTTTGATAATTATCTTGGGCTAGGAAGACTTTCAGGTTTCACTATTCCTCCGAAAATCCTTCAACACTCATTTCCAGTGTACATGGTGTTTTAGGAAGAGATATATGACTTCAATATGTTATTCGGCATTTCATTTGAAGGAAAAAGGTCCTAGCCCGGTTCTTGAACGAAATGTGGCAGGGAACAACACTTGAGCAAGAACAATTATAATGAAAATAAACATACAATCTCTTTAACCAGGGGCGTACTTACTGACAATTTTTCAGATTAATTATACAAAAAAAGTACCACGCCGCTGATTGTTGCACCCAATTTTTAAACCCCTAACTAAACAACTGAAATAAAGGTCTTCTAAGAATTTTTCGTAAGGTTGTACATGCACAATACATTCAGTGCTTTATTAATGTCAATCAAAATATTTTGCTCGCAATAAGTGAAACAGGTAGTCCTTGCAAACCTGCTCATGATGTACAGTTGGACTCATTAAGTACAGTTTCTGCGTAGAATAGGAATTGTTAATTAGGTTTCAATTGAGCAATAAACAACATTGGATTGGTGATGATCATTAAGTGATAATCAAATAATTGACAGTTTTGAGTTACAATAATGTTTCAAAATACGCATTTTTCTTATTTGCTCGTTATTGTATCAAAGTACAACAATGCGATGGGCAACTAGAATCAAAAACTCTTGTCCTTTCTTTAGTAATTTTTTTCTCTTCAATGTCTGCAACTTTAGACGAGAATTGTGGAAGAAATTCACTCATCAGGTGATTTTTTGGTGGGTGGATTTGATGGATTTGCATGGGTCTTCTCTTGCAAAGAGTACTTACGCTCTTTGTTATTCTTTTTCAGGACCAATTTGCAATGGCGAGTGTTGTGATAGTGAGACGGAATTACATCTTACAAGACAAGGCCAAAGGGATTTATCAGAGATATTAAGCCACAACTCAAAGTCCTTACTGGGTCCTATTAATCGGGCGGCAGGAGTATTAAAACGTAAGTAATTTCTTTTTATTTTGATACCATTTTGAGATTTTCGAAAATTAAAATCGCTGACTTTATGACGACTATATTATTCTCCAATTAAGCGGTCTTCGCTCGTTTTTAAAAACCATGAATATGTTAACAATCGCTATAAATACCCACGCCTGCATTGAATCTACCTCTCTGAAATCTACGGTATTGTAGACAAAAAATACAGACAGTAATAAAATGAACATAAATTAACATTATAATCAGTAATCTGGTATTTATGTGTGTAATCTCCGTGATAAAATATAAATCTGTTCTGGCTCAGCTTAATTATTTTATATTGCACCACAAAACAGGCTATCATTAAAATTCTAAATCGCTGAAATTATTTTGTGAAGGTAAATTGCCACAACTGTTGGGTCTGTTTGATGTTTTCTGTGTTGTTTTGAACAAATATTTAGGTTTTGTATTAATTAACTCACGAATAATTAAGTATTAATGAATAGAACTTACAATTACTAATTTGCTTTAATTAATTATTAATTTGCAATTAATGTCTTTATTAATAAGAGAAGTAAATCTGACCAATAAAGTAACCAATTTTCCAATCTTCAAAATACCAAATGTATTTTTAAAAACTTGCCACCCCCCAGATTTCTAAAAGTGTAAACGAAAGATGGAAATAATGAAATATTTTTACCTTAGAATAGAGGGTGAAGGCGAAGCAAGAAAATAGTTTTTTTTTAATGCTGAAGATGGGTCAAGTGACATCATTTTAAATCCTCAAATTTTCTAAACAACCGTGGCAAAATTTTGTTTTTTTAATCAAATTTTTCCATAATTTCTGCCGAAAAATATTACGACAAGCGTCTACAATTCTTCCACAAAATACTTGAATATCCTGTACTTGAGTCTCATAAACCACGCTTTGGAAGTATTCCCAAAGGAAGAAGTCGAGAAGCGTAAAATCTGAAGATCTAACTGGCCAGTCGATGGCATTTCGTCTGGCAATCCATTTATCAGGAAAATTATTGTTAAGAAACTGACGAACTGGTAAAATATAATGTGGAGAGGTATCAGCCGGTTGGAAATGTAATAAAGCCCCATCCAACATTAGGTGTTCATTCCTGTTAGTCCTTTTGATAATTTCACGGAATGCTCCATTTTTCAACTAAATTTAGATTGACGTGTCTCAGGATTTTTATCTTTAGTTCGCGCTTCTAGAAATCTGAAGGGTGGCAAATTTTTAAAAATACTCCCCGTATAATATAATGCTCTGGACAACATCTTCGCACACTTCACGCGTTCTCAAATTGATACTCCTTTATGATGACAATAAAACTCCGGAACTTCAACCGCTTAACAATAAGCAAAATGAACTTCTCTATAATTTAAAAATCATTTAAACTAATTAGTGCGATTTCTCGGAATAAAAAAGTGCAATTACATCATTTGCATTATGTAAGCAATCTGCAGGCCGAACAAGACGTGCGCCATATGATTTAATCTCCAAACAAAGAAACTATTTAAAGAAAAATGCTGATTTATTAAATTGTATGCTCAAATGTAGGTCCTTAGGTCTTAACGATGTCGAAATTGTGTTATTAAATCTTAAAGCTCAGCACGAACAAATGGTGCTGCTTGAAATGATGATGAAAGCTCCGTCAGTGTTTATATGCCCAGATTATGTTTTGTGCTTGTTATTGTGTTGAGACATCCGTGCATGTTTAATACCCTGAATTTCAGGCATTCTGCCATAGAAAAACTGTGCCCTATCGCTCGTTACGAAGCAACCTTTCAACGCATCTTGAGATATCATGTGGCATGCGGCCAATGTGATGATATAACTCACAGGAACGAAAGTATGTACCAGCTTGGCAATGGAATTCATTTACTTCAATCGAAACAGAGACAAGCGTAAACCAGTTAACAATAAAGACATTAATTCTTCACTATCCTTCTAGCGGTCTAGAAAGCATTCTTTTCGCTTGCTCAAGTACCCGTGTAACCGCGTATTCGCCTTGTCTAGCTTATTTATCTTGCGTTACACCAGTGTAACAGCAGGTGATAAATGAACAAGGAAATTACAGAAATAAAGTGTCCGTTGCCGGATCTAAGAAAGGGGGCTACGGCCACCCTTGCTAATGACTTTACACCCCTAGACGCTGCATTGTGTTGGTCGGGGGTTAATCGAAGGCAAGTTTGGGTTCAAGTGTAATGTAGTGGTTAATTTTGTGGGCCAGTGAATATCAAACTTGTTTTTAGTGGGAAACAAATGGCTGAAAATAAAATTAACTTTTCAAAATACAGTCTTAAGATTAATGTTTAACGGAACTCGGTGAGGAAGCGTTAACATCGACGTCCCGAAATTGCTCTGCATTTACTTCAGTTCATCGTCATTGCACATGCAATAACAGTTAAGCCCTATATACTGTCCGTTAACCCAGCAGGAAGTGCTTTAGTTGCCGGTTTATCAGGAGTTTTTGGATTGAGTTTGATGATATGATTCCTCGCTCCATGAAGGCACTCCCCTCCCGGAAAATTGGGGAGATAGTTGGAGTGTCGTATCTCACGGAAGAAATTCACTGATTGTGCAGCTGCCCTGCATCAAGTCTGATGCTTTACAGTAGGTTTGGTCGGGTCTCAAGTGTAGTGCTAGTTAAGTTCCACCCACTGACTCATTCCAAAAATTGCTGATCGAAGAGTGTCATCTGAGTGTCTGACGTCACACATAAATGTGACAAAAGTAACCCTCCACGGCGAACGGCGCGGTTGCCATGTTGAGTTGGTTTTCATAGGACGTAGGTCTTAACAAGTACACCACCGATTCCTTTTGTAATATAACAGCTATTTTTTTCAAGTTCTGTTTACTTGGCTGTGGATACTCACTTGCCCTAGAGATGCGGTTTTTAAGCGGAGTAAATAGCCCACATTATTTCAGTACATTTAACCTTTGAATTAACACATCACTAAAGAAGTCCCTGGTCTGACACATACGTATACGGCAACGCTGTTGACAAACTCATGTGATTTTTGGATAATACCAGCCTTAAATGATACGTGTCAAAACTCCATGACGTTCTGACATTCTGACAATTAGTTTACAGGTTACAGTGATTTTAGTAATAAAAAAGAATATCGTATATTTATTAAACATTATTTTTTGATGAAGAAAGGTACTGTTGAAGCCAACAGTGGCTTGATAAGCGTTATAGAGACTCTGCACCAGGGAAATAAACTATTATTGACGGGTACGTTGAATTTAAACGTAGTCGTACCAACGCCGATGGTGCCGCAAGCTCTGGTCGCCAGAAATGGGCAATTGTTCCGGAAAACATAAAGAAGTCCACCATATAGTTTTGAAAAACTGTAAAGTGGAGATGCGTGAGATAGCTGACACTTTAAAGATATCAGAAGGTAGTGTGTTTACAATTTTACAGGAAAATTTGAGCATACGTAAGTTGCTTTCGAAGTTCGCTGCGTTTGCGCATACCGTACCAAAAATAACAACGCATCGATGACTCAGAACTCTGTTTGGAACTGTTCAAGCGAGATAAAAAAGATTTTTTGCGTCGGTATGTGATAATGGATTTATCCACTATTACACACCTAAATCAAAAAGATCGCCAGCTGAATGGGCAGCAGCCGGTGGAAGTCGTCCAAAGCGACCAAAAACTCAAAAGTCAGCTGGCAAGGTAATGGCATCTGTATTTTGGGATGTGCATGGTTTTTCATTCAGCAACTATCTTGTGAAAGGTAAAATTATCAATACCGAATATTACGTGACGCTAATGGATCGATTGAATGTGGAAATCAAGAAAAATTCCTCACATGCAAAAGAAAAAAAAATGTTCCACCAAGACAATGCCTCGTGTTACAAGTCAATGAAAACGATGGTTAAATTGAATGAATTGCTTCCTCACCCATCGTACTCGCCAGATCTGACTCTCAGCGATTACTGGTTTTTTGCAGACATCAAAAAGATGCTCCAGGGAAAGGAATTTGGCTCAAATGAGAAAGTAATTGCCCAAACTGAGGCCTATTTTAAGAGCAAAGGCACATTGGTCTACAAAAAAAGTATTGAAAAGTTAGAGGAGCGTTGGAACGAATGTATGACTCTTGAAGGAGAGTATGGTGATGAATAAAGTTGAATAAAAAAAAATCTTAAACCGGAGACTTATTGAGTGATGTGTTAGCTATTAGCTTCATTAACATATTTATGGAAGAGATCTTTAATTACTATAAAAACTACCTAATGTTATCCAAAGAAAGTTAGTAAACAAAACGACTGTTATTACTTCGGCTGAGCCACGAAAATAGTCCTCTCGGATCGCCATCAAAGCGTCTAAATTTATTCGCAAAGCAAGTACGCCAGTGGACTCTCATCGGTGAGTTTTAATTTGATCATCACCTCCTATAAATACGACATCTGTCTCAATATCTAAGACCTTGATGAAGCCCGAAAGGCACGAAAAATATGCGGTCATCGACATTTCATTTAGTTAAGTACGACTCGAGTTCCAGATGCCAAAATAATCTGGCACAAGGCCCGCGATATTCCTTTAACTGCCACTGTTTTCGGTGTCACCATCAGTGAGATGTTGGACAGGTCGTTATTTTTTATGGAGGACTTCGAGTAATAAAAACCTAATTTTCTCTTTCAATTGTGTGCTGTAAGAGACATGTCTCTGTATCCAATTCCCCCTGTCCTTAGAAGCTCTTTGTAATCCATCCAGCTGTCGAGCCATAAGAGCTAGATTACGCCTGTACGGTGTTCCATTTTTAACTGCGGATCCAGGTCAGGCTATTTTTTGGTACGTAATCTCACTGTCTGTTACTATCGATGATCTTATACAGACAGGGCCTCCGTTTCTGAAGCACGAGGATCTCGGTGACCATAAAAACAATTCAAAAATATCCTTCGGCGTATTGAAAAGCAACGTTTTATTTTCACACGAAGTAGCTCAAAGCAAACGCTTTTGAAACACGATTCAAGAGAGCATGATATGTAAGGTAGGATCTGAATTGACCATGATAAATTGCATGTATCCCCCTAAATAATGTGGCCAGCTGACTCAATGAAGTAAAAGAGCTGCGCCGTTGAAGCTGCCTGGCCACAGAATATAATTTATGTTGGCCTATTTCTGCTTTAAAACGTTTCTTGGGGGGAATCCAAGATGAATGGTGTAATAAATGTGGCCGACCTATGATAAGGTATATCGGAATGGCTTGAGAAAATAGGAAATATTTGAATTCAAAATCTTTTCTTTCGGATTATGGAACTCGAATTAATCGAGAGTGACTCGCGTTGAAAACCTCTCATCTGATAATTTTCTAGTAGTACTTGATTGCTCGAGCACATCCCCTTAAAACTTACTTGATTTGATATGTGAAATCTGAGCTCGATTTAGTTTCAAATAAACATAGGGGATCTTGGTGTTATCTTCAAGAAAATTCTTCCTTACTTGCTACTGTACTGTTTTTTCTCCTTTGACTACTACTAATATCATCTATCTTAGCTAGATAAAATATATAGAAACATAGCGATACAGATGTCGGATAGTGGGAATACTGAGATATTGAAAAAAGCGGCGAAGTTAAAATAATGACACACCTTGTATCGGCCTTATGGGGAGAGGGGAGAGTCTTCCCTGGTCGGCGGTTTTTCTTTAGACGACGGGGTAGTGAATAAAAATTTTGCCCAGGGCGCTAAGGCCAGCCCTGGACGCACCAATACCTAACATTATTTCCTCAAGTACTTGTAAGAAGAAAACATCATATGAGCACTGGTCCCTCAGTTATCACTTTATTGCCGTAATACAGGATGCCAAAGCTTTCACTTTTCTTTGGGTTTCTACTCCCACAGCTTACGAGATATTAAATTGACGTTTTACATTAATAACTTCCACCAGTTTTATCCAACTTTATACAACTGACGAATGTCATTGAGGATAAGAATTGACAATAACCACCTCTTTCAGCAAGATTTATGGCAAGAGACTCTATTTTTGGAAGGTTTTGCAAACAGCGAGTTATCCGAGTTGTGAATATTTATTTTGGGATTTCCTTCGCCTCGTGTCCCCTTTTCATAATATGTCATATTTAAAATAATGCAACCTGCAAATATAACTTTTCTATTGTTAGATCTTATCTCCCAGGTTAACAGACTCACAGTGTGAGGTAACAATATTGGTGGGACCCTTGTGTTGTTAGACCTTAGAGGTAGCAAATCATTTTAGGGACACTAAATCTGCAATAAGATTAAGCATTAAATGACGTGATGTCATTATGCAAATGAGATGTTATAGGTATCAATTTGTAGTCCTCAGGCTTCTCAACACTTGGTGTTGCGTCGGATGTAGTGATATTAAGGACTTAATAACAATCAGCCGGATGTCTGTATGGCAGATGAGTTTATTTACTTCCAGTCTCACTCTTAATAAGTAGATACCTAGAGATATAAATAGGATATGACCTATTTTCCTTGAAATGAGTCAACAATAATAGCGTCTAGCACCGTAACCTACGTAAATCAAGAAAACTTCTAAAAAATTTACTCAATTTGCTTCAATAGGTTTTAAGAACTTAAATCATCCCATACAGGGTGTTATCTAAATATATAGCCAAACTTCAAGAAGTGACCCTGTGAATGGTTCTAAGTCGAAAAGTTTATATTAACATAGGTCCGGTAATGCTTCCTTTTCAAGATACGGGGTGTCAAATTTTTTTTAATCGTTTTTTCGTAAAAATTTTGTAGCTGATTTTATTGAAATTTAGCAATATTTATGGTCATTATCATTATTTATACGCCGCTGACTTTTCAAAACTTTCATTTTTTTTTCGCATTAACTAAGAAAACAAACTTTTTATCTCTTTAATTTTTTTGGCATCAAGTTACATTTTTAGTCGCTTAATGCAAAAAATATAAAAATTTTAACAAAGTCTGTGACGCATAAATAACAATAATAACTATAAATTTCAACAAAATCGGCTAAAGAATTATTAAGGTTTTCACAAAAAAACAATTTTTTAAATAAGTTTGACGTTCTGTATCTTGATAACGAAGCATCACCGGATCTATGCTTTTATAAACTTTTCGACTTAGACTCGCTCAAAAATCACCCCTTAAAGATTACCCACGTACTTAAATAACACTCTGTATATCATAATTTCACAGACATAGCATTAGAACACGTGTCTAATTTATCTTTATAAAAGGAATGTTCCGAATTAAGAATTCATGAAAGAATATGTTTTACACACGGCACGAATGGTTTTTATTCAAGAGGGCATGTTCAAAATGACTCATAAAGTGAGTGTTATCTTGCTAAGGTAGGGAGAGTGATGAATGTTGTACTGAGATGAGATTTCTGACTTTCCTCAGATTCATAAACGAATAATCATGGGTATAGTTCAGTTGGGAATTTTCTTTCCTTTCAATAAGCTTTTTGTTTGTTCAATTATTGTGCAGTAAATGTTTAATCTATTTTCATTAAATATGTCCAATATCCCTATAGACATGCCCGTAATTTTATGAAGGAAAATAGGTAAAAGTTACATAGATCGAGTTTTGCTTTGGCCTGTGCTACAGTACGTTCACCAACGATCAGCCAGGTGAGAATTTGTTTTTTTATGATTAGAACCAACACTCGATCCGGACAACACTATAAGATCAAAATAAATATACAAGGTGGTCCAAGTTCAACCAAAATTTTTCGCTCACTATAAGAAGAAAAAGCGCTACTAAAGTTATAGATATAGATGAAGAAAATTAGATTATTGGTAAGTATACAGGTTCGCTCAAAAAAGTGCCACACTCCTAGATTTTTTTTAATGAGTTGCCCCAATTATGTTTATCCATTCAAGGGCGTGCAATTCCTGGGAAGCATTAAATTTCCATAATGGTACTTTCACAACACCATGTTAATCAACGACAATTCGAAAACAACTAGTTTTTAGCGCAATAAATGTATCGTGTGTCGGATGGTTTGAAATTCTGTTTTGCCGCATAGGAAAAACAAAAGTTAATGATGGTTCCAGAAAGTCGAAATGTCTCCTTGAAATTTGAACTTGACGGGTTTGTTCACGAGTATTCCACCCAAAATATTGTTTAAATAAAGGTTCTTATACACTTCAATTATTTTCTAAAACACCTTTTAAAGGACTTATATTTAATAGTTTTTTAAAACTGTGTTTTTGATGGTCACAAGCTCACCCAAAATCCTGGGCAGTGAGGGCCGCGGCTTCGTTTTTATCATTACGTTAATTACATAATTGCCTAGAATCTTCCTTACTTTGTAGCTCTTATAAAGAGCGATAATTAAGACATTAAGACAACCTCGAGTGGGCGTTGAAATATCGGTTAGCTTTCTAGGTCCCAATGCATGTAAAATGGGCAATCGCGGACACTCTTTACACCAATACCGTAACCTCCTCTAAAGAGGCAGAACTAAAGATAAAATAAGTAATTATTTTTGGTGTTGATATCATGAAAAACTCCTGCGGGCAAATCCTCGCGCGCGAGGGCAATTCGAGATGCGGGAGTAAAGGGTCCCTAAATAAATTAAAAAAAAGAAACAATAAGAAACGAAATTAAAGTAGTGGAATACTTTTACGAATTTCAGACCGCACAGTTGGACGTATGCCAAGAGTTTTAAAAGTAAGCGGATGTAAATGTATGAGAGAGGGGCATGTTTATAGAAATTGAGTTTGCATAACATAATAGTAGTTTTCTCTAAAGCTACAAGCAGTTTCAGAACGATTTGCATTAGTATTTGATACATGAAAATCTAAATCTGCAGGGCACCGAAATCACGATTTCAATTTGTTTCATGTTTGAAGAAAGCTTTTAACGTAGGCTCAAATCACATGCACCTGTGCGCCATATTAACCATCAATAAATAGCATTTATTATTGATTTTGTGTACTGAGTGAGACACCTTGATAAGCACGTAATAAAATCGTAAGCCAAGAGTAAACTATTAGGCATAATTAAAAGCTTTTTCTGAAGGAAGTGCATGCTCTCATCGACATGTGACAACCATAAACCCTATTTATGTCTCACTTAAAACAAACACTTTTGAACATCTTCTAAATTTAAAATTGGCTTTCCACACCGATTTATTGGCAATTTAGGGAAGTCGTCTGATTATCTTACGCATAACTCAACGTAAGGCCAAACAGTTCGGCTAGATCATAATAAAACCGCGCAGTAGGTGCGAACGTAGGGCGTTGATTAAGCCATTTGCTATTTACCATCCAGCATCAGACTGACAACAGTTTAACAAATTAATTGACCCCAGACATGCCTCAGATATTTCAACGCCTACTTGAGGTTTTTGTAATGATCACCCCCTTTATTTATGGATCAATTTATCGGTATCTGACCTCGAGCAAACTTGACGAGACATTAACATGCGGAAAGGTTCACCAATTTTAATTTATTCCTCGCTTGTGGACACTCGATAAATCGTTGGTCAATCCCATGTCCTGGTCCATGCCGAGTTTTGAAAGAGCTCTAACTAGGCAGTACTAGAGCTAATGGCATAGTCTACTATAGATCTGGGAACTGCAGGGCAATGCAAGTAATTTATGGCAAATTCACTTACTTATCTAGCAGGTAGATCTGAGTCTATAGGAACAATGAATGGAAATTCACGCCTGAAGTTACTCTTCTAATTTACAATAGAGATTAGTTAACTGTAGCGAGATAGGTATCTTCAACGAGGAAGTAATTTTCCTTTGTGGACGACCTTTCGTTTGGCAATAATCAACCAATTCGTAGTACAAGCAGTAAATAATTATTATTGAGTCTAATATGATGGAATGTCTGATAGGGAGTGTTTTCGTAACACCAGATTTGAATATGTAAATAAGGTCCGGCGCATGGAGAAAATCGCTCCTTGTGTGGCCTTATCGAGTGAATCAAGATTAAAATTATTATGTATTACACACATCTGCCGAATCGGATCGGCAACAACCTATTGGCAAATCTACCGTGCCAGGTCCCAAAGTAGGTCTTGTTATTGTGAATGCAATTTATAGCGCTTGTGAAAAGTGGCATTCTCATATTGGAAAATTTTCTAGCTGATTTACGGTTGCAAGACATTTGAAAACCCAGAAGACAATAATAAATAAAACGTGTTTTTGATTTGGCGATTGATTTAATTAACTGAAGAAAAAATGTTTTTGATAAGGTCAGTGGCGCCTCGTGCGACCCTTTACGGGAGGCCTTGGGTACATTCTCTGCACATTAGATTATTTTGCCGAAGGTGGCTCTGGAACGCCGCAATGGTTGAGAACAGTTGAATGTTCGTTTGGGTCATGAACGTTTAAGGCATGGTTGCTCGCCTCCAGGCCCCTGGCGCATATAACCAATTTAGTTTTACGACGATGTTGTAAAATGAACTGCGCAAAGAAAATAACATTCAAATCTTTCTAGTAAATAAAAGTAACGCTCCAGTCACAATGGACTGGGTTACCTATTCAAACACGTAAATTAAGATGTTGATCCCTATTCAGGGTCGTCTGAGGTCGCTTTGCTATGATACCAGGGCACTTCAATGATGGAGGGCATGAAGAACACTTAATTTTTCTGGTGTTTGTGAAAAGCGGCGTTACATGATTAGGAACGATTGTTACGTTAACCTTCAACTAACCTTGCGATCTTGATGCCTAAACGAATTACTTATGAAACGCATTTTCTAGTGAATCGCTTCAAAGATGAGCTATTCATCGCTTTTTTGTGTATCTCAACTTGTGTTTCCGGAGGTGATCAGCATCGGTCTCTCAAAATCATTTAAATTTCACCAATTTCGAAACGTACTTTCTGCACACGTTGATCGCAAAACATGAGAAAACATTATTTCGTGGCTTAAAGATCACTCGATGGCATTGAATGAGGTAGATGTATCGCCACGACTCATATCCAAAAACCATTTATTTAGCTATGTTCTTCATGTCCTGAATTGCCGTGAACAACTCACTATAAAATCTCTCAGATAGAAATTCCCAAGTGTTTCACTTATGTAGAGTATTATTACGTACGTCTCTAATTAGATCCCTAGGTTGCTCCCCTGGATAGTTTTAATGTCTGTTACGTAAGTCTCCAATTACATCTTCAGGTTGCTTACCTGGAGAGTTCCGATGTTTGTTCGTATTTTTCACTTGCGCTTTTCTGTTGCTCATTCTGAATTGCTCAGTGTCTTAGTCAACGGTCAAAAATGAACATCAGATCAAGATAAAATTTTCTGCCCCCCCATTTTTTTATTCATGTGGTAGCCTGGTTTTGATCCTTGGATTTTATTGCAAACAAAGCTTCAAAGTGGCTTGTAGATATTTATAATCTAATTAGAACTGATAACATTAAAAACTGTTTCATCGACTTTATACTATATGCATATTATAAACAACGTTGATCTTACATCAACAACCTACATAACGGCCTTATCTGCATGATTTATTAAAAACTTAAAAACGCATATTTCTGTCATCGTAACTAACATAATAACATTCCAAGTAGGTGGGTCATTTAAAGACTGGAAATGTCTCGACAGTCGTCCATTTCGTTATACTGATGCATATTTAATTACCCCAGAACGCAAGGCCGTCATACTGAAGCCTTATCTGCCAGCGACATCTTTATAACACAATTTACTGAAAGATCTGGCATGACATTTAAATTAGACTTTATAAATGGTTCAATTAAATCTTATTCGACATCAAATAGCGGCTTTCCTTATTTGGATTCCCTACGGCTCTTAATTGCTGAGTGAACCCAATGTTTAAGAGCCCTAAAGAGCGTTTTTGCTCCACGCTAATCTAAAACCGTGCGGCAAGCAGCACTTGCCGCACTAGTCGGAGTACGGCAGGTTGGTGTTTGCCGCATTTTTAAATAGTCACTCTGTACGGTAATATGGCCTTACCGCAGGCCAATTTCGTTTTGGATTTGATGTAGTTAATGATTTAATTAAGTTGATATGGTTGTACAGAGTTGGTCCGTATATTTAGACAGCGCCTACTACTTTTATGATATAAAATAAAAGAAAAACTTTAAATTCAAAAGGTGTAGGGTTCATCCTAAATCGCCAGAAAATGTTACATAACACAACAGATGAATATTGCAAAATTAAAAAAGGACATAAAGCCGGTAAATTTATAATGGAAGACCCAGTACATTTGTTTTAAAAATATATAGACCTTTATTTTCTGATTTAAAAAATATATGACATGTTGATATTTGGTTTAGCCGTTTTCGTGGTGTTTGCATTTAAAAATCGGGATTATATCGATTTTCCAAGTCGCAGTTGCCATGAATAAACAAACGAACCGAACGTCATTAGTAATTATTATTTATTAATTTATTATTTTTATCTTGAAAATAATAAATTAATTTAGAACTAACGCAAACAAATTGCATTTTAACACCAGGGAATCAAGATAAACATTTTTTTAACATAAATAATCTACGAAAATTTAAAATTCAAAATGTGTTCAACGTGTCCGCTGTTATTTTCAACACATTTTCTGCAATCTTCATATAACTTCAACAAAGCATTGCATATATGTATGTGAGCATTCCTCGCTTATGTTAAGACCATCAAGTAATACCATGTGAGAATGACATGGGGGTTAGCCGTAAATTACTTCTAAGATAAGCGTGAGAAAACGATAGAGGGTTGTTTATGAATTCCTTAACATAGGCGAGAGAAAAATTGATGATGGGTCAGGGAATCGTGGGAAAAGGCCTGGAATGTGGCTTATCAATGCTCTTAAAAAAAGGAGAGGGGTGCTCTCGGGGGTGGATAAGGCATGTGTATCGGGGACTCGGTTTTGGATTCTTGACAAGTAAAGAAGTACCTCAAAACTTGCTTTTGTTTTATTTTTTTTCTTTCCATAACGATACCGAAATCTTACATCAGAAGTGGGATTCAATCCTAATAAGTGCCATAGTCGTGCCCTAATCAGTGCTTAATTGTGTGCGAATAAGTGCTTCAATAGCGCCGAGCAGTTACACGGAAGTTTTTTTTTTCCTTTTTCTTCTTCAAAAATCGCGAGTGTGACAAAACTGGAACATGGAGGCTTTGGTCCAAGTCCTAGCTGAAACTCTCCAACAAATGAGGGAAAACGCAGCGCAACCGAACTCTTCAAGGAATGTAGTCACCTCGATCCAAATACCACTCTTCAATCCAACAAGTGACGACTTGGGGGCAGCGAGATGGGTAACCGAGATCGAAAAGCTCCGAGAAACCTTCCATTGGACCGATTTCGAGACTCTATCACGGGCGGCTAGTGGATTGATGGGCGACGCCAAAGAATGGTTCAACGCTTGGCAGCCTTCCGAGAAAACTTGGGAAAACTTCAAGGCGGAACTGTCGGACCTATACCCGCCGAAAAACAACTTGAGTGAGCGGTTTCGCCAGGCCAGCAAATACACCAGCAACGACGCTAAAGAGTACTGTGAGTATGCTAGAAAGAAAATTTCCTTACTTAAGGCCTTGAACTTTAATTTATCGGAGTCTCAGTTGGTAGAACTCGTAATGGGTGACGTTAGAGACGCAACGGTACGAACCGCAATGTTTAATAGTGGAGTCACCACTGTGGCTGCGTTGTTATCTCTCTTTAATAATTTCAAAATGGTAGATAATAATAGACAAGCCACCCCTATTCGAACGAAACGCCAATATCCGTTCGGGAAAGATGATCGCCCTAAATTATGCTATCTTTGTGACAGTCCAGGACACTTAGTACGAAACTGCCCCAATTCGGGAAAGGAACCTGGACTGGAAACAAGGCCTGCCCGCGTAACTTGTAGTTTTTGCCGCAAACAGGGTCATGACGAATCGAAATGCTTCAAAAAAAAAACAAGCGAACAAGGGAATCTGATAATAAAATAGCAAAGATTCATTTCTTCACTGTCAAATTAAATAATGAGTTTTGTACAAAGTTTTCAATTCGGGGCGATACTGTTTCAAAAGCATTTAGATAGGACGACAAGAGTAGTTTCGTATTTTTCCAAGCGTACCACAGATGCAGAAAGTCGATATCATTCATACGAATTGGAAACTCTAGCGGTATATACAGCCGTTAAACACTTTAGGGTATATTTGCTAGGCATAAACTTCAAGCTAGTGACCGATTGTAACGCCTTAAAATTAACCCAAAACAAAAAGGACTTGGTTCCGAGAGTCGCGCGCTGGTGGCTGTACTTACAATCATTTAACTTTACAATCGAATATCGAAAAGGCAAGTATATTCAGCACGTAGACTATTTAAGTCGAAATCCGATAGAGAAACCCCGCGCGTTGCAAATAAATATCATTACAACCGATAACTGGCTAAAAATCAGTCAAAAAAAAGACCCAGTTACACGAGAAATTAAATCCAAATTAGAAGAAGGGAAATTAACGCATGAATATTTTTGTCAAAAAGATATTTTGTTCCGAAAAATCAACCCGGGACAAAACCCCCCTATCTATCGTGCTTATGTCCCGAAAGGCAGCCGATTTGGTCTGTTAAAGTTATTTCATGACGAACAGAACCACATCGGAATAGATAAAACATTTGCAATGATAAATCATTACTTCTGGTTCCCCAGAATGGCCCGATTTGTCAGGAAATACTGTAATCATTGCTTAACGTGCATAGCGAGTAAAAAACATACTGGCCCAAAACAAGGAACCCTACATCCCATCAAAAAGGTACCAATTCCGTTTCACACCTTACACGCCGATTGTGTCGGTCCTTTTCCCGAAACTAAGGAAGGATTTAAACATCTTTTAATCTTAATAGATTCCTTTACTAAATTTGTTTTTTTGATTCCCATAAAAACCCTAACGGGAACAGAAACCTGTGATAAATTAAGAATTTATTTGAACATCTTAGGAAACACAAAAAGACTAATTTCCGACCGCGGGACAAATTTTACCGACAAATTAGTTACAAAATATCTATCAGACCTAAATATTGAGCAGCACTGCGTAGCCAAAAGTGCCCCTAGAGGTAATGGCCAAGTCGAGAGGTATGTTTCTACGGTACTAGATTTGTTGAGAACAACAATCAAAGATAAGTCAGAATGGACGAGTAGCGCGGAAAAGTTACAGGGTACACTAAACACAACGGTTCAAAAAACTACAGGATTCGCACCTATTTATCTTCTAACGGGTCGACACCTAGCCAGCCAAAACATTGAGTCTCTAACGTCTGCTATTCCTCGCACCATAACTGATACTCTAGAAAAAGATCGCCTACTAGCATACGAACGTACCCTTGGGCATGGAGAGTACATGAAATCTAAATATGATAAAACGCATAGAATTAACAAAAACTTTAATGTAGGAGATATCGTTTTCCATCCATCGGGAAACTCTCACTTGGCAAAACTGGACAGAAGGTACGACGGTCCTTTTGAAATCACAAAACTCGTTCCGAATGATCGAGTGGAACTGCTAAACTTAATAACAAATCGCAAAAGGATAGTCGCAACTGATATGTTACGAATATGGCCTGGAGAGTTCCAGATGGAAGATGACTAGTTATTTACTTATTGTTATAGTTATTAGGCTCGTGTGAGCATTGACCAATTCAAAAAATATATTAAAAAAAAAAAAAAAAAAAAAAAATTGTTGATGTTGGAAGCCGTAACGCTTCGCATCTTAGAGCTTGATGTTGGAAGCCGTAACGCTTCGCATCTTAGAGCTTGATGTTGGAAGCCGTAACGCTTCGCATCTTAGAGCTTGATGTTGGAAGCCGTAACGCTTCGCATCTTAGAGCTTGATGTTGGAAGCCGTAACGCTTCGCATCTTAGAGCTTGATGTTGGAAGCCGTAACGCTTCGCATCTTAGAGCTTGATGTTGGAAGCCGTAACGCTTCGCATCTTAGAATTTGATGTTGGAAGCCGCAGCGCTTCGCACAAAAAAAAAAAAAAAAAAAAAAAAAAAAAAAAAAAAAAATTTGTTGATGTTGGAAGCCGTAACGCTTCACACCTTGAAAATTCTTTTATTGTTAAAAACTTAGACTTAATTTATTAAGTATGTTTTTGTCGAAAACTTAGATTTAATTCATTGAGTATGTTTTTGTTAAAACTTAGATTTAGTTCATCGAGTATATTTTTGTTAAGACTTACATTAATTCATTAAGTATGCTTTATTTGTCAATAATTGTTAGAGGCAAATTCGAGAGCGAATTTAGTGTCAGAATTGGCCGTGTGAGCATTCCTCGCTTATGTTAAGACCATCAAGTAATACCATGTGAGAATGACATGGGGGTTAGCCGTAAATTACTTCTAAGATAAGCGTGAGAAAACGATAGAGGGTTGTTTATGAATTCCTTAACATAGGCGAGAGAAAAATTGATGATGGGTCAGGGAATCGTGGGAAAAGGCCTGGAATGTGGCTTATCAATGCTCTTAAAAAAAGGAGAGGGGTGCTCTCGGGGGTGGATAAGGCATGTGTATCGGGGACTCGGTTTTGGATTCTTGACAAGTAAAGAAGTACCTCAAAACTTGCTTTTGTTTTATTTTTTTTCTTTCCATAACGATACCGAAATCTTACATGTATGTATAATCTCAGAGCATTCATTTAATGAATCGATAATTGTTTGGATTCTTTCTCTTAAACCCTTAAAATTTTGACCCCTTTCTTTATAGACTTCATTATTTCTAGCTTTTCTTCTTCTGTATAACCCATTTTACGGATGGAATGAAGAAAACGTGACAGCCAAATGAACATCTATTACAGGAGCAGAAGAAACTGCAACGAAGACAGACCTATGCTAAAAACGATACGTGGGAGAGTGATAGATATATGTACTTTTTAAGAGGGTATTTTTATCACATCTACTACTTTGTTTGGTGGTCGTTACACATCATTGTTCTTAGAAAGGTAAAAGGTAATAAAAGACTGATGGTGATCTAAAGACGAAACGTCGAATTTGAAATTTCACAACATCATCTTGTAGGAAATAACAAGTGGTAATAATGAAGCGACATTTCTTTTGAAAAATCTTTTCAAATAAAGTCGACAAAAAATAAAAATGATGCAGCAAAATTTCGATTTTTTTTTGGATATCTCCGAAAGTGTTCGGAATTTTTCCGGGCTTGAAGTGGTATTTTCTTGGGCTCTAAAATGTGCAATTTTTCTCCAATTTAAGCGACCTCGCATATCTTACAGTTTTCGAGATTCCAACGATATACCTTAAATTTGGTCCACCCTGTATATAAAACACTGTTGTGGTGATTTTACAATTTTGCATATTAAGTGCCTGTATGGCAACATGCATCAAACCTATCCTATTCATAAAATTCCGAACGAATGAAAGTGTAATGAGAGAACGTTCAACACCTTAACCAACTGAGAATACGAGAAGACACGTCCGAATATATTTAACCAACAACTCCAAAGATTATTAGCGTTGTCAATATTATTAGCGCCGATGATGGTATTCATCAGTTGCTAATGTAAACGAGTGAGGAAGCCTGTTGAATTCATTTCCAATTCAAAACTAAATCCAGTAGCCGACACTCCTTGTCTTGTTCCCTTCCATTCATGGAGATAATGGCCATTGCCTATCTTTCGTGCGTGTTCACGGCAAAATAAGAGATGTGTTATTTAAGATATCACACTATTCGACATGAGCTGCTAGTTTCCTTTTACGTTTTCATTATGACACTTCTTTATGAACGTCCCTTATTCAGCTCTTATCACATTTAATTTCCAGTCGATTTATAAAAGAATTTATTGTCATTGCTGCAAAACGTGTTTTGAGGAGAAACTCCTAATCTTATTTACCTCCAACATTTATGCCCAGGAATAATGGAAATGCACGAGGTAAAGTGTTTATCTTAATCCGAGGAAGTATGAGCATGGACTAATTCAAAGTTGGCAAATCCCAAAACCCATACAACATAATATACGCGTACGAGCATTCGCCATGCTGTAGGGCTTAAAATAATGCTCCAATTTCCACCTCGGAAGGATCAGATTAGTCTTGCTTAAAATTTGCTCTAACGCTTAAGTTTGGGTTGTGCCCTGTATACATTTATCTATTACGCTAAAAACTTTCCTCAGATTTTATGGGAAATTTATGGTTCGTTTTTAATTCTGTAGGGAAAAACTTATTTGGAGTCGTGTGAATTGAAACACAAAATACGTTTTCAATAAGCAGGTGACAGTTTTCTTTGTGCGAGTTCTCAGTTTATATCATTGTTTTCTTTGTAAAACACCAACACTACAGCTTGTCGTGGCAATTTACTACATGCACTGCCAAAGGACTGAATTGAGTGTCGTATGTGTATGAAATTTGGACCTTAGTTTAGATCCTTTGTGCTTATGTGTGATCACCTCCTATTTCTCTACGGAAATTTAGCCATGGGGATATTTTATCTAACGGGAGGCAGCTTTCAATTTATTTACAAAATACCTAAAATAGTTGAAAATATGGAAAAGCCGGTAATATGTGATTCTTACTTATTGAGCACTTACTTATTGGCTTCAACAGGCATGTGTCTATACAGAGTACTTCAAATTCGAACATCTCCATTGGGATCTCAGGAACTTGAGGATATATGAAGTTTAAACGGGAGCAAAATTGCGTAATTTAGCGTTCAGCCAAATGCTGTTTTCAAAACTTGAATTTTTCCAAGATATCCGAAAAGAAATAAAAAATTTGAGATTTCGTTTTTATTTTTTTTAGCGTTATTTGTCAATGAAGCCCAAAACCGCAAGTACATTTGCATTGTCACTTTTTCTCAGCTGCACGATAACGTTTTCGGATTTGCTGTCCGACTGTTTTTCTGTTCAAAAATACGATGTGGCGCCCATAAGAAAATATAATGTCGATGATGGTGCCCGAAAAACGAAACATCGGATGGCCAACCTGAAAACGTCATCGTGTAGCTGAGAACAAGCGGCAATGAAAGTGTGCTTGAGGTTCTGGGCTCCCTTGTCAAATAACGCTAAAAAAATAAAAACAAAATTCCCAGTCTTTAATTTTTTCGCATGTCTTAGGAAGTACTCGGAAAATTCAAACTTTGAAAACGGCATTTGGTCAAGCGCTAAATTACGCAATTTTGCCCCCTTTTAAACTTGTCCGTATCTCCACTAGTTTCCGAGATCCCAATGGTGAGGGTCGAATTTGAAATGCCCTGTATAAAGCAGGTACTCACCCATCATGCTTTACATGTCCAAAATTATAGGGACATGCGGGTATAGGTGGGAAAAACGAACCACAGGCGGGCAGGCATCTCAGTCTTTTGAGGAAGTGCCCATACCCAAATTCGGGGATGAGATCAAAATATCGATGGTAGCTTCGCCATGAATGCCTGCTGTGATTCAACCAGCCGGAATTGTTCAAAAATGGAAATGTTTTATGCGGATGAACAGAAATGTAGGAAAGTTAGTTCAGGTTAGCCTGCAGAAGGAATCGATGTTCGTGTAGAACTGAAAGGACCGGAGGGAATGGGGAGAAATCCTTGTTCCATTTCTCCTTGAATGCTGCGATTACTTTTGCTAAGTTGCTTCAAACTTTTCCTTCATTTATGTTCATCCGCACAAAACTTTCCAATTTTTGCAGATTCCTGAAAACATGGGGACACCAAAACGATATATGAACCTGTTATCCGGCAATTTTGGGACAAGATTTCACTTCCTAAGCGTTATTACGTTTTCGGACAATTCCTCAGTAATTAATTAGGTACGTAGTTCTTACACGAAATTATATAGTCGTACTCTATTGTGTTTTAACGATCCATGTGATCCGTTTTCGACGACCTAATAGATAATCATAGGAAAATATATTGTTGATCTGATAATACAGTTTGCCACACGTACGTATTCACAATGACGCCTTACTATTGAGATCTCGTAGACCGTAAGGCATACGAAATTGGTTAAATCAGGGCAAACTTGCACATTTTTATGCTGAATCAAACCGTTTTAAAAGATAGAAAATCACTAAACTTTTTATTATCACAGAATTATTAGTAGTATAGGTCTTTAGATGTCGAGTCAAAATTGCTTGAAACTCGCGTCACAATCGCGTCAAAGTCGTCTACAAGTTGCGTCAAAGTTGCGTCTGAGTTGCGTCCAAGCCACTATATATATTTTTTTACGTATAATTTTAGTGGGATTGCAATCGCATACTATGTCTGCTTTTATTACGTCATTGCATGAATAGCATTCCATGATATTTCCTTAACGGTTCTCAAAACATTCGCATCTAAATCGCCTTTTTTGTTGATCTCCTTTATGTAAAATTTGAGAAGGTAGATTAATTAACCTCCAATTAATAAATCACACCAAAATTTATGAAAACCAAGAAGTTAAAATGTTAAAGCATGCTCAGCTTGCGGGTCACACCACAGCAAATGCACTTTTTGTGTTGGAATTTACGAGTATAAGAATGTTGAATGTCTGATAACGTTATGCCTGCTTTTCCCGAAAAAATATGTGACTATATTTAGACGTAATTATTTCCAAGAAAAACTATAATCACCCTAATTGCTACCGTTGTTGGGTAGATATACATCAATTGAAACTAAGGGAATCTCCCATTTTCTCCACATCCATCTCTCAAATCATATTGGATCGACTCATATTTCCGATTTATCTACAGTTTCCGTCGAGAAAAAATATATATTTGGACAGAGTCATTCAGACGAACTTTATCAATAATCGAATCAGGTCAGCGCTTTCCAACCTCCTTTGTTAGAATCGCTGTCGTTCCGTTTAACGGTCCGATTTCTGCCCTGCTGAGACCCTCCTTGAATTTTACACTTCAAGATCTAACGCTGTTCTGAAATTGAATTAACTGTTTGCTTTACGTTGCTGCATGTCAGAAGGGCATGATGCTGACCATGTGCTTTCCGTAATGTAAGCTAATTTTTTCAAAAGTTCCTGTGCCTCAGGGTGTCATAGACGTACAATAAACGGATAGCGCAGTAATTGCAGGCTTCATACGAAATTACTGCCTGTTTTTTCACGTGAAACTCTAGTGTGTAAATAATTTGATTTCACGCCTCAAACAGGAACCGAGAGTAAAAAAGCACTTTTCCGACTAGTGAGCGTAATTTAATTAACTATCTGGAAAAATGCGGAAAATCAGTAATTTCATTTTTCCCCCTGTTACATACACGTTGGCGAAATTAGTCGGCAATATTGTTGGCTAACTTAATTTGAGTTTTGTGTATCATTGAAATTAAAACGTGAAGAATTGCTATTAAATTTTTTGCGAGGGAAAATGAAAATGTGGACGAATGTGGTGGGGAAAGCGTGATTGCAATACATTTTTGGCGTTTGGCACACATTGCATAAGGGATTGAATGCATTATTTCATTTGAAGAGCTGAGATTAACGATGCGTCCTAAAAGTATAGGACACCCTTTGGCTCGTAGCTTTTCAACCCTTTGATAAAACTTAATTTCGAATTCGACATCTACACTAACAGACGAAACTAAGGAAACTTCTCAAATTTTCAGAAATAAATTTAATTCAACCCTGTATAACGTTCATGTATACCATGTCCTATTTATAAAGAATTATTCGATCAATGTACGCAGTACAATTTCTTTATTGTTCTTATCGATACTTTTTTTGCCGATTTGCGATTTGCACTAGGGCGGAACTAAAGAAACTATAGTTTGTATGGATTTTTAGTAGATTAAACCTATGTTTTGTATAGAATACAAGTGCGAATTAGGTGCTTAGCATTGCGAGATGCCTGCCGGAAGAGCTGCGGAAGTTCTATTCTTCTATGGGGATGCTTTTCGTGCCACAAAATGGATCCAATTTATTTAATTGGAAAAAAAATTAACATTGGATATTCCAGCATGCCAACGATACAAAACATAAAGCAACAATCATTACCAATAGGCTCAATGAATAAAAAATCATTGTTTTGGATTGGCCAGCCCAAAGCCCAGACATGAATCCAATTGAAAATTTATGGAATGAATTAAAAGTACAAATCAGGAAACAAAATGTCACAAATAAAGAAGACTTAAAGCAATGCATTCGAAATATGTGCAGAAATATAGATATATCCAAAATCTCGAGTCGATGCCCAGAAAGTTTGCAGAGGTTATTAAGAATAAAGGGTGCTACGCATGATTAAGTTGGTTGATTTTATTTTATCACAAGTGTTGTTTATTGTCGGTTTTTCCAAAGCTTCCTTAGTTTTATCCGTTAGTGCATATAGTTTCCGTTTCAGAGAAATTACGCATAATTTGCCTAACTTGAAAGCAATACCTATTTTTTTCAGTGCACTCTTTATAAGTTTTTCAATTTAAATTTGCTCCCGCACTATACAAGATTGAAAGCCTTCTTTTTGTGAAGCCTGCTGACAAATTTGCATATTAATTCAAGTTTGAATGGGGAGTCAACGGAATAAGAATATTGAAATGAGGGAAACGATAGGAAATTAATTTCATTTAGCGAACATCATCACCATTGACAGGCGACTGGAGAACAGTGGATAATCTTGGCTGAATCGATGCTGCTTTCTGCATATTCAATTAATTGGTGCATAACTTATTACTTCTAATAATAAAGCCATTAGTCTAATTTTCTTCATCCCTTTATAATCGTCGAATTATTACTGTTCAGTAATTGTCAAAGCATTGCATTAAATGAAGTTTTTCTTTCAGGTAAGTTCAACCCATTGGAACTAACATTGCAGTTTAAACAATTTAACGTAGCAGCATCAATAATGGTGAGCTATGTTTATAGCTATTGTCAGTTGGTCTAGCCAACTCGACAGGTGCTCGTCAGTTAGCTAGATCACTCTACAATTGGCGAGCACCTGTAGAGTTGGCTAGACCAACTGGCGAACACCTGTAGAGCATGAACATCTTTTGGCGTGGTAGATGCTCCGATTTGAGGATCGTGCTCTTAAATATACAGAGGGGCCGTTTCTGAAGCTCAGCCATAAGGATCTCAAGAACCGTAAAAGACACGAGGTGATCTAAGAATTCGTATCTGTGGAAGCTTGAACTCCAAGTTGCGCAACTTTGCCATGATTTCACCGATATTTTGTGGTTACCAAGATCCCCATGGTTGGCTTCAGAAACGGGCATCCTGTAAAGTTAAATAAGGAAACAAATTGGATTTGTGGTCCACTCGCTGTGCGTGATTTCATAACTGAAGCCATTTCCATCAATACCCTTCAACAAATCCAACGCTAAAATAAATTGCCCACATTGGGGCCTGGGCCGAGGCTTGTTTACCTATAACAGGACGATGCCGTCCATATATTCCGACCTACGAGCATATATCGACGTCCTTAAACCTACCCGACTCTCCCCTGGAGAATACAAGTGAATCCATAATTCTTTAGTCCGTCCTGGCACATAAAATCCACGCTCACTCCATTGTAAAATGTTAATGTCAAAGTAACTTGGAAAGTTGCAAATAACTTTAAACTTTCCGTTGCAAATCCGCTACTTTTCTTTCGTCGTAAAGTTTCCCGGAGGAGTTGGAAAAGTATTTGCCCTGCCATGTACTTAGCGGCTTTCCAGGATGGCGATTCGTAGGAGGTGTTAATCCGATAAACGTGTGATGAGAAATTTAAATTTCCAGCGTGCAAGTTTAAGTTTTGGGTTAGAACTAATTGAAAACGTAAGTTTTGTTTGGTATGGGTATTCGACCTGTCTACCGTTGAAGCATGTTACATCCTTTTCACCGTTCCTTCTCTCCTACATTAAATCAGCAATGCCAGAGAAATAAATAAAAAGTGATGTAACAATGCCATTCTGTATGTCTTTAGTTATTTTCAAACCGGCTTTAATTATCTTCGAATACCGAGGCGCAACGGAGAAGTTCCCTGTGTGGGGATTTCAAAACTGGAAGGAGATACAGATGTGGTTAAAAGGGAAATAGTTGTACAGAGCTTCTTGTTTATATTTTCTGGCGACTCCAGGTAAGATCTGAACAGACTCCGATGCAAGATGCAAAGACAGGCCAAATTAAATCCAGAAACGTGGAATATATTTTTTTTACAGTGTGATGAATAACTTTCCTACCTTAACAAATGGGGTAATTGCGTTTTCCAGATTTAATCAAGGTCTCACAACTGTGAGAAATCCATAACCGTGTAGGAATAGAATTTCTCCACCAACTAATCATTCAATCGGGCCGTCTGAAATTTTCAATAAGTCCTTGAGCAAGCCCTTCTATTTTTACCCAAGTAGCATGTAGGGAATCGATTTTTAAGAGAGTGAACCCCAAGAGGGTTGTTGAGTATTGACGACAATGACGAGAACGAAAAGTTTCTTAAGCAGAATTGGGTTTAAAAGCAGCTTTCCAAAATCCAATCAGCAAAAGTGTCTTATAAATCTTTCCGCGTTCGTGTAATTGATTAAGCAGTAATTTGTTAACGCTACTTTGACATTGAACGAACGAGGAATTTAAAATAGACTCTCCCATTTAAAGTGACCTTTCTAACTACTTTACAACACCTTTTAAATGGAAGAGAGGTCAATAAAAATTATTTGCACTCCATGAGGGTCCGGAAAGTTTCCATAATGCAGGGTGTTATTTAGGTACGTGGCCAAATTCCAAAGGGTGATTCTTTGAGTGATTCTAAAACGAAAAGTATATACTGGGTGTCCAGGCGAATCCTGGACCTGCGAGATTAACATGGAAAATCGGTTTTTAATTTTTTGCGCCTGCACGGATTAACCAACTGAAAACTTTTACATTGAGTTCATAGTACTCAATGTCGACCATCATTTCACAATTTTTTCAATCTTTTAATTGGAGCCATTTTGGCTCAAAACGCCTCCAAATTTGATGAATTTGAATATCCCACGTAACCGTTCGGTGCCACGATTGGTTAGAATCAAAATTAGAATTAAACAAACCCAAAGTAGCCAACAACATAAGCATAAAAACCCCACGTTAAATGAATTATCTCTTTTTGTTCATTTCTAAGCGATTTTTAACTTATTTACGAGTGAATTCAGTGAAAAATCAATGGAAAACCTGAGGATAATTATCATGTGATCCGTTTTGATGTCCCCACGGTAAATAAACAGATTTCTTATGAACTTATGATGATAACACAAAGACATAATCTATATTTTTCATCTCGCTCACTAGAGAAAATCTCGGCGAGAAATTTTAAATTTGATACAAGACACGTTTTCTATGATAATAATTTTCAAAAATTATACATAGGGGTTTCAAAAATAAAAATATTTTTTAACAAAAAGCTTTGTATATATGAATATTTATGAATTGTAAAGATTCAATGATTATAATTATGTTGTTGGCGACATTGTGTTTATTTAATTCTGGCCTCAAACGGTTATGCGGGATATTTAAATTTCTTGAAATTTGGAGGCGTTCTGAGCCAAAATAGCCCTAATTGGAAGATTGAAAAAATTGCGAAACAATAGTCGGTCTTAAATGCTACGGCCTCTATGTGAAAGTTTTTTAATTGGATAATCCATGCAGGCGCAAAAAATAAAAACCAATTTCCCATGTTAACCTTCTACATCCAGGATTCTCCAGGACACCTGGTATAATCTTTTCATTTTAGAATTACTCAAAGAATAACCCCATCAAGTTTGGTAACGTAATTAAAAACACCCTGTATATAAGGCGGTGCAAAATCACTAAAATGTTAAGTATTCAATTTGAATTAGAGTGTAAATATTTGAAATAATGATTCGAGCTTTTCAAAGCTTGCAAATATAGAGGGGAGGTTAAAGGTCGACAAGAGCGAAAGAGCGATCTTTGAATTCGTACCTTCTACAAAATACGAGAGCAAAAACCTTTATTAAAACAGACTCGTGCTGAGGTTTTTTTAATTTGCTGTGCGTACTAATTACACATCAAAAACTCAATATTCAGTTTGTAATGAAGGCTCCATTAACGAGAAGCTCTAGACGAATAGACGCCTTGTTTTAATTGTGTCTTGTCATTGTTATTGAATTATCTGTTAGTTCAAGCTAGTTCAGAGGAAAAGACTTTAGTGAGAATCAAAAACGGGAAATATCAGATTAGTTCATGTTGGAGCTAGTTAGGTCCTTTCACGAAAAGAAAGTATGGAAGAAAATGTTAATTTAGTTAAAAATGACATGGATGAGATTTGAATAGTAAGCCGGAACTAACCTGGGGGATCTCAGAGGCCCGATTCTCTGCTCTGGGGACTAGAACGTTCTCTGGGGAATTACGTCAAAGTGGCGCGAGGGTGTTAAACTTGTATTTGTCGGCGCTGTTCTGAGAAGTTAGAAATGGACCCCAGGCCCCTGATTTATCTGGTTTTTGATTTTAAAAAAATCTGCTCTGTGGACGGCTTATAACATTGTCGAGCTAAATGATAGTGTTAACTATTATCTGCCTGAATTGAAGTAGTGGCAGCTGAGTGGTTCGTATCGCTCTCAGGATCGCCTTCTCGATACGTACATAGAATATCAACATTCCCTTCCTTTATTGTAATCCGCACGAAAACAAAATTCCGCTAATTTTATTTTTAGGCATTAACACCCGACACTGGCAGAACGCAACTTGAATAATAAACAGCACGATATTTTTTATTTTGTCATCCGTACAAAGTAAGTTAATAAATTAACATATTAGCTCGCAATAAATACTCATTCAACTGGGCATGCAAAATACAAATCACCCTGGCAAATAAACCCATAACCGAATTAATTATGGCTTAGTGGTTTGGGCGTATGCGCCAACCATAAGCCGACGAAACGCTTTATTATTCAAACTGGTTGAAACTTGAAAAAATGCCGTTTATGTACGGACACTTCGAAAAATCTACCTGGGCGGCAGTCACAAACGAAACCAAGGTGAACAAATAACGAAGAATTATTTTTCTACCAGGACGCGTTCAGAAATCTTGGGGATTGATTTATTTCAAGGGGGTCAAAATTGTTAATATACAGTCGAGCTTTTTTCTCTGAACGTTGAATGCTGCATTGATCGTAGGGGCGATCGGCTTAAAAAACATCTCAATTCATTAAAGATCGTTAACACAATATCATTTCAATGATTTTCACCTATTTTGACAGTCTTGATTTGAGCCGTTTCATACAGAAATTGTCGATTTTCTTTGCTTGCGCCACTACATCATTTTCAGAGGATGGGGAAAATCACATAGTTTTTTTGGTGAAACGTATGAATTCCGATAGTTCGAAAACTTCGTGAACGAGTTAAATTTCAAGGGTGCCGCCGTCTGAACTGTAAAACTTATTATTGTCGGTGTTGGGGGTGTTATTCTCAAAAAATAAAGGAGAATTAAAAATCCGCCTCAAACGCACGTAACATATTTGCTAGTTTGCTAATTGAGAAAAATAAGAGACATTTAAGCCGTAGCAAAAACCTTAACTTATTTTAATAAGAAATGCTCGAAAGACGTTGCTTATACTTGTCTCCGTTTCAAAACATATTATTTGATATTTAGGAAATATATATAATTCCTCCAGAGAGCCATCACTTCGATTTCAATAAATATCCTACATCCACTCCAGATGCGGGCATATTAATCTTAAGCTGTCACCGAACAGAATAAAAATCGAAGTGACCTCGTAAAGCAAATGCCCAAGAAATGAACAATAACAGAAGGCAACTGACAGTCTAGTGGAATGTCTAGACAAAGAGCGCGAAGGTGTGTTAACAGTTCGTTGAACGAAGAAAGGCACAGTTTCGAAAAGATCACACTGCACCGAACGCTTGCTGTGACGACAGGTCAGTGCATGCTGAATTTTTTGCCTAAGGCCCTTAAGTCATACTGACTCATCCTCACCACCAGTGATTGGATTGGCAATATGTGCGTTGAAGTTTAATGCGTAATTAAGTATTCTAATTGATTCTTGTTGGATGGGTGCGAATGACAAGTGGATTAGTCATGTTTTGAATAAATTGAAAGCGGACCTTGACATTGGATAGATGTCAGGGTTACATCAGTTAACGAGATTCTTTTTTAAAAGGAAATGTTCGGATCAATTTAGATTCGGTGCGAACTATAGACGAATTAGTCATGTCTTGAATGAGTCGAATGAGGGCCTTGAGAACAAACGAGTGTCATATCTTTCAATGTTAAGAATGAACGGTAAATGTAATTTTCACGCAGACTTTCCTTCGACTGGTGGCCTCGCGGCCGTTAAATGCAAGAAATTATGTTTACTGCTAAATTGATTCATTATTTACATTTCTTTAATCGTTATCCGACAATTTTCAGACCCCCCAGTATAAGCGAAATTAGCCCAATTACAGGTAGACCGTTCAATCAACATAAGCCGTCCCGTTCACTCGGTTATACTTAATGACTGAGACCCAATTACGTTAAAACTTGACTCAACAATTAATTTCCGCGACCTCTGGAAATGATAAATCCCTTACCCAAGACCGGAGTTATATTGTACAGTCACCCCGTCAACCAACCCTTATTTACGAGGTAATTTAAGAGAGGTTAAAGGAAAACGTTACAACTTCTTGTGGTTTGAAACTCTAGACAGTTTGCTTTTAAGAAAATTCCCTATTTAGACCTTTCATGCTGGTTATATTAACTAAGTTTCCATTAACCTTAGCTCGGAAATTCATTAGTTTTTCCCAGGATGCAACTAATAGGTTTCAGTATTATCATCATTCAAAAGTACCACTTTCAGTTTAGTGTATACTTAGGAAAATTGTTTAATTTTCTTTCAACCAGAAGCGGTATACAAAGCGTTTAATCTAAAGAAGCTTTTCAAGCAGCTGTTATGTCTCGAATACGGTAAGGTGAGTAAATGGCAGAGAAGGAAAAGTAAATAGGGACAAAATGTAAATTAATAATACTTCTTATCTCATAGAGCAGCAGCTAGTGCTTTACAAATATTTGGGTTTTCCATTAGAGGTACCCACACTGAGGAGGCGGCTAGCACTAGTTCCTCGAGTTATTAACCAAATAAAGCGGTACCAACCGTGATGGATACAGAGTGTCCTACACAAGAATGAACAAGAGGATTTTAGAAGCGGCAAGCGATGCCATGTCGGTTAAATGAGAAAACGCTTTTAAGAGCATAACAAAATTCAGTGTGTATAATCTTAGTTGCATCCAGCATGCGACATCCTGTATAAAATAGATTTGACTCGCTCATATGCTCTAACATTGTTAAGGATAAAGTACCAGGAAGAATCCTCTTTAATTGCTAAAATATTTATTACTCGTTAAAAGGGACATAACGGAAACAGAAATCCCTAAAGTGGCCTTATGCGGATGTTCAACAAAAGGGGTTTCGTGTACCCCAATTTAAGGATGAAATTTTACTACGAGTATGAAACGTTTCCCGTGATTGCTCGGTTTGCAGGAAGTACTCGCCTATACTGAAGAAGGGTGAATTGGTAATGGATACCTACATTTTACCCGACAATGTTTCCTAGGTACTTGGATTTCATGTTCTCGTGTTATACCAAAATATGTTTTGTTAGATACGATTCGATTATTTAAGAATAAAAACGCGGAAGACGAGGAAAAGAAGGCTTTTAGCATATTTGACCGCAAATCTAAAAGTTGTTATTAAAGCAGATTTGTTCGCTCTTTCCGTCAAGACAACAATAATTAATCACAGCTAATTTGCATTCGTCCATCACGAAATATTACTTCTTCCGTAAACGAGGCATCTCCTCATTCATCATAATTTAAATTTCTTATTAGAGTTGAATTAGAGAACTTTCTCGAATTGAGTTTCAAAAAGTTTAGACAATTTTTTCAGTTTTCCCGGAGATATATTGGTATGCGAACTTTATTGCTTCCGCTAACTAATGTTTCCTCGGGGATTAGGGGTGGTTTCGTTTAACTTGAGGTAATGCGAAATTTTACGGCCCCCCTGAGGTTGTGTTTAAGCTTACTATTTTCTCTATTCTTAACTGGAAATTATTCCTTGGAACTCTAATGAGTCGTATTATTTACAGCGTGGAAAGGCGCGGATTACATTATTAAAACCGTAAACCCCCGTAATGAATAACTAAAAAGGAACTAAACCGCGAAACGGTGCCCTTGTTTAGCAGAACAAGAGAAAGGAAGAGCGGTCTGTTTTCCAATCGGTTTCTGATAATATGAATTTGTAAAGTGGAGCACTGTGCCAGACGCTGTCGAACGCCTTGGGAACGTCCATAAATGTACTTGCTGATCTACCGTTTAAATATGTTGTTTGGTATGTCTTAATATGCAGTTTTAATCGTAACAACTCTGTTTCAGAGCGGCCTCAAATCAAAGCGGGTCAATAGACAAAGATACAGCACGGCGCTCCATATTGTCACAGTTACGCTCAATTAATTCTTATCATTTATTATCCTACATAAATTAGCTTGCAGAATTCGGTATTTAATTAAAGGCAAGGAAATTCCTCGCTTCAGCAATTACAGAGAACTGTGAAAGAAAATCTCATGGGTAATTTAATAAATTAGGCAAATTTGTCTGTTTCTGCTTTATTGCGTTGGATGCACCTTAAAAAACTCTTGTTCCGTTAATGGACTCGCAATAGTCATACCTTCACTGCCAACTTATGTCGAAGGTCAGTTCTGGGATACGCTAAAGTGGCCAGCGCTTGACATCTCAGACGGACTTAGCGTAAAGAGTGTTATTTACATTTGTGTAAACAGGTGAAGAGGGAACATAAAAGGTTTACCTCCAAAATAATTTTAAAAAACCATCGAATAAAGTAAATACCGTAATAGGTCCTTAGTTTCCGGTCATCCTTGTTCCCAAAGAGTCAACGATAACCGGCAGATGGTCCATGTCAATGAACAAACACCTTCGGTCCTTAAGAATTTGGAATTTAGAGAGCCTTTCTACAACTTTTTTAATGATAATATTTGTACGTGAAAATGGGTATTTTTTTAAATTCCAGTCTGGTGCTGAAAAATTGCTGATATTCATTGGAACGCAGTAGGTTCGAAAATGTAATAAAAAAGTAGTTAGTGGATCATGACATGCATACGAAAGACGGATTCGCTATCAAAAAGAATGCCGATGACAGAGAAAATATAGCGATGATTTATGACTGCTCTGATGGATTGGTAATTTTTTAGTAGGCTCGATACTTAGAGCCAGGTAACATCATGGGAAGAAATGTTATCGGTATTAGAGATTATTTCAATTTCGCAGGTGCAGGTGAAACCGAGATTTTTAAGCTTGTTATTGATAGGGTCTTTTAAACTGGAAAAAATATTCGTAAGAAAATGCAGGAGACGAAAAAGTCTTCAAATAAAATGAGGAATTGAAGTGTAGTAGTATGAACCATCAGAGGCACAGCACAGAAAATTTTGGGAATAAGGAGGAGTTAAAAATTAGTCGGATTTTTTTGAGTAATGTGATCTGAAACTACATTTTGAAAAATGGCTGACGTTATCAACATATTAACATGTGCAGTCGAAGGGTGTTCCACAATAGTGTAATTTTTTAACAACTTGCCGGTCTATTTAATACGTGCAAAATATTCTTCCTATTGGGAAATGAAATCGAATCTAGGCTCAATACCCTTATTCACGCTCTAGTGTCGTTTCTCGGTGTCACCTTTAGTTCTCCCGTTTGACAGAAGTGAGTGGTGAGAATTCTTATACCTACTTAAATGAATTGTTTTAAATAACTTGCGAAGCGTGCACTTGAGAAACTATACTCTATTTTGTATAAACTTATAAAAAATATCTAGGAGTTAAAATATTGTTTTATTTATCAATTGTTCCTTCGATTCTGCTGAATATTAGCCGTCATTCTGGTTAGCGACCGGGTAGGTATACGCTATTGACAGCTGTCATTCTGGTTAGTAACCAAATAGATATGCAATGTGTAAGGAATTGCACGTTGCCTGCTGACGTTGACAAGCTAACTAAGGCCCCCGCTCTCTTTCAACGTTTCTATGGAAAATAATTATAGAAGAGTCGAATGGAATCGCAGAAAAGTGTTCCAAACTTCCTCTGGCCGCACTTACATGTAATGAATGGACGAATGTTACAAAATGTGCGATTAACCAGTCTCTTAAGGTGTCACCTTGACACTAACCTATATCCATTCTTCGGACCATCGTGAACTCGCACAGTAACTGAAAGTCATTCGTGGGATAACGACGACAGCCTGTCGAAGAGCGAGAAAGAGTACCCTAAGGGCCGTGAAACGAAGAAGAACAGGTTATCGAGGGTGGATGGCCGAAGCGGCATTCTTGTAGGCCCACCCCGCGGATTAATTCCGAAACAACCTCGTTTAGTCGAGGCGAGGAATTTGGTAGGAGACCTTCTATCGATTCGAAGCGATTATCGATAGGGAATCGGCATTTTAATTGAAATGGTACTTATGGGATCCTTGTTTTCGCTCCTTTTTGGTTTCTCGGAGGATTGCGATCTTGGCTGATTGAGAAGCGGCAGTTAACGCCTCTGAAACCCTTAAACTGACGCAAAAAGCAGTATGTACCAACTGCTCGAATACTTATGAAAATTCTCAATATACATAACTTCGGACGTATTCCTCTGGAACTATAAAATGTTTCAATGAAATGGATTCCACACTTATGGCTATCGCCGTGTGATTATGACTATTACTCATAGCTTCTTTCGCTGATGCCACGAACAACAGAGACCCGGCATCTTCAAAAATTCTAATTAAAGGCGGCATTCCTCTCTGAAAACGTAATTATCTCGGTTAGTTGTTCTTCGGAACGATGCGATGCACAGCAGACGACGGGACTCCTTCATTGTGTAAGTCGAGAACCGAAAGCATGGTTAGTACTATCGATATTGAATTGAGTAGTATCGATGATAAGTAGAAAAAGTGGACCAAAAAATAGATATTTATACAGTTTTGAAGATGTTTGCTGTTTGTCTCCTAATAATTATCCAGCTCAGCTGGTAGATCTAGACAAGGTGACACCCACAGTGAACTAAAAAAAGCACTCCCGTGGCAATAGCCGAACGATCGGCATCTATAGTGCATAAGTGGTCTGGAAACGTGATTGTCACTTCGGCACAAGTACATTGGTCGAGTAAAGGAGATCAAGCACAGAGGAACAGTCATCAGTCGGAGTGATTCCTAGGAAGGTGATCCAAGTCTGCGTCCAGAAGATCCGTCCTGGAGCCGCCTTGGGATACGAACCTACACAGACTGGACAAAGTACAACTCTGCCAAATCCCAATTTAGAATTAACTGTTAAACTCTTGCAATTTATTCTGTTCATTGAAATGAAACATTGAACACAACTGGGCATAATTACTGATAATTAGCTAGTTCAAACGAATAATAAATTAACATTTTTGGTCGGTTTTGGATCAAATGTCTGTAATCTGCATATTACGGCCATTAGTGGAGCACCATGCTCATTTTCCCCAATAATAACCATTTTGGGGTCCATTTCTTTAAACCGAAATGTAATTACCTCATATAGCCATAACTTAACCCTTAACGAGCCGCATAAGGGCATGTTTTTGTCCGGAAATGTCGCCTCGATCCATATTATTAATCATCTACGGCAGAGTAAAAGTATTTTCACTCAGAACGCTGAAAAATATGATTGATAACTTTGAAAAAATTGTAAATAGAGGAAAAAATGTGTGTTTCGAAAGGAGTATCTCAATGTTAACGTCAGCCTGTTTGAAATCGAATATCATATGTATTGTTCTTACCTAACTAAATTCATCAAATCAGTCAAAGAAGAGGCACAGAATTGTATCTAAGTCTTACGTAAGGATGCATTGCCATGAATTATTTTCTACTAACAATAACATATTACGTTGGCAAATTCTCGTTGTAGTAACAACGCAGAGCTTTACACTAACAATGCCTGCATACCTCCAAATTACGTCATATTAATGAACTAATGAAGCAGATTAAATTCAAACTCATGTGCATCCATTTATTTTATTAGATGCACTTGCAGGGATCCATGGATTTCCATTTAAATAATTAAGTTGTCACAAGCAGATGTGGTGCCATATTTGCCAATTGATACACCGTTAGTTTTGGATTTATTTATAGCAAATTTGCTTAAATTGACTGTTCGTTAAATGAATGATTTGGTTATGAAGATTACGTAAACTGCAGATCGGTAATGTTAATTCAATGAAATTCAAATAATCTAAAAAGCGAGGAGAACAGATGTTCGTTTATACTGTGCGTTAAAAAAAATTCAGCTCAAATAGGCTTTGGAATTATTTAACACCGAGCCCGAGATATGTCTTTAATATGTCTTTCAAGGCCAAGAAATCACAAAATAGTTACCGCTCGTCCCTACTGTGCCCTGAACTGATTCCTCCCTGTTTCACTGATGTTGGTGGGAAATACAGGATGTCTGAGAATTATGGGATCAAGCTTCTAAGGATTGTTCTGTGCAACAATAAAAGACATCCGAGTATAAGAATCTGTATCCGCAAATGTCTTCCTAAGGCACTGCTACCTTATGATGCTTTAAGACAGTTATGTGCAAAAATATTTTTATCGGATTTTAGTATGTTTCGTTTTAATTTATTTGTACAAAATAACACTACAGTAATTATCCAAAATGCCGTATTTGAACTTCATTACACCTGTTTAAACAACATATGGTGTGTGCAGACTTGGCTAAACATTTGATAATCGTTTTGAACGACTTCAATGCGCACAATGCAATCAGATCTTACTGTTTCCACTGGCGTTTCATAAACCAGATACTTTACATGTCCCCACGGAAAGAAATTTAAAGGTATTAGATCGGGTGACCTAGGAGGCCACGGAACTGGACCACCTCTGCCGAGCCAATGTTGTCTGAACTGACAAAGTTCAAAGACGATATTTTGAACAATTACTCTGGTGTTATTTTGTAGAAATAAATTAAAATAAAATGTATTAAAACTTGATAAAACACATTTTTGCGCATAATTGTCTTAAAACATGATAAGGTCGTAGAGTCCTAGGGAGACATTTGCGAACTCGGATATACTCAGATGACTTTTCTTGTTGCACTGAACAATCCTTAGAAGTTTGATCCCATAGTTCTGAAATACTTCGTATTTGGATCGACAGTTTTGAGGACATAATATACTGGATGTCCCACAAAAAAAAAGACAAATTTCAATAATATATCGAAAGAATGATATGTAATAGTTTTGCCTTTAACGCTGTAAGCATTCAAATAAAAATGATAAGTAGGGTGTAGATTCTTGCGTGAACACCCTGTACTTAAACATACTGTTTCGATGTCTTTAATAAAGTGCAGACAGTTATATTGTATTTCTTTCTATGTCTCTTTCTCTTATGATAGACAAATTTCAGCCTAATTTACGAGCTATTGTTCCCTTGACGTTGTTTCACATCTGCCTCCCCATCTCATCTGCAATCTTTTAACGGTCATTCTCTATAGAAATTTAAAAAAAAGTACTCTGGCCCCTAAAGCCTTATTTTAATTGTGCAACGTTTTAGCTTTACGTTTTAATAAACTGAAAAATATCCTCTTTCCTATTTGGTTTTCATTTTCATTCGACGATGAGTTATTAATATCTAGCAAACTTCATTAATTAAAAATTTATTTAAACTTTATATTCAAGAGAAAATCGGAACTTTTATGTTTATTTTTCGTTGAAACTCAGGCCGTAATTTTATTTACTAAAGACGAGAGTATCGATGAATTTGAAAAATTTACTTACTGATCAAAGTGAAAACCAAAACGTCCTTTTTGCTGATTAAAGACCGACCTATTATTATTTAGTTATGTAGCTATGACAACTTCTAGAGATAATTTGAATGAACCTGCTATGCATTTCAAAGGAAATGAATATGCAAGAACTAATGTTATTATAAAATTTCCCGTTAGTTCAGTTGGTCACAAATATGCAGAGAGCAACACACAAAAGTTAATATAAATTATTTTAATCACAAAAGGGATTATGTTTAAAACAGCCACACTGGTAAGTATAACAAACAAAAATATACTCGTTTAAATTAATTTTAAAATTCAATTAAAGAAAAACTGAAGAAGAAATTTGGAACACTGAATAATAATGATAACCATGATACTGACAGACACAAATTAACCCGTTACAACAGTAAAACATCTAATTTCTGTGGTGTTCATAAGCTCAGGTGGCAACATGCGATAGAACATAATTTACTCAGATAATTCTAGTCTTTGCCCTCGATTCCTAACGATTCTGTTTCTTTTCCAGATCATGTCAGGGAGCTGACTCAGATATCAGAAAACAAAACGCTGGTGATGTTCTCTCAGTTATACCGCAACATGCCTTTGCTGTCAAAAGAAGTCCTCCACATTCTCTACCGCGACATTCGAGAGTACATTCGAATAGATCCTTATGAAGACAAACCAGCGACAGGTCCCGAAGACATTGTAAGAACAGTAGAACGTTTCTTCACCGACCTCTTTCCAGTGGCATTCCTAGCGCAATTAAACGAGCCCACCAAAGGAGATTTCAACGATGGGTATAAGCAATGTTTAAAAGGGAACATGGAGGAGATCTCCCCCTTTGGAAATTTCCCCAAAGAAATCGCTAATTCTTTGTCAAAAAGTTTGGAAGCGACGCGTTTATTGTTGCAAGCTTTTGATATAGGAATGGAAGTGCTGAACACGACTGACAAATTAATCATTAGCGACCACACGGGGGGAAGTACCGAGTGCCATTCTGCTTTGTTGAAAATGATGTATTGTTCGAAATGTCAAGGATTCCGGAATAGCAAACCCTGCTCGGGATATTGTCTCAATGTTCTGAGGGGCTGCACTAGCAAATACGTTGCTGAATTAGATTTGCCTTGGAGTAGTTACGTGGAAGGCATCGAAAGTTTGGTTAATGCGATAAAAAGAACTTCTAATTCGGATGTTAACGTCGATATAGCTATTAGGAATTTGGAATCACAGATCCCTGCGGCTATTATGCATTTAATGGAAAGGCAAGCTGAGATTGTCAAAAAGGTAAGTAATTAGTGTCCGATTTGGCTCTGTTCCGAGCTGAGCCTTTTCTTATTTCATTTATTCAAATACCTAAAATATAACACCCAGGAACTAAACGTATTAAACAAACACAAATAGAGGTGAAAAGAAGAAGAATAATTGCAAATTACTTTTGCTTGAACTGTCCATTGAAGGTCTAAACAGGGTTACGTTTCTTACGTTATCGTTTCGTTTCCACTCGTTGTTGGCTTTTTGTTGTGAATTTACTTAGTGCTAGACTGAATAAAGTTTCCTCGAAAGAATTATCCTTGCAATCTTCTTCTTGGAAGGCTAAATAAATAAATTGTATACAGGATGTCCCGGAAACAATGCTACAGATCAGTATTGGGTGCCAGAGAATATAAAAATATAGCTATTCAACTAAGCTTATCTCATACTTAAGTCGTTTCTTTTCATTCTACAAGGTGTCATAGTATTTTTTTTGTTTTTATAAAGTGGGAATAAATCTCCTAATTTTTTATTTACACATTTAAAGTTGAACCCCCCCCCCCCTCTCTGCCCCTGTGGAGATAAAAAATTCTCACTGTAAATCCAGAAGAGGACACCTTCATTCCAATGCTGGAGGATGTAAAGACTGGCAACGAATACATCTCTGAAGCGACGGGGACGAATGATAAATTTATAAATTTCTACGGAAAAGAGAGCTGTTTCCATACCATTTTGCGCTTGTTCAAAATTTGTCGTCAAGCGATTTTCACCCCAGAACTGATTTCTGTAATTTGTTACTCTAAAAATCTGAGTTTTACCTTGACAATTTTGGGCGAACTTATGTCCAAAAACCCTTAAAAAAATGGTCGCGGTTACCAAATTAACAGTTACCTACTAAGATGAGTTGGAGCAAGATTACTGTTTAGGATTGTATCTGAATTCTCACCCTAGAGGTAATTTTGGTTTCTTGGTAGGACAAAAGCAATACAATGCCGTAATAGCGGATTTTCTTAAGATTAGAATGACAATGGAGAACAAACAGAAATGCTAAAATCTCAAAGGAAAACAACCATGCCGCCAAGCTCCAAACAGCTTAAATAAGTTGTTTCCCAGCTGTAAAACGATCCTTCTATGTAAAAATCCATAATTTATTATATTGTTTATGAGTAGTAGGTCGTTTCGCCTCATCTTTTGAAAAAAAATATTTTCACATTAGTTCGGTCGTTTGCCATTATTTTCATCGTAAAAATTCCCATGGAATCATTCAGCGTCTCCATAGATAACAGGTTGATGTTAAAGTTAGTACCACTTTAACAAGCTGACCATTAAAGAGTTGAACTAAGCACTGCAACCTTTGTGAAGTCTTATCAATATAATTGCTTATCTATGCTGTGTCCAATTACTATATTTTCTTTGAAAAACCTGGCGGCAGTGTAGCAGCTCACCCGCAATGAAAAATATCCTTTGCCCTTTACGGTCACTGGAAAATATTTCCAATATACTTTCCAGGCTTATCAAATAGAGGCAGCCGGGTCTTTGCGGAACTCTGTAATTTAACAACGTAAACCTCAAAAGACTCGTAAGATGGGTAGGTTCTTTGATTACAAAAGAATATTTTACTCTGGATATTCTTCGTTAGAACTAAGATGCGTTTTGCCGAAGTATGGTAGTTTTCCATATACGTTTAAATCGCACGTATGTTCTTGTATTGATGTCCATAATATTCCAGGTGTAACACTACATGTCTAGGTGCTCTTGAGTTATGTTAGTCATCCAGCAGGGTGTTAAATCATTCTCGACTTAATACCATTAACATGCATAGTAATTTGCGATGCAAATTGCCTCCACTGTTTTCTTGTTTTCTTTGCTACGTTGATAACCCAAAGCGTTTTCCCACTAGACCCGGCATTTTGAAGTCCTACTTATTAACCGTGATTTATTGTAGGTTTAAAATTTCGTTTTATTTCTATCCTTTTCATTCAAAAGCATTCTTGCAAGCAAGCTGAAGAAATGTTGTCAAACAATAATTGAAACTATTTGTTTCATTCTACCTACATTGTGTAGATATCGATCGAGGACGCTCATCGTTTTAATGGAACTTAACTCTTCTAAACGAATGGACTTTAAAGGAGTTTCCTTGAACGTTCTTTTGCGAATTTCTTATCCGTTATTAACGTCGGGAATTTAATTGCGTTTGCAAAAGTAACTTTGAAAACTCTGGTAATAAAGGATTCTTCTATGTGAAAGACAATGTTGTTTACGGGTGTGGTGAGAGCATTTTAATTTGTTACCGACCTACAGGGCGTTTTGAAGTTTAAAAATGTTTCTCGATATTTTCTCTCTGACGCCTAAAATTAACCAAATATTTACTTTAAACTTGGAAGGACTACTAGTGCTGAAGGCATAGAGGATATGCAGTCGCAGTAAGTACTGAAGACCTGCAAAGTGATATGAAATACAAAGTCTGGGAAAATAGAAGGGGACCTGGCACTAGAAATACTGTCACCCTGTAGATTTTTATCACCAACTGAGAGATAATCACACTTTCAAAATTTAACACCCTGCATGTCAACAAAGAAGTATTTTTATATATAGGGTGTCCCAAAAATAATGGGACAAAAAGCAGATTCTTACCATCAGAATGTTGAGATCCAGCGCAATTGTTTTATTCCAAAAGTTAATATTAAAAAAGATACAGAGTGTTAAAGTTTAAATTATATTTTTGATTTTATTTCATATTTCCTCAGTTTTTTGACCTATGGTACGATAGTTTCAAGTGGTTCCCCCTATTAGCTACAATAAAACCAACAGCACTAGCTTGTTTCCCACTTCCGAAAACCCCTATATATCAAATTTCAGTACCATAGGTCAAAAAACTGTGGAAATATGAAATAAAATCAAAAAACAATTTAAACGTTAACATTCTGTATCTTTGTTAATATTCATTTTCGGAATACAACAATTACTCTGAATTTTAATATTTTGATGGCAGGAATCTGCCATTGCCATTTGTTCCATTACTTTTGAGAGACCCTGAATAAAAAATTATATTATGTTTTTGGACCTAGAACCCCTAAAATGAAACATTTTGCAACACTTTGTATATGTATTAGCATTGCTGTTGAACAATAGCACTACCTATAAATAGCCTCCTGATATTACTGCAAATGTCGGCTATTAAGACTTACTCAAGCTTTAGATCAAACACAGCATCAGCTGTAGACTATACATTCCATTATAGCCATCCAATAAATCACATGAAACACACAACCACCAAGCATTAAAAGTACATAATTCTCGTATTCCGTCTGATTAAATGGGCTAACATATCGATCACATGCGAGATTACAAAAATGATGACAAATTGTGGATTCTATGTACAACGGCATACTAGCGAATATCAAAGGTTTAAGGGGATTTAGATCTGGATCACGGTTGAAACCATGTCTGGAAAACTGCACATTTGCGTGCTTTTAAATTTCCGTGTTTGGGCTGGATTATCCAGGTTTTAAATTCAGAAACGGACTCTTGAATTTTATTTCAGGAAGGATAAATCGCAGTTTTGCGGTTTTTGAAAATGAGTATTGAATAAAGGGAAAAGCGAATCTGCTGCATATACAAGGTGTCCGGAAAGGTCATGTCATAAATTCTATAGAGAAATCTTATAGAGAAGACTAAAATAATGCTAGTACTTCATATAAAAAACATTTCTAGCGACCTTCGTTACCAAGTTATTCGCTCTCAAAGTAAGAAGTTAAAAAAAGTATTTTTGCTGCAACTTTCAAACAATTTTCATGGTAAGAATGAACAATGGGCGGTTTAAATAATTCACAGTCGTGTGATTTTCTCAAAAACTATATAAGATATCGTTTAAAGCAAGGTATACCTTTTGTATCGGAAAATTATAAAAAATCAAGATATGGAAAAAAATACTCGTTTTGTTAACTCACTAAAAATTAAATCGATCTTTTTCAGGACCAATGAAATTTTAAAAGAAATCAAAAGTTTTAGTTTTTGATATGTTCAATCGTAAATTTCTCGAGACCTGTTGCGTTTAGCTATAGGACATGGTACGTGAAACACACTTAGAATTTTGCGTAGAATTCAAAACTGAAGTAAAAAATTAGTGTTTCCATTTGAAAAAACAAAGTTGGTGGTCGTACCTGATTTTTGGACTACCCTGGATACATGAATTGACTATCAAAAAAACCGTAAGAAAAAATAAAAATCGACGTGTCCCAAGGATTTTGGCCGCATATATTCGGCATCTCAGTTATATGGACTGTTTCATCCAAAACTTCCACACTGTATAGATTTTGCAAAACAGTGGCTTCCCTTGATATATTCCTATTCACTTTATAACCCGAGATAGGATCTTAATTAAAATGAGGTTTTGATTAGATGCATGTAGGATCATCAATAAACAAGCAAATTCAATAGAGCACACATGTATGTCCAAACTTGCCTTAACAGTAATAAACAAGCAGATATTTGTTCATAATAGAACAGGAAATGTGTCACGAATGCTGAGAAAAGGAGAGTTATCGAATTTTACCTTTCTTTGTACTGCATCGATACCCGTGACGGCATAAATGCCGAATCATACAGAACGTCTAGATAGGAACCAATAATTAATTCATACCTCTATATGTTTCACTCACCATGCACTTCGGTTAGTTATATGGTTCAACAAATAAAAAGTGATAATGCAGAGTTAAATCTTCAGTTTCCAAAGGTGTAACCTGAAGTAATTTCAGGTTAGGTTTTAGATTTCAGGGAAAAAAATAAAATTTTGAAATTATTGTTTGTAACTCATTAACAGCAATTTTCTCTCAAAAAGAAAGGTTGGTTAATATAATTAATTGATTAAGTTTATTAGTCAGTGTCTGGCCTTGTAGTTCGTTTAGTAACTTCAAAGCGTATGAGACCGCTCGACTGGCTATGGAGCTCATAGCCAATATAAAAAAAACAACTATGAATAAACTGGACCACGTGTTGAACTTATTTTGATAGCAAATAGTGTAACGGATTATATAAGGTTTGACCAAAGTTTACAGGTTCGACATTGAAATATCGAGTACGTGGATTTGGAACGCAACATTCTTGTTTCCTGTATAAAACACATTTAACCACGATGAGCGCTGGGGAATGCAAAAAAGATGTTTTTTAACTTTCCTTAAGGTTGAGTTGATGTTCAAGGAATGCAATGGCTAGAGATTATAAAAACCCAAGGATTTCACTCAAATTAATACGATTGTTCTGCATTGGCAACCACTTTATGTGTGTAAAATTTCATGGAGCAACAGTTAGCAATACAGATTAGAGTAAAAGAGCATAAGACTTAAAAATACCTATACAAGTAGTTATGAATTTTATCCAATTGAGCTCATTCAGAAAATTGTTGAATTGGAGGTAATAAAGTTCATACATTGAATAATTCATTTCTCGAATATAAAAATCTATTCCGTCATTTCTTTTTTTAAGTTGCTCCCATGCCAGAGAAAGCCGACCCCTAAAACCGGGTTATACATTGATATTAGAATTTGCCGGGATACGGGAACATTATCGTTATGCCTAATGCCTTTTAGGGCGAATAAACCTCCAACAGTTTAAAATGAAAAGATCATTTGTGTGGCGAACAACGAATATTAATATTGGCAATGTTGTGCGGAACGAGTATCCATAAAGACCGTTTTGTCTCTGCTTCATCTTGTTAAACCTAAATTTACTTTCTAGAGATCAACCCTTGTTCTTTTGTTTAAATATGAAAAGAGGACTGATTTTGTAGAATGATAATAAAGCGTAATGTATATCTCATTTGAGCTAGAGATAAAAGTTGACGAAAGTCCAGCAATAAAGCTTTGATGACGTGGCAATTGTAGCTTAGACACAGTAAAGTTGGCATCGATTTTTGATGAAAGGATCAACTTTAAGGCCAAGGGAAGGTGTTGTGCATGAATAAGAAAAGATAAAACTTCGAAAATTTAATAATATACAAGGTGTCCGAGAAACAATAGTACAAATGAATAAATTACTCACTCAAGTACTTGAGCTTCTTGAGAAACGCGCTACTTCTAGTTTTGGAGGATGGTTCTCTAGTCCTAGGGCAATGTTTTCACTCTGCTTTTCTTTCAATCACTTATTAATTAATTATATTATTATTATTATTACTTATTTATTTTTATTTATTTCACTATTTATTTTTCCATGTCCAACTACGCGCAGAGTAAAAACTTACCAGAATGAATATGTACTACTAGTTTCACGTAAAACTTAATTATTTCGAAAATGATTTGGAATAGGTATAAGTAACCCTAATACAGTTTGATATAGAATTATATTCTCTACTTGATACTGCTTAAAGTTATAGGGTATCATTTAAAAAAATAGATTTCTGCAACTTCAAAAATTTGAATGTTAGGAGCTGAATTTGGGACATCCCGTATATTACTAAGTCATGTAAATAGCAAAAGATTAAGCTTAAGATTATGTATTGACATTTTGCAAAATATGAAGATTATGTCTGTAATAACTGCGGAGGTATGCAATTTTAAAATTGGTCATTTCGGAGGCAGGTTTTTAATTCAAGGTCTAATATCTCAAAAACAGTAAGTGCTCAGTATAGGATGTTGCACAGAAAATGTGTTTCAAATATTACGTAGAATCTGAAAATAAAATAATATACTGGGGGTCCCATTTGAAATAATCAAGTTGATAGCTATTTCCGGTTAAATCGGAAGTGACAGGAAGTTAAAAATATTTTTCAAAAATAGTACACGTCGAAGATAATTAACTCCAAATTTTCGAATTCGTACCACTTTTAGATTCTACTAAACATTTAATGAACAGGTTGGGTGAATAACCCTGTATAGCTACGAATGTCGAGTATTTACGTACCGTTACTTTAACACGGGGAAGCACAGTAAGTGAACGTTAATCTCGCAACCCCCATAATAAGTTGCTATATTCGCACGACAAATAAATAACCAGTGTGTTGCTCCTCAATATCGAACGCAATACAGAGTCCCCGTAGAGCACTCGTAACTTCATATCCCAACAACATAATAAAGTTTTATTTACTAGCCTCAATTAGCAAAACCCAGTTTTCCCCTGAAGTATATTCCATTTATTGCACTAGTAGACGGCTAGACACCAGCAGGAATAATTTATGTGGCTTTGATAAAAAGTGATTGTGGTAGACTATATATTCTTACGGCACATCCGAACGATGGATGATTTATGGGAATCCGATTCTTACTTGAATTGAAAATTGCAGATACGTATATAGAGAAACTTTGCGAGGTTCTTGTCTTTTTTGGTCTCAGTGGGGAGCTTGGCTGGAAATTTATGGGCTCTGTGGGGACAATTATTATTAAAATAATGAAATTTTATAGCTTTTTACAATTATATGTACCTCAAAAACGAAGAAGCACACGAAGCGCTTTTTCAGGCATAACTAGACAGTACCAGGAGTGGAACTCCAACAATCAAAATATCTGAAGAACTAAAATTTGAAATCTAGAGAAACTCAGCTTCAATAGTAGAAATTTACTTGAATCAGAAATAAATCGCTAGGTTTTGATAAACCATACTTTCGTCTCTGTAACCCTAAATATGAAGCAGTGAGTGAAATATTGATGATGTGCCAAGAATAGTTCGAATTGTAGACAACTTCTACAAAAAAATTTCTGATTCATCGGTACTGATTTCCTTCTACGAAAGCACTGTCTTTAGGGGCCAGACACTCTTTTTCGTAACAATACTTCTATTGTGGGGAAGAACGGTACCAAGTATTATTTTGTTTGTTTTATATGATATAACCATTCCACCATTTATAATGCTAATAAACAAACCCTAATCTCTAACTATCGACGTATTGCCACATTTAATGCAATGCTCTACCTACATCTTTTATGTTGTCCCTCTTCAGACGATGCCATAAATTTACACCTCCCCGTCATCTCTCCAACCAACTTATTACTATAGCGGATCAGATAAGGATCGAAATCTCGTCTATGGGCGAAATTCCATGGATGTGACTAAACGAATCAGGTAGAAGTTTTTCGCGGATTGTTATTAAGAGTTACACTATTTCAGCCTGATAAAAATCAATTTGCATTTAATTACTAATACCATTTTCGGCATTTCGGTTCGTTATACTGATTTAGTTATACTGTCGTTTTAATTGGAAGGCGGTTTTTGGCAAATCGATTAGATTTCAACCTGTGGGAATGTGGATGTTGAAGTCTGATTTAAACGGGTTGAAATGAATATTAAGTACATCATTTCAGTATCCTTATTGATTAGATCTATAAATTATGGTGCGACCTGAGAGTGTGAAACTGGAAATGTATCCCTAGAGTTTCCACTGGTTTAAGCAAATAGTCATTTGGATGTCTAAGCAGTTCTATTCTAAGAATGTTCATGGGAATGTCATTGAGTCAAATAGAAAACTAATCATTCACGTCTATTCGTCTCCTTGCCATGCACGCTGAGATCAAGGCCATTCATAATGTCTTAGGGAGGCGTTTCAAAAGTAAAAAAATAGAAATTCTCGCGTTGAAGATGTTAATCGAAATTTTGCATATAGGTAGATACGATTCGCACCGCAGAAAAAAGCTCCTTTTGCTATGAAATCGCTATGGTATTTCAACGGAAAAAAAAAACTAATGTGAGCCTTGAGTATCCAATTTAACCCGATGTTGCATTATCCATCCCCTTTTGAAGTTCCTTTACGAGCATTTAGGGCATTTTAACTCGATCAGAGGAAAAGCGAAAAATAAACTGAACACTCCAGTTAATGTTACCGCTTCTGTCAACGTCAAGAGACACAGAAAATCACTTCGTCTGTTACCTCATCGCCTTTGATAATGCCCACCGTAGTTATGGACAAAAGGTCAGACAGCAATTCCATTGAGCTTAAATGTCCAGAAAATGATTCCCACAGTATTTTGACTGGCCGGGAAAGCCGTCACGGGGGACTTTAATCCCGACTTTTAGACCACATACATATATATATATATATATATATAGATTAGACATATGTATGTGAAATATATATATATATAATTCCATACCGGGTATCCAGGCGAATACTGTATATAGGAGATTAACATGGAAAATTGGTTTTTATTTTTTGCGCTTGCACGGAGGTCATAATAGTCAAGTCCGGCCATCATTTCACAATGTTTTCAAATTTCTAATTAGAGCCATTTTGGCTCAAAACGCCTCCAAATTTTAAAAATTTGAATGACCCGCGTAACCGTAACCGCAGAGATTCTGTCTAATGAGTAATATAAAAAATATAAGTTATGTTTTTGTGTTATCATCATAGGTTCATAAGAAACTTGTTTATTTACTGTGGGGACATCAAAGCAGATCACATGATAATTGTCCTCAGGTTTTCCATTGATTTTTCACTGATTTAACTCGTAAATAAGTTAAAAATTGCTTAGAAATTAGCAAAAAGAGAAAATTAATTTGACGTGGGATTTTTACGCTTATGTTGTTGGCTATTTTGGGTTTGTTTAGTTCCGACCTTGATTCTGACCAATCGTGGCATCGAACGATTACGCGGGACATTCAAATTCTCGAAATTTGGAGGCGTTTTGAGCCAAAACGGCTGTAATTAGAAGATTGAAAAAATTGCGGAATGATGGCCGGTCTTGAGAACTATGACCTTCATGTAAAAGTTTTTCAATTGGTTAATCCGTGCAGCCGCCCAAAAATAAAAACTGATTTCTCATGTTAATCTCCTATGTACAGGGCTCGCCTGGACACCTAGTACATAAATGTCTAATGCATTTTTTTTTCAGATGAAATCAGCCTTTAGTAACATGTATACCCGGTACATATTTATCTATTATAATGACATCACATTTACAAAATGGCACATACCTAAACTTTTAGCATTAAAATTGTTTATTCCCTCTGGAAAATCTTCCACCATAAGTAATCGCCTTCCAAAACCAAACGGCTTGATAATGGGGCGTAAAGTAGTGCTGAATCCAGGCGTTAAGCCTTTATAACATGTTTTTCTGGGAGGGATTTAAATGAAAAGCCCATTTTTCTTCAGTCCCCGGGTATGTTTGTGAAAATATAAGATTAGTAAAGCTCCTGGAGATAAATGGCGATTCGGTTTTTAAGTCAGTAATATCTGAAGCTCCAAAGCTGAAGGTGTTTAGAATTTATTATGTCTGTGCTGATGGTTACAGGAAGAAGGATAGATTTGATTTAAGTTTACTTTACAAAAGTCTGAACGATTTTCGTACGATTTTCACCGATGCGGTTACATAATACAACGTAAACGGAAAATTGGTTAGAACGATAGAAGTTGCAAGCTTCTTTATGGCAAGTAATAACATGCATCAAGAACAATTTGAACAGAGTTTTCAAACTTAAACGTCCGTATTTCCCGAGTTATTGTTGCCATAATTGCGTTACACAGCTTGACTATGGGCTGTTCCAGACAAAATATTATCCTGATATTTTATGTAAGTGCCGCGTAAATCACCAGTTTCGTAATGTATAGGTATGGCTACCGGTTATGCAACTGTTTGCAAGGTGAAATAACAGTAAAATTGTAGTTAGAAGGAGAATGTTTGTTTTAAAACAGCAGTTTATGCAAAGCAAAACTAACAAATACGACAATAGAAACACTAGAAACGCCTTTATCCTGTCCATAGCATTCTCAGGTGATCTGTGTTAGTCGCATATTGCTTAGTCACAACTAAGCCGAATTGCTTAGTCACAACTAAGCTTTAAACTAATTTAACTACTGTAATTTGCTTATTAATTGCGGCATCGAACGCGATTAATACCGAGTTATTTAACGAACGAGTGTATTAATGACGGTGATTAATAGTCGAAGCATTTTACCACCTGAGCCTAGCGAACTCGTTAATTGAAGTCGAGGCTGTCAATCGCTCATAAAGCAATAAAATTATAAACATATCAAGTCTCCGTAGTAAAAGTCGCTCTACTTACTAATGATATTGAAAATGACGTCGAAAATAAAAACCTTCATAAAGGATAGATCGTGAGCACTCAGCAACAGCGCGGTGCGATTGGTTGGACGCAAACAACTAATGCGTTTATCAAATTTGCAAAATTCATGGGAGCCATTAATGAATGATTTTGTATACATTAAAGGAATATGTTAACACTCAGTCGACGGAAAAAGTAATTAAATTTCCGTAATTAACAATCTGAAGCCGATTCATTTGACTTTCAACTAAATGAATTAAAATTCAATATTATGCAAAACTTCTACATTTAAACACAAACTGGCCGATAATATAACCATTAATCAGAGGGTTTTTTAAATTAAATTTATTATTCGTGATATATTATTATAATAATTTATCTTTAAAGTTATTGTTCAATAAGGCATTGATCCGGCGCCATGTATAGAACTTCGAAGTGTTCGTTTTTGCAGCCGAACATCTGTTCTGCCTACATCGGCGATAAATTACAGTTATTGGTTAGTTATAAAAGTTTTTTACTAAACGACTATTGCGCTCTTTTAGTTGGCATTTAAGATTTTTTCCTCATTTTATTAACCACTCTTGAACTAGTTATGTCCAATTTACGTGTTCAAGTCAACACTAACAACTTGCACAGGTATGGAAATATGCAACAATTATTCAGGCTGTATCGATGACATATTATAACAAGTACATACATGACTGCAATTTATGAATTGGCACACTAGTCTGTCCGTTCTAACCGAATTAAAAAGCTGGAAAAACCCTTCTCAGCAAACAGAAGCCCTTAATATTTTTCCCACTGAATTTGGACTTTTCCTTTTCAATACAATTTTAATTAAAAACTTACTTCAACATCGCAGCTGCTGCAACGAAACTCACTGAAGCTGCACTTCTTTTATTGATCAAGTAAATGTAGCGAGATGGCGGATTTAAGTTTAAATCACTAATAATAAAATTGCTAGGAATTGAATGGAAATATTATGTTTCTAAATGGGACATTTTATTTCTTAATGATGATAGTCCAGTTAGGGGTGATTTATATAAACGCGAAAGGGTGGAAACCAGTAAATAGTATAGTCGGATGACAACAAAATCCTACGGATTTCTGCCTAAGTCTGGATAAAAATCGCAAAGCGCACCACGACCTAACGTCTAGATCCCACGGTACACCTGAACACTGACTGAGCTGTTTTTAATGTAGTATTAATTTCATTATGTTCTTACGTCTCTCTGACATTTGATTGCCATTCGATGCATAATTTAGATTTTCTTTTTTAACTTCTCATATTTATCTCCACAGCAGATTTCAGAAAGTGCCCACTTTTCAATGAATGGTAAATGGCCTTCGTCTAAACCGTGTAACTAATAACGAGATTAGGAAAAACATCGATTTCTTACCACAGTCAGTACATTAATTTTCTCATTATAAAAATGAAATTCGAAGGCGTCATCTTCGTGCTTCAACCAACCCACATATGTGGCAATCTCTTCTTTATTATACCTTAAACTAACCCTTCATAAAATAATAACAAGAACCTTTTTGCTGCATGTGGGTGCATGGGTGAGGTATCCGTCTCCGCTCGTCGGTTCAACAAAGCAGAAAATGATGATAATTTTAGGTACTTTATTACTTACCATGAGATTGATACTGTGTTCCTGGAGATAATGAGCACTTTTGATTAAAACTCTTAATGTTGTTATTATGCTCTTAATAGTCTGTTTTTGATTCAGGTAGGATACACGGCATGGTCTTATTAGCATAAAGTTGCATTCCGACTGGTAAGTAAGTCGGTAAAAAAGTAATTATTCCACCTTGTTCTTTAGTAAAGATTGCATTGTTTTTTCGTTTTGGTAAAAGCGTTCGTGAAACAAACAGCATACGGCTTACATGAGGAAATTAATCATCAACTACGAGGATTCATCAAACCCATATATGGTAGGAACTAAGAAAAAATCCCAATTATTATGCCATATGTTCGCGGTAGGTTATTTTCACAGCGAGAGCTTTCTTGTACTATGGCAAAAAATCTTACATGATTCCTGCCCAGTGTTATTTACGAACATTACCTATCGATTTTGCTCTCCTTTTCCTGAGAATGGGATAATAGGGTTTTACGAGAGCCTGTCAGTAGTCAAAGCCGGAGATGTAAAGGAAGATAATAAAATTGCATATGATATGCCCTGATTGAATATAATATCAATTACACCCGATCAAAATCCTGAAGGTCTCAGCGAATTCTGCGATGGCCCTGAGCTAAACATTCATTTACCTTCCATCTCTTTTGTGTAAAGCATCATATAAAACTGTTTACCGTATACAAAGTAAATGGTTCAAAAGAATCTGTTTGAAAGTCCCCAGGCTGCAGCTTTCAGAGCTTTTACGCCAATTTCTTATTCAAACCACCGTCAAAATAAAATGCCTTAACAAGAAAACGAGTGATGTGTCAAAAACAATAGGGGAAGGAAGAAGAATTTACTCGGCTATTACAGTATACATACCGGGTGTTCAGGCGAATCCTGGATATATGAGATTAACATGGGAAATCGGTTTTTGTTTTTTTGCGCCTGCACGGATTAACCAATTAAAAAACTTTTCCATGGAGGTTATAGTACTCAAGACCGGCCATCATTCCGCAATTTTTTCAATCTTCTAATTACAGCCGTTTTGGCTCAAAACGCCTCCAAATTTCGAGAATTTGAATGTCCCGCGTAATCGTTCGATGCCACGATTGGTCAGAATCAAGGTCGGAACTAAACAAATCCAAAGTAGCCAACAACATAAGAGTAAAAATCCCACGTCAAATGAATTTTCTCTTTTTGCTAATTTCTAAGCAATTTTTAACTTATTTACGAGTTAATGCAATGAAAAATCAATAGAAAACCTGAGGATAATTATCATGTGATTTGCTTTGATGTCCCTACAGTAAATAAACAGATTTTTTATGAACTTATGATGATAATATAAAGACATAATCTTATATCTTTTATCTCACCCATTAGACAAAATCCCTACGAAAATTTTTAAATTAAATACAGAATTTTTTTAATTTAGGAGCGTTTTAAGCCAAAACGGCTCTAATTAAAAAAAAAAAAATTGTGGAATGATGGCCGGTCTTGAGTACTATGGCCTCCACGTAAAAGTTTTCAATTAGATAATCCGTGCAGGCATAAAAACCGATTTCGCATGTTAATCTTCTACGCCCAGAGTTTGCCTGGACACCAGGTATAATAAATAAACACATGTATCGATTAACTATCGATTAACTAAATTTGCGACATTATGTAAATATGAACGAAATGTAACTCTACTTTCGAATCTAAGAGGGGAAGAAATTCAGCGCTTTTTAGAAACAACAATCTTTAAAGCATGTGGGCCATTTTTAATAACCCACAATAGTTTTTCAACAATTTGGAAATAAAACATCCGAATTAAAAGTTGACAGAGGTTAACCCGAGAGCAGATTTTCTTAACGTTTAAAGAAATAAAACGATAGTTCTGTAACGTCTACCTCGAAAATAGAAACCCGCATACCACATGTAGGTAAGCTCCCGGAAGATTGTTTTAACGCATCGTCTAACTGACAGCTCTTATAATTTATTCACTGTGCACCTTTAACTTGGGTCTCTATGCTGATGGATTTGCTTTTATTTGCAAACGTTGCCAGGTGCATTTGTGGAAACTTTGTGCCCGTGTGTTTGTCATCTTCCTTTGCAAGTAGTAAACTTACGCTTGTAAGGCGAAATAATTTAAATTTAAAGTTTCTGGTGAGCTTTAGCGAATTTTCTTTCAATGGCAGTGGAAGCAATAAAAGTAAATCCTGTAGGAGAAACTGGAGTAGATTTTCATTTCGTCAAGTTTTGTTGATGTAGAGAAGCGATTGCGTTTCAAATAAGCCTTGAAGGTGATAAGACTAGCTGCGGCTCCCTTGCTCCATGCCTAAGCTCTAAATCTGATTGTTCGTTTTATGAATGTGCAAAACCTTTATGTCTACGAGAGACTGCGGCTGGAACAGGTGCTTGACAACTGAGGAAACAACCAGGGCGAGCACTTAAATCGACCGAGTACCTAAAGATGTGCAAATACTCGCGCTTAACGAGCTATTTTCTATAGCAAACTTATTACGAGATCTGAAGCCGTTGGCGGCATGTTTGCCTGGTCGATGACATGAGACGGTGGAGACGTTAATAAGAAAGGTGGCTGAGTCTGAGACCTGGCGAGATGAGAACGCCTACGACATTTTTTTTTAAACATTAGCCACAGCCTGTGGTATGCAATGCTTGTTTATTTTTTGATAGAACTAACTGAATAGGGTTTATTTTTCATTTATGGTACATTGTAAAAGTAGCTTGCTCTGTTGGCCATGAAAATGTGACCGCTTTCCCCCTGTATTACGTATAATATTTAGAAAGGATTTTTTCCTACATTGTACAGGGTGGCCATTCTTAATTCAACAGAAAATGGTGCAAAACCAACCTAATATTTATACTAACAGTGCAAACATTCTCAAGATAAGGCACGCAGTCATCATTTTGCTAACATTCCATGGAATCCGCTTCAGCGATCCAAAAATATGGCCTCGATCGTCCTTCCAAGACCATTCCTTTCATTGATATGGCAAATTTATTCTGGTTAGGGCAAATATATCAATGTCTTGGTAACTTTACCCAGAAGATGATTCCACGGGAATAGCCAAGAGATGAGCGTCCAACTATAAAAATAACGAGCGTGCAACAACATGGAAACAGGATGTTGAGCAACCAGGGTTGTCGAAAAATATCAAATAAAATCCTCGAAAAAACACTATTCTGGTCAGCATACAAAGCTATTTAAATTTGCCTTTGGACACATCGTCCAAGGATAACACGAATAGTTTTCTACACGGAATTGCATTCTAAGGACAATGTGACAAATTTTTCAATTTTGGTTCAGAATGTAATTTAACTCATTTTCGTAAATAGTCCTCACGTGCACTTTAATAGTATCGTTTCCTCATATGTCAGTGAAGCAATTCAAATTTGTAATACCCAATCTATACTCTATTGCTCACCCCATAACTAAAAGGAAAACTTAATTTACTGAGTGAAGTTTATCATGTTTCTCACATAGGCAAATTTATTCCATTATGCATTACGAAGCTCGAGGCAACTTAAAAATAAAAGCAACGCAATCTTTATCTGGTAGCTTATTACTCTCCCCAGCTACAGTAATCGCCATACTTCAACATATTGCCTCAATTTTTCATGTATGCACCATTTATATTAGCGGTTTCGGTACTAGGGAATATATAGGATATTTCCTAACTCAAAAATGTTAGGCGACGTATTTGTTCCTTAACTACTCTGATCTTAATCTGGATTTATCGTTGTTCCTTGTTTTGAAAAGCATAAGGCCGGCCAGTGCCTTATTAGGATAATTACCGTTTTAGAAAGGCCATATAATATGACTTCTTGAAATAACTGTAGTTGACGACATCTAAATAGTTTTCGCCCACGTTATGAACAAAACAACGCGTTAAAGTACCTATTTGCATAAGAGACCCGACATAAGACACAAGGAGAGAAATAAACAAATTAAAAAATAAATTGAGAAAATTCTATGGGTTATAAATTATCCAAATCTATTAGCGAGGTAATAAAATATACTCCGACTGGCACACTCACCCATCGGCATTGTATGGAAATAGCATGGGCGCTTATTACTTTTAAATATTGTTTTCTTTTATTTTAAGGTGAAGCTGTCAGACTTTACTACACGTATGGTATATAAACTTTAAGTACCGACATTTATCATATTCATTCGCCGGTTGAGCTCACTTCTGAGCAGATGCACATTTTTTCCATTGTTTGCCTTTTCGGTATAATTCATCACTGCTTTGTAAACAAACAAATGCTGCTACCGTGAAAGTAGGTCCTAAACCCTCAGAAACAGTAAGTTTTTGTAATTGTTCGGTGTTGAAAGACGGTAAACTTGGAACTGCGATGGATATCTGACTAGATTCTATCAATAGGTTTCTTAATTCATGTGTATTATTGTTGCCGAATCAATCGATCTACATTTCATATTTTACTACATCGCAATTTTCGTTAATTTGTAAACAGATTTGTAAGAATGTTATTCAGTACTTTCAATTACATTGCCATTTCTCCCGCTCTTTTCTAAATTACTTTTTTCTCTATGTTATTTCCGTTTGCACTCTCACCTCAGTTAATCCATTAGCATAACGAACATAATGTGTCTGTCTGTCTTCTAAGCGAGGTTAATTCCACAACTGTACATCAATCGTTCAATCCATTCTGATGATTCGTTCCATATTTCATGATTTCCTCTCTACTTAGGTATCCAATACCTTGTCAGTGAAAATCGCCTAATTTTTCACACTGACACCAACCTAGTTTTGCATGCGGTAATAGTTATTTACCTAACGAGTGCTTATTTTTATTTTCGAAAATTGTAATGATTCTTCCGTCAAAAACATGCAAATTTGGCCACCTTGTTCAAACAATTGGCACATTCACACGAGACCCATCTACGTCATTGCACTGCTTTCCCATAAGAGATGTTCGTAAAAATGTATCTGTATAAACAGAGTCGTGAATAACACTTGAACAGGATTCCATCCCACGCCGGGCAGGAATGCAACGATAATCAATTTGTAGGCCCCAATCATAATCCCCGATCAATTTATCAAATCTAGAAGAATCGGATTATAATACCGGATGACTTGCGGTGTTCCTCTGACGTGAAATCTACCTGTTATCCCAAAAAGCGTTCATTCATACGACTTGTTTGTGTACGGCAGGAGGTAACACTTTAACAGAGCCGCTAATAGCCGTCGGTTTTATACCACTATCGTTTTCTCTTGGAAGTTTACTAGTTAGACTAAGCTTATAATAGGATAAAAGCGCAGGAGAGAGCTTTCGGTGAGAAGCATTAAAGCCAAATCAAACATCTATGTATCCCAAATGCGGTGGGAGAAGAGCTTGAAGACGTATTGTACCAAGAGCTAAAAGCATTTGATCAAAAAGTGAAAAAAGAACTTGTGTGCATATAAATCCTTCAAGTAGGAGTGACCATCCACAAAATCCTGATGATTTTATCGAAAAATGTCAAGAAACGGATCCGAACGCTATCGAGTGAAAAACTACCACCATACGATGCGAACATTATTCAAGGGATGAATAATGTGTTTATATAAAACTAGGGAAAGGCGTTTCACAAATCACTGAAAAATCACTGAGGAAAAATGGCCTTTTGAGCTGTTTGATATGTTTGCTTCGCTTCGAACGTGAGAATTTATTCCACACCTTTTATGCGTAAAATACATCAGAACCCCTATTAATCCTGATGTGATGTCAGTATTTATACGGCAAGCTGATGTTTTCATCAAAAAGGTTTTTTATTGTTCATCTTTTATATTGCGTCAGGCTTTTAAAGTAATACATTTTTACAGGGTGACCGTTTTTGGAGCTCAACCAGGCGGATTTCCGTAACCATAAAAGATACGAAACCGCTGAGAGGATATCGCTGTACAAGGTGTTTCATATTCGACTCTTAACATGACAGGATTTTGAAAATGCATTTTAAACATTTTGGTTGTTGATTCAGGTCTATACTGTGGGCAGGCTAATAAACTGCACCACGGTTACCCATCCACTTATTTGAAAATATTCGGTTTAGCAATAATAACATAAATAAAATAGGCAAGTAGACCGCGTCTGTGACACCAATCGCTATACCTCATGTGATCAATATCTGATATTTATTAAGCTATTCATTTTGACGTAGGAGTTTTCAATTTCTACGATGAAAGTGGAGTAAATAAGATGCACTAATGTAGAATATAAAAATGTTGAGGCATTGTTTCTCCTGTTAATGAATATTTTTGATCTATATGATTTTTGATCGCAAATAAGCAAGTATGACATATAGTTGTTTTTCATTTATCAATGACTAACCGAATTCGTAAAAAAAATGGTCAGGTCTCTATTTAAAAAAAAAACTTAATGATGGTATTGAAAAAACCGAAACGTCGTATCTCTGAAAAACTATTTTCATGTTATAGCGCGGGAAATAGTGCCTTAAGAAAATATTCTTCATTTTTATCTTTCTCTGTAATTTAAGGCAGAAATAAAAATGGAAATAGCACATTTCGTTTTTTTCCGGATATTTGCGGGAATAATAGTTTTTTTTTAATTAAAAAAACAAAGTACTCCTCACATAAAAATACAATTTTGCCTCTATTTAGCCGACTCTGTATCTTTTACAGTTTCCGAAATTTCGATGTTGAGAGTTGAATATGGGACACCCTGTAGATATGTTTCTATAAGAAAAAAAATGGTGATGATTGTCAAAGATCGAAACGATGGATTTGAAATTAGACATCGCCACGTTATAGAAAAAGAAAAGTTACCATGATGAAGTGTCGATCACTATAAATTATCTTGCCAACTAAGCTGACGGAAAAATAATAATATTTTCCCAAAATATTATTTATTTTAAATACTTTTGAAAGTTATTAGAATTTTTCATATTTTGAACGCCATATCCTTGAATTGGAAATTTCGCAACTTTGCCCCATTATACCGAGATTCTCATGGTTCAACTCCAGAACCGATCGCCCTGTATATTCCCTACTGCAGAGGCATTAATTTTCATCTCGACATAATATAGAGGTAGAGATATCATACATTAAAATAATCACGTTAATGATTCTCTCCTTTGGCATTGCTTAGTTAAAATCTCGAAAAACCACAGGTCATAGTCCTGCCCTGGGAATTGCTGAGAAACCCCCCACTAATAACGAGTCATAAAAACTGCCAGACATGCTAGTACAGGTAGAGGAAGTAATTTTCCATCAGCGTCTACTTCCCGGACTACTTAACTCACGAAGAAGACATTTTAAGTGCATCGGGTTCTCTATTTGCACTCTCATCAGACGTAGTCCGTCTATTTCCTGATCGGTGGCCGAGAAGGTGTGGTAAGCGCATATCGGCGGTATAATAAATATGCAGATTATGGGATTAAAGTGCTAGAGCATAACAATTTTATTAAAAGGTAATTTTTTATAGGGCCAATTTATGGGATTTTCCTGGGACGGAGGTACAAAATTTATCGCAGAAGGTAGCATTAACGAAATTAATATTCAAGCTTGAGCTGATGCTTACATCAATTTATTAGTTGTATGTTTAAATTATGTTACTGATATTTCTCAATATACACAGAATGAATTAATGATAGCAAGTTGACTTGAGCCTCAACTTGAATGACAGTATTGAGAGTATACAACTATAGTGAAAAGTTCTTCATTTGGATTGGCGTCATAGTCATAACAATAAGAAAAAACTTATCCGACATGTTGTCACATATTATCATTTTTTAATTTATATTTTATTTATTATATATATAATTTATTGTGAGTCATTCGATCAAGCAAGTCAAAGAGATACCTTACAATAAAAAAAGGAGGCGGTAAGCACTGCTCTTACCAGTTTTTCATCCCAGGAGAATCGGCCTGTTTCTTCAATGAACGGCGGTATCTGAAATGCATGCCTTGAGGCTGGAGGTGTTATATCGATCTCAATTTGTTTAGACAATTTATCTATCTAGCAATTAAGTTGATTACCCTGACACCTCGTTTGTATATACCAATAAATTTGAATAATGGAATAGGTGTATGAACTTTATCGATTGGCATGATAAATGAGCCAAGTCCATCAGGCCAATCCAGTTTGAGATATCGAGGTAATGACAAATTGACTGAAATTGTATAGTGTGAATCATATTACTCCGCTAGGATGGATCATGGTGATTTGGTATAATTTTACATTTTTGTGTATGGGAATTTATTTGCGGGCTGAAGATCAAGTCCGCGCGAAGGCATATCCCAGTGGAGGAATGCCATAAACTGCGCAAATTTAAATAAACCTTGAACAATTTGAAAGGCAAAAGGTTTCTCTGGGGCCCGGGCCGAAATAAGAACAGGCAAACAAATTTCAACTTCATTTAAAAAGCATGTGGCCCGAAATGCCTTTTTTTACTTTTTTCGATATCAAAGAGGCCGTCGCCGAATTTGGCGTGCCAGAAATAGTTTTCTCAAGGAATAAACAAACCATTCAGGTAAAAATTAATCCAAAAATTGACTGTTGCGCCGATCCTCTACGGATGCATGTTACATCAGGAAGCAAAACTTCTAAATACTCTGTCCGTCCTCAACAGAATAATTTCAGACTATAAGTTTATATATGGATATAGTATGTACCCGCCTGTGACATTCCCATCCATTTTAACTCGAGGAATCTCTAACTCATCCTGATGGCTGATGTAAAATATTAATTGAGAGTCATTCCCAGAGGAAGTTATTGCATAATATGTGTACGTGAAGATGATTAAGTGAATTTATTTACTTCAATTAAGTTCGCCTTCCGCAAAATGCAGACGGAATCCGATAAGCTCTGCTTTTCTCACCTGCACCTCTCTCGGCGTGCGTGTAGCTATATGATTAACCAGACAGGATCAGAACCTTAATTGACTAATATGAAAGGTAGAAGTCTTTGATGGGAAATGCAGCAATACCGCGATAATTTATTTGTATTTTTCAATTCTCATATCGGCCGTTTTTCTCAAGGTCTTTGAAGTCTGTATCCTGTTCAATGGATTGGTTTAAATTCACTTCAAATTTGTACGAACTACACAACGTATGAAGTTAATGCCAATTGCATTGTTTATAACAAAATAACGATATATGTAGGTACATGCACAGTTCGGTTTTTTAACGTGCCGCTTGGAAGATGTTATGAAACTAGAAAGTTTACGTTAATAAATCTATTAAGTTAAAATATTTGCAAAAAATGCATTCAATTTCTTCAAACTTGGACCTTTTTAGGCCCTTCGCATCTAAAAAACCTTTACATGTCACTTCAAAGTGGGCTCAATTTTCAGCATACGAAGGGCGCAAAAAGACACAAACTTGGAGGAAATACATAAATGTATTTTTTAGAACTTAGGTTTTTTAAGGCGGTTCTTAATGCTCTGTCCTTTTATGTGGTGGATGAATGCGATATGTCTCTTGTCATTTATTTTCTTGCTGTTGCGCCGAGTTAAATTACATTTCGTCTGTAGCATTTTTTATGTTTTACCTAACCATATCCTTCTAAATCCCAACATTAAATCCAAAAACTTAAAAGGCCATTCATATAATATTCCGCGTTCCCGCAAACAAAACGAGTCCCCATTTAAAACGCAAACACCGCCGTAGCGGACCTGAAATGAATTGCCCTCCCTGGTGCATGCAATTTTAACTTTCACAATAGAGAAAGAAATATGACACTTGGAGTGTGTTAAGTTAGGTGTTATAGATATTTTAGTCACGGGAGAGCTAATTACTCCTGTCCGACCATTTTGTTCCAGGTTAATTGGAACGAGCAGAAGCCATTTGTTACTGAGTTGTGATTTTATGTATTCTGACCGCGCATATCGTTTTCATTAGAGTACACAAAAGACTTAACGAGTATTTCCTTGAGCTACTGCCTATTTATACATTATGAAACGGTATTTACTAAATTAATGATGCCGTATTATGATAGGATACATCGTCAGGCATCTCAGGCGAATAAACATATTTAGCAATAGTGAAATTCTTCTGACGTATCCCATCAGGAAAGTTAATTGCACTAGATGATAAATGATATCTTGGAGTTACCACGTCTTAAGGAAAGCTCCAGGCAAAGTCTTGGCGCCACACATACGAAGTTCGTGATATGGTTTTATGTTCTTTTTCTCGCCTTAGGAAGGAAATCACTTCAGTGTTTAGAGAAGAAGGCAATGTAATGTCGATTAGTGCATGATCCCTACATGTGAGCTATCGCGTTTCAAAATAATTAAAAGTAAGCAGATCGTATTCAACTCAGCAGGTCATTATCGATACCGCGCTCATCCAAGATACCTAGCCTAATCTAAAATAATCTAAAATAAACCTGGAATTATTCGAATTTATCAGTGAAATCCGGTTTTGAAATGACCGGACCAAATTCCAGGCTTTCGGCCGAAGAATTGATATCCTAATTCCGCGAATGATAATCGAAACAGATTGAACCTTAATTTCTATAGGAATCTATTCCACAAACTGTCGAGATAAATTCCTGGCCCTATAAATTCCAATGTCCTAGAACCTCTAATAAAGTTTTACCTTTGATCCATTGAAAATAATAGCCTTCCTAATCGTCAGTGGTTTTATTACGAGTCAAGGGCTATTATTGCTGGAAAATATATCGCCAGTTGTTGGAATCAATTTAAGTAAAACCCTATCATTTTGTAGGGGTATTAAAAGTGAATTTATAGGCCCTGTAGACGGATATTAATATTACTTACTATAATTTCCATCTGTCGACATTTAAAACATGACTCAGAAGAGTAATTGAATAACGAATCGTAAAAAGAGGCAATCAGGGACAGTTTTTGGCTCATTCGTGAAACAGATTTCATTTGGATTTTATTTGAAAATGCAGAAACCGATGTAATAATATGTGATCTTAATGCACTGTCTCCAAGTTGAATTTTTAGCCGGGGGTGAATCGTGTTTTTCTTCCACATCCTCTTTCTGCCAACATCGACAAAGAATTATCGAAGTTATGGTCAGTAAAAATTACGCGTTTGGCTGTCTCACTTTGACGCTTACTTTGTCATCTTTTTTTCTCAATTATTTAAGTTTACTGATTGCTCCTAAAATAGCGTCTGTTGCGAATTTGCTGGAAATCGGCATGTGAGTGGAATATGGATCATGCTGTCCACCATACAAATGCCCCGGGCATCTTAGCAAACAGAGTTCGGACAACCCTAAATAGGGATCAACATCTTAAGTTACATGTTTGAATAGGTAACAGCGTCCTTTGTGACTGTAACTTTACCTTTCCCGACCGAAAAGATTTGAATATTATTTTCTTTACGCAAAATATTTAGGGCGTTTTATAACATCATCATAAAAGTTAATTTGGGAGCTGCGCCACTGGCCTGGATTCGAGCCACTGTGCCACTCGATCTTAATTTTTAGCGAGGCGCAGAGATCTGCGATACGACGCGCAAACGAATATTCAATTGTTTTAACGGCTATGGCTCTCCAGAGCCACCTTACGCGAAAAGTCCACAATCCAATGCATAGAGACTTTACACAGAACCTCAATTTTTCTAAGAGAGGACTCGAATTTTTAATGTGAGGATTTATGTTTGCTACGAATGGATTTAAGATATTTAGCAGTGGTGTGAGTAGAGCACTCAACACTATTGAGTCGAATATTAAAACGAAAAGCGACGGAAAAGCGAAGCAAACAGAGATGCATAAAAAAGTGATAAATAACTTACCTTTGAAGCATTTCGTTGAAAGCGGTGCAGAAGAAATCCCTGTAGACATCAGGAGTACAAGGTTAGTCCATGTTAGTTGAAGAAACCACTCTTGGTGATCATGTAACGGTATTTTTCACACATTTTTAACGTGGGCCAGAGATCTTCGATACGACGCGCAAACATTCAATTGTTTTAACCGTCATAGCGCTCCAGGGCCACCTTCCGCAAAAATGCCGAAACAATCCAACATGACAATACACGCTTAGAAAGTCCATGAAAATGAGGCGTTTCACTATTGCGTGGTGTTAACTTGTATCTTTCTACACTCGTGGAACTGCTTTCCTATTTTTTAAGTGTTTTATAAATTCATTTCTTTGATATTTCTGCATGATCGTTGCTTAATTTTGTGCAATTCCTATCATTGCAGTTGTTTCTTTTTTTGTTGTTTCCAAGGCATTCTTTACAAAATGCCGACAAGCGGGCCTCAGTCTCCCACGCATTTGCCGTCACATCTCTGCTGTCGGATCAAGGATAGCCCAGTTCCGGCTACAGGAGGTCCCGTTACCGAGGCTCGCCACTTGTAGGTGTACATGGGAAGATTCAGGAGGGTGTTTGAGATGCAACGTTCCTCTTATAGACCTTTTTTCGCATATTTTCCTGAACTCGTAAGAAATTTTTCATTTTGTAAACGGCATTTACAACTCGCGTGGTTTACAGATCTTTTATTATAATTTTTAGAGTGTTCTTCCACTTTGCGTATTCTCAATTACCGAATGTCAAAAAAACCGAACACAAGTATGAAACAGTTAAAAATTAATTTTTTATGCAAGCAGACGAAGAAGCGATTCTGTCGCTTCTCCAGGAAGTTTCGACGACAAACTCCGCGACAGCGGCAAGGAAAATAAAGTTTGGCACCGGTCTTAAAATTGGCCCGAGAAGCTGTTAAAAGCGTAAAATAAGAAAATTTCAAATTGAACTTTTATTGCGAAAACGTGTAGCCATAATTTTTCGAGACGGGGAGACCAGACCGTTCGATGTTATAAGAGAATATCTATTTGCTATACGCCATAGATAGACAATTTATTTGGAAAAATGGATAACATCAGCCTAATAGAATCACAAGTGGTAGTAGTGTTTTATTTGTAGCACGATTCAAAAGAATTTTAGTTTATCACGTTACCAACACTCTCTGAGACTACCCCTTCGTCAAATAATGTTCTTACAACCAACAACTTAACTCTTAGGTTGGATTTATAAATGGAGCCCCACCATGTAGACACGCACAACTGAAGAATTATTTGTGCACCTGTGTTCATATACAGAGTTGTGATTTATTTTAGAACTTTAATAGAATCGCTGATACACGTCGATTTACTTTTCGTCCAAGCAATTTCATGGCCAAATCCTTAACTAAACCCAAATACAAGGGGTCAAATTTCATGATCTTAACGCATTACAGCTTAGTACCACTTGGTACCACACTCAAGATTTTATGCTGGTACCTTGAGCTTTCACAATTAAGACAAAGACCCTTTTTTAGCAGAAATGAGATGCGGGTTAGTTTAGAAATGCCTTCCACTATTGATGTTAAGATTATAAGTAAGTGAGAGCGGGTACCACTAAGGAAATTAAACTTTTCAACCAAAATATGTCTGCAGCCACATCAGGCCGTGTGTACTCTTATAGTTGCCCTTCGTTTGCTTAGGATTTTGTTCTAAAAAACGTATTTTTCAATTTTTTATTTCGGAATTTGGACATTCCTAACTTTTGCTCATTTTTTTCAGGTGAAAATAAATTGCAAAATGCCAGTATTCTTGGAAGAAGGGGGTCAACCGACAGTAGAAGCTACTACCATTGCATCAATCATGAAGAACCGAGTGTCACCTACAAAGTCTTATCCACATTTCCCTGAGGCCCATTTCAGTTCGTTCTTATCTACCATGTCGAAAACTAAAGGTTTCTATGCAGATCTAGCGGATACTCTTTGCGGTGAAGAAACCTTTGCCGATCAACGTGATAAGAAGTGTTGGAATGGCGAGAGGATAGGAGAGTGAGTACCTATATGTTGCTCCAACTTATTAAAAATCTTAGCTTGCCATGCAATGCAGATTTGTTCTGTGTTAATAACAGGCAGAACCCAAAACTTTATGAAAAGAGCATAATAATTAACAACTTTTCCCTTGAATAAAAATTGCTAAAATTGAATATGAAGTGATAAAAAATAATTTCCTGAAATATGAATCAAAAGTTTTTGATGTTCTACTCCCCAGACTCAAGAATCTAATCTTAGAATTAAAAAAAATCTTTTCAGATATACCAAGACCATTGTCGGTCCTGCAAAAGACATGCAGAAATACAACCCTGAAGTGAAGCAACAGTCCAGTTTGCAACAAGTCGATCCAACGATCGCCAATTTAGTAGATAAGCTGAGGCACGTCCATCACGTAAGTATATTAACATACCAAAAACATGTTCACATTCCAATCCAGTCACAGAGAACTTAGTGCAACAAATACATTTTAGATGGCTGTAAGTTCCCTGGGTCCAAACTACACAGAATATGACATGCAAAGGGATGGCGTCGATGGTTCTGGTTCTGGAAACGGCCCTGACATCGGCGATGATGAAGACGATACAACTCGGGGATCTGGATCCGGCAATGGACCCATAGAACCTGAAGGTAAATCCTCTCCCAACAATTACCACTTATAACTAACATGAAATATTTTTCAGAAACGGTCCCGAAAACGCACGTTAACGGTGATACTGTCGGTGTTGGAGTCAATCAACCTCCATCTGTACGCACTTCTGGCAGCAGTTGTATTGCTCCTACAATCACGTTATCAACAATTCTAATAATGGTGCTTGCTCTATTGTTAAGATATTGAGACTCTAAGACTTGATACATGTTTGTTAATTTAATAGTTACATGTACAGAATTGTGGGGGGCTAAGGATTGCTGAATAAGAGCTGTAAGAGAACTGTAGTATCGAGTATGGCTGTAATGACTAGGGAGTGTTAATTAGCTATCCGTGCGGGGGAGGGTTTGATTTTAAAGAAGACTCAAGACGTAACTATGGATGGCTTCTATATCAAGTAATGATAAATTTGAACGTGAAGTTTTTCATAACTACAATTAATTAATTCTCTTCCCAACCTAACCATGAATGATGACTATTCACTTATTCCCACAGATAATCGAGTGAAAACTCAACGTAAATTCTACTTATATTATCTCGTTTAATTCTTCGATTCTTCGATTGAACACACTCCTACTTATATAAGTAATATGAAAATAACAGCTACAGTCGCAGAGAAATATATAAATGGGAGAAAGTGAAGATGATTGTACAGCAATGTGCAATTTCATTTTTCCCCTCTGAAGCTTGCGTTACGAACGTTTTAACTGGCTTTCACAGCATATGCCACGTGTGCACGAAAAGCTGCAAATACGTAGCTACTTCTGGTTATCTGTCACAGTTTTTAAATGAGCCATAGACGAAATTACCTAACAGGTACAGCCATTACTTATGAAGCCAGCTTAGGCGATTTGCCATTAACATTACCTATGGGGCTATGGCAGGAGCATTCTGCGTTGACTTAGGCTTGACTGATTGACACTCACTCCAATTTAATTGTTGCAGAATAATGAGTTTTTAAGGTCCAGTTTAATCCGATTACACAGGACATCGGCATTTAAATCAAGAACTTCGATTTGAATGCACGAAGTCTTTAAACTGATACAAAGCCATCCATACGATTTTTCATTTTTTCATACACCAAACGCACAAGAGATGCAAAGATTCGATTTTTGATTACTTCGCAAGACAAGAAAACTGATAATGATGTCTTGGCAATAAAAAGAGACATATCAGCCTATAGAATAGTCAAACGACTCGGTTAATGTTAATCCTCTACGTCTTCCTCTGAGGTTCTTCTGATCCCTCTTTAGTGGAATTGCACTTTGAAAGCTGCATTTAAGTCTTCGGCGTACTTTATATTTTTCTTAAAATTATCGTTTTATTATTTTCAATGAAAAATCATCAAAACTATTGAACAAAATGCACTTCTTGTTAGGAATCAGTGTGGAAGCATGAATGTGTGTAGATATTTTTTATAATAATGTAATTTATAAATTATTTTGAGAATTGTCTGTGATTAAATCGATTTATTTAAACAATGTAAAGTATCTTCTAAATTATATTGAAAAAATGTTAATATATTATTTATAAATTGGTGGCTATGTGATTTGCCCAGTACGACTGGAGGTTAGAAAGTAGATTTATTGCCACTGATGTCGATGATTCGTTTGAGGTATTAATAATCTATTTTCTAACATCAATTCTCAACAGAAACATTCTGGTAAGTAAAAGGTTTCATCTCAAATAGCAATGGTTTTAATTATTATAATTGTGATACTTTTTGCCATATTTAGATAATGAAGTGACTACCAGAGACTATCGTCAACAGAGCATTTTCTCGCAAGCGTTAACTTTGTATTAGGTACAAAGTGTTCTAACGTAATATTTCACTTCCCCTTAATCCAAGAAATTTTTTTGTTTCAGGAACTGCCAAAAAGAGCCAATTAGTTTTCATAGTTATTTTTAAAACACCTAATATAACTACCTTTCATTAAAATATCTGAGAACATCAATGAGCGCTATTCTAAGTCTAAAATATTGTGGTTTTTTGACACTTTTTGGTTCCTCCTAAAACCTAGAAATAATGTGCTGTGGCCTATTTTCAGATGAACGACCTCTATACATAAAGGAATTTCATTATGTAACAAACGTATTTAGAAAACTTTCATATCGTTAAGATCTGTATATTTCCTCAATGGGTAAGGAGTCACTTCATTCAATTGTTTGATTGTAATTTTATGTACTATAATTTTCGAATAGATCGTAGCACTACCTGATTAATTTGGAATCCATGGTATTTCTAGGGGAATTACTCAATGCAAAAAATCACTTCTAAAACAATAGTAAAACATAATTGTTTGTGTTGATCTACCGAATCCATACTAAGTAATATGTGCGTATCCCTATTAATTTAGTTGACATGAGTAACTCTCTTTAAAATAGTATATGATCAACTCATTTATTAATAGTCTGTAATGGTAATCATTAGTTTTAGTTATAGATTTTTTTACTGTGTAAATATACTATTACATGTCTTCGGTTTTATTATGGAAACCATCTCTTAATTTGTGGAACCTTCTTATTTACTGCTACTAATAGTCATCTTTTTAACAGTGTATGATAGTGAGCGTTAACTTATTGCTATAAATATATTAATAATTATACATATAGTTTATCAATAAATTAAATAAGTAGCTATAAAAACTATGGATAACTACGGAAGCTGTTTTTAAATAAATGTCAATGTATACAAATTGTAGATAGCATCCCTTTAGGCTCTGGAAAATTTTATAATGCTCGCTTCTCGCGCAATATAGAAAGGTGTTTTTTCATTAATATAGAATTTTAAATCTATTGACTATTAGATCCTTTGAATTGTTATAACTATAAATGATTTTGCCTCTATTTAATGAAAGATATTACAAACGTTTATATTGTGAAATGAAAAACAGTTGGTGATGTACAAATACTATACAGGGTGTCTCATAATGGTATGTCAAAAATTCAGGAGGTAAATCTGTCGATGATTTTAAGAAAAAAAGTTGATATGAACATGCATCCGTTTTCCCTTTTTTTCTAAAAACAATGTTTTTAATCTAAATTTTAAACTAAAAATATGGTACGCCAATGGTTAAAAAAAAAAGTTTTCTGAATGTTCCATATTTCTGTGAAAAAATGAATACATTTTTTTCGTCATCTTATATTTCAGACAGAAAGCGAAAATGAATTCATATTCATATTAATTCTTTTGCTTAAAATCACCCAGAGGTTCACCTCCTAAATTTTTGATATACCATTAAAGAATATCCTGCACGTATAAATTATACAAGCTATGCGGTTTTTCTACCGAACCAAAATATCGACCAACAGTAAAAGTTCTTCATGGGCTATGATGTCTGGGGTACCACTCTCTATAGGCACCCACCTGAAATTCACTCATGAGTTGGCTTTTACTAAGTATCTATTTACTTTACCTTGATATTTATTATATTTATTAATTTTATTCTTCCACTTAAATTTCTGTCCATTCAATCTGTTCTTTTGTAGTAGGCTTTAACACTACTTACTGCGTACATTTGATTCACTGTGTACTTTCGTATACGATACCTACTTCATTATTTTAAAACTTTATTTTATGCTGCAGTGTATTTTTTCTTGAAAAATAAAATAGAGTTTTCTAACATTGCTATGGTTTTCTTCCATTTGAGGGCATCAAATACTTGGGGGGTGTTCTAAAAACTATTTTTATAATTTGGGCCCATTCACAATACCAGCAAGATTTTAAAGTAAAAAAAGGAGCCGTTTTTTATTATTTTCATAAATATAGATACGAAAAACTGTAGGAAATCAACAGTTTCTAAACCTATGTAATTAAAAGAAATTCGAATTTGGGTAACTTAATTGCCAGTGGCATAGCACCAAGAAATGTCAAGTGATAAAAGGGCCTGATTCCAGTAAAAGCTCTGCCTAGTATATTTTAACAAAATAATTCACTCGATAAGGTTCTAAACGCTAGAACGTGTTCAAAATTTCAATTCGATCTCTTAAAAACAGGAAAATACCTATTTGCTCGTTATTTCTGAACATCCTGTAGGTAACTACGAAAGGTTGTTGAATCGGCGCGTACTTACTCATCGTGTATGTATAGTTGCCTATTAGCCACTCCCAGTTCATAATACATCCGCATGTTTCGTTGACGTTTAGACTTTGACGTTTGACAGTGACAGTTCATTAGCACTTATATTTGCATTTTCACAAAAGGGTACGCCGAATCGAGTCATAGTGGCAAAAAATTATGTTGTGTGTTGTGTTGGAATAGTTATCACGTTCAAAGTATGTTCATACGATAAGTTATGTTATTCATTTAAAATAGCAACATTATATCAAAGTGAATGTAATGTATTTCTCGCATAATAAAGTGTGATATTCCGTGACCTTAACATATTTGATAGAAAAGTGAGTGAACTCCAACTACAATCAAAATGGCGCATCAAATGCCCCCTTCGGTGAACTGTTCTTTGGATGATATCGACTTAACAGCATTGAAGGTACGACACGCATTGTTTTTCAATTTTCCATTGGTTAAAAGTCCATGGCCAAGAGACATTGGCCCGTACTGCCCTTTGATAACATCCATTCTGAGGAAGAAATGTTTATACATTTGGGTGTGATGTTTTCCACTTCCACCCTATTGAATTCCCAAAATAGATATTTAATATTATGTTTTATTCCAGGATCCCGCTGGAATATTTGAACTTATAGAAGTTGTTGGCAATGGAACTTATGGACAAGTTTACAAGGTAAAGAATTCTTTATCAAGCTTATCTCTTAATTCCTCAGATATGTGTCATCTCCCATGTCATCTTAAATTTTAACTAGATGTTATTAGTTCACAGTTAGGACTCTGTTTTATAGGAACTGTGAGATCACTGTGAAAGTGGGAAGGAGATTTTTGATAACATTGATTTGTCAAAGAATTGAATTGGTTGGTTTCATCAAATAACCAATTTCATTGTCATAATAATCTATTCCTATAAAATTAGGCTTCAGAAAATCTGATAATGTAACAATTGTAGTTATCATAGGTCAATATTTGCCTATAGATTTATTTAATATACTTAGAATTTTCTCAAATTGGTTTCTAAGAAAGTTTATTATCCTCTCCAGGGTTGGGAAAATACAAATTTCTTTACTTAATCATCAATTTCAGGTTGTTGATTATATTGATATATATCTTATATTCATTTGGTTTTTTAGTGGAACACTTAGTACTATTTCTTATTCATTTTTAATGTATGAGACTTTTAAAAATCTTATAGTTATTCTTCGGCAATTGGATTTGCCAAGAAGGGCAAAAAAGATCCCGTATCTAATAACCCACGTAAAACAAATTTAATTACTGTTAGGCCCTAAATAAAAAATTTATTCATCTATAAATACCTCTATTAAAATATCACAAAAATATTGTATGGAAAAAATCACCTCTTTTTAAACATTTTTAGTGTTCATATTATAACCTAACCAAATTGAATTAACAATCTATTATAATTATTTGCTCTAGTTCCATGCCATTGTTGGTTGTTTTACAGTTCTGTTCTCAGCCAGACCCATACAATTTCAATTTTCCCATGAATTTTGATTATTATCTTTTGGTGCTAAGAAATATAAGAATAAATGCTAATTAAATAACATGAGAAAATTCATTTTGATAGTTGCAAATCATCTTTACTTACTTACCTTACACTATCTTAAAGAGTCTAGGGTAAGATAATATTTAGTGGCTGATTTTTAAGTAGGTATTTAATTATAATTCCTTGTGAAACTGTTGTTAATATATGTGGTATACTTTTTAATGTAGTATTAGATAAATATAGTTTTTGTTAGGCAAGGAATCCCGTATGTATGGCATTCATTGTCAATTGTCACCAACAATTTGCTATTGTTGTGTAAAAATATTATTGTTATTAAAAACCGCCATTTCTTGTCAGGGTCGACATACCAAAACAGGTCAGTTGGCGGCTATCAAGGTTATGGACGTCACAGAAGACGAGGAAGAAGAAATTAAGTTGGAAATAAATGTTCTAAAGAAATTTTCGAATCACCGCAACATTGCAACCTATTATGGGGCGTTCATTAAAAAGTCTCCCCCAGGTAGGTATTCAAGGCTAATAATCTTTTGATAAGGATACCTAATTACAAGCTTCTTACAAATTGCGAATCCTAGCATTTATAAATTTGCTATTCTAATTGGTTTATATGTAATGGATATTCTGTGAAAACATACAGAAAATTTGACATTATATACATACGCCGATTTTCTTTACACCGTGTCAAACCCAATAATACAACAGCAGCAAACATAATGTAAACTCCTCAGATAAACTTGGCGTGTTGTTTTATGTCAGTTTGTTTAGTTCTAACGTGCAATTTGCGCTCTATTTTTAAGTCTCACTTATTGCTTTATCAAGGCTGTTATGATAGAATGCAGCTTACAAGTTTTCAAAATTTTAATACAATTTTGGATGGTTAAAGAATTGTGTTAAGGAATTTTAGTCTTTAATGTCATATTTTTCGCATTGTAATTGATTAGTTACACCTAATTATTCTTTTAGGAAAAGATGATCAATTATGGTTGGTAATGGAATACTGTGGAGCCGGATCTGTCACAGATCTGGTCAAATCAACCAAAGGCCAGTCCTTAAAAGAAGAATGGATTGCCTACATTTGTAGGGAAATTTTAAGGGGACTGTCCTATCTCCATTCTAATAAAGTTATACACCGTGACATCAAAGGTCAAAACGTTTTATTGACTGACAATGCTGAAGTTAAATTGGGTTAGTTTAGTTTAGACAAAAATGATTATTTGTCTTGAATATATCTCTGCCCTTTAGTCGACTTTGGTGTTTCTGCTCAACTGGACCGCACAATCGGCAGACGAAACACTTTCATAGGAACTCCATATTGGATGGCCCCCGAAGTTATAGCTTGTGATGAAAATCCCGAAGCTACATACGACAATCGTAGTGACCTTTGGTCTTTAGGTATCACAGCTCTAGAAATGGCAGAGTCGCAGCCGCCCTTGTGTGAATTGCATCCTATGAGGTTAATTTTCTTTCATTTTTAATAGACATTTTGACTTATTGTTTTTTGCGATTCTAGAGCCTTATTCTTGATTCCAAGAAACCCTCCTCCAAGACTGAAGAGTAAGAAATGGAATAAGAAATTCCACGGGTTTATTGAAACGGTGCTTGTTAAAGATTATCATGAAAGACCATACACTGAACAGCTGTTGAAGCACGCATTTATCAAGTAAGTATGTATTTTTTTGCGAAATGTAAAATTTCTTTGCCCCTATTCATTTTAACGAGGTAACAGCGAGATGTAGAAACATTTTGGCATAATTTAAACCATTTGTAAGATATGGCTCTTGAAAGAGTAAAACGAAATTTTATTGTTGATATTCACTACAACGTGAATAAAATTTTCAGAGACCAACCAACCGAACGGCAAGTCAGAATACAACTAAAGGACCACATAGACCGATGCAAAAAACGGAAGCAAGAGAAAGAGCGAGATGATTACCGGTATTCGGGTTCAGAGAACGAGGAAGAGGAACCACAGGTGGCGGGCGAACCAAGCAGCATAATCCAAGCACCAGGAGGCGATACGTTACGAAGGAACTTTCAGCAGATCCAGGAAGGGCGTACACTTGTCGAACCACCACCAAGGTATTTAATTAGATATTTTTACCTTCAGTATACTCCAACAAAGGTCAGTTTTTTCTTTAAACATTTTTTGGGAACCGCGGCACGATCATCTGTTTGATTTAATAGCCCTGTTGAATTAATTAGTCACTGTTTATAATTTCTTATGTATCATAAATATTTATTTATAGAAGTGGCAAGAACAAGGAGCGCGAAGAGATTCCGGAGCCTGGACCACCTGCCAGACCACCAATTCCTCAAAGGATTATTGTTGTGCCTGATCCTGCTGCGCCTCCAAGAAGGTATGATGTTATTCTTGTTGAAGTTGTGTTTGTTTAAGGATGCGAGTTTTTTAATAAAGGCTTGATAGGATTTTGTTTAATTTCGGCATATTCACTTCTGTTTCAGGCCTTTACCTCCACCTCCAGACAATAATTTCGCAGCCTCAAGATCTCAACCGCAACAGCCCCAAAGGAATTCGCAGTCGCAACACATGTTTAAACCGATGGTATGTAGTATTTCTACTTATTATCCAGTAATGTTTGTACTTGTTACAAAAATATTGCCTACTGCAAGTCTCTTTTTTTGTTTTATTTAATGTTAATGTCTACCCTCCTACACACAACTTTTTGTCTTCTAATTTTGCTCTTCTATTTATTTCATGTCCGTGTTTCACATTTCACTGCAGGCTCCTGCACGTAAACCTGAGGTACGTTAATCAGACATTTTATTTGCTTCAGAGTTGTTTGCTTTTTGTTTTATAATTGGCGCTTGTTTGAAAGGTTTTTACACATTTTAAGACGTTTTTCAATAGGTAATTGCAAAAAAATGAAGACTATATCAGGGCTATACAGGACGTCCCATTTAACCAAAAAAAAGTGTGATTATCCACGCTTTTTTGGTACACCCTAGATATTTTAAGTAAGGTGTGTTTAAATCTTTAGATAAAACCCTATACCTTTTATATAAACCACTTTTCGAAAATTGAAAACAAAAAAGTTATAGAAGAGGCATTTATAACAAGACACCTTGTACCTTATTTGTAGTTCAATTGTTAGAAAATTCTTAGATTTTCTTTTGTCATGAGGCTCATGAATAAAATAAAAGTTCCTTTCTAATTTTCCCAATAGACACAACCTTGAAAGCTAATTGAAACTAGTTTGGAAGAACTGATTTCACGATCCGTCTTGTCTTAGCTCAATTGATCTGACCCATTATAGGTTCTAAACACCCAATATTTAACGCATAGTATTTTATTTGCATTACAAATTAAGTTCATTCGGCTCTTTCTAATGTTCAACATTTTATTGTTTTTTTATTTTCTAGGAATTGGATTCTCTTGCTGCACACCTTAATGAATTAGGCATGCCACAGCCATCTGCAAATAATGGAGTAGCCCAACCCGAAGCACCTCCTCGAAATAATAGGAATCATTCACGTTCTCAGGTAAGACTGCAATGATTTCTGTGGTATTTTTAATATTAATCGGACACATGTCAAATTTGGTAACCTACTCACCATGAAAACTAAAGATAGGAAGGTAAAAATAATTTTTTCTTGGTTACAGGCTTCCAATAATAATAATAACGTTTCTCCACCGAGCACCTCCAATTCTGCCAACGATCGGTCGACTGACGTTTTGGTAGACAGTGAAAGTGACTCCGAGCCGGAGGACGGCGGTAGAGGGGCCAGAAATGACGGCACGTTACTAGCCAGCGATCCTCCTAAACCTCTGTAGGTTACTATAGAAAATATATTTCATTCATAAAAGATAGTGTCATCAAATGTCTCAAGTATAACAGTTTTTCCCTAACTCGGCATTTATCGAACTCGTTTAAAATTATTCAAATTCATAGAAGTTATTGGACAATGTTTGACATATATTTATCAAATTTGAGATATTTTAAAAATAACACTGTCTTTTAACATTACTGACACATCTTTACACATCACAATTTATTAACACTTGCTCTTCATTTATTTTTAATTTATGTCCTTTTTTTGTATCATCCCTGCAACTTTCACAATTTCCTAACAATTGTTCCCATTCTCTCGTTATTTTGGTTCCCTTCTTTTTTTTTGTTAGTCCCGAGTTCTCTTATAGGGCTGGACTTCCGGGGGTACCCGAAGGCACGGCGAGCGTCTCAAGTCCTGGAGCGACGGGCGGTTCGGGAACCGGAGGCGCCCCGAATCGTCCTCTGCCGCCCACCCCCGATGACGACGAATCTCAAGGTGACCGTACTCTAGTCCTCAGAAAGGTAGGTGTTTAATAATGGTTATGATTAAGCATTCGAGGAAAAGTTTGATTTGTATGCGTATATTTTTGTTTTATCGCTTCCTGTTCAGATGTGAATTTGTTTGGCTGTAAGAGGCTGTTATTGGACTTAATAATTTATCTTTTGCGCGGAATTCGCTTTTACATTGCTAAATGATGGTCTACGTAATTGCTGATGTACTAAGTAATTCAATCTTAATGCTTTACAGACAGGCAAGTAGACTACAGATTTATGCAGTTTAGTCGGTTTCTCAAATGGTATACACATTCGCGTATATGCGCACATTCACCGATTCTAAATCGCCAACAATCCGACTAAACTATCGGCCGAATGTTTAGTCTGTAGTCAGCCGGGGGCTATAATCACAAACAAAACTCTTAGGGTATTATCACCAATCACTTTTTGGTCGTAGCAATATGAATATCCTAATTGCTTATTCAGGAATTCACATTTTCTTTTCGATTACAGCCTCTTAAGTTATTTATTATTTTATTTCAAAATGGCAGCAGTCCGCAGCAAAGCTGGCAGTCAGGGGTGATGATATCGACGAAGCGACACTTCTTAAAGATTGGGACTTTGATAAATTTTTCCCGATAAACAAAAACAACGGTTATCCTATAGAAAAGCTTAACGCGAGCAAGAAAGAGGACGTCTCGAAGAAACAAGGCCACAGAAGAAATGACAGCGACTCCAAAGTGAGCCCGTTCTTCAGGGGTTTTAGGAGAGAAAATTCAGACTTTTTCCCGCTGAGCTCTAGACACAGTGCTATTTATATCGATCAAAAGGCCCGGTCTAGCGGTATTTTCAATAATAGGCGAGGATCCGAGACAGGAATCGTTAAAAAGGCGTCCGGGGAACCTGTTCTTATGGATTGGAAAAGAACTGATGCGCCTTCTTCGACTCCTAAGAAAACCGATATTAGCAGGTGCGACTGCGTAGACTGTACAATGCATGTTTTGTGGTTTTCCCTAAAATTAATTCATCTCCTAGAAGTTACCATAAGAAAACTTGAAATTTATCTGAAGTAACAATATCTTTTTTGAGATTAACTCAAACTAATATGCTCGCGTCAATGTTTCAATGCGTAAATTTAATTGTTTTCTTTAAACATTGACTGAAACCATGTATATAAAACAGTTTCATTCGTCCAAGACGTGAGAAAACCGAGTCAGACATTGTACTAAGGCACTCTGAAGCTCGCAGAAGTATTAGGGAGACCCTCGAGGCTCGACGAAAAGAGGTAGAATTGCAATTCGCCCAAGAGGCAGAGAATATGAGAAGGAGAAGTTCGAAGCCAATCGAAATCCACTCGCTAAACGTATCGAATATATCGAGCGGATCTCAGTCGATCGATGGGGACGAATTCTCCTTTATACAGGTAACTTCTGGTTTTCTTGGTTTGCATTTCGGGTGCTTTTCATAGTGTCGCTGACAATGTCGATAATCACATCTAACAATTATTCAATTAGCGCAGTGCATCGAGGCAGCTTTTATGGTGGCAGGACTAAAATATTGTATAGAATTATTTACTTCTTTACGTGTAGCAATTATGAGAACCTTAAGAGCTACAAGGTTGTCAAGTTGGGCAAATAAACTGAAATTATGGCAAGGTTTTAAATCAAAAAATGGCGTATATGGTTGCGTTTTATACCAAGTGACATCAGTCGAATGGAGATATACATTGTATAGTCCAATCTCACTGATTGTTACAGGTCTAGATTTAGTTTGGATGAGCACGACATACTAAAATTTAATAATGCGTTATTCATATGTCAAATTCGACTACCGTTACTGTCAGTTACTTATACAGGAGCATAAAAATTGATTGCCATGGCACCATTTGATTTTTATTAATTTGGAATAGCATATATCCTTGGTATGTGCAATTGTAATCTTACTCATTGAGTCACACACTCGTAGGGCTTTTCAACGGTAAAACTAGTGTTGCACTCATGCGAAATTTGTCTTCTATTGGCAGTTCTTATGCAACTTCTTGTGTTCTGTTGGAAAACTACTTCAGTAAGTATTGACCTACTGGGATTTTTTAGCTTCAAGTCGAAGATTATACCAAATCTACTTTTATCCGGTGTTGAATGTAAAACGATTTTTCAACCCCAACTCTGACATTCCTGTAAGCTCTGTTTTCACATAATTGATTTGAAATTTCTTTTAAAGATTTATAATATAAATCATAATTGTTATAACATCAACTGAGTTGGTATTAAAATAGTGAACTGAGAGTGGGGACCGTCGTTGGTTGATGGATACTTTTATTGCATTTAACCAGTCAGTAGATACCGTTGAAGATAGTTTAATACAATGCGATTAATTGTTTTACAATCTTAGATAATTGTATTAATTCTAGATTAGATCGTATTGTAACTACTAATAGAAACTTATCTTGATAGTCAGCTTTGATTAATAGTGTTGTTTGTCAACATGTTGCTTTTACTAACAGGAACACTAAGATACTCATGTTATTGATAATAATTAACATAGCTATGCAGTGTATTTGTTAGAATAATTATTAACCGCTTTCAACTTGCTTTTCGCATTTTGATGGAACTATATCACTATTCAACTTTCCCAGATGAAAGCACTATCAATATTCAATTTTCTGACATGTATCATGTGTCAAAAATTTATATGATAAAGCCGTCGTCGCTTATAATCCGAACATTCAGTGCAATTGCAGCTCAAACTCAGTGGAGTTGCACTGGAAACGTACTTGGACCATTCATTGTTGTCAAAATAAATCTCTTCATGTAACGATACTGTTTTTCGGACGTTCGACTGAGTCAAGTTTGATCCGCAGTTGTACACGTATTCGGCCTAAGTGCCATTCCTTTTTGAAAGTCGTGGTGGTGGCGTAACAGACGATTTATAATACAGGATGATTTCCAATGCAATGGATACAAAACTTGTCACGTGGACTTGTTCTGGATCCCTGCCGTTGCGAATCACCCTGTATATTCGCTTTTGAACAATAAAACATAACCAGGAAAATATTTTTCATTATTAAAACTGTAAGACTAACCACTTTCTTTTGAAATGCAACAGAACAACATGGGAGAATTCTAGTCGCCATCGATTTAAAGAGCATGCCAGAAGTTTCTCTACTCGAGCATGGAAATGGATGTCATACAGATTTACTGCAGGGCTGCTGCCATATTCTCTAGTAATTGTTTTTGTGTTTTTTTGCTTTTTAAGTATTTTATGCCATGTTTTTGTCTTTGTTTTGTGTGTGTGTGCATTGGTAGTCATGATGTTTTAAAATAATGGATATTTATTATTAGTTTTTGGTAATTATTTTTAAATAGCATCATCGATAACATCTCCTTTAAAGACTATTTTTTTAGAACGCGACATCAGGTTAGTAAATCTGCTTTGTGTGTTGATTAATAAGTTTTTGAAGACTCGCGGTTGTCTTTGATTCGTTAATAACTAGTTGCCTAAGTCGTCTTAATACCAAACATAAGTAAATCATCCATATATTTTTCTTTATTACCTGTATTTTATATTTTCATCATATTCCAGAATGGTAGAAGTAATGAACATTCACGACAAAGTAGCGTATTACCGGACCTGCTTAGCCAAGCCAGCGGCAGCCCCGGAACGCCATCTTCCAGAGACAAATCGCAGAGCGAAGAGGTGGGTTTAATATTTTCTTGTTATGAGAGGCCTTTTTTGCTTAGTTTACAATATTTTGTTTACTGATGATTCATGTATTCCGGTGATTATTCAATGTTCTTCGAAGTTATATGAACATTTGAATGATTTTAACCACTATTCATTATTTGGGTTTCTCGGTATATTTCAGATCATGCTCATGTCAAACATACTAGCTAACCTAAGAAGGTAGGGTAAAATATGAAGAATCGTATTAAACAAGTAGTACTTTTATCGTTGTACATGAAACGTCAATTAAACAAAATCGCTTATTGCAAATTAACCGTTTGCTACAATATTCCGACTTAATTTTTTTTTTAAATTCAGATTACCACTCTTGGTAGAAATTATTTGATAATTAGATTAGCAGCAAAAAATAAAATAAATATGTTAAATATTTGTACAAAGTCATTCACAGTAAGTGAACTATTAGAGATACAGCGTTAGTTTTTTAGCATTCTGTATAACGCAAAAATAGTAATTGCAGGGGAATTTGATTTCCCTTTGATGTCATCCACTGTCAAACTGTGACGTCATTTGTCATTGCCTTCAATAGAACACCCTTTATATTATGAGCTTTTTCAAATCATTATATATATAATGGTTTTAACCATCCTGTAAATGCACTGCATCTGCCGATTCTATGTACTAATAATTGTGTTCAAATAATATATTTACCCCAAAGTGATAATCTGAATAGATGCAAAAGGTTAAGTACAATTTTAGCGATTCTCATGAGGAAAGGAAATATTGAAATAATACTTCGAGCTTTAATACAATAATTTTTCAAAATCTCGAAATTTCAAAGAAAAAAGTATCTGTTAGCGCGTAGCTCTTGCCGTGATTTTAAAATTACCTAAATCTAAAAAATTTAAAATTGACGATATATTAACCCTTTATCCTCAATTATTTGTATGTATGTATTTATGTGCAATAATAATACTTGTCTTTCTCTTTGGTTTGTGCCTCTAACGAGTGACGTCTGTAACCCCCTGTGTATCTAAATGTAAGTATGACACCTCAATGTTTTTGTGTAGTGTTTGTCACCCTGTGTTATGACTTTGGTTCATTCCTTTCCTAGCTGTAGATTTCTTTTTGTTGAAATATGAACTCAATTTATTGGGCAAAGTAACGTAGCTAGTAAGCTTGTTCCGACCCGACAGAAAATGGTGTCGGAACCGTTCAAGATCCCTTCTGGGTAAGCACGTTACTCATTTAGATCTTTAACGTGAGTTTTCCTGAAAGATACTCAAATGACTCTGGAACAGTTCTCTGGTTGAAATGAACCTAATTTTAAAAGAATAGTAAAGCAAAAACTGTTTCATTTAGTTAAAAATATTTTACCTAAGATTGCGTACTTGCATGTCTTGTTTAGGTCTGAAGAGTGACCGGAGTCTCGCGTCTGTATTGGAAATAAAACGTAAATATGTCTGAAATTTCCACGTTCTAGTATGAACAAATAATGGGAAATATTAAGGATGAACCATACGTCATTAACATCTTTCGTAGCCTCAGAATTGCAAATTGTCTATACATTTCAATGTTAATCTGATAATTTCAGCTTATACCATCCATTTTATGTTTGTGGTTTAGGAAAACTAACGGGAAAGACTAATTTTATTTTAAGCTTACTAATGTCTCTCATGTAATAAAGATCACAGCATGAATTATTAAACAGACATTCATCCTACAGACGGTATAGAACAAATTAACATGATTGTATTTTCCTAATCAGCTGTAAATATCGCAATCCCTTGACATTTTGGCGCCAAAACAACAACAGAGGTGTTTTGGAAAATTGCCACGAAGAATACACTGTGGTTGATCAATCTATTAGTATTTTGTATATTTTTAGAAGTGCTCTCCAGACAGCCACATTTATTATTTTTGAAAATGTGCTAGATATTTTCACGCCCAAGAAAGTATTAAATATTCAGTTGCGATATGGGTGAAGTTGTAAGTAATTTTATTAGTTTTGTAGTGCATTAGTGAAGAAAGTATCAAACGCATGTTTTAGCTGTCTCATTGCTATGCATTCAGCTTTTATTTTATTATATTAATAGTATTTAATAGCTAAAATGATTCAGTATAGCAGAAAAAATGGTCTGCATGTTCAATTTTACCTGTATTTCAGTTAAATAATTTGTAGCCGTAAGGTAGGTCATTACATGATCGGAATGATGTTGTTTCGACCTTTAGCCAAGGAGGTTCAATTCGCCAAAACTGGACTAGACGTCATTCCGATTTACTGAACCACACTTCCAGAAAGTTGAATTTGCCACAAATACAACAAATAAAAATCTTTACAGTATCGGCCCGAACATCCCAATCCTTCTTACATACATGCTAACGCACTTGCCTTGCAACAGAAGCAGCGTTCCTTTTTGGCTTTCGGATTTGGCGCCAACTCGCAACCTTCCAGAAGAGAATCTCACGTCAATGTCAACGTTACTCCTACTTCGCATGACATTTCCTCAGATACACCCGAAATCCGGAAGTATAAAAAGAGGTTCAACAGCGAGATATTGTGTGCCGCTTTATGGGGTAAATTTAGTAATAATACTAGTATCAATGCTTTTGATCCAAATCGTCCGTACGCATTGAGTGAAACTAAGATTTTTTTCCTATTTTTTTACATTCTAGGGGTAAATCTCCTTATCGGCACAGAACATGGCTTAATGCTGTTAGATAGGAGTGGACAAGGTAAAGTATATCAGCTAATATCAAGAAGACGTTTCCAACAGATGGAAGTGTTGGAAGGACAAAATATCCTAGTTACGATATCAGGAAAGAAGAACAGGGTTCGAGTTTACTACCTGAGTTGGCTAAAAAGCAAAATATTGAGAACGGATGGCGTCAGCGACGTACGTGAATTGCTGTGCATCGGGAAACCAAAACAACACGGTCTGTTTTTTCATTGCAGCAAGTCGAGCGAAGAAATGGTTGGATCAACGTCGGTGACCTTCAAGGAGCTGTGCATTTCAAAATAGTCAAATACGAGAGAATAAAATTCCTAGTGATAGCGCTTAGAGATAGTATAGAAATTTACGCGTGGGCCCCGAAGCCCTATCATAAGTTTATGGCTTTCAAATCGTTCTGTGATCTTACCTTCCGACCGCTCCTGGTCGACTTGACTGTCGAGGAGGGCACGAGACTGAAAGTCATTTATGGAAGTTCGGACGGTTTCCACGCAGTCGATCTGGATTCGGCCAGTGTCTATGATATTTATCTTCCGAAACATGTAAGTATAGCTTTTTTCTACACCTAAATATTACGATTTTGAAGGCCATTACGTAATGTAATATGTTTTTAATAATTTTATTTACTGTGTCACTCTTTTTTCAGACCCAAAATGGTATTACTCCTCATTGTATAGTAACATTACCAAACAGTAACGGAATGCAGCTTTTACTGTGTTATGACAATGAAGGCGTTTATGTAAATACTTATGGCAGAGTATCAAAGAATATGCTACTACAGGTAAGTATTATTTTCACGCTTTAATAATAGGTCTATCAACATGGGCATTTGAAACGGGTACCATCATTTATTCTATTTTCGGAAATGATTAGCCTATATCACAGAAGGTTATAAATAAGTAAATGGAACATTCACTGCATCGTACCAGTATCTGGTGAACAATCTCGGTAAGAAACTTACTGTTTTCCAGTGGGGCGAAATGCCGACCTCCGTGGCATATATCGGCACGGGCCAAATAATGGGCTGGGGCAATAAGGCGATCGAAATACGCTCGGTGGAGTCCGGCCACCTGGACGGTGTGTTCATGCACAAGAAGGCCCAACGGCTCAAGTTTCTGTGTGAACGGAACGACAAAGTGTTCTTCTCTAGCGCCAAAAGCGGATCCTCATGTCAGATTTACTTTATGACGTTAAACAAACCCGGAATGGCGAATTGGTAACGCACATACTGGTGATGAGAAACAGGCGAATAGTGATCCAAACAAACTGCCACGTGTGTATGGAACAATGTATATTAACGTGTTCGTAGATGGTAATGGCACGGGAGGGTGGTAGGTTTCCCGTTGTTTAGTTCAAAGCGTACTGACAAATAGGGTTTCTAGTTTTCCATCGAGGGTTTGGTTAAGTAGGTTCTTAAACTCTTGAAAACAGGTAAGTAATGACAATTGAATAGGGAAAAAGAAAATAAATCGATTGAGCTTTCGGTGTAGTAGCATCTCAGAAATTCCAATTAACACGATGTGTGTTTGGTGTTACATCGTTTTTTTTTCTATTTAAATTATTTGAAGTAACGATTTCGTTAATTATATAGAATTTTGTAACATTTGTACATACAAAAATTAATAGGGAATGGAACTCATCCGAAACTGCTATTTAAATATTCTAAGATGTGTCTTAATACTGCACTAAACCCTGCTGTAGTACTAGGTCAAGGAAATGGCAATTTTAATATTGTTTTAACACATAAATGCAAATACGTAACAAATGCCCGTGCTAAAGTCTGTTTAATTTGTGGAATCCATGTGTTATACCTTATGACATCTACGATTATTCACTTAATTCCATCCAAAGTTGGATCCACATTACCAAATATTTGTGAACTTGCGCACAGGTTCCACATCACAACAATAATATACCACCTATTTGTCAATATGTCTTCGATTCTTGATGTTGTCTTAGTTAATTGACGTTTTGCTGAGGTTTAGTAACAGAGTATTGGTGCTAAAAGATACAAAAAATAATCTCCTTTTGTTACATTCTTAATCGAAAGCAAATAACATTCATTAATAGGCACTTGCGCCAATGAAAAAAAGATTACCTTCAAACTCAGTTCATTGATCAGATTAGTCATAATTCTTGACAATAAACGAAGTTTAGAGGTGAACTCACGCCGGATATTGTTGATGGAACAATCCCTAAGCCCACTTTTACCAGATTTAGACGAGGTATATTGGCAATTATTAACTAATTATCACGGGTCTATATTTTGAAAGTAAAAGGGGCAAACCTGGATGTAAAACAAAAAGTACAAAAATTAATTATTTATTGAATCTTCATTGGTTATTGTTTTAAAAACTTTTGACTTTAGAGCAATATTAAGGTGCAAATAACCTTTCATATTGAAGTAATTTCGAGGGCGTCCCTAACCATTTTTTTTTATATCTGAAACTCTTTCTATACTTTATTAAAACCCAAAATACACTATGTTACATTTTAAAACTATTACCTATACTTATTTAAAATATATCCTACTGCATTTATTTACTGTGGTTAAGTTTGGTGCCAACCGGTAATTTAGTGACAGATAAATGCTCACTGTACTGTAGATAAACCCGTAAAATGACTAGCGTAATAAAATCTCATCTCGACAATGTCGTTTTGGGGTAACCCTGTATATACACTTTTGAATAAAACAATTTGTATTACTACTTAATATTCCTCTAGTATTAAGAGTATGCTCTTAGTCGAGAAGCGGTAAAGATACGGTCAAAATTGGAAATTTTTGAAAGACAATTTACCTGTCATCTTCAGCATTTATATATTGTTTTTTGCTGCATTTACATTCTAGTAACTTTGTTTCTTCTAACAATGGCTCACAAATATCTGACGATATAGTTGTCGCTTCTCAGTTAACTGCATAAGCACTTTTGTATCTTTATTTTTAGATCGGTCATAGGATTTTATACTAAACCTACTTTTTAGTAAATTTTATTATTATTGAAGTTTATATTTTGGTGCAATTTAAGACTGTTTTAACTATTTTTTTGCCCGGCTTTAACGTAGTTCTTGTCCATTTATAACAGTAATAATACCTTAATTATTATTGCGAAATAGCTGCTATACCACATTTATTTTTGTTCACTTGCATACAATGCCTAATTTTTCCTTATTTTTTCTTTTTCTAATTATTTCCAAAGAGATGTGTTATCAGTGTGATTTTTTTTTAAATATAGAAAATAACTATGTATGAATATCATTTTATTACTATTCAGGAATAAAGTTATATTATAAATTTACAAATCTTAGTTTTAATTTTAGGTGTAACCTGCAGATATTGGACGTATTTGTGGCGAACGAAGTACACATGAACACAACCTAATTGCATTAATTCACTTGAGTTTTATATCCCGCAAAGAAGGCGGTTATCAATAAGACAACTAACAGGTATGGAAAAAGTAGTAGTTACAAGGTTGGTTCAATTTGCAAAAAATTGGCCATTTCAATACTCGTCAAAAACCCACTTTACGACATTTTCTTTGCGATACTTCTTTATTCACTAATAACAATACTTAATTAGAATTATAAAATTTGAACATCGGCACTTAATGTATTAGTATATACGAAATTTCAGTCATCACCCTTTTTGTACTTATATTTGCCCCTCATATGATTTGGTAGTGGACAAACACCGGGGCATGGTACCTGCCCAGATATTTCGCAAATGCAGTGTCGGTCACATCCAAAGCCGAAATTAGCTGGGTTGTCTTTTTTTTCTTTTGCCACTAATTCAGCTCTTAATACTGCCCTACAAACCAAATTTTATTATTATATCTACATATAAAATTTTTTATTTAATATAGTTCTGTCTGCAAATAGATTTGTATATATTTTTGCAGTTTTGTGTTGATTTTGCTATATCTTTATATATCAACAATCAAAATTTTCCTGCATTCCTTTGGTAATCTATTACATTTGGAATTCAGGAATTCGTAAGTATAAATAAGTTACTTACTGACTTTTTCCTATGACCCGAATTAAATGTTCATATATTTCTTCATTGGTTTTTCCATCTACATCTATCAACATATGATCACCAGTGTCTAAAAAACATAATATACATATTTCAATAATATGCCAAAATTAATATCACAATTTACCATAAAATGCTCTGATGAAAGGTGTTGGAGTTAGATTTTTAAATGTTGATATTTGGATTTGTGGATTCTTGTATTGAATTTGGGGTAACTGCCAAAATACAAAATCCCTAAAAATCATAAATATTTTTAACCTCTCTTGTATATGTAAAGAATAACATGGTTCACATTTACTAGTATCAAAAATCTCAATTCAAATACTTATAGATGACTTGGACACAGTTGCTTTAGCAGTAATAGTTTGGTAATTCTAGCTAGGATCAAAATTCAAAAAAACCTGTTATCTTACCTAGTGCCTTGATGACTTTGTCCATGTGTATTATAATTAACTGTTAAAATTTTTATTTGGTCTTTGAAATATAGCCGCCCTGCTTCTAGGTACTTTACTGTCCTCCTTATAGGAGCAGGTCCTCTCATGAAAGGCATGGTTATACAGATTGAAACCTAGAAGTTGAGAAAATCTAAAAACTGACTAGTTAAGGTACATCAAAAAGAAATCTCATACCTAAGCTATGACGAAATATAAAATCTATAATGCCAGAGGTCCGTAGTTCCTACTACTTCTAAATCCGAGACCAAGATAAAAGCGAAATTTTAAAAATAAATGCTTAGATATTATAAAAAAAAAAAAGGTTATATTGGAATGTCAACGATCAGCTGTTGCTGATCTTCCTAACTTGCCCGTAGTACACTCGTAGTGTGATTAACCATTGGAAAACACCTATGCCATCTAATGTCAATATCACGTGCTTTCGGACCCCAGCCCAAAAACCGTCGGATATTTCATTTTTCACATTTTCTTTGATAGTAAAATTTTATTTCAAGTTTCTTGAAGTAATAATCGCCCAGTACTCCATACAGTGAAGTAAGTACTACTTATGTGTCTGAGGATAATTGCTTCTGTCTTAAATTAAAATAGAAATGAAGTGCAGTCCCTCGTGGCCTCGAACTTTTTTGGCTTGACCCTGACTGAAGGTGGCAAACCTTTACATAACATATGCATTTATGTCGTTTTACTTTTTAGCAGAACGCAAAAACAAATTAAGACTCAACTTTAACCATTCAATATCTATAATGTCTCAATTATCTTCCTAAGTACTTGGCCCTAAATGTACTGATTGTTTGCTGTTCAGACACAATCTTAATCAAGATCATAATTCCAACCATCGAAAACCACTGAAGAACTAAAACTGCATGTCTGTCATAATAACAGCAATTTGACATGTACAAACTCCTTATATGTATTCAAATACAACTGGTGGGTTTTGCCAGCTTAAGCCAAGATTCAACAACACTCAAAATGAGCTGTCTGTTCTTAGTGAATTAGTATAGGTTTGGTAGATTTTTGTTGCTTGTTCTTCCATAGGATTAACTTATAAAAATATTTCAATTAGAGAGATATGTGGTGTCACCTTTGTTGAACCTAAACTTTTGTAATTAAAATATTGTCTTGAGGTAAATTAGGTAATTCATAGTTTCATAGCAGATGTTCTCCCTGACATCTACAAGTCTTGCTAAATTTTTTTTGCGATCCTAAGTAAGTGGGAATTGAAAATGCTACTCATTTGTATATATTTTCTATGTACAGGATCATGAAAATTTAATATTCCTACAGGGAATCTTGCTAACAATAGGAGTCTAGTTTATAAATAATTTGTAAGATAAAGCGAAACATTTTTGTGATGTAAAAAGAAAATTATAAAATGCGTTACATTACATTTAGTCTTAAAATTAAAAGGTTAAGGTAGTAGCTGCATAGATTAGGTACCTTAGATAAAAAGCTATTGCAAAAAGAAATCCAATGATGGTTAAATTTTTTTAATATATGCAGCGTTTCTTTTTAGGCCAAGGAAGGTATGAAACTCTCGTCGATCCGGCTTTTATCTTTGAAAATTAGCACTGTAGCACAGGTAAGTTATTGGGTGAAATTTGTGCATCAATAAAAAATAGTTTCTAGTGTTTGTCGTTCTATCCTATTCACAATCTATGCCCTTAAACCCTTTGTGTGTTTTTCATAAATAACGTTCTATATAGAGTGTTTCAAAATTGCATTATACTTTTTGAATTCTGTGCAAACTAATATTTAGTACAAAATAAAGGAAAAAGTTAACTTAAGCATGTGTCAGATTTCGATTGGTAACGGAGGTATAGAGTATTAAAAGTTAAGAAAAAAATTGGCGTTTATTTTATTGTGCTTGATTTACTGCAGATAGAGCTTTCAAATTTTATATGTATATTAGGGAATAGGTGCTGCGCGAGTAGATTGCCTCCAACTACTATACAGGGTAGCGTATTTTCTGCGGTTTTTGTCCATAAAATCCTTTAGAAAAATTTGCTTGTATGTCACTGGTGAATTTTAATATTTTTCTTAGTTTCTTCAATCTATAACCTAAATTTTATCTCTCTTGATTTTTTATCGAATTATGGTCAGTTTCTTCACAAATAAATTAATTTATAAACTCAATCAAATCTACGACCTCCGGGTTTTCTGATTTTTTTTTGGAATATTTCATGATTCTATATTTCTTTTTACACTATTTTTCTAAATACTGAAAGGAATTCACAGTGTGCCTCACAATCCCATAATACTTGTTTTTGCTCTAAATTTAAACTTAACTCGAAAACACAAAAACACATTCGAGTGCGACACGATTTGAATTCAAGCGGCAAATTTGGAAAACAAAATGTTCTGTAATTTATCAAAAAAGTACTCATACAGGGTAATTCATGTTTTGCAAATTTTTGGTAAGTATTTTAGAGCAATCTAACACAGAATGCAAAAAAGTTATTTTTGCGGTTTTTGGTAATTATCTACATTCGATATACAAGGTAAGTTAACAGTTTGTGATCTGAACAAATGTGCTTAAAGGAAGGGACGTTTAGTTCGATATCTTGATAACATATTGATGAATCTTTACCTTAGGTTTTGTGTTAAACAAGGTTGAGAAAGATATCAAGATGTGCTTAGACAATACCTCAGGAAGTTTCAAACGTGAAATTTGGAAAATTTTAGGATGTACTGACGCGCAATATAATTATAATGCAGGCGTTGTTGCCAAGTCTATACTTTATTCTTCAAATACCAGAACCGACTTACTTAAATTTAAATTCTGTTTAAAATTCATATTATTCTCTGTGAAACATGTCATACCTCTACATACACTAATTTCTACGATAATGACTCATAAAATTTTAGATCGGTTCATATTGCCTCAATCTCTATCTCGTTAACGAATTGAGAAAGTACAATTAGCCTTAGAGTTAGTTTCGGGTCTATGCAATCAGGTCCTCTTTAAACACTTTCATTTTTTTTAAATAATCATAAATGTAATAATTACGCTATTTGATGTACCTCCCAAAAGTAGGCCGGGACAGAACAGACTGCATTATTCTCCGTTGACGGAACAGGTCATAATAGTGTAAAAATGATATTTTTGCGGCCATTATCTCAAGAATAGTCAAAGATATGCGCAATTCAATGTCTCATGGAAACATTTAAAATTTTCTACTGCATGTAAAAATTTAATAATATACTGGGTATCTCATTTTCTGATCTTCTGAAGTTGCTCCGTTTATTTTAGGAGTGATAGATGTTTAGCCAGATGCTGAGAAAATGAATTCATCTGATGATGAACTGCTCAATGATGTGGCCGAACACTGTTTCGACTCATGTTCTCAAGCCACACAGATTACATCGGATAATTTACCAAGTCGCCGTGCCATTGACGTTCTCGCTCAGAAGTTCGGCCATCAGAACTTTCGGCCTTTGCAGTGGAAAATTATCAGTTCAGTCCTGTTTGATAAACGCGATACTTGTGCAGTCATGACAACCGGGTATGGAAAGTCTTTGTGCTTCCAATTCCCGGCGGTTTATGCAGAAGGCGTGACATTGGTGATTTCCCCATTAATATCTCTCATGGAGGACCAAGTCTTAGCTTTAAAAATGTGTAACATTCCTGCGTGTTTATTGGGCACTGCCCAGGAACACACGCGCCAAATCCGAAAGGAAATCCTGAGTAATAAATTCCGTTTAATATACATAACGCCGGAATTGTGCACTGGTGACTACGGCGCAGAGTTGTTAACTGAGATGAGTTCTTCACTGAATATGGTACTGATAACTGTGGATGAGGCACATTGCGTAAGCAGTTGGGGCCACGATTTTCGGCCCGCATTCAGGACCCTCGGCCTCCTGAAGAACTACTTTCCTAATACTCCAATTCTAGCGGTGACGGCGACAGCGACTGAGAAGATCCGTAGTGATATAGCTAGTGTTTTGAAACTCAGAGATCCTATATTTGTTTGCTCGGGCTTTGACCGACCAAATTTGTTTTTTTCGGTCAATATAAGAAGCTCAAGCATTATGAATGATCTAAAACCGTTTATGACCCGCGAGCAAGGCTGCTGGGAGTTCAACGGTCCCACCATCATTTACTGCATAACGCGAAAAGATACAGAAGATGTAAGCAGAACTTTAGAGTTCGAAGGCATTTCAGCGTTACCGTATCATGCAGGCCTTTCGTTAGAGCTCCGAAAAGAAACTCACGAGAAGTTCGCCAGGGATATTGTCCCCGTGGTAGTCGCCACTATTGCATTCGGCATGGGGATCGACAAACCAGATATCAGAAATGTGATCCATTACGGGACTTCTGGCTCACTGGAGGCGTATTATCAAGAAGTAGGACGCGCCGGCAGGGACGGATTGCCTTCCAAGTGTGCCACGTTCTACACTAATGACGATTTTAGGGTTCACCGATTTCTGATTGAGAAAAGTGAAGGTTATGCGGCTGCAAGACGCGGAAACCTGCTCAATCTCATGCGTGGATATGTCAACACCATGCGTTGCAGACGGGAATATATCTTGTCTTATTTCGAAGGGAATCCTTGTCTAAAGTTAGGAAAGCGAAGAAACTGTTGTGATAACTGTGTCAAGCAAAATGGACAACAATTTTTAATGTACGAGGGACTTGATGTTAGCGGGAATTACGATTTCACTGAGGATGCTTTAAAATATTTGTCCGCAGTGGAAGCAATGAATGGTCAATATGGGCATAGAACCTACATTCTATTTTTAAGGGGTTCTATGAGCGCAAAAGTGGCTCCGCGCTTCAGAAGTCATCCCTATTTCGGATCTGGCAGGGAAAAGCCAGATGAATGGTGGAAGGCCATAGGTCAGTTTCTAGACATGAAGAACTTCCTTCGGCAAGTTAAGAAACAAAATCAAACCTTTGGATATTTCATTGTCCAGGTTAGCCAAGAAGGCTTCGATTTCCTCTCCCAAGAAACCAGGAAATTAATTGCCCAACCCACGTCGGAAATAGCTGACCAACTCAAGAAGAAGCATCAACCTTCTGGATGGCTATCTTCTAATAAACCTGTTGCTGATGGCGTTTCCGGCACTGCTTTTGCTAGTAAGAAAGTCCAGGAATTTTCCCAGACCGAGAACGAAAACACAGAAGAGATAACAGAGACTGAGGAAGAGAAAGAAGAACGAAAGAAATTTTATAAATTGTTAAGAAACTGCAGAAGCCAAATAGCCGACACCAATAATTGCATGCCCTACATGATAGTATCAGACTTTGTCCTGATGGAAATGGCCAAGCATAAGCCTACCAACATCGAGTTGTTGAAGCTCTTGCGTATAGAAGGCTTGAGCGAGACCAAAATTAACAAGTTCGGACAACAACTAGTAAACATCATAAAGAATAATATTAAAGAAAGGTCTTCCACTGACGTCAGAAAGCCCTCTATTCAAGAGGTGCTTAGCAGACATCCAATTTTAACAGACAAGATCTCTGATTCTGCTTATATCACTTATGACTATTTCAAAACTCACAAATCTTCCACTGCTGTTGCGGCTGTCAGAAAGTTAACGGATTCCACCATTAGAACTCATTTAGAGGTGCTGATAAAGGCGGGACACCCCATTACTCTAGAAGATCTTGGTGTAACACCCATGATCAGGACCACTATTATGCAAGCAATCCATGACGTGGGAGGAAACATATTCCTCTTGTCCCCAATTAAGGCCGCCTGCCCCAACTTCATAACGTTTGACCAAATCAAATCAGTATGCATCTATCTGCAAATCAGAAGCCACCTGGAGGACCTCGAAGTGCCTTACAAGGAATTTGAGGATTTTTCCTATAGTGAATTTAAAAATATGCAACGACGAACTAAGGGATGTGAAAGTTCTCCTGATAACGCTTTAGAAGATGGAGACGATGATATGCTACTTGCACTATGCAATGAAATGGAATTGAGAGTACAAGAAGATGTAAAACAGCAGATTTTGGATGATCTGGACACTAGCGGGACGCAGCTAACAAATGAGGAAATCGATGACTTGGAGTTGTCCGCGATTTGTGACCAACTGGAGGAGCAGGATATGGATCTGCAGAAGAAAGCCATAAATAATTCCGATGGTGATTCGGATAAAACCATTGAGTGCGATGTTAAATGCCAATCGGTGTCTCCGGCCAAAAAGAGGAAGTCTTCTAATCACGAGATCCTGCGCTCTCCTCCGAGATTCTCTGCGAATAACAAAGAAGTTATATGTGCCCCGAAGCATCAGACTTTGGAAAGTGAACCTTTTTCTTGGAGTGAAGGAACACCAGCTGCGTTGAAGACTAAATTGCCAAAATGGTTGACCAAAAAGAAATGAGGCTGCCTCTTCCCTCAGCCATTCCTTATCAAGGGAACATTGCCAAATTAACTGTTAAGTCACTCGTTCTTGCGAAGCTCGTAAACATAGACAGAGTATGCGAAGCTGAACAGAAAATGAAAATGTTCCAAAACTGCATTTAAAAATGTGTAGTTAATCACCAGATACAGGTGAAGTCATGTTTGCCCTCGTATAGCATCCAGCTTCCGAATGGATGAGAAAACACAAGAATGGTGATAGATACAATCTCAAAACGTATGTTGTTATTTTTTTATATGTTTTTGTTAATATTTTTTTATTATTATTTTCAGTATTTCTCAAAATTATTATCCAATATATTTTATTTATTTAATTAAGTGACGTCAAGAAAATGTTATATTTTAAGGGTCAGTAGCGGGTAGTTTGAAATTATATTATGTCCCAAAATGACATGTTTTATTCTTGATTTTCTAACACTTTTACACGTTGCTATTTTCATTTCATAGAAGCTTCCGCTGCGGCAAAGGTGAGTGCTGGCTATTTTTAAAGCGTCGCCTGTGTAATTTCACCGAATCTTTCCTGAGGTGAAACGAAAATAAAACCATACGCACAAATAATGATATTTAGAAAGTATCAGGGCTCCTTTTACTTTGACCTCTACCTTTATTTTTCTGTATTTAGTCGCCCAAATCGACCTTAAAACTAAAAAATAAATTTAACCTTTGTTTTTGCCGATTTGCGTTAATCTCATTGAACGATAAGCCGTAATCTACAGTTTATAAATTAACGAATTTTCAATTTAACAATAAATCGTAATTTTGTTTTGGCCAAAGGTCGTTTATATAGTAAAGCGTAAGAAATATTTGGATTTTTGCCAGGAATGCAGTCAATAATAACGTGATTACTGTTGTTGGTCTTATAGTAGGTATGAGTTTATCACGTCATAAGAGGAGCAAGTTACCCTACTTTTCAACCGCATGGGTATATTAAGGTTTTAGATGGGTCGAATATTTTAATCATTTAGTGTTAGTGCAGTTATGTACACGTACATGCCTAAGCCGGCCATCACTTACGTGAGTACGCCTTTAGCAATTAATCATACTAGTTTGCTGTGTAAACTAAAAGCAAAAAATGCTTTGTTGAGGAAATACAGGGTGTTTCCTGCCAAAGCTTCATAAAAAAAAAATGATATATTTTTTTAAACGCCCGGAGATCTTTCAATGAAATTTTGTGGGTGTCGATGGCTAAGGCAAGTACACATAGTATGCAGGGTGTTTTTTAGTGAATACAAAAAATTTTAACCACGGATTTTACATCGAAAAATAATGCCAGTTTGCTATATAAACCATATTCCGAAAATGCTTTGTTGAAGAAATACAGGGTGTTAGAAAAAATTTATAAAAATCACATAAATCGTCCACATTTACCCCACTTAACCCTATTTCGTTTCGCGTATCGTTTCCATGGTTCGGTCTATGATTCGTACCTTTACAAAAGATATTGTAAAATTGTTTGTACTTTTTTTATCATTCTACTAGCGAAGTTTTCAACCGATATTAAAAATATATTTTACAATGAAAGTCAGTTTTTCTACAGGAGCACGTCCTAGCAGATCATTGAACATTTTTGGAGGGAAAACCGGTGCGCCACTGATGTGTCGCAATCAAAAATTTTCTCCATATCTCCTACTGACTTCTGAATAGAAGGCGTTGTTCAATATTCTGGTGTTCCATGCCTTTGCATGGCTTTGTATAATGTATCCAGTAGACCTAGGGCCGGCCTTAACAAGTCGCCCTGGACCGTCACCTAATCTCGCCCCCCTACAAGGCCGATACTGAGTAGACCTTATAACACAACAAGTACATACATAAGTTATTTAGATTATACAAATACATTAGCCGATTACAGGCCAAAGCGATTAACTTGTTATATTTAAAGCAATTCTTTCTCACTAAACAGGCTTAAGACACCACAAAACAATTTTTATGTTCGTTGAATAATAAATGTTTTCTATCGTTTCTTTTTCATTCTTCTACTATGTTGTAAGAATCCGTCTTAAATGAACTCGTTTTATAGGGGGATTCAGGGCCGGCCTTACAGCATTTGGCGCCCTGGGCGAAATTTTTAATCACCGCCCCCTTCCCACCAAAAAAAATCCTCCTCCCTAGGTTGTCGACCAGCTTTGCCCCCCCATAAAGCCAGTACTGGCGGAAGCTACTGTATTCTACTGCACTTGGAATTTTTAAAAAAATCAATATTTTTCCTATGAGCATTTGTGCATTCTGCAAAAAAATTGGAAATAGTTTTACCTGCGAAGTCGCATCAGACCTGAATTCCCAAAAAATTAAAAAAGCTTACGAATCTAAAATATATTCTGCCAAACGAGGCCAAATTTATCGTTTTTGCGAAGGTCTTAGACCCGTTTTTTGACCTTTATACGAACTTCATAAACAACATAACTCATACTGGGCAAAATTGTGGGAGTTTATATCTACGTCCGGGCAAGTCCTTATCCTGAGGACGCCTTTATCGAAGCCACAAATGAATAGGAACACCAGTTTAATCGAAATTGACAAATCTACATGGAAACGTGTACAATATCAAGATATAGATGAGGCCAATATGTAGAAACGTTTTTGGCGCGTTCCTGCCTTGGATTCCGCAGATGGCCGTTAATCCGGAAAAGCTCGCTTTCCGGAATAACTGTGGAAATTTCCACCATAAATAAAGCCTTGGTAGGCAACCTGTATCCTAATTATATCGTGTATAGGTACATAATCTAAGATGGCAAGCCAAGCCCCATAATCAGTAATGTTACATTAAGGGTGAGCTGCGTTTTTTTTATAAAGTGAAGTATCTAGTACATGGAAGGGTGATCTGGAGTTTATTTTAATTTATGTTATTTGCAAATGGAGCAATTTTCATGGAAATTCTCTTCTTTTCCAGAATGTCCACCTGACTCGGAGGACGACCGACCGGTTCGTTCTTCCAGCCGCATTTTTACTGGCAAGCTTAGGGGTGGGAGTGTCGTCATTCAGCCTAAAGCAGCTACTCATGACGAAGCAACGTGTTTAAACAAAATGGAACCCTGACTGATAAAAGCCATTTATTTTCGAATGGTTTTGTTACTAATAGCTCCTTATACTAAGGCTAGTTGTATTACTGATTAAGAAAATGTGCAACCAAATTCCCATTTTTGCCTACAAGCGGTATTATTTCAAATTCATTCTTACCATTAACTTTCCAAAGCATTGCAATAGATGATTCTACCTTGCAGAATACCTCTATTTTATTGCTAAAATTCCCTCGTGTTGCTGGCCAAGGAACAGTACACTCTCATGATAAAACATACAATTATTTCTGTACAGTTATATTAACTAATTAACAGTACTTTACAATGTGGCAGTGGTGCTTTAAATATCGCATTAGTTATTTATCCAACAAGTGCGGAAATTGACACTTTACTGCACTCCGATCGCAGAGGTCTGTCAGCAATCGAGCGCTGTAAATCACCTTCGTGCGTGTTAGATGCACTATTTTTTCTACGAAGTTATGTGTACCACCTGACTCGGTCAGCATTTGGGCATTTGCCATAGGTGTGATAAAACTTTTAACGCGTACGTGTAAAGATTTTACTGCACGCACATGTTTAATTGAACATACACAAAACACACTTGCTCGTGAGAGCAGCATTGTACGTAACAAGTGCGGAAAGTAATGCCTTACTGCACGCTGATTGCAATTAACCCAACGATGCGGAGCGGAGTGGCGCACCGAAGCGCACGCTCGTGCACTTCGAGCTTTCGGTTTCACATTTATATAATTATTGCACTTAAAAGTAACACACTAAACATAAAACGATTCTTAGTGAATACTGGACGGATTTTTAAACTAAAATTCTAAATCCTTTATTAAAATTATATTGCTTTGCCCCAACACCAAGAAAAATATAATCATTACAGCAAACGTGATCCCCGTGTACTTTCCATTTATTGGCAAATTGAACAGCCTAGCATTAATCTTCAGACTATTCGTGTATATCAGGATGGAGTTCAATTCTTGTAGGGGGGTGTCTTGATGAGCAAACGGCCTCGTCCTTGCTTCTTGCCCAACAGTCTTCACATTGTCGCATGCTATTGTTAATCGGGCGGCCTTGATAAGAAATCGTAGTTAATAATTACAAGTACCTCTTCACTCTATAAAACTTAGCAGTTTATCGAAATCGATAACTGAGCAACAAGCCCTTAAAGTTGAAACCAAAAAATACGTGTAAGAAGAATTAACAGTAGGGTACCAAAAGAAATAGAGTTTTCAAGTAGAAATGAAATGAGGATATTGGGCAAGGTCACCCAGCAACGTGTTTCTACCCATTTGCTTCATCAGGCAAGTGGGCGTGCCAAGCAGACACACACACACATCAAGTTGCGCATGTTCAAAGCCTAGACATATACAAGCGTAACATAGTAGGCTCGCAGACAGAAAAGGGAAGGAGTCACAAGTAGGCATCAACCTATTGTGGAAACGCTTAAAGTTTACCAGTTAAAGTTTAGAATATTTGGGACAGCTTTCCTATAAATACCTAACTAGGAATGTTTAGGTTAGTTGGTGGTGCTTGCTTATGGCATCAGCCGCCCTAAGAGCACGTATGGCTAAATCTTCCAGTAAACTGTGGTGGCGCATTGTAAAGATCTTTTAAAGATATCCTGTAGCACAAGAAATATCTAACAAATCGAACGCAATATACTTACTTGAATAAATGGTAGGATTGCCATGAACCACCATAGTATCACGATGAAAATATTTATAGCTGTATATACCGGGATGCTATTCTTTGTTTCGCTGTACTGAGAGGCGAATAACCACAAGGTCCCCGAAATTGCATAAGTCCAATTTAAAACGGTGAAAATGCAAACTGCCGGTGCTACTTGGGTGTTTAGGTAGATTAGTAATTTTCGGAACTCTTCAATGTCCTGAAATGTTGAGTCTGAATGTAGAAGCGTATTATTCGATCAAGTATACATCCTTCAAGCCTTCACAGCCTGAATAAGATCGATATAAAGACGTGGTGTAGAAAAAGATCAGTTGCAAAGAAGATATCCCGCTGTACGTAAAAAGCGAAGCGATTACGAAGAAACTTTGTATTTCACAGCCAAGAAAAAAGCGTGCAGATGGAGGATCTTTTCACGCTTTATTGCATAAAATCATGTAATTGACTATATTCCTTACAACATATTCCCATGAGAAGTCTAATAGAGTTAGGTCAGGTGATCGAGTTGGCTATTCTAGTGATCCTCGCCCCCCTCCCCGCCGATTTGGAAAAGTTAAGTAGAGGTACAATGAGATTGATTTGTTTTAATATTTTATTAACTTACCAATAATAAAATGGTATTAGTTATTAAGTTTTTAGTCGGTTGTAGAGAATTTCGTCAATTAAATGAATCTGTGTTTTTCTTATTGTTCTTTGCAGTAACGTTTAAAACCATAGCAATTTTGAACAGAGGATGAAAAGATCTTTCAAATGGTGTATCACAAAACTCATATCTCCAATTTAAAAATTTGAAGGTTGCACCTATCGTTCAAAGGGGATTCAATTTAGGAATGAAATTCTTACGTCGCAGGATGTAATTTCAGAATCTAAAATTGACCTGTTTCGGTATTTTTTCGCTTATATCGAAATAGTGAATTTACTTCGGTTGGCTGTTTCGCGCTGTGTATGTCTCTTCTAGACGTAATATTCATACCTACCCTGATCCATTCTAACGGTCTAATGGATTGCAGCAGTAGTTTGTCGCTGATAAACTGCACGTAATTTTTCAAAAGTTGCACTTGCAGGCAATAATTCGAAATCACGCTGGCCTGGACTATATCGTGCCATATTATGCACACCACAAGCAGGATCTTCAGTAAGTATTTAGTTTGGTAGGTGCTAAAAATGATCCTCAATCAAACTACGGATATTTTTACGTTTTATCCAGGTCGCTTTCCCTTGAGATCGGAAACGAACTCAAGTTTTACTTCGTTTGGTTAATTTATAACGAATATTTTTGCCTTCAAAGAAAATGTAACAACTTGCCTGGACTCGAACCATCTGAAGCTGATTTCTCCTTCCGACATCATGTAACTGACCAGGCAAATGGACGATAACATCCAGATGAAACTGGCCACCACGAAAATCCACAATGTTCTCACTATGTGCTTCTGATTGATTTGTATGTTCGGTATTTGGCTGGAGACTATAAATACCTGAAAGCCCCAAGACTACTTCTACCTGCGAAGTTCCGATGAAAACTCACCCTTTCGATTAACACCGTCAGTTGATTATCATCCCCTTTTCTAAACACGTACAAAGCATAAATGTATCCAGCGAAGTGCAGCAAACTCGGCAATATGAGGCCGGAGATCAGGGAACTATTGCAAGTTTGATAATATATGGCTTTTATTTGACTTCTGCTAGAATTGTTAGTGGGTGATATAGTGCCAAACCCTCTATCTCTTCGAAAGCAGGACAGGTATTGAAGCAAATATCCGATGATTAAAAAGAAAATTACCTGAAAGTATAGTTTCTACTGTCCACGATCTCCATGGGCATCTATGGTCTTTTTCCATGATGCGCTTCAAGTAATTCTTACCGCTAAGTTAAAAAGAAAATTAAAGAGCTTTGCAATGAAGTGTTGTTCGAGCGTCTCTCCCACTATCGGTCGCAACCCCATTAAACTTAAGAACCGCATGTAAGGCCTGAGTAGCTTTCTTTTGCAGACATAGAGAATCCCGGCTAAGCTGTTAGGATCAGACGATTCTTCTACAATTATGATGTTATTGTCTTCGCCCTAGATGAACAACAAAGCAAATCTAAAAATGCCCTCGTTAAATTGTCACTTAAGAAGAAACTTGCATCGCTGCCAGTTCACTTTTCTTTCTACAGGCTGTTCCAAAAAGGTTGTAACAACTTTTGACACAACTTTCTGGAACACCCTGTATATTAATTCGTTATAAGTTAAATGCGAAAAAAATTCATTTTTAATTGATAAAACACTTTCGAATTAGGGATTCTTGATTCGCCTCAGTTCGCTTTACCGTGATCTTGTTTGTACTCAGATGAAGGCTTAGAAGGAAATCTCAGAAATATTCTGAGATTTCTAAAATATAAAAAGCGATATCTTTTAAACTACAACATCAGTGATATTGAAGTAAACAGGATTCGGTCCATTTTTAGATGAGAGTTACGTAATAAACATCTTACCATACTTGTAGATGATACCAAGTTGTGTTCCGATCCGCCATATTCTTCCTGAGGCATATCAATTCCAGTTTTTTCTTCAATGTTAAAATTTATTTGTTCTTGTATATCCGTTTTAAAGCTCATTTTCCTTTCGCACATTGAAAGATTGTAAGTAAACTGATTCTAAATAATACAAACATTGAAGGTGGCAAGATACGAAAAGTAAACACATTTTTTCTTTAAAAAATTAATGCGAATGAGATGGCTGTTTGTAGTCAAAGAAATAATGGAAAGCTTTGACAACTACTTGCACGTTGGTGCCCCAGTCATACAAAATGTGTGATAACCTTTCGGTGGAAATAAACAGTCTTTGCCAATAAGATAAAGTTCTTTATTAATAATAATAATAAATATTATTTAATTATTTATTTATGTAGTGGACAACTCCTTAGGAAATAGAATCTGCTATTTCGAGAAGGTAATTTTATCCTTCCTACACACTGCAAACTGGCCTATAGACCCTCCTCTTTTATATATAATTTTGTAGAAATTCCTAAGTTCAAAAACTATCACATTTGTTCTTACATCATTTCCATGCAAAGCTTTTCAAATTTTCTTAATATTCTGATGAATTTAACATTTCAATTTTTGTCAATTTGTGAACAAATGTTACATTCTTGAGTCTTAATCCTAAACACGATCTAACTCATAATTAAGTTTAGGCGAAAGTGACATCTGTCACTTTCACTTGTCTCAAACGTTGCTATCGCACCAAGAGGCTGTCGGGTTTGTAGGTGTTTGCGTTTACCGATAGGGTTCGGAGTAACGCGGCGTGTTGTGGGTGCTAACGGGGTGATCTATTCTCCCGTTACGAGTCGGACACGCTGAAGGGACCAGTATTCTAACCCGGCAAAGATACTAGTCGTAGATACAAAATACGCGCTGATACTGCTCGACTATCTTTATTTACACAAAACTATTGCTACGTTTATTATCACAGTCTGTATATACTATACTGAGGGTGATAATCGTGGTACGTTACCTCGAGAGAGCTGAGAGTAAGAGTATATGAGATAAGAGGTATAAGAGATCAGAGATATAAGAGAGATTTTAAGGGTCTGTTTGGGTTTATATAGCTAAACAAACCTTTCGCTATTTCCGTCCCTGCTACTCGTCAACTGTCACTCCTGTGAGTGTCACTTGTTGGTGCAGGTTCTCGGTGTGAACTACTCTCGAGTGTATAATGCACCACATGGCCTTCAAAACTCGGAAAGACATGATACAGAGAAGAAGAATCGAAACTAACCTCAATTTAAATGTTTCTTGCTTCCGTGCTTGTGTTTTGTATTAAGATTTGACCCTGATTTTTTACCTTTCTACTTTTCTGTGTATAATAAAATAACTTGGATCTATTTTGTTACTAAAGAATAGGTCTCGGTCTCTAGTGAGTTGTATTATAAAACGAGTTGTTTCTGAGAAAATACAGTATAAACATGAGCTCTAAAGGTATTAAGCAAGTCGAGAATCTTGTTGTAGACACCACAGCATTTATTCAAAACGCTTCTCTTTTCGTAAGTAGCAACTACTAGACCTTAGGGATCAATCCTATCAAAATCGCTGTTTCCAAAAAGGGGTTACTAGGAAACCTAACCTTGCTAGTCCCATAAAATCTTACCCTTTATTTAAAACCATACATATCCTAATTGGCTACTTCCAGTTAATGTAATTTTTATTTAACTTCATTATTTATTCCAGGATGTTGCAGAAAACATGGTGACTTGCCAGGAGGTGGTAGATGAAATAAAAAATAAACGACAGCTAAGGAGATTAGTCATGTTACCTTATGAATTGGTAGTTAAGAATGTCTTCCCAGAAAACGTTCAAATTGTAACAGATTTTGCAAAGAAAACTGGTGATTATCCAAGTTTATCAGCTACAGATATCAAAGTAATTGCACTAACATATCAGTTAGAAAAGGAGAAAAATGGAGTAGAACACCTCAGGAAGGAACCAATTTTACCAAGGCCCCTTATTAATACTGAACAACCAGCTCATCAATTAAATCCTGATATAACAGGATTTTTCCTTCCTGAGAAAGGTGAAAGTAACTTAAACAATCAGAAACATATTGAAAAATCGGAAGGTGATCAGGAAATTGTCAAATCTCAACAAGACAATTCATGTTTAGAATCAAAAGAATATGATACAAAAGAAACCACAGAAGATTGCTTAACAAACAAATTCAAAAGCCTCAATTTTAATGACGCCGATCTAAAACTGGAAGAAAATATTGACATTCTTGTACCATTGGAGTATGAGTCAGAAGTTAGTGAAGATGATAATGATGATGATGGTGATGAGGATATTGGCTGGATTACTCCATCAAACATCAAACAGGCCAAGAAACAGGTAAATTCTCAATTGATGGAAGAAAAACATGTGGCAGTTGCTTGCATGACCACTGATTTTGCCATGCAAAATGTTCTGAAGCAAATGAACCTGAATGTCTCTGCTTTGGATGGCAGAATTATCAAACAACTGAGAACTTACATCTTGAGGTGTTACACATGCTTTAAGACTACCAGCATAATGACCAAGCAGTTTTGTCCAAAGTGTGGAAATAACACATTAAAGCGGGTAGCTGTGTCTGTAGATGAAATGGGGAAAATGCAGATTCACATTAATCCAAGAAAGCCATTGACAGGCAGGGGAAAGAAGTTTAGTTTGCCAAAGATTAAAGGGGGTAAACACCCCAATAATCCTGTTCTTGTTGCAGACCAACCTATGGCAGATAATAGACCAAGCAGACTTGCTAAAATGAAGAATAATCCTTTAAATGACGACTATATTGCAGGTACTATAATATTCTTAGGGGTAAATTGTTTAAGTCCTGGTAAAATTAACAGGCAAATATGTTTCATATGGAAGTTATTAGAAAAATTACCAGCATATTAAATTTGGCACTAAGGGACATTACTTTTATTCTAATGAATTGCTTTCAGGGTTTTCCCCTTTTATTATGAGAGATGTAAATTCGAAATCTGCCCAACTGGGAATTCGCCCTGGCGTGGAATTTAAACAGTGGATGAAGAAGAATCCCAACGAGTCTCGAAGAAAACGTAAATAATCGATGTTCAATAAAATATGTTGCCTTTAAGTTTCTATTTAATATATGACTTTTATTTATGAATCTTTTATCCCCATCAGACACAATAATACATGTGAAGACGATTCCTTCATCGTACCACAAAGCGGGTCATGTGGAAAGAGATCAAGGTAAAAGATTTACTTCATAAATGGAGGCAAAATTCACCAAAACGAAAATTGGGTTTTGACGAAGGAATTTTACACAAACGCTTGTTAAACATCAAACCGGTTATTTATACCGTTTTGCAGAACATCTCTGCTGGCACAATACAAACTTATCTTTTTTCATGATATAGATATTTCCGTTATCCCCGTTGGTGAAGTAGTGGTGTTCTTCTTTTCCTTCTATTACAGGTGAATCTGAAAAACCTTGTACATACGCAGCAACCCATAAATTGTCTTGCTCGGTGTTATATGCGCTAAAAACAAATTCTAATTATTTATCAGAAGATCCTTAATATATATTCAAACTTACCGTAGTACTTCCAGAAGTTTAAGTATATCACTACTTTGATAAAATCCCCTCAATACTAAAACCCTGATTTGCCCGATTTCAACGTTGGGTTCTGGAGCTTCGTAACTATTTACATAGTCACCAGCACTACCTGTAAAATCGCCATCCAACGATACCATTCCCAACCATTCCGCAAAATCAACAATATCGTCTTCATTATATTCTCCTTCCAATGTGGGCGTTTTTATGGAATAAACTACATGTGTTTTACACCTGGGTTCACACCGTTGAACCACGTATTTCAGCGAGTCGAAATATTTGGCTGCTGAAGATGGACAGATGGATTCATCAGGGGGCTTCCAATTAAATATAACTGAAAATCGCTCTAAGGAATTCAGAGCAGTCGTGATTCGGTCATAGTTCGGCTTGCCTTGGATCAATTTGTTCGTTAAATCAATTTCGACAACTGAAAAAAATTATTTCCACTAAAATACGTGTTAATTTACCCAACAAAACAACTTACCTTTTTGTTATTTGCAAGCAATCAATGTATAAGAGTTGTGTTGAATTTAGGTAAGTTTGTTTTGAAGGGTTAATTAAATAAAATGCGTGGTTAAAGTTTTATGAAAATATATTATGAGTAATTCACATTATTACATGTAAAATTTAACAAAAACCATGAAAACAAAACGGCCAATACCCAGGAGTGTGGACGCGCGATGGTTCCACTACGGTGATTAACCATATATTGCTTCCTACCTCTAAAATATACTATAACACAAAAAGGCTAAAATGCATTACATTGATGCATCTGCTATCTAGTTTACAGAAATAAGACTCTCTCTAAGATTTTTTTTGTTGCTTTGTGTCTTTAGAAGGGAAAACACGTAGAGTTTCACAATAAATCAAAGTGACTATCAGTATGAACCCAAATTGATCAGAATCACGGCTCAGCATTTTGCCTTTGCCTTATTTTCTGAAATATCATAGTTTTTCTCAAAACACTCGTTTGTAAGGAACTAAAGGTTAGCGATTTGCTATAAAAAAATTAGGCCCGCTCTACAATTCTTAATGAGCTACAAGGCACAGCTTGCAGTAGCTGGAGCTTAAGCTATTAGATATAGAACTATATAATTCCCAGACCACAATATATCAAAATTATGGCAGAGATAGGCAAAGCAGACTTACTTTCCCTGGTATAACGAGGCTTAATATCAAAATGTACTTTCGCCATTTTATCTTGCATGAATATTTGCAACTTGACGTTCCTTCACCAAACTCTGCATTACATGTTATATTACAACAGCTAATATACGATATTTATCTTTTAATATTTGGCCACTGATCTGGTTTATGAGTAAAGCATATTTAACAACTGGTAAAGGATAGTGTAGGGCTAATATCCAAATCAAAATTCACCTCCTTAATATGCTTCTTGAAAGCTTTGAGTTCGTCCATAGAAATACCCTGCCAACTTTCTAGTTCCGATAAAACCTTCAGATTCGGGCAACTGGCTAAAAGCAGCTCCACAGTCCTCATGCTCATATCGCAGCTATAAAGTACTCTCAGTTCTTCCAAATATTTCATCGGGTTTGTTCTAAGTACATTCACCAGATTTGAATGCGTAATACCCGTGGATGAGCCTAAATGTATGTACTTAATGTTAACTGCGTGAGTCAGAATCACCTCCAAATGACTTATGCTACCATCCACAACCCAAAATACTCGTTCTAAATTTCTGAAGGGTTGAGAGCACATGGTGGATCCAATAGGCCTTTCATTCGCAAAGTACCTAAAATCGCAGTTGTAGAAGACTAGACTTTTGATTTTCGGGCAATATTTCCCTATCACTACTAAAACGTTCATATCCATTTCTTCGACATGTTCCAGGTGAAGGTGAGTGAGCTTAAATCCTCCAACTTTCAACAGTTCGTTCAAGGAATGCTCGTAAAAGGCGCACGACAAGAACTTGACTTCCCTTAAATGGTTCAAAGATATAAATGCTGATAAATCCGCGATTCTCAAATCGTAATAGAAAAGAGATATGAATTCCAGTTTCGGAAACATGCTGACTAGAAGGATTGCACTTTCAGTGGTCAGATCTCTCGTATGGACCTTTCTTAATTCAAAGGGTCCATAATGAATCTCCCTTTGGCTAATATGCTCGATAATATCACTGAATTCATCGCATCTTCCTATATCCCGCAACTTCGGCAATCCGCAAATTAACTTTGAATGGCCGGCGGTAGTAACTGAGGTGCGATGTAACTGCAGTTCTCTTAAATTTTTGCAGTTTAATAAGTACGGAATACTGCGGTCTGTTACTGATCGGGAAGACATCACATCAATACACTGTATATGCGCACAGTTTTCAGATATGGTTTGAATAATCAGATCGCTACAGTCAAAACAAAGACAAACAGAACGCAGGTTTTTCATATTCCTAATGCCGCATAATATGCTTTTGTCAAGCTCCATAGTCTTACAATCTCCAGTGCATGAGCCTAGGTTGAGGTTTTCCAAGCCGCTCATTTTCTCTAAGTTTTTATACAAGACATATCGCATTATTTTGGGCCATTGCGAAAAATCGACGCTTCTTAATCGTGAGTTAAGCACAACTTCCGTTAAACTAACTACGATGTTCATTTCGGTCCAGTACTTGGACATCGAAACTCGGGGATAATAGTGCTTTTTTGTTTTCTCTATTAAAGCCCTGACAGCTTGCAGTACTTCCACAGCCATGGATTCATACAAATAATAAGGAACATACGAGACCAACGTTTCGTTTAGCTTATCGATACTTTTCTGAACATTAGTTATTAGTTTCTGGGAATCTCTAATATACTGTACGTTGCTCATAATTGCCGGTGTGGTATGGACAATGAACAACCCAATGCTCTTTAGAGCTAGTGTCTTCAAGGTCGGAACATCTTTGAACTTTGGCATTGCCTGAAACAATTCAAATAATAGAGATAATCAATGAGGCGTAATTTTTTATCTGACTTAGGCGTGCTTGGGAGAAGTCAGCTGGATTCATATTTTTCTTGCCTAATTGATTACCTTTGTGTAGAATATATTACAACTTTTTCAATGCTTCTGATAGGAAATAATATTTGAAAATATACGTATATGTAGAGCAGATTCAATTTTTAATTTCTCTTTAGGTCAACTTGAAATTCTGACATATTGCCGCCGTATGACGCGAAAAGCATTGCCAGATATTTAACAGTCACATTCGAGTAAAAATGTTTTAGTAGTACTTTTTTTGTGTTTTTGTTTTTGGTAGGTTTAAATGTAGTATAATAGTTTTCTATCCTAAAAATTATTTTAAGATTAAATTAATTTCCTGATCTTAAAAAAAGTTTCGTTATAAAATTTTATTACATAAATGTAGTAAAAAGAGTGGAATTTCGAACGCAGCAGCCCCAAACAATTGACATGTGCCCTATCCCGACAGCGTAAACTTGTCAAGTACGTTCGAAAATTCAAATTTTCAGAATACTTGTTCCACAACGAGTGACAAGAATTCAATTATCATGACAAAATTTAATTGTTATGACTTCGACTCTTTAGTCTAGAAACCTCAATTATTGTCTTATCAGTTTCATTAAAGTAGTTGCCATTTCCTATTAAGGAGTTTAAAGAAGGCGTTGTCAGATTTTGCCACTTTTCCAGTTTAATTTCATTTATCGAATTAACTTTCCATATCTGCAATATGTAGAAATATTAAAATTCAAGTACAGTGTGTCCAAGAAAAAGGATGTCTAGCAGGGGGATGAAATGAAATTACTATTTACCGAATTAATTTTCCATATAGATAGAAATTTTAAAATCAAAATATATTTATTATTTCGTATCGCGTATCGATCGTTCTTTATGGTACGACCTATGAGCGGTGCCTTGGCAAAAAACAGATTGTATGTTTTCGTAGCGATATCATTTCTTGGATGATTCAGTCGAGTGCTAGCGCGGCGATAGACGAGATGTGCGTACTGCGGAATAATAAATTAATAACCGGGATGATCGGGTGTTCTTTTTGTTCCAAAAACTCGTAAGCTATGTCACTAGTGTAGCTGACATTTAGTGGGTGAACGTGGGTGTCATGTGGCTGACATTTAGTGACTGAAAGTGAGTGTCGTGTAACTGATATTTAGTGAGTGAAAGTGGCCTGTTTTCCAAGCCATCAAATGGTTTCCAACCCATATCTATCTAACGAAAAATTAGTGAATATTTATTCAAATTGAAAGGCTTGTTTTGACTTGGAGAAAATACTTCTCACTCCATATATGCCCAATAATTGGAAACTCTCCTAGTCGACATACAAAAAATATTAATAAATTTTGTTATGAAAAAGAAAATTAGAAATAATGTGTGTTAATGTCTCAAACTCAATCTTATGCCTTATAAATAGTTTGGTATCATTTTAACACAAAAATCTTTTATGCACAACTAATAGAAGTATTACTTAAAACTTCAACTAGTAAACAAAAAGAATGATTTGTACTTACTGTATCTATCTTTATTCCTCTTAGTGAAATGCGATAATTTACCGTCGAGACCAAAACTCTGATATGTGTCTTTTGTCAATGACAAAATTAACTTTCCAAAGGGAGTGACAGCACAACAATTATCACAATCGATTCTGGTTCCAATACTGAGCAATATTAATTTCCCTACAACAAAAAAAGTGTAAAGTACCACTTTATTTAAAACAAATATTAAGTGTGTTTTCAAATTTGAGACACCCCATTGGGATCTTGCAATTGATGTGAGATACAAACAAAATTTTTGTCAAAATTTCCCTGTGTAGTTTGATAAGATATATTTAAAGAGTAACAATTTACTATTCACATTTGTCCACACATGTAGGATGACAATAATTAGAATTGGAGTTTCTATCCAATGTTTTGGCTTGCCACCTTCATCATCAAGTTTATTCTTTGAAATATAAACATACATCATTTAAACCATATTTTGCCATTATTGAACCTTGTAACTTACCTTTCTTGATAAAGTTGTTTATAAAATTAGAATTCAATATATCAGTCAAACTTAGGTCTGTAATCTTATAATAGTCACAATCATCACTCAGAATGTTAAGTAGACTTTCTGGTACTCTCAAACAGTTTGGCAATACCACAGATACCTATAAAAATAGCTATGTAGGTCTTTTACAATGTTTAACTATCCGAGGATATACCAGTGACAACAGGACGTGGATATACCATGTCACTTTTACTCCTGTTTAACCATTCTCTACAAGTATAAGTAAGAACATAGAACTTATGTAATGAGAGAAGTTATACAATGTTACGGAATAGGATAATATTAATTAATTAAATGGTGGGAATATTGCATAGATATTTCCCGAACATCCACACACATTTAAATCATAATAAAGGTACTTCCACAGTGAAATTTTTTCCACGGGGAGCCAAGCACTATCACTTAATAATAAATTTAACTCTCAATTTTACCCCAATACTGAAAATTAAATCTTACCAAATGGTTGAAACTAAACCTGTTTACTTTATTCACAGGAAGTGTGTTTTGAAATTCCTGAATAGTGAATGAGGTTTGTGGTGTCTGAAAAGACCACACTTCTGGATTTTGCATTCTAGCCTTAATTACGTCTCCTTCCTGATTCTCAGGTTTAGCATCTTCAAGAACGGAGAATACTATACATGCACCTAAGCTGCCAGCAGATATAAAGCAAGGTGATGACTACAAGAAAAAATAAACCGATTTAAAAATTGAAGTTCAAGGAGAAAAGTGAATTGTATGACGCACTAGCGTGGATAGCAACGCATATGTAATTTTTTATTGTGTTATTTTAAAATTTTGTGAAGAAAATAATAAAATGGGGATAGTAATCAGCCATTATTGACTGTAGACAATTGGGATTTGTCAGTATCATTTCGATATACGTGTATATTTCTTTCCTTATTAAGTGCCATAAGTTAAAAAAAGAGAAACATTCATTTTCCCAAATCAAAGACCAACAACTTTTGTTTTGGTTAAGCAATCTAACCTCAATTTCATATTTTTTTTAAATATGTTTGTTTTGTTATTTGTTTTAAACATTGAAAATTAATTGCAATACAATAGGTTAATAATGATATCATTTTAATTAAATTTTGTAATTATTTTGATTGTGAACAAAGTATGAATGTTGTCTTTAAAGTCTTGAGAAACAGGGGCGTGTTTGCAAATCCCTTGTCTTTAATCGTGCATTATGCTTCTACCTCTGAAAAACTGGCAAAAAACGTAAATCTACCAACACAGCCAAACTTTTATAACATTGAAGAAAACGCTGATATTTTGAAACTAGCAAAAAGTAAAATTCAGAACATATTAAGCATGCAGGAAGCTGATGCTATGACAATAGTGTCATCAAACAAGAAGCTCCTCACAACACCTAGCTACTTAATTAAACAAAATTCAGAGTTGTGCAAAGAAAAAGGATTAACTGGGACAGTATTTATGAAGTATCCATTCCTACTTTCAGAGGCATGTTTACTTAAAAAGCTAGACAGCTTGCAGAAGTTGCCAATTTCATTAGAAACCAGTATCCCATTAGCTCGACTTTCAATAAATAGAATCAATGAGATTGGGTCAGAGAGGGATGATATTATAAAAAGAATTAAAGATTTGGTTAGAATATTTGGTGTGAGTTAAATACCACAATGAAAGACATTGACGTAGTAAAATATAGCATGTTTTCAGGTGACTCAAGAAGAGGCTTGTGATATACTATCAAAGAAAAGTTTCTTAATCTTTAAAAACATAGAAGACATTCAAGAAATGCTTAAATTTTATTATGGTAAGCAAGTAGGTAAACTTAGGCGTCCACAGGAGTATACAAGGTACTCCAAATTCAACTGGTGTTAGAGTTTGCTTAAAATCTGGATAATCTGGTATCTGGAGTATTTCTAAAAAATATAAAATGATAAGTTTATTAGTGAGTTAATACCTTCTCCTCATTCTGAGAGAACACTACATCTCATTAAATTTGGACTACCCTGCACATACATATAATAGATTATTTAATTAGATATGAGGAATATATTTTGTTCTTCTTGAACTCAGCATAAAAATGCTTTCAGGCTATGGGTTTACTAAAGAAGAAGTATTAAAAGATCTATGGATATTGAAATATAGTCAATCTTTGGCATCAAATAGATTTGAATTTATAAAGAAAAATAATATCAGTACCTTAAAAACGTGGATGGTAAGATGTAAAGAAGATATTTTACATAAGTAAGTGTTAAGTACTCTATACAAAAGACAAGAGCAATTTTTTTGTTTAATCAGATTAATTATCCATTATTAAATGGGTCCTTGAATAAACCTTAGGCTGAGAATAAATAATACCACCAATACCTAGGTGAATATTATGGAACAGAAATGGTCCATTAAGTTAATTCTAACCCCATGACCATTAATTTCTTATCACAGAATATAACAAAATTTTAGGATTAAAAAAATTTTTAGGCATATCAAACGTGAATCCGAAAATAGAGACATTTTAGGCGGGAACTCCATGTCACAATATCTTTCTGAAAAGTTGTTTTGTAATGAAAACTTTACCAAAAACTTGATAAAAAAGCACCCACAGCTACAAAACAAGAGTCTGCCAAGAATAATCAGTATGATAGAATTACTATGCAAGAATGGTTTTACACCCCAGCACATTTGTAAGGCCCCAACAATCCTACTTCACAGTACCAAAACCACGGAAATAAGGATGAAACAACTTCATGGATTAGGTTTGAAGCCAGACAGTTTGTATGTGTTCACAAAAAGTCAAAGACTATATTGGAAATATGTTCAGAATTTGTTAAAAACACAGAGTAAAACTGAAAACGAGTCAATAAAATTATGAAATTAAAATATGTTAGAGTGGCTGATTAATCATCCTACTTTTAAAGCTTGGTCTATAGGTGATATTTAGTCTTCATTAAGATCTGCTGTAAACGTTCATCTGCCACCATTCATATATCTCATGATCAATTTGAACTTTTCTCAATCAACATTATTTATTTTTCTGCTGAATTTTTTGAGACTGAGAATTGAAATACACAAAAAGGACTACTGCTGATAATCTGGCTTGCAACTCCTGTTGATTCAAGTCATGTGCCCATTCTACTCGTCCCCATTTTCTATTTTGGTATTCTTCTTCCAGCCGCGATAATAAAACTGCTCTATCGGGCGTTAAAAACCTTTCAATGGTTGCTAAAGTAAGGATTACTGACTTCAGAGTGTCTACTCCATATACAAAACCTAAAAAGAAAAATACACTTTTATGGACTTTTCAGATAGAACTTTAAAGTCAATACTAATAAAGCGTTTCATAATGAGTATATTTTTATATATCCCTATGTACCATTAATTGCTGCGAAGTTATAGGACATTAAATGACGTATCAATGTAGTCTTATCCTCTTCACTAACAGGCAAAACATCCATTTGAACTGATTTTTTTAGCTTAACATGGAATCTTTTATTAAACCAATTTATCACTGGATCCCACTCACTTTCTTGGAATTTCAGTAGATCTTCATCTTCCTTAGAAAGAAATCTTATTCAATCTATAAATATTTAAGTTTTAAAGCAGATTAATACTTACATTGCATTGAAATAACACTGTATCAGTATCCAAGTAATTTACAATATAGTTTACTATGTCTAGTTTTGTTAAATTATTTGGGTTATCCAGTATTGTATTACACAGGGTTGTCTGCAAAAGAAAATATGTGTTTAACAATTGAAGATAGAATTTTTACTGTGTTATAGACCTTATATAACTTAGACACAAGGTTGTTACTTACAAGGTGCATTTTGCTATGTAAGATTTTGTCTTTCTGTGAGTTCCACTCTGTTGAAACTGCCAAAGCTAAGGGTTCACTGTCCACTGTAAAGAGGTTTCCTTTAGGCGTCTTCAATTTACGTTGATCTAAGGTGATTTCATATTTCCCTTCACTCTTTAAAATTCCAGTATTTTTGTAAAATCTGTTTTGAGATGCTAAAATAAACATTAAATATTGCAGGTAGAGTATCAGTCAGTTCTGTGATTTTCATGGAAACTATCTGCCAGGTGAAATGGCCAGTATATCGATTCAATGGCCTTAAGTATAATGAACCTTACCATAATTTCTTCTGAATATGTTGAAACCACTTCTTATCGAAGACCATTTGAAGTAAAAGTTTTTAGCCATCATTGGGGCTTCCATGCAATACACTCCCTTGGATTAACATAAATTTATAAATGATATAAAAATATAAAACTCCTGAAATTACTACACCATACACGCTAAATAAAGTCCGGGCTTTTCCTTTCTGGTCAAGTTCTAAACCTTTAACCTTACTTCTAATTAGCCGGGTGCTATTCCATTACGTTATGATCAACAGGATTGAAATTAAACGTCATGTGGTCCATCATCTCAATTGGTTGTTGGTTGCGAATGTAACGAGAGGTGATCAAAACCGAGAAGAAGAAGAAGAAACGACGTTAACCCTACTTAATTTGTACGATTTTTTGTTTGGAGAGTTTTCTGATATTTTTTTAAATTTCAATTAATACAAAATATTCTAAATTAAACAAAGTGCAACTAGCAAGATATTATAAATACCTTCAAAAATGAATAACATAAATTGTCGTCATTTGCTGTCGTACGTACCTTTTCAATCTCATCGCAGATTCAAAACGACACAAACATCAATAGGATACTGTCTTGATTCAATTAGGTAAGACAATTTCATAAAAATAATAACCATAACTGTAGTAGAACAATACAACTTAGAACCGAACATTGCTCTGTGATCATTTGCTTTCAAATTTTATCTTCAGAAAAGGATTATGGTAAAATATTTCGTTTTTTCCCTAATCACTACTCTGATTTCTGCTAGCATCAAGCTTGCAACATTTCAGTGTTATAAAGTGAATAGTTAGGGCCAGTTACTTTGTGATCACCAAGAGAGATGCATGTGTTTTATGACAGTCTATACTTATTTGATAAATTATATAATTTGCCTGTAGAACCATGAGATGGACTAGATTGGTAGATTTTTGTGTCTTAAACCAGTAATTTTTGTTTGGCAGAAGAGTTTGTAGTTGTAAAACATTCTGCATACCTTTTATTTCATAAAAGATATACCTTCAAATCTTGATCATTAATAAGATTATCCATATTTAACAACCTGACCAATTACTAAATATCTTTAAAATTTGCAAACCAACCTTATCAAAGAATGCCTAGCATGTTTTGGAAATCCATGATTATACCTTTGTCCTCAAACTTAATAATTTTTTTATTTCAGAAAATATGACTATGAAAATTTCATATGCACTTTACTATTAAAAAACACATCAAGGTCAGTAGCTTTGGCAATAAGAGGGTTCAATGTTGAAGTAGCTAGAGTGGCAGAACAAGTCTCTCAAAGTAATATAGGTCTAATGCGCCTAAAATTTTGGGAAGAAGTTATAGATAAATGTTATTCCAAAGATTTGAAACAAGTACCCCAACATCCAGTAGCAGTAGAGTTATTTAAGGTATCTACCAGATTTGTTGTTAGATTTAATAGCATTTCCCTGATGCAACGGAGGATATTGTTACTGTTTACCAGAAGGTAGGTCTTTTGGTTTACCAATCTGCAGGCAAATTAAATTGTTAGTGGCGGTACTGATTAGAAGGCTTGGCCTGAACTATTTGCCTTTAGAAAAATGCCAATACTGGAAATTTTTCTTGCTAAGTTTGTATTCTTCTTAGAAGTTATAATTTCTATGTGCGAGCATACATACAGACCGAGAGTTAATTTGCAAAAGGCAACATATAGATAATTTCATCCCTTCACTTAAAATATTTGGCAAATGTCAGCTGAGGGTACAGATTAGCTATTTGATCTGTAAATCAGAAGGCCTGCCTTCCAGTACACTTCATCATGCATGCTGTCCTTGAAAAGCATATCTTTAAATCCATTGTGTTTTTTAATAATTTTTTTCTTCTCAAAAAAGGGGTTTTAGGCAATTACCAAAGCAAACCTAACGAAAAGATACTTAAAGAACTTAGTTTCAGCAAGGCAAAGTACCATAAATACTCAGAGTATTAAAACTTTAGAAGATATGGAAAAATATGCTGATCAAACTGTGTCAAGTATTTATTATTTAATCCTTGAAGGTTGCGGCATAAAAAATATGGATGCTGACCATGCAGCATCTCATTTGGGCAAAGCACAGGGTATTGTGCAACAATTGAGGTAAATTGAAGTTGTGGAATATAATTTTATATGTTAAAACTCAATTTTAGGAGTATTCCTCATAGCAAAGAATTAAACTTCATATCAATACCCCAAGATATCCTTATAAAATACCAAGTTAGTCAAGAAGCAGTTCTCAGGAGAAATAATTCTCAAAAATTGTCAGATTGTGTTTTTGAAATTGCAAGTAGGGCACATCAACATTTACAGATGGCACGAAATTTGGGAGATAAAGTTCCTAAAGATGGTAAAATGGCCTTACTGCCAGCAGTTCCAGTTTCGGTATACTTGGATAGGTTACAACAAGTAGATTATAATGTTTTGGATCCTAGTTTGATTCATAGATCGTGGAAATTACTTCCTACTGTATATTGGTATATGTTGAAAAATACATATTAGCAGTTGTAAAATCTAAGTCATTTATTGAAGCGTATCCAGTGTTCATTTTTTCTAGATTTATGTCTATGTGAGGGATTTCCATTATTACCGAAGTTAGAAACATACGATTTGCACCGTACTGAGTTATCGTTGGTTAACGGTAATGACAAATTTCTGGCCCTTTGATATATAAAAAATTTCGTTATTCGGAGAACATTTTTGCTAGCTTTAAAAATCCTCTGATATAGAATCACGATGTGTCTAACAAGCAAAAAACTAATAAATACAAGTCAATTCGTATCATATACCCGAAACTATGCACTTCGCAATGGTGAACATAAACACCCCTAAACGAACCTCCCTGTAACTTTATAGGAATCGGATAAAATAACTAAATATTTCGGCTAGTAAAAACTTAATATTATTTTAAATACTTATTTATTTCAGTAAAAGAAAGCTTACATATTGCAAATCATACAAAACCGTTTTCAATAATAAGAGTACAAAAAAGATAAAGTATATCACAGAAACGTATGTACAAATACACAAATGAATCCTGTACAGTGTAATCTAAGTGGACATACTTTTAATTTTTATTCAAAAGTTACTAAATGATAATTTTTTATTAAGAAAGTTTTAAAACGAATTTTGGATATTCCAAAGTAGCAAAGACAGTACACTAAACTGGCCAGCTAACTGCAATGTACGGGGTGCACAGGTTTCTATAGTGTCTCTGTATGTCAAAAAAAACTGCCACATAACTTTAAAACTAAAATTTTACATTTACTGTTAAAGACATTAAACATCATCCTTAACTTTCATTTAGTCAGCAGATTTCGTCACGGCTTCCAAAAATATTGCTTATAGTAGGTACTAAACTTATTTATTTTCACAAAATGAATTTATAATTCCCATTTAGAGAAATGCTGACACTACTGTTGCTATACTACTGTTGAAAATGTACGAATATCAAACGGGTCGTTGTTTTAAATATATTTTAGTCCTAAATTTACCAAGGTTAACTCCGTTTAAAGACAAGGGAACCTGATAATGTAACGTAGAAGTTTCAAGAGTGACCAATGGTTTTCATTCAAATGCCGACCAAATCCTATGCTTTAATAGTTAACTAATAATTTTAAAAAAAACAATATCCAATACACTAATTAAGGACGCGTTGAGAAAAAATTCTTATCAATCTCTTTTTCAAGTTTAAACTTAACAATAATAAAACTTACAGAAGAAAAGTCGTTTCACAAAATATAATAAAGCTCATACGACCATTAAAAAACCGTAAAAAAATATATAAGAATGTATCTGAGTCTTTCCGTTACAAAAAGAAAGCCCAAAAAACACTTTGATAATAGATAAAACAAGAATTATAAAAATAAAGAAATGTACTTTTACCTTAATAGTTAAACGGCAATGTCTTAACCAGTGTACTGGTAAGTAGCAGCCACTGGGTGCATATGTTGCGGAGTATGGTTCAGTCTCTGAATGTGGCAGGCCCTGCATAAGAGATGTCCTTCCAACGGATAACACCTTTTGTCGGGTTCATCAGTCAATTGCATGCCGCATTCTTCACACACGTAACAATCGACGTGGAAATCTTTATCCATTGATACTACGCGTACAGTTTCTTCGGTTCCCTCGACCGGAGTTATACCTTGAAAGAAATATTTACATAACAGGCAGGCTAAATTTTCAAAGGGAAAAGTTTATTTCTAGCTGATATATTAGGAAACTGATATCGATCCATTTTTAAAACCTGGGTCTAAGTGCTGATTATTTCTTAATTTAAAAGGCAGGTAGATATGACATCGAAATAATGCATATAAAAATGCAAAATAATCTTCATTACAAATAGCAGATACGTTATATATATCAGACATACCCTTGCCACATGACGAACATTTAGGAGCAAACATTCTGTGATAATCATTAACGCAATATATTTTATTGTCGACATCTACTGTAAATGGAACTCCGTCTAGACATTCGTTACAGACACAACAGCGGAAGCAACCTGGATGGTATGATTTTCCCATTGCTTGTAAGATCTAAAAAAAAAAGATAAATAAAGTGCTAATTAATTTAACATTTTAATAGAAACAATGTAACGTTTTACATATAAATTTCGTATGAATCATTCGGCGGCAAACGATTTTTTCACATATCACACGTTTTTCACTTTTTGAAGCATTAAGTCGAAATTTTGTATTAATCATACCATTGCAAATAGGTCACATTTTGAATGAAAACATGTATACTTCTAGGTTCATTTCAACTGGCAAAAGATTCGAATAACAGTGTTAGTATTTTTGGAAGACGTAGATAATTGTGCCTATGTCAAGGTTGTAAGAAGATAGAATTATTTTTCTAGCAATTACCCATCTAAAGATAACTCAACTTCATGTTTGATTTGATAAATTCTATTTTGATAATAATTTCATTGTTGTTTTCTTATGCAAAAATGTTCAATGCTAGAAAAAATCCCTTGCATTAAAGCGTTCGTAATTTTTGTCACTGTAATGGCGAATCAAGCGTTTACTAGTAAGAACAATATACCCACAGCCAAACTCATCAGGTGAAATATAAAAAAAATTAAGGTATCACAAATACGTAGCATAAAGTTCATGACTTTCTCCTTCTAACGTCACTCCTGCATCAAAAAGGATAGACAAAGAAAAAAAACATAAAGATTTTCTACTTACCATTTCCATAATTAAATGACCACAAATAGCACACTTTTCTGCGGTTTGTTGGAACCCGGAATACTAAAAATGAAGTATTAATTATCAATAAAATTAACTAAATAGTTGCTATTAATTGAATATCAAGCAAACAAAATAAACTTTCATTATTCAAGTTCTGTGAATAATAAAACCTTTTAAAACTATCTGAAATCAACTAAAGAACTGCAAAAAAACTTAAACAATGAGGCTTAGGTAATACACATAAAAAAGAACAAAAAAAGTGTGTACTTCATTTTCATTTGGGCTTACAAGGTAATCTTCTTCACAATACACTCGCCCATGAACATTGTAAAAAGCCTTTCCTCGAAGTGCTCTACCACAAGAACAACATATAAAACAATTTGTGTGATATAGATTGCCCATGGCCTGACATGCTTGTCCAGCACCAGTCACTTTTTCACCACATGTATGGCAAATGCCTAAAAATCTCATTTATTACATAAGGTCTTTCTGTACTGCCACATAACATAATTACCAAAATATTCACCCTCTTCTTCATGCTTTTCCATCTCCTCCTCAATTTGCCTGGTCATTTCCTCAATTTTTCTCTGTGCCTCTGATGGACCTCTAGGTTTTGGAGGGGTAACGCTGTAAGGGAGCAAATTTTTCCCACTAAATTTTAGCTTTCCTGCACTGGTGACACTGGCTAAACTTGGTGTTGGACTAGGAACTGGTGAGGGTCTTGTCTCTTTTTCTACTGAGCGTTTTTTGTTTTCTTTAACTGGTGATAGACTTTTAGTTGGAGTCTGAGCAATGCCAGTTGCAGGTGATCTAAAAAGTTGTATTTGTTTTCATCACACTGTTTTATGCCTGGTTTCATATGAACCATGGAACTGAAAATTATAGAGGACCAATTGGACCCTCAATTTAACCATAACATGTTTTACTTTTATATGCAACCTTAATTTTGCATTTAAACTGTCATATTAAATGTGTCCTTAAAAATAGTTTTATCAACAGAAAAGTTTATTAGGAACAGCTAGGTAATCAGATAATTATTTATACACTGATTACCAATATATTCTTAAAACTATAAAAGCTAATACTTAATTTACCTATCATAATTCTTTGCTGTAGAAGTTTGAAATTGTAAGTTTGTACTCAAAGTTTGAGAAATGTTTCCAGTCATGCAAACATAATCACTTCCATTAATTTCTTCAATCATTTGCGGTGTAAATTTTTTAATACCCCCATAAGTAGGTGACTGTGGCATGCCTCTTGAAACTGCATTTGGGTCCACGCTTTGTGGTTTGGGAGGATGCATTACTGAATACACCACATGCTTCATTTCAGGTGTAGCATTCTGATGGTATTGATAAGTTGAGGGCACTTGAGGACCTGGCTGTGCACCAGAAGAAGAGTGATAAAAATCCTTAACATTTTCATACAATGAAGAACCAGTGCTACTGTAAATTTTATTGGCCATAGGCACTTGAGGTTGAGCTCTACTACCATAGCACTGTTGCGAAGCCTGACTAGGATAATAATCAATATTTTCATATACAGGTCCGAAGTGCCCAGAATGGGTCGGACTGGCTACTTGAGGTTTAGCTACTTGGACATATACATCATTTTCTTCAACTACGACCTTTTGGCTAGATAGTGTGTCCAATTGCTTTGGAGTAGCATATTTAGAACTGGCTATTATATTATGCCTATCATAAAGAGTATAACTGTTCTTAGCCTGCAGCTTCTCAGGTTGACCGGATGTTGGTTCTGCTTTAGAAGAGCTACCTATTTTGCCATATTTAGAGTTATTAAGGGCTAAAGTTCCCATTTTCTTTTGCAGAAAAGCGTGATCGTAATTTTGATTAGATTTTGAGGAGTCCATTTTTATAGCTTTCCTCTTTTGAATTTGAACTTAGAATATTCACTGAAAACAGTAGCAGCGAAAATGTTCAATTGAGTACCTCGCACCACGCCACTAGCCGAATTCTGTAATGTGATGTTTCGTTTATATCTATGATTAAACTAGGCCCAGTTTTTATCTAAAAATCAGAAAAAAATTAGCACTGCAAAAACATGATTTAGGATCGTGGGATGGGCGGCTTTTTGTTTTGACATTTCGTCTTTGCGGTCCGATTTGACGCATCGACGTCTGGTTTGACGCAGTGACGTCTAATTTGACACAGTGAAGTCGGCCGTCGCGTGGGGACCTTTGTCACCGTCAAATCAATTGTCACTCAATTCTGACAAAATCAAAATTTTATTTATCATCCTCATTCGTTTTTGTACATCTTCATTTTTCATTTACTAAACTCTTTGCGCTCAAACACAAAAGAAAAAATGCCGAGCCAAGAAATATCAACAAGTAAAGTTATCGTTCATCCCTTAGTTTTACTTAGTGTGGTGGACCATTTTAATCGGATGGGCAAAATCGGGAATCAAAAGCGAGTTGTCGGTGTTTTGCTGGGCTGCTGGCGGGCCAAAGGTGTCCTAGATGTCTCAAACAGCTTTGCAGGTGAGATTCCAACGATGTCTGAAACCCCATTAGTTTACATTCAAACATTGCTGCCCCTTTAGTTCCCTTTGATGAGGATGACAAAGATAAATCTGTGTGGTTTTTGGACCATGACTATCTTGAAAACATGTATGGAATGTTTAAGAAAGTCAATGCTAGAGAAAGGGTAGTGGGTTGGTACCACACTGGCCCAAAACTACATCAAAATGACATTGCCATAAACGAATTAATCAGGAGATATTGTCCCAACTCAGTACTTGTCATCATTGATGCCAAACCTAAAGACTTAGGGCTTCCGACTGAAGCCTATCAGGCTGTTGAAGAGGTCCACGATGATGGTTCACCAACGTCCAAAACATTCGAGCATGTGTCCAGTGAAATTGGTGCTGAGGAAGCCGAGGAAGTGGGCGTAGAACATTTATTACGTGACATTAAAGACACAACTGTTGGTACATTGTCACAAAGAATTACTAATCAACTTCTTGGGTTAAAAGGTTTGCATTCACAATTGAAAGATATTAGGGATTACCTCATTCAAGTCAGTGATGCTAAACTTCCAATTAATCATCAGATTATTTACCAACTGCAGGATATCTTTAATCTGTTACCTGACATAAATCAGTTGCAATTTAATAAGTCATTTTATGTTAAAAATAATGATCAGATGTTGGTTGTGTATTTAGCTGCCCTTGTAAGGTCTATTGTAGCATTGCATAATCTTATCAACAACAAGTTGACTAATAGAGATGCTGAAGAGGGAAAAAAAGAGGAGAAGAAAGACAAAGAAAAGGAAACAAAGGATAAAGAGAAAGAGAAAGATGCTAAAAAGGATGATAAGAAGAAGTAGATTTACTGTTGGCTTAGGATATTTATTTTTCTCAATAAACCAGCTAAGTTAATTTTTTATTAAAGAAAATCATACTTACTCTTCAAACTAATATTTGTAGAATAAATTATTTCATTGAGACTAGACTTGTTTAAAAAGGATCTAACTTATTGAACAAGACCAAAATATTTTACCTTTTTAGTGAATGATCAGAATTCTAGATAACTACCCCTTTTTTGTAATAAAAAAAGATAATTGAAAATTATAGGTAGGTACCTGTAATCTCTTTTGAACTAAACCACTTGAGTTTCTATAAACTTTTATTCAAACTGACCATACAAACGTATGTATATAAAAAAAAAACAGCAAAACCTAACAAAACCCTTATAATTGGCGATCCTATAATAAATAAGTAGTAACTGCCCACAATATTAGTATTAAGCTCCGCACTTCTACCATACCCCGTCTAAATTTCCCTAAGACAATGGAACAAGCCGAACTATTATAACTCGCTAAGTACCAGTGCATATCACTGTTTTTGCTCTGAAATACGACACCTTTGTCCAATTGTGGTGGTACAGGGGACATAGTCTTCGGCTCCCTGTTATGAGCCATTGGAGGCAGAGCGTCGTAATCTGACCGGAAAGAGGCGCTTGCAGATGGTACATTTGAAGAAGGTACTTTGGAGATTGTTGCCATGTTTTTCGAAGGCTGTCGATTGCCCGGAATTAAGAAGGAAGTTTGAGGAATTGGAGGTACTTTAAATTCTTGCCGAACAGGTTTCAACACTGTGGTCTTAACATCCCTGACAGTATCGATAACGGTAGTAGAATCAATTTTTAATATTGTCGTCTCCTCGTTAGGTATTGTAGTTGTTTCGGGTACTTTCTCAGTAATACCTTCAGTTTCTGGGAACTCCTCATTAGCACTGTCATAAATTTGTTGAATCATGTACGTGTTAGTCCTGTTAAAGAATTTACGCTCCACAATATTGCGAGGTGTCGTAGGTTTAGTTTCAGGATTGCGATATCTATTACCGTTACCTTCTGTAGTTTTGGGTAAATTACTTAAAGTAACGAACGGTGGCGGTAAGGTAGCTTTGACCGTGGTAGTGACAACTTCGGTAAGTACTTCCATGGTTGTTGGTCTATTGGTAGTGGAACGGGCGACGTTCATTGTTTCAACAGTAGATGTGTCACTCTCAGATCTACGGTCTGTATTCTCACCTTGTTTTAGTGTTGATTGGGTCGTGCCAAGTGCGTTTGAAATAGGTTGAAAGCCTCCTTCTCCTGGCAACATTGGGACGAAACCACCTGAAGAAGAATACGCTCTTAAAGCTACAAGTTCAGAAGATTTATAGTATTTCTACTACGAAACTATAATGTATCTTACGAATATAAAATATCCATGTAAACAAATGCAAGCTACCTGCACGTCATTCGTTCAAGACAGGAGTATTGAACAGAACCGTAATCAGCCCGCTATTAAATTGAAATTAAAAAAAAAATAAGTTCTAAGGGTAATGAGTTCTAAAATTTAGACATATCTAATGTATTTCAAAAGTGATGACGTCCTGTACATTATACAGTTAAAAAGTTAGTTTATATTCGATTATGAACGAGCAATAAACACCCTCCATTTAAAATGAAACAAGTTCAACCCTGTGAAACGCCGACATCTTTGTGGAATATCAGTTGTTTAGGCGACATAACCGACCAATCAGCGGCGACCAAGCTAGCGTCATGCGTTTGATTTATTTACATAATTATTTTATATTCGTAATACATATTAATAGAAAAGCTACTTGTTATAACAAATCATTTACCTGTTTCAATTTTAGGGGTATTTGGAAGGGCATTGAATACCCTTGTGATGCTAGCAACCCCCGCAGGGGTTGGCTTGTTCACTATGGCCACTCTATCCCTCATTTTAGTAGGTTCTGCTGCCTCCATGTCATTTCGCCTGGCAGTGACCGCATTATGAATAATACTAGCAATGTGAGGTAATGGTATCCCAAAGAACGTAAATCCACTGCTACTGGGTGAATTACTGACTATTTTGGGAATATTCTTATTTTTGGAAGATGCATATAATCCAGGAAAGTCTCCTAGAAGTTGAAGACGTTTAGCTGTGACTAGATTAGTGGGTGCGAGGTCGTACCCGGGACATTCTGAGAAGAAAGATTTCTCTGGCCTAGCTCCCCGGTGGTGTCATTATATGGATAATCCACATATTCATCATAGAAGTACTCAGATTGCTCAGGAGAGGGTGGCAAGTTGTTGCGACTTTCAGAACCATTAACAGCTTTTATATTCATCCACTGCGGTCGCCCCTATATCGACCAATAAAGTGACTGCACAGATCTCATTATAATTGGAACCAAATTACCCTGGAATTCCCATAGACTCCTGGCGCAGACAGCAATTCCGCTTCACAGCCGGGTGCAACTATTTCGACGTTTCTTTCCTCTTCAGGACAGTCCCGTCTGGACAATTCGTGCTCTCGTAACAAATACCCATCTGCACATTTGGGACCCAGAGAACCGTTTTCTAACAACCAGGCCTGCAGCCACAACATATTACAAGAACATGCCAATGGATTGCCTGAGATGAAAATAACCTATAGAGAAGTTTAAGGGGATTGGTTTGTGTATACCTTCAATGTCCAGGACAGCAATGTTGCTACGAATTCTCTCTACCGCCCTTTCAGGAAAGGACATCATCTTGTTGTTTCTGATGCTCAAGACGCGAAGCCTCGGCATGCTGTTGAAAGAGGAACCTTGGACTCCACATATTCTGTTATTGTCCATCCTTAGCTCCACCTAAAACAGGATAATAAAGCCCTCTTTTTGCAGAGCACGTGAGTTCCGGCGTTAGAGGTGAGAACGGAGCCTTGAGGTCTAAAGTGGCCTCACAAATTGGATTCACGTTAAAACTAATGCAGTAACAGGTATTCGTGATGATTATTGTACGATTTCCTGCTTTGATTAACTCACCAGCCACTCCATATTCTCTAAGCTATAGCTCGCCACTGAGCCAATTAAATTATGGCTCACGTCCAACAATTCCAAAGATTTTACCCCCCTCAAGCCTGCATCTTCCAATGTTTCTATGTGATTGTAGCTTAAATTCAGCGTTAGCAAATGGGGTACACCCACAAAGGCGTTGGGTGCAATTGCTTTAATTTGATTTTCTTGAAGTTCTACCATTTGAAGGGAGGGTAAGTTCACGAAAACCATTTTCGGAATTTCCTGGAAAGTCATGCCAAAGGTTTGCGGAGCATCGTTGATAAACTTACCTTGATTTTGTTCCTGCTCAGGTTAATTTTCTTCAAAACAGGCAAAGTCTTCATAGCGTTAGTTTCAAGGAACTCGAGCTCGTTCTCGTCCAGATCAAGGCTTGCCAAATGTTGCAATTTAGTAAACCCGTGTTCCTTCAATTCTTTGATGAAGTTTTTGGACAGTTTCAGCACTCTCAACGAAGGTAAGCTTCCCAATATTTCGGGGTCGATCACATTAAGCCTGTTGACTGCCAGATCCAGCATTCTCAGGTTCTTTAAACCAACGAAAGTAGAGGGTAGCTGCACTAGTCGGTTATTGGATAAGTCAACCATTTGCAAATCATGGTTTTTATCCAAAGTTCCAGGCAATATCTCTGAGAGCAAGTTCTTCGTTAAATTCAGTCTTTTGAGGTGAGGAGAGTGCTGGAAGCATTCGGGCTGTAAATGCTCCAGCCTGTTATCTCCTAAGTTCAAGTCGCGCAGTTCTGACTGTTGTTGAAAGGCTTTTGCTCCCAAATAAGCCACACCATTTTCCGAAGCGTCTAAAGTCTCCAACCTAGTTAACCCTTTAAGGCAGCCATCATCAATTTTTTTAAAAAGATTCCGCGCTACTAACAGCTTCCTCAATTGGGGTAAAGTATCAAATCCAGTTTTTGGCATCCCCTCAATCTTATTGCTAGTCAAATCCAACATCCTCAAAGCTGGCAAATCCAGATCGGGAGTTGGAGCCAACGGAAACATGGAAATTTGATTATTTCTCAGGTGCAAGTACTCAATGCCTCTGGGTAAACCTGGCACAAACTCGATCAGCGCGTTGTTAGAAATATCTAATTCGTATAGATTCAAGAGAGGCCTGAAAGTGGCCGGATGGAGGGTAGCGAGGCCGTTAGAAGAGATGTTGATGTGTTCGAGAGCTGGGGAGAGGGAAAAGGCTTCTGGATCGATGATTGTCAGCTCGTTCTTGCTGAGATTGATTTTCCTTAATGAAGGCAAGTCTTGAAGGAGGGTTGGCTCGAGTCTCCTAAAAGATATGCGATGCAGACATTCGTGACGAACGTAAAGTTTCTTACCTGAAATAATTTTGTGAGAGATCCAAACCTTTCAGTTGGGGCAAATTCCACAACGGCGGAAGCAGATTATTCGACAGGGAGTTATTTCGAAGCCTCAGTTCCCTTAAAGCTGGCATGGCAACGAAAGCTTCCCTATCGATCAAGTGAATGCCGTTATGGTCCAGATTGAAGTATTCCAAAGTGGGATGACCCCTTAAAGACCCGAAGGGGATTGCTTCCAATTGATTGTAGCTCATGTCCAAGAAGACCAACCTACCACAACGGTATTATCAAAGAGTGAGCAATCATATTACTGAGAACAAACCTCGGCAAGGCGTCTAGAATAGCTCTTAAATCGGCGACATGACTAATTTCGTTCCGGACTAACCACAACTCCTCCAAACCACTTCCTGATTCCTGGAGGAAACTCTCCGGATGGACCCTTCTTAAGAAATTCCCGTTTAAATTTAACTTTCGCAATAGCGGAACTCTATGAAACGCTCCATGATGCAGCTCGGTAATTCTGTTGTTGGAAAGGTGAAGCTCTCGAAGAGAGGGAAGGTCCACGAAGGCTGCTTCACCTAAAATATCTATAAGGAAAACGCCTTTTAAGCTTTTGTGTGTTGCTCAGTGTTACTAACTCACCAATATAATTGTCATCAAGCCTCAGAACTCCTAACTCTGGGAGTTCTCTACTAGATCTTCCCACCATTCCGGCGTCCGCAATTCGATTTCCAGTCAAAACTAACTCTTGTAACACTGGTAGTCTGGTAATGGCTCTATGGTGCATCCACGCGATGCCGCAATTGGTTATATTCAGTAAAGTCAAGCTGGGCAAGTCTACAAACAGATCAGCCTCCAGTCGATCTAGCTTGGAACATTGCCCAATGTACAGCTTCTCTAAAGTGGGGTTGTTCTTAAAATTTCTTGCTGATAGCTCTATGAGCGCCGTTGATTCTATTTGAAGATATCTGAGGATGTAACGAGGCGTAAGATATTTAGAGGTCATAAAGCAGAGGGGATTGTCAGATCCTTGCCAATATACCTCAATTTGGGCAAACCGGAGAATAGTGGTAAACGCTTCAGTAAATTCGTTTGGATGGTGACGGCTTGCAAAGCAATATGTTGCGATAAAGAGTCCTCGGGGATGGTTCGTAGTTTCGGCTCGACGATAAAGAGTTCCATAAGGGTAGTTTCGAGACTTCCAAGCCAATCGTTAGATACTCGTTCAAGTCCATTATATCTCAGCATAAGTCGAAGAATCTGAAACGTACAGATTTGAAGAAAAATCATGTCAGAAGCTCGTTGGGCGGCAGATCAGGGAGGGCGGCGGGCTTTCCTGGTCGGCCGTTTTTCTTGGGTGTAGGGGGCAGTGATTAAAAATTTCGTTCAGGGCCCAAGCTTGCTAAAGCCGGCCCTGACTGCGGATCGTATGCATTTCCTCACTTGACATAGATAGCTATTACGCCACAACCGTAACCCTCCACTCTTGCTTCATTGGAACTGAAAGAGCGTGCTCTTGAGCCTAAACCATCCGCTTAAATTTTTAACAAGGAAATGCTATGCCACGGTAAATAAAACTTGCTAATGTTTTCAATGTTATGCGCCTACTTACCTTAAGAGGATAAAAAGCTCTCCCAGGGAGGGCTGGTAAGTAGTTGTTTTCTAGTATCAGCTCATCAACAGGCTCCTTTATAAATTTGGCGGTCGCCTTTAGTCCCTCCAGCACACTAGGAAGGTCGCTGTGCGTACACCTAAAACGCATCAAAATTCATTAATAATAATTTTAAACGCACAATCTAATGAGGCAAAGAAAAACCTTCTAACAAAGAGAAACTTCAACAAAACACAAAACAAGTATGAGGCGTACCAAATCTGATACTCCTCTCCTCGGAGGAGACACCTGCAGGGCAGTATGGCCTCCGGAACAGGACACACTTTTTCAGCCTTGGAATCTCCGAAAGAAATAGCACATAAAACTAAAACTCCTAAAGCCCATTTCGCGCCCATCTTAACGAAGATATCATTCCGGTGTTCGTAGTTCCAACTGCAGGAGGGCCCTCAAAGCCCTCATTGTCCGTCGACTAATTTCCGAAGTAGATGCGTTATTGTGAGAATCTAGAAACGATGTATTGTTAAGTAAGTTCGATTCAACGGTCGATAAGCTTTATTGAGGAAGTCAGAGCGTTTAGTTAGAGATGGATTTATGATGCGTATCGCGTGTGGTTCCCCCTTCGCTCCATGGTTCATACCGCATGGGGCCGTTTTGATATCTAATAGGGAAAGAATTGTTATTGGTTTATGTTCGATTAAATGAGTTTGTCGTTGTAGAACGCGATGATGATCCCACTTATCTGGCATAAACCATAAATAAGATTGGCCTATTCATTGTCGTGCAATTACTACGTGCCAAACCGAAAAAATTGTCATGTTTATTGCGGTACTTTAAATCATGTTACGGTGGTTATTGTAGTAGTTTACCAACCGTTGGGTCACGCTAGGGGACTTATGGTTCTCCTTAAATGACCGAATTTTACAGTTTTCTGTCTACTTCAAGAGCATCAGTAATGATGTCTTTGAAATGAAACAACGCAATTTGGCTTTCTCCGGAGGCAATGCGTCACTACATTCAGGGCTGGCCTTAGCGAGTCTGGCGCCCTGGGCGAAATTTCTAATCACCACCCCTGTTTCAGGGGAAAATCGCTGCTCCTCTTGGTCTACCACCTGGGCAGTCGCCGAGCCTCGGCCCTCCATGAGGCCGGTACTGTACTTAAGCTGATCGATTTGGGCACCTACTTTAATAGTAATTTCCTCGGTTTTTAAATCCGTTGGAACTAAGGTTCTTCGAATTAAATTTTTACGGTTCCAGAGCTGCAATGGGGGCACCAGGGTGCTTATTGTGAAATTTATTCCCGCATAATGTTTCGCGATTTCCGTTTGACCGTTCAGCAAAAAGTTGCCACAAGCACTTCCATCTGGAGTGTCGCGGCCATCCCTGCCTTCCTGGCTTTGCTTTCGTGGGAAATATCCAATGTTTTCCACTTCATAACGTCCGTTTCCAAATGGCTCGTATCCTTACAATGCTATTAACACGTAATGGAACTAATGGCACACATTTAAGAGTGTACCGTTTCACTTTTCAAAGTCTGAACGGATATTGGTCAATTTCATTATTCGGAGTATTGTGCCGATCATTTCGATTGTACGCGCCAAAACAGTGTGACGAACCCCCCGGCGTTTTGTTTGTTTGGGCTCGTTTTTGCGTTATCTCAGCGACAAAACTTTCAGCTTTGGAGGAATTTCTTTCGTTTTATGGGTTTTGTTTCAGAAGATTACAGGAAAAACTAATTCAATTGTTTCGCCAAGTGTCTGAAAACCTTTTGTTAAGAACTGTGATCGCACGATTCTCTTTGGGAGCCATGCAAGGGCCGTCGCTGCTAAGGCCTCGCTGTACCCCCTGCTCAACAGAAGAAGCCACATGTCCGTCGATAGGAAACTGCGACTACTAAAGTCCATCGTGCAACAGATCGGCACCTTTGGGTCAGCTGCATGGAGGACATGCCACAGAATCTCACCCTGAATGAGATCGGCTGAAAACATTTTCCTCTCGGTGAATGCACCAATGTTAACTCGCAACGAAGAAATTCCTTTCATTTTGCATTGGCAGTCAGTGCGCTACTTCATGAGAGTTAAAACCCACAGAAATTTTAAAAAACCTAAAGCGCATCTAGATGAGTTACTCAGGGCACTGATGAGTTACCCACCGGAGCCTGGAATGACTCAAACATGGAGGAGGCCACGGTATCAGCTGTAGAGTTCACAGTTGCAAAAGCGCTAGAATGACAAAAGCTCTATGCTCTGTCTAAATATTGAAGAAATTAGTCTTCACGGTAAGCCACACAAAAATGAGTCGATGATAAACATGCATTGCGGTTACAGTGGTTCAAAATGTTGCTGAGTGGTCAAAACCAAAACCACATTAACTCCCTCATCTCCGGGTCCTAATGGGCTTCAGTTGTCCATGACGCCAGGCCTCCATATGTGGAATAACATATGGACAAGATAAAATACGAGTAAATACAGGGGACTACGTGAAGATGCAGATGGCCGTGTCATGTTACTGATGGCCATATAACTCACGTTCAGATATAATCGGAAAGATAGATTTTACTTAGGAGACGTATAGGTACCAGAGTAAATTCTTTGTTAAGTCCTAATAGAGAAAGACAAGCATTTATTAGGATCCTTTATTAAAAAAAAAAAAACTGTACATGGAACGCACACTAGAATTTACGGTTAATAAGATATTTTAAAATTTTCCATATATTGGACCACTGGTCAGTTTATTAGACGTCTAGACATTTTTGCCAATTTTTTTGTGGTCTATGGCTATAACTAATTTCTTCAATAGTTAGATGAACTATAGAGAAGTAAGGGCAATATCGACCCGTAAGATACATTAGGCCGCATCCTCTACGACTGGTGGGCTATGAGATTTTTTTAAGGGAACGCGAATTTCAACGGTGACTGCCAAACAGGGGCCAAGGGATTCGTAGGCATATCGGGCGTGAAATTCTCAACAGACGGGGTTTGTTAATGGGTAAAAAAAAGCCCCATACCGGCTGGAAGTACGGGCTTTCAGTGTTGTCTTACCGAGAAGATTTATTTTTCCCGGGGCGCCCCTCTTCTCCCCTTAATTTATTCTCTTTTTGGGTACACTCCAAGTCTTAAAGTGTTTAAAACAAGGTGCCCCGGGTTTTGCGCGAAAAAAAACGAAAATAAAATTGGATATTCGCGTGAGGGGTCAGAAAAGGATTACTGGCACCAGGCAATGATACAAGTAAGGAACAGGCGTTCGCTGAAAATTTGTAATAATGCCCTGTAGGGGTGCTGTTAAACCTGTGAAGTACATTGAGATTTTGCCGTAAAACAAAATGTGTCCAGAATTAATGTGAAAAAAATCTTTGCAATTTTAAAATTTTGTATTGATGTGCACAGACCACTCATAGATTCAGCCAGTGGCGGACTCATTGGGGGCGAGCTTGAGCGACGGCCCTAACCAGGAAGGGCGACAGATTTTCTTGGTTGGCAGTATTTCTTGAGCGTAGGGAGCAGTGATTAAAAATTTCGCCCAGGGCACCGCACTTGCTAAGGCCGGCTCTGCTTAAATAGTAAATTTCGAATAGGTGCAGTTCCATATTGGCGTTTTAAATAGTGGACGCAAAGACCTTCCAAATAGAGTATCGCAACCACTGTTTTCAATTTTGGACATTTAGGATTGCAGTTATCCTCACAGAGGGGCCGAGTATGCCGCTGAGCTGGAACACTGATTCCTCACTTTGCGACGAGTGATCATTTACCTTATGTAAGACTATCATCAGTACTCCAAACCTCTCCAAACAGAACCCTAAACGCACAGTAAGCAGTATAACAACTTCACTTCCTAATAGTCTAGTGATATGAAATAACACAAATTTTAATATGAATCTATCATAATGTCGTCTATAGATGGGCCCTTACACACGCGAGAGAACAATCGTCACGTATCAAATTCCGTATATCACTGAAAAACGGCAGGAAAGAAATAGAAAATTCTCAGGTGTTTTACACTCCGATGACCACTAATTACACTCCGTGTTTGTTATGGTGATGGAAACTTGAATAGGCGGTATGTGCCATTATTAAGAAACATTCATGTCGCATGTGCTTTCGTTATAATCCAAAAAGTCTTAGGGGAGAACCCCGGATACTCTGGAGCTCGTGCCCAATTTTTACCCACCAACACTCTTTGGCGTATGAAGATTTCGGCCCGATGCCTATGAATCCTCATCTCTCCTACGACTTGCTTTCCCTTCTCAAATCTCAAAGCTCGCCAGTCCTGGGGGCTGCGGCCTGACATGTCTTGCGGTTTAATGTTGCCGATACTAATCTAGGCAGAAAGTTTTGCCATTCTGCCCCTTTAGCTACTATGAAATCCGTCGCGACTCCTTTCATGTTTGAGTTCCTCCGCCCTCTGATCTCTACCAATTTCTGAGGCGCTCATCTGGGTGCGTTTCGGCCCTTTTGAAGGCTCGTGATGAACTGTACTAGTTGCAACTTTACCGTCGCGCACATGTAGATTCTTCTGTTGAGCAGGAGCCGTGGCCCCTGACCTCAACAGGGGCGGCCTTTTCAAGAGGGCCTCAGATCATCTTTTATCTGGAATTAGAACCCTCCGTGTCCGTTCTTTTGATATCGATAGCACTGTGACGTCATTGATGTCAAGAGGATCTGGTGTATGTTTATAATGATTCTCTGGCACTTGGTCGGGGTGACCTTAGTACCCCAAGCTACCAGCCACCCTTGCAGGTCATCTAGTGCATGCTGCAGATTTCTTTGTTCGAAAATATGACTTCGATGTTTAGATGTTTTGCATGTTTTACAGAGTCCTTAAAGACTAAGACACGCAGGCGTACTAAGGCCAAAAAGGCAATTGTCGGGTAGTTTATTGCCAATATCTTTAAAGCGTAACACCTGGATGAATAGCAAAAATGATCTTTTATTGGAGGGAATATAAGACTTATTTGGATAATTGGTACTCCAATCTAGTCATGTCGGGTATATTACCTAAACAATGTGTTATGTTCATGGGCGTAACATGGGGGCACATGCTAAGTAATGTATATTATATTACCAATTAACAGTATTTCATATTTGTGTTACAATATGACGAAACATTTCAACTAGCAGCATACCGCCAAATTTATATTGTGCACTTTCGAGTGGATAAGCTTTCAAAACTTTTCATTTTTATGTAACTCTGGGTACAATTAAGATTTTATACACTTACGGGTACTGGTTCAGTGATTTAACTGAATAGACTAATTAAGGAGAAATTGGAATTAAAATGTATGTTTTTCGCCGGTAGTTGCATGTGCATTTCATTCGTGTTTTATACCAAACATCCTAAGTTAAACATCACAAAATAATGACATCCCTGTTACTTATTCCGTATTATGAGTATCAATATGTAGGGTGCAACATATCATCATGGAGATATTTTAGAGGGTGACACTACTCTGCAAAATTTAAAAAAAAATGCTAATAGACTCATGGACGAAATCGCACCATTTTTGATAGATAAAGTTTTACATTTTTTCTCATATTTTGCATTTTTCTCATGTATGCTTTGAGTTATATTTTTAAAATTTCATAGCCTTATTTTCTTTAAGACCCTCCAAAATAAAATGTCAAAATTGTCGGCAGCTATATACAGGGTATTTTTGTTTTTTTGGTTCATGTTTTTGGTCTCTTGCAGTATCTTCGCATCTTTCACCGTTTTCGTAGAATTTGCAAATATACCTATTGGTGCAAATTAATAAAGTCCGATCCACATATTCCGGTCTATAATCTAGAATGCCACGGTTAAATTTCAGCCATTTTAATAATTTTGTTTTTATTTTTCAAAATAAATTTCAAAAATTTAAAAAACGGAGAATATTAGAAAAAATGTGAAACTTTGCCGCCCAGTACTATGAAAATTGTGCGTTTTTAACCGCGGATGTATTGGCATCTTTTTATTGTTTTACAAAGTACTATTGCCCCCTGAAATAACTCAATAATAGTAATTCATTCAGATCTTCCCAGCCATAATGTATGTTTCTTCTTTTTAACCCTTCTCTAGAGCTACTTATCGGCGCCGAGAATATATTAATGTTAGGTACGATAAATTCATTAAGAATATCTGTTTCAAGTTAGTTAAGTATCTTTAACCATTTTTAAAATATTTTCATTAAGTTTTTTGGTGTTCTGTCTAGGATTTATCAATCAATATTAATTCGTTAACTAATTACAAGGTAGGCAATGAAAACAATAAAATGCCATTTTTCGATTGTTTACTGTAGTTCTCAATATCGATAATTAACCTCATAACTATACCAACCAACAGCTTATTGGCTGACAGGTGGCGCCATCTACCAGTCAGTTTGAAACAGACATTTTAAATGCCCGTGGGAGCGATTTCAAGTCTGTAAATCAAAAACTGTTTAAGGAGAAGTGCGTGTAGCATTGTTTTTCAGAGTTTTGCCGCCTCCTTTGGGCAAATAAAGCTCTAATCTTTGGCTAAGAAATTGAAGGAGTGACGTTAGTCTGACATATTGCGTCTTAATACGCGTCGGCGCACAACCAAACACAGGCGAAAAAATAAAGTCATAAATAGGGGCCCAGTTTAGTACAGTACTGGCAAACGTTTGTCGTGTCTAGTTTAAGTTGCTGCTGACAACAGATTCCATAACCTTATATTTTCACGTGTAATGTTAAAACTGAAATTCTACAGGTTTGGTATCTTTTATTTGGCGCTATTCTGCAGTGTTTGTATTTTCTAATCAGTTTATGAACAATTAGATTTCAATTCTATTTAAGGATTCTATATAAAACTTTTCAATTATGGGTGATGACGAAAGTTTTCCAAGAGGTGGTAGAGTGGTTGTTAAGAGACCCCTGCAAGAGACTGATTCGGTAAGAGAACAGACAAATTGAAAACTATACCGATTAAATTTAACCCGGCATAACTAATGCTGGGTTTGTAGGGTACATAATGCATAAGAATTGCATGAAAAGTTAAAAAAATATGACCTTTCTATATTATTTGTTCACTATAACCTGTAATAGGTATAACTACAAAGCTAAAATTCGATTTAGAAGATTTATTTTGTGCTCTTCAGTCGCGTTCTATAGCTGTCTCAATTGGTCATAAAATGTCTTATGATTATATATTTTTCGTTTGGTGACATTAAACGTCTAACGCCATGAATGTTTGCGTTTTAGCTTTTTAACCTGGCAAAACCATCTAAAGCTAAAAAAAACAAAAAATCTAAGAAAGATGCCTCTCAAGAATCTTCTGAAGGCCTTTTTGAAGCCACCTTAAACATTAAAGGCACTTTATCGTATAAGGTAAGTAGGTATCTGAACATGTAAATCCTGTGGTCTTGAGGGAACCTAAACTAAGCCATAAGTATTTTGCTTGAGTCTTTATACTAATTTTAGTTCTATCTTTTCAATTTTAATTTACTATCGAATGTGTTTGCATATGTGTGATATTAATTTTCCTTTCCAATTACAGAAAGTTCAAACTGGAATGGTTATCTTAGGATGTGTAAGGCAAATCACCAATTTTGGTTTAGAAATTGAGTTACCAGGACTCTGCTTTGTGTCTGTAATCATAACTGAAATATCAGATCCATTTACAAGGTATCTCAATCAACAATTGGAAAATAATGAACCAGATGTAAGCGTTCAATATTCCTCAGTTATTTATTTGTCCACTGCACTTTTTTAAATAATAATACCGGCTTCTTCAGGCTCCAACACTCAAAAACTTATTTTCTATTGGTGAATTCCTACCTGTGAAGATAACTAACATTGAAACCCACGAGAAAGGAGTCCATTTAAATGGTAGCATCAACCCCAGGGAAATTTACTCTGAACTAAACTACAATTCATTTAAAAAGGACATGCTGGTTTGGGCATGTATAAGTTCTAAGACAGATCACGGTTATGAAATGAGTTTAGGTGTCAAAAATTCTCGGGCTTTCTTGCCCTTTAAAAATATTGACCAGGACATTAAATATGGGACTGGAAAACCTATGTGGTGTACTATCCACAAAGCTGATTGCACCGATTCTTCGTCAATTATTAGATTGAGTGCCAAAACAGAACATATTAAAGCATCGAAGTGTGATATTAACAATTTGCATAGTGTTATTCCTGGGGCAAAAGTTGAGTTCGTTAGTGACAAGGTAGAATAGGTACTGAATAATACCTCTTTAAACATTTCAAAACATGCTCCTTTAGATAACTCCGTATGGCATTCAAGGAAAATTTAATGAGACTTTTATTGGCTACATCGACGAGACTTTTTTGGCAAAACCTTTAAAAAGAACCTCTGATTACCGAGAGGGCAGAATATTGAAAGCTTACATTTTATATGTGGAACCGACGACCAAAATTGCATACTTGACTTTACGTAGTCTTGAAAAGGAGGAAAAACCAGAACTAAATATTGGGGATGTCGTGAGAGCAGAGGTTAAGTTCCACCTTTGACTTAAAACTGGCCATAGTAGCGGACGTTCTCTTTTAGGTATTTCACGCAACAAATTCTGGGGTATTTTTTTCACTTCCCGGTAAAAACAAAGGTTTCGTCACAAACAAGAGACTTATCAATTCCATTACCAAAAAACCAAATGCAAACTTGATTGAGGCAGTAAATTTGAAATTCTCCGTCGACAGTACTCATCAGTGTAGGATTCTTGACTATAACCATATCTCAAGAACGTATATTTGTACTCCGGAGATGAATGTAGTCAAGGAGAAAGCATTTACTGCTTCAGATTTATCTCCCGGACAGCTTGTTCAGGTTACTATAGTCGCTGTGAAAGAGGAAGGAATTGTAGTGGAAACAGGACACGTTAAGGGGTTTGTGCCAAATTTGCATGTCAGTAACATCGAATATACAAGCAACGTGAAGAAAAGGTTTAAAGAAGGGCAGCAAGTTAGTGCTAGGTCAGTAACGTTTATTTAAATATGATTTTGTGTTCATTTATTTGTGACATGTTGTACTGGTAATATCGCAGATCTCGAGTCCTTACACCGTTTAAGAGTTGATGTTGAAGGTTTATTTCGGTAATTGAATGAATAAAACTCTTAAGTCGCGTATCAAATACTGTTTATTTCGCAATCATATTGTTGCATCTTCAGGCTATTAAAATTGTGGTTCTAAAAAAATATTTTCAGAAGTATTATAGATACAAAACAACATAGGCTACATGAGCAAGTTAACTGTGTCTCATTAGCTCTGAAACCTTCACCTAATACTGAGTATTTTATTTGGGACTAATAGAGCGATGCATCTTACTATTTTATTGAATTTCAGAGTTCTTAGTGGAGAAGACAATAAAATTTTATTTACTTTAAAACCAAGTCTTGTTGAAAATAAGGAATGTCTAACTAACATAGACGACGCGGAAGCAGGGAAGAAGTATATGGGTGTAGTTGCAAAAATGACTGACATGGGAGCTTTGATTGTTTTCTATGCCAACACAAAAGCATGGCTTCGCCAGAAAGGATTGGGTAAAGGCACATCAGAAACTTCTAATTACTTCTTTGTTGGGCAAGTGGTAAGTTTTCTTGTAGATTAAATATGAAAAGGTCAGTACTTTTGTGATTTAGGTTAACGTGTATATCTCCAAAAAAGACGAGAAAATAAATGTTTCCCTATCCCCACCCAAAATTAAAAAGACAAAGCCCAATGTGGGCGGAAAATACAGAGTAATAGTTAAAGCGGTTATTAACGAAGGAATTAAAGTCAAGGTAGAGAACAGCACGTTTAAAGGACTTATTCCGAACGCTCATTTGGCTGCAAATTTAAGCTTATGCCAGGCTGTGAAAAGTATGTCTCCACCAATGTTTTAGTATATAACTAAGATTCCCACTTATAGATACAATCGCTCCTGGAGATAAACTAGTAGATATAATGTTTATTGGTGGATCAAAACCACTATTATTTTCTCGGCGCGAATCGTTGTCAATAAAAGTTGAGAAACCTCCGCGATTTGATGATTTGGCTAATGGAAGTATCGTTAGATGTTCATATCAGGGTACATCGGAGGAAGGCATACTGGTGTTACCTCTTATACAGGATAATTGTAAAGTTTTGACTATTCCTGAAAAGGTAATAAGTCGTTCAGGTCAAATAAATTTTTTCATATCTATTATTTTTTTATAGTATTTTGATGACAATGTACCAGAGTTACACAGGCACCAGTTATTACTGGCAAAAGTTATAAGGATAAACAAGGAAAGTAAAGAACTGGTATTAAGCGTCAAAATGCAACATGTTTTTGATAAAACTGTCGAGGTAAGCTTTGTTTATTTTTAAATCGTTATATCACAGATTCTATGTCAATCACAGATTCGTTATGCAATTTTTTTGTATTTTTAGACCACTCTCAACACATTTTCTCAATATTTGAATGAGTTGTCGTACTTATATAAGCGTGGAAAGAAATTGAAATGGGATATATGCAAGTTCCGAGTGGGCGATGTAGTGCAGGGAAAAGTTGAAAAACTCGGGCCCAATGGGGGCTGTTTGGTATGTTTGAATTACAATGTTAAAGCCATCGCGACGCAAGCTTTAAGTCCAAGTAAGTCCTTGCCTCATAAAAAAGAGAATTTTGAAAAATATTAAATCGGTTTTTTTTTATAGAACTCTACATTGCGCAATATAGCCGTAATTTAACTAAAACTAATTATTTCAGATTCTTTGAAAATAGGAGATACGGTTTCCGGTGTTATCATAGCTCAAACCTTCGAAAAGCAATACCTGGACATATGTATAAAACCAGAAATTTGTGCCAAAATTAATCCTATACAAGATGGAAATGTGCTGGAAGCAGTAGTCTCCAGTAGGGCTGATAAACTGCTAGTGAAAGACGAATGTCTTATAGTATTGTTACGTCATTCAAGTGGCAATAAGCAATTGGTCTATTTACCCACCAAATTACATGAAAATGATTTCGAAGGGTGCGGCAGCTTTTACGAAAAAAAACAGTGTAAAATTTGCGTTTGCGGGTTAGCAATTCAAACTTTCATTGAAGGTAATTATTATTAACAACGAATTGACAATTTTAGACAGGTTAAGAAGTTCCTGGTGGGCATGAGTACGAAACTCTTTGTGTTCCTCGAAAAATGGTCTAAGCGATACGGTACATTGGGTACAAGGCGATTATTAACTGCAAACCGACAAAGGCAAACCAAAAATGAAGAAATTACATCAGTAGAAAAAGAAATGAAAGTTGCACAAGAAGCAGACTCTAAATCCAATGGATCCAACAGTGAAATTGAAGAAGAGGTTACTGTTAATGGGAATGAAGTTCAAGTGGACGTTAAATCGCCACATGACTCTTTGGAGAAAATATCTGATATTGTTGAGAAGAACTCTGTTGGAACGAAAAATAAATCTGTGCTTTTACCTGGAATTAATTCCTTCTTTGATACGCAAAAAGTCGAATCAGAAGAAAGATCGTCTTCTGAGGATGAAGATATCGTAAGTATTTACAAAGTCATTTCCATCACCGTCATTGCCAACACGTTTACTGATTGATTCGGTTCATTAACAGCTTAGTCAGAGATTCATCGATTGTCTCACAGAAACTTTTGAGCACACTGTGTCATTAATATACTTGTAATATACACGTAAAATACAATTTCCTACAGGATCCCATCGAAAAAAAAAAAAAGAAGCTTACAACAGCTGAACGGGCAGAATTGATGAAACAAGAAGAAGAGCGACTATCTACAATTGAAAAGGAACTCGCTGATCCTACGAAGAAACTAGAAACCGCAGAACAGTTTGACCGAATATTGTTATCCAAACCGGATTCTGCCGAACTTTGGTCGAAGTATATATCGTTCCATATAGCGGTAAGTGCAAGAACTATTAGTTTTTAACGTTAATAATTTTTATATGCTATAAATGTTGTATAATAAATAAAAAAAACGTAGATTGCCTTAATGGATTATTTTCTTTGAATATTTGTTTTAACCTTTCAGGCTTCTGAAATAGGTAAAGCCAGGGCGGTAGCTAAACGAGCCCTAGAGACAATCAACATGACTCTAACCGAAGCGAAATTCGAAATTTGGATGGCCCTTCTCAACTTGGAGAATATGTATGGTACAAAGGAATTATTCGACGAATGTTTAGAAGAGGCCCTTAAATATAATGACGCCTTACAAGTTTATCTCAAGGTGATTCAAGTGTTCGCCGAAAGTGCTAAATACAGTGATATGGAGGAGAAAATTAACCGGGTTCGAGCCAGATACAAGCAGTATCCCTCGATGTGGTTAGAGATAGGGAAAACTTACTACCAGATTGGGAAATTCAAAGAAGCGCGGAACTGTAAAGACAGAGCGTTGAAGTCGATAATTGATAAGAAGTCACGTGAGTATTTTACAATAAAATAAAAATTTTGTATATTCCTTCGTAGTTACTATTACCTCCTTTGAATATTTACTAAAATATAGAATTTGAAATATTTTTTCAGAAATGATGATTATAGTTCGTTTTGCCATTATGGAATTTAAATATGGCGAACCAGATCAAGGAGCAGCGATTTTCGAAACCATTCTAATGTCCGAGCCGAAAAAAATTAATATTTGGACTGTATACATAGATCAATTAGTGAAAAAAGACCAAATTGACGAGGCTCGACGCGTGCTGGAACGGTCAGTGTCTCAAACACTGCCACTAAAAAGCATGAAATCTCTTTTTATGAAGTTCAGGAAGTTTGAAGAGAGTCATGGGACGCCCGAAACTATTGAAGCTGTGAAACAACGGGCTCAGGAATATGTAGCTAAATTTAGTAAAGCTTAAATGTTTCTTTTTAAATATTAAAAATTATATTTCGTGACGACATTAATTTTGAAAGTACAAAAATGCTTTTAAGTAGTTCTTGACAGGTAAATTTATCATAAGAGGGTTTGAAGTTGCCCTTGCTCCGCTAATCTAGGACACCTGTAATACTTATTTGTTAGAGGTCACCTCAATAATAATTTACTCTTGAATCGTTTTAAAAGAAAGTTGACGTTATTTAAAAAAAGGGAAATAAAGTTTTTTCTATCTAATAATCAATCAACTTTTTTTCACAAATTATAAAATTTAATACTATAATACTATAAATAATTTCAAATACTATAAGATCATATAGTTAAGGCTAATTCTAGATAACCCCTTTAGCAATATCCTCAGGAATTCCGTAGAGCCCTAATACTGGATAGAAACCAGCGCTTGGAGTCTCGCTATACACCTCCAAAGGCGCTGGATTCGTTTGACAAATGACTTGCACTGCAGGACCTGTTGGTTGAGGGGCTGCTAATACTGTTCCGGGTGGATTCCGATTTGGTTTTCCAGTTGGAGGAATGTCTTGTTTAGTCCGACAATTTACGCTTGTATTAATGCCGTGCCTGCGTTTCATATGTTTGTTGTAATTTGGCCAATTGGTGAAGTGATGTTGGCATTCCGTACAGGAATACGGACGTTCACCTAGATACCCAACTATATTATTTACTAATTATAATTCCGCCCCCGTCTTGTGCTGTGAATACGTTGAAAAAATCTTTTGAGTTGTTTTAAAACAACTTTTGCACTTGAAGGTACAAAGTATTTCCGAGAGCACAAGCGCAAGCCCAAGAAAACATCAAATAATATTTTGAATTAATCGAAAATAATTAAGACAGCATTTTATAAATTTTCCTTACCTGTGTGTTGTCTTCTATGTGTTGTTAGAACGCCCTTAAACCTGAAACATTTTCCACAAAATTCGCAGGTGAAAGGCATTGCTCCCGTATGTATTCGGTGATGTTCCTTCAACGTACCCCTTTCTCGAAAGCGTTTGCCGCATATATCGCACTGGTGCGGTTTAAGGCCTGAGTGTATCGAGCCATGTTTCTTCAGTCGAATCTATAACGTTAAAAGAACTTATTGGAGTTGGACTGGGAGCAAATTTCATGATCCTATTTAAACGATGCATGTAATTAATCCCTTTTATTTATTTCAAACTTACCAAAGTTTTAAATGATTTTTCGCATACATTACAATGAAATGGACGAGACGAATCATGGATCAATATGTGATTATCAAGGTTTCCTTTCTGCACAAAACTTTTACCACATTGATCGCATGTGTATTCTTTTATTCCTAAATGAATCCTTTTATGAGCCATAAGATTGGGTTTAGTTGCTGCAACATTTGAGAAAATCCCCTCTCCGATAACTTATAAACTCAAAGGAAAATTCTGGTCCTTACCAAACTTCTTTGGGCAATGATTACATGGATAGCAATTCTTCACATCACTAGGCAAATGCGACCTTGTATGCAAGTTCAACAATGACTGAACCCGAAAACGTTTTCCGCAAATCGTGCAATGATGAGGGTTTTCTTCATTATGGCTGCTTTGATGGTCTTCAACTTCCTTTGAAGTTGCGTACCATTTATAGCAAATATCACAGGAGTATTTGAGGATTGGTCGATGGTGTCTTACATGACTAATAAAGCTGATGTATTTGGAATAGACCTATGAAAAAGGGTTGGTTTCCTTTGAAAAACTATTACAGGGAATCTGGAAATGCGTTAAGATGATTCTTCATTAAATATACTATATCTCTTTGTGGGGGCAATGCTGTCAGTTGTGTTTACACAGTGAACACACAAAATCAGGAGCGTGTTTTAGACGGCATTGAAAATGAATCCCAAATTATAGTGAAGCCTTTATTACATTGTGTATTTGTGTTTAAATAAAGAATCATCCATTTAACCTAATGAATCAATTCTTAAAATATCTGGTTGCCATATGGATCGCTCTATAAATAAAAAACATACCTTGGGACAATCTAAACAAAGATATCTCACAGAGACAATGTTGTGATTTGAGGTATAATGTTCACGCAAATCATCTGCTTCAAAGCAGACCGCACTACATTCAGAGCATGTCCAAGGGTAGGTATTCCATCCACCAATACCAGCTTTAGGAACAACAGTGCCATCTGGGTTGATGTAGTCTATTTCTTTAAATGTTTCGGTGTCATCTGATTTTATTTTTTTACTACTGGTGGATCGTTTCCTTGTCTGAAAACAAATAATAAAATAAAGAAGGAAACATTCTTTGCTTCATGTATACAGAGATAGAACAACTGATTTCCATGAAACTGTCTGATTTTTAATATTTTCAATATTAAATTTAACAGTTTTACCTAGATACAAATTTTCTTACCTTTTTGGAAAATTTTACTTCAATTTTGCAAATAGTTTTTTCAAGAGATTTTTCCTTGACCTTTTCAAAGCTGCAACCTGTTTCAGTTTCAGTATTTATCTCACTGCTGCCTTGCACTTCTCCCTTTAAATTTCCATCATCTTCATTGTATCCCCTTTTTGAAATCATGCTTACTAGGGCATTATTACTACTGGCCAAGAGGCTATCATCATTGCCAAGAGTCTTTGTAATGGCATTCTCCACACTACCAGTATTGGTACATATTGCTTCCACTGCACTTAAGATCAATTCACTGAGCAGTATTTGGGCTCGATCAACTTGTTCTTTAAAGTGCCATGTTTGTTGGACAAACTCATAACAGCCCTCACAAACAATGGAAGGCAATTTGTCTTGTGCAGTGAGTTTTAGTTGGAAAAAGTAGTCAATCATTGACAAAAATTGACTGTCCTCTAGTACTTCTATATGGTCTTGGTAGGAGCCTGCACACAGGCGGCATCGACCACTCATCGTGTGTGTTGTGTAGGTCTAATCTTTATTGCTGAACTTTTTGTGCTATCTTGGACTTGCTGCTCGTTTATCACAAATTTAACAGAACTGGATATGTTGTCTATTATAGTGTGTTTTAATTTACTGAAAGGTTGAACTTCTTGCCCTAGATTTTCAGGTAGGGTATCTGGTTCAAGACATGTCAACACTGTCAAGAATACGCACAAAGGCCGCTTTATTCTTTGCTCTTCCTTTGACTTAGCAGCTTTTATTTGCTTCTATCAATATTTACCCCTTAAAATTCGCTTCGAGTTAAAAGTTGATATCTGACGTCGTCAAGCAAGACAGAAACCGAAATGCATAGGAATTTGTAAGTCTCCATGACAACTGTGTAACGCTTGAATAATTCCGCGTTTAATATCTTGCCCTCCAGACTTTACGATTTAGTCAAGAGATCCCGCGTTTACACTGATGTGGCAACGCTGTAGTCGTTTTATTTGCCAGAGTGTGAATAATAATTTTGTTAACGATGACGCATTTAACGGAGATGGTAGCGACCCCAGTAAAACAAAATCATCACTCTCACTCTCTTGTATCCAAAATGTTACGGAATTAACACTTAACGCAGTTACAAATTTAAATCAAAAGAACCCCCAAAATCTGATTGAATTTGTAGAAATTTAAAGACTCTCCATCCTAAGTATAACAGTTAATACAGAACATCGGCTTATTTGCCCTAACAAGTTTGTTTACTGCCATCAGCTGTCTTAGTGAAAGGTCTGTAAAAAACCGACCGGATTAGATTGAGATAAATTTTAATAAGGTTATGTATGTTTAAATATTTGGTTATTAATTTTCACACGGCTAATCTGTATACTTTTTCCGTCTCATTTCTTGTTTTTTTTAAAAGTTCGCGTGAAATAAGTCGTGATTTTTCGCTTTAGTATACCTACCGACATGGATACTGATGAAATCGATGATTTAACAGGAAATGCAGATATTGCAGATGTTGAAGTGATTTATTCAGACGGTGAAGATGAGGATAGCGAAGTCTTTGACGATTTTGCCGAAGGGCAGAATCAAATCGGGACAGAAATTATCGATATATCAAAGTTCACATTTGCCAGACATACCAAGTCTGTCTTCTGCAGTGCACTAAATCGTACAGGGACTTGGGCCGCCACAGGCAGCGAGGATGACACTGCATATGTTTGGGATGTTTTAAGTGGTGAAGTTTTATTTGAATGTATTGGGCATAAGGATTCAGTGACTGAAGTGTGTTTTAACCACAATGACCAATTTATCGCTACTGGAGATATGGCTGGGCTTATACAGGTACTGCTTACCACAGTCACCATGTGGTAAATGCTATTTTACTGCTGGATTGTAGATTTAGAAAACATTTTCAATAAATGTTTACTAGTTCCCTAATTTCAGGTATGGTCCTGCAAAGAAAAAAAGCTGTTATGGTGTTTCGAAGGCGATGACATGGAATGGCTGATGTGGCACCCTATGGCCAATGTTCTTTTTTGTGGATGCCACTCTGGAGACATATACATCTGGCAAATACCCTCTGGCAATTGCAAAGTCTTACCCTCACCTAGCAATGTTCAAACCACATGTGCTAAGGTTGTACCTAATGGAAAACAACTTCTTGTTGGATATGGAGACGGCCATATCCGTCTATGGGACATCAAAGAAGCCTGTGCCTTGTGGACTAACACCGACTCTGATGCAAGTGTAACTTCTCTTGACATCAGCCCAGATGGTGTCTTAGCAGTTACAGCACCTACAGCTCAAGTTATAAAGATTTTAGATGGAAGATTTATAGGCAGTGTTATGTTAGATGGTGAAACTGAGATTGAAGCTGCTCTTTTTAATACAGATCTTGGTGTAATAATCACTGGATCCTTGTCAGGTCAGTTGTGCGTTTGGCAATTAGGAAAGTTTACCCTAAGGCATCAAGCAAGGATTGAATGTGCAGTTACAGTAGTGAAACCAGGAAGTGGTGATAAAGTGTTTGTGGGTGCAACTGATGGTGCTGTATACATGTGCGATGTTAAAGCTGGTACTTTACTAGACGTTTTTACTGGGCATAGTGCAGAAGTTCTCAGTATATCCGTTTTCCCTAATGATAACCAGGTGCTCACAACTTCTGATGATGGCACAGCAAAAATATTCAAAAGTAAATCTAAATAAAAACTAGAATATCATATGGGAGGTTTTATTCTGTCAGGTGCTGAAGATATTAATCAGACCATCATTTTCACTTTGAAATATTAAATTTCTTTATCTCTCAGCTACAAAGCAATTAAAGTGGTTGGACATATGCTGGTCAATAATGTTTAAGAAAAAGACTTTAAAAAAAAAAAGGTAATAATTTTAACTCCTAAGAACAAATAGATAAATATTTTATTTAAAAACAAGGGGCACATTGATTATTATGTCTGAAATACGTCACAAAATTGGATATTGGAACGAGCACAGAAATATGTAAAATTAACATTTCTTTATAATGTAAATAAATGAGGATTATATAATATATATATATAATAAAGTAAATTAAAATGATTTTCTATTATATATAAATATATCTTATCTATTATATATAAATACCCTAAAATTATTTAAGGAAACCAAAAACATTATGAAATCCTAACCTAGGAATTTTCGGTTTCGCGCATGTCAGCAACATATTCACTTGCTCTCTTAGACGAGATTAAGAGTATGTCATTTCCACCAATTTTAGGCTACCCAACATACATACATGAACGAGAATCTTTCACTTCTCTCCTAATATTTAGGGTCCTGGTGTGATACTCTTTTTATCCGTTATTCAATTACCGAACTACCATATTATTTACTTTCATAAAAAAATTTAAAAAGTAGCGTACGTTAACACCAATGATGTCGACGTCGCGACAGAATTAAAAATTGTAATTTCGTTTCTAACTCGCCTGAACAAACTGGTGTCCATCTCAGTGTAGTTGGAGCAATTTTGACTTGTAGGGTGCAAAGCCACCTCTCAAGTTAACGGATTACATTGTCTTCTTTTTTCAAATTTGTTTGGTGTCGCGTTAAATTTCCAATTATTATGTTTTGTTATCGGCTGCATTTCATCGATTTTGTGTATAAATAAGCTAGTTGTAATTTGTAATGAATTAATCTCACTAATTCTTCATCGCGAGCATTTTCAACTCAATATTTAAACTTGAAGCACTTCTGTGAACATGGATGAAAATATTCAATTCAGTCCGGAACGCTGTGCTAAAGAAATTGCCAAATTAAAGGCTGATGGATTGTTTTCGGACCAAGAAGTAAAGTGAGTATCTTTATTATCATTCAATTTGGTGTCTAAACATTTTCTATATAAGAACATAAAAATAATGATAACCCACCCCAAGACTGAATCAAAGGACATATGAAGTTGAAAGAGGGTTCTTGGTGTATAATATTGGCAAAAGTGGTAAAAAAGTAGTTACAAGAGGTCAATATTGAGACGCACATTATACATTTAGTTGTGTCATGTTAACAAGCTTCCTTCTTTAAGGTCTGTTGAGCACAGTGCTTGGTCATATATTTTTCTAATTTCCATAACAGAATTGTTGAAAAATATCCTATTTTAGAGAATAATTGGTAGACACATAAATCTGGGCACCAGAATGGGGTATTGTTAAACTGTAGAGTTTATCTTTATGAAGAGAATATTCATTTGTTAACTCACTGATTAGTTTACATGTAGGATCTATGATTATTTTGATGGATTAAGTCCTAGTGGGAATGTTAATGTTTGTTTCCCTTGGAAGCCAAAGTTATTGCTATATGGTGCTATTGCTGACAAATGAGTTTTCCATAGTACTTTTTGTTTTTTCAGAAAGTGTATATATTTTACTTAATAAAAACTGACGTCTATTGTTCAGTAAGTATGAATAACACTTGGTTACCTATGTTTGAATAAGAGGTGAATTTCTGACACATAAAAAGAAACTAAACTGTAACAAATACCATTTTAAGCAATAGCACAGATAAATGAGCCTTTTGATATGACAATATGACTCATGTCAAAAACTGTAATTCCTCAGCAATTAAGGCTATAAATTTTCAGAGTGTTATTCATATTTTACTATTCAGATTCTATACACTTTAGTTCTGATAATTTTTATTTTTGCAAAGATTTTTTTCCTAAGTTCTGAACATGGTTGATAAATTTGTCACTAAAATGTTAGCAGGGATTTTGTCAGTGCCATTTGTAAAAGGCAAATCTTTTTCTCAGTTAGTTTTAACTGATAATAGTATACAACTTCACAACTCCAGTAATGCTACTTGTGTGTGATGTCTCGTTTCCAAACAAAATAAAAGAAATAATGAGCTATCTGACTCAAATACAACATAATGAACATATGGTACATTTGTCAACTAACAAACTGTTATTTTGCTTAAGGATGTGGCGTTTTTAATCCCTGAAAGATCAATGTATCATTTCTGCACTCCTATTTTAGTTAGTCATTTAGCTCTACTAATATAACTCCAATGGATTTTTTTATGAAAATGATGCATGGATTTTTCACAAATAAAAAACACTTTCCATATATGAAATGAAAATTTTAACCCCTTTTAATTCCTGAAAAATCAATGTATCATTTGTGCACTTTTTTTTTTTAGTTGGCCACCTAGCTCTGCTAATATGTATAACTCCAATGGATTTTTCTATTTGGTATGATGGTATGGTTTGGTATGATATTGATATAATGTTGATTTAAAAAAAGGCAAATTTTCCAATAAGCGGTTTAATTTTTGTATTAACTAATCCTTTACTTTCCAGAAATATACTGAATAAAGACCGGGAACTAGAAAACACCCTTTCTAGCGGCCATCAAACCCTGGACGATTATAAATCGAGCATCGCCTTCATCGGCAGTATTATCAGCTCAATCAGAAGTCGCAAGGGCAGGAAAGAATGCGAGTGGTTCTTCATAAGTCGAGTGGTGCAGACGTACAAAAGGGCCATCAGACACTGCCCTACCGATTATCCTTTTCACGTTAGATACTATAACTTTCTGAAGTTATTCCCTGAATTTAACAACTCAACCACCGTTTTTGTTAAAGAAATGATTGGGAGATTTATCCGCGATCCCAAAGTATTTAGATTAGCCGCTTCCTGGTATTTGCACATTAATGATGAAGTCGAAGCCAAGAAAATTCTTTGTTTGGGCCAGAGTACGAATCCCGAAAATCTGGAAATATACCTCGATCTCTTGGAAATTGAACTGAATAATAAAGATGAGAATGTAGACAGTAAACTTGCGTCCTATATCGACTTTATTGTGGAGACAAAAGTACCTCGAGTATTTGTAGAACGGGTAATAACCCTGATTGAGCAAAAGCTAAATGATACGCACGATATTGATAGTGTGATCGAATATGGCTTGAGAAGGCTATTGGAGACTTATGCAAATGAAGGGGAGAGTTATGTATTTGCGGCAATTAGACCTTTGAACCGGAATTATACACCGAATATGACCGAAATACAAAAAATGATTTATCTATTCAGAAGAGGCATAAAGTGTGTGCCTGATAATAAAAAAACTGAAATTGCAAATAATTACATCAATTTTATTTCCAAGTTGATTAAGGACAAAGGGGAAAACCCTCAATTAGTGAGTTTCTATAATAATTTATAATTTCAGGGCCGATTTAACAAGGATGATATCTTTCAGAAATCCTTATTGTTGCTTGCCATGGAAGAAGTTCGCAATGCAAACGTGAAATTATGCCTCAATCACTACTTAACTTGGGTCGAATATTCTATTGACGATCCGTCAGTTGGCCTGAAAAAGGTGGAGGAAGGCCTGGATGACTATAAAGATTCTGAATCTGTGTGGGGGTTGTGCATCAAGTTTTTATTAATGCTCGACCGGGTAAATGAGGCGTATGAAAAGCTACATGTGGCCACTAACAGATTACAAAACAACTCCGTAAAGGTGTGGGATATTTTTCTCAATGGAGTGCTTGCTTCAAGTCCTGATGAAAAATCTATGAAGGAATTTTTCGAGGCAGGGCTTCGTGTGATTTTTCCTGCAGTTGTCATGTGAGTAGTTCTTTTCAGTAGAGTTTTATTATGTTTGAAGTGAATAAAAGATCACCGAATATGTTACTTTCCTCACAATTTTTCAAGAGGTTTCTCAAAATATCTATACTACAATTCAAAATTTAATAAAATGCGTAAGATTGCCAGAATTTTCATAGATTAACATGAAATACCATGTAATTTCAATTTTATAAGGAGAGTAATTTTAAGGAACCAAGAAATTCCCAGTAATTTGAAGCAAAACTTTCTTCATCCACCGTGACTTCGCCTCCACTATAAGTTCTGAAAATGATTAAAAATATGAAGATCGGTAAACATTGTGGATTTACAGTCTGGTAAAAGCACGTTACTTCTCATGGGCATCATCTCGTACACCAATCGAAGACGCCTGCTGTCTGTATCGTCGCCTCGCCCGCGAACCACCGTATTGCCGCGAACTGCACGAAGAAGCCTTCTTGATGGAGCGTATGCATTGCGGCCCTAACGGAGGATCTGAGTTCTTGCAAGAAGTGGCGCAACTTTGGAAAGATCAGTTCGGCAACGGATCTATTTGCCCCAACACCGCAGAGTCCTCAAAAAAGTAAAAAACGTACAGTGACGACCAACAAAACTCACTTTAATTACGATTTTCCCACATTTAGAGACAGGGAAATGCTACTTGAGGCCTGCTCATGCACTCTGAATGGCACAAATCAGTCACACGATATACAAGTTAATAAGTCGTGGTATGGCGATCTTGCTCCTTGTGAGTCCATATTCGAAGAAGATCAGATGAATGAAGAACAGAAGCAACTTCTCCTTTCGTAGAAGTTGATAAATTGATGATTTGCTGATCTCCATCACTTCAAAGATACGTCTGGTGTTAGTCTCCAGATCCTCCAGTATTCGAACGAAAGATTGCCTTTACTTGATCCACAGTTAGAATTTTTCACTTTTCATGTGAAAGTCCGTTCGATGATCTGTTTGTTTCTATTATTAAGGTAAAAATCCAGGTACGTTTGAGCAGCATGACAATTTCTAAAATTTATTTGCACGAAAACGGAAACCACATTTTTCATCTCAACAGAAGTTAATGAATTGATGGTATTCATAAATCTTTGTCAATGCACCGATAACTTAATCAAAAATTTATCGAAAACGGTTTGAAAAAGTTTTTTTACAGAATTCGTTTTTGAAGTGGAAGCGTTTAGAGTATTAGAATTCCGAAAATATTTTAGTTATGGGCACATTTAGAATGAAAACATGTAACTTTTATATAAGGTAAGTTGCTTAATTTTTTACTTCATAGCACTTAATACTCAATTGTACTGTTGTTCCTGGGATATCCTGTATATCTCTATTCACAATCATGTCTCCATGAATTCAAATAAAACCTGTATCCATTACAGTTTTTGACAATAATTATGAGTGTTCAATCTCTAAACCATACAGAAAATTACTGAAAATAAAAATAATGGAAATGTATGTGATGTGTGAATAGTGAAAATAACATAATTTCACTGCTCTTTTGCTTGCCTTGATTCCACTTCTTACTTTTGCCTTTCTTTGGTATGGGTTCAAATGATGAAGAAAAATAAATAAAAACTCTTATTGAATATTCCATCTAGTTGCACAATATGTGAATTCATAATATTTCTCAAGAGATGATTAAACCGCCTGATTGTATCAATGCATCGTCGAGTTAATCTGTTCATGAACAGAAGAGGAAATCATACTCACTATTAATTATTAATGATACAATTTGTGTTTTATTTAAAACTTAAAACTTAAATAATTCACTAATTACAGGAGTGCTCCAATATATTTGGCCTATAATAAAACATGTTATCCTTCTGTTTAACTGCAATTCTGCTGCAGCAAAAGTATGGTACAACATGGGTATAGACAGTAGAAGGAATTAACTTAAGATATCTTCTTAATTTTACCTGTCTTAATGCTAATTAAATGATTACTTTAATGGTAATTGTAAATCGGACTTATCTATGAAAATAAAGGTTTTTAACCTTTAGTCCCATTTTTTAAAAGCCCATTAACATTCAATTTACTTAAGTCTGGTATCAAATTTTGAATTTCTTTCACAACTTCCTTATTACTGTTATAATTTAAAAATTGAAAATTATCCATATCATAAACGCAATCTTGAACTTTTGTAATTGTACCAAAAATATCCTTCAACAAGAGTTTATGAAAGTGGTTTTTTAATAAAATAAGATATGTAGCTATTTGTGAAGCATACAGTTTAAATTTGTCAGGCAATGGGCGCTCATTCCAGCTTTTACATGATACATTTAAGGCATGGTCTAGCAATGATTTAGGAAAATTAAGGTAGTGTGAAAGACATTCTGAGATATCCTTTTCAACTATTGGAGAATTGCCAGTTGCCTCCTTTTGTAATATGAGATCCACTACTTGAGTATCAAAAATATTTTGCACATACACATTATACTCCCTGTAAAGAGTGTCTATAAGTCCTGCACTCTTATGTATGACTTTACAAATGTATTCAGACTCAAAAATATCTTTTAGTTCTTTGTACAGTTCTCGTTTAGTAATGTTAGCCAAGTCAAATATATATACTTGCTTCCATGTGCACATTACTAGGAGGTTTATGATACTTGACCTGTGATTCTCCATTCCGAGGCAAACAACACCAATGGTCTCACTATCACCTAATATTTGCACTGCATCAAAGTATCTTTTATCAGCAGTTTCTATGTAGATGTAACTCCTAGACATTTCCTTTAGGCGAAAATACTCTTCTTCACATATTTTGATCATTATGCACAATTCACTATTGGTGTTGACACTTTTGTCTTCAATTTCAGTTTTTTTCTCAGGAGGTAGTTTTAGTTTTCGGATGTTTGCTATTTCATTTCTGTAAAAATCGTAGGCGCCCCCGAGTTTGTTATTATTGTTGTGCTGAACAACATCAATGAGGGATATGCGGTCCTTTCCACCATCTGCATATATTCCATTAAAAAGGTCCGAAGATGTTAATTCTAATATCAGACGGTCACCGACTTTAAAAATTTTGTTGTAGTCTCCAGCCATTATAAACAGCACTGTAAGGGACCTGGATATTTAATATATTATTAACCTGTGTAGAGGATAATTCCTATTATGTAGGGGGAAATCTTATTATCTGAATTAGAGCCTCTATGAATAGATATTAATTTGAGTCTAGACACATAAGATGATATACAAATGTTCCGCTCATTATCTCTATTTCTTAACTTATTTTAAAACAAAAATTAAAGTCAGTAATGAACCGGACATAACCAAACAAATTTGAAATAAATTTCCGCTATTTGTTCTGGCTTTCACCCCCACAAGAAACAATTTGCCACTATATTCTGTAAGGGTTTTCCTTTCGCATATGATTCTGGTTACTGTTAACACATATTTAATATGAACCCTTTGCCGCAGTACAAATTCTTTTAATTTTATTGTCTGTCTTTGTTCATTTCTACTAATTATTTAGAGGATAGAACTGGTAGTGTAAGAACCTCTACCGATCATGAAAAATTCTGTTCCAAAGTGTCAATGCATTATGTCAAATTTCATTGTCAATTGTCATAATCAAACCTGATAATGTTCAAAAACAAAAACGATTCCGATTTGAATTATTGGTCGTATTAACACTAAATTGCTGCTGAGACACAAAATTAAATGAAATATGGATGTAGAAGACTTGGTGTCCTTTATGATGACCTTTGTACAAAAGCACAATTGCCCCTTAGTCCACGATATATGTTCAGAAGATTCCTATGCCATTTTCAACGTGAACAACAGATGGTTTCTAATGTCTTGGGCCCTAAATCTGTTAAATGAACAATATTTTGAACCCCTTATAAAGAGCCAAGATGAGTCCAACAAATTATTGATTGCTGATGTACTTTCATGTTATGGTTTTTGTAACAAAGAGGATGGGCTGCTGTTCATGAGTGGTAAACTGCTCCCAGAGAAAGAGGTACAAATTAACTGTGGCTGCTTAAAATTTCTATACCACATTTCGTTTCCCATATAAAGATAATTACTGATTTCTCTTTCTAGTATGATAGTATGTTGTAGAAATAAAGAATTAAGTATTTCACCAAGTTTCAAATTGATTTGAGGAGGCACAATGTTTTGCTGAATATATATGGTGCACAACACCTAAATTAATACACGGCATAGCAATGTGGAAACACTGAGCATTTACATCAAAAATTTTTAGAGATGTCAGCAATCATAAATTTTACCCCTTTGCTTTCCTGCAAATCTAAAAATCAATGTATAACAAAAGGTTTTTTTGGAAATGAGGACTAGATCAGATTCATCTCTATCAGCTGATTTTCAACTAATTTATGGATACCAACAACAGCCAACGAATTCAACTAGTTAAAAATTAGCTGATTGGAATCAGTCCGATTTAGATTATCATTTTGGAAAAAGCATTGTTGCATTTTAGGATGTCTCATCTAGTTAATACTTATTAAAGGGAAAAAAGAAAATGACATCATGTGCAATGCTTATTCTCAGTGCTATACTATTAAGAACTATCTATTCCGAAAAAGTACCTATTTAACATTTCTTTTTAGATCTATATTGCATATAACCTATTCAATTTTATTGAAAGGCTTGGAACCTTTGACATAGAAAGTGATAGAGAAACCAATTCTAACATTGTTGAAATAGAAGATCAGCAAGAATCAGAAACTTTAAAAATGAATTTATTTCCCTTATATGCTCAAGTGAAACCATGGTCAAAAGATGAGAAGAAATTGAAATTGAATGAAATGCAAAATAAATTAAATGCAAAAAATAAATTAAATGTGGATAACAGGGTAGAAGAAAATATAAATTTACATGACTCCAATAAAGTACAAGAGGTTATTGGAAGCATTAATGAGCGCTTGAATGAGTTCAAAGAAATTAGCCAGGAAATAGTTAGAAATGATGAAATCTCAATAGCTAAGGCACAATATGTGTTTGATTCTCAATTTGGGGATGTGTTAAACAAGTCTAATAATTGTTTAAATATTGTAACACAGGTTAGTAAAATTATTCTTAATAATGAAAACCTAGTTCAATAACTATTTTAATTGTATTTTAGTACACCGAGGACCTTAAGGTTATAGATGAATTTCACACAGAGTTAGTAGACATAAATGCATCAAATAGTGACATATCTTCCTTGATTGACTGTTTAGCAACATTGTCAAACACAGTTATAGGGAAATAATGGTTTTGTTATACAGATGCAGTTATTACATTGTTGTCCATTTATATTACCTCAACATGGCAATGTTTGGAACTTGATAATTCAATTTCTTATGAGCTTCATCTTTAATTTTTACATGTTTGTTAAGGTTTTATGCAAACAAAGAGTAAGAATTTTCCCAGATCCACTTAATTTCCACAGCAATGAAAACAATGAATACTGGAATTATTTTATACAAATTTTTTACAGTAAGGATTAGTATGTTAATAACACACTGAGAAACAATAAATCTCAAAATATAATTGTATTTATAATTAATTAAAAACATGACCTTGCAAATAAAAAAAATCTCCCTCGAATTTACTTAATAAACAATGGATTGCAGTAGTTTGAACGTGAGGCATGCAAATAAAATGCCAAACATCCAACTATAAAAAAGAAAATACCATTGAGATCCTTTCCATTTCAATTTAATATTGAAACCTAATTATTATTTGTTAAACAATGTTGATTTAACATAGTAGTTATTTGTTATGTACCTAGTCATCAGGTTTGTCAGGAGGGGGTCCGCAGGGTTGCAGCATCTTTTCCATAAGGTTGAATCGAACTCGAGCCTTTGCTTCATTCTCAGCTATGGCAAAGTGACTGAGTAGGTCTGGGTGACCCAAATAACTGCAGTAGCTGTCCCGATGCTGGTTTAACAGCCAATCGAATTTAGTAGTGTCCGCATGTCCCGTTCCAATATATTTGGATTGCAGATGTTCCAGTTGACTGTGGATGTTGTACCGGTCTCCCATAGTGAAGTTGGGCCTCACGGGGCAATTTTATTATTTAGATGCAAAAATTGAACTTTGATGGGAGAGTTTTGACTAAGTCTTTGAAGCGTGGCAGAAAAATTTGCGTAAACGGGGCTCCAAACTAACAATTATAAACCCCAACAAAAATTTTAGGTTAGATTTTCAGTTGTGGTTATAATAGAAATAATAGTTATCGTCGTTAATTTGTATCCTTAATGTTATTCGTGGCAACGCCGCGTATAGTGCTATTAGTCGTTCGCATATATAGTCGCATAATAATTCGTTTTCTAACTATGAGATTATAATAAATTTAATGTAAGTTGAAATTGATGGTAAATTTATCAGTGACATACCAGATTAGTTCCCTGTAGCCGTTAATTCCCTTTCTTGCGTATATTTAAAAAATCAGCTAAGCATATTAAAAGCAAATTTTCAAAAGAAAGGATATCAATTTATCGAATGGCAAATAAATAAGAGCGTGCGGAATTTTCACAGAATATTTCTTGCTACAGATTAGGTGCTTTTGAGCCCCAAATTTCCTCTTATTGGGCAGAGTACCTAGCAAATTGGTGGAAAACAATTTAGCCGGGCCGTTTACGATATATTAAAAGTCCCCAAAAAATGCCCACTTTTTTCCTGACATATAACCGATTTCATAACTCTCACCGTTTCTAAAACGACAATAGTGCTGGCACACCTAAATAAGACACCCAGGAAGCTTAGACTCCGCAAAACCACAGGCAGCCAAAGCCATGGCGTATGATTCAACAACTCGACCTTACTCTCTCTTTGTTGCGGAGAATCAAGCTTTGTTTTTCAAGATTGTGGGTCATTGATATATTTAGAAGACCGCAGACCGATGGTCATCGCTAAATACTGCCAATTTCAAATTTCTCGAATAAATATTATGAGGTATCACGGTACAATACAATTTACGAGCACGTTTAATTACTCCCTTTTTGGGAAATTAATTGGTTGTGCCGGCAGTTGCAACCATTAGTACTCGTTACTATATTAGATACTTTGAAAAGTATAAATGGTGTCCAATAATGATCCCACGTGACAGCTATTGCCAATCCAGCTATCCAAATGTATGAAATTGGCAGGATTTACGGTCACATTTGTTTCGCAACCCATCATTACAGAAATCCAACATTACATTGTGCATGTTGTTCCTTATCAGGGTACTTCGGGTCAGCAGCTCTCTGCTATTATATGGAATTTATATGTATACAATAGTATACCACATTTTATGCGTATACCTACATACAACGCATATAACCGACATTGGACCCAGGCCCACTCTCCATTTCCATTCACCAAACACCAGTGTTTTAAAACAAATATCCTAACTTTAGCACGTTCTAAGAAGGACGGCAGTATTTAGTTCCACTCGTTGCCGACAGAGAGAGACAATATAGAAAATGGCGTGGGGGACAAGGGAATCGTCCGATCCGGCAACATGGCCATTACATTTTACAGTTCTCCATCCGCACGCCTGGTCGGGTAGACGTAGACGCGTCTCGAGCGTCTTTCGTCTTTTGTTTTGTTGTTTTTTTTTACCTTTTTCGATGTGCGCCGCCGCTGACTTCTTCACTGTAAAATCGTGTTCGATCGATCAATCAATTGTTTTCGCGGCCTGATTGTCAGTTTATGCGTGGTGTGGTTCGTTGAGGTGGTGGGAAGGCACCGCGAAATATGGCACCATTCACATGTAAATACTTCACACCCTCAACAATAAATATAAAATATTTAGTGTCAAATAATCAAAACCACAGCAAAATCTGGTGTAACCTCTCTGACCTAAAATGTTAAAAATAAATGGAGACGTCATCTTTACTGCAAATAGCTACCAAAGCTTCTAGATCTAAGATAAAAAATTACCATCGCTTGTTGTCCAAGACCAGAAGGTCCGGTAAACATCTCAATAATGCCGACAATCATTGCAACAATTACCATCAAAATCTCAACGCGCAAAAAAGTCTCTTTTTGAAAAAATCAAACGCGCGAAACCATAATCTGCTACGTCACGGGAGGAACCACAACAGGGTCGCAGAAACTGATAGATGTCCGGAGACCAAATTTCGAGTGGTGAAATGTCGCGATAAAGAAAAGTCTTCGTTAGAAGGTGAACTAAGTGTGGATTTAATTGTGGGAAGATTTACAAGGTAAGAACTATTTTAGGTTAAGGTTTAGCAGCAATTTTGACAAATTTATTTTCGAAATATCTACGCACGTAACCGCGAAAACGGGGCTTTTAGTGAAGGTGATAGAGAAGGACTTAATGGTATGTACCAGCCTTCAACGTCGAGGTTTTTCAACCAGAATCGGAAAATATGACCACTTTGTATATACATACACGGTCACGCAATTAAGTTTCTTGCTCGAATTGCAGCTTTCCTATGTATCATTTAAAAACATCCAAAGGTCTTTTTTGAAGTAAAATTCTCTCGGAGAGCCAAATCCATGGTCGGATGTACGAAAGGTATATCGCCATCTTAAATTTCTTTAAATCGCAATATACCGATATTTTTCAACCGTTTTTCTGTAATGAAACCAACTTCCACATGATGGTTAACAAAACCAGGTGACAGCCCCCTATCCCCATGAAACAGCCCCTATCGGGCAGTTTTCGGAAGTATAGTAGTAGGGGCTTAAGTAGGGGTTTTCTTTTTAACAGTACATAGATCTTAAAAAACTTAGCAAAACCTTTATATAAGATTTTTTCGAAATCTCAAAAACAATCGAAATATGCTCGTAAGAAAATTTTAATAAATATCAAACCATTAATTATCATTCACTTCGGGACTTGCTAGAAAAGGTGTTCAAATTTGACGCCATTGGTCTTGTTTATACAAATTGCCGCTCGCCTTATCCCCAACTCCGTACATGCTGTGAAAAGAGATCCTTTTCATCAAATTATTTCTGCGGTGTTTTCTATCCATTCACGCAACTCTGCCACTATGTTAATTTCAGTCGTAAACGCCGAACTTTTTATAACCCCACACATAAAAACCACATGAATTTAGGTCTGGTTATCTTACGGGCCATCTTATTGGTTCATTGCAATTTATCCACCTGTTAGAAAATTGGTTATTTAAAAAGTCCCGTACTTTTATTTTTTTTTCTCATACCCGCATATTTTGGTTGTTTTTGAGATTCTGACAAAATGTTACATAAAGATGTTGCTTACTTTTTTGGGGTATATGTTGTATTAAAAAGATAAGATTCCCTTACTTAAGATTCATCCTGTATAGTTTTTATGTATTGGCATCCGCGGTCCTCCATGTACAGGATGTAGAAATTACTGAATGTTCCGAAATTCTTTTGGCACCGAAGCAATGCCAGTCAAGTGCTAAACCTTGTTGAGTAAGATTCTTCCACCAGTACTCGAAAAGTGTCCCACCAAATAAATGTCTCTAATCAGATTGCCTGGAGACCACTTCGTGAGAATTAATTGTACTTCTTCCATGTACAAAAGTGCAGGCTTTACAACTTGAAGATCATCCACTCATGTTTGGAATTTTGTAGATGGTTTCTAGGAAAACGTAATGAAATCCCGAACTTTTTCAATTTTAAATTGATTACTGATGAAGCAATGTTTGCACGCAAAGGCGTAAACAACTCTCATAATACTTATACCTGGGACGTTAATAATCCACATTCTGTATTCAATAGACTTTGCGCCGGATTAGTAAGTGGACAACATATTGGCCGTTTGTGCTGTCAGACCGATTGAATGGTGCCTTTGGAAGTCAATGGGATTAGGCGTGGTGACCCTATTCTATGGCCTCCTTGCTCGCTCAATTTGATATACCTCGATTTTATTTATAAGGCTTTACGAAGAACAGGGTATACACCAACAAAACTTTTTGGTCTTTTGCATTTTCTTAGTATCTATAACAATTTTCTATTAACTTATTAAAATTTCCGGACTAGTTCTGAAACCAGCTGGATTTTTATAAAACTGGTACTATCTAAATATTTCGAAACGCAAATCAACACTAAACTTGTTGAGACAAATTACCTGAAATAATTCGCTCGAATATTGCTTATTTGTGATCGTCCAATGTGAAATTACCGAGGAAATTGCCCAGTAGTATTTAATTTTATGATTCCTGTAGTACTGTCGTTAAAATGGCAACATAGGAAGATATGTCACCGTTCATTTCGCTTTTGTCGCGTTGTCATGGTGACGGATCGCTTTAGCGGGGCTGGTTTTGTCATACACAGGCATTTTCAACGCGTTGCCTAGCAATCCGTGAGAAATGTTAGTAATCTCATACAGATGTCCATTTATTAAACGAATCTTGCCATCATTCCTCTAACTGGACAGCACCTCCAACTCCAACCAAGCGCAATTTTTTCAGATGAGATCATTATTTCCTATGTGTCTGCTTTTAGACATTTGCGATTTCTACTTGACTAACACGCAATAGTTACCAATAATTATTACAGTATCACGTGTCTACATGTATTGTGTAAAACAGCTGATAGTGAATTAAAGCACTATTACGAGAACCAGTTATTGTTAATTATTATTCCTGCCATGGTACCAATACATATGTACATACACATATAGCGCTTTCATAAAATACTGTGTAAATTCAGTGAATTTTTTTCACAGTTTTCAATCCTGTATTCGAGTTTTGCAAGCAATTTTAAACATATTTCATGTAAGAGGTTCTATATCGATTTTTGGGTGTGTAGGGTGCTATAATATACAAACTATTTGAGATAGAGAATAGCGCTTTGCACTTATGCAAGAACATTTGCTTTCTCTTTGCACTTGTGCAAGAAAATTTTTTTGCACAAGTGTAATTTTTCCGTGCATTTGGTCCAGTAGCGGTTTGAGGTAAAGGAAAACCGGATGATTGATTTGCCACCTAAGGGAAAAAGGATCAAAATTATCCAGATGTGACGAATGTTTTTCCCTCTTAGCTGAGTTTGTTGTAGTTTTTCAGTTATTCTTGTCATGCGGGTGCGTTCACATAATAATTGGCTGGGTGTCTTATCTTTCTAACCAGTCTTAGTGCAATCTCTTCCGTTGTGTATATGTATTGTTTAGTTTTTTCCATTGCAGATGGACTTGTGTAATTTTGTTTCATTTCTCCTACTAATCCATTTATCCAGAGTTATTGTAGAAGTCGATTTTCGATTGCGTTTGGTGTTTATCTCCATATTCAGTTCTCCGTGTCTCTTTCTAAGATCCCAATCTGTGCATTACTAACTTGGGCCATATACTGTATATGTACATATGTGTTATATGTATCTGCCTTGCGATGCATACGATAGCTGTGTTAAATAGAAAGTTGAGAGCACTGAATGCAGGATTCTAGGTACCTATAGAGAAAGTAGCATAAAAAAATTTATTCAATTAGTCTATTAGTTAATACATATTCAATAAGCATAATGAAGCAACTACTTATCTAATAGGACAGAAAAATTGCCAGAATGTTTCATAGATGCATTACGATGAGTATTAGTGCACTTAATAAAAGATCCTGATTAACTATGATTCCTATGAACTTTTTTCTATTGTTTCTACTTTTATTAGATAATTGCTACTTGGCGGTTCAGCGGTGAGTTTTCAATGTTGCAGGAATTATATCTTTTCGGCGTAGTAGGTATGAATCGTTTTAATTCTAAGAAAAAAAGGTTGTGTTGTTGTAAGTCATAAAAAGTTGAGGAAAACTGAGAAAACGATGCTTTAGGCTACTTATGGTATCCCACAAATTGTCGTGATGCAAAAGATGTATTTATCATCATCGCTTAGGTCACCAACTACGCCCATATTCAGCGTTACTACTCAGGAAGTAGATAGGGATTCTCCGGGTGTTTCAAGCAAGATATAACTATTTTGTGCTTTTTTAGCGAACCTCTCAGAGCACTTTCATGTTTATTAGATACGTATTTTCGTCATTCATAGCGTAGATAAACATCAAATTGCGTCTTTTAAATTTACATCCCTTCCGGAGGTCGTTAAATTGTATATACCAACATCAATTTTAAATTTCGACTTTACAGCTAAAATACGTCTTCTTTGTAAAGTGAGGCCACCGTCACACACCGCGGAAAATAATTAAAAGCGGAACGTAACCTGGAAACCTATTTTAAACTAATCAAAACGAGAGCAGCATTACATGTTTATTATTTCCAATGTCTCCCGTTTTTGACCACTTTTTTCTTGCTATATGTGACGATGGCCTCACACTTACCCTGGATGTCCACGACAAGCAATGAGGTCAACCGCTGCATGTGCAGGAAACAAATGAACGTTAAAAACAATGTCAATCATACTTTTTAGCTGTCAACGTCAACAAAATGATTGTCAATTTTTGAAAATTCTGCCGATTTCATATATGGTTTTATTCTAATTTTGCTCTACGATTGAGAAATCATAAGAAATTGACATACATTTTCTAACATTCGATTTGAATACACGTGCGGCCACCATTCACAACGCACTGCCGTTTTTTAATCGCTGAAATGTGTCGCTGAGGTTTAACCAATGTAATATATCTTATGCCTATGTACGTCACCATTTTTTGAAAACATACCCGGCATGGCCAGATTTCAGTATCCATCATTCTCAAAAACACGTGGCCGTGTATAATAAAACTTTCGTCCCTTTCCTTTGTGAGAACTAGAATTTAAGTACAACCCCGTTCCTCTAAATCGGTGTAACTGCAACATGTCAGTAGAAGATCCATCTCTCTATTTAACTAAATATCGCGCTCTAAAAAACGGATGATAAATCAGCCGATAATCGCCTCTTAGTCGTAATGGAAAAAAGTATGGAATATTTGGTTAATTTCAAATAATTACTTTTTGGCTCATATTTTGAAATTAATATTTACCTTTCTATCAACATCAACAAATTTTTTATGAGCAGTTGTTAATATTGATGTGGAAAAAATGTATAGAATATTCTTTTTTAAATCTTTTGATAAATGAGAGGTGGACTTTGTTTGTGTTTATAGTTCAGTTGGTTGATACAGTTTACGAATCAGAAGCCGAAATCAAAATATTTCTCTTCAGATCTAAGAAAAAAGGTTTTGAACATAGTGCCGAGTGGAAAGACACACTACGAGGTCTCTTGATGTTTAGAAACGTCTCAAGGTGGCACATCAAAAATTGTTGATAAATTTCGTACTAACGGAGATATAGAAACGCGTCATCACAAATTGGAGAAAAAATTATTAGGCAATTTGACATTCAGTTTATAAGCAGAACAGTGGGAAATAGGCTAATTAATGAAGATTTAATTAGACGTTTTGCTACGAAAAAACCTTTGCTTTCCAAAAAAAATAGGAAAGTTCACTTGGAATTTACTCGAAACTCCTTAACATGGAGTACTGAAAAATTAAAGAGCATACTTTGCCGAGAAAGTGCCAAATGGTACTAAATGATAATGGTTATGCGACAGGATACCAACTCATTTATTTGTATTATAACAACGATAAAAATATTCCATACCTTTTTCCAACCCCATATTTGTATTTTTATATAAAAAATTAAATTATTTAGGGGGTTGAGTGACTGCTACTTTTACGTTTAGCAAATAAACATTACAAAATAAATTTGACTATTTTTGGAATGTTCTATGAAGTAGAAAGAAAATATTAATGTTTATCGAAGTATTCCATACTTTTTTGCTGTTTCTGATGTTAACGTTCAGTCCTAGTTCTTCGCAATACTTGTAAATTCTCTCTCTTGATCGAGTTGTCGCGTTAACGTGTCTTTCGTTAATCGATCCCTTCACTTTTACAGACCTGATGATTGCGGTGCATTATTTACTAATTACTTCGTGGGTTGTTCCTGAGTTTGTTGTTCCAACATCTACTACACCAACACCTAAGGCTGAATCCAATCTTATTACGCTTCACATTTTATTATAACGCGCTTACACATACTGTGCTCACAACACAATTATATATTTGAATCTGTGTTATTTACAAAAGTCGATAACGACTCAAAACCAATTCACCATCAATGGCAGAGATTAGATCAAACAATTTGTCCATAAAGGTCGTTTTTTTGTCCCTCGCGTTGAGTCGCAATACCGAGAAACTAAGTGCGGTTTCCAGGAACCGATTCTCGCAGCTTCTGGTAAACAATTTCATGACAATATACCCGAATTCTTCTTACTGTGCACACTATACGCTTTGCAACACGTACCGTGACAATGGCAATAGTACGCAAGATATGAATCTTCTTTATATTGCTGCTGAATCGGAGCTTCTTCGCACCTTCAAAGCGAGGTACCTCGGGATGCCATTTACCCTTTCGCTACGGTAAGCGTTTTAGTAAGTCGTACCTCCTGAGTGCCGTTTTCAGTCGATGCTGATCAACACGGTTCCCGCAGGGTATCAATATAGCTCATCCAGAGCCGTATTTACTATAGTTGTGTAATGCATTAAAATCTATCCATCTAAAATCTATTTTAACACTAGTCGAAACTTAAATTTAAAAAAAGGAAACAAACGTGATAAAAATAATTTAAGCAAACAAAAAGTGATAAAACGATCTAGAGGAGCGGCGCGACTTTTATCTTGCCATACTGAAAGAAATTAAAAATGCAAATACGCACCTGGCAAGAAAAGTGCGGATCAGCGCGGTTCCCGCGGGGAAACGCCAAAGTTTTCTAAAGAGTCCCTGATTGTCCCGAAGAAAATATGCAATAGCAGGTTATAGGCAACACAGAATACATAAAAAGTGACGTATGCACTTATCCGGTTCCCGTAGCACGCGCACAAAATTATTTTACGTGAATATCCGGTTCCCTTGGTGAAAGGATTAGATATTATTTAAGTTGAAAGGAAATAATGCAGCGGCTATTTTTGAAGTGAACCTATATACATATTAATTTAAATTGGAAGACCTTGAAGCTGTTGTGCCAAAGGTCGGCCGTAAATATTTCTTCCCCGAGAGAAAGCTTTAAGATTGAAGAGACGTATGGGAATCATTGGGGAAGTTCTCATAAATAATTCACCTCATCCTCACTTCTCTATGGTGATTCTAACACCTACCAGTTCGGACGCATCAACAAACGGGGAACTGCTCACCAGTTTCTCAGTGTATCGCGTGGGGTGACATCACTTTTATTTATAAAAGCGCGTCGGCCGGGTCCAAAATCAACATAAAGGTAAATGCGATCGCATTAAAGGTGTTTGCCAGTTATTGCCACGTTTCGCATTAGCCAGCCAGAGATTTATATCATTTTATCGTTTTACTAGGAGAGTCTGAATGGCCGTAAAATACTGCACGTAAAATCAGTTTTCTCGGGCGCGTGCACCCGGCACTTTATGGTTACGCTCACGAATGTGGCACTCTAATTAAGAAGGTTTTTTCAAATTCTTCCAGCGGGTTCGTGGGTCCGCTGAGCCGTCATCGAAATTCATCTCATAAAGTACGGAAAAGGTCGTTACAACATCGCTAATAAAAGAGAGACTCGATTATTTTTCGGTCGAGTATCGGCACCATGACATAAGCATTTCTTTTTATGGGTGATGTCATAGCTAGGTGAGCGGGTCAGCAAACTTATTTACTAAATCATCCGATATAGGAACAAAAAAAATTCTTTGTTTTCAGTTATTGTATTGAAACCTGAATAATGATCTAATGGCTACAGCTCTGATTGCTTGTAATGATCATATTATTACATATGTATATCCTAATTAACTAATCATTTCAAGTTTGGATTAAGTAGGCTTTTCCTCGCAGAAAATAAACCTTCGTTGAATTCCCTAATTTTTGCTTTGTTAACGCGATCTGTCGCTTGTGGGGCAGGCAAATCCTGTAGACGACTCCCCGTATCTTCATTGTTCGAAATCATGTTTGCATGTACAGACTTGACAACTGAAAGATCGATTGACTTACTCGATAAAGAGGATTAATCTTGATTATTCGAACATCGCAGTCACAACAGTTTAAAAAAGTGATGAACGTGCGAGCAAAAAAAACAACCTCGCGTCGTTCTCATCGGGTCGGCAAATTCGTTTTCGCGTTTTGGTTTTTTTTTTTAATTCGCTTAGAAGATTTCGAAAATTTCGCAATTTTTGTCGCATTTAACCGACTTTCTCGTTGCAACAATGTTGGGGATAGCCATAGCGAACCACTTTCTAAAAAGCTACTGTAACTTGCAACATATTTTTCTTCAAAATTTCCCTTGTAGAGGAAAGAAATTAAAACCTTAAAATTTTTACATGAAAGACACTGCAGTGCCAACTGTCAGCCGTCATTAACCGTAAAGCTCTATCTATTATGGTTTCAGAGTAAGAACTCTGTGTCTCTACAGAAAACCACTGCAAAAGGAAAATATTTTCTTAAAAATTTGCTCCCCAAAGGGGAAATCATCGAACTAAATTAAAATTCCTTAGATTTCTGAAAAACGACTGCGCCCTCGTTTTCGTACGAAAAGCTGCAGTTTCAAGCATTTGGTATGTCCAGAAAAATTCGAATTTTAAATACCTGGAAGCCAGAGGCATGTCAGTCCGAACTAGCGAAGCATCATCACAAATTAACTTTTCAATTTAGGTAAATGTTGAAACGAAAATTTCAAGTTTCAGCGATTTACATTTTTCTCGTTATGACCGGACTGAAATGAAGATTCAGGCCAAGTAACATTTTCTCGGTCAAGATTGGAAGGACGACCTCAGAGATTGATAAAACCATTTTCCGATCCTTCTCATAATTTCTGCTCAAATCCTGGTCACTCAACGAAAATCAGAATTAAGGTGGGCCGTAAAAAAAGGATATTGGATGTCACTCGCGCGACCAAAAATGAGTTACAGGGCGAGTCAAGTATGTTCCAGTTTCTGATCTTATATTATACGTAAATAGCGGTTTAAGTGCTTGTCGTAAATCATTTTCGAGCCTCTGATAGACTAATTCGTGTTTCCTATATGTTTCAAATGTGTCGTTGAGTTAAATGGTTTTGGTGATAGTTTCTGATGCTGCGTAGGCAGCAAGGAAAAATATTACTACTAAAAAAGTTAAATGCTAATAAAAAATGTAATAACTCAGCATAGGCGAATATAGGAACGGTAATCAGCAGATAGATATGTGCACTATATTTGCCGCAATTGGATTCCTCCTTATCAACAATTATACTCAGCAACGCCATAATTAATAACGATAATTATTATTGTCAAATAAAGCACCACTTATTTCAGGAGGCATTTTAAAATGTTTGAATAAAACCAGTAGTCAATTGTCTATTTCCTGATAATCATTTATTGTCCTTAATCATGACAATAAAAATATGAAGAATTCATTAATCTGTATTATACCTATATGGTTAAAAAAGTTCACTATGTTAAGACTTCATCTTTGGGGCCATAGGATTAAGTTATAAAATGGTTGTAGGGAAAAAGCTGATTCGTACTTAAAGTACACGTTAGTCCAGATTAGTGCTCAAGTCATATATGTATGTGTATACAGAGTGCCCCACCAAGAAGGGGTCATTCTAAAATCTATAATAGGACCATACTTTCCTCACATTGTGTAAAGCGCCGTGAAGAAGTAAGATTTTTTTATTAAACAGCTATGTGACAATTAGCTTTTCTTTTTAAATGTTTTCGAATTTAGAATTTTTAAAAATTCGTCATGATTTTCTTATCTGTCCAGTTGGATGGTGTTTACTGTATAGTGTGGAAAGGTTAAATGACTCTTGCAAAAGATAATAAATTATCTGGTCGAACTGCCACGAGTCTCGAAAGAAACTTCGTCATGAAATTATTGCAGTGCAAAACTAACCTGAACCAGTGCAATTTGAAAGTTAAGTCGAACGTATTAAAATTACACAAGATTTCACTGCCCAAAATGAGTGGAACAATTTAACAAAAAAAAGTCTCACAAAAATTATTAAAATTTTCAAAAATAAAACAACTTCAAAGCCAAATATGTTATGTCAAATGTCAATCGATTTGAAATGATTTTTTATGACGATTTATAATATCGCACCAAATTTTCCGAATTGTCCTGTTTGTAATTTATCCATAATTGATCGATGCAGTTCCCGGAAGACCGCCCTGTACAAAACGGAACGTCATAACGTCATGTTTCTCCCTATATGTGGCAAAAATGAAATATATCAAAAGAAGGGATCAGCATTTCCTGTTTTCGTTATTCAATTCCGCAGTCATCAGAAATCTTTATTCGGCGAACACGTCGAATGGAAATCGACAGAAATTCGAGAGTATCCTCATTAAATTACATCCTCTTTTGATGGGTCGTCATCATAATGTCATCATAAAAACAAATTGTTGTTCACGAACATCCTGCAATCTTTACTACTCTTAGCATCCAAAGCTTTGATCGAATACAAAGTGTATATTAAATTTCGCAATCGCAGTGCCATCATGGGAATTAATTATTGTCGTGCCCCTATACAGATAATAGCGACAGTGACATTCACCAAATTTGACACAATATGAGTGAGGTTACAAAATCTATATCACCTGTCAAAATTTAGCAGATTTGTCAATATTTTTGACGTAGTGACGTTAGAAGTTTTGCACTCGATGACAGATCATCGACCGTGTCTCAGAAACTACTAATAAACTTGATGCTTAGAAGGTTGAAACGCAAACCTTACTATGGAATGTAGCTCAAAAAGATACTTTGAAAATATTTTCGTTATTGCAGTGTTGCCATTTCTACTCGAAATCAGTGGTTTTATAGGATTTTTGCAAGGCAACCCTAGTATCGGAGACAATTTCTTGGTATAGCTTTGTTACGCGAGTAATTTCTGTAATTTTAAGTCTGTTTCTAAGTTAGCCTTTTTCGAGCAAATGTTCTTGAAGAAACAAAATTTTGATCTGTTGCTAAACTGGAAGAAACAAACAAGTCACGTTAGAACCAAATAATTTCCACTTTCATATTCTAGTTTTTAACGACCTATCCAGTAGTGATATTTTCTAAGGTAAAAAATAATAGGACATAAATTTTGAATTTTTTATCAAGTTTTTTAAGTATTACTACTGGATAGAACGGAAAAAAATTAGATACAAAAATCGTTTGATTCTAACGTGAAGTCCTTTTACTATCGATGGCTCGTGAGATATGACGGATGACCTGTGTTAATGGATCACCCTGTAGATGTAGTACATGTATTTTCGAAGCAACGTGAGAAAACCTAAATCTGTTTGTTTCTATACCTCTCTGACGCAAATCCGGAAGGAACGCGAAATAAGTCAAAATAAAAACAATGTGAAACATACACCCAGTAACCGAGTATACTTATTTCGTTTCCAGTCATCCTTTGTGCTTTTTATTTAGCTGATCTCATTCAACATCTACCCAAAGGCATGGCTGTATACCTTTAGTACGTTTCGTATTTCTTTAATAATACATAAATCAAAACCGTTCATGACTCCACCTCGTATGCATTTTAACCTTCAACTCGGTTATTATGGCAAACCGACGATAACAAATACACGTCTCGAGCGATAATTAAAAGCCGCAATTTCCAGTCGCTTCCTGGTGATCGTGCAGTCAACAGCGCGTTAAACTAAAGTGACTTAAGTGCGGCTCGGGCTTAAGTCGGATAGTATGCGCGAGTGCCAAAATGCATGTGGGCGCAGCAAACTTAAATTTTTCGGCATTTTGAATCGTTTTTGTGTTTCATTTTCTGACTGTAAGAAACATTTTTCCATGGGCCACAACGAACTGCTTTACAAAGCTGTGTGTTTTTGGTTGGCAGCGTAAGTGTCTTTTCCAACAGTCTTGTGTGTCTAATCATTCAAATGAGACGTTTTTTTTTGCGGATTTTACAATAATTGAGAGCTAAAATAGGGTTCAAAATACGCGAGTTGGTGGTTTTCCTTGTCTTATTAGGCCATTTAAAATGCTACAGAGGTTTATAGAGGATCGTTAGAATCTATAATATGCATGTTGCCGCAAGGGTTGCTAGAGTACCACCCCGCCTTATTCCCCCCCCTTGTGACAGGAAGGGGTTATTGAAGTAATAGGGGGAAGTTCTCTGTTCACTTTTTTGTGTATTTAGTGTGGTAAGCAGCATATTTTTTTCCTTACCCTGTGTGATATTTTCCCTGAATCACTGCAATACGTGTAGTGTGAAGTTATCTTTTTTAATCTCAGAGATATTTGGCCTTAAACAATACAAACTGCAATTTCTTTAATGAATTTTGTTCCAGCAGTTCTTCTAATTCTTAATAATTACAAATCGCTTTGAAATTCATATATTTCGTAAAAAGTTCAAAGTTGGCAGCTTTCAAGGTTATGCGTTTTAAGCAAAAATTAAGAATTCGACGCAAACAATGAACTTCTTACAGATTTACAAACGGAAATTAAACATTAATGTATTTTTAAAATTTCTCCCACCAAAGAAGCAATAATTTGACATCTTGGAATATGGTCTGTCAGCTGTCATAAATCGCCAGACTACCTGTCATTGAGTTATAGTTTTGTACCTTTACGGAAAACTGCTGTAACAATTTGAAGCATATGAACATATTTTTTTGTATTAGCGTGGTGAATTAAACGGTATTTGAACCGAGTCGTCAATGTTCCGAATAATATCAAAAGAAATTCATCTACTTACAGCGAAACCGGTGATGTGCCTAACGCAGTTTTACGACCGCAACCAGTACCAGAAAAAGAACAAACAGCAGAAAAAATGTTTTGGAAAACTGCTGGAGATAAATAAACACGTTGCCATGTTCCACTGCATAGAGAGCGGTATAAATACACTGCGCTACGCCACTGCATATTGAGAACTGAAAGCCCGTTCGGGCCCACAAGAATTTCGTATAATTTCATGCAAGCTCTTTTTTTATCGAACAAAGCAGCCTCTCGTTGTGAAAATCACAAATTTGGAGCAAATAATGGTTGTTGCAACAAACAATAGCGACGAAGCAGACAAAGAGAATGTCTGAATCGATACACTACATAATATTAATTGACAGATATAGGTAGGCACCGATTATATGCTGCAAATACATTACAGCACTGTTAAAAATAGCTTTCAGATATTAACATAACATTTATTGATTTTTCGTATCTCAAATATTAATTATTTTGAACAGATGATAATGTGCATGTTTGCACGATTCACGTTATTTATTCGAAAGGCCGAACGCTATCTTATACACCCAAACGCTAAGTAGGAATATAGTAAGACCCGCTTGCATGCCCTCAGCGGTTTAAACCCCACCTGAGGTTAACCTCAAGATTCTGCCAGATAACCAGTCAGTGGGATATATGGCAAGTTTGAAGCTTGAGCTTCAGGCGGGGCTTGAGCTGTCCGGCCTAAGAGGAGGCTGAAAAACCCTCAACTGCAAATGATAATAAATAGGAGAGCGAATCCGCTCCATGCGGATATGGATTCTTGGAGTTTTCATTGAACATTTGTAGCACGTAAGTAAAACTCCCAATATCATTATCGCTCGCTTTCGTCAGCCTCGTTATCGAGTTATCATTCTAGCCAATATCTCTGAGTTGTCACTTTGTCAAAGCGAACCTTAAAATGATGTATTCTCACATTTCCAAAAGCTCATAATGCACAAATTCATTCTTCACCATCATTGATTTTAGGTTGCACGGACAGTTCCCCAGTAATTATCTACTAGCCTGAACAGGATGAAAGCGTCTTTAGCGAAGATGAATGCGCAAAAATACTGCAGAATGTGGATTTATGCAAGTTGAACGAGTAGTAATTGTCGTGCTAGTGCAATAGGATTGTTACTGGAGTGTTTCGCTATTCGACTCTTCGATTCGTTCGATAACACTTAGTGGTGCATGTTAAACCGTGTTTAAGATGGGACGTCGCAGGGAAGTCATTATAAATCGGTCTTGGCCCCTTAAAAGCCCGCCTGTGTCTGGGTACGTAAAGCTTTTTTTTAATCCCTTTATAGTGAATGTTAAATTTTGCTTCCTATATCGTTTAAGTTGTGTGCTGTGGTTGGTCAAAGGCTACAGAAAATATTGCGCGTCAGGTTCTCTCGTTGTTAATTTAAATTCAATGGGACTTAGGGTTTCTGTGTAGGGATTCATGTAAAAAAGTTAAAAGTTAATGCACATAACAATAGAAGTTTAGGGAAAAACTTAAAAATTCGATGTGGACGGCAAAAAAAGAGAGAAGTGAAGCCCGTTTCGAATACGAGAATTGAAAAAAAACTGTTATTCAGAATTTTTTCTATCATGACAAAGTCGAATGTGGTATTCATTTCTCGTGTACGATGATTTCTGTACAGGGTGCCCTATTTTCGATGGCTTTGCCACGGGTATCGAGCGTATTGATGAGTAATTTTGAGACATATTCACATACTATGAATCTTTAATTAAAAAATAATTGTTAACACAAATAAAGCGATGAAATAAATTTAATATACGATAAAATAAATTCAAATAACGGTTTATTTACCTTTGTTGCAGAGAGGTTTACAACGCAATATGCCTAAGGCTTGGAGACACATTGCACATACCTGAGGCCTCTGTAAAAGCACTGTTCAACGATATGCACCTATTTCCGTCAGACAGTCAAGGTAAATATTATTGTAATTTTCGATTTGTATACAGGGTGGTCCCCTTACCTAAGTAATATTCACATAACAGTCTTTTCGTTCTGGAAAAATATTACGCTTTGGCTTAAACTGGTCTCATGAATGTGATGACAGCAGTGATCGTTATATGTATATCTACTATCTAGGGTATTCATTTTTTTTACTTTTTCTCAAAACAGCACATCGAAAATACCGAATATTTTGGTGATTTTTTGAAATCGCGAATTTAAGTTCGCCGCAAGCTTTTAGGCGGCAACAGGCGAGGTACCTAGCTGTACTGCCACTCTAATGGAGAAAAAAAACGAACAGATGATCATATTTCTTGCTACACCCCATTTAAAGGTCCTGTTTACCGATAATATAATAGTTTTCGAGCTTTCAACGGTTTAAGAAACATTTAGTTTTTATTTTTTTCTTGATTTTTAATGACGTCCAGGGCCTTAGCAAGTCTGACGCCCTGGGCAAAATTTTAAATTCTCGTCCCTCTCACTCTAAGAAAAACTGTCGAACAGGAAAGTCCACCACCTTGTACCCTCGCCCTTCTATAAAGCCGGTACTGATAACATAGTTACATATTTACCAAAACTGAGATAATTCGATTCTACATACCAAAAAGTTAGATACAGATAGAGGAAAAGCAGGAATTTCTAATTCACGCAGCTCGCATCAGTGGGCTCGCGACAATCCATTTGCGACTCACTGTTTCCGTAAGTTTTCCGTATTTTCTAAAATTGAAGCTTAACCCTCGCCTGGAAAATTTTCCTTTAAGAAATTGTCTTTTATTGTAGTAAACAAGTGCCTACATGATCGAATAAAAATTCGTGCGAAGACCTAAAGCCTCTGGATTTTTACGTTTCAGGTCATTTAAAAGCTAAAGTGTATTCTCTATCAATCAACTCTACACAGGAATTGATAATGAAAATACAAGCTTGTTGATCCATGCGAGCAAATCCACAAGAGATTGCGCATGTTATGAAGTCCTCGTGCCTTCGAAATCGCTGTGTAGCCGAGAAGCGGCACATCTTGAATAATTTGTATGATAGCAAAATATTGAATAGCGATATCTATCAATTTATCATGAATTTTTTATTGTTGTTTTGATTGGTGGTTGTCTATTAAAAAAAGAATATTTCGTTGCTTCAAATATCCATACAGATACCATCCATACATCCATATTCCATGGTTATTTAAAATTCAAAATGTTATATTTAGGATACTTTTTTTGCAATTTGCTCAGGTACCATACGATAGAGCTATCCGCAATTTTAACCATTTCTAATTTAATTGCCAGGCAAGATCATAGCACAGTTTAAGCATTGTTTGATAAGAAATTTTAGGCTCTTCACGTGGGGTATCTAAACTTTTGTTATTTTGAATCTGGAGAGTCGCAATTTCAGTAAACATTGAACAATGTCATTAAAAATCAATCTGGTAATATTCTTCATGATTGACTTCAGAAGCTTGAAAAATTCGTCGGTAGTTCTTGAACAACTTATTGCACACAGACACATCACAGTTTGTGTAGCAAGCCTTTGCCAAAAGAGGTTCTTTAAGAGAATCGCGGAAATTGTGGAATTTGAATTGATGCTTGACTAAAGTGGAATATTAAGTTAATTATCAAGTATATTGGATACAGCGGATTTGAAATGTAAATTTGCCAGTTTTGGCCCGAATTTCAGTGAACAAGCGCCAAGATTTGTGTACGTTTGGCGCGCTTTCGAAACTAGTTGTCATGGCGACCGTAATTTAGTTGATAGGGTAGAGTTAGCAGGAGGTCAAAGCGCCCTATCATCCAACGTTGCCAATTTATTTTTTCTTTAATATATTGGCAGTTGGCCAGCCGCCTTTTCACCAACGTTGCTGTTTCACCGCTTTCTAAATTTTGGTGGTCCGTATCACTCTTGATATATAACAGATTAGATCTAAATAGTCAATTTTGACTTTGACATTGATTTGTTTATTTCTATTTTTGGATAATTTTTTTTTTAGTGTTTGGTTTTTAATTCTTATAGTTAATTCTTTATGCATAATAATTATTCTATTTTCTCTTTCTTTCTCTCTCAATAAAATGGACAAAAAGTAAATATTTAAATTAAAGTTTGTTTTTTCGATTTATATATCTATTTAATAAAATAAGTCTGAGCGCCAACTAAAATATGAGTTTGAAGTGCGTTGCGAACTAGTTGTGAATGTAATACCTGCATGGATTCTGCATAATGTGCCCCGGATAGCCATCAACTATCCACAACTGCCATTAGATCATCAGGTAAATTACTGCAACCTGCATCTATTTATATTTATGTTTCCTCTTAGGTGTTTCATTAACTTAATGCTGGAGGGTTTCGAATAATGTTTGTAGTGTTTTTTAATTCATTACCATCTAGGAATGGATTTATTTTTGTTTGGTATAGTGATCACAAATAGCGAGGTGTACACATATTTTCAAACTATTTATTATTCAATATTGATTAGAATATTACCAATTAACGTACTTGAGTGGTGGTCACCCAAAAACAGTAAAAGAATTGTTCAAAATCAAAATTAAGCAGGTACATGTCCAAGAAGCTAAGAATGGCACACATGTATATATGAAAATTATTTCTGTTACAATGTTACATACAATATACACATTTTACTTTTATTATTATATGTATTTCTTGATAATAGTAACAAAGATGCTCCAGTGCGCAAGACAATACAGTCGGAGAAATGGCACTAATCCGAACTATCTTACCTTTGGTGAATTTTGTGTATTTGCCCGGGAGATGCAGAACCACTCGACTCCAAAAACCTATAGGAAAATATCACAACAGAAAGCTAACAGTAAGTGATTTAGTATTATGAAGTTCCTTGTCTGAAAATTGAATTTTTTTAAAATTTATAAATTCTTCAAAATTTATGAAATTTTTAAAAACTTGCAAGTTTGCAGTAATGTCACAATAAAAATTTGTCTTTAGCTGATTTTTGTACCTTTTACTATTTTCAAGAAAACGTCTCATTGGCCACCCTCACATGTGGTTGACACCAATAATAAAAAGTCCAAGTTTATTGTGGATACATACCAAAGAGATGCCTGTTGAAAACGGGCGATTTATTGTTACTTTCCATTCTAGAATGTCCAAGTAACAGATGTGAAGTCTTTCTGGGTGGTTCCTGCAATCCGACCACATGGAGGGCAGACACGGCAATACCGGAGTTACAAAAGCAGGGCATCAGTTTTTATAATCCCGTATGTGTGATTTTTTTAATTAATTTTAATTTCAAAAATGAAGTTATGAGTGATAATAGTCTATGTCAACAAAAGAACCTGGCATTTGATATACATTTTTAACTAGCTACTGTAATTATTATTCATACTGGAAGCAAAACAATAATGATTGATTTCCATGGCTTCATTATACCTACATCAAAGTTGTTGTCTAAAGCAATTGATTAAGGTCTGATCAACTCATCCATTGCAGCAAGTCTCAATGTGGGCCCCCGAATTGTTGGATCAGGAACACGACGCAAAGCAGTCGGCATCCGTTCTACTTTTCGTTATCGATAGTCAAACGAGAAGTACCGTCGGCATGCTGGAAGTGGCATATCTCGTCGCTTGCGGAAGGTGTGTGGTTGTTGTCGCTCAGCCATACAAAATGGGTCAAACCATTATGGGAGAAGTAATTAGTGAGGAGTAAGTTTTAGCAGTAAAAACCAATTGAGTCATTCTCGGAACTTACACGTTCTTTTTTTTATTTTAGGGAATATGAGGAACTGGTGCAGGGGCAAAAGTCTTTGTTGGATCTCATAAAGTTGAAAGGAGTGCAAATCCATACCAATTTGAGCTCGGCTTTGCAGTGTACGGCGGATATTTTGAGAAACGTATCAAACGGGAGCAGTTCTGAGGAACAAGTTATCCATAAATTGAAGTAAGTCCAATTCCGTGCAATATGAAATGTATTTTTATGCATGAACATGAAGAAAATGGTATAAAACTAAATTGACGTACGTTAAGGCGGTTATAATAAAATAGATTCAAAAGATTATATGAATATATTCTGTGGGTGCTCTATGAGGATTCACCGAAATTTTCTATACCGTTTAGATGTCAGCTTTTTCAAAAGCAATGATTATTGTTTCTTTTACAGGCGGTTACGAGAAGTGTATGACTGTTACAAGGGCGAGATGCGTATTTACGATGTTATCGAGGCGTACCGGCGTCTGACCAATCGCTCCCTGGAAATTTCCAAGTTATACCATTACTTCAATTTGCAACACGGCACCAACGGGTTCACCGGTCTGGGAACGAACGGTTCCGAGGTGACGTTGAGTTTCGAGAAATTTTGCGCCGTAATGGCCGAACTGAGCTCTGAGGGCTGTGGCACGTGTAATATTGAGGGTGAGTTGAATTTTTGGTGGTTCAAAGTAGAAAGTAAGACGAGAGATAGATATTTCATTAAGAATTAATTTTATGTGAAATACGGACGTTATTTTGACTTCCTCTTTGCGCACTGTCATTTACGACTTGATCTTCTAGGATACCCTGTAGGCAGTGAGTGCTCTTTATTCCAGAAGTTAACGTAAAGTTTCTTATTTTCTCTATTTATAGCAACTCCCGGATATACTTTATCATTTGATTTTTTAGGAAGGGATTACATAAGACCATTATATTGGTCTTGTGCACTTTTGAAGACAAGATATGTGGTTAGAACTATGGTTCTTCGACCGTTATCCGGCGTGTTAGGTACCTACATGGATTTTGATATTTTGATAGAGGACAGCTTTGTTTTTTCCAAATTTGAATATCCTTATTTTTAGCAGTTTTTTTTTCTGTTTACGTAATGTCTGTTTGTTTTGAATTATTGCTTCACCGCACCTTATACACTTCAAGTTCACGACGATGGCATTCACGTGAAAACGTCTCAGAAAGTGAAGAACATAGAGAACATCATACATATACAGACAAAGCTGGAGTTTGACAGATAAAGTTCTTTCACGATTTTTGCGACCACGCATGTCAAGGGTGGACAAGAAAATTTTGTGATCTCTGGATGTTAAATGTAGACACAACATTATTATTTGAATTAATTTAATTTTGCTTTTACTATTGAATAATTTAATTTAAAAAAACGTTATTAAGAAGTTCATTTGCTTTGCAGCGTGGGCATCACAAACGTTCACGAGAAACCAGCAGCAACCGGAGCAACAATGTCAGTCGCAGCAGAATTGCGTAGCCGATCCGTTTTCTGTAACACAGTTACCACCTCAGGAGCGAACTTTATACGATGTGTACTTGGGAGGTAGTTTATCCACCGGCACAAAGTGGCGGGAATCAACGGCCATACCTTTGTTGGAAAAACGCGGACTTAAATATTACAATCCGGCGATTAGGTAAGTTAGGGGTTGCGCTGTTTTGTTTTTTTTTTTAATTTTCTTTTATTTATTTCCACAGAGATACGAAGCCAAACGGGCAACAAGCGAGTGACGTGTCCCAGTGGCAGGAAGAAATTGAACGGTGTAAAATAGCTCTCTTTGTGATTACCAACGATACGAGGTCTTTAACCAGTATGATTTTGGCGGCGCATTGCATGGGAAGCGGGAAGGAGGTGGTTCTTTGCGTTGAACAATTGAACGCGGAGAACTGTGTTGTCGCCGGTGAAACTGTAAGTTGCCAGCGAAAAATTGTCGATTATCTAAGGATCAATCGAAATCTTATGCGAATAATTCAAAGTAGTAGTTTTTGTCACCTTTCAATATAAAATTTTCGTCTTGACGAGATTAATTTGCGAATTTCAGCTAACCAAGACGGCGATCAAAGATTACAATCGCGCGCGCGCGTACATCACAGATTCGGCTCTACGGCGAGAGGTTCCGGTCTTCGATAGGGTGGAACTGGCCATCGCTTGCGTCATAGGAAAACTGGTAACCTTACACACGACTGATACCTCAAATCGCATCACGCCAGAGATAATCAGGTAGTAATTAAGGATGTTTTATTTATATTTCAACTTCATATTTAAAAAAAAACGGGGCGTTACCATCGAAACCAACAATTGTTTTAGCCAAATTTGACATATATGATTGAGGTTGGAAATCTATATCAAATGTAGAATCGCAGGTATGTCAGTGTGTTTGACAAGATGAGGATAGACATCCAGCCTTGACATAGTGAACCATATGTCACAATTATTGATTTCCATGGCACCGCCCCCATTTTTTAAAACGTCGGAATAGCACACAGCCTACCATTAACCTTCAGTTAAGTCGTAGAATTTAGGCGCAAATGCCCCTGTAAAGTTAAAAGTCTAACCGGACTTATGTGTGTCGATTCAGAGCCATTCGAACAGTCGCAAGTCGAGTATACACATTATTGGAAATATATTTCCTCAGATATACGTGATTTGAGTAAATGCAGGCAGCTCCACGGCTTTCTTATGTAGATCGGTGTGAAATGCACACAATAATAGTCCCATTTCAAGGGCAGCTAATTGGTGCAAATTCTCTATAGTTGTTATTTATTTGAACGTCTCTAAATTGTTTTTTCTTATTAATATTTTGTTAACTAGTTTATTACGTTACATTGCGCTTCCATTTGGAGGTAAATTTTCTGCGGGTCGCGCCTTTCGTTTTAGTTTCTTTAATGTTTTATTCTTTAACTACTGAGTTTTACTGGGAGAAATCTGAGCGACAACGCGTTTCCGTTTTCTGGTCTGAAAGGCACGACCCGTCGCATCATCACGAGGGGGACTTGCTTCGAAAGTTGATAAAGTCACGATATTAAATAGCAGTCATCAATCCCGACTCCGATTGTTTATACAAGTCACAGAATTTATACAAAAGCAACTACTATTATTTGGATTAAAAAAGTGTTTTATTTTTTTATTTTATACCTATTCGATATTAAACTGTTACATTTCATTTAATTGCACTAAAACACCTACCTGCGATTTATTATTTAAATCGCGTGCTGGGAAATTCGAGACATATAGTATATTTATATATATATATAAATGAGGGAAATGGGTTATTACTGTCGAAAGTAAAATAGTATTTTTTCACATCACATAAACTATACAAGGTGTTCTGTTTAGGCGGGCCCCACTATTGCCATCTCCAAAACGGCGAGAGTTACGAAACCGGTTAAATGGTGAAAAATTGCCATTTTTGGAGACTTTTAATGTCAAGTCTGTATTTTAAAAAATTAATTCGTTTGTGTCAACATCTTAAAGTCGAAATATAGTCTTGAGATAATAATACGCCTCTGTTGTAGCGCGGAACTTTTTTTTATTACACTGATGATGGTTGTTGAAATATCCTTTATAAATCTCCTTTAGAATTAAAAATGTCTACAAATTTCCTTTATGCGTTTCGAAGCTCCAGCTGTTTATTTAACGAAGAGGTGACGAAAATTCTCACTGGGGCCTCGTCGCTTGATTCTCTGAAGTCCCCTCGTGTACGTTAATTTTTCACTAAATATTAATGTAATATTTAGATAATATGTACTTTGAAACTAATTTTATGAACCTGAACTAACTAAATATTACATCATAATAATAAGTGATCCCCAGGCGTTAAGCCCCGGCAGCAACTCCATTACAAAGAGATCAACGTTGTCATAGTTTATGTTTATATCCGATACATAAATGCTGTTCTAACTTATTAAAAATCGAGCTTTCAACTGCTTCGTGCCTGTATAAACAGATAGTGACTGCAGCAGCCGAACATAAGATATTATAAAGGAGGTTAGAAATCTGTCAAATGTCAAAAAAATCTTAGTAGTGGTGTTAATGCTTGACATATAATGTCTTATGTAATAATAGTAGTAAATGTCTTAAAATTTGACATTTGTTAGGTTTTTAACTTTATTCATATGGCGAGATCGACTGTTGTCTATCCGCTGTCATTTGCACAGGGACAAAACAGTAATTTCTCAAGATTTTTCATGAGTTGAAATAGCTTTATAATTAAGGTTTTTGTTGTTTTGTAGAAAAATAGTACGTCATATTTACATAATTGATTTTTATTGTACGTTTTTTTTCTATATACATACGTGTTCGATTTAGATACGAGTTCGATGTTTACGAGTCAGACAACGTCATTCCGGGACTCGAGAATAGTGAAAAATAGGGCAGCGATGAAAAATTATATAGTTCCTTTTAAATATGGTCTGTTACTTAAGTACGTTAATAATGTCCGCTCGTTTTTAACTTTTATTTTGAAGCTGTTTTTCATTATGGTTTCATTGGTGGTAGACAAAATATAACAGAATACAAATTATTATTAATTTTACGTACGAAAATAGTAATTAAACAGGCATACAGTGCATCACAGTTGCAAACACGTTTATTATTTAATGATAATAAGAAGGTATGTAGAAACTTCAAGGTTTAGACCTAAGCCCCCCCATCTGCTACAACTGGTGGGGTGAACAACCATCACCTCAAGAACTGAGAAGCTCGTTCGCTTAGAAATTCAGATAATGGGTTTTTATCAAAGGAAAAAGTGAAATTAAACAGTATTGTCCTTGGTTGCGTTTAATTGGTTGATTATTTTATACGCGGAAATGTGGTTTCATACGTCCTCGTTAGACCAAGTAGGTATCTCAATACATATTTTCGTTCAAAGTAGTCTACTCCTTGCAGTTAACAAAAACCTTAAAAATATTTTTTTGGGGCTATTAGATCGTAATATGTAATATACTTTTATTAATCTGTCGACAGTTATGTTATTATATACGTAGATATTGTATTTTTTGGGTGGGAAAATGTCGCGTTTGTTGGTAGTTTAACAAAACTGGAGGAAAATGGTGTTAAAATCGTATTTACTCGATTTCCAACGTAAATCGAGCGAAATATTGGCGGGTAGGGGTTGTTTACATTTCGTATTTTTATTATTATTATTTACTGTGTTGAGTTTCGTGGTAACGTTGTTTTACTTGTAGCAAAATATTTTCTACATTATAATAGGATTAAAGGTTTGCAGCGCATTCTTACGAAAAATGACTTTAACCCATTATTGCTCAAATTTAAGCGCAGTAATCTTACACATCACATTTACAAGGGCATAAAAGATTATCATCAGGAAATATGATAAATTTTCGTCTTCAACAACATAAGGAAATATCTACATTATTAGTTTAAAATGAATGCTGATGTTATACGATCAACTGCCATTGTTCGCGGGTCGAAGATGTTCTATAAAGGAAAGCATTTAATTTAGCTTGATTCGAAGAGATGTGTACCTGATGTATTATTTTTGAAGCTGGAACATGGTGAATAAACGGATGCTTGATCCAAGTTTTTATGTTTGTGAAAATTCGGTTTATTATTACTTATATTAAGTTACGATAATAATTATTAAATAGTAAAATTTCTTTTTGGCATAAGAGGAGCGATGAGTAACCCTAACTTAACTGAATCTCTTGTAACAATAATTAATATAATGTTTAAACTAATCTAATGGTTATTGTTTATACAAGTTTTCTAAACAAAATGTTATTTATTAACTGTAAATGTAGGTGTTTTTTTGTACCCAATTGTTCCCTCAAAACCCGGTCTATGCAAATTAATTATTGTAAGGCCAAAGTTTAGTAGTTAATTCTATTAGCGCGATTATTAGATACCAGTTTTTCAATTATTTATTAAAAATTATTAAGAACTTTTCTTTTTAATTAAAGTAAAATGTAAAAAGTGATTGAAAAATGGGTCCTAATAAGTACAATAGCTTTATATACAATGATTATTTGTGAAAAAAAGGTCGTTCCGGCAAAAAAGAAGGTGCAAATTTATTAATGTAAAAATAATATAAATTAAATAAATATTTACTTGAGAAGATTTATATTTAGGCTTATATTTTACCATGTAATTTTAGCGATTACATTGTTATATCGATGCTATTTATTTCTCCTTTTTTTTAATGTAGAATTAAAGACTATTAAAGTATAACTGGGGTTATCAATAGTTATTTTCATCCAGATAAATTCAATGGTTTTCTCAAAAAAGACTGCACTTTTTCCCTAAATGAACAAAAGTAAAAAAGTTTCTTTACTGCCTAAAAAACCAAAAACAATTTTTTGTCAAGTTTTTTGCTTCCTAAAAAAACCAAAAACAACTTTTTGTCAAGTTATTTTGCAACCTAAAAACCAAAAACAATTTTTTGTCAAGTTTTTTGCTTGCTAAAAACCAAAAACAATTTTTTGTCAAGTTTTTTGCTTGCTAAAAACCAAAAACAATTTTTTGTCAAGTTTTTTGCTTCCTAAAAAAACCAAAAACAACTTTTTGTCAAGTTTTTTGCTTCCTAAAAAACCAAAAACAATTTTTTGTCAAGTTTTTTGCTTCCTAAAAAACAAAAAACAATTTTTTGTCAAGTTTTTTGCTTCCTAAAAACCAAAAACAATTTTTTGTCAAGTTTTTTGCTTCCTAAAAAAACCAAAAACAACTTTTTGTCAAGTTATTTTGCAACCTAAAAACCAAAAACAATTTTTTGTCAAGTTTTTTGCAACCTAAAAAACCAAAAACAATTTTTTGTCAAGTTTTTTGCTTCCTAAAAAACCAAAAACAACTTTTTGTTAAGTTTTTTTGCTTCCTAAAAAATCAAAAACAATTTTTTGTCAAGTTTTTTGCTTCCTAAAAAAACAAAAACAATTTTTTGTCAAGTTTTTTGCTTCCTAAAAACCAAAAACAATTTTTTTGTCAAGTTTTTTGCTTCCTAAAAAAACCAAAAACAACTTTTTGTTAAGTTATTTTGCAACCTAAAAACCAAAAACAATTTTTTTGTCAAGTTTTTTGCTTCCTAAAAAAACCAAAAACAACTTTTTGTTAAGTTATTTTGCAACCTAAAAACCAAAAACAATTTTTTGTCAAGTTTTTTGCTTCCTAAAAAACCAAAAACAATTTTTTGTCAAGTTTTTTGCTTCCTAAAAAAACAAAAACAATTTTTTGTCAAGTTTTTTGCTTCCTAAAAACCAAAAACAATTTTTTGTCAAGTTTTTTGCTTTCTAAAAAACCAAAAATAATTTTTTGTCAAGTTTTTTGCTTCCTAAAAAAACCAAAAACAAGTTTTTGTTAAGTTATTTTGCAACCTAAAAACCAAAAACAATTTTTTGTCAAGTTTTTTGCTTGCTAAAAAAACAAAAACAATTTTTTGTAAGTTTTTTTTGCCACCTAAAAAACAAGTTTTTTGTAAAAAAAAAATTAAATTGAAACGCTTGTTTAACATGAAAAAGTGTATCCGAATGTAGTCTTTTGTGGCGCCACCCATAAACTAAATGACACACTAATGCTGAAGCACAATGCTGAGATTCACTTTTCACTCCTAGATGACGCGACAAAAAATATTAGTTACCTTTAAATATTGTAATTATTTTTCGTAGTGATGTGTGAACCTTGTGAACAGGCAATTCATAAGCATCCTGCACGATTACCCAAAAATTTTATTAATAATTAAAAATATATTGAATAAAAAGTATTAAATGGAATTGATGAGTATTTGTAATATATTTATTTAAGTGATTCTTTATTCGCGGAAAAATTTGTTATTAGCGAGTATCTTTGTCGATAGTTTAATCCTTGCCGCTGGTTGATCGTTATTAATGGGACACACTGGTGTAGACCTGTACGTTTTTTCTTACCGTACCGAGTACTAAAATTTCATTGATTGTGAAAAAAGATTCAACAAGACAGAATAAAATGAAATCACTTTGTATTTACACAGCACAGTAGAGCAACAATATAAAAAATACAAACTAAAAAAAGACAACCCCCAAAAGCTCTTTGTACAAAACTACACTCTCGTTCCTGATGTAATAAATAATAAATACAGTTCGCAAAAAAATCACATTCACACACATTGGGGCTTCAAGTCGAATAAAAGCCTTTCTTAAGTTGTACCTACTTACTAATACTTGATAACAATATGAATGTATGTAAACGAATATAAAATTTAATAAATTTAATTATTATTGTTCGGGTGGGATGATCACAGGAAACAGTTATTTCGCAGTTAAAAAAAAAAAAATTTTGTTTAAATATTTTGCTTCTGTATAAATATTGGTGATAGCAGCCGAATTGAACAATATAAGTGAGGATAGAAATCTTACAAATGTAAAATTTTGAGATAAAAAGCCTCACTCATCATATGTCAGTTTCGACTGCTGTTACTGCTACCGTTACTTATACAGGCGCCAAATAATTATTATTGACTTTAATGGGCCGATTTTTAATATACACTGTGAGGTAACTGATGACATTAACGTTGCTATAATCTGTTACAGTTTACTATGAGCTCCCAAGTATAAACGCTGCATATGATTTCGAAATTATAATAATTTAAAACATTTTTCTCTTTAGAGCTGTCATAACTTTCCTGAGACAGGCTGTAACACATTTTATCATTACCTAATACATTTAATGTAGTGGGTAAAATGTGGTTCATAGAGTACACTTTTGAGAACTTAATCTTAGTGTGTCTTGAAAATTAATTACGCAGCCCGAGAATCATATACGAGTTTGAGTCAAAGAATTCAAATTTTAATATTATCTCACAAAATCGTTATTTCTATAAAAGCAATTAGTTCAAACTAAGACCCAATTAGGTTATTAATGTCTTTATAGAATACAAAAGTATTAACAATACAATTAAAAAAATGCAGCAGGAAAAAAAAAATTATCAAAGCAGCCTGCCCAGCTTCGCTATGAAAATAGATCGAGGATCGATTTTCAATCTGGAATTACAACAATTATTGTTATTATCGATGTAAATGCACTTATTCGTTACGTCTAATTTATGCTTAAATGCAACAAAATGTGAGTCCATAGTAAAGAAATAAATATATAAAAAGTATTATTCATTTTCAATATAAAGTAGATTATTTGGTAAAAATTCAAATATAAAGTGCAAAGTGTATTTGTCTTTTAATGGACTGTCTACATATTGTTATGCACACGGGAAATATTGCAGTTTGCACAAATTGATGATATTTTGCTGGACGGATCCATTGCGATAGTAAGCGTCCACAACAATCCACGTTTTCCACTTTCTAAAAGAAAAATACCATCCGGAAAACTGACCTCTATACGTTTACGTCTTGAATATTAATTTTTCGAACGAGCAACACATAGCAAAAGCCTTCCAAGTTGCACTAACGAAATAATTTCTAATACCTCCACACTCACGACATGCCAGAACAAAACTATAGTTGTCAAAAAAGTCTGAAAATGCTCACATATTTCCTTAAACATTCGTTGTACCCCCCCCCCCCCCCCCCCCCGTTTAGATTCAGAAGATTTACTCTTGGGCTGAGTTGTACAATCATGTGTTGTACATCATCAATTTTATATTTAGGATTCTTATTAAGTCGGCGTGTAAAGTTGCGCGTTTTAAAGGCCTATTCTAAGATTGGATTAGACGATTTCTTCTTTAGATCCTCATAACTGCTCCATTATTTAATTTATCGGATCTCAAGATTGCTCCCGTTTTTTGTGTAACTTGAATACAAGTATTGAACATACATATTTGTTTTAAAAAGTCAATATCTGGTCAATATGGAGAATACGCATAAATCTGTACAAAACCAACAACAATTTTTATAGTTTTATGTTTTCATTTCATATTTACGTCTTCTCCCTCGTTTCCTGTGTGGAGCAACAGCAGCTCATCTTTACTAGTTAACGCCATTTCCCACTAAATGTGTAGAAAAGTAAATACTCTTCTGACATACTGTGTTCATGGGTTTTGATAATAACAAATTATTATTTAAAAAAATATTTAGGTATTTCCAGATTTTTTTTGACACCTCGTATAAGAAAAACGTATTTTTCTCTAAAAAATAATTTCACAGAAAATAGAACCATTGCCAAAATTATTTTCGGTTTAATATTTCACACAAACTCGTTGCAAATCATAATATCGTACATAACTTACCTACGCACTTTCATTGTCACTTCTCCATTCAATTAATTTGATAGTTGAAGCCACGGATGGTCTAAAACATCTTCCGCTGAAAATCGAAGTTCGGGAACTAATTGTAACATGTTCTGAATTAATTCCTTGGCCGACGACGACACGTCTTGCCAGAATTCGTCCGGGAAGTCATACTGACCTAAGTAGGAAAATATAACTCATGAGAATTATGAGTTATATCATAAAAAATATGAGATTGATATAATAGATAACTGATGAATTTATCCAAAACTTGCCTCAATACCTTGAGGTTCTTTTAACGTAGAAACGCACCTGCTAATATACAATCAAACAACTTCTCTTGATCGTTATCTATGCTCGCGAATGGTGGGTAACCGCTAAGCAGGATATACAATATCACTCCCGCTGCCCACACGTCAATCTACAATCAAAAACTCAATTACAATTGATAAAAATCAATTTGTTAATGGAATATTATATTCCAACTTATTAAAAATGAATGGACATCAATGATAGGTTTACCCTTGTAAAATAACCATTAATAATAACGGTATCAGTATTTGACATATGAGCTATTTAGAGATGAGTCAAATTCGGCTGGATTATCTATACAGGGTGTCCCAGATAAGGATGAACAGCATGGGGATCTTGGAAACGGTAATAGATACAAAATGGTTTAAATTGGGAAAAAGTTGGGCAATTTAAAGCAAATTAATAATCTGTTTTTATATCGACGAAATTCCGAATGGTTACGAAGATATCCGGAAAAAAACGAATTTGGCGGTTTTCGTTTTTTGCAAATAACTCTTATACGGTTATAGTTAGAGGAATAAAAGTTTTACATTATTAAAGCACTTTTTTGAGAACTGTTTAGCAGTGTTGCCAGTTTTCTTGTTACATCCTTACTTTCGGAGAAAAATGAGTAAACTTTTGATTTTCATATGGGCGTGATATCAATTATTTATATTTTCAAAATCGTCATAAAATTCCCTTTTCAGCCATGCATTACATTTAATATTTTTCTCAGAAACTCTATGAGTTATAGCCATTAAAGCATTTTTTGATAAGCATACCTATGCCTGGAAAATAATGGTGGTTTATTTGAACATTTGTTATAATTTGAGATTTTGATTCGATCCAAGTTTAGCCGCATTGTTGTTATTAAATACATAATTTGAAACAATTATTTTTTTAATTTTAGGGTGATACCAGTAATATATTTATACTTTTAAATAATGTTGACGTTTCCACAGCATTCATTTATTTAATGTGCACCATTACTATAAGTCAAAATCATGGCCTACTTATCAAAAAATGCTTTAATGGCTATAACTCATAGAGTTTCTGAGAAAAATATTAAATGTAATGCATGGCTGAAAAGGGAATTTTATGACGATTTTGAAAATATAAATAATTGATATCACGCCCATATGAAAATCAAAAGTTTACTCATTTTTCTCCGAAAGTAAGGATGTAACAAGAAAACTGGCAACACTGCTAAACAGTTCTCAAAAAAGTGCTTTAATAATGTAAAACTTTTATTCCTCTAACTATAACCGTATAAGAGTTATTTGCAAAAAACGAAAACCGCCAAATTCGTTTTTTTCCGGATATCTTCGTAACCATTCGGAATTTCGTCGATATAAAAACAGATTATTAATTTGCTTTAAATTGCCTAACTTTTTCCCAATTTAAACCATTTTGTATCTATTACCGTTTCCGAGATCCCCATGCTGTTCATCCTTATCTGGGACACCCTGTATAGGGGCAAAACAGTTAATTGCCATGCCCCGATTTTTAATAAGTTGGAACGACACATAGGCACCTTCAGACCGTATCCGCATTCCGTTAATATTTCAGGAGCCACATACGTAGGAGTTCCACAGACCGTGTACAAAGGACTTGTTACTTCACACGCCAGTCCGAAGTCCCCCAATTTCAGGCATTTCACTTTTCCTTTGTCCATTTCCACCTTCAATCATTTACATATTGGTAATAAAAGTATCGAATTATTAGCGAACGACGCACCAACAGGTTTTCGGGTTTAACATCCCTATGCACTATGTTTAGATTATGCAAATAAGTTAGGCCTGAAACCAGGTGCTTCACCATCAAGGCGGCCTGATCCTCTGAGAATTTCTGAGCGACTGTTATCACGTCGAATAAGTCGCCGCCTGAAATTCGTTCAAAATGAAGGTTTCGTGGGAAGCGAACGATTTGGTCGCGGCACCTGCTACATACTCGCAAACCAAGTACAAGAACTGCTTGGTATCGTGATCCTCGAGCAAATATATTATATTAGGATGGCTAACCGCTCTTAAGATGTTCACCTCGTTTTCTATCACTTCCTCCTAGAAGGTTTAGATACGATTATTTATCCCATTGAAAAAAATGTACATCTCAACATACTTTTCCTATGCACTTTGATTTATCGATAATTTTTAAGGCATATTCCGTTTCCGATATCACATGTTTGCACAGCCGCACTACAGCGAAATTACCTGCCAAATACCGCAGGTTCAATATTATGACGTACATACGAGGTATACTCTCATTTAACACTTACCATCTCCAAGCATTCGGCCAACTGTGTATTTACCTTTCATCCCAGGTGGCAAGGCAACGTTATTTTCTAATGTAGCGTCTCGATTTAGATCTTTTTCCGGCATTTTTGGCATCGGCCCCTTACTATAAAGATAGGGTGCATAAAAATCTTTGTAAAGGGCGAAATGGCAAAATTTTTTTATGCACATAAAGAGATATCCAATACTTACCCACTCCGTCTGCCGGGGCTCTTCTTATATTGCTGAATTGCTTTACTTTCTTCAAAATCCAACTCAAAATCCTCTTGCGTGTGCCTTTCGTTACCATATACAAAGAACACATCTTCGGCTTTGAAAAGTTGGGCTAATTCCGTTACTTGTTGACCTAATGATAAAACACACTTATAGAACATATTACCACACTCATTACTGAATTGTAGCTAAGCATACCCGATAGTATATAGACTTTCCTAACAGCCAATTGTGATAACTCTGAAAATGCACTTAAGACTGACTCCATACTGGAGGAGTTGCGCTTGTCTAAAAGAATTCGCAGGATCTAGAAGTAATTTAATCAAGTAAGAATATTGATAATTTATAAATCTGTCATTACGCAACCTTTCTAGGTTTAATTCCATGTTTTATTATTGTGACTATTCTGGGTCGAACACAGTCAGGTGATACTACTTTAGGCATACTTGTTATTGAATTACAGTTTCTAAGCACTTTCTTTGATTTCAAAGTGTCAGTTTTGGAATAGTCCACTTTCTTAAAAGGTTCTCCTTTTCCACTGACAACATACTCTTTTCCATCTTCTAGTTCCTCTATAGCCAATACCTTGAAACCATAAAATGTTAAACTATATTAACGGTTTAATGAAGCAATCTATTAACTGAAGCAAAAACCGTCCTGCTACGTTTCTCATTACTTTTTCAGCATGTCACTGAGGCGTTAACACGCCTTTTGTTACACTAAGAACGATTTTGATACAGTTTGACGACGAAATTGCAGTTGCCACCATAACAGCATGACCAGGCATTAGTTATGATTCATAGAAAGCTAGTAATGTTAATTATTAATCGATGAAATATTGTGCAAAGGCAGCACTCTCGGAGCAGACCAAACGGGTTTATTACTAAATTTTAAAGTTTTGGGAGGAAAGAAATATTTTAAGGCCAAGTCATTGATTTATGGCTTAAGCTCAGTTTTGCTAATTTCGAAATTCATATATATAAATACACATATATGCTATTCAAATCAAGATCCTGTCAAATGTAAAACTGTTTATCAACTGTGTGTTTATTATTTAATTTCCCCCCCGAGAATGATATTCCTCGCATTTGAATCACCCTATACCTTATACTGTAGATTATACCTTGAATGACATATTAATGTGTAGTTACTATTTGATCTACAATCTCATCATGGTAAAATCTTCACTTGAGGCTGTATAATGTTCATAAGGCACTAATAATATAAATAACTATTATTTGCAATATTTATTCCATTTTACACGTTTTTGTGTGATGTGAATCCTTAGAAATACTTGAGAATTGAATGAAAATTGAAACAAAATATTGATCTTACTTGGGATTCTGCACAATTAGTTAAATTATGCAATATCATTAGAAAACTCATGCGCATTCTATGAAAATCATCCAAAATCACATTTTTAGATCTAGTGATTGACCCCACATGCTAGTGACTTAGCAGTACAATGTCACTTTCCTCACTTGTGAGGTAACTAGCTATTTCCATAATATAAGTTATAGGTAACAAAAAGGAATGCTTACCTTTTTTCCCTCCATTGAATAAACATTTCGAACACCATTGGGTAATGTAACACATTTACCTATCAGGTTTGTTAATTCATTTGTGAGACTGTCAAAAGATCTATACCGTTCTGGGGTCACAGGTATAATGACTCCATTGAAAAACTTATTGCCATTATGATAAAACCTAAAAGTGAAATCACCCCTGACTGTCTTCATGAAAGAAAATGAGAATTTACTATTTTTAGCAAATATTTTACTGGTTTAAAAATGATCTAAAACACTGGGGAGATCGCTGATGAAATATCTATACACCCAAACACCTCAAGATTTTTACTTTGAGCATGTATACCAATATACCTCAACAATCTGTCCCTAACAAAACACCAACCTGACTCTTTTTGCTTTGGTACTCTTCGAGGTAGATGACGGCCGTATTTTCGGAGTTTTACTTCCATTATCTAAACCGTTCTCAAAAGACTTCTCAGAACTTGATCTAAGCGAATTAAAGCTGGCAGGAGAAACACTTCGGGAAGTTATTAAATTATTTTTTGACATAGTGACTGGGAATTGATGCATTAATGTCTTCAACTATCCTGCTAGGCCATAATATTTCTATTGGAAACGGCCCTTTACAGCTTGATACGGTCTTTGTGTGTCGCTTTTTCAGATCCTGTAGATGTGGTACCGCCTAGCACAGCTGTCAGAGAAGAAAATGTTTGGTAGATACACACTGAAATTGGTGATATTGTTTACTTCTGTGAAGTTTGAAGTTGCACAGGGACACGATTCGACCAAACAACTGTTGATTAGATGAGAAAAAACATAAATAATTATAATGTTTGTTTATTTTAATGATTTATAACAACGGCCAGTGGCAGACAAGATCAAGAAGTTAATAACCTTCTTTTTGAAGTGATGGCGAAGGCGGAAAGTGGGAGGAAGAGAACGAATTGGAACTGTCACTGTCAGAACTTTTTTCTAACATGAACACATAACCTTTTCATATTAGCCGCCATGAAGGAGAAAGGCAACTCAGCAATAAATTATTTATCATTTTTAAAATATAATAATGCTTTGTGCATTTACGTATCCAGAAGTAGAAAGGCAATAGCGCAACTGAATACACGTATATTGGATTTCGTTGTGAAGTCTTGCTAGGAATCGGATTTGCGGATTAGCAAAGCTAACAGTTGGAAAACCTTATAAATAAAATTAAATGGTAGTTGGCATAATTTTCGCTCTGAATTTCAAATAGTTCCATAACTTATCTTTGCTGAATTTGCCAGACTGACATGCAGTCAACAACAATGTTGCCGAATTTCCACTTCATTTTATCTCACCAACCAGAGATTGAAAATCAGCTGATAGTAGATCAATCGGTCAGTTTTATCGAGAGCTTCTGTAGGTATTGACGCACTAACTAAATCACCTTTAAAATTTTAGTATTTATTGTCGATAATTATATTTTAATTTTTGCTTCTTTTACCAAATATTTCGTACAATGAGCCGAAAAGAGGCACTCTCTACGTTCATCCAACAAATTCATCAAAGACCAGTTGTGGTCAAGCTGAACAGTGGAATGGACTATCGAGGTAAGGTTCTCAAGGTGTACACGAAAAAAATTCATCTTATATTAATAAATGATTATTCTTAATTCAAGGTGTCTTGGCCTGCTTAGACGGGTACATGAATATCGCCCTAGAACAAACTGAAGAGTATGTTAATGGGCAGCTTAAAAATAAATTTGGAGATGCTTTTATACGAGGGAACAATGTGTTGTATATCAGCACTCAAAAGAAGAGATATTGAAACTGGATATTACATCAAGTTCGAAATATAAGACTGGATCATTTTGTTCAAATACCCAATTATTTTGTTCCCTTTTCATCACAGTTTTATTTACTTGGACATGGAACTGTGTTTTGCAGATGATGTGAAATTTAACAAAGAATGGCTTTATTGTGTGTACGAGACAAGTCCTATTGGCGCAGCTTAAGGTTAATATAAGTTATTTTAAATAATAGGTGTCAATTTTTATACACAATAATATTCCCTTACATTTTCTTAGCCCACGATTCACCTTCAAGAAAATTAATAAAGTTTAGATTAGATTAAAATAACAATGAAATAAAAACACGTTCAAATGAAAGGTCCAGCAGCACACACTAAAAATCCCAGACGGAAAATGTTAGGAAAAGATTCATCACAGTAACAAGAGTGTTAAAAAAGAAGTTGTAGTATGTACATTCATTTTCAGGAACTATCAAAGTTGTTATATAAAAAAAAGATGAATGAATATGAAAATATGAAAGAATTTAAATTTTATGAATTGTGACTTTCTTCGTCTAAAAAAAATGTGCATCTGTTTTTAGTGGCACCATCTAGGTGTGATTAGCTAAACTAAACATTGTATGATATCTGCTCCTGCTTAACAATTAATGTCTCATATGTTTTACAGCTGGCGCCACAAGTAAAAAAAGTAATGATTGGCACTTCTAAACAATTACGTATATTATAAACTACAGAGTTTTTGTTAACTTATTCTTTAGATGAATTTAATAAAATAAGAAATCTGGAATATTTTAACCTTAATTGTTTCTTAGTGCAATCATTATATGTATATATAAACAGTAATAGAAATGTATAAAAAAAGGAATATTGTTTTTTAAATTGCTGAGTAACGTTTAAACCCGGGGTTCAGCCAGCGTCTATGACAGTTTTCCTTCGTCTGAAACTAAGAATAATGGTTGTTCTGCATCTTACTATCAAAACTTACTGACATTCGACTGAAGACTCCGGTTAAGCTTCTAAATTATAAGTAGTCATCCGATATTTTCCACTTTCCAAACGTAGTCAGTCTTATTAATTGGCGTAGAGATGCCCGTTTTGGAGAATTTCTTCTTTAAATCCCACATAAACATATCAGAATTTTAACAGGGAACCTATATAGGTAAAACCCGTCGGCAATCATCTCTAGAACAAGAACAACCATTCGTTTTACAAATTTATTTCAATAATAAGACAATAGATGCTATAAAACAGACAGTTATTAATTCAAATGAAATCCTTTCTCTTTTGTGGCTGCGAGCAATCGCTCTTTAAGTATCTCTTCGGTGGGATAATCCGGGAGTTTCAAATAGTGTACGCAAGTGTTAACTGAGGGGTACGAGCCCTCGCCTGCGTCCACTTTACGCACTATAGTGAGGCGTGGATACAAATTTGCCAAGCCACCCGGCGGCAATGAGCTACACCCGGTGGTGAATTGCAGGAAAGCCTTGCGTTCTTCGGGTGTCATATCAACTAAAACGTTGACGAATCTCTGGAAGCCGGGACTGAAATTTTTTTAAATATAAAAATGTGTATATTCTTTTGGTTAATTAATAACACGTGTACCAAAAATTCCTGATGGTCAAGAACATGTGTAGACTAGTTTTGTCTACTTATCCTTTGACATTAAAGGGGATATTCTAATTGTTTTATTGATTTTACAGGTTGCATGCACAATTTTTTTGCAATAATATACTTTTTGGGCCTACTACGGGCTAATTATTGATCTTTTTAATGGTCTATGATCGCCGTGACATACAGCTGATATTTGGAAATTTTTCCACATCAACGCTTTTAACAAGGAATCATTTGATACACCACATATATAAAAAAGCACGTTCACCTGTCTTTCGTATATCCTAACTTTGGTTCGGTATAATTCAACAAATCTTCTTTGGTCCATTCCGGGTTCTGGTTGCCGCACAGCATGACGGCCATCTCATCGGGACTGAAAGCCGCCAACTTTTCAATTTGAAACACCTTGGAAAAGCCCTTGTGGAACGCCTGCAGTTGCCTAGCGAGACCATGTTCCAGACAGAAATCGTACGTTAAGTCTGCGTACTCCTCCACGTTGTCTATGGTGACTTCAGTGTCGGCTCCGTTCGGCACCAGATTCACACTATCAAAACCATATACCTCTGAACTGGGCGAGTAAGTAAATGTCAAAGCCAGATCTGATAACGAAACCGGTCCGGATGGGTGTTGTAGAGACAGATTCTGGATTTGGTGCGTTTTGGTCTCGGCCGACAAACTGTGATCCTGCATAATCTTTTGTTTCTCTCTCGCCAGCTGCTTGAGTTGCTTCAAGAAAACAGCCCTCACTGGATCGATGTCGTATAAGTCGTCCTCGTTGAGGAGATTGCTGTACCACAGCTCAGAATCCTCCACGCAAATCTTGGGTGGGTCGAGTTCCAGCTCCTTCTCGCTCTCCTCGGAGATGTAACTGGAGGTCATTATATCTTCGTCAGGGGCCTTTTTCAGGCCCACGAGACCGATCCGCTCGTTGACGGTATTTTGGACCTCGCCGTGGCACATCAACTTTAAGAAACCTTTGCTCAACGGAAGGTCAACTAGGCGGTTGTCTTGCAGCACCTTCGCCAGAAACACGCCCAAGAACAGGAAGTATTTCTCGGCCTTATCACAGACTTCGGAATTTTGCGGCAAGGGGGCCGGGAATAGGCCACACTGCCGGCGAACGTAGTAACCGGGCGGTTTCATTCCCTCGCCCAAATCGATGGCTCCCGAATCGTTGTTCAATTCGTCGTCGCAGATCCACATGCATAAATCGCGTTTTTGTAGCTCTGCCGCCACCAAGGCATAAAACTCAAGGGTCGGACCCAGGCCTGTGCCTTCTTCACCCACGAATTCCACCTGAAAAATAAGCAGGTTCTCATGAGCATAAAAATGACAGGCGTAAAGCAATTATATTGTTGATGGTTTTTGAACAAATGGAACAAGTTCCTTTCTGTTAAAATGACAGTTGCAACTATTGTTTAAAAGTATAAAACAACACCATTCTCTTGATTTAAAGAATGTCACAACTTTTATATATATTTACGTTTAATAAGATTCATCGTGTATTACGATTATGTGTTATAACATACCTCGAGTATCGACTTCTTTTCTGCGTGCACTTTCATCACTTCCATTGCCCAATCAAGTAAATCATCCCCGCGTGGCACCTTCACCCTTTCGTGCTTCAGCCTACCCACTCGGAACTCGTGCGGATCATCCCTCCTGGGGGACAAACCTGGGGCCCTCTGTCTCTCAATGCTCACATCTCTTTGCGTTTGTAGCCACACGATGCTCCTCGAGGCTCCGAAAGCCGTGCAGTTGAAATAGAGCTGCCTCGTTTCGAAGGGGAACAGGAACGGGCAAGACTGATTCAGTTCCTCGCACCAAGTGGGCAAACTGTCGCTAGACAGCACCAAGGGGTCTTGAATTTGCTAAAATATTTATTGTATTTAGTAGTAATGACAAAGGCATCATATTAAGGTTTATCGGTTATGCACTAAAAATCCTGCCTACATATTATGAAATACATGCGCACTCACCTGTAGTAATTTATTAGTGAGTTTTTTGCTGGAATAAAGCTCAGCACCAATGTCGGCATACTCCATGGATTGCTCCAGTGTGTCGTCGTCAGACGTGGTGATGACAAAGAGGTGACGCAAGAGGTGTAAAACGTCCTCCACTGTACAACTGGATACGGAAGGAGTACCGGGCACAGGAGTAGATGGCGATAGTGAGTTTCCCGCTATCGAACTGGCTCTAGCGTGAGCCACCTTTCTCGTGATGGGCGTCGCGCGACCTTCTTCGGAATCATTCGAGCCGTTTTCCTTAATTTCTTTATATACAATCCTGTCGTATACGCATTAAGGGTAATGAAATAATATCGAACTGACCAGAAGTATTGTTACTTACATATAGGTGGGTTCCCACAATCTGCGCAACTTTTCCTGCTTCGTCGGAAAATCGGTCAATTGCATCAGCTCCTGCACAGCCCGGAATATTGTCCAGGATGGCTCGTTAAGCTCGATCTCAACATCGCTTATTCCGGGCATGTTAGGACCTTTCAGAACCAATTGGATTTTGGGCTGAGGCAGAATTTCATGGTCCGAAACTGATGCAGTTTCCTCTTGACCTAAATCAAAGAAACATATTTTAAGATTCGCTCAGGGTAACAATTTTGACAAACACCAACCGGGAGCGGGAATTTCGAGATCGCTGGTCTGATTGATGTTAGTGCGGCCGGGCCGCGGATCGAACGCAGGAATGAGCGCGCTGAACTGCCGCTTCACAACGTACTCATCATCCCACGACCGTCGCTTCGTGTTGTGCAACGGGTCAAAACCCTCGTCCTCCATGAAGCTCAATAGGTTCCTCGAAACCATCACCTGAAACATCTTTTCAAATGTTTTTCGATTACTTTTGAAAGGCGATCTGACCTCCTCGTATTCCGCGTCGTCCTCGTTCTCGTCGTCATCGTTTTCGTCTTCATTGTCGCCGATTTCCTCGTCATCGTCCAATTCGGCGAGCAAAGTGGGAGCTCTACAGGACTCCAAAAAGTCTTCCAGTGATACCTGCTCGCTGTCGCTGCTCGTAGACGTTAAACTCATGGTTAATGCCTGGCTCAACCCTTGAACAGCTAATTAGACGGAATCACGAATAAAATGTACTATTTTGTGTCTGCCTGTCTTGTATAACACGCATACCTGCAGCCGTAGATATACCGGCCTGCTGACCTCGAGGACTGTTGCTCGACGACAAACTGGGATAACTCTGTGCAGTGCTCAGGAGGCCGCTAGGAAAATTACTGGATAAGGCCAGTCGCACCAAGCTGGATACAGAGCTGGGGGCGCGGGGAAATATACAGCCCATGTTCTGATTATTCTGGGCGTTTGTGTTGGATACTTGCGCATTGTTCGAATTGGAATTACGAGAGGAATGGGACGGGGCAGTGGAGCTCGACTGACGACGTCTGGCCAAGGCCGCGAAGGTCTCTAACAAACCTGCGAAGTTTAGAACTATAATTCAGTTGGTAAGGCTGAGTCCGAATTTCCCCAAAACAAAATGCAAAATTAGATTGTTGTATATTGTGCCACAAGCTGTTATTACTATTGAATTGAAATGATATTTAAATTAAATTCCTTTTACAGGAATGGAAATCAAATCTTAACATTACAGTATGAGGTGCTGTAATGTTCGACTCACCCGCTACAAATCAGCATAGGATAAAATATAATTTATCCGGACAGTAAGAAATAAATAATTACAAAACTATGATAAATTGAACTAACCTGCGGTAGTTGTCGTTTCAATCTGACTATTCGCCTCGGTGCTGGCGAGATTCGGCACGCTGACGCTCATCTGGTTGGTGACAACGATCGAGTTCTTGGCGTTGTTTGCATTATTAACAGCCTCCTCGTTGTCGCTGCAGCTAGACGAGTTTTTACGATCTACTTCTTCGCTCTTTGCGACCGTCTCGTCTTTCTTGTTCGGCGACGACACGTCTTCGTTTGCCTCGGATTTGGAGGATACAGCAATTCGCACAGCAGTCCCGGCCAAACTAGACAAATTGTTGATCGTCTGTTGATTGGACTGGCTGAAGTTTAACGCAGACTGAAGGAATTCGGTAGACAGGAAATTGTTAGTGTTGTTCCTCAACATGTCGGTTCCCTCCCGAATTCGATCTAACGCCTCGACCGCGTCCGCAAAGCTTTGAGCCGCTGCGATGGTACCGCTACCGAATTTTGAGGCTCGATTTGACTTGGAGGACGTCTTCAGACTGTCACTGGTCGGCTCGTCACTGTTTTGCCGTTTAACTGCGGTCTCCGTCAAAGTCAGACTCTCGAGGATCGTGGCCAGATCGCTAGTATTATTAATTGCCGACAGGTCGTGTTGCGGGTCTCGTAAAGGATGTACGATGACAGATAGCTCGCTGTCAGAACTGCCAGCTTGAGACTCAGAGGTGACGGCCACCAAGGCTTCGTTTCGAGCACCGGTCAACACGCTCTCGGCTATAGCGACTGCGGCCTGTTTGGCGGCCAAATTATCAGCGGACGCAGCCTGTTCTGTGGAAGCAACAGAGTTTTTTATGTCGGTGGCCTCGGGCAAACTCGGAGTGGAACTGCTTTTTCTGCTGGTCAACACGCTTTGCTTGTCGTCCTTCTTAGTTTTAATACCAGACGTAACTTTTGTAGATGGCGCCGAATCTATGTCAACAGTGGGTGCCAATTTGAGATCGTACTTGCCCTCTGCGCCCATGCGATACAAATTGTTAGAACCACTGTGGTCCCAGGTGACGTCGATCCAACCACAGTGCAGTTCTCCGGTCACTGTACCTACAAACGATATTGTTAATTTTTCGTGGAGCTGATAAATAAGGTAAATAGTAAATGGCTTAATCTTTGAGATGATACATGGCATATACAGTGTCATAATACAATAGTTACCTTCTCCAGGCGGATTTCCGTCTTGATCTCTCCATTTCCAATCGACGCCACGCACTACTCTGGCGCCGACGGTCATGTACTTGAGTAGCTGTGTTTTCACCAGTCTGCGTTGCTTACGCAGTTGCGCCTCCTGCTCTTTGTGTGCTTTGCCCATTTCGTCGCAGACGCCCGTCACTCGCCCGTATATCTCGAAGCCGGACAGGCTCAAGTAGTGGGTCTGACCAGAGGCGTTTTTGCCTGCTTGTTGTACCCGTACGTGACGCCATCCTGCAAAACAAGAGATTTTCACATAAATAGCCCAAGTCTAGGACGCTTTTATATTTTTTACACAAATAACTTTGATAGAACATACGACTACAAAAGTCCAATTCAATTCGTTGTTGAGTATTATATTAACTTACCTTGTTCATCGGCTGGTGCATCGATTGGCCAAGTTGCAGTAGAACCTGGCTCGTTCAACGACACGTCGTGAGTGTGGGTAGACAGAGTGATCCACGCCGCTCCATCTTTAGACATTTGAAAGTACCAATTTCTCAAGGCGGATCTACCATATCCTCTTGCATGTTTCAAAGTGTAGGCCGTCGGAACAATATACAATCCTAAATCGACGCTGAACCAGGCCCGTTTATCGTCGTTGGTATGACAATTCAGCGCCGACGATTCGCGAGACAAAATGTCTTCGACTTTGCCGTATGGTAGATTCCTGCCATCCGAACTGTTGACCGTTACAAGGCCGTATTGGGCTGGATTCACGAACTCGCCGCTTGTCTTTCCATTGGTGCCGATAAAGAAGATCAATCCGTTCTCATCAAAGTCGTAAGCGTGTTTGAACGTCTGATATTTGGGGTCTCGTAACTTCTTCAAGTACTGAAAGGTCGACCTGTCGTAGTCGTACCACTGCTTCGCCACCATCTTCAGAAGATATCTCTCCAGCTGTGAAACTGTAGCGAGGGGTTCCATTTTGAGTCCTCTTCCAGATCTGTCGATGAGAGTGCTGTCGCCCTGTGATTTTTCGAGTCTGAATCTCAGTCTGCGGGTTAGCACTTGAAGCCCGTAACCAGACCCGGGGCTGTCGTACAGGTAAACTGGCAATTTCTCGATACTCTCTAGAACAGCGATGAGTTTTTGCACCAATACGGCCATGGAATTCGTGTCTTCCGACACTTTTGTTTTAAAGCAATCCTTAAATACTTGGATTCGTTGTTTTTGGTGCTTGTTCACCTTGCTAATTCGTAAACCTAAAAATAAATAAGAATAATAGTTTTTAAACATGTGACGAATTCGAACTTCCAAACAATGCGCTAGAGTGGCCGAATACTACCTGCGTCAACAAGAATTTCAATGAGAGAGATCGAATTCGACTACTGTCAATGTATTTATACAGAAACTTGGTATCATGAGCGGAAAGAGGATACATACCTTGATCCCAATAGCTTATAGAAAGAAGGTTCAGCAAAGCCTGTACTAAACCGGAACTGTATAGCTCGTACGCGCTGACCACTCCATCATCCTTCAAGATTTGCGTGAGATCTCCCAATGCGTTTACGAGAATTTCCTTCCATGAATTGCTGCCGTCTCTGTTGTTACCATAAGAGCCTTGCTTCTGACAGGCTCGTTCAATCTGCGCCACTATGTTACCCAATTGCGCAACCACACCTCGCGGTTGCGCTTGCGCCGCTCTGAAGTACTGCTCGTATAGTTGGTGGGCCAAATACTTGACTTTCATCTTGGTGGCTTCCGTCTTTGAACGGATTCGTTTGCCTTTTTTGTTTGTCCACCCGGGGGCAAATTCTGGGCCTAATAATGAAAAATGATTTTGATTGCTTTAATCAAATGACTGAAACGAATGCAGGAAGTGTCCTTGCGAGTTTTCATTAAAAATATTTTTTCGCAACAAAACAACAAAATTTACCCAAGCTAGTTTCGGCTATAAAGGAGTGTTTGGTGCCCCTATTCGACTCGAAAATAAATCCCGGAAGGTCGTCCCTCAATACAGTGGTTTGCTGCTGCCCGTCGGAATTGTGAATGTGCACTTCGGCTTCCTTTTTGGACGTAATTGACCAATTGCCCACAACGAGTCTTGCAGGACCTGGTTTCGAAAGAATGGGTGTGGAGTTGTTTGTCGTTCTAACCGCAGCTCTGGCTCGTTGCAATTTCTCTAGAAATTCGCCGCGGTTTTCTGGAAAATGTTCAAAGTTTTAGTGGACAAAACGCGCTGTGTCGAAAGGTCTTCAATCTGCAGTGTTACACATAAAGTACGGGTTACATCAGAAGTTTTGATTTTGCTTTTCGGTTCTCTTACAATAAAAGATGAGAAAGTTTCTACAAATTTTGAAATTTATTATATAAAATGTATTTTGACAGTTATAGACAGTCGAAATTTAGCTAATGCAAGTAAAAAAATTAAATCGCATTTGATGCGTACCTTATATGTAACACTCCATATTATTATGATTATTAAGTTTACCGGGGGTGTGAAAATGTTTCTATTTTTACTCAACAAAAGTTAGCGTATTTGGGAAACGTGCAAAACTAGTTCAAGTGCAAATAATATCGGGTACGTCAGTGTTAACAAGTACATACACCCAATAAATGTAACCTACCTTCAGTAGTAAGGGAGTCGGACGCCCGGGACTTGCCTATATTCAAACAAAAACAAACATTGGTCGTTACACTCAAACAAATTTCAGTTATTTTAAAAACTACATATTGAAAATGTGGACGGTTATTTCACATGAAAAAAAAATTGATTAATTGGAATACAACAAACAAAATGGCAGGAAACTTTTAGAGGGTGAATGCGTAGTAACTGAAAGAGAAATGTTCATATATGCAAGATTATTTACTTAACAAACGTTCTATTAAACATGTTTTCGTTGTCGTTACGCTTACAGCAAGTATTGTAGGAATCAATTTGTTTTTTTTTTAGCTTAATGACATTCAACTTAATAGCATCTTAGGTTTGTATTTCTAAATAAACTATTTATAATTTAGATGAAAAGTTTTTAATCACATGATTTCCTGATATGAAAGTGATAAAAATATTATCCATGCAATAAAAATTGCAAAAGAAAAACGAACCGCTCACCAAAAGTTGATTTTCCCGAGTGTTTAGGGGTCCTCAACAATAACAAATTCAAGTCAATCCGTCAATAATAGAAAGTTCTCGATACACCTTCGAAAAATTACTGTTAACAGTAATGCTAGTAGCAACGAATATTAATAAAAATTCAAGAGAGTGTTTGCCTGGAAACAACAGATTCTTTAAGCATAAATATATCTAAAGATGACATATCCAATTTATAATTCCCAAAACTTTAAGATGTATTAAGGTTAGTAAAATTTATAAAACGCCGAAAAATTTTTATTTTCATCATTTCATATCGTAAGATACACGAGAACTTTTCATTACCTCAAACTCACAAGCACTCGTTACTCCACACCATAGACTAAAAGTCGCTTTTAAGTCGAAAACGACCTCTCCGAACCGAGAACTCACTTACCAGATGTGTCGGCGCCACCTTCGGGAGAACCACTAGAGTACATGGTAGCTAGTTTACCGTCCAAAATGAATCGGAACCATCCATTGGATCCGTTCGACAATTCTAAGGCAGCGGCATCACTCCACAGATAGAGACAGTCTCTCCCACGGCATACTGACCAATCGCGCCAGTGGTATGCTTTTCCCGGCAGAACATCTTTGGCGTCTTCGGCTGGCTGTTGTTCTCCTGGTTCTGAAATCGCTGCGAATTTACGATCCAGTCCAATTTCAACCCTTCAAACTAACCTTCCTGAGAAGGATCACCTTCGTCGGCCTCCTGTTGATCTGGAGGTGCGGCCAACGCCTGCACCTTCGTGAATATGCCCAAACGAGCGAAGTGGTCCAAAAAGGTTTTTTGGTCCTTGACCATTAGGTCTTGGATGATCGTCAACACGACGGAGTGGCCTTCCTCGTCATCCTGCAAAATTCGATTCATTGAATTGGGATTATTTCAAACTTCTAATAACCTTAAACAATTAATAAGTAATGATCTGCTCTTATTTTGTGGCTTCTATGGAAATTATGTCAGCGGTAAAGTAACCAAAAATTGGAAAAATCGTTTTTTTTACATTGCATTTGTGACAATCAAAATTTTGCACACATTTCATTTAAACTGTGACTATAATAAGTAGGCATGTGAAACGATTATGAACATATTACAAATTGCTGCTTCCATAGGAACATTAAAACAGAGCATGCATATTTGACAGATTCTTTATTTTTATGGTAACTTGCTTCAGGTAAATTTGATATAAAAATTAATATACCTCATTATCAAGCACTGTGGCTATGACTTCCACCAATTGAGTGGCGAAACTGTGATTCGCTTCCACATTGGACAATTCGTGTAGCAAATTCGGCAAGATGTAATGGATCATCTTCTTTATGAGGCCCAGACTTGCTTTTCTAACGCTAGGCAGCATGGTTGACTGGAACGTGCCGCAGAATATGGGCAAAAGTCTCATCAGGTAGACGGGAGCCATTTCGGGATCTCCTTTCGGCTCCGGAATTTCCTCTGCATCAGATTCGGACTTTTGATTCTTATCTTTGTTCTCGGACACCATCCATTCACCTTTAAATGTCAAAAATAATTAACTATGGGTTAAATCAACAGTAGAATGTTAATTTTTCCTTTAAATGTCAAAAAATTGAAAATTTTCAAAAACCAAAAAAAACACCTAAAATCATAAGCTACATACCTGGTGACTGTAGTATCGCGGCGACTTCCCGATGGCCTTCATCCGCCCTCTCTCTAGCTTTATCTAACGGTGTCTTCCCGTCCTCGTCTCTCAAATCTGGATTGGCGCCGTACTTCAAAAGCACCTTCGCGATGGTCGGCCTCCCAAAACAGGCAGCATAGTGTAACGATGACGACCTTTGTCCCTTGTTCACGTCCGCTCCCTTCTCGCACAAATATTCTACCATTTCTTGGGTGCCAAAGGCGCACGCCCAATTCAATAAAGTTTGACCCACGTCGTCCATGAAATTAACCTACACACGTGACGGTATTCTTGACAAGATACTTTGGCGACAACGAGAAAAAACTCACCTCTATTCCGCCGTTCTCTATTGCTTCGATGAGGGCATCTGTGTCCTTCGAACGGATGCAGTCAATTAGCTGTCTGTGAGATTTTTCCGCTGCTGAGTCCATGCGTCTAATCCTGGGCATAAGCTGGCCGGATGAACACACGCCAGATTTTCCTAACGCTCTGCGACCCTCGAAGAGCAAAACCAATAGCAAATCGACCAAACGCATCGAGTCTAAGGTGCAACGTTCGTCACCTTTCAACGCTTTATCAATTGCATCTAGAAGTTCTGAACGGAGGAGATCCTACAGGTACGACTAATCTAAAGGCGTTCCCAAACAAGGATGTATGATAGTACTAACGTGTGTAATAATTGGGGATCCTCTACACAAAGTGGAGAGAAGACTGATAATGGTGGAAACGGATGCGGCATTTGCCTTATTATCCGCATTGGTGGGACCACTGGTGGCGGATTGAGTTCTACCGGAAGTGGCCTGAGTGCCGCTGACAGAACCCGGACCGGCAGCACTAGATAGTCGCGTCAATAGCTCCTTGACTAATCCTATATTTTTTAATGGCTCATGTTAATTGCAATGGGCATATCAGAACACATTCTCACCGTGCTGAGCCAGAGGTGCGGGATCAACACCCCTTCGAGTAAACCTATCGGCAACAGAAGCGAAACAACGAAGAGCGCCGTCGGCCACATGCGGATCTTCATGATGAAGGAGGGCGCTCAGAGCCTGAAACCACACATTACAATTTGCCTCAACTACATTTAAGCATATTATGTGGCTCCAACTTACTAATTAAAAATCGGACGATGTCATCATGGAAATCGATTATTGTAAATTTTATATGTGAGCAAGTGGGTTAGAGATCTAACAAATATTTAATTTTTTTTAGCATTCATATACTCGTAAATGTATAGTATTCAACACAAGTTCACTGTGAGGACACTTCCTCAGCTGCAGAATTAATTTTACTTCGGTTATTTCATTTAATCAAGTAGTACGGGTTTTGACAAAATATTTTATTATTAAAAGTGAAAATACTACGAAAAAATGCAAATAAAATTCAGGCTCAAAAGCATAAGGTGGTATTGACCTTCTTGAATATACCCTGATTTGTTCAGATAGTCTTACATGCAATATACTAACTCTCTCTATTATGTACTTCAATAGAGGTACGCAATGTTCTCTGATGAGAATCGGGTCATCAACCTGAATGTTCTGATCCCAATGTCTCCACTTCAAACACTGCTGACAACGTCAAATATTCTTTTGACAATAGAACTTATAAGTGTTGATAGATTTACTGGAATCTTCATAACTAATAGCCATGCATATCTTATGATCTATAACAGCAATAGAGGTCAATTTTTTTCCCATGAGGAAGTACGCTGTTGTTAGAATGTCATAATTATTAGGATCAAGGTATAACTGTATCAAAGAACTGTTTAAGTTTGCTAAGTTGGAATAAACTGTCAGTTTATTTCACTCAGACTCAATAGAAGTCATGTCCATCATCATTGCTGGTTCGTACTTATACAGGGGCAAAACAGTAATTGATTTCCATAACCCATGAAATAAGTTAGAGCTCATACCTCTACACATCCAGGTAGTTGGACATCTGCTGGTTCCATTTTCGTACAAAGACGAGACACGACCGCCATGGCCGAATGAAGGGTATCCTTGTGGACGCATTGTCCGTTATCGCGGATGAATGGGAGGATGCAACTCAATCCGCCGGCATCAAACACGGCTCCCGCTTCTCTAGTGCAAATCAATTCCAAGACTTTGACGCACTGCTCTGCCAAATCCTTGCTTGTTCTACTGTCGAGTTCGACGATGACAAGGCGGTTACAAATGGCTTTAATTGCTCCATCAATAGCCACTATTCGTCTGGTGCATTCAGCAGAGACGTCTAAATAGTAGGTTATCGCTCTTGCGGTAACCTAGAATTCACGAACCCATACCACTTTAATTTCCTAAATTATTGACATTTTTGCTAAATAACTAAACATTCAGAAAAATTGTGATTAGTTAGCTGATGATAATTATGATACACTTAGTAGAATATACATGATATTTACTCCCATAGAAAAACTTGTTAAAAAGATTTATCATCTCTCTTTCTCTCTCTTATCATGTATGTAAATAGAGCCTGATGTTTTACATGAACTTAATTTGATTTTACAGGCTTGCAAAACTATAGCAGCTTAAGGCTTTATGTATAAACATACACGGCAGACAAATTGACTGAATATAAGAATAAGCAAAAATTGAAAAGGTGTGACCACACAATATAATTCAATTTTATTGAGTTTTCTTAGATTCTCCAAGGTTGAAGATAAAATGATGTCACATATAGTCCAGGTTTAAATTATAAATTGGTGTTCAAAATGCAGACCTTCCCTGCTCTTACCTCAAGAACATTTTCAGGCGCTTGTCCATCCAAGAAAATCCTGCACAGGGCAGGCAAAAATGTTCTGGGTGGACAACTCTCGAAACATCTGTCGACATTGTCAGACATAAGGAGCAACATGCATAGTTGCTCCAAAGCAATAAGCTGCATGTCCCTTTCATCTCCAACACCGCTATTTAACCACTCAAGAAGGGTTTCAGGGTCAGGATCTGCCATCTATGTTCAATGTAAATTAATAATTTGTACTCTCTAGTAGTAAGATATGAGGTAAAAATTAATTAGAATACTTAAGGTTGCACATTCACAGAAAAGTGTGAATTAGGACTTTATATTATTTGTATATACATCTTAAAAAATATCTATTTTTTAAAATTTCTTAAATAGATTTTTTTTTCAAAATTTTACTCAATAAAGGGCATTCTTAAGGTTGTTTAAAATGTCTATGTAAAAGAAGATATCTGCCAAAAGTTAGTTAAATCTTACAGCTACTTCTTTGCTTGTTTAATAGCTAATTAGGTAGTTTTAAATCATCAATGCCTATGGATCTGGGATTGAGATACTTCCTGTCCTACTTAAAGTCCTATTCCTTAAGACTACAATTAAGTTGTCATACATTGTCAGGAAATCAATTGTCAAAATAATACTAATTAAAACTTCTCTTGTTTATATGTATGTGTGATTGAGTAAATATGGGTTATTGCCTACTTACATTGGTGTCAGTTGCAAGTCTTGATCGTTTTCTGGATGTGGATTTGTCACTCTTTGAAACGTCCTGAAATCAACAAAGTAATGGCTTAGCAAAAAAAATAATAAGGACAATCAGGGAGATAAGGAGAAACACACCATTACCACTACCAAGAACTAAAATCAATATCCAGGGTTCAATGCAATTATTTATATCCCTTTTTTATATTTAAAGTAAAGCTGATACCAAATAAATGAAATCCAGAAAATTAAAGTTGAATAAACATTTGACAATTACATGTCGCTAGAAACCAGGAATTTGCACTTTTAATACCTGCATAAAGGAAATGTCACTAGTTCAGGCAAAAGTACGTCCTTACCTGGGAGGACAAACTTCTACATAATATTACGGTTCTACGGTTTACACTCTCTAGATATTAAGCAAAATCCCGTTTTTGAGGGTATATGACGTTTGGATAAAGCCGTTTTCGGGAAAAGACTGAATTTTACACACACAATACGAAGAAAAACTTGTAATAAACGCGTAAAACGTCAACTATCCATTTGCAACTCCATGACTCAGGAGTGCCAATTGTTAAGAGCAAGAATAAAAATAAAGACAAAGTTCGGATATTGTCGTAAACCAATCATAGGATTGGATCATACACCGGATTACACCGATTCTACAGCGACTTGTCAATTGTCAACAATCAATTAGAAAATGCAATTTTATTCTGATATGTTGGTGCTTCTGGCCTCCCCGCTGTAAAAAATCATGGGTCTAGCCACTGGCAGTTGAATGGCAACGTGGCAAATAGAACCATCACGCACCGTTTTATCCTCTTCCGAAAACCGAGGAACAGCTTAGAGAATTTCCTTTATAAATGAGAGAAGCTGTAGGAAAATTGTTAGTGATCCCAAAAATAGGATGGTTTGATGAGATGGAATATGTGGACAGAAGGCATATAATAATATAATTAGGATATAGTAAACATGAGAATGTGGTTACATTGAAATCTTGGATTATGTTACTTTTGAGTGTTCAGTTAACAGGATCTCATTCCTGTGTTGCCTTTACCTTATTTTTAAATAATATAATATAATTTATCTTGGAACATACTTGGTGTTTGTGTATGGATTTTTGTTGCAATGCTTCTCACATAAAGGCAGCTAATATATTATCAAACTTTGTTGGAGAGGATAGTTGATTGTCAAGACAATACTACTTAAAAATATCCTTTTCTTTTGAGTTGTGTGTATGTGAGATCGAGTAGATATGACGTACTGGGCACTTACATTGGTGTCAGTTGCAATTCTTGAGCGTTTTCGGGATGAGGATTTACCGCTCCTTGAGACGTCCTGAAACCAATAAAATAATTACGTAGCAAAAACATAACGGGGACCGTCCAGAGGATAAGAAACGCACCATCACCACTACCAAGAGCTAAAATCACTGCAGTTATTTGTGTCGCTTTTAGACAGAGCTGATATCAAATAAATAAGACACAAGCAATTAAACTTGAGAGTATGTTTAACAATTATATTTCGTTGGAAACCAGGAATTTATATTTTTAACATCTGCATTAAGGAACTGTCACCAGTTCAAGCAAAAGTATGTTCTTACCTGGGGAAACAAACTTCTACATAATACAGTGGTGTCACGGTTTACACTCACTAGTTAAACAAAAACCCCCTTTTTAAGGGCACACGAATTCTAGACAAAGGGGTTTTACTACAATAATAAGAAAAACCCGCAATAATCGCGTAAAACTTGTAAAATTTCAACTATCAATTTACAACTCCATGACTTGCAAAGAGAACACACGAAGGAACAAAAAAAATAGAGTTCGGATGTTGTCGCAACCAATCATAGAAGCGGACAGTAGATCGGCCTTGATCGATTCGATATTTGACTGTCAGTTCTTCAACAATCAAGAAGAAAGACATTGCGGCATGATTATGCTCCTGATCCCAAGCTGTTTGGCAACCGAGTGGCAACATCGCAGGCGGTGCCACTATACGCCATTTTGTCTACTTTTCTGTATTACGAAGTGTTATTGATTGCGTTGAACGCAGACGAAAATAAATTTGAGAGGGAAAGGAAAATAAGGAAATAAAAAAAATTGTCACCTATGAGTATGAATGAAAATTAAAGTGGTATAAAGGCCGGTTTTTGTTGAGATTAATTAAACAGAGTAAAGATAATTGATAGAAGTATATAAGATGTGTCCGAAACATACAGCAGCATTCTAAGCGGATATTTCCTCCAAAAAAATTATGTAAATCTATGGACATATTGACAAAATATAGTGTTAAAAAACTATGTTGTAAATGGTAACAGATATAGGCTTAGTTAAATATGAGAAAAATTACGCATTCAAAATTTTATAGTTCCAACATATTTACAAAATAACTTTATCTTCCTCAGTTATTTCAAAAAAACCGAAATTTTCGATTTTTTCCCGAATTATGGTAAGAGATAGATGAACGTTCAAACCGGATTAAAGCGGTCTAACATGGGGGAGAGCGATAGGACATAAGGGTTAAGTCCTTGCAGGGAAGGGGTTACTTTGAGTGAAGGTGGATGGTGCCACACAAAAGATGAGCGCAGAAGATCGGGTTAAGACTGAAACAATCGAAAACGAAAACAAATAAGAGAAAAATGTAAGAGTCAAATAAATTTCTAAATTGTCTATTCATACTTAAAAAAAAACCGCCAGTAGTGTATAATAAAAAAACTGGTTTGAATTGAAATTTTTAACGGTCTGTATCTTGGCAAAGAAGCTCCTGCAGACCTATGTTCTTATAAAGTTTTCTACGTAAAATAACCTGAGGAATCATATTCCTGCGGCGTTTAAATGTGTCCATTAATTGGATGGAGTTTCCCCCGGTTGGGGGAATACCCGGCAAGTGTTAAGTTTCGTTTTTGTTTTGAAATATGGCGGGATTCAGGGATATTTTGCCGCAGATATTCTTTTTTTAAAAATCCGCCCACTGCCTGAAATAGCTTGAAAATTTTTATGAAATGAAATCACTTTCCAACATCTTAAAAGATTCCTGAAAATCGTTCTTTTTCCAACATTAAAATGAGCATAAAATTTTCCATAAAACGTAGCCACGCTGAGGAATATCGACGGTGGCCCAGGGCGGTGGATTTTCCTGGTCGGAGGTTTTCCTTGGGGGAAGGGGGCGGCGATTAAAAATTTCACCCACGGCGCTAGAATTGCTAAAATCGGCCTTGATAATAGATATTGTTTTCCAGAGTTTAGGGAAATCTGAAACGTTGTGATAATATCCTCACCGTGCGCAGTCAAATGAGATCCTCTGGGGAAAATCGGTCAGGCAAATACCATTCATATGGAATAAAAAATCGAAACTTTTAATGCTTGACCTCATTAGAGAACATAATCGATAGCATCGTAATATAGACTGAAATTTAAGCACCACGTCGTTTCTTTCACGAGTTGATGAATGTTTACAAAAAAAAATTAGGAGCCAAAAAACGCATTCTCTAAAATCGCGAATTATTACAGTTTCTGGTCCACTATATACATTTGAACCAATTCATCTAGGATTCTAACACTTTTTCCATGCTTTGGCAACGCGGCTTAAGCGTGGAAACCAAGCAGGTTTCCGTTCATTTCGCGTTATACATGGTATAACTTGGTTGTAGTTGTGGTGTATACCGTTGCCATGGTACGTTACACGTATTAGTTGTACACAAATAGATAACATACGTGCTTGGAAAAATTGAGAAAATATCGTATCTGTCGATGGTGTTCATTCTCGTGAGGTGAGAAATCGGCGGACTGAATGCGGTGTGCGTTTTGGTGTGTTTCCGACTTTGCGAGGATTCCTTCTGGTTCTCGTGTCTAGTGGTAAAAGTGAGTGTTAGTGAAATCTCGTCGGTTTATTCACAGAACGCTCAAATTAAAAAAAAAAATCATCAGTCACTAACTATAAAAAAGGGATTCATTTCAAAAGATCATTTAGAACGAGAGCAAAAAGAGATAATTCCACCTCTGAATAAGGTGCGTTAAAATGCAATAAAAATTCTTCTGTGAAAGAGATCTTGATAGTAGGATAGGAGCCATGTAGGTATTCTTCAACTTTGGTACCGTTCGATGACCGTGTTAAAGTGTGAACCTGAACGTATCGTACATATTTATGGTTATTTCGAGTAAAACGCGGCTTAAAGTCTCTAGAAAGGATTTTATTGCGCAATGAATTCAACTTTTGCCCCAAAATAAAGAAGCACTATTGCAAGCCGAAACGGTGCGACGCAATGTAAATAGGCAGATAAGTCGAGTAAAAATTAGATAGGAAAATACATTTAAAAAGGATGGACGAGGTAGCGTTCCAGGACTGGCCTGGACCGCCGATGGACATAAACAGCGGAAGTAATCCCTGGATGCCTGCGTATGGATACCAGACCCCGCCTGGTCTGCTGGAGAAAGAGGATTTTATTGGTAATCCTGGTAAGTACTCCCGATAATCAAAAATATCTGTCTTAATGAGATTGCGAAAACCGGATTATAAAAAGTTCGTCGTCGATGTTAGTATAAAGTGGCTGCTTTGCGTCACCTCATTGGGCGATTGTTCTATCTCTGGAGTATAGATTAATAACTCTTATCAGGAATTTTATTCTGCTGATGTGATGAAACACTCCTTAAGGTTGTGACGATAGCTCCTCGATAATATTTTAATGCAAATTTATGATATGCTGGATGGATCGACTTTTATCGCACTATTCGCGAAAAAACTATATTTTTTCAGCTCAAGGAAAATGCCAAGAGCGATTCAAATCGGTTGCGTAACGCAGCAGAGAAAGGCGACTGCAGACAATGAACAATGTTTTTTTTAAGTGCATAGATCATACCTATTGAAGTCTGGAGGTTCACAAGAAAAATTTGCTTATGCCTAACAGTCGCCTTGTGAAGAAAATTACGCGAGAAAGAACGTCGGCGAACGGCAAATTCTCGTAGAATTCGGGACCAATTATTATGGGAAACAACATGTAATATTCAGTAAAACAATAGAATACATATCACATTTACAATAATTGATCCTTAAGTAGGTCATAATAATACCTTCAATTCGATGAAAATCAATGGAATCAATGGAGGTCAATTAAAAAAATGGTGTAAGGGCAGGAAGCGTTTCTCCTAATTATAAATGAGAGCTGGATGAACAATATGGTCCCAAAGTATTAGTGAAATCGGACCATTTACTGAAGGTTCTACGTGCTCCTCAATGTTCCTTTACTCAGGGCCGGCTTTAGCAAGTCTGCCGTTCTGGGCCGTTGCCCAACCTCTCCCTTCCCAATAAATCAGATGTTGCCCCCACTTAAGACATCTCCAGCCCCACTTAGTTATGCAATGATATTGTAAGAATAAATGCAAATGGATAACGGGTGATCATCAAAAAAAGCGGTGAGCCGTAAACGCATTTGTGGTTTTTTAATTATTGCCCTGTATAGCTCTCGATAGAATGTAGATACACTTTCATCGTAAAGCCCCAATTAGCTGTTGTCTCCTCCAGAACTAGATAGTGCCCGGTAAAATTCTCAGTATAATTCCTCAGAAAAACGCAAAAAATCATTGGGGAAAGCAGTGAAGCTTTCGCGAGACCTCATGGCAGTTCACGTCATTCAGGCATAGGGCTCCTCCTTAGTCACCATGTTAGGTCCTGGTATTCTCTATTTAAGCGAGTCTACATTACCAGAATGCTCTCCTTTGAGTAAAATCCTTGCAGTCTCTAAGGAAATTTGGCTGTTAACAAAATCCCTTTTATGTGTCATAACCAGCACTAAAACCCTGAAACAGCTCCTCAACAATCGCCCTGAATTTTCAGGAATAGGCCTTCACCGAATGTGGGAGCAGTATCGGCCTAATGGGGGCGGGGGGCGTTCTTGGGCGGCGGACTTTCCTGGTCAGCGATTTTTCTCGGGGGTGGGAGGCGGTGATTAAAAATTTCGCCTAGGGTGTCAGACTTGCTCAGACCGGTCCTGTACGGAAGCCACAAACGTCCAGTGAAACCTACAGAATTTTTCGAAGTTTTCTCTTCGAACGTTGATAGATATCTGGGGTTATCACACCTCCAGGTAATCATGGGTTTTCTTCATTTGTTTGAGAGCAATTAATGCTTCTTCGCTCTCTTATCTCCTTGAGCCTGAAGGTCTGCTGCAGTTTAAAAACAACCAACCAATAGAACAATCTAATTTTTCGATTAATTATTGTCTATTTATACCCAATTAATCCGATTCAATATATCATTGAAGCATAGTACTAAAACCTATAATAAGCGACAATTGGTATTCTAAAACAATGGTATGACTAGTACTTCTGGCATGACAGTAGACGGTAGTGGGATACCTGAAAAAAGCGCATTGTGCAATAATTGTTTCGCTGAAATATATCTAATTCAAAATACCAATTAAATGATTACACAATGAGGAGAATGAAGGTGAATGTTAAACTAAATCAGAAGCATGTGCAATTTACTCGAAATTGAATAACAGACTAAACTAACAGATTCATTGAAATAAAACCTCTAGCGTAACATGGTACTTTTTGGGACTGCGAGCAATGACCTTAAGGCCTTTGTGTACATTTCGACCACATCCAGCTATGAGCACAGCAGTGAAGATTCATTCACTGCAATAAGTGTATTAGCAACCACTGTTTATATTATCAATAGTTGGATTTTTGCATTCCGACCATATGAAGGCTCACTGCTCACTTGAGTAGTGAATGGTAAAATGGCCATGAAATTCTCCATCAAACGTAACCACGCTGAGGAATATCGGCGGCGGCCCAGGGCGGCGGTTTATTTTTGGAGTAGGAGGGCGGCGATTAAAAATTTCGTTCATGGCGCCAGATTTGCTGAGGCCGAACCTGGTTGCGATCATCGTATGCGCAGAGATGAAAGACTCTTATAAGGTGTTTGCAAGCACACATGATCATTCGAAAATCACGCTACTATCGGTGTTTTCCTAATGTAAAGCAAAAAAGTCAAGGTTCTATCTGGTAATAAAAGGTTTACCGACAATGAGGTGAGTTAACAAGACAAGCCTCGTGACGTAAGTAAAAGTACACAGCAGTGTTTTGCAACGAATCCTTTTAAGTTTCCTACGAGAATTCAATGCAATTTTTGCCTGGAGGTTTTATGATCAATATCGCTTATATTAATTTCATTTACGATGGAAATACACGGCAGTTCGTCGAGAAGTTGTTGATTAGTTGTTACGGAATTTTGAAAAATCAAAGTAACAGGATATCAACAACATACCAGCATGGGATACAACATCAATCACCAGCCTACCTTAAAGAGAGAGTGGTTGTATTAGGTATGTAAATTTAAAATAAAGCACTGCAAAGATGTTGAGGAATAGATAACATTCGGTTTGCATGGTGCTCGGTTTAGAAAGCGAACAGTTTAAGTCAGTACCGGTCTTAAGGGGTGGGGGGGGGTGAGGTTGGGCGGCAGCTTTTCCTGGTGGGCGGTTTTTTTTTGGGAGTAGGGGGCGGTGGTTGAGAATTTCGCCCAGGGCGCCAGACTTGCTTAGGCCGGCCCTGGCTTATGTAAAAGCAGACACAAGCACCTAAGAGGCATTAGAAATGGGTTCCAGAAAAGTTTTTAGTTAACGTTATGATGAAAGATATTAAATCTGAAAGTCGTTTTTATCTCTATCTATATATCATGAATAGTAATGATGATCGAATAGCAAACGATTCGCATGTTAGATGACATATCAGCAATAAAATCTCAGTAAAAGGTATACCTACAGCAATAAAATCTCAATAGGTTTATAAGCAGTTTAAACGTATCTGATCTGGCCTCTTTGCCCAGATTGCTTTGGAGCCGTTAAAAGATAGAATTTCCTATGTACTAAAGTCGCAATTTTCCATTTTTGAACATATACAGTCCGATCGAAGTATAGAGACATCCATCGCTGGGATTGGAAAATCTATATCGCGGCCAGGGGCATAGAATGAGGAGGGGGGCTTCACTCAAATTTACTTTTAATTTGAGGAGTAGTAAACATTTTTACAGCAAAAAACAGTTCTCTAGACATTTTTCCGTAAAAAATATCCTCTTAGTGAAATCACGTAGGATGCACAGTTTCCAAGATTATCGCGATTTTCAAATAAGTACAAGGTGGACTTTGGGCCGATTTTCCAAAACGCAGACTTGCTCTCGTTCAGAAATATCATTTCTGTATCACGATATTCCACATTTTTTCAAACATTCTAGTGTTTTATTTATGTAGTTTCAACAGCGCTCAAGATATTTAGAAAGTATTATATGCGGGGCCCCGTCTTTAATAGATGAAATTGACCATTTTTTTAAATGTGAAGAAATTTCTTTTACAGCTTGAACAGGAAGTTTAATACATTTGAAAAATGTTTCAATTACTTGTGTACGAAATTGGACGATCTAAAACGAGCTGGAGACCTTGACAACACGGTCCTTTAACTGGAACCATCCTTCCTCAATTTGTTGGGTGAACTTTGCGTGGACGTGCCGCGATATTTCATGACCTGCCTAAGGCATTTGACTGCGTCAACTATGACCTGAATTAACATAATACGTGCTTTCATCCGCTGCTTCAGCCTGAGTTACCTGGATAGTAGAGGCTTAATTACCAACCAAGGGACGCTCCCTTGGGAAGCTGTAGGACCTCCAAGGGTCGATCTCCTATTTCTTTGAGTATTTCTTAATTAGTTTCTCGTGTCTTCAGCCACTTGGATTCGTGTCTCTAATTAAGTAGGAACAAGTTCCTTATCTACCATACATGCAAGCTTGAAACAAAAAGTGTGAAATTATATGTATCCTGTTAAAATTAGTCCTTTCATATATTATTTTATGCTTTTTGCAGCTTTATCATTAAATTTGCATTATTAAAAGCCCACAAGGACATCCGTCCTCGATCGCTAATCAAATGGATTTATGCACATATTGAATCTATCTTGTCTGCATTAGAAAATAATGTCTAAGTAATTATGAGTAGAGAAGTGAAAGGGGATAATTATTTATTACATTTTTCTATTCCTTCCTTGATGTCCTTATAATTACGATTATTGCGGTAGATCGTAGTTTTATTCTGCGCGTTTATTTGATTGCAAAATAATGAACCTCTAATATACAGGGTGTTCCAAAAAGGTTGTGCCAAACTTAAGGTTACAGATAAAACTATTTATTTCGTTCGGTTTTATTCTGTTCGCTTAAGTCGAATATCAAAATCTTTTGAACAAAAATTATTCTGGAGCCAAGCGGCTCATTTTTGACCAGGGGTCTCTATGCGAAAATTGTTCATCGCAATGTCCCGTATCAACTCCTTAAGTTTAGCACAATCTTTTTGGAACACCCTGTACATTATGTTTCAGGGAACCGCCAACTCTCGGTCTGATAGAAAAATACCAACAATAGCTCCTAAATATTTAATTTTAATTTATTGCACCGATCATTTTCTAACATTCATTAGCTTTTATTACTGCTAACAAATTCCTGGTGCTTAGTAATTGATAAATCTTATTTGATGTTGGCATTACACCCACAAAACCACACCTTTGGGTGACACTAATTGATGATTATTTAACAGTTATTTAAAAGGAACTTCGATACATTACAAACATCAACAATTCGCATAGTATGATCATAAGTCTATCTATTAATATGAGTAAATATTGTCGTTTCTTATACACTTAAAAGGCGTCGGGATTTCTAGCTGGTTTACTTTGGCCTCTCCATAAGGTCTATATATAGACTTAGTTGTCTTCCTTATCAGTAATTGCTTTTGGCAAATTCAATATATTTTTAAGGCTTTCAGGAATCTGTTGTCACTCTTCTTCGCTTCTTTTCTCAGTTGTGTTAATTCACAGTAAATTTTCAAATCTCTTCGTCCATCCTGTTGATGATGGTATCTAGTCTCTCCCCGTAAAACCATGGAGATACCGTTCCTCCATAACATCATCTTCTGTGTTCTGGCCACGCTCCGTTTGATCCCCACTGGACTCCTCAATTGGATTATTTATAATGAAACTAAATTCAGCGAGCAATGAACTCCTATCAAGACGGATGTGATCTCACTCCTGATCAAAAGTCGGGATGAGAGGATGACCATCCAAGGGAACTAAGGTTTTTACCCTCGTTCGTGTTAGGCAATAAACAATCCGCAGGAGGAAAAGTAATGCTTTCCTCTATTGAAATGTAAATAAGTAGATACTTAGAAATTCTTCTCTTTCTCTCTTGAAAAAATACAATCTTTATAGCAACTTATTTCGTGCCTTCTTTGCAACTAAGGTGCTATTCAGCTGCCTGCTGCTGGTGATTCCATTCGGCAGGCCATCACCGTTGCATTCTGGACGACGCTGGATTTTTCCTTCCTTGTTACCGAATATAAACGTTTGTTCTGGATAATTTTCCAGCAATGTCGTTCAGCGCCGTATATGGCATAACATTGGTTTTGAATAAGCTTTGGCGAGTTCTGTTTTGTTGGACCAGAGCTTGATTGACCGCTTGATCGAACAAAAAGCAAAATAATTATACTTTTTTTTTCGAATTTCTTTGGGTTCGTTCTCTTACTGTTCTTACTACTCTTCAAAATCATACAGCTTCCGATGATGGGCTGCGCCTAGTCCCTTCCTCGAACTCCCTGCTTTGTTTAAGTTCAAATTTATCTCAACCCGAGACGATAACCTTGGCGGGTCTAGTCTATTCCCGATATGTGCAAAACCGACCCTAAAGTAACATTTTATAGTTTAAACTGAAGTTTTGTCTAAATGGCTTGCAATTAGCAATTTCCTGCTTTAAAGATTGCTGCACGGGGGTCAAAGTCAAGGAACCGGTATTGGGGGCATACCAAAAAGGAAACAGGTAGAAAGTACCAAAAGAGATTCGGTTATATGACGAAACAAATTATTTACTTTCAGCTACAGATGATACAACACACTTTCAGATAAGGCTTGGAAATACATCTGCCATCACGAACAAAATCCATCTTCATGACACGAATCTTTATCAATCCTCAGATGATTTTCTTATCTTCTCTTTGTTATGTGAGTTTTTTCAATAGTACGTGTAGGTATTCAACTTCAAAGCTCTTCTGCAGAACCCCATGGTGAGATAAAATTGCTCTGCCCATTGGCTATCTGGGTCGTTTACTTACAGGCCTGAAATAACTTACGAAATTCGCCGGTTGTGTTTTTAAATTGTAATTGCCTTATTAGGTAACTGGTACTATTAGTACCTACTATATGTATCGTGAATATTTTAATAGCTCTTTTTTTTATGGCAAACTGGTTAGGTTGTGTGAACACTGCAAGTGAATACAAAGCCATGTATTGTCTTTGATTGGTTTGCCTCGTAGGCAGAATTCTTAGTTCTGTATCTAGAGCTGTAGAATAAAGAATCCGGAATACTTACACGGGCGCCTTCGTTCGGTATTCAAAGCGCGCCCTATACATGGTATTTCGCGCCCAGTCCCCCCTCAGTTATGTTAAAGTATCCGACAGAAAGCATAAAATCATGAAGACACACCTTTAAATCGCTCGTGCACCTTTGGTTTTCTTTCTTTATGATGATGACTTTAACTGTTCACGGTCACCCGTAACGACATTTCTACTTTGTAAAATGCTGTGGAAGCGCAGTGTTGCCGGATGAGTGACTAATTTTTCAGCTCAACCTGCGTAGAAAGTAAAACTTGAATATCTACTGATCACTGCAGGCTACCACTCTTGGTCGTTGCTTCACTATACGTGTACAGCATGCAACATGTCATCATGGCGATATTTCAGGGGGCGATAGCGCACTGCAAAATGATAAAAGATGCTAATAGATCCATGATCAGAAAAGCACCATTTTCGATGGACAGGGTGGTAAAGTCTCACATTTTTTTCTCATACATTGCGTTTTCTCAAATTTTTTAAATTCATTTTGAAAAATCAAAATAAAATTATTAAAATGGCCGAAACCCACCCATGGCGTTCTAGATCACAGACTGTAACGTGTGCATTGGTTTTCTTAATGCGCATCGATAGATATTTGTGCAAATTCTACGAAAACTCTGAAAAATATGAAAATACTGCAAGAAACCAGAAAGAAAAAAAAAAGTAAGGAATTTACATTAGGTATAAGTATTCATGCAGGCTGTTCCAAAAAAAGATGTAATAAAATAGTATATGACTCTAAGAAACGTAACACTCTGTATATTGTTACCCACGATTTTGACATTTTGTTGTAGAGCGTCTCAAAAAAAAATAGATCTACGAAATTTAAAAAATTTAACTCAAGATACACCATATATGAGAAAAACGCAAAATATAAGAAAAAACTTGGAACTTTGCCACCCTGCATATCGAAAATGGTACGTTTTCCACCATGGGTCTATTAGCATTTTTTATTATTTTGCAAGAGTAGCCTTCTGAAATATCTCTGTGATTATTTGTTACACCCAGTAATATATATGGCCTAATCTCCAGAAAAAAGGGCAGTTGATTGCTTGGTCTTCCTTCCCTTGTGACAAACACACGTAGATCAATATCACAATGAAACGACCATCCGGTGCCACCGTCTTCCTGCACTGGTTCGAATTCCCCAGCTTTAAGTGTAATTGCGGAACCTACACCTCCAGGGACATAAGTAGGTGGTAGAAGCATGTAGACATATTTACTATTTACAATAGTTATTTTTTTGCATTCTGCAGGACATTTATATATAGGAAAGTGAAGTTCATGATATGGCAACACTTTCTTCAATACGGGTTTAAATATTACCGATGCTCGTGATTGAAGTTATGAATCATCTTGAATCATTTTTATTATGATCACCCGGAAGTGCATTTGGAACAAGACTGCTTGATTTTGCTATGACGTGGTGTTAATGTAAGTCGTGTGAAAGAACTATTCACTTATGTATCTAGTTAGAAATGCATGGTTGAGTCAGGGCCGGCCTCAGCAAGTCTGGCGCCCTGGGCGAAATTTTTAATCTCCGCCCCCCTACCCCCAAGAAAGACCGTCTACCAGGAAAATCCGCCGCCCTGGGCCGTCGATGAACGTCGCCCCTGATAAAATCGGCACTGGATTTAATTACACAAAGTATTGCATTATGTACTCTCTACGATCGCGATGGCTTATGCCTGGGTGTCCTGTAGGAAGGTGGTTGTCAGTCCATCGCGTATAGGACCATTAAAGGGAAAAATTGAAGGATCAATTAAAATTTGTCTAAATACTTATCAAATCTTAAAAAAATAATTGACGTGGTCTGACGATGTGCATCGTGTCTCTTTTAGCCATGGTGTTTCCCGTCCTCTCAAGGCATGCAAGATGCGAGCACCACCGGTACCCACCCTTCCATTTGCAACAATCGAAAATTCATTTTGGTATGCGCAACTTCAATGGCTTTGTTGCTACATTACAATGTTTAGGTTTCTACCCAGGCAATAATGCATCAACCTTGCTTTGTTATTTCGGTGTCTAACAACACAAAAGAGCTTGCAATTAGCGGTGTAAATTACATTAAAGTTGTCAGTTATTAAGAGGAATTTGAATATTTCGCTTTAGCCATGGTTGATGCAAGCTACCATTGTCAGGTAGTTTTTGGTTCCCAGTCACACACGAAGCACAGAGTGCAAATCTCCTCCATTGTGCGCTATTTCAACGCGAACAGTTGTTAATAAAGGAGGAAAGAAATCTCGTGTCTAAGAGCATGTTAATTAGACCACTTGCTCGCATAGTGTACTCAACACCGAAACGAATTTCACTTTGCACTTTAGCTGCAAATTATTGTAAAAGGAAAATAACGCTGTCACTTTCCATTAATTTGCCAATATTTATATTAATAATTATCGTCGAGGATTGTAATGGAACACACGCAATAATCTGAATGTAGGCTGAAGTTAAATGTATGAATAAAAAAAATGGGCCAGTAAATACACTGCTCGAAATGATCTAGGCGACAAGGGCAATTGTTGACAAATCCTCATGTTGAAGAATTGGCCGATGTGTATTCACAGATGAGTCTCGGTTTCGATTTCCACCTAATATCCGAAGGCAACGCGTTTGGCGTGAAACAGGACGGTTAGAACGAGAGAGGCATTTTCAGGAAGTCCATAATTATGGAGGAGGTTTCATGACGATATGGGATAATATCATGTTGCACCATTCAGCCCGTTTGTTTGCCGCAAACGAATTAGATGAGGTACCAACACCATGTGCTCTCACCCGTTGTCCTTCCTTTTGCATATGCTGCTGGCCCAGAACTCCACTATATGCAAGACAACGCTCGTCCACATGTTAGCCAGGCTATTACGCGTTGGTTCAGGGACAACAATGTAACCCTTATGAATTAGCCACCACAATCACCCGACTTGAACCTCATAGAACACGTATGGGACATACTGCAAAGGCAATTCAATCCGCTCTTGGCGCTTGTTCATGGCAATTCAGAACATTCTCAGGGAACAGTGGTAACTTTTACCATAACACACTATAGACAGAGTGATTTTGAGTACGCCAAGACGTTGCCGCACTGTTAGTGATGCTCTTGGTGGTAACACGAGGTTATTACGTAAATATTATAGCTAAAAGCATACCTGTCCCTGAGAATGTTTTGAGCAGTGTATATTAGAAACATACTAGCATTTGCTAAAGCAGCATAGTTGAGATGTTAAAGGTCTGTGAAGAATGAGCTAAAAAACCGTGATATACCTTGCATACCTTCGTATTGCTTGGGACATAATCTGCTATTCATTGACGAAGACACATTTTTCCCAGGAAAATTCCCACGATTAGAACTTGTAATGTTTAATAGCACCTGTAAACAAATTGGTTTTGTTTAATAACAGTGAGAGAGAGTCGAACGTTTGAGCAAAGCCAAACAACGCAAACATTAACATTAATAACGGAGCCGAGTTGTCTTGTGCACGACCCGATCAGAGAAATCCGGCTTCTGCAAATTAAGCTGACCGGGGGTAGCGAATTATGTAAATGATGGTTCCCCTTCCAGATGCGGAGTACTTCTTGCATGGCAGCGCTGGGCAGTACATGTACTTGGAGACTATCCAAGAAGAAACGTCAGATGATCTGAGGTCCGAGAGCGAGGCTGGGTCCAGAAGCTCTCCATTGGGCTGGTTCGCCACTGATTCGGAGGATGGGAGTGTTATTTGCATCGGCAGAGTGGGTAAGATTTCTAGCTTTTCATAATATTTATTGGGGAAACGAGAAGAGGACAGCTTACCTATATCTACCTAAACTGTTTATCATAGTAAGGAACACGCGATATTGGTAATTATCAGGAGGCTTCAGTTTGCGCATTCGTGTTGTTAAATTATTGAATATATACAGGGCGGCTCAGTAGTACATTCAAGTCATTACATGCCACTAAAAGCATAAAAGAGGAATATAAATAGTTTCATTTCAAAATATGCGGGGTGTTCCATTTAAGAAACGTTGGTTTTTTCAATTTGGTAATGCATTGTGAGGAATTAGGGAGAATTATGTTTGGTGCAATTACGGTGATTCACCCCGTATATATCCTATCTTATCAGTGGCTACGTAAATCTTTTGTCATTTTTAAGCATATTACTGTGCAAGTATTTGACTAGAATTGAAAACAATGTTTCTCAATTTTATCTATTTCTAACACTTATCTTGCTAATGTATTTTAGGGATTTTCCCATTATCTTCATCTATCTTATTTTCTTCCGTCTCGGAGCCGTATATTTAATTGCCAGTTTAGGAGCGAATTACCGCCTCGAAAAAATCTCATTTTGTCTTTATCACACACTCGAGCCATTCCAATAGAATATTCTGTACACTGATTTCAGTAGACTGTTGATTGAGAAGATGCCTTTTTAAGGGATATTTAATAAATTATTAAATTTTGTACTTTGTTTTATTTATGAAAACGACTCAGCAAGCCTATGCGCAACCAAAGTTAAAAAAGGCGTTTAGCCAAAAGCTCAGGAATGAAGAGCTCAGAAATTCTGGAAACAACAATAGGATAACTAAAACTGAACTTTAGATAAGTTAATGCATGACATTCTCCTTTGTTTTTAATTACAATTCGAAAAAATCGTTTCTGTTGCTGGTCTTCTGTGTATCTGTTTTCGTTCTTTTTTTTTCGTTTTAACTGTTCTTATTTGTTCATTTCCACAGAGTAAATAATACTTTCTAAAATAAAATTCATTTTTTTCAAAAATCAAATGACGCTTTTTAAAACTGAATTGATGTTTCTAAATTACATTTGCAACTCCTGTAGTTAAGAAGACGTACCTATCCGTTTACGTGGCTGCAAATCGCCACAATACTCTTAGTTAATAATTACAAGAAAATCTTGAAGAGACTTAGAAATTTGCTTAAAGGTTGACATAGACGTAATTTTCAGAATTCTGTGGAAATTATGTAATCTAACGTGTCAATAAGAAATGTTTTCAACACCCACCATTCGATATGTTGATCAATATTGAGTTAATCAAAAAATAATTTTACTACATTTGTAACAAGTATAGCGATCATCTGGAGGTTTAAAAATGTAAGTTTTGAATTTTGCGATACTTGAAAGCACCAAATTTTTGTGATTCTTTATTCTGGCCAGTATAAAAAACCGGACAAAAAATCCTTACAACTAGTATGGATGCTATATTGGTAGTATTTATAGGGTGTCCCATTAAGACAGGTTATTTTAAAAATTGCGAAAAAATTTGAAAAGTTCAGATGTTTTCATTGTAATAACATCGAGTGTAGACATCGAGGTTATTGATATTTTATGGGATTCGATCCGAGGATTGGACCTAATCTCCTCGTGAATGATAGTATCCTTTTGGTGAAAGTTTCAGTTCAGTTTAGTCACAGTTTAGAAACTGTTTTTGGGTTATTGGTATACACTTTCCCTTTCAAAAAATCCAACGGCATCAAATCGGGCGAATGTGAGGGCCACATTATATCGCCGTGGTGCTAGATAACTGTTCCTTCATATTTCGTCTTCAACAATTCTATTGTTTCGTTTGCTGGGTGACAGGTTGCGCCTTCCTGTTGAAACCACATGTCTGTGAGATCCATGGCAGCAATGCGAGTCCAGAAGAAATTATTACGGTAACGATCGCCATTTACAGTGACCGCATTGCTAGCCGCATTCTCGAAGAAGAACGGTCCAATCACTCTGTCGATTCAAAACGTGCACCAACCAGTGGCTCGCGGTGGATGTATGGGATGTTGAAGGATCATTCTTGGATTCTCAGTTCCCTAAATGCGACAATTTTGTTTGTTGACACAGCTATCGAGTTGGAAATACGCCTCATCAGAGAAATGATTTTCTTCGAAAAATCACCATTCACTTGTAACTCTAACATTCGTTCTGTGAACGGTCGACGCTGTGCATGATCTGCTGGCTTTAAATGTTGTGTCAAACTGAATCTTGTAAGCTTGCAAATGCAGATCTTTAATGAAAATTCGTTGTAAACTGCTTCGTGAAACTCTAAGTTGCTGAAAACGATGGCGGATCGAGGTGGAAGGATTCTGGTCAACACCCTCACTAATTACTGCAACGTTTTCATTAGACCGAGCTGGACGATCACGGACAGGTCTCTTCTGGGTTTAATTTGACCCAATCGTTTCAAATTTAATGGGACCGCGGTAATGCGAAAAGGTGCGTTATGGTGATCGAAAAATCCCCTAAATTTTCGAACTGCCCCCGGGAAACTCTGACCGTTTTGGTAGTGGATTTCACAATTTCTAGGCGTTGCGCCTCCGTTTAATTTTCCATAACTAAACTTCAATATTTACACCTGATCGCTGTCCAGATACAGTGTTGTACGAATGACACAGGAAAAATGATGATAAATTCAAAATAACCGGTTTTAATGGAATATCCTATACTATAAAGTTCAGGAAACAGCTTTTCTACCGAGCCATGCCGGAAAGATGGACCTCCCCCCCCCCCCCCCGGGAGAGGGGGGGATCTCCAATTTTCTTTAAGTAAGACAACTGGAATGATGAAATCCATAGTTGGAACTTTTTTCCTCTAGACTATTTTGGGTCTAATCACAAAAGGGCGTTAACTTCCGAAACCAAACTAGTAGGAATTGCTACTTATTCAAAAACGTCTGCTACTTACTTCACACGTTTTATGTTGTCTAAACCTTACTTTCTATTTTTAACGGACAAGCTTTACAATACTGGCCAATCCGAGCATGTCTCTTAGATTAGTTTTCGTTCAAATTCACAATTAAATCCACCGTCGGTTGCTGGCAGAAGTGCAATTTTTAAATAATGCTATTGGTATCCAGTTAAATTGCTTTAATTGTAGTATTGAACACTACGATCCAACGACTATCATGTGCGTGTCCTTAATTTTACAACTGTGTCTGTCACTAACGTTAATTTTTTCGTATTACTAATATGATTTTGGCCAGTAGTTTCAAGAAACCTGTAAGTTTTAGATGCATGTTTTCGTCTAGTACAATTAGTTGCAATTGAAATACCACAAAACTGCACGTTTCCTCTTGCAGATGATGCAGAATGTGAATCCGATAGAGAAATTGCGTGTCCTCCCAAGAGAAGGAAACAGGACAGCTTTCTCAGCCTCCCTGGAGCTGAAGATGAAGACGAAAGTTCCATAAGCAGATCGAGCAGTTTATTGCAGTTTGAAACCCTGGAGAAAGAGTGCCAGCAAGAGAGTCAATCACCCAGTGCCTTCACACATTTTTCGTTCGAGCCTCTGGATTTGATAAGAGCCAAAAAGGAATTTATTGATCAAGATTTCAGTTCCGTGTACAATAGAGACTTCTTCACCAATTTAGGAGATGAACTAAATAGGTGAGTAAGGGCCATGCGTACTAATCGTATCGTCCTCTCGGCGAAGACTGCGAGTCTTCGTCGGGCAAATATGGAGGTTGAACGGGCAAAGCGGGGCACAATTTTGTGCAGAATGATTATTGCTATTTTCAGGTTTAGGAAAAGTTTTAAGATTACTGAAATATGGGAAAAAAGGGAATAACGGGAAATAAAAAGAGTGAAAAAAAGCAATTATTTTTAACCTGAATATCTCGTAAACTATCTCTTGTAGAAATAAACTAAAAAATCTTCTTGATAGACTTTTTCGCGTCGATGACGATGGAGCTCTAAAAAATTTGTCACCATCCGTTGCAGAGATGTAACAAAGATTTCAGCTTCATAACAACCGGTCAAGTTACGTTGATCGCAATTACACAATGGTATAGCCACTTTCAATTATTTGCAATGTAAGAATAACATTACAAGTCAAATTTGCTTTAAACTGGTCTTGTTTTTTAATAGATAAAGTTACTAGAAAGTAATGTAAAACAGTAAGATTTTATGTTAAGCAAAAGTTTTATGTTATTTTATCGATTTATGTCGATTTGCATTGGCCTCTGCACCTAATCTTGACACTCTTACCAAATAAACCACGCTGTTCGCTCTCTGTAAAGGAGACAACCGATTTCGAATTCAAATAAATCCGATTCGGTTATGCCATGTAATAATTAAATATACTTTTTAGGTCTAAGCGAAATGACAGTCACGACTCCCTTCTCTACAATGCATCAACGCGGTACAGCAGTTCGGATTCTGGGGACTCTGATATCACTGTAGAAAATTCAAGGTAAGTTCGACCCCTATCAATTCGTGGCAACAATTGAAGCATTTAATGCTTAGGTCATGTGATAACTTGAAAACTTGGCGAAGCCTTGACAACTTGCTGCTCGCTGGCAGTAATGGGTCTAAGAAGTTCTCGAGCGAGAATTTAAGTGAGGACAGTGGATATGGGGAACAGTTGCTCAGTTCCTTAAACAACAGTGGACAAGGGAAAGTGATCACTTTCCAAGCAAATGTGTGGGACCATATAGCGGAATCAACGAGAAGCGAATGTGAGGGAATGGCCAAGAGTTCCGGAGAGGCTGGATTGAGGAAGAAGAATGGTGCTGTGGGGTTTGGAGCTTATGACTGTGATGTTTATCAGGTGACTTTATTAATGATATATTGATTGCCAATGTGAACAGCATCACATTCTCTGCCCAAGGGCACAAAAAGTAAAATCGAACGACTTGTCGTCGTATTGTTACATTAGAAAGAATAAAATGATAACAAATCTCTGAGAACTTAATTTAGTTCCCTTTGCAAGCATAATCACCACTAATATTGGCCAACCAATACAAAATTCGGGTTGAAATTTATCTCTTGGTCAAAAAGCCTAAAAGTGTCAGATCAGGAGATCTTGCAGGCCCTTCATTCATACCTCTTCTCCCCGTTCATTTTTATCCGCCATTCTATGTTTCCATTTTTCCCCCGCGTAAGTTGTTCTATATAATAGTGACATTGAAATTAAAGATATAATGGATTTATGATTAATATCGCTTTTATAACAACCAATATTCTATATGATGAGAATGGAAGTCACATTCTAATCTAGAAATGTTTATTATTTCAGCACTTCAACTCCAATTTTGGAGTTTCTTACCAGGACCTGTCAATTTTCGACCGTTACGACCCGTTCAACGAACCCCTGAGCAAATCCTCGCCCCTCACGGACGTCTTCCTCCGCAAAAAACACGCCCAGCAACTGTTGAACGCGAATTCCTCTGGACAAACGCATTCAACAAACGTGAATATAATTATAGATCCCGAAAATAGTTATTCCAAGTCGGCTAAATTTAGCCACGGTGGCGTCTCGCATGCGGCAAGTGTGCCCAATTTGCTCCAGAGTATCGAAAGACTGCCAGTTGACATTCAGGACTCAGTTGTAAACGTTAGCAGTGTGCCAAAAGACTTAAATTTCATCGGGAAATTCAGTGGCACTACCGCAGCTTCAGTAGCTGAGAAAGACTGGAACCTGGCCGATCTGAGTTTAAGTGCCGAAAGTGAAAGTTTTAAGGATGGTTTAGCCCCAGAGAGGGAAGAAGAGGACCGTTTGAGTTTCTGCAGCGTTGAATCAGACGAAATGGCTACCTACCGAAGAGAAGGGTCTTATGACATAGCCATGTCCAATCGCGTGGATCTCAGCGATGACGAGGATTCTCTAACCTACAAACAGAAACTCCCACAGACACCAATAATAAATTTCGACAAAAGAGTGTTGAAGGCCATATCGGAGCAATCCTTGCAGAGTCTTATGGGCAGCTCTACAAGTCTACATGGAAGCCAGAAATACCTGGTCCCAGCCGAAACTTATCAGCAAAGATCGGCGTTCAGCACTTCTACGCCGACTAGAAGATACCAAAATAAATCGGTGGCAATGAGTACACCCGATCTTAACCGGATCGATCCGGCAATAAAGCGGAATAAAGACGTTTATTTGGATGACGAAAGGAGGAAAAGTACTCAAGAGATTTCGGCCAACAAATATGACACGACGAGGTTGGAAGAAGAGCGTAGCAAAAACATTTTGTTGGACTGCAGCAACGACGAAAGCGAGGAGAATGTGCAGAGGAAAGGGTCGATCATCAAAAGTAGCACTAGTACCTCTGGAATGAGTGATATTGAGGACAGGACCTTACATTCAGTGAAAAGCTTTACGGGAAGTAATGGCAGCAAAGGTAAGACTCTCACTTTGGTTGATACTCATTTGTGGGTTTCAATGAAATTTGAGTCCTTGGTGCTTACGTCATTGCTGAGTTCCTTGTTCATTTCAATTCCCTTTTCTTAAAGCGACGAAAGCGAATTTCTTAAAGCGATCCTTGAATTGTTCAAGTAAGCCTAGAGCTCCGAATCAGCGCAGAAGGAATAATGACACAAGATGACCTATGAAGAACACGTTTTTCCTTTTTTACTCTTTCTTTCTATCTTTCGATCTTCATAGCATCAAGTTTCCCTTAAGCTTGTTACCCCATGGTCTTCTTGAAGTCCTCACCATACTTCTTGTAAGTATTCTTTGCTGGTAACAGGAACCGAAATTAACCTGCATATAAGGTGCTTTTCCCATGCATTTTCCGACCTGATCACTTTCACTGATCACCGAAGGCAGAGACCTTCGGTGAATAATACATTCTTGGTCTCTTCACATACAGTCGCCGTGGCTCACGTTAATATTGCAGTTCGAAATCAGTCTGATTTACAGAAGTCGCTTTCTTTACATACTTGCGAATTGCTGGTCGAGAGATTTCAGTTCCAAACCATTACAGTCCAAATTCCTTTGGTAAGTCAATAGAAATGATGTTGCGCTGCGATCATAAATTTCTCTATTTTCGTCCACATGTGACGAGGGAGAGACAGGAAAATCTGCCATATATTTACAGTTTAGAGATTTTCTTGTACACAAATTAGGGTTAGAACTCCTTAAAAGAGGGAAGAGCTGTGATTCTTAGACCAGAACGTGTTTTGATCGGAAGATGCAAGTTGAATGAAAGTGGCTGGTGTTGAAAGTTAGGATGGTAATGCATGTATTGAAAACGATAGCGGTCACCCATTTCAAGGACGTTGAATATCCTACTGTTTCCAAGATATCCGTACGTGAAAATTCTTGTCTTAGACACCCTGTAGATTTATAGCGGAACCACGAGTGAAGTTGCTCTCAACAAAGATCCCATTCATTCCATTGCGTTACTTAATTTTATAATTATTGCTTATACGGTGACCTATATTTGCGCACATTTAGTTTAATGCCAAAATTCTTTGCCAAATTTTTTCACGCATTAATTAAGCTTTTAGTTTTAAATTTCGGCCACAACTAAAATTACAACTTGAAACTCAGTGTCGCATATGCCAGGAGACATTCCGTAGTTTAGTAAGTGTTGAATGGTGCCCAAATTGTAGAGAAACCGCCAGCTTCTTCCTCCATTAATTGTCGTCCTGGAGTCTAAGGGTAATGATTTGTTTAATGGTATTAAGGGCTAAGAGATCGAGGCATCGCTGACTTTTATTTCACCGTTTCTTTGAAAATTATCAACCTGGGAAACCCTAACCAGAACTACCCCGAAATTTGCGTTTCTTTCTTTAAGAGCTGGTGATAGCTCTGACAAATCAGTCAGAGAGTTTCAAAGGAAATCAAGACACCGACTAACGTCAGACATCTATTTTAACGTTCAAACTTGAAGTTAGGTGCTTTAGCTTCTAAGACGTTGACAGTCCCTGTAGATGACCTTTAAAAGCTTTTTTACGTCTCCTTTAAGTTGCTAAAACCCTAGATGATTATAAGAGTTTTTGATATGGCAGATCTACCAAAATTAGCAAGCACAGCTCAGCAATGGCGTAATGAAATCAAAGCTCTCGCTTATGCCCTGTTAAATCTCTACACATCCGAAGTTTAAACCCGATCAGAGGTCGAAGCTTTAAGCTTGAAAGTCTCACTAATAGCGATTCTCTCCTTTTGCAGGAGTCCACTTCTCACCGGTGGTAGCCGAAGTGAATTGGCACGATGATGCCAGCACCTCAACAGTGACCCCAGACAGAGAATCCATATATTCCCTGAACAGTTCTTCGCCGGAACCGCGCGGTATTTCCCCCAGACCTGTAGTGGTTAAGCCAAAACCTCAATACCCTCCAAGCAGGGCGAGGAGAAGCGCGTCTCAACCCGATATAAGCGACACCGAGTCCCGGATATACAAAAGGGAATTTATTGACTCGTTCAATATTTTGAGGAAAGAAGAGGATATGAGCAAGAGTCAGCCTGATGTGAGCAAGTTAAAGAGAAGGGGTGAGTTCAATCATATCAAAGCAATATTTATTGTGTGAAGAATGGTTTTTGATTTTGATGATCGTACGTTTTCTGCTTAAAAAAGAAGTCGGAAATTGTCGTAGTCGGTTTTTCCTAATAGCAAAACATCAAGTGTCATATTGGAGGTGTTGAAGTGAAATTCCTAGAAAGGAATACCTTAAGATATTCCAGAATAGTTTAACAAGGCCCTTGGAAAGTTGATTTTGGGAAATTAGTTTTCTTGATTTTTTGTTATCACTATCGATCTTCATGGCACGGGTTTTGCGGTGTTCATTTATAGACACTCAGAAATTTTAAATGAATAGTGAAACATAGTGAAAATGAAACTTGATTTTTTTAAAATAATTCCTACTTTTTATATTATTATTAACAGCATTCTTGGACACTTCTTTAGCCTCAAGTAAGTACCTCATTCTTCTATGTAGTGTGTTCAATTATTCTTCATAATGGTGGGTGTTGACATTTCGAGAAACTTAAATTCACGAGAGTCGTTGCCGTAATCGCAACGTTTTGGCAAAAATTCAATTCAATGACGAAACGCAGGTTTCCACAAACTCGACAAACGGATGTACAAAAATATAAATATTACTAAAGAACGTCTAGAAAATGACTAGACTTAACTGTTTCTTATTTACTTACGTATTAAATACTCAAATTTTCCAGAAAATTTCTACATTTGCTTCGGGTGTTGCATTTATCTACACAAATTTGTGTGTGTCTCTACTTAACGATACACTTTATTGTTGCAGGATCGCAACTTCTGAAAAAAGACAGAGATGGCTGCATTGTGAAAGCCTACACGTTGGATGGCGTCCAGTATCAGCATACCCATTTGGACCTCAAAAGCCTGAGTCAGTCATCCCTAGCTGGATCAAACGCTGCTCTCAGTAAGTAAAAATTATAGGGATATACACGTTGGCACAAAATACTCGCGAACGCTAAGACAATTGTTGCAAAAAATTTGCATATCTTATACGGTCAGATTTTCAGCACTTAGGGATTTTAGATAAAGCACAACGATTCGCTTTTTCTGGCTGCGCATCAGAAACGAAAACGGACATTTTGAAAATTTTTGAAAATTTTGAAATTGCCTAGTGACGAAAGTCGCCCCCAAAATTTTCACCACTCTCTGACCGCCCATTTCCTTCATTCCAGACGCCAAGCCGGGCGGTCTAGGTGGTGCCCACCAGAATGTGTCGGCCAGCAAAAATAGCCTCACGTCCAAGTTCCCCTTCTACGGGCCATCGTCCCATGGCGGTATCGAGGAAGATCGTCCAGTCGCAAAGCAGTCGAACATTGGCAAGCAGTCGAGTACCGGCGCAATGGCCGATCGGGCTAATGCGACCAGCGACGACGAACCGCGTTCGAAACGGAAGAGCAAATCGAGCTTGGGCGGTTTCCTCCATCGCTTGGCGAGTTTCCGATTAGGGGTGAAGAAGGGACAGGACCAAAAGGGTAAACTGAAAAGGAAGACGCAGGGAAACGGAACCGCAGCCTCAGGTAATTGGATTTTGATTTTCTAGTTTGCGAATGAAAGTGCCGCGCAATTACTGTGTTTACGCCAATTTCTGCGCTGCAATTTCGTGCAGTAAATTGCAGTTTTGTGATTTTGGAGTGCGAGTGATGCTATTTCTCGGATGGAAACAAGGACATTTTTAAAAATTGTTTTAAGCTTGAAAAATTGCCTACCAACTTTTCTGGTACCTAATGTTAATTTAGGGGATTTGAAGGTTGGAAGATCCTAATAATCGGCGGAAGGGAGCGTTCAATAATTACTCTAGGTAAAGATGCAACATAATTGCTCCTTCAAATGTGGTCAAATGATTAACAGTTCGTAGCTCTAGAATTAAATGGGGAGGACGTTCTTGTGTCCCCGCACGGTGATGAGCAGTGTCTGATCATTTCAGTCCTGCATTGTTAATCAACGTGAAAATTGACATTCATGATGTGCTGGTAATAGATCTTGATAATTATCCAAATTGCAGGCGAACCGTGTTTCATTGTCCTCATCCTGATAATCTTTACTCTCGTCTTTATTCATCGTGTTGATTAGCTACTGCACATGTAATCCCCTTTGTCGGTAGGCATTAACGTATTTTTTTTATCTGTACCTCATCTGTATAAACCAAAAAGTCAGCTCAATACCATCATGAGTGGATTATTGGTGTTGGGGAAACATTTATAGCTTTGGTATGCCTATCACGTACAAGGCCACTCAGCATGAGACCATCTTTGTTTACATCAATTTACATTCGTTTTACTGGAAGTTCTCAGTGACTGGATAATCGAACTGGAGTTCTTTAATCACAACTGAGTTAACAAATAGGAAATGAGAAGATTTTTTCACTGGATCAGTATTAATCGTAAACCATAATATGGCACTATTACCAAATCAGAAGATTATGAACTTTTTTCCCATGGAGTTTCATCTCCTCAAGGGCTATTTATAGAATCCGAAAAAGGTTTTCGGGCAACTAACTCCGAATTAAACCGATATAGATATGTCTTGGCTTTTATACAGTAAATCCGTTGATCTGGCCTGCCCGCTCACCGGATTTTATTCCTGTGAAAATTTTGTGAGCTATTTTAGTACAGGAGCTCTTATGAAATTATGGAATAAATTCGGCACCCACATAAAATCACGTTCGATACACGTCAGATAATAAATGTTTGAGAAAAAAAGTTTGGAATACCTACAATAAAATCATATAAACAAACGTTTTGAATGCTATAACGCCTCTACAATATAATTTCTTTATTGATGATATGATAGATCGTAAATCTTTCAAAGAAACTTTATTGCTAACGCTACTGCCATGCTGAGTCATGTTTCGTTGGTTTGGTTTCCACCTTCTTCAGGGCGTGGTTGGTATATACTGGTACTTAGACCATGTTTTAAAAGCTTTGTCGGTTTTTAATATTGAACCTGAATTCCAGAATTGAGGTGTTCAAGGCTTGGAAATTCAGTTTGCAACGCCTTATTTTAGGCCACATTCAAAATCGTGGACATGGGTGGTCACTGCGTCCCCGTTCGTAAAAATCGATCCGATCTTAAAAACTGTAAGAGATATTGCACTTGGTTTATGTAGAGTTAGAGAGCGCACCCAGATGATGAATTTAAGGTATTTTCGAGGATAATGGCTCCACGAAGTATGAATGATATCTATATGACATCCGACCAGAACTGAAATCCTGGCGCTGTGGAAATTTATATTGTCAGAAGTAAAGCTGTGCAGGCCACATCCAATTCGTCATTCAGTTATTCTCTTATTGTGCTGGTTACTCCCATATCTATCAAGCACAGATAGTCAACGTATCTTTATGGAGTTAAATGAATTCTTTTAATGACTCACAAAACTTTTTCGAATACTTTTAAGTCAACCTGTCACGAAACTGAAGCACTGGGCGTACGCATGGCACTGTCATTCCTTTCGATTCAATGAAGGGTCTCTAATGGGTCTAATCTCAAGTGATAACCGGGCATATAATTCCTAATTACTTTGCGAACACGTACCTGTCGGATGTTATGCACGAGCTTGTGCACCTTTGCACAACAGTTAGGTATCATAGGAAAACGCGAAGGAAAATATATTCATTTCCTTGCCTACACAAAAACCATTGTGAATTTTACTGAATGGTACATTCACTTAATGACCCATATAGTCTTATAAATAATAATCTGCCGCCATTGTGCTGTGAACGGAATGGCTTGGTCTTCGAGTTTATTGGACGTAATTACTCGTGTTGGGGCAGTAAAGGGTCCATCTTTGAGGACGGCGGCTGGGATAACTCAGTAATAAGTGAAATTAATATTAATGGCGCCATAAGATATTCTGGGTCATTAGGCGCGTCGGAAAGAATTCAAAAAAGCCAGGTGTTTAAATCCGTTAACAGCAACCCCCTGAAATAGGAGGGTTCAGTCGTGCTCTACCTGTTCGGAGAGGTGGTATGAATTCTTTAGGACATTCCCTTAAGTTCGATGCAAACACTTTCATCTTCGACTAGTAGCTTTTAACCGTATTTCGCGCCAGATGAGCAATACTGCGATATGCTTGATAAACGAGAGGCGAATGCGGGTGATGAACATGCATTTACTGATATCTTCAGCTGCTTCGTAAATAAAGATTTTTTTAAAAAGTAAGAGTGTTATTTGATACAACAAAGATATATTTGTTCTTGTGCATTCCCAGTGGGGACTGGTGCAGTGTTAATTTCGAGATCCTGAGGTAACAAAAGGGGAAATTGTTGGTGCCTTGTGCCTACCGAGATGTTTGATAAACGTATGTATGTAGGCAGTAGACTTAATTATTATGTTGATACGAAATCTTGGAAACTACAAGTTGTAGGTATTAACAGGCATGTTACCTATTGCAAACCGACACGTGTTATTAATAAATTTGCAACTTAATTCCTGATAAAAATATAAATAGTTGTCCCAGATTTTCATTGAGTGGGATTGGACCTTGGTCAAACTTCGACCAAATTACGCCATAAATTTGTAAGAAGGGATTACGATTTATTTCGTTATCGGTTGGCCGCCCAATACATTTAAGTTCCAAGTGATTGTTAAGTTCAGGGCTTTCTAAAAGTAAAAGTGTTATTAATATTAAAATAAAAACTTAATAATTGATCGCAATTAATCAAGTAACTATATCGGTTTCTCCGGACTTAAATAAATAATGATATAAATGGTAGCATCAGACAAGTAATCCTCATGCCATGACCAAGTAGCTGCATCAACAATAAATAACTTTTTTAGGAGCAGTCACAAGGTAGCTTCACTTATACGAGTAGTAGCGGAGAACAAATACGCCATAACAAACACAAATAGGTTTTATTGAGGAAGTTAGGCTTGGACAAAGAGTAAACCGCCCTGTACTTTACGTTATTTGTTCATCACTATTCGGTAGTTTTAAGAAAGTGAAAACTACCTGGTCCCTGGTAACATAGTGTCGCATATTCCCTTTAAAACTAAATCAAACTTACCGTTTTTCTGCAGTGTGTAACACATCATCATGGTGATACTTCAGGGGGCGATGGTACTCTGCAAAGTGATAAAAATATGCTAATAGATCCATGGTCAAAAGCGCACCATTTTCGATATACAGGGTGGCAAAATTCGACTCAGATTGTCAAAGTCGAACAATTTAAACCGATATCTATCCCTGTCTCGGATTTCCAGGCTATACGCCTCAGAGATATATACAGGGTGTTTCCTAACTACGTGTAAAAAATTTAAAGGCGTAATCCTCGACTGATTTTGAGTCAAAAAAGTTTAATAAACATATGTCCGCAAATTCCTTGTTTCCAAGATACAGGGTGTTGACTGAAAGCCGTTGAAAAAGGTTTTAAAGGTTTCTAAAGGTTTGGTGGTTGGGAGCTTGGTGGTTTGGAAACCTTTCCATGTAAATGCGCCTCGCTGCCAAACACTTACCATCAGCAAGGCCGTAAACAAAAACCATATTGGCCATTTCTTGATTAGTGTAATTAAGCATTTTAAAAATTTTCAAAACTGAGGTATAATCTGATTTTTGGGACACAGAACTAAATTCTTTCACTTTAGAGAGTAAAACACCAAAATAACACTGACTATCTTGTTTATAGTAGTGGAAGTAGCAAAAAAAAAATAACAATAAACAAATTAGTAAATACCACCAAACCTTTAGAAACCTTTAAAACCTTTTTCAACGGCTTTCAGTCAACACCCTGTATCTTGGAAACAAGGCATTTGCGGACATATGTTTATTAAACTTTTTTGACTCAAAATCAGTCGAGGATTACGCCTTTAAATTTTTTACACGTAGTTAGGAAACACCCTGTATAATGATAACATTGGGGACCTTCTCCCAGATGTCTCTTCGTTTGTCTCATTATAACCTCAAAAATATTTCTTTTGATTTAAGTTGAGCTAGAGGATCATTAATATTACGTTATTTACAACTTTACAGTATGGAATCAAACTCGAGCATTTACTTTTTATGGTGTATTAATGAATGTTGGAACCAATATTGCTCTATGTTATAACAAGCAATGCAATTTAGCGTTAAGAAAAAAAACAAAATTACTTTCAAGGAGTGGATGATCGCCCCATTGTATGCTGCGGAAGAGGTTACAAAACCCAAGAAATATTGGTAACTGAACCTGTTGTTGCATTTTCGATTAGTGTTACGAGAGAGGTGTGAAAAATGCTATTCTTAAAATAGAAAATCCTCGTTTAACAAAAGAACATGATTTTCAATATAAGCCTTCAGTTAAATGTATGGTATGAGATTTTGGGAGATATGATTTTAGGATGGGTTCAGCTTCCGGCAAAATTGATTCAGGAACGGTAAAAAAGCTAATAAGAAGTTTCTTAAAAAGTGACTTACTTCTAATTTTGAACGATTTTCTTCTGACCTTAAGGCGGCAATGTTTTTAGCTTAGGCAAGAAGACGCTCCTGCTCATTACCGAACACTTGTAAAGAAGTTGTAGAATACAAATTTTCCACATCCATGGGTTCGTCGGGGTAGTGAACCCCTTCGTGGGCATCACGAAGTTTTTTCTTATTCTGAAGAGTACTATCGCCCCCTAAAATATCTCCATGATGATACGTCACACCCTGTATAGAAACATTTTTACAATGTCTCTTGAAGAAGGCAAATTGCCACGGACGTCCTGGAAGTCCCTTAGGGAGTTTACTTAATGCTTTAAAAATATTTTCGCTTCGCGAAATATTAACAATAACACAGAGATCGAGATGTTACATTTCCATTAAACAACCCAGTATGAACCGGCTTTATTAAAATTTAAATCCATTACGAGCGATGTGCAAAACATTCGTCTCGCTTGTTTGCTATTAAATGATTTATGTCGTCTCTCGCAACGTAGTAAACGTAGCATTAAAAATTGCAATCACTTTTACCACTTTGGTGTGAAAATTACTTTAAAAGTCACTCGGAGATAATCACTGTTCCACAATAAATAAGCAACTCTTTCAGCTAAATAAATGTTTATGTGAAACGCCCTACTTTAGCGTAACGACAGTCCTTTTAGTGGAAATTATATCAATTTGTTCTGTTGTCTGTCTGCCTTTTTTATGGGTAAAGGACTTAAGTTGAGTCTTTAAAACACACAGGCACTCTTTGAAAATGAGAAAATAAATATGCATTTGGAGGCTAAAAGGAATTTATATTTCCCTCAACTTTATGCATGTTAGGGGGCAACTCAACTTGTTCGAGATAACGTACGTTTAAGGTGTGCGTTTAAGGTTAAATATTTAGTAACACATACACCTTTCAATCCGAACGAATCAGTGGGCATAAATTTAGTTAAATATACATTCATAGACCATATAGCATGTTTGTTGAGATCTAGAAATGCACGGGAGTTGAACAACAACTAGTCCAGTTTAGAAAGTAATATACTTTTCTCCCTTAAATGAAAAGTTTCATTCTTTGGCATGCTTTGAGAATAAGTCATTAATATCTTGGAAGACCAAAACTTTTTACCTGAGATAAAACACCTACGCGTATTTGTAGTTAAGAGAGAAAAACTTTTCCTCCAATGAGTCGTGGCCATTCTTATTATGGCACTGCTTAGTAGTGACGTGCTCAGTTTTTGTTAGTTTTAATCTGATTATCTCGTGCTAGAATTTAAAACATTTCGATTTAAACAGCGGTCCCACGGGGTAAATTTCTACCATGATATATGATCTTCGCTGTTATACTGTTCTAAATCACCCTGACGCGCTGTGGCTCCAATATACCTTTAACTGACAAGTTAGTTCCTCATTAAATAGCCATCGATCGATTCAATTGATTGCGAAGAGGTATACCGCAGAATCAAAAAACGTTAAAAAGCGAATTTTGAGACAAATTGCCATGTTTTCCCTTCTTACATGACTTTCCTAAAAATGAATATTTTTTGTTTCAGTTCTATCTCCCAACCAGAAGAACCCTAATTTCTCGAACAATGCTAACCAGAAACCGAACTACATTTACATCCCTCTTAAGGGCCCCTCGGCCCTGGAAAATAACAACAGCAGCGTGTTGGACGGTCCGGTGTGCGCCGCGAAGCCGCCCCTGCCCAAACAGCCGCCCCCCAGGGTGGTCCACGCCAGCGTCAAAAAGACGCACGCCCATAATGGTGGCGTCGGGACGGAATACGACCGACGCCGACGGCGCACTATCGATTCGGCGAGCGGCACCGTCGAAATCAGAGACGCTGGGCGCCACGGTAATGCCTCCATGGACGGACCCATGGGGTTGATCGAGACTGATCTTGATACGGAAGTTACGGTAAGTGCCTCCCACGTTATTAGCTTTGCAAAGAAGCGCAAATTCGTTACGTTTTTTTTTAATTTTGACTATATGTAATCGGAAACCTGCTACTAATCGTAAATTATTTGAAAAATTTCAATGTCAAACACGATAAGGGATGTTGGAAGTTTGCCTAAGGGCTGTTTTATCTGCAGAAAAACAAAGGGTTAAATTTGAATGTATAATTAACCTCACTGTTGTAGCGTGTACCCTACAAAGAATTGAATCGATTGTATTTTGCAGGTGATCACGAACGGTGCAAATGCGAAAGCGCGTAGCTTATTAGATTTGGGCCACGAACCGCGGTTACAGGTGCCCCAAAACGCGGATGGATCCCAAAGTAACTCGGGCCGACCTCACAAATCTATGGAATTTCTCCTAGATAAGCAGAACCTTAAAGTAGTCGAGGTAAGTTCGCCTTTTTATTACGGTTTGTTGATAGAAATGTAGAAAGAGAAATTTCCACCTACGGTACTTGAACGTAACCTCTCTAGTCCAAACATGCAGAGTTTTGCATGCGTTTAACCTTCTCGGATGAGTCATGTTCGTCATTTCCAATTTGGTATAGTGAAAGACCTATCGAGTCGTGATATTAACAACAATTCAAGTTAGGAATTTGTATATGCATATAATATGAGCTGAGAAGGTATTCAGTGCTGATGAATTTTAAGTAGATTGAGTTTCCCATTTACTGTGCGTTAATTTTTTTATTGTTTCATGCAAATCAATGAAAAACGACCGACAATAGAGCTGTGACCAGTCGGTTTTATTTGTGTTTAAAATCCGTTATTCAACTGCAATACGTGTTTATTACATATTAACTGCCATTATTTTGTTGATTAGAATCGCTCTAAACTTATCAAATTTGAGACACCCTGTAGGCTGCAGTACTCCTATAAAGGCAGTAAAAGATGGTTGTCTGTTTTATGGAATATTTTGCGCTTTAGTCAGCTTCCAAAAGAATAAACATTTCTTGATGAGTTCAGTGGGAAAATGGGAAGCTGAAAAAGAGGAAAATAGTGCATTTCCCATTGGAGGAATGCAGATAATTGGCAAAAATACCAGTTCTATGTGTAATTTACATAGATGTGATTTGTGTATTTGTCTCTTCCTAGTAGAAACATCGATCGGAACGTTTGGTAATTTCATTAACTGAAAGACCTTGAACTCCACACATCACATATATAGATCAACTATTTGTTTATAAAACATTATTTCTATTTTCATAATACGGATAGGAAATTTGGTAAGAGGAAAAAATGATTTCTAGAAATAAAACATGATGCACAGCAATTTCTCACGGGTCAAGAAGGTTATTCTTCATTAAGGAATCAGCATATATTATTGAAATTCTATAACATTTTCAAAGGTTTATTTAAATAATGCCAAACGAATGCTGAAGGGAAGCCTTGAACTTCACCCGCCCTTGACCCTTGACTCCATTGATCTGCTCCTTTTCTAGGACAGTGCCGATGCTGCTAAGGTGGCGGCTTTGTTGCCAAGTTTCAATTTCAGTTACTGAGACAAATTTTAAAAAAGCATTTACTTTTAGACAATAACACAACAATACTGGTATTTCTTCAATAACAGGTGGATTAAGATAGGTAAAAATACTCTAACCTTTGAGAGGATTACTGGAGCCTTGCCCAGTTTCTCGGCTGTTGCAAAAGCTGCCAAAATCCAGAAAAACGTTGTTTCTCTAAAGATTATTTATATTATTTGGAAAAATCTGTCGGAGGTACGTTAACATTCTTTTATAGATACTTCAAAACTATAAGACTAACAAAGCCAGTCGCATCGTTCCATCTCAAACGGTTGAAGATATGCAGATCCTCAAAGTGTAAAAAAAAGTTGCCCTTTAGGCTCATTTATTTCCAAAATGTGTAAGAGATATTTTAAAGCCATGATTCATAAGAAATACTAAAATTCGCCCCCATAATTCAAAAAACGCGTGCATTTTCGTCTGTTCTAGTTATTTCGGAAAACGTTACGAAGATAGTGTGAAAGAGAAGCACAAGGGAATTTTGCCTAGCTTAATATAAATGATGCTATTTTATATCAACCTCAATAAAAAAAAAGGTCTTTTGTCAGTTTCGATAATCATAAAACCAAGGGAACATCGTTCAATAATCTTAATGCAACTGATGTGAAAATCATCCAGAAATCCATATGAATAATAATAATTTTCCCTGCGTTTTGGTCGCCTCTGGCAACACTGTTTAATGGAAAGACGCGATGAGATATTTGTCCACGTCCATTACGCTACGGTAGTCGGGATTTTCGGTAGCCTAAGGGCGCTAACCTTATCTGGACTTACGCTATGTGATCCATACCCCCGGGGTGCTCCAGTTGGGAAATAACAGTGTTGATATGATGTTCTACACCCTACTAATTAACGTAAGTGCCGAATGTAGGTTATGGGGCTAGAATACTGCAGTGACGCAACAGATGTTCAAAGGGGAGTCCAAAGAGATCGAATTTTAGGTCTGAGTTATCCAGGGGTTAAAGTGGATTGGTTTGGTTTAAGGCCGGATTTTCCATCAGGTGATCAGTTTTTGAAAGATGAAATGTCCAATTCGCTTCGATGAAGTCGAAACTCGTTGGTTTTCATGCTGGGGTCGTTATTTTTTTTTACTTAGGTCTGGACTAACCTAAACAATTTGTTTATTGTTTTATAAACGAATATTTATATACAGATATTGAAAAACCTGCGATTAATAATAAGATAGATTAACAGATAGAGAATTAAGCACATTAATAAGAAAGTCTTCAGTTCGGGTACCCTGTTTCATGTCGATAATCTAAAATGTGTCCCCCACGCTGTTATCCAGTAGTACCGAGACTCCTTTTAACTTGCCTTACAAACGAACGGGAATCTTTTTCAGTCAACCCGAAAGGGAAAAATTAACGGGCAGAAAGGAGAATTTGAAAAATATAAAGCTTTGTTACTTTCCTTCGCTTAAAGCAAACAGCTGCACTGGGAAACTTGGTTTTGACAATGGATTTTTACCTTGCCATAGAAATCGCACAAGAATGTTGTTTTTTATTTGGAATATAGATGAATAAGAGATATAATAGAGCACTCCGAGGAAATTTTTTTAACATGTTAACTGGGGTTGGGAGTGAGTGTTATGGCAATTTGGACTTCGCCCTGCCCTAATGGATTTAGGATTGCCTTTGCTGTGATTTGAACTATGTCGCCATGAAGATAGTTAAATCGAATTTGGTTTCTTTTTTATGGACAATTTAATAGTTATAATTAATATTATATCAAAGTCCTGTCAATTCTATCTAGAAAGTACTATCCATGAAAACGTTGCTTGGTCTCCATGGAAATTATCTGCCAGATAATATTGTCGATAGTGTGGCACTTACTGCGATCATTTTCGTATAAAACCAGTAAATGTAACCCACCTAAGCAGTTTAATGCCTCAGTAATTGTTGAATACGTGATAGTTCCATATCGACATTGTCTAAAGTAACAATACGTTCAAATTTGCATATTGCACACCGCTAAAATAGCCTTCTAAAAATACACTGAACTTTTACCTTTTTGGCAATAGACAATAATTAATTCGAAATGGAAAAAACTGTGTCGCAGTCAGTTTTCTCCAATTTGTTTCACACCTCGTTATTGTTCGCGTTCAGCATCTACCTATAATTTTTCGAAATGTGGTATCAAAGACACAGAAGAAACTCAAAATTGTGTAAAAGTGTGAGTGTCGATGGAGACGAAGTGTGTGTTAGTATTCCAAATTTTTATATATGGATTAGCTCTAAGATAGAGAAGGAGTAACTAGGTACTATTAAACATCTGCCTTTCATTCATTTCAGCCCCGTCAACTTACTGAGCCCTATGATACTTTAGTTTGAAAAGGTAGGGGTTTGAAGTGTTTCTAATACGCGTTCAGCTTAGGCGTGCGTAATCAGTGTTTTCGAAAAAAAAATCATTGCTACATGCTACACAATTGGAAGGATACATTCCGAAAAGTGTACACATACGCAGACAAGAGGTGACGTGCTCATTTAGCGGCGCAGTATTTTTTTGCTTCAATGACACAAATTAAATTTGTCTTATTTATTATTTGCAGCGTTTAGAAACCTCCTGACTAATTTTTATTCTCAGACTTTCACTATGTTTAGATACAGGGTGTCAATATACAGTGTGGAAGTTTTGGATGGAACGGTTCATATAACTCAGATGCCGAACATATGCAGCCAAAATCCTCGGACACGCCGATTTTTATTTTTTCTTGCGGTTTTTTTGTTGGTAAATTCATGTATACAGGGTAGTCGAAAAATCAGGTACAACCACCAACTTTGTTTTTTCAAATGGAAACACCTATTTTTTATTTCATTTTTGAACTCTACGTAAAATTTGTAAGTGTGTTTCACGTACCATGTCCTATAGCTAAATGCAACAGGTTTCGAGAAATTTACGATGGAACATATCAAAAACTAAAACTTGACTTCTTTTAAAATTTCTTTGGTCCTGAAGAGGATCGATTTAATACATGAATTTACCGTAAAAAAACCGCAAGAAAAAATAAAAATCGACGTGTCCGAGGATTTTGGCCGCATATGTTCGGCATCTTAGTTATGTGGACTGTTTTATTCAAAACTTCCACACTGGTATGTACAACTACGAAGATTCGATTTAGTTTACCTGTATCCAAAAAGTAACCGAAATACTGGAGGGATAAATTGCATATTTCCGACGAATAAAAAAAAAACAGTAATTGTGCCCAAGATCTCACGATTTCAAGTCTAAAATTTTACGTGCTGTTAGAGCGGCCCATAAATCGATTGGACTTTAATAGGTGCCGCCGGTTCCGAAAGGGTCTTTCCGGAACGTACTCCCCTCTTCGGAGCTGTAGCCTCAATTAAGTTTTAACAAGTGAAAAATCCTAAGGGATAGAACTAAAGCCATTCTACCGCACGTTCGTGAGGAAAAAAATTCACGTGCCCCAATTCTATTCATAACGACGGCATTCACAGGCCACAGCACGGTGATCTAATCTCTTGTCTATACGTTAAGAATTTCACCATCAAGACAACGAATTTTTCCTACAATGTGCATGCCTTTTTTTCAAAGTCATGTCGACACAAAACACTACAACTACGAACATTTCTCTAGCAATTAATGTTGTGTTAACCGCTCTCGCTGGGTCTGTTAACTTATCCACAAGTTATCTTATCTGTGACGGTAAAATATCTCACCATTGTCTGGGTTTGGCGACGTATCTAAAGTATTATTCCTATGTTCCTTTTGTTTCTGTTTTCTGCAGTTATAGTTCATTGGTTTGAATGCGGTAATTGCCAATGATTCGCTCTCGTAACAATGAAAACATCCTCCCACTTGACCTCTGTGTTACAGTCTGTGGCTTTAATATGGTTTACTAAAATGTTTGACTGAATGTATGCAGTACATCTAAGTAAGGCCAGTGATTCTCGGTGTTTTCACAGGCACTCCTCGAGAAGTTGTCATTTAGATTATCGCTTTTTTATTAACTATTAATATTGAAATGCAACAAACTAAGATAATTTGAATACGTTTTCCATTAACCCAGTTCTTTGTTTCAACGGGCACTATTTTTATTCCTCGGCCATTGGCTTGCAGCTAAAACAATTATTATTTCAGTGCTGTGTTTCCGCGTTTCCTTGTGGCATTTGAAGAAATGAAAGGCTGATTGTACTCGTCGTAGGCCCTTAACGTTTCTAAACAACTTTGAAATTGACAGTACCACAAAAGTTAAATGACCTCACACATCTGTTTATTTTGTATTGTCAGCCTTTCCCGGTATTGAACATTCCCGACCGTACCTAATAAACACCATGTGGTCCCACTTCCTTTCTCCATCATTATGACTTCGAAGTTCGGAAAAAGGTGCTTACATTGGCATCTATCACAAGCAAACGAGGGTCTTTTCCTGGGTAGTTCCAAATGTTTGTACTAAAGGTTCTCCCTTTTTAGCTATTAGTTCCGCAAGAACATTACCGTTATTTCCGGCATCGTGCATATAATGAGGACGGCCAAATGTTGCCGCGGCTTTATTCGTGGGTAATAATAATAAAAATAATTCAATGAGGGCATTTCATCGGAAATTTCGGTGATTTGAGGCAGAGATCAGGAATGATTACATGAAATTCGTCCCTGTAACAATACTCAGCCCATTTTTGTAATATGTGTGCCTCAGTAAAGTCCGCATTCTAACGTTATCCGATACATTAGGTCAATAACTGACCCCACAAGATTTTTGTGTAGGTCAGGAAGAATGCAAGATTACTTACGTTCCTGGCCCTTGTGTCACAAGACTAACAATATCGAATAACGAAAGTTCGCCAGTGGCGGAGATACGGGTATGGAGAGCCAATAATTTGATGAAAGTGCCAATACTCCTCGAAAAAAAAAATGATTCGATATTTTTCCGTACCTAACGCCTTCAATGCCTTTTTCTAACTGTTTGTGAAGTCCTGATTCTAAAACCTTGGACACTATAATCGACAAACGCCCACTGTAATTCTACCTTCAGAATGCCTAGTCCCTGTAGCCGGTAGGGTTTCTTTCGCTCATTGAATGAAATGAAGGAGATGCAGACAAGCCTTTTTACATGTAAAGAGCTCACAAATCGGCTCATTTGGTTCTGCCTCATTGAAGTCATAATAAAGTTCCTTCGATTCTTGCCTGGACCTATGTCGACAAGAATTACCACAGTCTAATAGGACGTAATTTCTGAATTTTCACCATACTTCAAGTGCTGAGATATAAGCGTTCAAACATTACGATTAGGCCCGGAAATTTAAACTGATACTCCCCACACGCGGCACGCGAATTTCCATTACAAAATCCATAAATGTAAACAATGTCGGCATTTTCTTTATTGGAAAATTGCACAGGCATTTTGCTAATAAACTTTAAAATTATGACAAACGGTAAGCGACTTTTATGATAATTTATTAACCATGTACACAAGAATTTAACATCATAGCCTGCTACATTAACTTCCCATGTTCGAACGCTTGCTACTCGGCAAACATGGCGAATTAAATATACGTATTGTGTCTATAACACATTTTTTGCTTAACGTGACCTTAAACTTGTACAGAACTTCATGCACCACCCAGTATATTCAGGATTTGAAACATTTCTTAACAACCACTGGTGCAATTGTAAATGGCCAATGTATTGCAAATTAAAACATTTGTAAATAGACATGTCATAAAGCTTTAGAAGAATCGTAGAATTTTATTCTTACACCGGCCAGTGGTATCAAGGGAAAGATTGGAATGGATCTGACCTACCAAATCCATCAACATATAGGGAATGTGATCGATCGTGCACACGAGATTAGCTACTGGCCCAGGTAACTAAACAACGTTGCTTGCCTAACTTTTCTATCACGGCCATTTACTCCAATCGCTACTGGAATATCTGGTCATGTGATGCGACTTGTCAACATTTAGTGATTTGCATTAGTTTAGGATAGTTAGAACTAAATTTGTACGCATGCTTCTTAGGTCAAGTTACTAAATCAGGGCTTAAGTTCGGTTCTGCTAAGCCCGACTCTCGTATGTACAAATACACATGAGGGATATGTATACGTTAGACTGCGTTTGTGTTAAACGTGACATTGAACTTCTGTGATCAAAATAAAACGATTAAGGTTTGTTCAGGCTATGCGTTGGTGACAAAACTAGCCTGGACTGGCCCAATTTCGTTTTGGATCAAACAAAACGTTTCGAGGCTACTGGGGCCCCACTTCATCAAAGTCGATTGACTGAGATTTATGGATTGCGTTGGATGATGATTGTGCCTTTTTGACGTCATTCGAATACGAAATGGGCTCCTTTCATATTGGAGGGTTGCTCCTCACATGCTTATTCTCCAACAAGCAAATCGACTTTGATTTTCACTGATGCTTAAAGATAATTTTGTTTGGCAGGTAATTAAAACATGAAACGAGCCCGTCTTTTGCACCAACGGTAACGCTAAACTGCCATTTTATAGACGAAGGTGAATTCTGTTGAATGACAATTTCACTAGAAACTTTATTGATTATTTAACCACTTAATGCAACCTATTTCGATTTTTATTTCATGATAGTGGAAATTGATCCCACGCTCAGTTATGTTGGAAACGTCCAAAATAGCCAGGTTTCCATTATTAATTTATGTGTAGGGTTGGTATTACCAATAGTAATTTGATGTCCTTGGCGTATCCTCTAATAGACAAATAGTTCGTCACTAAATAATATATTTGTTCATTCTTTCGAGCCCCACACGTCATTGTAGTGACCTAAATCCGAGCGGCCAAGACGGGGAAAAATTTAAATCCTAAATCAACATTTTCCCAGAAAATAAACAGAGTTGTTTTGCTTTGTTGCGCAGAGGGAATTCACTATGGACCTTTCAAATAAACCTCATGTCCGAAATGTTTATTAAATGCATTATTTTTAGCTTTAGTAGTTCGAAGTTAATTTTAAGTCTAATGCTCAGCGTCTGCGAAATAATATTGTCTGTTGCCCAAACAGATGTAAAGCTAATGTGAATGCGCATATGAAAATATATTCCAATTCGGTCCATTGCAAAAATAGTTATTCAACTTGTCCTTATATGGCAATTAGTACAAGAACGGAATATTTACTGCAGTTTTCCCTTTTATCTGGTGTGGGAATAAGATTTCACATACAAGAAAATTAACAGAGCTAAAGTGTGTGGAATTTGAGTATGTATAATATGGGAAAGATTCTGAAAAATTCTCGTCTCAGTTGCTTTTTTTAAAATGATCATTCCTAAGCGATTGAGACCAGGAATGTTTACTGTTCTACATAGTTAGATGGTCAGATTCCATACACTGCACTTCTCTGTTAATCTTCTTTATGATAATCTTTTCCTCGATACTGAAAATGGTGACAGACATGCCACCGAAGCGTCAAAAGGGGTGTGTCGTGCGAGCTCTTAGTAAGGGGTACAGCCTAGGTTAGGCCACCGCTCTATTGATCCCTACCGGCGTGAGGCATTCCCAAGTAAATTAAAGGAAAAAGATAATAATCTATCTCAAATGTATAAAACACATTTACTACGCTAATTGGTTTTATGCAATATTTTACTGGACATTTAGCAAATATATGGTTTGTGAGAGGTGATAAAATTTAATAGGAATACTCGATAATAACAACACTTTTTCGTTCTTAATGGTAATTCGAGCTTTCAGGTTGGAATTGGAATTTTCGGTGTGCCACTAAAAATTTATTGTATGTTTGTGTATACATTTTTTACGTATACCGTCTGTTAGGAAAATAAATCCTTAGAACGCCTTATTCATAAGAAGTTTAGCACTGGCTTGGAGGTGCTGATAGTCATTTCATTAGAACTTTATGTTTCTTTATTTACACGTTTTCATTTACATAACAGCATTATTCCTAAAGCTTTCAATAAAAGTTCTCATGTTGAAAGACATCGGCTCTATAAACACAGAATCTGATCTCCTTCCTCTTTCTACAGTATTGATTTTGCTTTGCTGTTGTGCCTTCGCCATTGCAAGATTATTACTCATCTGATCGAGGGATAGTTTTTAACTGTAATAGTAGTAGTAAGTCCCATCAGTGATATAATAATGAATCACTATAATTTTTATAGTACTACATTTAATTCTAACTGAGGAGAGTTCGAGAGATGCGGTCAGTACTAACAAAAGGCGATGAAAAAAAATAGATAGGTAAGCTCCTGTGAAAAAAGTTTGCAAGTGTGGGCTTTTAGAATGTAAATAACTAACTAAACGCAGAATTTCAACTTGATGTAACTTGATTAACATCATTTTTCTTCCAGTTTAATTTTGTCTATTAGCAGCTTCAGTTGAGATATCTAAAACCGAATTGTCGCAGTAAGTTTTAGAACTTGCCATTACAGAAATCTAATAATAAAATACTGATCTCCCATACCATGCAAATTCTCATTTAGCGAGATATTTCAATAAACAAGGACTGCCGTAGGTATGGCTGCGCCATTGAATGCAGATCGCTTTCAGCCTTATACTCGTATATTCGAAAAGCGCTTTGCAACTCAAATGAAAGATCTTTTGCATGTGCATCTGGATGTTATTTATAACACTCACATACCGACTTCTTCGTACAGTATAAATTTTTCCACGTATTATTAATTCTATTCGATTCTGCGACAGTAGAAATTTAAAGGAAGCCCGAAGAGATATGTTCTGAGATCGTTAAGGGGCAAATTCTTATAAATTAATTGAAATCACTAAGCCTCGATAAAGCAGATGATGCGAAGAGGTTCGAACGGGTAAAATAAAGTTACATTGAAGTCAAAGTTGAAATAAAAACATGTAGTACATTCCATAATATATTTCAATTTTGAATCAACTCTGTCTACCTACAGGAATTCAATTGAATTCCTACTGACAAGCAGGTTTCTTACAGCTTCAAGGTGAAACTGGTTATGGAAGGGAATCGTGCTTCTGGTAAATAAGTGAGGTAGCAGGCTGATACAGGATAATTTCAATGATTTTGTCAAATCGGAGACCATCGAAGCGGAGACATCTACATGCAGCAGTAGCCAGTGGTCTTCTCGTGAAAAATAGGGCTTGTACGTTTGATGTAAAATGCAGGAAAACTTCGACGGTTTGTCCCTCGGCAAAAGTGTGAAAAAATTGTTTGCTGCTATTGGCGGATTGTGTTCCTGGTAATGAAAAACTAACTAAACCTGAGCTGAAAGAGATGAGCATAAGGCTGACTGTTTCTATAGAACGAAAGAAAAATAGGAACCACTTTGTCTCATCATAACTATCGAGGCTAGGCCGAGGAATGGATTGAAAAATGAAGAAGAGGCGTCCTCTGTTAGAAAAGCTGTTGGGCACGATGTCACGGCTTTCTTCAAAATAAAAGTTAATGCTGTGTGCTGGTCAGTAGAACTGCACGGGTGAGGTTTTTGGATATGGAAAGTAGATCGCCCTCAGAGAAAGGGGTCAGAATGACATTCACACATATAACAGAGGTCAACAAACACTCATCATTTTCACATTATTCCCGGGGACCAGTTTACTGAGGCAATTTAAGTAATTTAAATATAAATATCCCTGAGGCAGTCCTGACGTGCGGTCATAAATCTGTTGATCTCCCTCTTTTCGTAACGGAGCAGGAACACCATTGAACTCCCTAATAGTTTCAGAACCAGTGTGTTACACTACGCAAAAGACAGGTTTTAATGACTCTTTCTGGCGCGTCAAGAAATTTGAGTTTCTATTCACTTCTCACCTTTTAATTACATTCTCGCTCCTAACGAGAACGGAGGTGTAAATTTAGCCCCTCCGATAATTAGGTCTGTATTATAAGCCTATTGAGTGGACTTATTTATAAACGTCGCCGTTACCCGCCCCCGTGTTTAATCAGTAATGAAGGATTAATCTAGAAAAAAATTACCGTGGAAGCGATATTTTTTATTCAATTAAAGTTTTAGTTACACATTAGGGCGTAAATATGGAGGCAGCGGCGTCCCAAATTGACGCGTTTTAATCGATACCAACTCCTCTATTAATAATAATCCAGTCGCTAAACTGGCCTCCGGGGATTAATACCCATTTAATTGATAATTTCCCCGTAATGCTTCCTCCCTTAACCAAAACCCCAGATTGCCGGATGTACACGAAGCCCCAAGAATTCGATTTCTGATGGAAAAATGCTATTGAGCACGCCGCTGAAGTATTAAGGTGTAAAATATCACGAGCTCATAAGTAGAGGCGTTTTACCTCATTTGCTACCATTTAACAGCGTCTTTTCCATAGCGCAGTTACTGTGTTCTTCAAGTCCAAGTGTTTTTGAGTCTAATACCAGCTTAAGAGGGCAGCTGTCGTGAAGAGGGTCTTAAAGTTCGTACAATGGAAGTTTTATACGAAATGCCCGGGTTCTTGTTTGAGGATTCGTACGCCCATCAGTGGGTGAGACTGAGTATGCTTTGGGAGGAAGTAAGTATTAGTTGTTTTTTGAAGGGTTCTTGAGAATTCGTTTTCGAAGAGTGACGCCATAGAGAAGGGGTGATTGGGCGTGAAACGGAAACCTCTATGTGTGTAAGTAAAGTGTGTGGCTAGCCGCAGGAACATATCGAGAGTGTCTTACTTTTATAACCGAATATCTACTAGGGTTCATGATGTTACCTCTAATAGTTTTCATTCAAATGAATAACTCCCGTTGCATAACATAAATGTATTGGGAAATTTAGCTTCCCACGAGGACGCCGAGAAGCGCAAAGAACTGCTACTTGTATTTTGCGCACCAGCAAGACTTCCCAACCCCAACAGAAAGCCCCATCTACTCAAATTTGATCATTCTTCAAGCATGTATTGACGGTTTCATTTAATTTTTTTGTTGTTGTTTGTCTTTGTTTCGCTTTGGACTGATGTCTCCTCGAGTCGAAACGCAGTGCATGCCTCCCAAGGAACCTCCGCCTTGTCTGAGCCGAAGTCATGCCTCTACCATGTGGAAATTCGTTAGTACGAGCTCGAAAATTTCGTTTCTATCGATATTATTGAAAACCCAAAAATAATTTTGTAGATCTGGTTCCATCGTGAAACTACTCCCTTGAATGCGCAACATTTAAGCAAGTCGGTATCTGTTACCGCGAATGAAAGCCCCGTGCTGGACATTCTTATCTTGGATACGCTATACTTTAAACATATTTTATAATGATAAATTACGTATTTTCTGAGCGGACATTCTAAAACACCTCAAGTTGGTATACGGGGTGCCCCATTTTAGAATTTTCTAATATCACACTCTCAATTGTATTATTTCTTTATTTTCCATGGATGGTTTCGCCATCGTAATTTGGACGGTTTGTAACTTGCTATTCTCGAAGAGGAAAAAGTGCTAAATTTTCAATACAAAACTTTAGATGAAATATGCTTCAATTTTCGATATCATTTTGAAACTACAGGGTCTTTCATTTAAAGCTCTCATGTCACTGTTGGTTTCGGATACAACTAATACATTAAACGTAAATTTGAACAAGTTTGTGCAATTCTCTCAATCTTTTTATACCGGAATTCACCCTATATAATAAACTATGATCTGACTGGCCGCTGTAAATTTTAGCCACTTCTAGCTTTAACGTGTAGTGCCATATCTAACTTACTTCAAGGTCCAAATCTTCAATTAATCCAGTTACACTATATGGATACAAACAATATTTATTTAATCCCAAATATTAGATAACCACCGAAAATAATAAGCGAGATTAGAAAATATTTGCAGTATATCCCCTTTATCGTAGCTGATTTGTGATTGTGTATTAAAAGGCGGAGAGTCTATAATGTGATATACATACAAACTTATATATTTTATTTGTTATTTGCGATAAAGCGAAACAGTGTATTTTGCTCACTTCACTGTAATTCATTATCTGTAGTTGCTCCTCATTGCTATGGTAATAATGTTTAGAATAGGCTTTTTAAATATCTGAAATTTTCTAACGAAATGCCTTCTTTTCCAGCCTCCCGAAAATGAACTCCAGAAAACCGAACGCGTTATGTCAGAGCACGAATTGAGAGTCCAGCGCAGTTTGCAGAAATTGACGGTCCCGGATTGGTACAAAAACTCACAAATCCCGGCTCAAGGTTTCCTGCTCAAAAAGTCCCGTGAAACTCGATATTACGGTACCGGATCCAAGACCACCAGCTTGAGCTCCTTAGGTTCCGGCGCTCAAAGTCCCTTGGTGCTCAGTCCTACGCCTTCCTCCCAACCGTTCGTGCGGTGGAGTACCTCGAAATTGAACAGTACAGCCTCGTCGCCCTGTCAAAGCACCAGAAGCAGTTTCAACCAAGGACGACAACCCAATGGGTCGATATCTCCCAGCTCGGCTAGGTCTAGTTTCAATTACCGACAGCCCTATCTGGGCTGGAGATCCCAAGAGAGATTGAACAGACCTCGAACTCCCGCCGAACGCCTCGCGAGCACTTTGCTATCGAAGCAGGGACTCACAATCCAGCAGGAGAACCCTGAAATTCAGACTTCGATCAAAGAAGTGACGTCCGCGATAGTCCATTACGTCAGTGGCCTTAAGCCTACGGTGGACGATAGTCTAGAGAATAGCAGCAGAAGATCCACTTCTGTATCACCCAAGGGAAGTCAAAAGCTGTGTTGGTTGGAGAGCTCCTTTGTCGGTACCAAGCCTGTGGACAGCCCGGAGACTCCGGTGACATGCTCGGAAAGTCCGGTACCACCCCACAGCTTGAGGTTAGATCTGCAGAATCACAGCAGCAACGGTGAGTCATTGAGGGCATAAATACTCGTTTGAAAGTTATAGTTGTTAGGGTTATGTGTCTGCTTTTGTATGTAAATAGACTAAGTATTTTAGTGCCAAAATCTAATTTGGAAAGTTCTTCGATAGTTGGACTGATTGTTTTAAGTTTTCGATTAAACAGAATAGATTGATGTCGAAGCAGTAAATTAGGGCGGTGCATTATTTCTAGGATGAATGAGTGACATTTTCTATTGAACGTAGGTAATGAATGCTGTACAGTGTGTACAAGCTAAGCATGTCTAGCATGGGGCCCCGTAAACGGTAAGTAAATATACCTACATAATTGGGTAAGTGAGATAACAATTTCGCATTCAAATGAGTAATTTCACGGTGCAAATAGATATGTAAGATAATTTTTAATTTTTTTGTTATTTCGAACAAAGTTAGAAAATTAATAGTTCCATTTCGAGTTATGGTAATAGATAGATAAGAAATAAACGCAGTTTTTCTTAGCATTTTTTTTAAGATGCAGCACAACTGTGCTGATCTCATTCTACGACGTTCGTCAATAATTATCAATTTTTTAATGAAAACTAGCCAGGGTTGTATTTAGAAAATTTAGAAAAGCTCATTCATGAAGGCTTAGTAAGAAGTGTAATGGAAAAGTAGTTTTAGTTTTTATCCATCTATTAACTTCGGCAATCTAACACGGAAAAAAATTAACTCCGTGTTTTTCGATAACGGATAAACCTTAAATCATTTTGCTGATCTGTTCGCACTATGGAACTCTTCCTTTGAATGCTCAGCCTTTTCCTCCCATTTAACCTGAACGACCTAAAGAAATCTGAAAGTCTATTGCCATTTACGAGGTCTCCATGCTAGACATCTTTACTTTGGACACGCTGTATTTTTGTAGTTGACGCGGGTGCCGAAGCGATTATTGAAACAGGAAGCGTTTATTTTAAAACGATTTCCTTTTCTGCAATAATTGCTAATTTAACTTTCCTTTGCTAGGCGTTTACATTAATTGCCTCAGAGGGCTCTAAGTGCTGCTATATGAAGGTTAGAACTCCCTGATGCAATTAGTGAAAGTCCCCTATGTTGATTACAATTTAAATTCTGAATGTGTCACCGCATAGTTTACGGAACGTAAATTGTGAAGGTTTTGATATGTTTTTTTTTGTGTTGTTTTGTAAGGGTTTCTTTGTGCTTTTTGTCATCTGTTTTTCTAGGTTTAGTAGTGGTTTGTATGCTTTTTAAATTTATTTTTCGTTTGATCGTTTCCTTAGGAAAACTTAGATTGGCCCGTAAATTATTACTAGCCTTTTTCGATCGGCGTAGAAATTGAATTCTGAATTGTTTTGATTGTATGTTCAAAACTCATACTATTTATTTACATTTACTCATTTTTTTGGTGCAATAAGACATTTTTTATTCCAAATTTTAGAATAGGCCTTATATCACCCATTGTATAGAGAGTTTTATTTAACCTTATATCGATTAGTTTAGTACACTTTTTTGTAAAATACTTACTTTTGACTAATAATAATGATTATTATTAATAAATATTTCCCTTACGAAGTTGATTATTTAACGAAATTTATGTAATATGGAATTGTTAAATTTCATTAATATTTTATGTTTGTGTATTACACAAATATGTACGAAGCGTGTACAAATTATTTCATTTATTTAATAATATAATAAATCTGTTTTATTTTTTATATTTTGTTTTTCGTTTTTGTTTTCGCATACATGCCCATATTTCAGTTCTACTTTACCTAATTTCCTTTGATTTGCTTATGGTATGTCTCACATGTTGGTTCGACCGGTTTCTGTAGATCCACTTTTCAGTAAAAAGTTCGAGGATCACACCTGTGTGTATCTCACTAAAAGGTAATTATATTTCAATCATTTCATGGTGATTAATGCTATTCATGCTTTCGTAGATTATAATCTTTTTGCTCAATGTTTAGTTTACCACATTTAAACTGAATAAGTAGGTGCATATAACATTTTCGAGAGAGGAGCCATATGTCTATGTCTTACACATATGAGGTGTTCCAAGTTCGGTCACCATTGGTATCTTGGTTATTACCTTATTACCTTTAAGATACCCAGATGGTTATCAAACTAGAAAAGTATTAGAGAACTTACGCATATTTCACATAAACATGTATATGTTTCCGAAATTGCGCTAATGTACCTGAAATATTTGATGAAGAATAGAATTTTATCAATTATGAAAATTTTCCTAAGTTAACTTGGTTACTTGTATTTCTAATTTCGATAATAACCAGAACCGATGAGCATCGAATATGGAGCACGCTGTTTCAATGGTGCTAACGTAAGTTAGTTCTTTACTAACCTGTTTCAGCTTGAATTTAACTATTTTTTGTAAGTTGGTTTAAAGTCAATTTATTAATGTTCTGTTAACTTGATGTTAAACTTGACAGCGCATCAACAATTTGGCCTTTAGGGCCAAATAAATATCGAAAAAAGAGTCTCAGTATTGGCCAGATTCGTCGCTTCTTCGTTTCTATGAAAATTAGCGTAATGTTGAAGTTAACAACATATTACTAACAAAACTCTTGATAAGTCAAATTTGGATATAAAAATATTACCTACCGAATCAGAATTAGAAGGTCGAAAGTGCTCCATCTCTTTTGGCTATTTAAATATTTTCTCTGTAATCCTGTATGGCGTCTCTTTAGGCAGGCGATGCCTACACAGGAATGCCAGTTAAAACCAAATCGCCTACTCCACGTGTCCAACCATTTGTGATGCAAAGTTCCTAAAGCTTATGGCTAAAGTTTCCTTTAAACTATTCCATCTTATTGAAATATTTGAGATGCACATGTCTGCTCTTTGACTGACCTCAGTTTTCGAACTAGAAAATTGTGCAATTTCACGGAATTGTAACATTATCACGGAACGGTACATACGGAACATCCGAATGCAGAATTCTGTCGTATTTCAATAGTATTAAAATGCCGCGCATTGGTGGGCATGTTATCGAAAATCAGCCTTGAGATGCTTAGGGCCTAGTTATCAGAATATTACTTAACGATTTTATTAAATCGATAAACTACATGAAACTTGAGAATAACTTCCTGTTTTTCAGTTCGGCCAATCTCTATAGTCTTATCTATTTTTCCAACAGATCCTTTTGAAATTAATTGATACACGTTATTTTTGGTCTGCTTTGTTTGATGGGTTCGCTTTCCTTGGTAGACAGGGCTCTTTCATTCGTTGTTCATGACAATACTGGACGATAGTATTTCATATTCATTTTCTTTGATATCTTTCTATATATGAATAACTCGATTTAACGTTTTCTGCTTTTAAAATTACATGTCCGGCCAGGGCCCAGAGTCGGACCTGGACGGTCAGAGTCCCTTTTTCGAGCTTGGACGAGGGAGCTACCTTTCGAATCTGGGCGGCCAGAGTTTTTTGGTCGGACCTAGACCACAGGTATTTCCCTGTAAGGACAACAGTGGTCTTCTTTCTGACTTTGGCGGCGGGGACACCTTCACACCCTGGCCGTCCAGACCCCGCCCATCGTTTCATTTATTTACTTTCTAGTCTAACAAAGTTCGGTTCATTCTCAGTCTAATTCATTATCTAGTAGTAGTAGTAGTAGTATAAATCGCGAAGCTTTTTTCACAAATACTTTTTGAAATACACAGAGCAGTAATTAAGTATATAGGTAGTAAGGAGTAAATTTTGATCTCAGTTTAAAGGGTAATTTATCAAAGTCGTGGCACCATTACACAGAGGGTAATAGCCATGGAAATGTTTAAATAAAAACTCGTTGTTAGTAACTTTCATGGCTTATATGGAAATTATTTTGCAGATAAAGTTGCAGGTTCATTTACCAAATGGCCCTAAGGCAGAAAGACCTTATCAACGTAGGTTGACTCGTGGTAAAGTCATCCATTACGTGGGCAAACATTTGTCAATTTCTCCGTTTCCATGGAAGTTATCTTGTTGATAAAGTTACCGGGAAATTGATATGTTGGCCCTCAGAAATTCTATTAACGTTAAAATCAAATGTAGTATCGAAAATTTAGTTAAAAAAATCCCAATATTATGTGCTCCTCCCTCTTGGTATGTCCATACCTCTCCTCCCCACATAACCCTGCAACAGATGCCCATTTAAACCTGTCATCACAATAGATTTGACAACGCTGTCAGCCGGAGACACCAGAGTGCGACCCTCTCCCAGTTCGACAACCCTCGAAGACGTCCTCGATTCCTTATTAGGGCTCCCTCCATCTGGAAGGTCCGCGAGTCCATGCCTTCAAGGTAGGAGGCATGTGTAAGTAGTGTTTCGATTTAATTTCCATTATTTTTATTTAGTTCTATGGCTAGAAGTTAGTGCTACAGTATTTGATTGATATAACAGCCTGAATCTTGGATTAGTGGGATCTAGGGATCGATGAACCAGAGACGGGCTAAATTCTTTGGTTGCCGTATTACGAGGCATCCGTGTAATTAAGTAAAAATCGATGGGCTTTCGATAATATGCAAATTGTCGTTGTATCGCTATTCAAGCAGTAGCTAAATGTGCTTATTTTTTCAACAAATCCCTGTCGCATTTCAATCCTATCGTGTCATATGTTTTTAATAGGTGATGCTTTCAAAGACAAAACTGTAATGGGACGTTTTCAGAGACAGTGTCAGCTAGCACTAGCCCTCAGCGTCGTTCCAGCGACGCCGATACCAACGAGGCATATCGGCGTCGATCAGAGGGCTCAGAGCCCGCTTCCGTCAACGTTGATCCCGCCCTGCCAACCCCCGTTTTGCTGCGATGTCGTTACTCAAGATGTGGCAAAACGGCATTGCCAATGTCCAAGGAAGCTAAATCTTTCAAGAACTGTCACAACTGCTCGTACACATATTGCTCAAGGGCCTGTCGCAGGAGCCATTGGGAACGACACCGGAAAACTTGCTTGTTTTCCAGAATGGGAACCCTTTGTCGGCAGGTTAGAACGATTATTTTGTTAGACGGCTTTAAACCTAGAAACTCGACTGTTCACCCACTCGTTGTTTTGACGACTAACATGTAAACAGCATATCTAAGCGGTAGAGCAGCAGCAAAGGTATTTAGGGACATTAAAAAGGCATTTGACCGCGTCTGGTACAGTGGTCCACTTTGCGAACTTCAAACGCCGAAACATTTTCAAGTATATTTGTAGACTATTGCTGGACCACAGACACATGTTCAGGGTAAACGCAATGGAAACACTGAATAATACGTGCAAACAACGGAACAGACTGATTACAAAAACTAGGCACCCTGACAACCCCCCACACCATCCACTCTCCATCGTTACCATACGAACGCACACACATGACAAGAATTACTGAAAGACTGCAACAAATTCAGGCAAAATGGAAAGACAATCGTGATAATTGGGCCCTTCTAACCTTCTTTTGCCTTATAGGACGAACAAGAATAATTTTTGTTTCGATAGTAAAAGGTTCGTGATCATTTGGCCTTTCTGCCCTTGTGACAAAACCACTTACATCTGCACAATAATCATTCACAACAAGCAAAGAAAAAAAACACGTTTGGAAATCCTCCAATACAGTGGTTGAAGGGAAGGGGAATCCAATATCGTTTCATCGTTAAGCCTTATCCTAACTTTCCCTGACCTACAGGTAATTCAAGCCGTAAGAGATCAAAAGGATACCCTCAAGGAACTGTCGAAGGTGGCCCGCAGAGGCTACATTTCCCATGGCCTAGGGGCGGTAAAGTGCTTCTACCCCAACCCCGAAGCAGCCGAAAAGTTTTTGGCGGAAGGCCTACCCAGCTTAGGAGAGTTAACATTTGTGAGATGGCAAAATCTGCTGCCTACAGAAATGGGCCCCATGCTCTACAAGGAGCTGGTTGAGATGTGTCAGAATTATAACTCGGAAACCAAGTTTGTGCTGTATATTTCATTGTGTGTCGTGTCGGAAACTCCAGCGTCCGGTGCCATCAAATGGGAGAGACAGCTCGTTTCTAGATGTGCCAAATTACGATTAAGCAAGGATCTCAATTTTGTGGGTGAGTTTTACCAAGTAATGTTGTCCTACGTCTTGTGAATTTAGTCCTCATTCCAATGTTTATGAAACAGTAACGCCCTTGCCATAAATCAGTTATAGTGCCAATTTATGGAAGTGGTGGTAACGATAACTATTAAGGACACGAACGATAATTGAAACCCCTTATTCCCAAATTGCTATAATCTTAATGGCCCTGGCAAACTTGTCGAATATCAATATTTTGACTCAAAGTTCACCATAGAGAATGTAAACGGATTATTTCGTTTTTCCAAAGGAAAAAATCCGTTTTTCTGGTACGATTAAGGAGTCCTTTCTATTCCGGTTAAGACTGCAATTTTCAGTAGTAACAGGCTCGAAATTCTAATGATCATAATGAAGAATCTTGACGGACTATTTTCTACGTCTAAGTACAGAAATAGCATTTTTTTGGCACGTTTCAATGTCCATGCGTGTCCGTTCAAATTATTCGTGCGCTTCAATAACTTGATTTAATTAATAGACAATTTGGCACAGCTCCTTGTTGATAGACAAGATTGTTTATTAATTAAAGGGCTTTTTGCTAAAACAGGATTTTAGAAAATATTTCCATTAAGCTGCAAGACTGAGCTTTAGCGTGTAATAGAAAAAATCTCATAAGAAAAGCAGAGTTGATGATGGTTGTCGGAAATCGAAACGCCGGATTTCACACATGACATCGCCAAGGTGCAGGAAAGAAAAGGTCGTATTGATGAGGAAGTGTCGATAATTTTAACTAAATAATCTGAGGAACAAATTTGAATGCTTTTCCAATTTCGTTTTTTTTTCGCATGTAACTGAAAGTCTTCGAAATTCTTAAAATTTCAAAACGGCATATTTTTGAACTGCACACCTTGTCCCCAATTCAACCGATTTCCCACCCCGTATGGATACCGAGATCCTCACCCTTGCCCCCCAGAAACGAACACCCAGCATATTTAAATCCCAAAGTGTTTTAGTTGCGGTGCCAGTCTCTAACTGCCATTTAAACCCTTGACAAATTTCAGGTCCGGAACGCGATACGGAAACCCCGGAGACGCTCATCCTCACATGTCCGCCCATCCGCCTGCCCACCCCGGAAACAAGAATGCGGGCCCGTTTGATCGCCTTCAACACCATACAAAGCCAGATGAAGCTCAGAGGAATATCGCTCAAAAGACAGTACCCGGAGTTGTATAAACAATTAGATTCATACTGTGAAGACCTCAGTGTTAAATTCGAAGCTCAAACGATCTATCCTCGGAACGCAATGACGAACAAAAGTTTCATGTGCATAATCATGCTGGAGAGTGATCCGGAAACATTGAAACATGTGGAAAAGGCTGGAGTTAAGGTCCGGACTGTTGACTGTTTGTTATCTAGCGAAACGACCACAACATTGTAAGATTATTGTGATATTTTTATTCGATTTGCTTGAGTTCAAGTGATTTTTCTGCGTTTATGTTCCTATAAAGCCTATATGATGTGTTACGTATAATACTACTTCTAGATATATTCCTTATAGCTCGCAAAAACGCTATCACGAAATGGGATACGTTATGTTGACAATTTAATACTACGTAAGTTGAATAATTTCTTATAACGCTGTTTATATTTATGATCATTGTTTGTACAAAGTCCCGTTTAAGTATGATACATCATAAGTTTTGAAAATGTTGAAACCTTGTCCTCTGTGATTTTAATATAAATTAGATTATTACGAACCTAATAAGAATAAATGCGGATGGAGGATGTCGTTTTATGTTTTTTAAAGGAACTATAAGTTTAGAAATATGTTACCAACGCATTAACTAATGTATAAGGGGAGCACAGTATAGCGCATTATGGGCATCCTGAGAACCGTTCTCTAACGGTGGGTTAAATCGAGAAAAAGTTGTTCTTCTATATCCTTTATAATAAAATGGTTAAATTTGAAAGTCCTTTATAATTTATTGACTGTAATGTAGATATGCCGACTATATTGTCGTACATCTCGCCAAATGTAGAGGAAGAGATGCGGCTTATCGAATTTCTACATACCTGATAGGTGCGCCGCAGACAGCCTGGCTTTTCGAGACATCATAGCTCAGCAATCTAATTTTGCATAGTGAAATAGGTTCGCTTTAAGGAAACAATGTGGCTGGATAGACTCTTGATCGGAGCGCAGTTTATCTCGTCTCTCCTCCTCGGAAGGAGTGCTGTTTCTGGCCCCGGCACCGCACTATGGGGCCTACCCAGGGCGTCGACCGGAAAAGGTCTCGAGACTCTCCCTATATTTGCCAACTAGGTTTTCTTAGGCTTTTGCCTTCAAAAGCTTCAAAGAGCTGCTCTGTATTATATACATACACGTATACTGACCGGCCAAAAAATCCGACTAAACCGAATTTTTTGACAAAACCACTTCTAAAAATTATTTTTTCAGAAGCTGTCAGAGATCTTCCCATATGAAGCAATGCCTTGAAGAGACACTACTCTCGAAACTATCCCTCCAAAACCTCTCAAGCAATATGGTATTTCAAATGTATTGCTTTTTACGGGAAAAATACATTGTTTATTAATTTTTCAGAAACTCTTGGGGAAAACTGTATCAAAATTTGTATCACTTGAATCGACTAGGGGGTCCCCTTGAAAAAAATATAACTTCACATCAGGGTCGCAAAACCGCTAAGATAGAAAAATTTCGAGCACGCTACCGAATTAAAACCTGATATCTCTACAACATTACTGTTTGAACTTTTGCTCTATCTTCTACAACAGCCGAGGCACGGCCTCATGCCCCAATGGAAAATTTTTCCAAAACGCCCATTATATCGAAAACGAGTCAAATTAGTCGGGAACCAATAATTCCATAAAATTTCACTAGAGAATCGGACCCGAGGGCGGGGAATTGACCTCCAAATTGGTCAACTTTTTCTAATTTAACCCTTCGCATATCTTATCGTTTCTGAAATCTTCATAAATCACCATACTTATCTCGAAGACAGTGTGTAATTCTGACTCGGAAATTACTTGAATTTGTGTGACAAATTTTATATTTCAGTAATGAGATTTTGAAGAACTTGTTAGTAAGTTGCTCCTAGATATTTCCTTTTAAATATTTGATTATTGATTTAAATCATGATTAGGTAAGATTATATTAATAAACAAAGAATCTTATATGAAATACATACACATTTTAAACATTAAATAATGAAAAAATATAAGTATTATTATGCATAATAGAATAAAAACCAAAATTGTTACTATTACTTGATTTCGCATAAGAATAGGTTAATAAGCTAAATTTGAAATGATCTTAATAAATTTGCCTGTTATTAATGAATTGTATTGAAGAAGATTATGTAATAAATAGAAAAATATTTTACAATGTGGTTTTCGAAAAATCTCGATGTCTATCATTTAATGTATGATGAAGGATGCAACATCGGTCAAATAATAGGAAATTTTCATTGAAAAAATTGATTTTAAAATTTTCAACGTAATTCCCGAATGAACCATGATGTCGGGGATTTGCTGAGAAAATATTGTAGGTAATATAAAATTTTTTCTTTAATTTGATCCATATTGCATCGTTCGTCGTCTCCGATGTACTAAAGACGAGCATCGAAACTTTCACCTCCGTGCATATGTACGAATATGTTGCTATTTGCCGGGTGGCGAATTTGCCATCGTTGACCGCTGCTGCAAAACGACTAGTTCGCAAACTTCTAGAGTTAGAAGCTTGGTTAAACGAGACAAAAATTGCTAAATTTAATGGCAATCTAGGATTCGAAAACGGTGTCGTTCAGTTTTATTCGGTATACGAAATGTTAAAAATACAATTTCTTTTAAGCTTATTTGTGCATCACTTATTAATGACTGGTTAAAGACTTCAAATTATCCGTAAATATGTGAAAATTTGGGAACGACACTTTGACATGGTAATTAAAAAAATTGCGAACTCGATCTATTAATACTTTTTTATGGTTATTGCTGGTGGCAGTGAATATACCAATAACAATAAATTCAAAATTTGAAAAATCCCGCTCGCGGTCTCAACGGACTTGGCACCATCTACCTCTCATTGGGAGTACTTCATTATTATCAATCAGTTTCTCATTTATGGACAGACTTCTCCGAAGAGAGTTCACCTTCCTCATGTTATCCCATAGGTGGCAGCAGCGAAAAATGTCCATATAGATGTCGCTGTTAGACAATTCAAGAAAAATAAAAAAATAAGCATTTTGCCTGCCGTATAACAAGGTCAACAACTTTGGTTTTCCAAAAATCGAAAATTTCGGTTTTATATCGGTGATTTAAACTCGTACGTGATGTGATTGTGCCCCCATGATGGTTCAGCTGGCGAGAAAATAGCGGGTATGTCCCAAACTGTGCTTGTGAACGCGAGAGTGTCACGAAACCTTTTTGTTTGATAACGATTTTCTTCGTTAAAAGAATGGATAAAACTGTTCTTTTCATGAAAAATGTCCCGACTTATCAGTGATTGTACGCACGAGTAGCGGCTTTATTAGAAACACGATTCGATTATGGTAAAAATTCGAAAAGAAATTGTTTTATTTCGCCTGTCAATTTTGATTGTTTACGAGTTCTGGGCTACATCCTACATCCAAAATAGCGCGGAATTCAAATGCCAAGAGGTCACAGAGGGTGCTTAAAGTATATTTCCATGTTCCCCGAATTTACCTTGTTCCTTCTAAGTATCACTTCCTATAACAATTTACTTTCTCTTTTTTATGCATATTCCTAGCTCCCCTACCTAGAGTCCTCTCAGCAACAGTCCCAATTCTTCTTTATCCTACGTTTGGTTTTTGTTAACCTTTGATCAATGGGTCAAAGAGAGAATTATCCAGTAATCATAAACTGTTACACTTATGTTACACTCAAGCTTACACTTGTACGTAAACATCAACATGAAGCCTTCCGAGATCCTAGGGTGTCCCTCTGCATATGCAGTCACAAAGACAGCTAAACTAGATTTATAGATTCATATAGCACAACACAAGCACAACATAAAAAACTTCAAACATGCAAAGTATGTGGGCAAATTTATAGGTGCACAAGCTTATCATACCATTAAGCAAGATATGACGAAGCTTCATCTCTTATGTGTAATGCTACACTATGTATCTTGTGTCATGTTAATCAAAAGCCACTATTTTTGGGAATAAAGTGGGCATCTACAGTAACAACCACTATTTCTACAATAGGAAGAAAAACATCTAGGCAAATTGTTCAATTAGAAAACACAGTGAAATAGTGTAACTTCAAAATGCTGAACAAATAATGTTTAATATGTAATCACAAGAAATGCTGTAACTAAACAAAATAACTGTCTGAAAATATTAACAAACAATGTGTTTTGTTATATTATTGTATAAATCTGACTTGATTTGAGCAGTTACTAAGACTTATAAATATGGGTTATTGAGGTTTTGAGTTATATAAGTATGTTTATTTTAATATCGAAGACCTAAAATATTAACCCCCTGTGTCCATTCTTGTAAATTAGATTTAAGTCTTTTTATAAAACTTTTACATTCATTTATTGAGCCATATAGAGATATGATACTGATATTGAGAATAGAAAGATGTATGTGGAGGATGAATGTTTTAATGTAAGAGATGGCAATTAAAAAAAAACTAGCAGTGGGCAGTAAACGGTAAGGGTACCTCGTTGATTAAACTACTTATTATTTACTATCAAACATCTGACTAACAATCAATAACAGCTGAATTTATCTATAATATAATGCTGGTATTTCAGTGCTTGAATTTTTTTAAAATCACCCTTTATATATGTATGTGTTTATAGGTGATATTCTAATAAAATTTTTCGTTCTTCAATTATTTCCAAAAAAGACAAAAATCTTCGTTTTTAAAAAAATATTGTGGATGGATAAATTGAATTTTTTTCAAAATCCCTAAAAACATTGTTAAGGCAACTTTTTGGGAGCTATCCAGCCAGTTGTGCATTCAATGATCAATTATAGCCTTTTGATTTTGAGGTATCATCAACTTTTTATTTTTCTATGGCCATTCTGATGGTGAATATTACAGGAATATATAGGAAATATTTATGTTTTGGGTGAAGAAAGACTAAGTTTAATTTTTTCTAAGTTAGCCATGACCTTGGCGGACTTTGCGGTTCTAAACAATTGCTATCGTCGCAATAATTAACAACCTAAAATAATTAACTAGAAAATTAATTAATTGGTAAAACAGTAAGCAAAACAAAGAAACATAGCCTAATAGTTACTGTAAAATTGAAATAAACCTAATCCAGGTTTTCGAAATGTTGTCCATTTACATGAATACACTTTTGACAATTTTCAAATACCATTAGTTAAAATATTTTGATTTTATTAAAACATCTCGGACTCTCATCTCCAACTGTTGTACAATAATGGAGGCTCAGATTCATACACCGCATTTTTTACATATTTCCAAAGACAAAAATCAAGGGATGCAATGTCTGGAGATCTAGGTGACCGTTTTACTTGGGCCGTTGTTTGCTATCATATTCCTATTAAAGACTCGTCTAATAAATTTTGAATTTGTAACAGTCAAGAACCACCGAGTCTGTCTTTCTAAGACATCCAAATATCTTTGCCCGGCTACCGTATAATTGCAAATTAATGGTCCTATAAGTCGATTATCGAAAAACAAGTTATCCCATTTAACTTGGCAATTATTAATGTCTTGCGGTCTGTGATTAACTTACTGTACATACCACACCACACATTAAATTCAAATCTTTCTTGTAGCCTACGTTAGATCACTTGATGGTGATTCTCAGTAGCTTAAAAATGGCTATTATGCTTGGTCAACACTTCATTGTTGAAGAAATGCGTTTCATCTGTTCAAATAATATTTCTGCTGAAATTGCGTATTTCTTTACATTGGTTTATAAAATGATTTGAAAATTTGAGCCGCATTGGATAACAGGATTCCCTCAAATCCTCGAATAATAGTTGGCTTATACGGACAATATTTGTTTTCTTTGAGGACTCTTTGAATTGCCGATCTTTATTTTATTTTAATTCTATTGTCCTTAATTCTATTATTACGGACCTAATTTGATAATGCTTGGGTAGCGGGTTTGAGAGATTTTAGAGTTTTTGAGCAACCCGCGAGATCTATTATTAAATATATGAATTGAATAATGAAAAGATATTGATTGTAGGGGATATTATATTAATTCAGGATACGCTAAAACGTCTTTAAAATAATTTAATTATTTCTATAAATGTAAGCGCAGTTGATATGAGAATTATAACTTCTTATTATTTTCAGGCCTTTAGCCATTCCAATCGAAATCGGCAGCCAGTTGTTTCAGAATACCTTACAATGTGAATGGTATAGAAAGTCAACCGTGCCATATTCGTTCAAACCATGTCAGAAGCGATGGATTGTTACAATCCAACGCCACCAGTTCCAGATACTGGAGGAACCAGCAGTGCTAGTTCAACTTTAAGTTCCCCTTGTTCAAATAATATTGTTAAAACTGACCTGAAGTCCCAAGAGCTGGATCTTACGGACTGCCTACTCAACGGTGACATTAATAGTTACTTACCTAACAATAATGTGTGTGATGAAAACATTGCAATGGACACTGATATGTCTAAGGATGATTCGTGTGATAGTGCCGAGTGTGCGAGTGGGGAGAGAACTCAAAATTATTCAGTAGTGGAAGGTGATGTTACTTCTGTTAGTCAGTCAGGTACTTATAGTTCATTTTTTTATTATTTGCAATGCAGTGTGCCACAGAAATTTGTCATATTTCCCCTGTAACTTTGACAAGTCATGTGTCAATCGCAATACGCGGTTGCTATCAATATACAGGCAAATTTTCATAGCACGCGGCTTTGCAAAAAAAATAATGAAATAGCTTGTAGTTACTCTACATTCCATTATAATTAAATTATTTTATAGAAGACACAAACAGTTTAAATGAAGCGAGCAGTGCAACAGAATCTAGCCAAGAGCCTCAAACCTTAGAGAGTATCGAAACTCCTCTTGAAACTGAAGAAGAGTTTGATGTCACACCACAGACCAGTGAGAGCTATGTGCCTGAAGAGCAAAATAATGGAAACCTGAAGAAACCCAGAAAGAAGAGGATTTCGAGTGGTCCGGGACGGGGCAGAGCTCCGAAACAGTCTGTGACCATGTACCACAGTCAAATTAGTGGCGACAAAAATGCCATTAAAATCCGGATTAAAAAAAGCAGTTTAAGCCCTACTCGACCCCTTCCCCCCAACAAAAAAAAATCGGGCCGCAGGAAAAAGCATAAAGTATATTCGGACACTGATAATTCTGATTATGAGAAGAAACCGAAACGCAGTCGGCCCAGTGCCACAACTGACAATGACGTGAGCAGCACCCAAAGTGGGGAACCTCCTGAGCAGAGTGTTTGGGGCGACGCTTTGAGACTGCCTGCGGAAATTTTGGAGAAAATCTTCGAGGAGACTTGCGCTCAGAATGGGGCACTGCCAACTCTCGTTAGGTAGTTATGACAACAACTTTATTGCGAATTAAAACTAACTATAGTGAGTTGTTTATTTAGGTTATGTAAAGTATGTAAATTCTGGAAGGACATATCGCTAAGGCCCCCATTGTGGAAGAAGGCTGATTTGAATTATGTTAAAGAGAAGAACAGGACTGATCTCCGACTGCATTGGTTGATTCTCAATAGGCTGACAGACTGTGAAGATATTGTGATGGGTGAGTTCGAATTCTGACAGACGTATATTTGTAAGAAAGCACTTGAGTTTTTTTAAGTTCTTGAGGGAAATGTATAATTAACAAAACGAATTTTATTTCAGGCGAATGGAAAATTAGAGACATTCAGGCCGCCATTGAGGCCATATGCGAGCATTGTCCTAAGCTTAGAGGCTTAAATTTGAGTGGCTGGAAAGGGCTTAACGCCGATAACCTAAAATACCTGACCAATGAATGTAAAAAGTTGGAGAGGCTTGATTTATCGTCGATAAATGTGAGTTGTTTGTAGTGTCCTATCACACTTAAGTGCCTGCCACAAAGACATGTAATGCACAAAGAATTGATTTGTTTGTGTTACACAAATTGTTTTGATTTTCAGTCCACGTCAGCAATAAATGCCCAACCTTTGGTGGCGTTAAGCCAAGCCATGAATAGCCGATTAACCCACCTAGTTTTGGCTCACAACAAAATAGCTGGTTTTATGCAAATAATATCGGCTCTAGCGGTAAGTCTGTCATACATACTGCAATCAGTTTGAGAAACGGAAATTTATTACAGGCGCACTGTCCTAACTTGCAATTATTGGATATCTCCAATGTGAAAACCTTTGCCCATAATACGGCCCTGCTTCATGTGGAGAAGCTGCAAATTGGGTGTCCTAAAATAAAAGTTTTGCGGATCACGAATAGTCAGGTTTGGTTGGCACCAGTTACCCTGACAGAACAGGTAATTCCACTGGCAAAAATACCATATAAATGTCATCAAATGATATTTTACTACCAGATAAATCGGTAGGAAGTAGGACAAAATGCAAATGGATAAAAAATCTAATAAGTGTCGTGTCATCTTTATCATGCATATTTGTAACTTGTGACCCATTGCTTAATTGTCGCTTTCGGTTACTTATGATCGCTTTCCTCTTAACCATCAATATGAATCAAATACTGAAAGTGGTTGAGAACTGCTTTCAATTCAATTCATGAAAATATCACCCAAACAGGTTTTGAGTCTGATATTTTTTGCCTTTTTTCTCATACTTTCTCTCTGGTAACACTCGACCTGTTCAAAATCATGCGTGTTTAAGGCAAACAGATTTAATTACCAGAAATAAATTACTCGGTAAGCACACTATAATAGTAATATTTTAATCAGGTTGCATCGCCAGGATTTCCAAATCTAGAGGAACTATCTCTGGCGGGTTTGGAGGAGGACCAGACCACCACCTCCAGGTAGGAATTAATTTCCTTATTGAAATACGTCCCTTATTTAATTTCTTGAACTTTATAGGTCTATGGATAACGAGGGTATCGAGCGGCTTCTGAAAACAAGTACAAAATTGCGCCTTTTGGATGTCCGAGGTTGCAGCAAATTAACGGATTCTGGTTTGGTTAGAGTCCCAGCCTGGGATTTGGAACACCTGTTTTTAAGTGGTGCGTAATTATGTTTTGTTGAATTTTAGAGCATTTGCTTTGGTCTTATAAATATATAACTATGTGTTAAATTTATATTTCAGCCTGCTATATCACGAGATTGCAAAATTCAGGGCTAGAGCTGATAATCCAAAAATGGAGCCATAGCCTTTTGGAAGTGGATTTGGCGTGGTCTACTGCAACTTCTTCATTGGACGCTGCAGTCATGGCGTTGGCAGAAAAGGAACAAGAATCTAAACTAAGGTATGCATTTTTTGCAACGGTAATTATATGTTCGGCTAGGGTACTTATAAGGAACAAAATTACAAGGAACATTTAAGAAATCAAGATACTGTAAATGGTTGTTACACTTTTTTCTATGCCTCCATTTAGTTGATATTATATGGCATACTAGCTTTCAGGTTGCTATCATATAAGCCTTTTCCTTGTTTTAGGATACTCAATCTGTGCGGCTCCTCAGTATCTTTGGAACCAATTAAGGCGGTTCTCGCCAAGTGCCCATGTCTGAATTCGATTAACTTGCAGTCCTGCAGGGCATTACCGAGGGGTATTAAACGGCTATATACGGGGTCGGCAGTGGACGAGTTGCGGAAGAGTTTAAGTGACAGGAAGACTGAAGGGAGTGACGGCGAGGAGGGGAAAACTGCTACTACGTCACCAAAGCGAGATTGAAAGTGTTCTTGGTAGGTTTTTAAGTGATTTCAGGGGTTAAGAATTGTGGTAATGTGAAATTGCAGGAGGGGCTAAAAATTCTAGGGCGATAGCAAAAATATTTCTTTTAATAGCTAACTTTATTGAATCACTTATTATTTGAGATTGTGGTCTTCTTTATGTTTCGATTATAAGCACTAAGTCACTTTGGTCACAGACGAATAAAGATGATAAATGCAATCAGTAATCTTTGAGTATATAAGATTAAAGGAATTTGAGGAATGAAACGCTCAGAATATGTGCTTTAGGAAACTTCGAATAAATAAAGAAATTCACAGTTCACAGTCAAGTACAATTTTCTTGTATCACGTAAAGCCACCTAGCCCCTTCTAGGTCGGTTTAGGGCCAATCTATTAATATGCTGTCAACTTTAACTACTAGTCAATTTCTACAGAAACGTTGAAATAAAGCTCGAGTATTAGCCAGATTCTCCGTTTCTATGGAACTGGTTAGATGCTGTAGTTAACAGCACTTAAATAATGTAGCCTTGGGCTTGAAATCGATTTTTTTTGTATACATTTTAATGGCACCAGTTTTTTATACAATGCGTTGTGTATTATAAGATTTTTTTCAGGGTGTAAATATTTGTAAACTATTTTCAGAGTTTATCAAGAGAAAATTTGGTTTATATTTATTAGTTAGCCTTAGTATCATGCATGTTTCCTTTTTCTCGTGCAGTGAGAAATTTGATGTTATGACTAATGATGTTTATGACTGACTTCATATTATGTGTGTAATTACGGCAATTTGTAAAATATCTATGTTAAGCTTTATAGGATCTACTTTATGCCTATTTCCTAATGCGTCATTAAGAAAGTTTTTGGGCAATGTGAATCTCGGTTTCGTGGTAAACAATCGAGGATGTTATAAGGTTTAACACAGGCATTTTACAAAACGTCGCATTTTCAATAATATCAATATAACTTATGGAAAGTTTTGCAATTGTAGCCCCCATTATCACGTTAGATGTTTTCGTACCTTGAAGCCTCTTAACTCAAACGAGAACCGTAATTTTAAATGTCACCAGTGTTTTATGGAGGTTTTGTTTGTTTGCCCCAAAAGCCTGATACACACTACAGAATGTTAGAAGTAATGACGTGTGAACTGACCGTAATGCTTTCATCCAATAGTCGTCATTCAAAATTTGTACTGATTACGCGTAATAAACGAGCACATTTTTTCCAATTGAATGTGAATCACGCTTACCAGTCATATGTGATTCTGTTTTATGTCATGATTATGTTACTGTCACGGGGTGTGAATTTTTGAAATGGGCAACTTGTAATACTCTCATGAATGGTAGGTAGCGCCCACGCGTCTCTGGCAAACTTTTCGTTTGTTAAATTTGTAATTGTTTTATATACAGAGTGTTTCCTAAGTACATATACTTATTGCGGGGAGTGATTTTAAGGCAAAAAACAGGACTTGTTTCCTATACATGTATGGTCTAATCCACCCTTCACCCTGCAATGTTTACTCAAACCTAAGGGGAAAAATGTATGTTTTACTTTTTTTCTCAAAATGGAAAAGTACCGCGAAAGCTAAACTTGCTGCGGTGTATTGCCACTTAAGGATGACTCTCTTCCACATTTTATTAGATTTCTATTTTGTCTAGAAACAATTAAATAAATAACCACAAAGAAATTTTTTATTATTTTTTTATTATAAAAAATATCCAATGGAAAGCTTGTTTATTTTTAAAACTTTCTTACCTCTTATTTTTTTACTCTAAATCTAATAGTTTTGAAAAAAAAAATGTAGTTGCGCCTTGCAACAACCTTATTAGTCAAGAGGCCTTAACGAGAGCTTACAAAATCAAGCAGGAGGGTGTCATGGCGGAGAAAAAATGAAATTTATTTTCAGTTTTTATCGTTACTAAATTGAGGTAGTGATTGAAAATTGTGTTATTAAAATTAAATTTAAATTAAATTTATTTACGGATTATTAATTTAATACTACGAATCAATACATAAATTTGGAATAGGCCAACATGCATTTTGTGTATGGATTAGCAAATTTGCAATTCTGGTACAGCTAAGTTTTTGTATGCAGAGAAATTTTCTCGAAGGTCATTACCAGATAAAAGGATGTGTACAAATATTCATGCCAGACTATGCGAAACTGATACTTTTACTTTATGTAGAAATAATAATATTATTGAACGTCCCGTAAAACTTAAAACAGTTGCATTCGAAGAGGAGGTATTGGACATAACTGAGAATCATCTGGAGACAAGCACCAGGCAAATAGGAAAAGAACTTCAAGTAGGTCATAAATTGGTATGGAAGGTTTTACGTGAAAATTTGTTATACCCCATCACCTTCAAAGAGTACAATCTTTAACTGTAGGGGATTTTCTACGAAGAATAACTTTTTGTGAATAGTATGTTCGCAATCATGAAGACCTTGAAAGCAAAATTTTATTTTCTGACGAAGCTAGCTTTTCGAAAACTGGTATAATGAACTTCCACAACAATCACCGTTAGATGGAAGAAAATCAACACGCAATAATGGAAACACATTTCCAACGTGAGTTTGGGGCAAACATACGGGTTGGAACAGTGGGTGATTATCTTATAGGACCACATTTTTTACCTTCGCATCTAAGTGGACAAATATACAGGGACTTTTTAGAAAATGTGTTACCTCAGTTAGAAGAAGTACCGCTAGACTTACGTGCGAATATGTGGTTAATGCACGACGGCGCCTCAGCACACTTCAGTGTGTTGGCTTGAAATGATTAAATAAAATATGGCTTTTTCAAATCATTGGACTGGTCGTTTGGGTTCATAGGGCTGGCCTCCAAGGTCACCCGAATATTAATTAGATTTTTTTTAATAGATTTCTTGGTTTGGGGATACCTAAAATCTTTAGTGTACCGTACACTCATAGGAACTGAAGATGAACTTAAAAATCGCATTGTGCACGAAGAAAGTTTTAAAAACAAACAAGCTTTCCATTGGATATTTTTTATAATAAAAAAATAAAAAAGTGTAATTGGATAAAAAATGTCTTTGTGGTAATTTATTTAATTGTTTCTAGACAAAATAGAAATCTAATAAACTGTGGAAGAGAGTCATCCTTGAGTGGCAATACATCGCAGCAAGTTTAGCTTTCGTGGTACTTTTCCATTTTGAGAAAAAGAAATAAAACATACATTTTTCTCCTTAGGTTTGAGTGAATATTGCACGGTGGGAGGTGGATTAGACCATACATGTATAGGAAACAAGTCTTGTTTTTTGCCTTAAAATCACTCTCCTGAATAAGTACATGTACTTAGGAAACACCCTCTATATTAAAACCAAAATTTGATTAAAAAAAAAATTCCATGACCAACACCTGTAATCGTCCGAAAATATTGTAGCTAACTCGAATATTGTCGGTTAATAATCTCAACTTTTACCCGTTAAACCTCTCGATTATTAACTTACTGCGTAAATAACTTTTCGTCGACGGATTGTTAACACGTTTTCAATGTGGCGCCACATTGAAAAGATTTTAGCTAAACTTGCGCGTCATTAGATTGTTACTAATTTTGCACATTGCTCCTAGTTATGATTTTTCAGGGATAGATTGATGTGTTTCCTCGCTGGCCTCAGTGGGACATCCTGTATGATACGTGTAACTGTGTAACTTAAATTTGAAGTTGAGTTTAAAATTTAACTTCAGAATTGGTCCTTTGCACGATAGAAGGGAAACAAAATTTAATCCCCAACCCTCGTTTGAAGGGTTTTTATCTCTTTCACTTGTATATTGAATTTGTATCAAAAATCTTAAGAAGCAAAAATTGTTTTAAAGAAATCGTTTCGGTAAGATATTTGCTTCCTTAAATTAAGGCGGTACTAATCCGAAAATTTTATAGTTTTGTGCATACAAATGAGAAACGAATACAAACTGTACATAATTAGATTGTTAATGTTATATTTAGGAAATGATTAGAGAAATGTATTTGTTTATTATTGTCATTGTGGCTCAGAGCTTATGAGGGTATTTTAAGTTTGTTACTACTTACTCGTTACTTGAAAGTCTAAAAACAGTCCCTTTTACAAAAAGTTAATATTAATTATTTTATTTTCAGTTTTAACAAAAAGACTTAAGGTATCCTCAGGAATACACACTTGTTTTTTTATGTTGTATAGATATAAGGGAATCGTTGTTTGGTTTTATAAATTCATATTTGTGCACTTAAGAAGAATATATCTGTACTAATATTATTGTATATTTATATATAAATATATGATTAGATTTATGGATGTTTCTTCTTCCTCTCGAAGCTCTGAAGACACATTTTTTAGACACCTTTTGCAGAATAAGTCATAAGTTACGAGTTACAACAATAAAAGGTGTATTGCAATGAATATATTGACCTTCTGAAGTCTGCTGCACCAAAAGTGGTAAAGTAGTTTAAACAAATTCAATGCGTTGCACTTTTGGTGCGGATCATTATTGCCATTTTTGATCGGTGAGGCCATAAATGTCTTGTGCAGTCGATGGTGTATTCTTGAAGATTCAATTGTGCGATAGCAGTTTTGCTCGTAGATAGTAATAAATTACAGTGATTTGTACCGCAAAAAGGCGAAAGACGAGAATCAGGTAAGTTTAATTTTATAGGAGCGATTTTTAATAAGCTTACATTTTGTTCCTTATTTTTAAATCTCACCCTCGAAGAGGGAAATGAAAGAGGGAAGAAAATTGGGTCACGCCGGCTTGCACTTGCTAAAAGTGGACGCTCCGTGAAAAGTTTGTCGAGAGTAGCACTTGAAACACGACACCTCTAAACAAATTACCCCCTGCCTGGTCGGAACTGTTGGCGTAATTTTCTGTTTATTATGCCCTAGAGACCCTACAGCATTTGAATAATGGTTTCTTTTATTGGCCTTAAAGTTGAAAACCTTCAAGTAATTCTTTGGCTAAGCTGCAATTTCTAGTTTTAGTCGTAATGCGTGTCTCAAGTTGCGGTGGAAGCGCACGGCGTAATTTCCCATAAATCCATGTAGAGATATATCATATCATTTAATGTACGGCACAGATCAATGTGCACATACATATATGCATAATAAAAAACATTTCGCTTTGTTGAATTTCCCCGCAGCGTAAAGGCGGATTACGAGGGCAATTAAACCCTTAGCTTTATCAAAATTTCAACGTCTCGTTCCCAAAATCATTAAAGCGCCACTGTTTTGGGTTTTATGAATATCCCTGGAATTTCTGGACGCCCGGAATGCCTTGTAGAACCCGTTATTTACTAATGAAAGCTGGTCAGGGTCCCTGCGCTAATAAATTGAATTTACTTTACCAACACTAGCACTCATTTTGGTACTTAATATTTTTACTTTCCTAGATTAATCGGGGTTCATCCATTAGTAAATGAAATTAATCAATCGTTATTCACGAGCGCGGCAAATTAATAAGATGATTTTTCGTCGGCCCAAAAATTCCCCTTTCTAGGACACCCTGTACCGTTTCTCTGCCTCAAGGAATGGCGTATCCATTTCTTTACTTTACCGGCAACAGCAGTGGTACTGAATAATAATATATAATTTTGATAGGTAATGGAATTTATGAGATCGATAGAAAGCGCTATGAAATATTTACCGAAATACACGCGAAGCAAAACCGACCTACAATCTATTATAATTTGGGTAATTATGCGGGATCGGTTCCATGGTGGCGGGAACTTAGGAAATCTGATCTCAAATTGAAGGGAATAATCTAAAACGATTTAGCCCTAATTATCATTCCAGGTATTCGTGGTTGATTCTGCCTGGATCTTCTAATAGCGAGTTTTGGGTTAATATTTATTTGGTAATATTGATCCTTTGTACGGCCAATTTCAATTTACATACATTATGTAGTCATTAATGTGCCCTAGATAAAGCTGAAAGTGGTATCTTCCCAACAATTTTAAAGCAAATGAGGTCGTAAAATATGGGGGTTAAATGTGGGGTAGTGGTGGAACAAAAGAACACCCGATTATCCCGATTAATAGTTCCTGATTATGACCCTCTCTCGCTTGTTGCCGCGTTAACATGCGACTGAATCATCTAAGAGAGGAATATCGGTGCGAAAATATGCAAAAAATTTTACAATTTGCCTTTTGCAAAGGCACGAGTCATAGGCCGAACGATTGCAATGATTCGACGAGTTCCAAACAAGGTGCAACACATCATGGTGAAGACAGCCCGGGGAGCAGTAGTGCTCTGCAAAATAATAACCAATGCTAATAGGACCATGGTCAAAAAAAGCCCATTTTCGATTAACCAGGTGGCAAAGTCTCGTATTTTTCTCATATTTAACGCTTCTCCCACGTACGCCTTGAGTTAACTTTTTGTATTTAATGGCATCTTCTACAGCTAGTAGTGGAAACAAATATTCTGTATTTCCAAAACCATTATCCATCTTTTTTAAACAGGCGAGTTGGGTTCAATCAGCATGTTTGCACATACTATTTAGGGACACCCGGTATAGTAACCTAGATTTGTAACGTAATTTTGGAATACGCATCGATTTGACATAGGTTTCTGGTGAAGGGTACAGGAGGCAACCCTAATTTGATATTATTTATACCCGGATAGTGACGTCCCAAGTTGAAATTAGTCGAAATCATTAGTCAAAACAATTCGGTGCTCGAAACTGACTTTCATTATGTGGTATGCAGTGTGTCCGAGATAAGGGAGAGTAAGAGATAGATGAGAACTAAAACACTTTGAATGAAAGCTACACAGTCACGTTGGAGCTCATAAAAATTGCAGTGGAAAACGGGTGTGAATTTTCATCGATCCCTTACCATAACTCAGAAAGAAACAAAAAAAAAATCGAAAATTTCAGTTTGTTCGAATTAACTGAAAAATTTAAAAAAATATTTTGTTGGGCTGTTTCCATCACAAAACTACTCTCTCGAGTGCACAACATTTACCCAAATCAATATTTCTTACCGTTTACGAGATCCCCATACTGGGCATCTTGGTCGCATTGTAGTGCCGCTCCCTTGTCGGACGAATCCCACCAATTGGAATCAACACACATTTTATTAACACACATATTTTATGTTTTATTTTATTTTTAATTATTTTGTCGTTTTTTTATTGCTTATTTTACGTGCTTAACATATGTATTGGCGGTTTTCAGAAAAGACTTGGCTTTGAAAGCACCTACACTATTCCTTACACGAGGTGCGACCTCGCGCATAATTCTCTACTGTAACTCTTGCCAGATATTGTTTTCTGTATGCAGACCGTATTGAAAGTAAGCCTTGGCCCAAATACAACATCAAGCCGCTGTTTGCACTTGATGCTGAATTTTAATTACAAAGTCAGAAGAGTAAATCTGGAGAGTAATTGCCAATTTCCCCCGAACATGTATATTTCTCCAGGGTTGTAGTATTAATGCCCACCAAAAAGTTCCAATTACTCTTTAAGAGCGATTGAAACATCGATTGATTATGGAGAAGGAACTTTTTTCTCGATTTATTCGCAGCCGGATTAACGCTTGGGAACCAGAACACTTTGACTCTTCATGCTTTTAATGCAGTCTTCAGGAGCAGTTCTTCAGTTTAATGCAGTCTTCAGTACGTTTACTCTCCGAGCAATCTAATAAGCTAAATCAACTTTTCAGCTTAACACTGACATACTTTCCTAACTTGCGAGGTCGCATCTCCTGAGAGAAAATATAGATCTCTCAGGACTATGAAGGTTTATTACGTTTACGGTCCTAATATAAATTAGGTTCCAGACGTAATTTTTGAAACTCATGTAATAATCATCTTTATGGCTCGTAAATCTTTGACCAGATGATTGTCCTCGTTCTAAAACTTCGCAGATGAGAAAATGCAGGGTGTTTCGGAGTTAGAGCTTTCCCAGGAACAGCACTGAATTTTCATGCGAGATTAAACACAATGGCTCTAATGCGTTCGCTTCTAAATATACATTATATGAGGTAGACCAAGCTGGTTAATCAAACGGAGCTTCGCTAGCACAAGACCGCAGCTAAAACCCTCTGAAACCACGTTTGTTCCCCCAATGAACTGAAAGGGCTGCTTTGATGTCCCTAATACTCAGACACCGCCATATTAAATTTTCACCTTTGTATACTCATCTCAACGCATGTGAGTGTCCAATGTCTAATTTTAAGTCTGAGGGCACAGCATCTGAAGTGTGAAATATTATATACGTGGGCACCCATCGAACTGTAAGCTATAGGATTATGGGTAGAATATGCCCGCCTGAAGCAGGGGAGCATTAACTTTGCTTTTTTGACCGTATATGAAAATGTGCATTAGAACCGAGTGAGTAGTCAAAGACAGCGGGAGCTTTAAGCTTGCAATATCATCAAACACTTCCAAACGACTCTTTGGTCAATTTTCTCGTCAAGCAGTGTGAAATCTCATTGATCGTTGTGTGGAAAAAACTGGTTTGGGTACCCCACACCTTATGCATACGCGTGTTAATTTGCACGTGCAGTAATGAGGCGGCTTAGGGCCCGTTTGAAGGGGTTGTTTGAAGGGAAGTCAGGCATACGTTCGACGGGCTGAAATGGAAAGATTTGCTCTTCGGGCTGAGAATAACGACCATTTTTGCCAATTTATGACCGCGAAAGTTGCACCTCCGACCGATGTGCTTGTTGTTCAGCATACGGGACAACGGGGGAGGCAGCGGAGACTGTGCCCTCGAGGTGGCAAAAACCAGTGGTGCAATGAATGTAAATAAAATTTCTAATATGTATCCTCTATGAAAGCAGGGATGTTGCCGTAATGGAATATACATATATGGATATTTCAATTGTTATAATATCTACAGAAAGCAGTGAAAATAAAACTTCATATCTAAAAGGAAAGCGCCGATCTCTTTGTCTCCTTGGGTAAACCAAATTATGCGATATATGAACGAAAGTTTCCGAGGCAGGAATGAGCTGATAATAAAATAACTCGCCAAGGAAATCCTTTTATACGGCAGAAAATTCGATATATCTCTCCATTTTCCGTCGATATAAAAATAAATTACTCGCCTTGAAGAATATTTCATTTTACCTTTAAGACTACTAATATCATTTATTATCGGCTCATTATTTGGGTCACGCCATCTATCGAAATTTGGCTCGAATTTTATTATTAAATACGCCTGCATGCAAATACTTGAAACGTTATTTCGTATTAGGCTTGGCCGTTTCAACAGGGAAATGTCCAAATTCATTTTATCTTATTAATTTAAGTAATAGCCCCCAGTCACGTTAACTTGTTGGACACTTCCCCGTATTATCTTTGTCTCTAATCACACATAAAATTTCCGTCTCCACAATGCATTTTGTTTTCTGTCTATAAATCACTATACGAAGCAGTGAATGAGACTCAAAAACCTACTTTGCTTAACAATTAAGAACAAACTTGCTTTAACTGACTCATATAACATTATGTCTCTTAGGGTCGTTTTATATTCACAACGCTTCCGAAATTCAGTGTTATTTCCTTTTTGCCCTTTCATAGTCCTTGGGACTCAGATAGGGCTTTTCTTTAAACCGAAAACTGAATACAAATGTTTCTGTTTTGTAAACACAATTTTTCTGTTTGCGCTATGTGTTTGTTTACTAATTAAGCCCGATCACGTCCAGCTATTTTCCCTTTCAGACGATACCTACAGGATGATACCGCTTTCCATGATATCATCTTTTGGTTAAACCGAAGTGTCCCAGAGGGCCTGTACTAGCATTTATCACAATTTCACAGACCTTTTATTCGTTCGCAGGACACCTAATGCATGCACATGTAGGGTATTTTCGGAGGAAGTGCTCAAACTTCAATCACTTCGCATTTTACCGAGATGAGCGATAAGATGGTATAGATCTTTGCAAAAAAATTGCACACAAAAAAAGGATTTCATGCTTACTTACCTGGGAATAGTGCGAGAAAATTGAAGAAGCTTTTTCATTTTTTCATGAGAAATTCACAGGGCATTCAGTACAGCGTTTATTTTCCGAAGAACCAGTGGTGTATCATTTCTTCTTTAAGAACTATGTTCTGGTGTACGCGCCACTGGACCTACGAAAGTATGCGGAATTTTATTGAATGCAGAAAGACATAAAAGATTTAAGTTCAGAGCCGCAATACACGCTAAGAAGATAGCTATGCGGATTACAGGACTCGCAAAATACGGTTATCTACAAATATGATTATACATTATGCACGCTGCAGCGTGCATAATGCATAACCGTGCGTGTTACTCATTCTTAGGGACCTACAAATTGCCAAGGGAGCAAAGTTCAATTCTTCTTGCGTTTTTCAGATATCCACGTATCGAAGTCGGTCAGATTATGCGTCAGCGCTAACGTCGAAAGTAAGTAATGGCGAATTTCCTGTTAACAGCCAAGTTAAGTGTAAGATGATACACGTAATTAAATTGTTAACATCTTTGCTAGATTGTTTTGACGAAGTTGGTAATAACGATACTGACAATAGAGCTAACAAAATATGCGTTGAGCGAGATCAGATTTCGGCAAATGAATTAGAGTCTCGTGGCAATGAAACTGACATTGCTCGATATGGCCCTAGTCCCAGTTAAGGCGAAGAAGAGCGACCTAAATAATAGGAAGTTTCCCTTATTCTCACGAAAGATGTGAAAACGTCTGGCGAGAGTTAAGAGATCACTGCAAAAAGTTGAACATATTCATGCGGTGCACGATCTCTTAGTATGACTTTTTTTCGCATAGATCTAGTTTCGCCGCTTTTGTCCATGCGAGGATGCCGTTCTTTTTGCGTGTTCGTGTTCGCATGCCTAAAAATATGTTCTACACTTTCCCGCTATTTTGGAGTTATTTAAAACATTTTTGATCGATACAACAGGTAAATACACACAAAAACGTTATAAAACTGAGTCAATACAACGCTATTCGTTAAGGACCTAATTACCTCAAAATAGTTGAAGCATCAAATCAAGAGTCTGATTGCGTGTCAGTGTTCGAAAAAAGAACATCAGTAATTAAGAGTTAATGCGTTGAGGGTTAATTAAAGCACATATTTGCATCGATCGTTCTGTCTATATCAGTAAACGTTCAAGAGTCCCCGCGAACTAGCGATTTTTTATCGGCCAATAGTTTAGCCCGAATTAGTAGGTCGCTAAAGAGTCGCTTGTGTTCGGGGATGCTAAAGCTTAACTGGGAGTTTCCTTTAACAACCTGGCAGTCTTAGGTCCAATATGCGTGTCCATATCCAACAGGTAACTTTCACGGAAACGGAGAAAATGACTGCTTCGAATTCATCGTTTCTACGGAAGTTATCTTGCTGGTAAAGTTGCCAGGAGTTTGACAATTTGGCTCTTAGTGTTAAATTATTGAGGTGCTGGTAACATTACTAATGGGAACATAAAGTTCTTGTTATGTTGGAAATATGGCCGATTTCATGAAAACTAATCTCCCGTCTCGCCCAATTTCTATGAAAACTGCTCTGGAGCTAAAGTTGCTTGTACTCAAGGGGTAATTTTAACCCTATAAAGCTGTTCCGGCCCAGCAACTTAAAAATTTCATCGTCCTATGCACGGTTTGCATGCCAGTTCTCCCCTAGAAGACCTTTTAGCAAAAATCAACCAGTTTATCAGTAGCCCTGGGGAATGATGGCAGGACTCTGACCTTTGAGGCCCTCCATACACAATCGCAAAAAATACGCGACAAGCTCCAGTTTCACTTATTAATTATTCAAAATGTCGATGTTCAATATCTGCGTTGCCGATATTGACTAATATAAAATTGAAGCTCTTGGGACTAGTTTTATAGGTCTGGTTTAACCAGGCCTTTGCGCTTCTCCGAGTTAAACTACTCTGTTGAACTGATTCCGATTGGCCAATTCCAGGGATGGAACTGCAAACTCATTTTGCTGAAATTCGTGGAATTGGCCCTGGGAATTAATTAAATATAAAAAAAATAGTGGTTATAGCAAAAGTAGAATACCCAACATATTGCTATATTCTGCTTTTCATCGCATATTTTCAACATGCAATGTGATCCTTTATTAACGAGAAATGGGTTATCGTGATGGGTATATGGGATTAGGTCTCCCCAGAGGAAAAGTCAATAATTTGATAAGTAAACGTTATTCTTCCGGGAAAACTGCTTGTTTGTTTAAGGTATCAGGTGAGTTGAGTTGGCTTTTAATCCTGTTTGAGGGGTAAAACTAATTTTTGGATTGAGCAACTGATTTAGAAATGAAGAAGAAAAATGGTTTATTTTTGGTAAAGGTAAAATGATCACTGGAACGCTCCAAGGCACTGGAAATGAATTAATTGAATAATAGAAAAATAGGATTTGGATGAAGTGATAACAGAAACGGGTCCCAAAAAGAATAAATCAATTTAAAAGGCGAGGAAGTCAAAAATTGCAGTCATCAAGATAATTATGCGCCATAAAAATAACCTTTTTTCGTTCTACAGGGTGATGAAGCGACCTTTATAATTTTGCAAACGGGGAACATCTCACAGCTTTTGAACTAGCAATAGGAAATTTCTAACAAAAGCGTTTTTGAATAAGACAAATTTGTCTCTTAGACTTCTATCTGACCAAGAACCGGTAATGATAAGCAATTTTTGCACAAAACACGTTCCCACACCATTGTAGTAATCCAATCCGTTTTCAAGAATTAACTTACGAGATATTAAACAGGAAAAAGGTGTTCTATTTTCCTAGTTACTTACCCGATCAGTGCGGAAATTGCTACTTTAAGAATACACGTTCGCACGTGGTAGCTACAGTAATTTTCTTACGAGCGCATGCGCGAAATTCGGGACACCTCCTAGATGTCCGTTGTTGCAATTGGTCCTTCATGACAGCTACGTCTGGGCGTAGCAATCGGAAACTTTGGTTTAACTGTAAATTCCTTTTCTCTGAAGTTAACATCGGCGACGTGAATAATGAAGCTCAGGAATATAGGACGAGCAAATGCCCTCGATATCCGCTTGTGCACGTCCATTATCTCACGCCCATCAAAATGCACGTCCGTATATCGACACTGTCATTTGTGACGGAGTGCGCCCCAAATAACAAATAGGATGATGATGATGTGTTACGTTTAAGAGCGAACATCCGACATTATTGCAAAATGATAAAATGTCCCTTTCTGAGTTCGAGTTTTTAACTCTCGTATGTAATCAAATTTAACGGAAACGGACATACGTGGACATTTTGCCAGTTTTATAATATGGTTTTACTCTCTGACCCATATCTCACTCACGCGAAAGACCATTTCTCATTTTTATTGTTTGTTTCCGTATTGCGGGAATAATTTGCCGCTTATATATGTAAATAGGGTCGGCATGGTAAAAACACTCCCTCGTTGAAAACTGAATAAAAATGCGGCTGAAATGGAATTAAATATCTGAGGACCAGTTTTCCTTTCAATCGATAGTTAAAGCAGCGAAGAAATTTACATGACAGTATAAGTAATAATGGGATTAGCTTGCTCAAAGGGAATATTGAATGCGATCAAACCTTAATCAAACAATTAACGAAACGATTGAATAATAGCCCATTATGAGGACTAGACTTAGCGTCGGAACCTTGTTTAAAGTTTGAATTTCCTAAATTATTCTACATAGTCACTGTCATTTTCGGCACCAAAAAATCGCAAAAATTAGACACCAAAGTGATGTTGTAACTCGAAGACTAAAGAAAATATGGCCAATGGCGACGTTTGATAGATCTCGTCGAGACGATTAATTTGAGTTTCTTTTCAAGACAATTGATCAATGTCTACCCGAGTTATCCCGGTTTAAAGTTTGAAAAATGCCAAAAAGAGGTACCTCCGCCCTTTTGATATTTTTGGAAAAAATTTCCAACGTGCTTCTTATCGCTTCAGTGGAGTTACATGGGTTCTATGTTGACTGTGGATACGTCAGTTGTGGTTGTGGAGCCTTGGAAAGGTCCAGGACGGCGGACCAGGAAGGGCGGCGGATTTTTCCAGTCAGCGCTCTTTCGGGGGAGGGGGGTCACAAAAAGTTTCATCCAGGTAGCCAGATTTACTAATACCAGCCCCGTTTGAATCTCTGACTAATTTAACTTATGGAATAATAATCTTTCCGCGGTGTGGTTTCCAGGTTAGTTATTATTCTTGGGAAAAGCTGCCTTCAGCGGCGAATACCTTCCTGCGGGCGTGCCTTCAGACGGCTAATTAAATCTCCGCGGTGAAAATTCCAAAGATTATAATCAGCTTCGTTAAGCAATAGATTTAATTATACATAATTTATCTCCAATATCCTAAGAAATTACCGACCCTAGTCCTTTAGATCCTCTTTATGCCCAATAAATCCAATTCATTTGATGGCGATGTTTAGTGGCTTGAAATGACCATCGGTTTCCCATTTCGTAGATCAGAAAACTGGGCTAGGAAGAGTCGTTTTGTCTTGGGTTACACAACTTATAGTGACCGATCGCACCAAGTTTTTAGCCTCGATGATATCAGGGAATTAATACGGAACCGCTCTGATATTTTTGGGGACTCAAGACATCTCTGAAGCTAATTGATCGGCTATAAATGGGGTCCAGTGCCAAGAGGGCCTTAAGCCCATCATTTTTCTTCCGAGTTAAATATCTAAGTAATTTACGCTTCCATTCCTTGTTGCAACAAAAAGCAAATATCATATCTATGAGAGGGATCTAAATATATCATCGTTTAAAGCTACTTTAGAATCGTACAGTATTACGTAATGGATTCATATTTTAAAGGATACAGGATTTCAAGTTTCAAACGAGCAGGTAATATTTACGTTCACCGGACCTTCAGCAGTAATAATTGTTTGGCCTTTTAATGTCGAAAAAAGCGACCAACTAAACATTACTTTCATTTTAGTTTAATCTTTCATCAGTCAGTCCCCGCTCTAAGGAGGGAAACCAGGTTTTGTATTCTGCCGAAACGCGGTAATTAAAATTCTACTCAGTTAGTAATAATAATTAAAACTTACTGCTAAAAGAAGCAAAACGTTTAAATTACCCTCAGTATGAACACGAATATTAGAGGACGAGGAAATCGTGCCGCTGCCTCGCGTCGGCAACGTCTTATAACATCATTTTTCAAAATAAACCTTCCACAATTCTTCGTTTTACATTCCTGTAAAACTTAATAAATTATACCCTTTTCCCTATCGAGGGACGGGTATTATTACCCACGAATGCTGGAAAAATTACAAATTGAATTCTTAGAAGTCCCGATTTCGCCCGGTCGCTGCGATAAATATCGAAATAGGTTTCTGAGACATCGAAGGCATAATGTCGATAATTTGAAATACTTAGGTCGCCGAATGGCCGAAAACTCCTCCTAATAGTCCTCTTTCCTTGAAATGGAAATACGTACTTAGTGGGGACAAAATGGTTACAAAGTATCCCTGTAAAATATCCTTTTATTCCACCATAAAATTCAATTTATTCGATCCTTTTCAACTTTCTCGAAGAAACATTATTTCCGACGACGTGGGACAGTACTTAATCTTTGCGAATTACGAATTGAATCTCGTAGTTCGGCAGATGACGGATTTTCTGTTGTGATTTTACTCAAAATGCCTTTCAGCGGGCTTAATAGTGTGTCAATTTTAGTTACGAAAAGGGACTTTTTGCAGAATGAATATAGGAAAAAGACATTTCGTTCTATTTGCTGTGCAAACCATACTTTAACAAACGCGGACGGCCTGACTTTCAACTTTTCTCAGTTTTCTACCGAAAAAGGCGTCAAATTCTAGTGCTCGCTATCCTTACTACGATTACAGATAAGATCAGCAAACCTAATTTTTTTGAAATCCACAAAAAGAGGTCCATGGAATAAAATAACAATTTACAAGATGTTTTCTGTATAAAAATCGAAGTGTTCTATCGTAGCTCTTCAGCTGAATATCGAATCATTTTATATCCCGTTTTTAAATTCTACGATACCAATACACAAAATAGCTCTTTTCAATTTTTTAAATAACTGCGTGGTGGCTCAAGTGGAAGGGATGCCCTGTAGACACCTCAGTCCAATATATCTTTCAACCGTAAATTGAAATATTGTTACGGATGGCGTGCGGCAGCCGCAGGTAAAAGACAGAGGCAAAAAGGGGGTTATCGTGGCGGCGCGCTCGACCGAGTGATTTATTGCATCCTTTTATGTATGTGAACTATTCTGGTATGTTTGTTTATGTTAATTTTTGCATGTTTGTAAGAAAATTGTGGAATCTCCTAGTCACCAGATTTTGCGCTATATAAGGAGACCGATGTTAAGAGAAAGTTAGTCTATGACTGGCACACGATGAAAAGCATGGCATTTACGTTGAAAGTGAATGTACTGGAGTCGTTCTAATCCTATAATCGTAACAATAGTTGAACTGGATTTTTCTTTTATTTTACGATATTTTTTTTATGGTTGCGACCTTCGAAGAGCAACTGGGTGATAGTGATGAGTTTAGCGATTTTAAAAGCAGGTACTTCTATATTCTACTATCGAAAATTCAGGAATCGTGCCCTTTTTAGGATCGTTGAAATTAAACCACGATTGATTCGGCCGATTTGCTCTCCGCGAACGATCGCACAGTGTCCTAAAGTTTCGTTGCTAAATCACAACGCCTTGAATTTGGCCAACTCTGTACAATTTCATATGGATATGGCCATTGTATTCGCCTTTAACCAAGTTTAAAGGTTGAATCTAGTTGTTTCTGTTTAGAGAAGATATTTTTCCTAAAAGTGTCTTATTCGCACTGTTTAAAATTACAAAAACATTATGCACTCGAACAGCAGTTATTTGCTCCAATTCTTGAAGAAAATTGAATTTTGGATAAGTTTTAAATAAAATAAGAATTAATAATTGTTATTTGAACAATGAAAAATAACTAAGTGGATAATAAGATGTTTGCACTATTACACATATCGATGAAGGGTAGGAGTTTACTAATAATTTTAGCAGTTTTCCTTCCTATCGCATACTTGTGCATTTTCACTTTTTTTACCTCAATTAGAGAAATAAATTTCTTTGCTTTTCGATCATATCTGGAAACTGAATTTGAGCTCTCTCGTATTTTACAAGCATATAACAAGACCGTGGGCCGGGGTGGAACTCAATCATCAAAATAAGGATCGTTATTCCATATTTTCCATTTAATTGAACCAAGGGGTGATTACTTAGAATTCACTCACAATATAGCCAATGCACAGCATGTTAGAAACAATGTTAAAAATTAATTAAAATGAATCTTTAAAATGAGAATGGGAAATGAGAACGGAAATCAGAGATAAATAGTGTGATATTTTCCAACCAGCAATGAAGTTAGCACTACCAATATTAAATTGTAAATAATATAGCATTATACACTAAGGTTGTGTTGTGCCTCATTAATACTTGAATGTCATGTTTAAACCACGAGGCGCAGCACTGAAGGGGCGAAGACGTGGTTGTTTCGGTCTATTTGTGAAAATAACATAGAAAACACCCTAATCTTACCCTAATTTGCTCGTATCCGGAAACCTACATAAAAGGTCTGTGGGATTGAGTTTAATCTATAGAAAAAAATCATCTATTGTTTGCCATTTTCCCAAGTAGCTCGAAAATAGTGTCATAAAATATTCTCAATTGAACAATTAATTTGTTTCACGAACTGAGTGGACGGTGGTCCACTATAAAAAAAGTTTGGGGTATAAAAACGGACTTGATATCAGATAATGAACCATCCCGTAGAGTTTAATAAGATTTAAAAAAAATTTAGATATGTAAATTATCAAGAGTAGTCTGCATACAAATTTTCTACGTAATATCTCAAAAACTGAAGAGGTCTGAAACAAAATCTTAAAAAAGTTCGAAACTTTAACTCCCTGTATCCGAACTGGCAAATGATGCGTTTACTACGTCATATTTAAATGCAGAATCAGCTAATTTTAACTAAAAAAATAACCTCTCAGAACATTTTCATGCCACTTCTCTGTATAGAAATGGGTTTTATTTATGCCAGCCGTGTCAGCTTTCGCGTTTACACAATTGGTGTTTTTCTTCATGTACAGCATTTCAAGAAACTCACGTTTCCTCTAGTTGTTTTCAGGTTCTAAAACTTCTTTGGTTAGCGGGGTTTGTTAAATCGTCCGGAGTATTTCTATTGTATGTGAGTCCGGTAATTCGATTTTTACATATTGGCTGGCTTGATCTAGATAAACTTCCTTGCAGCCTTTACACGAAATCTCATGTAATAAACGACTTTTAAACCTCCGAATCTAGGACATTTTAAATATAACAAATTTGTAACTGTTGCAGTGGCTTACACAGGGTGTCCCTGAACTACTTAGCCAAACTTCAGGAGGTGGTTATACATATCAAATGCTACCAAAAATGTAAGGTACAAAATTTTGGAAAACCCAGCTCGCTTTGAGGAAATTTAATTTTTTGATTTTCGAAGCCTTGTCGTGTTTTGTAATCTAGATACTCCTATATCTTTCTTTACATTGCCGCTACAAAAATTCCAACAGTACCGTTGAAAAGCCACTTAAATTTCCTGTTTTAAACAACCATTGTGAGTTTATCTTATTTGCACTTTACTGAGTTTTCAGAGGTCTGATCGTAAAACCTTTTTATTTCTCTCTTTTTGTTAAATTTTCTACTGTCCATTGCTTCAAAAAATTTCCCATCTCGTATCATTTCATACTTCGTAAAGAACATCCACAACCATGTACCTTTCTACCGTGGTCTCGTTTCTTGAGTTTACCTTACTTTTAAAAAAGTGAGGCGGTATGTTAATTATTGAAAACCATTTGCACAGAGAAAAACTTTATTTGTAAAAATTGAAAAATATTTTAAACGAAACACTGTAAGTTATAAATATTGTTCAAAATGCCCTCCTTGTTGGCGCAAATACAACTTACGCCTCCGACGAATCGTCTCGATGCAAAGAAAGATAGGGGGGACTTAGATTACGAAATGCAGCGGGGCCTCAAAAATAAAAAAATTAAATTTCCTCAAAGTGGGCTGAGTTTTCCGAAATTTTCCACTTTACATTTTTGATAGCATTTGATATGTAGAACCACCTCTTGAAGTTTGGTTAAGTAGTTCAGGGACACCCTATATGTATAGTGTATGTCTGAAATCCTTCGAAGGGACTAACCCGAATTAACTTCAGACGCTTTGACATATTGATTGGAAACTTCGAAGTATATTGTTATAAGACGTAATCATCTCAACGAAATAGGCGTTTCAGAAGGCCATTGGCACACTCATTCATTGTCGACTCGTCGCTACGTTCCTCGCTCCGCAAATCTGGGCGGGAATGCGCCCCCTTATGAAACTTGTAGTTTAATGTTCTATTTCCACGCACTTGTTCCCATAATTTTCAATTTCGGGGTACGTCCGTTTCGAACTCATCAAATTGCTCCTGTACTCATGCCATATTTGTTGTTACGTTTGAACGTTTATTTTCATGTGTTAACAATGAAGTAGATACTTTAGGAAATGCCGCCATTAATATAATATAACGAAGCCGAAGTTTGTATTGCAAATGCAGCTAGACATTCCGGTTCCATCTTATTTTTAATATTTTCTCCACTTAAGGTACAAAAGTCGTCCTACTTGTCAGTGAATAATTCATTTTCAGACTGAAATATAGCGCATCGCGCCACTTTGATACAGTAGCAATAAATTCCATCCCCTTTTCGCAACTTTCACTGTAATTAATTTCATTTCCTTAAATACATTTCGTAGATGAATTAAAATAGGTCCAAATAATGCAAGGGAGAAGTATTTTTGTTTAGCTCTCGTTTCAGACATTCAGTTATCTAATTCGAGCCAGCAGTGGTATTTTTCGTTCTCATTATTCCGATAGTTCCAGTTATCTGCCTTACATTTCGCCTTGTCTAACCGGAAGGCACTATTTCCCTTATAAAACGAGTCGAATTAAAGTCTTTAAAAAGAGAGCGAATATTCCTCGATGCGGATTGCCTTTCAGTGATCCGGTTGCATGAGATATTGCTTTGCTTTTAAGGACTTTAGTTCGTAATTTAAGATAAATGTTTAAGTTTCGACAGACCGCATTACATTCCAGATGGCACTGAATAAATTGAAACTTCGAAAAAGAACTTTTAGCGGTTTTTCCGGTTTAATATAAATTCGTTGTAAGACTGAAGCCCGAATTAGGTTTCGGTCTCAATTGAAAGCTATTAGGTGTACAACTTTGCTTCCGCCGTTTTTTTTCCGAATTTCGCGATTTTATTGTAAAAAACTAATTATACCTTTAGGATCCAAAGTATTGTCCATCGCTGGCCACTACTTTCTCCCATCTTTCGGGCAGCATACGAATCCCGTGTTGAAAAAATTGGACATCTTTTGAAGCGATCCACGATTCTATCCAATTTCTTACTTCTTCATAAGACCGGAAGTGTTGGTCAGCTAGCCCATGTGCCATGGATCGAAACAAGTGATAATCAGAAGGAGCTAGGTCAGGAGAATATGGCGGGTGGGGTAGGACTTCCCATTTCAATGTTTCCAAGTATTTCTTGACCACTTGCGCAACATGGGGTCGAGCATTATCGTGCTGCAAAATCACTTTATCATGTCTCTCGTTGTATTGCAGCCGTTTCTTTTTCAATGCTCGGCTCAAACGCATTAATTGGGTTCGATAAAGAGCACCTGTGATTGTTTCAGTTGGTTGTAACAGCTCATAATATATTACGCCGAGTTGATCCCACCAAATACAGAGCATGATTTTGGAACCATGAATAGACGGTTTGGCCGTCGACGTGGAAGCATGGCCGGGATATCCCCAAGTCTTTTTGCGTTTGGGATTATCGTAATGAACCCATTTCTCGTCCCCAGTCACAATACGATGCAGAAATTCCTTCCGTCTTTGCCTTGCAAGCAACTGTTCACAAGCGAACAGACGCCTGTCAATATCTCTTGGTTTCAACTCGTACGGCACCCAATATCCTTGCTTCTGAATCATTCCCATGTCTTTGAGGCGTTTTGAGATTGTTTGTTGAGTCACTCCCAATGATTGTGCCAATTCTTGTTGACTTTGACACGAGTCTTCGTCAAGTAATGCTTCCAAGTTCGCATCTTGGAAAACCTTCTTTCTTCCACCGCTATGTTGGTCTTCGACGTGAAAATCACCGTTCTTGAAGCGCTGAAACCACTCACGACATGTCCTTTCACTAATAGTGGCTTCCCCATAAGTATCTGAGAGCATTCGATGAGCCTCAGCAGCAGATTTCTTCATATTGAAGCAGAAAAGTAAAACCTCCCGCAAATGACGAGAATTTGGCTCGTACACTGACATTTTCAATTGCGAATAACTTTATGATGAAGACACAAATAGACTAATATTTTTATGAGGTTATGTTAACAGGTGCCCAAGGCTCCTGCATGCCCACATGGGGTTATTTATTTCGATCATTACTTACCGCTACATACATCTATTCAAAAACGGCGGAAGCAAAGTTGTACACCTAATATAAAAAGTCCTGTATCACAGCGAAGGGCAAAATAATGCGGATGGCTCGGTACGTGTCCACATTTAGAAAATGAAGGTATAATTGCAACAACAAAAGGGCTTTACAGGCGAGATTTTTGTTGTACACTTTCATATTCTCAAAGGACGCTTCGTTGTGTCATACAGAGAAAGCTACTGGTGTTGTGTTATTTTGGTGAAATATAACGAGGGCACAAGGAATGAAAATCCGGACACATTTTACTACAAACATTTCCAAAAAACGAATAAAGTTTATTTTTTAAGCTTTGCTTAGCTAATTTGGATCATCCCATTTGAGGTGGTGTTAACTTGTAATTAGAGATAATTTTAGAGTGATTATGATTTTCGATATTATGCTTCATTAATATTTCATTTTCACACTTTTTTCGAATAGCAGAAAACTCATTTAATTGATGCATGCTATCACCAGGTATACAGTCTGTCCCAGATAAGAATGAACAGCATGGGGATCTCGGAAAAGGTAATAGATACAAAATCACTGAAATTAGGAAAACTTTGCGCAAGTGAAAGCTAATTAATAATCTGTTTTTACATCAGTTAAATTCCGAATAGTTTAGAAAATATCCGAAAAAAAAATGAATTTGGCAGTTTTCGTTTTTTGCAAATAACTTTTATACAGTTACAATTAGAGGAATGAAAGTTTTACGTTATTAAGACATTTTTTTAAAATCTTCTCAGCAGTATTGCCAGTTCTTTTGTTAAATCCTTATTTCCGGAAATGAATTGTTAAACTTTCGGGTTCCATATAGGCACAATATCGAATATTTACATTTTTAAAGTCGTCATAAAATTCCTTTTTCAGCCATGTATTACATTTAGTATTTTTCTCAGAAACTCTATTAGTTATAGCTATTAAAATATTTTTTGATAAGGTATGATTTGGACTTATAGCGGTGCTACACAATAAATAAATAAATGTTATGTAATCGGTGAAAAGAGCATATTTATGTTCGGAAAATAATAGTGGTTTATTTGAGCATTTATCATAATTTGAAACTTCTATTCGATTCAAATGTAACCATATTGTTATTATTAAAAACATCATTAAATTTAATTAATTTTTTTCTCATTTTATGCTGATTTCAAAAGCACGCAATTATGCATATGACAAAGAAATTTAAGGTTTTACAACTTAAAAATAGTTTTGACCATTCCTTAGTATTTATTTATTTATTATCTAGCTGTTTATTGCTATAAGTCAAAATCATAGCCAACTTATCAAAAAATGTTTTATTGCCTATAGCTCGTAGAGTTTATGAGAAAAATATGAAATGTAATACATGGCTAAAAAGGGAATTTTATGACGATTTTAAAAATGTAAATATTTGATATTGCTCGTATAAGAAAACTAAAAGTTTAACAATTTATTTTCGAAAGTAAGAATTTAACAAAAGAGCTGGCAATACCGCTACGAACTTCTTAAAAAAGTGTCTTAATAACGTAAAACTGTTATTTCTTTAACTGTAACCATATAGGAGTGTTTTGCAAGAAACAAAACCGCTAAATTCGTTTTTTTTCGGATACCTTCATAACGATTCGGAATTTGGCCGATATAAAGACAGATTTTTAATTTGTCCAACTTTCTTCTAATTTAAGCGATTTTATATCTACGAGCGTTTCCGAGATCCTCATGCTGTTCATCCTTATCTGGGACAGACTGTATACCTATAAATCTATTAAAAGCGAAAATTATGAAAAAGCCAGGCATGCCGGAAGGAATCGACAGGCCGCTGAATTCATTAGTTGCCATAGTAACTGGGTGTAGGATATTAGCTAAGTAATTAAATCTTCCCATCGAGGTTAGCCAACCAAGCGTGCATTTTTCGCCTTTTAAACTCGCCAGAATTGTCAATTAACGCTGCATGTGGAAACTGCCTTCATTTTGCGTCCTGCTTTAATAATTGCGAACTGTTTCGGATCATCAGATAAAGGCCCTATGAACGTATATGCAGGATTCAGATATTGTCTCTTTATAAAATCATATCTGTAGAATCACCATCCCAGGTGACGTATCGAGTTAAAAGATCTATGGGAAACCTACTGAAATTGTGAGCTAGGTAAACTAAGTACCAGTTGAAGAGGGATAACCAAGAACTAGCTTAAATCTGACTAGTTAAAACTTCAACTTTTCTTTCCCGAGGTTGAACCTCCAGCCAAAGATGGAAAACGGCATCAGTAGCGTCGCGTATTTTTTTGCAATTCATTCTTGTTGTACAGAGTATACATCTGTGAAACACTGTTGTTTTGGTCAAGAATTTGGAAAATGTGAGGTAACTTTTTCCGTTGTTGAGTGAATTATTGAAAAATTACTCTATAACAGGTGTCGGGAGCTTCTTTAGTCTAAATATGCAGTATTTGTGGCACACCTTGCGGAGAATTATCGGGAAAATTCCGCCTCAAGAAATTAATTACTAAATGAGTAAATTTACAACATGTTAAATCAAGTGTTTGCATTTATTTCCAAACTACATCTTTTTCAACAGTCGTTTAAGTGTGTTTTCGGATTGTTTACCAGTTGATTCAAGCCGCAATTGTCACCTCTAGAACAAAGCTTTAATTAATTATCCAGAGTTTAGGCTAGAAGTTAATTATGTTTCGAGCAACTTTCAAAGAAAAAATCCTACGTAATCCTGAAAGTTACCACCCCATCCTTGGAATCTTATTCATCCTCCAGGTGAAAGCGTATACTTCTAAAAGCGGCTTAAGATTAGTTAGACAGGGGTGGTTAATTATTTTTCAGGCAGAGTTCCCTCTAATAGGGGGGATAGTTTGAAAAATTAGTTAAGCTTGAGGAATTCTATTTACCTGAAAGAACACGCGAGTCAAAACTTATCGAAGTTTCCGTCCTGTTCTATTAGAAAAATTTCTGAAATGTATGAAAAACATAAACTAACTTGAACTATTCATAGCCGTGTCGAGGGTCGGGTGATGCTTGAACTTTTCATATTTATAAAATTCACTCTTAAATATAATACATATTATGAATGTTGTTTAATTCTAGAACAACAAATGTCATCTCAAATATGGCTTTCTTTTTCCATGTTTGGCAAAAGCACGAATAATCTTTGAAAACTCCGAATACATTTAGTTAACTTATAATTTATTTAACAAAATCCATAATATCTTCAATTGAACTCATTTTCTAAATAAATTTTCGAAATGTCGATTGCTTATACAGATATATTTTCTAAAATTTCATTTAAAATTTGAAAAAACCCGAAAACAGAAATTTGATAGGTTTAAGTTGGGACGTCGTGGTGGACGCAGGTGTTCACTATCCAGATCGATAAATCCATCAACGTAGAAGACTCATATCCAAGAATTCCCTTATATGAGCGTAATGAATATGAGCGTTATCTTGCATATTCAAAAGCTTTGTCTTAACACTTGAGGGAATTCCTCACAATTAGCTGTTACGACGCTCAAGAACCGTTTCCCATTCAGTTTTGCCGGAAGTTAAGCTGGTTCCAAAATCATATCTGTTTTACATCACACATTAATTGAAAATTCATGTTGAAAGTGATGTTCTTTCATTAAATGAGGATTTTCTGTGTTGTAAGAATGGCCATTTCTCCAATTAAATATACCTTTCCTTTGAAATGTTGCCTCGTCGGTGAACAATATTTTATTAAAGAGCAAAGGGTCATGATGTTACTTTTGAAGTAACAAAGTGCATAAATCAATTCTGGATTGAAAATTCCTTAACAATGAAGATTGAACAGACGTAAAATGGTATGAAAATGGCTTCTCTTTCTGTAGAAGGCTGGAAATTGTTTATTTGCTGATCCTCGTCGCTTCAGAAATGTATCTGCTGTTAAGCTCTCGATCCTTCAGTATTCGAACCAAGGTTCCCTCTTATTGATTCGCAGTGAGAATTTTTGGCCTCATATTATCCAGTTTTGAACGAATTGAACCAGTTCTCCTACCGAGCTTGCCGTAAGGTCGTTTCAAATTTCAATGATCTGGTTATGTTTTGTGGGGATAAAGCTTCAGATATTTTTCAGCAGCACAAGCACACAAGTCACATTCTTTTTAAAACATATTTAGCTGAATCGATAGTTTTTGTCCATTGGCACGCTGAACTCACCGGTACCAATGCTTCTGGGACACCCTATATATTTTCTAAAAGCTTAATCATATAATTTTCTTTAAAGATTATATAGATTGCCTTCTTTGTTCTCAGCTACATTATCTGCTCTCCAATTTCAAAGCTATCTTTAGCAGACGATCCTCGAATGGTTGAGTACATAAACCTCAAAAACAGAATTCAATTATCTCGATAATCCGGCCGATAAGGACTTCGTGGCCGGCACAGTTTGAATGCAGGTGAAATAATTTTCAACCCGCTGGACTTCGATTCTAGGGCGCAATAAGGGCTTACGTGTGCATGCAGATATTCAAACATCTGGCGAAGTGACGGGAATCGATGGTCTGGCCCTTTTTTCGAATGGAATTCTCCGATCGGGGCTGTTTTTAAATCTGGGATTGATTTTACAGGAGATATTGCCATTTTAGTCATTTTGTTCCCAGCTGTGGAATATTTGGATAAAGTTACGATTTTGGGCCTCAGCCGCTAGAAGTGATAAGAAACGATTTATCTTGTTTTCCTACTAAAATTCTTTAATAGCGAAAAAGCTTTACAAATCCCTCTTTTCGTTGCTCTCAAAACGCTGTATCGACATTTTTATCTCATTACGCTGTTGGTTTTCCCAAAAAGCTGTTTCGGATTATCAAAAGCCGCGAATTATTAGATTTAGCTCCACGTTTATGTAAAAGCCCTTTTCGCTAAAAAAGCACACGTTCGCACACCCTTCGGTTCAGATGAATGATGAAAGCGACAAAAACTGGCCTTACCTTAAGAGGCTTGTTAAACACTAACGCGGATGAGCATACAAACTGGAATAACTTTTCGCTTTGCATAATCTAAGCAGTATTATCGTTTAATTAGACTGCTGCGTCTATATTCAACATCAGGGCTATCAACGAGGCTACGCCTTGGCAAATCCTTGATGTGATGGAAAAAATAGTCAGAAACGTAGAATTTTTTTGTTGTAAAGCATGGCCGAATTTCCAGCGAATAAAACCGTATCAGAGCAAGAGAAAAACAAAAATTTCCTGTTACCTTCCTAGAGCAATAATAGTGCCTCTTGAGGATATCTAACGAAAAAGCAAAATTACTCTTTACGTGTCATTTTATGTGTTGTTTTATGGCGTTCGTGTGCAGCAAAATATTTTCAATATTTGAACAACTAGCCCATTTTATTATGTGGGTTTTACGAGGCAGCTGAGCTTTTCCGCTGTAAAAGGAGACAAAAATCATTTGATTTCGTGCGTCTTTTTTTCACTCAAAACCCTTGGATACGCTTTGGTTTATATTTACAATATGATTGTGCTGAGGGGGTAGGCATAAAGGAAATAAGTTTCCCTATGTCGCTAAATTCAATTTAAGGAACATCGCGAAGAAGCGTAATTCTCGAAGTTATATTAAGGAGCGTCATACGCATCTGGCAAGCTAGATTTAATGTTGGAACTTGGAGGAAAACGTTGGATGCATTTGGAGGATATCCTTTTATTGCCTCTGCTGTACCAAGATTTTAATATGTGGTAATGCTGAGAGGTATTACGAAGGTTGGGTACAAGAGCGTTTTGGAAGAATCAAGGTTGACTGCGGGACATAAAAGGATTAATCATAATAGGAATATGAAGAAAGCCAAGAGTAGGTCTTAGGTTTGGACATAGAGAGAGAATATTACACTTTTTGAATATACGAGAAACGTATGAATTATAGCAGTATTGCCTAGATCGTATTCTGCATCTCAGAGAATTATAAATAATTTTTATTCGAAAGACGCAGTTGAAGGAAGACAAGGTTTATTCAAGGACCGGCGGAAACCCCTTAAAGTGAAATCAGAACTGAATGAAATGCTGATTGATCTGTCTACTCAAATATCAGAGTGTAGGCGAGGACGTATACTAGAGTAAAAACTCATGATGTTCAAAATGAGACCGCCGTCTGAGAAGTGCTTTAGCCCTGAATTCTAAATTCGAGTTAGTTCCGGCCAGGCTGAGTAAATATTTCCATATGGTTGACTGTTCCCGCATAGATGTTCAAAATTGACACATTTGAAGTTCATGTTGAATTGCAGGGAAATAGTATGTGCATTTCGCATGAAAATGATTTTCGTGGCCTCTGCCGCTTGTTAGATAAGGCGCACATCTTCGACGAAGAATATGATGCCTTTTTACTAGGTACAAAATGTATTATTTCCTAACAAGTGACAATCACGTACGGGAATAGTATATTGTGCATTTCATACGGAATAGTATGTTATACAACGAGCACTAAATATAGTAAGTCATATAAGTAGGAAATGGTCATTTTGTGCAAGTTGCATTCGGTACTTTTTCTGCGACTGCAACAACTTGTGAAAAATAACTAAGTTTACAGCTTAAAACTTCAAAATCTGATACAGCGTCATCAAAATGGCTGGATGCCATTGATTTGCTCTATCTCGTTGATTTGGATACTAATATGAACCCGTGAAAAATAAGTTTATTACCTTATTGTTGCGCGCGCAACGCATAGGAAGTGAAAGTGTATGGAAATCCAGGAGCTCATTTCTACACAATTGAACAAGCAATTCAAAAATTATTTTTAATTTTCCAAGAAACCATTAGCGTATGATTTTGGTGCGCGCGCCACTGGTACAATTCAAAAAATATTTCCTTTACCTATAAAGTTCTAGTAAAATATATCAAGCGGCATTCCATAAATTATTAAATTTGTAGTTTCACAATGAAATTTTAACGTCTCTTATAGTGAATTCGAATTTTCTACTTTAAAATTTTACCCTATGTAGATGTCTTACGTTAATTTTACATGAGGCATAAATGCCAAGGAATAATCGATGTTTTTAGTTATTTCTAAGCTGGGAAAGTTTTTAAGTAATGGTGATTTCTCTGGGTCTAAGTATGCCTAAGCGACGAAATAAGACGGATATAAATATAACGGATAATGATTGTGATATGAGAGCATTGCAGGGCTCCACCAAATTAAAGCTCTTTTCCTGACATCGTGACATGTGAAACGTCTAACATCAAAGTTAACTGGGAATGTGATGTTTCCGATATCGGACGTTGGATTTCCGATGTGTCAAAACCCGGCTTTAACGCTAAGTTGAGCATATGCCAAATAAGCAACTTTATGTTCAAATACCTCTCTAATCAATCAAGTCGGATATGAGCCGGAATAACGTTCCGTAATTTTATCCGAGGGCCCCAAAAAATACACTCAGCACGGGTCAAGTGTTTAATAAATCCTAATCCAAATAAACTACCCTACCATTAACGCGGCCATTTTCGTTGACATTTGCTGTCATAACAAACAGCTGGTCATTTTTTCCCGTCAGTCGGTCACACTGTGTACGGTAACAACAATTTAAAAGTTCTTCGGTCCGAATTCGGTGCCAATTCATAATCCAGAATTTCTTCCACCCCGACGCCTCCGCAAACTTGGAAAGAAACAAAGGACGTCGGCGTCGTTGCCATGGCGACGCGGGAGGCCAGTGGTGGGGTCGCGGGAAATCCGGCGGTGGGGGTTAACGTATGATAGAAAAGAAACGCGCAGAGAAAATTTCGCGTTAGTTTCGGAAAATCCGTCGGTAGTTGTGCATGGGTTTTCAGTGGCGCGCGGAGCGTCGATTTCCTTCTACAGGGTGTACGCAAACTTTTGTTTTGGGCTCCAACTATCGCGATTGTTCGATTTCGTCACGTATTCAGTAGAAAAATCAGTAGCTGGGGGTGTTTTCAAATCGATGACGACTTTTAAAGTTACCACTGGACTTGAAGTTTAGGCGGGACTTTTTAAAGAATTGTTTAGTTTCTGTTTTCAAGGAGAGTTTGCTACGAAAATTGTAAGTTTGTATGTTTTATGTGTTTTCGGCGGATTTTTTGAGATAAACTTCCGAATTTTCCTCCTATCTAAAAGGGGAATTGTCACGTAGGAAAATATGTCGTTAAGGAAACTTAATTCCAAGTTCGCTAGAAATATAGCAATCGGGGACATAAAATCAATCAACAACCCTTCATTTATCATTGCAAGTATTCGTGATATTCGGCAAGGCATTGTTCTTACGTGGTATTTGGATTTTGTTTCCATTGATTACTGGTGGTACTATTATAAACAAATATCGAGTGATGATACGTTGTGCTGTAAGTGGCAAGCTTGTCAGCGTGAAGCAGTGCACAGTAATGTACCTGTATTTCTTGATTTGGAAAAAGTTCTCTATGAAAAGTGGAGGCATAATAGATGTTATGTAGGAGCATCAATTCTGCGCAGTTGCATTGGACGTGTAGATTACCGTATTTGTCATTTTAAGGTCATATGTCTATGTTACCTTTAGAAATCGTCAATAATATTGTGATTCTGATACTTAAGGGATTATTATTCCTGATTTAAAGGATTCTTTCAGCAGCGACTATATGTTCGATTCGGGAAAGCCCCCCTTGGAATCACCCCTGGAGGGTTGTAAAAATTGATGACGGCATTTGAACCACCAGCCGCCCAAATTAGAGAATAGATAGAAACTCAAAAGTAATTAAGCAATATTCAAAACAGCTTCCATGGAGCATTTATGTAAAAGCCTCTTACAAGTTTCCATTAACTCGCATCGTATTTTCTCTCACATATCGCATTTGCCATTGTTACGGAAAAAAGCAGACATTTCTGCCTGATTGAATAAGTATATTCAGCTTACGGATTATTTAGGGGAATAAATTGAAATGCGGATTGAAAGTCTCGAGATAAACAAGACAAATTGAGAAGGGTGGCTGATTGAGTCCCCTTTCGTGTATAGAGTTGTTGGTTCCTCCGCCTTGACTTTTGGAGAATCGATTGACTGAAGCTGCTTTATATGTATATCTGCATAATAAGTAGGTACCTCTTAGGGAATCCAATTTTCGAGATTACGGGAGCAAAGTTAATAATCCCGAGATTTTGATCTTGGGCCGAAAAAGTCTCGAAATTTTGAGATTGATGGGAATTAGGAAACGTTGGTTTAGTACGATTAACACCGAAACTTCTATTTTACATACAAATTTGCATCATCAAAATGAAAGGATCTCTTCTACATACGAAAATCCTCTCAATAATACCAATGCATCCAAAGTGGAATCATCTAGCTGCGAACGTATTTCATTCCCAGGGATGCTACCGAACTAAATCCGATTCCGCACTTGTTTGTTGTTCCACACATTTTCGAGATCGGGATCAGGATCCCGATATTATCATTTATAGCCGGGGTCCCGGGATTGGATTCCCTAGTACCTATAGGGTGCCTCTAAATGGTCCGAATATTTATGTATGTTTTGCACAGATCATTTAGAAACGCCCGATATATAATAGACGTTTGAGCTACAGCTTAGGTCTTTTGAGGTTGCTGGGGCAATTGTTGGTTCATTGATGTTTCAGGAATTGTTATTAGTGGATTGGCCAAAGCCAAGTTTGCCGTTATTTCGTTAGATATCAATGCTCGAAAAGGAACTTTTGAAGACAATCATAAGTCTATGGTTTTAATGAATATATCGTATAATCTGTTCAAGAGAGGGATGTTTAAGAATATTGTTCTTAATGATTATGCGGTTTTCGGCTTCTCACAAGTTACCTGTTTCGATATTGCCTTTAAAGCGTCAGCCGTGAGATTATCAAAGAGGTCCTAATCTTGACGAGTTAAAAATCACACTAGTTGTTTACCATATTCTTCAAATCGTCAGAACTTTAACCCGTTTCCACATCTAATAAAGACCTTAAACGCGAAAATCTCGATCTTAACGAGGGGTAAATGCTGGCGGAAAGGAGATGTGGCAAGAAAATTTATTAATAATTGAAAAATGTGCTTGCTACGTTCAAAAATTGCGGCGTTCTTGGGCCTTTATGTTATTCTAGGGTTGTGGTCCTTTATGTAATGAAAATCATTCCCTCCCACAAACCAACGAGTCCAGTAAAGTGAATTATTAGCAAGGGAGTATGTAAAAAACATTATGCAAATATTTCATTGATCAGGCTTTCGTGGTAAGCTCGTTTTTCTAGACTACCCGACAGATAATTTTAGCCTTTTCTTAATTGCTACTTATCTTGGCGAATAATTCTACATTGAAGTGACATTCAAAAAATCACAAACTGTGATCTGGCCTTATACGAAAATAGCTCACAGTTCACTCCTAACTCTGCTGGTATTTTGAATAATGATTCCATTTTGAAGTAAATCCTTCCACTTAAACAGGTCTTAGTTTCGACCCATTTCCGGTCACAAATCTTCAAGAAACGGCTCCCCCCCCTCTTTATCTCTGGCTTCAAAGCATTCACGTGAGACGGACTCAATTACGTATATGGCCTGTTTATGGACTCGAACCAAACTTTCTCATTCTATAAATGACTCTTAATGAAAGTGCATTGCAACTCTGCAAGTAGGTTTCCAAAGCGGGAACTACCATCATCCCGCTTACAAAGTTATCTAACATTTTTGTCTCGGTTGGGGCACTAAAAATCCCCCTTTCGATAAATAAACGTTCCCATTAAGTGGAATAATAAATGTTTAATAAGCCATTACTCTGGATCAACTTTAATTAAGACAAATTTTGTCGTTGAAAAAATAAACGGTCGAAGATTAAAATTTCCAGGGAAATTCCTCTATTATAATTTCCCTCTGCGCTTCGCTTTTAAAAGTTTCTGGCGATAGTTCCGCTAAAAAGAAGGGAAGAGACAATGGATTAAGCTTTTGACGAAAATATAGAGCTTAAACGACAGTCACAAAGGCTGCGATGTAAATATGGCTTCGAGTGTCGGTTTGCTTGATGACTTTCGTTGTTGGGATCTAAAATTTTAGCTTCGTTTGATAAGAAATCACTGCAAATAAAGTTGTGTGTGCTGAACATTTTCCGGTCACATACGGATATTTCAGGTGACCTAAAGCTATTTTAGTTTTGGCAACGTCTAAGCGTGCCGCTTTTTTGTTTATGCTACTTAACCGTAAAGAAACTCGCTTCAAACTGTTTCTAATTTGATTCGTTGTCGTTCTTGGCCATTAGTAAAACTAGATTTTCAAATGAACCAAAGCAAATTTCTTCCGAAGTTTCGGAAGTATTTTAAACAGAGGAGACTCAATCCCTTGGAGAACTTAAAGTTTACTTCGAGATTCCCCTTTTATATCCGAATACAAAAGATCGGATCCCTGTTTTATTTACTTTTAGTTGATGCCCTGATTTACTTGTGCGTTCATGCACAGCAGAAAGCTGTAAATCCCAAAGGCGCAATTATTGATTTTAGGATATGTGAGAGTTTCTTTTTTGAAGCGTAAAAGTAACTTAAACTGCACTAGGAAATTAATCTTCTAGAATGGAAACGGGGTTATAGATCGACCACTTAATCTAAGAACCGCAAAACAAAGAAACCCGAGGAAATTGCCTCTGTTAAATATTAAGACAAGTAATTTTCTGGCAGGCCGCAATTTGTTAGCCCCAAAAACGGTTTCATTTGTCTTGAGTGATGATTTTGTCATGAAATTATGTGGTATTCTGGTTACGTAAGGGTGAAATAGTCTTGTTAGTGTAAGCCGTAATAGAAGCATTAATATGTGGCTTGACATTGAAAAGTAAACTCTGAGAAGGGAACCAACTGCTTACGCCGGCCCTGAAAAATCAAAACCAAGTTACATTTTCGACATTATCATTTTCAATGGAAATTGATTGGTTCTGTTTCGGTTCTGGTTGACTCAGAGATTTTATGATCTTATTGATTGAGTTAATGGAGATAAAACCCCGTAAAGTCATGGTTAATGTTTATTTCGTAGACTTTCATTATCAGTAAAAAATATTAAATATAATTTTTCCCCTGAGCTTTTCAAGCCTTTTTGAAGTTATATTAGTGTGGCGAGGGAAATATCGAAATATTCAATTTGGAAATTAATTTAAAAAAAAAAAAATATCCAGTAAGTTTTGCCTGTTTTGTTGGGCTCCCGTAAATTGATATTAGTTCCTACTTTGCTCCCCCAATTATACGTCGAATAAAAATTGTGAAATGAGACTTTGAGCATATAAATAAGTAGCTCATATTTCTTTCCGCAATATCAAAGTTCAAAGTATTGAACGAGTAATATGCCGCACGTTTTTAATGGAAAAGACAACAAAAAATTCTGATGTATTTTAATCACGTAAAAACGAATATTGCCAATTTCCGTTACAAAAATTCTACATTTTACCTCATTCCACGAATATGAGATATATTTACCTAAGGCTATTGCGCTTCAATCCAGCGTTTTAATAAATTGCTGAAATTGATGGTATGAGACCTTGCTTAGATGTATCCATTCCAACCTGAATGCATCTTGATCATTTAAATTTTTATTTACCGATGCCATTAGCATTAGAAAATTGTATTTGCTCACAAGGAATCCTGACTTATTTTTCATTAAAATAGTGCCCGTGCTATATTTCCATTACTCATCCGCACATACAATCCAACAGATGCATGTAGGATAATCTTTGGCTGTGACAATACTCAGTCCTCTAATACAAGCGCGATTCCTTAATATTCTGAAAGTGTTGCGTGCAGGTGGTTGTATCTCACATATTACCATTTTCCGGTTGTTTTTCCGAGAAATCACGTTTAGACATATGCAGCCTATTCTGAAGGTTCTTATGTAACTTTTTAGGCATCATTGATGCCTATAATTTTGGTGCAACGCTTTGCAAACCCGTTAATAGTGTTTGTCGGCAGCCCCAAGCACATAACTCAACCAAATATTTACTCTCAATGTTATAAGCTGTTAATATTTTAAAGTCTGCGGCTTTGGAGTAGCGTTTTGTTAACATTAAGTAAGATTTATGCACTAGTTTAATTCTAGATAAACATTAGTTTCTTGTGTAGCTCATTACCTTGAACCGTTAATTCCCGCATTTCGTACGTTGGTTTTTTTATTCAACTTACTCCTACAACGATAAAACTGAAATTAAAAATAATAACCAAAAATGCCTTGAATGAGTAATTGTTTCTTTCCTAATGAACTTTTCTCTGGAAAGTGGAAACTTAATTGCCTTTTTATGCGGGGGCCCTGTGTAAGCGAAGCAACTTGTAAAAAGACTACGTTTGCACGGGACCTTACAGGGTGAATCTGGGGATGGATAATGCAATGTTGTAGACTTAATTTTCGGTATTAAGCAGAGAAAATTGCTTCAAACTGTAATGGAAATTGTATGAAAGCCTGGAGCGAAATTTCCTCGTAGCAGCGAAAGTAAAATCGATCCGACTTCAATACTTAATATGTTTATATTTCGGTTTCTAGGCGAATCGTTATTGCTGACCTAAATTACCAGCCGATGGACTATTATTAACTTGAAGAATACTAAGCTTTCGAACGTCCACTTTTCCGTAATTAATGAGAAATAATAGTTTTGATTTGGTGCCATCTATTGAATAATAGAGGGCGCTATTGATATTGAACCGCCTCAACGGCCATCTATTTCTCTCCATCCATAACTTATTATCCAATCGTTTGTCTCATATTATGAGCCTGAACATCTCTGATCCGTCTCTTCTATGTGTTGCTTTCTTCCTCTAATTTTTGGGCCCGACACTAAACGTTAAGAAATTTTGTTATTCAAAACCCCGACATGTGAATGTGGAATCGCATAGGAGGTAGGCTGGAAGATTAGCCAGATTTGGGGTTCCTCTCTGAATTACTCACGATAATGTTGACATTCTCTTATCTTTAAGTTCTGCAATTTGAATCTTTCTAGAGGCGTTGATTTTTCCGTGGATAAAAGTGTTAAAAATTTCCTCAGTGTAATCTGCCGTTATCTGTTTGAGAAATTAATGCACGTGGGATGTTGGAAGTTGGAAGTTGCAATCGACGAAAAATGCAAAATCGATCCAATTAGACAAAAATCGAGGTTAGGCGGCTTGTCTCTAATTGGATCGATGTAGTATCTTTTGTCGTACCAACGTGAACATCAAACTTTTCGCCACCCTGTACATCTTTCTATTGTCTTCATTAAAATTACATGTAAAATCCATGACTTTGGCATCAAAAGCCTGAACACTCGCCTTCAAATTGTTACATCTAAAACAAGGCAATTATCGGCTATTTAATTCTAAAGCATTTAATTGTTAATTTTTATTTGAAAATTATTTGATAGAATGATTTAGCCAGTATTTCAAGGATAATAATTGCACGGCCAATTTGAATTAGTTTTAACGACATGTATTTCACCTTAGTACGGCATTGATACATGAGATAATTGCCTACCATTGCAATATGTATTCTACTTTGTCTATATGTTTGTGTCCTTTAAGCCATGGTTATAAATGTCATGGCAGTATGCATTATAAAAGAAGGGTGAAAGCGGCGATACCTGAGGGAGCCTTTGTTCAGGGGAAAAAGGGAAAGAATGTCGTCAATTCGTACTTCTAGATGCTTATAGGGTTTTGATAATATGAAGTCTATGTTTTCTTTTTTGAATTTTGTGTAATTTATAAAATACGCCACTGTACCGAATTCTGTCAAATGCCTTCTTAATGTCCATGAATACACTAGCTGAAGCACTCGCAAATTCTGATGTAATCTTTTTAATTTCTATTAAAAAACCTGCATAGCGATAGGTCTGAAAGTCGATTCCTCCTTATGAAAGTTGTTTATTTTTACTTACCAAATTAATTGATTTTTTGACGTGATATTTTTACTCTCAGTTTTTTACGTCACTATTTTTTATCACGCTTTTATCCATATTCCTCACCAGATGGTAGGATTCACATAAAATATTCAGTCGAATGAGGCACTTATGTATGCTCAAATATTTGTGCTAAAATACTGCTTCCAGGATGGCGACAATGGGCGTCGGGACAGGGATAAACGTAAACATTATGGGATTACAACTATAAATCTTTTGCTGAATGCCTTGAAAGTTGTGAAAAGTTTATTAAACCATGGTCAGGCTTAATTTATTCCCCGGAGTAGCTGAAACGTACGCTCCGAGAAGTTTTACATTGATGTAGGTATTTTGAATCTACATTACAATATACAAAACTATTCATCAACTTGATTTTCCTCGAGGAAACAGTGACGTACGTCGCCGGTTTGGAATATCAATCAGGGGCCTAAAATTTGGAACCCTGTACCGCATGTTTGATTATGCTCGGCGTTTGAAAATGCTCGAAATGCGTGCCAAAGTTTACTGCGGTGGGCAAAATCCATTCTTGGCAATATGGAATAATAATGTGCCCGTCTGAGTGCCCAACAAACGGAAATCTGTTTGAATTCGCTTATTGGAGGCTTGAGTTTGCAGTGTTTCTATTTGGAGTGATTTCGCCTTAGGGTTTCCTACTTACATAAGTAAGTTTACAAAGGCCGAAACCATAAGCAAAATGTACTTATTTAGTCAGACATTATAGAGGACCCAATAGTTCATTAAACGTTTTGCTTCAATCACAAATATTGGGGTTTTTGGGAGCTGCTAGTGATAAATTGAAGAATGTTTAACTCGTACGTTAGTAATATACCATCCTGAGTCAATCGTTAATGTAAAAATGAAGAACTAATCGAGTAGGGCGGTTCAAAACGTTATCTATAGGGTGGTGCAAATTTCAATTGTTGTAAATTTTGCTTAAATAACTATTTCACCTAAAAAACTACTAGAGAATAGTGGTTTTACTTATCATAACCATAATACCATAACTCGAGAAAAAAACATTTAAAAAATTTTAAACTCTCGGTTTTTCGAAATAACTCAAAAACTTATTTAACCAAGTCTCTACCTATTTACTGTTTACGAGAAATAGAGAGAAAATGTGGAAAGTTAATTCGGCAAATGAAATTTAACTTGGAAAGACACAAACAAGAAACAAAATCTGGTAACGTCTCCTTTAAACGTCTTAATAGAAAATAACAATTACTTTAATGATATTTTGAAAAGACAATAATTGCACTTTCCAGGCTAAAGAGAATAAGGAATTGAGCTCATAAAAATTAAATTTTGTTCATAATAGTCAATTTTTTGTCAAACGTTGTGGAACCGGCAGCTTGGAAATTTAATTTTTCGAACGTAATTGATGATGAATTCATATTGTCGTGATAGAGCGCATGTCACGGCGACTGTGTTCGAAATTCCACTTTTTATTCTGTGTTCTGTGTGTGTTTATTGAATCTAAGTTTGTAAATTACAAAAGTTTTTTTAAATCATATATCGCACGCTTTACAAGCCAAATCCAACGATTAGGAAGTACATTCATTGTAGAGCGAGAACCAAGAGATAAAACCAAAAATCGAATTAACCTGAATACACACAATAGGTCATACATAAAATTTCACCCAGCTTGTACAATAGATGGATGGTATACGGTGTGTCCACGATAAGTATTAGGTGTACAACTTTGCTTCCGCCGTTTTTGAATAGATGTATGTAGCGGTAAGTAATGATCGAAATAAATAACCCCATGTGGGCATGCAGGAGCCTTGGGCACCTGTTAACATAACCTCATAAAAATATTAGTCTATTTGTGTCTTCATCATAAAGTTATTCGCAATTGAAAATGTCAGTGTACGAGCCAAATTCTCGTCATTTGCGGGAGGTTTTACTTTTCTGCTTCAATATGAAGAAATCTGCTGCTGAGGCTCATCGAATGCTCTCAGATACTTATGGGGAAGCCACTATTAGTGAAAGGACATGTCGTGAGTGGTTTCAGCGCTTCAAGAACGGTGATTTTCACGTCGAAGACCAACATAGCGGTGGAAGAAAGAAGGTTTTCCAAGATGCGAACTTGGAAGCATTACTTGACGAAGACTCGTGTCAAAGTCAACAAGAATTGGCACAATCATTGGGAGTGACTCAACAAACAATCTCAAAACGCCTCAAAGACATGGGAATGATTCAGAAGCAAGGATATTGGGTGCCGTACGAGTTGAAACCAAGAGATATTGACAGGCGTCTGTTCGCTTGTGAACAGTTGCTTGCAAGGCAAAGACGGAAGGAATTTCTGCATCGTATTGTGACTGGGGACGAGAAATGGGTTCATTACGATAATCCCAAACGCAAAAAGACTTGGGGATATCCCGGCCATGCTTCCACGTCGACGGCCAAACCGTCTATTCATGGTTCCAAAATCATGCTCTGTATTTGGTGGGATCAACTCGGCGTAATATATTATGAGCTGTTACAACCAACTGAAACAATCACAGGTGCTCTTTATCGAACCCAATTAATGCGTTTGAGCCGAGCATTGAAAAAGAAACGGCTGCAATACAACGAGAGACATGATAAAGTGATTTTGCAGCACGATAATGCTCGACCCCATGTTGCGCAAGTGGTCAAGAAATACTTGGAAACATTGAAATGGGAAGTCCTACCCCACCCGCCATATTCTCCTGACCTAGCTCCTTCTGATTATCACTTGTTTCGATCCATGGCACATGGGCTAGCTGACCAACACTTCCGGTCTTATGAAGAAGTAAGAAATTGGATAGAATCGTGGATCGCTTCAAAAGATGTCCAATTTTTTCAACACGGGATTCGTATGCTGCCCGAAAGATGGGAGAAAGTAGTGGCCAGCGATGGACAATACTTTGGATCCTAAAGGTATAATTAGTTTTTTACAATAAAATCGCGAAATTCGGAAAAAAAACGGCGGAAGCAAAGTTGTACACCTAATATAAACCGGATTAACTTTCCATATTTCCACTATGACCACTAATTCTGTATTCAGTGAATTATTGGAGGCAGTTTATCTCATACCTATTAAATCGGATATCAAACACTCGATACACAGGGCAACAAATAAAAAAGTGCAAACTTGTAGGAAATGCTCTGTAGCTTTTGCCCCGGTCAACAAAGATAAACATCGAACATACCTGCAGATGAGTCCATGAGAGCAGCGCATTTGTCTCGTACACCATTAAAAAAGTCCAGTGTCCATCACGAGGGTCTTTAAAATAAAACCACACCCGATCATCCCAACGTTCCGAATAAGAAACGGGCCGTTTGCTGTCGCGACAACACTGGACTGAATCATCTAAGAAACGATATCGGTACGAAAACATACAAAAAACTTTAAAAATCTGCATTTTGCGAAGGCACGAGTCATAGGCCCGAGCGATAACAACGATGCGATGGCTTACAAACACGTAAAAAACTTCCATCAACTAAAAATCGGTGCACGACACGAAATTATACAGGGTGTCCCAGATAAGGATGAACAGCATGGGGATCTTGGAAACGGTAATAGATACAAAATGGTTTAAATTGGGAAAAAGTTGGGCAATTTAAAGCAAATTAATAATCTGTTTTTATATCGACGAAATTCCGAATGGTTACGAAGATATCCGGAAAAAAACGAATTTGGCGGTTTTCGTTTTTTGCAAATAACTCTTATACGGTTATAGTTAGAGGAATAAAAGTTTTACATTATTAAAGCACTTTTTTGAGAACTGTTTAGCAGTGTTGCCAGTTTTCTTGTTACATCCTTACTTTCGGAGAAAAATGAGTAAACTTTTGATTTTCATATGGGCGTGATATCAATTATTTATATTTTCAAAATCGTCATAAAATTCCCTTTTCAGCCATGCATTACATTTAATATTTTTCTCAGAAACTCTATGAGTTATAGCCATTAAAGCATTTTTTGATAAGTAGGCCATGATTTTGACTTATAGTAATGGTGCACATTAAATAAATGAATGCTGTGGAAACGTCAACATTATTTAAAAGTATAAATATATTACTGGTATCACCCTAAAATTAAAAAAATAATTGTTTCAAATTATGTATTTAATAACAACAATGCGGCTAAACTTGGATCGAATCAAATGTTGACGTTTCCACAGCATTCATTTATTTAATGTGCACCATTACTATAAGTCAAAATCATGGCCTACTTATCAAAAAATGCTTTAATGGCTATAACTCATAGAGTTTCTGAGAAAAATATTAAATGTAATGCATGGCTGAAAAGGGAATTTTATGACGATTTTGAAAATATAAACAATTGATATCACGCCCATATGAAAATCAAAAGTTTACTCATTTTTCTCCGAAAGTAAGGATGTAACAAGAAAACTGGCAACACTGCTAAACAGTTCTCAAAAAAGTGCTTTAATAATGTAAAACTTTTATTCCTCTAACTATAACCGTATAAGAGTTATTTGCAAAAAACGAAAACCGCCAAATTCGTTTTTTTCCGGATATCTTCGTAACCATTCGGAATTTCGTCGATATAAAAACAGATTATTAATTTGCTTTAAATTGCCTAACTTTTTCCCAATTTAAACCATTTTGTATCTATTACCGTTTCCGAGATCCCCATGCTGTTCATCCTTATCTGGGACACCCTGTATATTTACTAGAATTTTAATATTTCTGCATACGAGAGATATGGAAGGTGAATTCGGTGCATGCTTATCTTGGACACACGGTATAATATACATGCATATTACATTGTGCCAAGATCGTGACAGGTGGTAAACAAAAACAACAAAAACCTGTCGGTAAAGCGATCATTAAAAAACGTCAAGGAGGCGTTGAAACGTTAGGGGCATGTCGTGGATATGTTCATATGCTATTTGTTGTCTACCGGATGTTTCATAAAAATAACGAATGGCTCAATCAACGACCTGCGCTCACTGTGTTCTTTCAAGAGAAATAAGTAAATTACTAGTGAAAAAGATCAATACAGCAATGATTTTTGGCAGCCTTCATCTCGCAAGTCCCTTGGGTTAAATTCATAAATTAAAAAGGTGTTGAAGGGCCGTTTCTTTAAGAATCGTGGCCAGAGGTCGAACTTGACTAAAAGCTATTTTTCAAGGATGTACAGGGTAATGAAAAGTGCACTGTTTAATGGGTGTATTTTAACCCGTTGTGTTTGCGCACACAGTACATTGCCTTTGCTAGTTAGGGTGTGATATCTTGCGACGCATTCGGGGGGTTTGCGGAAAAAATTACAGGAAATTTGAAAAAATTACGGCATCTAGGGATGTGTTTGGCGGATTTTGGGCTAGGAAAATATTCATAGAGCGCTTACAGAGAATTCTTGTAAGTTACCCTGTAGCGCGAAAGCACCGCTGCTGATTCTAGTAAGGCAAATTAGATTGGGTAAAGTTTGCATGCAAAAGTATCAACTTGTGATTTTATTCTGGATGGAAGTCAAATGCCACAAAACGCCGCAGCAGCTCCGAGGTATCTGACGAAACTTGGGCATTATTTTTCTAAATTTCTCCATCGTATGATGTCACACAAATTGCAAATACAACTAAAATAAAAACCCTTGTGCAGGGAAGAACAAAACCCATAGTAAATCGTTTATTTATTAAATGAGTGAAATAAGATTTTATAGGGATAATTTCTTGGCCTAAATAAAGTAACGTACGAAGGAAACGTTGCCATAAGTCTAGGTTCGAACGGGAATTCTCTCAAATCGCCAGATACTTATTCAAAGTGATGACTTCCGGCTTCATCATCTATTTTGTGGTGTTTATAAACAGCCTCGAAAACGAGAGAAATAATGTTTTTAAAGAAAATTCCTTATTTTATATTTTTACATCTTCGAATATCGAACTGACATTGTTCAGGTGTCCGAAAATTTATGCACTGGTTTGAATTCGAATTAAAACTGTTTGGATTTACAATATTTCCAGGGCCAAATGGATTTTCCGTTCGAGAATAATCTTTTCAGTAAACTTTTAAAAAATAAGGCGAATTTATATACCGAAATGGCTACTCACACGCGCTTTCTGCTGCTGAAATAAGTCGTTCCAATACAAATCGATTCTCACGAAGTGAAATGGCATTCCTGTACTACATATGTGGAACGTGTGTGAAAAGTAGCGCGGAAAAGTTTTGGATAATTTGGCCGATTTTGCACCTCGTCTTGGGGACAAGGCAGAATTCGGAACAATATAGCACCTTAGGGGGTCTCCTGGCAAGGCGCTTGAGTGTGTGCCTCTGTAAACTTTCACTCTTCTGAGAGAGAAGGAGAGTAATAGCGCGCACATCCAAACAGACACGCTGTATATTTCGTGGATTCCTGCTGACAGCCACTGAAGCATAAGTTTATCTGGGAAACCTATTTTAACGCATACTTGTCTGCTGAAATCATGTTATTACATACATATACGCAATAAAATTTGTCCAGTACTAACCCGAAATTGTAAACGTTTAATTTGCCATCACTTGTCAACGATTTCCCCCATGGCATTTCAACAATTTCCAGCGCTAAAAGTTCATTATAGACAAACTTTGCAAATTGCATCGAACAATTTGGCAAAACATCCAGAACGATGGCTGAACGATTATTTTTTTGCCGGAACCGATGATTGATTTTAAGCAATTATTCTAATGGGATTTACATGCGATGCCGACTTTACGTTTGACTTATTGTCGAGCAGCCCGGTCAAATACAAAAGAAACCGTAGTAGATTTACGTTGATCCAGGTATTGTCTCCGGCTGCTTCAACGGTAAGTCAAGGAAGCGTAATCGAAGATGATGGATGATTGCCCGCAATTCCTCTCTAATTAGGGAGTTTTGTGGGGTTTAAGGGACTCTATTAACTTTAGTAAACCCATTTTGCCAAAATAATCCAATCGATAAGTTTGTTTTGTTCTCTGTCATTAGCGGTGAACAGCTCAAAAAGTGCTGCTAAGTGGTGAAACCATATCGATTATCTAAGGCCAAAAACCATTTTTGGTTGTCACGCAACATCTAACAAAATGTTCAAAGAATTATTTCATGTTTCTTTTATGACATTATCCATTTAGAGTTAAGTAGACTTTAATTCAGCTGCAGAATAAAAATTTACGAGACCCTCATAAATTTGCCACCAATCTTGTTCTCTCGTGCTGTAACGATTCCAAAGCTTTAGATTCAGCATTTGAAACGTGATTTTAATGGAACAATACAACTTTGACGATTAAATTTTTTATTATCACCCATTGGCCATTTCTTGTGGATGCTGAATTTTTTATTCCCGAAACAATACAAAACGCCATAGGACTGCCCATGTAATCAAATTTCACTCAAACTTAGGCACGTAACAAAAAAAGCACAAGTTAAACAATGGAAGTTGGATGTTTAACTAGCAACTTTATTTCTTTTTGAAATTAAATTAGCCACACTGCTCCAGGTGGATTCAACAGGACCGGCCTTAATTCACTTTTTGCTAAAAAAAAAAAAAATACCAGCGTTGATTCAGGTATTCAACGCTTTCAACAATAAAACGTCCGATCAATATTAGGTATCGCTAAATGTTGGGCGTGGTATGTTTGGAAAAGTGAATTAAAGCGTTTTGGTTTGGGATGGTAATATGGGTTCGGACAACGTGATTTATGTCTAATTTGCCGCTTTGCGAGGGTTGTTGCATTTCAGTACAGGTCATTGCATACACTAACACCCACTTTAATTAGCAAGAAATGGACACAGTAAACAAATGAACATTTGAATGGACAGTTTACAATATCCCGCGGAGAAATTCCGTTTATTAAAATTACAGTTCGATATTTTTATTTCAGACAGTTGTTATATGAAATATCTAGTGTAGCTCGTTCCGCGAATTTCCAATATTGCTGATGGGTTTGAGAAATTCCATTTCGAGCATTACGCGGCCGAGCCCGAAAGTTGTCTAGAGACGGCCTCGGTCTCGCATTTACAACGAAGTCTCGGTCCCGGTCTCGTAGTAACAATTAGAGTCTTGGTTTTGGTATCTATCTCGATCGTGATCCCGAGACGAGGATTAATTTCGTTGCACTGTAAATTTTATACTATACTTTGACGAATGCCTTTCGTCAAAGTATAGTATAAAATAATATAACGACCTTCATATCGCAGCCTGATCAGTCGGAAATGCAAAAGGTATATATATTACAGTTATTCCCATGAGAGGTGCGGAAAGCAACATTTTTCCGCACGAGATCACCTTCTCTTCGTGCTACTTCCCACACTCAATCGATTGAATATTTTAGTAATCGAGTAGAAAATCGAAACCCAAAAGACCCACTGAAGCCCTTAAACGTGCGATCGTAGGCCCGAGCCCATGATAAAGTGCCAATTTTTTTGAATCTCTCTTTAAATATTTTTTATCCTTTAACCAACTTTGTATCTCTCACCGCTTTTTAGATCCCCATGAGGTTCATTTTTGTGCGGGATACTTTGTATTGTAAATCCTGGATTTCGGGACTAGGGGGCCACAAATTCGCCTGAGCTGTACCGTATTTATTGGATATTACATTAGTAGGTTGCGTGCCACCTCCTGGACCAAGAATACACGATAACGATTTGGGGCTGGGTTTTCGAATTTGGAGAGATGATCATGCTCGAGGGCGCAAAAGTAGACTGCTAAAACAGTTCTTTATCTATTTCAACGAAAAACAGTTAGTTGGTTACTCTGAACTTGATGAATCCTCTACATTCTGCGGTAATTATTTCTGGGACGTCCCCTCCAAAAATCACTACGTCAGGAACATCTCCCGAATCAGCCCTAGGAGTACTATTACCATAAAGTAGGTACTTATTGATGTCCATTGGCGTTAGTAGGATAGAAGTTTGGTTTTTGTTTTGGGAGATCAAGGGATCTTTGCTGGCCCCAAAATGATTCATAGTAATATAATGTCCTCGTCTGCAGAACCCCATAGCGAGGGCTCTGTTAGTCATCGTCTTGCGTATGATGATGTGAAAGATGTGCAAAATAAAATATAATTTTCGTGATACATTTAAATATAATTAATTTCTCCCTTCTTCCATGTTTACAATGGATTGTGTACAGTACCTCGTAATCATTCGTGTTCCTCTTATCTCTAAAAGTAGACACGATTTACCGCTTTTTTTCTGCTAAATTATTGCAGTGGGATCAATCATTTTTTTACATTTTTCCGCGAAAACTTAGAGGTCATAAACTTGTCCGATATTGTTACTTTGCTGATCGACGTTGTAATTTACAGGGTTATATTTAGGTGTCCAAAAGTTTATTTGCCTATGTTGCTGTATCTGAATCATCTACGTGAAATCTGCCAAGGAAGATTTATTTTTAAACGGAAAAATGTTCATTTACCTCGAATTTATGAATGAAATCAAGATTTTGAAAAATTACTTTCCTATATGTAAAATGATGTGCGTATTATCATTTCGGTAATCACATCCGCTCCAGGCATATTAATCTTAAAAATAGGTTAATAATCTGGGAATTGATGTTACACCTATTTAATTACAACAGACGTTTTTTCCTATGGATCACATTCAACGATATTTTTTCAAAAAGTAGTATCACATGAAATTGCTTGTTTATCTATTATTTAATAATTAAAGAGTTCACCAGAAACACGTTTCTTTATGATTATTATGAGTTAATAACAGGCGCCAGTTTCGAATGCGATTTTTGGCACTGAAATCCTCTATACGCATTGTAATTTTGAATAGAGTTGATTAAATGTCGCTTTTGGTAACTTTTGAAATTTTATTTTATTTTACTCGTTTAGTCCAAATGTTTGTTATTAATTTAGAGAGAAATACCGAAATAACATTGTACTGTATCGCCAGTATTTGCTTTGACTGTGAAAAAACATGCGGGTATAATTAAAAATTTTAGAAACAGACCTGGTCCGGTTTCTGAATAAAGGGGCATGTTTACCATATTCTTATTAACCCTAAGGATACAGGAAACGCAGTACCGGCCTCATGGGGGACGAGGTCGAGCGCCGGCCCAGGGCGGCAGATCAGGAAGGGTGGCGGACTTCCCTGGTGGGCGGTTTTTCGGGGGGCTGCGATTAAAATTTTCGCCCAGGGTGCCAGACTTTCTAAGGCCGCCCTTGCCAAAATGTATTTCGTGCCGTGCCTCTTTTGATTGTGCTCTTTTACCTCTGAGCATGTTATCATCTAAAGCCGTCCTCAAGCGATCCTAATTTTATTTCCATCTACATCCCACGATATTCCAAGGCTTGATGCCTGGTTGTTTGAAACGCTCTTTATTCATATTTCATATAAGTTGGATGTTTTAGGTCGTTTTGGAGAGATTAGCATCTTGTAGATATCTTGTCTCTATATTATTCATGCATCTTCCTCGGGATTTCAATTATTGGTGCAACAGATAAGGTCACTCCTTAAATTATGTAGTTGACATAACCGTTAATTTCACGGAAAACTCTCATTCTCAGCAATAATAAATGGACGCTTTACTTTATGAACACGCTGGACATTTATATCTTCATTTATCGATTGCAAAGTTCTCGAAGTTCTATTTCAATTTATTAATAAGGTCAAATGAGCAACTGACTGTGTTTATACATGGCTTAAGAGCCGATAAAATAATACAATGCGAAGTAATTCCTATCATGGGATCGCAGGAGGAAATTCTGTCTCTTTGGAAAACAAGTTGAAGTGTCCTGAAATCGAACTCATTTTGAACACGTAATTTGAACTAAGCAGAACATCAAAAGTACGGTCTAGGAAATTTGAACGCGACGCCTCAGGTTTCCATCTCTGTTAACCCATGCGTTCAGACGAACATGAAGCGAGATGCGGTGTGTCACGTCGCGGTCAATCCTTATGTCCTAGACTGTCCCTAGACACACAAAAGGATTATGTGGTGGCTCAATCGAAAATATTTTCTCGCTCTCTCAAGTCAGCTTATACTGCTCCAGCAAACGCATAAACCTCTTGTTAGGCAGGTTTTGCCATATACTTTAAAGTCGGCACTCCACGGTGTCTGCTGCATCTTCGCACTGGGAGTAAAGTTGTGTAACAACGAACGTACCTTGTCCCGTACAGTATCCTTTGCTTCGCAGGTTTATGGTCGCCGAGAGAGAAGGTATTTTAAAAAATAGGCGAACTTTAGAACGAAAACCTATTGCGATTAATCTAATAATTGAAATCTTTTGAAGGGTTTCTTTGGGTAGTTTCCATAGAGTCGGTTCAACCAGACGGCACAAAATCGCGTCAATTTTAGATCTGAAAGAGACATCCTGCGATGTAAGATTTGCGTCCTCACGTTCAGCGACTTTTGTACTGGAAGCAGGGCTTTTGTAATCCTCCTTTGAATCTTTGGAAAGATTCACCTTCGGTCTGATAAGGAGCACAGATCTGGGGCTGCACCAGCAGTAGAAGTAGCCAAATCATCCCGCAATCATTTCTGAACAAATCGAACAAGTAACGACTCACGTTGCGAGCAATCGGAGAAAGTTGTTGCGAATTCGACTGGTTTCGCAGGGATATTTCCTAAAACTTTTTCTCTCTTCTCTTCTCGAAACAAGTGGAACGTACCAATTTTGGAACCAATTAGATTCGTACAATTGTAATTTTGACTCGCAGTGACGCCCAAAACACAGACGACAAATAAATAATCATTCCCATACATCATGCTGGATGCTTTGCCACAATTGTTCAATGTAATTTGTAAAGTTTGACTATAATGAACTTTTGATGTTGGATATTGTTCCATCGTCGCTCTGGATATTGTTGACAACTGATGGCTAAATTGCTTTGTTACAGTTTTAAAATCAACGTTCTGAAATTCATAATTTTATTGTTGCATTTTAAATAAATGAATGGAAAATTCTCCTAAATTGATCTACTCATACGATTAACGGCACTTCCTATCTGAAATTATGCGTTGCTTCGAATTAAACAGGAATTCGCCCGAGTAGAGCAGCACAATAGGCGGCCAATATGGATATACACACCAGAATTGTATAGCGTCAACGATCACTTGAAATATCTGGTGTATTTGGAGGAATTTGCATTCGAATTTGGCACATTTCCATGTATTTGTTGGCATTAATTGCCGAACAGTGCAGAAGGCATTAGTTGGTTTTTGTCCAATCGCAACTGGGTCCCGAACGGTACAGTTAAGCAAAAAAGGCAATTTTACAGCACTTTTCAACGTTGAGGTTGAAAAGAGCTGTGATATTGGCACAGTGGGGAACGTGGGGTGCATTTTTTAGATATGGAGGCTCAAGCTCTTAAACCACAGGGAGTCCCAAAAATGTACCGACAAACTTTAGGGGGTGATGGGGGACATCAGTAGAAACTTTAAAAAAAATAAACATATGCCCACAAAAGCACTGTTAGGGCTGTAGAAGAAGCAAAATATTTTAAGTTATATCAAATAACTAAATTAATTCTTGGTTTATTTGGGCAACACAGTTTTTCGTTGAATTTTTTTGTTTCAACTACGGTCGTTGTTGGGAACAGAAACATTTCTTTATCACAATTAGGCATTCCAAAGATGCCAGTTTTAAAACCCTAATAGGTATTATTTGTGCCTGAATTCGGTCGGCACATTAACATTTTTGATTTTCAAATCAATGTGCGCTCTTTTGGTCTCAACACCCTGGCTTTTTTTCCTTTGGGGTTATCTCAAATCTCTGTTTGGCGAAACTCTTATTTGGAAAGAGGAAGATCTCTTAGCGAGAATAATGGCCAGTTGCACATATATAGAAGCTATTCCCGGAATATTCCATAGGGTCCGCAAGTCAATGAGCTGGTGGTGCAATCTTTGTATTGAAGTAAATGGTCAACATTTTGAACAATTACTGTAAGCCATCGTTTACTTATCAACAAAACTACGTCTGAGACTAACAAAAGGTGATTGTAACGATCAAAACCATATTGCCCTTTTTTTGCTTAAACGGCTTATCTACGAGCATAAGTTTATTTTTTTTAAAAGTTTGTATTGATATCTTTCACCACCCCTTAAAGTTCATCAGCATATTTTTGGGACACCCTGTATACTGATATTTTAGATGCGAGTGTTGTGTTTCTCTAATGTTCATATCCTAAGTTTCATGAACATTCACAACTCAATGTTGTTAGATGCTCTTATGATCTGCTACCAATTACCCGACGATTTTAATTCTAGCCGAAAATAACCCCACCCACTCTGTATAACTAAAGTGAGGTTGTCCATGTCGACCTCTGTGAGATTCACTCGTTGTTCTTCAGTTGGCTGGGAGAAAAGGAGATATGTTTTTGCTTGAATCAACAATGCTCTGAGCCAGGTTTTTGCCATAAATTTTTGTGAAAGGCCGTCCCTCCGAAGGGTCATAAAAGGCCTTCCAAGATCACCAGGGAAAGCGTTCAAAGTGTTGCGCTCAGGCTTTGAGGCACTCGGAAATTACATACTTCATTTTCCCGAAGTGGTAGTAAATACCGATAGCAGAGATGTTCGTCTATAAATCAGCATGTCTAAATGGGGGGCCCCACACTTCTCCTTGGATAAAGTACAACAAATAAAGAATAATGAAGTTGCTGATTTGAGGAACAAGTAGGTACCGTATGGTTGCCGCATTTAATTCTTTAGAAATCTCACCTTCAGCAAGATCAACGTGGCAAATAGTTATTCAGATTTAATTTAATATTCTAGGCCCAAAGGTAGCGCCATGACGCGCTTCATCAACAATCAGAGGATCGTACTAGTTCACTCTGTTGCTGAAATTGTGGAAAAGCGAATTTCATTCAAAAACCCCAAAAAAATAACAATCATCACTAGAGATCCTGCTGACTGCGTGACCACATCCAAACTATGAAAATGTGGCAAAAATCTGTTAGAGCCATGGAGCAGTGGCTACGCAACGTAATGGACTGGAAAAGCGCTCAAACTGACACAAATTAACCTGAACTAACCGGAATTAACCTGAAAAGCGTGTCGCTTCAATTATTTTGGTGAAAAATCAGTTCCCGTGTGAACGAAAATAGAGGTTAATTTATAAGATTAAACTCTGAATTTTAAATTCAAATTGCGACAACATTTCTCCCATTAATTGCAAACCATTACGAAGGTCTAAGTCATAAATTGACAGCATGGCCATTGCATAAAATTCAATTTGGAACAATAAGGATAATGGCTAAAGTAGTACTATATCCGTTAATATGAGTAGGAATACAGGCTTTCAGTAAGTTCAAGCAAAATAGGTTCCCGAGGGACAATAGGATAATACAATTTATACCAAAGGCGTTCAGGATTGATTTTCTTTGATGTATCTCTGAAATAAATCTGTGAGCTTCGATTCGCGAATTAGATTCGTCTAATGTAAGGCGTTTTTAAACGGGGGGGTTCGTAGGTCCCCCACTGAACCGAATAAAACGTCAGGGATGGGTTACGTGGTAATGGGGAGAAGATATTCCACATATTAATATTCGACGGTGGCTAAGAGGATTTATGCATCATTTTTATTTAAGTCTCGACTGTCATGTCAGATTTAGGGTGAGAAAGTTTTTATTAATGTATGGCGAAATATAAATCGTTGTTTTTGTTCGGAAGCGTGAGAAGTTCGCTAAAGGCGAAAAGTTAAAATCCCACCGGTGTCACTAAACGTCTACTGATGTGGATTTCCAAAAAGATAAAGTGGAAATATTGGTTCTCTTTTACGAATTTGTGGACGAGATAAGTGAAATTTAAGACGTATGCCCTAAATGAGATCTCTTTTTTGTCCGTCCTGCACACTTATAGGTACAATGAAGCAGATGACCAGGAATTTAGCCGCGCCCGATAACATACCACCCGTCACCGCCCTCTGGGTGTTAGACAAACGATTCTGATGTTCATTGAGAATCCGTATTTAAATCGTTTTTGTCCAACGGTACAATCACATCGTTAAGTATGATCGTTCGGCCATTCCTCTTTACTAATAATAGGAAAGGGGAACGAACGAATGAGACATGGTCAATGGCAAAGTAAAACCTCAATTTCACATAAAACTTTTTTATGGTTAGTTAGCATCTGAAATATGAGAAAACGTGGTTCGAAGCAAGTTGCAGGCAATAGGTGTCTTTACTACTAAAAATGCATCATCATGGAGGGAGCGAAAGGGGGAGAGGGAGAAAGGAAGTGGGATGAAGAAAGAGAAAGAGAGAAAGAGAGAGAGAGAGAGATAAAGAGAGCGAAATAGAGAGAGATGAAGAGAGAGAGAAAGAGAGAGAGAGAAAGCGAGAGTAGTAGAGGACACTTTTGACATTTTTTGAAGCACATAACTCCAAACTAACCTGAGAAGAGTCAAAAACCTTTGTGAGTAATGTGAAACCGTGACCATTGAAATGCGTGTAGAAAAATTGTTTTCCGCATTTGTGTGTGTACAGAGTTTACCGCACGCTAACATTTAATCGAACTTATCGAAGGCAATATAGTTAACAGGCAAAATAGTGTACCTAACGCGTGGGAAAATATAACTTTACCGCATTCGATTGCTGACCCAATTGCGATGCATAGTACCACTGTCCGCACTCGTTAGGTAAATAACTAACCATTTTTAATTCTTCTAATTCTTTACGTCACTGCTAACAGTTTGATTTAATATATACGTTTCATAACACTCATCCATTTCTAGCTTGTCGCTTGGCGCCTCGGATTGCACACTCGCAGCCGTGCGCCAATGTACTGTTTTACGAACTTCGTATGTTAATAATGTTATTTAGTTAATTTTCATTGTCTCTCCTTAAGCAGGCATTTAATAACAAGATTTAGTTGTTAGTAAGTCTTTCACTGCCTGCTGTTCAAAATCAGCGTAAACAAGTTTATGGATAAATCCTTCATTATTAAGGGATTTACGGTACCATGACTCTGCTACACAATAAACGGAATATATGATTTCTCTGACTGTTTTTGAGATTACTTGACGATCTTTAATGTCCGGACCAATTTTTAGTTGTGCAGAAGTGACAACAATTTAACGCTCTGAATGCGGGAAATTCCATCAAGTTATGGCTTTCCCATTACATAACGAACTATTATTCTCGCTCAAAATTCTTAAATTTCCATTCTAAAGTGGTTCTTCTCTCATACACCCGAGAATAATTTCCTAAAAGTGTTTCATCCACACCACTTTAAAAGTATCTCATCCAACTACCTTGATGCAAAGGCGAAATGGCCTTAAGGATTAGATACAAAAGTGCCTCTCTCAGGGGGCCAAGTAACCCCAGCTTTAGGCAGGATATTTTCGACAATATATCAGAATTTAAAGGAATTTGCGCCTCCGCAAACCCCCAACTGTTTCACGGTTCGGGGCAATTTCATAAGTTAGTCACAACCAGTTTATTGTTGAATATTTGATGGCTCACGTTTGCATTGCTATTTTGCATCTGGTTTATTGATAAACAAATGTATTGTGCACCTGAATCGTTTCCATTTAGAGATTTTATTCAGACTTGAAACGAAGTAGGGAAACGGAAAAAGCCTCTGCATCAATTCAACGTAAAAGCTTTAGAGTTTAATGCAAGCAAATTAGCGCAAATTGTTAGTCCCAGTATGCATGTCGCGCGTGGGTTGGGTTTCCATAATTCCATTTTACGTAGGCGGGTATATGAAAGCCCTTTTTATAATCAACGTTGGGGAAATATTAACATGTAATGTAATTTGAACATAACAGCCATCGGCACACCCCAATGGCTTTGGGTTACTCCGAGCCTGGCGGCTTTGCTCCCATCAGCGTTAAGTTGTAGGAGAAATACTATATGGGGCTCCTTACAAAGTTTTCTAACAACACTCCCCCTCTGACCGGCTCTGTACGTCTTACAGCGATCGGGATCCTCATAGAGCTTACTCGGGACACATTGTGCGTACAAGAGCTGGATGTACCGGAATTCAACCAGCGCTCGCCGAGAGAACAGTCACTTGGGTTTTTTCGGCTCTAGCGGCGTCTCTTTGATCTGACTGGATTAAGGTGCCGCGACTGAGTGAACTTTCTGTGGTAAATATATATTCGGTGCCTCCTCGGTATAATCCACTAGGTACTTATTTCAGTAGTGCATCTGAAAATTCGTTTTATTTTCCTCCTTATGAATTATTGATGTTATTCATGTATCCTTCCAGAGTTTCTTTACAGGGGAGGGCATGTTTTTGGTATATTCCGGAATGGCTCATCTACAAGTCAGCGGGCGGATTTAGAACGTTCAGGCTTATGGAATTGTGTGTGGTACAAATAACGGGTTTTAATTTGATTAAAAAAACTGGTGCTCGGCGGCGAACCGTAAATGTGGCGCGACGATTAAGTTATTTACTATTTATCGTCAAACATCTGACATTGACGATAGATAACGGCAGATAACGTATTTCAACGCCTATTTGAGATTTTTATTAATGATCCCCCTTTAGGATACTCCACAAGTACGGAATAGATAATATCACGCGAACGAAAAGTTTGTAGCCGAAGGGTGAGGCCTACGGATTTCCGGGTTGGGGATGTACTGCTCGCTTACGAGTTTTACACTACATTTATGTGTATTGCAAATTGAAGTTAGTCCAGAATTATTCAGCCTCGCATCACTAATCCATTGTCATAGACGTAATTTGTGTGCATGTGTTGCTACAGCCAAGAATTACCTCTATGGCCATGAATTAGTGATACGAAGCCCGGTAATCCCGGCCTTAGTTAAATAATTATGAACTGAACAGCCCTACAGAACCATCATCGACGCTTGCCGCATCCCTATGCATTTTAATTGGAATAATTAAAAACGAAATTTCTGCGATTAGCTGATGCTGCGAAATGTTATTGCGTAGTCGGTGATGGTTCTTTACATCTAGATGATCTAGATCTAGACTCTAATCACCTAGATCCAACATCGGTACAAATTTTCGACACATTTGACTTCTATTAAAATAAACATTTAGATTCGTCTGAAACGGTCAAAATAAGAATGAAAGCCGGATCTCCGAATCTCCCGAAGTCCCTCGACTTGAGTTCCTTAAGGTTACGCTAGTTGAAAATGCAAAATAATGTTCAACCGTCAGTTTGAAACGGCCGTCCACGCTTTCTGGAATGTACGGGTCGATTTTTAAATTGGGGACTTTCTTTATGAAATCCATCCCATATAATAGCTTTGAGGGTCTTCCTATCACGTCCGTGACTTCCACATAAGTAAATATGTAAATGCACCTTCAGGGTATCGAACTTCCATGAGATATCCTGTGTCTTCAAGTTCTACCAATTTTCGCGAACTTTGAAAATGTGTTTTCAGCTTCGGTAGCAATCGCTTCGAAATCCCACTCACGCCCCCAAGTTTGTTGGGAGTTTAGATGTAATTTTGCTTTAACCAGAGTGCTTTCGGCTATTACGTTTTGTCTGTTTATTGTGAACATTATGAACAATTTTTTATGTAGAGAAATTTATGACTTACCAGTATAAACATCAGCAAGTACAACTACGGTCCGATGATCGGTATTCAAGTCATTTGACTTGACCTGAGTCGAAGCCAAGCAGTCCACCTCAAGTCAAAAAAGCCTTGAAATCAGCAGATAATTCGTCGAGTTTTCAAGTTGCGTGGAAGACAGTGGTTAATCTCGTTTCTACCAGGTTTGTCAGAAAGTGTCAGAAATTATAGTTATTTTCTGTAAACAATTGCGCTCCCGAAAGAGCCCCATAAATTCAAGCTCAAGTCCAGGTTCTGCGACTGATTTTGTAGAGAACCGAACAGAATAAAACCATCATGAATTCCTCACAAAGTCTTAAATTTTTCAGACATTTTTGAGCCTTCAAATTCAGTGTAAACGCCGGTGTATCTCGTTTCTAAAAATTGCCAGGAAGTTCAGTTGCCAACGAATATCGCCCAAGATTTTTCCTTTTGTATCCCCCGAGAGGACTACCCTGAATGTCTCACATTCATTTTTATTTCTTGAAAATTGTACAGAAATTTGAGTTCCACGAAGAAAATGGAGCAGCCATCTACCTAGCTCGTTACTCAGAAATGCCAGAACGACTTATTAGACGCTTCCCATGAACACTTATGTGCTAAGATCTTTTGTGGAAACTCGCCGGAATAAATCGGAAAGTCGATTTGACTTAACCCGAAAGTTTTTCCTCGCGGAAATGTAAAGGAAAAACCGTCTCAATCTCTTCACTAATTTCTTTCCCGTTGTGAGATGAACGGGGACAACTGGATCGACCTAAGTCTCCTCCGGAATTCATAATTCGGTTTAGAATTTAGGTCCGGGCACGGTTCACTGAAAATTGCCTGCAAAAGTATGATTAGCAAAGTTTCCTCATTCCGGGAATGAGTTTTTGGTTCATAACATTGTTGGAATGCTTGGATCGATTCTCCGTTCACCAAACTTAACAGGATGTGTTTCCATCGGCTTTTTTATTCAAGACGACATGAAGGCGTGCAAGGGAACTATAAAACTTGGAGACGGCTTCATTAATTAAGTTAGCTGATGTTTAACCACTTGACGGCAAACTAGCTTATACTGCACAGAGTATACAATCTGAAATTTTCCACTTAGCCAAACTATTTTAACAATTATGCAACAATAGGGTGCAAGAGCATATCTCCGAGTAATTGGCTTCTTGTATATAGGCCGCGAGCTCTATGGACCTTAACAAACTCGGACTGACAAAGAGCACTTAGCAGGAAAGTTAAACAAAACTTCTCTAATTGGGTGTAATGGAGTCAAACCTTGTGCGCTATATTTTAGCAGGGGTTATCTAATGGGAAGTGACAAGAGTAATTTCCCATTTGGTAGTTTCAAGATCATGTTTGGGAACTTCCTTTTGGAAAATTATTGGCAATCACTTCGCAACATTAGCATAACAAACGGCATCATAGCTATGCTCTCTGTAAGCTACAGCATTGCTAATTGGGGGCATACATGCACTGCGAACTAAATTAGGGCATGTAAGTGGAACGTGACACTGTTTAATATCAAATATCGCTCTTATCGCTGGAATTGTGACGGAGAGGTCGAAAACGGGTAAAATGTACATACAGGTGTAACTTACGTGTAAAATCTGGGAATATCATCCTTTGTTCCCGGCTTTGCCCCAGTTTCTTCTCACAAGCGGTGTGTATAAGGGATATGACAGGAGCAATTCGTAATACTCGTATTATCCTCGGGAGATACAAATCGGGTTAAAGGGGGAAACATAATTCCTTGCTTTTGAAGTATTGGGAGATTTTCGGCTACTTTTGCTACGGCATTACTCACTGATATCCGTGAGTGCGTTAGTTACACGAGGGCTAATTAATAATTAATTTCGAAACTCAGTCTTGCGCGATGGTGAGGGAAACTTAAGTTGGTCTCGCGCCACGGCGAAGAAAACGTAAGTTGAAAGAATCCGGAGGTATTCGAGAATAACTGAAAATGTTGGCCCAATCAAAAATCATTTACTCACCCGGCACTGCCACTTTCGCTCATTCACGATTTTCAGCTTTCTGAATGAATCACAATAATCGAGCCCCCCCGGGCAATCATGCAAAATACCGTGGAAGCTCCTTTGATGAACCGGGATCAGCTTGTACGTTTTCATTTCTACTTTAACCCTCATTTTTGGGGGAAACGTTAACGCGATCCTAAACATTTTATGGGTGGGACTAAAAAAAAATTACATACGGCCCTTTATTGCTGACGACAAGGAGGATAGCTGGAAAAAATTGCTTTCGAAAAGCCCATTCACATGCTCAATTTCAACTGGTTCGAAATTGTTGAGAGTTCCTTTTCTTTTATGTGCTTTCAAAATGATGTGCTTATCATTACATACATTTTTGCATGAGAAATAACGGTGAAATGGGACGTAACATATGTATTTTCATGTTGGTTTTATTTGTAGCTAGCCATTTTGTCCCGAATAAAATTCAATTTGCGTTCTATCAGTTATTTCCATCGCTTATTGCAATCGGTAATTTATATTTGAACTTCAAATTGTATTAAACTGAAAACATCAGTACTACAGGGTGGTCAAGTCTGGCGCGGAGATCTTGTCAGAGGTAGCGGTAAAAGATGCAGGTTTACATGAAAAAAAAACGTGCTAATACTCCAGAATTCCTTTGTTGGCAGTTTCGTTCGATTTTTCATATACCTAAATGATTTTTTACATGGAAAACGGCTCTTTGAGCGACAAAATACGTTTTTAAAAAATAGTATTTTTTTGTTAAGAGTTGATGGATTATTAAAAAAAAAATATTAACATGAGAAGAAGTCAGTGGCGTACTAATGTTTTCACTAAAAATATGTCATCGAATGGACGCACGGACACCACTGACGTAATTGGAAATGTTCTTGTTACTCCAGAAAGTGCACGTTGATCCTGCCATGGCGTGTCACAAATGTGGCGTCGATATTTCAGAACGTTTTTGGAATATTTAAGAAGATATTTGAACAATGAGGAATTGAACACTCTGTATCTCGGGAGCGAAACGTTTTCGGACCTATGTTTGTACGAACATTTTTTCACAAAAATACCTCAGCAATCGCCCCTTAGAATCTCTTGCGCTTATCCGGAAACACCCAGTAGGTGGTTGTTGATCGAGCTGGAGATCTTCTTCTTGTAGTTACACAACAGATCATTCAATATACATTGGGGCGACAGTCTCCCGATGAATTATCGCTGCTGATAACGCTGAGCTGCATTCTGGAATTTTAAAACGACTCATGGCGCATGGAGCATAAAGAGCTGTGATTCATGGTTTTGCAAGCACGATTCATATTAGATGTGTGCCATTTCGACCTCGTTCCTCGGATGCGTCTTGCTGCACAAACGCGAGAGTATAGCTTATTTTCTAGGTACATCTTCATGATTTGGTTCGAGGAATTTCTAAATAATAACTTTTGGGGAGTCGAGAGGAGCAGGACTTTGATCCTGGAGTTTTCAAGTGGGGAGGAAAGGGGCTAACCGAGGTCGCCAAATTGTGTTTTGGTCGGTCCACTTTTTTAACGCGTTTTAGCGTTACTAAGAGTTTTGTTGGTGTTGTTCCAATTAAATCCATTGGATTCATCCGATTTTCTTATACAGATTTAAAAGAAACCTGACGGGCTCAAATAGTAATAAATTATCGGATTTATCTTCGTTTCCCAATCTAGCTGTCTGGATTAAAATACTGTCCATTGCGTGCTCAGGTGAAAAGAAGTTAAGTGTAATTACTGAATCCCGTGAGAGATAAATATAGACCTGCCGGGAATCACCTTTCTAAAAACATCAATCAAAATATTTACTCGCTTAATGTACTGTGTTTGTATACTCATTAAGATAGCAAAATCAGGATTTCTGCAAACCAAATGTTCGCTCAATTACAATGTATTTACAGCATTTCATGATAAACAGGAAATAGTTGTGTGAGTAAACTTTTTCCTGAAATCGGCTCTGAGAGCGTAGACAAGAATATCCTTTAATATGCGTCCCAGCAGCCTAATGTATTCATTGCAGGATTTATGATCCCAGGACGTTATTTTCTCTTATACCCATAGCATATTATTGCTATATAACGTCGACCAAACATATATTGTTGGAACATGTTTTGTTAATCTAGATAGGTAGAGATGTACTCCCAGGATTTGGTTCATATACATCGGCCTGTCAGCCGGCGGAGATAGTGATAAATTACAGTCTCATGCAAATATGTGATATCGACTGAAATGTGACCTACTTTACCATGAATGAAATATTGTAAGGGTTAACCATGTATGGCTCAGTTCTTGCCAATATGTGAACGCTCTGCTCTTCTTAAGCCACGAAATTCTAAACTGGCACTTAGCGTTGACCTCAATAATAGCGTGTCCGTCTAAGGCCCAATATTTCCTCAAGGTATACAAGGGAATACACTGTCCTTAAGTACAAAATATATTGGGGCAGCTCGTGTTCGAGCAGCAATCCACACTTCGGACATGTTTCTCCGATAATGGCAGTGCAGTGGGGCAAAATGATCGCACCGCCTGAGGAACTGAGATTTAGGGCACCTATTAAGATCGAAGTGGTCATTTCGGTGAGATTGTTCATTAGTCTGAAGAGTTATTTCAAATTCGCCGTGATTTAATTGAAGGCGCATATTTCAAATCAGATCTATCCCCCATGGGGATGCCTTAACAGGACATGGTGGTTTGTCGAGTATTAAAAATTTGTTGTCGTTTCGTGCTGACATCACTCTCAACAAGCTGGTGTTCCCATTCAAGGGTAAGATTCGGCAAAACCTAATATATCTTCTGATGTCGTTTCTACAGCTGTGTTTTACTGAACTTTCGCAATTTTACGACAAAGTTATAGCTGTACATCGTTAATACGGGATGTAAATAGTTACAAAATCCAGGCATAAATCTGTAATACTCTTTTTAAGAGGGATTTTTCTGTGTCGATCTTGTCTCAGTTCAATGTGGCTAACTCTAAATATTCCTTCCTTGTGTTAAGCTTCTACGTCTCATGCAGAAACCTTCTCTTCTTTGAGTGTTTCCTTTTGAGTCCGCAACTTCCTTAATAACAAACAAAACAGGCAAATAGCTTCTGGTCTTCAATTGCATTGTTCTATAACATTTCTCCTTCTAAATATTATAACTTGTCTAAAATTAATACCATTACCGTTGTTTGATATTGAACCTTTCATTCCGTTACTCAATTAACCGGATTGCGTCAGATGTTCAGATTCCAAAACATCATCTCGCTGAATGACAAATTGAATTTTCTAGTTTCGTCCGTCCATTTGCTGGGCCGAAAATACCATTGCCGATATTTGTTGATGTATGATTTTTGGAAACGAAAACCCATACTATTTACGTAATTGGAACTAACATATGGGAGCGTAAACCTACCTGGGCTGAGTTTTTATTGCTCCCCACGCTTATATTGCTAATGCGTGCATGATGATAATCATTTGGCACCTAAAAGCTACACTCCCTGACAAAATTATATGCCACCCCAATTTTTTACAATAATTGTTAATTGTAGTAGACAAGATTTTTTCGAATTATTTTAGGTTTTACAACATTGCAAATAATAAACAAAAAACAACTTTTTTAATAACACAAATTTATTTATAGTTTAAACACGAAAATAAAATTCCAAGGCGACAAAAACACAGGCCATCCTTTCTACATCTGCTGATTACCTCTATAGTTTTTCTATTTAGTGGTGTGTTGAACTCTCGTTGTTTTCTAAGATTTCCACTAATCGGTTTGAAAGCGATTTAAAAAGTTTTTGTATATATTCTTATTGAATATTTACCCATTTTTCTATGATGTAAGTCTTAAGTTTTTCTGTGGAATTGATCTTTTTTCCTTGAGCATAAACTGCTTGACAAAGTTCTCCCCAACAATTCTCGATAATGTTGAGATCCGGTACTCGGGCTGGCCAGGGTAATACTAAAATATTTTTGGCTTCAGAATTTTTTTTACTATTTGCGCTCTGTGAACAGATGCATTGTCTTGATGAAAGATGAACCTCCCTCTTGTTAGCTCTTCTCCTCTTTCAAGGATCGGTTCTTAAATAACTTCTATATATTTTTTGCGTTCATTTTTGGCGAACAAAATTTTAATTCACTCTGTCCGTAGTACTCTATTCCAGGCCAAACCATGATACCTCCTCCCTCTAGTTGACGTTTGCTTAAAAACATTTTTTCCTTAGACAAATCATGAAAATAATATCGATATCCATCAGGACTATTCAAATAACGTTTTTCATCACTGAAAATAAATTGTCTCCATTTCTTTTTCCATGAGACATGTTCAATTACGAATCGCTTTCTGTTGGCTTTGTGGGCTTTTGAAAGAGGAGCTTTTGTCTTCAGTTTTAATCGTTTTAAATTTCTGGCTTTTTGCAAAATGTGTTGGACATTACTGATGTTCGTTTGTACCTCGGATTGTTCATAAATTTCCTTTGCAGTGCTTGCAGAGTTGGATGCTTGCCGTAGAGTTGTTCTCCTTTCTTAGACAGTTATTGCCACGGGTCTACCTGTGCTCTTCTTTCGCCATAATCATCGCCCAACTTAATAAAATCACTTATGACGTGGTTACTTCGATTTAAAATTCGAGCAATTTTTGAAATTATCCAATTTTTTTCGTGTAAAGTTTCAATAGCCTTCTTCTCACTGTTCGAAAAATCTTTTCCTCTTGGTATTGTTTAATTAAATTTAATTGCATTAAATAATAACAGAATGGATTTAATGTCTGAAAACTAAATTATTACTTCGTTTTGAACAAGGTTAAGATTAAAAACAGACCATGGCCGATGTTTTTGCCGCCTTGGAATTTCATTTTATTTTCGTATTTGAACCAGAAATAAATTTGTGTTATCAAAAAGTTGCTTTTTGTTTATTATTTGCACTGTTGTAAAACCTAAAATAATTCGAAAAGGTCTTGTCTACTACAATTAACAATTATTGTAAAAAATTGGGGTGGCATATAATTTTGTCAGGGAGTGTATATTTACACGGAACGAATTCAGCGTTCCTCTTCAGCGTTTAGGTTGACTTTCATTAGATTATTGGAAATTTACCCAGCTCAGAGTGTTTCCAGAAACTACAAGAACAAATTTTAAAAATCCGAGTGTTACTTGATTCAGTTCTGAACAGGAAATATGTTCCGCTTCAACGGTTTAAGGGGAAACTAAGACGTATTTCAAGAAAGCATAGAAAAACCCCGTACATTCTTGTTAATTTCTAGCCCCTGTATATGCTATAAAATTTCAATGGAAACATGAGCCTTGACTCCTGTAGTAGTGAATACTGAATATTTAAGCAGTAAAAGCTATTTATAAACAAAACTGGATTCTGTCCTCCAGGACATTCTACAACAGTTTCTTTGATATAAGTAATATAGGATCTACCATAAAAGGGCGCCTTACATCTGGCGACAATCAGATTTAACTTCATGTAGTGAGCTCCGTAACACTTCTCACGATAACACTCAGTAACGTTTACAACACCGAAAACATTGCAGTGATGTGAGGAAATCAGGACACGCCAACACTGCTCAACCGTGATAATGATTGACTGATCTGTATTAGCCCCATATGTTCCTTTGGCCGAATATCTAATTATTGCTGGGACTGAAGTTCTGAGAGAGATGAACATTAACTAAATCGATTGTTATTTAACGGCTAAATTTGAAGGCTCTTGGGTTATCAATCACCATCAATACCTATGTCCAAATGGGGCATATTCATGATTGCTGTATATGTAATATTTCCACCATATTCTCCAGAACATTTCTGCTCTCCTTTCCGAGTTTTTCCTTTTTTTTTCGGAATTCTAACTGAAGCGAATAGAGGCATGGTCGTCTCAAATGCAGCCGAAAAAAGCACAGAGAAATGGGCTTTTGAGTATGGAAGAAAGAGCTGTCGCTGGTTGTACACTGTTCTCCAACTACTAAAATATAGAAATACCTCTGATAGGAAATTCGAGGAATTGAAATTGTATGTGTAATCTTTATTTGCTCACAAATCGCGTACTTATGGATCACCTTCATGCATTCCCTCAGCTGCACCTTCTGTTTTCAAATTTCCCGGAAATCTTAGGGCGGCTTCTGTTCCGAGAAGCGAAGATTCTATGCCGATAAAGAAACGTGAAGGCTGTATCAAGCTCGTAAAAATAACTATTAATAGTTACGTGGGGCACAAGAAAAATATTTAACTACATCAGTGAGTCTTCGATATCAATGAGTTATATTTTCGTAATGGATGCAAGCGAAACTCTAATAAAATGTTCTAGGTCCCCTCGATGAGGGCTGATTTTTGGATTCAATTTGTCACCCAGAGGATGTTTCGTTATGTCTTTGTAAACTCTACTCCTAAGTCTCTCTATATTTAGCATATCCGGCTAAATTAGGGTCACACTCATTGCATTAGCAATCAGTCTAATTGCCTCACAAATAACGGAGGGGTTGACGAAATCCGAATTTTCGACTTGAATAATTAAACTCCCACGCGAATAGGTAGGCCCTAATCCAGGGTGAAGAATTTTATTACAAATAAACGAGCAATGGCGTGGAACGTATTAAAATCATTGTGGGTTACGCCTAATAAATTTAACAGGTGTAGACGTAGTTAGTGGTTTGAGCTTTTCCACATGAAGGTGCTCTGTAATAAGTTCGAGTCAGAACTGCCTAAAACAGCAGGAAATTTAGCAAACTATTAGCTATCTGCTGCCTGTGCGACATGATAGTGTGTAATTACCTCCTAATTTGGTTTCCAGGTGTGGGATATCAATCACTTAGCCTACACTTTCGGAGTAAATTTGGCTTTTCAATTTATAAGCTAAAGATCTTCCTTCAGCCACACACAATAAAAGTTTGGTCATTAGTCGTCAAGCAAGTACGAACTTTTTGAAATAAATTACCATTTTAAATGTCAAATTACCGCGCTTTAAAGCTTTGATGGCAGAAACAGTTAAAGCCTGTACGTGTCAATTGAGTTCTCGTTAGTGAAAACCTCAAATCTCCCGTGCATTACTAACGTATCGTTTGAAGCGTTAAATCAAGTGAATTGGCTTATCAAGTGCCTGATTTGACGTCAGTTGCTTATTCTCCCCTGCACAACTCGGCGTATTAATTTCTAATTACAATTCGCGAACAAAATTCCCGAACATTAGACAAATTTAAACGCGAAAGCGAATTACTGTTGTCAGAGCTTGGAACATCAGTTTAGAAAGATTATACGTGAATATTTCCCTCCTATTTTAAACTGTCAATTTGAGCGATGCAATATCGAAAAACTACCATGCTTATTGCACACTGTTAATTTTATTGAACAGCGATGATCACGTTGAACGATTGCACCGCGTCCATCCTCTGCAGGTTTTTATATTATTGAACCATTCAACAAAAAAGTGATGTCGACATTTTTCATCCACACAGTGCTTTTCATTTTTAACGGGAACAGGATTTTACGGTGCGTATTCTCTTGGGCATTTTACTCCTAACGAGTGGTGTGCGACGTCTAAATTTGGCAGCGAGCACGTCGCTCCGAACAGAATTGAACGTCTCAACCTTTATTCGGATGTTACCAGTAAATTTTACTCGTTCGGGGTAAGACGCTAAGAGTGAGTACGCATCTCGAAGGTTGCGGTGCGTATTCGCCCGAGCAATTTACTCCAAACGGAACAAACGCTCGGGGTGCGCACTCTTTAAATTTGATACTAACACTTCTCTGAACAGGACTGAACGCGCCGAATTGTGTACGAACGTTGTGACCGTACTTGTTCAAAGCGATTTATATGTTCCTTGGGGCGCAGTGAGTACAGGTGTTCGATGCGTTTGTAGTTAAATCAAAATGTATCATGCCCATTCATATCATGCAACAACGCAGGTTTTTACGTCGAATAATCAGGATCCACATTTTTCATATTTATAGGGCCCGCCAGGCACATGAAACAATATTTAAAAAAAATCGATGTTGAACTTGGAGTAAATTTTGCCTGTCCCTCTAATTTCCCCCGTGTGTGCATTGGGCCATAAGGAAGCCTTAATCTTTGTTTTTCATTTTATTGCGCAAATATAGCCAATGATAATTAAGGGAGCTTTAAATGAGTGCAGAGGAGAAATTGGACTTTTTAATTTGAAAATTTGTATTTTTGGTTCGGTCTTAAGAGCGTTCAGCTTGATTATTAAAAGCGTCATTTTGTGGTACAGGCGTTAGAAGAGTCCCCATGTATTTCTGAACGGGGAGTGAGATATCCTCTAATGTACTGCGGTCCGTGGAACATCCCCCATAATAGCTGCTGCCTGCTATTTATGACTACAAATATACATTTGCTTAGAGTTTTAGCCATTACCTGTTGGAGTTACGTAATCTACGAAATTGCACTTGCGCTTCAAAATAATCTGAAAATTTTTCCCTACATCTTGTTGATAAACACACAACATTATTTGCATGTTTTCATATTGTTTTAAAAGCCACATAATGAAAGTAAACACAGTTTTTAGGCCATACACACATTACGTCTCGCACTTCATACCACCACATTTTGCGTTATGTGCGGTAGAAATTATTACCGCACATTTGCGGTGAAGTGCTACTTCCAGCTCGCAAATGCTGGTAGGAAATATTTATTTACCTAACAAGTGCGATAAGTGACACTGGATCTCAACTGCTGATTGCAGTTGGCTCAACAATCTGAGGCAAAAATCGGTCAGCAATCCGTTACGTTACGGGCCCTTTCGTACATGTTGGGTAAAATATTTTTCCTACGAGTGCATGTGTTTTAACTTTATTGAATTCCACAGGTTCACGTTAGTTCAGGTTATATTGTGAAGGGACGTGTTGTGAAAATCCTGGGATATAGAGCATGGAATTTTATTTGAAGAAACCTATACCTGAAAAAATTGATAACCAGTAAAGGACTATTCATAGTATATCGGTCAGGTCATGACCTGGTCAAAGTTAGGTCAAATATTGTAACATTCATTTTACATTAGTTGATCGTATTCCCTAATGTTGATGAACAACACAAAGTGAGCGTTTGACCTGGCCGTGACCAGACGTGGCCTGGCCGATAACATGAATTTCGTGAAGTAGAGAGAATTTCCTCCCGTAAGTACTTATCCCTGACTATGCACTTCAGTGTTAACTCAAAGAAAGAAATTTTCCTGAGCATATTTAGCATTCGACAAAGAAGAAATGGAGCTATTTCCAGAATAAATGGCGCCCAGTTTCAGTGCCTCTTGAAAAATATGAGTTTCATAATGCGAAACTAAAGCAGGTTTGAGATAAATAGGGCGTGAAAAATTGAGCAAATAATTCCGGCATCGCCCTTCCTTAAGCCGAGCGCAATTTTCGTCGGTGCAAGATACATCTCATTTGAAAACCTTTGAGATATATGAACAAATATGTGTCAGAACGTTTTTTTATTGCGAGCTTCATATATTCGGCTTTAGTCTGCGAACCGCAGAACCTCGGGCTTCGTATAAATTATTGGCATAATAATAAATTTGATTCAAGCAAATCGGCACAAGAATAAATACCAGTCAATTTTAATGCAGGTCTTTGTTAATGCAGAAATTTTGTATATCATTAGCATAACATTAATTTTCATTTTGTTCCATTCGCAAGCTGAATGCTTAATGGTAATTGTTGGAGTAAACTAGTAATAAATAAGTGCGTTATACTGATAAAATAGAGTTCAAAGATTGCCTTTCAGCGTGCTCCCACTCCCTCACATCTCACATATGTACCTCGGCTTCAAGAGGTACAATGGGCCTAATTCCATTAGACCACACAATTGAAAACCGATTTGTGGTCACATTGGTCGTCCAATCAATTAAAAGCTCTATTGATGAGCTCTTCACTCAAAAACACGTTCTGTTTATCGACGCATATATTATTTGATAATATGTACGTAGTTCGGACGCAATTAAGCAACGAGGTAATTGGCAAATAATCGTTCCTAACATAAATTGTTAAAAAAATGGAAGAAGCGCATGTCGCGCAAGAACTGACCGCATTGTAATTAGCAGGAAATTACGCTCGCTAATCAATGTTCTAGATGCCATCGGATGGTCAGCAGAACGAAATGCTAGGAATATTGCGGGGAAAATCATTTCCATGCAAAGCAAGGAGCAGATAAACAATGCGACTTAATTTCATTGCTCCAATCGACAATGTCACATAATTAGGCAGGTTAACAGTGATTTTTCGATACTAAGGTCGGCTGCAGGGCCGGCCTTAGCAAGTCCGGCTTCCTGGGCGAAATTTTTAATCCCTCCCCAAGAAAAACCACCGAAAAAGTGCGCCACTCTTCCTGGACTACACCCAACTTCGCTCCCCTATAAGGCCGGTACCGCCTGGTTAGCTACGTGCGTAGAACCAGGTTCGCTGAACCTTTAACGCGGCTTTAAAATTTTTATAAAAGGGTGTGGTTCGCGTGATGATGATCATTCTATTAAATTCTATCCGGATTTCCTGCGCACCTCTTTAAAAGTTTTTGACCTAAAAATGGCTAAACATGACGGTTGCAATGCAGGCCGATGGGGCAACGGGGATTAAGTCCAACTGGATGGATGCCGTGGGATTGCCGATTGTAATCCGATTAATTGGGGCGATCAAAAATTATTTTTATCTCATTCCGTTTGACGAGCAAAAGTTGAAAAAGAAATTTGTCGAGTGCCAAAACCAAACCGACGAATTTCTTTCAGATGGCATGGAGCACAAAAGAAGTGCGGCGAATTACAAACGATGCCATCAACCACATTACACACAAAATAACGAAATTTCATATTAATCTGGATTATCCGTAGATTGGGCTAATATTTGATGGATTTGTCAATTTGGTTATTATTGGAACAGCATAAAGACAAAGTTTCCAATCAACTCGTCAACATGACACAAAGAGGCCATTCCATTCCAATCTCTGCACAAGCCATTATTGATAACATTGAATTCGTATTTGCTGAATCCCTTCCTTGGTGACGGGCTAAAAACAAATTTATGATTTAAATTTTACGGCGCCTCCCCCCGGGTTTAGATGTCTCCTCAAATAACACAATAACACAGCAAGAGACCCAACAAATGATGTGAAAACACCCTGCAGCGAGATCAAGAAAGTTCGTCGAGATTTCCATTCTGAAAAATTAAACCGATTTTTTTCCTCCAGGGCATCTTAGAAATTCCTTAAGTACATTGAACGTGAAATTAGACTAAACATAACAATTAAGCTCGACTGTATGAAGTAAATATTTAAACTGAGAGTCAAACTTCCGCTTATTTATTATACAAGGAGCCAAACAAACAGATTTCAATTATTTAAGAAAGGGGCTTTAAATAATTATTTTCAAGCAGTGCAAAGCAACTTTATTAATAATATAAAGAACATCTCTGTACGGGTTGCTGATATGGTTGTAACATGGCTAATCGGGGATGTTGCTCCGTGCGCCAGCAAGCCAAAGCAGGACCCGTATACTTTGTATTCTCTTCGGGAAATCCCAACAAATTAAGGGGTAAAAAGTTATAACAGGGGTTTGAGTAACAAATTGACTCCGTGGAAGAAAAGAAGTGAGTAACAGCTTTTTCATGCTACATTTGGTATCGCTTATGGCACTTTAAATTCCGTTAATAAAAGAGCTCGAGCTGATTAGATTACGGGCGGCCCTTTTGCCGCGGCAAAATAATAATAGTGCCAGCTTTTCCCTTTTATTAAAAAAGAGAAAAACCTCCCGCGGGTGCTTTCTTGGCCGCGGGTTTCGAGGTGAGCTTCATAATAAAAACATAAGCAATTTGGGTCTTGTCGTATGTACGCATTTTATCGCCCCCCGTAAAAATGACACTCGTCATTCTTATTTTTTTCCGACCTCATTCAGCACCTACAATGCAATATTTCTCTACATTATTCGCCTGGAAGTTGCAAGCTGGGGAGAGCACCTGAAATTACTCATGCTTTTATTATGATCTCCGTGCGAATTAACCAGGCCCTGGAGTGTTGTTTAGAAACTTCTTCTTCCGTCTTGATAAAGCAAAACGTGCCCTGGCATTTATATTAATAGACCAAAAAAACCACGGAATTTAATCAGAATTCCGGAATAGATCTGTTATGGTAAATGCAGCGTTTAGTTCGGACAAAGAAGTCGTTTGAAGGGCGAGGGTCTGTGGCGTTCGCCGCTGCAGTTGTGAGCTTCTACTTATTTGCTCGTCATCGGATTGTCTCAGGCGCTAATCTTTTGAATCAAGCCTCGAAGCAGCCGCTCATGAATTTTTCACGCTAAAAGGAAAACTATGTCACGTACTGGGGTTTTTAACATAATGTGTACTTCACGTCAAATCTCGCTCTATGTAAAAACACAAACACACATGCAGATGATACACACCAGAAGCGGGGCGTAACCACTAGAGCGCGACGAATTTTTACTTAAAGCGCCAGAAGCCGCCTACATGTTTTCTGCTAATGATGATTCTGGAAAGGATAAAACTGAAATGGAATAGGAGATATGCAGCGTTGATGGAACGTCCCTTTAATGTGCGCCGTTTATATTTATACCAGAGCGACAATTCGATTCATCTTCCGCTGAACAGTCTTTCCTGTAAAATACCACATGCATCAAGCTCTAAATATGTCCAACCTCAGCCCACAGGAATCGAACCAGGTGTCCATGGGATATTCCTGATTTAGAGTAGCATAAAATAATATATGACCCAAAAGAACGTAATGTCCTGTATAGAGCTACCGACGATTTTAACATTTTATTGTATTTAGGGGGTCTTAAAGAAAATAGGTGTGCGAAATTTCAAAAATTCAACTGAAGGCACACGTAAGAAAAACGCAAAATATGAGAACAAATGTGAAACTTTGCCACCCTGTATATCGCAGATGCTGCGTTTTTGACCATAGCTCTATTAGCATTTTTAAAATTATTTTGCGGAATGCCGTCGCCCCCTTGCACATCTCCACGATGACATGTTGCACCTTGTATGTAAGGTGTCTCAGAGATATTAGTGCAAATGAGCGTACCGTGCTAGCGGATAGAGAAATAGAGCTATTCCGCTAAGCTTGCGTTACACAAACTTCCTTGTTTTCTTTCATTCTACAAGACGTCAAAACCTTTTTTTAATTCTGTAAATTGGAAATAAATCTTGCAGTTTCTTATTTAGAGTTGAAATTGCTCCTAAGGGAGTTTTTGTAATAAATGGAAGAAACGTTGTATGTAGTTCAAAGGGAGAGTAGTATTCAGCGACCAAGGAGGCTTTAAGTTGGCTAAGATGGGGCTTTAGAGTCTAGCTAGCTTTCTCTTGATGGGCAATTAGTAAATAATTTTTAGCTTAACTATGACCGATTTTAGATGCTCATGCAGGCCAGTATGTTACCGCATGTAGTATTGAGCCTTACCACCAACCACCAGTGCAGCTCATAAGGTATAGTGAGTGCTTCTTCAAATAACGGAATTTTACAGTTTGCCAGTTATTTGAGGAGTCACTCTAAAAAGGGCTTATATCTCATCGTAGGCACCAAAACCTTACTGCTCGTATTTCAATATCGAGTAATTTACTTTCTGCCCTAGGAGCATAACATTTCTCGTAATATCGTGGCAAAGTTAATTGAATCTTGTGGAGTTTTCAATATTACATTACAAATTACACAGTGAATTATTAATACAAGGCCTAGCTAAAAACTCAATTACGAGTAGAGGAACGCAATAATTACCTCTAGCAATAACTAAAATATGTAGAAAATACTTAAGTCCGAAACTCACACATCACAATACTTCATTTTAATGAAATGCCAATTCCACTCTTTACGTACCTCTCCTCTAATGAAATTATCTTCAATTACTTACAGTTACGTGCTTAAAAGTCATTAAGCTGCACGCCAATTAAAAATAGAATTCTGCGTTAGTATTCATAGAGAGGTTCTCTTATAGTATGCTATTCAAGCATAATAGTTTTAATAAAAATCACCAATTCCCGAAAGGTGATACCAAATGAAATGCGATGCTTGTAATCGATAAAGACGTTCCATTCAGCCAACCCTATCTGAAATCTCGCGTGTCCTCTCTCTATAACAATGAGTATGCTTTCCTAGTGTCTGGCAGATCCAGACTATTAACGTTAAGAGCCCTTTGAACCAGGACAAAGACCCTGCAGGTTAAGAACTTCTTTACGAGTTAGTCGAGTTGCTAATATGTGTGCACATGTTCCATTTCCGCCTCGGGCAATTAATCATTTCTTAATCTCGAGAAGTAATTTTGCCATGGATACTCTGACATTTGAAAACACTTTACTGAAGTAAATGAAGAGAAATGACCGATGTCCGGTGGGAGACTTAATTGGTCTCATTTCGGGCAGACGTTAAGAACCAGCTTTCAGCGAGCTCTTCTTTGGGAGGGTTAAAGGGCATTTCTTTCACTAATAGGATTTGTAAAAAGCTGGAAAAGATACACTTATGATTCGACAAAACTTATGGGATAACTTTTAAACGTCTTTATATTGAGCCTGGATAGATAATATTGGGTTTTGTGCTTTCGCTGTTCAATCGTTGGAGCTTAAATTCGTAGTTTAACGATATGCAACTTTGAATTAAGTTTTAAATGACTTTTGGCATGACTAGGCTTGCCTCGTCAATACGTAGCTAACTTTCCTTAACGTTTAAATAAAACTCCAATTTAGCAGTTTCAATTTCGAATTTCGGACTGCCTGGCCAGGTGCAATTAAGTATATTAGATCTGCAAATTACGTGCTTTTCGACATTCAGTTTTCAGGACAGGCAGCGGAAATATCCAAATTTGACAAATTAACGTGGGTAGAAATTCAGGAAAAGTGGAAGGAGATGATGCCCCTAAGAAAATTGAGATGAAGTATTTGACTACAATTTGGAGTAAATCCCGCAAGTAAACTTTACCGAAACGCTCCACGTTCACAGGGTACCAGAAGGTAAACAAAAACTGTTTTTCAGTGATTAATTCCGGTTTACCCTGAAATGTACGGACTTGTCCGAAAGACCGTGCAGTTTTACCAAAAGGTTGCCTCCTGCACGTTATAATTCTGAATGAAATCGTGAGCGCATTCCGCAAAATTTCAAAACTTTTCTGTTTAGTTTCCTTCCTTGTCATTGCGCTAAAAGACAAGAACAATGCTCCCTCAGAAGCGTCACTATTAAAGAGACATCCATTAGCATTTCAGCGCAGAACTTGTATATGAGTTGTTGTGGAATTTGCGTTATTGTCCCCTCGCTTCTCCTTCCATCCTTCCAAGGCCGCTTCCGCACGTGTAATAACTGATGCGAACTAATAGAAACATTTTTTTGTTTCAGGTAGAATTCGACAGAAGCAAAAAAACGGAGCCCTGAAGAGCAGGGGCTCAGGGGCACATGAGCGCGAGCCCCGGAGCAGTTCAGCCCGTCCTCTGCTGGGGAAATGCGTGAGCTAGACTGCCAGCTAAGGAACTTCTTTCAGAGAGACGGTGCCTACATTCATGTTCACTCTCTGTCTCACTTTGACGGTAAGGGAATTAACTATGAACTCAAATAACTTCACGACCGCAAATGCATGAATATTCCATTCGGAGCATTGTCGATGGCCGCATTCTCCACCTCTTTACGACAATAAAATAAATTTATTCCATGTGTGCCCCTCGCTCTTAATATTTATGATATTTCCAACCATCTTTCGCCTCCTGACAGAATTTCAGATAATACCCTGTTGGAGCAGTTGCATATCCCTCAAGAGATTATCTTGACGAGGGAGCTTTATAAAAGCTGAAGGTCTGTGGGGTTTAAACGTTAGAGATAAAGCATTTTTACCGTGGCTCCAGCTCTCGGTATAAGCTCTTTGTTTTATAAGGTTAAGGCTGCGACGACCAGAATTTCATTCAAGACCGGAACGAACTGCTAGTTTAACATAATATTTCATGCCATGGAGCTGTAATGAAATCTAAGGCGATTTGCATTTATTCCAAATAAAGCAGTGTTTAAGTATTTTTATTATTTTCTCAAATGCGACTTCCAAGATTCGAGTCATTTTTTTTTTACCGAGGGGAAAGTTTGATGTGGAAAAATCGGGACTGGCCCCAAAAAAAACATCACCCTATACGTGTAGGCAAAAAATTGCTAGGTTTACTTATGCAGACCCTGATGAGTTGAAATTTGCCGTAACTTGGACTCAGCATCACAGAAACTGTGTGTGAAGTAAAGACAATTGGAATTGAAACTTAACACCTTCGACATTCTAAAGCTTTGAGAAATAGGAATCCAATATACTACCCTTAGATACCTTTATGTTCGGAGAATAATTTGCGGTTGGCGGATTGGTTTCCTTTTTCAGGATACCCTGTGCATTTGATATGCTTACCATTCAAATATCGCGAGGTTTCTCGTCGACTCGACCGTTGACGTCTCTGGGATATTAGTGATCTTCGGGTGCGTTAAAAATCGGTGGGAACGGTAACCCACGGAAAAATCGAAGTTTGATTGAAAGCAGGGTCCGCTCCGTTTTTCCGATGGGGTTTTTTGTAAATATTAAATCCCAGAGCTTTTTAAAAAACGCTTTGTTCTAAAGCTTTTGAAAGGTTCTTTTCTAATGTTTTCGGACATATTATAGTCCCTAAATTCCAGTATCGTATTTATCAAATCCCTTTTTAAAGTAGGATTACTCCTCTCCCTTCAAACAGGATTATTCAATCTCTCGTGGCTGCATGTCCTTTCTAAATAAAATAGGCAAATTTGTCATGTATTATTCGAGAAGTCATCGATGTCAACAGCAGCTTTGTCAAGGATAACTGAAAAGCGGAATATGCCCCATCATATTCTGATGCATGCAGCAATTGTAAGTGGTTTTTCTATTTGGTAATGTACTTTTTATAATCTCTCTAGCAAACGTGCATCTGAAAACCGTTTTTAGATGACATTTATTACATTTTCTATTGCATTCCATGTTATGCAAACATAATCAATCTTCTTGTCATCACTACTAGATTTAAAATTTATCTCTTCATATTTTTCCATGGTTCACTTTCATGATGGGTTGGCTAGAGTGGCACTAATTTAGATTTCCAATTAGATTTCGGATCGAGATGAATGCACTCAAATTAATTGAGAATTAATTAGAGGTAATAAAATCGTCTTTACTCACCGTTATAAATTGGAGAGCGTCTTTGATATGACAGGAAATGGAATTGCTTCGGGATTATCTCAATTAGCCATTAACTGCGCACCTCTTAAATCTCTCTCTAAAGTAATTTTATTTCGTAGATTGAGTTTTGTCATCATAGTTCATGTTACGAAATAATGGGCTTCTCAGCACCGTCCGTATTAAGTTTCGATCATATTTCCCGGTCTAAATACATAGGAAACGACAATTTCCTTTTCCCCATAAACAAGGAATTTGTATTAAAATTAGGAGGCGCTTGTTGCCCTTAATTTGGACCGAATTGAACGAGAAATTACAAGCCCTAGAGAATATTGTGTCGCGGCAACAAGCTGTAGTTCGTATAATGATGCTGAATAATTCATAATGACAGCCTAATTTCAAAACACTCTGCAGGGTCTTGGCTGTTAAAACGCATATTGTGGTCCCAAACCAGGAAAACTGCGTTTTGGTTACATATTAAAATTTCATTTCTAAGTACTCTTAATCTAAGAATTAAGTTTTCTCCATAAATTTACAGTCGCGGATAACTTCCAATGAATTGAGTCCTGAATGTGCCGCTCCAACTGAACATATTTTTGAAAGTATAATTTAATGACGACGATTATCAGGTAAAGAGGCCCTTTGTTCTAGGGAGACTTGTGACGATTCAACCGAAAGTATAGTCTTTATCAGTGTTAGTTTTAAGGTAAATGTTTTTGTTTTTTGCTCAGAAGTCCTGCGTTTGAGCTCTAGAGCTGAACCTTAAATCATCCATGCAACTCGGGTCGGGCATCTATGCAGTTTCGCCAAGAAAAAAAGTCTCTGAACAAAATAGAGAACTAAGAGACTTTGGTTCATTGCAGTTGTTAAATTGCATGATCATGAAATGAAGGTTTGCTTAGTTCAGGTTGCTCGATTTTTATGACAGTAAAAATTACTGGTTTCTGCATTGGTGATTTAGTAATCTGAACTGCAGAGTTTACCTTTTCTCCTACAAAAAATCAGTTTAATTAAAACTTTCAAAAACGATCTTATTTTGCGCTATGATAGATGACTCGGCGTTTACGCAGGAGAGCCCCTTACTCTGGGCGGGTTAAAATAGTTTTTTAAATATTCACAAACTGTGGAATATAGGTGTAGGACTTGATAAATAAATGGTGCTGATCGATATGATATTTAGCAATGTCATGCTATTCTGAAACATCCTGCGTATCTTCGCATATTCCTTAAATATGCTCACCACTCATAGCTTAAACTTTTAATAACTTTTTGCTCCAAGTCTAAACAATATGTCGAGCGATTCACGTTGTTGGCACACCCTGTACACCGGAAAAAGATATCCGTTGTGGTCAATACTTATTACCTGTTTACTCTAAACTAAAAGTTGTCAGTATTTGTTGTTGGCAGCTTTTGTGTAGAAAACCGTTAGTTCACTTCAAATATCCATCTAGCGCATTAAATTGGTACGTCCAGGACCGGGGCCCCATTCCGAATCTGTCAGTTAAAGAATACGTTTGATAATGAGCGGGATATCAATTGCTCTGGTCGGACACAATTTGAATTATAGAGTTGTTTTGTAACTAGGGCAGTTGTGTGCCAATAATAACAACTATTGACGGGGATTGAAAAAGCTTTTAATCCTCGTCAATATTATTTTAAAGCGAGGTTTAAAATTTTTCCTAGTGGCATGGCCATCCATAAATTAATATTTTGGCTATGTTGTTTAATAGTCAGTTGTGATTAAATCATATTTAATTTAAATCATTTAAGAAATATTTATTGCAAACGCAAAATTAATCTGAACCCAATGTGTGGCTAGAATTCGATGTCTAATTTCGGAATATCAATAGTCTATCGTAGGTAAATATACTGCTTTATAAAATTTTTGTTGATATGATATTATTATTTTTTCAGTTCCTAGTGGTTGCTTTCCTGCCTAGCTAGATTTCAGCTATAAGATTTCAGTAATTGCGCAAACACTTTAGAGAAAAATTTGCCTATTTTATATGTAAATGCCTCTTTCTAATAGCATAGGCACTAGCATGTCACTGCAAATTTTTGAAGAAAAAATTATCACGGCACTGCTTTTTCATGAAATGAAAGTCAGATTTGGATCATTCGCTCAATTTCGGAGAAACCAAGCTTTCGTTCGACTTTTCTATACGATGCATCATTTTCGAGGGAAAAATAAAAATTCCTTTTAACGCACTTTTCAAACTGGCTCTCATACAGCCGACCCTTTTGCTAAACTTAACGTGCCATGATATTTTCCCAACGAAGCATTTTTCGAATAAAGTTTATTCAGCAAATCAGTATTATGTTTTGATGTAGGATACGCGGTTAAATTGTCGCAATTTCCATTCAGGACATTCTGTATAGTCGGGTGATTTCCATCAGAAGCCAAATCAGTGCTCGGGAGAATGTTATGTAACACTTACCCTCATTTAGCTCGAAAGCCTTGTTCAGCATTTTTTGTATATTAATTTTTGCTCATGTACCATCTGCATTTTAATTAGTGGGTCCTTCATGGTGTTGCCCAAGCTGTTAATGTTCAGGGATAAAAGCAAGAATGAAAACATATTTTTCATACATACAGCTATAAATTACGTCTCTAATAGCACGTGAATCCAAAGTGGTCAAATTGATGACTTTTTTTATATGTCTGTTTCTTTTAGAGGTTTTTAAAATATCTCTATTCGTTTCGTTGCATTAAGTTTAGAAAAATTCAGAATAAAGTTTTAATTTTTACAGGGATAAAAGATTCTATTACATTGATTGAGGGATAAATCGTTTTAGAAATGGACCGTGGCGCCTTGCGAACAAGTTTGGTTGGAAAGAATGGTAGAGAGGGTTCTCACTAGAAGAATATCAGTCCCTAAATTATTATATGCACTTAGCATGGCTCAAGCAGTGGAGTACACTAAATGGCCTGTCCTCTAAAGTCTAAAAAATGCACTTACTGTTGTGAAAAGATATTACGCATTTTAAGACACTACGTTAATATTTGGCCTCCTGTGTGTTATAAAGTAGTAGAGACCTCATAAAACTTTTTATACAAAACTTGTTCAGAATTTATCGAATTTCAAAGTTTTGAAGAGAAAAAGGCATGTTTCTGGAAAAAATATTCCCTCGACGTCGCGACGCCGGGCGTCGCTTCCTAAATTTAAATTTATAGAGCATATGTTTTACCTTTTGCGCTTTTATTCAATATCGGAGAAAATAACCAACCAGTTTCACAACGATTAATTGAGTGCAGCAAATTTAGCCTTACCGCACACAATGACGTGTCAACCTAAATGAGTACGCGGTGAAGTGCACGTTTTCGCTATCGACTAGGGAAAATATCACAGTCCAAAAATACCAATTCTCTGATAAAAATATACTAAATTCCCTTAAACATTTGACATTTTAGCAACAACAGTGCTACCAAAATCCTGTAATTGAAAGTTAAACTTCATTGAAGTAGTCAAGTTTAGGCTAGGTAAAGCCTTTGAATTCCCGCTTCAATCAAGTATTGCTCTCGAAACTCTATTACATGATAATGCCCTTTCGAGAATAAGGAGAGCGAAAAAGTTTCTATAGCAGCAATGAAAGTTGTATAAGCTGCCGATCGGGAATCTTGAGTCGCATTTTGTCAGGTGCGGGGAATAACAGGAGGTAATTGGTTCTCCTCTTAAATGGTCCTTTTGCTTTAATTAAACGACAAAGATGACTACTTAAAACTGAGCCCAAAAGCGTTTGATGATTGTACACGAGCGTGTTTCACGTAAAGTGCTTAAATGAAATTCTAAAACGACTCCAGCATATTTGGTGCCGAATTTAAAGTCCAGGATTTTCGAGGGGGATCCTTTTTATCGACCTAGACAACTTAAAGATCGCTATAGACTTAAATTTACATATTCCCATACTTACACCTGGACTGCGGTTTAGCTGGAAAAAATCCCTCTTCGACACACTCTTTCTTTCCCCTTTTCTCTTGAACAAGGGCTCCCATAGGAATCGCCGCTCTTAGGTTTCCTTTATAACCAACATGTCTCAATATGAAGACTGCATTGCGCGTATTGAGCATGACATAACGATTGAGTCAGCAGTGGAAAGAATTCAGACGGTTCGTGGTTCTATAAGTGAAGATGAATGCCAAATGCCACCAAAGTTCAACTGGTACTTTCGAATTAGCAAATTGGAGCAGAATTCCCATCACTAACAGTAAAAAGTCACACAGCTGTATCAAAAAATTACGCAAACACATATAGACAGAAACGAATAAAAAGGCTCAAATTCGAGCAAGATGAAACAACAATCCTCAAAACTGGACTATTCTGAATCCTCTTTGCCTGCCTTATATAAGACGAACAAGACGATCACGCTCGATTTTCCTTTCAACCGCTCTATTTGAATAGTTCCACATTTTTTTCCCTTTCTGTTCTTTGCATTTTATGAAGTATTATTTATGTATAGACATAAGCGCTTTTGTCACAAAGGCAAACAGACCAAAGTCGCCGAAGTATATTTGCAAATCGTTTGGAAGATTAAACAGCATTTTGCAAAAATGGCAACGTAATTTATTACTGCTTTAATGAAATAATTATATAATAAATCCTGGAGGTTTTATAAAACGCCTACAAGTTTCTGGGACTTAAGCTCCCTCAAGAGATTATTCCAATTGCGAACTTTCCAAATCTGAAATAGCAACTACCAGATTAAGATTCTTATGTTTATCTAGAATTAAAAAGATAGTTTTATTTCAGATTTTTTCCTAGCCTTGCAGCAGTGCAAATATCCTGACTATCCAGTCAAATTTAAGGAGAATTCTCTACGAAGAACCAACCGCAAAGAAAACATTTAACGTAACCTTAGAACAAACTATTCAAAGAATATGAGCCGTGCTTTAATGCTGCAATTTGCGGAATCTTCAGCCAGTTAACCTGGGGGAAATTGGTTTATCTTTTGCTAGCTGCTACAGCCCACAGTACAAGAATGTTGTTTTAATGCAACACATTTCACTGTGAAAATGGGGTATGCTATTCTGCTGCTCGAGGGAGATAATATGTCGGTGCATAATTAGCATTATGTTATCACATGTATTCTAAGGAGAAGAGAAAAAAAACATTTAGTAGACAATTAGTAGACCTTTAACAGAATGGGCTGTTTTAAAGCTTACAGCAGAAGCAATTAGGCCAAATAATTTCCTGCAATTGGCTCTTTCCTCTATATGAACAGAACCATATTAGCAAGATGTGTAGAATTCCAGTGAAACCCCTGTGGAAATTACATATCCCACATATATACAGTGTGGAAGTTTTGGATGGAACAGTCCATATAACTAGGACGCCAAACATATGCAGCCAAAATCCTCGGACACGCCGATTTTTATTTTTTCTTGTGTTTTTTTTTATAGTAAATTCATGTATACCGGGTAGTCCAAAAATCAGGTACGACCACCACCTTTGTTTTTTCAAATGGAAACACTTATTTTTTATTTCATTTTTGAATTCTACGTAAAATTTGTAAGTGTGTTTCACGTACCATGTCCTATAGCTAAACGCAACAGGTCTCGAGAAATTTACGATTGAACATATCAAAAACTAAAACTTGATTTCTTTTTAAATTTTTTTGGTCCTGAAGAGGACCGATTTAATACATAAATTTACCATCAAAAAACCACAAGAAAAACTAAAAATTGACGTGTCCGAGGATTTTGGCCACATATGTTCCTCAGCTTAGTTATATGGACTGTTCCATCCAAAACTTCGACACTGTATTTGTATAGTATACAGGGTGTTAGTGAAATAACTTTCGTAAATTTAACTAGTGATTAAGAACATCATTTTAAACAAAAAAGTTCCTTACAAGAGGGGTCGAAAACTTAATAGTTTTTTCAAAAAAAATATGTCAAAGTTGGTAACCAAAAAGCTATGATAAGGTTTAAAATTTGAATAAAATGTGGAAAAATGTACTTGACACATTTTGGTTATTTGACGTGTAACAAAAAAAACTTAAAATTATTCAACAATAACATTGCTAAAAGCAATTGAAAACTTAATTAATAACTTAAGCGGTAAAAAAAAACGCAAGTGACAACGCCGCACTGAACGTTACTGAGAAAGAGAAATTTATTTTCGTTATGGTTGTTTTTTATGGCCCTTATGAGGGTCGCTCACCCACGTTGCGAGTGAAGTGATAAGGCATTGGAATGCGCAGTAAACAGATTGACTTAGTACTTCAATAGTACATGAGTTATGTAACCATCTGCACTTTATCCCATTTTGTGACATATGATCCTGGACAAAGATGCCTGGCGCCATGGACATGTGCAGCTCATTAGTGACCATCAAGAAGGGACAAGACAAAAACCACCCTTATTTTTCAAATTTGTCATGGACTGTATGTCCTTCCATACTTTTAATATTTTAGTGTGATTTCGGTCTCGTTGAATGCATCTTCTGTCGGTACACGTAACAGATTATCCGCAAAGTTAATTTGAGCGAGCTTTAAGTGCTTTTATTCCGACTTATTAACAGTACCTAAGTGACAATGTATTCCGTACGCGAGTATCATGACATGCTTTTGATCTATGTAGAGGCGTTATAAAATTCTGAAGAAGTTAGGCGCATTTACGGTAATCCTTATCCAGAAAGAAAACTTCCAGCTCGATAAACATTTGTGCGAGTTTCCCAAAATCTTCTGGATACAGGGAATGTTGTTTCTTTATATCAAGGACACGAGGTCGACAGAGAGAAGTTGGTTTTGAAGCCGAAGAACAAATTTTAAACCTTGTTCAAAAAAGTTCAATAAGGAGTACCCGGGGTAGAGCATGCATGGACTCAAATGGTGAACATTTAGAACATTTAATGTACCAAAAACAATAATAAATTTGTGTTTTTGAATGTGATGTGAGTGGTGTAAAATGTGTAACGTGTCATGTTAAGCTAATTAAAGATGATAACAATAATTTCAAGGTAAATGGCTTTTCAAAATAATAAAATAAGAATCATACAATTTTTAAATTCCATGAATTTAGTGCATTTTATTAATTATGTACTGTAAAATCTATTAGGCCTACAAAAAACGTGTAAAAAGCAAACCCACTTCATGCGGCTACTTAGGTAGGTGTGAAAATGAAATAAATACGAGGCGACGTTGCCAATTCTCAGAAAATGTTTTTTTGATTTTCCAGGGAAATGGTTGTATTTACGACCCCCGTTGTAAGGAACTTTTTTGTTCAAAATGATGTTCTTAATCACTGGTTAAATTTACGAAAGTTATTTTACTAACATCCTGTATATGTTGTCAAGTCAAAACTTGCTCTATGTAGTTTATCGTCTTCCTTACAGGAGCTCAGAAACGCCACAATAATTCGGGTTAAGACGTTCGTCGGAAAAATTTTTAATTAAAAGAAAAACTGTAGCTAGAATTCACGCATTCTCGGCTTCACAAATGGTGTGATGTAGGAAACTGTTGCAACAATTTTCTTATAAGTTACAAAGGCTCCACATAGCAGGTTTTGACTTGATCACAACAATATTGGACTCGGAGAAGCCTGTGCTCAATTTTCTGAGTTCTATATTATCTATACAGATTACATTTTCGAAATTAAAGGTTGCGAGGTCATGAAACAGTAGAATATTTGTTACTGTTTCACTTGCCGAAACATTTCCAGTTTCACCTATCAGCTGATTTTCAACCTAATAATTCATCAAACATAATTTGCTAGGGATCAATCAGCCCCAGATTATTATTTCTATGTGGGTTAGCTTGTACTGATTATTTCTCAATTCCTAACCTTCATCACTCTTAAATATGCCTCTCAGAAACAATTCTCCCTCTCAGGACACTCGACTGAGTCGGTCTCTGTAGGAGGAATTAAAAGTTATATTGTATGTTGTACGGCAACATCCGGAGAATGTTTAACCTAGCTTTTAGGTTCAACAACCACAGCCTTATGCTGATTTTGATATCTAGCGAAAAATTCGTGATATTGAAAAAAGACCGAATTTTTATGGGCTATCATCATGAGCTTTTCTTGAAACTTTAAGAAGTAGGGAGTGCGGCTTTTTTTTTTTAATTTAATGTAATATACTCTGAACTATTATCTTTCAGAGCTGGAGAAGAGGATTCCTCTCACAGCGCAGACGTCCTACTGCGCAGAACTGGAGGAGCTGCAGGAGTTGCTCCACTTCCCCGAAGAAGTTGCTTTACGATTGGCCGATACAGAGTATCAATTATTCTATCAGGTAAAGTCTCTAACACTAAAAAAATGATTAAGAATCTAATAATAAGATAAATTAATTACTATCTGCGGTAACATAGCAATGTAGTTCTCAAGTGGTAGGTAACAGTTCCCGTATAATTAAAATAAACGTAGTGATAACTAATTTGCTTTGAATATGATCTGGGTTACTGAGATTTAACGGGATTTAACAATAATTGGTTTTTTTCCATTTTCAATTGCCGATTATGTAATTCTATAGAAATGGCTTGTTATCCATTTCGGCTCGCTCTGACGAGGTTCTTTATTATATTTTCGGATTGAGCGTCATTATTATTCTACCTTCGTACGAATATTCCCAGTTTTGTAATTTTAAATTTGTTATGGATCGAACAATATAACAAGGGAACATTTTTATATTCTATTTTCTCCCTTATTGTTCAATATTTAATAACATCGTTAGCAAGAAAAAAGACCAAAGCTGTTTGCAGCAGTCGCGAAGTATAAAACAACTTTCGATCAAGGACACCTTTAACTTATGTGACCCTATAACTTTCGATAAAAACCGTAAAGTTCTATTTTTCGAGCACGTGTGAGAGTGTAACATATTGCCCTAACTTGGGGTTGCGTTTTGGACCCAGATCTGATAAAGGTACGAAGTTTTCGTAATGTAACTGCGTAAAGGAAACAATAAATTGGCACAAAAGTTTTAAATTTTGTATAACACGTTTCTATACAGGCATTTTGCGATTAATGTTACCTTCCAGTTTTTAATTTTATAATACTCCTAAAGAAATGCACCTCACGATCCTGGAAAACATCATCGGAATAGCGGATTATTCTGGAGGTTAATGAATTAAATGTCACCATCGAATTTTTTTTCCACTTTTGTATCGTGCAGATAATCGTACAGTCAATTGGCGAGATTATCGATGAAAAACAGGATAATTATAGCATCGAAAGTTATTGAGAACGTACTAAAACAGCACGTAGTTTTGAAGCCCGACAGAGATTGCGATGAATTGCCGTGAAAAATTGTCCGAAGTAAGTTAAAGTAAGTCGCGAAAAAAGAGGGAATAAGTTTCTTTTCATGCCCATTGTTCTTTTTATAGACGAGGTACCCATGGGCGGCTAAGATAAAATCGACGAAGCTTGGTGAGATTTTACGATTATGTGAGTTAAAGAAGGTGCTGAAAAGGAGCTGGCATGGTATCGAATATAATTGGACATCAGATAGTACGTTCTATACCGATCTCATCAAAAAACAAAAATTCATACATATTCAAAAGTTCGTACAAAAAAAAAACAATTCCTCCAAAGAAGCACCGTCTGTGCGAGGAGGTGATGCATTAGAAAAGAGAAATTTATCCAATAATAGTCACTCGCTGAGTATGATATTTTCAACTCACAATAATATATTGAAACGGGACAAAAAGCTAGGCCGAATGGTGTCGAGAGAAGGATATTGGCAGGATAATGACCTAAAAATTTCATCCAGGGAATAGAACTCTGAAACCACAATAACGACAAGAAACCTTTTTCAAATATTCCCTTTCGAATTTACAATTCTGCATATTCAACATTTTTAGACAACTTTTATACAGTCATTATCCATATAACTTAATCCAAATCTGTGTATAATTAAAAAGGTACAGTATGCAGAGTAGCACATTTAATGGGAGAATTATCTTTTTCCTTCTTTGCGTTTTAGCAGTAAATTTTTCCTCTCAAGATGTTCGCAGACCTCCGAGGACGCGAAACAGTAAGAACTATTTAACTTTTGAATGTCAAAAACCATGGGCGTCACTAGGGGAGTTGGTAAATTGACCCAAATTTCAGTTAAACCGTTACTCAGGTGTAAAAGGAAGTTTCTTGAGTTTCGAGAAGCTACTAAGCATCGCAATTTAACTCCGAAATATTATATTGCGATATTACGTACTGGCAGATTAGGTACCTACAATTTCAAAATCTCGAGAATTTAATTCGGTTTAAATATTAACGTCGATTAACGTCCCGGAAAGGATTGAATGGAAGATTTATTTTCTGTGCGAAATAGTTTCAGTTTGGAATTTTTAGCAATTACGCAGAAGTACAATGAATATGAAGTAATAAAATTACGAAATGGAAATTTGCAAGCAAATTTGTTTGCGGCCATTTCATTCGTCGCAATTGATTACTAGAGATAGATAGAGAACGAAATTGAGGACAAATAAAGCGTAAAATTGAAGAAATTAAACAAAAATTATGTTTTGGTTTGAAACAGGAATCCAGTTGAAATAAGAGAAATAAGTCAGCATAAGATGAATGGAGAAAAAATGTATCTACTTTGGGACGAATTGACCGTAAAACCACCTACAGATACGAAAGCGTTCCTGATTTATGAGTGTCCTTTCTCGAGCTAAATTTAAACAATAAAACTTTAAATAAAGTATCACTTGGGCTCATCTTTCAGGAGGAAAATAGAGGCAAATCAAATTCCTAAATTTTTGTCCATTAATAATTGTTCGATAAAACCCCCATGCCAAGGACAGTACCCCGTCTAGCGATTGCTCTCTTTCGCTTTGCTCAATGTTCTATGGGCCATCGGACAAATCTACGTACACTTAGGTCCTCAAATGCTAAATAAGGGCAAGTTTTAAACCTGTCCCTAGTAAAAGTACACAGATAAATGGGTAACATGTAAAATCCCACATTAAGCATTAAAAATCTCACTGAAAATGCAGGTTCTGGAAATTCTAAAGAGGAAACTAACATATTGTCTTTAAATTCCAGGTCCCACCTATCGACTACCTTCGACAGGTGACAGCGGATTTAGGAGGCGCTACTGGCACATCTGAGGCCAGCTTGCCTGGGGGTACAGCCTCAACCTCCAAGTCTTCAGTTAGTACCTTGATCAACAGATTTAACGAGGTACGTTCGGCAGCTAAAGTTTGCACGAATATGACTGAGAAGAGCTAAAAATACTAAAATGTTATCGATTCTAAGACTTATTGTGTACATTACACCTGGCATAAACCTGCGATAATAACCCGGTGGTAATAAAATGGTAGTTTTACGTTATAGCTCGTGCGTCTAATGCCGTGTGAATTATGGGATCATATTTTATATATAACACAGGCAGAGAGATATGTCTGACTTGATATTGCGTGTTGTTATGTATTATTATGACTGATCATAACTGATTGTTTACCAGTTGAGCCAGATTTGGGGAAATTATTTTATAAAACGCGATAGGTTAATAACGTAATTTTATGGCTGCAGCATAAGCGGTTCTTGAGAAATATGGCAGTTAAGCATTTCCACAAAACCATCACGTTTTTAATATAAATTCAAATGTGTATGCTACTTGGAATTGGGCACCCCTTTCATATTCGCCATGACACATATTGATTTTAGGTTGTCCGCGATACAAATCTGTTGGGCCTAGAAACGGTGACCTTTCCTTTATTACAACAAATACCCTCTTCTCCTACAAACCAAGTCGTTGATATACATATTTCTAATAAAGATTTCCTCAGCTTAATTTAATATTTCGCTTTCAACCTCCCCTCATATTTAGTTGGATCATGAGTTTATCATGAGATTAAACAATGTACAAAGCACCCGGCTTTCATCTTGATATTATCTGTCTGTATTTCTCCTGTAAATTGCAGAGAATATGGGCCGCTTTTAGAAGTTAAGGGAATATGTGTATTTATGTGATTGTGACTGTTTAATTTTATGAAATTGGTATTTGTTGTTTTATCTTTTGGTTCGTTAAAAAATCTTCAAGAATTTTTCAATTTTATGTCACACTTTTGTTCTAAAAGGCCGTTTAGAAACCTGTATCTGCCTTATCCACTTATACCGACCTACACCCGGCACTGCAGGGCAAGTTTAGTGTGTCTATGGATAAAGCCCTCCAACCTCCTTCCCTGCGCATGCAGCAAATTTTCGAAAACACATTAAAAATAGAAGATTTTAGCGAACCTTAATTTTATTACGATTTTACATATGCAGAGCCTTCCATGAAACCGGGTCAATCTAACATTTATCGATTTCAAATGAAACATCCTCTATTTTGCTTTCGTTTTCGATTCACCCGAGAATTCAATAGGCTGAGTATTGAACTTATGGGGTTGCCTCGCTGGTTTGCCCTTCTCATTAAACTGTATTTATTGGACGAAATCGAAAAATAATGTCAGCAATTCATGTCAGCAGAAAATAGTCCTAGGGAGCGCCCCTTCAGCTTGCGCCGCACGTTTAGGAAACACCCTGTATAAAAATTTTCTTGCCAGTTAGAGTGGCCTGTTTGAAATCGTGACGTAGTTTGGTGTCCTTTATAGTTACAGGGACAGTGGCAAACATTTTCAACAAACAAGGATTCTGCTTAAATAAATTTTCCTGCTATGCTCAATCTGTACCCGATTTCCTATTCATAAATCTAATCTAATATATACTTTGGAATTTTAATCTCCTCGTGGAAACCTCATGAATTCAGGGAAACTCAAACGCAGCATATAAAGGAAACTTTTTCACAGGCATCTCAGCTTATAAGCCAAAATCTTCGTATAAACGATTTCTAGGAATTTTATTGATAAATTTTCGTTTTCATAAAGACGAACTATCTGGTCTGGCCAAAGTTATATATTATATGTTCTTGCCTTATAACGTCGAAAGCACTATTAATCATCGAGCTGAAAAATCCCATTCTGCTCCACTTTTCTCCATTACGAACTGCCAACGGAGGAATCCCTCACAATTACAAGTAGTGACTACGCAGAAGGAAAGACTTTAAAACTAAATTCATTAATTATACTCTTTGATTTGTATCCTATATTTTCTTGAAAAACAATGAAACATTTTCGAATGTCGGAGAATTAAATGGGAAGGTCAGCTGAATAGCTTATCCGCGCAATGAATGGAGCAGCCTTCGAAAAAGTGGAATTCAAATTAATTGCCTGCTGCCAAATTGAAGTCCTGATTTATTCTCCCCAATTTAACCACAAAGAGAGAGAGACTAAATAGAATTATTGGAGAGGATAGGAGCGCGGGAACCCCATTATGTAAGAGTAGATGTGACGGTAAAAATGCTAAATTTCTAAAATGGAAAATTCAGTAAAATTTATCCAGCATCACCCAAGGGAAGTAATGCTGAGTACCCCAAGGGGGCATTGCCCAGGGGCAAAGCTCAAAGGCAAAAAATATACGTAAATCTATACAGAGTATTGCAAAATATTGCTTAGAAGATACTGGTGCATTTACATCCAAAGACTCAAAAGAAGCTTCTTATAAATATAGATTTGCAAATGCTTCGCTTCGAATTCTTCGGCGCAGAGAATGTTAACTTAGAGTCCTCACAGAATCCTTGACGTAGTGAGAATTTCAGCAATGGAGAAACGATTTTGGAATACACGAAGTTGAACCCACGAAATTCGACCCAAGAAGGTTCAACAGTATCAGGTTTTATTCAAAGTGGTCGTGCATAACTGAAACTTGACACAAGCTCTTATGGAAGTCGAGATTAATGTGGCCTACCCATAAATTAGTGTTCCAAGGGAGGAATTTTCATATCATGGACTGGGGAAATATGGAAGGTGAAGGTATGAGACTCAAAGATAGATATAAATTTCGGTAATCTTTTCCATGGAGATTTTCAATCTTTGGAATATAATAATAGTCGCTGAGCCTCTGCTTACAATTACCAGGTAAAGGATTTTTTTGGTTATATGTTAAACCAGCTCCCTCACAATCAAGTTCCTCTTACGGCATAATGTTCAATTACGTGATCTACTTCATGAGCAAGATAAAATAATTACTTAACTACTCTCGTTATTTCAGGTCAGCGCTTGGGTAACTCAATTGATCATATCACAACCGACTCATGATGCCAGAAGAGCAGTGGTCTCCTGCGTCCTGCGAGTGGCACTTTCCTCTTGGAACATTGGCAATTTCAATGGAGCGATGGAAATCATTGCGGGCCTCAAGTAAGTTTAGCGCGCGAAAAAATTGAGAGTCATAATCCTTCATGTTATGACTAATCCTGTATTTTATTAAAGTGGTGTAATTTAATGAAAAATGTGATAAAATGAAACTGCAGCAGCAATGATTTTAATCGCAAACAGGAAAAATACAAAGTTTGTGCTCCACTATCAGAAAGGCTGTTAGCCGTAATAGCAGAGTTTTAATGGTTAAACTGCCATTTAGATCTTTTATGTTTCAACATTTTGTGCAAAAAGAGCGGCTCCGATCTGTTATCTCTGAAAACTGTTTTGGGCTGTTAGAAAATCAATTTTTCTTGTTCAATTATGTTCCTTTTACTACGGGATGGCACATTCTAAAAAAAAATAAATCCTACATAACGAGTTTAATCTCTCCCATGAACTGGGAATAAGTTTTCCCACAAATCAGCCGACGCGGTTACACGAACTTAAATCAGCGTTTTAATGGGGAAAACTCGCGTTTTAACTTTCCATAGGGTTAGCCATTTCCATTAGTTCTCTCACCCCGTAGCAGCTGATAAAAGCGAAACGGATTCGCATTTCCATCGATTTGCCATTACAAAGTGGATTTTTGGAGCGGTTTAGCGCGCCAAAGAAAATTCTAAAGTTGAATTTTACTTGTCAAGAAAATTGCTTTTTGAGCTAAGCTGATGTGTGTTGTGGTGGTAAAATACATTCTCTAGCTAGATTTTTTTCACCCAAGCAGAGCATATTTGAAGTGGATTTTCGTGTAAGGGAATAGTTACCTGTTTTATTTACCGACTTGCAAAGTTTGCTTGAACAAAGAGATAAGGCGGGATGTTTCCTCATGCAGAAAAGAAGTAAAACACTGCGGCAATTTTCGAAATTATTACGGAATCACACCAAGGACTTCGGGCCAGATGCTCCAGACATAAAATCCTTAAACAAGCAGATTTTGAATCGAACCGCAGGACTAGTTACGAGCGAAAGCTCTAACAAAGGGCCATGAAAAACGTAAAAGTTTCCAGAAAGAGCCTTTATGCGCAATGTGAAATAATGTCTTACACAGCCATATTTATGTTTTAGTGAGGGCATTACGTTGTAAATAAGAAGAATGTTGCGTAAGTTTATGGTAATTTTCTGTCGGAAGGGCAGGGGTTTCTTTCGGCCTCCAGCAGATATGAGGTTGTAGGCCGGCGGAAACTACTTGCTCTTTAACAGAACTTCGTCAGTCTCTCACCTGCTCAACTTCTTAAGCAACTCACCCGTTTCTGTCTTCATTCGGCAATTTTGAAGCGAGTAAAACGGGTCCGTTCACAAAAACTCTATCGGACAATTTAGCAAGGTCGCTCGGTAGATAACGTCGCTCAACAAATATATATTTAGTCCCCATCGGGCGACCACATTAACATTTTCTATTCAGTAATAAACGTTGTATAGCAATGCGGGATTCAGTAATGAGTGTTAAATGTTTAATCACAATAATAATTATATATTTCTTCCTGGGGACTATTTGCTGTGGGATATCGGACAAACGAAAATTTAGATTTCACATATTGCTCATCGGTCTCTGGAGCTGAATCTTTTTGCCAGACTTTATTGGATGTGGGGGATTTGTGGTCTAAATAAGAGCGTGGATTCCGAATATTTTGAAAAGAGCTACCCCACGTCATGATATTCCCATTTAACTGTGTGCCGAGCGACGATGCAGCCGTGGCGGTACCACAGAGCTCATTACGAAACCGCTGGCAGTGCGCCGGCGCGGTCTTAACCGTGTCGGCACCTGTTTATTGTTCAACGAGCAATGAAAATTACATTTTCTATCGCCGGGGGCCCACCACACATTACAAAAAATTAATTTCAACGAGTAAATCGCTGCTCTTTTTCCACGACCATGCATGACATAAACGGTAATGAAATTATGAAATAATTTAATTATTTATGTTATCGATTAGCGATGTTAATAATAATTAAGTTTTTAAGTAATTAAATTTTCATTAACTTCGCTAACCATATTCGCACATGCTTTGCTTCGACAGTGCACGATTTTATTATAAGCAGCCAAGGATACACATAGACAGCAAAACAGGGTAATATTGAGTTCCACTGAATAATTACCAGCACCACGGTATTGTTGCCCTACTGAATGTTTATTCAACAGGCGGGGATTTTGTTTGGTAATAACGCCTTACAAACGTATAAAGCATGTTTGTGTCATTACATGTCGTTATTCAATTCAAAGGCGCGCACGAACCACCACTTTTTTTTATATACAGCGTGTTCCAAATCGGCGTCCAGTGCACCGGTATCCCGGAAACTGTAGGAGTTTCCAAATCGGTTGAACGGGGAACGTGTCGGTAACGTATTGAGGAAACAGACAGCTTAATGATGGTTCCACGCAACCGAAACGTTGGCTCTAAATTTTAATGCCGCCGGCGTATTCGTATTATTAAATGCGCATTATTGCGGTGAGTCATTTAGGTTTTCCCAAAATTCCCTAAGCACCTGCACAGTTAGCTCCGCGTCGTTTTCGCCATTACGTTGCTAAAAGAATTTCCTGTGGCTTTTCCCGATTAACTGGCATTAGAACTTCTATGGTTTTCAAGATCCCAAGATATGGATGACTAATTTGAGACGACGTGTATATGTATGATATGTAGGTTGTTTGCGTCGCAATTCATGAGAAAAGGGGCGTGGTTTTGGCAGTTTTCCCGAGCTTCTCGTGTCCCGGAAAACTAGAACTGGCTATTCCCTGGGGTCAGAAATGGGAGAAATATTGGTCCAGAATTGACGGGCATAACTTTTAACCAGGAAGTATTAGATAGGTGGTGCTAGGCCGGCGGAAGCCAGTTGCTTATTGTGTGACAGAACATGATGAGTGGTCAACTTACTAAAACGTATAGAAGACTTGAATTTTGTTGAGCGTTAGCGTCAACATGTTTAATCTAAAACAATAATGACTATTTATGCTCACCCTCTGCGAGTTCTACAGCATGGCAGATCGTCGATAAGATCCTGAATGTAATTTAAATTTTTCAATAGCGTCAGTTTTCTTACAGAGCCGCGGAAGATGTTTGAGGACAAAAGCAGATAAAACATCTTAATAGTCAGATACCTAAATCGTAAAGTATCTGAAAATTTTCTCCCTATCAAAATTGGCGAGTGCACTTCTTGCGAACTGTGCTCGCGAGCTCTGCGAATACGTGACTTTCCAGCTTTCTCGTCGGAAACTTCAAACCAGATTATTTTCATGTGGCCTCTCTATTCTAGATCAAACAAACTCAAACCATTCTGGCTGTCGATCACCGAGAAAGACACGCTGCCAATCCTTAATTTCCTGTCGGCAGCCTTGTTGTCTGCAGAGTATGACCGAGCCCTTAGCCGAGCCCTCGCCATGGCCGAGTGCCCGGTGGTGCCATTCTTCGGCGCCTTTCTCAGGGAACTTCGAGAGATACTGGCGAGCAATTACCCGGAACCTGGTGTGCCGAACCCTTGCGGTAAACCCCCAAAAGGCAGCAGGGCGGAGCAAGCGCAGCAGAGACAAGTGGTAGGTGAGACTATAAGTTGGGGCTTGGTGATCTCGAAGAGTAGGAATTTTTTTAAGAATTACTTTATTAGCGTTAGAGCGGCTGAGAATTTGGAGATCTGTTGGATGATAGAATGTTTATGAAATCGCCGACGTATCTCTGAATCCCTAGCCACTTTCATGTAGCAAAATAACTAATTATTAGATTAACCCATTTTAGCAAATTCTAGAGTTTGAGTGGAATCTCCATAGATTAATAACTACTTTCCACCCGTAATTATCCGTGTTGGCAAACCTTTATGAATGGTCGTTATTCCTCGATCCAAATTCCGCTGCAGGTAGATATATTTTTTTTTGCGCATTTAGCATACCGCACATGAGGGCAAGCTGGTAATTACCTTCACCAAGAGATTTACCTGATTTTACGTCTTTTTATCTTCAATTTTCAAATATTAGTCACTGTTATTTGGATCTAACAGGAAAAAATAAAATAAAGGAAACTGAATAATATCATGTTTATTCATGCTTGAAAAATGTTATTGAATTAAACCCGTTTAACAGAACAAAACAAGCGTTATATCGAATGGCGTTATGTTGAGGCTGGAATTTTTTCTTTTATTTTATTTGGCAATAACGCTAACGGGTAATGTCCAATTTCCTTGCTGAATAATGACTAGCACCACGGTATTGTCTTACTCAACGCTTATCGAGCAGATAAAAATTTTGCTTTTATTGGAGCGGTCAAATGGCAAACCGTTCTTAGTTAAAACTGACGCAGAATAGCATTTACCCGCTCTCAGTTTTGACTAACAACATGCACACGACACATCTAAACCGTAGAATGCCTAGCAAGCATATTTATGGACATTCGTAATGCATTCGACAGTGTCTGGCACAGTGGTATAAAGATTGGGAGATCAGTGTCAAAACTGCAACAAAGACATAAAAATTCATCTGCAGACCATTGTTAGACCACGGACCCAGATTGAGAGCAAATGCGGTGGAAAAACTAAACAATGCATGCAAACAACAGAGCGGATCGCACTAAGACTGATTACAAAGATAAGGCAACCCGACAACCCGTTACACAATCCATTTTCCATCATTACTATAAGAACGGACACATATGGCTAGAATAATTGAAAAACTAGTACAAATTTAGACAAAATGGAAAAACAGTCGCCACAACTGGACCATTTAGGACCCTATTTGCCTTACAGGACACATAAGACACTTCCGTTTCCTTTCAATCACTCTATTTTCCCTGAAATATTTTTCCGTCTTTTGAATTTAATGAAGGATTGTTTATGTACAGAGTGTGACTTTTTTATTATTCTTATACAATAACATTATTTTATTAGAATGTCTACTCAATCATCCGTAATGCGCAAATGTTTGTAAGAGGGGAACTTGCAGAGGCCATCGCAATCACCAAATTTTGTCCCATTTCCAGAAATCTTCTCTACTTTTTTTCACCCTCAATCACTATATTCACGTCATCTTTTATTCAGGGGGAAAGAGAGAAACAAATCTGTCTTATCCTTTAATTCGGAAAAAGCTGGCAGAGTGTGTCAAGTCCCTGATGATTGTTGCCTACTTTTCGGCTCTGTCCAGCTTTTTCCGAACATAATAGAAAACCACATTGCAAAAAATTGAAATGCGCCCTTCGGTGTCTCCTTGGGGCATTTCAGAACTTTGACGAAGGGTTTCCGGAAAGGGAATGTAGGTAACTTGTCACACCGCATTTATATAAAAACCCTTAGCATTTATTCTCTGTTGTGTTTGCGTTCCACCGGTTGTGCACGTGTTAGATGGCACAGTTTGTGACTGACATTTGATTTTGCGTTTCCAGTTCATATCAGACTACAATGGTGAGGACCATCATTTTACAAAGATCGGACCCGGGGGATTAATCAACCTGGAGAAAATCTATCGAACTCAAGCCGTTATGGACCATATATCGTTATGCCATCAGCATTACCATACAAGAAATCGGCTGAGTCCCACCGTGACCCTCATCAATTACCTTAAGTGAGTTACGTTTGATTCCATTTTGCTGTTTGATTGAGAGCTCCCTTCTTATAGGTCATGTATCCCAAATGAATCTCGGGTTTTGTCAGCAGCCCGTTCCCAAGATTCAGAGATGGACAGCGAGTATGACGTAGATGTGGACGATTACCATCCGGTTCAGCCCCTGGTGCACGACCATGGAGTCAGTTTTGTGTGTCTTTCATCGGCGCATACCAAAATTGACCAACACGTAATGCAGGTATTGGCAAAGTCTCACATCTAGAAACTTCAGGCTTCAGAGCTCGCCTGAATAAAAATTGCATTGTCAATATCGGTTTCATCGGGGCGTAAACGCCCATTTTTCTGCATGGAAGCGCGTGACCTTGACCCACTTTCTTCTCCATCAGTGTTCTCCTCTATTCCATAACAAAATATTACCTTTAAGAATGCTTGCGGCTACGGCAGGCGTTTATCGCCTAAAAATATCTCATTAAACTTTAAATCCGGACTTGTCCTTCGCCGTCCTTTGATTTATTATTGAATAATTTTAGATCAGGGTTGACATGTATTGGGCTCGGTATTGAGCCCAGTTTATCCTTTTATCGCTAAAAATTAAACTTATCAATTTCTTATTTAGATCCTACATCATGGGAGTACAGTGGTCCTATGGGAGGGGCAGGAAAACCAGACGCCTTCCACGGTGAAAGGGACGTTCCTTTATCTACGTTTGGATCGTTCGTCCACGGTACTGACATGGGTACGACCTAGTTGGTCGGCACTGAAAGCTGGGAATGTCAACGAGGGAGATCCGTTTTCGCAGGATTTTAATTTGAGTTTTAATCCTGAGGACACGTTAGCTCCAGGATTGTTGACCAAACTAGCTTTGCAGGGAGGCGGCGAACAGAGTTCAATGACCACTTTAGATGATGGGTATGTTTTAATTCTTGTTCTTCTAAGTAAATTGTGCATAATATCTATAAAGTTTCGTGATATCTAAAAAATAACCAAATTGGAACTCTAGTGAACTTGTAACGTTTTCCTATGAAAGGACCAGATTCCACCTGAATTTTATGACTTTCTTTCCAGGTTCTTAGACTTAATGTCAATAAAGGAGATACACCTGGGGGGCAGAGATTTAGATAAGGATAGTGAGTTGGCGGCAATAGCTCGCCGATATGGATTAAACCATGAACCAGGGAATGAATGCGCTTTCACAATTCTGCACGGGAATGGCCTTAGCGATAACAGATTGCTATATGTGGTCTGTCCTCCTGCTGAATGCAGGTAACTAGACCCATATTTGCATTTTTTAAAGTTTCACAATTTCCTTATTACGGCCTCGATCGTACTTTATGAGAAACCAATTCAAAGCAGGACGCTGTTGGTCTTCCAATTTTAAGTTGTGCCTTTTGAGACTAAAGTTATGCTGAAGTTAATAGCGGAGATTCCATAACTTTGAAATTTCTGGAGCTTAAAACAGCCCGGAAGTCCATGGAATGCCCGATAAAGTTTCATCTCTTTAACGATATCCTTGAAACAAATTTGCGGATCGTACTCAAGGGAGTTATGTTGAATTTTAATTTTCCAGGGTCTGGTATAATGGGCTGTACTGGCTAATTCGTGGCATATCTAGGCTTAATAACCTCTGTGATAAACGTTTGCTATGGTTAAGGGAACAATATTTGCAACTGTATCATGAAGATGGGTACTGTTGCGGCCCGTTGGCAGCGGATGCAATTCGGGTTAGTGTGACTGTTTATGTAAGCAACAGAGACGGAATATCATGAAACTCGAATTTTAGTCGTTTGGTGGTAGAGACTGGTCACTAGCCGGAACAAAGCCTGGTAATAACCAATCAGCCGAAACGTCGGGTCTGAGGCGGGAAGTCTCCATGAAAATTAAGAAGAAACAAATTTTGAGTAATCAAACTTTCAAGGTTAGCAAGGTACGGCTGCCCCCCCCCTTGAGTTTCTGTGTTTCGAAATTATCGGTTCTGGTCCGCAGGATAAAAGTTTGAAGTCGTCTTTCGTGGAACCGGCCACCATGTGCATGGAGAGCAGCTATTGGAGGAATCAAACGCACCATAGACAGTCCACTCCTACCACTTTCGGTGCCGATCACCAGCCGGACGTGGCGCGTCATCACAGTTTGGGTCAACTGGCCTACACTTCGGCTAGTCAACCGAAATTCGACAGGTAAATTTCCATCGTCCCCTCCATTACATCCGCAATAATCGCGATACTTTTTCAGAGACCGACATGGCTCTACTGAGCACCTGTGGCATGGCAGACATCCTAGAGTTGGCTCAATTTTGTATGATACTCAGTTAGATTTCGTAGATTTTGTAACGTTATTTCGTTCGTTTAGGTAAGTGGGCACCTCTGAGGTTTAAGTGATCTCAGTGTTCGTTCAACAAATCGGAATTCTCGGTCAGGACTTATTAATTATTTAACGTCGATAAACTCCAAGGCAATTTAAGGCCCTATAAGCTTATCTATCCTTTGACCCGGGCAACCGCATATCCCGAAATAACCAGCTATACATTTATAACTCTTAAGTAGTTAATTATGGCCTGCCCCTTTGTTCTGATAGTGCAGTCAACCTTTGCAAATCCCTAGACGGGCGAGAGGAAACTTCAGTTATATCTAATTTAACTTAATTTTCTCTTTTATTGCAGTTTATTAATTCGGAAAGATCTCAGAGATTTATTCGAACAGTTAGCAATATCTTATAGAAGTATGGCTGTGAATACTACTAAGATAAACGGAGTAAAATCGAAATCCTCGGAGCAGCACACCCGAAAAGCTACAAAATTTGGTAAGATATTAATCTCATAATAACATCACGGAACATCAAAAGTCCCTCTTCCTTTGCTGTTCTTATTTGAAATTTTAATCGGCTTAAGTTTATTATTCCAGTCCGAAGGTAGAGACAACAAAGAATATTCACGGGGCACAAATTTTGTGTTTGGGACCAATTTACATAAATATTTCAATTTGTTTGCCTTTAGCTCGGATAAATTTGTGACTAGGTGCATTTTTAGGATTGTTGACGAGAAATAGCAGACAAGAACTAGAAGGTCAAGTGGTCAATACTCAGAAGAAGGTGTTTGACGCCATTGCCGCAGCCAGCATTTTTACTAACTGCGCCGGGATTGACACTAATAATTCTCAAGTGATAACTTTGTCGACTTTCACAAAATTCCTAGAAACCAGACAGATGGAAACGAGAAGCGAAGACGAAGTGAAAGATTTAATAGATGTGAGTAGCTAGTTTTGGCAGCTTTAATGGGATTTTCTACACTAGTTTGGGAGTTAAAAATGTATAATTTATTTTCAACATACTTTTATTGACGCGACAATTTTTCGATACTTTTTCGACACACTCTTAGATAAAATCTTGATATACAAAGAGACCTAGAACGCTAAATGTTTGTTTTAAATCGGAAACTAGACCGTTTGTATGGTGTCGTAATTAGCACTAAGTGCTTAACGTAACAGTCTTCTCATCTCTGCAGTTTCGGGCATACCATAATAAAGTGACCAAAATAACCAAACCGTATCTTTGACAAAGACAAAAGGGCTTATAAATGCGAGCTTTTGAGCGAGTCAATCGAAGCAGAGTTTAAACATATATCACTGATTTAATGTTATTTTCGTTATTGGGGGCCATAAATATATCCACACTAAACGAAGTTACATGTTTTCGAGTGGTTTAATTTTATGGAATTATTCTAAAATATGCAGGTCAGTTTGGGACGTAAAGAAAGTCTGACGTCTGCTGGTGTTATATTTCACAAGAACAGGGATATAAAACGCGACGATTTGGAAAGCGAATAATTTGGAAATCGATCTTGAATTATTATTATCCGGTGGTATTAAAATAAAATTCGAGAAAATGTATTTCTACCAAAAATAGTCTTGACGTTTTATCATGCAAAATCTACATGGGTACGGGGTGTCCTATATTTGACTCTCTATGTGGGGATTTCGGAAACCGTAGGAGATACAGAGTCGGTTAAGTGGAGGCAAAGTTGTGTCCTTATGAGAGGAATACTTTGCCTTTTCGATCGTTTAAAAATTTCGATCACTTCCGAAGATATCCGGAGAAAACCGAACATTTTCTTTTTTTTCTGCCTTAAATTACACAGAAACATGAAAATGGAGAACACTTTGTTAAGACATTTTTTCCGCGCTATAACATAAAAGTAGTTTTTCACAGATACGACATTTCGATTTTTTCAATACCATCATCAACTTTTTTTTTAAGTAGAGACTTGACCATTTTTTTACTAATTCGGTTAGTTATTAATAATTCAAAAACAACCACGTGTCGCACTTTCCGATTTGCGATGTCTAGATCGAAAATATTTAGTCAATTATCAATTATCAATGACTAGTCGAATTCGTAAAAAAAGGTCAGGTCCCTATCTGAAAAAAAATTGATGATGGTATTGAAAGACCGAAACGTCATATCTCCGAAAAACTATTTTAATGCCTTAGCGCGGGAAAAGGTGTCTGAAGAAAATGTTCTCCTTTTCATGTTTTTCTATAATTTAGGGCAGATTTTTTTTTTTAATAATAATTTTGGGTTTTCCAGATATCTCCGAAAGTAGTCGGAATTTTTAAATAATTATAAAGGCAAAGTACTCCCTTCATAAAAACATAACTTTATCTCTATTTAGCCGATTTTGTATTTCCTACAATTTTCGAGATCTTCCTGTTGAAACTCGAATGTGGAACACCATGTACATCTTTCACAAATTTTTGGTTTTTTGATTTTGACTAAATAATTGTTGGGAAAAAATTTTTGGAGCTGCGGTCTGGGGACTTCATTAGCGAATTATTTACTCTCAACCATTTTTGAGGCAAAAGTTTACAAAAAAGTACCTACGCACAAAATCTTACCTTAGTCATGCGCTTACAGTACTAAGCTAGCTGCGGACCAGTACTTTACAGTACAAACCACAGAAGAAAATATTTCAATTCTTTCACTTTTCCAGAGGCATGAACCTGACCCAACGCTCAGAGCCCAGCATTGCCTGTCCTTCGAAGGGTTTGCCAGATATCTTATGGACAAGGACAATTACGCCTTCATCCCAGAATGTGAGGTGCCAATGGACGAGGAAATGCGAAAGCCTTTGTCCACCTATTACGTTGCTTCATCGCACAACACGTATTTGACTGGCCATCAGCTGAAGGGAGAATCATCTATTGAACTGTACAGTCAGGTGAAATACTTCACGGGTAATCGTTTATTGAGATCTGAAGAATTGGGTTGATTTTAGGTGCTGTTATCTGGTTGTCGGTGCGTTGAATTGGATTGCTGGGACGGGGAGGATGGCTACCCTATGATTTACCATGGACACACGTTCACGACCAAGATCCCCTTCACTGCGGTCGTAGAAACTATCAGCAAGAACGCTTTTGTCACTTCGCCATATCCCGTGATTCTGTCGTTAGAAAATCATTGTTCATTGCAGCAACAGTCAAGGATGGCACATATTTTTCAGGTAGAAGCCGGCATCAACATTATGAAATGGAGGTTCGGCTCAGTGCAAGATTTCATTGTTTATTACTTGATTTCAGAGGGTCTTTGGTGATCGCTTGGTTACCAGCTTTCTCTTTGAAAGTGACTATAGCGATGAGCCTTACCTCCCATCTCCGGAGCAGCTGAAGAATAGAATTCTGATCAAAAACAAGAAGTTGACCATGGAAATCCCTCCACCATTCAGTGCCATGTCAACACCCATCAGACCTGGAAGTGGCATGAGACACTCGGTTCCAGGCCGGACTAGCTCGATAATCAGCAACGCTAGTTCCAGCTCGTTCAATGACGACTTTAGTGATGATGATTACGATGATGAAGATGACGAGGATGCTATCGAAGGTCGGCTTATAAGGGACGTTGCTCGATCAGATTTACAGTCAAATTATATTGCAGAAAAAGCTATGATTCATTCCATATTGGCACCAAATGACTCTCCTCGTCCTTACGGGCCTCATGGGAAAACGAGTTCGACCAAGAGATCATTGCCTACGGATGATAAGATGAGGAAGAAAGGAAGCCAGATTTCGAAAGAACTTTCAGATTTGGTTGTATACGTGCAGGTCAATACTTTTTGCAGTAAAGTTACAAAGAGTTTGACCAGCAAATCTTTTTAGGCCATCAAGTTTCGAGGTTTGAATACCATATCGCCTAGCAGTTCAGTCAAGCAAAGGCAAAAGACTTGTGTGTCCATATCTGGTAGTTCGATAGTGACCACAGGCAGCAGTTCTGCCTCAAACATATCAACGTCCGGTATTGGGACCGAATCCGATAGCACTTTATACGAAAATGAGGTTTGTTTCAATGCTATCGGTCATAGAAGGGGCTAAATCTGCCATTGCTATAGGAAAAGAAGACACAAAGACCAAACATTAATTACCCCTGCTATCAATGTTCGTCTATAAACGAAAACACCGCAAAGAAACTATGCAGAAAGCAACCTTTGGCGTTGGTGGCTCACACTCAAACTCAGCTGATGAGGACTTACCCAGCACCAATGAGAATCGACTCTAGCAATTTTAATCCTGTGATATTTTGGTCATTTGGTAATGTTAAATCATGGTTCAGTATCAAGTTTGAGTACTATTTCAAATTGATGCAGGAATTCAAATGACGGCACTAAACTTTCAAACTGAAGACACTGCAATGCAGCTGCAAAATTCACTCTTCGAGATCAATGGTAAGTGCGGATATGTCACTAAGCCCAGAGTGATGTGGGATAAGAGTCACGTAATGTATCGAAGGTAAAGTTTTCATGAGAGGTGACCTTCAACTTCTCAAACGCTCTATTGATAGATTCAATCCCTGGGATAAACAGTTCGATGGGATTCACTCTTCCCAGTTTGTAATAAGTGTCCTTTCTGGGCAATATGTATGCCAGAACAGCGTTTCTCTAAGTGTTTATGTGGAAGTTGAAATCATTGGGATTCAAGTGGACTGTGCCAAACAAAGAACTAAAGTTGTAAGTTTGCTTTTAAGGCTCTGATAATAGTGTACAATGTTGAGATTTAAGGTATCAAAAAATGCATTGAATCCAATCTGGAACGAAACGTTTCACTTTAGAGTAATGTTCCAAGATTTGGCCTTCCTGAGATTTACGGTAATGGATTCCACCAATAACCATTTGTTATCTCAGCGAATTATACCTCTTCGGTGTCTAAAGCCTGGATATAGACATTTACGGTGAGTTCCCTTTTACTGATATATGCAATAAAGTTGACCCTTACGAAGAATCTCTATGAGCCACAGTATCTCAGAGGCGGATGTCGCATCGCTAAATAAACCCATAAAGAGTGCGAAATATTGTTGTAACTGAAGTGAAGCATCCAGTACACCCCAAGATTTAATTTTTTTTTTAATATTCTTACTTTTGCTCTTTAGTTTGAAAAGCCCGCAAAGCAAATATCTCAACATGTCGACACTGTTCATATATTCGCGAACTGAGGAAGAAAGCTTGGAAAACACAGAAAATAGGGAAGATCCACAGGTGGAAATGGATTCTAAGGAACCTGATAGTTTTGTCGGTAAGTGAATGACAACGACCACTTATTAAGCCTGCCCTCAACACACTCACTAACGTGGTTACCGTCACATTTCAGCAACATCTGGAACTCCAATATGCGTAAAACGCAAAATGTTTTTCCTCATGGTGTATGGGGTAATCCCGGAAGAACCGTCCACCATACTGAAGATCACCCAAGAGTCTACAACCCAAGATGTTCTTCTGCTTTGTCTGCAAAAGGCCAACATACCTCTAGAGAAGGTCAACGACTATATTTTAGTCGAAGAAGTGGCGAGAGGTTTGTATTCTATGGACAAACGTGGTAACGACCTTGACGATGAGCATGGATTTAGGTTGGGAAAAGAAAGACCACAATTTGCCAGCGACTCAACGGATCTTGGATTTGCACGAGAGACCACTGCAAGCGCAGAGCCAATGGAGAGGAGAGGGCAAATTTATTTTGAAGAGAATGGGCAACGATCCAAGCAGCAGGGCGTGGCTCACATCAATCCGAAGTGTGGCCAATAGAGCTAGAGAGGCCAGAAAGTCTGACGGTGTTCTCAGCAACGCATGGGAAGAAAACGACACTTTCTTGGTGTGCATTTACAATGTTTCGCCTGAAATCCCATATGCGATTCTTAAGGTTAGTATTGCATAGAATTTGAATTTTGTCAATTTAGTCGAATTCTCAATCTAGGTGCCTTTAAATGCGTGCGCCCAAGACGTCCTAGCTCAAGCTCTGCTGAAAGCACGCCGGCTCGAAGACCCCATGAACTTTGTTTTAGTTGAAGAACTAGAATGGGGCGGGACCTCTCACAACATTCAGCAGCGCGCTTTGACGGATTACGAGAACGTCTATAGCGCTCAATCTTCGTGGCAAACCATTGGCCGGTTCATTTTGCAGGAAAGATCGAGTGCTACGCCAACTTCTTTAAGAAAGAATAAGATCACATCTACCTTAAGACTGGCCACTTTGGACCGGATTAGCAGAGGGCTTAATGTCGCCAGAAACGTTGCCAGCAACAGCATTAAGGTGCCCGTACAGGTAGGAGTATTTATTCTTATTCCGGACACTGTTGCTGTTAGCTGAATGTTAGTTTATTCTCAAAACTACTTTCTCTTTTCACGGACCTTCTTTAGGTGGCGCTAAGCGACCCGACGACATCCAAACATTCTGGGAAGGCTCATCCCCCCCCGAGGGGAAAATTGCACTCGGACAAGGACTTAAGCTCAATGGCGATGAGTCCAAAAAAGTCACGCGAAGTGCATTCAGAAGGGGAGACTTTATCGGATGAAGAGCAAACCAAAGATGGAGAGTTGCTGTCTGCTGTTTCGAGGTTGAAGAAAGTATCTATTAGGAAGCTGAAAGAGTGGAAGTCCTGACTAAGCGAGTAGTGCTGGATGTTAGGATTGAACGCGATGTTTCAGAAAAACTAATGAATCCTAGTTAGTTTGTTTATTTACCTCAAAGAGGTCTCGTAGGGTGCACAAGAAACAATTATTATTTCTGAAAATTATTTTTAATTTTTTATTCTAAGATGGAGTGATGTCTGTTGTAAAAGATTCATATTTGATCATGATGTAGTGTTTATCACATATGAAAATTACTTTTTAGATTTTGGGGACGTTCCCGATGTGGTATCTTGGTTGTTGAACATACAGGGGGTCTACTTGTCATTTTAAAGGGGGATATTTAAGAATGCAGCAGGTTTAAATCCACTGAAGTATGGAATAAATGGGGCTTTGCGACGATTAGTTGACATGAATACTACTGCCCCCTGCAGAAATAGCCCTTCAAGCACAGCCTGAATCAGAGTTAAATTACAGTGTTTGTGTCCTGGTACATATTAATTTTTTGAGTCTCAGAGTAGCTTCAGTTTCCATTTTGGCAGTGAGAACTGCCTGGTTTTAGATGTACAGATATAAAGTATATGGGCAACATTTTTAAAATTTTCTAAATATACAGTGTGCAACATATCATCATGGAGATATTTCAAAAGGCGATAGTACTCTGCAAAATGATAAAAACTACCAATAGACCTATAATCAAAAACGCGCCATTTTCGATATGCAGGGTGGCAAAGTTTCACATTTTTTCTCGTATATGTCTTCAATTAAATTTTTGAAATTTCGTACACCTATTTGCTTTAAGACCTCTGCAAGAAATGATCAAAATCGTCGATAACTATATACAGAGTGATTTTTAACCTATACGCATAAACTTGGGAAATTATAGCTGAGGACAAACAATGATTAGTAGTGAAAAAAAATCTAGTAAAACACTTTTAGTTTCGGAGATACCAATTTATTTCAAATAAAAATAAAAGAACCTGAATTTCATAACATTAAAAATGCATTTAATTTATCATAGCGATTGTTCGAAGTTAATTCTGTAATTTTCAATACAAAGTTGAGTTGAGACATAAAGAAATTTATCGCGTGAACCCGAACAGTTACTATGATAAATTAAAAGCATTTTCAGCTATATGAAATTCAGGTTCTTTATTTTTATTTCAAATAAATTGGTATCTCCGAAACTAAAAATGTTTTTCTACACTTTTCTTCAATATAAATAATTAGTTGTCCTTAGCTATGATTTCCCATGTTTATGCGTATAGGGTAAGAGTCACCCTATATAGGGTATTATCTTTTTTTTTTATCATATTATATTTCATGCTTTGTGCCTTTTTTTGACACATCTTGTATGAATTTTGATACCAAATTTAGATTCCTTTTTCAATTCTTTAGCTTTATGGTCTTTTGCAGTATTTTCGTATCTTTCACTGTTTTCGTAGAATTTCCAAAAGTACCTATCGATGCAAATTAAGAATGTAAAGGAACTAAGAAAAAAAATCATCTGGCTCAGTGACTAACTATCTGAAGCAATTCGTAACATTTAATCAAATTTCTTAAAATATCAATAAGTCTAAACGAAAACATAATTTTAAAAACTGTCGAAAATGGATCTATTAGCATTTCTTAAATTATTTTGCAGGACACTATTGCTTTCTGAATTATCTCTATGATAATATGTGACACCCTGTATTAAAGTCTTTACACGGCGGGTTCATCGCTATCAAAATCCAAATTATCTAACTATAGAACGTATTTCCGATTATTACCCAATTGTTTCGAATACAGGGTGTTACAGAGTCGACTCTAATAAGTATAAAATTGCACCACAAGGGGCCAAATTCGTCAAACACAGTACTTTCATGTATCATTTGTAAGAAATTATTTCATATTCATACCAAACACTCTGGAATATGAAAGGAGATGGAAATACCACCTGTCTCTATGGCACAGTTTAATATGAAACATTTGGCACTGCTACTACATATTAGTTTTATTTTCCTCTTTGTAACTCCCTGCAAGGAACGCTTTTGCTGGCAGTAGGGGATGTAAAAAATTTAATAAAAAATTATTGTTAGCTACCATAGAACATTAAAAAGCCAGTATTCACTCCAATTTAGAGCCAAAAATTACCAGGTTTCATTTGTACCATAACTAGAGTAGTCTAGCCTGCATAGGAAAGTTAAAATTATTATTATTGTATTTAATTCTGTGTTAGGTATTTGAGTAGCCTCGATTGCTGAGTTGAGAAACGATTATCAAATATTTGTTTACGAAGTTATTTGCATGTTGTGAGAGTAGTAAATTATTCTAGTCGTACAATTCATCTTCGATTGCCTAAAACATTATCGATAAAGGAAACATAACATTTTCTTATTTCTAAAAAAGACACCATACGCCAAAATCTCGTTTTTATAGCTTTAATAAATCTTAAACCCCAATAGTGCTACTTTTATTCTTCACCAAATAAAAATATTTATACCTTTGTTACCTATAAGATTGCGTATTAATTATATATAAATGTATAAAAATCGTTATGATAAATAATTATTGAACATTAATATATTTAAAAAACAAATAATGAAATTGTAGTGCATAAGGATTTATCAATTTTTCGCACCTGTACTTTAGTAAAACGTAAGATAAGGTTTAAGAGAGTGATCTAATATCATTAATCTGAGTGCAAATTCAGTTGTTATTAAACTTGTACCTTAAGTTGCGTTAATCTATTGAAAACTCGTCAATTTGAAAAATATATATTATGAAGAGTTTCGGTTAACTATAAAGGGTCCTTCATAAGGCATTATTATTGTTAAGACATTACATGGTGCTTTACCGGAAGTATACTATATCGTCATATCTTAAAAATACTACTGTTAATTTCTAGGAGTAAACAGGTTAATTCACGTCCCGCAGAATTGCAACTTTTAAAATCAAAAATGGCTAAATGAGAATAATAAATCCACGCAAGAAATGTCCCGGTTTAGGCCAGTTTTGAGTCCAGCTTTTTCAGGAGATGCCCGTTCGTCCAGGACTAAGTCAAACCGTTCTCAATAATCATTGATTCTCGAGTTTGTACTTTCGATGTGTTGAACTGCGTAAAGCTGGCCACTAGTATCTAAATTCCCTATGACTATTGATAATTCTTTTTATTGTCTCTTCACGTCGTCTTATTTTCCGTTTTTCACTTATAACAATAATGGTGCTTTACCTTGATTTGTACAACGTCACATATGTTTTGTAAGGGGTCATCATTAAAAAGACTTAACTAGCTTTTGAAATATCAGAAGTACGTCTTGGATAAATTCATCTTTTATCTATCGTCAACTTCAGATGTTTGACGGTAAATAGCAAAAAGCTTAATCAACGTGCTACGTCTCTGGTTCGAGAGCCGACTACCGCGAAATTTTTTAGTGATCACCCGTTATTTGTTGAACTTTCAGGTAGATTCGTTTTGTTCTGTTGCTGTTACAGTGTAAAATTCCACCAGTAACTTATTTTGCAAAATATCTAAAAGCTGTTTGCGTGTCTGGATTTAGGCTATGCTTAGCTTTCAAGAAGCTAAATTTGAAGCTTTCTCAGTTACGTTAGATTAAATCTTATTAACATCATTAAAGCCATGATGCAAAGTGTTTTACATTACACCACTATTTGTATACTTCAGTACAAAGTAATTTTCATTGTTTTTATGTGACTAAAACATTGTTAATATTTAACAATTTATAAATATAAAATGTTAAAAAGAAATTCGCGTTTTTGTTTCTGCATTTAGCACAATTGCTAATTGCGCAATTGATAAACCTCCAACTTTATTACGATCTTCTGAAAGTCTTCACACTGTTGAACAGTCTTCGAACTCTTGAAACTTTTGCAGAGAGGTATAGAAGGTCAATTTTGTGATTTCCTTTGAAACGTGGACTTTGTTTTGCACTAAAGGCCAAATTGTGACGAAAAAATGGCGGCAAGTATTGTTGGAAAAGACGCTAACGCCCTTCAGGTGCAGAAGCCTAATCATTGAGACAATGTAGATCTCGTCCGCGAAAAATCCTCATCAATCATCAGAAGATTTGAATTTTTTATAGCTGGATGAGGTTCGGAAAAGGTTACAGAGTAAATAAAATAACTGAAAAAATGAAGATTGATAAAGATTAAAGAGGAGATTTGAGTGAACGAAAGATAAGCAGTAGGGGTGGTTCTATATAAAACGTGTTCGTTAAAAACGCGCCCCCTTCATACCCCTCGGCATTTCTTGGTCCATAGACGGAGGTTTATTTTCCAATAATTTTGTTCGTCAAAGCGAATTAAAAATGTCTTTTGCAACTATGATGTAAACGATTTTTTTCGGGGCCCCTCGTGACACACGACGAACGAAACCGCGCTGAAAATTAGATCGATTTTTACGTTTAAATTTTCAACATTGATTTACACCCTTTGGACGGATGCTGTTAGATATAGTGAAGAAAGCTACTCTTTCCGATGCCACCGGGCGGGTTTCCCTACACCTCCCAGGAAGGAATCTACTTCGTCCTCGTGCCGACCCTGCACTTGTGCAAATTGAATCTTTGAAATTTATTTGTCATTTAGTTGTGTGTATTTACAGCCCCACGCCACCTACATGCATCAGAAAACCATTCCCTCGACGTCTACCCCTGGGCGAAGTTTCCGTACGTTTAAAACGCCCTGGCCGTTTGGCCATTGGCAAGAAGTCGGGTTAAAAAAAGCGACAAATTTCGACTTAGGAACGCCACTGCTCGGACCCCCCTTGCCCAACCGATCTCGGAGAGGGCCAGATAGGAAAATCCGAACATTCCTATTTAAAACCCTTTAAACACCAGTCAGTCCCAAATAGTTCACAAGCATTCCTCCAACCTAGCGACCCTTCAAAACCACGAAAATTACACAAAATTCTACGACAACTACGCAGTATTTCTCAAAAAGGACGAAGGCGTACAGGGTTGTTCATTAGCAATCTGAAAGCTGAAGATACTACGCGGCAAATAGTCACCATTGGTGCAAATGTTCCCTACCCGAAAGTTGATAATTTAGCTCCTTATGTCAGGAGGCTATGCGTAGAGCTGTGCCTCTCACGTTCATTGTGATCATCTACAAAATCGCGATATAATAAAGCCTTTTTGTTCGAAGATGCGGGTCAGGGCACCAGCATAGACATAGAGTGGCTGTGTTGAAATTTATTGTGACTTAAGGCACCTTACCCACACGCTTAAGTTCACCACTCCGGTGAGGAGGACCGAGACGAAAGCAAGAAGTGTAGACACTCGGCAATTTCCAGTTCCACAGTTGGAACTAAACTGGGACTCATCAGTCATACTTGCAACAATAATTCTACGCAGAATGAACTTATTTACATCCCAAAAGGAAATGAGCACGAATAAACATACCCATCACCCTCTACTTATAATTTCGAATTATTTTTCTCTATTTAATAAGATAAATCCAAGGACATGTTAATTTGTTTACATGCTTTAATACTTCTTAATTAAAATGTTTAACTTGCATTAAATCGCACTACGTGGTCCTCTCCTCAGACATCCATCAACTCATCATGACACCTCTTAACATCATTTCAACACCGATTTCGTTTCGCAACTCACAAGCTTATTTTACCCTTTCGTGCGGGCGAGACAAAAACGTGGAGGAACCGACTAGGTGCTGGTACATAACTTCATGACCAGTTATTGTAATGTTCATATTGGGCTACGGTGTAACTAACAGCAAAATTAGTGATCCAATGAAAGTTTGAACCCACTGATATGCGGGTTAAGCAGTTGAATGTTACCGGGACCGGGCGCGGGTATTTGAACTTTACGCGAGTCAGTTTCCTCCAAGCGTGATCTTCGAAAATGAAAGACAATCCGGACCACTTTGCCGAAGAACCATGAGAATGGTAAATAAATGAGGTCCTAGAAATTGCTAATAAGGAAATAGTAGGGGTTGCTTGGTGTCCTGGGTGTGGATGTGATTAAAGGTGTGATTGGCGCGTCGCTGATTGACTCGCCATAGGAATAGGCGGATTGCAATTTTATCGCAAAGAACTTGCAGGTCAGTGCCTTCCCATTTATTAGAAATGAAAAAAAGCTCTCACAACAAAGTAGAATTTCTACTTTCGAGCCAAAGGTGCTGGCTCATTTCAAAGTCGATAGGGGACATACCTACTTAATCATGCATTTACAAGGCGACGTCTTCTGTTGGTGCATTACTCTTTGCGACGCCACGGGAACGAGCTAAAGAAGAACCTGCAGGCGTGTTATTCTCAAACAGGAAACCAAGTTAAACGATTTAAATCAACATTTATTTACACTGCTATTGTCTTAATAGCCATCGTGTTAAAAACGCCGTCTAACTCAATTAGAATCTAGGGATATCATTTTATATTCAGCTAAGTGCTTAATAACATGCCCTAATAAAGACAGAAACATAAATCCGCATTACGTTTGTTCAAACATAATTAGCGAAGGACCCAAGATGGATAGTCGTTTAATGGCATAATTTTTGGACCGTATTGCCTGCAGTCAATTCATCTATTCCCTTTTAGTTTACGAGTTATTATGTGATGTATCATAATGACATCATAGAATCGTAATATTTCCTGTCCTTGACAGTCTTCCAACTCTCCTTTCCACACTTAGGACGTTCAGGAAGTCGACAAAAGGAGCCGCAAAGCAAATTGAGCGTTATTTTGATAGCACTGAACTTATGATCCCAATTCCTGAGATTCATGGAGTCATAGTCATTTTGACCTTGCCGGCCGCTATATGAGGCGGCATCTCTAATCATACATCACAATCCTGTATTTTTTTTCCTGTGTATGTATGTATTTTGCCTGCAAACACTGACGAAGATCTGCGATATCGAAATGAAAAACATGTTTAATGACGATAGTAGGCTCTAGGCCAAGGAGAGAAGGAAAAATACTAAAGTCAATAGTCGTCTGGTTGGCAGTTTTGTATTTTTTCGTTTTCTTTTAGTTCTGTTAAAATTTAGCGCCTTGCCGAGCAAGGGCCGATATGGAGACAAATGTTCAGTGCGTTTAAACGGGGCACTGGGGGAAAAACTAAGTCTTCGCATTGCCGAGATTTCGGGCAATATCAGAGCTCAAGGTGAGATGGAAAGTTTTTAAGATGGCCAGAATGTATATTTTCAAAATATGTTGCTACCAAAGGGGGCATAAGCGCAAGTTTAAGCGTTCAGTGAATGTACCTATTAGTCCCAGGAGTCAAGTTTAAAAACCATAGCTCGCAAAGCTGGTACAATATTGAGCCAAGGCCGCCATCAAGCTAATGGGGATGTTATGGAACATGAATAATTTTTCTCAATTTCGTTCAGAGTTCTGTGCAAATCATTTCGCTAAAAATTCTCCCTGGCAAATCACCTTTCTCGAGAAATCTTTGACACTTCTTCCCATAAAGTTTTTAAGCTGATTTTTCTTCTATTTATCTTAAAATAAGACTTCATTTTTCGATTCGACTGTAGGTTCCTGGCTTCCTGTCGGAAAGCTGAATTTTCTTATCATTTACTCTCAAAACGATGCTTTACTTCCTACCAAGCTCAGTTGTTTCAGTGAGTTGTTTATACAAGTCATCACAAAGGATTAGATATTGTAACATGCTTAAATGTTTTTGATGAAATTATAGGCCTTTTAATGCCCGAAGTTGTAGTTCCTAAAATCAGAAACTTTATGGATTTTAAAACTTTAAGTTTGTTACGGCGTGGTGTAGTGTATACGGCCTAAAAGCGAAATAACTCCAAACAACTTTCAGTTCATTAGAGGAGGAACTCCATTAAATCTATTCAAAGTTTCCAACAGATATTATGGCTGATTAGAGATGGGTTTGAATAAATACTTCAAAGCTTTTCTTGGCTGAAGTTTACCTTAAAATTAAGGACTCCGAGGACTATAATATTGGTTGTCCAATGTAATAAAGATATAATTTTTAGCGTAACTTTGCCTTCAAATATCGCCTAATGACTAGATAAAACAGAGGAATCTCTTTGAAATATCGTGTAGTTCAGGGAGCAAAAATATAAGGCAATTTTAGGGTTTTGATGTGGCATCTTTCCCACCCAATGAGGCCAAAATCTTTTTTTTTCGTTGGCCTATAAATTAAATCGCGCTGAATCTAATTCAAGTTCACGTAGAAGCTTTTTCGATGTCTACCATTTTTTCCAAGTTTCACGTGGCTTAAAAACGACGATTCTGTGGTGTGTTACTAAATCTCGCTGGTCCTATATTTGCTTCTTGTTAATTTAACAACGAAGTGCTGGTCTCGCATTATTGTTACGCTAAGCTAATCGCCAAATTATGGTTACAATTTCACAAGCGAAATTATCGGGTAATTACTCTAGTCTTTCTAATGTGTCGTAACAGACTGAAACGTTTCAATCTTCCGACTTCGTTCACCATGAATGTTTATGATTTTGTTTACGAATGCAAAGATCTATAATTTTTTAAAAAAACAAGATAAAAAAATGAAAAATCAATATTTTTTTCCTTTTGCATTAGCGAAAAATGTGTAATTTTTTTCCACCTTTGCGTTCATGCATCGTGAGCTGAAAAAGCTACTCGGCCACTCGTGCCATCTTTTCGGCTTAATTTGGGTTAGTGGAGGCTTCCCAAAAATTTTCGACAATTCCTATTTCTCAACCGCAACAATAAGTAATTCGTTGCACCTTTTACGTCAAGCGAGGCCTGGGGATTTACATGGCTGTGTGTTGCCGCCTTAAGGGCCGTGTTAGGTCTATTGGTATGCTCCAGTGTTCCCGGATAGTGATACAATAAAAAACCGTAGTAACTATAACAGTAACTATTGAACAACCACTTTCCATGCTATTCGATTCTGCGTTAAGATACACGCGTGGCTCTTGCAAACGGCGGCGTCGGGACGTCCTCTCCGCAGTAACAACCACGTCGCGGCGCTGTCCAATACGTCGACTTGTTCCTGTAGGGAGTTCGCGCCACTTTTAAAAGTTTAATGAGTTTCGCGACTTACCCCTTTTTTGTAAGAGACAGTTGGAATTTTCTAGAAATATCTACTCTCATTAAAACAGAATTTTAAAGCGGATTTAAGACGGCTGAGCCTTAGGGTGCTTATTAATAATGGATGCATGGACTTTGTAGCAACTGGTGTGTAAAGTCGCAAAAATCAATTTCGAAGGTAGGTGGGAAATATATTGCTTTAATTAATTAAAGAGCCTTCAATATCCGGGAATCAAATTGAATTATTTATTAAGGTTAACTTAGAAGTGGGTCATCCCAACATTTAAAATATATCAATATATTCGACAAATCGTCTATTTTTAATGTGGTTTTAGTGTTCTTGAATTCCCTTTTTTAAAGATTCGAGAGTTTCACCAATATAAAATTTCTTTCGTAAAGAATTTTATAATGATTTTTTGCGTGTTTTTTTTCATTTCGTGGTTGTAAAGTTTGAAAGTAGTGTGTCTTCTCTGCTAAAAACTTTTCCGCTCGTTGGTTTCTCGTTCGAGCCCTTGCTAAGAGTGAATATCATTTTCAGTTGAACAGTGAAACTGAGACGACAAAAAAATTTAAAGGTCGCCCGCTCTTAACCCACTCCTGCTTCAGGCGTGAGTCACTTCAAATGTATATCAACTAAAGATATCAATAAAAAAAATGCATTTTCAAAAGTTGGTTGGCCTCTGTCGAGGCGTCACTAAAATACAGGGGTTTTTCCATTTTTTTAGGACACCTTCGGAGGCCAGTATCTCAGAAACTATACCAGAAATCTGAGAATGAGAAAACATTTCATATGAAAAATCGACTTGTTTTGAGATTCCTTGCACGCACCTATTCCGTGTCCACTCACGGTCACAATCTCGCCGCTCAACAATTAATTCGTTTTCTACAGGAATTTATCTATTGCGTAAGATATAAATTCGTTCATGTTCATGAGAAATGTGCTCTTTGCAAGGACGAATGAAAAACGCTCAAAGTCTGTGCCCCCTAATGGGTTAATGGGATGCTGGAAAAGGCCAGCTCGTAATCGCAGAAATTTAAATTTGAAATTCACACGTGATTATTCCGTAAAATTAAGTGCTGTATCTCCTTTTCGCTCCTTTTGATGCTTTCTAAAGCTCCATTTATTCCAATTTTGGGTACGATCTGATAATCCTCCAAATATATTCGCGAAATCGATTTTTTTTTAATCGAGAGAGCTTAGAGATGGTACTTCAAAGCGAACGTCCGCTTTGTCTGTTTTTCTGATGGTGCAATTTGGCACTTAGAAATAACTCTTCATTTATCTTCAAATTGATTTCTACACTTATAAAGGTTTTCTTCGATAAAATAATTATCTACCTATTGAGTGCGGCGAAGACACTTTCGCACGTGTTAGGTACAATTTTCTTCCTACGATTGCGTATGGGTTGTTATCTTCTGCAAGTTCAATTAAATACGAATTGAATATTATCGAAACTTCATAGAATTCTGCATGCATACTCTATAAAGAGATCTTTTCCTAAAGGGCCTTGTGATAGCAGAGCGCCAACAGTGAATGCACTCGGTCTACCTGCGAATGCCTGAGTCATTGGTACAAACGATTCATGCATTCTTTAGTAAAACTGAATAGAATGCTCTTTTGTACGCCCTGTAATGAAAAGGGTTATTCATTACACGTCCTGAAATGCATTTTTCGTTCTTGACTCGATGACTTCACTTGGTCAACTTCGCCTTGTGAGGGAATTTATTAATAAGACATGTGTCTTATCACATCCAAATCGATAGGTCTCAGGATGGTGTCCAGTTATAGTGCAGCCGTCATTGTGACGTGGATCGGGGTGAGCTGTTTCCGCGGATGATACCGACTCGAAACATTGCAAAGCTGTCCTCTTGTTGCATATGAGAAATAGCGTGTCGAAGATCTTCAGAATTTCCAGATTCTCTCCAGACCCGTTGGCGACGGTTGTTAGGCATTAAACAGATTCGCACTTCATCCGTAAAAAGTGGACAGTGTGAGCGTTCCCGATCCTACATCTCTGGGTCCTGGTCATCATGGGTTCTTGCCCAGGCGTGTTGCCGCTAAAGCTGGTCCTCACCACAAACGTCTTGCACCTAAGTGACCATTGCGAAGCCGGTTACGAATAGTCCGGGTCGATGTAACCGTTCCAGCGGCCTCAAGGAACGGCTGCGAATAACCGTTGCGTTTTGGAACCGGTCAAAAACACGTGGACAGTGGTCTTCAACGGCTGAGGACGACCTGTCCGATGACGATCTCTCACCGCTCCAGTGAACTGTTGGCGGCTCCACGTTCTTACAACATCACTGTGATTTCTGCTCACGTAATGTGCGTCTTCTTTTACGGATAGCTCTAGCCGACGTAACGATACGAATGCGGTCGAAAGTCGAAATTGAATCGGTGAAAATAAGAACGGTACAAATCCAAAAGTTGCTGTTGTTAAGTAATACAGTAAAATCTCCCTTGACGGACACCTCCGATAAGCGGACCTCTCTAATAACCGGACAGTTTTCTGGGGACCAACTCTTTCCCATAAGATATTCTAATAAATATTTCTCTATTAAGCGGACTGTCTATTAAACGGACACGGACATTGAATCTAACTCCATTTTTACATTTTTTCTCTCATAAACGGACATTTATTTAGCCCGCGACCAGGAAATAATTTTCGAATGAACGTTGCCGTTCCTTTTAATATATTTAACGAATGGCAACGTTTTGCCTGGCCGCACGTCTTTCGTAGGGGAATTACCGGACTCCCGAAAGGCATATTATGTATGTATAACCATGCCACTATTTTTGTCTACTACATTTGTATTTAACGCAACGTTCGGAGTAGTCGTAGTAGTAGTAGTATTTCTCCTTGTGTGTTTTTAGTGTTTATATGTTAATAATGGCTCCAACAAAACGTCTGTTAACTTTAAAAGAAAAGCTGCAAGTAGTGGAAGTTTACGATAGAGAAAAACTTAGTGTACGTAACTTAGCGGCCCGATTTAATATAGGAAAAACCCAGGCAAGTGAAATAATTAAGAAGAGAGAACAACTATTAAACAGTTGTGTTACATCATTTAACTCGGAGCAGAAGAGATCATTCTTCAAAACTAAGGGATTTAACATCGACAAACTAACTTATGAATGGTTTGTTAAAGCCCGGAATAAAAATTTTCCTATATCAGGGCCTATAATTCGATCAAAGGCGAAAGAACTTGCAGAAAAAATGGGGTACCAGGATTTTCGCGCTTCTTCTGGATGGCTTGAAAAATTTCGGATTCGACACAACATTACGTTTCGTTCAATTTCAGGAGAGGCTGCTACTGTCAATACGGAGCACGTCGCCATTTTCAAGAACAATATTTCGGTGTTACTGAAACACTACGAGCCAAGAAATATCTATAATGCTGACGAGACTGGCCTTTTCTTTCGTGCCTTACCCGAAAAAACATTCGCTTTAAAAGGTGAAAAATGTGCGGGTGGAAAAATGGCCAAAGAACGCCTCACTATTTTACACTGTACAAATATGGCAGGTGAGAAGGAAAAGCTTTTAGTTATCGGAAAATCAGCAAGGCCTCGTTGTTTCAAGAAGTTGGACCTACGTACTTTACCTGTCACGTGGTATTCAAATAACAAATCTTGGATGACAAGTAATATCATGACAGAATGGCTACAAGTGTTTGATCACAAAATGGCCAGGGAAAAACGGAAGATTTTATTATTTATGGACAATGCCGCTTCTCACCCAAGAGACCTCAATCTGCAGAATATCAAAATAATTTTCTTACCACCAAATACGACAGCTTTGTGTCAACCATTGGATCAGGGAATAATAAAGAATTTTAAAATATGTTACCGCTCAATTATATTAAGACACATTTTAATAAAAATGGACAGTGTTAACAACGCTAATGAGTTAGCCAAATGTATAAATGTACTGGAGGCGGTGTTTTTCATTCATTCAGCTTGGAAACAAGTATCTTCTACGACCATAAAGAATTGCTTTACTAAAGCTGGGTTTAGATATGAAGTTACACCAATATCAGGTGAGGGTTGGGACCCAGATGACGAAGTCCCGTTATCAAAACTTGCGGAGGTGTGCAAAATGATGAGACATGCTGGACATGAACAAACTGATACAGATGCTTTTATTAATGTTGATAACGCTGTTCAAGTTGAAGATCAAGAAATGGAAGTTTCAATTTCTAATGAAAACACGGAAGAGATAGACTCTGAAGATGAATCGGATACGATGATATACAACAATAATATGAGCGATAGTAAAATACATTCTTACAGTGACGCGTTTAATAATGTAAATAAATTAAAAGAGTTTTCTTTGAAGAACAGTGATTTGAGAGGATTCGAAATGTTAAGTAAGTTAGAGATACATTTTGAAGAGGATTTTATGAAGAAAAAGACCCGTCAAACTTCAATTACTGAGTATTTTACTTCTAAACTTTAGTTACCTAAATATGTATGTATATATGTAGTACATACATGTACATACATATACGTACTTGTTAATTTCTCATTTTAAAATATTTCTTTTTTTGTGGCTGATTAGTTAAGATTATTCTTATTTTACTCTCTTAATTGAATAAAATATTTATTTAATAAATAAGTTTTAAAAAACCCATCTATATTTTCACATTTTCTAATAAGCGGACACCTCCTATAAGCGGACAAATAGAAGACGACCACCGGTGTCCGCTTATGGGAGATTTCACTGTATATCAATTTTTTTTTGTCACGCAAAGTTGCACCGAACGAGTAGGAGAACAGTCTCAAAACTGCATTGTTAAGCTGATTGCTTGCGCTTGCTGAATTGAGAAGAACAGTGCAAGTCCACGTTTGTTTTTAAGGAAAAATTGAAAAGTGCATGACATATCAAAACGTATTTTTAGTTCAAAAGACGTAAAAAATATACTACATAATAATTTGTGTGAATAACCTGAGACAACAAAAAGCATAAAAAATAACCGTTATTTTTTATTTTCCCAAAAATCGTGATTTTGGACTTGCACTGTTCTTAATCTCGCCGATTCAATTGGATTTCGAGGCATTTTTCAATTTTCTGTTCACTGAAGATGTGTATAACTGTGCAGGCGTGCGGAATAAAAACGAACATTTAAGCAAATTTGTCATCAATACTTTAAAATGTTTTTATTGCGGACCAGTTTTTGTCGGATTGGAATGTTTTCTTGTTTTCTGCCTTTACATACATTGTATTTGTGATCTTCATTTTAATTTTAATTAATTTTTTTTTTATTTTAATGTTAACTTGGATGCCTTCCACTACGGAAAACTATAGCGGTGCAAAATTTTTTTGATGTGTATAGAACAAGTTTCTATTCACTCGCACCCCCAATTTTCCTGATGCTTGGCGCTAATTCATTCCATTTGCCCATGATTTTTTTTTATTTAGTGCAAGCGGCGAGTGCTAATGGTTAGTACTGAGCTCGTGTAAACGGAGCTTCTCACACGCACTTCTTGTCCCTTAGTTTGGACCAACCAACGTTTGTCGCGCGCGGACGCGAAAAGGCTGTTTTCCTTACTTGGAGCGCCAGATCGTAAAACTGGCGAAAAAAAAAGACAAAATTACCTTACAGGACTCCGTCAGGCGTCACGCCTCAGTATTTCTAATGGTTGAAATTCGTCCATTTTTGCGTTGAGATCCACGGAATCCCAACTCCGCAAGAAAACTTTCGTTTCCCCTTAGGAGTTTGATCGGTCGCGATGATTGATTTGTCACGATTAGGAGGATTAATGGAAATATTCTTCTTATTTGTTCATGATGGCGTTTACTCCCGTAATCGGGGTGCACAGTAATAAATGCCAACACAAATGACTGGCACGTGTACGCGAAGGTGAAGCGCGTAAACAAACTGAGATCACTCATCTGCTCCACTTTAATAAGTTACTGTGTTTAATTGCTGCAGAAATTTATTTTCATGTAATAAGCACCATGGCACGTTCCTTCGTATTCCGGTAAAAGCGACGCGCTGAGAGATGCTTTTACTTTCGGCGTGATACCCAAACAATATTACCTTGATGTACAAACTAAAATAGCTGCCAGATCAATAAAACCGTCCACTTCTTGAGCTGCTGCTGAAATTTATGAAGGAATAACTCTGAAATTCCCTTTTATATACATAGAACCTTAGAATTCCTCTTTTTCATAACGTCCCTCCCAACTTGGAAATATTCTCATTCTCCTTGAAAGTTTCGGAATGGCCTTGCGCCATCAGATATCAAATATGCCCCGTTCTCATGGAGTATTCATTCAAAGAATAGAGTAATGAAAGTCTGAAGCTCTCTGGATCTAGTCGTTTGGCAAATTCGAAAAAATGCGCGCTGATTTTATCGTATGTTCGCCTTTCGATCCGTCTCTGTTTGACAGTGAAAGCTTTTAAGGATAAGGAAGTGAATAAATGATGCGACCACTTCCATTATTCTCATTTTTCTCGATTAATGTTGCACGGGATTTCAGTCTTTTCTTTTTGCTGAGACTTCAAGTCTTAATCAAAGGTTTTTACGCTTTGTTTAGATTTAAATTACTGCGATTCGAGTTTTTTTTTTTTTAACGTTCTTCGCTAAGGGTGTGAAAATGATTGTCTGAACATATTTGTCTGCTGTTCAGAACGTCGCTCTCGAAACAGGGCAAATGTAATTGTGTATCGTGCCGTAATAATTATTTTCTGGACGGAAATTGAATGAATTGATATAGAAATTAATCAATATGGACGTGAAAGGTTTTGGTCATGCGAGGATCCGTAAATTTTTAATGTTTAATTTCGATGTTGTCCGCAAATTTACTACTTCTAAGGCTCGTGATCAGTGCAACACGTACACTTGGTGGTCGGAATGCCTTGTTATCGTGGTGCTATTAGATAATTCTCTTGTGAATGTTGTAGACCTTTAATGTTGAAAATAACTGTCCAACAAAGACAAATATGCGCATTTTTACGTAGGACCGAATTACGTCCTGGAGTTTCGAAAATCCTGGCTGATCCCGGAAATATTCCAAAAAAACCCCGATATTTATTCACATCACTTTTTATTATTTTTCTGGCCTTGTTGCAAGATATTCCCTAAAATAAATTTCATTTCGTCATACGCACTTTTTTTTCTTTCCTCGTTGATGTGCCATCCAATTTCTTAATGTGAGGTTTCTAATTTTGGAGTGCTGGAAATGCGGAATTTTTATTTTTTTTATATAAAAATGTTTTTAACACATTTCGAAAGCACTATCAAAGGCAAATGTTGCTGTAAGTCTCAGATAAATATAAATAAATATATAATATAATAAAAATAAAATCGACTAATTTTACTTCTCCGGGTGCCAGTTTTTTTGGTAAGATATTTAGATAGATAAAAAAAATACTATAAGTTACATATATTTTAGTTTTTACAAAAAAAAAACATAAAAGAGTCCTTTCGCTTATATACAATACCCTGCATCTACCCCTGGATCTCCGCAAAAACCTACGGCTATTTCGTACCCCCAGGGGACTAAAAAAATCAATTAATGTTCAATTTCTCATTCGACTCTAAATCCTGTCCTTTCTTCTTATTATCTCGGTCTTTGATCGTATTATCTTCACTGCAAATTTTACCGGTAGTTTAAGGTAACAGAAATCTCTTATTCGTTTTGAGCCGAAAAAATTATTCTCAATTGTAAGCAATTCCAAGAAAACTGTAAAATAACAGAAAATATCCCTCCACTTAAATTTCTATTACTACAGATTCTCAGGCAAAACCCGAAAGATATCGAATATTAAATCCGGATGCACGTACAGCGTCTTCACGTGAGAATGCACACTCCATTTAACTTTTTTATTTGAAGACTTGTGTCACATACAAAAATTGTACTGAATTTCGCCTTCTCGAGATATAAGGTAGAATTATAGTTTTTTAAAGGGACGTGCCGTATAATCATGTGAAAAATGTCCAATGACATCTCTATTCATTTTGCCATGAGATGTCAACAGCCAAGTGGCCTCATTTTAAAGATATCTCGTTAAGTTTGGAGGAGGAAAAAATAATCTTCATTTTTTGAGGACCACTCAGAAACGTCCAATTATCAGAAAGGCATTTTCATGAGTGGCCATTGCGCAGCTTCATTACAATTTAAGCGACTTTCTAGCTCTCACAGTTTCCAAGATTTCAATGGCGAGTTTCGAATTTGGACCGCCCCACTGCACATGCACACGGAGACACTTCTCGCACGTGAGGTGGGATCAATATTGACTTATCTTTTGCCTTCCTAGATCACACCATTTAATGTCATTACACTGATATTGATATAGCACTGTTACAGACCGTTTAGATAGCCGCCATTCGAGTAGGTAGTCACTATGCATGCCCTTAGTCCAAAGATGGCCCTAAATTTAATTGAAATCTGCTTCATTCACAGTGGATTAAGTTATATTTTGAACAGCTGTTCGGTTCGTTAGAGAGCTTATTGCTTAATGCATTTTCCATTAGGGCAATCGCTGTGGTTTATTATCGGTTATCTGAGCGTAGGTGGTTCTGCATGCGGGCAAACAGCAACAATTGTAAACACGTGTCATAGTAAATTGGCTTTAGCGTAGTAAGCAAAAAGACATCGAGAGATAATCAATCGTGTTACCGTTTGATTGCCGCTACTCCGAACGCGGGAAACACTCCTTCATTGGATTTCTGGAGGCACAGTTTACGTGTGTACTGCGTAACGTGGATAAAAATAGAGGAGTTTCATGAATGAACGGGTAAGAGATTGATTCCTTTTTATAGCGAACAAGTTTTTGTTTGTCAAAGCACTTGTGATCGCCCAGTATAAGCCTGGAGGAAGCGCATTCATCGATTGATAAGATACAGATACAACAATGTCGCGTGGAGTGTAGTTGCGATGCTGAAGTAATATTGGATGGTATTGCGCTTCCATTTGGAGAGAGTCTTTCATGGGAACAATTTCCTGCTAAAGTCATTAGTAACGCACAAGTAACTTATCATGCGGTCTGCCCACTGATTATACCAATTAATTTTATTTTGATCTTTTATGAGTCTTGCCCTATGAACCCGGCCTCCAAAGATAATAAAACTAATTTGCTAGTAAATAGTTTTATTCGGGGTCTTTTATTTTTGGTTTGGGCTGCGTTTTTTACGACCACATCTAGGTTCTCCGAATCTTAGCCTGCAGCTTTATGCCCCGCATTCCCGAACGTATTTGTGTTTTAATGATGAAGTTAAATCGGCGAAACGTTTAAAGGCCACTTTTGATTGATTTATCGCTGCCCAATAAAACGATTATGTATCTTGAATGGAAACAATAATCCCCAATTGGAAACTTTCCCGGCGCTCATTCAGGCAAAAATAATAAATTCCGCCGGAAGGCCGTAAAACTATCTGATATTATTGCTCAATTTACTACGTTTGCACTTATTTTTAATGGATACTTACATTATAAAAGATGCGCTTTAACGTGGCCAAATCCACGGTTTATTAGCATTTTATACCGAAGGAAAATTAAATTTAGCCGAGAAGAATTACACTTTAAATTGAATTCGTTAACGTTAGAAATTTATGTAGTTTCGCGTAATTTGTCCGGGGCTTAGCGGAAAGTTTCCTCCTTAAGGAAAAAATATATGGTGGTTTATTACAGGTTATATCGCGGGGCATCTCGACGGCAAGGCTTTATTATTCCCATCGCACTGAGTTACAAAAATGTCACACAGTTCCATCCCTGATCCTGTAGTAAAGCCGTGAGGTACCGTAAAAATGCAATAAAATCGAACGGCGTATTATCATAACATGAGAGGTGCGAGGTCATTGCACGCTTTCCCGAACTTAATGATCCATGGTGAGTGGCAGTAAACTGTTCTGTAATAAAACCAAAACAGCGAACTGATATGGAACAATGGCAAAACGTTACACTTCCAGCAAAGAAGTTCTGAGCTTGACGCTGCATCTTCACCTTCATCTGCCAATTAACGTCACCTATGAGTCTCCAACTTTCTTACCAAATATTAACTTGAAACTTCACGAACTGAGGTAGAGTTACTGCCAACGCGAGCAAATTGCCAAAGTGCAACAAAATTGGCTTTTTTTATGGTGATTGCCAATTGACATTGATCCCCCCCAGTGACACCGCAAATAACCGTCGAGCTTCTGCAAACACGTCCTGCAGTGCCGTTTGATTCAGCCCGGTTGCTCCTCTTCTTGGGACAAAGTCGCATTCTGTAGGTCTCTGAGGATTTTTGCATCCAAGCTGTTGAACTCGGAGAATCATTTTAAGAGAAAAATGGTGGAAACTCTTGATGATCTTCCCTACAGCTAGCAGCTCTCTCACGGTCCTTCACTTACTTCTGTGGTTACGAGGATAATCCCAGCAGTACCCGACCTGACATATAGATGGCAACTTTTTGTTAAAAATTTGCCTATATTACACAAACCTAACCTTAAAAAGCTTATGTCTAAAGTTTGAGGGCGCTCCGGTAACTTATGCTTGTTTTGGAGCTGTTTTTAGAGATTTCGTGAACGTGGAAAAAAATTGGTCGTCGATATGTGATTCAATACTTTCATTTGAACGGTCTTAGTCCATCTAACAGCAAGGCGGAGTTAGATTCTACTTTGGGGAGATCTGGTCCTTTGCTAACAACTGTAAAATAATGTAGTTTAAATGTGGTCGTACGATCTGCCAAGGCGAACTCTGCAGTGGTCAACCCAGTGATGTGACCATTCCAGAAATTGAGGTGAAAATCCACAAAACTGTACTGGAAGACCGTCGTTTAAAATGACGCGAGTTAGTAGACATGATAGGCATTTAAAAAATACTATACACCGCATTTTGGCCGAACAGTTGGATATCAGAAAGCTGTGCACGAGATGAGTGCCGCAATTACTTAAAATTGAACAAAAACACCGCCGTGAAGATGTTTCAAGGAAGTGTTTGGCGAAGTTTCACAGCAATAAAGCAGAGTTTTCGCGTTGATTCAAACCGTGAATCAAACATAGGTCCATCATTTCACACTTAAGTCGAAAGAGCAATCAAAACAATGGACTCACAGGGAAGAATCGGCTCCACAGAAGGCAAAAACCGTTCCATCTGCAGGAAAGGAAATGGCGTCAATTTTTTGGGATGCGTGTGGGATAATTTTTATTCACTATTTCACTAAACGAAAAGCAATAAATGAAGAATATTATACAAATTTATTGCAGCGTTTGAGCTAAAAAATTAGGAAAAAGCGATCGCATTTTCCGCGAAAAAGAAAATCTTGTTTCGTTAAGACAACGCATCAGTCCACACTTCCCTCATCGCGATGGCCAAAATCAATCAACTTGGTTTTCAATTTTTCCTCATCCACCTTATTCGCCAGATTTAGCCCCCTCGGATTATTTTCCATTTCCAAACTTGAAAACATGACTCGGAGAAAAGACATTTAACAATAATGAAGAGATGGAGTCCGAAGTGTGATGCCTATTTTAAAACATTCGAAGCTTCTACTAATAACGGGATATACAATGTCTCTAGAAAAAGTGTGTCAATCTCAAAGAAGACTGTTGAGAAATAATGTAATATTTTCGAAAATGCTTTTTTCTTTAAGTGTTAGATTGGATACTTCTAGGACTATCCTCGTATGAGGTAGCTAGTCGTGGCTAGTTCTTGACTGCCCCTGTTTGTTTGTACTCAAATTCAAGAACCTACATAATACGATGGGGGTACAATAGTGTGCCGACAACTCTTGGAAGGATGTTATCATTTTATCATCCGCCTCATCAGAATATTGACCTTTCGACGGCATGGGTACCTCATGCCAATAACTACCTTGGTCATAAGAAAAGATATTTAAGGTTCCTGTGATATGAGATTAATGTAATGGTCTGATGGCATGACTTACATCACAAAAGTTACTCGTAGTTGGACATAGGAGAAGAGAAATTATTTTTTGTTGATATTTCCTCAATTCGTAAGTAATTAAGAAGAATAAATTGAACATTTTTCCATTCAATTGCATAGTTTTTCCTTTGCAGATTTCTGATTCTCATCGCGACCCAATTGAAAGGTGTAGTAAATGCATTCGATTTGAGGTGAAATTGAAAAATATTTAACGACTCTGTGATTATTGTGCATTCAGTGTTACATTCATAGTTGTCCATTCGCAAATTGCTTTTACTCTTATAAATAAGAATGATTTTGCTCTAAATGGAAAACTTTGATTGACTGGCACTCCCGAGGATTTCGCCTATGGGCTTTAAAAATAGAACAGTCTGAAATCCTTGTCAATGGGGACTTATGTCATTCTTAAGCTTTAGTAAGCCGATTCCCTTAAAGGAACTCGATAATAAACTGCAACACTCGCCGAATGGAAATTGCACTGAAAACCGTCCGCTCATGTCCAGAATTTCCAGCATTAAATAATCATTTTATTCATTACTACGATCATTTATTTTCTTACGTAGTGATTTACCCTTAATTCCGGATAAAGCTGGAAGTATCCAGGTAGATTTGTAGGGTAATAAAACTTCCATTCAATTTGGAGATGAAATATTTGCTGTCCGGAAAAAGCGAAAATCCTTCGCTATACCGGTATGCGGATTTGCATGATTTAGCCCTTTATCCTTCCCCTGTTAACTAAAAAATCCTTTCATATGGATTATAATAAAATCAGGTTATATGAGGTCGTGAAAAAGAGGGTAGAAAATTGAGGAAATCTAGTGAAAGTCTGTTTTATAACGAAGACGTTGTGTTTTATGATGATGGTTTATACGGATTTTAGAAATATAACTTTGATTTTATAAGTAATGCAAGCAGTATAAGAAATCGGACTTGCTAGGGCACTGATCACTGCTTGCTGTAACCATTGCCTCAAAACTCCTCTAAAGAGTTTCTAAAGGGGTATTTTACCAATGAGTGATAAAATTTTCAACTCTCCCGCATTCGGCATATTCCCATTGGAAACATTACATCCTAACGCCAGTTTAGATTAAGGTTATTATAGGGATTGTAATAAGAGCTCCCTGCTCAAGAATCCAGAACTAAAGCTTCTTTGACCTCTTCGTGGTATCAAAAAACGCCATCTCCGACCGCAATTTACCATTATTGGCTCGGCAGTATAGATTTTTCACCGTGGAAAGCGTCTCTAATGGGACCTTAACGATACTGTACTGGGTGGCTGCTGCGGTGTGATCGCTTCCACAACTTTTCGATGTTTTTTCCCTAGCTTTAATTAAATTTTACAAAATTAATGCAACTCAGTGGAAACACCTATGAAGCCGTAAATTTAATTGAGCACTTAAGATAATAAGTTTCATAATAACTTTTAGGAGATACTAATTGCAATGCCTTATTTCGAATCGCGATTCAATATCCCCTTCCATATGTGTGAAACTCATAAAGTTTCCGAGTTACTATCGAAGAAACTTAGAGAGTGTTCATATAATCGCCATTAAATGTGCTTTTACGACTGAGATAAAAATCGGAAACTGCGGTCTGATTTAGAACATATTGTTCCTCTGGTTATCTGTGCGGTTTCATTAGTGTCTTTGCAGAGATGGGGGTGAGAGAGGGTCGGTTTGCAGTTTCTGATTGTGTGATGTAATTAGAAAAGTTTGCCACGGACATTGGGTTATTCTTACAAATGAAGCGCGAATGCACGGTAATAATTGGGGAAGTCTTCGCAATACATCATGCATTTTAACAGTGAATTTAATTACTGTTTACTTTTTTAATTATTAAGTTTTAACGAATTACTAAGTATAAATGTGGATTTCCGTGCATTTTTAAGAAGTACAAATACTTTCAGTTATGTGTTAATTTTTCGTTGATTTTTGAAAAGAAGAGTGCAGTTCAAGCTCTTCATTGAAACCAGTCTAGACAGCAGATTTAACAAATAATAAAAAACGAATTTAGGGTCGCGCAAAAGGCACATGGTTTCTGTTCACAGAAGGATAAAAGTCACCCACATAGTTCGGTGTACTATAGAGGTTGAGTTATGTTCTAAAGAGTTATTACATCGAGTGTCCAGGCGAACCCTGGACATAGGAGATTACCATGGAAAATCGGTTTTTATTTTTTTGCCCCTGCACGAATTACCCAATTAAAAAATTGTAACATGGAAGTCATAATACTCAAGACCGTCCATCAATCCTCAACTTTTTCAATCTTCTAATTAGAACCGTTTTGGCTCACAACGCCTCTAAATTTCAAAAATTTGAATGTCCCGCGTAACCGTGAGTGAGACAAAAGAGATAGGTTATGTCTTTGTGTTATCATCGTAGCTTAATAAGAAACTTGTTTATTTACTTTGGGGACATCAAGACAGATCACATGAGAATTATCCTCAGGTTGTCCATCGATTTTTCACTGAATTAACTCGTAAATAAGTTAAATACTGTTTAGAAATTAGCGAAAAGGGAAAATTCATTTGACATGGGGTTGTCACGCTCATGTTGTTGGTGACATTGTGTTTGTTTAATTCTAACATTGACTCTGACCAATCGTGGCCTCGAACGGTTACCCGGGACATTCAAATTTTGTTTTAATTTGGCGGCCTTTTGGGCCAAAGCGGCTCTAATTAGAAGATTAAAAAAATTGTAGAGCAATGGGGCCGGTCTATGACCTCCATATAAAAGTTTTTTAATTGGATAATCCGTGCAGACGCAAAAAATTACCACTTTTTCGGAAGGTATTACACCTTCCCAGAATAAAAATGCCGTCCATTTACTCCACGGCTATATTCCTCGCCTCGCGCACAATGGAACGCTCCATAAAACCCCCGGTTGGCCGCATCATCCTCACAATTGGTGTGTGAATCATCCAACGATAATATAACAAATGTTAAATCCTACACAACTAATAAATATAACTAATTTATCATCCACCCACACCTACTAACAACATACAATAATTGCAACAAAATCAATCAACGAAACGCGCCAACCACCAAACTACCACTATTAATAATCGCTCAGTAACAGATGACGAAAATTTCGAGTTTCTGTATTGAACTCACTACCCATCTTACTCAAGATCTATAACTTCATTGAAACCTTTTTTGCCCTGTAGGTAACTATGGTTTCTCTTTTTGCTTACTATTTGCTCCGCATTTTTCGCCCAATTGCATGATGACAGACTTGATAATCTACACCATGGAATACCATCATGCCACGATGTTGTGTATATCGCACCAAGTTGGTACACCTTTGCTCATAATGCCTATAGATGATCCCTGCCGATTTTCCTTCATAACATGCCTCATTGCACGAATTTTAGAATTCTTGCTTTATTTAGAGCTGAGATGTTGTTCAAACGCCCATCCCAAACCTCGGGAATATATTATATGCCGATTCTGCGTTTTTACGTGCGATTTGTAATCCCCTCAAAATATGAATGGATTTTCTTAGCATATCCCAGCTTTCCCCCCTTCGCCTTCGCAGAAGCAGTGTGTCGCGATTACTTATGATTTCCAAAATCATCTTAGACGTAATTTCGCCCAGTTTAGTCCCCACTGGTGTTCTCGGTAACCAATTTCTAATTCTGATCGACAACTCTTCGCTTAAAGATGAACCCAAGTGGTCCAGGAAGGTGAGTTATCTATAAAGTTCCTTAAAAACTTTACAAACTTAGATTAAAACCTCTAGAAACTTTTAAGAGCTTCAAAAAGGTTTGCACAGTTGCGTTTTTGTTTGCAGATTGAGGGGTGTGTAAGTTGTGGCCATCTGACGCGTCCAAAACTTTCGCAGGGATAAATTTAGTGCACTAAAATATAAAGTTGTTTTAAAGTCCCGAACAAAGATCTCGCATAATCCCTGTAATAGATTTACACACCGGTGCATTGACAAACAATTAACCTGCAGTTTTGCTTTGAGTCTTCAGTTTCTAGGCATTATACGTGTAGGGCTGTTGAGGAACTTTTAATCCTGTGAAAAAGATCCTCGCTCCTAATTTGAGGATAATTAATGGAATGAAATTTAAAAGCATGGCAAAAGCCCCTTTCAAGATTATCTCCCGTGCTTGATCCTACGGTTAAATATCCCTCCAGTAACGAAATTTCCGTTCTTCGACAGCCAAAACGGCCTAATTAGGGAGATTCAGGAAAAAAAGATACACGTCCAAAATGGGGCTCGTGGATATCCGGACCGCTTAGCAGAATAGATTCTTGGCTCCAACACGAATTGGGAGGTCTGCCAATTCAAGATACAGGTACTTTAAGGGGTAAACTGAGACTCAAAGAAGTTTTCTGATACAATATTGACCCAAAGAATGCTTTTCTTGTGTTCGCTCGAACATTTTAATTTCCTCTTGCGTAGACCCACTTTTTGCGTCTTCCATAATGCGGTGAACGATTGTGTTTAGTACATGGAACATGAATCAAATTCTGTTCTAAAGACATCGTTGAGGATTTTCTGGGGATATATTTCATCACCAGGCTCAACGGATACTGCATACATTACTGCGCGAACCTCCCGGGATATTTCAGGCTTAACGATACCTAAATCAGCATTTAGAGAAGAGCTTGCGTTACCATAAGTCCCATGAACAAATGGGAGGCCCAATATGGTGTTCTATATGGAAGTTATTTGATTGGTTGTCTAGAAGGCCCCAGTGTGGCTGAGTAATTGCAGCAACTTATGAGGCTGAGCGTAATTTAGAATCCCTCAGCGACTAAATCATTAATTTCAATTTCGCATTCACTCGTGGGGTTTTTTTATCCTTTTTGTTTCGAAGCTCTTTGGTGCTGTGTGTGTTGCCGGAATAGGCTGTGTTGACGATTTTCCATCGAGGTTTATTTTTAGCAGTTTTATTGAGAGATGATAGGAAATGCCAATCATCAATGTTGGGATATCCGAAAACTAGTTATAAAAAGCGATAAACTGGCACAACGTGGTGATGTTCAAATCCAATTTGTAGTGAAAACGGCCTCTGATTCACCGAAGTAGACATTTTGTCGCAGCGCAAATACCTTTTTTGCACTAATTCAACATTCAGCGGGTTGATTTTCCCATGATTGTTTATACCAATTTGTGTTTATTCGGAAAGCAAATTAATTTCCATGCGTGTTCGCATATAAATATAACACGTTCACGTTTTTTCAAGTGTACTTCTAGCTAAACATCCGAGTGAGAACAAATTTTAAATTAGCTTATTCCTGCTCCTGACAGTTTTATTAGAACGCGAGGTAATACGTTCAGCAGAAAACGGGAGGTTTCAACTTTTATTAAACATTTTTTGAAATAATTACCTACCCATGACAAGTGCCAGTTTATTGCTGCCGCTGCGGAAAAACGTTGTATACATAATGGAAAAAATTGGATTTAGGGGGAAATTTAGCAGGAAAACGTTACGCGACTGCGACATTACCAATAGAACTGTCGTGAAGCTATGAAAAGGCGAACACCGAAGCCGCAAACAGGCAACGACTTGAATGGCCAGGAGAGCATATCTGTCGGGGTTGTAGATTTGATTTCATTATGTTATACCGTGAGATCGGGCCATTCATGTCAGTCGAAGATGAGCCCATTCGGGCAGGCCTAGTGGCGCTCGCAAACGGGGAATGATGGATGGTGAAAATCATTTGGCATCATCCGGATCGCGCCCATCGTATAAGAATTACTCAACCTTGTGAGCTACGCATAGGGAGCCCACGAGTGTACTCGTGAAGCCGCCCATTACGGTGGATACAGTGAATCTCATAAATATTCGGACGCATCCTTTTTAGAGGTCCTCCAAGTCCTGATTCAATGTATTAGTTATTACTTTTTTTTTACATCAAAAATGTCTTCATCAATCATTTATTTAGGGGCTTGCATTAAAGAAAGAACGGAATCTTAATGGCTTATTTTCCAATTTGAAGGAAAATTCCAGGGAACAACTGAACACGTCACAAAAATATTCGAACGGTAATAACTAATGCATAACTATTAAATGTATGTGGGATCCGCTTGTCAGACCGCTTAGTGTACATAGTTTGTAGATATCCTGCGATAAGTTAGGATTAAGGATTAGGGCATGAGGGCGATTTACCCCTAAGGTACGCCCATGGTTGGCATTACCCGGTACCCTGGGTTTTTTCCACGATGCTCTGTTGGCATGGGAAGTACAATGCTGGTTCCCTTTGGCGAGGTCTTCGCCAGAGGCTGGGTGCCAGATGTGGACGCAGCGGCTCCGTGCGGAGGGCTGTCCCAATGCCTTCAAGTATTGTTTAAATGGTACGCCCATGGTTTACGATCATGGATGTTCATACTTAAGGCTAGGGAGAAAGCGGATCGCTCTCTTTTTCCTGGCTTCCTAGTGGACTGAAGACTCAGGGGTCGTGCCCGCGCTTTTTTACTCAGTTTTTTATCTAATATATTCATATCGTTAAGTTAACGTGGCTATCATTGAAAGATCCCTAACTATCCCTAAAACACAATTGCCGAAGCTCCAATTAATAAACCCCTAGACAACGGAGAAAAACCTACATGTATATAATTAATTTGAAGATAAATAATAATAAAATTTATTAAATTAATATTTTGTAAAACCCCCTTTTGCTTCAGTGACACTTTTCAAACGTTTAAGCACAGAAGATGCAATTTTTTTAAAATAAGTTAAATCAATTTTACTTCATTTTCCTGCAACCCGGTTTTCAATACTGTTTTCGATATTATTTCTTGTTTTCTAAGTTGTTGTTTCAAATAATACCGTACATTTTCCATTGGACTGAGGTTCGGAGATTGGGGAGGAGTTTTAAGGACTTTCGGACAATTGTTCACTGCGTTCATTTTCATTTTGGTACACTTTTAATTGACTGTAAAATCATTATTTCTTGATAAGGATGTCATTCAGAAACAAAGTTAAATGTCTTTTTTCAAAGTTTTATGTTTGTACGTCCATATATGTATGTCTATATGGCCTCCAAACAATCCCGACCTCAAATCATGCAATTTTTTTTATCGAGTCACGACAAAAATGTTGTTTATACATCTCCTTATAAGCATTAATGAATTAAATCCATATTGCATTAATGAATTAAAAATTCGTATTAGGGATGCAATACGTCAAGTTAAAAATAATAGAGAAGTTTTGTTAAAAGTTAAAGCATATATACCCAAACAGTATACAATGTATACTGAAAAAAAAGGTGGGCATATAGAACAATATTTCTAACTTAATTTGTTATTTTTCTTGTTAGTAAACTAATAATTATTTAGTTTCGAATTTATATATGTTTGTTAATCTGTCTTAAATAATTATTATATAAAGTATTAAAATAATTATATTAAATAGCTTCACTATTTTAAAATGTTTATTTCTTATTAAAAATGTTAGTTACTTGAGCCAGAGAACTAATGCTGATATATTTATGTGGCACCTATTTCGAATCAGAACAACAATATCCATTGAAAAATATCAAAATGTAAGGGTAAATTAAAAAAAAAAAGGTTTTGTGACAGCTTGAAAATCGAACGCCATAGAAAAAATCTAAAATTATGTCATAAAACTTTGGAAAAAAGACATTTAACCTTGTTTTTCAAAGACCACCTCAAGAAATCATGATTTTACAGTCGATTAAAAGTGTACCAAAATAAAATGAACAAAGTATACAACATTCGCACACAATCATTCGCTAACAATTCGGGTGGTATGTTTTCGATTATTATCTTGGTACAGCTTAACCGAATTTAATATGCCGATGTTTTCCGCGCTTTTCTTTAGATTTTATCTTAGAATATTTAAATACACATTTTGGTCCATAATTCCTTTAATAAAAACGAATTCACCGATTCCTACTGTCGGTACACACTCCTAAACCAAACCCAAACCTCCTCCATGTTCCACCGTTGAACAAAAATGTTGTTTTTTCAATTCTTCATTTGCTTTCCTTCACACCATTTGACGTCCGTCTGAGCCAAAAATATTAAATTTTGACTCATCACAGAAAACTACATCATTTTAGTAATTATCTGGCTTGGAAATGAATTCTTTACCAAAATTTAATCGCGCTTTTACATTTTTAGTATTAAGCCATGGCTTTTTTCCGGATACTCTGCCGTGACATCCATGGATTTCTAGTACACCGACGAATGATATCAGTACCAACAATTTTATTAGAATGATTTTGCAATGGGATTTTCATCTTGGAGCACGAACTTTGGAGTTTTCCTTAATGGTTCTCATTGTGCAGCGGTTGTTAATCTCATTTAACAATGTTGGACGACCCGTTTGTGTCTTTGAAAGCATTCTATCTTCATGTTTGTAACGCTGGTGTCTCCAACTGCGCCCTTACTTAAATGGAACATTTCCTCAATTTTTTTGTATCGGATTTACCATTTTCGTAATGAAATATCACCAATTTCCACCGATACCAACCAAAAAAAAAACCTTTCATCGAAACCAACATTACTTTTGCTCGACACTCGACCCATTATGGACATTATTTCTATCTAACTCTACTCTGCGGTATCTACATTCACCAAGCAAAAAAGTCCAACAAGTACCTGAGAGATGAATTTTTCTACGATGAATCATTTGGTTGTGCATACCGTCCGAATGTTTTCGTGACGCGTTTAACTGTTCTTTAGACTTTTTTTTCAAATTGGAAAATAAACTATTGAGATTCCGTGTTTTTTATGCAGGCTACTAAATAAATGATTGATGAAGATATTTTTGATGTAAAAAAAATAAAATAATAACTAATGTAGGATTTTTCTCAGTTGTGGTCTGGGCTTTTATAGTTGTAGTCCGGGTGGGTTTTAGTTAAAGGATATATTGGCTATACTTGTACTTATAGGGTAACACTGATGACTAAAGCGGTTTCACAAGCTGTAAATCGCGTCTTAATTTGCCACGATAAGAAGGGACGTCTTCCCGACTTTTCGCGTTTTTTGGGCGTCGTTCCTACCTTCCGATCGCGTCTCGATGCGTCTCTCCCCTTTCTTTGCCGTTGCCTGTTGCGTTTTCCCGCTTTGCAGAAGACCACCCATCAGCAAAAGCAAAACTTAAAAATAATATCCACAAGCTATATACAGAGTGGTTTAAAACGACTAACGGATTCCACATTAGTATGTTTAATCAGGACTGGTAAAGCCTTTAAAAAGGGCGCGTCCGAATATTTTTGGGATTCGCTGTATGTAGAAAACACTTTTTACCCTCTAGCAAGCAGTGCTCGTATTTGTACCATTGTTTCTGGGACATTCAGTATAAAATCGCTTTAATGTGATCGTTGCTGCATCGCAAAGCAAATTCCGCAAAGTATTTTGGTGATGTGGACGTGTCCTCGTTGGCTAATCAGCCTCTTTCAAATCATTCCCGCGACCGATTTATCCGATGTCCATCGTTAGCAGTCTCAGTCAGGGCAGAAAAATTTCGCAATTTTAATTCCAAAACAACTTCTACACTCGGAATGTGATTTCTCCCCGGCGCGGAAAATAATTAATGCATTATGTGAAACTGCCAGCGGCCGCAAAGATAAGATTTTCATTTATTGAGGCATAATTGACCCTGCCAAAAACAGGAATGTTCTTTCTCGAGTGGTCCGATGGAATTTAAACGGAGACGCGGATGTTGATCAGTGCGATGAATCGCGAAAAGGGCAACGCGAATTGCAGGAGCTCAACTGGAGAAGAGATGTGTTGTTACGTCTTCGCCTCGACTCGCTGATGTATTATTTCGATTACAGAAGCCTAAAGTGAGCTCGGTTCAAAGAACCCCTCGGCTCAATATCGAAACTGGTGTTAGCAGATGTTAATTAACCACTCCATTACCAAAGAATGGAAATCCGAGAATTCTTGCTGCATTAATCCGTGTATGCACAAAGTTTTCATTAACCGAATTTCATCTTGTTTAACCGAGGAAATAATGGAAGCAACATGTTTGTGAGCACTTGCAGGGGTTTATTAATCGCTCTTCAAGCGTTTTGTTCACGTTTGGCATTTAGTTAATACTCAGTGTCCCGCTATGAGTTGCATGTTATTGTTACGATGCAGAGAATTTTGCTTGTACAGCCACTTTTTATGCACGTGCACACTAATACCTCCCGAACGCAGATTCTCAATAAGATAAATAGCACAATAGGGCCACGAAAGCTCTCAGAAATGGAACAAGTAATAATATGCATCCTACAAATAATGGATCCGCATTATTGTGCAGATAAACATTTCTGGGCTACATTGGCCGAGCCTGATAGAAAACGGTCACTGTGGTCTTTAAATTGATTGCTGCCCGCTAACGAAGACTATTCACACTAATTTTTAATAGAGTGGACTAATGAAAAGATCCGTGCTTCCGAAGTGAAGGGCAAATTACCCGATGATAAGTCGCTGGATGGCTTTTAAATTATCAAGGGAACTCTAATTAGCTAATTGGTTCTGAATATGCTCAAAGGAGGATTTAAGGCCTCAGCATTATTAGACGTTAAAGCGGAACAGCAAATTACACTTTCTGCTCTAAATCGGTGCCTGTTGGAACGCTTACTTGTGATATATCATTTGAGCAGGGACTACGTGCTGATGTGTTACATTATTGATGTATTATGATGCGAATTCAGCTTTAATTTCGATGATATTTCAGGTTAGTTAAATAACAGCTTCGGGACGTTTATATGAAATAAAATATCTTGTTTGACAATTCCTTCTAGAGAAATTCGTTTCAGACAATGCTTACCCTTCTCTTTTCTGCTGAAACATGGGCGTCGGTGCAATGAAAATTTCAGACGTTTCGTACTGTAGTGTTTGACATGAAGGCCTTTGCAGCTCACATTTCAAGTATCTGAAACATATTAAATAACACGTCTAGAGAAAAAGGGAAATTACAGGTGCAGTCGAAAGAATAGTTCTACTTGTTTGGGGCTCTATTACACGGGGTTTGGGGGTGGACTATCCCATGTATAATGGGATAGCCCACCCGGTGGTTACCCAGCACAATCAAATTATTGTGTAATATCTAATCTCGCTGCAATTCAAATATTATGGGACGTTCTGCTTGATAAATCTAGGTAAAAAATTGTTTGATTTTTAATTTTAATTGGAACTTTTCAGGTGATGCATATCTCTAAAATCCAGAAGCGTACCAACCTATTTTCGTACCAGAAAATTAAAAAATTTCTGATTTTTGACAATTTTCAATGCCGAATTTCTTCGGAGCACCCAAAAACTCGACCGGTTTCTTATTTTTTACGCCAATTGCTACGCGATCATTTTCGCAATGAATATATGCACTATATATTCCATATCGACTATGTAATAGAAATACCCTTTCTGTGCATTCAAAAGCATACACATTTCGTTTAGAATAATAATGGGGAAAGTTTAAAGATGAATTTTCTTTACACCTGTTTCCTTGCGGAGTACAAAAGTTAAATTCGAAAAATATCTGCGGATACAGAAAGGTGGTTCATACATTTTTAATGCACCTTTTTAGGATGGGCATGATGCTGTTTCCTGTGACGTTTATTATTCCAGGAACTAGATTATTTTTCGTAACACAGTGCCCTAACGCGGCAAAACAAATCGAGGGCGAAACATCGATTAGCACGCGGGCCGAATATTTCCGGGTCAGGGTCATCCCTAAAAATTATACTAAGTGATCTGTCAAATGCGTTACGGTTTACTTAGTCATTAATCACTTTCCCGTAACTATTCAAGCACAATATTGAGACAGCCCCAGACGGGCCCTTATTCCCTGGAATTGTACCTCAAACAGAGACTTCTTTTTATCCTTGTGCAGTATCCTGTATTGCTCAAAACATGAAGCGTTTCATAGGAAAATTATGAAACATCCATAATTTTCAAGTCATAGGCAAATGGGCTAATATAATATTCATAGGCCCGAGGTTACATAATAACAAAGATTAGTGTGACAGATTAAACTCTGCAGGCATTAGTATGCATATGGGCAGGACAACTTTAATGTTGTTGCATGGCATTAAAGGTTGCACTTCACGAATCTGTCGCCTTGCTGAATAAATGATTAAGTTTGGAATATGTTCTGCTTATGCTGCATTTTTAAAAATAGTTTGTTGATATGCTGTCACGAAGTCTGAATTATAAGGCTCCTTGAAAAGCAGTTTTCCTGAACGGAAATTGGTGCTATTGTCGGAAAGTTTTTCAATAAGGTCTGGGGCGAATGTTTTAATCTCAGCTCTAAAGCCGCAGAAAAATCTTTAATTTATCTTCGACCTCACTGGCTGTACAATGTCATCCTTTCCGACCAGACTATTTAAAGCTCCTACAAGATGAATTTTAAACATACCAGCTTCATTAAATTTGAGTTGAGAAATGTAAATAAAAATCTTTAGGTCTTCGTTTTCAATCTGAAAGAAACATTCCCTTTTAGTAGCTTTTGCGGAACTCTGAAAATATGTTTGGTACGGCATTGATATAATGAATTTGTAAGGAATTCACCTTCAGATGTGGGCAGAATGATCAGAATGAATGTAAATTTGAAACAATATGCCTCCATCGAAATTCAGAAATGCTGCATTTGAAATAATCTAAATATCAAGCAAGAGTCAATGAAGACCCGACAAGATCATTTATGTGCTTTAAATAAACATGAAATAATACGAAAATAATGTTCGATGTGTAAAACACCTGCGGGAAAAAAAAAGATTTTAATAATTGTAAAATTCGTAGCCTTCATCCCTCTCTATTTTTTTACTAAAATCAAATTTTAATGAAGTGATTTGCGTCTATGATGGCGAAGTTGACAAGAAGTGCTCAGTTTTTTTTATAAGGACCAGGTTTCTACTATCCAAATCGTGGTAGACTTGGACTCACATATCTGGAGTTTAAATGACCCGTGCGCTTGACCAGAAGAGTTCCTGAACCGTTCCGATCCAGTTTCCTGGAGGGTGGGAACAACCCTCTTCACTTTAATTTTGTTATTTTTTAGAAATTATTATATTCATTCAGCTGCAATTTTAACAGTCGAACGAAATAACTAGACAACAATTTGTGGAACAATTAACTAAAAAGAGCGGAACCTGACCTCAATGGATCTAAAGTTTAATCAATTCTTAGATTAGATTAGTTCAGGTAGATCAGTTCTCTGATTAGACTTCGATGCCATTAAGGCCTTCTGAAATGTTCATGCAATTCAATCACTGAGCCGTAACAATGCCGTAACCCTTTGTAAGGCCGCGTCTCAATGTACTTTAGGATATGCGGAACCGCACATGTTAAATATGTATTAGTTCAATGTTTCAGTAACTAATTAATCAAGTTTGTGGCAATATACCGTCGGACCCCGGAGCTTGAATGCTTTAGATAATTTAAGGTATAAATAATTACGCTGGATATTGTTCCAGAATCAAAGACCAGATGATTGCAAGGGCGAAGTTTGGTAATCTTATGTACTAAATAATTAACTAAAGCTAGTAACCTTTCCCTGGTCATGGTTCAACACTTTTGGCCTCAAACGATTTTGGTCTTCAGCGCCCCTTCTGCATTTATTGTAAATAGTCGTCTGAAATTACCTCTTTCTACTGGAATTTTACACAGAAATAAACACCTGGAAAGAGACTCTCAAGCTTGACAAAACGTCTCCTCATTACCCAAAATGTAATTCCCTCTTTAAATGGATCTCCGCGTTTTTCACTTTCGAGTTTCTCAAACGGAAATGCCTGAAGAAATACTGTTATGGAAAATGTTTCCTCTTTCCAGTAATTTTGAGAGTAAATAACTGGTGATCATTAAAAAAAAACGTAGTAAGTGGTGAGGCGTAAACGTAGGACGTTAGTTACAATGATACGCCTTTTATTTACACTTAGTTATCTCATTTCGACTGGTTAAAAATGACGGCGATATACGGAACAAAAATGGGACCAGTCCATTATGTCACCAGTTAGGAAATGAAAAATAGTTTTGTGTAGCGAGTGGGAGCCTGCGAAACGAGCGAAATGGGGTCCCGCAATACGACACGAGTTAAACTAATAAAATAGACATTTTATCATAGGTCTCTTGCTGTGAAAATACACAAAATGGCATAACATGTTAAATAAATATAAGATGACTGATATGACGATATAGGCGTTCAGTAAAGTAATTGAAACGTCTTATACAAGAATTTTCTCATCAACATTTTACGACACCCTGTATAATTTAATTCATTATTTTGATTCGTAGTATAAGCCTGTTAAATATGATCAAAGTTGTTTACGTTAACATCGGCCTGTGTTTACTTTTTCTTTTGAGTGTTTATAAGTTGTCAGGTATTGAGACTGTTACCTGGAACTTTTTAAAATGAACATGTTGCATGCCGCTAAAATACATCTGTAAAATTAAAACGCATGCGCTCTTGCGATCTCTCAGTATCGGATATCTATTCTAAACAAATAGATTCTTTTTAATGAGTCACCATTTAAGTATAAATAGCCGCAGGCCATAATGTGATTGCACATTGTGTACAGGATTACTGAGAGTTCGACGTATTCCTTTGGAGAGGAGATAGGGCATACGGCAAGGAGTAAATTGAGCCCACATATGCATGTTCAAAATCTCACTAGATTTTGAGTTATTTTCATTTTTTAATTCGGAGCCTTAATAATTTCAGAGTGATTTTTCAGAAATTCTTTTTGGATTTTTTTACTTTCGCTACTTGAACACTTGTCTAACATAATGATCTTCCGTATGGGATGAAATATGTCCGGAGATATTTTCATTATGTGAAGATTTTGAGTAAAAACTTTCATAAAATCATTTTTGGAAGATCTCAACTTTTTCTAAGCAGTTTTCAGAAAATATTCAAGGTAACATGCATACAAATTACTCTAAAAACTTCCTCATTTCAATAGTCATCCAATGAGATGTTGCATGTTGAACAATTTAACTTAAATTTGTAATTGGAAAAGTTACAAAAAATGTTGTGCGTCTAAAACTAAAAACACAAAAAACAACACAAGAAACACTTTTAAATTGCATTACTGTTCATTCTCAATGTGACCACCTGTGTTCCGAATGCACCCTCGACATCTTCTTCTAATTGCCGTTCTTGTTACTCTTGTCGTTAATGTAATTCTCAGCTCGTTAGCCGCATCAATGATTCTCTGCCTTAGAGAGCATCAATGTTTGCTATAGGGCCAAGCAAGTCTCTATACATCAACGCTTTCATTGTGCCCCAAACGAGAAAGTCCATGGGTGTCAAGTCTGGACTTATTATTTCATGAAAGTTTTTACTTAAAATCTTCATATAATGCAAACGTTTCTACACATATTTCATTCCATATGGAAGATCATAATGTTGAACAAGTGATCGAGTAGAGAAAGTAAAAAATCCAAAAAAGATTTATTGAAAAATCACTCTGAAATCATTACGACTCCGAATTAAAAAAAAATGAAATAACTCAAAATCTAGTGAGTTTTGGAATATGCATGTATAAGTTCAATTTACTTCTTATCCCATGCCCTATCACCTCCCCAAAAGAATGCGTCGAATTACCAGTAACTCTGTATAAAGAGTGTTTACTGCATAATTGTTCGACATTAGAGTAAGTTTGTGAGAAAAGAGTAATTAACGTCGGCTAATATGCTTCTGTATCTAATATGGTAATTGTAAAGAATGAATGCTTGCCAAATAAATACGCATTGGCTTTACTTTCAGAATGGCTCTCATACCGATTGTATGCCATAAAATGTAGAGAACGAGGCACATGCCTGACAATTTGCAAAAAGGAAACGCTCCGAATACTCGGTGTTGCATTTTCCCCCATCTTTTAATGTTACTCCTATATTACGTCCTCGGGGTACTTTAGTGCCAGGCTATGTCAAAAGATGTATACGGCAGCTTTGTGCTCTAACAATAGGCATGTGTGTCTAGTGCAAACGGAAAATCAGCACTTCAGAAGCTACTTTGACCTTTAACTGGGTGTGCGTGGCGAAAACTCCTATACATATATCTCAATATTTATACCAGAACAAAATTAATCAAACAGCGAAAAAAAAGCGTGGTTTAGGCATTAACATCGACTTACCATTAGGGATATTTTTATCGAACTGCATGATTAATGAACAAGGGCGTTAGTGTTTATGACACATCATTTCGAAGCGCGGACCTTCGTTTATCCCTGAGGGCATTGCCAAATAAAACGATTTAATTGATTTCCATTGTTTTAACTAGATGGTTTTTCATGTGCTGGGGCCGTAAGAAAATGTTTATTTTGAAAAATCAAAAACAATGATTTAATGGGAGCCGCAACTGTAAAAATCGAAGTTTCCAGATTCCCATTCCAGGTCGCTTTCATATTCCATATGTAACACCCCTGAAATGTCCACGCACATAGCGAAATGATTTACTATTTTGAAGGTTCAATTCATCATTTCACTAGAGGTAAGACCTTTCGGCATATTTGTAAGCAGCTGTTCCCAAACTATATCTAACCACCCAATAAGCGCCAACGGCTCTATACACAATGCAGGCCCTGATTTAGGTTTGCATATCGACAAATGCCTTCTAATTCTAGTTCTTCCTTGCGAAGCCAATGCCTCGAGCTTGAGCATACATTTCGGCTTATATCTCAATTTATGTTGGACCAAGAGGTCAACCTGGGTTATTTGCGATGAGCAAATAGTGCAAGAGTCTTCGGCCATTTTAAGGAAAAGTTCAATTTTCTTTAAATCAGGTCGCGGTAATGGACGAGAACGCTCCAAATTTAGTTTAATAACAGTAAACTTTCATAACCACCGTATGAACGTATTGCGCAGCGAGTATTATGTAGCCCTAAACTTCGTAGTTTAAACACCGGAGGAAGCTTTCGGGATATTAATCATTGTGCGGAAAGTGATCTTTTATCGCACATTGATTGCAGTTGAATGAACAACGCTAAGCGAAATCGTCAGCGAGTACGGCAAAGGTATTGGACTTCGCAAGGTTTGGTAGCAATATTTTTCCTATGAGTTCGTGTAGTAATAAATTCGTTCTCGTCTTCGAAATCGGTTAAACATTACCGTGCGGCATCTCGCGAAACAAAGTATTTGCGAGCTTATGCGTGTGTGAACTTTTGCCTTAATTGGGCGTTGAACGTGCGGATGGAATTTTGCTACCTAATTTCGGGGCACCCTGTGTATCCTCTACAGGAATGTTGATCTTTTTTACCTGAAAGAAGATCCCAATGTCACCGCAATTTAAGCATACGACAAAAACCTTTTTGCCGATGCATTTTTACTCGATATGAGCTGCCGTTTAGGCTAGTCTCTCCAACACTACAGGGTGTACCGTAAGTAGGGTTTTTTTTAGATTTCGAAAAAATGTTATATAAAAATATTGCTCAGTTTTTTGAGGTCAATGTCGTGCTAAAAGGAAGACCTCTACTTATGTTACACCCTGTATGGTCGACATAGGAGTACGTGTTATCGTAATACTGCGCGTACCTACGATGCTTAAAATTGACAGAGGCGTAATTTGGCGAACTGATCCTGCATTTTATAGACTCGTTCGAGAATAGAAGCTTCTAATAGCATTTCAGGAAAAGATCCTCGAGGCGTGCCTCCCACGCATTTTAATGCATTGGAATTAGCACTGAGCCCCAATATATTATGGGAAAGAATTCTCGTTTTTTGCTATCTCGCACAAAGACCACGCGAAAGCTAAAGGCGTCGTACAAAGTGCACATTTATCTGTTAAGTGCCACTTCTGACTCCAAGTGTTCTGGCCTTTATGGTAATTAATGGTACGCAATCACCGAGTGAAAGTTTGCTTCATGACTGTAAAAGAGGGCTTGGGTTGATTGTTCCAGGCCAGGTAAATGTACATTGTGTTTCCGTCTTGAACCGTTTTTAAATGAGCTGAAGGTATGAGAAATTTAATTAAAACACTACCATTGAAGCCAAGGAACCTTATTTCAACTGGGCTTAATATTAATTCTCCCTGAGAAAGAACTTACAGAAAGGGAAAATCCTTTTCGATTAAACTCAACTTTTGTGCTTCTTAAACCCCATCGCTACGTCAGCGAGAGAGCCCAGAAAATTAATTTTTTCGTTTATTTTGTGGCGGAATAATGCCCCACACACAAGTGGAGGTTCTTGGAGCCGGGGAATTGCACGCTATTTTCAGTTAAAACTAACCAGGAATAATGTTCATCCTTTACCAAGGATTCGAACGTATTCCCTTGTTAACGTTTCGGTGATCTATCTCCCGCCGTCTTTAGAGCCTGGGGAGAATTACTTCAAAAAGGAGAATGATAAACACCAACAAATGCCACTTAGAAAAATCGCCAACACATAATAAAATTTCCGATACAAGATACTCGTTTGAATAAATAACGCCGGTTTCAGCTTTAGCAAATATTTGTTTAAATTTTCCCCTTTTCAGACCGCAATCAAACTTTCCTCATAATCCGTCATCAAACAAAACACCAGAACTCTGCAGAGAGAGAAGAAAGATCAAAAGTTAATAATAACAGTTTCAGTTGCTTATAGGTTTAGGAGATATTTGCTGAAGTCGGGTCAAATATAGGGAGGGGAGTAAACTTCGAGGTAAGCACAGACTTTCCTATTATTTGGTTTTCTTTGCAGACGATATACATAAACCAGAACTTTAGTCGCGGAGTTGATTAAGAACCGAATTGTTAATGTTGGTTTTAACAACTGCATGCCAAGCTAATTTCCATGGAAAGCCAGGAGCTGACCGACACTCTATTTCAGCGTGTCTATAGAAATTAGCCGGCAACTAAAGCTGACAGCACATTAACAATTTGGCCCTAATAGTATTATAACCAACCGTTCTCTATGCACCGTGGAAACTGTAATCCATGGTCAAAGGGGATCGTTCAGGTGGGCGAAAAATTGGTTATCGGGTAGATTGCACTCTGATATGCTTTAATTTACTATGCAAATTTATAATCGAGAACAAATCTCTAGCACGTTTTGGTCAAGGCTACGATTTAAGTGGTTAAGTTTGAGCTGGAAAGCACTACCTTTCAATTTTTCAAAGACCCGGAATAAGTTTTATACTGGTTCTAGATATATTTTAGAGTTATTTTCCCCTCTTAACTCAACATTTACGACCTTAACAGAAAACTGTTACCCGAGTTGTCAGAGGCCAACAATTCGATGGGGATGTAAAAGGATTTTACGGCGAAGGTGCAAACAATATATTTCTATACGACGAAGACAGTCATAAATAACGCTATTTGAAATATTTTGTGCCTCCGCCCAATTTATTGCAACATCGTTCTCGTGGACCCTCTACATTGACTTCATTTGCTGTTGATGCGATTCTAGTGGGGCTTTTTAGCCCCGAAGGGCGCCAAAGTGCCACCTCACGACCACAAATAATTGAAAATTAATTAATAGTGAATAGTGATTTTTACGACTTAGGACACAAAAAGCACCGTTTTACTCCCGCCAATGGGGGCTTAAAATGAATTTTATTTTAAAAGGTGCAATAATCCGATTGACAAAAAAAGTCCCCCTTTTACTGACACCAAACCGCCTGCAAAGTATCTGTTCCTAAGCTGTAAAGTAAGGCTTTTACTGCCTAATATCGCTAAGCTTATATCGAAGGGCTGAGGAAGATTAAACAGATATGAGTAAGCGTCCCCAATTTACTCTTCTGCTATTTTGTTGCAAATCCCACATAGGAGCTGGTTTAACGTGATGGAACGTCGATTCAAACCACGTCGAAAGATTATGGATCGATATTTCCGATATATTTAAACAATATGGCTCCAGTTATACATCAAACTTTGCTGATGACGGGGCGAATGTTCTGTGTTCCGAATCATCCTAGATCAAAGGAAAACTTTGTGCATCAGCTTCATTACAGACACTCGCAATAAATATGCAAATTTCCTGGCATATCACATGGCAACCATCAAACGAAATTCTGCAGAGTTGTTATTTTGCTTTCTTATTAGCGAGTAGAGTACGATTTGTAAGCACTGTGTCCTCTTTTGCACCCAGTAGTAATCGTAGATCACACACAGTAACGTCAGACTGATAATAGAGAAAGCTGCTCATAGCATATCTGGAGTAATTATTTTTCTCAGACTTGACTGTCTTACTATATAAACAAGAAACGTTGATCTATAGCTGATAAACAGAGAAACATTTCGATCGCAAGGAACTGTACATGTTTAAGCAGGTGTATGTTTTCATTTCGTACTTACTATGTGCAGCTGAGTATAGCGCCGATAGCTACTCAACGCTGAAAGGAGAACGCTGCCACGGCATCGTTCTAACACATACTTAAATGTAAAATTTTGTACCTACCACGTGCGAAAGAGTCTTTACCGCACTGGATTGCTGACTGATCTCAGCTTCGCGTCGTTCGGTCAACGACAGTCAGCGTGCGGTATCATTTTCCGCACAGATCAAACAAATGCTACTTATGTACAGAGGAAATCGTGGCACTCGGTGGATAGAAAAATCATGAGGATGTGTTGATATATACTTTTGGTAAACACTCACTTCGTCATACTTTCAGGTGGAACAAGGCCCGATGAAAGCTTGGGATTCTCTGGTGGGCGATTCTTGCTCGCATTTTATTTAAATCCCTAGTTTAGCCGCTATGCAATATATCATTTCCCGCTACAAGTCTACAATAAGCACACCTGCACAGCAAGGTTAAAAATGAGAAAAATAATGCAAAATAAATTTAGGATTTAGCACCCTCCTGCATTCCGTCTACCACAAAGACCAGTGTCCAAGCTAATTTCATGACATAAAATCGCAACGGTAGGATGTATCTCTCGTTAGTAAAATAAATAATAAGAGTGCTTCCGCTTTCATGAGGTTGGTTTGTTTGCAATGCTCTAGTTTGTGTTGCTTTCGTGAAGAGACCAATTAGCTGCACTTAAATGTGGGGCAAATTTGGAAGAAATATTCCTAGAAAATAGTACGCTAGACGGAAGAACGAGACAAAACATCAATAAAGCGATTAATAATTATGAACTAGTAAAATTAGGAAAAGTCGCACACCGGGCTACAAGTCCTCATTCGCTTGCACGACATTCGTTTTAACGTCTTCATAGTGCAATGCGAAAGCTTCAAGGTAATTTATATTCATTACATGTAAGGGATTCTTTTCCTTATCATTTTGCAGTTTAACACATTGATTTGCTTCAGTTCCTCCTCTACATACTGAAACGGGTGAACTCCCAGGAATGCCTGGAGTAATGATTCATTAGCTCACGGCGTTTTAAATTACTTACTCAAACTTTTTACCGCAAACTAAATTAATGTGCCCAGTTTTAATTTTCCCTCTTAGGTAGGTGCCGCGGACGAATTTTAAATACAAATTCTTCTTGCCAACTTCCAAGGGAATTTGTTTGAAATTGGCAGAAACTCCTATTCCGCAATTTTTAATTAAAAACAGGAATAGGCCTTATGGCTAATCATCAAATCCACAGGAAAATTGCTATTTCGCTTATCAGAGGACACTGAACTGAAGTTTTCCAAGCGAAAATCCACTTTGTAAATATAAAGTTTGAGGGCAATTTTAAAAAGACCTTAATATCCTCATCATTTTTTACTTAGCCATGGGTTTATGTGAAAGACCCCTTAATATAAAACTCATGATTGATTGCTTTACGGATTCGATGCAGATTTCAGTTCGAGGAAAAACCGATGTTTACCATCAGACAGTTTCTTATAAATGATTTTGGGCAATGCGGGCTTCAGAAGACAAAAGCTCACACATTTCATAATACTTCGTCCCCTATTCACAAATATTGGATAAATGCAAATTGAAATGTGTATTTCTGGCGGATTTAACACCATACAGGAAAACTTTGAATGAGGTTACCACGATGGCAAGTTCGTAAAAGCCTTTTGTTGTTAGTTAATATTAAAATTAATTCAGTTTCGAGTCTAAATATAGTTACATCAATATGGGGTCCTATTCAGACCTAAAAGCTACTTTAAATATTTTATGGCACGTGTGTATGGCATGTGTATGTTATTTCCATCCGGAGGGACTACGAGCAGAATGCTCACAAAAAGTCTTAAGTCCATGCGAGTACTGAGGTGTGTCGCGATAAGAATAGTTCGCCAATTTTGGCGAATCCCAAATAATCGCCATTCGGCGAACTTTTCAGGATTCGCCGAATTCGGCTTTACTCAACTTTGTGCCACCAGCAAATTGATAGCACACTATGGACCTGACTGATAACATCGCATTCAGGTCAGTATCGGGGGTTGGCTAAAAAACTGCCCCTCACATTTATCAATTTTCTTGTGAAAAAAAGTCCACACACATTATGTCATCAAAATAGTATATTATTGGACGAGCTTATAGTGAAAGCTATTATCCCCGCTAGAGAATTCTCTTGAGGGAATGATATTCATTTTACATAAGTACGATATTATTTCCATGGCTAAACATCCATAATTTCCACAAATTAACTAAAAATTCCATTTAAATAACTCTGATAGACGAAGCCATCGCTGTGTTTACCTCTTAACTTCAAATCTCAACGCATAAACAGGCCGCAAATAAATCGACTTTTCTTGATTTTCCAAGCACTTTGTCGTCTCGGTTTACTTCTAGAGTTTCACTGCTTTATACATAATTTATTTTAAGTAGAGTTTCTAACCCATTTGGCTTTAAATCGTTCAATAATTAACAAGAAATGTTTGTTGATTTTAATGTTTTGCGACTGCTTTGGCGTTATGATTTCACCACGTCGAAACGTGCTACATGGGGCCTTGAAGATAAACGATAAAAATGCGCCTGACGAACGGATCAAAGACAGTGCCGAAAAGAAGTGACGGATTAGATCCAGTAGTCGAAAATGGAAACAGATCGGAAAGAAGTCGAATGGGCTCGAACTATCCCCAACACGTTCGGAAAAGTCCAGGAACACCAACACCACAGGAGCTGTTCCTGCTTCTAGTTTCGGCCGAACCGAAACTGCTTTCTCTTGTAAATCGCAGTTTTACCACAATAATTTTGGGCAAATTGTGCCCACATAGTTTTGAAAAACCTGTTCAAAGCACGAGGCATGCCGAGTTAAAATCGCCAACATTAATCTTTCAGAATGGGGCCGGCGTCACATACAGCGGACAATAATCGAAAGCATTTTTTTTTAACAGTGGACCATTTGGAAGTATGTAATGAAAAAGAGTAATAAGGAGAAACAGTGATTGATAAGAGATACAGAGAAGTAGTTAGAGAAAGACGAACACCGAAGGGTGGACATCCAAGGAACGAAGCTTATGTAAACTTCATATTGGTATTCCAGAGTAATTAAAGCTATCGCTGTACCTGCTGAGCAATAACCGTACTCTCGGCACGTTCGAAAGTTCTAAATTTGATGTTCTTTAGCAAATCCTCGTCTCTCATATAAACAAAATTTTCCCTTGATAAATAAGGCACTCAATTCGCAGTGTAAAGGCAACATGTATCCAATTAACTGGAATACTTCATTTGTAGCGAAATTTGGACCGGAATTGATAAGTGTCTTTTAATGAATTCTGCAGAAAGCCCTGACAGGGGCGCGTTCACATATGCTGTTGTGTTTGAAGAAAGAGGGTATTCTCCCGAAACGTATACAATGTGGGAAATTATATAACAATATGCTGGCGACAATTCACGAGGCAATTAGAGTCAGGTACAGCCCGGTATACAAAATTGTAAATGTTGTGGCCATTACAATTGGCAATCTTTTGGGGAGTCCTCTAATGAAAAATAGGAAACTTTGCACAGGCTTAGCAGAGAATTTATAGTATTTAACCTATTACATAATGCACAGAAACAGCATGGCTGAAACCATTAATCTTGTCCGGTAAATGGGAAGATGTTGATCAACGAGCAGCAGCAGTTATTCTCGGCAAACGAATTACAAGAGTGAACACATGTTTAGATTAAAATTGAAGAGCGTGTGTTCAATTTGCATCCAAAAATACTTTATGAGAGCATGAACTCTGCAATTTGAAAAGGGTAACAATCGCAAACTGAAGTAATTGCGCTCTTATTTGCTTTCGCTGATGAAATAGAAAACTCAACAGACATTGTGTGGGAAGTTGGAACTATTTATTATTTACCTTTCTATCCACCTAGCGGGCCCTTCATTGACTTAAACCAATAAAGTAGGGGTAGAAAGGTTCGACCAACATGAGCCGCGGTTGCAGGGGTAAGAGTAACCAAAGTTTTTATAGCACCCCGGCATCCAATTTACGGGGAGAAGGAAAGCAGAAAGTTTTTGGGTTAACTACTTAACACATCACACTTTAACAGACTTCACTTTGTGGAGGTCAATTGCGAAGGGTGAGGAGACGCGTAACGAAAAGAAACAATAATTGATTTTTCGGGTTCCGCCTGATGGAGGATTTCAGAAGGGTTTAATGCCTGATTTATACCTCTCAATTAATAACGACATTAGACTTCCATTGCCCATTCCATTTCCAATCCATAGTATTCCAATTTTTAATGCGAAAATTGTTGATCATACGAACGTCTGCTACGCGCAAATTGTCCACAAGTTTCGTAAACTGTTTTGCGCTCGTGGCCTAAAAGGTCATGTTTTGTCTTGGTCAAGAGAATTCGCCTTGAGACTGCGAATATTCGTGAACAGAAAGTCCCAGACAAACATCTGTGTCGACATTCTCGTTGCGAAATCACCTATTTGCGAATGGACATTGATTAATTGAGGTCTCAGAAAAAAAAGCTCATATCATCTTCAGCTAGATATTCACCAGCGACAACTAGTACCAGACTATCAGAGAACGCACGGGTAATCAGACTAAAACGAACACGAGGCGCGTAATAAATGGAATTGAGATAAAACACATCAGCGTTGAGAGATTTCATTGCTATGGCACATTAATGATGCCACAAAATCAGACCGAAAATAAATGATTTTTTGAATTGGTTTGTAGTGGCGCGAATGATGACATCACACGGGGACAACAAGTACCCCATTCTAGATCACCTCCATATATCAACTGCGTAATCGCGTTGATTTACCGGTTCCCGTCATTGCTGCGTAGTGGCTGCAGGACAGAGTGGATACCCCCCCCCCCCCCCCCCCCTTCCCCTGACAACGCGGATACTACGCCGGATGGCCTACTTCACAAGTTTTGATGGAAACTTTGCAAGTGTGCTCCAAAGATTTAGGATCCAAAATTTTGAATGCTACGAAGTACCTGAAGCCGCCCTTTGAACTGGTTTTTTCACCTATTTTTCCAGTATAATATCTAATCCAGCAACATTAAGTCATGAATCAAACCACTCATCTCAAAAAGCCGTTTTACATACACGTACGTAATAGTTCCGCAAATGTTCACATAAGAGCCAAGACCCCAGGTGGTGAACTATTCGGCTTGCTCCCGTTAATGCACCCTCTGATGGTAATTGGACATAACATCGTCCACCGTGTCTTAGGCACGGACTATGATGCACCACCATACATGTCCGACATGTAGGGTGCAATCACTCGTACTTTTTGTATATACCCTGTATATACCTAGCTTTTAAGGTGTAATGTAATAATCCCTAATATATAAATAAAGTTATTTTGAGTTGGTTCCCGTCAGATCACCGAAGTTAAGCGACGTCGAGCATGGTTAGTACTTGGATGGGTAACCGCCTAGGCACCACCACGTGCAGTTGTGTTACCCACCCCCCACTGAAATAATGCCGAGAGGCAGCGGTTCCGGTGGAGATCCAGGGTGTGAAGAGAGGAAAAAGGTGTTCTTTTTTTAGTGAGTAGTCGGCAATTGCCTGAAACAGTGCTGGAGTCCCACACTACCAGGCCGATCAACAACATACAGCAACGGTTTGGTGTGCGTAAATGCATTTCTCCAGCCTCTATATAAAAAAAGATCACCTTCGTAGTATCCTCTCTGAAAGTGTCAAACCCGCAACCTTGCGAATCGTATGTTCGGTTCGTGTTCCATCCAGATCTTTTCCAATTAATATACTTCATATTTCTTCTGATAGCCTGATAGCAGTCCGTTGTTGGATCAAATTTTGAAACAAAAAATGTCGGATACTTTTAAAACCTTACTTAATGAGCATTACTTTGCAAACATTGCTACCGAACATCTGCATTTATCGTATTAAGAGCGTTTCTCTAAGAAATATTCTCAGTTGCAGCCGTTTTTCCGGCTTTCTTTGTTGTTATTCCATCTAAAATTTGATAATATCTCAATTAAAAATGTTTCTAATATTAAGAAGGATAACAGTTAACCTAGTAGTTCTTGTATTTCACTACAAATATGTCGATGAAACCAGGAAAAATAACCTTTATGTTCAGCAACATTCGCAGTCTCAATGCGAATTTACCAAAATTAAAAGATTTGATAGAAAACAGAAATGGTACCGATGGCCAAAGACCTGATGTAATGGTTCTTACTGAAACGTATCAATTAAAAGCTGAATACGAAACTAAATATCGCATTCGCGGCTACATATTAGCCTATAACAAGACAGCTACGAGTCGTAACGATGGCTGCGTGGTCTATGTAAAAAAGTACCTCTTCCCCCAAATTACTATGGATACAAGTTCGTTTAAGTTCATTATACTTAAAATTTCGTTCGCTAAAAAACATATATATTTGACAGCAGTATATCGTCGGCCTCAAACTAAACGGATTGATGAGTTTAATAGATCGTTGGATAATTGTTTACAAAATCTCCCCATCGATGGCGATTGTTATTTATTTGGGGGGGACATAAATATAGATCTTATAAAGAACGACAGAAAGGCCAAAAGCTATCAAGCCGTGCTCTACGAAAATAATTATTTCGATTTGTTAGCTGTTAAATGTGACTCAGTTATTAAACATCCGCCCACAAGAGTGGTCCAGCGAAACGGAAAAATAACCAGAACTTGTATAGACCACGTTTTCTGTAAGAGGAGAACAGAAGCTGGTCTGAATATTGAAGCTCGCGTATCTGATGAAAAAATTACTGATCACTATCTAGTATTCTGCCACATTATAATTGAACCATAAACAAACCACTTGAGATAACAGTGATAATTTTATTTGTGGATTGATTAATATGTTTTTTTTTTCACCCGGTAGATGGTGAGCCAGTTCAAATGAGTGTTAATCGATCTGATATCGAAAACACGTCAAATAATAGTGAATTAATATTCCACAAATAAATACCCGGGGGGGGGGGGGGGGGGGGGGGGTATAAGGTTTTAGAGTATGGTGCGCGATCAGTAATTATTTCCTTTAGATACACAAGAGTCAATATAGGAACGTAAATAGCTAGTTTCCCAACCAATGCGGAAAGTCATCAATTCCCGCAATTGAGTGCCGATGACCCGAACGACATTGAGCAAAGTTTGGATACAAAGTCGAATTTAGGATATAATGTATATTGGGATAACATTAGAAACTTTTTCCATAGTTAACAGTTTTATGTTTTTAAAAGTGAAATAGCAAGGCAAAAACGAATTCACTACTATCCGACTGCTTCCCTGCCCTACTGTCCTCTTACTGCCTGTTCTTTGTTTTCTTTTTGTCTTAACTTTTGCCAGTTCTGGTGGTCCTTAAGACCCAAGGGGAAAGTACCTGCTAATTCCCGTTTCCCATGGAAAAAAGCCCACATTTGGCCACTTAATTGCGACGGTAGTATCAGCGTCTGTGCATTCTTCCATTTTAATTCAAAGTTTCACTCTAATTTTGCTACTAACAGCCACCGAAAAACAAAAACGTACAATAACTGTCATTATTTCTTTTCCATGGCCAACTACGCGAAGAATAAAAATTTACCAAAATGAATATCTAAAATTAGTTTCACATAAACTTAATTATTTCGAAAAAGGTTTGGAATAGGTATAGGTAACCCTAATACAGTTTGATAGAGAATTACATTTTTTACTTGATACTACTTAAAGTTATAGGGTGTCCCATTTAAAAAAAAACGACTTTTGCAACTTCAAAAATGGAAATGTTAAGAACTGAATTTTGGACATCCTGTATAATACTAAGCCATATAACTAGTGAAAGTGTGAACCTAAAACTATGTATTGACATTCTGCAAAATATGGAGATTATGTCTATAATAACTGCAGAGATATGCAATTTTAAAATTGGCCATTACAGAGGCACATTTTTAATTCAATGTCAAATATCTCAAAAACGGTAAGAACTAAGTATAGGACATTATACAGAAAATGTACTTAAAATATTATGAAGAATCTAAAAATAAAATGATATACTGGGGGTTCCATTTGAAATAAGCAAGTTACAGCTATTTCCGGTTAAACCGGAAGTGACAGCAAGTTGAAACTATTTTAAAAAAATAGTATATGTCGAACTTAACATAACTCCAAATTTTCAAATTCGTATCACTTTTAGATCCTAGTAAACTTGTAATCAACGAGTTGGGTGAATAACCCTGTATAAGACATTTGGTAGGTAGTACAGGATATTGAATAGCATATTAGAAAAGGTGATTCTCAATTGATTTAAACAAACATACCTATATACCGAGTGTTATAGTTTTTCTGAGAATTAAGTTTAATATTTTTTAATTTAACCGTGCTTTTCTACAATCGTTGAAGTGCAGAAGAATAACAAGCCTTTTTATCACAAAAATGTACCAAACTTTTTTATTAGGTATGCATGGATTGTTTAAATTATTTAAACCACAAAACCTAAAATGGCTTTTATACTTATCTAGAACTTAATAAACATGATTTTCCGAGTTTGTAGTACACCAAAGAATCAAATTCAAACGTGGATTTTATTTGGACGCTTAGGTGTATGTTTATTCAAATTTCTTAAAAACATCCTTAGGCAATGGTCTTTCAGCTCTTATGGAAAGTTTTTTAAAAACCATTTTAAAAATTAGAGCAATTAATCTTAATACTTTTAAGTATCCACCAGGCGCATTCGCCAAAACTCAGACTAGCCATTTGTTATCTCAAGATAGTTTTCCAGATATTCGAGGCTTTTGGTTTTTTATCATTTTTAACACGGCCTGCGTATTCGCATTGAGTAATACTCAATGCTTTAAAATAATATTTTATTTTCGAATGTAAAGAAAGAAGGCATTCGGGGATTTCTCAGTTGATTTTGAAAAAACAAAAAAGAAAAATAAACGGACTTCTCAGTTGGCTTTGATTGTAGGATGTCATTAGACATTTATACAATTGATTTTCATTTGTTTTTAAGTCTATTTTGACAACACAAATAAACAAATTGTTGTTCTTTGACTAATGTGTTATTTTTAACAACTTAGTTATCAGAAAAATTGTAACACTTGACATGTTTGGTTAAATCAATTCAGGATGACTTCGTCTAGTACCCTGTCCAGTATCCTGCACTACCTACCAAGCACCCTGTATAATGAATGTAATATGCACTAATAATCCAATGTTTTTCAGGTCATATGTTTATTTTCCCTACTTTGCTACACTACAAGATAATTCAACGCAATATGCAGCTTATATGAAACTAATTGCTAACGCTGACTCAAGATTATTAAAGCAGGGCATCTCCAGGCTCTGAGCCCCACAATCTTGTTACACCTAATGAAAATAATTAAATTTGTTTTAATTGCCTTCTGGGCTTTATTGACACAATATTTTAAGGGCACTTTATGGGGTAGTTCGCGATATGCATTGACTGTGGAATAATTGATTTTAAATTGCCTGCTCTTAGCTCTTAAGTCGGGACGTGAAGTAATGGATGTACGGTTTTATTGGAATAAAGCGGTGACTAAAAAAAATCGAAGCTAGGTTAAGGCCGTGCTTCTTTCTTATAGAGACCTGAAACTTCTCTCAAAAACTTCAAAAGAGCTCTGCGTTATGGCCGAAGCAGAGAGATATAACGCTTTTAAATCTAGAAAGGGTGGATCTTGAAAGTGGAATTCCATTAAACATTGTGCCTTCAAATAAAGTTTCCGCCTGTGCCCTATATCTAGAGAATCATGATGTGTTAAATAAAATTTCGGATTAAACTGGACTGAATTCATCAGCTGGAAAATGGCAAGCGTGTTTCGCTTCGGTAGGAGTTGCGGAAATTCAACACTATAAAAGTAACGGCAAATGCAAGGTAAACGCGCCCCCTTTGGGCTGTATTCTATATATAATTCTAATTACACCCTAGAAAATGAGTTTTCTGCTGCATATAAACTTCTGCAGGCGAGATTCGACAATTTCAATATAATGCTCTGCCAAGTTTTCATTTTAACTTCTCCAGGGTCGGACTTGGGCATTTGTGCAGTTCCATGCAGCTTGCGTTGAACCATACGCTCTAACGCAGCATGTGCATTGTAGTTTATTTAAGGTTCTGGTGAACGTCGACTTGAAGCAAATCGAAATATCGACTTAAAGATAACGATTCTTGGAACTTATAAAAATGTTTAAAGAGCGGCAGAGTTGCCAGATCTACGAAAATGCCATATGAACTGAATAATAGTGAAATGAACAATGCTTCAATATCGATATCTTTTAGTGTCAACGAGAGAACGGTACATTTTTGGGCAAAAATGACTCTGGAGCCAAAACCTCTCCTTTTTGACTAGGGGTTTCTATGCAAAATTTGTTGACCGCAATGTCCCCCTCAAGTTTGGCATAGCTTTGTTGGAACACCCTGTATATGTGGCTGAAAATTGCGCTCATAAGTTTGTTCTGATTTTCCAATCCCCTGCCTTAGCATTTTTTACGTTGCGAATATCTACTATAAGACACACATTTTGCCATTTTGCCTCACACCTTACAGAATCTTGTTCATTCTCATCACATTCAGATCCCATATCCCAGTGGGGCCTGACATAATATTACATAAGCCTTATATTTTCTGAAGCCTGGAAGCTCCTCATATATAATCATTGAAACAGTTAGTGGCTTTCCACAACCAGACGGAGTAATAACAGGACTACTCCGTCTCGTATCTTATTACCTACAGGAAATTAATTACTTGACTGGCGAACCATTATTTACAAATATGGACTAAGCCGAAAACGATACTTTAACTTACTCAGAAATTAATGTTACGGAAGGAAACTGCATAGCCCTACTTATACTTATCTCCTTGTTTGCGTCAAGAACTTAAGATCGATTCCTTAAAGGGTGTGAAGCTTAATGACTTTCAGCGAAACTAGTCAAGTTGTAGCATTATTTCCAGAAGTTTTATAAGGGCCCTGCTCTGCATTTAGTTTGAAAAGAGTTTCTCCAGGAGTAATATGTAATCTGGTTCGGACAACGTCAACGCGTTAAAAATGTGCCTGCTTCGCAGTCTTGAAAGTTGGCCGACGTCCCTGTTTACCAAAGTAAGCAGTTTACTTTGGAAACAAGGACTTTAAGCATTTCGCCTTCTTTTTCTAAACCCTTAACTTTCTGTGACATCCTTTTTAATGTAATAAAGGTTCGTGTCTGCGGTTTATCCAGAGAAAGAGCCCGTCAGCGCCGTGTAATTTGTCACTTTGAAACACGCAAGCTCTCCTGTATGCCAAGATTTATTATTACAGAAAGTAAAACATTGATTCTGTTTTATAGCGAAATTGAACGGCCGTCTAATTTATCAGAGGAGACAGCATTTATAATATGTAGGTACTTCAGTATGATTATGTATGGGGTGCACGTTTATTTAAAACTGAGTCTGAAATACAGATGAATATTTATTGACATATTAGAGCGTACGCGGGACATTGTCCATTTGGAAGCCATCTGATAATCGACTTTGATTTATATGCTTCCTAATGCCTGTACTGCTTAATAATAATTTTGGAAATAGGAACGGCGCTAATGTAAGTTCCCGTGCTTTACGTCTCATCAGCATCTTCTCACAATACCTCTTCAACACCCTAATGTACTTGAATATTGAATGTATTGATTTACTTGTGAGGAAGTCCGACAACAAGGTAACTTTAGGTCCTTTGTGTAGAGGATTTTTTTGTTTTTTATTTGTTGGTAAAAAATATACAGGGCGAACCAAATAACTCGTTCACAAATTTAAGAGAACATTCCTCGAGTCAAAATAAGAAAACAAAATTCGGCAAGCATATACCCGGTATCGCTTAATTTCGGAAATACTGGGGTTGAAATTTAGAAAAAAAATCACTTTTATAATATTTTCTTTGATTCTTAAGTGGATTTAATTCATATTTTCGCCGTTTAATAACAACATGATCATGTGTCTTTAGACATGAAGCTTCACTTCATGTCTCGACTATTATCCTAAGTTTTTCTTGTCGCTACCATAGACACTTATTGCACCTTTGGGCGACTCTATTTTCTCACCGATAGATCCTGTTAGAAAGTCTTTTCACATCGATTACACCCAAATATTTTCAATTTTTTAGTAAGAATAGAGGAGCGACAACATTAATAATTATTTTACTCTCTAACTTTTGATAGTATCGCTACACAACTAACTTTTCTTCTTCGTTTCTAAAATCCAAAAACTCAAGAAAATATACCTCACTTTTTTATGCACGGCATCGAGTCACTGCAGAGTTGTACAGCCCACCTGAAGTCAAACAGTGCCTGAGATCTCATAGTCCTTAATAATAATAAATTTGATTCTAAACGTTCCCAAAAGCGACGTAAAAACATAGAAACGCTTGAGAGGCGTTTAGGTAAGTAAAGAGGTTGTTTGTGCCTGATTTGACTAGCAACTTATGTTTAGTGCTCAGCGAAATAGGAACCCGGCTTTATCTCAAGCGGGTTAATTAACGCTTCTTCAAATTGCAGCATTTTCGAGGTTCGAGAGTTTTCACAATTATTATTTTATTGCTTAACACATTTTATATCTGGATTTAGCAATTACTATTAAGAAAATGTGCTCTGGAATAAATCTAAAATTGCGAGTCCTTGACACTCGGCATTTCGCCAGTAGGTACTTTGGAATTATTGAAGGAGAGAAGTATGATGATCCTCAAGCAATTTAAATGAAATATAATTAAATTAATTTGAGCTATAAATAACAAATTTGCTAAATGAAAAGTTCAGATGAAGAAGGTTTGACTTTAAAGAAATTGGAAACTCTTGAGAAGTAGAGCACTGGCCATTAAAATTAGCCTAAAATTGCGACATTAGCTGAATTTTTTTCCAGCTTACACAAATTTTTACCCAGGTCGCACTTTCTGCGGCGCTAGATCTGACGCGGTCAATTTCAGTCGACTTCTTATCACCAACTATACCTTCGTCTTCCTCCGGATATCGGTTTTTTACGCAATTAAATATCAAAAGTCGGCACCCAGATCGAAATAAATTGGGGCGTCCACCCCTCTTTCCCATAGACAGATAAACGGTGATTTAACCGCGACCAGTTAATTTTCCTTTTAATCTGTCCGTCACGCTCCCTAATCTCATTTTTCTCATTTGTGATGGAGCAGACGTCAAATTAAATATCTTTGTATGGGTCTACGTTTTCGTGCCGCCAATCTAAAGACTCAGAGCCGCCGATCGCAACTTTGACTTTGAAAACATACCTGTAATAAAATACCTAAAACTGAATAAATTTGTATTTCGAAACATCGTATTATCCGCTTGCGATACTTTAGCATTGATGAGAAAGTTTACAGTCCCTAAAGAAAAACTCTTGAGTCTTTGTTTACAACTCCGTTGGCGAAATTAAATTTTCCGCTCGTGCTGTATTTTTCTCAAGGGAACTCGCGAAGTTACCCTAATGGTTTGATTTCTTTGAAGGTGTTCTGCTAAACATAATTAATCCTTTAATCCTAGCTGAATCTGCCTCACCCTTTGCTACTTTCTGGAACTACTACCCGGGACTACGTACAAATGTCCTTTATTTGTGCGAATCCAGAAACTAGGGGATTATTGTTCGTCAGTGCGGATGACGAAATGCGCTCATCCCGGACATTTACATCGCGACGATTATGCCATGTAATTTCTAACAAATAATTAATCCAGTAGCTTTGCACAGCTAATCCATGATTAACGATTCAACGCTCCTCAGGACTCATTGCAAATAATAAATTTAGTATGGTTTTATTGTTGCCTGTTATACATAAAGCCTTTTGTATGTGAGATGTTTATAGCAGCGGTGCCATTGGATTATGAATCGGAGCAGCATTGGAATAATATGTGTTATTATGATGAGTGGTGTGCAGTGGAATTTTCTTGTTCAAGCACAGAGTAAACCCATAAGGCCCTTTGTTCGCAAATCATGTACGGGTTCTTCGTGGGGTGAATGTGGCTGATTAGTCCAGGTTGATTCTGGTACTCGTTCATGTGCAGGTCTCTAAAAGGTCTGTATAAAATTCTATTTTCATTCTAATTCCTATTCATCTTCATCCATATAAATTTTCACTTTAACGTCCCATATTTTGAAAACCGTCCACTTTTGAACTAAAATAAATGGGTTAAATCGTCAGGGTTCCGCCTCACAAATCTATGATAGAATTTTAGACAGACCTTTTAGAGACACCCCGTATATTTCGTAGCTCGCACGTGTCTCTATTCCCGTTCTAGTATGGACATAAAAGCGTAAAAAGCAAGATCTGACTCCTCGTACCGATTCGCAGACCCCGACCCTGTTTTTCTATCCAGCCGCCAATCGGTATAGAATTCTCCGAATTTCAATTAAATTAACGAAATAATTGAGTTACAATAATTGAGGAAAACTCCGAATAAAAATCTTTGGAGCCGCGCTCATAAAACTGCTTCTTCAGAATTTTGTTCGCGAGCAAGCAGTGTCAGATTTATAGATCTTCACACGAAAATAAATCTGAGTGATACAGATTTAGATGCGACTTACTGACCGATGCAAGACGATTTACGTTCCAATTCAAAAATATATGTATTGCAGCGATGGCGGAACAGAGTCTTCGAAATATATAGGAAATGTATAGGATGGTCCGATTTTTACTGCTTTAACTTTTGGACTAGAATCTACTCTGAAAAATAACATGAAAATGTTGTTCAACATCGACAAATGCGTCATTAGCAAACTAACGGATGCCAGGATTTCAGATTTTTTTGTTTTTTTCCATAGCTCCTACAGTTTTTGAGATATTTAATTGAAATTTAAAAAATATGTTAGGATTTATGGTTCGCATAGTTGGACTTGTCAAATTGTTCTTGAAATCTGCACGATGTTAGTTTTTCTACCTTTTTCCCATACCTAACCCAATTGGGATACACCACTGACTGTTCCTTTCCTAAAATTTGAATTCCCTGATGAATTTAGTTTTCGAGTTAAGTTCAAAAGTATGGTGTCACGTGCAACTCCAATTACGAACTTCAGTTGCTGTGAGATCTCTGAAGCCAGTCTTGATAGCAACGATTTATGGTACTCTCCCAAACATATGGAAATTTCGGTTCAATTTTTCTAAAAAATTATACAAAATCTTCATTCATGTGTTAAATAGTTTTTCCATAAACGATCGATAAAATTTCCGACGCCACCCTGTACTGCTACTTGACGCTTTTCATTCATGAACCACATTACTACATTGACATTTAACAAGAGAAAATTGGGGGAAATACGAGTTAACTGAACAAATTCAAAGATCTGTGGTTTTGATATTTTTAGGTTTAAATTTGAAACAGAAGAAGATTTAAAAAAGAATTCTAGACATTGCACAAATTTATAACGAAAGTAAAGTAATAATGTAAGAAAAACATTAGCTCTACCCTTTAAGGTCCATTACGAAAATGTACCCAAAGGATGTTTGCGACCCCTTTTTCTCAGTTAAGAAAAATATTGGAGAATGTTCTTGTCGACAAGGAGGCACGGTTAGCCTCTCTTTATGAAATAAAAAGCTTTGTGATTTTTGTTGTCATGTCTTATAAAAGATTTGATTTAAAAACCCGCCAGCTCATGTCAGCAGGCATGATCATATTTTTATAAAGTTAAATTTTCCCCATATCATCCCCATCAGTTATTTAGTGAACGAAAACTTAATATCACAATAAAAATGACTCTGAAGCCAAAACGGCTCATTTTTGACTAGGGATTTCTATACAAAAATTGTTCGCCGCAATGTGCCCTACAGCTTAAGCTTGGCACAACCTTTTCGAACACCCTGTATATCAATACATTACTAAATTCATAACTGAAATATAAAATTTGTATACATTGTGTTAAGCTTTAATCCAAAACATCTCTGAGGGAATATCTCAAAATATCAGACAAAAGCTCTGGGCATTACTTTCTTACTTTTGCAGTTGCACATTAATTATGCAGCACAAAAACAGTCATATTAATTATTTCAGCTACTTAAGATTTCAATTATTTTGCGAAAGTTTCAGATGTCATATAGCTCGAAGCAAAAAGTTTTAATTAAGTTATTTTAGTCGTAACTCAGCCCTTATCAGCCCAACCTTTAAAAGTCAGTAATACAGTGGAACAAATTGGCATCATTTTATAATATTATGACCTACCCTAATACCTCATAAACCAGCATTAAATTCCACGCTATTCAGTCTTGTCATGTTAAACACCATCTGAGGAAATAGGGCTGAAATCGATAGGGGGCTTGGCTGCTTTCGAGTTATTTTTGCGTGGATAAATATAGCCAGGCATTAAAAGAGTGGAAGCTCTATATCGCTGTCGCGGAGAACCTCTCCTTAAAAAACGATATTTCATCCAAAAATCCTTTTCAGCGATAAAAAAAATGTGAAAACCCCCAAAAAAAATTATGTCCTGAACGAAAAACTTAGCAGCACACTTTCGTAGGTTCGTAACGCATTTGGGACATTTATGGAAAAAACGTAATGTCGTTTAACTTCCTCATGGGCGATGATTTAAGGGAACCAAGGGGTTTGAGCTTAGCAAGCTAGGCGTGTAATTTTGTTATCTCCGTAATGTGCCTCGTCGTCATGGAGAGGCGTTAATAACCCGAGATTGAAATGGAAAAATAAATGGAAATTGGTATATCATAGAGCAATCAATTGTATGAAGACTGCTGATGGGAAATTTTGAAACAAAGTCAAAGTAAAAAGCTGCATGTCGTTTCGAATTGCTTTATGATTTATTATACTCTAATGAACGCGAACACTTAATTACTAGAGGGTTGTAATTCATAACAGTTAAAAAGTGCTTCACTGGTTATTTTTGAGAGTTGGAGTTAAATACTTTTCGTGTCTTTTACTATCTTTTAATTAAGGTGAGGGGGTAGAATTAAACGAAAAAGTGCACGATCTTTTTCATTGCAAGAAAGATCATGGATCACCGCGGTTTCTTTGATATTTCCAAGGTATTTTTGCAAATACCAGATTGTTGATGTTTGCGTCAAACTGCAAGGATGAACAAATGATTCATCTTCGTAGTCATAGAAAAAGCTGAATTCAAAAATATGAAAAAGAGACAAAGTTGATGATGATTGCCGAAAATCGAAACGTCGGATTGCAAATATCATATCGCCACGTTACAGAAAAGGAAGAGTTGCAGTGATGAAGTGTCGATCACGATGAATTATCTCGATAAATAAGCTGAGAAAAAAATATAAACTTTTTCTAAAATTTCAGTTTTTTCCAAATACCTCCGAAAACCACCGGAATTTTTTAAATTTTAAAACGACAAATTGCGCTATTTTGTCCTAGTTTAACCGACCTTATATCTTTCGCGTTTACCGAGATCCCCGTGGTTGAGCTCTAGAAACGGACATCCTGTATAAAGAGAAATTGCTGACAATGTATAGGGAAATATGTTAATCTATATTGATTTAGGAAATAAATAAATAAAAGCTCGATTTCATATATAAATTGCCAGTCGCAATGCTACCGCGTTGTTTTCTTTCGTAATATATTGGAAAATTTCCATTCCATCTGGCACGTCTGTTTATGTAGAAGTATGAAAACTTCCAGGATGAAAAACGCAATATTTCGTACTTTGCTAAAGCCCAGATTTTACCGTTGGCGAAATTTATTGGTGTGAAAGTAAAACTGCTGATTGGATCTCCATAAAGGAAGTTTGGACATCGAAATACATCCAAGTTTAAAGTTTGATCTCCACTTTCCAGTTCTCCACTAGCGGATGATGTCTCAGATTATTTGGATAAAGTTTTTATCCCTTCTTCCTTCGACTAAGCGAAAAAAAAGTGTGCCCTTGCCACGCCGACTATTCGCATAAAAAATTTTTCAACCCAATGGAAACAGACCCTCCTAAAGCAACTTTCTGGTTTCCATTGAAATGTCCAGCTAAAAACTAGTCGCAGTTAAAATGGATTAATATTTATTCCCTCTTCTAATGCGGAGACATAAATTATCTGATTTCCAGGCGCACTACATTAGGTAGCCTATTAAACAGACACTGCTATACTCAAACTATTGCTGTCATAACTAATATGGATAAATATTCTAATTTAGAAACCCCCGGTCATGCCATAAATTTGGAAAAGTGAAATCATGCAGCACTGGGCACAGAGAAGAATTTTCGGCCTTGTGCATGTTTTATTAAAACTTCAATCCGAAACGGTTGTCTACTTAATAAGGGAAGAAACTAGGAGTCTTTCACATGGGGATGGAATCGTGGACCGAAAAAGCACTTGATGCTACTGAAATAGAGTTTTCTTTGACGTGTTGTTTTACGTCGAATTGACTGACCGTTGAGAAAAAGTATCAGTGACGCCTTTAGGGCTAAATTGTTAATCTGCTGTTAACTTTAACTGCAAGCTAATTTCCATAAAAACATTAAAATAGAGATGGGCCAGATTCTTGATTTCTATTGGAATTAGCTCGATGTTAAAGTGTACAGCACATTCATCAGCGGGGCCTTGTATGATAGATTCGCTTAATAATTTAGAGGGAATCTCCTGTAAACTGTTAAGCGATACAATTGACCGTAATCCTCTTAAATCGATGTTACATTAGACCAATGCTTCGGGATAGCAATCACTTCGACCCCTGTTTAGTTATTTAAACGTCTACCCCAATCATCTCCTGTCGCGCACTTGGCGAAACAATCTACTGTAATGGCGTCGAGACACTTCATTCCTGCCATTTCTCTTAAGATGATGCGATGTTAAATCGATTTTGTCGTTCTTTGAGCCATCTCAATGGGGTGGCAATAACTTTAGTCTCGGTAGGGTTGTTCCCATGTCTACCGCTAGTCATGCCCTGCAGACCGTGTGGCAAAACAGTCTATCATCAGGGATTGGAACACCTTACTTGCTCCGTTCCGCTTAAGTCATCGTGAGTTTAGACGGATTTTCGAATTTTTTTAGACGGCCCTACTGGGTAGCAATACCCTCATGAAGCTATCCCCGTGTGCATCCCCAAGTGTGCCGTGCAAGTTTTCAGTAGGGGTAACGTTAATGTTCCTCTCTAGGTGCCATTTAAACCATCAAACATCGGAACAAATTAGCAACTTCGATTTGCTTTGCCAGTTAACTCTGTCGGCGTAATAACGTGATCAAACAAGCGGGGCACCTTGGCTAATAATCAACAGGAAATGGCGAGTTCATACGCCACACATGCAAAAACTCCGCGGAGTTTCAGTGGTCTTTCTGTTGAACGTTGATTACAATTTAATTAGTGGCCTGCATCAACAGCTAATTACTGTTTTGCAAAAACCATAAACATGCATCAAATGCCAAACCACAATTGCACCTGTAATACTGAGAAATTTGGAATATAATTCTGAATTTAGGGAGAATTGAGGACCTCTTTCTATACAGATTAATAATAATTATCCCTCGGTAGATTGGATCGTTGGGAACAGTCCTATAATATGATTAACGATAAGTTACTACTATATGGGGCCTATAGGAGCACTTACAAACCTCTTCCGTGTAAAGAAGAATATCATTCTTTCATAAGTATCCTTTTAGGCGTGCACATCAATATTTCGTGATGGGGCCTCGTCATTGTTTAATAAGGGTCACGTTATGAAAGCTAATGATGACTAATTTACCCTAAAATCGACAATGGGGAGAATTAAGCACAGGTGGCTAGTTTAGGTGTTGCAGTGCAGAATTTCTAAAGAGGGTAGTGATTAACTTGTTATTGCTATAGTTATCACGGGTGAAAGGGCAAATCCGAATCGAATTTGGTTTCATTAAGATATCAAATTTGAGGCTGGTCACAACGACGGATCTTTTATCGTTCGCGAATCGAATTTGCTAATACCGGTTAATTGGAACTGAATGTATAGACTGTTTTAATATATTTATAGAATATTTCAGTGTATATGGCATCCCCGTAGGGAAAACTCGGGACTGTGAAACGGAAATTTCAGCTATTTGCAAATTTAATCAACTCAAAAGCGAATTGTATGAAAAGCGTTTTCGAGTGATATTATCAACTTGATGACGTAACTGATGAATATGTATCACAAGTGTATAAGTAACAATTGAGGCACAAATGATTATTTAGAGCTTCGCGGTTCGCACCTTTTTGCGCCGGATCAGTTTAAGTGAATTAAACTATCAAGCGCGAAGATCAGGAGAGCCTGAAAGCAGCCAACTCCTTTCACTAAATTGTCAGTGTCTCTTCAAACAACGGAAGCTTCTCGTTAAGTATAGCTTGCCAAGCTTTTCGGGAATTCTCTACGTCTCACACCAGGCACTGTGAATGAATTTAATGTTTTACACAGATATCATTTGGGGTTTAGTGGTGTTTCATAGCGCGGTCATTTTGTTTGCCTTAGGCATGCATCGACATTTTCCTGAATCGGATGTCCGGGTTCAAAAAACGGGTCCCGATTGTGAACGTTGAAAATCAGCGTGCGAGTTACCGGATGTCCGAATTAAAAATGTTGCACTGTGCGCAGGTGTGACAAAAATTGCGATATCAATTAAAAAGATCGCGAATAATAAAAAAATAACAAAAAAAACTAAGGATTTTTTGAAAAATCCAAAGAATTGACAATGTTGTAAATTTTAGGTCGCATCGAGAAGTTTTCAAGTGCAAAATTCAAGTTTTTCCCGTCGATTTCTCAGATATAAATTTGGCCGTTCCGATTCTCTTGAAAAGCCCTGTACATGATCTTATAAAATATAGAGCTTTGGAACGTGTTATTCAGGAAAACCGTAGTTTAGCAGAATTAATTTCTGATACTTGCATTTTATCTGAAGAAGTTACAATTCATCAAGCCGTCAGTTCCCCAAGGTACGCCAGAAGGCTTCATGAATACTATTAAATTCGTAAATCGCTTTCTCATTTCAAATTTAATCGAAAATATCTCGAAAACCGTTAGTAGAGATACGGGTTTTTTGCGGAATAAATTTTGATATCGGAGAGTTCGGAGTGTTAGAATTCATAAAAATATTGCAGTTATCGGGAGTAATAAATTGGCAAAAAATTGGACATTTGAATCAATCACGGGGCTGGCGTCTGGAAAAATCTCTTGAATATGTGACTTTCGCAATTCTAAATCTAATATAGTTTCTTATCAAGCAAGCGGCCCGATTGCATGTCTCAAATCTTCATAAATGCACAAGAATCCTAGGTCAGCGAAAAGACAAACCAAATTTATATTGATCTTATCTCCTCAGAGAACCTGTTTTGGCAGTGGCACAGGTTCAGGTGTGCATATAGGTATTAGATTTGAGGAACGGTGCGGCTTTTCGCAAATATTTGCCATCCTACAGAAGAAGCTTATTGCCGAGCCCCAATAATTGCTTTTGGGACGCTTTTATTGTTTAGTTTTGCGATTTTATTAACATATAAGATGATCACATTGAGGTGTGATTTATGGGAGTTCTGGAAAGTGCAGTGTAACGTAGCTAATGTATTTTTATTTTCTATAGAGGAATCAGTTTGATGCCTGACGAAATGCATTGACAATTGTCCGTCAACAACTAAATAAGAACCGGTGGTCATCAAACAAATTTCGAGTAGGGGTTGGACATCCGAAGAATGTCTTTGGAAACTTCATCACTCGACCGTTATCCATTGTCAATGTCATTAACTGCATGTGAGAATGTGTAAAAGATAGGTCACAATATTGAAACTATTGTCGGGAAGTAATACATGCGTTAAAGGTGATTTTGGCCGGCTGTTAGAAGGCGTCTGGTACCTAAAATTGGCATATTGTTTCTTCGTTCTATGCAGGAGCCTAAATATAAATAGAACATACCAATTAGGGGTACCAAATATAATACTACGCGCCGAAATATTAATAATAAACTGATAATTGCGCCGAAATCGCCTCTAATCCCAAGGGCAATTCATAAAAAAAATTAGATGCAGCTGTAAAATCTGTTCTTTTTATTAAAGAATTACTGACTGACCGACCTAAGATGACTAAATAATATTACGCATCAAAGAATAACAACTGTTAAAAACACAACGCTACTCCTCTTTCAATACTTTCTGTAAAATTATTCAAACAGCAGAATTTACATTAATTTGGTAGTTTTTTCCACGAATTCGTTGCCTTAAGTTATTTACAACAGAAATAGAATTTTTAATGTGTGGCATAAGAAAAAGTCAAGGCAAATAGTCAAGTCATATGATCTTTATGAATGATCATTATTTGCGTTCTTACTGATTATTCGATCATCAAAGACAAACATAAGGCTGTAAGTCTATACGCAGAAGTTTACATGCCATCTTCCAAATAAAACTGAATTTGTTAAGTTACGTGCCTAATATGGAATGAGACTAGATGGACTGTGTCCGGAGCGATTACCGAACTCAGTGTAAGCAAAGAACATTTTAATCAACGCCTTACGTTTACTGCGAGGTTTATTTAACGATCCCATTAGCAAATAGGTAGTCCCAAAGCCAGGTGCCAACCCGCATTATTTGAAGCCGAATTAAGTAACAATTCAAGCTGATCCTATTAATGTGATATTGTAGTGCCGCTTGTTGTTGTTGCTACTTATTTCTCTGCAACTGTATAACTGCCAACTTACACCTAGACGGGCACTATTGCCGAACAAACAGCCCTCTAATTTATTCTAAGCTGAAATGCCTACACAAATAACAATTATTATGGTACAATATAAGCATTTATGGACACTAAAGTGACCCATTCCGGCCGTTATATGTGGTTTTATACCCCGCATTAGCCAATAAAGTCCCTAATGAACGCTGCAAAGAAAATATAAATTTTTCCTTCTTCGTTCTTGATTTTACGACACTTAATATAAAACCCAGATGGGATCAACCAAATGAGCGATGGCGCGACTCCAAAGAGGGCTTCCTTCCCTCCACGATCATAAATCTGTGTGCGCTAATTCGAGCTTTAATATACAAATTTTCATTCGTAAATATTGTCCTGTATCACTATGTAAGCACGTACTAAATTAATTATTCATGACGCGACATAAACACTGTTAATCGAGATATTATGCCCAACGAGATTACTATCGCAATACACTGCTTCGAGATAAAGACTTTTATGATGTGCTTGTGCGAATTTTCATTGAGTCTTAACAAGGCATACAAAACTGGTTTTAGACAAATTTTAATGCGGCAATATTTGCCTGATTTTTATTTATAATTGAACAAACAAACAAGTAGATATTCTGCCTGGTGTTACGACACAGAGCGATTATTCATGCTGGATTTTACAATTGCCGCCAAGATTTCCTGTTTGAATCGCTGATAAAGTTTTCTGGTAAAATGTGTCGTTGCAGTTCGCGAGACCGGAAATTTCGCGGGAAAAGAATAAATTTGCCTCATTCGTTCAAGATCTAAATCTCATTCACATGCAGTGAACCAATTATTATTGTTCTCCGATGGGAAATTTTCAGGCCTCAAACGGCATAGGCGCAAATTTCATTCGGAGTTTAGCGCCTCACGACTACATTCTTTACGAATATTTCCTTGTTTCGATTATTTAATTACCCATTACGGTTACTTTGCAAGAGTGAACATGCGAGCGACAATCATGCTCATGGCCCAATTTATGGTGTTCAGATGGGTTGCTGCGGTGAAGCTCACTAACAGGCCAATGAAAATGTCTCTGAAACCAAAGCTCGATTTATCACAAGAAGAGGATGCTGCTATTGCCCTGCTAGAAAACCAGGGGAGTGTGAGGGGGGCGTAACACTGATTAACAGGTCTCTCAATCATTTGACTCATTACCGATGAATAAAATGAAAAACTTTGGAACGCGAAATAATATACTCCGTTCGGAAATTGTTTGCCTCCGGGACGTCCGAAGGCTGAAATATTAGAAACGCCTAAGCTCCGTGATGCGATTTTCGACTTCATTGTTTCCAGAAGTTAAAAAGCTCGCTTGCAATGGCAATAACTCTGAAACGATGAATACAGTTATTAAATAACAGCTAGAGTATCAATTGATTTGTATTCACAAAAGCACATCTCTCTGAAAACAGACCGAAACGTTCAAAAGCCTTTAGGATTCTTATTATGTGTGTCAATTGATCCAGAAACAATATTTGAACGTGTGGAGTACAATATGTTGTTGCCTGGCTGCTATTAGAACACCAAATATTTGAATAACTTTGGAATAATAAACACCAGATAAACTTGGATTCGCCATGTTTTAACAATGATAGTAGCGTATTCAGTGTAGTAATTAACTTGCCAAGTGAAAGATTCAAAAACCGTTAATACCTGTACACGTTTTGACTGATTTCTTTTCCGTTTATTCCAGATTCAACAAACAAAAGGCTCTAACATGAACATGAAAATAGTGCGGATTCGCGAAGTCTATTGTGTCTACGAACTGTTTTTACACGAGGTGTATTACAATCTTCGTAATAGTGAACCAATTGCGCATTGAAGGTAATCGAGGTGAAGTGAAACTATTTAGTAAAATGGACAGTAAGAATTACTGGTTTGAACCCAATATCCAACAGGACCACGGACTTATGGACCACGAGGTATCTAGTCCTGGATACATTGGATTTATAGGGAATGGCAGCAGCATGCCAGACGTGTACAGGTAAGATCTAATTTTAATGAAATGTGAGCAAATATTGGGCGTTACGAAATTGAAAAAAACTGGATTTATCTGTCAGATAAAAATCATGATTCTCTCGCATTCTTATTTAATTAAAGTCTTATAACAGTGTTAAAGACAAAGGAACACTTTTTGTTCCTGGCATTAAAAAATGATTTACAGGCATATAAAGCAGGAATATGCTTGCTTAGTTATACAATATTTCAAGAAACGTCTCCTTGCAAATGAAGCTTAGTTGAAGCTAAAATTAAACTCTTGCGTAGATCTCTAGGATGGAAGTTAAGAGGTTTGTTGTTCCAACTGTAAAAACCTTAATCTCGCTAATAAAAACGAAATTACTAGTGTTCGGTGCGCATCGCTTAGACCTAAATTTAAAAAAAAATACAGTGGACTTTATGCTGAATTTTCGCCTTAACCGTGACTTGCCAATGCTAAAAATGTTCAATGAAAATGACCCAAAAACATATAAAAACCTTAGTCAACATATTACGTAATTGCCAAAACGTTCCTGGACTTCCAGGCAACAGTTTTAAATCAAAAGCTCCATAGCGTCGGACTTCTACAAAAGTCGCCCGCTTAGGTTGTGAATGGGCCCCTTCATCAATAAATCCGTTCGAAAACTTTCAAGTTAATTGTGTAATCTTCCACTGATAAACATCAAATTGCTGAAACGTCCGCACTTCTCAAGTTTCCCTTGAAAGTTCTCGCCGGGCAGAATGCCGTCAACCATTAAAACGAGCTCTTCAACTCAATTTTAAGCACACAAGTTTGCGATCGCAGCAGGTAATAATGTGTGTACGAAGACTTAAGCATCTGGGCTTGATGCAGGATTAAGCGTTTTGAAGGTGTGATCACTGCCTCTGGGAAATCAAGTTTTCCAAATGGATCACAAGAGAAAGCGACTTTTCAGCGACTCTTCACTAGTCATCGCGCAAAAACCGTCTAATTGCGGGGGGCGTCGATAGGCGAGTTTTGTGTTTCGGGTGCCCAAACTGGTATGTTTCATCCTTATTTAACCATAACGTTGAAGTACGTAACGAGCAAAGAACATACCAATTTGAAGTACGAGACCATCAGTACCTACCAAGTACCATCAGTTGTAAGAACCTTTCGTACCATCATGTGGGGAAGACGCCACACGCTGTTTCACGAGTGAGGTAGAAAGATGGCTCTATAAATGTTTTCTTATCACGGCTATCTTATCTCCTTGTCATATCATACATATGTGTAGGTAATGCTTGATAAGTTTCCTGGACATGAAAATAAAAAGTGTTGAATGATTTTCAAAATTCAAAAAACGTGCTAATGTGGGTGAAAAAAGTCCCAGGTGCTAGGTAGAAAGTTCCCATCAAAAGCGAAATATTTTTAGGCTTGCTAATTTAATCGATGAATACCAATAGTGTGTAGTTAAATTGAAACGTCCTGTACAACCCAATTCTCAAGGTAAAAAAACAGCAAGAGAGCTCTCCCTTGGAAATCTACGGAAAGGCATTGTAGTCAGACTGCCCAGTAAGTATAACTTCTACCATATTCCACAGGAAAGTATTCAATTAGTCATCCTTCCAATTAGGAATTGCTTATACAATGAAATAATATTATTGTTTACCCTACCTTTCTTTCACATTGAATCTATTACCTACTCTCTGCTTCTATTTCAAGCGGAAATGTGTTATAAATAAATACTGGGCCGGCAACAATAAATAAGTAAATAGCTCTGAACTGTTTATATGAATGTACGTATATGTATATCACAATTGTATGAAAATAGAGAACTCGGAAAATATTGTATCACATAAATCTTTCGTGGGAAATACTGTTCTGTCGATCGAAGGCTTTGCCCAGATTTTCATTGTAGCGCATGGAGAATTTATCCTTTCACAGGTTGCTCCATTTGTAAGGACTTCTTTCGGTCCGTCATTGTATTCCCAAAATAAAACCTGTAAGGATTTCATCTATAACGATACCTCTTTTAACCCTGAGACCATATTTCACGTGAACAACTTTAAGTATTGGCCCACGTTTGCAACAAAATTGATGACTTTCCTGGATTGCGGATTGCTTACCTCCTATCAATCAAATCGAAGCCCAAAAAGTACCATTAACAAGTGCATTTTTTACAGGCCCAATATTACACAGGAAAGCTGCGAAATGTTACACTATAATGAAACTCTGAAGCTTTTGAAGACTCATCCCGACGGTTTTTGCAACGCTTCATTCGACAACATATTGTGCTGGCCACCCACGCTCTTCGAAGCTGTCGCAAAGATGAAGTGCTTTTCCGAGTTTTTGGGGATTCGCTATGATGATACACGTAAGCGATTTTTTGCAGGTTTTGAAAATTTCAAAAAAATACCTCGATGTTGAAGAAACATGAATATAAAGTGCGCTTAGAGTCAAGCTGGCATGAAATACTGTTTTAGCTTTCGTACGAACATTTATCTTCCTGCAAGTCGTACAAGCTGCTCACACACAAATTCATTTTATTGCCAAATCCTCAGGTGCCCCAGTCAGCTTATCATTTATGCTTCAGTTTCCCACCTCTTGTGGGCACTAAAATGCCATATCTTCTAGAGTAAAATCCATAGTGTTGAAATTATGATGCGACACTGCTTGTACTTTGAATGTTTTCTTTCTGCTTGCCTTTTGTTCATGTTGCAAGAATTTAGAGATTTTCTGGGTTCTTTCTAAGAATGGCCACATGCGAACTCATCTGGCAATCCTTTATTTATGATGTCAGACTGAGGTAATCCTTGGTGAAAGTTCTTTCTTGTTGCTTGCACATGTGTTTTGTCTAATTTTAAGAACCTTAGTTGGCAGGTCAATTGCATTGGCCTGGTTTTTAGTTTTCGTAAATTAATTCATTTTTTCCACTCGTACCATAAGGACGTACTCAATAAAATTCTCACTACTCTGTAGAAGTGTATATTTCTTGTTCTCTATGGAGACTCAAAATATCTCAACACATAGGTCAATCTCTAATTAAACCAATGCTTTCAGAACTATACAATATGGGGCAAAAAAATGCACTGCATTTGATATTCAAGATAAATCTCGATTTCTCAGGATAATGTAATTTAATAGCCTTGATCGAGATTTTGCGACATTTTCAGCGTTTTTTAGCCTGGAAAAAAGTTAAACGGTATTTTCAAAAGGTTTGCCTTTTTTTATTCGTTGCTCTGGAGGTATAGCGAGTGTTTATTACATTGTCATTAATTGGTACCAAAAGCTTCTTGAATTCAAAACCAGCGGCGAAGAGCTGTAGTTCATAAAATTTTGCGACAAAATGTTTTATCGAGACTGAAGACAAATTAATAAAAATTCTGTTAATCATTCAATCTCTGTCAATTAAGCCTTGGCTTAGAACCTTAACTCCAGAATTTTGGATGATTAGTTATATAATCAATAAGTCTTTGTTTATTAATGAACGCGATTAATAGTCAAAATGATTTAAGGCGTGAGCGAAGCGAGCACGTTAATAGAGTTGAGATAATTAATCGACCATTAATACACATAAATTATTCCTTCAGCTCTTTAGCGCGCATGTGCAGAAATTGTATAGCTAATTATTTTTTTAAAAGCATTTTTATACTGAATAAAACATCCCATTTCACGAAAATAAACACCCTAAACACACTTTTTTCCTTCATTTGCTGCTTCATTTCCTTCTCTCCTTTTTAATGTTGTAAAGTGGCGCAACCTCAAATGCGGATATGGCGTTTATTCGATTCGTGTACGACCTTGAAGTAAACATCATTTTATGTTAATATCCAATATTGAAGATATTTGCGTTACTTAAAAGAAAAACTCAACCATTCACGTATTATACGGAGCATTCACTGTCATAACATTAAGTTTTGTAAATTCACCTCTGCAACTATTTAAGTATTTGATTTGCTTGATAACCCTAGAGACTCTCCTTTGAACCGCAAATAAGCTTTGAATTTGCCCAAGTGATCCTCAGAAGATTAAACTATACTTAATTTTCAGATCTGCACAGCTGCAAATTATAAGCTGATTTCGTATTCAACCCATGTCTTCACCCCATTTATCATTGTTGAGTTGAATAAATGAATATTTATGTAAAAGGTCTTGTCATAAATTTCGGTGGAGTCGGTTTTTGCCGATGAGTGTATGTGTATGATAGAGAAGAAGTCCTTCTAGCCAGGATGAAAAAACTTTTATTAAAGCCCAGAGGTATTTCAAAAGTGAAGTTTTCAGGACCACAATTCTGATGTTCAAAGCCCGTCAAGTAATTACCATATTTAAAGTAAAAAAAAAAACACACACACATTTTCTTGAGACAAAACGTAGTCTTCGTTATAAACCTATTTAATATTAAACGGTGTAGCGCCCGCTTAAGTTTTACCAAGAATGTAAACAACCCCTAAGGAAACACAACCTATACAAGTTTGTAATTAAAGGTAAATCTTAATTAGGACATGCTGCCATTTACAGATGGCATCAGGATTGATGATGTAGCTTCACAAGTTAAATATTCCGAGTATATTAGAACTAACGTGAAACGCTGTTTCCTAATTAAGGAAGAGCAGAAAATGCAGTGCAAAATATTTTATTTTTCTGAGCCCTATTCCAGGTCAAAATTACGAACACCTTTTGATAATTTTATCACAAAAGTATATTTCCCATTTTCGCAGCATTCGTCAACTTTTGTAAATCAGAGCCTAAACATGGTTCCTTAGGACTTTAAGAAAATTTACAAATTTTTTTAAAGTCTTCCTCTCTCCCCCATTTTTTCTGTTATTTTTAGCTTAAAAGTGTCAACAAATTTAAATGAAAGTAATTTATTCTCCCTTTTCTGAGCTTTCCGTCATGGTAACATTTAAAAATCAAAAATCCAGACCGAAACTTATTATAACACAAATTCTGGACTTTCGACGTTAAGAATTTGCAGAAGTCTTAATAAAAACCTTCTTTTTCGATTCCTTAACCCAGAAACAACAGCAAATTTAGGCGACAATAACTTTCATTTCACCTGAAAATCCTGGTTAAAACATAATATCATATACCGGGTATGTAGGCGACTTGGCGCGTAAAAACTCCATGTCAAATTAATTTCCTCTTTTTGCTAATTTCTAAGCAACTTTTAACTTATTTACGAGTTAATTCCGTAAACGATCAATGGAAACCGTATTAATAGTTATCATGTGATATTCTTTTTTTATGCTTGTTGTTGACGACTTTCTGTTTGTTTAATTTGGACTTTAACTCTGACCAATTGTAGCCTCGAACGGTTATGCGGTACATTCAATTTTTTAAAATTTGGAAGCATTTTAGGCCAAAACGGCTATAATTAAAAGATTGAAAAGATTGCGGAATGATGGTCGGTCTTGAGTACGATGACCTCCAAATAAAAGTTTTTTAATGGGATAATCCGTGCAGGCGCAAAAAATGTTTGTTTAATTTTGTCGCTTCGCATTTTCTGCTTTTTTCAAATAATTTGAAAACCACAATTGTAGGCTTAAAATAACTATTAATATCCTCATTTTTTTTTACCTCTGGCAAACCAGACCAAAGCATGATACTCAATTGATCATCAATGATCAATCATCGTGTCAGCTTTCGAAACTAGTAATCTCAAAATGTACACCTTTGTGCAGTTTTAATTTTCATAAAATTAGCTTTCAAAAATCAATTTTCGTTAGCCGATTGGTAATTGGCAATACTGCTTCAAGCCCCATTCAATATTGACGAATAATAAGCCTGTAAATTGGTTTAAAATAGACAAGCGAATGCAGTTCGTTAACTGTAACGCAATAATTCGAGATCCACTGCCAGTCGCACTAAATTAATGCAATTTAGATAAACTTATTATCTAACGGTATAATTAAGCAGTACCATGCAAATTATAAGGTCGAAGATTTCCTGGTAGTTCAGTGTATCAACTTCCTGTTTTTCAGGGCTCCGTTTTTTTTTGTATTTTCCGCACAGCTCACCTAGTTTTTGAGATATTTACTCACATGTTCAGATGACATAGTTAAGACAAGCTAAGATTATCTCTGGAACGGCCGAGCTTTGACGGTGTAAACTGACTCGCTTTGTATACAGAGTGTTCGAGGTTTCACGATCAGGCGTTTAAGAATTTTGAGAAAAGGGCAGCTATTGGTTGTTTGGCCATCCAAACGCAAGTCCTATTTTTTTAGGTTACCACCCATGTGACCCACACACGTTCATAAAAATACCAATATATTTTTTTCATTTCCCACCTTTGAAAGCGTCTCAAACCAAATTTCTATTGCATCTATGATTTCTATGACACCGGGCCCATGATTGATGTTCAGGGCCCAAGCGCAACCGGTCAATAAATCACAAAAATCAAGTTTGTGGCGAAACCGCAACAGGTAGGAAGGAATTTCAAAGGATGTTTTTGGTCTAAAATTGAATACTCCATTCCCATTATGATTCTCACTTTTCCTTTTCCAAATAGAGATTTATTTTTTATTGATTTATTAGCAACCAATACCCGTATCTCTTCGTTAGTGAACCTGGTCAATTCGGAACTGCTTAGTCTTAGGTCGCTTTGTGCTTTTCATTGGTTTGGTTTGGCTTGAACAGCGAATTTAGTAAAATCCGGAAAAATGACAATATATCGATGTACGTGACACTTTGTAGAATAGTATAAAGCATATTTCACGATACTAGCGATATGAAGGAGTGTACGTTTCCGCACATCTCCATTTATAGTATCCAAAAAACGAAGTAAACATAATGGAGATCAGCTGTCGTACTGCGTCACCTCTGCCATGTTGCCGGCTTGCTTTTAAACAGCCAGGTTGCTTGATTGTTATTTAAAGTTTGCAATCAAAATTATTTCAAATAATTTGCAAATCTATGCTAACCTGAACTAACCTGAGAGCTTTCAACCAAGCCGGCAACATGCCAGAGCTAATGCAGTGCGACAGCTGATCTCCATTGTTTTCGTTTTTTGTATACTGCAAATGGAGATACGTGGAAGCGTACACTGCTTCATATCGTTAGTATTACGAAATATGTTGTATATGGTCAAATACGTTCAAAATCACCGTGCCTACCATCCTCTTTTGGATATGTATCGGCGAACCAAACGCCCTGTATAATGGAAATAGTCATTCTAATCTGAATTTTTTTTACTACACTCATGATTGGCGTTATAGTTAGGGATCACTAATGGCTTTCCAACAAATCTCCATGATTGTCTGATGTTTTCGTATTATGCAAATTCGGAGCATCTCCTCTAATTGGCCAACGATCAAAGGACGAGCACAACATACCAAACAGTTCACCGCTGTTGGGCAATTACGCTTCCAACAACAGTTTGGTCCCTTAAGTCGCATTCAAGTTATATTAACTGGAGACACAGCAGAGTCGGAATTTATTAAGAAGTTCTAATGCGATTATTATTCTAGATTTTAGTCGAGATCCTTTCATCCCCTGCCGGCCACAAAATGACGTTCCATCGGTGATTCAATGAACAGAGCCCATTTAAAAGGGGCACACTGAACATGAGTTTTTAATACCACCATTGGCAATTACGATTTGCCGCAGATTGCTGATATTTTTTAATTAGTTTTACAGGACAGTAATGTGTTTGTAGAAATAGCGGGAAATCCGGGGATTTTGCGTTTTCCCATGAAAAAAAGAGAAAAACGTATCAGCGTTCTTGCGGAAACACACTATTCAATTAAATGGAAATCAGCAGCCCCTTTGGGACTTAATCAGATTTTAGTTACTGTCACCAAGTTTTATCAAATTCCCATGATGAAGCGCGTTCAGATTTGTAATTTCCACTCCAGTGGAATCAACCAGTCGCAGTCCCTCGGGAAGCAATAATTGTTTGCTCTTGAACTTTATGGCCGGGACGATTGAGGGCTTCGTCTTCCCTGCAGGTCGACTCTACAGGGTGCTTAGCAACGCAATAGACATAGAACAGGTGCGTGTAGAACACTTCTGAACAAATCGATTTTACACATGAAATATATTTGTCATACCTACAGTTACTGAGATATTGGCCTTAGAAAATTACTTAAAAATTCGAAATATTCTGTATCTTAGCAATGCCTTAAAATATACCCACCAAATTTAAAAAGTATATTGCTCTTATTGGCATCTTTAATTAATATAAACTTAAGGTGACTGGCAGCTCAAGAAGGTCTTAGAGCTTTCTATGGTTTTTTTAACCCTAATTTAATGCACAATTGAGATCTTCCAGTTTTATGGGAAATTCAATTTTATGTATGTTTTACTTTTGCCATATTTCCAAGAAAAAAAGTAAGGAAAAATACATGTTAATGCACCTTTAGCCGAAAGTTAAAATTTACTTTAATCAAAACTGAATGTCATTTTATATAATGGTGTATGTCATTTATGCGGTTCCATAAATCTTACTCAGTTTCCACGGGCGTTATGTAAAGCACCCCAGGTTACGCATATGTATTATTATATTATATGTATTAACCTCTTGCATTATTACTTATATTACTTTCTCATGGAAACCTAAGGACAATATTAGAACCTAATTAGAATGTATGTTTACGTAGAAAAACAATTCCCTTGTCCGATATAACTAACCCATCAAATTGTAATTAGCTGAGACTCAAAGTCTCAGTACTGTTTAAGGTTTAAACTACCCTTATTAATGTACTTTAGCAAAGTCCATGTAGATATCATGTATATAAATAGGGTACGTCTACACAACAAAAAGTCAAGCAGTCAAGCTCAAGTCCAGCAGAAACCTTCACGACTCATCTTTACAGACACTTACATAAAAGGGTCTTTACGCCTCGCTTCCGCTCTTGTATTATCGAGAAGTTAATAAAGTGTTATATTTTTGACTCGCGTATAGTTATTCCAACCCGGCACATTACAGTTAAATATACAAATTCTTTTAAAATCCTTCCACAGAAAAAAATCGCATTTGTTTAAATCTGGTAAAGGAGGTGGTCAAATCAAAACAGTCCCCTAAACCACCCTTTTTTGAGCGACCAGTCAATTCAAGTTACAGTTACGTAAATATACACTCATATATAAATGCATCTCATAATAATTCGAATGATTTAACACAAAAATTTTAGCGAACATTTTAATGGTGTGTATGTTTCTGGTATTATTTCAAACTTATCATATATTTCCTGGCAAAGCTTTAAAACCTGTTTAGAAATTCAATGTGCATTTTCCGTTAATAGTAAATTGCTCGAAAACTAAAAGACAAAAGCGTGATTATAGAGTGTATCACTTGTAATATAACTGACGCGTGACCCAATCTAACAAAAGGATAAATCAAATAAAAACTGGGAAAGAGCCATATAGAAAACACCGGACATTTCATGAATGGAATCACGTTCCCCTGGTTTTTATATTATACATAACGTATCTGTTCGGACAGGATATTATTACTGTTGGAAAATTTCGGTGTGGAAATACCAGAAATAATGACGATCCAGCTCAAGAATTTCCGAAGGAAAGTCATATTTGGTCAAAGTGCAAAAGGGCGAATTTAATTATTATATTTCCTTTTTGGTCTCCAAAGAGGGTGTTACGGTGCAAAATCTGTGTATGAAAGTAAATAGCACTGGACGGTCCGAGAACAGAATATCAGTACTATTACCGGAAAATTGCACTCTTGAAGTATGGAATGGAAGAGACCATACTCAATAACATTTCCTTTGTCCCATAAAATTGCAAAGAACAAAAAGTAGAAGGAGGAACGGTGTAATATGTAATATTTGCAAAATGAAACCGATATTCAACAAGAGAATATTCTTTTATGGAGGGTTAGTTATAAAACTAAATATGCTACTAAAACATTTCTTTAGATTTTAACGACATAATTTATGGCTCTTACAAAAAACAAGAGATACCTAACTCGAAACAATTTGCTTAAGGGCAGCATACAAAATTACATTTCCACTATTCCAGCTAAAGTTCTGAACTATAGTCCCAGCCAATTTAACCACGCTTCTTGATTTGATTGAGGTGAAAGCTCCAACAAATTTGAATAGGTTTCGTGGGAAATTAGTGAAACTTGGATGAGGTAAATATAATTTAGATTTCTGTAGTCAGGGGGGACTTGTTGATTGCATCTCCTTGGTTTTCACAAGCTTCCAAAATACAGCACTTTTGAGAATTGCAAGTGAAAATCACATTGAGTACCAATTATTTGATGAAGGCTTTGTTGAGGAAATAACCGAATTTGCTGTGCGTTTTTGGAATGTGTGTGAATTCGGAGTTCAAATAGCTTGTTTCTTTATTATATTATTCAACACATCATGTGGACAAATTACGTGAGCATTTCGGACAAATTGCCATGGTTGTCATCCCTCTATTAGGTTACTGTCTATTTCCAAGCGAAACTAAATTATTCGTTAAACCCTTTTAGGCATCACGTATCATTGAACTTCGTTCGGCAATGCAAAAATAGCTCATCATCCCGTTTTCTGTCGGATATTATTGACTTTATGTCGTCAAAGGTTTAGCTGTTCTAACAAATCGGGTGGATATAAATGACTAAATTCCTAGCACAATGTCACATGAATGGAGGGGTAGGACGCTCCCCCTATAGATATTCATATAGGGCATAATTTTGCGTTCTAACATTGGAAGTGTTTTTATGATCTATTATTGGGGTTCCGAATAATAGTTTTCACACGACATCTTAGTTCATCTTCATCTATGTCATAATGTCACGGTTAATTGACGTATTTAGGAACTACAAAGTAATTCATGGGTATCCCGGCAAGAGCGCAAAATTTCAGTTTGGCGACATTTGTTCCGGTCCTAATTTCTAAAAATGGGCCAATATTCGATGCAACAATGAATTTTAATTAATAAATATTATTTCAAAAATGGTGAGACTCTGGCTGCCGCGATACACAACAAATTGCGTTTAATTTTTGGTCGAGAAAATATTCCAAATGCCTCAATTGTAATAAGACTAGTAAGAACATTTCAGACGATTGGATCGACTGACTGATGTGAAACCATCGGTATGTGTTCGTCCATGTCGTTAAGCAGAAGATATCACGGCCGTGTGCCAGAATGTGGCCAAGAGTCCAAGAACATCCATTCGACATTGCGATCAAGAATTGAATCTTGCAAGAAGTACTATGCAGCGTATTCTCGCTAAAGATTTGCATCTTCGTGTCTAGAAAATCTAACTCACTTAACAAAACTCAAGCCTACCTATCATACACGAAGAAGGAAATTCGTTAATTGGATCATGGAACAACCAACAGCGAACAGTAATTTTTAACGATTTAACGCTTTTGGATTTTTCTCTTTGTATCATTAAAATTGAACCACATTTACGCCAAAAAGTAATTAAACATTTTATCAAAACTACCTTAATGTCCCAACAAAGCCAAGAAGGACATTTATCAGATACATTGTTTCATACACAATTTTGATATCTCTACTTTATGATTAAATGATAAGTTCGGTATTTATTATACGTCTTTAATAAGAAGATAATTTCATTTCCTGCATGATAATAACAGAAAAACATGCAACAGTGAAAGAAAAATAATGTTCTTACCAGTGAATTAGAGACAGGGCCGGTCTTTGCAAGTGTAACGTTCTGGGAGAAATTTTTAACCACCGCTTCCCTCCCCCAAGAAAAGTCCGCCGCCCTAGGTCGTTGCCTAACCTACCCCGCCCCCTCCTCTTACACAGGCACTGGCTTTAACTTTAATGCCATAAGTTCGGGATCGGGTAACTGGCCGAGCTTTAGAAATTTAAGGTTCTCAATTCAGACAGCAATTGTCCAAAATCAAGTGTTTGTTTTATAATTTGGAGTCAAATTGTGCATATTGTCTTATGGGAAGACCGCGCCTCAAAAGAAGAAAAAATCTATTTGTTTAGGTCAGGGACTTCCTGAGACCCTGCCTAACAATAGTGACTACCTTACTAGTCACCCACGAAGTAATCCACTTACACCGGAGTGATTTCTTGTTTTACCGAATGACCAGACGGTTTACCGTCATGAAGTGATGAGGTTTGAAGAGTAAAAGAAACATCGTCGCACCAACTACTTTAACTCAACGATAGCTCTTGTACAGATGTATGACAAAGAAGAAAACAAGAGTCGCAGTTACAGAACTAAGCACGGGTTGCACGTGATCTAGTATAGTGGTAAATATCGCTAGATAATTTCTTTTGACCACTCTTCGAGAGCATTGTTTTTCCAATGCCTCTCCGGTCGCAGACCTCCGAACCCTCAAAGGACACTCCCTCTTTTTCTTGGTGGGAGACTTAGAACCTTCAATGCTCTTTTCCAACCGAACCCGCTGTCAGCTTCGGTTTCCTGACTCCTGTTTGCGGAGCGAGGGGAAGGGGGAGATTGGAACGGCCTAGTGTATTTTTTTGTTTATTGCTCGGTTGCTAGTGTCCAACAGTTCACTCGGCTTGTCTTTATGTCGGGAAATTCTCAACACTATTTTCAATCACGTAATGTTAACTACACTCCCGACGTGTCTCACGAGTTTTTCGAACAGAACCACCCCCGATTATATTATTAGTTTATTCTGTATTACGAATGTCTCGTTTGCCGCCTCGTCGACACACGACTGACTCACTTAAGAAACGATATCGGTACGAAAACGTACAAAAAACTATACAATCTGCCGTTTGCAAAGATACGAGTCATAGGCCCGAACGATAATGGCAACGCGATTGCATCCAAACCTTCAAAAAAACTTTACAGCCTTTTTTTTGTGAGCGTAGAGCTCACCGGGCTGATAACAAAAACAACATTCGAAACAAAATAATGTACAGCGTGTCCGAAATAAAAATATACTAAATATCGAAGAGTTTTCAGGAATTATGAAAACAATGTGAAATTCTTCTAATTAGACCAAACCTATTTAGACCGGTCTCCCTATATGTATATTATAATACATTCATCAGTTCGATCATGGAGCATTTATAAGTTTGAAATATGTATGTGCTTCGCTCCCTATTTATCCACCACACAATCACAGTAGAAGGAACAAACGGGGGTATCTGGATATGCCTTGCAGTGGTGAATCCCATTTAATTAAATTTTTGCTGAAATATTTATTTAGCTTTCATTTTAGGGTGGATCAACATCAATATAGTAACGCAATAACTGAGTTGATACAATCAATAGAATAACCGTAGTACATTTACTTATAAATTTTCAGCTTCCAGTTGTTACTTCTTTTATATTCATTGTAATTAAAATGTGAACATTTTTAAATAAAAACTACTTTCCGAGGAAAACGGACGTGCAAATGTATGTATATGACGTGAGATTGCGAATGTGTTAAAATGTATTTATCCCTTTATTTTTATTAATTATTTTAATTAATCTTCCTGCATTACGTACCTCTGAAGAAGAAACCAGTTATTTATTATAATAAATGATGAAGACAGAGTTAACCCCTGTATCTCTAAGCACGCAATTAAATGAGCTCACGTTTCGGTATAGACATGCGATGCCTCAGTTTGCGTGTCTAGGTGAATAGGCTGGAGTAGCTTCTGCACACCTATTTGTTATTTGTCTAATGATAAAATTATTCATACAAAGCAACGAAATGCGTATTCGATAATTTACTTGGAAATTTTGAATACTTTTTTTCCATGTTTGACAAACAAAATGGCCAAGTTCGGTATTAAGCTGTGAAAACTGGGAACTAAATTTGAAGGCCCCTTTTTCCCATTATTTTTGACAAGTGGAAGTGAGGTAGCCCTATGTCCCAAAGGCACGGAATTGAGATATATGCAGAGTGATCTAACGAAAACTTGACCTCCCCCCCCCCCTTCATCTTGAAAAATAAGGACTTCTCGGAAAATTCTCAAAATATGTCAATAGTTTTTGAGAGGGACAAATTTTTATGTAAAATTCAACCCTCCAAACTTCACCGTTATGCGCGTAGCAGCAAACCTCTCAAAAATCTTAAATAGCACGAGGGGTCGTGAGATGCCTCAAGTTAAAGGTCTTTTAAAATTGCATTCATTGGTGTAATGCAATTCAAAATCTATTGATTAGTTTTTGAGAAAAACAGTTAAAAATTTCGTAAAAAATGCAATACAAACTCGGTTAAACAATGCGTCAACAATGAAAAAACTAGTTTGTTGATACGAAATTGATTTATTTTCGATTTTGTGCTCACAAATAGTCAAAAAGATTGTTTGTGGACACAAAATCGAAAACAAACCAATTTCCTATCAACAAACTAGTTTTTTCATTATTTACGTACTATTTAATCGAGTTTGCAGTGCATTTTTTACGAAATTTATGGCTGTTTTTCTCAAAAATGAATCCCCTTACATCCCCTTTATCGTAAGTAAAAAATCTGGGTATTGATTTCTGGTAATAAAGATACGATCCTGATTTGATTAAATTTTCATTTTCATGTACTTCACGTGCCTCAGGTGTGAGTGACCCGTTCCTGGATTAATTAAAGCTGACCCTCTGTTTGCCCGCTTCAGGATCGCAAACAAATTATTTCCTTATGTTCTTTATTCGTGTGTTACACGGAATAATAATTCGTTTCGATACACATGATGTTTCAGAATTATGGAATAAAACTTCTAGAAATTGTTCAGTGTAACAATAGAAGACACTTGAGTATAAGAACCTGTGTCCGCTAATGTCTCTTTAAGGCGCTACGCCTTATAATGCTTTAAGACAGTTATGTGCAAAAATATGTTTTATCGAGTTGTAGTACGCTTTATTATAATTTGTTCATGTAAAATAATACTACAATAATTGTTCAAAATATCGTTTTTGAACTTCATTGCACCTGTTCAAACCGCGTACATGATTTTGGGAACTTGGCTAAAAATTTGATAATCGTTTTGTACGAATTCAAATGCCGCAATGATTCGTGCAATCATGTCTTGCTGTTTCCATTGGCCATAAACCAGAGACTTTACATGTCTCCACAGAAAGAAATCTAAAAGTGTTAGGTTGGGAGACCTAAGAGACCATGGAACTGGACCACTTCTGCCTATCCAATGTTGTTCAAACTGACGAAACTCAAGGACAAAATTTTGAACAATTACTGTAGTGTTATTCTGTACCAATAAATTGTATAATAAATACAATAAATAATCTTAAAGCATCATAAGGTCGTAGCGCCTTAGAGAGACATTTGAGGACAAGAGTTCTTATATTCAGATGTCTTCTATTACTACACTGAACAATCCATAAAAGTTTGATCCCATAGTTCTGAAACCCCCCTGTATTAATAAATACTATACAAATATGGGAACGACTTGACCGTATAGTGTAAATGGACGATCTGTCAGGGGGAAAAGGTAAAGGGGATATAAAATTTAAAAAAAGCATGACTTTAATTGCTAAATTAACTGGAAAATGCTGGGAGAAACCTGAGAAGGGCGAAATGGTCTTGATTGTCCATAGTTTGTCCTGTGGTGAAAAAAGTATTAATCCGGTACTTAATTCAAAATAGTGTCAGGATCAGATTAACGCATATTTTTTGTCATTTTAAAATGATATGTGATATTAATTAATAAAAATCCTATTTATTTTAACTCGAGAACAATATTTGTAAACAGGATTAATTAAACAGGGACACTAAATTCACTATAGCAACAGAAGCTTTGAAAGCGGAGCCAAATTGGATTTTCTTGCAGTTACCCAAATGAATTACATTGTCTAAAAAGTAAATTTTTTCCGTTCTTTTTTCCCCTTTTCTATCCCTCAATGAAACTGTAAAATTCATTAAGGGAAGAAGTCAGTTCTTCCTAATAATAGCAAATATTCCACAGATCCAACACTCAACTATGCCAATTTATGTCTTCTGCGTAGTATAATTCAATCATGGCGCTACAGGTAAAACATTCCGATAAAAAAGCGCTTTAGCTTCACATACGTTTCACATTATAAATGAATCATATTACAACATAGCAATTAAAATATAGCAACATGTCCGCACACACATTACCAATACAATCGCATTGTCCTGTAGGGGCTGAAGGGATCGATGTATATTACGTTCTATGTCAAAATACATGATATCAGGATTTAATTTTATGCTGTACCGGTAATTGAAAAATATTTAAAACCCATTCGTTCCGTCCTCTCCTTAACTGTCCAATTTTATCTCGTGCAAGATCATATGTTGCTTCGGGAAGATGGTTGGTTTTTCCCACCTATCAAAGTTTAATCGAAAATAACTGACCTAACGCAGAAAGCGTTAGGTAAGATTCCATCATATGTTCCCAAAGGTTTCATATCTATTTACGGAAGACATCGGTATTTATTTTGCCCCCGTTTTGACCCAACAATGTAGAAAATGCGCAGGGACATAAAACCGATAATCCGCTGTCATTTCACGAAATGGAATCGCCTATTTCCCCATTTCGCTATTAGATATCTATATCTGGAATCTGGATGCATGGGAGTTTTATGCTTTTATCTGGTCATGCAGACCGAAAACGATTCTCTCTTTAATAAGAAGATAATTTTGTCTCCTGCATGGTAATAATAAAAAAAAACATGTCGCAATGAGGGAAAAAACAGAGTTCTTTGATACCAACCAGTCAATTGGAGGCAGACCGACCTTAACAAGTTTAGCACTCCGGGGGAAATTTTTAATGACCGCCCCCTTGACCACCAAGAAAAACCGCAGACCAGGAAAGTCCGCCGCCCGTTCTGGTGTGTTTCCCTGGGCCGTTGTCCAACTTTGCCTCCTCGTGAGGTCAGTATTGACTGGAGGATTAAATTTTAAAAAATAAGCAACGCAATGCCTAAAGCGGAGATTACCTTTATTGCAGCAGCAATTTTTCATGTCGTATTATTCACAAAAATATACGACAGAACTTTTTAATAACTTTACTATGTTGGAAGTTGAATTTCAGTTTTGAGATTATGCCATCCATTATTGAAATTTGACAATAAGTGCCGTTTCAGGTAAATTTAAATACATACATCATCATTCCTGGAGGTAGAAAGTCCTTTTGCCATCTTATTCATCGCATCTTTTATTCAGTACATATTTTCCCCACAAGTTGCGTATAGCAGATGGAAATATGAACATACAACAGGTGAATACACGAACCAAGCGGGAAATATCCTGTGAGATATTGCATTTTTTTTTCCGTATTAAAAACTCAAAAATTTGGCACTCACGAAGCGCCAGTCTCACCAGTAATCAACGGGTAATGGGAATTTCGATTAAAGTCAATAGTACGAAATCCGGAATCTTTCAAAGGCTCTCGTAATCCTGGATAAGCTCCTATAGATAAAAGACATACGAGGATAATTATGTTTTGGAGTGCTAAAGTGCTTCAAAGGCAAATTGCATTTTTGTTCGGGGGTACATTAATGTGTTTTCTTTCAGAAAACGCCACGAGGAATTGCTCGCTGAATGGTACCTGGTCGAAATCAGTTTATGATGACTGCAAGGAAATCTACCCATTCCCATCTACTTTCGAGACACTGACCAACATCTACCTAATAGGATACATAATTAGTTCAGTTACTTTAGCGATCGCTATTTTTATATTCACCTATTTCAAGTAAGTATGAAAGAAATCAGAATTTCCTGTATTAACTACTAAGATATGATTGATGGGTGCTAAGTATCTTTCGACAGTCAACAAAAATGTCTCGTTTTTATCCTGAAATCATTTGCAGAAAGGTTTTTTTGATATCACTTTCAGTTCAAAATAAATCTTATTAGTGATAGATACAGGCAAACTATGCTTAGAATTTTGTTGCGATTCCAAGGATGTCGATAATTACAGAGATTCTTACTTCTAGAGAGGCGTAATTTAAATAGTTACTGCTGTTAAATACCAGGGACTGCTGTTCTTGGGTGAACAGACTGGGAGGAGGGTGCATAAAATTTCTGAACTTCTAAATTCTCAATGATGTTTATTGCCTTCCTCAACTGACTTCAAACGATTATGTTGATGATATGCAGCAACTGGGATATCCTGATTTCCCTAAAAAAAAAAGGAAAATTGACTATATGTTTTCTGATGAACTGCCTTGATATTGCTTCCTGTCTATCGGCGAATATCATTTTTCTGCTTTTACTGTTTCAAAGTTTTATTAGGGCCTTGAGTTGCCATTTCAACTTTAACAATAATTCAAACTTTTTTCAAGTCTTAAAACTCTTCAGATATAGAAAAAAATTCTTATCACTTCGCGCTAACAACTGATGTTTTTTGGGAGACGCAAAAGGGACGTTAATGAAATTCCACGGGCTACGACTTTGCAAAAAAGTAAATGGTATATACGAATACTTGTGTAATTGTTTTATTACATTCATATCTGTCCCACCTGAAACAATTACTCTGAGAGAAATTCCATCAACCTCTCGCATTCCTTGGAAAACTGGGACAAAATTAAAACCGGCGCAGTTTTTCCATTTATTCCAAGTAGATCCCGATATTGTGACCACAAATAGCGAAAGCTTGCCGGCGCCCAGTCGGCTGTTATCATGGAGACCATAAATTATTAGTCGGGAAAATACTAGATAAATATGAAAACAAGTGTATTTTAGACCGTGAGTACGGTCAAAATAACTTTTCTGCTTATTTCTGGAATCAATCTGCATTTAGGAAGAATCGACAATTTCACGCTATCTAAATGTAAATGAATTTGGTAATCTGATGGTAAATTTTAAACAATTACCTTCTACATACATATACACATATGACTAGGCATTTGTGTTCATTGTTGAATGTGCTAATATTGGGCTTTACAATGGCGTTAAAACGCTTTTTCCTGTACAATTGTCCCAACTATTTCCATTTTAATGTGGAAACTTGTTGAGTTTTATTTGAGTATAATAGGTACATTATGCTTTTGCACTCGTTGTTTTTGTTTACCTGTAACATAAATTTAAAGGTTATTTTTGGTTAAGGACAGCTGAGGAATTTAGCTATCAGGCTGCTGTTCATTACATTCTAAACATTAAAATCTGTATTTTGGCTCAACCAAAGAACTTACGTAGTACCCTAAATAATACTCACATTGCCCGGCTTAGACCCTTTATATGCAATAGTTGAAATCTTAGAATTTTAGTTCACTTTATATATCATTTTCAGGGAACTGAGATGCTTGCGCAACAAAATCCATATGAACTTGCTGTGGTCGTATCTGCTTACCTATTGTATGTGGATTGTAGTTCTTATTGAGGTAAGTGTTTTCTGAGATGACTTAAAAATATTGATTCTACTTTTGAAAGACCTGAATTTTCGTGCTGAAAATCAAACTTCAGTGAATCGGCCATTTTTACATTAAAAAGGTTTTAGTCTATTGGACATATTGGACTACAACGCCATGGATCACCACGGAATTAGGGATAAAACAAGATAATAAATTGGAGAGAGATAATTTCGATAGTGGCGATTATCAACAAACCGCACGTTAACTGTCCAGGTCTGGTCCACTCAAAGACCTTAATGACAGTTTGAGAGTAGGATAAAAGACCTGCTAAACCTCAACTAAAAACTATTAAGTATTTGATGGGCGGATTTGCACTATAAACCAATCCGTCCATCGGGCTTCCCACAGATAAATGACATTCCTAGGAAGTTGAGTCTGCTAAGGGAACTGTAATAGATATGAAGCATACTAGACAGGCACTGACTCATGATAAATCTAATATAAATTGTATTCCGTAACGCCCTCGTCACTGAAACACAGCATGCTATAGTTTAACATTTTATTAAAATTATATTTTCCCGTTTCATCGATTTTTGAGATATCGAATTCAAATTTGGTACGAACACTACTAGTTAGGATCTACATGATTAGGAATTTATTATTTATTGTCAAAATAGGATCTTCTCTAGCAGTAGGATTTTTTCCGACATATCGATAACTAGCGATTGAAAACATTTTATAAATTAAACACGAATTTGAAAGTTTGAAAAGGAAACTTTCAATGCAGCAAAAAGTTCGTCGTGGAGCTTAACCTTCAAAAAAGTACCACCCTGTAAGTTTTTACAGCAAGTTGTGAATCATAATCACGTAAATTCCAAAAAATAGTTCATGCACCAAATTTCAGCTCGAAACCTGAAAAACTGAGAGGTGCTGTGAAATAAAGTTTGAATCTGAAACACTCTGTATTTCGGTAGCCGAGGATTTTAGAAATCTCGTCGCTTTAATAAGAAGCCTGCCAATCTCCATTTTATGAAAATTTGCAGAAGATAAAAACGACGATGGAATAATTTCAATTAAAACGCATTACCAAAGTTAAAACACCCTTCCAAGAATAATCGTTTTACTTGAGATGAGTCTCAACGTTATCGACGTGAAATACCAAGCTTTTAAACAGAACAATTACACCAATGAAGGGACGGAGTTCTAAATAATATATTTCGGCTTTTTGCGAATTATACAGGTAAATACCGACGAGGAGTTTAATTTAGTCACGGTTTCTCAGTAATCGGCAAAGTTTTAATTGAAAAGATGCTGCATAAAATTTGCGATAAACTCCGCAACGCAGAACCAATTCTAGAAGCTTTTAGGCTCTAATAACCCTTATCTCTTCTCAAAATATTATTCAAACGCTCTGCTTTTCAAGCAAAATATATTCTTTTATTTACGTTCAAGTGTAATAAGTCACGCTTTTATTTCCAGCTAAATTTCCGGGAACACATGGCGGTGACGTGCGTTTTCGTTGTGACCCTCCTGCATTACTTCAACATCACCACCTTCTTCTGGATGTTCGTTGAAGGTGAGTACATCAATTTGAAATTTGCGTTGGCTGTTTTGTGTTTACCACCGTAAATTAGTATAATTTATAGGGCAAAGGTTAAACAACAAGCAATAAGAGAGTTGAAGTATTTTGAAGCATGAGCTAACAGCCGAATGCTTGATTTTGTTCTCTCAAAACAGCCTCAAAGCATGAAATAACGACGATGCGTGCATCCAAACTTTTAATAAATAATGAGAAGCTACGATGTCTCCGGGCTTACAACTGCATTAGGTCTGGGAATTTTAAATTAAATCAGTGATCCGAAACGTGATATGGCCTTTAAATGAAGGTTCGGGTGTTTACAGTTTATGTTCGGCGCAGTTTCTCCTGCAACAGTCAGAACAATTTGACGCCTCATAAACGTACTGACCGAATTAACACAACACTGTAAGTAAACGTTCATGGCATAATTATACTCCAAGATTAATTTCATAGTAAAATGAAGTGGCATCCATTTTAAACAGTTTCAAATCATGCATTTGCATGCAACACAATATAGCGTCGAAGTCAACAACAGGGAAATTTTGAATATTGTATGATGTTGTTTCCGTGGTAATAACCAGGAAACTAAAATCTGAATTAAGACAGAAATTCGTAAATGAGTCTAACTTTGTTCTGAAACTTACAGCTTTGCTTTGTTCCTTAATTAGAATCGAGCATTGAAACCAACAATTCTAATTCCAGATGTACTAAAATCGCATCGTAAATCTTTTTGAAACACTGCAGTTTCAAGCCATGGCAGTGAATGTATATGTATGTATGTACGGTAACGCAAAAAAAAAACAAGTTAAAAAAAAGTTTCTGGCAGCAGTTTAGAGGGAAACTTTAACGATTCCTGGTATTGCTCTAATGGCTGGTTGGGCCATATGTGTTTCGAGTACGTAGCGGAATATCAAGTGATTATTTGATATTGTGCCACGATCGATTTGCCTGTCTCTCTTGTAGTTGATGCTGGAGAGTGCCTTGGGACTTGTCATCGTCTCATTGGATTGCTCTAAGCCAGTGTAGGTCACAACTATTTCGGGATAAAATGGATATTGGTCCATAGAAATTAAACTTGGCTTATGCTCACAAAATAGAAATGCATTGTGCAAATTAGTATATCTAGCATGGAGATATCGTTCTCCAATTTAACCAAGCACGCGTCTCTTACTGTGTACAAGACCCCCATGATGAAAATTATTATCTTGGAAGCACTGTAGATCTTTGACTAATTTTACAATGTTACCAAAAACCTTTCAGCTTGACACCATTCTCTAGAAGTCTTTTACCCTTCAGATCCAAGATTTCAATTTATTCAATTCAAAATATTGGCCAAGCAACTGCACGTGGTCCAACAGAATTATTTCCTGATGTTTCTAAGACAACTTCGATACTACCTGCGACAATGGAGTACCGGTCAAAGTGGTCTTCTGTCTCTCATTTTACCCGAAGCCTGAAACAAAAACCAGTAATTGGAATGTTCCATACATTTAAATGCTCCCACATATTTACTCGTTTTTCCGCTAGTGGTGGGTAGTGGAACATCGACGTACACGGAGCGTAACGTGACACACGTTTCCAGTCCGAATTAAAACAGCTATTTTTCCCTCTTGGTAAAGTTATGGCCGGGCTTGATTGTTGTCCCAATATCCCCTCTCGCTGGCTTTGAACGGTTAGTTCGGGTTTTGTTGACAGCTGTCCACTTTGTCGAAAATGATTGATCGTCTGAGAGCACACGCTCAGCTACAGCAGATTCCTCTATTTGTCCCAATATATAGGAGAGACATCCAAATCCACTATACCTCAGCCTTCTTTAGCCTCATAAATGAATAAAAATTATCCGGAAAAGTGGATTGGTTCGATGGTCCCACAAGGCGACCTCCGCGCAGCTCAGATTTCAAACCCCCGGATTTTTAAGTTTGAGACTACTTAAAAACTAAACTCTATTCCCAACTTTAGAGAGGAATTGGTAATGAAAATTCAAAAAAGTTGTCAATTCGTGCTAAAATATTCACAAGAGATGGAGCGTGCTGTGAAGTTTGTATGTGGTCAAACTAGGCTCTCGAATACATGAGAAGAAAGGAGTCATTTTGAAGTGTTTAAAAAATCATCCTGTATTGTATGGTGAAGGCTCCGCATGACTGACATATACTCTTGCGGACTACATAGAATACATATAAGTATAACTTTTATTAGTGCGGCTATCACTGTTTTTGTACCAATACGTCAGCAAATCTACACACATTTGCGGCCTTACAAGTATTGACAAATTACTTATCATTACATGATAAGTCATCCCTAATTTAGTAAATTTTCACCTGGAATGCAGCTGCAATTTTATCCAAAACATTGTAGGAAGGGTGTAAAAACAATAAACCTGACAACAGATCCTTCATCCCCAAACACATGGAGTGTTTCCCACTTGATAAGTGGGTAAACATGAACGCCAGTTTATATCCATGCAGGCTTGTCACATGAGAGAAACTCTTTTATCTACTTAATAGTATTACATTATTTCATCTCGACTATTTCCATACAAAAATACATTGAAAAACTGCAGTTAGTGACTGTTCCTTAAGCAATAAGACTTTAACCTTCTAATTATGCGACTCAACAGGAACGACAATAGCAGCTAAATCCTTAACGACAGATGGAAATAGGATAAATCAGTGGAGTCTGCAAAACATGTTTTGTAAAAGCGAGTTCTTTGCAATAAAACCAACTAGACTCGGTTCATTTGTGTGCTAATATCCTTTTACGTTGTAGGTCTATATCTGTACATCCTGGTAGTTCGCACCCTCACTCGAGAGAGCTTTAAGTTGAGGGTCTACGTCCTTATTGGATGGGGTAAGCTGATTAAAACAAACTTTAAATTTCGTTCAATTTAGAGCGTCAACTTTCCTGGTAAATCTCTCCATTTACTGGATATTTGCAGTGGGAATAAACTCAACAAGAACTTTTCAGCTCCAGTTACCTGTTGAATGTCAAAGTACTATAGTTTTCAGCCCTCAGCTTATAAAAATAATAGCCCTTTGTGTTAGTTTTTTTATGACGTGAAACTGCAAGAAAACCTAATTAGCATGCAAACAAATTAAAAACTTCCTTTATAGGGGTGGTATATTCAGAAAGTCATTGCTGCGGTTTCAATTAAAACAGCTGGAAAAATCACCACGGAGAATATGATCATGGCAGTCTAGTTTTCAAGTTAATTTTACCAAGCTGCAATTAGTCGGATGCCTCAGGAAGGAAACCGAGCAAGGCAGAAATCTGGAAATAAGTTTCAAGATTTCCAGGAAGTTGATCAGCTAGAAAATTTAAAAACCTGGCTTAGAGTTGACACGCACTGCAGCTTATTTTCCACTAGATAATTTAGATAATAACCATATATTATCATTCCAGGCACGCCCTTATTCTTCATCATCATTTGGGCAGTATGCAAGAGCCTGTTATTGGACGCTTCCTCAAACGAACAGAGTGATGCGGTAAGTTTCAAAACCAATTTAAAGTTCTGCGGACAGTTAAAGCTGAGAAGAATAGAAAAAAGTCAATTGAAGTATAATAAAATCCGTTGGACTATGAATTTCATTTAAATGAATTTCCTTTGGATGGAAAGTAAAGTAATTCAATATCATTACCCCAAGATGAACTTTGAAGAATTCACTAGTTCTTACTTCTCTTATTGAAAGCAATTAGTCAAAAGTTTTCCAGAGTGGGTGCCTATTGTTTGCGAAAACCTCATTTCCTATGCAAATGCTCCCATTTGTTAATGGCCTAGGTATTGAGGAAAACTTTACATTCGCAGATTGCGGGTGACACTAAAATGGTTTTGAATTTAACACCTCTACCTGTCTGCACGAGGAAAAGTTTCTAAGTGCCAGGGCAGCTGAACGCAGAGAAAGTGCCATTTGAACACGGTTATGTTCTAATTAAGAGATGTTCATTAGAAAACAAGTTTCAATGCAACAAGCTTTGTTGTTCGTAGCATTGAAGCGTTTGCCATTATTGGGTCATAAAGTTACTTGATGTTTTATTTTGGAAACATCCCCATAGGAGTTGCAAGGTGTGATACACTCGAACGGAAATGGAAGAAATTCAGTGCACATATTTATGTAGAAATTCCGAATCACACCAATTTTAAATTCTATCCAGAAATAACATCCTACAATGCAAATAGTATATGCCGAGGAAGAAAGTTTTTCATTACTCGAGAGATTTGATATTGAATATAATCTCGACACAGCAAGGAAATTTTCTATTGTGGTTTGTTAGCAACTTTTTTCATTTTTTCCACTATTAGCTTTACAAGACACAATTATTGGGTCTCTTGAATTAGTGCAAAGAACATTTGAACAGTTGATTAAGAGGTGAGTAATGGCACGTATATGACTCATGGATTCTTAGGGCGGATTTTTTCATTTTCGGGCTTTATTTGTACATTCATATAAGGGGCGTTAACAGTACCTTATTTGCATCTTGTTTTTCCTCGTGACGAGAATTACGACCCTTAATCGATTTTTCAGTAAAAACATGTAAATCTATTATGTAGAAACCAAGCACGAATATATCGTATGAGTTTCAACAGGAATATCTAGCTCTTGTGGAGAATTCGCAAATTAAGGACAAAATCCAACTTTGCAAGATGGAATTAAAAAATCTGCAAAATTTCAAATTTTATCTGATAAGTTTACAGAAGTAACCTGAACTAACCAGAACTTTTTGTTGATACGTACTAAAACGACCATAAACCGACCTCGAAAGTGAAAAATTCAAAGTAAACTAACTTACTCAACTTAAGAACTCCACGAAATCTCGTTTTTTTGGTTCCTTCGCGATATCGATAAACACGAAGATGCATTTCAAGTTTCATGGATTTTTACGTCTAAATTTTTAACCCCCATTTACACCCCTGAAACGTATACCCTTAGGAAACTTTGAAACACGGCGAAGATGTATTTTTCAATGACACTTTGAGAACCTCCCTTCATCTCTGAGAAAGGGGACTTTTTCGCTTACGTGCGGATCTTGCACTTGTAAAAATCGAAACATTGGATTTTTTATTTTTCTACTGAACCGCACCCAACCTAAAACTTTCCAACCGTGGATACTGGGTCAAGTTTGTGACTTTGTGGAAGCTCAAGGATTTTTAAAACTGAAAATTTTCAAAATATGATCAATTTTTTACAGTAGTGCGACCTCAAGTTTAACAAAAACGATATATTTGTTTTTATTTGGAATTTTTAGGAGGACTTTTTATTGGGAATCCGCTTGATTCAATATCATGTATATCATCCGTTTCTTGGCGAAGTACTAATTTAACTGAACTTCTGCTGGAAAAGCGGCTCCTAAAACCAATCTTTCCTGCTAACTTTATGGCTTACAAAACGCCATGTTTGCTGACTTTATAATAACGTTATTTGCATATCATTTTCCTCAATAGGGATTTTTATATTACAGAAGTTTTATTTTATAAAGAAGGACATAGACTGCTAGAAACAATTTTATACAGTTCGTTCGCGACGAGTCTTCCATGCAGGAAAACTCAGTTTTATTTATCTTCCCATTCGAACTTTAAGTGTTCTATTTCCTTAAACGTTAACAACAGAGTGCATTAGACACAACCGAGAATTTCGAATTCTGTAATATATCTCGGAGGAACCCTTCCAGCTTCGACAAATTCGGAATACTAAATAGAGTGAATTTTAACGGAATGTGTTAATACGTGCAACCTTGTCTGAGTTTCCCATTCATTTTCATTGAATTGCAGGCAACTCATCATCCTAGGTCATTGACTGAATTGCTTGACCACTGAATTGACCCTAAACAGGGTAAATTGAAAAGAAATTCCGTATTCCCTATGTAAATTTTTAGAGTGAAATAGTTTCAATATCCAGCTAAAGCCCGGGAACAAGACAGCAAGGAGATTCTCATTCGATTCTGCTTGATATATTATAATATGTTTTAGAATAGTATATATAGGCCATAAATCTATCTGCAAAATTGTTTGTGGAATTGTATTTGAATAATTCTATTGCAGTTCTAAAAATTACTAAAATAAATCTCGGTAAAATCTGACACCACTGGGTAGATTACGAGCTTTTGCGGGCCATGTGATTAATGGCTTTTTTATTAGAGCTTCCCTGTACAAAACAAGGCACCGTTTAATACTCTATGAGGTGCTCTAAAGCATGATTAAACTTGTTCTCCATTATTTCATAAAATGCTTTAAAAATGTGTATTTTTATATACTATTTTTCAAAGTTCATCAAAATGATTTTCAACATTTCAAGCTCCCCCTGTATCTATACAATTACAACAACCATTTTTGTTTTTTTTCATCCTAGATACTTTTTAATGCAGCTTTTATATTACATATGAACATTTTTGAAATCTGTGAAAACATTCTTATTTAAAGTACCTTTTTATAACGAATCTTTCCATCTTACATTTTGAATACGATATTTAGACTCGTCAACGTGCCATCGTCAACTGATTTCTTATGGGCGCCACATTGGATTTTATAAGGTTTGATATGTCGGTAAAAATATTTACTTTGGGGTGACGATTTCCATTATAACAAATCAAAGGTTTTATGCGACAAACATAATGAAATCAGACAAATATTATTTGAAATTGAACTGGAGCAAAAAACAAAAATATTTTACCTTTATTGAGGAAAGATATAAATTTGGATTAGAATGTGGAAATAAAGACAAATAAAGAACTTACCATCACATCGATTAGTCAAAAACGTATCCTGTATTCTTGGAAAACCATTTATGGCTACCTTCTAATTTTAGTACATTGAATCCAATATTTTTTCAAATAGAGCATGATCATATTTTTTTCCAACTTAGATATGGTCTATATATGGTCAGTCCATGTTACAAACTACTATAGCATCCGGATTCACCGTGAATTATACATAAGAAGAGTCATAGCTTCATAAGAATGTTGGTCTGAAATGGATAAATGGCAATGTCAGTATTTATGTCACAAAGAACGGATATTATTACGTTTATTAAAGTTAGGTTTATTACTTACTTACGTTCATAAGTCCAAAAACTATAGAATAATTGTTATATAGTAAGAGTTTACTTACATCTAAGTGAATATTTGGCTGATTTCTCTGCCTATAAGCGTCAAAGATTCAATGCTTACCTTCCAAACTAATCGATTTCCCAGTAGGACTAACTTAATTAAACACCTAGTTAAATCGCTACGGCAAAAGGGCAGAAGAGCTTAATTACAACGTAAAAGTGTGCCCCTCATAACAAAGGGCCCGCCATATTCCATCATGACTTCTCATATTCAATTATTAAATTCGAATTTCAATTAAAAATCAAAAGGCTTCGCCCGAGGGTTGATTACTCAAGGGCGGAAGTTTTCAGACATCCCCAGTTTAACCCAGCTTCATAAAATTTGCGAGCCAAATTAATTTGTTGAGATTAACCTGATTAGGCATTGAAATCGATACCAGTGTCGCATTTGGCATTGAAGCTGTTTGATTAAGCTATTAATTTGCGTTTAAGCCAGCTTTCTCCATTAATGTATTGATTTCGATTTTGCTGGCTTGTGGGTTCAAAATAATTATTTACTTTACAAAACTTAAAGAAAAAATAAAAGGAGCCGTAGCTGCATCAGGGAGTGTCGCACCCCTTGGCAAGTTGCCACCAAAAACCCCTTGAATCTGACCCTTTCATTAACTGGCTGCCATTTATGTTGCCTCAGTTCGGAATGAAAAGAACAAATTGCTTATTTGTAAGATTATAAGTAAAGCGTCGCAGCTGCTTTATTATGATTTATTACAATACATCCACCTATAGAATACACTCAGCAGTACAGACAGTTTTAAGTTGAAGAATTTTTTTTTCCGCAGTGCTCATGGTTCAGCTTTAGTTACATAGACTACATTTTCCAAATCCCCACCATAATAGTGCTGATAGTGAACATCATCTTCATGGTTTCCATAATGGTAGTCCTAGTTACCAAGCTGAGGTCAGCTAACACTCTAGAGATCCAGCAGTACCGAAAGGCAGTCAAGGCTCTGGCAGTACTTATCCCATTGTTGGGGGTGACTTATGCCATCACTATTTACGCCCCATCGTTCTCAGTATGGGACATGTTTAGGAGTGCTTTACTGTCTGTTCAGGTAAGAATTTGGTAATCTGCATGTGAAGTAACTTACAGTGAAAGGTAAGCATCAGACAAACTGTTTGTCCTTACTTCGGCTGTTGGTGAAGCGGTAACTTGACTTTTAAAAACACTTTATTTGCCAGTTAGTTGTTGATTGACACCTGTCGCTTCATATCTGCGGATTGAAGATCTGGTCCCTACCTAGGTGACCGCCTCGTAAATATTTTTTCACAATAAAGATGCCTTTAATTTGCAAAAGCAAATTTAACTTCCAGAATGCAACAAGATAACTGGAAAACATCTTAATACATTTTTCATTAAACAGGCAGCTGGCTTCATTTTACTGGAAATTTAAAAAATAAAAACTACAGGAAGGAAAGAAGAAAGAGGAAGGCGATTTTTACTGCGATAACTCAGAGGACGTTCAGAAAATATCGATGTTTGAGTAAAAGCCTTTCAAAGATGAGCGGAAAGACAAAAAGGGCTTTATTTATTTGTGCATTGAAAAATTTCATTTTGTCCTGTTTAATGTTGCTGAATGGTTCAACTATTTTAACTACAAAGGAAAATTTAGTCCATTGGGTCATTACACAGTCGCAATTCTTTTAAAGAAACCGGCAACCAGTGAGATAGGCATTTGCTTGGTGTGAAGGGGATGGAAATACATATAGGTTGTGAAGTGTTTCATCATGAACCGTACGGAAAGTTTAAATAAATAAAATATGGATATTTTTTTGGTCCACAGTTTACATGACTATTACAATAATCGTTCAGGTTAGTTTTTTTCTGCCCCAACTAAAACAAAATTACATGATTTTTTTAATAGTACACCTTAAATATTTTTAGATATTATTTTTGTCATCATTATGTCCTTATCGACTATCCTTTGATAAACAAAGGCTATTAAATTTGTTCCGGCTAAGTCAAGCAATTTTTAGCGTTATATGTCCTTGAGATATCTCCTAAAACATGATAAAGATAAAATTTTCAGGATGAAGAACTTCAAGAATTTCTATATCCCGGTTGTAAATTAATGATGCAAATAGAACTGCAAGCTCAGCTATCACTGCTAAACGTTGAGCCTCATTGCAGATTTGCATTGCGGAGCGCATGGGGAATCTTAAGGGTAACAAAAAGAAATAAAAGGACTTATTTGCACTGAGCGAAGAGTTTAGGAATGAATACAAAAGTAAATACCTATGAACACTTTCTTAAATTATACCCATTACCATCATACCAATAGCAATTAATAATAATTATTGGTGTTCGTGTGTATCACAGAAGTACAAAAATGACCTTTATTAATTTGAATTTTGAGTGAGTGTCGAAATAGCAAAGTGCCGCACACGGGCCTGAAGTTAAATGGACTTTTCACCGGATCCTTTCAAGTTTGCGTAATGGCATTAAATTCGAAAAGGCTATTTGTAAATTTGCTGTTTTACCCGAAACTAAATTTTGTTATGTGTCCGCAATTGGTTCGGAAATTAATCGAGTTCGCAAAAGTGCCATGAGTAACTTTAAAATACCCATATTGAGTTTTACCATTGTATATCATACCTTATTAAAGGGTAATCAAGGATATGTCTATCGTTCAGCCTTAATTTTTTGTCACTAACCAGAACTAAACCCTATGTGTCCTAAAGAGAATTTTCCTAAGGACCATTAAGTCATTGTCACTGAATCTGTTGAAGGGAGTTACAAATTTGTTGAAGTTTGTTTTGAAACCAAGGCACCAACCCAAAATGGTTCAATTTTCAAACCAATTTTGGAGTTTGGAGCTTGTCTTGGAGACTGATGGATACTGATATGATCTAAATAAAAATAATATAGCATACTAACGAGCTCCGTGGGTCTTTTGACGAAACATCCATGTGTCGGATTAAAAGCAAATAATGAACATAATTGGAACATAGTATACCACCTGATGATGTTCTAGTTCCGAACGATAACTCGTCACATGCACATCATATTAAATTTCAAGAAGAAAGAACTCTTATCGCATACCAAGAACGAAAAATCCGTATCTGAAATTTAGAAAAGTTTTATTTAAGGGCAATTTCTACTACCCTCCTATCTATTTATCAGATATCTCTTTTAGTTTCTGAGAAAACGGGTCACATTTTTAGTGATTTTACCACAAATTTTTTGGCTGTTTCGAATTTGTACCATGCACGTTCCATTGAGGAAATACACGTTACATAACAGAATACCATTGCATATTGCTCAAGGTACGCCACTGCTCGGCTTGTTGACACGATATGGAACGTGCTGTTCTGTTTCATGTTTTCCTTAACAAATTCTCAGAAAAAAATCTGCCGTGCATCATTTTCGGTCATTTATATGTATGAATTGAAGCCAAGAGAAAGGTTTTAAAATTTGCATAACTTTAAATGACGAATCCGTTCTTGTCGTCGAAATTGTCGGTTTTGGTTGCTCTTCGGAGAAAACCTTTTTATGCAAATTTGCTGATTTTTATCCTTTGTATACTAAAGGCGAATAGAGACTATTAATGTTCAACTATGTAAAATGTTTAACAGGAAATTTAAATATAGACATCTCAGATTCCTGATAACTGACATACGTAATTTGTTCATAAAATTGTTGAGTTATCAGTGGTCAAGCTCATTTTCGTAGGTCGAACGTTAAAGAACTTCAGCTTTAAACGATTCGTTGATTCTGTAGCATCCCCACTATAACCAGCACGCAAAACCTCACGCCTGTTCCTTTATCTCCACACATTTATTACATTAAGCCTCGAAACCTTTTTATACGCGACGCTAACTAGAAGCGGTCAAAATGTCCGGCCAAATAAGAAGAAGCAGCTGTCTTTTTCTGGTTTTTCTCATTTGTGTGACGTTCGTCCTGTCCCGGGCGGACATTTTACCCTGTGGTATTTGTGGGGTGGACGTTATTTGCAAAGAACGGTACCCAATCTGCTCAAAAAACCAGATTATCGCCCTGGATTACTGTGGATGTTGTTTGGTCTGCAAAAGTATCTTAGGTAAGTCACTTTCTTGTATAAACAGCAGGTTCAAAATTGAGTCATATTTTTAGAAAAAGGAGAAGAGTGTTCAAAAGATATAGAGCTTTTTGCAATTTGCAAGGCTGGGCTGGAATGTATCAACAGCAAATGCACTGAGCCAAATCCAGGGACTGGATAAGATGCTTAAAGGACCTACATTTAAGACACCGTTTAGTATTATGTGTTCACTATAATTTTACGAATTTTATGTGACTAAAAAGGTTTAGGCTAACTTTTAATCTTAATTTATTTAATATAAACTTTTTAAAAAAAATTCATTACTAGTAATGCAAGAAATTATCTAAATAGCAGATTGGACGGAATACTTATAGCACCAGCAGTGCTGTAGTTCAAAGTCTATGTAATCGAGATATATTATACAAATGCCGCTACTACGTACAAACTTAGAAAAATACTGCTTAGATAAGAGAAATATGGTCTGAGGCTGCTCGATGATTATTTTTTACTTATGTAAATATATATTTGTTTAACGGTCATACTCAGCCTGGCTCTTTCCTCGCACCTTCTGCTCTCTATGCTCGTCGATTTTTTTTTCAATACAAAGAACACGTAGCAAAGCTAATGCATCAATCTCAGTTAATTCGACATTAATTTCTTTCTGTTTATCTCGCATTTAACTCAGCTTAATAATTTGAATCTTGCATACATTAAGCTGAGTTAGAAACCAGCTGAAACCTTCAGTATAGTTTATTTTATTTCTTCTGGCTCGTTGAGTTCTCTGTTATCCACATTTTGCCACGTTCCGGGTGTTACCAGTCCCTACTGAAATAACTGGGCTTTTCGTGGGCTCAATGACAAAAACGGCCCTAAATCGTGTAGAGATACTCTGTTAAGTGTTCATTGAGAAAGTTTTGATGCTCTTTTTAACGTAATATAGTGGGTGGAACTGGAATAGGACCAGTTTGCTATCAAGTCCAGTAAAGTGAATACTGTTTTGTTTGTACATCCGAGCTAACCCAAAGTAGCCTATCTGAGAAATTTGTAAATGTAATAATTGAATGAATTTCACACACGATGATCCTATTCATTTAATCAGCTTAAAAGGCGAACTTAAACGACCGCATCGTCAAATAGTTAAACAAATGAATATTGCGTTTTACGAAACCACAGGTTCAACACAAATATTATCAATACATCGCAATCCCACTGCGCACACTGTAAAAGAAGGGCCTTCCAGGGCACATTTTTCACCAATCCCTAAAATTTGTGTTTCCATCCATTTCGTAGGTTCTACATTTTTGATAGAAAATACTCACCTACAATACGTTTACACGTTTTGCAACAGCCACAATAATCCAGAGTAACTGTGAAATTTTCGCTTCGGCAAATTGGATAGGCTGTTTTGCAGACCACGTCAACACCACAGGTGCCACATGGACCAACTCGAGGAGTATCGCTGAAAAGTTCATTTCTGAAAAAAGGACTTTTTTTAAGCGGAACTGTACTTACCTACAATATTGACAGCAACCGCATTCACCGTACAGCAAATAGGGGCGGTCCTTCGGACAGGGATCTGGTGGAGCCGCACATATGACCCTTTGACAAAGAGTCCAATCCTTGCAGTATTGACAACTGCCCAAATGAAGAATGTACATAACCAAGATGAACGAGAAGAGAACGAAACGATTCATATTCGTTTTGTAGCTACTGTTTACCGTACAAACTATCTACAATAATGAACGATGACACTGCTGCAAAACAATAAATTACTTCTGGTAATTGTACAGTGTATTTATGCTAAACAGCGGTGGCAGGGCTATGATTCACGGTAGTTGGACAATCAACAATGACATTCCAGGAATAGGTGAGAGTCCTTATACCGTTTTGTGCTATTATAATAATATGTTTGTAGATCTTCTTCGTGGATTTTTTGTGTTTTTTTATCAAATATTTTCTTACCTCAATGTTTTGTTGAAAATACCTATGTACTTTGCGAATATTATGATATGCTTTACATGCACCTTGAACGCAATCAAAATAACAACTTTAATTAAAAAATCTAAATCGAGTATGTATCACGTACTGAACAATCTAAAAACTGCACTTTTTTATCTTTATTGCTCGTTTGCATAAATGGCAGACGCATTTTACCTAACTGTAATATTTTCAAGCCTTGCTGAGACTCGTTAGTAAATAATTGACATTGTTAATCACCCTACTTTTGCAGTAATTATTTACAGATAAGACACAGCAAGTATTAATCGTGCTTTCTGAGTTGAGTCAAGCAGCAATCATAACACCAAAATTCCATTACTATGGTCATAGGATATCAAAACATTATTTTAGTCCCGTAATTTTAGGAATATGTATCGCATAATCCCATGTTCAGGTTGTAGGAATTTAGTTGGTTGCAATTTGATTCATATTATTCATAATATTGAAAATATCAAGTATGTTTAGATGTACCTTCTTGATTCACATAAATTTCTCCTAAAGCCAATAATCATTCCCGAAACTAATTTAGGTTCATAAAAGCCTATAGAAATGACTGAATCTTAGCATCAGGCCTCCCTCATTTAGCACTAATGCAATTTTGATTAGAAATTTTGAAAGTTGTAAATTCTAAGGAGAAAAGTTGTGGAAAGAAAGAAACCCATGAACCTTCAGCCGCTTTCGCTAACAAATACGAGTATTGTTTAGATTATTTCAAAGCTTCTAATGGTTTACCCAGGTAAAACATTACAGCCTCATCTTCTCTTGTCATTTCTATTATTCAATCTCCATTTTTTCTCTCTGTTACTAAAGAAGTTATATTTTTCTGTCACAATTTGAGCACAGGAATATAAAAGATATGAACGAATGACCTGAAGAAAAATTAACGTTGCAAGGCTTCCACTGAACAGCATTACAGATGGGCTACTGTCGTTTCAACTCATGTATATTTTGATATTTCTTAGGAGAGTTTTATAGCTCGCTAAGTCTATTGACATAGGATGGGGCTCATTAAGTAGAGATGAAGCTGCTACTACATGAATATCTACTAGTTATTAGACAATTTTGGTAAGATAATCAACATGTATGATATTCATAAAGTTTTACTGCTTATATCCCTACACCCTACATCTTGTTCCTTTCTACGTTGTAACATTTAAACGTAAAGTACAAATTCCATCAACACAAGAAGATCCATCGGCACACACTTGATTAGGTGGAGCGCCAATTTCGCGGAAACGGGCATTTCCTACCGCTGAAATAACATCACAGTCATTAAAATCGAACGGGAATGGAAATATAAATACAAATCAGCATATGTAGCTACAGACTGTTTGAAAATTATTTCAACAAAAGTATTTAAAAAATGCGAATTTTTTCTATTAGTCTAGATACTTACCAATCTCAGTTACACAATGCTGAGAGCAACCACAAGCAGTGGGAGCTAGAACTTGTCCGTCTGGACATTCAGCAATCTAAGCGCAATAATATATTTTGGCAATAATCTACTGGACAAACGATCTTAGCAGAACATTTCAATGCGAAAGTGGCCAGAATAAAAATGGAGATGGTTGCGAATTTTAAAGACACCATTTATTTGGTAAACGTAAAGCTATTTTTTTGTTAGCAATGTGTATCTTAACATGGAGAATTGATTTTTGTGACTGCCAAAAATACAAAACAATATTTATATATATTTTTTTAAGTGGACTGTGTTTGAATGTTTATTACATAGCACTATAGCAAGCAATAGTGCTACCTTGTGAATAGGTGATAAGCTGAAAGGAGTGCTTAATGACAACGAAAAAATATGGTTTTGTGTAAAGAAATATTTTATTAAAAAGTCTGGAAAATATTTGTAAAACACTGTATCAAAGCTTTTATATTGATATATGTAGTCATACGTCTTAAAAAGAGCATAATTTTTATTATTTTTTAGATGTAAATGTCTGCTTAAAGAAAATTTACAAAAATTTCGGGAATCAGACACAATAATCTCTAAAGTGCCCTAACCATTTCTGAAATATATCGTAATGTACTCTCCGGGTAGTTTTGACTCATTTTAAATAAAAAAATCACACATTCTGGTTGAAGGGCCAAGTTCGCCCTTGTTGAAAAACGAAGACGTGTTAGTCGATATTAAATAATAAAAATATTTATAATAATAAAATAATAAATATATTAAATAATAAATATTAAAAATCACTGATTTTATTTCACTTCCAGACCCTCAATTTCTAATGAAAATAATCACATATCGCCTTGAAAAAAAATTACCAAAGTTACTTTATCAAATATGTGACGCAAATTGCCGACTAGATTGGTTAAAAGGGACTAATTGAACTATACTGTTAATTTATCTAATGATACCTACCCCCAATTTTTCAACAAAATTTCCTCTATAGTTGGTGAGAGCAAGCAAGTGTCGCACATTTATTTCGCCCTCTTCAAGGATATAAACTGTGAATATTTCAAATATTTACTTAATAACGGCGTAATGTCAAGTTTTATAAGAGACATTATAGCGGACGAGCTTGAGAGCGGGTCCATAAATGGATCAGCCGAGTGTAACCTCATTACATATGCGCTATATATATTAGGTGTACAACTTTGCTTCCGCCGTTTTTGAATAGATGTATGTAGCGGTAAGTAATGATCGAAATAAATAACCCCATGTGGGCATGCAGGAGCCTTGGGCACCTGTTAACATAACCTCATAAAAATATTAGTCTATTTGTGTCTTCATCATAAAGTTATTCGCAATTGAAAATGTCAGTGTACGAGCCAAATTCTCGTCATTTGCGGGAGGTTTTACTTTTCTGCTTCAATATGAAGAAATCTGCTGCTGAGGCTCATCGAATGCTCTCAGATACTTATGGGGAAGCCACTATTAGTGAAAGGACATGTCGTGAGTGGTTTCAGCGCTTCAAGAACGGTGATTTTCACGTCGAAGACCAACATAGCGGTGGAAGAAAGAAGGTTTTCCAAGATGCGAACTTGGAAGCATTACTTGACGAAGACTCGTGTCAAAGTCAACAAGAATTGGCACAATCATTGGGAGTGACTCAACAAACAATCTCAAAACGCCTCAAAGACATGGGAATGATTCAGAAGCAAGGATATTGGGTGCCGTACGAGTTGAAACCAAGAGATATTGACAGGCGTCTGTTCGCTTGTGAACAGTTGCTTGCAAGGCAAAGACGGAAGGGATTTCTGCATCGTATTGTGACTGGGGACGAGAAATGGGTTCATTACGATAATCCCAAACGCAAAAAGACTTGGGGATATCCCGGCCATGCTTCCACGTCGACGGCCAAACCGTCTATTCATGGTTCCAAAATCATGCTCTGTATTTGGTGGGATCAACTCGGCGTAATATATTATGAGCTGTTACAACCAACTGAAACAATCACAGGTGCTCTTTATCGAACCCAATTAATGCGTTTGAGCCGAGCATTGAAAAAGAAACGGCTGCAATACAACGAGAGACATGATAAAGTGATTTTGCAGCACGATAATGCTCGACCCCATGTTGCGCAAGTGGTCAAGAAATACTTGGAAACATTGAAATGGGAAGTCCTACCCCACCCGCCATATTCTCCTGACCTAGCTCCTTCTGATTATCACTTGTTTCGATCCATGGCACATGGGCTAGCTGACCAACACTTCCGGTCTTATGAAGAAGTAAGAAATTGGATAGAATCGTGGATCGCTTCAAAAGATGTCCAATTTTTTCAACACGGGATTCGTATGCTGCCCGAAAGATGGGAGAAAGTAGTGGCCAGCGATGGACAATACTTTGGATCCTAAAGGTATAATTAGTTTTTTACAATAAAATCGCGAAATTCGGAAAAAAAACGGCGGAAGCAAAGTTGTACACCTAATAACATTTTATGTCAGATTTTATGTTAATTCGTCGATTATTTCTCTTTTAAATCAAAATTAAAATACCTCAAAATCTTTAAAAAAATTCAAAAAATGTACAAGGTGCTCCAAAAGCTACATACTATTTTATATTGCAGTTGGTCTCCATTAGGCTGAAGATTTTTTTTTTGTTATTTATAGATTTTAAGTCTAAAAGTATATTTATTTACACTAGTAGATTAAATAATTATACTTTTAATAAAAAGTAGCAACAACTTACTTATTTCAATCGGGAGGTCCCATACGAGGTGTTTCCCCAACATGCGACACTTTAAGAGGATATTTCTTGGGACGAAATATAAAAAAAAGTTATATGTATATTATATAATATATATTCAAAATCTCTTTGTCTCCAAAATACAAGGTTTTGAAGTTCAACTGAAACCGATTATGTTATTTTTGAATGAGATCCACTGTCACCTAACAATGGCAGTCATTTCAAGCAAATTTTTCCTTACTAATACCGAATAAAAAGCAATAGATTACATGCAAATTGCTTTGCAACGGATAACGTCAATGTTATCATTTAACACTAATAATTGGGTTTATACTCGTAGTATTATGCAAACCGTTACTCATTTTTTGCTGTTCGTTTTACCTATTTACTTACCCACCATAAGATTCTTAATATGGTGAATTTAACCCAAGCTTCAGGTTTCCTTGTGACGGCAGCATTGTGTTTCTTAAGTGTCCAGTCTATATGTTTATACATCCTGGATTGTAGTAATCAAAATTGCCAGAACGTAACTAGCTGCCCTGAAGGGCAGGAACTTGTCCCTGCAAGACGCGTATGTGGTCCCTGTTGTAGTTATTGCAAACCTCTCGAAAGTAAGTTCCATTTTTTCTTGAAGCGTCTTAGTATAATATTGGTGAGTTTTTCATTCCCTAGGGGACCAAGTCAATGATGGATCAAAATTCTGCAGTTCACGGCCAGGCCACAACAATATTTTATGTTCTGTTGGTCAGAAATGCTGCCCTTTCTATGGAACATGTATAGATAATTCGGAGTTTTGCCCTATTCTGGTTTAGATACCAGCTTTGGCTTTTTCACAAGTCGCCTTGTCTGATTTGTTATTTACAATAAACCGCATATTATCAAATTTCTATTTATTTTCAACCCAGCTCACAGATTTTGAAAACTGTTTACATAATTTTAATATATTTTTTTATTTTGTTTAAAATGAGACACCACTGATTTCGTCTACGAGCAAATGAGGCCAAAAACAAGTTCCTAATACTGACATTTAATCCTTTACTATTTTCATGTGGGAATTTAGTTGACCAAGCTTAAAGGAACGCCATTTTTAAGTAACGTGGAGAAAAGATAATATTTCACACATCTACCCTCATATTAACTAAAAATATCAATAACCCCACAGAAACGTTGGGTCTCTTCCCTTTGCATAGCAACAAAAATCAAGCATGAAAACTCAACGTAATGCTGCATCGAGGAACTTCATTGAAAACAGTGCCGAATTCGGTTATATATAACAATGAAGAAAGGAGATTTTCCTCAAAAATAAAAAATCACAGGTTTTTGGATTCGAGATGTGTTACGTAGTATCGTTATTTTTAAACAAAATGTACAGTTTAGCAACAGCTGTATTATATACGAGTATATCACTTCCCTTCTAATTTATTCACTCACCTGAACTTGTAGGCTCGTCAAACATCTCACAGCATCAATTGCATAAAATCCTTCAATTTCCTTTCAGGGCTTCATGGTGGCTCTATTTTACTGCTTTCTAAATACCGAAGTACAAAACACGTTAAAACACCACTTTGAAAACTGGAAAACCAAGAAGTCATTAGGCCCCAGCAGGCTGAGGTCTAGCAGCAGGAGTAAAGACTGGTCACCTCGATCTAGAACGGAGAGTTTAAGGTATGCATTTAACAGAGTCTCTTTGTACATAGGTGTCTCCTGAGTTTTCAGATGCTGCATAGCTAGCATTAAGGTTTTCAAATAGTTATAAGTTCATTGGAAAAAGTTGATTGTAATTAGCTTGTTGATAGTGTTAGGTAGGAAAGTGGATTAACATTGACACTGCTTGTTCAAATACTATAAAATATAAAGTAAAAGCATAATGAACAGTTGAGATGTACCTACCATAATCCAAGGTGTCTCAAGGTGAAAACAAAGTTTTCTCAGAAATTCCTGAGGTGGTCATAAACTGATTTAACTCAATTTACCTCTATACTGCGTGGTTAGGTCAGGATGTACCCAGGGGGCTCCGAAATTAGGTTGCATAATTTTATCAGCATATTCTGCAACTAAAAGTGAGGCAAAAAGTTCGTACACTAAAGCCAGCTTTATAAACTGGCCTGGGGCTCGGATTTAGATTAGGCATTGATTTTTGGTACTAAAAGATAAATACCAATAGATTGAATTGCCCCATTTCGTCCAATCGGTAGGGGAACCAGTTTTAGCTTTTTGGCGTTAGCGTTCGTAGCAAATCCGTAGCAAGGCGTCGGTTTCTAGTGAAATCAGTTCTTAACGGCACGGCTACATTTTTGTGTTTAGATAAACAACACAACGCCAAATTCAACTTTAAGAACATAATTGAACTGCCTAGCTGTGCTACGACGTTCGAAGCTAGCACATTGGCCAAATCCTGTGTCGAGTTCAAAGATGTGTATCTCGCAAATATTTAACTAGGGAAATACAAGGTTAAATATTTTGTAAATTATTTATTGCGAAAAAATCGAAAAACTTATCTTGATAGGTGTTTTTCGTAGATTATGATTCGTTCTCTTTGCTCACAGGCTGACAAAGGAATCTCAAACGAATACGCTAATTAACTACTCATAATGTTTTATTTGCTTATTATTGTATTATGTATATTCTAAAATTTCCGTTATTAATTCCTTCCAAATTGTGCAAATACGATATAATTGTTACTACTTAGCCACTGTGTTTCAAGCGTGTCAATGTTAGTTCACGTTTTCTTCGGGATTAAAACATCAAGAGGATCGTGATCAACCTGAAGCAGTAGGCTGTAACATATTTATTTCAGTTGATTTGGGCTTAGGCCGTAGCTTCACTAGTTCAAACATCATACTTCGTGCCAAAACGCAAGTTATTGCAGTCACCCCTATAAAAAAAGAAAAACAAGATGTTTTTAAACAGTACCGGGGAAACCACTACGAAAGATGGCCAACTATATGTCAGAAATTATTTTTCGCAGAGAATACGTAAAGGATTATTAATGAAATTAGTCCTAAGATATTGGTTGAATATATTTTCTAGATTTTTTTTCAAATTATCTTGAATAATTAGATTCTGACATATATCAGGCCACCTTTGTGTAGTAACTCACTCGAGGCATATATACAGGTTGTTTTAGAATTGCACGGCACTATTTGAGCTATGTATTCTCTAGTATAAAATAAAGAAAAAAGTTCATATAAGCGTGTGTCCGATTTCGATCGGTAGTGGAGTTACAGGATGTTAAAAGTTAAGAAAAAATTGGGTTTTTATTTTCTTATCTTTCATCTACTACAGGTAGAGCTTCCAAATTTTGTATGCCTATTAGGTAATAGGTGCTGCTTAATATGAGAGTAGATTGCCTCTAACTACTATACAGGGTAGTGTATTTTCTGAAGTCTTGGTACATAAAATCCTTTAGAAAAATTTCCTCGTGCGCTACTGGTGTATGTCAATATTTTTCTTAAGATCTCCAATCCATTACCTAAATTTTCTCTTTCTTGATTTTTGGTTGAATTTCGTTTAGTTTCCTCATAAATAAATTAATTAATTATATAAAATAATTATAATTATAATATTATATATGTATAACTCCGGTACCGATCGAAATCGGACACATACTTATATGAACTTTTTTCTTTATACTAGAGAATACATAGCTCAAATAGGATCGAGTAATTTTAAAACACCCCGTATATACATATACACAGTATCATGCAAATGTACGGCATAAATCCATTTAAGATTCAGCGGTGGGGTTTTTGGAAAAACGCTTGGACACGTGGATTTTTATTTTTTCTTGTAGTTTTTCTTATGGTAAAGTCATATATACAGGGTGGCTTAAAAATAATTTATGATCATCAACTTCATTTTTTCAAATGGAAACCCCTATTTTTATTTCATTTTTGAATATTACATCGAATTCTAAATATGTTTCATGTACCATGTCCTATACCTAAACCTAACAGTTATCGAGAAATTTATGTCTACACATATCAGTAACTAAGATAGCTCTTAAACAAGATACACTTTGTGTGAATGCCATTTTTTCCTTTTTTAGTGTTTAGGATCGTCCAATGATGTAAATTATTATCAAGTGCGACCTGCCTAGTGCTAGTATGGGGCTAACGCTAAAAAAGGAAAAATGGCATCCATACAAAATGTGTCTGATTCAAGAACTGTCTTAGTTACTGATATGTTCAGACGTAAATTTCTCGATAACTGTTGGATTTTGGTGTACGACATGGTACATGAAACATACTTAGCATTCGATGTAGAATCCGAAAATGAAATAACAAATAGTTCTATTTGAAAAAATGAAGTTGATGGTCATAACTCAGTTTTGGACCACCCTGTATACATGACTTTACCATCAGAAAAACCGCAAGAAAAAATAAAAATCCACGTGTCCGAGCGTTTTTCCAAAAACCACACCGCTGAATTTTAAATGAATTTATTCCATACTTTTGCATCATACTGTATAACTAAACGCTCACACTGTGATTCAAAATAAGTCCTGGTCCCTAATTATATTGAACATGGGGCAAAATAAATAAATTTTCTTAAAATCCATTTAACTGATGCCTTTAAAATCGGCTAAAATTACATAAAATGTTTATAAAATTGCAAGACAAATCCACAATTTTAAGAATATACAGGGTATTATGTTTAAAATAACCAAGTTGACGCCAACTCCCGAAATGACAGTATGCGTGATAACGTTGCCAATCTCGTCATTCGGTTCGGCACAATTTCATACCCAGATGTATAAAATCTCATAAAATTTGGATAAACGATTAACGACACATTATTACGACGGTTCCACACTTTTTTTACATTCCGTATAATAAAAACGTCTGGGACGTTTTGATCACACTGTGTATGAAAAATTCTTAAGACTTAATACATTTTCAATTTGAGGGAAGACTGAATTAACAAGCATCAGCTTTTGGTTCGCAAACCATATTCTAATCGATGCATGTTTTTGCATGTTTGATGTGCCACGCACGCGCAGAATCACCGAATGGACATTGGTCGGCACCGAAGACATCGAAGACAACGAGAAGCGTATGGCCCACTTAAAGGCTAAAGAGGTGTATTTAGGTAATCACCGAAAGGAATCCATGTGCAGTCAGCCCTTGCTAACGAACCAATCGCCTCGCAAGCTTAATCCAGACTCGACCAATCTTAAGTTTTCAAACGAAACGATGGTTATTATCAAAGATGGGCCTTACCTAAACCCTCCGCTGCTTGCTCAAAGAAAGGAGTCATTGGTAAACCAACCGCTATTTGAGCAGAGCGAAGATTCGTCCCCTACTGATCAGAACAGTGAACCTACTACGCCTCCACCTGCCAGTGTTAACAATGCCTTACCACCTACCCCAAAAGACACTACAGTGGTTATCAATAACAGGGGGGAACCATCAGTGACTATCCCGAATAATCGGAGTAACGCATTGCTTAGAAAGTAGGGCGTTGTAGATTTAATGGGGGAAGTACGCTTTGTAGATGCTGCATGTGGCAATCACATAGGTATTGCTTCTTGCATCTGGAATGACGCCGGGCTTTAGGACGTGATTTTTACAGCTGTGATCCTATTTTCAGACTTTACAGCCAACCGACTAATTTTTATTATAAACGAGAATCGTGTACTTCGGAAAACACCACCACTACTTTGGTGACCGTGAATGGGGGCCCTCATGGGCGCAGCCCTTATCTTCAGCCGCCCAGACACCACTTCGGAGGACACGTTTAAGATTTAAACTCTAAAGTGTTTACGATAATTAGTACATAAGTTCTTTGTACAGAGATGTAGTGGTATTAGTCTCTAAATTGTGATGTTTTTTACTGAGTCGAATGATTGTTTATTGTCACTCCCCTTCGCCCTCCAAAATGGTTAGATCATAGTTCATGGAGTATTAAACACCAGTACAGGAATGGTATTTGTTATAGGAAATGCGAAAGTGCCAAAATATATATTTATACAGTATTGGCTAAAATACTTGGAACATTTTCAAAGTTTGCATAAATTGAAAATTTTATGAACATCTTCAAGTTTTTTTTATTGTAGTTTTACTCTTAATAAAGATACACTCTAATCATGACCAAATAAAAAAACGCTTCTTACAAAACATTATGTAGATATGTATATACACAGTGTCTATTTGTGAAGTTCAAGCATGGAAACCTCCGTAATCACAAAAAGGTCGGTAAAGTTGGAGTAAAGTGACACAATTTGGAGTTCAAGAATATTCCATTTCAAAATTCGAAAAATTTCGACATGTTTGATATTTTTTAAAGCACAAATATTTTTTTTATTGTAAAAGAGCGGGATATGGTTCAAATTTAATATTCTGCAAATAGAAATTCTCAAATTACGCATATTTTCGCGCACTAGATCGTAAGCTCAGAACATTTGTACCAAGATCCAATAAATGCTGAAGATGAGCAGGGTGTTATTAATGCATTTAAATGCTGTTATTAATGGATTAATACATCAATATATTCAAACAGAAAGGTTTGTTTAAACGTTACAGAAAATTTAGGAGGTTCTACCAGACAATTTTCGCATCTGCATTTTCAATTTGCCCAGCATACATATGCATAGAATTTTAAAAAGAATTCATCGCTACTATAAACTGCACATTAGTCAAGAACTGAGGCCAGGGATAACAGTAGACTTTTTTTATTGAATTTTGAAATTGGTTGGAAGACAAATAGAAACATGACAATAGATTTTTATGCAAAATAATATGTCCGAAAAATCGGACAAAATTGTTTGTTTTACTGTGTTTAACTCTATGTGCTTATTTAAAGTTAGCAGCACATTAATAATTTAATCTTAAAGTCAGTACCAGTAATGGTTCTAAATTGACACAATCCATGCGAACAAGCTTGCGGAATTCCTAATTTAGAGCTTCCCATTAAACCATATTCCAACTTAAACTTAATGGGATTAAACAAAATTTTAAATCCATTTTCTACTTCAAGCACCACTCCTGTAAAAAATCGCCGCATAGTTTTACATACTAATTATAGTTCAAAAGTTTATCTCAATTATATTCACTCGAGCAAAACTAAACAGTGTTTTAAACTGTATCTTTTATATTACAAATTTAAACTCTTCTCGTACCTTACGTATTACCACTAATGGCCTACAATAAATTATTCCTTTGAACGAAGCGGATCTTAATGTTGGACCGTATAGCTTTAATGCATATAAAAGTTCCAACTTGAAACTAAACTGTACTTACTCTTAGGTGTTTAATTGTACAAATTATGTAAAATGGCTGTTGATTGTAAATTATTTATAGGTACATACTACATATTTACTATGAAATTTAAGTAAATAGGTGGATTTATCGAATATTTTATATTAAAATAACAAAGTATTTTCATTTCTAATATATCCATTGTAAAGACATTCCTTTCGTGAAGCTAAAATAGGTAATCAGTGTTCTCATTTTGTACGTTCAATTCAAACATCCTGTAGATTGTCTCTTTTTTGTGGTTTCAAAATATCAAGTTGGGAGAGTTGGGGTCTGAGATATCAAGTTCCTCCTCGTGGCAAAGATTAATAAAAAGTACTTTGAGTACGTTAACGTTGAATTTTTCCGCACAAAATAGGAACACGCTGAGTAATTGCCTTTAATCTTATCCTTCATTTAAACCATACTACTTGAAAATTCTTTCCTCAACTCCATTTCATTTTACAGAAATCGATTTGCCAAGTCCGCTTTTGAGGAACTCACTTTCAATTTATAGTTGCTTCTATTAATGATTGTTTTAAAGATAAGGCTTAAGGATTAACTTGTGAAATGTTTTATGAAATTATCTTAAAGAAATATACAGGGTATTATAATTTTCTTTCCCAGCCAATAGCTTGGTTGTTAACAAAGGTATAAAACTTCCGGATCAAATGAAAAATACTTACCAATTGCAGTACAATCTAAAGAATGCTGGCAATTTGGATCCTTCCAAATAATTTTAAAAAACAAAGAAAAAATTAAACAGCTATTGCAGCAAAAATACAACAATTTATAATACGTAAATTGTTTTAGCAACTACTTAAAATACTTGTGTCTATTAAGTCTTCACTACGGCATCTAATACTTAATGGACGTATAGCGCATCGCCCTCTTATATCCATCTGCTGAAACTGCAGCATAAACGAGATACTTACATATCAGTCGTCCTTAGGTTGTATAGGTATCTCCGTTGTTTGAAGCCCTAGAGGACTGAGAATTCGATTTAAGGAGTTTGGAATAAACCCCCGTCCAGTGCAGTGTTGTTAAGTTGTACACCTTTCTCCAGATTTAAGAAAACTGAATATGTATACCACTTGATTTTCCCTAGATTTAGAACAATTTCAAATTAACAATCTGACCTTCAATACAGTAATAGGTATTATTTTCCTTGACTTGGAAGTTCTTTCTGCTCTAACCATAAACGTCTATTTTTGGCTGGGAAAGAATATTTGAGAACTCCCATTTGAACGACATAACTTGTAGACAAAATTTTCTCATTTTAAGTTAATAAATCAAAAAAGACTTTAAAATCTACAAAGAGAAATATACTTATTATCCACGTTGTGTTTGTAGCATTTCCATTTTACCCTATAGATTAGATTGTTTCTTTTGGATTGATAGAGACAGCTTCATATTCTTAATTGTTCTTCTCAGGTGTAAATTCCAGGTAGTCTTAATTAAGGTTATCCCAAATATCTCACCTACGACGTAAATGAAATATTTTTCAAAAAAAGAGGATTCTATTAGGTTCGATATTCGACCTTCGAAAAAGTCGGACTCTTTTCTCTTAATATGAATGAAAATAAAAAATAACTCACTTCTAAAAATAACAACATTATATTTATTTATAACAAAGATAATTGCACAAGCCTTGTGAAATAGTTATTATTATCACTCCAAAATACTGTTGGATGTTAGCGCATACCTTGCCACCACTATAACTTCTAATAAATATAATCACAGAACCGGAAAATGTTTATCGTCCCGCTGTTGCCTAGCGAAATTTAATAGGCATGAAAAATATTTAATTTTATGCTGCGCTATGAAGTAATTCATCACTACAGTTTCATCTTGTTGCTCACTTTCCAAAATCGGACTCGCCAACGGGCTATTACTTACTCCGGAATGTACTGAAACCACATCTTCTTGGGGACTTAAAAGAGCTACAGTGCTCCTCACATAATCAGCCACTCGAGCTCGCATCTCAGGGTCCATATTTATCGCCAACTCATCTTCGACTTTTTCTTTCGGAACTACTTTGACAGGGGTATGTTTCAAGCTTAACACTGTAGGGTCGTTGTTGTGTCCCAAAATTACTTCACTTACTGGCACGATTTGAAGAACGTCTTCCGTCTGCAAATTTATTACCACTATACTGTCCACTGTCAATACTAGAGCCACCGGAATAAATAGGGAATTCTTGCTGACACTGGTGACTTCGGTGACGAATAAGACTTGACTGCTAAAAATATCCATGTATTTCCAGAGGTATTTTAATGTGGAGTTGGTGGAACGTTGATTTTGTATCGACACCGAACGAGGGTTTGGAAGGGAATTCCATCCCGCTCCTTGTAGTAACCCTAAAACATAAATCTCATGCGTTCACTAAAGTCCCATGGATCGTTGCTAACTTAATTCACCTTGCCCAGTCAAGGCCAGCAATTCAGCAGCTCCGCTTAATGGTTTAGTGAACACTCCAACTATACCTAAGCCAACCCCAGCTGCTATCGATCTAGGGGATGCACCTGACATCATGCATTGCAGAGGATGATGTGCAATCCCTCCGACTGCGCCCAGGAGACTTATCCCCAAACTAGTCATACCCTATACCAAAAATATGAATGCAGGGTAATTTTAAATTTATACTTATAAATTTGAGTATGATAGGTTAAGACAATATTGCAGTCAAAAACGAAAGTTGATAGTGACAGAGAACCCTTCACAATCTTGGCTTAGTAAAGGGTGTTTTAAAAAAAACTGCATTTCCGGATCCCTCTGTATATAATGAGATTTCAAAAACAACAAAAAAGACAGACTAATCAATGGTTAATTTTACCTGCATGAAGCCCTGAGTGACTCCCTGCGGCCTCTGCCTGCGCTGTTCTTCGGTACGCCTGAGGTGCTCTTCATCCAAAGTTAGGCGATCCAGGTTTCTAGCTACACTGGACGCAAGTTTTGTAACAGATTGTAAAGTACCAGCAGTTACGTGTCTCATCAAAGAAGCTGAACCAGTAGTAATACCTACAGAAATTCAAATTAATTTACCATTCTTTGAGGTTATTTCTAGTGGTAAAAATTACCTCTCAAAAACGCCATGGGACCTTGCACAAGCCCCCTACAGGGCAAACTAACAAAATCTCTAAGTCCAGTACCCATGGCTCTGGCCAATCCTCCGGGACTACCTAAAAGTTCTAGTGAACTTACAACCCAGCCGGCACCGAATATTGCCCCCGACAAATAGTGCATCGTTAGCGCATGGCCAAATCTAGAAATAACCTAGAGGGTTAAGCTTCGTGTTTTGCTATAAAAATCTACCTATACGAGGTGGTAAGAACCCTTCTACGCTCAAATTTGGCGAACTGCAAAGGGCTTTGGTCTAGGGCTATGTACATTTTCACTGAACTGTGAACGGAGAGTAGCAAAGACACAGGATTCACAACGAAAGTGCGAACAGTTAAAGGTTGAGCAAGTATTGAACATTGCCATGAAACGACTTCAGGAACGTTAACGGAAATTGAGTTCAAACCTACAAAAAAGTGAAAATACAGCTAAACAATGTCATTATTGCTCTTGATCCAGTACAGCCAATAACGGATTGTGATTTACCAAATTTATTTATTTCTTTTGGCGATGGCCAAATCACCAGCTCAACAATATTTAGATTCTTCATATAGCGCATAAGTTTGGTAACATACACATCTTCAATAAAAATGGATATAGGATTTATCGTCATTGTTATCGCCTTCAGACCTGCACGAGTGAAGAAAAAATATATCTAGGAATAGAAAAAAAACAGTCCTAATCCGACCTGTGTAACTTTTACCACTAGCTCTACTGGACCAGCTCTCCAATACGAAATCAGCGACAATTAATGCCGCATCACCATAATTTTCCAGAAGGGTCTCAATGGACATTCCTAATATATTTTGGTATTTTCGGGATTTCTTTTCTTGGCCAATTAAAACCACTGGAAAATCAAAAGATTCTCTGCCGTAGAGCTGGTTGTCAATTTGGAAGTCTAAGAGCGATACTTGCACTTTGAGACACTGTGTAAATGAACAATTCAAGTGTAAAAAATATGCTAATCATTAGCTTAATACCTCTGTCTGGTGTGCCATTACAACTAAATCATCGCAAACTAAATTGAGCAGGTCGCATCGCTCGTCGCAATTTTCTTCAATATCGGAAATGAGGACAAAGGAAATGCTTTCTAAGAACACATTGATCTAAAATCCCATCATTAGTCTATACCAGTTAAACGGTTGATGATGTTACCTTCAAACTATCACAGTTTTGACTCGAAGGTAGCGTGTTCACAGTTAAATTCTTCATTGCTGCAGGTCTCGCTACAAATCTGCTGGTGTCTTCGCTATGAGAACTATAAATTTGGTTCAGCGATGAAGGAACTTGGCAAGCAGAAGAAAAGGTGCTGATTGGGGACACAAGATGACTGACGTTCTCATCTAGAGTGTCTCGAGTCGCAGGCTAAAATTTATATTAAAGGATAATCGCGTTTTCTGAACGCAAATAGTATGTCACCTTAATAAAGCTCTCTTTCTCCCGCATTGATAGACGGACACGAATATCTCTGGCGCTAATTTCAACCTAAATAATTAATTCATAAAGCTATCATCATTAAAACAGAGGATATGAATTTAGTAATACCTGGCTGACGCTCTGAATTGTTATAAAAGTTGTACAAGCCGTGTTCACAATACTTAATTTTACGTCACCATAATAAGGTACTCGAATGAAAAGATCGTTATTGTTCACAATGCTGACTCCAACAGACCACTGTAAATTATGCTTTTCGGCTACAGATATAATGTAAAAATATAAAATTACTATGGTAACAGCAAACAAAATGAACTTACTAAGAGAATCATATGACAAAGATATTTTCTCAGGAAAATAAATCTGCGGTAACTCAGGGAATTTCTCCGATATCGCAGGCATATTATAATAAGTACCGGATACTGGAGGGATTTTGCAATTCCACCTAAAATTTATATACTTTCTTAACGATCAAGCTACTGATGTGCTGTTAACTTTAATATCAAAGTAAATCTGTTAAAACCAGAGCAGCCGCGTACCACGTTGATGTGCAGGTTCTCCTGCGATCACCAAAGGGCAGCGACGTCGGTTGTGGTTAGCAAATGGATGGGTGACCGGGGGGACAGGTGTTTTTAAAGGGAGGAAAGGGAGAGAATTTTTGAGATTTTTCTTACAAATGTGGGGTTAGTTCAGGTTATTAAGGTACAACAGGTAGGTAGGTGGGGTAAAGTTTCTTGGCGAAACTACACTATAAAAATCCCCCCCCCCCCCCCCCCCCCGAGTAACAAGAAAATACAAAAAGGCCCCAAACGTGCGCCGCACGCCAAGGTCCGAGAGGAAGGAGAGAAAAAAAAGAGGAGGGAAAGAAAAAGAGTTTTGGGAGGAGAAAATCAACGAATTTGACAACAAATATATATAGAGAGGGTAATTATATATCACTATGGAAATTAATATGCGGTTTTAGAGTTAGAGTTAACAGCAGATGAATAATATTTGAATTAATTTAACAGTTAATCAAAGGTGGTGTGGTACCTAAAGTGTTCGCATTCTGAAACTACAATGCTATCATCAGGCAAAGATTGGCCGCAGTAAAACGAGGCATTGGTGGTATTTTCAATGAAAAGTTGTGGCCTCGGATCATTGTGTAGCGCTAAATATATTTGACCCTTGACTTCTTGGGCGGTTACTACCCCTGGAATCTAAGTGAAAATTAAAATTATTATTTTACTTCTGGCTTCAACATTGCACTCCTGAAACTACTTTATACTCTAGTAAAAATAGTGTACTATATTTACTTTTTCTCGGGTAAATAATAATTTGAAATATATTGAATATATTATATATAATACCACTTACGCACAAACCTGCATCTCCAAGTAGGCAGATAGGTTTTCGCAACATTGGTTTATCTACTCGCAAAGGACATGACCAACCCTGACACGGATTAACAGAGAAGGCAGCATAAAAAATATACTCCCCGTTCGACGATTCCACGTCTTGCTTTAACGTTCGCCATTGAATTATTGGAATACCGATATGACTAAAATTCAAATTAAAGCAAAGCATATCGTTTCAGTTACCACTATAATAATTGCACCTTTTCGTTGAATGAGGAGCAATAGTGAAACAATGCTCTTGCGCATCAGCAGGAAAATCGAAGAGTTCCTTACCACTAGGCACAGCAAAACAAGCAACATTCACCTGCATCGACAAGTGATTGGACACCACGTGAGTGGATGTCAATCGTAGAAGGTGAATTTCATTGGAAATTGAACTGACTATTGATATCATGCAAATATGTGAGTCGCACTTCACGCAGGTTCTGATGATACCGTCCAATGGAATGCTGCCTGAAAACATTGATAAAAAAATTAGTTTAAAAACTTGCGGAAAAAGGTGTAATGACCTGTGATTTTAGGCATGTAAAAAGATTGGCTCCAATCGCTTTTAGCGAGTTGCAAGGGACTGGAAAAGGACCATTTGTTCCCCACACAAATGCCCAGGTGAAAGCTTTCTTCTAGTCTAGAAAAAAGTTCAATACATACAATAAAAAAAACGTTAAAAAAAACAGCTAAATTGTATTTACCTGGGAGGTATAATAATGCCATGATGTTGCACCCTACACAATTCAATTCCATTTAACATTAAACAAACAGGGGTACCAAGGGTGTTAACCATCAAACACCAAGGTAAAAGTTCAACTAACAGGGCGCAGGAGTGCTGACAGGCATTCTGATATCTACATAGTTATTATTACATAAGCATATCTTCTAAGGAAATTACTACATTCTGAGGTACATACTTCACTTGGACATGAGTTAATAGTTGATTATCATCAGTTATCCATTCAACGTTCGAAAATTCTTCCTCAAAATATGGCCACTTAGACTCAAAACAGTGGTTTAGGGACTCTAGAATAACATCAACCTCTTCATTTGAAAATTTTTTGAAAAACTTTCGATGGTCTACTAAAGAATAATTAAGGGGGATGTGAGGGTTATTCAAGGTGGTATTTCCTGCAAATTTAATTATAATTAAACAGCACAAAATATTACCCACAACTGTAAGCACCTTCCTCCACTTGAAAAGTGATCTGATGTGAATGATCGATGGTACCAAGACAATGCAGCTGCTGAAGCTCCCCTTTTCCATTAACCACTGAATCCAAATGAACACCCAAAGCTGGGGTTTCAATGTGAACCTGTACTAAAGCCCCATTAAACAACGTATTCAATCAACATAATCCAATCCAACCTTTGCGCTCATAGGGAGATTAGAGCGGATCATAAATAAGGGCCACAACATTGCCAAAATCCTTCGGGATTCCATGAAGTCCTGTATAAAAATTCTGCACCAAATTGAAAGGAATTGACCTCGTTCGTGCAGTGGTACCTTTACCAGCCACGGTTGAGATCCTGCCAAGTCAATTCAGCTTAATCTACGCGACATTAAGAAGAAATAATACACACAAACCTGTTGCATGTTCTCGTAAAGGTATGTCGCCAGTCCAGGCCGCATCCAAGCCGAAGAATCGCAATCTCAAAAAGTAGGTTTTCCTATTGTCAATGAAATTGCTGGGCGCGACGCTTCGTCCTGCGACCAAGTGACTTCGTGCGTTTCGGAACTCTTGCTCTTTATAATCGGACACCACTTCAACGATTTTCATTTCAAAATGTTCCACCAGCATATTGCACACTATTAATTGCCCAAAAAAAATAATTTGCTTTTGAGTTTTCGATACATCCTTAACAGTCACAAACAATGACAAGTTTTTTTCTGAGTTAAATTGGATCAACTGGGTCCCTTCTGCGAATACCAAAAAAGGCTTGGACCAAACCCAATTTGTTTCTTCCAAAGATACCCTGCAAAGGAAGGAAATACCATTCAAAGACCAATTTTCATTTTATTATTTAAAAATACAAGGAAAAAATAAAAGAATGCAGAAACTATAATTTTTAAAAGCCACGGCCATTGCCGATGAAAACTACAAATAATGTTAAGTTAACAAGAGACTAACCTTATATACTGTTTGTCTTTTTGAGATCTCCATGAATATAGGTGGAATTTCCTGGATTCCAAAAGTATACTCTCATTAGTGCCATTCTGACCAAATCTCACATTAACATTGGTGTCGTTACAAATAACATATCTAGTAGTGATGATGAAGTCGAGTTCTTTTTCATCGGAAATGTAATTCTGGGACCAAATTTGGAAGGTAACAGCTAAAGTGTGAGCGATACTGGGACCGAACATCACTTGGAACGGCTTTGAAATTAAATTGCACTGAAGACTTTTCGAGCGGCAAACTTCTAGTTTAGACGTAAAGGGTTCTAGATAACAATAAAATATCAGCTAAAGAAAATGTTCTCTTTTAGGTAGCGTTTTCTAAGCAGAGAGATATTGCAAGTCCTTGCATTAAAAAAAGTTATCCTTTTCCGTCTTGTCTTCGAAATCTTTAAATATTTTACAACTTCTTACATTTTACAAAATTAAAACTTACCAATAAAAGTTTGCTCAGTTAGATAAGCGTAATCCAACACTGTCGCCTGAACAGAAGAACTAAGTTCGGTAGTCCAAACTGTGAAATCCCAAGTGGAAAAATATGCACTTAAGTTGCCCAAAGATAAAGTCAAAATCTTCTGGCACTCAGGAAAACTGAGATCTGACGAGTAGTTCTTTAAGCACTCCGGCATCGTAAACTGTACTTTCTTAGGCACGTAACTGGCTAAAGCAAGCTCGACCTTTGTGATGTATATGGCACAATTAAAGGTCGGTATAAGACATTTGTTGAAGTAAGAGTCAATGCGCATGCAAGCGGCTAAAGCTCTGGGAGAAATTCCCCCTTGGTTTAATAGAGGTTCTTCGGTATTGTCATCTATACTGGTTATTACTACCTAAAAACAAATAAAATAATAACTCCTGAATACATGTACAAATAATAATGACAAAATGTGGCCTTTTAGTGTGGTAAAATACGATATTTCAGTAGGTATTAGAAACATATTTTTTAATATCACAAAATAGGTTGTGAAATTAAATGATCTATATATTTACCCTCCAAGTGCTGGCGACTACAGTCTTCGGGCAGCATTCAGGTAGACTTAAGTGGCAAATCTCGCTCTCAGACAAACAAAATTGGGTATAAGGCAAATAACTGTTCCTGCATTCTGACCAATATTCCAAATGACATAGTACGGATACCTTGTCCTGTGAATTGAGAACCGTTTTGTATGGCACAGGAAAAACCCGCACTTTCGTCAACGCCCTCGGTTGTGGGTATTTCCATGCCATGGCTGAAATGCCAACGGTCCAAAACATAACTTGATAGGGTAACGGCATTTCGTCTGTATTATCCGTGGCGGAATCCACGAACTGAAAGGCTCCAGCCCTGAGGTCATCTTTATAATGTTGGTCTTTTTCTATAAGTTTCTGTTCTAGGAATTCGCCAGTGTTAGTATTATTGCCCAACATCAGAACTATAAATTCTTGCAGGTCGCTGAGTACCATTTTTACGCATTTTATTTGTTCCGCTGTAATGTCAAGTAAAATACAGTCGCTCTCTGCAGTTACTTCAATCTAAAATGATAACAATTTCAACAATGAATCTATACTGATAATACACTATATTTACCTGAGGATCACTATCAGAATCTTGCCAAGACTCCCAAAAAACGCATATGTCAAAAGTGATCGTCCAGGGGTGAAGCAAAAGTTTACAGAAGCTATCGTAAACCACAGTTAGGGTAAAGCAATCAAAAGTTGTCAGCAGACAAATTTTTTCAGGTCTACTAGTTAAAAAAAGTTGGCTTTTTAATTCTCGCATTCCCACATGGAGCTCATGCCCGGTTTCAGATAGTATCGCAAGAATCAACTGATCGGATTTTATAGTTACTGACTTAATATTCCCTAAAAGAAAATAATCTTAAATGTTTATTTCAAAGTAGTAAGATAAATATAACGGTTTATTATTTCTCAGAGGAAGCGTTGCGTTGTACCGAGGCTGACAGCAAACTCTTCTATTAAGTAGTTTAAGAATTGACATATGCGTGAATAACACAATAATATTATTATTATTCCATTTAGGCTTTCATAATTATTCTTTATAAAAATGTCTATCTTACAAAAATAAGCATTTACCCAAAATATCTTTAATCCTCTCAAACTGAGTGAATGTATCATTCACCTTTAGGGATCTGAGATGAATGTTTTCCTCTTTGCTACTTCTGGCATTGATCGCTTTAAGTATGAACATAAAGCTCTCAGAACCACCACCACTTTTGAATATATCCACCACTTTATCTTTAATATTTAACAGATGGCTCCATTTGGAAGGTTGACATACGACTTTTGTCGGTCTCAAAATCTCTAGTTCGACTTTAGAATTTTTGCTTATGCCTGCAAAGAAACTGCACTGTTAATTTTACTATACACAAAAGTAAGAAGATAAGTACCATAGAAAATTATATAGAATATCTACTTTAAATCTAACGGGAAAATAGTAAATCTAAAGAAACGCACGACAACTTTAGTTTGAGAAAGGAAAATTAACTTTTTTTATGTTGTAATTAACCCACCATTAGTCGCAGCCACTAATCAGAATTTAAGCTCTGATTTTTTTAAATTTTAGATTAAACCTGGACTTTGCTAATACTAAATTGTAATTACTAAAATTCCGAACATATTATGAATATTTTCCTTTTACACACCTTTACTGAACCGGAAGGTGAAAAAAGCAGGTAAAATGCCACTAGAATTCGGCGTGCCTGCTTTGGTTTCCAACATTTTAACAGAAAAATCCTCTTCACATGGTAATTTATTCACAGCTGGATATTCTGGACCACTAATTTTTAAATTGAAATCAAAACACGAGATCTAAAAAAATGTTAACCAAAAACTATTGCAATTTTTTTGAGAAAAAATAAATATTAACTAGCCTGCATTTTTTTGCCAATTTGCTGCTTGGCGTAAAAAAAGTTCGGCTGCGTTAAAGAAACATACAATAAAGGAATGTATTTTCTATATGAATTGGAACGATCGTCGGTGCTCTCTTCGGAGGCCTCATACCCTTGATCATCGTCAGACTGCGAAATGCATAAAATTCACAAAAATCTACAAATAAGCAACAACTAAGCTTACCCTCCTTGAAGCTTTTTTCTTCTTATTTTTATATTTTAAATTATTAATGCGCTCGTCATCAACACTGTACAGAGTGAAACCTACTTTTCCGGCTGTCATTATTATGTCAACTGGGACGGATGACATTGTATAAGGAATGACTGGAGGCCGAGGGAAAGTCAGCTGTTTACTATTGTCAATGCTTTGTCTAGTTAGAAGACCTAGGCCCTACAAGATATAGAAAACTAAGACCTTAAAACTAATAGAGATTGAAGGTCAGAATTTATACTAAAATTCTAAAAAATTGTTAAAATATGTAGCATATATGGAGATCTGGTGCTGAGTTCAAAGAACGACTAACTTTGAGCTTATAATAAGGTAGTAGACAATAAGTAGTATATTGCAATTGATTATATAAATGCCAGTCAACATGTAAAACTGAAAAAATTGATATATGAATAGCTTGATTCGTTTTGCATTAAAAGTTCAGCTTGCGCAAATAAATCGTGTTCAAGTTAGAGAATACATCATGACTTACTGGTACTTTTGATGATTGAATACTCCTAACATCAGAGGTATCTATACCTGAATCCTTATTTTGGCCCTTAATTACACTCATTTCCACATCAAAGTTTTGCTGATCCACTCCAGATGATTCAAGTCGTGAATATGGGAACTTTTCTATAGGTTTTCTGAGAACTCCTCCCTGTTGATCATTACCAAAATGTTGTAACGTGCTCGGGGAAGTAATATTAATAATTTGTACCTCTACAATAAACGGTGCAACTGAAGTGACAAACTCTGTAACAATAGCTGAAGAAAGCTTCAATTGATGCAATGACACAGTGACAAGAATATCGGAAACTAAGTTAATTTCCATGGAATGGCCGCATATTATGGTACTATCTTTGTATACCATCAAGGGCGCTGCTACCACTGTGATATCATACCTACAAGTAAAACCAGGGTAATGAAGCCCACATTAAAATGCTACACGAGCCTTACTTTTCCAGGATATATCTCAAATTCAATGTGGGTGTACTATTTGGTTGTCCCTGCTCCAAAATGTTCCACTCTAATGCAGGATTTTCGCTCATTCCTCTTAAATTTGACAACAGATCGGTCGTGGGAATCAAAACTGAATGTATGTCTTCCCACGTTCCTGTAGAAATTGAGATCCCTCCAATGTCCAGCTGGTACTGTCTATCCTCTACCTCACTTCCTGGTTGGAGTTTGAGGTAATTATTAATTAATGCGTTAAAGAAACATACAACTCGCCCACCTGGAACATTTAAAATTCTGGCATGGGCAGCCTGCTCGTACAGATCTGGACGAATGGGAGTCCTACATATTGGATTGACAGCTTGTGGATTTAGGCAAATTTTTTGCACTTGGAATATGATGGTATCGTGTAAGACTCCTCCGCCTAAGGAAAATACTTGTATACGGATTTTTTTCTAATATTAACAGCTAAAGTAATAGTTTTTATAATATAAATTACAAAAACTATCACTACTATAAACACACAAATTTACATAATGAAAACACCAAAAAACCCTTGCGCACTTATCCCATTTTATCCTGGATAAAATAAAAAATTGTCTACGTGAAATCATACATACCTAAAAGTTCTTTTGATGGCATTATCACTCGAATTTCCTGGCAATCCAAATATGCTAATGGCAAAGTTTGGTTACTGAGTGTAGACGAAATGTTTGTGTTCGGAATGCTTTCAGATTTCAAACTCTCTGACGTACCGATTGGATTAGTCATTAACGGAATCTAAAATTAAAAAATTCACTCATATTCATCAAAGTCTTTTCAATAAATTAAGTATTTCCCAATATATTAATTTTATATTGGTACATATCTTAATCTTAGAGTTACATATTGCGAAAAATGAAACAAAAAATAACTAAAATAAAAGAAATTAATGCCCTCTATCTTACGCCACTCTTCCAAGTTAACTGAACAACGTAAATTAATCAATTTCTAAATCCACACTTACCATCACCAAATAGAAGCTCCTCAATGTATTCAAAGAAACCACAAAATCCAACGGTTGTATACTGACGACGACTTCCGTTATATACCTCGCATTGGACAATAAATGCGTGTTGGTCTGCAGCTTGCTACCTTTAACATATTCACATAGCAACCCCTACAATAAAGTTACTAATTCTAAAGCACTCACTCTTATTCTTCTTCTGTACAGCTCCCCATAAAGTATGAGTATGCTGACAACTGGCCCTCGTTACAGTTAAGCTAATCAAACAGCTTTCTTCCTGCCGTAGACTCGAGGGTAAATCATCGCGCAAACGCATAACAATTCCTGAAAATACACCTGGCTGCCATTTTGAAGACGGTGAGAACCTGAATATCATCAATAGTTACACACAAAAATTTACAAAAAAAATGTAGTACCTCTCATAATGTTGTATTGAGGCGGTGCCAACTTTGCTCTTAATTTTGATGTAGACATTTTGAAAATCTAAAGAACTGACGATATCTTCGGCGTCCAGCACCAACTTCAGTTGATGAAAATCTGCTTCTTTCTGATCAGCAGACAACAACTCAAAAGAAAACTTGGTAATGGTCCATTGCACCCATGCTGTAAGCTTGACAGGATCAGCTGTAGTTAAACTTACTGGATTGACTATTGTGCCAGGAGGAAGCGATTTATCGCTAATACTGTCCATTGTTCCCTCCTTGATTTGAGTGGGAGATAAGGTGGAACTACCTGAATTTTTTTTTGCTGTATCAATATTAACACATAAATAAAGTTGTAATTTGACAACCTGGGTCTGATGCCAACAAGCAACAAAAATTTTTTGGCTCATACTACTGAGGATGATATGTATGTACATACATACTAATATATGAAGTTTTACATTACATACTTACCTCTAGTGAGGAGTGAAGGGGCCACTTCTGGGCAACCAATGTTGACATTTGCTTTAGGGAGTAAGTTGGATACGACTTCCATAAAGCCGTACAAAATACTGGCAAATAAGTAAACTTGCATCTGCTGCGTCGACATCTCTATTGGAGTAGTATCTATATGAACACATACACCTGCAAAAGCAACATTTCCGAAATTCCACTGCTAACTTAACTTACAGATTAAACCCACCCAAATAACCTATATCAACTTTCGACCCCGCATCAGGCACAAGACTAACCGTAGAATTCTCCGACTTCTTTTGAACCTTTTTGGACTGACTAGCAGGACTAGTTGGAGTACTGCTAGTATTACTTTTGCCGTACTGCGCATTAGAACTACTAGCAGCACTCATATTGGTATTTTTGGAACCTTTTCGCTTTTGATCCACTGGGGTAGTATCTTTTTTAGTTGTCGGTGCTAAACAACTTTTTAATAAAACATTCCATTGATGAGTTTCACAGCGAGATTACCCTGACTAGCCGTATCTTTCTTTTTATCGTCTTGAACGTTGGAAGGAACTGACGGAGCAGAATTTTTAGAGGGTCTTGTAGAAAGTCCTACAGTAGCACTCAAAGAAACAGGTCTTAAAAATATCAACTTCTTTTTGTTTTGCATTGTGTAACAACTGAGATCTGTGATGGATATGGTCCAAGGAAAGCTAGACTTATCTAGAAAATAACACAAAATTGAAACCACGCAATATAGTGTTGAAGTAAACCTAAAGGAATATTGGGGATAAGCCGGTACATAATGGCAGGTTATGTTGCATATTGTCAGTAACATATGGTAGTGTTATCCATCCAGATATAGGAATTGGGGAGAACTTAATATAATAACGGGCAATCATTAAGAAAAAAACTCGTACTAGGCGGTGAACCATGTATTTGTACCTAAAAGAAGCACTTACCTGGCGACCATATGTTGTTAGGTAACGATATTGGCAAGTGTTTAAGATATTTACTGATAGTTTGCCTCTGAACACTTTTAATGGTGGCAAAAGGTAAGGTAATCACTAAAATATCTGGTGGTTCATTTTTGACTGTTGCTTCTTCAATTGCTTCTTGAATGCCTGTAATTTTTTTATAATATCTTCATTTGAACCATAAATGTAATGTAAATATATTTTTTGTACGTCTGGGTATCCTTTGGTGATTTTAGTCTAGATCTCAATTGTGTTCCTTTAGGTTTATTTTAACGGCTTATTCTCACAATTAGACCCAATCATTGTTTTTCTTGATACACGAGAATGATATTTATAATTTAAAGAATGTAATATGCTGTCCCATATTGAGTGACTTTTACTTTTATTGCTACTTGACGATATTATAACAAATTTTGTGTAATTTCAATTCACGTACCTTGGGATCCAACGGCAGATAACGAAGACATTGGGAAATAAATCGTACACTGGGACATATCGCCAGACAAAAATATGCCTTTCCATACATTAAACCACTTCTTTAAAAGATTATACACCTTTTCTTGTACCTAAAATTATCAAATAAAATTATCATATATCTATAACAATAATTAATCAATACTCTTACATCAGTTGGCTCCTCCTTCATTAATTTGTCAGAAATAACTCTTGGAGCTATTTTTGGGTCTGAACTACTGTGTACAGATTCTAAGTGATTGGAACTCGGCCTTCTAGGAGTATCGACAATACCGCTACCACTAGCCTCTGAAAAACTTTTATTTTTTGAGGCAGAAACTGATATATCAATTGGCTCGCTGAAAAGTAAATAACAAATTTCACTGCAAAATAGAGCACAGATCCAAAAATTATTATTAATATAATTTTAATAGTACATTTCTTGGCGACTTTTGATGAATTATTCCATGGTGATGAGAGAGACTACAAAGTCACTCAGGTTACTCACCCCATTAGAAAGTTCCTTGGGACATACAACAGCCACTTGCAAAGCAAGGGATCAACACAAATCTTGATTTCCTGCAGATTAAAGATGAAAATTGGAGGATGCCTTTGCATGTCAGGGATCAATGGAAACTGGACCATTAAAGTAAAAAGGGGCTGGCTGGCGTACAAGGAGTTTCTGCGTAAGATGAAAACACAGTATTAACACATTTTTAATTAATTTACTTTTTTTAATAAACGCAAGTTTTATAATAAAAATGCTATTTATACTTCAAGCAACGACATGCATATTAGAGAAAAAGTACAAGTATGTAACCTATTTTCTCAATTATTAGTGGCAGCTAGGCCATACAGCAATCTTTCTATGAAATTAAAAAATATTTAACATAGGTTTAAAACACATTTAACTCACCTCCTAATTTCATTTGTGGCACCGCTGTCCTCGTTACCAACTGTAATTTCTGGGCCGCTTATAAACAAAACTTGTTGAAGGTTACGAGGCATCACAGACCTGGATATAATTGGTTCAAAAATAAAACCTTTTATTGCGTGAATGCTGGCATCTATTGTTTGTGTAGAATTAGTTACTACTTTTTTGAAGCGAATGCCCTCAATGCATATCTCCATGTAGGGAAAACCTACAAATTAGACATTAATAAGAACCAATAAGCTCAAAGTTTTAAAAACCTACCAAAGTCCTTACAGGCATCCGAAAGCAAACTAGAACCATACATGCTTTTTGCATCCAACCCTGATTCTTTAACCAACAGTTTTTCTACGATATTATAGGCAACCATCATTTTGGCCTTAGTGCCATTTAAAGTAAAGTTCTCGCTTTCCACTATGATTTCATCGTGAGGTATATCGCAATTTACCCAATATTGAGGTTTTAAAATCCTTTTGGAGCTATACGATACGCTGCTCGGAGTCAACATTATGCTTTGACAGGCAGGATTGGTAACCAACCGACTCAAAAAGCCCACAATTTTAACACTTTTTGTGACATAACACGCGTCAAATAGTTTCTTAGGCGGCTCTGGTAACTGACAAGTTGTATGCACCAATCTCTCCACATACATGGGATAATGCTGTGTTATATCGATAAACTGGCACTCTATTATAATTTTAGGAACCACTGAAGTACTAGTAGGCATGTTAGCGGTGGACACTTTTTTGCTTCTTTCAAACAAATGAGTTTTTGTGGGTTCAAAAAATGGATGATCCAGTAGTTCAAGTTCGATAATAGGAGCAAAAAATGTTATACGTATAGCTCTGGTAGGTATAAACTCATTAAGCGCATCGAAATCGTCTTCAGATGGTGGTAACAAGTCATGCAATAGCAAATCTTCTTTGGGCGTATAATATGGAGGATAGTCATAGAATGATGAGGCTACTTGTATGGTATTGCACCTATGAATGAGTCCCGAACATATTCGTAGTTTAAAAGGGCCAATGCAGAGACGGAGGGTGGATATTTCCAGTAAGTTACTGGAAATAATACAACGCAGAACTACAACATCTAACTATAAAGAGGGCTTCAGTTTTAATCTATGTCCCTTTAAAGGATGGTAAGAAATTCACCACAATTTCCACTTCTAATTCTTTTATCTCTCACCTGCATTCTAAATTGCTCCCCAAATCTGACAAAATATCACTGCTCATGTCCCCGGGAATTTCTAACTGATACACATAATCAAAGGCCATCGCTGGAGTCTTTTCTAACAAAACCGACTCCGTAGTAGTAGACATATGATGGTCCCATGAAGTGTTATACTGCCGTTTTCCCCCCTGGTTCTCAATTGCATCGGCGTCGAATAATGAGTCAACTTTATGAAAATTTGAAGCGGAACCCAGTTTTAAATAAGGAGCCGTACTCTCGTTCACTTCAAGATGTCCGCAACTGCAAGGCCCTGTGGGAATAAAGGTAGCTTCACTGACGCCTCCAGTACAATTGAACCATTGCAGGCCATGGATAAAAGTATCAATGTAGATTCCTTGAAGGTCCATGGTTAGCATGGGATGATAACGCAACTTCTTCTGAGAATAGTAGCCTCTTTCATGCACTGACTCTGATACCTTAGGGGAATTTAAAACTTTAATGACATGTAATAAATAGTAAAGTGTCACTTTTACTGTCATATCATACCTTAAAAGTTATAGAAGCCTGGTCTACATAGAGCCCAAAATGCAAAGAATGCCCCCGGAGTGCTTTCAGTTCCTCCTGATCAATATCTTCTTCCCAAGGAGCTGGTAAAACCGAGGAAACATATGACCAAGCCCAACCAGTCCAAGTGCCAGCACTCTCCTTACTTTCTATAGCAAAAACAATAAAAGGATATATTATGAATAAGAAATTTAAAGATGCATTCATTACCTCCTTTGTTATCTGTAGAACTCCCTGTGGCTTCAGTGGACGACTCAACTATTGGTTTAAGTTGTTTTTGATGAAGTGCATACAATAACATTAACAAACGCATGAGCATTGGCACTTGCTGTTCTGTCACACTGAATTCCATACTAACCAAAACAAACTCCACATAAAGATATTCCTAATGAAATTTCAATAGATTTACATACTTGTTGCAATAAATATCTAATCTGGTGGTAGAAGCTACATTAGCAGTAGATGAATGATAGTGTCTCAGTAAATGCATGGTCATAGAACATCTACAACAAGTTTTATATTTTAGGGAAAAACTGATATGAGAATGTTACCTATATAACATTGGTTCTTGATATATTTCAATCTTTCCAGATGCATTTCTCTTGTCTAAGCAGAGGGTGAGATCACTGACGCTAATAACTTTTCTTAAAGTTACTTGTGCTGGAGAAAGATCTGGAAATTGGTAGCAAAAATTTGCAATTTTAATAAATTTTATAGCTTAAATAACGTCTAGAATTAACTTTTAACATGTTCAGAACATAAAAAATGTTGTATAATAAAACAAACATTGGGTACACATTTCTCTAAGTCTTCAAATAAAAAACTTGAAAAGAGTGAGCATTCTCACAAGAAGGATCTGCATATTCAGGCCAATTCATTCAGCCACTCAGAATGTAATTTTACCTGTGTAAGCAGGTTCCCATTTCTCATTGGCACTTTCAAACTTCAGCAATTTCACATTCATTGACAGCACTATATCCTCCTCAACATACTTTAATATTAAATTATTGCAATGTATACTTATATTACTGACAATCTTATTAATCAAAGACTGGATATAGCCAGGAGGTGCTTCTACAGTTTTGCTAAAATAACACAGAATGTCCTTAATCCTCCAAAGAAAGTTTAATTCCTACCTTTGACCTGTGACTTTTTCTTTTCCTTTTTTTTTTGATACTTTCCTAAAGCCTTTGCCTTTTAAATTTAATATGCATTCTGAAATCAAGCCACATTTAAAACAAAGTTTTTGAACAGATTGCATTTTTTCAGACCTATAGTATTTATAGTAATTCTTATAGGTTCGGAAGCAATTTTTGTCCATGGCACATGGATTGAAAGCTCCCTGATACTGCCAGAAACAAAGCTGAATGGTAATTGTAGCTCTTGCTCCAACACTTCCAAGTTAAGCTCTAAATTGTGAAATGTGGCGTCTCCACCCCATAGTGAGACCTGATTTTTTAATTAAAAATAATTGTTACATAGTGATAATTACAATAATTTTATTAAAATAAAATATATTTTCTCAAATTATTGGGTACCAGTCTACACACAGGGCATTGTTAAACAACACTTGCTATACTTTCAGTAGATTCTGGTGCCAATGGAAAATACTTGAAGGGACTGGGAAATTGGAAAAATGTGGTAGTCTTTCAAAAACAGAGGTTCCCTGTCAAGCCCTATATTTACCAAGCCTGACAACAGTGAGGACAACACTTCAATATGAAGACTCAGTGATGAAATTTATGTTTTTACCTGTGAATCTTCTGACTTGAAATTATTGATATATCTATTGACATAACTCAATATTATAGGAGTGATGTAGGACTCTAATTTAAACATGTTTTGTTTTGGAATGTTGTGTATTGTATTTATTTCGTGTTCCAGGGCTCCAATCAGCGTGAAACTTGAATTATTTTCTAAAAAGCAATAAAATATTGGAAACGATACATATTATCTGTTGAGCGAATAAAAACATGCAGTTTGACAAAAACAATGAAATGTAATTGTTTTCGATCGTTTTTCTTAATTGTTTTTTGATTGATTAATGACAAATGTCAAGGAAAAAGCCGGCCGGGTAAACATTAACGTCAAATCAACAGCATGTGAAGAATACTGGAATGAATTTAATAAAATCCATGATTTGCATAGCTGTTTCATAGATGACGCCACGCATCAAACTGTTGTTCTAAACTAATAGTAATGTAATAGAGGGCAGTGGCAAAATCCGCCATATTATTAAAGCGTTTTATGCTTGTGTTAAGAGTTTTCATTTCCTATTAAAATCATTCCTGACCGTCCATAAAACCCGCTAAATGTTTATCCTCCTTTCGACCCAGACCAGGTATTTTCCATATTTTATTTTCTATTTTAAACAAAAATAACCTAATTTTAAACCGCAAATAAATTTGAACAAAATAGAATAAAATTGATACAGCATCTCGATACGATTAAAAGGAAATACGCGTAGGATGCAAATCAAACGTATTAAGCGTATCTAGACCATAAAATAAAAGATAATTCTTACGTCAATATTCGAGTTCTATATGATCAAAAGCCAGAAGCAGTATGGCTGCAAACCCAGGTCTTTCAACCCGAATCCATTAGGGCTGCAACATGATGCGTTTTCTATATTCTACTGACCCATATTCCAAGGTTTCTTGCAAATTTTAATATTGGTTTCAGCTCCTATATTCTCAGATCAAATTATGGTCTGTTACGTGTGCATTCTGATAATAATATCTCGCTAGATCAGTAATTTCTTGTAAGGACTTAGTAGATAAATCCAAAGGTAACAAATTTGGAGACTGAATGCAGCCAAGCTGGCCACCAAAGGCTTTTTTGTCGCACCTTAACGCGTAAAAGTGTCACTTTACCCCCACAAATAAGTAAAACAAAATTTAGCGGTACGTTTGTACCCAGAAGGTACGAAAACAGGTATTTCGTACTAATGGTGCAAAACTCCATTTTCATTCCTGCAACTTTCAGATTGAGGCGTAACAGTGGTTTACACAACAAAGGAAGAAAGTATTACTTTTGTTCCCGCGAATGATTTGAGCGCTTGGCGCTAAACAGGGGCATCCCCATTCGGATGAGATTTCCATCTACACTTTTCTACTACTAATGTTCTGTTTTATGAAATAAAAGAGGCAGGTGTTGTTTGGACAAATGGCCTGCGGCTGGCTGGCAAACTTTCGCCTCGCTCGTAACATGCCTGACATTATCCTCGTAATGTAATGTAGTAACACATCAATTGTAGTCAATTAAAAAAAACTGACCTTAGTAATATGATGATACAGCTCATAATCAAATTGCGAGAAAGGCGCTAAAATGCTACTCACAGTTTGAAAGTGGTAGGAAAGGATAGTAGGAAAAAGTGTTTATCACGATTTTGCGTCTTTTTCTTTACAATTTAACGATATTAGTGGGCGAGGATTTAAACTTAGAAATTTATTTTGAATATATTCACACCTGAGTGAACCTTTTTTTCAATATTCCCCAATATGGGACAAAGTAAAGTTAATTTAACGTTCTTCTCAAGTGCCCAAATATGGGCATTCAAGAGGTATTGTAAATTCCTCCTTCGGGAAAATCAATTCTACTGAGGTGCTTTAAGTATTTTACACTTTAGGCACTAATTTCCAATTACTGTAAGTAAATGAAACGGTTTTATTACCACAGTTTACGTTAACTCCTATATTTAAAGGGTGAAAATTAAAGTGTTTTCGGTCTGAAATTAGAACATTCAATACTAAATTGAACATGTCTAAAAGTTGCTCCATTAAATTAAAATCGCTTCGTTCGGTGGATTACGACCATCGGGAACTCAAATTTTCTTTTCAAATTCACATTCAAATAACCTTTTAACTTGAAGATTTTTTTATATTTAATTTTTTCATTATTATGTATATATTTTTTGTATTTTTTAATTTAAATTGAAAATTAGCAACTTCACTGAATGGAACGACAATAAGTGTTAGTACCTACATCTTGTTATGCATTTCATATGCCTACGCACTTAAATTCTGAATATGTTCAGTGATTTGCTAACACTAACTCAGACAATCTAACAATCTTCGTTCGCAGGTTGAATGGTTTCTTGCGTTAAAGGCCATGATTTATATTTAACATTAATTAACTTCGCTAATTGGGTTGGTATAAAAAGTTATCCAAGGTCCTTTAATCTCCTGGGGATATCATTACAGTTGATTTCTCTACCTTAATTAAAAGCAGGAATTGTATCCTCTATTCTTTAAAACTTCGGCAAACAGGAAACTGCAAATTTGAACTATGATATATGTACAAAAGAATACTTTATGGGGAACTTGCATTCGTATTGGCGCATGTTATTGCAATTTTCCTATTACCGTCATTAAATTAGTTTATTCGTTTAAATAAAAGTACAATTAGATTCTTTAACCGGATAATTGACGAAATCCTCATTACTCATAGATCAGATTTATTTGTTGGGGTTGCCAGTTAAAAATTAACGAATTAGGGAGAGGCGCACAGGGAGGAAAACGTATTGGTATGATCAGAACCGGCCTTAGCAAGTCTGATGCCTTGGGTGGAATTTTTAATCACCGCCCTTCCCCCTAAGAAAAAACGACCGACCAGGAAAGTCTATCGCCCAACGTCGCCTCCTCCTCCCTACCATAAGGCCAAGTTAATTTGAAATATTTAGAAAATAGAAAATTAGTCGAAAATTTCTACAATATATTTTTTCCCTATCTGCTGGTAAGAAAACTGGCCTCTGGAAGCAAAATCTCTTGAACAGTTCTACTTCTAAGAACTAAGATATCTCGTGAGGACAGCTTAACTGGCATATCGAAGCGAACCTATCAAGCGGAACATAAACAAACCTTTTGCAAAGAAAAGGAGGTCAAATGACCGAAATCAAGGATGTTGAGCTAATTCACGAGAACATAAATATCTTGATGATTTATAGAACTTGGTAACTTCTATAGTATCACGATAGAATCATCAAGAAAATAAGCAATATTAGATCATCACGACTCAAAATGAGAACTTCAATCTTGAAAAATAATTATGCCCTAAAAATGAATGTATCACAGAATGCCTACGAAGACAGTCTGTTACCGCTAGATTGCTATAGGGGAACAGTACTATTTGAATTCATGTGCCAACTATAATACTATGGCAATGACAAGAGAAGTTGGTACGATAGGTAAAAATAGAAAAACTTGCATTTCGCTCAGTGAGTACTAAGAATTAATGGAGTACTAATCTACATCTAAAGACGAGAGTTGACGAGGAGCTTTATAAATCGAACCGATAGAGAACCTACAATTCAATACAACCTGTTTGAACCTGTTCAGAAAGTTTCCTTTTCTGTAGATAGTTGTACCTCGCAGAGGAACTATGAATCCTAGTATGATTCCAACGTGACCTGTTTTGTTCAGGTTATTGCTAAACTATTTTGCTAATATGCTAATGGGACTTTGAGGTCACTCTTCGAAAATTTTTTTTAATTAAAATACAAAAATGTGTTTCTTGGATTTATCCACCCAAGACAATATAAAGATGAGTCCAATGCCCTTTGAATGCGAGTATACATAAATAGAGGTACCTTCTTTTTCATTTGTAAACGTTGAACGATATACATTCCTAAAGCAAATATTGGCGAAATATTGCAAACTATTGCATAACGCAAGAGAAAATGTTGAAAGTAAAACAGGTTTATTTAAATGTCTGCTAATCTGGCCCTCGATAATACAAATTTCATTCGATGATATTTGTATTTGTTCTGAATTATTCTTATTATTTCAGTGATAATAACTTGACAACTTAGTAAAGCATGCAAACGTAAAAAGTTAAAAGAAGAATGATAATTATTTAAAAATAAATAAATAAAAAATTTAAGTACTTCAAATATGAGAAGCACGTTTAGGTCAACTCATCTGTTCATCAGAATTTTGATAGTTAATATTAAATTGCTAAGTCAATGCCCCACGTTTACGACTCACCTCCTACTCTGCTAGGTTTGTTTAATGATCACCGGTTATATAGCTAATAAAATAAATTACCTTTAGCATACATATTTTATTTAAATCATGCAAGTCTAAATTCTAATAATTGAACTAATCCATAATAATCTAATTCCCCAATTCAATTTATGGCATCCTAGCAGACAACAGGCATGCCACTTAGCATATGCAAAACTCCGCAGGTTATTATGCAAACATTTGTCTCATTGCAATAATTTGTGGAATGGGCAGGTCTACTCTTTTTTAATTATGCTAGAAAATTATTGTTCGGAGGTCATACAATCACGTACAAACATTAAAACGCTGAAGAGTTTAGTATCCAAATAAATCGAATAAATACATATGTGAAAAGGAATGAGACTAGCATGTCATATCCTGTGGAGGAGCTTAAGCATGGCCAATACCTGCAGTCGGCGCAAAAATATTGTAACTAACTCGTGTATTAATGGGCGATTAATAATCTCAACTGTATTAATACACCCATTCACGCGCTATGTGGTTTTGGCTATTAATCACGTTCATTAATACACTTATTGGTTAAGTAATGATTCATTAAAATTGTGTATGAAGTTAAGGCTAGTAAGTTGAGACTCAACTAAGAGATGGTTAACAGAATTTTCATTAATTTTTTTTCGGTCTTGGTAAAAAAAGTTCAAACAATAAAGTTTTATGAATTATAGCTGTACGCCACTAATTTAGCATGAAACAAATTTTAACTGTCAATTTATGACGATATCATAAACACTCGCTCTACTTACGGAGCAACAAATAAAAAGGAGCAAACTTTTTGAAAATACCCTGTAATTTTTTTGTCGAGCAATCGACAAAAGACACATGAAACTTGAACTGATCAGAACTAACCTGAAATGTCCTGCATAATAACTACCCATTTTTAAAATTTTTTAGCTTTTTTCTAGGTAAATGAAAAAAACCATTTCCACAGTCCCTCTGGTGATATTTCCAACGCAATCTGACTATGACTTCTCGTTAAAATCGACAATTTCATTTTTAAATTATAATAATATTTTTCCATCGACTAAATATTAACAAGCTCTTTTATCATATAAAATGATTCATGTATGATTTTTAACTTATGTACGATTTGGAGTGCGTTGTGATTTATTCCATGTGGACGACTGCAGCTTTAACGGCTTGGGTGTGAAAAATCACACCTTTATGACCTTAACATGTAATCAGAATCTGTCACTTTTGTCTATCCTTTAAATATGAATTAAAAATTTACTTTTTGGGTCCTTGCGATGGCGATAGTTGATGGGAAAAGACGTAAATGACATATATAATAGTAAGCGATTAATAAACTCAATTTCCTCGCATAAGCAGTAATAATACGAAAAATATGAATGTATGTATGCTCGAATACTTAATTTTTCCCTTCTATTTTAAACTGTCCATTTAAGGAATGCAATGATCGAAAAATTACAGTTGCAATTGCCCGCTAGCTATCGATAATAATTGCACAGCGATAATTGCTCTGTAGAGGTCTTGAGGGCTTATTCTTTATGTAATTGTCGATTGAAATAGAACCTAGGGTAAACTTGATTATCTTGAAAAGGAAAAAGCTCAATAAGCTTTTTTCTAAGAAACTAAACAAACAATTGAAAAATATCGTAATTTTTTTGTTTCTAAAAAACCTAGTGAAATTTGCGACACCTTGTATCTTCGTAACGATTATACCAGTAACTCTGTGTTTATCAGAAATTTCTACTTTAAAATAATGCCACCATTCGAGGTTTGTCAAAGTATTTCGGAATTACCCGGCATACAATATATTCCAGGAATAATAATTTAATACTGATATACAGGGTATTCAGTTTTCACATTTTTTTAGGTTTTATTTTCTGGCTTTTCCCGACGAACATTAGTCTGTCGCAAAAAAATTGAGTGGCAGAGAAAGAACGTGACACACTTGAGTTAACATGCGCCTCCGAAATTCTCGCTTTGAGCTGAAAAATTCCCTTCCCATTTCACATTTTTCCTGCTTTCATGAGAGAAATTGTAAAACTTTGCAGCATGGTTATGGAATGGAGCGTTTTCCCGAGGTTGGGGCCTAATAGTTATTTATTTACAACCATATATGTAATGTTAATAATTTCAACCTCATTACAGGTTACGAAATATCATATTGCATACCCTCATTTCCCGTCCCCATTTCTTGTCCTATTTTCATTAATTTCCAGCATTGCTGTCATCACCCTTACAAGGGTTAGCTTTTTGGTAGTAAACTACCATTTACTTAGATTCATTCAATCACTTCTTACCGGCAATGTCCACATGTGTGTTGCCGGTACAACATTGCATGATAGTACCAATTGGCATTACCTAGACTAGACTATATAGAACTGGACCTTTCACCCTATGTAAAGTGTAATTCCAATTCAAAAAGAAAATATCGTCATGCTTCTATGGAACACAACACAGATGGTTAAACAATATTTGAAAACAATAAATAAGTAATGATGCTAATTAACTGGAATAATTAAATTACACGCACTGATAGTAGCCTTTTCTGAGATTTACTTTCAGTGTGCCACTGAAAATTCCCATCCAATTACTTGGAGGAATTTCCGTTAAATCATCAAATAAACAGGAATTCCGCACACCATTAATCGTGTAAACTACAAATAAAAATATTAACCACACTTTGGGGAACTCCCAGTGGTGCCTTGCTATGAATAGTACTGTGCTACTACAGTAGTAGCCCCCACTGATTACTCGTAATTTCGAAAATTGGCACTTGACCACACTGCCAATAAAACGTATGTCTGTCCTGCTTTGTCGAAGACCGCTAAGTTAAGAAAGACAAGGTCAGAAACTATTTCTCAAAATTAACATAATACACGCTGAAGAGATAAGAGCTGGTTGGTGGGCAATTTGTTGGTTTATTTGGTTTGGTGCATCGCGCGGTAAAGACCTTACTGTGGGTTACATTGTGGTTCGTACAGTACGTTACTTGGAGAATATACTGAGATTATTCTTATGTAAGTTTACTGAAGACAAATTTAATATTTTTAGATGATTTCCCTCGCAAGATGTCTCAAGAAAAGGGGAAGAAATTAATTCACTCAAATTAAATACGTTCCAAATTAACTTTACTTAATTCGAATATTTTATTAATTTGAAGTTCCCTCATTTTGAAGAATTTTAAAAAGCGTTATAACACGAATAGAACCATTTTTGATACATGTTAAGTGATCTGTACTCTAAGCTTTTCCCAGAATCACTTTAACTTTATCCAAGATCAATTTGGTACTTCAATGGTGCAGATTCAAATTGCCTCCATTATTCAAGGATCAAGTTAATTTTTATGATTTTGATTTGTGGGAATGGTAAATCAAAAAATGTATTATTCCTCCCATAAACCACAAGTGCTATCTGCTTTATTTGTCCATATTGCCTTAATTTAAAATTAACTATTTAAGACAAAAAATGAAAATTAAAAAACAAAATATACATTCAAATTAATCTCAATATTGATGAGCAATACTAGAAAGCATGAGATTACAAATGGAACAATATACCTTCCATTCGACCTTCCTCGCTTAAAAAACTAATTTCAAAACAATGGATTGGAATGGAAGTGTCGCCTTTAAGATGGAGAAATAAATTAAGATTAAAATAGTGAAATAAAGATGTCACTATTCTAACACATATTTATAATTCAATTTGCGAACTGTGTTGGTTCATTCTAAGTATTACCTGTTGCTATTATAAAGTTTAAAGTATGCGGTAAAATCGAAGTAAGAAAACGTTGCCTGCGTGCAGTATCTCTCTTTGTTATTTATTCTTTTCCATACAGAAATTGTAAAGGAAATTCAATTGAGCATTTTCCCTCTCCTAAAATTATTGTTTATTCTAGATGAGGAATTGTAAGTGTTCGTATTATGTTCTAAGTTTTTCGAATTCAGTAGAAAAAATTTTAACAGCAAGTAAATATTTCCTTTAATACAAGCATCAAGCCCCTCCGATAAATAAGATCTATACATATTCTAGCAAATATGGGTCTAAAACATCTAAATTATTTCAAGGAAATCACATACCTTCTTTAACGCCTAGTCGTACAATTACCTTAAGTTTAAATTAGACTAGGGGTTAAGGCTCCCTTAATCCCTTTTTGCCTAACTTCGTTTAAGCTAAAATGGATCATGGAGTTTTCTACTAAAATCATTTGTGTTAGAGAAATCCTTCATATAAAGTTTGGGTGAGAGCAGTGTATACAGGGTGACCTAGATCGGATACACAGGGTGGGTCGGATTCGATGGGATTTAGGAGTTCCTCACAATCTGGAAGATGTAAAAAACTAACGTGTTCTAAGCTCGATTTTAAAGGTGTTTGTTACCGATTTTAAATGGTCTGCTATGATCATCTTGTCTCAATGCAGGTTAAATGGCAAGTTTCAAAAAATAGAGTGGGCATCGTAAAATGGCTAGATGCTTCAAATTAAAATTTATTTTGCAGTAATAATTACAATTTTTTGACCTTAATAGAAAAAATAACGTAAAGTACACGTTTAATTAGTAATTCACTCATTCATCGTCAACTCACGGCGTCACTTCTCGTTGCGCAAAATTGAATTCGTGCGCCAATTTACTATCATACGAAACTTCTGTCTTGATGTGTTAAATATAATATTAATAAATATAATTATAAAATATAATATTATAAATATAGTATTCAAGTTTTTTTGGTACATATTGTATTGTATTTATAAAAAGAAATAACTTACTAGATTTTCGAAAAGATGCATTTTCTTTACACATGTTTCACGGCTTGCACGCTATGACCATTCAATTTTAATATATGACGGGAATTCTCCCAGACCAAATCCAAATCTAAATTTTCAATCCACGGTAAGTTGACTCATATTGGTAGCTCGCGAGTGGTGCAGTGAGCTATTACGAAAATGAGAGCGGCTCATGTATAAGCCGCTCGGTAGCGAACATGTTAATCAATAATCTGAACGAATCCGCGAAGAACTACTTCGCACGACTCTTTGAAAAAACATGAATGACATTGATGCAATCGTTAGAAAGCTTACCAATCATACAAACTGCGGAAACCTACAAAATCGTTTAAAATCCTTTGAAAAACATAAAAGCAACTAGGGAATTTTTATGGAAAACGCATAAAATTATAAAAACTAAGAGGCTCTTCGATACATGTCCAAAAAGCATCCGAGATCTAGGCATTCACATTCCTTCTGGCGCCATAAATCAACACTGAATTTTATCTTTAATGAGTCTCATTAGTGTTTCGCAACACATACCAAAGTGGAAAATCGCCTTTTTTAAATTAGTTATAAAGCTTTAGTAAACTGTTACTTTCGTATAAATATTTCTTAGAATTATGTTCTATGTATTGTTTACACTGCAATGGAAATAAATGCTTCGTGGAAACTGTTGTATTTTTTTGGCTATGAAATGAACAAGATCGCATAATTGGTCCACAGAAATCTATTGCTTGTTTCCCCTGAAAACTACTTTACGCTCATTAAATGATATGCTGCCTTCATATGGAATTATTATTAGTAAAAAATGTATAATTTAAAAGCAATTAATCACTTCCTATACCCTACCTATTGCTAACATTCCACTTAATGTGCCGAATCATATAATAATCTTGACCCAGATAGTAAAACGACACGTAAAACCACGTGCCCTTCAGAAACATAATAATTATTTTTTTAATTTTTTTAAATTTTTTACCCTTAAGTATTTTACCCTGAACTTTTAAGGCGGTACCGAAGGTAACCCTACTCAATTTGCTGTTTCTGCCTTTAGAAAGGAACATGGGAACCCTTCCCCAACTATCGATAATCAAAGGGCCTTCGCGACAACTTCAACCTGATCTGCTCCACAACTTATTCCAGAGGGTGGCCACAGGGCCTCAAGGGAACAATACTGCAGTAATATTTAAAGGTGAAATAATTCAGGTTGTAACAAGCGGAATTAACAGACAAACTTTTATGCAGAAAATGAGGCAACTAGACATCACACTTATCAGCAAATCGACAAGTTGACGAATAAAATTGCCAGGACCATTCAGCAAAAGATCATCCAAAATCGATTGCAAAAGAACCAAGATGGAGACTACATTGTGGCAGTTAACATGCAACCAAGTGATAAGTAATGGGAAATATTGAATATAAAAGGGCTTTGCCTGAAGGTTTTGAAATTCCACAGGCTGATAGTAATTTTGCTGTCAATCTGGAAGGCTGGATGTGCTTACCTGCCACTAGACCATGCGTTTCCTGGACCCAGGATCGAACATATTATCCGCGAATCCAGGCCCGTAATGGTGATTTTTGATAAAGGTAAACTGCTGATGTCCGTGTAAGCATTATATGTCTCAAGAACATAATCTGAGGTAATATTTGTTGGACTTGCGTGAAACACTCTGTCGAGCAAAGCCAAAGAAAAAGCAAACAATGAATATGTTCTTAGTTCGAATATTTGAAGGCCATTTTGCAATTACACGTTTAACACAAAATACTTTTCGCTGGCAGTAAACGCACAAAGATAAATTAATTGTTGTAGTAAAGAGCCTTGAATTTATTAATAAAATTGCGCATTTTTTCAGATTCCGAGTTTTACTTGAACACTTTCAAATTATCATTGGAAGATATTTTACATCTCTCCTCAAATCAGTTTGACACGGTTTTAAGTAAAAGTGAAAGACTTCAGCACGACAAGGATGACCTTGCCATTGTTATGTATACCTCAGGAAGCACTGGAGTACCCAAAGGTAACCATAATTATTATAATGGCACTTAATTGGTCAGCATTCAGAATCTATTGCTGACAGTAATTCCAATGTATAATCAAAGCAACAAATTAACGCAACGCAGATAAAAGAGCTCAAATAAAAAATAAATATAATTACTTTACACAGAAAATATATTAACTTTTGAGCCCACATTATCAATAAATTTTTGCTTTCAAGGGGTTCGCTTGCCACACAGAGTCATCTTAAATCGTCTTCAATGGCAGTTCAGGAGCTTTCCTTACAGCTCTACGGAGAAGGTCTGCGTATTCAAAACAGCCCTAACATTTGTAGACAGCGTGAGTGAAATTTGGGGCCCTTTAATGAATGGTTTATCCGTTCTGGTGGTACCCAAGGCCCTAACGAAAGATCCTCAGAAGCTGGTGAATTTAATTGATGAATATCAAGTAAGTGGTAATTAAGCAAATTATTTTCGCACGTTCACCTACGGAAATGTCCATAACATGTGTCGAATGAGGGTGGTTCATTGTCCATCTATGGTAGACAATTACCAAAAACATTATTATTTTTAAAACAGTACAAAAGTTCATTGCGACGAGACAGTTTATATCTTTAATTCATGAATTTATAAAAGTAAGTAATTTTCAATAACAACGAGTAATCGCATTTTACATGATGGCCCTAAAACACTCCAGCGAATTCCATGATACGAAGGAATTTTGGAAGTAAACTCCAAATGCATAGATAATAACGTTCACCAAAAGGGCGCATAATTTCATTTATCACTTCCGCATGGAAAGAAGTTTAACTTTTCGGTTCATTTTAATAAATTACTTGTTAAAAGTGATTGAGAAAAAACTTTAGGTCCCCTGATAACCCTCGCATAACGGCGCGAATGAAAAACTTTTTTAATATTACAGATTGAACGACTTATCTTGGTACCCTCACTTTTGAGAAGCCTCCTGGTTTATCTTGAATTGCAAGTAAGCTTTACTGAAAGATTTTTTCTTCTTACAAGTAACATTAATCACTAGCAGGACAACAAAAATGTCCTGAGTTCTCTGAAAACTTGGATATGTTCCGGAGAGACATTAGCTGTGTCGTTGGCAGAAGAATTTTTCCAGCATTTCAATGACAACAACCATAAGCTGTGCAATTTCTATGGGAGTACTGAGATTATGGGAGATGTCACTTATCATGTAATGGAAGGACTACATGATTTGAAATACCACCAAAAAGTACCTATTGGTACGTCTCACACGAGTAACTTTTATCGAGAATTTAATATTAAATTTAATTAGGTCTTCCACTTGACAACACCATGGTGTACTTGCTTGATAAGGACTTTAGACCTGTAAAAATAGGAGAAGTGGGGGAACTGTTCGTTGCAGGACTCAATTTGGCTGCTGGGTATGTCAATGGTAAACTTACACTAATAATAATAAGAAAGGCAGAATATTGACTAATTCGGAATTTGGCGAAAGGTCGCGACCCAGAGAAGTTTATCGAAAATCCTTTAGCCATCGATCCAACCTTCTCCAAATTGTACCGCACTGGAGATTATGCAAAAATTGAGAAGGGAACGTTGTTGTATGAAGGCAGAACCGACTCTCAAGTAAAAATTCGAGGACATCGCGTGGATTTGTCTGAGGTGGAAAAAGCTGTGAGCTCTCTTAAAGGGGTACGTCAGACTGTAAATCAGTATGAATTAAAACCAGTCTGAAATAGACATGTTTTTAATTAACCTTCTCTTTGTTAATAAACTAGATTGAAAAGGCCGTGGTCCTATGTTACAATTCCGGCGAAATAAGCCAGATGCTTCTGGCTTTCGTAATCACGAAGGAACTACTCAGCGAACACCAAATAGAAGTTGCTCTTAGAGATAAACTTACTAATTACATGATTCCACAAGTGATTTTGATCGACAGCATTCCATTGTTAGTTAATGGAAAAATTGACCGACAGGCTCTTCTGAAGATGTATGAGAATACGAATAATAATGGTAAGAGTCAAAATATGATTTTGAGTATAGTTGAGTGCAAATATTTATGTTCAAGTCCTAAGAAAAATAGATTCTGATAATAGGCCCCCCTCTACTCCCATTTTTACACGATTTTAAAAAATGAATTTGTGAGTTTTATATTATAATTCGAATCATATTAACGTTAATAAATAATTCTGAGGAGAAACATTATTTTATTTTCGCCATTGCTTTCAGACTACAAGAAAGCGTATTTCTTTGTGTTTATTATCATTCCAGATGACTCTTTCCCAGCAGTAGAAATTAGTTACGAAGGAGTACCATCCCATCAGTTAAATGCAGCAAAAGACCTATTCGAAACTGTGGCAGCCATTCTAGGTCGATCTACAAGGAACATTATCTCCGTAAATGCAAACTTCTATGAAATCGGTGGTAACTCGCTCAACTCTATATTCACAATATCCAGACTAACTGAAAAGGGATATCACATAAGTTAGTAAAATACTCTCAGTCTCTTAAACTTAGTTTGAATTTCAAAACTATTCGCAGATATTGGAGACTTCATATCAGCGATCGATTTCGGAGAAGTTCTGCAAAGAATGACCGAAGACACGAAGATCACTAAACAGCCTCCAAGTTTTACATCAGAACTTCTACGACCGGAGCACAAGCTGCCAGTTTTAGAGTAAATTCTTCTTCAATTTCATAACAAATTAGACATAAATCTTTATTTTCCATATAGTATGGTGACAACAAGCTTCTACCAAAAAGCCGACTTGGAGCAATGGATTATTTCAGAGATTTCCGTGACGGACTACCAGGATCTTATGGACGCCCTTTGGGAACCACTTTTGGAGAAAAACCTCAGTTTCATAGCGAGGAACGAAACTGGGAAAATATGTGGCGTAGCTCTTAATTTTGATGCTCATGATGAACCTGAGGTGGACATTAAATCTAAGTTAACTGTGATATTTGAATTTTTGGAAAGCATTGAAGGGCCAGTGAGGTAACAACAAATAATCTCAAGAAGTCGTTTTTTCTAGCTATATAATACAACTATTTGTAGGGATAATCAGCTGCCTCTAGGAAAATGCAAGGTCCAACACTCCTTTATGATGGCTACACATTCTTCCTTGAGTCCACGAGAAAATGTGGCAGTATTCCAGTTCATGGAACAAGAGAACTTGAAACTCGCAAAAGAGAGAGGGTTTGAGGGTATTTTCACTACAAACACCAGTCCCTTGACCCAGGTATTTTACTTATCTCAAAATCATCATCAGTATTATTAGGATGAATGCAATTTTCAGCAACTTGGAAACGATGTGTATAAATACAAAACAATGTTGGATTTTCAAGTCAATCAGTATGTGTCAAGTAACGGTATGAAGCCATTCGGTCTTGCTCCGGATAGCCAAAGGGCTGTCATTCATTGGAAAGCGCTGGAGGATTAAGCAGGAAAGTGCCGTTTTTATGGAGAACTTGTGAATTTCTAGAAATCTGCTACGTTTGTCACAAAAATGGTAATGTTGTAAATATTTGTTATTAAATTTATTTATTTATTTAAGTAGCAAGGTAGAGATATAATTGGAAATGCATTGTATGTGATTCACGTTAGTAATAAGCTAAGGTAATAAACACGTATACTATACATTACCTAATAAACTTATAAATCAAAAATATCTCACGCGTATTTTGTTATCCTCCCAATCACAACACGATTTCCTATAACCCCAAAGACAAATTAACTTTATTTATCTTCTAGGATATCGAACCACAGATATGTCTAATAAAAACCGGAAACCTGTTTCCTCCACTTCTCCATTTATTAGCTATTCCTATAACCGAATATAACCACCGTAGAAAATTTTAGACAACAATTTACAAGGGCATTTATCAATGTCCTGGGGTGTTTACCCCTCTGGAAAAAGCCACTTTTGATTCCCCGCATCCAATTCAATCTACATAAATTTTGAAATCTCGCAAAGCTAATAAAGAAAAGTGCATCGAATACTAATGTACGACATTATAGTAATGGGGTGTTGTCAACCATATTTGTTCTTTAAGGATTTATCATTGAGGATGACATCAGGGGTGACCTGGATAGCGTTGTGATTGAAAGTAAACAAAAATTCCCCGCAAGTTTCCAATGTATCTAAAAACTGAACACTCCACAATACATCCATTTCAACAATGGCAAAGTTTGCGCAGATGTCCATGAAAATAGTGGCAAATTTCAATAACCTAGAACTAGCCTGATCTTTTCTCTGATAACCCCGACATTAGGATAGCATTATCAACCGGAACTCACTCGAAATGACAGACTTTTTACTACTAGACAAGTGGCCACACTAGCGTACATTTTTCCCACTGAACTTTAAGGACTAAATTTTATTTCTCGTAATTTCAAGTAACCTGAAACATCTTATATTTCCTTCACATTTTCAAGTAACAAAAATCATTTGATTTTTTTCCCCAGATCTTTTAGCAGCCAGAACAAATCTCGCTTTGCTCCGCAGAATTCTCCATCAGAACTTCCATTGATTAGTTTAAGCCAAGATTTCGCCCATCGATCAAGTACAAGACGAACAACATTCAATTCACCTCTTAAGATCAAATACTTTCAAACTTGTTTATCTTCAAGCAACTGGGTCTTAAAGTTTATTTTTATAAGTATTATTACTTCCCATTGATCTCGATATTTACAGCTTTTTGGTATTTTTTACTTATTCAGATGGTAAAAGCTACAGTACGAATTTACAATGTGTCCAACTCTAAGTGAATTGGAATTTGACTGAATTGATGATTCCTATGATTCTTTTAATAATGTTAATTTTGTCTTTTTGTTCGGCCGGCATGCGATGATCATTTTGGAAAAGTTATAGTCTCTAGTTTGAGACAAAACGTGCAAGGCACAAATACTTATTATGCAAATAAGTTAGATGGAAATTCTGAATAATATATGAACATTTGCGATTCCAAATCGTTTGGCATAAGGCAAAAGACGTAAGACGTCATGGCAACATCATTTCCTTCGGATCTCACCACACTTGATTAGTGTCTCTTTTGCCAAGAAGGGGCCTCAAGACTGTAAAAAACAATGATATGCTCTCTTCTTCCATCTCAACGAATGTTATACAATGGATCGTGTAATATGTCAAATTTGCATAACCAACTGCACAGTTACTATTAAATGGTATGAAGAGATAAAGTTTCGAGCTCATCAGATAACATTTTTTATGCTCTCAAATTGAAACTCGTCTAAAGAGTTAACTTTATCTTCTTTTCTAGTTAAAGCAAATAATCGCAATATTCCTGAAAGATTTTTTTTAAGTCGTTGTTGGAACTTACTACGCAATTACAGAAATTCCCCACAACACAGATACCAAGAAGCATTTAATGCGACTGATTAAGGTACTTGGTGCCGCTTTTCAAACATGGACAAGATCGGCTCGAAAAGGCTCTTCAAGTCGCTTTGCAAAGTCTATTTGATATACTGCGCGAATAGTAAAATTGGTTGAAATATCATTAACATTGAAATTCATTATTTTAATTATATACATAAATTTGCAATAGAGATGTGTGCCTCTGCTTTAAGCGGTTTTTTAGACACAAAAAAGGTGTACGTAAAAACGGTATGGAATTCACCGATCATATTCGCCCTTAGTTACCCAACGTACATAAAACTTTATTAAAGAAAGTGGTGAGTCTAAAACAAAGGAGAATTCAATTATCCCAGCATGTCATGTAGCTGCGAAGGTCTGCCAGCAGGACATACCGATTCGACTCTAGAAAGCTGCAGGACATTTCTCCCTTCGATATTACCATCATCGAGCCTCAGGAAACCCATACACTGATGACATTCTTTCGATTGACTTCGTTTACGATTTACGAGAATTAATTATTATTAAATTCTGCGAATGTTTTAATATCTGAAAGCGGGTAAATAAAATAATGATTTATTTGTACAGGTTGCGAAAATAAATCGTTCCTCGTTTGATGTTTCACTTTACTTGAAACGTGAGTAGCGTGCGCGTTTGTTAAACTTTTTGGAAAATACAGTTAAAATCGTGATTGGGGGTATTTACAAACACAATCATAAATCGGCAAGAACACACCGAAAATAGTTTCACCGATCAAATCCAATTTATTGACTCATTAATTTCGCTCTATTTACTACTGACGTAGTAGATATTTAATTGAAGTTTGCCATAAAATTTAATCTTCGTGGTCAGCAGACATTTGAATATTTAACATATTTATAGAGTGGTTTGGCATTAAAACAAATGGAAATACATTATAGCCAATAATGAAAATCCCAGGAATTTATGTAAAGGATGAACAGATCTGCAAGGGCACGATAGTTGGGATTTTGGATTGAATTTGGGGATTAGGATTGCGTCGCTAAATTCTTCAGCTTATCCTAACGGTGTTACCTGACTAACTGAGAAAAAAATAAACACGAAATTCAAATAAACAAATATGTTTTCATTTCAAAAAAATTAAACAAATAATTTTTCGCTGGTTCGTTTAGGTAAGAGGCTGTATGTATTGGCTGGTACGGCCCATTTGGTAGCACATTGGTGTTTATGTCGTGAGACCACTCCCTGGAATACGCAGCTTTTCTTCTACTTAACAAGGACACAGTGTATACATAACCGACCGTTAACTCACTGAACTAAAAAAAGAATTGCCTGATATCAACTATCTAACATATCCGGAACTCGTTCCAGGCCATGGATGATTTGCCATATTAACAATGTAATAGGAATGTTGCTCGGAGTACTGTACAATTGAAATAAACCTGAACATGTACCTAAGTGGCACATCTTTTTCATATTGCTGCGGAGGAAAATCGGGTTTGGGATTCTGTCTTATTATCTTAAAAATGCAGAATTATGATTATCCGTGTAAGTTCCTCCAGGAATGGCATTGCCGAAAATTCCAAATAAAAACACATATTTTCCCATTGACCTTCTTGTCTCAGTGGTCTGTGAAGTTCTTCCCTAATAAGTAGTTAATCTAACTGTACACTCAAATATTCAAACTTTCATGTTTTATTATTTTTGCCGCGCAGCAAACAAACTGTTTTGTGTTTATTTCAAGCTCAAGCTCACTCTAATCCCTGGAAAGAACTAAAAACCCTAATCCTAAATCCCGGGAAAATTTACAATTCTAAATTGGGAAGAGCAAAATAGTAACGGAGACGACAAATTTCCTCTACGTGAAAGGACATTTTTGCAGCGACTTAAAGAGCAATCCATATATCCCAATAAGAACAGCAGTTTGGTTTAATTCTTGTATTCGGGGTGACGTCACTAGGAAATGCAAAAAAAATGGGAAACGTTACCCTTCTTTAGAGGTTTCCGTCCTCGCCCAATGCGTAATCGCGATACGAGAGGTCTTTCTGATGAATGAAAAGTTGAAAACGGAGACTCGGAACAGCGCCAATCAGTTTGTTTTTAAACGGGCTTCGGACGGCGCTTCCTGCTGCTGAAAACGCTCCTCTGTCGCACAAGTTCGCGATATTTTCGCGCGTTTTACGTATCAGAATTGATAAGTTTCGAAGTTTTGCTGTTGCCTTATTGGGCCCTTTTTCGAGCATGAAAATTCATCATGATTGACTCTCAAAACAGGTTTTTCAACGAAATGATCCGGGGTTTTTTTGAGACGTTGGAAATGTAAGTTTTTGACAAGCATTAAGTATGGTTCGAGGATTCACTTCGATATACATAATCAGCTTAAATATTTTTTTATTTGTTTTTAATCTCAGTTTTTTCTTCATTTGTTACATTTTTATTTTGATATTTGAATACCAAAAATTTGGGTCTTTAACCGGCACCTCCTAAGAGGACACGTTTCTTTAGGATTATATCCATATTTTGTCCCTACTTTTCTACTCAATCGAATAGCAAATTTTTCCATTTCGATGGAAATTCTAACCTTATGAAGAATCAATTAATATGCATACAAGAGAGCCATTGCTAGGGATGCTAGGGACCCATTGTTCAGTTCATTCTAAGGAAAAAAAATCACATCAACATAACTTCGCAAAAATAGGAAAAAAGGGCGGAATCCTAGATTAAATATCGTCCTGTAGACTCACAACCATTTGGCATATCTAATTAGCGTGGACCCTAAGAACGAATCAATTTTAGAAATTTCAGCTAAATATCTGAAAAGTTGGAGGAGCTGTATAAAGAAACCACTCTTAAAAATTTAACTCCCCGTATCTCAGTAGGAAAGCGGATACTGAACTATATTTATATGAACTTTTCCACTTTTTAATTTAAAACGCCCTGAAAAATTCTTCCTTAGAGTTTATCTGTATAGCATCTATGTAGCGATTTGTTTCGTAGGAACTCAGTAATTTGAAGCATCTTTTTCCCGCAAGATTTTCCTACAATCTGAATTGACCTAAATATCTTCCATAGTTTTTGTTTTTATGTAGTCTGTTCCTTAACAATTTTCAAAATATCTGACCTAAATTTCTTTATGTTTTCAAAGAAGTTTCGCCTAAAATTATTTACTGCTTTTTCAGCATTACCAGAACCCCTAACCTGAATTTATACGACTATGGACTTATGATACAACGTTAAAAGGATTTTTTCAAGATTTCAAAATACCTAATATACAGGACGTTCTATCAAAAATAATTTTGATTGTATTCATCATTTTCGATGTTCAGTTGTTTTATTGCACTACAGGTTCTTAGAATTAAGAAAGACTACTGAAAAACTCAGAATTTCCCGAGGATGAACCATAAATGTAGGATCCGCTCGTCAGATCGCTCTAACTCTTCTAAATGTAATTATTACTGTCTGACCAAATCGAGACACCAACGGGAAAGTCCGAATATTTGTTAGATAGTATTAGTTAAATTAGGGTTGAGGAACCGAGGGGGATTAAAAAGTGAGGTACCTCGATGTTACGCCCATGCGTATCGTACCTGAGTTCGAGTGATTCTCGGCTGTTGCTGGGTTCTCCCAGTAACCTCCTAGAATCTGTGTCACGGAAAAAACCCAAAAAGCGAACATCTCTTTGTTTGAACCAAGGAAGAAGGGCCGGAGGATGGTTGCTAAGGGCTCAAACAAAGGATGGTTCGTGGTGCTGGCTCGCAGCAGCCAGATGTTGTAACGGTCGCTGGCCTCTACTCGAGGTACGACACTGGTTTATTACCCCCAGGTTTAATATTTAAGATTTGTGACAAGGAGAATCACTCTCTTTGATATCCGGAGTGAACGACGAACTAAGTGACGCGAGTTTTTACTAATTAAGTTACCATTTAAGCTTCGTATTGTACCCTATCCCAATTATACATAAACCCTAGACAACCGAATAAAAGATAAATCCCACATAAATATAAGGAAAAATTCGTAGTATGTCCGCAAAAAGAATCAAGCCTTCAAGTGAAGGTGGCGAGAGGTAGAGGGACAACCTGGCACCCGCGTTTCTACTTATTGACTTCATCAAGTGAAACTCGATTCCTTTTGCGAAAGTCCCCTAACTTTTTGTTTACTCCTTTCCTTACACTGTTTCCTTCTTCCTCTATTTATTTTGAAGATTCCTAGCTGGCTAAAGTGCAGCAAGTCTCCATAGTGAAACTGCCATAAATATCCCGAACACATTCCCTGCCCCCATGCCTGCTTGCAACATCCCCTTTCTTCCTATCCATTCTTTCAAGGCTAAAGCCGCATATGCATATGTCTTGAGATATATACACATAAACCAATAAACAGGGTTGCCACTGTTGCTCTTTTTTCCTTGAAACCTCTGTTTTTTCCTTAAGTTACTCCATTACTTATTTCTTCTTTTTCAATTTCTGATTTTTAAAGAACTTATACCTCACATTTTCGTTCGAATGTGGTCTAAATTATAGGTGGTAAATAAAATTTCCAGCTGTTTATTATAACTCTTTACAGATTTTATATTAAAATAATCGTGCTATTAGGCGCCTATTATTCATTTTCATTTTTTTTGTGCCACTATATGACGTACCTAACCTGGCATAAAAGAAATCCAAATACCCACGCAAAAATCTATTATACATCACCGTTAATCAAACCCTATGTAAAAACATCAGAAACAATTTGGAAAATATTACAGCATCGTAAACGTTAATTAGTAAATTTCAAATTTCAACTGACGTTTCCTAGAAATCTTCAAACGAATGTTATTTTAAGTCTGACATTAATCTCTAGAAAACTAGTGATATTCGCATAATAGAAGTAGGAAGAGACATAAAAAACGCTATTTTATTACTAAATAGCTAAATTACTGTGACATTTGCAAAAGTTGTTTAAAATGGTGGGAACTGGGATCATATATATTTTAACGTTTGGAGATACATATATGCTGTTCTACTTTATCGAAAATCACGCGGTGCCATGGAAATCAGTTATTGCTCCTCAGTGTAAATAACGGACAACGAAAGCAACCGAGTTTGCCATATGATAGACATGTGCGACTAGTGTCCATATTTGACAGAGCAAGGTTAAAAATCCAGCTCATGCTTTTTAAAATTTGACATTTGTTTAATTTTAAACTTTACTCATATGTCAAATTCGGTTTCTGTCACTGTTCATTAGTTATGCAATGAAATGATATTTGTATTCGATGGCGAGCAGAGATTTTGAATAACTTGGAATAGCATATACAGGGTATTTCAAATTCGACCCTCACCATTGGGATCTCGGAAACTAGAGGAGACACGAAAAAGTTTAAATGGGGGCAAAGTTGCGCAATCTAGTGCTTGATCGAATACCGTTTTCAAAATTTTAATTTTCCGAGTACTTCCGAAGATATCCGAGAAAAACTAAAAATTGGAGAATTCATTTTTATTTATTTTTAGCGTTATTTGACAAGAAAGGTTAAATCCGTAAGCACATTTTCATTGCCACTTTTTCTCAGCTACACAATGACATATTCAAATTTGCGATCCGACGTTTCGTCTTTCGGCTACCATCATCAACTTTATTTTTTCTTATGGGCGCCATATTGGATTTTTCGACAAAAAAATAGTACGTTTCATTCTGAATTCATTGATATAGAACTTCTTATAATTTACTTTTTTAAAAGCCGAAATATTTAAATAAAAAGAAATATTACATAGTTGGCCTTGACTCCATCGAAAGACTTTCTTTTGTTCGCACTATATGACAGAACTTTTCAAACGAATTTAGAGCGTGTGCAGATTTCCAATGAAAATGAGTTTCCGAAGTGAAGAAAAACGAGATATGTTAAGACTTTATTACAAATTTGATAGGAACAGTACGAAAACAGCTCAGAATATATGAGAATCGAGATTATAACACAATAGAAGAACTTAGGGAAAACATCATTACACAATGTAGAGCAATCAGAAGGAGAAATATTATTAGGGCTGTCACTAATTTAAATAGACGTGTTCGTTTATGTATGCAGGAGGAAGGTCGTCAATTTGAGCACTTGTTGTAACATTTAATAACAATTTAGTTTTGTCTCTGCCAGTAGGTTATTTCTAGTATCTTCTTCCATTCTGCTTCCATAGTTCATCCTAGGTTTTTCAAAAGCACCAAACTCAGCTAAATGTTCGTCCAAAGTTTTAAATAATGTTCTATGCGGCTGTTGTCTTTCCGGATGTAACTCAAAATACATTTGAGCTGTTTTCGTACTGTTCCTATCAAATTTGTAATAAAGTCTTAACATATCTCGTTTTTCTTCACTTCGGAAACTCATTTTCATTGGAAATCTGCACACGCTCTAAATTCGTTTGAAAAGTTCTGTCATATAGTGCGAACAAAAGAAAGTCTTTCGATGGAGTCAAGGCCAACTATGTAATATTTCTTTTTATTTAAATATTTCGGCTTTTAAAAAAGTAAATTATAAGAAGTTCTATATCAATGAATTCAGAATGAAACGTACTATTTTTTTGTCGAAAAATCCAATATGGCGCCCATAAGAAAAAATAAAGTTGATGATGGTAGCCGAAAGACGAAACGTCGGATCGCAAATTTGAATATGTCATTGTGTAGCTGAGAAAAAGTGGCAATGAAAATGTGCTTACGGATTTAACCTTTCTTGTCAAATAACGCTAAAAATAAATAAAAATGAATTCTCCAATTTTTAGTTTTTCTCGGATATCTTCGGAAGTACTCGGAAAATTAAAATTTTGAAAACGGTATTCGATCAAGCACTAGATTGCGCAACTTTGCCCCCATTTAAACTTTTTCGTGTCTCCTCTAGTTTCCGAGATCCCAATGGTGAGGGTCGAATTTGAAATACCCTGTATACAACAATATTAAATATTAACTACTTTTAAATTATATTAAGTTACATTACATTTTTTTAATTTATTTATTTAGCCGCAGGTTATAAAAGAAATTTAATGATTTCAAACTTCGATTTCGAATCACGTATTTATGAAACTTTCTAAGGATCTTATGGATGCGGTAGAAAATTTTCCAACACAAAATAAATGTATGTGAAAATATTATTCATCATTCTTGGAAAACAAAAACGGAAATTGGAATGATTTCGTACCCCACTTCATTAATTTCGCTGTTGTTCATTAGCTATTTTAAAATGCAGAAACTTAACAGGAAAAATAACAAATCACGGGCCTGTCATGTTTCTTGTGTGTAACGTGTTAATCACTTGAAAGAATGCTAAGAATTTGGCAAATTTGCATTTGTGTCTGGCAGTTTGTGACGCCAAAACAATTTCTGGATTAAAAAATAATATGTCTCATACTATTTATACTTTAGAAGATTAACTTGTATTTTTCCTTTTAATTTGCTAACAATGTTAAACTGAACTTTTACTTCACTGTTTTAATATGCTGAAAATTAAATGTTATTTTGTGCAATTTTTTAGCGGTTTCAACCGATTCGACCTCTCTTAAGTAATCCATATAATTCCCACGTAATTGTAGTATAAACACCTTGGAATGGCTGAAGAAATAATAAGTTAAAAGGCAGCCTCATGCCCATAATTGGTTACCTACAATATAAGAACACACAATCGCAATTATAAGTTTATACGTATCAGATGGATGGAAATAGGTGTTCAAAGGAAATTTCCTACCTAGTTCTCTGGAAAAAGTATTTAGTACATTTTTTCGAACAAATGTTTTTTGATGCGCACAAGAAGGAAAGATGAGCTTACACGCCTCTTACTTCGAAGTAAAGCTAGAAATACGAAGCATTAAATAACCTTCCTTTTAGAATTTCCTTCCAGGATGCCTTATTTATTTTAATTTGAACACAAACCCACACAATGCCTTTGAAAATTAAGATCAGGAAACCATCCCCATTACATGATGTTTCTTTTGTACAGTTAACCTTTTACACCTAAAAGCAAACAGTTTTGGAGGCTACAAAAAGGTCGTTATACGAGTAGGGATATTTTTTCCATGCTTTCTCCCCTTTTAACCAATTTCTCATTAATAGAGATGTTTCATTCTTAGGGCTCGCCAAAAAGGGTTCGAAGCAACCATACACCTTATTTCATGAAATCTGTTAGTTAATAAACCGAAATTTGCTTTTCGTACTTCAGGGTCCTGCAGTTATGCGTGAATTTTAAAAAGGTTCGGGGAAAATAAGAGAGGAACGGCCAATACACTTTCGGTATTTTTGGTTTGAACCCTGATTCACGGCGGCATATTTACCTCTTACTGATGAGGTCACAGCTTAGGATCGTTTCTTCTTTTCTATGTCGATTCTGCGTTAAACTTAGTGAATCATACACATTTTTTCTTTAGAATACTTGTCGTTGCACCCTCAGAATAATTATAATATCTGGCAATGTCGAATTTTGTGTGATAAAATATCTAACTTAATATTTTTGCTGAACTGCTATACAAGAAACAAGACCTGCCTTCCTTGGCGACCCAAGATTCTTAATGTCTTGGAATAACATATACATATATAACATAACTCACATACACACATGGCTCACATGAGTACTTAGTGTATGACTAATCTGAACTGAATATTTCAATTTTCCATTTTTTAGCGAAACTAACAAAGTCAAATTCTCATGAACCCATAAGAAACAAATTCTCTCGAATAAATTAATCGAGATATGGAAATTTCTTCCGTACAGAACATGTAAAGCAGAATAACTGCTCCTCTATTCATATTTTACCTTGAAAGAAAACGAAATGAGCCCTTTAAATTTCACTGAATTAACGCCATGGCCATGAAACACAAAAATTGCATTCGCTGTCTGACTATACACCGTCCATAGTTAAACGAAACCCCTCTAATAATAATTAGGTAGTCTCCAAGTACAGAAAATCTTATCTAATTCTCTTACTGAACATCACATTTTATTAGTTAAACGAAGTTTCCTGCAATCCTGAAGGACGAATTTTCAACACTTAATGGCCAACCATTAGCGAGAAGTGTATACTTGAGGTAATGTGGTGTCTTAATGTCTTGTACTTCAAAAGAAATTTTAGTTAAATGGAGCACTAAAGTGGAACTGTTGTTGTAAAGTTGTGATATAATGAAGCCATGATATAGACTCAACTTAGATATCTTTTATTAAAGTTTAATCAACTACCAGTTAACTGGAAAAAGGCTTTCAAAACAACGTTGGTATTATTCACGTAAAAATGATGTAAATTTAATGTTTCTTCAGTGCCCTGGCTATGTATTAATTGAATTTGGCCTCTGGACAGGTAGCGAACTGTACTTTTCCTATCTTTTCCTTTGCCAACCAAAAAAGTATTTATCACAATACTCCCAAATCATTTCAGGTATATCATTGTCAACAATTGCTAATAATCCAGTATCTCAAGATTTATGTCTTTTTTAGGGAGGACCTCCGCACTTAACCCCCTGGCTTGAAGACACTTACCCCCACCACACTGAACGATGACATGATCTCGCATATGTCGGCGCTGGCCCCGCACCAAGGGTTCAATGTCAGCGCCTTCGCAGCGGAAGTGAACACAACCACTGCCAACTACAACTACTTGTATTCCGGTACAACTCCCGATGGTACCTCCACCGGAAGTTCTGCCACATTTGCCGCCAATGGCAGCCTAAATGGAAGTGTGGAGTATGGTAGCCCAGTATTTCCGAGCTACATACGGACCACTTCTATGGTAAGGAAAATCTTCTGACGAATTAGGATTTCCTGTGAATTTGTCACAATGATTAATCTTGATATTGAGTAGTGAACCAGTCACCTGATTTTCTCATCTATACAGTCTCCGTATGTGGAGCTCAACCGTGAGGATCTCGGTAACGGTAAAAAATACGAGGTCGGTAAAATTTGGACTAACTTACGCCATTTAGAGTTCGAGAATATGCCGTTTCAAAAAGCTGAACTTTAACATGTGATGCTTCATCGAAATCGGAAAAAAAGCTTAATCCAAAAACGTGAAAATCGAAGATGTACTTCGTGTCTGTTAAAATTACCGAGATGCCCATGGTTAAGCTCCAGGAACGGGTACTAGACTTCACAGAACCCCAGATTTAACTCACAATCTACATTGTTGCAGGTGTTTTGCATACTAATTATGTGCCTGGGAGTAATAGGGAACGTGATGGTGCCAATAGTGATCTTCAAAACGAAAGACATGCGCAACAGCACGAATATTTTTTTAGTGAATCTTAGCATAGCGGACTTGATGGTGCTTTTGGTGTGTACACCAACCGTGCTTGTCGAAGTCAACTCTAGACCTGAGACCTGGGTACTTGGAAGGGAAATGTGTAAGATACTTTTATTATATTTTTTTGTTGATTTTTGGCTCGTGCCTCAAAGCTCTGAGGCACTGGCTGATGTTAGAGGTGAATAAGTAATTAGATGCGTGGTTAGTGATTATCAAAATTGGTCATCCCAGAAATCTGAATACGTTAAAAAAATTAAATTTAGCTTTATTTGTCAGTGTCGGGAGAATAAATATTTTGTAACAAATCTAGAAGTATTTAGCACATCTTCTGATGCGCAATAGTCTTCAAAGTACTTGGTAGACTCTGAGAGTCCCTACAAAACTGAAAATTTGGCTAATTTTATGCAACTCACGTACGAACTGTTTCCTGCAGAAATGAAATTTGTTATGTATGAAGGCAAAAATCAAGAATGATTGGAGTGATAACCATAATACTTTGCCCCCTTAACGTGGCATTAAATCCTATCGAAACCCCAATCGCTGGAAATAATTACTCGACATATTTACACAAGGCTTATCGAAAAGTCGTGTTTTTTCAGCAAAAGTAATATATGCACCCTTTTACCTATTATCGTTAAATATAATGTTTATTAATGCTCTATAACAAGATTATCTGCTGCCCTATTTCAGGTCTGACAATGTTGTAAATACTGTATAAAAGTGTGTTTTATTGTTATGGCGGCAAGGAGGGGTCCTCTGCAGGCCCATTATTTAAGGCAAAATGGATAGACACCTAAGATTCTGGTTATTTAATCGAACCAAATTGTTTTCATCAGGGACATATCGACTCTCTTCTATAAGACATAAATAGTTCATTCACACATGAGGGTGGTGTGTGTGCATTTTGCGACATGTGTGGTTGATATACTCTTATATCGCCAGGATTTTATTAAGGCCGTAATTTACATGACCGAACAAGGGGGTGTAAAACGTCAAGTTAAATTTGTTCGTAATAAAATTACCAAGAAAACTGCTCCAAATTGAACCATAACTTAGGTTCGGAATTTATTTCCAAGTTTCTTCTCTGCTTTATGGGACTATTTGTAAAATTCCTGAGGTTTAAATGGAATAAAACAGGGAAGAGATATTAAAGGTTTGTTTTATATTCTTACTTAAGCCAATGCGGATTTCTATTGCGTTGGAATGTTAACAGCTTGTGAGGGTCCAAATTTAATCCAACAGTGCTTTCAGCTGTTGAATTTGATTGAGTTAAAATTTTAATTGTTTTTTCCAGTAGTAGATCACAGCTGGTTCAATTGTTAGAGAGTTGAAGAAAGTACCATCAGTTCTTGGGCCACAGTCAGTTCTAAACGTTTAGTTGGGGCGCCATTTTTTGCCACTATTGAATGTGTTTGTCACAGGTATCCGATTTCTAAGCCTCGATTATTGTTATAAATTAGAAAAACTCATGATCATTAATCATTATATTAGGTTCGGAATTTGAAATTCTCGAGCTCGAGCTTTAGATGTCAGGTAATATAGTTGACCAAGGAAACATGTAAGAGGTGAGATGAAAAATCAAACAACAAAATGAATTTTTCTATCTCACAATTTATGTTTTGTGAAAGTGATAGAGAATCGAGTAACAGTCCTAAATACACCATTGGACAATCAAGGGAAGTCAGATCGTATAAAGTTCTTACCCGGTTTAGTACAGCAAAACACTCAGATGTTAGAAATGATTAAACTCAATCAAGTTACTTAAGTCTAAAAAGCAAGCAGTAAATGCTCAAAAGCTAAATCTTATTCCCAATTTGTCAAAATCAATTAACGGTTTTAACGGTGAGAAAGGAAAAAGAAGTGGCAAAATTTTCTTACAACTAATTTGAACAACTGCTGCTTTGCAGCAGCCGCCCAAAGTTATTACTTTCAAGAAGTTCTAGAAAAATCTTTTATGTTAGATTCCAGTAAAACTGAACTTTGAAAGAAGATATGTGAACGTATACAGTGTCCACAAGAGTCTGTGTCATTTTAGTTTATTAAGAGATGTCGATGTATATTGAGCTGAGACTTCTTTCGCAGGTTATTCTAGGACTTTTATCAAAATAGTTAAGTACCTTTCTTATTATCAAGATCGTTTATATTATGATTTGAGAGATTATGAAGGAGTTGATGAAGTCGGAGGAGTAGTAACTGACCAACAGAATTGTTTCGTGTTATCTGGACATTATTAACACATGTAGTGATGCTTCCGTCGCATATCAGTTGAGAAACGACCCAAGCAAGAGAGGCGGCAACTGGTCCAGTATCAATAGAGTCTTCTATTATAATTCGAATAATTTTTTGATTGAAAATGACGACCTTAAGCTAGCCATTTTGCTTTCCTTCGGAATACAGTTTTAGGACGGTAGGTGGAAAATTTGTCAGTAATTCTTGATGCATTTTTAGATACTAGTAATCCAATTTCCCTGATTAAATTGAATCTTTGCCCTTATGGCTCTGTCCTAAGGGAAGTTGACAGTGACCCTTTTTATCGTATCAACGGCTCGAGACTTGAAGTGCAATAATTGTGCAAAACCGTTATTATAAACCAAAATGTCTGTCAAACTCTACGTAGTACCTAACAGTACAGTGAACTATATGGCATTGTTAGGCCGTGATTTCCTTGAGTCCAGATCTCCAAATGGAAACAAAGACTGCTACTAGTTTGATTAAGCTCAATTAATTACCACGATTAGGGAACAATTTTAGTGGGAACTGCTTCGTAGCCCCATGTAAGAATTCGAAATTATTTTAGGGTGCCCCACTTTCATAACAATCAAAACATTACCAGTAATTAACACAATGCAAATGTACGTCGGCGTATTTAATCTTGCACCGCGATAATAGAAATTTCGTCACCAGTACTCGACTTTATTTGCATAAAGTTTCCGAACAAGTTTTTTGCATTTAAACTAGCAGCGCTGTTATGATACAGATAATGATGTTATTACTCATAATCCTAACAAGCCAGTTTATAAAGAGGCGAAGTAATTGCTAATTACTGGCTCGGAATTTCCATAATCGGTTTTCCTACCTACTCATAGAAAACCCTATCTGTATGCATATTAATTAATTAATTCCTGAAATGGGCACAAGTTCTTCATCTTGCATTAGTTTCATGTGCAAAGATGGTAATTTCGATAAGTGAGTTCTTGAAACAAAACTAATGAGTCAAATAAACACAGAAGGTAGTTAGCATGTCAAGCATAATCTATCAATAGATGACTGATGCCGATTACTCTATTAGCTCAATTGTATTTATTTTAGTAATAGATTTGTTCCAGTTTAATCAGTCATGATCGTTTCAGGGTTTGAGTCAACGATTGTCGTACTTCATAAGTAAAGTTCATTCACTATTTATTTTCATGCAAAGCAAGCGGAACATGCAGCAATTTGCATAGCAAATTGGGCCATGTAAAATTCCAGTGCCTTGTGTGTTAAGTTGTTCACCACTTTTGCACTGTTCTTGGAAGCTTTCTCAACAAACCTTAAGCAGTTATTTATTCAGAAGCGTATGTACTATCTGATTGGAAGTGCGGTTTTAAAATGTAGTTAGCAGCAATCTAGGAGCCTTTCTGAATGTCCCCGTTGAAGAATTGAAAATCGTCTGAAAAATATAAAAGTTAGTTAATTTAAAAATACACAGGGTGTCTCTGAAATACTCACACGCAGAGACACATACAGATGCAATATACGATATGATTTTACCCATCTGGCCTTAATCTAAAAGTTGATAGTTTTCGAAATACAGGAAGTCAAGTTTGCACTTTCTAGATTTTTCCAAATTACTTCTTTTATAATTATAATGATTTAGCAGAATCTTGCCTTAAGGAATTTTTGGAGGCAACAAAGCGGGATCTGGTTAAATTTTCAATGACCAGTAGGAAGCTTTTTGATCACCCGGTATGAAGTTTAGTAATAAGCAACTGCTTATTCTCCATCATACTCTATGCAGAAAATCAAATAAGTAATCTCACAAGCCAAATTAATGTTTTATTTGAATTTATCATTGATTCAATTTTAAAAGCCACATGAAGTGCCCATCCATTTTACTTTCACAAGGTCCGTACTTGAAGGAAGTAATCTCCAACTGAATTTTTTGAAAATGATGAATTATACAATTCTTCATATAGAAGACTGTTTTAAACATGATATCCCGTGGCTCAGTCAATTTAGTCGATTTTGTCAAAAATTTTCATCTTCTCATACAACATATGTATGTTCCTATTGAGGCCATGAATGTATCGAAAAGCCATTGAAACAAAGTGTACAAATTATACCCGGACAGGCAGTAAACTTTTACTTCAAACGCTCAGAAAAACTGCCAGCAAATGATGCGAGCTTGAGTCAGTTAAGGATTCGAGTGTAAATGAGTTGTGATCAGTATCAAAGACGATCAAAGTTTGAATTGTCAGCGGCACACTACGCACGTACTTCAATCCCAATAACGACTACCCCAACAAATAACAATGCCGACCTTGTCTTTAGGATTTCCTCCCTATGCTTCGATTAAAAGCTCCTGTAACAGGCTCGTGTTAAGGTTACAGAATAATGGCTTGAGATGACCTTGATGGTTTTATGTAACTCTCTAACTCCCGCAGGCTCCGGGTGATAAACTGGCGGTTTATGGCCGATTTATGGTTTTGAGACGCGATTATTGATTAGGCTCAAGTATCAATAATAAGTCATCCAACATTTTGGGTAATTTTTATGGGCATCATGGGACGCTTGACGTAAAACCGCAAAACTGTATAAGGTGGCGGCTAATTACGCCATTTCCTCCGATTATTATGTTTTATTCCTTTTCGATTCTTTTTTATTACAAAGCTTCTTAGGATTTAGGGAGAAATATAATATAGAATTGCTTCCAAATGATGCGATTTATTATATTTCGCCCTCAAAACACAATAACGGCCTGGAATCCAAATAAGTAGGAAGCTCATAAATTATTATGTCCGTGTACATTCTTTCCAAATAAAATAGAAAATACAATATATCTTGATAGTAGGGGGGAAATCCAAAATGGTCGAATATCATCATTACATGCTGTCTACACTTTTAGAGCTCGAAATTAGCTGATTTAATCTTGAAAAAAAAACAGTTATTAACGTTTTGTCAACTAGAATTTAAATACTTCTACGATTAATATGTAATATACATGGAATATTTGTGGGCGAAAGGGCAAAATGAAAAGAAAACACATACTGCATTTTTTGATTAAAAAAAATAAGTGGAGAATCCAAGAGGGGGAGGAATCGTTTAGAGAACACAGAAGCTGCCCAGGGGCGTAAAAAGTGTTAATCCACCACTGATTCAGATGGTCGACTATCATTTCACGATTGTCTTCGTTAACACTTCTCTGCAAATTCTCATGCGACCTGTTTTAACAGTTAATCACACCTCTGCTCTGACACGTACTGCGATTCGAAATGAGTCCAGCAATGACACAATGGTACAGAATAACACCCATAAAATTGAATTTCTTTATAAAGGCATCATCAATTTGTTTCTTAAACAATGGATCTGTATTGTCCAAAAACCGCAAATATTTTAACGGCTTACCTTTTATATTAAGCTTTTTCGGTCTCTTCAAGACTAAAATTTCTCATTGAGATTCCGATCGAGTCAAAAAAGAAATTCTATGCGCCGTCTCTCGAAGTGTGCACCGGCCTTAATATGGACATACAGATGTTTGTTTTAAATCTCTCCGGTAGCGATGTAATTGTCTTCTGTTTTGTTCATGAATCGTGACTAAAAGAAGATAAACAGTGGGAAGAACGGGACATAAACTTGTGTTAATCCTTCTTGGGAAACCTTCGAAAGTATTTTTCAATATACATTTTTTTGGTTTCGTCTCATTGGGGATTTAGTTGACAAGTTTATGCAGAGTGATAAAAAATCTTGGTAACGGTAAAATAAGACAACTTTTTGCGAACTAGTTGGTAAAATAAAAATTCGAAGTTTCGTACCAGTACAACATGTACCGAATACTCAAAATTTCTAATTTTTTAATTTTAATTTTTTTCATTCAACGGGATATGTATAGTGCTAAACTATTAGAGTCTGATTTTTCTGTATACCCATTCTATTCTCCAACCTCTTCAGCAAACATGCTTGAGATCCTTGTGCTACATCCAATATTTGAGTATTTCTTCGCGAATGCGAAAATGAGAGTATACATCATAGCAGTAATCTCTCTAAGTCACTTCTTCAACGATGATATTGACGATTTGGTTTGTTTCAGAAGCTGCTTCCATGTTGTCCATTGAGGTTAATTTGAAACGTATATTTCATTTTTTCCCAAGTTTTTTAAGGAATCTTAGGTGAAGTGTGATGAAGAAAAAAATATTCGAAAAGATAAAGTGGTCAGAATAGATATCAAATTTGCACGATAACTAATACATAATCTTTGTGACTACGACAGCCACTTTATCACTAAATAATTGGTGGGTGTCATAGTTGCAAAAGTTATGAAAAATTGATTAGACATGAGTGTGCGGGATATGAGTAGAATTCCATTGACCACCGAAAGCTTCAAGGCTTATCAGATACTGACTCTCTGTGGTCACATACTTATTAACCACCTTTTGCTCGCAGGACATGTACTTTAAATAGGTAAAAATCACTAATTCTGTTAAGAAGCTGATGAAACAGCCCACTGTAATTATTACAATGCAATACCAAAAATCTCAATTTCACCGATTTTCTAAAACCCAATTCCAAAAGTATTGAATTTTACAAGGTGGTTCAAATACAACGGACAACGTTCCACTGGGGAAACTATTTCTAGAAAATTGAATATGATTCTCCAAGATTTTCTTACGAAAGGACCATGCAATCACCCTGTATACAATAATCTTCGGTAATTTATGTCGAAAGATTAAAGTTGCCAAAAAACGAGGCTACGACCATAAGTCTTATATGTTTATTTAATTTAGACGTAGGAACCGATCTGCATTTTATGCCAATTCTCTCAGAAATGAAGAGAGTTCAGTGGGCGGTATTTAAATTGGGAGATATTTTAAAAATGTGCCGCCATTACAACATTACAGGTAGGTAGGTAGCTATTCCAAATACGAAAAGGTCACTGCGATTGCTCCATTCATTGAAGAACACCATTTTCGCAAAAAAAAACCTGCCCGCCATCTTCTCTGTCCATTCATTTATCCACAATAATCAACTAATGGAGCATTGTGTCCAGCTTTTTAATCCAAAAAAGCATCGAGCCAATTGAATTATTTATAGCATACTTTCCATAAATCAGATTGTAGTGTCACACGGCATAACAAATGTAAATTATTTCTTACTGAGCCTATTTGCATAAGCCCGGTCATGTATCATATTAATGGGAGCCTCCACAATTTATATGTCATTCGAGGTTTCTGACTTTAGTTATGGATGCCCGATTTAATACGGATATAAACAAGTCGAGGATTGGGCATTTGCATAGTACCAGGTATGTTTTGCGGCGCCCGCCATCGATAAATCAATCTGTCTTCATTTAGTATTATTTGTTTTTATTAAATTGTTGTATGTATTTAATAAAACGACTCGCTCTCATTACGCTCCATTTACTTCTTGAGACTAAATTGCGCGGCCTTTCCTAGTAACTTGACAGTTAAAAACTTGATAAGCCCATTACAACAGATGAATGATATGTGGTGATAGTGAAGGTGGACAGTACACTGACTTAAAAGATGTAAAAGTGCCTTTTCAACTCTTATGCATGAAAGTATCTACAAGTTTTAACACAGATTTTTCACTTTTTTTAGTGTCTGGTTTGGTGGCTGGTTTGAAACATAGCCTTTTCCCAATAGTTCTTACTTCATTAATCTATGGGAAAAAAGTCAATAAAGACTTTCCGCCTATAACCGCCTCAAACATCCAATAAGTTCGTGCTGATAGCCAACAGAGAAATTATTAATAAACGGGGGATTTTCTAATATCTTATAAACCACTTTGGGACATCTGTGTTGCAGGTTTTGTTGCAAGTTATATCGTTTATAGCCAGAATGTGTCACTGAACATTATCTCAAGTTATTATTTTGGCAGAAACTGTATTTTTTTCTTTAATTAATTGATTTTGACGGCTTCGAGCATATATGCGTTCAACGCAGGAGAACAAATTTCTTAACTGGATGTTTTTCCATAGCTCATATTAGCAAAGCACATCATTCCACCTAGAATTACGCTACTTTATTACATATTTAAATCTTTAAAAACAATCTGAAATTGCCATTTTACGTCTCGGTTTCAAAGATTTTCATAAGGGCTTTAGCCATCCTTTTAAATTTGTTCGCCATCAAAATTTCTGCAGGCAGCAGCACTTCTTAGGGCAAATATTTGCTTAGATGTCCCTCGAAGTACTTAGTATTTGCCATCAATCCCACTTCTCATTTGATAAAGCAAAGTTAAAATATTTATTTTGAAATTCGTTCCTATGCTTCTTCATCGAAATTTCTTAGACGCCTCTAAGTTTAATAAATCAGAAATCAATATATTCTCGCAGGGATTAAATTATACACGCAAGGACAGTCAAAAAAAGTCAATGGTTATATTGCCATGCTGGGAGCGCACTGGTTCGGGTGACCGAATACGCCATAAGAGAGAAGGAATGTGGATTTACACACATAAATTAACCTTAATGAGAAACAGATTAAATAATTTGCATAAATGCATGATGTTTCATTTGAAGAAGTGGAGTTTTGGCCTGTCAAACTAGGGGAGATGATTAAAAAAATTATCATAACTTTATGAAGCTACGTCTATCTCGAAAACTGATAGAGGTAGGTATATGAAAGTGTATAAGAGCAATGTGTAATTTTTAGATACGAAATACTCAATAATCCTTAAGGTGTTGAGCGAGAAAATTTGGACTTTCCGGGACCAAAACAGTGATAAAACTATCCAATATTGACCGGTTGGTCACGGGTTCAAAATTCTCTAAGGTTTAATATTTGTTCTTGGGCGTGCATTTTACAACTACACTATATTATTTATCGGTATTACGAACCTGTAGTGGTTCTTATTGGAATAAATTACCTTTCTTGAGAACACGAGACGGTTCATTATCAAGAATGTTAACAGCATATATGGCATTAAGCAATTCGCTTTATCTTCCTCAAACAATCAGTAATTGCCCTGCTTGCAATGGCGTCTGATTGTGAAGTGAAAATTGCAACAGCTTCAGATGTAAATCACATTGCGTAAAAATTTTATTGTAAGTGCGAGCTATTAAATATGAGAGAAAAAGACAGATCCGAAAAATTAATGAGTCGGGTAAGAGAAATTAGACAGATTTAGTAATTAATTGTCTCATCAGTCAACGGTTCATCGTTATTTTCCCTTATTAGCTCTTTGTTATCTATCATTAAATATTTGCTCTTAGAACCGTGAGTTCGTTAAAGAGGGAAAAAGTGCTTCACAAGGACTGGCTGCAGCTTAAGCCTAACATAACACCGTAGAATCTATTGGTTAATTGTACTTAGGTCAGGACCAATAAGAATGACTACCAGCAGAAAAAAGGTTTTGAGCTCCTTCCACTCACCATGCCACCAATGCCATTGTATAACATTTTGGTCTAACTGAATGAGAGCTTGATAGGTTATTTTCTTTCTAACCGGGATAAGCAAAAAGCCCTGGTGTTCGTCTTGCAGTAAAACTAGCTTGAAGTCCAATCCAGTACAGAAGAAAGGCCACTGTTGGCATTAATTTTGTGTCTTCATCGAGGACTGCCAAAAACTGATAATTTGTCTACAGGGGATATGAATTAACCATAAGAATACAGCTTATGAGGATTTATGGGAAGCCAATCAAAAAGTAGATACATATAAGAGTCACCATCTTTTACTTGAACATTTTTGAAGGCACATAACTTTGGCCGTCTAAGTCCTAACTCTTGTATGGGTTTCTGTTCTCTTAACTCTTCATTTAGCTGTTAAAATAAAAAAAATTCTACAGCGCTCCAATCATAAGCCCCCTAATCTGCATCCTCTACAGAGCTCAATTACAGCAGCAAAAAGTATTCTACGTCTGGGTATTTTTCGTGTTATCCGACTCCCATTTGCTTGTCGATGTCCAGTGAATTGGTTCGTTCCCCTAGAGGCGAAGTTCACGTCTGGGCAATTGTGGCATATAGAGTAACTTTCAGAAGGCGAAAGTGAAGAAAAACTCTTTACTTTTATTAATAAACATTGACAAGTGAAATTGTTATTACTAGCATTATACACGTTCCTTGTGCGATTATAAATGTTCAGTACACGCTTTCTTCGAGTAGCCACGTGCTTGTTTCCTCAATTTACACAAAGAGCTTGATTACACAAGACTCTAACGTCCCCAATTAGGTGAACCTCATACGTTAGACAGCACTCAATATTTAGAGCCAAAACATCGTCTGTGCGGACATTAGACATCTCCTTGTCGGTTTGTTAACACGAAACGCTAAAACAAGCCAACTGACACATACATCTAAATTATAAATTTATCCGATATTCGAGGAAATTTAATCACCTTTACCCTCGTTTTTTATAACGCTAATAGCAAAATGTCAGAAAATATTCGTACAGTGCCTGAGGTTGATTATGTTGGTCGTGTGCCAATAATTTAGATTGTTTGCTCTCAGCTCTTCCGCGACAAGCGTTAAAAGAGACTTTGATTTAATAGGTGCCTTTTAATTTGCCTCGGTGTTAATAACTATAAATAAACACTTCCCTCCTTTTGAAACCACGGAAAGCGGTCACTTTAATGGTTTATTAAAGTGCCTACCAATCTTCGACTTTGATAAGCTTAGTTAAGTTAAATGAGGCTTGCGTAATTGACTAAACGTTTCGTCCCGTTTAAAATTAACTCGCCAATTGAAAAGATTCTCTTAAGACGCTATTCCACTAATTTTGCTAAGTAACCGGTGGAATTCTATCAACTATCATAAAAAAACTTTCTTTGCCATTTACGTATCAGCTAGTATTAGCTGCGTATATGGTCTCGGGCAATTTAATAGTAAAACTGGTGACATGATGAAAATTCAAATTTTAAGTCTGATAAATAGCTCTTCGCGATTCCATGTTATTAGAAAATAACTTTTTCCTAAGAAATTTAAACGTCGTTTATCACCAAGGACACTGGAGTGTCGAAACTGGTATAAAAAGGCCTAACAATAATTTTGATTTATCAAAATCGTTCGTTCCAATCAAGGACGAAGTTCTTGTTAGCTGTTATACGAGTCTTTTCCTAATTTCAGGGTCTTTTCACAGCAGGACACTTTCAGAAACCACTTTTCTATATTGCCCCTTCTCGTTCTTTTGTCAATTTACCATCAGGTTTGTTATGAATGGCTCGTTTTGCCGACGACTGGAACTAAGTATTTGTCCGAATAGACCCCGGCTATGTCCTTTTTAACGAGGAGAACCTTAATTAATGAAAAACCTTAATTGAGGGTGTAGCTTGTGCAGATACACATCCAGAAATTCTAGTTACTGCAAGCCACAAAATCCAAGTTCCTTACTATTGTCATATGCCCTATACATAAAAGGCTTTGAATATGTACTCGTATCAACTAAAAAAATTCAAAATTGTGGTGTGTCATCTCAGCTGTGGTCTGGATCTGATACATAAAGATCCAGACCGCGAATAATCTTTTGGTCGCGCTAAGCATTCCACCATTTTCAGATGTAATTCAGAAAATATCACTTTAATTTCAGAAATATCACTTAAATGTGAGAAATCATTTATTCAGTTTTAGAACGATTGGCTATGATATTGGAATCACTTATTATGAATAGGATTGTACCAACAGCGGTACTCAAGTCAGAAGAATGCTCTCCATTACAATGGAACGCAATAAAATGTCTCTTAGTAAGAGGAAAGCTTTCCTACGTCTATTTAGCTTCATTCACATCACCATACACCAACAAACATGCATTAATTTAATACAACTTTCAATGGCCTACTCATTCTTTGTCTTCTTTGTTAATTAAAAGGCTCTACACCACCGCTGATTTCGTATGAAGCTCCAGGGAAATTAGAAAATACAAAAATTATATTCTATACAGGATTATAATGAAAGAAAATGATGTATTCACAATGGTACTTCACATAATTTGATACAATTTGGAAAAAAAAACAGGTGCCTTAAATTGGTTGCGTTTTTTCTGGACATGCACTTCGAAGGCCTATTTTTCTGTTTATTGATGATTTGTTTCGCTGTTGATGCCACCTTCTTCGGATTGATATCCTGTAGAAGAACGTTTCATGAGATTGATGTTACAGGTTGATGGGTGAGTTCGTTACCAGGCTTCTCCTCTTCTAAGCGCCTTTCCTCTTCTTTCAATTCCTTGTGATCGACATCAGATGTGTCGCTGTTAACGCCATCCAGAGTAGAACGCCGCCTTATTTTACTATAACGCTTTCTCCTTCTCTTGTTTCTGCGCTTCTTACTCCTCCTTCTCCTACTCTTATCCATGGGTTCCACAGTGTCCATCATGCTCATGTTAGATTCAATATTCTCAATTACATCATCTTCAGTAGACATGTGCCTTCGAGTAGGGTAACGAGACCTCCTTTTGCTTCTACGCCTTCTACTGCGGCTCCTTCTTCTTCTTCCACTTCTTTTTCCGCGTCTTCCTCGTCCTCTACAAGGAGTGCAGTCTGAAACAAACTTTCAGTAGATGCATTCGATTAGAAATAAATTAATTTCACCGGAACAGGGATCGGTTAACCCCCTGCAAGTCGCATAGTCACGCTTGTTAAGACCCAAAGAATATTTGCCACGCGTCTGTTTGATCAGCCCCGACTGCAAACCGTACTCCAAAGCTTTACGCACTTTCATAGCCACATTGCTGGAGGTATCTGTATTTGCCAGCCATTGGGATATCTGTTGAGTTATGATATAAGACGGTCGTTTCAACGATCGTTATATTTGTTGAACCCTTTGAGTTGAAACTTACATGTCCAGTAATCTGCTTTTGCGTGGATCCAGCGCGCTCTTTCATATTTGCAATGGCCTCTATCACATTGGGCAACAATCGGGGTTCGTTGCGAGTTCGCTTCATATTGGAGTATCCCCAGAGACAAATTCAGGTCCACTACCGAAGAACCTGAAAGGGTCTTATGGCTTGAGCAAGGAGTACACTTATATAGGAAATTTTGACCAAAACCTTGAAGATATTATAACTGAAATGAAAAGTATTTGGCACAATGTAAATACATTTTTGTTTCTGTCGCCCAACCAACCATAGATCGGCCAACTCGGTGCCAAAGGGTGCTGATTTATTGTTTACATACAGGTATTGCGGGTGGTTCTTTTATAACCGGCACACAGCAAGTACTGAATTTTTAATACCTTGTGTTTTGGTATCGTTACGTTTAGCAAAGTTTAATTGCTGGAGCTCCCCCCGCAACAATTTTAGAGTGAGTCGGACTACTGGAAATCAAGGAGACTTCTTAAAAAAGTTCTCAATGAGACTACGTCTGAGAGGAGTAAAAGATGAGTGTTTTCAAAAAAATCCTGCAAAAGATCCTGTGAAATTCTCCATGCAATGAAACCACTTTGAAGGGAATGGGCCAGCTGGAAAGGTCCTTCTTAGGGGAAAACCGGGCAATCCAATTGGTAAAGATAATACTAAAGATTTTTAAGGAATTGAGAGCCCTAATAAAACACTCCAAACGCAATCGGAGAAGTGTTAAATTCTCTAGAAAGCCTCGTTCTTGCTTATTTTACTACTCCCCCCTCTCTCTAGACAAAAGTTGCTCCTACTCCAAGTTCAGGTCCGGAGTAAGCCCTGCTGAAGGGAGATCCACAGATGCCAAAAAGCACTAAACATTTTTCCAATTTAGCCTGAGAGTAAACAAGTTTTAATTACTTTAATAATATACAGCGAATTTTTCAGCGGAACGTGATATAGATTCATATATACAAAACTGTTGGAAGGTATATTAACATATAAAAGTTTATTTGACATTCCGATTGATTGGATCAGTTCGCAGGCCGTTATCGTAAAAAAAGCGCAGAGTTAGACCGAAAAGTTCTATTTTTAAACTTTACAACCTTCTTTCCATTTTCCTCATCTCCTGATTTACATCCTATTTATTCGAAATCGTCCATTAATCAATTTCTCTTTTCATCACATAATCTTCTAAATTGAGATTCGACTTAGCATAGTGATGACGTTTCAATTGGGGAATTAAAAATCGTTTGGGAAACGATCAGTTTGTCAATTCAGCCTCAGTTATACACTCATTTATCACACGTTCAGTAAGTTACTTTTTAAAAAAATGTACAATTTGTCAAAAATTAACTATTGTAATCAATTAAATTCTTATAACAATAGATTTGAGTCGAAGCTCTCCGACGCTTTCTTGTTCCAAAGAGAAAGCATCCTTAGCCCTTTTGTTTGCCTGGGCATCAAAGCTTTTACGCCCTTTTTATTGAGAAAAGAAAGGGGCTGCGTCAAACTTTTTTAACATATTAGTAGGCACCACTATTTTTAACAGAAAATCTCAATTTCCTTAGCATCACGCAGAACATTACTGATCGATGCATATTATGAATATAGAAAAAACCTAGATGAAAGGCCCAGATTAATCGGTTTGACATTGTACGTACCATTATATAAATGTATGCAAATTGGCCAATGTAATTGATAACTGACAATGGGAGACACGCGAAAAATCAGCAAAGTTGCTCCCATTAATTAATTGATTTGTTCTACATTATAAACAATTATAATAGCTTTAACTATAGACTTTTGCACTCAGTAGTAAATGGACTTAACCTAGATGCCATTCATTATTTTGCTGCTATTATTACCACTATTTTTCTTAAAAACGATGTCGCTAGTTGTTGCTTCCCCACAACATCTCTAAAATGGTTAACAAAGTACAGAGCAATATCTGTTTCTTCTACAATGTCAACGCTTAGCTGATCATCGAAGGGGACTCTCCAATACCTTGAGATGCAAAACCCATAGCATAATATTCCAATCAAAACCTTTTGTTTCAGGTAAAGCAGTTCCCTTTGTAGAACTGACCGTAGCCCATGCCTCAGTCCTGACCATATTAGCCATAAGTTTCGAAAGGTACTACGCCATATGCAAGCCCCTGAAGGCCGGATATATTTGCACCAAAGCCAGGGCTTCAGTCATATGTCTTCTAGCCTGGTTCATTGCCGCAGTTTTTACCAGGTGCGTACTATAGAAATAATGCTGCTTTTGGCTGTACGTGGTAGACGCTTTTTGTCTTATACAGATAGATGCAGTTTGCAGTTGAAGCTTTTGCTAATGCGTTCACTGACTGACAAATCATCCAAAACACAGTTAACATCAATCGCTATTGGTAGAACCAGTTTTAGGTACCGTCAAGCAGATTTAGGGTCAGTTTTTCAACCGTCTGTTAAGCAAACAGATTGTTTCCATGTGAATAACAATGGAAAGGCATAGTAGGTAAAAATCTGTCCTGAAAGCTACATTACAGTTAGAGGCGGAATTTACTGTAGCGATAGACAAAGGAATATTGTACGTTTGTCTTAGAGAACTGGAAGCTATGTACGTCTTAACAAAAGAATCTAATAATGTCACATTGTGGTAAAGAAATAGAGTGTTGTGACGTTAAAATGGCTGACCTGATATAATATAAATGGAGATAAATTAGACAGCTCCTTCTATGTGTCACTAAAGTTATGCCTGTGTCACGTAAAAATAACGCCTTGTGAAAGAACATGTGAGGGAGTAGTTAAAATAAATGACACTGATCCTGGGATAAGATGAGATAAAATGAGTGATAAATAATTCTAAATGTTTAAAAATAAGTAAGTGATAAATCTGTTTGATGCAAATAATCGAATAGTCATATTAACACCTTAATTACTTATCACCTTAATTACCCTTAACGCACCCAAGCATTTATGATGGGCCATGGCAGTGCGGCAGCCTAGAGGCTGCTATACAGATGGCCACTCGGTAAGGAGAGGATCATTAAACAATAAATTAGATCAACTCTCTAAATATGGAGGACAATCAAGAACCACCGGGGCCCCTTCCTCTCCCCTTGCCCGAGTCACCAAAAACCCTCTGAATAACCATGCGCCCTCGATACGTACTGAGAAATGCATACTCAGGAACTCCAGAGTTTTTCACAAATTCAAATTAGCAGTTAACTCGCTTTTAGCGCTTTTTGTCCCAGTTAATAACGAAGAGCAACAAATTTGTCTCGACTGCTCCCATACAGGACGTCTATTTTTTCGTCACCTCAGGATAAAGAGGCGCTTCGTGAGCTACCCGAGGATTTTCATCTGCTCAAATCCCACTCATTTACAAACCCATTAAGCCAAAACTGGGCTTCATGGGAAGACAATATTTTGTCGCAAAATGTGACAAAAAGCCTTTAATACGAGTATTTAGACGCAGGCGATGGTCATTTGACTTCAGTTCCTGAGCGATTTGAACTTTATGAGCCTTTAGATAAAAACCTTTACGCAAGATTCACCTGATGACCATCTGAGAGGGGCCGAGTTCTTGTTGAATGTTGAGTTAGTTATCTGCAATTGAGCTTTTCCGTTATAATAAAGTAGCGAAGTGATTCTTTCGGATGGTCGACGAAACATCCTGCAAACAGACCAACCATTTTAGCAATAAATGCGAGTTATTTGGATGCGGTGTTGAATCGTATATGAAATTCACGTTTCTTATTTATTATAAACTAATGACTCCCCTGTACTTGTCTCAAATAATAACCAAGGAAAGCCTCGGAACATCTCGCAGGCTCTAGTTTTAAATTCAGGGCTCGTAGGGTTAACACCTTTTAAGGAAAATTAACTTTTAATTTCTCTTTCAAGCAAAAACATTTATCCTTTTTACCCTTATTTTCTGACTTAAATAAATGGACGTTTAGGCTCCTCTGCACTCATTTTTGGGCCTGTTTAACGATCATATTCATATTTGTTTCCGGCATCTTCAGAGGCTCTGTGCCCCGTCACGGACGTCAGGGGATATTACGTTCTTGTAAAAGGTTAAAGACCTAAACTTTTTAAAATAGAATTACTCTGGGCCATCTTCGCACTATGATATCGATGTGATCCTTTTGTTTGTCGAAAACCTCTAGACATCCAGACATGAACATTTGCCAGGGTTTATTCAGTAAAAGAATACTTTTGATGCGCGAACACCTGATGCTGACAGTCTCAACCAGTGTGATTTTTAGGAGAAAGCAAACAAACCTCCAAAAAGCTAAAAGCTCCGCGTAAAATTTCGATGATCATTATTCGTATGAACTAATCAACTCATTACTCACAAGAATGGCATCTAATGGGAAAAAATTGCAAACATCGAAATTTTCAAACAACATATCACATCTCAAGGTGTGGTGGCCTTATAAGGAAAGCGTTAGCGGAATTAAGCATCTAAATGTAAACACGTTGTTAAAGAAGATTAAGCTATTGGCATAAATCAATATCTTTTTCATTGTTGTTCTTCTTCATAAGCCTCAGACGCAGTCCGTTATGGCTTGACATAATGAACGGAGCTGAAATATAAAATATACGGTCGTAATTCTCTAAAGTTTACTAATTCATATCGGCTTGTTCTTATGCTTGTTTTTCCATATCCCGGCTTTGAGCGAAACAATAATTTATCTCAGCGAAAACTCAGGTTTATTCACCTATATCATTCAAACCATTTCGCATTTTGCCTGGAGCACAGCCAAATTGTTACTCTTGTATTTTTCTGTCAGAAAACTTGTTGATAATATCTGGTATTGCCTAATGGTTTTTCAGCGATTTTTATGAGAATTTTAGTGCCATAAATTTCATTAACAACGTCGGTTTTCGTCTGGGGGAACGGGAGCGCATTTGGGAAAGTGTTTGAGAGCGCAACGCGACGCTTCAGAGAGAAGAGATGTTTTAATTAACTTTCTTTAAAAGAAATTCAGGATCTTTAGGTTCTTATGTTTCCTGATCATAAATATAAACGTTTAGTGTCGCTTTAATGGGCAGAAAATGCGCTATAGCTGTTTCGTCCTGAACGGGTTTAGAGGCTTCGCTTTTATAGCCTTTTAAGATATTAAAAATAAGTCGTTAGGAAGGACAGATTTAAGCAAGCAGGTGGTCACAATCGATTTCACGGCACCAACGCATTGAAAAACTAATGGAAAATCCTAGCGAATCCTTTCGCAGGCCAGATGGAGTTTTTTAGTGAAGCAGTGTGTTCTTTGAAGCAACTGTGTTAAGGCGCAAAATTCGTTTTGATGCATTTGCCATATTTTTTACTTGTATTGTCCCTGGATTAGTAAATTTGTTCTTTAACGAATTTCTAGATACCCAGAAAATACAAAAACCAATGAAATACGGTACAATCAATTTTTTTACTGATGGACATAATGCGACTTGGAAAGTTGCTCCTCGCATGGTGCCCATGAATGACATAAATTGCAATGATTAATTAGTTTCTTGTAATCAATTTTATTATTCGTTCTGGCACCAATGTAGGGAAAAATCATACTTGAATTTAGCCCAAAAACATATTAGAAATATCTTTCGTAAAATACAGGAGCGATATCCCAGAATTCCTCCAGGGCTCCTAAGAAGAAAATAAACATTGAACCTAGTTACATAGATAAATCCTTATACTCATGCAAAACCACGGATAAGGAAGTTTCTCAAGTTGTTGATAATCTTAAAGGCTCAAACTCTTGTTGTGCTGACGATATCTGCAGAGATTAACATCTCTGCGTCATTAATCAAATTGTGCAAGTCATTAGCGTATCTGGTGAATATATATACAGGATGTAACATACCATTATTAAGATATTTCAGAGGAGGATAGGATTATGTAAAATAATAAAAAACTGTTAATAGACCCCTAATCAAAACCGCATTGCTTCCGATATACAGGGTGGCAAAGTTTCACACTTTTCTTAAACATTTTCAACAGTTTTTACAATTTTGTTTACATGTAGATTGATTCTTATTTTAAGACATTTGATTAAATGTTACGAATTGCTTCCGATAGTTGATAAATTAACCGGATGACTTTTTTTCCTTATGTCGATTACAGTCAGTTTATATCGATAGATATTTTTGTAAATTATATGTAAATGGTCAAACATATCAAAATATTGCAAAAAGCTAAAGAATTAAAGAAGGAATTTTGAATTTTGTATTACAATTCATACGAGGTGTTCCAAAAAGAGGTACAAAAAATAAATTAATACATGAGCAGAAAATTATACCCAAATAATTTTCAGTAAAGGTAATCATCAAGATACAGGCCCATTTCGCTTCCTATCAGTTTTTTCAAGAATCTTCGAGAAAACAGTAGCGAAGTGTGTAATTAAGTTCCTTGAACAAAACAGAATTATTGCTAACTCTCAGCATAGTCCGATAGAGGACAATTAGATTTGTGTTGACGTGTCTTCATCTATTGGTGTTATAATTACTGGATCAATAAATCTATCTATCAATCTATCATTTCAAAATCCCCAAGATAAGTAAATGAAACACCAATAAATTGAAAAAGTAACTGATATAGGTACGATATTTTTCATAATTTATGTATGAAGTTGTATTTGCCTTATAACGCGACATTGAACCATTGATTAAACTGCTTGATTTAACACATCCCTACACCTCGGAGCATCTGAAACATGGTATTAATAATTCGTGAAAAAATTTAAAAAATTTTACCATCTCAAGACTTAAATGCGTCGAGTTTTTTCTCTGTTTGCAATTATGTATTATTATCATTTCCCGATATTTCTATTTCTTCATTTATCGCACCTTTTTTCAAATTAAAAACCGCACAAGAGCGGAGATCGATTTGACGCTTCAAAAAAATACTCGCTCATTTTTAAATTAGCTCATGAATCTAATTCCAAACTATTTTTTATTTCACGGAATCCTTTAGCGCAAAACGTAGGTTTTCCAATTTCGATCAATTCAGGGCAAACATAGGGCAAAAATATTAAATTGGCAGTAACTTTCCCACGAGTAATTTGAAATCATTTTCAAGTAATTTGTATAGATACGAAGAAATTAAAAATTACATGTCCCCTCTAAAATCAATTCCCATACACTCTGTACAACCAGAAGTTCATCAGCACTATAACGAAAATTCCCTTAGAATAGCAGATATTAGACCTTAGACTAGCACTGATTAACAAAAAGTAATTATCGCTAGATATATTAAATGTTTTGTGACTAGATCTAAGATTCGTCGTATGAGAATTAATTCAGGACGGTCCTTGTATACACAATCCAATGACCTCTTAACCCTTTCTATGTGTTCCTTTCGCTTGCCTTAATCTATCGACCCTAACCGCTTAAGCCAAAGCTGGATTACAACTATATCTTCCGCAATCTCGTATCTAATTGGCCTAAATTGCCTGATGACCATATTCGTCAATTTCAGTCCTCCAGGACGTAGGAAATAGAATTACGAACTGGTTGTGGCATCCCTTTCTTGTATCCGCCTCATTGCTCACGAAACCTATTTTTCCCCTTTAACCCTTTTAGATCTTTCCTGTTGAACAATATATGTTCGACTAACCGTATGAGTTGTTAAAAAACATTATTCTATGTACTACCTTGAAAAGTCGTTGCCCATGTAATGTAGTCGTCTTATTATTCGTTACATTGCTGACATTTAGTTGTATTTAGGACAAGTTAGAGCTTTTCTCATGCTAAAAGGGCGGACCGCCTTCCTATCTAGGACTATCCGACAAATACGAAAATATGGGAATAGAATTTCCGATTTGCGTTTCGATCAGGCGTCAGCATCGCTTTTAGGGGAAATTGCCGAACTTGATGAAACTTTGTTTTAACTGCGTCCTCCTTAACTTGCATTTTTACTATATAGAAATAAGATGAGTGTTTAATTAACACTGCTCACCATTTGCAGTTGCACTTAAAGTATTCCTGAATTTAAACTGCTCGCCGCAAGCTATCGCCATAAACGATTCCTACATTGGTTTCAACGTAAAGGAATTTATCGGAAGTTATAAATCTGAAGGAAAATATTGGCGAAAGCCTTGGGCCGATGGCAGTCTATTCGTTTTGTATTTGTTTAATACATTGAAATCTGATTGTATCTGAGAGGCGGGGTGTATTGGGAGAAGTTGGAAGTTCGGCGTCCTGTGACGTCAATGAAAATGAATGACCTTCGGAAAATTATCAGGACACTGTGTATATATGAATTATAAATCGGAATACCTCTCAAGTTCGAATACACTGTATTGTTTAATTGGAAATCGCAGATATTACTTCAAAAGTTCAAACAGCATAAATCAAGAAATACACATATTTCCAGGTTTGCCTGACTCTGGACGATTGCCCTCTGGGGAAAAGGCCTTATCTATGACCGTAGTTCTTTCTTTGTGCAACAACCTAAGATGACCTCAATTGTAGGGAATGTGGGGGATTTGTTTGGTACAGTTGGGGAAATACTCGTGATAGCTGCAATAAAAAGCTGCTCTGCGGTTTGGGGCGAAACCAAACTGTCCGTGAGGGAGTTTCTCATCGGGTTATTCCACAGAAATTCAAACTTATTTGCCGTGGTAATTATTTAATGCAGAAGCACTAAAAACTTCCCTCGCAGGTCCATAAGTGCAATTAAGTGCTGTTTACCGCGGCTGTGAAACAACTTGAGTAGGTATCAAATACAAGTAACATCGAGTATAGCTTTCAGAAAGACGTATTGTGCACATAATAGCGGGAAATTCAATTCTCACCATTATTTCCGATCTTTATTGTTTTGGAGACTGTGTTCGTTTCATATGTCACAGAGGAATTAAAAGAAATTCAGCTTGGAGGAAAGAAAATACATCTATTTACTACGTGATGTGAAGTGAAATATATTTCGATTTAGCAAAGTTTAGGGTCAGTTTTCTTTTAAGCGTTTTTTGTACACTTCGTGTTTATTGCAAATTTACTTTCGGATATAAGTTTAACGCCATCCCAAGTTTTCAGTTTGCAAGAAACGACATACTGTCGGTATTGCCTGGCTCTAAAGTTTTCCACTCAATAAGCCGGAGTAAACAGGAATAAAGGATTCCAGAAAAAATACATGAGGAAAATAAAAAATTGCCATTTATGATACGAGTGTTAAGGTGCAGCCTTAAAGTATCAACAAGGGAGTTTGTAGGAACTGAATCCTGGAACGCTCATGTTCCATGGCACCCATGGCGAAGTAAATGGATGCTAATGACGTAGCGCTGAAAATCCTGTGTGATCAGCGTTAAGTCTATATCGAGACTTCAACCTGAAGTTGGCCCCTAGGGGCCTAACTTCGAGTTCTATTAGATCCCAAAACCGAGAGTTATCCCAATGTGTGTGACTAAACTATTGTTATTAAAAAACTGTTTGCAATAATTGCATTAATCGCGGGTAGTTATCATTCCGATTCACTGGTAAATCGCTTGGAAAAAATAGTGAACAAAAATATTACTTGTCACTCAAAGTAAAAAGTCTTTGTTGCGCTTCGCCCACTTGCTGTCTTCAACTTCGCTTCGATCTTGAATTTGTGGGTTCAACGCAAAAAAGGCCCACAATTACTTCTAGCAACATAATCTATTCTTCTTATATTTAGTCAACGTACATATAGGAGTAAAATCAAAATGCTCTTAAATTCCCAATGTTAAATTTATCACTGTTTGTCGTAACGATTTTTTTTTGTTAATGCAATATCACTAATCCTAAATGGACAGTACCTAACTACGTTGCTTCTACAGATGGATTTGTTAAAGAAAATACTCGATTTTCGCTGTCAAAAAATTATTTATTTTACTGTTTTTTTTATTATTATTAACAAGAAATGTATTTTAAATATAAGTACTTATGTACAAAGCTTTCAAAGAATAAATAACAAAACTAATTAATAAATTTAACAAAATACTTCATTTTCATACAATATTTTTGTTCATACACTTAAATTTAAATTAAAAAATAAACAAGATTTTCGATTAAACAATAATTGATCAATAGTTTGTCAAGTAGCCCTTTGCTGTGATGACCGCTTGACATCTTCTATTCATAGAATAAACTAATCTTTTGCATATTTCAGAACCAATTTATTTCCATTTTTGTGATACAATATTTTTTAATTATGTTTTTGATGAAATTCGATGTTTTCTTATGTTTTTTTTTAATTGCCCAAAAGTGTTCAATTGGGTTTAAGTCTGCTAATTGTGGAGGGGTTTTTAACAATTTTGAAACATTCCAAATTAGCCATTCTTTGTTGATTAAAGCCTTGTGCTTAGGATCGTTGTCCTATTGAAATCCATAAACATTTGGCACAACTAATTTTTGTGCACTTTGTTTTACGTTCTTTTTTAGAATATCATTATAACCATGTTTATCCGTAATACTATCTATAAATTGAATTTTTCAACCCCACTTGAGGACATGCAGCCTTAAATTGTTAGGGATTCACCTCCATATTTTACAGTCGAAAGTGTATTACGAGGATTATTATCTTCATTAACTTTTCTCCACACCCTATGGATACCATCTGACTGAAAAAGATTAATTTTTGTACATAAGTATGTATATTTAAAATATATTTATTGTTAATAATAAAAGAAAAAACAGTAAAATAAATAATTTTTTGATAGCGAAAGTCAAGTATTTTCTTTAGCAAATCCATGTGTACGAACAAGATTGTTAGATACTGTACGTGATCGACACTTACTAATCCGACAAAACCTTGTTTAACAACTATGTCTAACCGCATTTAGTATATTTTTAATCGTATATTTTTAATGTTCTAAAATTACCCCACCATTCATTAATATGTTACAATTGTTCAGTAATGCACAGCGTATTTAAAACGAACTAGTGTGGCTTATTGTGTCTTGTATTTCTTATCCCAATACTGCTGTCGCTTTTGTGATGTTTTTGCTATAACCAAATAACATGTTTGAATTCATATGGGATTTGTCTAGAAACGAGAAAGGTGAGCTTGAATATTGATTGAATACGCATTTTGCTTCCAGCCTTTTAAACATTCATTTATTTTTTGTCAGACTTCAATTTGTATAACGTCTTCAGATGATAGAAGCACTATTTCATGCTCCATTGCAGAACCATTATTAACCCACTTCTAGCGATAATAATTCTTCAATTTTATGAACAATGAATACCACTACTATTCCTATTCTAATTGTTGGTGAGAAGAATGTAACTGTATTCGCATTTTAATGATGAACCTTCATGTTTAAAAGTATGAATGGGTACATCATTGTTATTTCTAAATGCGAACAAAGGGTTTTCCAATAAAATATCACAGCTCTAATGCTCAAAAAAGCGTCATTACTCGTCCTGTCCATGGTCAAGCACTATATTAATAATATCCATTCGACCTTTTTCTATGGAAAAAATGAGTTAAAATGTAACTTATTTGAGGATATTCTTCCCAAAGAGGGGTTTCATTCGTAATTAATAACTACAACACAAAATCGTTTAATGTTAGAACGATTGATGAATCTTTTAATTTTCACCCTTTCAAACCTGCCATACATTACAGTATAGCTAGGTTTGATTAATTACCGATAATTCGAACTTTCGTACCTTTTGGGAGGGTTGTTATCTACATATGTATGTACCTTTCAAGTTTAATGCCAGCAACTAGTATACGAGATTATTCTAATTCCCTGCTCACCATTCACAATAAGATCTCGAAAGGCAGAAGAAATACGAGGTCGGTTAAACATTATGAAATTAATATTACAATATTTGATCTGATCGTGAGCAGACCATGATCTAATCGTGAGCGATTACATGATGTGATCATAAACAGACCATAATCCGATCGTGAGCAGACCATGGTCTGATCGTGAGCAGACCATGAATAGATCTACGATGTGAATAGTTCTTAAATCATAAACGTGACAAGGAAATATGATATTGAACCACATTCAGAGCTGCAATATTGGTCCTTAGTAGAAATACCTTTAGTAATCGCCCCATGTCGGTTTAGTTACATCCTTCTCGTTTAAGGCCAATAGATCTACGTACTGTTAACTTTACCTAATCATGGAAATCAAGGACATGGTCAATGTATAGTCTTTATTTCATAGCTTCTGTCTGAATTATCTGCCTGGTAAAGTTACAGGGAGTTTTATTTTTCGGCGTCGATGGCCAAATGTTCTAGCTGACGTGAAAATAGGGGTTACCATTGGTTCATTGCCTTGTATCCATGGTGCTGATAAAGTTACCAGCACTTCAATAATTTGGCCCTTAATCATATAACTCAGAAATTACCAAGACTTTCTTCTCTTTCAGCCCCATACTTGGCATAGCTGAATTCAAGCTAGTGGACTATTTTGACGGATCCAAAGAGCCGGCCTGTCATACGTTAGCCAACACCCTTTGGTCCGCCCTGTATTTCCTTGGCAGTATTTTTCTATTTTTCATAGTTCCTCTCGTTGTGCTTCTTGTGCTGTACTGCATTATAGCTAAGAACCTGATCTACAACGCCACCAGTCTAGTGCTGAACAAGCACATTGACAATTACTCTATAAGAGCCAGAAGGCAAGTTATCTTGATGTTAGGCACAGTAGTGTTGAGCTTCTTCCTGTGCCTTATACCGTTTCGAGTGTTTACATTATGGATTATCATAGTACCTGAGGAAAACGTGTTCAATTTGGGTGTGGAGCGGTACTACAACATCCTGTACTTCTGTAGGATCATGGTTTACTTAAACTCCGCCATTAACCCGATTCTGTACAACCTTATGAGCTCGAAATTCCGCAAGGGATTCCTGATCTGCTCAGAAACGAGACGTAGATTATTTTCGCGTACTACCAACAGTACCTTCACCAGCGGGCAACATTCCAGTACCAGAAGCAGTACCCTGCGTACCAGCCACGAAAGCTACAGGGTGTCTTGTAGACCGAAAGCTTGCTCAGTACTCATAAAATCCTCTGCGGATTCTTTTGAAAGCACGGGAGATGCAAGTAGGAGAAAGCTGCGAAGCGAAGGAGAAAGAGTCAACGTTAACATTTTTACCGAGAAAGTTATAATTTGCCATAACAATAAGAATTCTTCCAAGAATGTGGAACGTAAATGTCTGGGGGAAAACGTGCATGATCTCGAGTTGGGTGAAAATTTCTTAAAATCAAATGGAAAACTCGATGAGGAGACTTTTGTGTGAGCTTCCACTTTTAGAGCTATAGAGCCTGTCTTGCATAGCCGTAATGCTATGGTGGTTAAACTGTCAGTGGATATATCTCTAAATTAGGAGAATATTTTTCTAAGTCATACTATCAGTCTTTCATGTGTTAGTTGCTTAGGTGTATTACAAAACTATATTTAACCTATAGGTAAAACCAAAGATGATAGGAACGCTTTTAAGAAATAAAATTCTCAATTGCCTCCTTGTGTCTCATTTTATTTTCGTTATTTCTAAATCTGCAAATAGATTTTAACAAAAACTCATCATTCTGCCATCGCTGGTAGTTATGCATTTTAGCAGTCGTGTGTAGAGATCATTACAAATCCACTAATAGAACATATGTAGAAACTTGACATCATCTGCGACCGTTTTACTCCCGCTCATTCCATCATAACACAGTTAACACGACAAGAAATAACTCCCAGCTACATGTAAGTATCGTCTTTGCTTTATTTAGTTTAGGCATAATATGCTTCACTAATTGTAAATTTTAGTAGCTCTTAGTTGCGAGTTAAATTGACCATTCTGCAAAAATCGAATTTTTGTAGAAAAATTTCCATTTTTTCAAGGAAAATAATTCGCGCTTTCTTATCCTATTTTTTTTTTAATACTTTAATTGAACCCCTTATGACCCTCTACAACGTAAGAAAAAGTCCCGAGGTGTAACTATTCATTCTCTTGATATGAGGCAGGCAAATTGCCGAGGCATATTCCCCTTTTTCTCCTTTAAATCTGACACCTTCCCATGTTTACATAAATTTATAATTATTTCCCCGGAAGCTTTCATAAGCTACAATCATTCAGCTCAAAGCTCTACCTAAAAAGAGAAATTAGATTCATGGCCTAGTACTCCCTAAAGTTAAATACCTATTCCAGACCTTGAGCGACATATTCGTTATTTATGCTCCTTAGGAACTTTCAAAGTCTCCTGATGCCTACTGGGGGGTGATGAAACTAATTAAAAGTTTCTGCTTCTAAACTTATCGTAAAGACCAAGATTTCTTACACAATATTTAGTAGCCACTTGGTTCAAAGGCTAATGTGCGCAATTCTAATACCAGTTATGTCATTTTGTCTTCAGTAACTAATAGAGAGTTTTTAAGTCACTCAAATAGTGTCACGTTATCGAAACACGTAAATGCAATTAGCGTTAGCCCATACTATACGCAGTTATCTCGCAACAAACTTGTTATTGTCACATTTAAAAACTCGTTTCTACACAATCAATTATGTAAATAGTATATTATACAACGAACACTAAATGCTACCCATTTTCTACGAACATGACGTTTGCGCATGAGCCATGAGCAAGTGCAGTAAACAATATGAGTAGAAAGTGATCATTTTGTGCAAGTTGCTTATGATACTTTTTCTAAAATAATTTGAGAAAATAAAAAAAGTTTACCGCTTAAAACTTTAAAATTCGATGGAAGTGTTACCAAAACTTATTGCTTTGTTACTATGTGTATTGACACGAAGTCGTGCGAAATAAAGTTATTTCCTTATCGTTGTACGTGTATCCTCAATTAATACGTAGGAAATTAAAGTATACCAAAATCGAGCGTTTTCCTATATCATTTCTGAGTCGGTAATAATGCAACATCCTGGTAGTGGCAGAAAAGTTAATTAACTTACTGGAACGTTGCTACCCGTTACCTTTTTAAAAACATTTAATATATTAGAAAATAAAATAAATAATTCCTATTTCCACAGTCAAAATTACAAAATCATCCATAATAATAACTTTAAAGGATTGGTTATAGTAACCGGTATGAGTCCATATACATACAGTAGTAATCGAATATAGTAGTATATAGCAGAATTCGTCAGCACTAATTAGGTTAACGTTAACGATAACGTCGGAAATGTTATGTCAAAATAAGGTTATCGCGTGAGTAACATAAAAGCTCTCTAATTAAAAAAAAACTCTTCTTATTTACCTCCAATCTTTTAGTCCAATCCTCGCTATTACTCAATATGGAGCTGAAGAGTACTTCGATGGATCTCTGGTCTTTGTCTGCTTCAGCCTGGTAGTGGACCTAATGCCCTGTGCATTCTTCATCGGATCTGTGGTACTTTTTTTCATTTTTCCTTTAGGAATTCTAATATGTGTCTACGTCTTGATTGCGAGGACTCTTATGACCCATCCTGCCCAGTTGGTAAGTTTGCGTTCTTAACAATTTCAGGTCGTAATTGCTGCAATTTCAGGCCAATCTTCAAAGCAAAAGTGTCACCATACCGAGCCAAAGTGTGATAAAGTATCGGAAACAAGTGATTTTGATGTTAGGTACCGTGGTGACTGCGTTTTTCGTTTGTCTCCTCCCGTTCAGAGCTTTGACCCTGTGGATCATCATTAGTCCCCCAGGGGCGAATTTTCGAATTGGTTAGTTTGGCCACCGCCTATTTCGCATAAGTTTACACTCAAAACGCGAATTCTCTCATTTCCCTTATAGGATTTGAAACCTATTACAACATACTTTACTTCTCAAGAATAATGTTCCACATAAATTCGGCAGTCAACCCCATTTTGTATAACATCATGAGCTCGAAGTTTCGAGGGGGATTTTTCAGACTGTGCGGCATGAAGAAGTTGCGAAGGCAGTTTAAGAAAACCGAAATTATTAGGTACTATATTTCTAAGCTCATGGCGAATTCTGGCATCCGCAAAGTCTGCGCAATGCATCACTCTGACACGTACACGACACCACGATAAAACAAAGACAGTGAAAAAGTCACATTTCCACACTGATATCGCCCCTTTCGACTGCCCGAATTCGCCATTAGGCTTATTACATTGTCCTGAGATGTTGTAATGTATAACAGGAAAAGCACTACAAGTTCTACTACTCCCAGCAGTCAACCAACCTCGGAAAGTATCTTAAGAAGCGGAAGAAATCAGTCAAGGTGAGTAAACACGATCGAGTGGAAGAACGCATTAATGCATCGGCAATTATATTACAGATATTCCAGCAACCTCAAGGAGGTGAAGGAGAGCCGCAAAGAGGAAGAGGAAGCCTCGAATGCGACGAAAAGCTCGACTTTGGCGCGAAATGCTTATATAAGAGCGCCGCTCCAGATTGTGGGAGCTATCAGTGACCAAAAATTAAATGCAGGGACAGAGATATATCTTTGAAAATACGTTGTCATGTAATAATGTAATAACATATTCAAACGTCTAGTTTCACCTCTCATTGAAGACCAAATAATTGTCTGATTTTGGAAAATGATTTATAGCAATTCATTATTGACCTAGTTGACAATAAACAGTATACAGACGGTTGTTATAGTAAAAAAGTTACGCTTAATTCCGTTTACCTCTATTGAAACTGAACAATGAAGACTTTTATAGTACCAGAAACTGACAGTATTATTATAGGATTTCTAGGAAAATAAAGCCATATCTTTGTGTCAAAAGTAATAAAACCAATAAAGACATTTTGGATATAGTGAATTAACGGTCTAGTCAATACTACAAATAATAGACTAAATCTTAATTTTATTATATTTATACATTACGCATACATACATTTTACGTAATATACCTTAATAGCTTTGATGTGTGGTGTTTCATTCGGCAATAAATTACAAGTCTTCTCATATGTAAACATTCACTATACAGGGAGGTCAAAAACGTTGGAATAAATTCGCTCCTGTCCAGACTTCCGAAAAATCTTCGGATTCGTGGATTTTTGCGTCTGCGCATTCGTTATAATCGGCATTTTATGTAAGCTGTAGCTTTACATTTTATCCTCGTGCAATCCCACTTTTAGGGACTAGATAAATCGTTGAGTTGATTTTTCAAATTTATCAAAGAAAATAATGTCCATAAGAGAGTCTCATGTTGGGGTCAAGAATGGTACGGAAGAGTTGGTGCTCATTGAGGTCGTAATAGTTGGTCGCATATACTGGGTGTTTCATAATGTTATGTCTAAAATTCATTGGGTGAATCTGTGGAGAATTTTATGAGAAAAAATTTTCATATGAACATGTGTCGGTTTTCGCTTCCTGTCGGAAATACTCGATTTTCCTAATATATCATGCCGGCATTCAACATTTTTACGAAAACTGAGGAACGTAAAATAGGTGCAGACACATTTTTTAAGGAAAAAGAAATGTTTTTAATTTCACCATTGGCGTCCTCATTGTTGTGACCCTGAATATTTTAAACGAAAAATGTGATACGTCACTGTTTTGTCATAAATAAAAATAATTTTCTGAATGCTCCATATTTCTATGAAATAAAAGTTTCTTGAATGTTTAAATTAAAAATAACATTAAAGTAATATAATGTGGCTAATTTAGTCTTGTAGTTTTAATGTTAGATAGAAAACATTTTTTTTTCATTTTTTTCCATGAAAATGGTTAACATTATGAAAAATATTCAAAAGACCTTTTTTTTGGCAGAAATATGGAGCATCCAAAAGGTTATTTTTATTTTAAAAACCAGTGGCGTATCATATTTTTCGTTCAAAATGTTCAGCGTCACATCAAAGAGGATACCACTGGCCTAATAAAAAATATTGTTTTCCCCATAAAAGATGTTCATCAACACCTATTTTATACTCCCGAACTTTCATAAAAATATTTAATGCCGAACTTATTAGGAGAAAACCATCCACAGATTCTGAACTTTTAACATATTATCATGAGACACCCTGTACGCCACTGCCTTCCTTCTCATTGTTCTGACTATAAGCTCCCCATGAGAGAGCAGATATGACCAATATCTACCGTAATCGAAGATTTTTTTGGTGGCAACAATTTGCGTAAATTCATAGAAGATCAACTATTTGGGTAAGTATTGGATAACCTTCTCAGGTCCCTTTAAAACTGTAAGACGTAACGAAGAAATCACCAGGTAATTTGTTCATGAATTTTAAACGATACTCCCAACTTAATAAACACTCTCTGCAGGACAGTGGAGCATAAAATATTTTTTCCACTATTTGCTTTATCGGCACCCCACTGTTGGATGTGTCGCAGGACTGTGAAATATGTTTTTCTCGCCTCTCTAAACTTTAGACGCGCACTGCATACCAATAACTGTAGAATTTTTTTTAAAAGATTTTTTAAAATAAATTAAAAGAGTATTAAATTTAAATTGTTTATTCGAAGCCCACAAATGACAAAAGATTAGAACAACTTCTTATGTACTTAATTTTCAAATCGAGTACCTGTTTTTTCACGAATTTCAAATTGGAAATTTTACGCTAAAAAAGGCAACATACCATCATTATCCCTCATTCAAATCAAAAAACTGTGAGGACCAACAAAACAAAATCAAAAACTGTAGGTACCAGCACCAACAAGTGAGGCAAATAATGAATGGCGGGAACCGTGATGCTTAATAGAGAGATGAACCCTCCAGGCAAGCTTCTTGAAGAAGATCTTGCAACAACTTTTAACTATAAATAAAGATTTTTTTTTTTTTACCAAAATTTTATACTGGATATTGTTCGTTAGACATCACATTAAAATGCTCCATAAACCAGCATTTCTCAGGCAAAACCCTATAGTTCATACATTATCAGGTACATAATTGTCTTTGTTGGGAATTCCAGACCCGGTAGCATCACCCAACCATGGGTACTGGTTGGGGCAATCAACACACGTCTCCAGGTATCTCGTGTCGGTGAAGTTCTCCTTTTTAAAACTCAGAGCGCACTTGTTCGATACTTTGCAGGGGGTTGGAGGAAGGTTGTCCTTCTTGCTACAGCCCCAAGGTTCGTAGTTGTTCAGCTGTTTCAACCCCTTGGGATCGGTCATCCACGTAAGAGCTTGGGTATTGGTTACAAACCACACATCTGGGCTGTTTTATTTAGGTTTTTAGTTATAATTTTACATGAAAGAACTTTGAAATCTTACAGCGTTGTCACCCAGTCCAAGAATATTTCTAGTCCTTTTTCAAGTTCCTTGATGGAGAACCAATTTGTGTGGAAGGCCATCATGTAGGGCGCCCTGTTCTGGTCGTAATACCTAAGAAATGCCGTTTTCATACTATTATCGGTTTCGTTAGCAAAGTGAATACCTTGAGAAATCTTCCTGCAGCCACTCGAAAACATCCTTGGGGTCGTGATTATGTAACACGCATTGATCCAAATAGGGGCAGTGACCGCCCTCAAAGCCTTCTACATAATGAGCATTGAGGGGAACCTCCCACACTCCTAAAATTTGTTTCAGAAACGTTATTGCGTGGTTTACTTTTATGAAGGTGGGTATAACAACCTGGAAAAGATTTTGAAGGACAGGTGCCAGATTTGCATTCATGAGGAATCTTGTAGTCCAAAGTGTAAGGCCACACTGGTATGGGTAAAGCTGGTACTCCTATTGAACTATCGTATATAAAGCCGAACTCCTCAAGCACCTGGATGAAAGACCTTCAGTGATTACCAATTTAAGAAAGTCTAATGATGCTCCTACCTTGTATTGAGTGTTGCGTCCAGGCTTCAAGAAAGGCGCCCTCATCCCCACCACTTCACTTTTGGAAATATTGGCAAAATGCCTCAAAATCTCTCTCATGCCGATCATTTCCCCAACCCATTCTTCATAGCCTTTGTCCTGTAGTCCTGATTGCAACCTATGAAGAAATGCAAAGGAGCTTGATACTATCGCCTTGCTATAGATCTCAGAATGTATCACTAAACTCTTTAGGTTCATTCTCCATAAAAACAGTCCCTGTAAAACCCTAATTTTCAAGAAATACAATTGCTGGCATTCCTCTAAAATTGCTCCAACTTCTTGAACGAAAAGACATAAGAGGTCGCGGTGACGTAATTTTTACTTCTAAGTTTAAACGGTTAGACAACAGTTGCACAACTGTTACCTTTACTAAATGTGGCCTAAATGAACGCATCTGGCATTGTCGCAGAGCGTCGTCTCGTAGGGGTTTCCTCATTGTAACAACATTTAGCCCTCTTATCGTAACAACATTTTGATTTAACCTGAATTAAACTTACGAAATGGTCTCGGTTCCAATTTCATGTCCTTCACTAGCAAGTTGCTGAATCATCTGATAGTTGCTATACTCATGGGAAACGTAAAAGGTTCCCCTGATCGGGCACCCATTGGGGTTCGTTCTCTTGCCATTGAGAACTTTCTTGTAATGCTCAAAGTTCTGTAGGTTTACAGCCCCGTCGAATGTTAGCAATATCATCTGGGGCGTCTGAATATGACAAAAATTAGGGACTATCGGTTACATTGATGAAGTGGATGCTTACGTTTTCCGGGTCGAGATTGCCCGGAATGGAGGTCCCATCTTTAGAACAGAAGCAATAAGGCAGTTGGCATTCTGAGAAGTCACATTTTTCTGCCAAGTCAGTTGGAGGTTCCGTTATGGGTGCCGGAGCTTCATTTAATTATGTGAATTATAGGAATAGATTGGGACATGTGATGTTACGCAACTTACTGGTAGCAATAGGCCCACACCTTGCCTCGTTCTTAAAGGTGCAAAACTTACTGATGTCATCAAAAAAGAGGCCCGAGGGGCATCTGTTCATGTAGGGGTAGCCATCTACGCACTGCAAGTGTAAAAATGTCTTGGTATTTTAAAATAGTCATATGGTTTTCATGTTACCTGATAGAACCTCCTGCACGTGACGGGGTCCGCAAAGTTTCCCGTACCAGTGGCTGTTGGACATTTAAATTCCTCTTCATTCTTTTGCTGGCTGACAACTGTAAAGAACCTATAGATAAAAATCGGGTAGAAAATGGCTTTCCAAACCGGGATTTTTATCATCCGCAGAATTGAGCAACGTTTTCACGGATATACCATTGTCAGGGATATTGTTACATAAAACGTTCTTAGTAGGAACGATGATTGTTAATACAGTCTTATGAATACATTATGGTAATGAAGACCTTGTGCATTATTTACTTTAAAATTTCTCCGGGTTTCTATACGTATAGTAAAGTGTAAATAATCACGGTGGAGCAGTTTTCCACCCATAAAAGTGGACCTTGAAATCGAACTATAGCGGCAGCCCTAGTACGTGCAGACGTTTTATACAACAAATACGGTAATCCGGTAATAATACAAATGAGGCTAAAATAGAAAGTAAACGTGATGATATGAGAATATGATATGGTGTTGCTTTTCTTACTTTCGTTTATTTTTGTGACCTATGCAATTATTGTGACGTTGCTTGAACGGGTTTGGCAAAAAGACGATAATGGGCACGTTCGCCTTAAACAGATTGAAATGTTGTTCTCAAACTTAATGCGATCAGCGAGAATTTCAGACTAACAACACAACCTTCAGAGGCCGAAGGGCACCGCCCTGGCCCCTTAATTAAAACAGAAACTTTCAGTCGCACCACGCTAGAACTCACACATTTTTCATAGTTTTCCAGACCGCACGAGCCACTCTAAATTGACACGTCTTTCTCAGCCAACACGGGATCTTATCGCAAAATCATCGAAATTTGCCTTGCTTCCAAAGCGCATGACGCACGAGCGTCTCCGACTCCCCGTATCGCTTGCGCGGTGCAAAAACTAGTTATCTGAAGTACCGTTGACTATTTTTCGGAATATACAGGGTGTTTATTATAACACCAGTCTAACTTTGTAATGCTACGAACTAAACTTATGAAATGTTATAAAATATCTACCAACTACCCTAAGCCCAAGGTGCTTTCCCTCCGAAATGCAGACTGTTAATGTTCTCTTTACACGTCCCTAGGTTTTTAAGTTAAATAGGAACCTTTTTATTTTCCTTTGGTTAGTAGTACAAGTCTGTTAAGCTGGTTTTATTTATGAGCATATCCGCTCTGGCACATGAAGAATACGTTCCTAAATCATTTTCAAAAGCCATATCGGCCGCAACAGCGAATGCACTCGCCAAATTTTAAACTAGGTATCTAGGCCATTTAGAAGCATCAAGGCGAATAATTCATGATGATATACCGATTCATCGATGCAAATGTCTGATTAAATGTAGCAAAACGCGTCTGTTCTAGCTCTGCAAAGCGTATGCAAAGCTGTGATATTTCGTCCAAAATCGCTCATAATTGGACGTATACTATATGTATATGTAGTTCAGGGCCAGGGCCGGCCTTAACGAGTCGGATCGAAATTTTTATTCATCGCCCCCTACCCCCAAGGAAAACTGGTCACCAGGAAAGTCCGCCGCCTTAGGCCGTCAATCAACCGTGTCCCTCTATAAGCCCGGTATTGCTTTGAGCTAAAGACATAAAATGAAAAGAGTTTTAAAAGTATAACACCCTGTGTTAGGACACCAAAGCTTTAAGTTCCATCGCCTATTTAATTTTTTTCGGTGTTATGGGTGACTTAACCAGAAACTTTACAACTTCGTCCCCGGATGGCATAAATCAGTGCTTAATAACAAATTTGTTAAAAAATTCCGTTTGAAGTAAAATTCAGCAGATGACTTGTAACTCTGACGCTTTTAAGCCCTCATATCGAGTTTGAATTTTAAAAGTAAAGGAAAGAAGAAAAGCATAATTGGTAAATGCGCTGGCCAGTATGTAATGTACCAAGTGGCCCGCATAAAATGGTCCACTACCTTAGCTCAAAAGTCTTAAGATCTGGAAAAAAAGGTTTAATATAAAAGTTATTCGGTTTTTCATGAATTTGTGTTTTTTAATATTGTCGAAGTTACAAAATGGCATGGGAAACCGTGGCGTGATAAAAATACATTTTTTTTTAATAGAATACCCTATATTTTGTTATAGACGCTAATTCTGCTTGCAACTATAAGCATTTTTTGTTATTACAAAATATGCATTTTTTTAGAAGTTTTTGAGTTAATTCGATTTAAAGTAAATATTGAAGAAAAAATAACCTTTTTAAAATTCTGATTAAATTCACATAGTATTAATTGAATCGTTTGAAAATTAATGCAGTAAAAAAAGAGTCGTTCTACTAGAGTATATTTTGAATTTTTGATAAATTTTATATGGGGTGCGAATAAAAATATCCAAACTTTTCACATTTCAAGTACCTGAGACTCGGTTTTTTTTTAAGGGACACACTGTATTTTTTTAATGAATTACTTTAATTCACTTTCAAATTATATACTCGTATATACATGCTACACGTATACCTAAACTGAAGAGATCTTACATACTGTACAAAGGTACGCACTATAGAAACATCACTCGTACTACCCGTGCATTTATAATCATAGGTCTATGGACATTAATATGCTCCTGAGTAGAATGTCGTGGGCAAATTAAACTGAAGAACATGCGATTCAAGGTATCACTGCGCATACGAACACGACATCGTGTAAAAGGAAGATTCAGATGATATTAGTAGAGTCCTAATAACTGCTCTTAATACTGCTGATATTCAAATGCCAGTCTGCCTCTCAGCTGTGGGTAGCTAGGTTGGTAAAAGGAAGACGATCACTTAGCTACTCAAACCCATGTCACGCATGATACCCATCGATCCAGCGTATGATACTCATAAGTGTTTTTCAATCATCATTTATGTTCTCACTCAGTTGCGCTAAAACCAAGGCTAAAACCTGATCGTTCTTAAAGGACATAAATTAGAAAATGTTTGACCTTAAAAAAGTGCTTTAGAAAGTTATTTTGCTGGCATTATTTTCAAATAATTTTCTACTCAAAATTCCATATTGGCGGTGCTTGGCAAGCAGTTAACCTCGCTACAATTTAAACATTTCTGATCCCAGTTTTGCTACATTAGAATTTCGAATAATTAGCACCAATTTGCTTTGTGAATACGTGCAATTCAATCCAATGCAAATTTACGTGTTTACTATTTATTATTATGTAAAATCGAGAGCATAATGAGTAATGTTGCATTTTATTAAACGCATAATCTGGAGTACCGAGACTCTCTGTCCAGGTACTCCACCGCATGCAACAGCTAACAACTCGATATTTCTGAAGCCAGTGCACTGATTTATAGTACCTAAAACAAATATTTAGAAACACGACAGTTTTTTCTAATCTTTACGAGAGCTTGGGCATGACGTTGCAACAAAGTTGCACAATAGCCCTGATACCACCTCAACCACAAAGTGATACATAACATCCTCTGAGAAGAAATTCGTGCGTTTTTATTGTTCGTGTTATGAAAGTTTCAAAGCTGCCTTTTATTTCCTGCATGTAATTCACAGTTTACTTTTTACTGGTGAATTCACGTAATTAAGTGTAACGTAATTAAAGCTTACCCTGATTGATTAGACCCAATGTCACCCAAATCACCAGCCCGAACTTCGTATGTTCCCACATAATTTTTAAAAATTCTACAATGAACACGGCACAATTTTACTGTTTGCTGGTAGTACTGCACAGCAGGAGTTCGTGTTTCTTATAGCCGAGAAGGTTGGACTTGTCGACGTCTGTTTCGCACTTTCTTTTTATTGCCGGCTAGTCGACTGTTGATGTCTCCGTCCATACCTGGGAGATTGGAGAACTAAATAAACTACGAAAGGGGAACACAAAAAGTTTCAAATTACTTCATGATCTCTCGGGAAAAATGTGTGTTCACGGAGCCATTTTTCAAAAAAATGTAAAATAAAAATTTTGCTCAATGGCAGAATCAGGCTCATTGCAGCGCATTCACTGGAGAAATTAGGACAATTCAAAATGCACAAGGTGTAGCATATTGCCATGGAGATATCTTGGTAGCACTATGCAAAATAATTAAAAAATACCTATAAACCGATGGTCAAAAACGCTGCATTTTTGATATACCGGACAGCAAAGTTACACATTTTTTCTTATATTTCGCGTTTTTCTCCCATATGACAAGAGTTAAATTTTTGAAATTTCGTACACTTATTTTCTTTATAACGAAATATTAAAATCGTCAGTAGCCATATAGCAAAAATTGTTATCTTTGCATCTTTTGTGAAACACCCTGTATGAATTCTGATACCAAATTCAAATTCTTTCTTCAATTCTTTAGCTTTTTGTTCCTTCAAATATTTCAGGAGTATTGCCGATGATATTACGTGAATACATTATTCTATTCCGCGATTCCTTTAATGTTTCAATTAGGGTCTGTCTGATACCCCAATGATTTCAATTGTCCCACAAAAAAAGTCCACACTATTAAGGTCTGGGGATTTAGGAGGCCATGACTAAGGTACTCCTCGACGTATCCAAAGATTGTTAAAACGTTGATTCAGGAACTCCCTCGCTTCCGTACTGAAATGGGCTGGTGCAGATGGTTGACAGCTGAACCGGATGATTATTTTCTCTCCTCACTTACTTTACATTCTTAATTTGCATCGATAGATATTTTTACAAATTCTACGAAAACGGTGAAAGATACGAAAATACTGCAGGTAGCCAAAATATTAAAGAATTGAAGAAGGAATTTAAGTTTGGCATAAGAATTTATACAGGATGTTCCAAAAGAAAATACAAAGCATTAAATAATATATGAACCAAGAAACACCCTATTTGCGGCTACGAACAATTTTAACATTTTGTTGTAAAGAGTCTTAAAAAAAGACGTATTCGAAATTTGAAAAATTTTACTTAAGGCGTACGCGAGAAGAGGGCAAAATATGAGAAAAACGTGAAAATTTGCCACTCTATAAATCGAAAATGGTGCCTTTTTGACCATAGGTCTATTAGCATTTTTTATGATTTTACAGAGTACTATCGCTCCCTGAAATATCCCCATGATAATATGCTACATCCTGTGCTCCGTATGTATGGTGCCCTGTATGAAGACGTCTGAAGGACGCACCATTAAAATGAGCTAAACTTTCAGTCTTTAAAGAAGACGTACGAATAACCAATTCTTGAGCACGTTTATCGAGAAATAACCGAAATATCGGAAAAGGATTGCTCGAAAACCAAATGCATATGGAGCGATATGAAAACATAAGTTAAGGTACAACTAAATCCTCCAATTTATTCAGCCATTCCAAAATTAATATTTCAATAAATAAATGCATGCAGTGCTGAGGATGCTAAAATAATATACGACTTCCAGCAGAAAGCATCTAAAGGATTGATATTATTTAGGCCAGAATGGCCGGCCGATAAAGAGGACAAGAGCAATTTTCCCTCTTTTGCGGGCGCATGTTGAAATTATTTAAACTGTATTTTCGTTCATTTGTGGTAAATAAATCATCTTGTAGTTGTACATGCAGACCTGTCCGAATATACAAGTTCTTGTACAAACTTACTCGGTACATGTAAATGAAATTGTAATTGCAAGCAAATGCAAAAAAAGTACTATTTATTACTAAGTAACTGTATTTAAATACTTTTTTGGGGTAATCGGCTTAGACCTGCTTCTTTCGACTTTTTGCCGAAATTCGACTCACCCCATTGATTACCACAGGAGATTGCACTAACTGGTTTCATACTATTTGGCAATCATCAGGCGGCCGGAGGCACATAGAGGAGCAAGAACTCGGGAAAAACCGTATAGTTCAGTAAATAGGAATATTAACCCTCGAATTTGAAATTCGAAAATTTGAAGATCTTTTCATCTTTATAGTTCCTACAAACTAGCACTTGGAGCCTAACCATCCTAAGCCCAAAACTTCCATTATTGGGGTGCGGACAAGAAAATTTCACAATTCTAAAGCAAGATAAAAACACGTTTAAATAGATTTGAAGGAAAATTATTGTATTACAAAATATTTAAGTTTAATCATCGTTACTCAAAGGCAGAGTATCACGATGTATATCTGGTTGCCTAAAGAAAGCAACTTCTCCTTCAATATACCTGTTGTTTCAAGGTGGGTAGCCAAGACAACGACCCATATTATACCATGAGGAACGCAAACAAGCCAAAGACATCATAAGTTGTGGGTAATTTTGTTCTCTCACAGGGAAATATTATTTAAATGTATATTATTTAAGTGTTTTCACACTCTTAATTATTGCAAAGGGCAGGTAAGCTTTAGAGCTAGAGTGAGTCTTTCCAATAGCAAAGAACCAATTGGGATATCATGAACTGGGACGAGGATATTGACCTGCTGGCTGGTAGAAAGGTAAACTAAAGTATTATTTAGTTTTTTAAACAATTTTGTAATATTAAATTTAAGTTTTCACATCAATACTATCTACATCTGATGTTAACGAATGTTTTAGTCCCAACCCAAACAAGGCCGCAGGTCAAACAGCAACACACCAGGAGAGTCAAATTCCAATAACTTTTTTGGCGATACGAATCCCTTTGATACAGACCAGAAAGATGACAAACCCCTTATGAAACCACGCAAAACTAGCGTCTGGGGAGAAGAAGGAAATAAATCAGCAAAGTACGTACATATTATTGCAGACAAAATCCCATAAATCAAAAGGATTTGCAGACGAATGGTTTGATCTAAACAGTCTTATGTCTTAGGGCCAGCAGATCCTCTACAAATATTATTGAGCTGTAAGTACGCTTCCTTAAGTCAGATTAATGTTATACAATCCGTCCTTCCAGGGAACGATTCCAATCCGACCATAAAGAGAGCCCCCGAAACACAGAAGATGACATACCAGTAATACCGGACATTGACGACTTGCAGGATGACCCTCTGAATTTACCAGATGTCAAGCCTGTGTGAGATACAAAATAATTAAAATGATGGTAGTATTATCTGACATTAATGATATAACTTATAGAGTAACAGTCGACAAGTCAACTTACAAAGAACTGGACAGCAATCAATTGGGATTCGGACCAGGGGATAAAATAAACTTCGGGAATTTAGGAAACATCGATTTGTCCTTTCTCACGGGTAAATTATTTCCAGAAAAGGACGTGCAAGTTAAGTCAGAAGTCTGGACTATGGAAAGCTTGTTTAATGATTTGTCAAGAAATAACTGAATATATCTTAGTTGATTCGAAATCGTAATTTAGTCAAAAATTTTATGAATATTAAATAATCGCCGTAAACTTGGGGATATCGGATAGTTTTTGCACAATATCTGAACACACATCAAAAAGGTATTTATTTTATTCACCATTTTATCAAGAACTATTCAAATATTAAGTTGTCTTGTGATCAAGGTTGTAAAATAAATTAACTTTGAAAATAACGCTATAAATTCGTTTTTATCCCAATTTACTCAACATCTAGTCGAAAATTCTAAAGTTGCTCTAATATTATACAAAACGGTCGACACGGGATACCACTGGAGTTAGTAAAAATTACTTTTTTACTGCATAATATACATATACCTTCCCAAGTAATGAACACCCGCAAAATTTATTTCTAATATTTGTAGGCGGTATGAAGAAATATATAAATATAGTTAACCTGGCAAACAAGATGATTTTCGGACATAGAAGCAAATCAAATTAGTACATTAAAATCTTAAACACCCTGTCCATCAATGTGGTACAGTGGACGATGTACAATGTTTTTGACGCACTTAAATAGATCTAAAAGAAGGTCATAGACGTATTTCAGGCCCGGCTGCCCAATGATCAAAAGCTTGCCAACTTCATCTTCCCATCATAAATTTAGCATGTTAAAGCGGTGTTCATTAATTATTTAAGTGTTCAAGCGATAATTCAGGTACATAAATAATTTCACTATTAGGGCTGTTACAAGACACCCACATAAGCACCCAAGCTACCTATTAATATCTTTTAACCGACTTACGAGTTTTTATCTTTTGCAATATAATATCACTGCACACACATGCACACAAATGTACCCCGCATACGCATAAAATCAAATTAGCACCAATAAAGATAGTGGTGTGGGTCCTTACGTGCATCTTTGCATTACCTACCAGTCTCCGAAGATTTGATTTTCTCACGACTAGAACTGAACTTTTGCCAGTGCGGAATAGACGATGCGGCGATTTATTGGTCAATGCTGTGATTATATGTAGCGAATTTTTTCCAAGTTACAACATTGCCATTACAGCAAGATTTGTTCTGTAAAGGGGGGTGGATGGACGATAGTTGGTCAATCGTGGTATTCTTCTCGAATCATGAAGGTAAGTTTAATGGATTCATAAATAATTTTTATTTCAACTGACTTCCTGCTTACTGAATTACGTACATCATGAATCAGGATTAGTTTACTCATGGACTTTTGTAAATTCTTACAGTTAAATATCTATTTTCCATACTTTTTTAAGCGATTCTAAATAGAAATTGTTCAATTTTTTAAAGCGTTACATTTTTTTAACTCTATTCACGAATTTTCGTGTTTCAATTTCTGGAAAACTCTTAATGCAAGTTACGCCTAATATTTGTTACAGAAATAAAGAAACGAAAAATTCTATAAATAACGGAAACGTTAATTTAAATAAACGTATATACTAACCTGAACTAGCCCGAACTAACTTGAACTAACCCCAACTAACCTGCTGTCTAAGCGCCCAAATACCTGCTACTTTTGACCCAAAACCATTTAATAACAATAATCGTGTAATCTGACCCACAAAAATCTGCAAATCTTCCCAAAAACCTTAAAATTATTAGATATTGATTTTTTCTATTATTTGGGGTTTTTTCAAAATTTTTCCAAAGTACTTTAAACTGGACTTTGGTATTTCAATTTAAAGCGTTTTCTGATCGCTCTTCGAGTGGTAAACGGACTATTTAATTCTTTAATTTGTTGGGTCAACTTGTGGTTACTTTAATTTAGAAGGAAAAACGTCTCTCGTACCTAGATATGAATTAACTGTGTACCTATAGGCCTGTTAAGTTTCTTTCATAATACCTCTTTTGTCCTCTTTTTTTTGTAACACTTCATCAATTGATCAATATAAAAGCCGGAAAATCTAGACTATTTAATTGTCGAGTTTTTCTTCTGATTCAATTTCCGAGATTATTTAGGGTTTTCCAGATTCGAAAATTAACTGCTCAATAATTACCATACATTTTTCAGGATTGGGGCTACCTGCCTTGAACCAAACGAAAGTCAGTTATTGGACCATTTCCTGCGATTAAATAGAACGTTTATTTCCTGCGAAAAATAGTTTAGGTCTGGAATTTGTAGGGCTTAGGGAGAGGTAGTAATAAATTGCAAAATTCCTTGCAAAAAATCCATCTTGCGATTTTATTACGTATTTCATACTCATTGTACCTATTTTTGCGTATCGCTAAAATTTTCTAAGAACTTAACAATTTTTTTCAGTAGTATTTCGAAATAGAAACTGAGCATTTTGTTGGTGAAATTAAACTTCATTAAAAACACACTTATTGAAAATGTTAATAATCAAAATAACATCCACATGGTCTTGTGCCACTTATCAGGTAAATGATGAATTACGGTAGACGCTTAGTGGCTTCAAGGCAAAACAGTTATCGAACAATTTTCGAACATCTTCAACTTTAGAAAACCGCTGGTTAGCTAGATGAGACTGCATTAATCTGAACGAGTGGAAGTCCGAAGGGGCCAAGTCTGGAGAATATGTTGCACCTATTAAAAACATATAAATTCTTACAGTTGCCTAAAAACAGCCAAAGGTCCCTTCCCCACCGAATTATGGCATTTTAATTAATACCATGCATCATCCTTTTGTTGTCTTGACCATTTATATATTTGACAATAATTTAGTCAAAAACTGTAACCCGTTTTGATTTAACTACACCCAATTGCAAAAACTAATTGCATGTGAAGTGGAGTGGCATAAATCATTGATCTAAGTAAGGCTTCTATTTGCGCCTAATTGAAGACTCTTCACAATCATTATCCCGCAGCAAAGTAGTGAAAGGATTGCTCATAAAGAAAAATATTAAATGGGCAAACTTACGTAATTAGTTATAATTTACGAGACATGTAATATGTAACGCCATGCGAGCTTGAAATATCATCATACTGGAGACGATTCTTCATAGATACCTACCATTGTTCAAACTATTCACATGATTTCACATAACACTCCATTAACATGAATTTCGGTTTAGGTCAAATGTTTAGTTATCTTCTCTTGGTGCCTCTGCTGCGTTCAAAGCTTCCCGGCGAAGTTCTACCAGAACGTCCAGTTTCTACCACCCGCAACGTCATTCACCACAAGAACAGATGAATTCCACAGCAATGTAAAAATCTCCAATCATGTTAATTTCAATGACGTAACATCGATATTTCATCACACCTTCGGCAATACTTTTGAGGGTCGCATAACACCGGATTTTAGTAATGGTTTATGTGCGTCTATTAAATGCATTTGTATCATTTTTCTGTGTAATATATCGATTTTATTTTAGCCTATCCCGACCAATATCTGCGAACTGGTGAAGCAGCAAAACGAATAGCCACATATCTTTATAGGAAGGAACTGTTCTTTGGGGAAATTCCCCATGTGAGAATCCTGTCGTTTAATAAGCAAAAAAGAATTGACAACGGCCTTCCTCCTCATAGATTAGGTTCTTTGAGGGCACCTTCACCTTGGTATCGATTTTAGGAAACCAGTTCATTTTCTGGATCTCTCTCTCAACAATTTTGAACCGGCGTAGCAACTCAAAATTGCGCAACTTTGCCCCAATTGAACCCACCATTCTTACAGTTACCGAGAACCAAACGGACAGGTTAGATACTCAGATTAACAAAGTCAAATAAAAACAAACATTTGTGTTTCTAATATGTTTTTAATGATAGAATAAGCAGTACATTATAGTATATTGTGTAAATAATTTATTTAATAAATACTTGCAATCATACTAGTCAATAACATTGAAAAAAGTAACATGTAATTAATATTTAAACTTAGAGAACTATTACACAAATCACCCTTGCAGAAGCACATAAGTACCCTTTTATAGTTCCATTTGGTATATGCGCAACGGTCCTCGCTGTCTGAAGGGCCCCTTTGCAGGCAAATCCTCCGGGTGGCCACGCCATATTCTGCATTAAAAGGCGAATTAATGTTAGTTGTAAGGTAAAAATTCAACAAATGAACCTTCTTTCAGAGCATTTTCGCTTTCCACAATTTTGCCGCACCATCCAGAGGCACAGGGAACAGTTTCCACGCCGATTTCTTTCTTATTCTCCACTAGAGTTAGATTTACCACGAACTGATCCTTGCAGCTTCCCAATTCGCCTCTCGATCCACACATGAAACATCTTTGGAGTCCTAAAGGTTCATTGCGTATATAAGTACAGGATGTTCTTAATTCTAGGTGGCATTGTTGCTATTTTAAAAACAGTAATTGTTAAAAGTTTTTTTACTCCTTGAGATGCCGTTTTAGATGTAAAAAAATTAAATTGAAGAAAAACCGACTTACTAAAAACGGCTCACCCTGTATATATTATTTTGATGGATTTTTTTTTGACAATATCGAAGACAATTTAGGGATTTTAAAATTGAAACAAAAATATAACAAAATACTTTTCAGCTTCTGAAACTGCCCACAGAGGGAGCAACTAAAAAAAACTACTGATGACAAAAACTCTTTGAAAATGTTTTCATTTTGTCTTCAGAGCTTATGAACATTTCATGTACCTTTATATTATTATGGTGGTTATTATTTACCTATATAATTTACACAAAATTTAAGTTTGCTATAGAAATCAGGCATTTTTACAATATCTGTACGACACAGATAAACCAGTCACGATTTATAAGTTTTTTTAATTTTCATTCATTATAGCTGCAGCAAGATGTCGTTCCAAACACTAGTACTCTACAAAATAATAAAAAAATCCCAATAGACCCGTGGTCAAAAACGCACTATTTTCGATATACAGAGTGGCACATTTTCAATAGTTTTTATAATTTTTATTTCGTTTAGATTCATTTTTATTTTAAGAAATTTCATTAAATGTTAGGAATTGCTTCAGGTAATTGATAACTGAACCGGATAATTATTTTTTCTCCTCACTTCCTTTAAATTCTTAATTTGCATCGATAAATATTTTCGCAAATTCCACGAAAACGATGCAAGATACGAAAATACTGCAAGTGACCAAAATAGTAAAGAATTGAGAAAGGAATTCAAATTTGTTACTAGAATTAATGCAAGATTCCAAAAAAAAGTACAAAGCATAAAAATGTATATGACCTAAAAAAACCTAACATCTAATCTATGGCAAAATATGAAAAAAAAAGTGAAATTTTGCCACTCTGTATATTGAAAATAGTGCGTTTTTGGCAATGGCTCTATTAGCATTTTTGTATTATTTTGCAGAGTACTATCGACCTCTGAAATATCGCCATGATGATATATTACACTTTTTATATAGAAGAATGATGCAGTAAATAATCAAATCCGTATCCTTTCGGTCGGTTCTTATAAAATAAATCTTGATATTTTTAGGCAAAAATTGACGATCCATAATACAGAAAATGTAAATATTTATCGCAACTGAACTTCATAAGATTTTCAAAAACATAAGACATAAGAAAATGTTATGAAAATTAACAAATTTGCTTTTTCTTAGATATTATTGAAACTAGTTGGAATTAGTAAGACATTAAAATTTCATATTGTTCAACATTGAACACCGCAAATTTGCCTCCATTTAACCGACCTTCTATCTCTTACCGTTCCCGAAATCCCCCTATCAGAAGTCAAATTTGGAACACCCTTTATGTATAAAATGGCGATATACAGAGGAAATGTATTGATTATTTCAATGATGGCGATAAATAGAATCTAAGGTTTTATTTAAATAATCCACATCTCATAAACAATGGATGCAAACTCAAGGAATACCACAGGCAATCTTAACAGGCATTTAGGCCACGACCCTGCACAACTACCTGTCTTCTCTCTTATTCACCATTAAAAAGGGAAACTCACCATTAGAAAAATCTAAGAAAAATGCTAAAAATATACTGAAACTAACGATTAAATTCACTTTAAAGTCCATATTTTATACAGGAACTATACACTTTTAATAACTCTTCAAGGAAACATATTTAACTGTGTCTTGTACCATAGTTACTTTCACCTTCGGTGATTCAATCAAGCGTTAGGTCGTAGGCACTTAAGGAAGCGGTTTAACCTTGTGTAGGATCTTGCAATATCAAGATATTCATATGATCTTTATATAGGCTTATAACAGTATCAAATCCTTTCCGTCTTTTTTGCTAAGAATGCTTCTGAGTAAACTTAAAGCGCATATCCTATCAACAACTATGTTGTGAAAAGTGTTTAAAATTACCGCCAAAAGAGAAGGTAGAAGTCGAGGTTTTACTGGTTGCCTAGGAACAACGAAGATTATAGTGTTGACAGTATTGACAAATGACGTCGCGTTTAAAAACAATAATTGCGTTACTTTATTTTTATGATATTGCGTGTCAAGAACATAATTTTATCTTGTAATGGATAAAGAGTCGTTTATATTACAGTAAACACTCGATACTGTGAACATCGGATAACGAATCATCTTTCTATCACATTAACCACCGTATAACGTGAACAAATAATTTCCGTTACCGGGGGAACTACTTCTGGAGATTCCCTGGCAGTCGTGCTCAATACGGGGTTGCTTGACCGTCGTGCCCGGTATTTCCCCAGTTTTACTTTGTAGTTTCATTTTTTGCATTGCAACATTTGCCTGTTGCTTTTGAACGGTTGTCGAAAGGTTTAGTGAATACGTGTTGTTATATGTAACGTCGCTGAAAAAACCAAAGTGTTTAACTCTCCATGAAAAATCTCTTGTAATTCAGGATCTAAGTAAAGGTGCAAGTGTTTCAAATTTATCCAGAAAATACAATATAGCTAAATCTACGATTTGCAAAATAGAGCAAAGAAAAGAAACCATTTTAAAAGTAATAACAGATACATATGTTGGATCAAGTAAAAGAAAAACACTTAAAGGGTCTGGATTACCACAAATGGAAAAACAGCTATACAAATGGTTTCTAAATCAACGAAATAAAAATTTTGTCGTAAGCGGAGAAATGATAAAGCAAAAAGCCAAATCCATACATTCTGAAATAAAGGAAACTGATAAGGAATTTACGGCTAGTAAGGGATGGCTACAGAGGTTTAAAAAAAGATTTGGAATTCGGTTTTTAAAAATTTCCGGGGAAAAACTTTCTTCCCAACCGGAACTTATTGACCCTTTCAAAAAGCAGTTAAAAAATAAAACGCAGAAACTTGGAATTACATTAGATCAACTTTATAATGCTGACGAAACGGGCTTATACTGGAAACTTCTACCGGACAAAACATTTGTCTCATCTGCAGAAAAACAGCGCCGGGACGAAAGACTGAAAAACAACGAATAACATTACTAGTTTACACAAATGCTACTGGAAGACATAAAGTAAAACCATTAGTTATCGGTAAGGCTGCCAATCCAAGGTCATTTAAAAACTTTACTTGCCCTCTTGATTATGAACACTCCAAGACAGCGTGGATGACTGCATACATTTTTAAAAAATGGTTCCATCATTCCTTTGTACCTCAGGTAAATTTTGTTGTGTATTTTTCTTGAAATCGTAGCATAAATTTACGTATTCCTTTACAGGTTATGTATTTGTTGTGAAATAAAGGGCTCCCGATAAAAGCTTTACTTCTGCTAGATAGTGCGCTATCTAATTCAAACGAAGAAGAATTAAAGAGCGAAGATGGACAGATAGTAACAATGTTTCTTCCACCTAACGTTACGCCGCTTATCCAACCTATGGATCAAAATGTTATTAGGCTTACAAAATTATATTACAGGAATAGCCTTCTTGCCGATGTTATAGCAAGTAATTCAAACATAACTGATACATATTGAAAAACTTGACTATTAAGGAAGCTCTTGTCAACTTAACGGCTGCATGGAATCGACTCGATTCACAAATTATTGCAAAATGTTGGAGAAATATTTTAGAGAACACTGAAACGTCCGAGGATGACGATGATGAATTACCTCTTTCTGTTTTAAAACGTCGATGGGACGATGATAAGGCAGGCTCAATCTTCAAATCCTGTGATCTTCTAAATACACTAGCACCACAAGTAAGGGATTTATCTTTACAATTTAAATCTTTTATTACATATGTAATTTATGTATATTTATAGGCCACATTCGAGGAAACTGATGTATTGGAATGGAATGATGCTGACAAAGAATGTGAAAACGACCAAGAAGAATGTGAAGTTCATATAGTCGAGAATTTTCAAGAAATGTCAAGTAAAGTGTCACTGGACAGCGCTATAACTGCATTAAATTCTGTGGGAAGAATATAGTGGTGTGGACTTCACAGACCTCATAGTTTTAAAAAGACTAAGAGAAACAGCCCTTGTGCAAAAAATTACAAATCCTAAGAAGCAAACTAAAATTTCAAACTTTTTTGTCACCCAATAATCTGTTTTCCACTCTATTTAGATTAACCCCCGATTACATAAATAAATCGCTAACGTGAACATGCGTTGTTTTATTTTGTTCACGGTATCGAGTGTCTATTGTATTTTTACTTTTCCTTTTGATTGGAGGTGTATCTTTGGTTTCCCGATTTCAAATTTAAATCGATTTAACTTGCCGCTGAACATCCGACGTCGCTGCTTAAAATCAAAAGAAGGTAGTTAACAACGTTGTCACATGTACCTACCAGTCGAAAAACGTGTAATGCATTATACAGTCGAGGCAAAAATTATTTTAAAAAGTATTTAAAATGAAAATACAAAATAATTTTTCGAATACTGCCAAAACAGTTTCCAATAACTTCAAAATACCAAATGGCTTTTTCATTTCTGTTTAAAATACAAATTAGAAAGTGGGTATTTCCGATAATAATTAATCGAGATTCAAAATATATTTTTTGGCACAATCGACAGTTAAAATAAAAAATTACGGGACAAAATAACCAGGACGCGAAGCGAAAAATAAGAACTTACAACGGCAAACGTGTCCTCTTGATGCAACCATTTTATATAACTATTCTAAATAATTTTTGTATTCGTTAAAATTATGTATTAACTGTAAATTTCAAATTAGGTCACCTACCCGTTTTATCATCCTTCTAAAATAAATTTTTGAATCTTTGGAATCTCTCCTTAAACTACAGAGTACTGGAGTAAAAATTGACTTGTTGACAACACTGCCAAGTGTTTTGAAATGCCGCCTGGTGACGAAATCACACTGAGCCGCGCAAAAGCAAATAAATGCTATAATATGGGATTTATTTAGGCCGTTTAGAAGCTAAAAGTTATTAAACAACAACTAAATTTAGTAAAATATCAGTTATTTATAATAAGCATTGGAATTTAGTTTAATTCGGACCAAAATTTTCAAAAAATATTGCGATTTCCGTGCTGCGCATGCATGGCAATTACCCAGAATCCCCTCAATCTACGTTAACATGGCGGACCGAATCAAATAAACTCGAAAGTGAAGTAAATATTTGTAAATTAATTGTTTAAAACTGTTTTGTCTGTTTTAAAATCAGGTAAAAATTTAGAATTTACTTAAGAGAAAATGACACAAAGTGCTTGCATAGCCACGCCTCGTTTTTCTGCCATTTAAATAGCTTTTGTCTTTCTCCATTCTTCTATATTTAAATTTGAAAATGGTGTTGCCAAATTCAAATTTTTGTATTGAGCTTCTTCAATTTATCCACTTGCTTCTCACAGGAGAACTCAACTCTAGAGTTGATTTAAATAAACATGTTTTGCTCGCATATGTCACAAGCTGTAACAAAACAATATATGGGAATTCCTTCATCAATTAAGGTTATTTATATTGAATTTCTTCTTGTAGAATAGGTGCAGTACTTGTAATATAGCAGAATGGCACATGAGAACCAAGTAACCGTTAAGGAGGAGGTAATGGACGAGGAAGAAGGAAATCAATCTGAAACTGATGATAAGTCAATGGATGTTGACGACCCAAATAGGCTTGGTCCAGCTGCACTAGGCCTTCAGCGAGTGGGTACTGCTCCACCCCCTAAGCCTACCCCAACTCACCCACCACAGGTCTTAAATGCTAGAGGCATGCCAGCCAGAATCAGGAAAAAAAATCGTCTGTTTTATGACGATGATATTGTGAATACACCACATCACCGGTAAGTCTTTTAAATATACTTATAAACTTAAATGCAATGGGGCTTGAATTTACACACAGGGTTCCAAGTGCTAAGAAATTAAAGCCCACAACCGCCAAAAAAAGTCCAAAGCTCAAGACTGAAACTCCTATAAAATCGCCAAAGAAAGGTGTAAGTGGCAACAACAACCCACCAACTCCAGTTCGTCTCAATTCCCCAGACAGAAAAATCGGTCAGAAAATTGGTATGCGTTTAAGAAATCTACTGAAACTCCCTAAGGCACACAAATGGGTATGCTATGAGTGGTTTTATAGCAACATTGACAGGTAAAACCTTCATTTACTAGTAGCACCTCTCTCTGCATTAACCTCTCATATTATCAAGATGCCTGTTCTCTGGTGAAAATGATTTCCAAATTTGCCTCAAAGAGTCATTTCCTGAACTCAAAACACAAGAACTAAACAGAGCTGAATGGACCAAAATTCGTAAAATGATGGGAAAACCTCGAAGATGCTCTCAGGCCTTCTTTAATGAGGAAAGACTGGAGCTTGAAAAGAAACGAAAAAAAATCAGAGCTTTGCAGCAAAGAAAAGCCACTGATATAGCTAGTTTTAAAGATTTACCACCAGAAATTCCAATGCAATTAGTTATTGGAACCAAAGTTACTGCTAGGTATCTTAGTTATATACATATAGTATTGGTATTTGTCACATAATTGGTAATGTATAATATTATAACATAATATGTATGTTTTTAGGTTGCGAAAACCATCAGATGGACTTTATACAGGGAGCATAGATGCAGTGGACCCTTCAAATAATACATATCGAATTACATTTGAAAGACCAGGGTTGGGTACACACTCAGTACCTGATTATGAAGTTCTGTCAAATGAAGATCCAGAAACCATAAGTATTGCTAGTTTCCAAAATAAATTCCGGCCCAAAAGTAATGGCTTCTCAGTCTCACCTTATAAGCCAGATATTAATGCTCAGATTTATAAAGCATTACCATATAGCAAGGATCCATTATTATCTGGTAATGGTTTGATTAACTTTAATTAAATTGTTTATGTTTTCTTTTGTGCTTATGTAGGATCAATGATCAGTAGTCCCATATTGTACCCATCAGTTAGTGGTGGCAAAATTGGTCTCTTTCCAATTAAACTTTTGGAGAAAATGGTGCTGATAGGTAAAATACTTAATGCCAAGCAAGCAAGAATAAAATTGCTGAAATCCATGAATTCTAATGCTGAAAAACTGAACTCCTTTGATCAAGATTTGCCGGAAGGGTTTGAGCAAAAATACGCCGCAGTTTTGATTGATTTGGAGAAGCTTAACACTGATTTACAAATTTATTTAGATGAGATGCAAGTAAGGGGAAGAATTTTTTTAACAATAATTTTTCATAAAAGTTCATAAATAAATGTGGTAAAATTATTTATTCCACTTGACAGCATGCCTGTGAATTATGTCTTTCTAAATGAAAAACATAATTCACATTAAGTTACATATTTAGGGATTCTGTCAAGAAATAGCTCCCGATCGCAGCGTGGCAGCAATGCTTACCCCTTCACTGTTGAGAGAAAAATGCAAGGAAGAAGCCAGGGAAATCGTCACCAAACATACATCAATGAGTTCCGAGGAAAAAGGTAGATTTCTAACCTCAAATAGTGTTTGAAAATAACATTCTCCTATTCTGTTCTAGGACCCTGTAACAATCCAGGCGTATTGGATTTAATCACAGATTTAACGGCCTTAATGTTACAAATAAAGAAATTGGCCGAAAATGATCATAATGGGTACGAGCTGCAAATCCTAGAAGGTAAAACACAACGTAAAAAAATTTAATTTAAACAATAACTTATTTCTTGACAAGGTACCGTTGAAAATATTAAAATGAAATTGACTCCCGCCACCCAGCAAGTGTTCCAAAGCAGCGTGGAAGTACATATGCATCAAATAGAAGTTGGTTTAATGAATATTAATCTTGACAAGTTATTTACAGGGTCTTTAATAAGTAAGACTTGACCTTTTCTTAAAAAAAGTTGCTTAGTTCGTCACAGAATAAATCTTAATTTATTGTAGTTTGTGTGAAATTTGTATATATTTTACATCTATTTTATTGAAATTTGATTGAAGAATGCAAGGGAGAAGTAATAGTAGTGGTAAAGTAGGGGGAAAAGGTGAAGTCTTTTGATTAGGTTGTGGTACATGATAATTAGAAAATGGTACTTGTTGAAGTAATATTTGTAATAATTTATACTTATGGAGTATTTCAGTTTTTACTAGCATAACATTAACAATCAATAGAATTTTAAAATTAATATAAAAAGTTCATATAAACCACAAATGCTTTGTTTTCGAGATATAAGATGTCAAAATTTTAATTTTTTCTTATAACTCCCAGAGTTTAGGAAATAGTGGGTTCAAATTTAGAATATAGTTAAACTTTTAAGCTCTGTATTATAACATACGCCAATTGATTACGATCATCTACAAAGTGTTATTTTTCTAGGATTATTTAGACCTTCCACCATTTCTTCCTTGTATTCTTCATTTCATTTCGACCTTATTTTTGTATGTTAGATATTTTATCGATTTCATAACCAATGAAGCTAGAGTCTCGTGCATCAAATATCTAAAAAAATCACGTTCCTAGTTGAGTTTGATATCAAACTGTTCTTATATTCGAAAAGAAGTTTTAATTTGGAGTCTAACAATGCATTCCAATTAGTCATTGTCGTCTATGTTTATATTGTTATATGTTATTTCTTTCGTTCAGACATTTTAAACTCAAATGAATTGCAATTATTTTAATTTTAAAACCGATTTTCTCAAGGTAACTAGGAATGAAATTTTTCGAACGTAGAACAAATGTCAGCGTCGTTCTGACACTTGAGACTCTGACTATATTGCTGGGCATTTTGATGCCCTATCTTAAGAAGTTTTGAGGCTTGATAAGTCTTGTGCAATATTTCGCGTACCGGATTATCGGAGATATATTTTTAGATTCTTCCACATGTTCTGTAAACAGTGTATTCTAGACTATACTATCTCTTTTCACTATAAACGCCTGTATTCCCCAATATAGCTATTTTGACGTTCTAATATTTCAGTTGGTTCAAATTTTACTTTTCTGTCAAAATAACATTGCTGTAATGAAATAAAATGAATTTGACAGAAATGTTATTCTAATGGGAAGGGAAAATTTTTTACTTTCCATAAAAATTAACTTAAATAATGAACCATCAAAATATCCATCGGAGAATACGGGCCAAAGAGTACAAAATAGATTACATTATATATATGTTACTTATTTTGCTATTTTATTCTCTACCTAGCATTTATATCGACCAGCAACACTTTTTCTCTATAAATAAATATTTTACAAAAGGACGCGATCCGAATAACGAAAAAATACACGGACAATCCCAGCTTTATAAAACCGTTTATTGAGCATAAAAAACAAGCAGCTATTTTTTATATTTTTCTAATGCTCCTAGTAAACTGTCGGCTTCTTCTGGAGACTTTACCCTGAGAAGAAGCGGTGTTGGAGGCGGCTTCGCGTCAGGAGTTGGAATGGCCACCAACATAACGTCTTTTTTACCTAATCGTTTTATTGGTATGCTCTCTGAGAGTATAAAATTTAGAAGAAGGTTTCCCAAATTTGTGTTGGCTCTGACTATTAACTGACAATGGAAATTATTAATGAACAAATAACTAAAAAAAAAAAGACTTACTTGAACTTTTTCACTGTTTACGATTGGTTTTAAATAGAGATTTCCTACACCTCTATCGCCGTAGCTTTCCCCTTTCTTCACAAAGACTTTACATTTTGCTGTATATAAATAGTCACTTTCAACGACTTGCGTAACTTCCACTTTAGGCGGCTCGTCGTCGTCCTCTTTACTGCCATTGTCTTCTTTTGGTTTCTCTATTTTATTTAAAAAAATATTCCGAACTAACGACACGCTTAACAACGTAATTAATTACGGTCGGTCATTGAAAAAAAAACTAATTGTAGGCGGTGAACGGTAAACGAGATGGTTGATTAAGCCATTTGCTACTTAGATCAGAGATGAATTTATCCCAGGCATACCTATGGTTTTTTCTTAATAATCACCCTTTAATATATTATTATATGAGCCTCTCATTTATCTATAGATTTGTGATAACTATTACTCTCTAAGACACAACTTATTAATGTGCTAATAAGATTAAGAAAGCCGTTTACGTCTCGAACCACAGACAGGTTCATTATTAAGTGGTCATAGACAATATTATTTAGTATTCAAAAGTTTTCTTAATTATGTAAAAAATAAACCTTATTTTTGTTATTATTTCACCTTATGTTGTCAAGACAGCTGTCTGAGTACATATTAAAAGAACATGTTACCTTCAGATTTAGGTGCAGAACCAAAACTAAGCTCAGGACCACTGGGAAATGTTAAACTACCAGTAGAAGAGATTTGGCTGCTACTGAAAGAAAATGATGGCGTTGATAGACCCTCTGATGATGTACCTGCAAACAAAACTTTGAAAATAAATATAAAAATTTCCAAAAAGTTATAGCAACTTTTTTCTAATTTAATAAAGCTTGTAATTGGTCGTTCCGGAAATCGGATCAACGGAATGGTGAATACACTTAAAAAAAACACACCTCATATAAATTTGAAGACCTCTAAAAATAGCACTCTTGTGAAATAATTTTCATTTATTACACTTGATGACAAAAATGCTACTCCTAAAGATGCTTCTGATTTAACTAAATTGACTTTTGAACTACAATTGTATAACAAAGTTTTCAGCCATGAATGTTTCATCTGAACTATCTAAGGACACACAGTGTATATATTACCTAATGCACCAAAGGACTTTGTAGTACTTCCTGCATTTGCTGCAGAACCAAACTTAAAAGTGGGTGGACTGAATGCAGGAACATGACCCCCCCACTTAAATGTTGGCACTGCTTCATTTTTCTTTTCTGGATTTTTTTCTAAGGTACTGCTGTCTACAATGTTATGAAAAAATCGTTATTAAATTATCCTAATAACAGATACTTTGTTCAAAACTGTAAAATACCTGGAATAGCTTTTGCATTATATGGAATGAAATTAAAAGTTGGAATCTTGGTTGGAGTTATTTTTGAAATTGTGGGGTCAGGCAATTCTTCTGATCCACTGGCATCCTGCTCCTTGTCAATTTCTGCCAAATATTTTTCATAATCTTTAAAAATAGGTTGTAAACTTATTAAGGGATTTTCTTCAACTTTTTTTGTGATCCATTTAGAAACAGTTTCATTCAAACCTTTCAGTTTTGAATAATATCTCTCAGATTTAGTAGGGCCAATGGCAGAACTAGGAACTATTGTATTGTTTGTACTAGTTGTAGAGTTTGAAGTGAATATGTTTGTGCTAACATTAGTACTTGTCACTGCTGTAGCTCCAAATATGTTGGTACTACTTTTTTGAGAGAACAAATTGGGACTACCACCAGACTTTAGTGGGCTTTGATTATCAATTCCGTTTGTTTTAGGTGCACTATCAGTTTTAGAAATGCCTGTGAGAAATGAAAAGTCAGCACTCACTGGCTTATTTGAGAACCCAGTAAAACCAACAAAAGCACTCTTTGTTTCATTGTCTTCCTGTTGAAAATCAAATTAAGCAATTTTGAACAAATGGCACAAATTGAAACTCACTCTAATGGGGTTCCTTCGTCTTGCAGTTTTTATAATTCTATTTTTTAAGATATCATCAGAGGCCACTTGAAAGGTTCCTCGTTCTTCAGGTTCTTCTTCTTGGTTCCAATTGTCATGATTTAAATCAGAAGTTGCACTTCTCTTTCCGGCCATTAAATATTAAATGTAAAGCAACCGGCCCCTTCTTGGTGGATAAACGCTGTGAGTTGTGAGGTTAGGTTTCGTGGAGAAGGGCACTTTTAATTTTGCCTTTTTTAGGCAATATCGTTATTTACACTAATTAGTATTGATCACTTCAAGTCAAGGAACTACTCTGAGTCGTCCGCTATGTTTACGTACGATAAAAACATAGAAATTATGCAATTATTTTAAATAAAACATTTCATGTAAAATATTTGAGGTAACGAACTGTAGACAAGACAATCATAATATGATACCACTGACAGATGACAACATAATAGAAACTGCCAATGGCTGAACTGACAGTGACAACACGAGAGTTACGGATACATATACTGTGTGTTCAAAATTAACGATGTTAGGGTTTCAACTTGTATTTATTCCGATTTTAATATATCGTGGCAGCATTGTTGCTCTCTGGCATTTAACAATTAACAAGGCGCACCCTGGTAGGTCATACGCGCTGTTAAATGTCCCTTATAACTTTCGCTATATACAGGGTGTCCGCTTCTGAAACTCTTCATAGCCAGACACATTAAAAGTAATTACGTATGTACTTATTGAGTGAGCGTCAACAAGTTGGAGTGAGATGGGCTGATGTTCGGAGCGCTCCTCATGAATGTTTGCCATATCACCAAACGCGCTGGGTTCTGTTTTTATTTATTTTATTTTTATTTTTGTACTAATGTCATTATTGTTTTTTTGGTTTACCTTTTAATTTACTTTACTTCTTAATCTTATCTTATCAAATTTATATTAATCATGACTAAAGCAATAAGCAATATTAAATGAAAAACAAGGTAATCATGTTGAAAGCTTTTACAAACTTCTGGTCATTATCACCGATAAAAATGAGGCAAATAACATATTTACCTATATGAAATTTGTAAACTTACCATGACAAGATTACCTATAGGTAATGGTGGGTAACCTTATCTTACTTATCATCCAATTCTCTACAAATTAATTTCCACTTTCAGAAATTTGGGTCAATAAACCTACCAAAAGTAGGAAGGTATAAAACAACCGGTTTGGTTTTGAAATGAGTATTATTTAAACCACACACTCAGAAGTTTGATAGCAGTGCAGACTGTGGTCTTTTGTTTGCTACATTGTAAAGAGAGACACTTTTAGACACTACAATATGAGGCTGGTAATTTTGAATGATTCTACGTGTGTAGCTGAGTGGGCTGCTAAATATGTAATGAAGAAAATTATAGAGGCCCAGCCAGGACCTGATAAATATTTTGTTTTAGGATTACCTACAGGTAAGAAATTCCTTAAAATTATTGGTGATAGAATTTAAAGTTTTTAATTAAAAATGTGTGCTGTGACCTATTTAAAAGAGTATTCCTACTTAATTTGGTAATTGAAATAGGGGAGTAACCCTATTTTGCATAACTAAACAAATTCTAGGAGAGTAGAATTAATTGTGTGTTAGCTGAAGTAAAGACTAAGTAGGTCAAGGGGAGTGAAGGCTCCATATTAATAAAAACTTAATACATCCATGTAGCTGATTTATAAGCAGGCCACGGATAGATTTAATTCAAAAATACTGTGAACAGACTTTAAATTGAAGTAAATTAGTTTTTTGATAGGAAGTTTCTAATCTGAAATTTGCAAAAATGTTTAGCTCTACTGCAAGGGGACCAGGTTCTTGTCCAAAAATGCATCTATGTAGAAAAATTGTGTATTAAAAATATTAAAATTTTTATTCCATATGGTTCTTTAGAAAATTCTTGCTGTTTATTGTTGATTTGCCCCTATTACTGATTTACTTTTTAGTTGCAGAACAGTAGATAGCAGCAAGTTATGTAATCTTCATTTCTCTCTACCCATCTCTGACAAAAATATAGCTGTAACATATTTTGCTAAATTATTGAAATAAAATGGTTAAGGAAAACATAATGATTATGCAACTATTAATTATTAAAGCACCTATTTGCTTTTCTTTTTCAGGAGGTACCCCTTATGGAATGTACCAGAAACTGATAGAGTTTCATAAGGCTGGAAAAATTTCATTTAAATATGTTAAAACCTTTAATATGGATGAATATGTAAGTATGAATCATTGCTGGTTTCAATACAAAATATGAGAAAAAATGTGAAACTTTACCACCCTATATATGGAAAATTGTGCATTTTTGACCATGGGTTTATTAGCATATTTTTTATTTTGCATAATACTATTACCCCCTGAAATATGTCCATGATGACCTGTTACATTCTGCATAATAGAAATGGATGCTTATCATCATTTGAGTCACTTGAACTCCTAATGGAGCCAAACTAAGTAAATACTCTCTTAATTATTTTTTAATTTCTGTGCATATATGTCTAAGTGGTATGTCTTGTTGGCGCTGATTCTGAAATAATAAACTGTGTATTCCTAGCAAATAAGTGATACATAAGTATTGCGATATCAAAATTATCTTCAATAGTTCAATATTTGTAGCAGTAGATAGAAATCTTTGAACTCAAAACAGATTTGTTGGAATAATTTGTTTCAATTTAATAAGCTTCAAATTTTTAGCATTTATCTAAAAATATATATGATGGATATAAAGTAAATAATGAAATGACAAAAACCGAAATATATGCAATAATACACAGAAGTTGTATTTAAATATAAATGCCCCACTGTTATGTAACACCCTATACAACCAAAAGCAATGTTAAATTATAGGTCTCTGACCTTCCAATTTTCAAACAAAAACTGTTATTAAGTAGTGCCAAATAAGGGAGATACTTTGCCACAATATTAAACCACTCTGTATTTACAGTAAAAGATTTGTAGGTTAACCTTCCAAGAGACCATAAAGAAAGTTATCACTATTACATGTGGAATAACTTCTTCAAACACATTGACATAGATCCAAAAAATGCTCACATTTTAGACGGAAACGCTCCGGATCTCGTTAAAGAGTGTTTAGAATACGAGCAAAAAATTGCGGAAGCAGGAGGCGTTGACTTATTTATTGGAGGTAGATACCGCTTTACAAACCAATTAAGGCCTGAGTCTCTAAAACAACTGAGTTTAGGTATCGGCCCCGATGGCCATATTGCCTTCAACGAGCCAGGTTCATCACTTGTCTCCAGAACTAGGGTCAAAACTCTGGCTCAAGACACATTGGAAGCCAACGCTAGATTCTTCGGAAATGACATTAACAAAGTTCCTAAACAAGCCCTTACTGTAGGCGTAGGTACGGTAATGGATGCCAAAGAGGTACCCTCTACACCGCAACATTTAGTTGAGTTCTAAACGCTTCTGATCTCTTATTTAGGTTATGATTCTAATAACTGGCTCTCATAAGGCATTCGCTCTTTACAAAGCAATTGAAGAAGGTGTTAATCACATGTGGACGGTGTCAGCGTTCCAACAGCATGAACATACATTGATCATTTGTGACGAAGACGCCACTTTGGAGCTCAAAGTCAAGACTGTTAAATATTTTAAGGTGGGTACTGTTTGGTACTGTTAAAAAGAGACTACTTGTTATTAGTCTTGAGTTGATTATTTTTGTACACCCTGTAAAAGGAATCGTCTTGCACAATTGGGTCTATTTTTAACTTATTTAAAGGCACTAAGCGGCGTCCATCAAAAACTGATAGAAGAGTCGGAACCACTGGAGAGATACAGGACTATACATTAAGGTGTATGCAAGGATGTAGTTTATTCAGTATATGTGTAAATTGACGACGAGTATTTTTGGTATCAGCTATACATGGACTAAATTATATCCTACGTATTGTTCGGGATCTGCCGTAGATGAGGTTACACTTCTCATAATCTCCTATACATATTATTTTAACGACGTCTTTAATTTATACATTATCCTCGCACTATTTTATTGTATCTACATATACCAAACACGAAATAGCTAAAATAGAAATAATAAATAAACGTGTAAAATGAGGAAATTATATTTAAATCGGAATTAAATATCGATTTGGATTTACTTTTTAAGTGAATAGTCTTGTTATCTCAGCAATAAAATATATGTGTGAAATCTACTTGAATGGCTAAAGGAATTAAAGGTTACTGATAATAGTTTGACAGTGAGTTATTCTGCACGTTTGCGTTTACTTTTCAAAAATTTGTTATTTTTTTACAGGTTTTGTGTGCCGAATAAGGAGGGCTAGTGGCTGAACATTGACATTTATAATTCTGTAAATCTAATTTTATAAATCTTATAGATTTACAATTATACAGTTTTTACCTTTAAACACTGTTTTGTTTAATTTAAACCTGAAATTTCGTCACGACTTGATGAACACTATATATACAGGAGAAAATCAAAGATTTCGGAACACTTTGAATATACAAGGTGTTCCTGAAACGATTGTAAAACGCTTGACCCAAAATTCCTGAATCAAAAATAAGATATTCTAGACAAACTTGTACAGTCCTTTCCGGGAAAACCTGTGTAATAACCAACGATGGGATTCGTTCAAACGCAATAGCAAAACTGATTTATTTATTATTTAGTTATGCTTCAGATATTCAGAAAATGACAATTTTTCAAACGATATGAAGCGGATATTTCAACTTGTCCAAGATAAAGATTTCCAGCATGGGAATTCCGTAAACGATAATATATACAAAAATTGGTTAAATTCGAAAAAAGTTGCGCGTTAAAGGAAATAGACTAGAACAGCGTTTCATCGTTAGAAAGGCGCCCGTGCAATCCGGCAAATATAAGACATAAAGGGTCACGATAATTTTTCGATTAAAGGGCATATAAGTAAATTTCTTTGTTTTTTCTTCATTAAATGGTGAAGAAGACATATTGTAACTAACGGCGTCATTACATATAACCGGAGCATACTTTTTGGTAAATTGATGAATGGAAAATATTAGTATAAAAAGACTAACTATCACACTAACCTGTATATTTATTCATATGTGTCATGTGGAATTCAAGTTCGTATTAGTCGTAGGTATTTTTTTTCTATAACTCATAGATGAACATGATTTACAGTTCTTACACGAAATGTTGGTAGTTTTGGTCGATTTTTTCGATTCCGAAAAATTTCTCAACCACCAAATTAGTAGATATCATACGGAACTTACTAGACTTCATACAAAAATGACTATTTACTATTGGTTATCCTGGGAACTAGGAATATGGACGGTAAAAATGTAGGCCAAGCTGCTAACCACAGATAAAGTCCAGAAGAACAATATAATATTTATTTAGTGTGTTTTATTTGGAAAATGTATACTCCTTCAAGATATACAAAGTGTCCCAGATATATAAATTGATGCATCAAAAATCAAAGTAATCAAAATTGTGGTCACATATGGACTCATGACAAAAACTTTAAATTTCTTCACATAAATATTTCAACGGATTTCTCGAAAACGGTTAGGCTGCCACGGCATCTTAAACGTGACGAAAATTGGCACAGGGATAGACGTTTGGATATGGGTTTCTGACGCCTTTGAATGGTGGGCAATTTAGTACAAGTAAACGAAAAAGATATTCTAAAGCCTATACAGGCTACATTAGCCGTATTTAATAGTTGCCAGCTATTTAACTTTGAATTTTTCGCTTTTCATACCTACAGAATTAAATTTAAAATAACAAATCATAGTTTTCTATCGGTGCTGTCGATTTGCAATAGTTAATTGATGCAGTGTGGACGACGACCCTGTATTATTTGTCTGGTAGTTTCAAGTTTAATGAATCAGCTTTTGCGTATAATAGTTAGTCAATCCGATTGACCGATTTACAGTGTATAAAAATGTCCTAATTAGCTGTCTACATATCTTTTTCAAGAAAAACCACAGACAAACATTATAGACTCAAAAAATGCCGCCGCGAATAAATCAGTGTGTGAAATTATCCTACATTGTACAATCCAAACAGGCTTTATATGTATAAATACGCTATCTAGGTATTAATTCGCATTTCGGAGTGCTTGTACCTCCTTTTCTATTTAATTTCCTGTATTTATTAATTTACTGTTCCTCTCACTGTTATTAATATTACATTTCTCACTCTGTGATCATAAACAGATAATGTTCCTTCTAGTTTTCGTCATACCTCTTATAATCTATATAATACTTGTGCACCCATACACTTATTGGACTAATCGTGGTGTTAAACAAGGGAAACCATGGATCTTTTTTGGGGACAGCTGGGGAACGGTTTTCAGAGTCATGGATATGGCAGAAATGGTATGCTACAATTACCATCTAATCTCCAACACCAGGTAATAAAACCATTCAAATTAGAATTTAAATTTCCCCAATTTGGATAATTACCATAAGGTATTACGGTGTATACCAGTTCTTTAAGCCCAAACTAGTAATACGCGACCCTGAACTAATAAGACGAATAACGGTGAAAGATTTTGAGCACTTTGAGGACCGCTCTGCCATGGCGGATCCGAAAGCCGATCCGCTCTTTGCCAAGAATTTACTAAGCCTAAAAGGTAGGAATTTAGGGGGAAACATGACTATTCAGTTTTAAATAATATTTTTTTATTAGGTGATGAATGGAAAAAAATGCGATCAACGTTAACAAACTCCTTTACTGGCAGCAAAATGAAATTAATGTTTGGTTTAATGGTCGAGGCTGCTGCAAACTTCACTAAATACTTTGGTGAGCAAAAGGGGCACACCATTGAAGTGGAGATGAAAGATGCATTTACCAGGTACTCCTTAATGATAAAAGGCAAACCAACAGTGAAAATGAATTTATTAGATTCACTATCGACGTCATAGCGACTACTTCTTTTGGGGTAAAAGTGAACTCCTTATTCGAACCCAACAACCAATTCTTCAAGATGGGGAAAGAAATTACAGAATTAAACTTCAAGGCCTTCTTGAAAGTTTTGCTTTTCCAGTTCTCGCCCTACTTATATAGGGTGAAGTAGAGCAGCTTTGTTGATATGGCATCGAACTTATATCGCCGTTTATAGCTCCTCAAATTAAGGATGTTTGGAAAAGAAGTTAACGATTTTTTTAGAAATTTAATAAATGACGCTTTAAAATCTAGGAAAGAAGAGGGAATTTATAGACCAGATATCCTGCAAATTTTAATAGAAGCTAGAAAAGGGCTTAACCCTGAAGAAAATGTTGCTGGAAACAATGATTTTTTGGCAGGTAAATACAAGTTTCCTCTTAATTTTTTTTTCAATTTTAACTGTTAAAAATCAAAGGCATCTCAGACGAAGACATAATAGCTCAAGCAATAATATTCTTCTTTGCGGGTTTCGATTCGGTATCCTCCTTGATGACGTTTACAGTGTACGAACTGACAATGAATCACGAGATACAAGACAAGTTGAGAGAAGAAATACAACAAACACTTAAAAATGTCAATGGGGAAGTTACTTACGAGGCTATAATGGGCATGAAATATATGGATTTAATTTTACAAGGTAATGAGGTACATGGCCATTCAACTGGGACTGAGTGCCCATTTTTGCTTAATTTTACGTAGAAATGCAACGATTTTATTTTTAGGAAAAAGGTTTTTTTGACAAACCTCATAGGGATCTATAGAATCTATTTAGACCCCACTGAACCACTCAGTATATATTTTTTTAAATCACGCATTTTATCAAATTTTCAGAGGCTTTACGCAAGTGGCCCCCCTTCGTTGTACTTGGCCGCGAATGCACCAAACCATACACCATTAAACCTGCTCTTCCAGATGAAGTATCGGTAACAATTCCTAAAGGTTTAGCCATTCAAATTCCGGCCTACGCATTACATCACGACCCACAGTATTTTCCGGAGCCAGAAAATTTCATTCCTGAAAGGTTTAGTGCCGAAAATCGGAGTAGGCTTACACCATACACCTGTCTGGAGTTTGGACAAGGGCCTAGAAGTTGCCTGGCACCCAGATTTGCCCTATTAGAAACCAAAATTGTTTTGTTTTACTTGGTAAATAGGTTCAAGTTGGTGACTAGTAATAAGACTCAAGTACCTTTAAAATTAAGTAAAAAGTTTTCTATAAACATCAGACCTGCAAAGGGATTATGGATTGGTCTTGAAAAACTTGATCAGTAATTTTAATAAGATTAGAAATAATGTGTATCTACATATACCTATTAGTTATCATACTAGTAGGTAAATAGGTCATGAAACATCGTGTCATTTGTTACCATAGTCAGAATAATAAACGAGATTCCGTTATAGTGCGTTAGATTATTATCTCATTAAAACTATATCTACATTATATTCATGAGACTTTAAACGCTTTATTTAACAAAACATCATATTACAATACAGAATTTCGCTGCTTGTTTACCTCACTGTTATCGTCCATGAAAGATCTGTAACGATGAACTATAAAACCAGTTAATAATTCACAACAAAATTATCGACATTGGCTTAACATAAATTAAAGAAGAATCATAGGCTAAAATAAAATCTATCGATATTTTGGTTTACTCATAAATGTCCTCCCTGTCAGCCACATATCTGGAAGTGAAAGAATTCAATGGTGAAAATTGGATGTTATGATGCTGGGAAAGTTATTTTTAAAAGCATTATTTAAATTTGTTGCATTGCTCATCATTGCAAACTTCTAAATGGAAATAGTTAGTGTTGGTTAAATAGGGAACAAAATTCGTGATTTTGAGCTTGTCAAGAGCATGTGTTGAAATCCAAAATATTTGAAGGAGTATTCGTATTATTCAACAATTATTAAAAAGCTTCTGATCTTTTAGTGACTGAAAATCTGATGGCCTTGCACTTCCGTATAATACAGTACCAAAACTACAAGATCGTTTTTCCGTGTTCTTAGGAGAAAGGTATTTCTATAGTGCAGTTAACTAATTTCTTTTTAGAATCATATAATGAAAAAATATTGTATGTCAAGCAAACACGTCTCCAGGTCTTGTCTACTTGACCAGTCCTGCTAGACATTACTTGTATTTTTTCTTTGTAGTTTTTGCAGATGGATTTAAAACAGCAAATTATATAAGTTCAAAAATGTCCATAAGAAGATTAACATACGAAGCATCTATAAGAAGATCTTAACATTATAGTTGTTTTTAACCTAGCCTAAAATGATCAATTTTCTTATAAGTATTTAATATAATGAGCTTGTTAGGAACTTGCTAAAAAACAATAAAAGAATTTAAATGTGTTTGAAATTGAGTTGACATGAATTTATATACATGACTTTACATTTACCTTACAATATCACTAGGCTTCAAAAGTCGTTCTGCATCAACATCTGGGATTTCAAAACCAAATTCATCCTCTATGGCCATTATTACCTCAACATGATCTAATGAATCTAAGCCTAAGTCATTAATGAAATGTGAATCCAATGTCAACTGAAAGAAAAAGCAAATACGCACATTTTGATCAGATGAAAAAAATTGAAAAGAAATAATCAAACTTTTGTCTTTTATGCTATCAAATCACATCATGTACTATTAAATACATTTTTAAAAAACACAAAAGTTTGAGGACAGTCAACTACCAATATTACCATCATAAGCCAAATTACTGTACCTTATCAGGGTTGACTTTATCATACAAATTTAATACTAAAAGCACCCGGTCTGCAATAAGTTTTAAAGACAGTGGCGGTTTGGAACTGTAACTTCGCTCATGAGGCAATATGAGGTTCTGAAATGAAAAGAAAATAGAATTATACCTTATCTGCTGTTACTTTATCATAAGAGGCAACAACTTTCAGGACTCGTTCTTTAATCTCTGGCTCTGTGAGTTTTGGCTTAATTATTTCTGGCGAATAATATCTGAACTGCAGATAAAAATAAGGACATTAGGCCTACAGTTTAAATAGAGACTGTAGAATGGCTGCATTGAAAAAAGTGAGGTTAAATCGAGTTATGTAATTTCAGTCTAAAAAAGGCCATGGAGAGCTGTTTGGGGCAATAAAGGTTTGCCTACAAGGTCCGTTGTTAAAGGAATGCTAGTTTACAACCAACTATGGGCAAGTTAAGGAGAAGTCGTTTACCTGTGAAGCTGCCAAGAGATTTCCCTTGCTTGTGGTTTGTTGGGCTGTTGGAATCAAGCAATTTAAGCGTAGAATCCTTGATTTGTTGGAGAAACTCCTTAAATAGGACGTGTTTCTTGAAATTGAGCGGATATTCCTTGCCAAAGCAAACATTTCTTTTTCAAAAATTCCTAGAGATTTTCAAAAATTTTCATGCACTTAAAGAAAATGGGTGAAGAAGACGGGAAATAATACTATTTCAATTATAAAATAAAATGATATTTGTATGTCAGCTGTCACCTGTCATGGTAGGGACTTGGGATATTGGAACTCTCAGAAAATCAATAAAATTCAACTTCTCTCTCTAGGGTCAGACATGAAATCGAAAATGAAATAGTAATAATTAAGGCTCGAATTATATTGTATACAGAAATTAATAAAAGAACCATGAGAAACGAAATTGAAAATTTTTTGCATATGTTCTAATATTTCATAGCGAATTAACTCTGCATGGTATTGCCACATATATGAAATGATTAGTCACGTGATTATTATAAGCAATACGGTGCAATAGTGCTGCTAGGGAAAAATTAAGGGAAAATATCCCCTAAGAGACAACATCTTTAGTTAAAGAAAGAAAGAGAAACTTCAAACTTCAACAGAAATAAAACAATGGAGAAGATCTTATTTGTTTCCCGTTTCTTCAGTCTAGAAACGCTGCATTGATGTTTTACTGAATTCATTATTTAATTTCAATTAAATTGGCTTAAATTGTCCTGGTATCATGTCTGACGAGAACAGTCCCACTTTCGCCTTACGAGGCTTCAGGATACAGAAGAAACCCCAACTCTCACATCAATTAAGCCATACATTGGACACTTGTAAGTAATCACATTTTTTCAAATCATAATTTTAACCACTATTGCATAACTATTTTAGCCGATGAGACGAGCCCTGATATCCCCAAACCTGTTTTAAGGCAAATTAGAAACCCTTTTAGTGATTCAGATTCAGAAATTGAAAATCAAAGTGAGGTGACACAAACACCTTTAGAGGCAGTTCCAACCACTTACATTCCTCAAAAGCAAGAAGAACTGGCTATATCCAATGGTTTGCCGATAACGCCGGTTATTCAGGGAAATGGGTTTCATCGACAAAAAAATCCAGGAGTGCTTGAAAAGGAGAAACAGATGAAGTTCCTATTAGAAATTTTTCCAAATCTTGAAGCAATGGTATTTGCCTTAAAAATAGAAAATGTGTTTGATTAATACTTTCAAAATTGCTTTTTAGAAAATACATGATGTTTTGTCAAAATATAGTTTTAACACTGATGCAGCAGCAGCAGAGCTCTCTAGAACTTATACAAGAACTATGATGCAGAACAGTCAAGGCAATTATAGTCAATGGAAAGAGGAATATGATAAGAGCACTGCTGAATCTGTTGAGATGTCCAGAAAGAGATATGCAGAAGGTGAACCAAATATCAATAGAAAGAAAAGAAGTAAGTACCTATAAAAAATGCTTACTATTGTTGAATTCAAAATCTTAAACTGGCATACTCCAACTGCAAAAATTAGGCCTACTTTTTCCACTCTATTTGAAATGGTTTGTAATTGGACTAAAACAGATATCTACCAACAGCCATATTGTTACACTGAAGGCACACTGTTTGGTTTTTTGTCTATGGAAATTAAAACTTACTAATTATAATTTCATGGCTCTTAATTTTGTTATCTCTTTTTGGTTGTAGTAAAAAGAAGGAAAGAAAACTATGATAGTGATGAAAGCACCGGGAGCCATCATGACTACAAGGATAGAAGAGTTTTTGATAGGTAAGAAATTAGTGTTCTGAAGTGTATTTCAATATGCTAAAATTATATATTGATTCCAACTTTATTTCATTGAAGACATATAGCAGTATCAGAGTCATAAAAAATCTATTTTATTTATTTATTGCTAATAAAATTGGACATGCTAAATCTCCACCTTCTTTCATTTGTCAAATTCAGCTACTATCACCATCCATTATTTATACTTCTGCCTTCCACGGCAAACCAATATTTTTTTTACTTTTTAAGTGCCTCACTATCAAAGTCTAGGTAAGTTTACCAGTGCAGTAAATTTACATAGAAACAATAAAATAAACACATCTAAATGGTTGATTAACTTTTTGGTTTCCTTGGAAATTACCTTCAAGATATAGTTATGATTTTGATCTATTGACTCTAACTTCAGAACTTCCCACTTTCTTATGTTTACATTTTTACTTACCTAACTGGTTTGTTACTAACTTACTTCCTTGCTATTTATTCTGTTCAGTGATGATGAGGATTCAGACGCTGAAATCAGTGATGAATTAACAAATGATAAAAGAAAAGTATTAGAATTTTTTGAAACTGCCACAGTAAATGAACTACAACTAATGCAATTTTGCTCTAAAAAGAAAGCAGAGACCTTAATTGAATGTCGACCATTTACAGGTTGGATTGACTTGGTAAGGTGTTTATATTAAATTGCAATATTATCCACTGAATAATCTCACTCATAAGGTCACTAAATTACAAACCAACAAAAATCTGAGTACCGATCTGCTAAATTCTGCTCAGCAAGTTCTGATTACTAGAAATAACATTAGACATTTAATGAAAAGATGCACTAATTTGGCTCAACAAATGGAAAGAGCTGTAGCTGCAGGGGCGGGAGTTAAGGAGCAACCTCGAAATATGTCGCCTTCGTAAGCATTACATGATTTATTTTTAAAACCAGATTAAAATTATTTTGTTTCATAGGTTGCGGTTAACCAGTTATCAAATGGTGGGTTTGAACTGGATGGCTGTCTTGCATTCCCAGCGCGTTAATGGTATTTTGGCTGATGAAATGGGTCTAGGGAAAACTGTCCAGATCATTGCTTTCTTGGCCTACTTAAAAATTACAGGCCAATCTCAAAACACGCATTTAGTTGTGGTGCCTTCTTCAACTTTAGGTAAGTAGAAGAGTCCAGATATTGTGGCATCAGAAAATTGCAGGCGTAAATTAGGTACGGAAAAACTTTCCCAAGTAAAAAATAAATAGTTTTCTCAAGGAAAATATTTTAATATTAAAGGGTATTTTAAATTTCTTTTGTAACGCTTAAATTGTTAGACGCAGTACCCAATGTGTCACATTGTATTTTTTAACGCCCAGCCTCTAAGAACATATCAATTTTTAGATAATTGGAAAAATGAATTTGCAAGGTGGTGCCCAGAACTAAGAATTTTTATGTATTATGGAAACACCGAGGAAAGAAGAGGGTTCAGGTTTGACTTAGCAAAAGGAATGTTAGCAGATTTTGATGTAATTTTGACAACGTAAAGTAGTTCTTAATTGGCTTAATTTGAGAGTATAGCGGGTAGTTCTAGATATACAATGGTAGGCAACAGTCCAGAAGAAAGGAAAATGTTTAGAGTGACACCTCTTCAATATGTAATTTTTGATGAGGCTCATATGTTGAAAAATATGAACACTCAAAGATACGAGAATCTAATAAGAATTAATGTGAGCTTATTACATAAAGCAGAGAGTTTAGAGTGTGAATATATTAAATTTTCAGGCTAGACATCGCATTTTATTAACCGGAACTCCATTGCAAAATAACTTGCTGGAGTTAATGTCTCTACTTATTTTCGTAATGCCAAAAATTTTCGCAGAAAAAACTGATGATTTGAAGAATTTGTTCCAGAAGAATTCGGTAAGTCCAGTACAATTTTAAGGAATGTTTAAGAAAGCTGAAATCACTTTTAGAAAGCAAAAGAAGACGAAAACGTTCCAAGTTTTGAAAGGGAACAAATTGAACAAGCAAAAAGGATAATGAAACCGTTCGTTTTAAGGAGACTGAAACGAGATGTTCTGCAAGACTTACCTAAAAAGACTGACTTGGTTGTTACAGTGTCTATGGCTCCCACTCAAAAGGAACATTATGAGCAGCTAGTTGCTTCATACAAAAACCTTAGCGTAAGACTGAAACTCATTGTTTGATTTCTCAGTTCAACTTACAATATCTTCAGGAAGGAGCCAGTCAGTATAATGGCATGGGTATAATGACTGACTTGCGGAAATTAAGCAATCACCCGTTGCTTATGCGTTACCATTACGATTTGGACCAGTTGCAGGAAATTGCAAAACTGCTAGCGAAAGATCCAGGGTATAAGGACACTGTAGTTGAGTATATAGTTGAAGATTTGAAGTGGATGTCCGATTTTGAGATACACACAATGGCACAACAATTTAGGGTAAGTTTATTAATAGGACACTTATCATTTGTTGTTACTAAAATATATTCCTAGCTTTATTTCTTATACTTATTACATTCACTTATTCCTTGCGAATTTTGTGTCACATTAGTATTCTGTTAATCTGTAATATGTTGACATTTTGATGTTATACGACTAATAAAGTGTTTGTCCTTACAGTGCCTAAATAGATATTCACTGCCAGATAATTTAATCGTCACTTCAGGAAAATTCATGTACCTAGATAAAGCTTTGCCGGAGCTTCAGCGAAGTGGGCATAGAGTACTAATTTTTAGCCAGTACGTAATCCTTCTGAACGTCCTCGAAGTATATTTGCAAATAAGGAACTATAGATATTTGAGATTAGACGGAAGCACTGCCGTTAATTTAAGGTAAAAATGAAAATCGAATTTTTGTAATTATTCTCCTACGTCATTGGATTTTTAGACAAGATCTTATCAACGAATACACCGAAGACAAAGACATATTTATATTCCTTTTATCCACAAAGGCGGGAGGTTTAGGAATTAACCTTACAAGCGCCGATACTGTCATTATACATGACATTGATTTTAATCCTTATAACGACAAACAGGCGGAAGATAGATGCCACAGGATGGGCCAAACGCGTCCTGTAACCGTATATAGGTAATTAATTTGAAATTAAAATGCAAATCTCAATGTTTTATTTTGTAAATGGGATTTTAGATTAATTTCTCAGGGGTCAATCGAAGAGGGGATGTTGGCCATGTGTAAAGAGAAGTTGAAATTAGAAAAAGAGATTACAACAGAAGGTAATGTTTGGTTTTTGATGACAATAAACCAAAATCGTTTCTTTGTTACATTTTCTCACAGAAACTGAAAATCCCGACGTCAAAAGTGTGGTAAAACTGTTATCGACGGCGCTGGGAATTGATTCCACAAAGGCCACTAGTCTTGTCTCGCCAAAGAAGGACCCTTAATAGTTTTAATAATTGTAATATTAGTTTGTTCATTGTTATATTTAATTTAAAATTACAGCTATTAGCACGTTTTTAATTGTCAGTTTAATTGTAGTTGTATCTACTATTTAACAATGATCTTTAATAAATAAATTATTTTTATGATTGTTGTTTTATTTTTATCATATTTACTAGCCAAATTAAGAACGTTACAAAATGTCAACAGGAACATAATACAATGAAAGTTGAATATAACTGCGACGAAGACAGCAAGTAAATAGGGTCGTTATATCCGGTCGTCGTTACATCAAGACTTGTTTTTTTTATGATTAAAGAAACATAAAAAGAACACAAAAATATATTTAAAAAATTAAAAGCTATAACGGGTAAATAATAAAATATATATAATTTAATATAACTTCTAACTTATTTATATTTATGTATGTATAGTAAAAATACATTATTTATTAACATATTCTATAATTTTTGTTTACTTTTTGCAACGTAGGTTAGAATAAATCAATTTAATTTTTTTGTCAATGGAACTGATTTCATTCAAAAGCCTTTTATTGCTAGGATAACTGGATGGTGACTTAAAATCTTCACCATCCTCAGAGTCTTCATCACTTTCATCTTGAATTTCTTGAATAGTGAGCACTTCGTTTGCAATTTGCTCGTCACTTATAGCACCATTTGTTTCCAAGTGAAGGTCAACATTTACAAAATCAGTTATAATTAAATTATATATATATATACAGAGTGGTCACTTTTACGAGGCATTCTATGGGGATTTTCGAAACGGTTAAAGATGCAAGGTTGGTCAAATGGAGAAAAAGTTTCGTATTTTTGTTCTGCAAAAAGCTGAAAGCAAAATTGGAATATCTTATGTAATTATTAAGATATCAGAGAAATACCAAAAAAGTCAATTTTCTGTTTTTGTCTATAACTTATTTATTTTTCATACAATCATTTTGAAACTTGGGTGTTCTATATTTTCCGTCAGTGTCTTCAATATGGAAAGGTCAAAAATATCCTAGACTTACTAGTTTACGTGAAAATAATACCAACTTTCGATTTTCTTATGGGCGCCATATTGGATTTTCGCATTTTTGAAAAACACGAAAGATTTCCGTTTCGGCGAGGTGCAATACAAAGGTCTTCTGAACTATTTTACAATAAAAATTAAAATATTTAAATATTTGATGAAAAAATCAAGCAGCACTGGATTTGTCAAGGTCATAATTGGTTTCCAAGTTACTGACTGTTTTTGACACATAAGTCAAGTAGCCCATATTATTGGTTGCTATGTCAACATAATTTTATTTAAAAAAAATTTAGTAAAAAAGTGAGTTTTATTCTTCTGTGAATTAAGTGAATTTTGATTTTCATCAAAATGGAAAGATATTTCTCCAAAGATGAGATTATTTCTTATAGGGTTTTGCCAAAAATAACATTTACAATACATCTATACTCAGTAAAGATAATTTTAGAAACCGAATTACAAATTTCTTTCGGACTATTGACCCAGTTGTTATCAGAAGAGCTACTTCAAATATGTATGAGTGAACGGCATTATGTATTACTCATGGTGGCGGTCATTTTGAACATTTTATGTAATTTTCTTTCCTCGTATTAATTTCTTTGTTAATTAATGTTAAAGTTTGTGTTATTGATTTTCAAAAATACATTTGATAATTTTTTTTATTACTTATTTAAAAGTTGTATTATTGGCTACTTGACTTATGTGTCAAAAACAGTCAGTAACTTGGAAACCAATTATGACCTTGACAAATCCAGTGCTGCTTGATTTTTTCATCAAATATTTAAATATTTTAATTTTTATTGTAAAATAGTTCAGAAGACCTTTGTATTGCACCTCGCCGAAACGGAAATCTTTCGTGTTTTTCAAAAATGCGAAAATCCAATATGGCGCCCATAAGAAAATCGAAAGTTGGTATTATTTTCACGTAAACTAGTAAGTCTAGGATATTTTTTACCTTTCCATATTGAAGACACTGACGGAAAATATAGAACACCCAAGTTTCAAAATGATTGTATGAAAAATAAATAAGTTATAGACAAAAACAGAAAATCGACTTTTTTGGTATTTCTTTGATATCTTAGTAATTACATAAGATATTCCAATTTTGCTTTCAGCATTTTGCAGAACATAAAAATAAGAAACTTTTTCTCTATTTAACCAACCTTACATCTTTAACCGTTTCGAAAATCCCCATAGAATGCGTCTTAAAAGTGACCACCCTGTATAATATATAAACAAAATAATTATTATTAATCTCACAATATAAGATTTTCTTTTATCATAGCAAGAGGCATATTATCTTCTTTTTAAAATCATTATTTATCCTTCTTGCCCCCTTAGCTAAAGGAAAATCACCTTCTTCAAGTTCGTCAGCTATTGGTGCTAATTGTAAATTTGCATATCTAAAACAATTCATGATTGTTAGGGGTGATATTGTGCGATGATTCCATACTTTAAACATCATTGATATTGCATTCAAAAGGTTAACAGTACGCTATTCGTTTTGCTAATTGTTTTCAATAATATTCATTAGCTGGAGCTTTCTAACATGAACTTTCATTGATCTGATAATATCCTGGACAACCGGCTGCAGAACTGATGTGGTATTTGGTAGGAGATATTGAATGTTAATATTTTTTAAATTTGATATTTTTGAGTGCGCTGCGCAATTTGCTGTCAACAGCAAAATAGTGTTTTTTTTTAAATTCAGTGTCCCAGTCTTGCAAGATTTTTATAAACAGGTCTTACGTCATCTAGGTTTCTTTGTTAGACATGTAATAGTCTTAAAACAGCGAGGGTTTTTTGATTTTCCAATAACAATCAACTTATGTTTTTCTAATCCTGTCTTATTAGTAGCAACAAAAAGAATGACTCTTTCCTTGGACATTTTTCTACCTGTGCCCTTCTCTTTTTTAAATTTCAGTGTTTTGTTTGGAATCATTTTGTAGAAACGAACTGTTTTATGTGCGTTAAAAATTTTGTCATTCTGGTAACTTTTTCGAATTACTGACCATAGAGCTTTGAGCCAGTTCTCTGTTACTGTAACTGGCACACTAGCAGCTTCAACGCTAATTTTTCCATGTACAATGTTATACCTTTGCCTGAATTATTTAATCCAACTTTCTGAGCATTTATATTCCGGCCCTTTATTCTTTATTTTGGCAAACTATTCCGTTTTTGTCTGTAGCATTGAGCCACTGATTGCTGATTATTTTTTCCCTTTTTAAACCTTTAAATAACATCTGATCAATATGCCCATAATTGGATAACTTAAATTTTTTCTTTGGCAACGAATTTTCATTAAACGCATTTTCGATATTTTCTCAATTCTTGTCGAACTTGTAGAAACAGCCGAATGCGATAAATGCAACTCATTTGCAATGGTATTGTTGCTTTCACCTGTTTCAAGTCTGAAAATTATTATACTTTTCTCCTCAATGGACAAAACTTTTCTTTTTCTTGAAGTCATTTTTTAAAATACAACAAAATTGCAGTAACGCGAACAAGCTGAATACATACCACGAACACAGCCTTCAATTTATATAGTCCTCATTCATAATTCAGGAACTTTCCCTATAATTCCTATTCTCTCTGCGCTCTTCTATAAAAAAACTAATTTTTTTGATCCATTTGCTGACAAAAACATGAGTGAAAATATCAACACAAAAACTCAGATTCTATAGTTTAAATCAACAAATCCATTTGACGCGGTTTTAGTTGCTTAATGTGAGTAAATGGCTCAAAGAAATTGATTTTTTGTGTATTTATAGTAATTGCAATATAAAGTCGACATTGCCAGCATTCAATTAGAAATTCTGTAAAAAGAGACCGAAATTTATAAAAAAAAAGTATGTTAGCAGCTTTTCATACAAATCGCAAAAAAACACAAGCATATATAGTTGGGTCAAATATGTATATTAAAAACAAATTTTCTGGGTTTTGTCTATATAGCCACTGAAGGCATTGCTTTAAAAAAATCGGTCACTCTTTGAATTACTTTTCAAAGAATGCCGGCAATGCCGACTTTATACTACAATTACTATATTGTATCCCATAGCGTCGTTACACCCGGCTAGCAAACAGCCAAAAATGTATTTTTTTTACGGACGTTAAAAGCGACTTTGTCGCTACTACCGTCGTCGTAATAGGTAGACTTTTTGTAATGAAGTAACTGCAAATCCAACCAAACGTTAGAATTTCCGTTGTTGTATGCGACTTGTTATAACCGACATCGTTATTTGCGACTTTCAATGTATTAGGAAAAACTCGAATTTATTTTTCAATACATATCTTTTCAAAAAGTTTTTCGATTTACGTTTTCCGTTTTTAAGCCATGGTTTGGTCATTTGCTAAAACACAAACTGAAGACTCAATATTATAAAAACCACAATCAAGTCGTCAATTATACGTACATGTAATACTACTGGTATTAAACACTACCAAAAATAAAAATATTTTGATATTATAACCTATGTAATACTATATTAATTACAATATAGTCTTGCCAAATTTCATATATGTATATATATATATATATATATATATATATATATATATAAATATATTTATAATATATAGATATATATATAGATATATATATAAACATGTAAATTTTAAATTACATTAAACCTGTTTTAAAGATCACATTTTCTTGAATATAGTAATAAATGTATCTACTATTTATATAATATATGCACCCATGTAACGACAGTAATTATAACAACAGAGAGAAATTAGGGATATGCAGTGTTATCAATGGGCCAATTTAAGTTCCCAATTTGAAGAATTAAATATTAGATCTTAACCTTCTGTTCCTGTAAATTTACAAGTAAAAGAAAAACGAAATTGCACTAAGCCTCGACCAACATGGCCAAATAAAGTGCTTGTCAGTTGCTTGTGCTGGCTCTCTGCGACCTTGACCACGCCACCTCTTTAGCACTGGCAAAGGCAACATAAAACAGATTAGCACCTATGTTAATACCGGCTGCCAGGTAGAACACCATACGCCATTGACCAAGAGTTTCCTGAAATTAATTCATGCATTTTACTGAGGTTTGTGATTGTGCAAATTGTGTTGTAAAAGTGGTTCAAATTTAAACTTTTCATATGAAATAGCAAAGAAGTTTCAGGCTGGACCCATTTTCTGTTGTCACCCAGTAGGTGACTTATTTTGATGTTTTAAATCAGTTTTAAATACAAATAGTTATACAAATAGGAATTAATAAACTTACTCTGCCATTTATAAGTAATCCTATCACATAAGGGGCTAAAAACCCACACATGTTGGAAGCAGCATTTGTAATACCATACATGGTACCAGCGTATTTGGGACTTAAAGCTATGTGGTTCATCTGGTTGCCGGCATATTGCGCACCGCCAAAAGCTCCTGGGATGGCAAGGAGTAATTGGACGGCCACTTTGTCACACCCGACATACGCCACCCCCATAAGACCCAACGAGGGAATGATGGAAGCTGAGGGCAAGGTTAAAAACTGTATAATATTGACCAAATAAAGTAGTTAAATTTATAGATCCTTATATTTATGTCTTAAATAAACGAAAATATTCTTACCTACAGAATTCCACAGTTTATACGACATTGAGAGCGATATGTAACCTTTCAGCAAGAGCCAGTCCGCGAATATGCTGAAAAAAATGCCGGCCCACCAACTGGTAAGATACGGTATTGCTGACAGGACTGCATTCTAGAAGATTTTCTTATGGTTACAAGGTCTTTTCTAAACATCCAGCGCAAACTTAAGGCAATATTTCTTGAGCCAAATTGGGTGAATTTTTTAATTAAACTTTTTATTAATAATTATTTTTTTAATTATTTAAAGGAATGTATTTTGACTATAGGAACACGTTCTTAAATTTGCACCGCATGTTTAGGAAACGCTTTACATACCTACTTCTTTGCAACATGAAGTCAATAAAAAATTCGGTTCTGGCTTACCGTTTCAATCTTGAAATGCAGAATCTGCGCCATATAAGTCGGCAATTCAGTCAAAATTGTGTAAAACGCCCAGGAATTTCCGCACTGAGTAACCAATATGGCCCAAAGTGGTAAACAGGTGAACATTTTTAACCATGGCACTGACCCTTTGTCTTCATCCTAAGAGCAAGAAACTTGCTATAGAATGTTATATAGAGTGGTTACGTTTGTAATTCACATCATTGGGATCTCCTAAATGCGAAGATATGCAAGAATACTTAAATTGCAATTCTAAAACAGAGTTTTTTCATCTAACTTGAAACACCCTGTAGAGAACTGAAATATTTTAAGATTACGCCCTTATTTGATTGTTGCCCTCACACAGCTCCAGCAATAACTTTCAGTTACGGGTGTGGGAGTTTCACCTCCTTGGTACAAAAGTAACTTCTTACCTGAGGTCCTATACTGGCCAATATGAATGCCTGCTCTTGTCGGTCTATCCTTGGATGTGCAGTTGGCGAATCGTATACAAAAATCATCCAAAACACAAACCAAATTATACCCAAAACTCCAAATAAATAAAATGACAAAGGCCAACCGCCCCATAATTTGAGTGAGCATAACCAACCCGAGAGCGGCAAAGATAAAATCGTTCCAAAATTTGTACCTTAAAAACCAGTTGTTAAATGCTTTAAAATCATGAGTAAAAGAACGATTTTTACCTGCGTAAACATAAGCACCAAACTTACTCCTCTCTAAAGGAGGAATCCATTTTGCTAACATTGCGTGCATTGAAGGGAAGGTGACACCCTACAAAAAGCAAACGAAACTCGGAAGAAGCTCAAAAATTTGGTTTTGTACTAACCTCCCCCATCCCCTCCAGAACTCTTACAATAATGAATAATGGGAAATTAATCCGAGCAGCTATCGGACTTAAAAGGGTAAAAACTGCGGTAATTAAAACCCCGAATCCATAAACCATTTTGCCTCCAAATATTTCCGCTAACCTACCCCCTGGGATTTGAGTAAGAACGTACCCGTAGAAAAATGAGCCAAGAACTATTCCTTGAGTGCGCTCATCCCAGTTAAATTCACCGTCCTAAAAACAGAAATAATTATTTTTACATTGTGATAACAAACGCGAAACAGGATTTGGCACACTTACAGAAGGGGTGGTCGAATTGGTAATATTGAGAACTGGACAGTGGTCAAAGGTACTTTGATTACTTGGAACTATTGGCGTTGTTTGGTTGACCATTGCAACGATGGCAACGGAGAGATTAACCCGCATTGCGTAAACATTTGCAAAACCAAAGAATCCCAGTATACCTAGAATGTGCCTGGATTTGATGCAGTCCTTGGTGTCTTCAACTGTAAAATAAAATTAAAATAGATGATTTGATGCCATATTTTATATGTACCTATACTGTAATATAAAATAAGTTCTACCTGTATCGAACTGTTCATATTTATCATGGCGTTCAAATACATATTTACTGATGGTGCCTAGTTTTTCGAACCCCTTTGCCGCATTTTTCATGGGCGTTTTTGTGTAAGACACCATGATTCAGGAACTAGTTCTTTATAAACTAGCAACAAACAGTATCCCAATCGATAAAAAGTCACGTTCATAACTTATTTTCATATCTTTACAATTGTAATAAATAGAACGGAAATTGAAATTTATACTCATATGGTATACTATACAGGATGTAACACATCATCATGGAGATATTTCAGAGAGCGATAGTACTCTACAAAGTAATAAAAACATGCTAATAGACCCATTGTCAAAAACGCACTATTTCCGATATACAGGGTATTTCAAATTCGACCCTCACCATTGGGATCTCGGAAACTAGAGGAGATACGAAAAAGTTTAAATGGGGGCAAAGTTGCGCAATCTACTGCTTGATCGAATACCGTTTTCAAAATTTTAATTTTCCGAGTACTTCCGGAGATATCCGAGAAAAACTAAAAATTGGAGAATCCATTTTTATTTTTTTTTAGCGTTATTTGACAAGAAAGGTTAAATCCGTAAGCACATTTTCATTGTCACTTTTTCTCAGCTACACAATGACATATTCAAATTTGCGATCCGACGTTTCGTCTTTCGGCTACCATCATCAACTTTATTTTTTCTTATGGGCCCCATATTGGATTTTTCGACAAAAAAATAGTGCGTTTCATTCTGAATTCATTGATATAGAACTTCTTATAATTTACTTTTTTAAAAGCCGAAATATTTAAATAAAAAGAAATATTACATAGTTGGCCTTGACTCCATCGAAAGACTTTCTTTTGTTCGCGTTATATGACAGAACTTCTCAAACGACTTTAGAGCGTGTGCAGATTTCCAATGAAAATGAGTTTCCGAAGTGAAGAAAAACGAGATATGTTAAGACTTTATTACAAATTTGATAGGAACAGTACGAAAACAGCTCAAATGTATTTTGAGTTATATCCGGAAAGACAACAGCCGCATAGAACATTATTTAAAACTTTGGACGAACATTTAGCTGAGTTTGGTGCTTTTGAAAAACCTAAGATGAAGTATGGAAGCAGAATGAAAGAAGATACTAGAAATAACCTACTGGCAGAGACAAAACTAAATTATTATTAAATGTTACAACAAGTGTTCAGATTGACGACCTTCCTCCTGCATACATAAACGAACACGTCTATTTAAATTAGTGACAGCCCTAATAATATTTCTCCTTCTGATTACTCTACATTGTGTAATGATGTTTTCTCTAAGTTCTTCTATTGTGTTATAATCTCGATTCTCATATATTCTATTTTTCAAAGTGCCCCACAAAAAAGTCGTCAATTTGAGCACTTGTTGTAACATTTAATAATAATTTAGTTTTGTCTCTGCCAGTAGGTTATTTCTAGTATCTTCTTTCATTCTGCTTCCATACTTCATCTTAGGTTTTTCAAAAGCACCAAACTCAGCTAAATGTTCGTCCAAAGTTTTAAATAATGTTCTATGCGGCTGTTGTCTTTCCGGATATAACTCAAAATACATTTGAGCTGTTTTCGTACTGTTCCTATCAAATTTGTAATAAAGTCTTAACATATCTCGTTTTTCTTCACTTCGGAAACTCATTTTCATTGGAAATCTGCACACGCTCTAAAGTCGTTTGAGAAGTTCTGTCATATAACGCGAACAAAAGAAAGTCTTTCGATGGAGTCAAGGCCAACTATGTAATATTTCTTTTTATTTAAATATTTCGGCTTTTAAAAAAGTAAATTATAAGAAGTTCTATATCAATGAATTCAGAATGAAACGCACTATTTTTTTGTCGAAAAATCCAATATGGGGCCCATAAGAAAAAATAAAGTTGATGATGGTAGCCGAAAGACGAAACGTCGGATCGCAAATTTGAATATGTCATTGTGTAGCTGAGAAAAAGTGACAATGAAAATGTGCTTACGGATTTAACCTTTCTTGTCAAATAACGCTAAAAAAAAATAAAAATGGATTCTCCAATTTTTAGTTTTTCTCGGATATCTTCGGAAGTACTCGGAAAATTAAAATTTTGAAAACGGTATTCGATCATGCACTAGATTGCGCAACTTTGCCCCCATTTAAACTTTTTCGTATCTCCTCTAGTTTCCGAGATCCCAATGGTGAGGGTCGAATTTGAAATACCCTGTATAAGGCGGCGTATTTTTAACAGTTTTTATAATTTCGTTATTGCTTAGATTTATTTATATTTTAAGAAAACCGAGCCTGAAGATTATTTTCTTCTTTACTTCCTTTACATTTTTAATTTGCATCGATAAATATTTTTGCAAACTCTACGAAAACAGTGAAAAATACAAAAATACTGCAAGAGATCAAAAGGCTAAAGAATTGAAGAAAGAATTTTAATTTGGTATCAGAATTCATACAGGGAGTTCCAAAAAAAGATATAAAATATAAAATAGTACATGACCTAAAAAAACATAACACCCTGTATACCGACGATTTTGACTGTTTGTTGTAGAGTTTTAAAGAAAATAAATGTACAAAATTTCAATATTTTAACTCAAGACAAACGTGAGAAAACGCAAAATATAACAAAAATGTGAAACTTTACCACCGTGTATATAACGAAAATGGCCCATTTTTGACTATAGGCATTTTTTAATTATTTTGCAAAGTACTATCGCCCCCTGAAATATTTCCAAGGTGATATGTTACCGTCTGTAGATATATCTTACAGGGTGTTCTTATATGTATACTTCAGTTCTGAATCTCAAATAAACTGAAGAAATTTGATGCCTCTCTATAACAAGTGTTCTGAATTTTATACTAATAGGTATGGCACCAAAACTGCATTGTCAGTTTCTTCAAAAATATCCAAGTTGACTCACCTGATACAATGCAAGTCCAACTGCCTTTATTCAATATTATTTATAGAACAATAATGGATAATCATTTAACTCGATAAAGTAAACATTAACAAGATAAGAATTACATATACTGGGAAAGGATAAGCCTAATTAATTTTTGGCAGCGGCTTAATCTGCTGCATATATATACGTTTCAATTTTATCGTACATATTCGAGATAGATAAAACCATGCAAAACTCAAGTAGGTAATTGTGGAAGTTGAATGATTAGTCATTCAAATTTTTTTTTTTTATAACTATAATAGTGATTACACATGTAGACAGATTGACCAGGAAATTTGCATTGGTAACATCACTCTTAGATTGATGCTATCTGCACTTTTATGCGACCTCAGCAGTCACATAGGATCAGAGTGCATAGAAAGAGAGCTTTTATCAAACTGCTGGAAACTTTCCTGTCATTGAGGACGCTTCTTCCATTAATTTTCTTATAGAAGACATATTTATGTTCCACTAACTACTAATACACCTAGATGACACCCATGGGGTCCTATCTGCTGCCATTCCTTATGGATCTCTTTTCTAAGCATTTAATAACTATTGGCTTATGACTTTAGTAATTTGGATTTGCTTTTTGATTGATTTGGATTTGGATTTGTTAAATGGAATTTGTAAACATTAATAAATACAATTTCTCTAGCAAAAATCAGTTGTAGTTATTACTGACCAGACTATTATTTACTGAAAGTCTCATTTACCTGAATATTGGGCATAAAATAAGTGGTGATGATACTGTTTGTTTACAAAATTATCAATATTGAACAAGCTTAATTTGTAGTGCATACCTGATGGGGGTATAATTCGAGTGGTTTCATCTTCATCCTCATAAATGCTTTCATTATCACTTTCACATTCGTTAATTGCTTCGTCTCTGCTAGGATCATACATATTATTGAAGTTCCTCTATTATGCTGCTTAAAGCCTGTCAACACAAGAAGGTTATGAGAATTCCTATTACAGCTGCTACGCCTCTCAACGCTTTTGTTCTTAAATATCCATATAGCCGTTTAACTCGACTCATCAACGAAGCTTCTTGATTTGATAAACACTGAGATACGCATTGACATTAGTTGTAATGAATTAAAACTATTAAGTAATTATAACAAAGAAGTATAGATGTGTTCGGAGAGGACAATGTGATAAAATTTGTTTAAAAATGCACGTTTTCTAACAACAATCGGGTAACTACTTTCAACAAACTTCGACAACAATGAATCAGCTGTGTTTGTTATGTTTTGGTGCGCAATGTCAATATCAATGACAGTTCTATTGTCAAAATCTCTAGGAAAAATTATATTTCAATGTTGGTTGCATTGCACTTCAAGGTCAATATCCATAGAGGTGTACAAAAAATATGAATTTCATTTATTATATTTATCTAAAGGCTTAAGCAAGGTCTCGTGACCTTGTAGCGCTATATACACGTGATATATTAGATTCAAGTGATGATTTTTTACATGTATATCACGTCCAATGTTCTCATATGCACATTCTGATAACATGCCAAAAATGTAATTTTCTTTGAGTTTTGCTCGGAGATACAATGTTGGTTTGAAGAGGGATCGATTAATATTACAACGGGTGATTATTAAAAAAAAATGGGGTAAAAGGTGAATGGAGACAGTTGATCAAGTCAGGAGCTATTTACCATCAAACTTCTGAGGCATAGATAACACCTGATGAATCTATCCAAGACATATTTCAACTATTAAATATTTCAAACTACTTGAGGTTTTTTTAAATGATCACCCTTTATTTGGATCTTGTAATAAACTTTTTATACCTCGAGCCTTATTAGGTGGTAAAACAAAGGTTTACTCTAATATTTTTAATAACATAATAAGTTACATCAATAAATATAGCTTATAAATATAAAAAAAGATTCAACTATCAAATTCTTTGGTTGCATACAGAAATTCACTAGAAACTGGGGAATGATTGAGAAAGTACACACAATCTAATATAACGCCTACTAAACATCGATAATACTTTCGTGCTTTCTATCTTGAGCAGTTTCTTTCAGCTTTTCCTGCATTTGATTCAGCATCTCTTGCATACGACGAATCTAGAAAGATATTCAAATTTATAGCCTTTCAAATTATTACGACCTGCGAAAACCATACTTCTTCGTCTTTTTGAAACAATAAGCGATCAGTCTCAGTAATGTCCGACTCGTACGGAGCAGAATCCCGCTTCAATTTCCTGGAAAATGAGAAACTATCGGTTAACATTATATAGATCTGGACTTTTAAGATTTGTGTCTTTTTTACCCCCTTTCCCGTGCATGCTGGGAAATCTGAGAGATGCACTGAGCCCTGAAATTTTCGTAATGGACGTCTTCAGTGACGTCCTTCAAATCTTGCATGTGCGTAGATATCAGCATGGTACGAAGCTTGATGAAGTCACTGTGCTTGGGATTCTCAACTATTAATTTGAAATTTTACATTGGAACATTTTAATTGTGGCAGAAAAAATACCATCTACAACTCCCCATGGATATTGCCTTCCCCTGATTTTCCTTCCAGCAACTTCCAAAATAGTGTTGCTGCCCACCACAGCGAACGGCACGCTGGCTTTCAGCTCCCTGTCCTGCTGCTTGAATTCCTCATCTTCATCGCTATCACACTCAGGGAATTCGTACATCTAAAATCCTCTAACTACGGAATTTCCACTTAATTGACAGACATTTTCATTTTATACCTGAATTTCATGCTCCTTAATATCATTCAGAATATTTTTCTTTAGTTTGTCTACTTCAGCGGATGTCAGAGTATCTGCTTTGGCAATGACCAGCACAATATTGACTTTCCGGTGCAATCTTTTCAGCATTTCGAGGTCCATTTGGCGTAGACTAAATATACAAGAATTGTTAAGCGGAGTCGATGAATTTTATTGAGATGTGTTACCTGTGGCCCCATGGAGGCACAAAATATAGGCAGCAGTGGACTCTATTGTCTTGAATATTTCGTCGATTCAGTCCACTTTCGTCGGTAAAGTATTGTCGGAATTGTTCGTCGATGTAGTTGGTGCACACTTTCCAACTGTCTTCACAGTTGACAGAGTCCCCAAAGCCGGGCGTGTCGATCACAGTAAGTCTAACACAAAAAAGCAATTAAATAAGGTGTTGAAAAATCTAAAATAATCGTTAAAAAGGAAATTTTAAGCAAGAATGTTTTCCGGTTTAGTTACGACAGATGGCGCTGGTAGGATATTTTCCTGCAGGCGCAACAAACTGGCCGTTGGCATTGCCGATTTCTGCCTGCGTTTAAATAACTTCAAATGAACCGAACTGACGAGATCTAATAAGATGAAACCGGTCTTCGAAGTGCTTAAGGTAATTAAACGCAGAACTGGAATGAGACATAAAGTAATAGGTCTTAATTTTCCTAGATTTTTATACATTTTTATAGATTTACTAAATAACTGGCATTTTTATAGAAATTTAAAGCATTATAATTACAGACCATTGAGGAAAGTGACTACGATGCCATCCAAAAAGGATAGTTATTTTTATTTGTGCCTGAGGGTTTCACAGCAACATCTATTCAAGAGTAGTGTCGCAAATTTCAGAAGAGCGACTCTTGCAAGAAAGGAGGGACAAACAATTCTAGGTCTGTTCCAACAGAGAGGTAAATGGATTCCGAATCGTCAAAAATACTTGCAATAGATGGGTTGTGACTCCTTGCACATATTTCTGACCACTCGGAGTTGGTTTACTACCGTGTTGAAACGTGAAGCTTATATCGATGTAAACGTGGTTAAAAATTTTAAGGCAACTCGACGTAGGAAATTGTATAAATAACCAAAATTAATTGAGGAAAAATTCATCTTTGGAGTCAATTTTACGCAAATTTACCTTACTCTAACCCCACGTTCTTCGATTTCCATCGTTTTCTTCTCAATGCTGGTGGTTCGATGGATTCTCTCACTGACGTCAGGGACTTTTCGATTTTTATACAAGTCCTCCAAAAACAGACTGTTGATCATTGTTGATTTACCCAGGCCCGAGTCTCCCACCACCATCAGGGTGAACTCGAAGCCTCGTTTTACTGACTTCCGATGGACTTGGTCCGGTAGGGTAGCGAAACCGATATAATCACGACCAGGCTCTGAAAAAGGTATTTGAAAATTACAAAATAGTGGTGATGAACAAACATCCATCTTTAAGTCTCACTTTGTCCCAGCAAATGCATGAGCGACATTTTCACGTGCCAAGTCAAAGCTGATTAATCTTACGTGAACTCAACGTTTCAAGAATGGTTCCAGTTCCCCCCGCTATAGAAACTATATTTTGAAAGGTGTTGGCGGTTTGCATAAATAAAGTCAATATTAAATTTATTCAAAAATCTTGTTCTTTGGTCAACAACACATAGTATGCTTAGCGGGATAACGATCTTTTTGCGTTTAGGTTTTAGTCGTTATGTCTAAAGTAGAAAGCAAATAAACACGTAATCGGATACACACCTCTTAAACTGCCTGTTTATGTATAATGGTAATATCCGTTGAAAGCACATGGTGATGTTTAATATCAGCGATTTAAAAAAATGTTTAAAATTTACTCATCTGAAATTAATCTTGGGTTGCAGAAAAAGTAGCATGCGCGCAAAAAGTGGTATCGCCCAGGAAAATCATATTCTAGGGCTCTGGTTCTCGCCAGCCTGGGCGATCGCGTTGCATTCTCGGCCGAAGATATGCTATTTTTTCCTGCTATTGCACAACACACTTAATGTTTGTATGCAAATTCTCCTAATCTAATCTACCGTTTTGTTGCATCGATTCAAAAATCATAAATATAAGATTAGCTCCCATTATAAATTTTATGGGGAGAGCACAAGTACCGTCGCAGAAGCTGTGTTGAGTCGCAAGCTTGTAATGCGACCCATATTCCACTTTTAGTGCGTGTACACTGAAATGATGAAATCGTGTTTACTTAATTTTTTAATGAATACTTAAACACAAAATATTTTATTAATTGAAGTAGAGGAAAATAAACAGTCATAGATAGGTAATGCGTTAAATGCTTATCAAAAGGGAAAGGTGTATTGGCCTTCCTGTACATTGAGCCTAAGCAGAAATATTCTCAAGAGTATAATATTTACTTTTTGATTTCCGTGCAAAGGTAGTGGGTTTGGTCGGTTAACACGATACATTATCATACACATTAATATACAGGGGGTTCTTTAACGGATGTGTTAATACTTAAAGGTGATTGCTCAGGTTATTTTATGAGAAAAAGTTAATAACATCGTAGAAACGCAGTCTAGTTTCTAGTTTTCGCATTTTTTGATGATTACTTTATTGCTCCTTCAGCTTTTATATAATACGTAGAGATTTTGTACACTCCTCGATCCATATACAGGGCGAAATTTTATGAATCAATGTGCAAATCTACCGGATACTAATTTTTCCCGAGATCCAAACTTTCTTGTCATGCCCCACTGGTTTATATTCTGAGATTGGACTTTCCTGTCCACTATAGAAACCTCATTTACGTTTTATTAAAATCCATACCCGATAAAAAAATATATAATTGCTTCTTGACCGTAACACTATTTTTGGAACACTACGTAAGACGTTGATTGTAGAATGGATTTATTCCATCACTTGTTACAGAATATTATTCTGAGACAGGTATCGGCTGAGCGCAGTCGTACGCTCTTGAAAATAATTTTTCGTTTAATACTTCTGCTATTTTTGCATCTTCTAACATTAACAGGCTGCGAAATACATTTTAAAAGTATTTCTATTCCAATGTTAACGAACACCACATAGTCACACGTACCGGTTTAATATTCCAGCACGGTCCTTTAAACTCTTATCGCGTTGGAAAATCTTTCCTCTAGAGAAAATGGTACACTATTTCATTGTTTCCCAGTAGAACTCACAACTTTTTCTTTTCAGGGTCATTTCTAAATTATAACATCTTTTAAATGGCCAACAACCTCTGAGTTTTCAGCCAAGTAGAACTAATTACCCAGGCATTATACCATTTTGGTCTTTTATTGTTTCAAATTTACCTTGTATTTTTGTTATTACAGCAGATATGGGAATATGTTACTGAAGAACGTTGGACTAAGAAGTTAATCGGGAAAAAAGGGTGGAAAGTGGAAATAATTTAATAACACGTATATGGGGCGAAAAGAAAATCATTAAGATATGTCAAACTTTTTTTAACAGAAATTTTTGACAAGCGAACGTATTTTATGACGTCACTATTGTGACAGCTGTGGCGTCATTTTTTTTTAAACGACAATCCCGACTTTTGAATGCGCGATTTGACAGATATAGCCGATAGAATGTGACGAGACTATTGAATTGGTTGTTCTATCTTTATGGCCACACTGCATATCACATGGTTATTTTTCCAACGAGTACGGAAACGGATAAAAAATGGAATCACACTGAGTGCGGTAAAGTGCTCCCACGCTCAAATGAGTGCAGTACAAACACTTCGAAAATTCAGTAGAAAATTTTTTCAATGCCTTTTGCCGCACTTCATTGCTGTGAGAGCTCAGGTCGTTGCATCAACTGTAACCAGAATGAGGTAAAATATTACTTTCCGCATTTATTAGATAAATATTCTTTACAACGGTTTTCTGTTAATTTTATGTGTTTTTGTGCCTGAACAAAGTAAAAAGTAACTTGACCTCACACTTGTAGGAACATAGACATACTTATTATAATAGGCCTTGCTACAAAGCAACTCTTAAAAATTAATGAAAGGTTAATCTAATTCATGCTGTATCCGGGAAACACTCTTTTAACTCACATTAAATAAAAATAGTGATGTTGGTATAGAATTAGCTTATGCTTATTTATATCTATACTAAATAGATTTTATTTTTAGTTTTATAAATGCATTTCCTACTTGAAATGAGCGCCCTGTTTCCTATCTCATTAGCATGAAGGAAAGTAGGTAAATTGAATTTCTATATTTATTGATCGATGTCTAGTATTCGAATATACGTATGTGTGGAAGATCGTGATCCAAGATTGCTATAAATCTCTCAGTTGAAATAAACTGTGTTTGGTCGACTGGAGAGAGATTAGGTTGCACGAAGATGAAGGGTGACTAAAAAAAATTAAAACCGAAGAGTTCTAAGATTCGAAATTCATAAAATATATAAAATAGGACAGCCCGGATGCTCCTAGTCGGGCTCGGACTACCCGGGTCTCCCGGTCGAGCCGGGGTGCCCTTTTCAGACTTAGACAAATAGCTTGACGTATATGTACGTAACTAGAAATGTTATTATGCAATAAGATTTAATTAATTTTGAGACTTAAGATCTGTAATATACGTAATCTTCTCAACTCTACTCGAGACCCTGCTTTAGAAATTTAGTTCTATCGAATTAAATTAATTGGAGTCAGTCTCATTTAGCAAAGAATAAAAATAAAAAATTTCTCACGCAATGTGTTACAATAGGAAAACCGTCACACCTCTTTACACCAACGTTTCCCATCTAATTAAATTCGAATCATGTATTCCGCATGCTCACGATATACCTACTTGTAGGCAAACTTTCGTGCCATACTTAGCCTTTGCTATGTGCATAAAAACCCATTCACAACACGTACCCTACATACGATAACAGAAGTACGTACTTGAATTTACTATAGCCCAACAAGGATTTAGACTGAGACCAAAAGTAATTTTCATTTCAATTTACTATACAGAGTGATCCAACAACAAGGCAACAGAGACGTCTAGTTAGGGCGTTTGAAGGTAGGAAAACATTTTCCATTGCAAGTCTCATTACAACAAAACGTTAATGTACATGGTGTTTCAAACTCGAGGAGCGCTTCTCTTAATTTCAGAAAGGATGGTATACCGGGTGTTCCGGTGAACCCTGGACATAGGAGATCGTGTTTTTTGGGCCTGCACGGATTATCCAATTGAAAAATTTTTACTTGAAGGTCATAGTACTCAAAACTGGCCATCATTCCGCAACTTTTTCAATTTTCTAATTAGAGCCGTTTTGGCTCACAACGCCTCTAAATTTAAATATTTGAATGTTCCGCCTAATCGTGAGTGATATAAAAGATACAGGTTATGTCTTTGTGTTATCATCATAGATTCATAAGAAGCTTGTTTATTTACCTTAGGGACATTAAAGCAGATCACATGATAATTATCCTCAGGTTTTCCATTGATTTTTACTGAATTAACTCGCAAATAAGTTAAAAATTGCTTAGAAATTAGCAAAAAGAGAAGATCATTTGACATGGGGTTTTTACGCTTATGTTGTTGGCGATTTGTGTTTGTTTAATTTTGACCTTGACCCTGACCAATCGTGACCTCGAACAGTTACGCGGGACATTCAAATTTTTGCAATTTGGAAATTAACTTAAAAAATTCTGTATTTGATAAAAGTTATTTTTTGCGAGAAATAGTTCAAGTTAGGAACGTTTAGCGTTTACACTGGAGCAGGCGCTATGAATATAAACTAAGTTATAAAATTGCAAAATGGAAATTTGCAAGCAAATATGCTTTGTGGTCATTCCATCAGTTGTTATTCAATATCGCAGAGACAGAAAGTGAAATTCAGCATAGATAATAAAAATTATTAAATAAATTAAATTAACATCTATCCTGAAGCCTCTAACATCAAATTCATCATAGAAACGTTTTCTTCTTCTTTCTTGTAGTTTTTTCTTTAGCTTTTTTCTTAAATTTTTCCTACATTTTTTCCTGCTCTATTTTTTACAGACTTTTTCCTTGACCTTTAGTTACTATAGCTTAAAATGGACCGATTCGAGCCGTTTATTTTTCCACAACAAAATAAAGTACGATGGCTAAAACAGCACAACTGACGCTCATAGTAAATTGGCAAGTCTATTTAAGTATCTCTATTACATTCTCAATCTACAGCATTGTTATCTAAACAAATTTAAATAAGCACCGAGCAGTGCTTTGGTGATTACGTTAAAGGAAGCTAAGCGATGTTATTTACTTATAACGAACTACCCTAATTCTATTTATGGGCAAAATTAAATTTATCTACTTTAAATTCTTCGAATGGTAACGTTGTTTAATTGGCTGATTTATTTATCATAATTACTATATCTGCATAATTTGTAAGACATGCCGATTAAATTAAATTAATATAATCCAGTAAAAATTTCATAAACGTGTACACATACATAGGTGCCCATGATAAGTAACAATTTCATAAAAGTATATACATAGGTACCTATGATAAGTAACTTTTCATTTATTTTCTCAAATGGGACAAGTTTCCATTCTGTCGATATGGAAAGAGATGATGGCATAAGAATTATTTATTCTTTTAACATTAACCAAGTTCTTTGTCCAAATTGAGGGCCATCGAGCAGCACCCCAGAACTGGCAGCTGCAGATATATTCCGCACCGTTTGTTATATTTTACATGCACCTAGACATGCGGTACCTATACCCATACTTAAAATCAGTAAATGGGTTCGTGCTTGATACTTATTTACGCAGATCAATAATAAATACCAGCCAATGATAAATAAGAAAATAAGCGGACGTAAAATGTTTGTTGTTGTCTGATAAATCTTCTAAAGATTTATTAAAGGTTTAAAAAGGTTATTTAAAATAGGTAGACCAAGGTATTGGAACGGGAGAGTCGGATGCTACGCATCCAAAGCGCATTTATATAACTCAGATCTAATTAAATATCCCATATACAGGGAATATCGCTAGTATCTACTAGTATATTTTATGCAACTTAACTGTATGGTAAGATACTGCTTACTTAATACGCAATACATTGGGTAGGTGAGGCAATAACTTAAAAACTGCTTATATGAAATCAAAACATGCTCAGATTCAATAGACAAAAATTTGAAAGTGTCCTCAGGGTGTCCCGAACAATTTGTTGCATGCTATATTTTTCGCACACCCTGTGTCCACCATTCTAAATGTGCAATTTTAAGAGCTCTTGAAAAATCCGAAAAGTCTTGTGTAGGTAAGTCATTTTTCGTCACCTGGTACATTCGAATCGGTGTAGGTACATTATCAATTAAAATCACAGTGGCACCTATTCCATACATCATACAGTAGACTTATGAAATAAGTGCTATTATAATTTTAATCACTCACCTGACATTATACTGCCCGATTTTACTATACTATTCACGTTTGCTTATATCGAGGTTTATATGGATTGAGTAAGACCAGTCCATACATACAGCCACCTAATCCCTACATCTGTATCCAGAAAATTTGGTTCGGAAAAAATCACCATTCACAACATTTTCATCCTCGTAAAAGCTGGAATTAGCGCCAAACTCTATCTACGAAAAACTATATGCACAGTTGTTCAATAGCTGTACTGTAGTATGCTTTAATAGTCCATCAAATAATGGTCTGTTCACATTTAAGCACTGAACCCACGAAAGGGAATGGGATGGAACAAAAGGCGTCTCGGTAGGGACATGGGTTGCGCGAATAATGGAGTGCGATCAATACGGTGCGAGTCTGTTGTGTTTGCAGGGGCGCGTGAAATTTTGAATTTTGGCAGAGAGCATGCGCGCATTGTCATCGGCTTGGTGTTATTGGTGGGATCAATTCTACTGAGCTGCCACTACTTACTTCTAAGCTTACAGACTTAGATTTGTTTTCACCTTTATTCGATACAATAGATCACAGGAGGAAATCAGTATTCTTAATTTGTACATTAAAATACGCCACTTGATTTGAAAAAAACTATGTCAACATGATTAATTCATCAATTTATACCTACCTGAAATTCCGCTCATTGTTGGGATTTTTCGCGAATCTATAGTTTTTGATGCGAATTCATGTCACGAAATCATACTAAAATATTATTGCATACTTGTTAAAATTATTTAGAATCTCGTAAACAGTAATAGATTAGACTGGATTAAATTGGAGAAAAGCTGTACATTCATAAACGTAAAAAATATTTTTTGGGTTTTTAGTTATTTCGGAAAAAAATGAAATTTTCAAATTTCTTTTTCATTTTTCTCTAATTATGGTAAGATATAAATAAAATCTGAATCTACTGTTCCAGTGCTGTTTTTTTATAAGGTTCAACAGGACAGTCGTAGTTTCATTCTATAACGTCTCCTTTCTCAAGAAAGATCTTAAACTTTTTTCCTAAATACGGCCCTGGGTAGTTTTTCGTCGATTTTCAGACAATTTTTTATTGTAAATTTATTGATTTACCACAGTTTATAATTGACGCAATTTATAAAAGAAACATGAGAAATTTTAGATAAATTATAACAGTTGAGTCAATCATGATACTTCATTGTTTTTTCTTTTTTTTATCAATTTCTTAAAAATGTTGACAGATTATTTAGTTTTCGATTGTTCATTTAACATCTGGCACCATAAATCGGAACAAAACTTTTTTCGTCTGCAAAAATATTGATGTGGTAAAGTGTTGCATTTTGTGTCATAATAAGCAGAAGGCATGTATGAAGAGGTTTAACATGAAAAAATACAACTAAACAAGCTGCAACAAACTCTGTAACGAAGAAGAAGAGCATGTAGTTCTCTCGGTTACTGAAAATGCCGAAATATTGTTTCGCGAAATTGAACATACCATAGGTATATCAAAATCACCAGCTAGATTTGTTTTACGTAAAGAAACAGGTATTCCCTAGTAAACATTTTCAGGTGTTTGTCATCAGATATGAACATACTAAACATTTCTGTGTCACCATTCTGTTCTAAAAATATTTCGAAAGCATTGAGAATATAAGCAGAACATAAATGGAATGGGAAATCGAATAGGGAAATCAAAAATTGTTTGATGAAGAATTTACGTGAATCACGTGGTACGTGAGTAATTCATTATTATATTCGAATTTATTTTCTTTCACCAATTTCACACGTTATGCCAGTTCCGAAAATTGCATTCACCACCCTGACCAGAAAAAACCGGCTTGATAACGAAGGCACATATTATTTATATGTATTACATTAATATTAATTTTAATAATTTAATATAATAAAAAACGATATTTTCGCAAAGTTACAGCTTGGATGACGGTTTTGTTCTAATAGGTTAGAACGCATTATTGATCATTGGCATAACTCTAAGCTTCAGAGCAGAGGGCCGGCTGATGGTACAGCTTAATGAAAAGGAATATCTTAGCAAAAATGTCGTCGATAAATCGCTGACCAAAAATTCGTTCGCTCGCAACCAGCGTGCGGTAAAATATTATTTTGCAGCCCTGTTAGGCAAATAAATAACTCTTATACGCGTGCAAAAAACTGCGCTTTATCCTACTCATCTGGGTGTAACGGGAAGTATATTTTCATTATTTCTTAATTTAGATGAGGCAGGGGGTGCTTGTGTGGTAAAATTTCGTTGCAGCACCGGATATAATAACGTAACTAGTAATGAAAAAGAGAACGCACAAAGGTATCAAGATGCGCGTGCACGCTCAGTAAACAGTTATAAATCAGACCAAAGAAACCAGAAGAGTGGTAAACCGATCATCAACGTGGAGTGCGGAAAAACCGCATTGCAAACTCGACTTTGCTACCGTGTCGATGCAATACTCACGTTCCTCTCCATTGTATGACTCCACTGTACTACCACGTAAACCCATCAGCAATTAAACCACAACGGTACAAGTTCACCTCAGGTGAAAATAAGACCATTCAGTATCGACTACTCCGAGCAGAATCATGAGAAAGCTGTGACGAATTCAGAGAAACAGAGAAAACAGTGTCAGGTCGATTTTCTTACGTTCCGTTGGTCGGTGTAAAAGTGAAAGAGTGTGAAAATTTAACTTCTTTCTCTTCATTGAGAATTTTCTTCGAATAGACATAATTATTATTGTTGATCCCGCACTTCCAGTAGAAATTATTCATCAAATGATATCCCCGATGAGATAAATAATTGCAGTAAAGTGTTGCTGATTTCATTAAAATTGGTGAGTAGATAATTCCTGTGAAATTCCATCAAAACTGTGTGAAAATTTATTAAAAAAAAAAAAAAAATTGCAAACCGAGAAAGTGACCGTATGTAATATGCAAATTAACCCTCTCAGCTGGGACGATCAATACTCTCTAATGTCTTAAGTTAACCAAGGGCAGGGAATTGGGATGACGCAAAGATAAATTTCGTTTTCTCTTCTGTAAAAATCCAGATTGTTCAGAGCGCCTGAATACCCTCATGAGCCACATGCCCTCATAAGGCTGAATTTTTATATCAATTGTCGCCGAATTTCCCGTTATTATACCCATATGAAATAAGTAGGTACTTACCTACCTACGACAGGCATAAAATAGCTGCCGTGATTATTACTGATATGCCATGTTAAGCGATGTTGAAATACTTTAATGCCGTATTTTTCGTTTGCAACACAAGAAGCTTCGGCAAATTGTACAGTTAACTTAACTTAAGAAGGTTGTACACCTCACAAGTCATACATTGGAATTGGATTATTCGTGGATTAGAGGTTTTCTAAGGTTTCCTGCTTGATGGGGCAGGATAAAGAGCCGCATAGGATTGGGATGAGGTCAATGCGTCGGAAAATAATTAATTAGTACGTAGGAAAATAAACTATTTAGCAATAAGAAGAAAATTCGTATTATGCAACGCCAAAATTGTGTAAAACGTTTATCGAATAACTTCGGATAAAAACATTCTTGTTTTTTGGCCAATTGACTTTGAGACCCGCCAGATTCTGGACTCTCTCGATTTCCAGAATAATCTACATTTTAAGATACTCGGGTCGCTTTATTGTTATAAAATTTTTAAAAATTGAACAAGTGTTTTTTCCCTCTAAGAAGGAAAATAGCTCACATTAAACAACTTAACAAATTTCATTGCCAACCGCAATATAGTCAAGGTTAAACGATTTCATCAACCGAGAAACGCTTATTTCATTGACATAGACATTTTAGCGCGATATAAACAATTCACTGACGAAATTTAATTCGCCTAAAGCAAACTTACAAAAACTTGAAATTGTTCTTTTTTCGTTGCAAAATTTTAAGGCAATTTTATGTAATTTCACCTCGGGTTCGTTTAAACTGGAATTCGAGAACGTATTGCTGCTATACGCCTACATTTTGAAAGTGTTAAATGTTGGAAAGTAAGTACGGGCATAGCTACCCTAAGCGCAAATAGGTTGAGTATCATATCGAGCTCATGCGAGCTGGAACCTGTGGTAACGAGCCCGGAAAACGACCAAATGCTCATGCGTGCCACGTTGCCAAGTTGTCAACGTGTGAAGTTTACGAAACGCAAGTTCACCTAACTCGTGTCATGTTGCGGGAGCTGGCCTCGTTCGTCCCACAAAATAGTAGTAGTAGTAATGATCTTTGTTTCAATGGATCGATCTATCCAAGAATCATAAAAACAGGCTGCCGACCTATGGGTCTTTCTGCCCTTTGAAGATCCTATGTGGTTGACAATATGATGTGTTATGTGTATGCGCTGTTTACAATGCGTTTACACTGTACTGTATAATGTTTACAATACTTGTGTCTGGAAGTGTTCCATGGGATGGGCGTTAGGAATCTCACAAAGTAATATCGCTGAAATGAAAACGCCACAAAATTGGCAAAAATAAAATATTGATAAATTTCTAGTTAATAATAATTTAAGTATAATAATTTCTTTTCTTTATATTTTCGTCACCACTTGATAAACGTTTTTTTTGTTATTGGGAAAATTTGTAATTTAGCGATATTTGGTTCGACCATTTTCGAATTATTTGCGTTTATAGAGATTTACATATATTTTTTTACATTAAGATTATATGTGGGCCCCATTAGAAAATGTTACTTTATGTAACTAGTATCACAATGTGGGCGCTAGTTCAACACCTTAGGGAAGAGCAACGCTGTAACGCTTTATAGCTTTTGTTCTTCGCTGCAGCACCAACTTAAAGCGGTCAACCAGATCATGCAGAAAAGCTGGAAATTTGGGCGTTTCATTTTCATAAGAACAAATTAGCTTCTCGAATGCGCTCATTATTTGTTTTCTATAGTATATAGGGGAACTTCCCTGGCAAGGTACACTATAAATAAAAAATAAATGATTACTACCTTTAATGCCAACCCCAAATGCCCCACTGCTCTTCGGCTGTTCTATTATTTGATATGTAGTTTTGCATATGGTATAACTTCTCCCAAATGGTTTTCTCTAGTTACAGTTCCGAACTCATCATCGATTACGTAAATAGAACAATAATAGAATAGAATAACAACAATATCAATGTAGTTTCGCATGCATTTCAGTGTGGTCAACGTTTACATGAACACACGAGTCTACTTCTCTTATCTCTTCTAATTTATCTTAAAATCTCTCTCTACCGATTTGGACCTATTTCATTTTTTTTCAGTACTGAATCACGAAACGACCATTTCCCTCTCTGAAATTATTTTTCTTTGTTTCGAAATCACGAAAGTGGAAAATTATGGTGCCGTTTGGTTTATGTGTGTGCTTTGGTTATTTACAACAATTAGAACTTTTTTGACAACTTTGTACCAGATAATTACTATTGTTATTGATTTGCGTCCGGATTTGTGCCCTAATAAGCCGTCAAACTGCAGGTTCGTTTGTATTTGTATGCATTTTCATCAACATTATACCGCGTGATTCAAGAAGGTGGCTCGACCTTATAATTTTTTTGTTTTTAAACTTAGAAAGTTGAAATTTGGAGGGAAATTATATGAGAATAGAGCCGATTGATTGACATTAATGACGTTTATCCTCCTCTCCGGTTTAACCGGAAATTGCCTCAACTTTCGATTTTTAAATGTAATGCCCTATAAATTTTTTCTTTTTTGGAATCTAGAGGTCATTTTTACTTTAAAAATACATTATTAAAAAAAATTTGTTTGTGGTTTTTCCATGTCGAGCTACACCACTGAGATATACGTATTAGGCTCAATTTTAAGTCAGAATTATAAGGAAATATACTAATTTGTCATTTTATTGAGTACTTTTTTTTATAAGCAATTTTAATACCGAAAAATAGTCGCAATGAGCTACCATGTTGCCATTTAAAAAACGTAAAATAAATGGAAAAAGTGTTTTTCGCCCCCCTCCAAATTTCAACTTTCTATGTGTAAAAACAAAAACATTATAAGAGCAAGCCACCTTCTTGAAACACCCGGTATGTATATTTTCAAAGAAAAAGCGAAAAAAACATAGTTGCCACCTTAGTGTGATACCGAGCTGCGCAACGCTAAATCATCATGTTAATTCACACTTGCCATTTACTTTAAGTTCATCTTTCCCGGTTCTTTATACCAAGAAATGACTTTAATATGTTTTTCTACTTTCTCTTCGAATTTCAATCAGGTAATTAAAATGATTTTCATGGAAGCGATAAAACTGTCTAACATATTCATAGTCACGGAAAACTCTCATAGTAACGACTGTGACAAAAATCGTGATCCATAATATACGATTTAAAACGAACAAATAGAGAGATACAACCTGGGCAGGCTTTTGTGAAGAATTCTTCGCCACGTTCGCGTTTGCTGAAAATTTTCGGATTGCTGGCTAATTAGCGGGGCGTCTTCTTTCACTGGCCCCAAAAAGTCTAGATTTATCAAGGTCAACACACAATGGAATAAGACAAGTTGAACTTCCTGGTACTTCCAATTTTTCAGATCGATTTCATGCCCAAGTGCGTTGCGTATCATCTGTATCGAATCACTCCGTACACGAACTAATTATTTTGTCTATTGAAAATAACAATATTTTATTAAAAGTTTTGATAAATAATGATCTTATCCACCTTATCTTGTTACCATGCTTCACTCGTCTTGCAAAGTCCCACTCCTTACGTAAAACTATGCATTTCCTTACACATTCCTATTCCACAGTGGTACAAATAATAAAAAAGATTATTTCCGATATAGTTAGTTCTAAATATAATTCAACATTAAGTCATCAGCGTATCAAAGGCTAGTCAAAGTCCATTTAAATTTAAAAACAACCATTCATTTAGTTAGCAGGAACTTTAATGTTGTCTTGAAGTTTCCTCGTACTCGGGAATTACCAGTGCAAAGAAACGTGAGGGAAAACAGGCTTTAAAGATAAAAGGGTCAAAATTCTAATAAAAATTCTATTTAGACACATTTAAAGTCTACCTATTACCTTGCCAACCTCTTCAGTTTTTTTATGAAATGGGCATTATAAGAACATTAAAATGCAAGACATCGTTTTTATTGGATGAATGGCGAAGAACTAACTTATATTTGCACCTATCAATACTATCCACCGGCTAAATCTGCGAGTTCTTAAAAAAAGTACCAATCAAAAGTACCATAATGGTAAAAGGAAGTAAAACCAAGATGACCTGATCTAAGGTCAAACCAGCACTAAGTTAGGAGGTCAAGGACGGAAGCGTTTACTATCTACCTACTCGTACCAATTAACATGCATTCCATTAATCGAGCTCTGTAGTATATTCTAAGTGTGTTATTCTAATTTATAAAAAATTATGGGTTCGTTATGGAACGTCCATGTTCTTGCCCATACAAATGATGGAACATTAGCGAAACATTTGCTTTTCATGGTTAGCTGAGATTTTCAATAAGTTGAAACAACATTGTCAGCAGGTACCAGAGGGTAAAACCCATGGAAATAAGACCGGGCGTCGCGTCAATTCGGTGCTTTCCATGGAAATTATCTTCCAGCTAAAGCTGACAGGATGTTTACCTAGTTTATACATACCGGGTGTTGACGAACGATACGTCGGCCAAAAATCCTTCGTCAGCGAGATACAATGCCAAAATTGAAAAATTCCTCTTAATCTTTTCTTCGCAGCTGAAAATTGAAAACAAAGAATTAAGAAACGTATAACAATAAGACTAATAGAAACATAACAATTTCAGATTCGTAAAAAACCAACAGACCACCATGAAGACTGTGATAAAAACTTATCTCTTCCTGACAATTGACGCCACTGTTTTACTGTTCATTGGGGCTCAGAGCAGCGGACCTGCAGACTTAAACCAAGCTCACCTTACTTCGAAAATACACGTAGGTGACGATTCTGTGGTCTTTCCTGGAGAAATAGATGCCCTTCAACCGTTCAATACGTCACAAATTAAGAGAATATCTGTAAGAAGACGCCTTTCCCTCAATGATCAATTTATTTTTTATGTAATTTCATCTTGCAGGTATCAGACCCGAGCGAAATTCCAAATCAGTTCACCGATGGCCAACAACGCTATTATTCTCCATCGGATTACGTTAACGCCGGGAATTTGAACTCTGAACAGCAATATGCAACTCCGTACAAGTTGGAGTACAAGTACCACCACTTTGATAAGATGACCGAGTTCCTCAGACAAACCACTGCCAGATATCCAGCACTTACAGCTTTGTACTCCATTGGGAAATCTGTTAAAGGTAAGTTAACTGAAGCTGGTGACGGTGAGGCTAACTTCAATGACGGTATAACATACAGGTAGAGATTTGTGGGTGATGGTGGTTTCGGCCTCCCCCTACGAGCATATGCTGGGAAAACCTGATGTTAAGTATATAGGAAACATCCATGGTAATGAGGCTGTGAGTCGCGAGCTTCTGTTGCAACTCATTTATGTAAGAATTCTGAGTTCATGTTCCATCTCTCATGCTGAAGGATAATTTTTTCAGCATTTGGTCACAAGCTACAACACTGACACTTACATAAAATGGTTGCTCGACAATACCAGAATCCACATTATGCCCTCCATGAATCCTGACGGGTTTGAGGTGTCTAAAGAGGGAAGCTGTGAGGGTGCTCAAGGAAGGTGGGTGACAAATATGTGGGACTCCGTTTCTGAAGCTTAATCATGACATCTGGGTATCACAAAAGACACGAATGCAGTTGCAATGATGAAGGGTTGATCGTTGTAGATTACCTCGGGCAATAGGCGGGCGAAAAAATAATAACGTTTTTCCAAAAATCGGATTTTTCCAAATTTCAAACGTAACTTGCTCCAATTTAACCGACTTCATATCTTATGTGGTTCTGGAAATTCTCATGGTTGAACTCCAGAAACGTACACCCTGTATATGGCAGAACTGCTAATATGGTCGTGTTTTAGGTACAACTCTCAGGGATTTGACTTGAACAGAAACTTCCCGGACTACTTTAAGCAAAACAACAAGCGGCCTCAACCGGAGACTGAAGCAGTGAAAGAGTGGATCAAGAAGATTCAGTTTGTGATTTCTGGAAGTCTGCACGGCGGGGCTTTGGTGGCTAGTTATCCATTCGATAATACTCCCAATTCACGTAAGCATAAAGTCCATTAGATGTAGCTATTTTTCTTAAGTATTAAGTGTATGGTAATCCACATTTCTTATGTTTTTGTAATAATAAATGATTTGAAAGTTTTTTATGCTGCAAAAAGGAGTTTGTGCTTCATCGGCTTTATGCGCCAGTAAGTATGTTTTTGACGCCTTATCAGAGAGTAAACGTTTTTACCCTTTAGAAGGTTTTTTTTTCGAAGGATTCGAGTAATTTTGTTCTTATTACAGTGTTTACAACTTATACCCGTACCCCATCTTTGACCCCTGACGATGATGTTTTTAAACACCTTTCCTTGACCTACTCAACCAATCATGCGAAAATGAGCAAAGGGGTATCGTGTCAAAAGTCGCAATCTTTCCCAAGGGTAAGTGTTTTGCTTTAATTTCAATGATCTTTGATTAACATTGGCCGCTTCAAGTGTTTGACCAAGCGGCAGGTCTTACTTAATGCAGTCAATCAATGCTCAATGCAGTCTATCTCCTGCTTGTCCATTTTACATCTTATTTTGCACGGTGTTCTCGATTATTAATTTACATCTCACTTTCCAGGGCATCACCAACGGGGCTGAATGGTACCCGCTTACTGGAGGTATGCAGGACTATAACTACGTTTGGTACGGTTGCATGGAAGTCACTTTGGAGGTGTCTTGTTGCAAATACCCTCCAGCATTCGAACTACCAAAGTACTGGGAAGATAATAAAGTGGTAAGACTTCTCTCATTACTATTCCGTACAGATTTGCATCGTGAAGCATAGCAGATTAGTGTTCTTAAGTAGTTTTGGACGTGGGACTAGCAGGTCTACGACCGACGGAACATCTCGGTTCTTTTCTAAGGAGTTGTCAAACGAAATGACCCTTTCTGGGAATAAGGGCAAAGCGTTTCGCCCGTTCTAAACCCGCTAATTCTACATGTAGTCTAGACCAATAATAGCGTTTTTGGTAAAAACAGGCCTTGATCAAGTATATCTCCGAAGCCCACAGAGGAGTTCACGGTTTTGTTTTCGACGAAACTGGCAGTCCCGTGGAGAAAGCTTCGTTAAAAATCAAAACCAGAGATGTCGGTTTCCAGACTACAAAGTATGGGGAGTTCTGGAGGATACTCCTGCCCGGAGTGTATAAACTTGAGGTACTTCGGGAAGAATCATTGTCTGTCACGTGAGTGAACGCCGCTATTTCTTTTCCAGGTCTACGCAGACGGTTTTGTTCCTAAAGATGTAGAATTCATGGTTGTTAACGAGCATCCCACGTTACTTAACGTTACTCTACAAACTGCCAAGGTATTATTTTTAGGATACGAGACTAATTTGTCTAAAACACATGTACATATTCCCTAGAACTAAGAGTCGCTATTACATAAGACAAAATCTGGTGGAGGTTTTAGATTGTAAATAGAACACACGTTTTCTTTTCAGCAAGGGCAGCATTTTGAGCGGCCAGTGACAGACCCGCCTAAGGCTGTTTTACAGCTTGATGGAATGCCGCCCAGTAAAGATGCTTTAAATTTTCCTCAAGATAGATAAAGTTATCTGTAAATATAAATCGTTCGATGCATGATGGGTGTGGCTATTTTTCTTGATGTTATTCCCCATAATGTAGTACTCGATTTTACACACAGGGTGATCAGTTTAAAAAGAGCCAAGCTGTATTTAGAGAACAAACGATAGTAGGTACCGTTGCTAAGATACAAGTTACAGGGTGGGTAACCTGACAAATGCCGGCGCGCACCGATTAATTTAAACGTCAAAAATGACAACAGTATGTATGTGTATTGACAGTAGTGTGTATGCGTAGTAACAGTACCGTCTAAGTGCATGGCACAGTATAACACAGTGACAAGTATAACACAAGTACAAGTGAGGGTAAGATGGTAATTTCTCTACGACCCAAAGTTTCCAGTATTCAATTGTCCCATAGCGACATGGACGATCCAAAACGGTTAGCAAAACGGTGCTGAGTAGGAAAAAATAAAGATTTCAAGTTTGACGAGATACATTTTAATTTACAGGCAATGTATGCACATTTGTTAAGGGCATGATTCTATAAAATCAGCTGGGTGACTTGTTTTTGAACACTTAATTTTGTGGACGATACAGGCCGATAAAAACAAAACCACATTTTCATTAGGGGCAGGAAACGGTAGGTATACCAAAAGATTAGAGAAAAAATGCAAGTGCCGTAACAGTAAAGCTTAGTGGTGCGTTGTGCAAGGAGAAGCCTGAAATAGTCGTTTACGTTACAAGACCGGAAAATAATGTTTTGCAGAGCGCGCCGAGGAGATTTTACGGTGAAGGTTCCAGCAAGATTCCTTGACGTCTGGAGCTTGGACCCGCTTGGCAAAATATAGTTTCGGTCGCGTGACTAACTGATACTTTATTTGTGCTGTTCTACAATTTGATTTTATAAAACAATAACAAACATGTTTTCAAGACGTTGATCAAAGTTTTCCACTGTTAATTTACAGACGGGATTCGGGAAAAATCATTACAGAGGGATCAGTGTATAGTTTTGCTAATCCATTAGGTTAACCTTCCGGTCTTGATCGGAAAAACAGTATTTTCATGTAGAAAGAGTTAAATTGCTCTACGCGTGCACGAAATTTGACGTTGTTTCTAATTCTGTCAATTTCAAAATGTGAGGTTAACTCAGCTGTAATAACAAACCAAAGGCCAAATAAGCAAAATCGAAATGGATATATGTATGTATGTGTTATTGGCTTCTAACACATCAACAAATCAATAATCAACGCAGACAAGATCTGATAGTAATATAATTTCAAATCATTTAACGGGCGGACAAAATCGAATTGCTTGTAGTTAAAAAAACATTTAAACAATTTAAATAAATACAAATAATTCAAAAATGCCATCGCAATAAAAAAATATTGGACAAATTTATAGTTTTGTCACTATTAAAACTTTTATGTTTTAAGTAAAACATTAACATTGTATATCTTCGGAACGTGCGTTAACGTAATCTCCCCCTGAAATTTACCGAAGTACTTTTGAACCGCCCTGTATTTGTCGAAATTGCAAAAAACTGTATATACCTTTTGTTACTTTTATTTTTCATGTGATATGTCGTATTCGGAAAACCTTAACAAGGAAATATTATTTTTTAGAGGAAGAATGGATTTCACTACAGACCCCCTCCTAACTTTAACCGAGGACCCTATGTAGCACCTCATCAACCTCAACCTCAAGAGAGTGGGATTTTCTCATCATTCACCAATGGGTTATCAAACGTGTTCAATAATTACTTTGGTTAATTAATGATTATGGACTAGGTGTTCTTAATTTTATGGAATTAATTTATTTCATTGGCTAGGTCTTTTAAGGAATAAGAATAGGTAGGTGCCCATGTTAATTTCGTTTCCATTTATGTTCATGTAATAAATGAAATCATTCTTTGTTGAATTTTTGTCAATTACATAAACTTGATCTCAAGTTCATACAAAATAGAAAAATCAATGTTCTTGTTCCATGTGACATTGTTCCAGTTGTAGCTTTTATGGTGATCTACTTTTAGGATTAGTTTTTTTTTTAGTTCGTGTATTTATTTATTTCTTTTATCAAGGGGAAATAGCTGTCAATTAAATCAATTTAATGTATCGTTTTTGCTTTTATTTCTATTTAATTCTTAACAGATTAATATTACGAATTATTTTAACCATGTAAAAAAGACATTTTGTCTCTTGTAAAAGCTACTTTCTAGTTTGTTCACAATATTAAAATAGGAAATATAGCAAAATACACAATAAATTAGCAATCCGCAAACAAACACTTGGTTCTTGGCTTTGCCCTATGTAGACATAGGTACGGATTTTTTCATCTTCATGTAAGATAACTTCAAAAAATTTTGGGTCTAAACGGGGAATGAAACCTGGGTCAACACTCCTAATTTTGAAAGACGCGTGTGTTTTACAAATTGTTAGGTACTTTTGAAGGCATATTAATTTATACTCTAGAGATGGCAAAGCGCACGTTGAAACACATGACGCAAGTACTACAAACATGTGGAAGGTAGGCTACAAAACACAATAAGTACGCGTGAAGTGGTGTAGTACACACGAAATTGCGTAATAAAGTAACTACTACGGATTCGTAGAAAATGACCTAGGGGCGCGCTATACAAAATAATAAATCACGTGAAGGGATAAGTATGAATTTCTACGGGTAGCGAAGAAATTGCCAATTCATGTGGCAACACCACTAAGAACTGGTTGCAGATCAGAATTAATAAATATAGAATATCAAAAAAATGATTGTTAAACTTAAAATCATATTTCGTATTTTTGGATGTCTTTTTTTCATTAAACATATACGTACCGCACCTCCTGAAGTTTCTCACATGTTCATACTAACCCTTTGTATATTGGACACAACGTATGCCGCACATGCGCAATTTAAAATTTTTAAGGGAGTGTGTACTCAGAGGCAATGTATGTCGCATTAGTAACACTCCAATGTTACGTGTATGTAACGGGGTTTACGGGTACCGAATACATATCACTCTCGAATCGAAATCGCCTCTAATAGAAAACTCTCCAAGTTCTCTATGACAGTAAACGATAATGACATTGGTCAGCAATCGACCTATCAGAGTGCCTCGTTTTTTGTTTGTTTTTATTACTTAATGCATGAAAATTTTTATAAATCTTCACATTTTAAATAGAAAATTGTACGTGATTAAAAATTGAGGCAGAACAAAATGCCGTCGCCATTGATTGATAGAATATCTATTGCACAAGAAGGTATCGAAAAAAAACATTCCCAATCGAATTCCTAATAATACACCTTCAGTATGTGCCGCGCATAGTACTCACCAAATAAACTAGAACTAAATGCCTCTTCCTCCTCACATAATCAAAACTTATTATTGATGTTATTGCAAAGCGGTTTTTCCATCAACTACATGTTTTTCATTTAGTTCTCATTGATTTTCACTTCACTTTTCATATACAATTTAAAAACATCTTGTTGATTTTGAGCTTCAAGACTGATTCACTTTTTGAAACTATATCAAAGCTAAACGTGTCTGAGATTTCAATACCTTTGTGAATAATTAATGATACATAATATCACATTTCTGGTGGAATGGTACTATAGCTGCTTTTCTTTTTAGCACAGAAACCATGGCCAAAAGATGTGAAACTATTCCAACCCTATGAGGTGGAACAAATTCTACTTCCAGATAATGCGAACTGCTTAGCAGTGCAGGCATTTTTGAAAATGTGCAATCTAGATTTTCAAGTCGAGCCACGAGCAAATGCTGAAGCCATGTCACCTACTGGCAAAGTGCCTTTTATAAAAGCTGGTAGATTTGTTACTGCAGAATTAGAAGGCATTGTACAATTTGTCAATGGAAAAGGAAAATCTTTAACTGACAAACTTGATAATGAGCAAAAATCTAACTTGAGAGCTTACATGACTTTAGTTAGAAATGTCATTGAAATTGCAGAGGTAGGCATATTTTGTATGATTTTTGTGAAATCATTCCTACTCTTCTTTACTCATCTTAAAGTAGTTATTTGGTCATCTTTTAGTTATACATGTGCTGGGTAGATAAAGAAACTTATGATGAAGTCACCAGTGTTAGGCATGGTTCAGTGTATCCTTGGCCCCTTAACCATTTTCAAAACAGAGAGAAAAGAAAGCAAATAGTAAAAAAGTTGAAATTGGTAGATTGGCATAATAAAAGCCTACAGGAGGTCCATCAAGAAGTAGAATTATGCTGTGAAGCCTTAAGTGTCAGGCTAGATAATAAATCATACTTCTTTGTGGATTCGTAAGTAACTTTATTTGTGGTCTATTATATGTTTAGCATAGACTCAGTCTATAACTGGTTATGCCAAATGCATTCTATCACACTTTTTGGCTTCCTAGTCAGTATTGTGACAACAATACTTATTTCAGGCCTACTGAATTGGATGCTTTGGTATTTGGACACCTTTTCACTATTTTGACAACCCCCCTACCAAGAAATGATTTAGCTAAAATTGTTAGAAGATACCCATCATTAATCAATTTAGTTAAAAAAATTGAAACTCAGTATTTTAAGAAGGATGCTAAATTGCAGTAGTAAATAGTTGCTGTAAATATTCAACATTGTTAGCATTTGGATGTATTGTTAGTATTGTTTATTGTTAAAAAATAACTGTGATATAAAAACAATTGCGTTTCTGTATTTACCTATATCATGCCTATATGAAAATAATGGTTTTATGAAGGTTTTACAGAAGTTATATGTTTTCTGTTTTAATTCATTTTCAATGAAAAGTTAACAGTGTCAAATTGTCATATGGTTTAGAAGAACACTAATTTAGAAATTTGTAGATGAATAATATATGTAATCTAATAAATTTAGTTCTCTTATGAATAATAACCATAATCGTTACATTACATTCCTGTCAAAGAATCACCTTCACCAAATTATTCAGAAATCATCAAAGTATTTCTGCGAAACGTGAAAATTTGATAAAATCTCATGATTTTTTTTATTTGTAATTTTTCATACATTAAAAGCCTACATAATTGTTAATAACATTTATCATTAATGAAGCTAATCAATTATAAAAGTTTTCAAAAAGATAATTTTCATTGGACAAACTATTAATGCTATTATATATCAGAATTTGTGAATGATTTTATGTTGGTGGACATGCTCATCTACATCGGGTTTCAAATTCTAAATGAAGTTCTGAGACAGAATATCAAAGATGAAGCAAATTAATGTGGATGTGATAGACATGTGTGATATAAAAGAGAACTAAAATAGAGCACGAGTTCCAAAATTTTAATAAAAAATGAGACCCATTGGGAAGAGAATTTCACTTATTGTTTATTTTCGACACCGCAAGCATTGCACTGCCTCTTCAGTGAACAACGAAAACAACACGATATTCCCGGTATTGTGAAATAAAATTGAATTTTAAAAGTGCAGTTTTTACGTTTCCAATCGGGCACAATCCCATACGAACACTCGTTGCACTTCTATTTAATTAACTTTCAAGTCCATACAAACTTTTCTAAATTTTTCTCATATTGTCAGTTGAAATTTTATATTTTTCGCCAGCGAAACGCGGAAACGTGAATAACATTGATAACGCTTCAGTTATTATTTTGTTTCCAAAGCCTTAACCCAAAGCTTCGCTCCCGTGTGATGTATTATTGTAAAACCACGTGTCGATTTGTTTGCACTGAATTTAGTCATGTTTCGATAATAAAAAAATACCAAATAAAGTAAAAAACGAGCGGTTTATACACTGTTTGTCGTCCCAAATGAGTTAATGTGTTTGTGAGTCACTTTCCGAGTCTCGTAACTTTAAAACATACAAACGAATTTAACAACACTTTACAGTCTTGTGAATCCCATTTAATTAAGTTTTGATTAAATATTTGGCTTCAATTTTAGGATGAGAAAAAATCATCAAAAGTTTTTCATCGTGAATTTAGCAATTAGTAACAAAAGTCTCGAGATGACAATAAGATATCTATCATCTTCAGTACAAACTGGTCCTTGGTAATGTTTTCAAATGGCGTATAATAAATCAAAATAGACATGTTACACATGTTTTTATACCGCCATATTTATACACATGTATTTATATATATATATATATATAAAGAAGTAAATGGAACGATTCTTGCAAATCATTGTAGGTATTTAATGTGTAAAAATAAATAAAGTTATTTTTATTTTATTATTAAGTCATTTATTGTTCAGCGGCACGAAGATTGTGATAATTATGAATTCATGCGGTTTGATTTTGAAGCCTGGTATTTTACCATACTTAAAAATTACACATTCTTGACTAATGGCGAAAGACAACAAACACCTAAACTTTTAGTTTATACAGGCTGTTCTATGACATGAGGAAGATACTTTATAAGATGATTATACAGTTATTTTCCAACAAAGAGAGTCATATAAATAACGATCCAATTTTCAACGGTTTAAAAAATTACTCAGTATCTTTTAATGGCACTGTTACATTTTTACTAAAAGTGCAACTCTTTAATTGCATTTAGCAAAAATTCAGATATACCATTTGAAAGGTACTTGAAATTTAGTGTCAGACAGTATTTAAGGTGTGTGTTGATATTGCCTGATAACTAGAAATGTTCCCTCAAAGAACTATTCGTGATTTTAAGTACCTCTGTCTACAAGTAAATTTTATGATCTTTCACTCGGTGTATTTAAATTTTTGCTATATGCCGTTGGAATAGGGAAAATGGATAAATTAAAAACTAAATATTTCTTAAATCGTTGAATATCGGACTCTTATGTATATGACTTTCGTGACAGAACATTCTGTATACTAAAGATGAAAAAAATACAAATACATATATATAAAAATATTGCTACGAAGAAATATTTTGATCTTTGTTTTAAAGCGTACAGTTAAAAGAGATAAGTAAATAAGAGAAAGCGCACAGTATAAAATATTAAGCTGCCTTGCTAAGATATGTTAAGTACCAATTGTAAAACTCATAATAGATAATTGCCATAAAAATATCACATTGATGATCAAAAACTTGTCGACCCTAAATTCGATATGGTTTAAAAAATAATACTGTGGCGTAAAATTAATTATGAACTAATCAAATAAAAACTATATAAAAGGTTTACTTAAAACATAAAAATTTGGCAAGAAAACTTCAAATATGTTGGAAGCATAAATCTAAAACATCTACTCGACATTCGCCTTTGCCACAAACGAAGTGAGAGACGATATCTCATTGGGACTTGTAGTAGTGTCACTCGAGAGTCTACTAAACTCAACCTCCTCTCCTTCGGGGCAAGTGGGCTCTGACGGCCACTTCTTGTGACTTGGAGCATATAACATGAGTAAAGCCAAGATGTAGATATTCCACATTCCGTACACTCCCGTATGAATGACAGAAGTCCAATCTGTATCCATTGAATCGTCCCAATTGTGCTCGCCCTGGGTATGTTGGTTTAGAAGGAAAGTAACTACAGTTATGGCAGCACAAATTAAGGTGGCAAACATCAGAAAGGTGAACCGATACATGATACCTTCATAGTGCAAGCGCCTTGCTTGTGTCATGCTTGGCAGGACTGAACGTTTAATGCTGATGTTTTTGAAAACTTTATGAATCATGTAGCACAAAAAGAGGAAGTAGATGCCAGCACAAAGGCCTGCACAAATAACGAAAGTTAGCGCCAAGTTGGTTCCCAAGGGAGTTATCCAAACAGAGGAAAATGGGTTTACCAAATGCATGCCTCTCTCACATAAGTCAAAGATTAGTAGAGAAACACAACCTATGGCTATAGAACTCAAATGCTTCCAGTATTTCCTCAAACTGTGTCTGTCGACTGAATCCTGAATCAGCATGTGTTCTCCAGTGAAGACCAGCCAGAAAGACAGAAGCATAGCATAAAATATTCCTTGTCTAATATCACTAAGCAGCAACATGTAGGGCATATTGAAATATAAAGTGAAGTACTCGAGAGGGAAATTTAAAAATACTAAAGCTCCTCCTACATACATCAACATGTACTCCAATAAGACAGGAGCGCGTGATAATAGATGAACTCTATTCCAGAACCAAATCATTGTAGCCACAATTATAGGAAAAAACACAGTTTTCAAACTAACCCATACTTTTGTAAAGCCGCCGTTCATGTGGATTATGTGTAAGTAAATGTCCTCAACTTTGCCCAGTGCAGTGTTAAGTTTCAACTTAAAATCATAAGGAAGTCTAAAATTTAGTAAATAGTAGTCATGATAAAGGGTGCCAAGCTCAAATAATGGCACCATAGAGCAATAGTAAGGGTAGCCATCCCTGTTTTCCACTTTGAGTTCGTCAAAAATGCAATCCATGTATCTGAAATAAAACACTTAATTGGAACGAAAAAATCCCCATACAATATAAAAAAAAAACATTGATTGAAACACTAGACTGAATTATTATTCAATGGGGGAAAACGATTTAGGTAATAACATCTAATTCTTTACCTTTTAGTTGTGGCATTCGCATAAAATGTCCATGGGGTGTGATTGCGGTGCATTCCGTCACTTTTAATTTTTTCTGAATAAGCTAAACGGGTTTCAAATGTGAGTTCCATCATTTTGTTAATAAGGTTTTGCCCTTCTTTGTACACCATGTCAATTTGTAAAACACCCACTAAGCTTTGCTGCCACCTTGAAAAGTCCTCGTAAAGCGGCATTTCCACTGTGAAAACCTAAAATATTACCCTTATCAATGGTTGAACTCATAAAGCTATTATTGGTTCTAGGAAAAAGTAGAAAAGTGGTGAAGAATGTTACCGTGAATATGATATATTAATCAGGTTTTCTCTGCCATTACATACATAAACTGTGTCAAGCAAATAGATTGAGAGAAGTCTAACTGCAGCCTCTAACAAATGCTTAAAATATTACCTTAGCAAGACAAAAATGCCTCTTGCTAAATGGTAGACTTGTTTTAGCTAAGTCTCTTCTTACCATTTACTTGTCTAAATTTTAGTTAGTGATCTAAGTAGATCAAATCTTGCAAAAAAAGTATCTTAAGGGTAACTAAAGCTATTTGAATCATTGTTATGGTATTTTCAAAGTTGTAACCATACCGCAATTAATCTAATGTAAGAACTGCATATAGCTTGTTATCGCAGCAAACCCAAACCCACCACCTGACAAATCATGTTGGGACATTTCTTACCAAGTTTTTGGCATCAACATCCAAAGGATAATGGTTTTTTGAAAGATCTACTTTATGTGGACAAGATCTGTTAAACCATTTGTTAGTCGAATCTTCATCGGGGTTATCATCTAGACAAATAGTGCATAAAAGGGGCTGAGAACTAGCTGGGTTCGGCGAAATCAGACCCACCAAAAAGCATGCCAGTTGACTAAGAAGTAGAATCGTTACTAAAACACTCAATTTTCTACCACTGAGGTTCTCTAGAATTGTCCCCGACATCTTGTAAGCACTGATTTCCTTCATAAAACGATAAAAGCAAAGTTTATTTTAAGTACGGGTCTTCAAAACATTCCAATGTCCGCCATTGGTAAATAAAACAAAGAAGAAGAGAGACTGTTAGCGTTTTCGGCTTACTGCTCTTAATTCGACATGCGATCGCTCAATAAATGATCTGTGACGTCAGAGATCTTGACTTGAATGGACGGCACTCGGATCATGAGCGATCAATTTTCAACCGAAGATTTCTCGAAAAAACATGAAACATTGAGTAAGAGTTCACTTAAGTAAGCTCTTCAAATCGTTTCCTTTTCAACGATATAAAAAAATAAGTAATGCTTTCGGCCATTGGCAACTCTGCATATGTCTTTTCGACTGCTCAACTGACTCCGAAAGTTAAAAACCTTGCATATATGACAATTGAGCATCAATTGAAGGAATCTAGTAATAAGGCTGACAAGGGTAATGGAAAAATAATTTCCCAAAAAGGGATAATTTCAGTTTGGAAAGTTTCCCAATTTTTATTTCTACGAAAGAAAAATTCGATATAAAGTAAAAAACTTTATCTTCAAAAAGCATTTTAAGTTTTTATTTTACGTGAAACGTTTCGGGGATACTTGCTGACCGAAAATAAATGAATCTAATCATGGCAGGTCACATTAAAGTTCAGCTTTAAAACAAAAAAAATAGTTCACTGTTTTGGAAAATTTTTATGTGACTCCTTTATATCACTTTTAAGCTTAAAAACCTTTTTTTGAAGAAATTATAATCCATTATTATTTCCATTAAAAAGAGTAAGTCTCGTAAATAAGTAAGATCTCGATTTTGAACGTGCCTTACTCACACATGACAATTCACTATTGTCAAGTTTAGTTCAATGTCAAGATTTTTCAAGGTTATTAAAAACCAGAAAAGTAAATAAACATTCTACATGAAAACAGTCTCAATTTATCTCTATATAAATCACTAATAATCGTAACATTGAAATGATTAAATTCAAAATTACATGAGTTTAAATAATTTTTTAATTTCGCGTGTTAAAAGAATTTTAGGTGGTACCTAGTACCTACGCCTGCAATGGCAATTTCCTTTACGTATCCCTCCCTTATATTTCTGTGTTTCTTAATTACTAGTGAACAATGCTCTAAAGGGTACCCTTTTGAACACTACTTGGGTACAAGGACCCCATATCGAATTGTTTCCAACAATAGCTTGGATAAAGTTTACTATGAAGGTAGACAGCATAACCAGTACCTTTCCTTTCCAAAATCTGTTAACTAAATCTTTTCTATATTGAAAATCAATTCAAGACAAACTAAAGAACAAACTGATTAATCGATAGTGTTCTATTTCAAACTCATCTCTGTTGCTGTACCCTGATATGCCTGATACCCTGGTATGCATGTAAAGCTAAATTTCATATAATTACTATTTCTTTTTATAACTTTAATACAAAAAAAATTAATTAGAGACTCCACTTTCTTTGTAATAATAAATTAACTTAAAACATATACTTGGCAGGTTGTACATCAAAAAAAGTTTGGATGATTGTTAGACATGGCACTCGAAACCCAAGTACATCACACATAGAGTCCATTAATAAACGGTTGTCAAATGTGAAGGATCTGATTTTAAATAGTGAAAATCTCCCAAATGGTAAGTAACTAATTGTTTAAAATAGAAAATCCAATATAACTTAGGAATGTATTTTATGGTTTTACAACATCTATTAATAGCATTAACTGAAAAAAGATAATGAACATTTTAGATTTTGTCAGAAATCGAGATCTAGATTTATTCAAAAAATGGAAAGCCAATTTAGATCTGCAAGATGAAAATAAACTGACACATGAAGGTGAAGAAGAAATGTTACTTTTAGCTGAAAGAATGCAGAGTAGATTCCCCCAAGTTTTTGAAAATATTTATAGTAATAGTACTTATAAGGTAAATTCAAATTTTCTTCAATGCCAAAGCATTTCAAAGCTGGTTTTAAAATTTTAGCTAAAATATACATTTTCTCAAAGAACTAAAAATAGCGCGTTTTATTTTGCTGCGGGACTCTTTGGGAGAGATGTTGCCAGAGGCGTCTGGTTTCCAGAACCAAGTAAGAAGGATCCAATTTTGAGAGTAGGGCTTGTCTTGTAAGAATTATTTTTAACAGTTTAACATTTAGTTACTTTCAGTTTTATAAGTTATGTGACAAATGGAAGAAAGAAATCAAAGCTCCTGTAAAGGCGAGTGGTGAGCACAAGAAGTTTCAAGAATCTCCGCACATGTTAAAAGTCATCAAAGAGGTCAATGAAAGATTAGGACTTAACCAATTGAATGTTGGTAAGAAATCCACTCATTATTAATTATTAGATACTTTAATAAATACTTTTGCGAGCAGATGATATAATCATAATTTACGTCGCATGTGGATTTGAAACTGCTTGGAATAAAAGAAGCAAATCTCCTTGGTGTTCCCTGCTTTCTGAAAATCATTTTAAGGTAAATCTTGATAAATTCTGCTTTATTGAAAATTCATTACCTTTAAATTATCAAAACCATTTCAAAAGAACTTTTGAATTACAATTTTAGCGATATTTACATGCAAATCTATTAATAATTTTATTCAGGTTTTGGAATATATGGAAGATCTGAAATATTACTGGCAAGATGGTTACGGCTATGATTTGTCATACAAACAAGCTTGTCCAGCATTTGGTGATATGATAAATCACTTTGATTTGTAAGTCAGCTGAGAAAAAAATATTTTGTTTTATTAAAACTGCCAAAGTTATTCTTTCTAGAAGTGAAGCATACCCAAAAGCCACAATTTATTTCACTCATTCAGGAACTTTATTAAAAATGTTGGCCCATTTAGGTCTATATCAAGACCAACAACCACTGACTGCAGATAAGTTCGAAACTATGGCGAATAGGAAATGGAAAACTAGTTTAATTGACTCATTTGCTACAAACTTAGCATTTTTACTTTATGAGTAAGTTTTGCCTGATTCAATATGATTAATTAGGAGCAATTAATGGTTAATGGACCTTAGCTGCAATGGAACCAAGAAAATGTTGACGCTACATCAAGAGAATATTGTAACATTGCCGGCTTGTCCAGGGGAGGCATTATGTGAATTTAAAAGGATAAATGATTACTACAGTCGGAGCATTAAAAGTTGTGATTTTGAGGTAATGTGTAATGTGTCTAGTACTGACTAGTTGCATACTCTGTTAATTAGTGTATAGATATGCGAAAAAGTTTTATTTGACAGATGTTTATTAAAATCGATTATAATTTATTATACAAAATTAATTTGGTTTTATTAGTAACGTGTTAAGTAGACCCTTCTAATAGATAAACATGATTTCACGTTCACAACCCTAAGTCGCCATCAAATGCAGTATTAAATTTGGCAAATAACGGTAAATAAAAATTCAGCAATTCAGAGATAATAAACCTTTCTTTATTAAAATATGAAACGCCACCGTAACAAAGAGTCAAGAAAAATACTGTCATTGGTAAGAACACTTTTGTTACAATTTTTCTATCACTTTTACACATTTGGATTTCGCCGCAAAACGCATATTCCATCCAACGTAGGAACAAACTGTTCAAATTGGTCTGTGGCAAGCTCTGCCCGCTCAGTTGCGGCTAACAGAACCGGGGTTGTATGAGTATGAATACCTGCTATGGTTTTAGGAGTTCCTATAAAATCGAATTAGTAAATCTTGTCCCGACAACAAACAATTATTTTTGATATCAATAATAGTTCTCCGGTGTAATAGATCTAATAACTACCTGCTTTCCCTACCACATCGACGGCCTGCCCTACTCTCACCGTAGTAGATACCACTTCTAATTTGTCATCCAATGTCAATAACCATCTGGGCTGAATGGACACTGCCAAATTATAAAGCAAGTAATGTGCCTTGTTCAATATTAACGCATGGGGATCTAGCAGAGCTACTGAAGTTATTAAGAGACCTAAAAATCCTTAAAATACAGGTTTTCAGTCAGAATGCTGATGGAATAATTTACCAGCCATGCCAACTGGATCGAGTAACATTCGATCGGTATGCAAAGGATTTAAAGTCATGGTGCCTTTGCCCATGTGCACTAATCCTTGGGCGATTCTTACCATGAATAATTGTGAGGGATTTTTAGTGTGAAATACCGCGAGCTGCCTCAAACCGGCAGCCAAACGGGCGTTGTTGGTACCCGATCCAATTAATCCTAAAGAAAATAATTCTTCGTTCGTTTCTCACATATTGTCTATAAATACTCTAAAATTCCTCCGCACGATTGTTCTGAAATCTTGAAACTGACAGTCAAAAAGAATTTGTGGGATTTAAGACGATGAATTATTGAGTTTTTTGGCCCTCCAGCTTTTATGAAGACTTAAATAGGATCTAAGCTTTTTGTGAATATGCTTATGACTCTTAAACTTCTAGATCATACCCTGTATGTACTTACCCAAACCAAAAATAGCATTACAAGCCACATCATGGTCTGTATCATGAGAGTATTTGATGAGAACGTCTAACATAGGAAGTTGCGGATTGGATACAGATGACAACGCGATCGCTAAGGGAATTGCTTTCCGTACAGCGGGTTCTCCATATCGACCCATGTGACCGAAAATTCTTTGCATCATTTCCATACCTAATATACCTCTATATAATAGCTACTTGTGTTCTAGAATTACCAAACTTCAACAATTACTGCAATACAATCCAAAATTGTAATTATATTTAATGCGAATTTTTATTAAAACGGCTTTATAGCTGTTTTAACTGTAACCTAGCTGCCTTTTATGGACGTTTGGAATTAAAGAAGCTATAAATGGACGAGTAATAAGAATCTTCTGAAAAAACTGTGTATTTTAGAGAATTTCGCGAAGGCGCTTCATTAGATGATTTTCTAGCTGGAATAATAGGGAAGGATTTAGGGAATATCATATTCAAGATACATGCCTATATCCTCTCCGAAGGATACAGCTGCCACCCCCAAAGCTGCAACAGCTTGGCCCATATGCCAGTCCCAATCCAAAGTTGCTTTCTTTTCATTTTTTATCTCTTTGCCGTTACTAGTATTAGTCCTCAACAGTTCCTTCCCCTTGTTTACTGGCACTTCAATCTTCTCACTCAACATTGCTAAAAGTTCCTGAATGATAAGAACATCTCCAGTGCCAGCATAAGAACACATCAGCAACATCGTTTGAACGGCACTTTTAAAAGGTTCTGGAAAGACTTCCATGGCGTTAGATGGTACTTCAATGTCGATTTTGGCACCAAAGTAGCACAAAGATACTCCCAAACCTATAAGTCTCATGTAAATTGATTTCAAGCTATCGGGGTCGTTGGCGCTGAATTCGATCATTGCGCTCAAGAGCGCGGTGGGAACTTCACTATCGCTTTTGCCTAGCGACACTAAACCGCATGAGAGACTGGTCACTGCCAAGATTTCTAATGATTTCGTTGAGCTTAAGATCGGGAGAATTAGGTTAATGACTTCTTTTCTGTGGCTTCCTAAAATTTTAAACTTCTTCTAGTGAAATAGAAAAAGTTAGCAGATATTAACCTGCGTAAGCAAGCCCTATGCCCATAATAGCTCCAACTTGCAATGTTTCGTTGGAATCGCCAATGTAGTCGCCCAAGAGAGCTAAGGCGGGATCGCACCCATTTCTAACACGAGAGTTCACAATACCCAAGGCCAAGAGAGCCCCAGATTTAATATAATTTTCTGAGGTGTAGAGATACTTGTCGATTGGGGTTAACCCTCCATCTATGTCCCATAGGTGGATAAGTCCAAGGGAGGCCGTAGCGCTTAACATTCCGTGCTCTACGTAAAAAAGTGCTATGTAGAAAAGTATACACTAGAAAAAAAATTCTTTGTTTCGAAGAGATAAATTAAAATTTGTCTTTTTTGTTTGAAATTGGCGTCCAGTGTATATAACATCGTACTTACCTTTGTTTCTATAAATCCATTCAGTCCCAGTATTAGACAAAAGTTTGTCGCAACCAAAACCAGCATTTACAAAACCGTTCACAAAAGAGGCAGCCAAATTTTGCCTGGCGCTATCCATATTTTCCCCCAGAATGTGGAATCTTGATGATACAGGTTCCAACCAAGTTTTATAGACATCTTCTGGTAATTTTGGCTCCATTACGTCCAACTTTTTTTAAAACAATAAGTATATATTATGGCTATGGGTATACAGTTTCATTAGTACCTCTCTAGCTAAGGCTAAAAAATACGAATTCAACATACTGTTGCTCAAGATATTGTTGAGCTCCTCCGAGCCTTCTACTTCTGGGTCTACCTCCATTGTAATTAGGTGTCTGGCACAAATAAATGCCAGTTGATACAGTATAACTCTGCCACGACATTCGTACTTAACAAAAATGTCTTAAGCTGGAAAAATTAAACTTACTGATCTTTGCATTCAGAAAATATCTTGTTCACGAGGTGCTGCTCATTTATTTGAAGAGCTATGATGAGCGCCCTAGAATATTCCCAAAACTTAAGGTACTGATAATAAATCAGCTTCATGAGTTTTTCTCTTTCTATTTCGTCCACGTATTTCGAGCAAGACATTAAGTAATAACACATTCTATGCAGAAAATTCAACTTTTTCTAAATAACCTTAACGGCGTCGTATAAGCGCTACCTTTGATAACTGTTTTGTCCAATATATTTGGGAAGTAACGCAAGCTGATCAATTTCCATCAGCAAATCGCATGCTTGAATTTCAGCATGGTGGTTGCAATTGAAGTGGATGATGTCGTTTATCAGAGGCATCAAAATTCTATCGCTGACATTGCAAAGAGCGATTCCCCATTGCTGAACTATTTCCGATTCTAGTTGCCGCACGTATTCGTGACCCCAGTCACCAATGTTTTTCATTGTACCTTTAGGAATAGGCGAGCTTACATGATTACCTTCTCGGTGCCAACGGTACCAAAAAGCAATATTACCTAATAAACAATATTTCAAACACTCCCGTTGTTGTTTAGCTTTCTCTCCTCCTGCAGTTCCCATAGCTAGTACCGATAAGATATCGGCAAGTATAAGTTTAATATCGCCCTTGGGCATTTGCTTATGGGTGCGTTTTAGTTGGTCGTAGTACGGAGTTAGGTACTTCAAGGGCTTGGGTACTGATGTCATGGATGCAGTCGACGTACGGATCAAGTATTTCATCATTTCAAGAGCAGGAGGTATGAATTTTGGATCTAATCCCTGGCAAGTATTTCCTCAAAATAGAACGTTCAAAAGCCAAAATTGTAAAAAAATAATTAGTCGCACTTACGTTCTGTTCTATGTATTAGCAGAAGGTAAAAATCGATTACAATAAATTAACGTTTGAGTAAACGATATTTTGAATGAAAACTTATTGATGCATGTACTTACCGTAACTTTATCCACTAAAAGTTTAAGTTCATTTTGAAGTTCTTTGTCTTCCTCTGGCTAGAAAAGCGGTAACATTTTATAATTATAATAACGGTTCAATACAACATGCTACAAATGCGAACATAAATTACTAAAGATACTTACATCTTCTTTAATTGGCAACTTAGTTGCAATGCTGCTGTCTGCCATATGAACTTGTGGTTTACTGCTTTAATATAGAGTCTAGCTGAAGGGGTAGTTTTCAGAAAGTTACAGTTGCTGAATTCCACAGTTACCAGTTCTTGTAAATTGATTTTCACTACAAACTTGTTCGAATCTACCACAAATGGCGCGCATTTTTCATTTTAAAATCGAGACCTTGAAATCGTTTTGGCTGTGCTTGACATTGACATGCGCAGTACGTTGACGTTGACAAAGATCAGGAGCATTGCTTCTGTCTTGAAGTAGGAAGGTAACAGCAGTGTGCCGATCACAACGGCCCTGCATTATTGTTAAATAACACAAGATAAGGTATCTTCATGTTTTTAATATAAATATAAATTTAATATGAATTTTCAGATTTACATAAGTTCTAATGGAATATGTCGCGCGAACTGAATGCCATAAATGTAATTTCACTTTTAAGCGCAAGAATTTAACTGACGGTATTATAATTGAAGACACGTTGTTCCCGAAGTGGGAAATTTAAAAATCGGATAATGGAAAAAATTACCATCTTTGAGGAATTTCAATACGACGCAAACGGTGTTAACAAAACGCGTTTGGTTTCAGATATTTTAGAAAAAAAGGTAAAATTGGTCAAAACTCATTCGAAAATAGAATATTTCAAAAACTATCTAGCAGTCATCAGCCGCTAAACTGCTATTCGCAAGTATCTTGGTTGCTACCTTCTTTGCGGGTCATCATTATTGTAGAGGAAGAGAGGTATCAATAGAATAAAAACATTAATCACAGACAGAAAGATTTTTAATTTTTCTTATTAATATATACAGACAAAATATTCACAATTCTCTACTTATAATGAAGCGACACTTCTATGCATTTCAAGTACATAAGGATTATATGAACAATGGTGCACATGCAACGAAGCAAGCGAAAGATTACATTATAAATTTTCAATTTTTCCATCCACTACAACAACGGAAGGTTTGAAAGAAGCGATCAAGCAAATGAAGATATTGTGCCCAGATACGACTGCATATCCTTAGAAGCTTATAACTTCAGTAATCTGTGAAATATTTTCTTATGCTAGATCGCTTCTTGAAGTATTGTTTTTTGGTTAAAATGAAATAAAAAAAGGTAACTTCCAAATCCGGGCTTAATCCTCTTTATTTTAAAATGATACTACAAAGGCGAAACTTTATGTAAAAAAGCAGATTTCATAGAGGAAACAAGAAATGTTTATTTTAAACGAGTCAAAGAGGTAACACACTTTCAGATACGAGATATAGGAGTATTACGCTTAAGTAAAAATATAACAAATCTTTATATACATAAATTATATTGAAATACCTTTTAACATAACAAAACCTTTCTAAAGGCGAAAGGTGTTCACTGGACGCAGTTTGCTGCTGCGGTTATAGCTGTGCTATGTGAATATGTAATTTATATTAAATTTATGTCTACGTATTGGTTTTATAATAACTGTTTATTTTACAGAATCAAAGAAAAATACCACTTTGCTTTAACAGAATGGTTAAGTTTAAACTGGTTATTGTTGGTGGTTAGATTAAAAGAAAAATAATATCAGGTGAAATGCCATTTACATTTTAACTCGTGATTGTAGGCGATATTGAATTCATTTCGTAATAAATGACACGAAATATTAATTTCCTTGCCATTTCAAAATATAGAATAAACCATATCTCATGGCAGCTTTCTATCGGATAGTATGAGTTCTTTCTCGATGTTTGTCTCCAATATTCACGTAATTAGTGGCTCTAATTTATTTTAGGATGCAAATAGACAAAAAACTTCGCATTCTGAGGGGTTGTTGCTCTAATGATATCCAGCGTGAGTTTTCTCCAAACTCGCGCTGTCAAAAATTATATCACAAATGTTATTAATGAACTGAGTTTGAAGGTAAACTCTTAGTCAAATTCGTTGGCGCAAATTCCTATAAGTAATTGTACTGATCATGAATGTTGATATCGGGATTTCAAAAATTTAGGAACGGTGGCTCGGCTCCGTACAAATTTCGGGCGACCAATTATTGCACGGAACGGTAGTCAAATAGCGTCAAGTAAACCGATTCTGGATCGTTAGAAACACTGAATGACTCTGCAGATAAGTTTTTGACGTATAATAAAAGTTTCTGTGTTAGTCGTACTGAATCGAAATATGCTAATGTAAAGACCTAAGGACTACAAACTTTGATCCAGAAAAATTAGATTTCTAAGAGGGAACATATTGAGAATAATTGTCCTTAATGTAATCGGTCTCGCCTTAGAATTTCTGACCACCTTCAAGACTTTTAAATGCTAAAGTCAATTTAGTTCCCCTTCCTCCGGTGTCTTCAACCTGGCGAAGTTTTTTGACACAACCTGATTGGTTACGAAACTTCCAAACAAATCAATGATAACTTGCTGTTTTACACACGAGGTAAAAAGACTACGCGCTAAAAGAGACGCTCTGTTCCATCAACAGGAAAGAAAACCAATTCTAGATTCTCAGTAACAGTCAGAAATACACGCAAATTGTTCGGACCGATATGCTGCTCTTATTTTTGACTGTCCTGAATCGGGTTTCCTCTCTGTTGGAACAGACCCCATGAAACATTTAAATTGGATGTCAAACTACAGGGAGCTAGTTAAGTTGATGGCCACTTTGGAGGTCCCAAATTCATCAAAGAGGGATTTAAATCCTCCCATAAGATTTGATCCTACGCAAAGCAGATCTCCTGGTATATTAAAAAATACATCTACTAGTAGAGTAACCGTAATCGCTATATTAATATCCTCTGAGTGGAAACTGAACAATTATTACTTTCGATGCAAATGGATTGCCTACTCATAACTGAAAAAAAATCTGGGCCAGCCACCTTAACCACCTAAAGATCTGCCTTAAATAAAAAGTGGGCCGGCCTCTCAATATCACATAGAAAACATAAATATTAATGTAGATCGAATTTACTGAAATAAATTAATTATTTAATAAAACAATTAAGTAAAAAAAGCGACCGGTACACTGGACAAGTGAACGTCAACTTCTACCGATCTCATCGAGTGAGAAAAGCCCTTGTTTCCCTGCATAAAAGTTCTGGAACATTGTAGAATATTTTTAGGCTCAATAAATAATAAATAAAATACACATTATTAACGCAGATGATCGAGTGAATTGTCCAGTATAGATCAACTTTTACGGAACGGAATTTGGTCGTTCCGAGACTGCAACGTGTTTAATCTGGCTGTGGACTGTAGCAGCCGTTCGACTTAGCGACATTCCCATACTTTTACTGTCTGGTCTACACTACCGGAAATTACGTACGGGTAGGATTTGTGGAAATCTGAAATAAATGTTTATATATAAAAATAGGATATTTAAGCCGCATTGCCACACAACGAGGAGAAACAATTTTTTGTAATACTTGTCAAAACATTAAATTATCAAACACAAATTTCAATTGGCGAAATAAATGTAGCTGTGATTAAACCATAGAATAAAAAAGTCATAGAAGTTGAAAGCAATCTATTTAAAGTGGCACGCAAAAAGGGGGTCGCCTTACAACGCTCATTTCCTCGACTGTTTTAACGGAAAAGCCTAGAATTGTGCCATTCATTAACATTTTTCTCACAGTTGAAGCATTCCACATGGAAAAAATAAGCGCCTTCTTCCATAATCTTTTTTTATTACATTATTAAACTAATGTGCTTTGAAAATAACTGTTACAAGAGTATTTTATAGAGAACAGTGTAACTTACCAACTGACGTACAGAAGTGCTTGTGAGCATCCAGAGTCTTAGCGCAACGCTTATTCCTCAAGTCCCACACCCGCAACGTCTTGTCGTCACTCGCAGATACCAAAAACTTGCCGCCTGGGTGAAACACCACACCTCGCACCCAATTGTCGTGAGCTATCAACACGAACAGAGCTATGCCTGCACCAACATCCCATATTCTAAACGAGAAATAAACCCAAAACTTTAATATGACAGCAATTTATCCGCCTAGTAACTTATAATAAATATTTAAAATAGTTTTGTGCATATAATCAAATTTACATATATACTTGTATAAGTATATATGATTAAAAACCTATAATGAATCATTCTTTGGTGGTTATGAGTGTGTTACCTAATAGTTTTATCCCTTGATCCAGATGCCAAGAAAGGTCCCATATGCGCCCCTTTTTTGTTATCTGCCCCTGCTGCTTCGTTAATTGCGTTGGCAGCCAAATCGGGCGCCCACGCGATACATTCGACCACGTGGTCGTGGGCTCGGAGCTCATTCCGGCACTCCTTCGATGCAACAGACCAAATCCTGACAGATTGATCGTTAGAACAAGTGGCCAACAGTGTACCGTCCGGTGACGGTCTGACCATTCTCACCTATATTTCAAACAATAAAATGTGACTTCAAAATACTAAGATGTAAATCATCGGTAACAATTATTTATTTGGAGGACTGATTGAAAGAATGAATAAAACGAATAAAAAATAATATATACAGGGTGTTTGATTATAGAATATTGGTATTTGGACACGTAATGCCACAAGCAAATAGGAATATCTATGTATGCGCATATTTACTGGCAATTAGATGAGAAATTTACGCACCCATTCTCTGTGTCCCGTATATGTCCTGACGCAGTAACCAGTGGACACTTCCCACATTTTAATTGTCTTATCCCGACTGCACGACACGACGAAATCTCCCGCCGGCATGAAGGCGACGCTGGACACGTTATGGTCGTGGCCGAGCATTGTTCGAATGCACTCAAAGGTTTGTTGAAAGTCCCAGAGCTTAATGCTCATATCCGAGCTGCAGGATACCTATAAATAATCGTATCATAAAAAAACAGCGACTTGAATCTGTCTATGAGTTGCTCAAGAAATCATAGAACGTTGACTCAAGTTACTATATAATACCCTAATACTAACCAGTAGTTTTCCAGAGGCGTCGAACGCTATGTCTTGTACGGGATCAGTGTGCCCTTTGAGTGTTCTTTCATACTCCCCTGTTTCGAAGTCCCAGACTTTCATAGTTGCATCTTCACTAGCTGAGACCATGAGACTGAAGACTGGATGGAATATGACACGGGTGACTGGGTCTCGGTGACCTATGAATGGAAGCTAAGTTCAGTATCGAAAATTAGACATTTTTTGTTGTTATATTTACAAAGTGTGTTTCAAAAGTCTCGGAAAGGTGAACTGTTTTAGATATGACTAAAAATGATCATTTTTTCCAAAAAGGGCTTGTAAAATACAAATACCCACAATTCACTTGTGATTGTGGCTACTTTACGTAGCAATATATGTAGCTCTAGAAGGGTTTGAGATATTTACGCTCAGTTGTATAAAGCTTGACAATATTGTCATTGTAATCATTGAATAATAAGACTCCTTTGCAGACAATTCGGTAAATGTTTCTTTAGGCCGTTTTTATGGAATTGTTTTTACGAATAGTTTCGATAATTTAGATTTAAACGCAGTTGAAAAGAGATAGAACTAGTCTTGAATTTAGGTTAATTAACGTAATGATCTTTGAGAATGACGCCAAAATGGCCTGCTAAAGCAATACTGATATCTACAATGTAAAACAAATATGTGTCTATTTGTTACACGCCATTTTGAACGAACGACCTAATCCCCAGATTTGAGAAATTGACCCCTGTTGGTTTGATGACTATATTTTTAATGAATTAGATCGAGATTTTAATCTAATGCACGCCATAAACGCAACTACAGTCATGAATATAAACGAGCAGTACTACAAAAGTCTTTCAATCTCTTTACCAAATTAATCAGTTAACAAACTTATAATGAAATATTCACTAACGAACTAAATTAATTATTGCTTATTAGATAAATGTAATTATCTTTACTTATAGGTTATGTCGGAATACCGAGGCAAGTAGTTAATTAATCAACAAATGTAATTATTATTACTGTCGTTAATGTATCTTTAACTTCCTACGGTACCTACAGCAAAAACCACCAAACGTCTTTTTAGGGGAGAAGCAATATAATAACTCTCTGGATCAACCCAAGAGCAATCAAGTTTGTGTAAATATTTACTCAAACATAATCGCGGCCTTCTACCTACGGTAAAAGTTTATTTGCTTAACGTATCCGTTAAATACGTAATAAAGAAGTGTTTTTAATGCTTTATAAGAAAACCCTTAGGAGTGTAGGACAAAATAGTCGACGTTGAATGAACAATAAGCCACTCAGCGTCTCGCGGCAATCTGTCCTATGTATACTTTTGCAAGGATTCCTATAACACTGTTGATGCCTTTAATACGGCGGACAGTTCAAGCCCTTGCTAATGGTTAGTACCAGCGTTTAAAATATTGGTAATACTTATTAAAGTGCATTATCGCACTTTGTCACAATTCAATATGGTTTTCACCAAAATTACCGTCTGCAGCAATTTAAATTCACACCACCTATCACCGCAAAAAAATAGATTCTGGCGAAACGGAAGCTGAATTAAAATCCATTCTAATTTCGTCGCGAAATCTGTTAATTAGGCTAGCACCTGTCACGGAAACACATACATCTGGGCGTCAGTGTGGTAATCTCCACCTGATTTCGAAAATAATATGTACATCAAACACGTCAAAAGCTTCCTGGCAAATTTACATAATAAGCACTGCAATGTACTAATATGTAACTCTCGAGAATAATTATTTAGTGTGGTGTAGCAACAGATGACTGCTTATCTAGGACCTTCCATTAACAAAAACAATTATTACCGTACTACTTGGATCAGTAAATGCGCGGGTTATGCATTGTCTGCAAGATATTAATTAACAAAAACCCACCGGTCAAACAAAACTTTTCCGGCGGTCTGGGGATCCACTCGGTGGGACTTCGTTTGTTTCTCGTGGGGGCTCCTTCGATGTACTCCTTCTCAGCATCGTTTAACTTTGACTCGAGTTCCATCACCTTCTTCTGCAAACGTATTACGGAGGTCCACTTTTTCTCCAGGAGACCTCCGAATTTTCTTTCCACTTCTCCGGGCATGTCTGCTTCCTTCTTGAAAGCATCCAACGCCCCTTCATATCCATTACTGCTCAAGTAATCAGCGATGGCTTTGTTACTAAAAACAAAAAAAAAACATTAATCAAAATTCAGTGAAACGAGTGACTCATAGTTTAAAGTGCTCGACTCTGACGCGTTATTGCTAATATTAGAAAACGTATGAACAAAAAAAAAATCTGATAAACGTTTCATAACGTCCTAATATAGAATCAATAAATCTATTCGATAGACCAGTTACAAGGCTTAATAAGGTATTATGTGAACGTGGTTCTTTCTCCTCGAAATCGCTAAACATTTCACGTAATCAAAATATTTGGGCTCCATATAACGTTCCCATGGTAGTAGAGAAAGTATGCAACAAAAACTGGCGATTGGCCACTTATACGTGAATTTTTGCAATCCTCTTCCATTTGCTGATTTATCGGTGACCGGTAACTATTAACTACAATACTTTCCGCGAATCTTATCTTCAAATCTGCTCATAAAAAGACTATTAAGCCACAAGATACATAGTATATGTAATGCGCTTGCTCAAATATTTACAATATAATCAAGTTCGCTTTAGAAATATCGTGGCACTCTGCATCTCTTTTGTGCTTCCAGTACCGGGTGCGGGTGTGAGTTTAGACAATTCCATTATTTGTAAAAAGCGTACATGGTTCCATAAACAGAGAGGTCAACAAATTGCGAGCAGCGATATAATCATTCGCGGAATGAACTAAACGCAATTAGAAACGAATCAGTCTCGTGCCATGGCAAAATAAAATAAACGTGAGTTATTATTGGGGGATACGGCCGTGCAACGTGAATGGTATAAAAACGTCATCAATAGTGATTTTCCTGAATAGACTTAATTAAAATTCTGAGCTGGAGGCAGGATTACTACTTATTGGAAACTGTCATACCAGATAATCTAATGTAAAAATAAGTTGTCTGGTTTCGTAAGCCCCTTTCACTTCTTTACAAATAGACTTATTAGGCTCGTTGGCGGTATTGTGAGGATTTCTAGAACCGAGAAATTAGGATCGCATATTCTGGCGATTAGCACAACCATGGGTTTCTTCGATGTAAAGATATTAATCTATGTAATCTTCGTACTTAATTTGAAACGAAGTTACTATGGTGAGCTAAATGTCGCATAATACTTATCGTATCCTTAAGATGGTGACATGAAATGACCAGCAAAATCATCGGATATGATACCCCTTGATTTTTTCCTTTGGCGCTATTTGAAATCTACGATTTACACGAGACCCTCTGAAAAAAATTCCTCGTTTTAAAATCACGCGTCCTCGTTAGTTATTAATGTGAGAATCATAATGATGACAGCATGGCTCAATTCATGAAAGTTCATGGAATGGAAAATAAAAAAGTTCCAACTAATGAGCACCCAACTTAGCTATGCTACATTAAAGCCGCAAATAGCCTACGTCATTTTTAGATCAAAGCCAGATAAACCCCATAAGATCTAACCATGGAAAGTCTGGTAAATCAATAGTCACGCTCACAATCGGATCATCCTATAAAACAGCAAAAGTAAACAACCTGTGCCATCTATCATCTACTCGTAGAAAAAAGATGAAAGTACCCACAAAGAAGCTATTTAATCAAGCTGAGCACAATTTAAATGCCCCCCGGTGCAGGTCCTTAATAGGACCATTTATTCAACTTGTATGGCTCCAATTATGTAACTAGTAGGAAAAAGAAATCGAGTTTCTCCCGTATTTGATGATATACAGCAGGCAACACGTACTTAATGAAGTATTTTTTCAAATTGTTACGGAAGAGCGCCGCGGGAACCGATCAAAATCAATACCTCAGTTGAGGGTCTAAATGCAACGGCAGAGAGAGCCCTAAAATGAAATCGTGAGCCATTATTGTAAGCCACTTATGGTCGTTGGTAAGCTAAGCGTGAAATTGCTAATCTCCTGGGATTAATCGAATTTTAACCTATTGGCAAACAATAAGAAAAGGATTTATGTGTGTTCTTAATTGGCCGGATGCTTATCTTCGGTTTGGAACCATTTCTACGCTGCAAATGTATTCCAAGTCGAAATCTTGTCAGACTCTGACAAAATTGACTATAATGAATTGACGCATTGGATATTTTGCTATTTCATTACTAATGTCTCTTGCATTTGACGTGGGAATTCATAATAAAAAGCATCAACAACACGAAAACCTACGCAGTGGTGAGGACGTTTTACATTGTTAAAGCAACAGGAAACGGTTGGAAAGTGTGCGTTTCATAAATAAATGTCTCATTTCTGCTACGTTGTGAGACGTGTTATAATACGAGTTATCGCTGGCCATAAGGCATCAAAACAATTTCTCACCTTTTGACACCTGAGGCCGAAAGATCATTAACCAGTAGTTTCTATAAGGCTTCGAATTTAAAATTTAAAGGGCTTCGGCTTTGGTGCGACTTCAGACTTCTTAAATGTGCATACATATCATGTTTCCAGTAGTAAAAAATGGGAGAACAACTAGGCTAGTTATTCAATGCATTATCAGCCACTTGAATGCATGCGATGTAAAGTGAGAACCTAGTCCTATTGAATGTTGGTTAATATCGATTTATAAATCAAAGTAAAGAGCTTTCGCATCCTTATAGAATAATTGTGCCCATAACATTAATACTAATTGAAAACCTTCTTCACAGGCTGACTCAACAATTCGCGTCAATTACTGAATTCTTGGCAAGAAAGATAAAAAATAGTAAAATAGAGATAAACGGTTCTGTAACCTGCAATTCCGTGATTCATATGAGTAGGTGGCTAATAAAATATGTACAAATTATGGTTGTTAGCTTTCGCAGAGATTCATTTCATTCAAAAAAATTGAAGAGAGCAACAGCGAACCTTCGGAACCATCCTGTTCACAAAAAATTAAGGTGCTGTTTGCCACACAAAAATCGATTGCGACCCCAAATGACTTTCTAAAAATAGATTTAAATGCATTTTAAAGCATCGCCTTCTACTGGTACGTGAACTTAACCAACAAGAATGAGCTACTTAAGCTTTTCACATTAAAAATTACTTTTCAAACAAATTAATACACGCGTCTCCCATTTAACGTGACATTGCTGATCTTGAACATTTCTTTCACGGACTTTACATTTTCTCTACAGTCATCTCCGAAAATTAAAGAATCATGGCACAACTTTTGGCGTTATCACATTCACACATGACATCCTCAATGCCGAAACAATTATTTTCCTTTCGCCTATTTGTGTCTGGCAGTTTGGAATGTCACGGCACGAAATCGGTTTTGCTTTGTGGGACTTATTTTGTCTAGATGTTTGTTATGCCGTATGTCTCGTTTCGGGTCTCCTTTGTGTAAAAACAATACAAAATTAAGCACCCGTTATTGATTTCGTTAATCGCACTCCTTAACAACATTGCGCTCCAGAAAGAAATGGAGCACGTAAATAACATAAAAGTTTATTTAGGAGCTCTAAAATAGGGTAAGTCTGGCCATTGATTAATTAAAGTGCCAATAATTTCCACAGACGCGTGGCAGAAAACCTCGGTGCGTGATAACGCAAATGTGCTACTAAAGAATACTCCGACATCCTTGAATGACAACAATAATTACATCATCTTTATTTGTATTTAGTGGGCGCAGTGGCGGGACATATTTAAAGTTAGTTTCAAAGAAATAAGTATTTGCAATTGTTTTCGAAGGATTCATTAGTACAAGAACCTGGGAGTGGCCTAGAACCAGAACCCAAACTAAGTAAAAGCCTGTTAGAACTCGAGCAATTTTCCTAGATCTCGATTACGAAGGTGTGTTCCTGCGTTCTAACTGTTCTTTCGACATTTTTTTTTCGTTAATTAATATCGCGTATCCCACAGGTCCAACATAAACAGACTAAGACGTAACTATTCAATAACGATACACCGTGGGAAAGGCCACGAAGGCATTCGTATTTTACCAACGCTAATGTTGCCGTTACTCTGCATTTGATGCCAAAAAACCGTTTCATGTCATTATATCAATACATAACAATGAATATTCAATTGTTCTGCTTTATTTATGTTAAATATGGGAGACCGGCGACGCTGCAGCATATAGGCGTCTCGACGCCTTGGCATTGGCAGCCAGTGGGGACGCGACCTGGCTTTGACGTAGGGAAGTTCAGCTGTATTGATTTTCGCGAGGGCGCTGGCGGGGGTTTCCAGATTTGCATGGAAATTCCCTCGAATGTTATATAAATCCCGAGTGAGATTTTAGCAACCAGAAGAAGCTTCAATAGCCTTTTGACGACTGTGTGCTGAGGTAATTAGGTGTGTTAGTACCGGTCAAAATAGTACATGGTTACTGTTATTTCCCTCCACATCATTATCTTCTAAAGCTATCAACCCCGCATTACATTATATCTGTCTATAGGTGCTTATTTATGAGATAATCCACCTGGTTCCACTCTCGCAACACAAAAAAATAAATAAATTTTATCTGGTGTTACCACGCTTCGTGGACGAATGTCCCGGTAAAACGACGATCTACATGAGGCGTCCGACCATGGCAAGTGTGACCAACAATGAAAAAAAAACGAGATGGATATTGAAAATCTCATTAAAAATCCGTTCACCGTGTGTCAGTCGTGAAGTATGACATGCCTCAGGCCACCACGAAGCGTAGTTGTGCCTGTAACAATCGCATTTTCGTAGAGAGAGGTGTCTTGTTTTACTTCGTTGGTCTATATTTTATAAAGTCTTATACAGTGTCAGAACGACTGTAGCCACTGTTCGATTCTACCGAATGTTCTCCCAGATCTTAATAAAAGCAGGTCCGGTTTTGAACTCTTTTCGACGAAAGTATATGATGACTTTCTTCGGATACGTTTTTCCAGCTCTCGGTTCAACACTGCTAGACGATTTAGAATAAAACGATTGGGAAATCTTCGATATTTCTCTATATTTCTGCGGAAGTTACCCCAACGCATCCCCACTACTAATAGCACATAAACTTTAAAGCTCTCAAGTCAGCTCTTTAAAAGAAAATGTTCCAGCCATTTGTACCAATAAATAATATGACATGCAAGAACAAGAAGCACAGGAAATTTTCTTAAACGGATGATTTGACAACAATGACATTCTAACAACGGAACAATTGAAGAACAGTTGTGGTGTAGCCTACTTACTATTATCAAACCACATATTTTCGTTCGATATAATTAATTCCTATCACAAAATCGCAGTTTTCTCAGAAATATCGACAATTTGTCGAAAAATAAAAAAGCATGTAATTGAATTTTCTATGAAACCAGTAGATCTTAATTGTGAATTCAATTAGGGTCAAAAAATTCTTAAAATTTTAATGGTGGCCCACCACTAGCCCCCTTTAAGTTTTCAGGCTTCGTTGAAATATAGAGTTCCTTCAAATTATTTAAAATATTCATTTCCTGAGGCCAACATCTCTTCTAATAACTCAATTATTTATCTAAAGCATCACGAAAGGTCAATTCATTTGAAACAAACAGACCCACCCTTGCACTTAACAACTTTCCAGCTAGCAAGTAGAATTCCATTCCCACACTCCTTCCTCTTGAGGAAGGTTCATATAATCCACCTTCAACTGAACTGCGGCCTCGCCCATTACGTGATCTTATTGCCCGTGCTGAAGACCACGAAAAAATCGTGAAATGCGAATCTATTCAAATACGAGACTAATTTCAAGTGAGACCTGCGCATAACGGCCGTGGGACGGTACCTACCGGAAATATTCGCGTTTCTCAAAGGTCAATCCTCACAAGCAGAAGTGAAACTGGAACTTTAATATGCGGCGCTGCCAGGTTTGCATTATTGTTTTTGAGCGATCATATTGAGCTTCTGGTACTGGACGCTGGTGGCCAGGGGCGGCAACGCTGGCACAAGCCGGCCGGTCTAGCGACTTCTTCTCCGGCAAGATGAAGAAAGAAGTCAAGCCAGTTGGGTAATCTTCGTGCCATTCTCTTTTATTATTTTGAATTTTTGTTGCTTGTAGGAATCTACGGCCCATACCTTCGTGGCCAGGTTGGAATTGGCGCTAGCAGGTCGGTAGGGGAGCTAGACATGCCTTCAGGCTCTTAGTTACACTACACTTGATAGTCCCGCATGACTAGGCAGTTATAACTGGGTATTTAACGCAGAGGTTAATTTGCCATGACCCCATGTTCAGCTAGCCCATTGTGGCTGGATCTAGTCACATTATAAAATGGCATGACATGTCTTATTCTTCGTCGCTGCCATTAAAGTGCCTCGTAATGGGATGTTAAAATTCAAATATTTTTAACCTAGTTCTTGGAGTTTTGTGTCGAGGACAGAGGTCGTTTGTCAAGGGAGCGCGGAAACACGCTAATAATACCGCGCCGAATATTTAGTCGATGCAGTGCATTTATCATTGTATGGAAGAATAGGATTTTACTTTTAGAGATTTTTCACTTGTGACAGCTAGGGTGATCACAAGCCTACACTGCTACGCCCTAACAATAAATACAACTCATACTAAAAAGCCTTTCGTCTAGGAATACATCCGTGCAACCGTGTGGGAAGCCCCATATTAATACGTACACTTGTATCAAGTCATGGCACGAAAGCTGTTTTCTTCTTCTCACCGCATAAAAAAGTACAAAATGTAAATTGAATAATGAATAAAGGAACTCTTCGGCATGTACCTGTACGGTACTATAACGGTACTCTCCTAGAATACACTACCTACCGATGAAGTGATAAAAAAACATTATTGGGTCGCGCTGATCGATGATATTTTTTTGGATCTTTATGAGCTTTCTTGTTCGCGAATGTGGGTTATCAACACAGATTTATTGAATACTTGTTTTTCTTTCTATAATATGGATATGTAGAAACTTTGGCCTAAATGGATAACTCATTGGTAAAATCATACGATCATGATAAACGTAGTGGTGGTATTGATTTTCCTGAATTATATTAATTTACACTAGAACGACCGTGATTTGCATTAATCTTTTTAGGTCAGCTTTGCGGATGGCGGCTAGACTTAATCTAGCTCTAAAGCCAAAATTTTAACTAACGGACCAGATACATCCACTCACTAAAAACGGAACACAATAAATTTGAACAAAATATGACCTTGTATGACTATTATATCTTTTGTTCGATTTTAAAACTTTCAAATGAGATAAAAATCAGTCTAGATTTATAAAATTCAATCAGATTTTCTAGCTAAATCGTAAACGTCTGTTTCCTCTACCCCCCTCACTGTTTGCAACAACCTGAGTAAATGTCGACAAACTCTGCTCTGTCACATCAATTACTATTTTAAATCCCCCGAAAGGGCATTCAACCAATAGCGCTGAAAAATTGAACACCGGCCCCCCGTAACATAAACATCATAGACAAAATTGGTCATTACTTAACCCATGATATGCACCCTAATTATGAGCCTGTTTTACACCCCAGTCATTAACACACCTTATAACCCATTGTATCACACATCAGTCTATGCACCCTCTATTTGACTTAGCAACACCCCTCGAAATGAAATTCCCTTTCTGCTTTAGTTAATTAAAAATTCAACATTTCAACTATCTGTCAAGCGGCCTTAGGCCTTAATCTTATATAAACCATGGAAAAAACCTTTAATGATCTGTAGCCGCAGCTTCAAAAAAGACAAGTTCAACGGCCTGCCTTAAAATAACTGTTACTCAATCGAAAGCCACCAAATTATTGTGGATCCTGCCTTGGTTTGATCGGATGGCTTAGGAAGTTAATAGCCATCGTGGCTAAGAGGTAGTTACTTATAACTAGCAGGAGATAATTACGGTAATTACTTATTTATAGATGGACTATAAGAGGAAATTCAGACATGGATATAAAATTAAATTCTAGTGTAATAATAGGACTAATTGCCTAAGGCTAATGCAGCACTTCAGGTTTGAGTGAAAAACTACACATAATAGTGATTCATGGCTGGAATATGAAAAAGGCAGTTTAAAAACCACTTGAAGACCACCTTCTGCTTGATACTTGCTTATGTATTGGTACTGATATTGCGTAACACAACTAATGGTACGTGTAGATACCAAATGCACTAACTGGAAGATAAACATAAAATACCTTGATGGCTTATTCAAAATGAAATAAGAATATTTTAAGTATCTTTATCATAAAATATTTTATGAAAATCAGCTGGTCGAAGGGAAACTGCATATATATGAATAATTATTGATATGTGCTAATGAGAAAAAATTGCATTTGAACTTTAATGAATTTGATACCGACGCAGGAAATGAGAATACCTATATGAAAAAGCATTTATTTTTAAGTTCTTACAGCTCTTCTCGCTGGCGTTGAGATAGGACCATTTTCATGTTAATGTTCCGAAGCTCACTTTGGGTAACCGTTTAGTTCATTCCAACCTAGAACAAGAAAAATACATCAACATTCCATCTATAAAAGACCATTTGAGATTGAAGCGTTTTTTTTTCGTCTTTTATCAACCGGATGGAGAAATTTCCAGATTTGTGTTCTTAAAATTGATTGCGACACTTAAAGGGGCTATTTATACCCTGCCGAAATAAAAAACAAACAAAAAGGCACTAGAGAGAGCATCTCTTGGCAGTAGTCCAGGCTGGTTCTATCTTGGAGTCCTGATTTTGGTGTAGGAATGAGCTGTTATTCAGTTTAACGACGGAAAAACGAACACAAAAATTAAGGAGGCTCTTCCAGGGCGCATTAAAGTAGGCTTGTAAAGAGACCATAATTTAATTTGTTGCGGTTCTGGGGTTTATTTTAACTCATTTTTCTTATATAAACTATGTTTATCCTTAGGAGTTTTATGACCGTGTCGAATACAGAGACAGGACAAAAATATCATTTAAAACAGTTTTGTACTGTGTATTTTACAAGAGCTGATAATAAATGACCTTTGTGATAGTTCACTTATCAATTCAAATTGTTAAAATATTTAAATTAAGTAGCTCCATAAAAAAACTAATCCTACCAAAATAAGACACAGTACTTACTACAGTTTCTTTGTTATAGGTTGACAAATCTTATAACCTGTCAACTGAAGTATAGCATCGAACCTGTAACTGTCAGAATTCACGTTGTTAACAACATTAGATCACAGGCAAACAGGTATCTTAGAATTTCTTAGTAAAAATGAATTAACTTCAATTGTGTTGGGCTGGAAACTTCTTTTTTCAACTTGTTAATATCTTTATTTAATGCATAATTAATATCAAATAACTTTGTTATATTCATTATAACAGTTGGCATCAAGAGTCGAAGCTATGTCACAGGTAATTTTCAGAAGTGCAGTTGTGCAGCCGTATGTTGATCAAAAGCCCAATTGGTAGTTGAGTATTAATTTATACTTATAAATGTAATGAATTTGTTTGATCAATTGTTTTCAAGTTATCTCCTCTAAGGGTTTAGTAATGCTGGGGTATTGACTTTGGGAAGGGGTTCACCAGTTCCAGTTTCCATTGAAAAGTTTATAATGTGAACAAATGGTTGAACACAGTGAGGCAGCACAACTCAAATATTTTCCTAGATACCTCACCTGCAGCTTCAACCTGCTTTGAACTGACTGCATACATTTCAAAATATTCGACTAAAATACCATAGAAAATACAAATGCTTCCCTATCCTATAAGTATTCAAGTGCCAGAAATGTATTAATTTTCTCAGTAGCAATAAGTAATCTAGGTACACTATTCAAAAATATATTATTTAACATAAGTAGAGTCCTCAGATTATCAGAAAGATATGTCTGAGATTTACTTATGATTTTCCATTTTGAAATTTTTTCCCAATTTCATTTTTGTCACTGACTTTGGTATTATGAAGAATTTCGGTTTAAAAATAAGCTCCTTTTTTAGGTTTTACAGTCTTGGAGACATAATTTTTCAGTTGCATGTAACTAATTCTGTTATCAGAAAATTTAGTTTCTTTTGAATTTGCTGAAAGTTTAATGCTTCAATTTATCATTTCTTTTATGGTGACGTCCACCAGGGTAGCCAGGGCTTTTTAGACACAACACATTAAAAATCCCCCATTAAAACATTATTAAAATATCCTACTTTCTCATCTATTACACAATTATATTTAAATAATTAACATAATAACTAAATAATGAGGAATTATTGAAAAGGGCCATAATTCTACTTTAATTCTTGTTTAAAAACAAGACATTTTTAATATCTTCACTAGACTTGTCTTCAAACAAGACATCAAGATTGCTCTATTGGTGTTTTTCTATCACTTATAGTTTCCAAAGTTTCTTATATAAAGATCAAACTTTGCCCATTATGTACAATAAAATTAAATTCACCGCATGTTTTATGTTAGCATTTGAGAATATTTCCTTGAAAGATTAAAAAAAGCAAAATTGTTTTAAGGTGGCACCTTGGGCCATTAGATTACTTTCCTCAAGGTTTCACTTAAGCATAATATTCCTAACCAGGTGAGATCAGGTGTAAGCTAACTAATTGGATATCAACTAATTACTTAGCTTAAAAGTAAGCCTATTTACTTAAATATGTTATATGTTTGTGGGTAGTGTGTTTCATCAAAATTACTCAACATGTGTCTACTTATTAAATACAAGATGTTTTGATTTTTAATAATAAGAATTGTCCCTACAAGAAATAACTGAAATAACTATTATGGAGATATTCTAATTCCTATGAGGTTCTCCTTCACCTCAGTTTAATGGAATATAAAGAAAAACAACCTACTGACCACCATGTAGGGGATTCTTTTATGGGCAATAACACCAGATAAATTTACGTTTAAGTTAAATTACTTAAGAAACAGGAAAATGTATATGCAAAACTCCGTTGCAGTTTTTTAGCCACTTTTATGATAAAAATCAATATCGGCCATTTTGCTGGAGATGGCCAAACCAATAAGGCAGCTCTGCCAACGAAAAAAACCCGGAACTTGCCATGCAAATGTTGAATTTTAGTCGATTTGCGGTACTTACTCTTGTGAAGAATGGATAAATCGCAGCGATATCACTAAAAACAGATCTTAACGCGTAATTTTCTCAACGAAATCGTCCGAAACACTTTGCCCAACGGACCAAACCACAATGCGCAGCGCAACGACAAACGCAACGTAATGCAAATTCTTCAATTTTTTTTCAAACGACAGCCGCAGTTGGTTGTCGCAATTGACAGTTGACGTGCAATGCAGCCAACGAATAGAAACAAAATTGAAGTGTTCCGTTTTAGTGCTTTCAATTATTAGTTTTTATTTTTAAGCAATCGTATGAACTTCACGATATCGCATATGAAAAATCGAACATACATCAACCTTTATTTAATGTAAATATCTATTTTACTTTGAGTTTTTGCGGATTATTGATATATCCTTGGATTTACCTGCATACGCCCGTCATGAATTATACTCTCTTCTAGCATTTGCGAGAGCGTCTAGTTCTAGGACACTTATCGTGCCCATATCTCCTATTTTCCTAATCTTTAATTAATCGCAGTCCACACATGACGAAATCATATGAAGAATGAGATTTATGGGTCTCTATCAGTTGTTACATGAAATGGACTCACGGACAAATCAGTTATCAGAGAAATCTGCGGAATTGGCAACAGTGTCAACGCCACAGAATCGGGCTGGCCCTTCTTTCCAAGGAATATTGGACAGGGTTTTCGTGATTAAATGCAAATGAGTTTTATAGCAAAAACTCATTTGAATTTGAGCAATCCATACCAAACCATCTTTCAATTATTCAATTTCACATTCTCAACGTGATTTACAGTGATATAAAATGGACAATAGAACACTAAATTGCAAATTGTCATCCTAATGTGACTTAAATAAAAATCGATTCCCAAATTTTAAATTTACATCTATCAACTAAAATTGAAATAAAAATTATGTAATTACGAAAATAGATAAATGAGGTAATTTAAAATGTCAATTATTATTTCTTTGTTTATGCATAACATACTTTATGAATTTAGTAATTAAATATTAACAAAAAAACGTCAGTACTAAGTTTTTATCACTTCTAGCTCCTGCTCCACAGCATTCTCATCTTTTGCATTGTCAATGTTAGAGTCAGTTTCATTTAGTGATAACTTTTTATCCACAGTATTGTCCCTGCTAATTTCTTCTGCAGGTGATTCGTTCACAATATCCTTCTTGATAATTTCTTCTGAGGATATTTGGGTGGACATATCACTGTTGGTTGTATTACACTGATTATCACTTTCTGCAGTTATGTGTTCAATTTGATTTTCACACATTTGATCTTCAGAGTTTGGTTCTCTCTTATTTCCATCTAATTCTTCATTCTCAGAACTTTCTGCACTCTCTTCAGAGGAACTAGGCTTATTGGTTTTGAGTTTCTTTGCTTTCTGCTTTTGATTTTTCCTCTTCTTTAATCTTTTCTCTCGTTTCTTGGCTGTCCGCTCATCACATAAGCGTTTATTGTCTTCCAATTTTTGTTTGTAGTCATTGTCTAATTTTTCCTAATAAAGAAAATGTGTCACATCATTTGAATTATCTAAGTAGTTAGCAGTGCTCACGCGTCTGGCTTTTTCTTCCATGTACTTTTGTCTAGCATACTCCTTTCGCCTCAAGTGTCTGTACACATGAAATTCACCTGAACCAGCACCCGCACTCGAACCCATAACATTTCTTACAAAATCAGGAATATGAGGAGCACCTCGCTCTTTCGGTCGTTCAGGAATGATAACCGGTTTTTCCTATAAGAAGATATAATAAATAATTTTAAGTTTTTATGTAGAACATGCAGTATATTTTCTTCTTACTGGGTTTTTCATTAACTTTTCCAGTTTCATTCGTTGATAATCCGCTGTGTTTTTAACAATAACGTGAGGAGGTCTTTCTTTTTTTGGCTTTTCTTTGTCTTCATTTTGTTTCTCCACTTCGTTGATCATTATGCGATATATTAATTAATTATTAATAATTTAGTATTAAAAACTAAAAACTTTACACTGTAAACAAAATGGGTTCACGTTTTGAATGACGGACCAGATAAATATAAAGTTACGAATCATTTTTGATTTCAAATATTCCACAGTTTATTGTTTTCCACATTTAGTGCACGATAAACAAAGAAAAAACATAATCAAGAGCGATAATCAATTTCCCTATTGCCATCTGTAGTGTTCTCTGTCGTTTGAGTTGTCAGGAATGTCAGTTCCAGAGTTAAGTGACAGATAAATTGTTTTTTTTTAATTGTATTTGTTCCGCTGTTCCTGTTCCTGTCAAGGGCTGAAGTGGTTTCCTCTTAAATAATTCTCGATTTTAATTTGCTTCTCATCTGTTCTAGTGCTTTATTAATATGCTAATTAGTGGTGCTTCAAAAACCATATCGCTTGCAAAATTTCGGTAACCACAATGAAGATGTAGACTAAGCACCATTTCCTAGTTCAAAAGTGGCACACAATACTAATTTGACCGTCGTCCACAAGGAAGAGGATTCACCTTTGGTAGATCTACCCTTTTTTTACCAGTAAAATCACGTCCACGATTTTGGCATTTAACATTTTTTGATTTACTTTTGTATGCCATATTTCATAAATGCTTAGTTTTGTAATTTGTTCCCCCTCCTTGTCCAGTGTCTCTAGGTAAGATCATGTTGATTTTTCCCATCACTTTTATCTGGCATTGTGCATGCTATCTTTCACCATATACACAAACATAACAGTAATAAAAAGGTCAAGTGATTTAATGTTGTGCCTGAACCTGACAAGCTTTTAAATTGCCCAGTAATTTAAACATCAATACTGTTGAGTGTTAATGTATGAACACTTTATAGGCGATGGTTGTAGTCCATGTGTACCCATACCTCACTCAAATCAGAGAAGAGCTAGTACTGGCAGACAATGATACTATGGCTGCTAAAGCAATCTTGATATGTCGCCCCAACTCACATCAGTTTCAAGACCGAACCCTAACTTTAGACCAGCCTGTGAAAGTTGGAAGATCTGTAGCTCGTGCCAAGCCTACTCCTACTAATGCAATTTTTGATTGTAAAGTTCTTTCAAGGCATCATGCTCTGTTATGGTATCAAAATGGCAAGTTTTATCTACAAGACACGAAAAGCAGCAATGGAACCTTTGTAAATAACAATAGATTGTCTGTTGATAATGATAATCATGAAGTTAGTTCTGGAGATATAGTTCAATTTGGAGTGGATGTTGTTGAGAATAACAGGAAAGTTACTCACGGATGTATTATTGCTACTTTGAAGTTGTATTTACCTGATGGGAAGGAAGCAAAAGCTAGTCCAAGTATTACTGAAGGAGACTCACATGGTAAACACACATTTCTATTGTTTATTTTAAATATGTTTTTATACATACAAATTTTTCATTGTTTATTAAAAAATAGTGCGTTTTAAAGCAGTATTAAGCATACTTGACTTGGCATTTGTTTGATTTCTGAGTCTCTTTTTGTAACTATTTAAAAATAGAGAAGTGAGTGAAAAACCTTTATCAGAATCTTTTTAATTTACAATGATGAGAAAATACTTAAAATGTTTACTAACTTCAACAGGTATAAGCAAAGGGATAGTATGTGCTCACATTTACCAATCAATACATTTTATGTATGGCCTATAGACTTGAACAATTTTCTTTTTTTGTCAAAAAAATAGGTGTAGTGCCCTTAGATGACCTCTACAAATTAAACCAAATTCTACAAGATGCTAACCAACGTGAGCAATGTTTAGAATCCAAGCTTGTCGCCCTGCAAAATGTAGTGGAAGAGACCAAAAGATCTGCCGAAGAGAGCTGGCAAGCTTATGTGGGAGAGGAGAGGCTTTTGAGCCGGCTTTCAGCTCTTGAAACCCAACTACAGCAAGCCCGAAACAATTGGGCCGAGGATAAACTGAAAGAGGAAATTGCAAAGTTGCAAGTAAGCCTGTTCTACAAATTCCAAAAAAACTGTGATGATATTAAAAAATTAAACTGTGGTTAAATTATAGGAAGATAATGAGAGATATCAGGAGGCAGCCAAAGAGGCGTTAGAGAAAGTGCATGCAGAGAAACAACAAGCAGTTGTAACGGCGTTGGAAGAAGGGCGAGCCAAAATTTCAGCTCAACAAGATGCACTTTTGGCCAGGGAGCAGTTAGAGCAGACACAGTTGGAGTTACAGGTTTGTGTAAACTAATAATCTAACATTGTTAATGTATTATGTACTACAAAATCCCAATAGGAACTTGCTCAAAAACTATCAGAGATTCAAACCAAAGCTGATGAGGAGAAACATGAACATGAGAAACAGGTTAGAGAGTTGGAACAACACATGGAGGAAGAAGGGGCGAAAATAATTGAATTGGAGGCAAAAATTTATGAATTGTCATTGGAGGTGGCGAAAAAACATAATTATGGTGATCACATAGAGGTATTTTAGGATGTTTTAGCATTGTTTGTGTCTTTCAAGTATTAATTTTTAACATTTATAGCGTCCAGAGCTGATATTGGAAAATGACATTAAACTGAAAGAGGAATTACTTGAAAACGAGATTTTGTCTGAATTGAATAAATCAATTTCCAATGGTTTTGTACAAAATCACATTAATTTAACGGTAAGTCAGTATCCCATCTGTACTGAAAGTTGGTAACAAGAACAATATAATCTAAAGACCAAAGCCGCATATTCTTACTAATTCTTCAGTTTAAGTATTTCAACCGTTACTTTGTCGACAGCACCGTGCTCAATAAAAATTCGCATTAAATAGTTTCTAAATTATTGCCCTAAGGTCGCCCCTGTCGACGACAAATGTGAAACAGAAAAGTCTGAAGATCTTGAATGCGAATCGACCACGAAAAACGACTTGGAAAAATGTGATCCTCATACCAAGGAAGACGGAAGAAGGGTGTCATTCAACTTGCCAGAAGACTCAGAAACAAGTCAACTGGTACGTCCTAGTACTTACTCTAATATATTTTACGCCTTATATATTTTTTTTAAATCAAGGAATCTCAAAACAGTCCCAACAATTCACCAGACGCTCACACCCAACCGGAAACCACTGCCGATGATCATTTTTCCAGCGATCATGTGGATTCTAAAACCTTAAAGTATCAATATCAATCTGCTCAGCGGGAAAAGATAGAACTGAGGCGTAAAATCGAAATTCTTGAAAAAAACTCCGAAACAAATAAAGCGAAAATTTCTGAATTAAGTAAGGCACTTCATGACGAGAAAGAATTAAATGGTCAGAGGTTAGTTATTTGCGATGGATTAAAAGAAGAGTTGCTAGCTTCACATAAGAAGTGGGAACAAATCGGTGAGGAAAACAGGAAACTGATTGCGAAAAAAGATGAGTTACTTCAGGAGATTGAACGAATGAAAAATGATATGAAGATGCAGCAGGAAAAAAGGCCGACCAAAGATCCTAAAGTTAGTGATTTAAACTTTTCAGAAACGGCTCAGAATTCCAGTATTCTGAGCACGGAACAGCTGACTAACATTGAAGAAGAATTGGTACTCTTCAAGGAGAAATACGCTCAAATTTGCGAAGAAAAAGTAAAATTGTCCCGGGACTTATTAAAATTGCAAGTCCAATATGACATGTTGTCGGATAGCATGTATAACAAGTATTTTTGGTACGTCGGGCCCTTGGTGATCGTCATCCTCTACCTGTTGATCAGAGAATGGATTTCCTGATTGACTGTAATCATGTTAATTTCATTTTATTGTTTTTTCGAGTATTTGGTCAAGATTATCAACGAGACGTAGTGCACGGATGGTTAACGCAGTTAATGAAATTCTAGTCTGAAATTTGTTAGGTTTTTGAGGACTCTCATGTTTGGTAAATTACGTCAAGGGGATTAGTTTGCCCATACTTTGAGGGCGTTAAGGATTGCATTGGGTATTTCAATGGTTTCAACGGAAAAGTACACGGATCCCTATTGGTTTTTGGAGTAATACTTCACAGTTAATTTTCAAGTATAGTGTGGATTTATTTACCAAATAAACATCCAAATATACTATTTGTGGTAAGTAATCAAATGTAAAAGGTAACTGGTAAAGATACAGGGTGTTTCCTTTAAGCAGTACCATTGTTGTCATAGTAGGAAATTTAAGGTTGGTTTGAAACAACAGTTGTAATTTTAGGTGACTAGTTGATATTAACAGTTGCCAAATTGTTACCTTTTTCCCTATTTTATTTTATGTAATACCAATCTGAATTCCGTATTTCAACTTTTTCTTCAGAAATAATTTTATTTACTCGTCTATTATTTTGTAATAACTCTTCTTTTAAAGTGATCTATGGCAATCATTTTCTTTACACGTTTAGCCAATCGACCATATCATCATACTAACATCAAATATCGAAAGGCTAATACAACGGAGGTGAACCATTCCGTTTATTTTTTCGTTTTAAATTTTAAACCAAGCCAAAACCGATTTTTGTAACGATATGACTGTTTAAAAATATAATTCATATATATTTAGCAATGACCAGTGTCCCCCAGAAAGTTTATTAAAGCCAAATTATTGATGTGCAGCCAACTTTAATTGCAAACAATTTCCATCGAAACGTTGCAATATGGATTTGGATATGGAAGTTGGATATTAGCCAGATATATTAGATTAGTTTTCGTAGAAACCCAGAACTTGACCAATATTTAACACCACATTAATAATTTGGCTGGAAAGAAAGTAAACTAAACTCCCTGATTATGTCTGAAATTGAACTGCCTTCTAACTTAGATCTATAATCAATTTGTCATATCACGGAGCGTTTGTGCACAAATTTTGTAGTGGTCTCGCAGCTTTAAGAATTTGAAAGGTTCGTAAATTCTTTCTCGTCTGCAATATGCAAGATACTGATAAGTGTATAGTATATTTTCACTTTTTTTTTATTTAACCACATTTAAATCGAATGTAAAGCGTATAAACGTCCGACTGAGCAACCTCGATGCCTCACATCAAAGAAAGGTGCATTTTTTTGAAATTATTATTTATTGTTTAGTTCTAGATTATTGTAAATTCATTATGTTTTATAAATGTTTATTATTTGTCCTAACTGTATGTTAGTAATATGCAATTCTGAATTTCGTGCTGGTTATAGTATAGACCATAAGTTGTTGAGTTGTGTTTAATCGCTTTTAAAAATTTGGTGAGATTATTTTCTTGTTCCATTTATGACTGTTTTGTTAGTTTACAAGGAAAAGAAAATTGCAGAAGTAAAATAGTATATTATACCCCAAGGACGTGAATTACATTATTACGACCTGAACATCAAATCTAAATTCCTAAATACGGAGTTCTGACGGATTTAAGACGTGAAGTTCATAAGTATTTCACAGCCGCGGTATATATATGATTTTTTCCATTACTAAATTTAATTAGATTTTATATTCAGCATAAATTAAATCCGATACACAAAAAGATTACGCTTCTAGAATCATAATATCAACGGTGATATTTCATTTAACAGTAATTTCCATGGCAACAATAATAAACCAGTAATGGAGTGAAAGACATCATGAGCTATATATAAGTCATTATTAGCTTGTTATCCAACACATCTAATAGTGGTGTCTTTTACAGCTGGTAGTGGAAAAAATAAATTACTTGTCTGGGATCAAGAAATTAGTAAAGCGCTTGCTTAATTGAAAGGGTTGTTTAAAAAATCCTGTATAACAAATTTTGTTAATTTGGAAGTTAGCTGCTGTTGATATTTAAGATTAAGGTTATCAGCAATTAATCTTAATTCAGTATTGCATATAAATCGATGTAAACAAATAAATTGGACTTTCAGTGGTGAGAATGCATTACTGAAAATCCTCGTGTTATAATAATAATCTACAAAGTATTTTATTTTATTAATTCTTATATGTTTTTGCCATACCTGTGTTTATAAAACGAATTATTTGTAGTACGATATATTTGTATACATGTATAACTTTAGAAACGCGTATTTAAACCGGAATACTAACGTAAGTGTTATTAGGAAATGAAGTTTTGTGATTAGAGACTTGTACCTAAAAAATAATATATTTCAGAGTTTCCTGGTTAGTTGTTGTATCTGTATTATTGAAGTAATTAGTTTATTTTGTTCAGAACTGTTTATTCATCTCTTCAATTGCATGTTTAAATCACATACACACTCTTTTTCTGTAACCTGTTTTTAAAGAGATTTCAATAGTTTTTATCCCTAATCGACAGCTATTACGTATTATTTAAAAAAATATATATATATATACACATTTTTCCATATCGATTCGAAAATAGAATAGAGTTGTAAAGTCGATTTGATGATAGTTATTTACGACCTAAGTCCACTAGTTTTGTTACAGTATAAGTTTTTTATAGACGAAGCAACGTTAGGAGCTGAGCTAGAAAATGCCAGCGAATACTGTAACAATATCTAATGGACGTGTATCGTATATTATTTTATTTCATGCTGTTACCTGATTTATAAAATTTTTATAGATCAACACAAATAATGTTTCTTGAAAATATGGCGACCGCAATTTTTCTCTGCATTCGTCACTCTGATGAAGTCGAATGTAACTAAGTATTTATTGAAATCTACCGGTGTCAAATGCATTTGATAGATATTTTATAAATATTTAATTATTTACCTGCTGAAAAATAGTGCGCACTATGGTTACTACAAGAAAAAAGAGTTTTATTTGAGTAAGAGAATAGTTGCGGAAACTAAATAGCTCCCTATGTAGAGTTAGGTAATGCTGCTTAGCACAACATTACACTATCAACTATTGTAATGTTCGGTTTACTGGCCGCAAATCAGTACAGCGCAGAATAGGGTAAACAACCCAGACAGTATGAAATAAAATATCTGGTTATACATAATATTATAGAGCATGTAAATAATCATCCCACTGTACCTAAAACGAGCAAAAAGATTAAAAGACTTGCAGTTTATAAATAGCTTTTTATTTTTGTAACTACATTTTTAATTGTGTTAGCCTTTTTTATATTATCTTTTTACACACGTTCACCTATTTTCATCGATTAATTGATTATATGTATTCCCCAGAATCAGATCCCTCTGAGCAGCTTGCAAAGGAGCATCTGGAGTTCGTTCTTGACATGTTTACCTAGAAATTAAAGAGCTGGTAAGTTAGCAGTTTTTCAAACAATTTAATCATGTTTAATAAAAGCCCTCAAAATGTGCTTACTGAGTAGAATGTTCGGAGAGATCCAGTACTGACTCTGGGATTAACATCTTCATATTCAGAGTTTAGTCTCAACACTGACTTGGTGAATCTGTTATGATATTAAAATTGAACTAAACTGAAGGGCCAAAAATGCGATTGTTCCATACTTATCAGTTAAATCTGTTGAATCTACCAAATGATCGCTCTTATTCGACTCATTATCACAATTGAGCAACTGATCGCCTTTTTCAATTTTGTTAAAATTCCGATATATTTCTAATATTTCGATTAGGGAGTTTCTACTAGGGCGAGAAATTTCTTCGATTGTGTAAAGCTGAATCTGTTTCTTTTTAGCCATTCTCCTGTAAATATTTAAACGTTATCGTCAAGCAATGTGATTAAATAGTACGTTCTAAAGTGGCAAGATAGAAAACGTTATCCTCCATACATAATCATTCAAACTTACCGAAAACAAATAAATCCTGCAGTTAAAAATGCAAGTAATAGTAGTACTGCGATTCCCACTATTAGCCCTGAAATTGATGTTTTGTGAGCAAAAAGCACAAGTTGAGAATATAGGCACGATTCGGTAACTCACATAATTCCATTTGAGATAAAAACATCACCATTTTCTGTTAATGATTAAATGACTGCACGTTACAGAAACTAAAGTGGGCACATATTTACTTTGGTATTTAAGAAGTCTTAAATATGTCGAAAAGAAAACTGGAGTTTTTTTTAAGATAAACGAATTTTTAAAAAATCCTGTAAACATTCTTTACATATTTTATCAGGTAAACAAATGTGAAACATTTGAAAAGAGCGGAAGATATGTATTTGTATTAAGAGGCGTCCCGACTAATAGTGTCAATCTTAAGGGCCCCACTCACCTCGTTCACACTTTTATTCGATGTGCAAAAATGGTGAAAAAGACGGTCGCGAAAACTGAGGTGGGTGGGTAAAGTGCGTCGTGTGTTTACTCGTCGTTCGAGAATTTTTTTATTTCTGTTAGTGTTTACAGTGCATTCCACATAGCAAGTCGTTTTAGCTGCATAACGTAATAATAAAAGAAAGGTTCGTTCTCTTCCCGTATTCATCTGACCTTCCTTTTCAAACACAGAGCCATTAAAGCCTAGTTATTCTTACCACTACGGTTCAAAACGGTTTAGTTAAACCAACTGGAATTTGAACAACCCATTATTTTGGTTTGTGAAAGTAACGTTTTTTTTGTTTGGGAGGGGGGGGGGGATACTAGTCGGGTTTAGCTGAGCCATGATTCTACAACTAACCGTAAGAAAAGGGTATGGTCTTGATAGGTACCATTAGCGTTCCAAGCTCAAGGTTCGTGTCCGAATAGGAATGTTAAATAAGTAATCATACATTGGTGTGTAAATATGGCTTGTATGATGCATAGTGAGTGGAAATCGGAAGGGCTGGTGATAGCATAATCTTAATTAGGTACGAAGTATCCCATTGATTACTTAAGGAAAGAAACTGAACAAGCTCTTAGATCAATACGTCTGAAAATTCAAAAAAAAATGTCTCACCTAAAGAAACATTCAACATTTATTTATTAAATATATAATAATTAAATCAGGTTACACCTTACTTCTTAGTACAAAGTATTCATATAATATGTATATATCTAATCTTGCACTTTTTAAAGTGTATTTTATACGATAATTTCCAATATTTACTCATAAAATACCGTCTAGATTGTAATATGTATTGTTCAATAATAAAAATAGAAAAATCATGGTTTCATATATTTTTATATAAGTTTATAGAATGAGCTTAACAATTCAGCGATATTGTAGTACATAATATGTCTGGATATAATTCGTTACGTTTTCAACAATTTGCAAAGTCGACGGTCTGGAGCTAGATAACTCCAAAAAAATGTTGAATAAAACCAACACAAATATAAATATTATACCTTTTTAATATTATTATAACATCTGAGGCTACCTACTTATTTACCTAAATGCGGACCATGAATTCAGCCTTTCCGGTGTTGGGATTTTTCCTTTTAAAATATCAGAATAACAGTATAGGTAGGTAAAAGTGGAATGTACCGTGTAAATGGTTAATTTAAAAGTATAAATCTTTGATTATTTATTAGATATCATTGATAGATCTTAGATTTTGAATCTGCATATACAGGGTTTTTCAATTTCGCTGTACACCTTTGAAAACTACATGAGGTGGGTTAATTCGGGTAAATTAACGCGTTGTTGTGCCCAACAGAAAAACGTAATTAAATGCGATATTTTTAGCATAACGAAGCTTAATACACAGTGGGATACAAGGTTTTACTCACAAGGTTAAGGGCTTTCAAGATATTTAATAAAAATGTTAATTAAAAAAAAAGTTGATGACGGTGTCAAAAAACCGAAACGTTGTATTAAAAATCCAATGACTGTGTCTTATACGAACAAAAATATCAGTGAAGAAGAGATATATATTTTTAATTATCTCTTGAAATGAGTTTAAAATAAAATATTAACGATTTGAGCAAATATTGTTTTTTCTAAATTATTTCCTTACCTAGACGGACTTTCCTAAATTTTACAATACAGTTTTAGTCCGGCATAAAAATACTCCAGTTTCCAAAATCTAAATGATAAGCAGCGAATTTGATTAACCTTGTATAGGTGCTATAGGCTACATTAGTCTTATTAGTTAAGGAATGACAAATGCAGCAATTCATATGTTTATTAAACTGGATAAGCCTATATTAAAACATCTAAACAGAGTCAAATAATTGTAAAAAATATTTAGTATGTCAATGTAATTATACATTCCTACTTAATAATTGAAAGACTTAATTCGTTTGACATATAATTCGATAATAAACTCGATTTTACAGGAAGCATTAGATGGGAAGAGTATTAGATCGGTAAGGTAAATAATGAATGTTCTCAAAACTGTGTTTTGCTAGTGTAAAGTTGTTTAAGTGTACAAAAATATTTCGCTAAAATCCCTACTACCTAACAATTTGGACAACTTTCCAGAAGTACTTGGCCACGTTGTATAATCTAATAAATTCTCTAAAATATCAAAATATTTATGCCTACATATTTCCCTTATAAGAAACTATATAGAATGTAAGTAAATATAAATAGATTTAATGTATAAAAGGACATAATAAACTTTGAAACCTATCAATAGATTCTGGGAAGATAGAAAAATATAGGACAGTTATTCCCTTTTTCCGAAAATTTGGCATCAAATGGAAGTGTCTTGTACAAATCAAATAATGTATGATATAGTTTTGGTCGAGTGTTTCCAAGCCTAAAATGCGTATGGCAAATTATCTAGCGTACAAATTAGTAGAGAATACAATAACTATTACAAACATTTGTTCTAACGCAGATATGCGCTACTTTAGCCACTGAACGTAGGCACAAAATGATAGATTCTTTATGGATTGGACGAGTATTGGCAATGCACCTCAAGTTCTCAAAATTGTACTGTTTAGAATCACACAGATAAATGTAAAATATTTTCCAACAAGCTTTTAATAAAACATGCTCATGAGGTGCAATTTTCGAAATTTCACACTTGGCTCTTGAAATGTCTCATGAAAGTCGATGAGACACATAAAACTAAAACCATTTCAACCGGGCGGCTCATTAGGCTACACAAGATGCAAATATCAACTTTATTAATGTGAAATTTTGCCATCCTGTATGTCGAAAATGGTGCGTTTTTGACCGAGAATCTAGTAGAATTTTTTAAAATTATTTTGCAAACTATTGTCGCCCATGGCATATCTCCACGACGATATGTTACACCCTGTATATAGGTAGGTGGCCCATATATATGCAAAGTTAAATACAATGTTAAAACCATTTTTAAACTGACTCGTACTAACTCGTAACACAGTATAAATACTTCAATAAACACTGTGCAGTGTGTATAAATACTAACTGGCCGCTTTAGTTATAGCTTAGCAGCATGAGATATAGTCAAAAATAAATTTGCTTGGATCACGGGTTTAAAACTGCAATAACTACCGGGCATTCTGTTTAAGTTAAGCAAGTCGATAATCTGCTTCCATTACTTACCCAAAATGGGTGAATTCTCCTGCATGTATTGGACGTTGGGTGGGTAGTAACAGCCACCATAAGTAACTGCAGCCTCAATTCATTACGGTATTTGTTTGGTTCTTCCGAGAGGAAGTTTAAGAATGATTGCAGTTATATTTCCTGGGCGGACTTTTAAAGAAACCTCGGGAGAACAGAACCTTGAATTTTTAACCCAACATTCTTATTATTATTGTGCGCATTCAGGGAACAGCAACTCTGACTAAAGCGGAAAATGTATTACCCTGGAAGGGGGTGACTTTCCTAATTGATCGAAATTGTCGATCGCCTAGGGAGAAGAGCCATAAGGGGTGAAAAGTTAAAGAGAAGAAAACGAAAAGAGATTGACTGCAAGTGCAAAAAAAAAAGAAATTTGGAAAGCTGAAATTCTGAATGTTTGATTTTCATAAAGTTAAATTAATGGTTGCTGTCAAATCTAATGGTCAGATAAAAAACAAGGAGCGAATTGAAGTTTTGAGTAGTGTTTCAGCGCTCGACTGCTTCAAATCACCTGAATGCACCTAATGTCAAAGTAGTGTACTGAGTGTATATGAAGCATAGAATACGTTAATCATTTATTAATCCACGCGTATTTTGCAAGAGCCCCCTTTTTGAATTTGTATTTCGGTTGCATGTCTCTCATAGACTAATGAGCCAGTGTCAGATTTTTCTAGTTAAAGTTTTCCAGGACTAAAGAAGAAATAACTTGATACGCTTTCAATGCGCAGTAAGTATGAATATGTTAACGTAATCGATAGTTCTATTTCTACAAGATAAAATTTGCCATATTGAGAGGACGAGAAGCAAATTTTAAAAGCATAAGGAAGTTTTATGCAATTTGAAACTCTAAATTGATAAATTCCCCGTTGTTCTCAGTTATTCTGTTTCCTTTTCTTATATAACACCGGACGGAATTATTGACCTTAAAAAAGTTCAAGTCAATAGGTTCAGAACTCATCATATTACGTTTTGTGTTACATGATGACCGCGGATGCAGAAAAACGATAATCGTAATGCAATTTTGGTATTCAGTGGGGCAACAGGTTGTTTTAATACAAATGAAGATTGATTCGATCGAATACAAAAATGATAAATATCGATTACATCAACAAAGTATACGGAGAGAGAGTTAAAAAAAAACTATTATGGTTTGGAAATATAAAGCTTCGATATGAAGGGCTTAAGTGACGAGAGATGTTTTATTAGCTAAAGGTAACCAAAATAATCTTGTACCTACATTTCTAGTCGTGACTAATGTAGCTAGTTGTGCCCCAATGAAAATTCAATCATCTTTTAATCAACAGCGAAAACGCCTCATTCGGAATGGCACAAAAATTGTTGTCCAATCACCTATTTTTGGACTAATTCAGTATAAATTTATCGGCGTTTTATAAGGGTCAAGAGGGCCATTAAATGTTGATACTTCGTTAAAAACGTGATTGGCGAACGGGTTTTTTTGCCTTTCAGAATAGCTCAGTCTCTAATATTGTCATCCTATAAAAGCTCATACGTAACGTTACTTCGTATAGTGCCATTTTTTGAGTGGGTACCTATATAGAACACTAATAAATATTAATATATTTATCTTCTTCAATACCAATCGAGACGATTCAGTTGAAATAAAGAACAGCACGCTTTCGTGAATGGTATTTCATTAATATTAATTTTATCAAACATTTCATTATGGTACACTTTATACAGACATTACAGCACATGCACATATGTACTATGCACCTCTTACCATCATATTATCTGTCATGTGACCGATACATAATATACATACAGGGTGTCCCATTAACAATTTATCCTCTGTACAATTTCTTTATTTTCGACATTAGAACAAAATTTCAAACGGGGACCCCTCTTTATTTTAGGAATATAACTTAAAAATGACCTCGTTGCCCGCCTCACCTCATATGATTCGACTCCCCGCACGTGGCATAAACTTCCTTATTTGAAATGGAACCCCCTAATTTTTTTGACATTTTTGGATTCCTCCATAAATATTAAATTTTTTTTATGTAAGTTGTCTTATTTTCAAAATTTACCGTTTTCGAGTTATTCCGGAAAACCTTTTACCTTGAACCTGTGAAACCTTTTACAGCTGCAAGGTCCCACAGAAATTGGTGTTGTTCCCTAAGCGCTAGGAAATTCGGAATCAGCCTGTTAGGGCTGTTAGAGAGGACATAATAAGTTACGTTTTGGCGTATTTGAATTTGAGAAAAAGTCTGCCATAACCCTCAAAATACGCCTCCAAATTTGCACGATTTCAAACGTCGTGTCTTTAACGTTAATGGCACATCCTGTACATGAGTATCGTCAATTTTTTAAAATACTCTTTTAAGAAAAAAATATTTTCATATTAAAATTTTCCTATAATAAAGAGTGTCTGTACCCATCATTCATCCCCGGATATCAGTACGGAGCAAATGATTACTTCGACGAAGTTTTTCAGGCTCCGTCAGCAATTAAAGCAAATGAAAACTTGTTGCTAATATGAAAAATACCTTGTTAGCTGCATGTGTAAACGGACATTTTCAAGCAGTAACAAAAATATGATTTGATTAATAAAATTATGGCATTCGCGACTATAAATGCAGCTATATTTTGTGCGTTTATAAGTCATGACTTTGTCCCTATTTATGTACTTATGTCTATGATCCGTTGCTGCAGGTAATTTCTTTAGAGTCAGACTCTTCGTCCTTGGATTGGGTTATTAGTGCATCTAATTCCGACGGATTTGTTATCTGAAACATGTGTTTGTTGCGAAGAATTGGATCAAAAAACTAAATAAAAATGCATTAACTACTTTTAAAAAGACACTATTTCATGCAGGAAAAAGACACTATTTTCTGTTATAAATATTTCACATTTACCCAAATTCGATGTAAAGTTCAATTTTATTACCATTGAAATTCTTCAAAGACACCATTAGTGCGTCATTTGAGACTGATTCTCAGTTTTGCGACTCAAATTCCAATGATACTAGAACGCACAGTTTTTTTATTTTTCGGACATAACAGATCTTCTCTTCCACGAATATGGGTAAATTTCTCACTACCAATCCTGGAGCGCACATCTAAATGCCTACCAGCCAACTCTATCCTAGAACTAACCTGCGTGTCCCGCCTCTGAACTATCACATCTATACTGTTAACGGCGGTAGCACTGTCTAAAGTAGGCTGAGGCGCGTCCTCCATTACTATTCTGGAATTTCTATTGCAATGCATGACAAAACACCTGACCGCAGTCATAATAAAGCCAAAAGTGAGCAGGGCCGCGCCCAGGCCGATAAAAAAGTACCTGTGGTCCACGTCGGCAGCATTCGGCACTAGCTGGACTAGGCCGACTATGAGGAAAATGGCTCCCAGGAGGAGGGAGCCGACTACTACTTGAAGGGTGGAGACCTAAGAATACAAGAATAATGTGTACTTCATGGTGAAATGCTAAACATCCGGAAATATCAAGATTCATCTGATAATTAGGCGGTTAGCGAGTTTTCTAAGTGTAACGGATTTATTTTGGGTCAAATTTACCTTGAACGATATTCGACATAGCAGAATTCATAGTGTTACTAGGAGCGCTCACGGGACAACGCTAGGCGAATTACTGGACACAACAAGACCAGTCGGTGGGTGGTAGCTCAATTATGAGTAAAGAAAGGGCTCGGAAAGTTTTGAAATTTTTCGAGGCTCCAAGTATTTTTGCGCATAAAAGAGAAGCATATGTATGTGGACATCAATATTAGGAGACAGTCACACAATCAAGAAGATATCGATATTAAAGTAAAGAGATGTCGACGATTTAAAGTGTTATTGATAAGGTAGAATTGCGTTTAGATACTCGATCAGTCAGAAAGGTTTAATGCAGAACGCAAGATTTCTTTCTGTGCTATTTGAGAAAAACCTACGCATTTTCCTGTTCCAATATGTTTCCCAGATAACAGGAATGGAGTTTGATGCGCGTATTTCCGCTGAGTCTCTCTGTTTTATATTACCCTATTGCTTTGCCTAAAATAGCACACACACGTATGAGGGAAAAATTCAAATTTTTCTTTATCTTGTAATATACGCAATTTTAGATGCATTTCTCAAATGCGGCGAATTGGAAAATTGTAATATTCAAATCTCTAGTAGGTGGGTGTTATTCCGACATCTAAGTGAATGTATTCCCTAATAGAGATTTGCACCGGTACACCCTATTCAAACTAAATGATTTGAAGTGGGTACAAGGATTTAAAATCTCTTTCTACACTGCAGCTGGCAATTCATCAGGTCCGACAAACAGTTTTTAGCAGTGAGTGAAGAGATTTAAAAATCAATTAGAAACCAAATAGAATTATTTTTCTTACCGTCCGCAAAGACCTTTCTATCTCTCTTTGCTCTAATATTAAATTTAGGGTTGGAAGTATTTTGAGCTTTGAGAGAACAAAACAGCCACAGCAGCTTGTCTTAGAAGAGCGGAAAATTACTGTTTGAATTAGACCATTTATCACTCCACTCGAAACAAAGAACCCCGGACCTATCAACACTAAATTTAGCTCTATAAAAGCTGCAGTTACTCCATCATGTTTACACAATACCGACCCAACCATGCGTTGGTTGTGGATATAAAATGAAAGTCCGGGATATAACGTATTACTTGTTTGTATAAAGAAGATAACTAGGGCACACAGAAATAAAAGACATTCTATACGACTCTAAATGAGATCGCTCTAATGCTGAGAATAATATTAAAAGATGTATGAATAGAGAATGTTATTTCATTGTATTTCTAACAATTTCAGGTCAAGTGGTACCAAAAAGAAAGTATGGAAAACGAAGCAATACATCTGTCAGAAAATTTGAACCCGTTGCCGACTCACACGATTGTACCATGCGTAAGTTTAATTTAATTTCTTTCCTCTTTGCTGACTGTAAATATAGAGTACGATTCGCTTTCTGACCAAGTTTAAAACTAAGAGCAAAAACGTACTCACTTTTCCAAATAAATACACTTCTGGCAGCCTTTCCGTTCCATCTTCGTTTGTCCCAGGACTGGGTGTGGGACTAGGGCTGGTGGGGGGCAGCCAGTGCCCAGCTATATACAGTTGACTGGGCCTCTTAGATCTTTTCTCTTGTCCTTTTCTTCTCTCGTGCCTCACGGCCACCGCCGGCATTGCACCAATCATTTCCTAACAGATGAAAAACATAATTTGAATATTTTACACAAAAGACCTTCTTTCAACGTAGTAAATTTTTGTAAAAAGAAACAAAACGTTTTAATTGGGATCTGACCGCGCATAATTGTATTTCTTTTTGATTTCCTGTTGGTGGATTGGGAGCAATATCTCTCCGAACTGACTGATATTTTCGATGTGCAAGAATAAACTTACAAAGTTCACCACTTTCTTTTTATATATATAAATGGAAAACGCTTGGAACGCCGAAATATAATTTATCATAATTTATTATTTTATATTGGAGATAAATTCCGGAATAAAGTCATTTAAAGTTTCGTCGTTGGAATAAATGTATGTCCTTGTTATTCATCATGACGGCTTCATACTAACTTGTCACTTGGGGGTTGGTTATTGCATTACTTAAGGCTTTTTCGGAAAATTACGCTGATCATTTACCTCGCTAACTATTGGTAACCTTAGGTTAATCACACATTTTATATTTGAAGTAAACGAACACCCCAGAGTTTATTCATTATCGGATTAACTCGAAAAAGCTTATAAAGATATGAACCTAAATTCAGCACTTTCTTGATCTTTTATTCGTATGCATACATGGTATCAATTATAAATCTTTCTACCTCTATTATCTCAAAACGGGATAGATTTCTAAAAAATCGCCTGAACACGAATCGAGGGAGAATAGTTTTTATGTAGAATTCATTTCGCCTCTTTCAACCCTCTACTATGCAGAGCCACCCTCTCAAATGTCTTAAATGGTAAAGGGGGTTAAGTGATATATCATTTTAAAATGCTTTTCATTCTCTACCTTTTGGTACCGCATATTTTACATTGGACTGTTACGTTATCAAGTTAGGTGTCTTTGATCATTCTAAATTCATATATGCTGTTCGTATTTTGATAGCACTGACACTAAAATTTTTTTATTCAAACATGTCTTATTACAATAAATCGATTTATTAACCTATTGACTTATTGTTTGTTGAGACAACTATCGAAAGAAAAGATACATTAATCACTAAAGCAAATGTTTCTCGGTCTTCGATGGGAAACATTTACATATATATTATAGAATATGATTTTATAGTCGTTAATTTCTGTTTATAATGGAATGCCGTTTCGATAAAATTTGATAGTATCTTGCTTGGATCGTGCTCGATTGAAAACTGGTAAAATTTGCACGATTGCTGAATAGTATACTTAGAAGGAGCTCAAATTGAATCGGAGTAAAAATTTTGGTGATTGAAAAGAAAAGAGCCATAGGCGGACGTGAGATCAGGCAGTGTAGTGCGTTCTCGTCGAAAACAAATATTGTAGTAATTGAAATCTTTCTACTCAATGGCTGCGAAATGACAATTTTTGTTACCAAGATTCCAAATGGATCATAATTCCAGAAAGTTTATTTACAGTCACTAATCGATTTTTAATTATTGTATATACCAAATTTAACCTTGGTTAATTTTTATTTTCTGTGTTGATGACCATTCTAAGTGGTTTTTCTCACTATTGACATATCCTTCCTTAAGCATACACTCGCTGTACATTGTTTCGTTTCGCGTATCGTTTCCATGATTAGACCGATGAGGTGTATGTTCACAAAAAAGAGTGTAAAATTATTTGAATATTTGAAGGCCATCGCATTGTTGTTGCCATTCGTCTTAAGACTTGTACCTTTGCAAAAGGCACATTGTTTTTATACATTTTCATACCGATATCGATTCTTAGATGATTCAGCCGAGTGGTAGCACGACAAATAAGATATTCGAAATACGAAATAAACTAATCATCGAGTCAGCTCGAAACGAAAATTGTCTAGCAAAATGTTTATTAGTTTCCAAGATACAGCATTATTTTGGTCCCTAATTTTTGCAATTTTTTTGGTGTCGAAAATGGAGGTCCAAAAAGTGCCTTTCCAAATTTTACGATCTTAATGGCGCTATTAATAAAATTACGAATTCTGGATAATTTGGTGGAGAGAATGTTGTGCCTGAAAGATTGCGGCATGGTGTTTATGGCTATTGTTCATAAGACAATAAAATTTATTCAATTACGTAAATCATTCAGCCCTCCAAGTTGTTAAGTTTTAACAAGCTGAGACAAATTGTTAAGGTTTTATAAGGTTAAGATTGGCTGTTTGGTTTTATCTTTATTATATATGTATGTACATATATCAGTTATGAACAGGATATATGAAACTCTAAATTAGTAATGTTTTTGAAAAACCTCTGACTCCTTTTTCGAGATACTTCTCTTTGCAATAGAAAATGTATTTTTTATTCCGTCGGGGTATATTTGCATAATGAAATTGCTGTCTTGAATTTGCAACGTTTCTCCCATTTTATTCAATCTGGAAACATCGCATATTACTTTCTATTGTATATTGTTTCGAAGACCAATCGATAAATTGTACCTTTACAAAAGGCAGGTAGTACCGATATCACTTCGTAGATGATTCACTCAAATTTCAGCGCGGCGATGAACGAGATGTTTGTAATTCGCGCTCCTCAAATAATCGGGATAACCGGGTTTTCTTTTGTTCTAAAGACTCGTGAGGTACTCCGTTAGTGCATGTATGACTTAGTGAGTGAAAAATAGATGTGACTGACGTGATTTCGGCTCACGCTTTTGGTGCTCAGAGGTAAGTTTTGATTGTTGTTTTTTGTGGTTCACAGTTATGTTTTGTGAAGTCGATGAGAACGATGTAATTAGAATTTTAGTTTGAAAATCAAAATTATTTGCAGTTTTTACTTTTCTGGAAGATATTTAGGACTATCTTTGGATGTGACCAAATAATAATATCTTAAGTTGTTTCGAAGGTTAAAAAAAAATTAGCAATTAATATTGATTTTGTTTGGGTTTTAGATTTCGGCTGTGTACTCTTTTGCTTCAAGTCGAAATTAATTGGAAATTCTGATTTGAAGATTTCCTTTTCAGGAATGAATATTGATTTTTTTTTGTTTCAGGTTTCAACTGTGCACGCTTCTGCTTTAAGTCAAAATTAATTTGAAACTTTAACTGCTTTGAAGATTTTTTTTTCAGGAATTAATATTAGTTTTTTTATGTTTCAGGTCTAAGTTATGTACGCCTCTGCTTTATATCGAAATTAATTCGAAACTCTAACTGCTTTGAAGATTTTTTTTCAAGAATTAATATTAATTTTTTTTCGTGTTTTAAGTCTCAACTCTGTACGCTTTCTGTTTCGAGTTGAAATTAATTCGAAACTCGAATTGTTTTGGAAATTTGCAAAACTTTTTTTCAGGAATTAATATTGACTTTTTTTGTGCTTCAGGTTTCAACTGTGGTAAATGTAAAACGTATCTGTGACTGACTAGAATTTGGACATCTAGCATTAAAAATTTCCGCTGTTCTTCTTGCGCATCTTTCTTACTCCTGATAAACAAAAATAATGCCATTTCTATATTGAATTACGTATACCATTTTTAAAATTATTCATAATAACATACGAATTATCGCGATAAATTTTAATTGATTTCATTACTTAATATCGATCAGAACCATAGGTAAATAAATAGTATTTTCCTTGCAAGATAATATCAAAATATATCGAAGTGGCAATCCATTGCAAACAAAAATAAATAATAACTAAATTCATATTCAAAATAGATGTTTTTTTTTTCGAGCACTGAGGTAATTTATTAAATTGATAAATATTGCTGCAGTGATTAATGCATCTGTTCTTTTGATGGTCGTCTTGACAAACAATAAGTCAATAGGCTAGTCAATTGATTTATTACAAAAAAACATGTTAGAATTTAAAAAAATCTTAGTTTCAACGCTATCAAAACACTAATATGACGAATGATTTTAGAGCGACCAAACACGTCTAATTTGATAACGTAAGAGTCGAATGTAAGATATGTGGTACCAAAATGTAGAGAATGAAAAACTCTTTAAAATGATGTATCACTTAACCCCCTCTACTATTAAAAATATTTGAGAGGGTGACTCTGCAGGGTAGAGGGTTGAAAAAGGCGTAGTGCATTCTGCATAAAAATTGTTCTCTCTCGATAACAAAATCGACATGTTCCGCCGATTTTTTAAAAATCTATCATGTTTCGAAATAATAGGGGTGGAAAGTTTTCAAATTGAAAACCTATATGTGTTATATACGTTTTGGCTACAGTGATATTAATTTATGAAACAAAAACTTTGGTGTTATATTCGAACATTTTTAGAAACAATTTTTCTCTAAACGCTGTTTCACTGTTCTATTAAATTATAAAAATTTCTGGCCTGAAGACTACACGATCTATTATTAGTTCCCTACTTTGTTAAATGTATGCATGAAGGCTGGTCTCACAAGGATGTCTGGACCTAAAAGGAAAGACGCCGATATGTCGCCAGGCGACGTGTAGTAATCCTTTAGGAATCCGGATTAATAGGGTGTTGGGTTATTTAGAGCTGTTTTCATTTAATAAAATGTTCATCCCTTCAGCTAGCCTCCCTTCGGGTCTAACCGTCATCAATGAATTTGTCGCCACATAATGGGTTTTGCTTCAGTTATGACTAAAAATAAAACGTCACGACATCATATTAGAACATGGGAATTGGAAACTATCAATGTAGGTTTGAAACGTTTATTAAGTAATTCAAAGATTATATTGTATATACAAAAGTAAGAAAAATTGCGCCAGCGATTATAGTTCGAAGAGTATTTAGATTAATTTTTTAACTATGGTAAAAATTAAAAATTAGAAATTAGATATGTTGTGCATCAATAAAAAATGTAACGTTTTTGCATTTCTTTTAATAAGAAATGGTAAAAAAAATGTTCAAAATCCTATATAACGTTGTCTATAACACACTTTGAACGGGTCGTTTGGCAGCTAGTCCGGTTATGTCAAATTCATAGAAAATAGTAATGTAAGTCTTCAACGTAAATTCCAATTCAGTCAAAAAAGTGTGGAAAATTACATACAAATAAATTAATTTTAATAGGCCCGTTCAATCCTCTACGACTGCATAGGCACAAATAGACTTCATTAAGCGCTGCAGGGGTGTTTCTTCTTACGATAGTGAGATTAACACTTAAACCGATACAAAACCTTTTACCTACGATATTTAAGTATTAAAAATGTGACACCAGCATAGGAAATCGCGAATAAAAAAATATTTCAACATTTAACATACTACATGAAACAATAACTACAATAATATTACGTAATCAACTACAATATGGTAAGATGTTAGAATGACGAAAATAGCTGTTCTAAGACTTCAGATTGTAGCAAATGTTGCTTATCGCTGTATAAAAAAAAATCCAATTTTATTGCAATGGATTAAGCTTCCCGAAAGTGTTTTTGCCATACAAATAGTGAGAATGAGGCCGAAAAATACTTATCAATTCGATGACAGTTATGTTATCTCTGGCAACATGGTCGATCTATCTTCCGTTCTTGCGACAGGAAAAAGATAATGAATATTTGTAATTGTCTTGCTAAACAGGAATTAAATATCGAGGAGTTACACAATATCGAAAAAATTCATAGCGAAGGATTCAAATGTAGTTGATGATAGAAAATTTATACCTGCTACAACAGAATTTGTCGAAGTGGCTAGAACAATTGAATCTTTGCTAACTGTAGAATCCACGAGAGTGTAATCTGAAGGTGATGATCGGAAAGGGATTCATTGCGAAAAAAGACAAGCAGGTTCTGAATATGTCATAAAATCACCTTGTCACAAGTTTACAGTTCTTTACGGCTTGTATTTTCGTTGTAGCTTATTTCTGCTTTCTTAGATCTAACCTCCATTTCCAATTATGATCTATACTATTGTGGTATTATAGTTGGTTTTTGTACGGCAATTTGCATTTATTTCGTCGTCCAGCGTTAAACAACATTAAAGCCCTCGTATCATTTCGCCTTGAGGTACATATTCAGTTTAATCCTAAGAGGAAAAAATTACCTAGATACATCTATATTATTTAACTTACAACACTCAACAACAATTTAAATTGAAACAAAAACAAAGTATTCTCAGCCTTCTTAAAAATATCACGAAAGTTCATTAAGTAAGGGTATTTTGTAGCATCTATAGTTTTCTTAACCTAACCTAGGACAGTGTAGGAGCATTCCTGAAGATGCGAAGGAATTTATAGAAAACAATCAAATGTTCTTTGATTGTCTTTGTAGTGTGTATTTTTTCTTTGCTTCCCATCGGAATTAGTCACTTACATCGATAATACTACAAAACTCATATCCTTAATCAGTCCATGGGTGAAATACATATGAAGGAATTTATGAAAGTTTCTGAAACACTTTGTTCCTTTTTATACAGTTTAAGAGTAATTCAAAAAGGAACTTGCGATATAATTTAGTTCATATGCTAAAATAAATAAATTTTATATAGAATAACCTTATTCAATGATACATTTTATTACACTTATGATGTACGAAAGCATACCAAAATTCAGTAACACTTTATACCTATAAATTTCAGTTGATAAGTCGTTGAATCAACATTTTGGGTTGGCTTGCTGCTAATATTCAACTTTATGAGCGTATTAACGGGTCTAAAAAGCCTAATCCTAATCTTAATTTTAGCAATATCAAAGGGGCTTGAAAATGACGCTTTTTAGTATTAATTTAGCTTAAAAATTTCATATCTTTGCTCATATGGTACAAAAAATTATTATAGTAGTATCTGAAATCACAGTGCCTTTTTGACAAAAGAGAAGTGCTTATCGTAATATTACCTATAAGTAAATAACGGATGAGCATCAGAAAAACCTCGCGGTAGCTCTTTGCTATTAACCATGAAACCTATGATATTTCAACGGTTGCTTGAAATTTTTTTTAATGATCATCCTTTATTTCGTCATGACTAACAGTAGATATACATCTATTATCATATTATGCATCTGTGTAGAAATATATGTAGATGTAGATTGAGATATGCTTTGCACGATGATTAGTTAGAGTTCGTTACATAGTATATTTGGAGTAAGTATTGGTCGTCTAGAAACGTTAAATAATATCGTTAGCTATTAATAAAAACATCGAAAGATGAAACGGATTATTTCTATAATTAAAGTTACATGAGAAAATTTCTCGTTAGTGTAAAATATTAGGTCGTGTAGTATGAAATGAGTAGATTCTCGAAATGCCACATTCAACTGCGAATAACTTCACTCTAAATCTATATTTGGACTTGACTTTTTTATGTGGAAAAGGTACATTCTTCCTCTTTCGATCAGAGTTTAAAGTGTTAAAAATTATTGAAAACTTTTATTTTTATAAAAATTTTTGTGCAGCCATGCAAAATAGTGAAATTCGTGTGTTAATGAAATATGAGTTCCACCGTGAAACCACAACAGCTCAGACGGCTCGCAATATTAATGATGTGTTTGGTACTGAAGTCACTTCACAGCAAACAGTATCTCGTTGGTTCATGAAATTTCGTTCTGACAATTTTGACCTAACAAATGAACCACGTGGACGACCTGAAACTCAAGTGGATAACGATTATCTGAAAGCCGTGGTGGAAGCGAATCCACGTCAAAGTGCAAGCGAATTATCGTTAATATTCAGTGTAACCAAAAAAACAATATTGACTCATTTGGCTGAAATTGGTAAGGTGAAAAAGCTGGACAAGTGGGTACCGCATGAGTTGAGCGACATACAGAAAGAACGGCACCTCGAAGCTTGTTCTTTGTTGTGCCGGTATAATAACGATCCATTTTTGAATCGGATTGTTACTTGTGATGAGAAATGGATCCTATATGACAATACCAGACGTTCATCGCAGTGGTTGGATCAAGATGAACCACCAAAACATTGTGCGAAAAAAAATCTTCATCAAAACAAGCTTATAGTGTCCGTTTGGTGGTCCAACGCAGGTGTCATCCATCACAGCTTCATGAAACCTGGTGAATCGATTACGGCTGATGTCTACTGCCGACAACTGACCGAAATGATGAGGCAACTGACGGTTAAGCAGCCAAGATTAGTCAATCGAAGCGCACCGCTATTGTTGCACGACAACACTCGGCCACACACCGCACAAGTCACCTTGGCCAAGCTACAGGAGTTGGAATTGGAAACTCTTCGTCATCCACCGTATTCACCCGACTTAGCACCCACTGATTACCACTTCTTTCAAAATTTGGATAACTTCTTGGTAGGGAAAACATTAAACTCCGACGAGGCTGTCAAAGCTGCCTTCCAAGAGTTTATCGACTCCCGGCCTGCAGGCTTTTACAGCAGGGGAATCAATGAACTTCCCGTTAAATGGCAGAAGTGTATTGATAATGGTGGTGCATATTTCGATTGACAATAAAAACATTTCATATGAAAAAAAAATGACTAAAGTTTCAATTCAATTCTACTCATTTCATACTACACGACCTAATATATCAATCTGTTATGTAGTATTAGCGTTTGGTAGATCGCTACCACAAAAAAAAATTAACCTATATATTGCATTCATATATGCAAAAAATTAACAATTATTTAAACTCACAGATTAATTATGCTAAAGATAGACAACGTTTATAAGGCATGAATATTATTTTATAACCTGCGATCGTTTGGCCCAAACCTTTCCTTCCATTAATCTATGTCAATCAAGCATCAATTAAATCAAATTTACAGTAAAGGTAATGAATTAATTGAATTGCAATTTTCCCTCAAAAAATATATTTGTGACATACGAAATTCGAAAAAAAATCTTTTTTACGTCCAAACCAGATATTTGATGATCATCTTACGTGTAGAAATTAATGTTAAAAAAATATGTTTAAATGGAGAATCAGTAAAAAGTTTGTGAACTGTTAAATATCTCAGAAATTGCCAAAGGCAGATCCATTTAAAAATTTTCTGATTTAAACGAAAATGCTCAATAAACTATAAAATTTTATTATTTTTATTTGAAGCACGTCGATTTTCTAGGTAAGGGCGCCAAGAATTTTAACATTTTTATGTTCGGTAACTCAACAATTTGAATAGAATAACATGGTTTATGCCATCCTTTTGGACTCTATTCAAAACCTTATAGGTAATTATCTTTAACATAGTCAATCGAAGTACTGCGAACCTCGTACAAATGTGTTTGTGCAATTTCCACATGCTCTAAATGGTGGATCCTAACGTTCCGATGTTATAAAGCAGGGATAACTTTTATATATTGCTGAAATCTAATTCATAATGTTCTCATTTCAAGGCTTTTCAGGAGAACCTGAATGGTAAAGACCATACAGGTATCATCAGACTTACGATAAGTGCTTTGACCATTACTCAATATATAATATTTAGCTGATAACTGTTAGTTTTAGATAACACTATTAATTAAAAAATAATAATTTTTTTTTGCTTATTTTCAAATTCCCGCTGCCAAGAGCAACGTGTGGGAAACAATGAGGAAAAATGTCACTAATAGACAAAATTTGTCATATTTTGACGATTGTAAAAAGATAATTTTACATACGAGAATACTGATGGCCGTCTTTTTTGGTGTTATCGTTGTTTTCACAATTTTATGGTTTAATAGTATTTCTTAAAAAGTTCATTTTTCTCCTATTTTAAAGGGTGGGGCTAGCCCGCTAGTGGTAAGCTTTAACAGCATGCAGTCGCACAGTAAACTATAACGTAATGAATTCATTAATTACTTTCTGTGGCATTTGAGCGTCTCCTATCTTTTCCTGCAGTGCTATAATACCGTTTGTCCGTTATAATATCATACAGATAACATGGGGATATTCAAAGGCGCGGATATCCGACAACTTAAATTAGAGCGCTCTAGTTAATATATAGGCCATTCCAGAACATAATGGGGTTGGTTGATGGTTTTGTTTACTTCTTCTCCGTCTCAGATTACGATTTGCAGTAAATACATACTATTTATCTGTTTTTAATGCTGGAAAACTAGGAAGGGAGTCAATATTTTTTGAGCCCATTAGTAGAATATGAGCCGAAATTTCTCTAAGAAGCGCGTAAGAAAAATGCACAGAAAAATGTTTAAAGTAAGTTGAAAAAATATGAAAATAGGAATATTATCTACAAAAGACATTTAAATTTAAAATTTAACTGAAACCAACCAAAAAAAAAGTCAAATACTTATCGCAGATCTGAGAGCATCCTCCATTCCGTTTCTTCCGAATCAGTCGCACTTTAATTATTCATAAACCTGGATATAAAAAACCTGTACTAATCTTTTTTGTGCTGGAGATGTATTTAGAATTGCATTTTCACTACCATTTGCACAGACAGAGTAATCTTCTCACAGTAATTAAAACTTTAATATCGAAGTATTACCTACGAGGGATGGCACAAAAGTTGGCCGTTGCTCATTATCAAATAGCTAGTAATAACCTGATATTATCCCGGATGGACCAGCTAAAAAGGGAATTCCTTGTCAGTTACGTAATAATCTTATCATATTATCACTTTCGCGACTTGAGCCTTTGACGAGTTTGATCTGCTCGAAACGTTATCAAGCTTAGTACTGTCTAGAATTAAAGCTGTATTGCCGTCCGTTGGCTATAAGTTCCCTGGATTCCGATGGAGTACCTGGGCTGACACTGGCAGTTGTAGTTGTGGACATGGTTTCTCTTAATTCCAAAGCTTTAACTTCCATTTCGCACCGCTCCATGTCCTCTTCCATGATTTTTTCCAAATAAGCCTCCCCATTCAGAACTGTGAGCGGAGCCGTTTTGGAATGGGGCGAGTGTACCGAGGCCAACTCTGTTGAATCAAGTTTATTATTTCTGTCTTCCCTTTGTTTCTCTAGCAAACGTCTGTGGTGCTTTGTAGTTAAGCACCCAGTTTCAACGTCCCGCTCCAGTCTGTGACCGCTTCTAGACCTGGTAAGTTGACTTTGGACGTACTGTTGCAGCTCTCGTTCCTCTTTCCTCGAAACGATTTTATTTAATCCTATGAGCAGCACTCCTATGACAGTCACGAAGATTCCTGTCATTGTCAGTTCGTTCCACCAGCCGCCACTTGTCCAGGTCAGAAGGTCGTCAGGTAATAGTCCCGAACCTATCAGGAACAATCCCAAAACAAAAAAGCATACTCCGATGTGCAGGAGACCAATAGAGGATACTTGGTAGCTCTCAGCCTGGTGGAAACTGTGCCGCCTTTGGGGCAGATGTTCCATGCTGTCCATACTCATGGTCTTGGAGGACAACCTCCGTTCCAACGCCCTCTTTTTGGCTTCTTGTTCTCTTCGACGCCGCTGGCGCTTGATGGCCATGGCCGAGTGGAGCCCAGCTGACCCGTGCATCTGGAATCCAAGGGAACATAGTCAGTGACGGTTCGTCTGGTGTTCAACTTGTGTTCAAAACAGCATGCCCTGAACACGGTTGGTATACGACTTGAAAAAATAACGTCCCTCGTGCCTGGCTTTCGATCTAGAACAGTCTCTTGTTAAAGCAGTCTTGATATTAATCTCTTTTGTAAAAGGGTAATTGCTTTATAATCCAATTTATCGATCAAACTCGAACTAGCCGCATTAATGCCTATTGTAACTACAATAATTCTGTGTCTGTGCCCAATATTAATCGACGGTTGTTGATATTGTAATTTGAATACCGATCACGAATGTAAACTACACATATGATCTAGGTAGTTTGTTAAGGGCTCTTTATATTTACCCGCACTGGAACATTTTTACCACATCTCGTATGTGCCTATTACAAAGCTCTTGAATCCTCAGATACGGTGAACGTAAGTTCGTCTATTGGACAATGATCTAGACATTTATATGCACTGCAAAAGGGACATTACTTTTGAGAACTACGCTAAAAACAAATGGAAAGCAAAATTTACTACAGAATTACAAGCAGCACTTGTACATCTACTACTTAACAAAAGAATATAAGTAACGCAAGTCTGTGGTAAATAATGAAATTTCAAACGTTCAATGGGCGAATCAACATAAACCTGCAAATGGTTATTATGTTTTCTAGGAGCGTTACCAGACTTATACTCAAAGGAGGGGGGTTGAAAATTAAACTTTTGATTTCTACTAAACTGCAAAATTTTCGGCCAATTTTAAGAGTATCTCTGAAAGGACTTATCCAAACTGGAAAATCTAAAAAGATTTTTAAAGCTGTTTTTTTTTTCAAAAAATAGGATTTGTGATTTCTCTTTTTTAGAAGCCTTATTGTTCGTGGTATACAGGGTGAAACGTGAAGTACTGAATTTTAGAGTTTTCATTTGACCTTTCAGAAATACAATCTCTTGTGGTTTTCCAAAAATTTTGCCGTGCTGATCTTTTGTGGGAGCAGTGTATTTATCTAGATACCAAATGAAAACAAGCCGTCTAGAATTATTATCATACTCTTAGCTTCAATTACATAAAATAGATCGCATTTTTCTTACAATTCTTTGCACTCGAGTTCAGTATCAAGGTAGTTTCTGATTGGCTTCACCCCAGATCTATATACTTAACCATTCCTCACATCTACTGCGCAGAAGATTAGCATAGATATCTCTGCAATGCAGCTCATTAAGCAGATGGTTTTCACAATGTCGTATCCGACAAGTTAAACGAATTTGGGAGATTATAACTTGTCAATCAGAGAAAATGAGTTGGGGAGTAATGAAGAGTTGGTGCCGTTATAGTAAATATTCCTTGTTCATATATGACAGCTTTGCCACATTGTTTGTATGATATCCAAATCTTACCCTCACAGACTAATTATTAATTATTAACAATTTTTTTTCTACATGATTTTTTGAAATTTATTTCAATTTAAATTTAATTAATGGCTAAAAATGCAGTTAAATGCCTTTTTTATACAATCGTGTAGAAAGTACTGCATGCAGGCACGGCATATAGTAATGTTGCTTTACCGCACGATATGGTGGCTGCGTCAATGGCAATGATTTCACAAAATCAATGTGGTCTCAAATACTGTTCTAGAACGTCGTCAGATAGTTGAAACCGAACCGGTTGGCAAATATCACTCCCGTGCGGTAATAACTGCCACACGTATTTTACATTATTGTGAATTGAGCGATTAACTAACTATAGCAATCAGAAATAAAGAAATATCCTATGATAGCTAACGTTGTCGTTAATTTATTAAAAAGCATTTTCTGCCCAACTTCAACTAAGCTAATTACGCTTCAAAGACATTCGGTTAAGTAATCAAAATTGGTCATTCTGCTTTTTTTGATAAAAAGCCTGAAATCCTATTATGGACAAAGCGTACGCCGTAAAAACCTTTAGAGTCGTTTATATGGCCGAAGCATCGCTGATAGTGTGCAGCCGTTAAATAAACTTAGGAGACTTATAAGACGTTTGGACTTTTTGCTGCCTCAAAGTTGTGTCGCTTTAGTTATTCTGAAATAAATAAGCACTTTTTTACTTTAGTCCCCGCCATAACCGTGCTAAGAAAGAAACTTGAGAATAATTTAGATTTGTGAAAGGAAAACGCCACCGTTTTTTTTTTTAGGTGGAGTCTTCACACTCTTGAGTAAAACAAAACAGAAATAATTAGCAGTCGGACAAAAACGAAAGGAGAAACAGCGCTATTTCTCTTAAATCATCAAATTAATATAACGCGGTAATTTGAACAGGTAGTGCAATGTATACATGAAATAGTGCAATAAAAGCCGCAGTTAGAACCGCAACGTTGACGTAAAATTGAGTTTTCCCGGGTGCAATTGCTATTGAGGTTTAGACAAAATTAGTCGAAAATTATTGCGCATAACAATTTAAATAAATTACTAATGTCATTTCCCTGTAAACGTATTAGCGGTCTTGCATATACAGTGTCCGGTAACAGGACTGAACTGTTTTGAAGAGCTTGCCATGGAAAAACAAACAAAGACATGTTTGTCAAAGTGAGATTTCTGGATTCTGTCAGTTTAACAATTAAGCGCGTTATGGTTAATTGGGAAATAAACCAACGCATTTTTGCCGTAGTCTTTTATTACTACGCCATCTTTAATACAGACGCAAAGGTGCTTCCGCAATGAATTTCATGTGTCATGCCGTGGACGCATTTCAACAAGGAATGCGATTTTAGCATAGGTAAGATACTATAAAGAAACAGACAGAGTTATATCAAAGTTTCTTAGTGGTACTCCTACAACTCGCACTCCAGAAAATATTGAAAGAACCAGACAATCAGTTCAGTGAAGTCCATTGCGTCCTGCCGCCAGGCACGCGATTGCGTTGGATATTTCGGATCAAAGTTTAAAACGGATTTTGCATGAAGATTTACGCTATCACCCATTTAAAAAACACATTTTTCGTAAGTTGAATGACCTCGATAAAGAAGTCCGTTTACGTTTTTGCAGATAAATGTTAGAAATGTTAAACAACCGTCGAAATGTTCTCAATGGGCTTATCATGTCAAACGAAGCTCATTTTCATTTAACTAGATGCGTTAATAAACAGGATTTTCATTATTGGGAACATGACAATCTAAGGGAGTTGCATGAACGACCTTTTCACGACCAAAAAATTATCGTATGATGTGGGGTATCCGCTTTTAGTCCGATTGGACCATACTTTTTTGAGAATTACAATCATACCATTACCATCAATTCTGACCGAGGTATGTGTATCATGATGTTAGACACATGTATGAATTTAGAACATCAAAAAAGAAGGTGAAATATTGTATGGTTTCAAAAAGATGGTACCACCGCTCATACCAGTAGGCAAAGTTTAACTGTTTTACGGCAAATGTTCCCACGTTACCTCATTTGACATTTTGGTGACATTCCATGGTCCTCAAGACCTCTTAATCTGACAACACCAGATTATTTTCTTTGGGGTTATTTAAAGGCAAAGATGTGCCATACTCGTCCTCAGACAATACAGAACTTAACAGATCGGATTAGGGAAACGGTAAATGGAATTGACCAAGATTTGTTTCAGAATGTGTTGGAAAATTTTAGGAAGAGGCTGCAATGGGTATCAATGAGCATGGCAAACATTTTAAGGACATAATTTACAAACATTAAGAAATTGCCAACAATAAAGTCCATGCTTCAGTATGGGTTGTTTGAATCGTTAAGTTTATTTTCTCACAGCAAACTTTTTAAAATAGTTCAATCCTGTTGCCAGACCCTGTACGATATCAATACATTTTTATTTTTATATGCCCTCGAAAACGGGCCTTGTTCATTTCGAGATTAAAAAAATCGCATACATGTGCATGTTTATTTGGAGCAAAGGAGGGTGGAAAATTGAAAATATTCGCAGAGCCAACAGTAATTTAGGTCAAACTAGAAGAAACCAGCACAATGCTGACGGAATTTCTGCTCGAAATCAAACATTTAGAAAAAGATGATGGTTGAAGGCAAGACAGCATTTTATGAAATATTGAACCTAGGACTGATGATTGGATTAGACAAATCAACGTGGTACTTTTCTCTCTAGTCAAATCCTCAGTTACCATCCTAAACTTTTTTTGATATCCCACTTAATGTTCATTTTCATAACATCATCAAATACCAACGTGCAATTTCTCATTCCGTTTCAAAGTTTTTGGCCCTGGTTTTTCAGAGGCCAATGCGAGATGCGACTAAAAAAATAATTGCATAATGTTTATCAATTACAACGTAATTAGTGCAGTTAAAAAACGATTCCAGGTCGCTACTACCGGATTCCAGGGCGAGCTTTCTGAAATAACGATCCCATAACATCTGAACTTTAAAGATCAAAGGTCGTGACGGACTAACTTATCAAGTATTTATCATCGTCCCTTTAACGTTTTATCATAATTTATTTCTAAATTTTATTTATAACTTACGCTTTGTAATTCACGTCTTATCGTTTCTATGCGTTGTTATAACACCAGAGCATATTTCTAACTTTCAAAAATCGTCTGGATCGCGTACTACTTAAAAGTTTCCAGTTAAAGTGCAAACTTGACAGGGTTCAAGACCTTTATTTATATCGTCACTTCTTGTGAGTGGAATAACTTATACAAACCACATTTATCTGGCGTTACTCACACGACGACATATAGGAATTCAGCATTCACCACGTTATTTCAGTATTCGTAGTTCAGATGGCTCGAAAGGTGAGTACTCATACAACGTGTGTGGTCGTTTAACCGATTTTAAATTCTCGGCAAGGCCGTGTTTATCTACACGTGTGAGAATGATGTGCCATTATTCAGTTGGCCGTATAAATTGCTAAAACAGTTGATAAATTTGCAGGGCTATATTGTTCCATGACCACATTTTCCGCTAGATTTGACAAAAAGTTTCATTTCGGCGACGTCCCGGACGCCAATAAACTGCCTGTCATTGGGCATAGGGACAAGAGAATTTAATGAACTGATTGAAAAGATTGGGCTTTTGCTAATGTGACCATGAGTATTATTCACTTTACGTTATTTAACAATTAGGTGTTTCTCTCTCGAGTTGACACCACTTCGAAGAGGGTGAAAGGATGTCAGATTGTCCTTTTCTTCAATAAAGAAAAAACTGGAGTCATATGTGGAAACCCACATAGGAATATTCAGGTATCACCAGTTCAAGCCGAAATATAGGAATTGTGCGAGTGGGAGAAGGATCGCACAAGGTTTAACATGCCCCCGAGAAAGACCAATAACGAAGTGGGTGGAGTCAAGCCGCCCGGCGTCTACACTTCGATTTTTAGATTAGTACTGATTTCGCTGCCTTCGTGGCAATGGAAATTTTTAAAATATCAGAGCAAAAAGCACCAATGTAAATAAATGCGCGTTAAAATCGAAATTCTTTACATGCTTTACCTGCATTGGTCAATTTATTCAGTTTCCAATATCATTCTATTAACATTTTGTGTAGAGATCTACAGCCGGTGTTGATGGCCCAGTCTTGGACACATCAAAAGATCATAAACAAATGTCAGCGCATTCAGATCATCATATTCATTAATGACGTAACTAAGCTATGCTATAATAGGGAAATGTACAATAATGTATAAGTAAAAATTCAAAATTAATTTAATCCATCACTAAAACTTATATCAGAAACGGTGAGAGCTCTGGCAAATAGATCTGGACTAATTCCGCCCACTTCATCCGTTTGTCTTTCAACCCACTTCGTTGATCTATGTCGGAGGCATATTAAATTTTATGCGGTCCTTCTCCCGCTTGCGCAATTCCTTCCCACTTGAACTGGTGATACCTGTATATTATTAAATGCACCAGGGGGACAAGAATAAGAGATATTGCCGATAGTATCTCCAAAATCCTTAGGCGTCGTGGGGAAGATGTAGATATTTATCTAACAAGTGAGGAAATTGATACTACACACACTCATCGCAGTTCGCATAATCGAGCTTGAGGGAGATTTATATCAAAAGACACACACACAGCCAAGGATAATTATATGCTGGCAGAACTAATTAGAATATTTTGCCCGATCATCACCGTAAAGAGGTTTGGTTTATTCCTAATACTAATCATAGCTTTATGCTAGTCTAGCTTCCTAAACTGAACTGTCAGTATAAACAGGAATTAGGACAGAAAAGGAAGATGTGGACAAATCTCTAGGGTCTCGACCTCGACCCTAATTTAAATTGAATAGCAAATGAAAACGTTCTTATCTGCCAAAGATATACATGGCAGATCTTTCCTCCTCCCTGATGGATCGTAATGGGTAAATAGGTTGTATGTAGAGGTGACTACTATGAACGTTTTTGGTTTATTATTATATAAATATATATTAGGTGTACAACTTTGCTTCCGCCGTTTTTGAATAGATGTATGTAGCGGTAAGTAATGATCGAAATAAATAACCCCATGTGGGCATGCAGGAGCCTTGGGCACCTGTTAACATAACCTCATAAAAATATTAGTCTATTTGTGTCTTCATCATAAAGTTATTCGCAATTGAAAATGTCAGTGTACGAGCCAAATTCTCGTCATTTGCGGGAGGTTTTACTTTTCTGCTTCAATATGAAGAAATCTGCTGCTGAGGCTCATCGAATGCTCTCAGATACTTATGGGGAAGCCACTATTAGTGAAAGGACATGTCGTGAGTGGTTTCAGCGCTTCAAGAACGGTGATTTTCACGTCGAAGACCAACATAGCGGTGGAAGAAAGAAGGTTTTCCAAGATGCGAACTTGGAAGCATTACTTGACGAAGACTCGTGTCAAAGTCAACAAGAATTGGCACAATCATTGGGAGTGACTCAACAAACAATCTCAAAACGCCTCAAAGACATGGGAATGATTCAGAAGCAAGGATATTGGGTGCCGTACGAGTTGAAACCAAGAGATATTGACAGGCGTCTGTTCGCTTGTGAACAGTTGCTTGCAAGGCAAAGACGGAAGGGATTTCTGCATCGTATTGTGACTGGGGACGAGAAATGGGTTCATTACGATAATCCCAAACGCAAAAAGACTTGGGGATATCCCGGCCATGCTTCCACGTCGACGGCCAAACCGTCTATTCATGGTTCCAAAATCATGCTCTGTATTTGGTGGGATCAACTCGGCGTAATATATTATGAGCTGTTACAACCAACTGAAACAATCACAGGTGCTCTTTATCGAACCCAATTAATGCGTTTGAGCCGAGCATTGAAAAAGAAACGGCTGCAATACAACGAGAGACATGATAAAGTGATTTTGCAGCACGATAATGCTCGACCCCATGTTGCGCAAGTGGTCAAGAAATACTTGGAAACATTGAAATGGGAAGTCCTACCCCACCCGCCATATTCTCCTGACCTAGCTCCTTCTGATTATCACTTGTTTCGATCCATGGCACATGGGCTAGCTGACCAACACTTCCGGTCTTATGAAGAAGTAAGAAATTGGATAGAATCGTGGATCGCTTCAAAAGATGTCCAATTTTTTCAACACGGGATTCGTATGCTGCCCGAAAGATGGGAGAAAGTAGTGGCCAGCGATGGACAATACTTTGGATCCTAAAGGTATAATTAGTTTTTTACAATAAAATCGCGAAATTCGGAAAAAAAACGGCGGAAGCAAAGTTGTACACCTAATACTAAATTAATTTTTGATCAACGAAAATGAATATTTCCGAGTTAGTTATGTGTAAAATGCACCTTTTCCGTAAAGACAGAAAGGAATACCCTTTCTTTATAAGTGCGCAGTAAAATGTCTTTTTTCAGGCCTTTAATAAAATTCAGAGTCTATGTAATAATTCAAAGTATCGTTGATTACACGTCCGGAAATACAGCCACCAGATTATATTTCAATTCAGTATCGTCACTATTTTTGTCATATTAGAATTTCCGCATCTGCTCCTCATAATTTAAAAATTCAGGCAGGTACCTGAAGACAAAAAGAAAAAGAAGTACAATATTACAGACGAATTATATTACTGTTTATTTATTTGAGAAGGTAGATAATGAAATTTCCCGCTTTATAAAGTGGATTTCAGCTGTGGATATTAAGAGTAGGAGAAACTAGAACAGCAGAATTTTCGGAGCATACCGCTTTGCTATTTTACGTGCCGTTAAGACATAATCAGTAATCTTGGTTAAAACATTGAAACGGTCCAACAAAGGAAATACGTTGCCCTATATGGGCTTTGAACACGCACACATTTAAAAATAAATGAATCGATAGAAGAGAATATAATGTTACAGTGATGCGAGCTCTTTTCTTTCTACAGGTCTATTTCCATTCTCTGTTGTAAATATGACTTACTACTGGTAGCTCAACTTGCTTATTCCTAATGTACTATGAAATATTCTACACTATCCAAGTTATTGAGACTTTGAACTGTATTGAAGATACAAGGGAAGGATACTTGAAGATCTATTTTGTGTCCATATCGTGTCTCAACTGTATTTCTATGATTATATGTGGTTGTGATTCATTGAGGGAGATGCCAAAAAAATTTCGAGTCACTGGAAGTCTCCAGTTCAATTTTAGTTTTGTGAACATTTTAAAACTATTTCGTATTATACATACAGTGTGTCTACTTAAGTTAAATAAATAATAAAAAAATCATTAATAAAAGAGGAGTAACAATTCCGAAATATTAAATGGAACGCCCTGTATATTTTGTCTACATTTCTTTTCGATCATTTCTGCTTAATAATTTCTATACCTATTTTTCAACGGGTTTTGAAATATTAATTAATTTCCTTGTTCAAAATAAAGCCCTGAGAAAACGTGTATTATAATGCGAGTTGAATTCACGAAAAACAGAAACTTTGGAGATTTTTTTGAAAACATCCACAATTTTAATCCGTCTAGAAAAAGTGGATTTGCCTTGTACAGAGTGGTTCAAAACTAATGCTTTTACGATTAGACTCTAAACTTGCGTAAAACGCGTTTTTAAATACAGCGCTTGTAAAAAGTATTGTAACACGTTTATAATTTTTATAAATGCGGTATTTTTAAAAAATGCTTAAACATGTATAATTTTATTTAAAAGAAAACATTTAATGCATTATTTTTTATTTAAAAATTTTTCACTCCTACCCAGCTACTTCTACTAATTTTTTATTTTCAAATGGAAGAGTACCCATTGTAGTATATCAAAGGAAAGGTAATTCAATAAGGGGCACCAACGGTATGCTCAGAACTAAAATTAGATCTACAGTTCCTTTGATGAAAGAAACTAAGTCCATATTCTAGAAAAAGTAAAAGTTTTAAGTGAAAAATGACAATAAGACGTACAAATTCCAAATCGTCTTCAATGCAAACATTTTTTTAGATACAAAATATTTTGTTTTTCATAGAATTCATCAGTAGTGGGATTCAGTTGTTAGATATTAGACATCTACCATTACAGTTAGAACATCAAAAAAATGGATCGTTTATCCAGATAAGGATACAAAATTTGAACATCGAAAAATAACACATAAAATTCTTTTTTTCTTTTAATAAAATTATATGGATTTAAGCATTTTTTTTAAAATATGAGGTTTATGAAAGCCATAAACGTGTTGCGATACTTTTTACAAGTGCTGCAAAATACCCCATACATCAGCAAATATGCTGCCAGGCAATTAAATTGCCTTTAAAACCATGCGTCATGTCCCTCTACTTAAAGCTTTCATTAGTAAATGCTGCTTTGAACGTATGTGTTTTGGCACTTTTGCCGAAGCTGACTCTGAAAAGCGATGACCAATGCAAATAACCAGTTGTGAATCATTTGCACGCCATATCGGCTTACGGTCTGATCAGTCCGGCAAATGTTCTATGACGATTTGTAAAGAAAATGTGTTATCCAACATTGTTGTGTAACAATCTGCTTTTTCTGTTATTTAATTTGGGAATAGGGCATGACACACAAATAGAGGTAAAATTGGACATTATTCTGAGTCGGATTAACGGAGAGTATCATCCATCCTTTGTCAAGGACTGGAATAAACACTGAATAATAAAAATAACAATGTTGCTGCAAAAAAATGCAATAAATCTGTTCAAAAAGAATCTCTGAGCCTGAAATTCTTGTTCTTTCTAAGGATTTAAATTATTCTTTAACTCTCAAATATATTCCTTATTTTCTAACCTAATTTTTGCTACAAAAGAAACAGCCCAAACCTGAACACGGGAACATCAACAAGACTTTAGAATGAGACCAAAACTAATTTTAGATAAACCCTTTAAAATTATGCAAAGTTTAACCTCCATCGAACAAAAGACGCTCGATTCTTTACCTAAAGATAATTACGTTGCTTTAAAAAACTTAACCACCTAATTATTAATACCTATTTATTATGGTGTTTTTAAGATCCAGAAAAACAATGTACTCTTAAGACCTGTTGACCTACATAACGCAGCCAAAAAAAAAGCCATAAATCAAGACTTCATTTGCACATTCGTTGGTAAACATCGTTTTTCTTAGAAGGCTCTTTATTGAAGGCCATTAAAAAACAATTGAGCGCTACGTGCTGACTATACTTTTAGTTTTTTTTTCATAGAACAAACAAGACAATCCACTTAGTGGTATCATAAAGAAGATTTTACATGCATTTTTTTTCCGTTAATTGGCTTTATTTTGAAGATGTTTTTCAGCAAAAAAGGCTCTTTATGAACCTAATTTAGTTGTAGGGCAAAAAATAATACATTGCGGCGCACCTGCTGTCTGCTTTTGTTATATGGAATCGGAGAGTCGCAAGGTCATTATAAATCAATAAAACAATATATGAGTTTTTTTGTTGGAAATGAACTGTGTAATGATCTTCTAAATTGTGTACCTCTCGTCATAGAACACCCGATATATCGTTTAAATTAAGTTATACCTAATTTAAACGATAAAAAATGTTTAAAAAAGTTGTATTTTGAAATAATTATATTCTCTTTGATGGCGTTAGTGAATGAACTCTTCAATGGGGCCATCGTGTGCAGATACCTACAGTGTTCAAAAAAGATTGTACCAAACTTAAGGCGGTTATAAAGGACATTGCGGTGAAAAATGTTTGCAAAGAAACCTCTAGTCAAAAATGAGCAGTTAAGTTTGGCATAAATGTCTTTAAGTTTGACATAAAATTTTTAAAACACCCTGTATAATAAGAATATTGCAATTCAACATACTATTATATATAATACTTATGTAACCAATAATTAGAATACTCCTGACCTACATCGGTGCAAATATTCTGGATACATTCCTAATAGTATTTTCTTCATGCCAGTCTACGAGCTATTTGTCATATAAGGTATGTCAGGATAAATAAGAGTTGAGATAAAAGAGGATGTGGTTAGTCCTCTGCGGATTTCGACCCTGATTTAAATTGAATTTCAAATGAAATCGCTCTTATAACCCAAACACTGATACGTAGCCGACCTTTGCTGTTTTATAATGAACCGTAATGGCCAAATGGGCTAGATGTGGAAATTACTAGTATAAAACTCTTCGGTTTAAGGCTAATAAAAACTGTTTTATGTTCTCCAAGACCAACCAATATTTGAGGTAATGTTATGATTCACCTTCGAGGCGTTAAGGCAGAACTCATAAAAACATTAAAAAAAGTGTCAGATTTAAAAACCAATAAAGGGCAATGTCGGTTTTGTCATTTGTCTTACGTTAAACTTTCCAACACAAGAGTTTTTTTTTAACTCCTTTTTGGAAAACAAGTAAAGACTGCAACGGAACTCCCACCTCAAGCCTGCCACAGAGCCAAGAAAAGCATTGTTGCTGCTAGTAATTTACAATCAACTGTAACTAACGTTCTTTTAAAGTGAAAGAATTCAATGCGATGTTGAAGAAACTCTGCTAAAATCTGTATTGATCCGGTAAAACAAAACAAAAAGACCTATTCAAATACACAGTTAAGGTCGAGACAACTTGCCCTTGACCTTATATACTACGCTAAATCAACTCCTACCAATAATCCGATTTTATAGAACTGCAAAGCGTCTAGTTGTTTAATTAACTAATAAACTTTCAACTAACTACTTGGAAATTATCATCAGCAGTTTCAATGAGAGCTAGGGGCGAAATCGTTTCGGGGACAGCTAATTAATAACTAATCAGACCAAGCGTGAAACTCTCATCCCGATTTTCCCTGGCTGGTCCTTTAACAAAGAGCTCCGTTAATCGACCAAAAAATTTTGCGGGCATCGTTCCAGATTCTCCTTATCACAATTTAAATCGATACATGTTAACCGGCAATATGCGTGTACATTTCGATGGATCATGACTTGACATTAGGGCCTCCATACAAAGACTATTCATACAAGAGATATGACTAAAGTTTTCTATTAAATGCATTTTAGGGCCGTTTGCACCACGCAATGTCATTTTTTTTCCATGTTTATTTTTTATTTATGTGTGCCTTAACTTCAAGCTTATTTAAAAATGCTTAGCGCAGAGGGCCCTTAAATTTGTAAGAAAGTCTCTTAACGAATCTTTCAGCACTAACTCCATGCAATACCTCCACAAAAAAGCAAACCGGTGACTCACCTTGCCTGAACAATATTCCCCTTTTTCGGCTAAACAAAATGACTACCTCGAGGCTGCGGTAGTTACATATCTCCGGGGGTTGGAAGGGTCTTTGTAGGGCCAGGTTCTGTCTTCAGGCAACTTATTTCAAATTGATTCACATCAACTAATTTGAGTGCTTTACATAAATTGGTCCCTGTAGTGGGCGTTTGTTAACTCGGGGCCGGATTACTCCATAACGGAACGAGGCAAAGTGTAATAGATGCCGACGATGCAACAGGTGCGGTTTTATGAAGTTACTCGATGCTGAACATTAGTGTTGTCATCTGAAACGAGAAATTATGCATTAACTGATGCTTGTCAGCTGCGAAGATGGCTTTTAATGGCGATTATAGGAAATTACCCGTTGCTGATCTGTTGGTTAAAAATCATAAGTTGGAGTCACAAGCAGCTTTAAAATGTTTCGGACTACAGGGGTTTTAATAAAGAAATCGAGATTTGCTGAAAAATCTGGCCTTCATCTTGATGGTGGAAAAAATTGATAACTCGCCTAATACTTCTCGAAATATTGTAAAAACCAGTAAATTAGAACGGGTCTCGGTTACTAGAAGGGGGAATTTCATTCGTTCCTTATCTCAACAATGCGATTCTTGTTACGCCGAACCTGTCATTAGCTAATTACAGAGACAATTTCACTGATGTGGGTCGTGTGTAAAAATTTAAGTTCCAGTTTGACGATAATGACCATTAAATCCTCTAGTAGGCTTCGAAATATTATGCAGCATATTTTGCATAAAATAATCACATATCCATTCTCAATATGAGATGTTGGATGGTAAGCAATAAATGGCTCTAGCTTCGTGATGAAAAAGAACGAGTGATTCATACGATGCATTATTCAAAACTAATGTGTGCCCATGTTTTTTAGATTGTCATCGCGCGAAAATCCAATGCACCACACATGACGGTTACACCACAAAAATCAGGGAAACACGGATTATGCTCTTATCAAACTCAGGTAGGTGCTCTTTTAGTGATATTCGTAATCACCGTAAAGTGGTGTTTGCAAGTTAGGGACTATTGAAATATAGCCAATTCAAAAGGAATGGTAGGGCTCTAAAGAATTCAAGCTAAGTGGCACTTTAAACAATACTTTTTGCAGTCCGAAGAATCTTAAGTAGGGCAAAAAATGGCAATCAGACTAAGTCCTTTATTCCTTTTTGTTTCAAATCTTGCGAATGATAAACATCGTGTTATCTAATTATAGAGTATCCAGCTTCTTTATCATGGGATTTGCTTTAGTAACACTTTAATAGCTATTGCAATCTCGGCATAGAAACATTTCAAGTGCTATATTATTCAAAACTTTCTCCGCATCTCTCTTCCTTTCTCAAAGTGAGAATCATTGCAAAGTAGCTTGAGAAAATGAAGGTCCTTAATTAGATTTTGCTAAAACTTCCTACATAAGGCGACCTTTGACCTTTCAACACATTAACTCATGTTAAATTTAGTGAGTTACTCCAACTAAAAATTACCTATTCTATTCCCCACTAAATATTAAAAATGGGTTGATTAAATGCAATTTAATGGAGGTCGAATTAAAATTCTGGTGCTGCTGCAATATTTGCCCACAGTCCTAAAATGTCAGAGGTGAAATAGAAGTTGATAAAGTGCTCTTGTATGTATAACACGATTTTTTCAATTACATTAATTTTTCAACGAGAATCACATCTAATGAAAAATTAAAATGTTAGAGGCGTCAGGAATTTAGAAATTTCCGGGCTTCCGTCCTTTACCTGTATACCATCAAGAGAAAATCAACTATTCTTTAATCTAACGTTGCAACCTGGCCATCAATTCATTCCCAAAACCGTAATTTGATAAGTTTAAGGAACTGAAAAGCAGTCTATGTACTACAAAGCTGAAACTCTCTTTGTGCACTGCAAGCCCCCACGAATCTCATTTAGCTAGTAAAGCTTCAGTTTCTGCTTTTGATGTTGATTAAGCGGCTAAAGCTGAAAACCCCTTCAAACCTGTAATGCAAGGGATTCCTATCGACACCATATCGTAATGCAAAAAGGCCTTCATAATTTGTTCGATTATCTCCCTTAAACTAAGTCTGAATGAGACTATATCTGCAAAAGACAAATTGGATAAGAGGGCTTAAACGTGCTTTAGTTTTTTTACTTTATCTCAGTTTCGATCCTTACATCATCTAAATCCGGTCTGACCCCCGCGGATAAAAGACAAACCCGAAGGGTATTTTGAAATAATGAAAGGCCATGTTATCCTGTGCCTGTGGGGAAGTCTCTCAAGATTGAAAGCTATATGAGGACACTTTAGCGTGGAGCGTCGATAAGTGGTTTTTGTAAAGGGCCTATAAGTTTTTATTAAGGGTTAAGGATTTTATTTTTAGGGATTGCCGATTTAAAGTGCTATTAAAAGGATTTAGGTTAATTGTGAGAAAAAAATCTATTCTTAGCGATTCATTTAGTAAACGCAATATGATACCTCAATCAAATAAATTGTTCATTTCGTGTTCAGCATATTACGACAATCAACTAAATATATCATTATTCACGGCTGTATAAGGATACAGCAATTTTGCACCGGTTTGTACAGACCCATGATAAAGGCATTACTCCCCACAGAACAACAAATGCTATCGAGCATGAATGATGAGTTCATCGTTCACACTCGGAAGCATTTGTTTCTTGAAATACTCTCCATTAATAATAAATACGAAAAATTTCCGCAAATATGTCTCCCTCTGGAATAGGCCTAATAAAATTCCCATATGCATAACGACCGCCAGAAAATTTAGTAGGCCGTAAATATCAAGTTCAGCACGCCTTAGTTTTGATTTTTTGAACGGTAACGCGATGACGTGACAACAATCGTGGAAAGCTAAAATATTATACAGGGTGTTATTTAAATACGTGACCAAACTTCAAGGGGTGATTCTTTGAGTGATTTTAAGACGAAAAGTTTATACAAGCATAGATTCGGTAATGTTTCGTTTTTAAGATGCAGGATATGAAATTTTTTTTACTGTATTTTTTCGTAAAAACCTCAATACTCCTTTAGCAAATTTTGTTGAAATCTGATAGTGTTATTTATGGTTATTATTGTTATTTTTACGCCACTGACTTTTTTTAAACTTTTATATTTTTTCGCATCAAGTTGTATTTTCTGTTGCTTAATGCGAAAGAATATAAAAGTTTTAAAAAAGTCAATCGTCAAAGACGAAGCATTACCAGACCTATGTTTATATAAATTTTCATCTTAGAATCGCTGAAAGAATCAATCCATGAAGTTTGGCCTCGTACTTAAATAACATTCTGTAAATTTTCTTCGTAATTATTTAGTGTTTGAAGTTTGATCAAAGTGCAACGCCAAACCTCAGTGGATTTAATTTTCTTCATAGGTCTTCACAATATTGTCGTGATCTTCCGTATGGAATTCAGCAAATACGGGCAACTTAACACCTAAAAAAAGACAAATTTGTTTTTCACAAAAAACACGTTTTGTAGAAAAACTCAACGTTTTGGTATGATATATACTTTGAAGAATATTTCTATTCTCCTTCTGACCATGAGTAGATCTGCGACAACCTCTCTGTGAATAAGCAACCAATATGCTGAGGTTAGTTCGGGTTTTGGTAAGGTAACTAAGGTTCTAAGTTGTTTCCAGGTTAGGTCAGCTTCTGAATGCATTAATTCATACATCAACCTAAATCAATTCATAATATGTTATGTTTTACTTTCGTTCTTGCATGATGAAAATAACCGAGCAATCCTGAAGTAGAGTATGTTATATTCCGGCCACATACAGATCAACCAGGCCCGCTTTTAGCATCAGGGATAGTGCCATTTATTTCTATTTAATGTGGGACGGATTAATTTAAAAGCAAACTAAACAAGCAAATGAAAACGGGTCGTTACGGCTGCTCTCTCGAGTTTATACGATTTAAATCCGAATTCAATTGATTTCAGGCCTCGCCTTTTGATTAAAATAATAAAAGTTCCATTAGAGTTTAAGCCATTAAGGGCCAGTGCATGATAAACTCTGGATTAAGTGTTACGGTTCAAAGGTAATTTTCAATTTTGGAAAGACGAGAACACTCCAACTAAGCTAAGCACAAATTGAAATGTTATGAATGAAATTTAAAGTCAACTTAGAAACAATAAATAATTTTGGAAAGCGAAACATACTCAGATCATATACCGGGTTTCCAGGCGAAGCCTAAGCGTAAGTGATTAACATGGGAAATCGGTTTTTATTTTTTTTGCACCTGCATATATCATCGAATTAAAAACTTTTACACGAAGGTCATTGCATTCAAGACCAGCCACCATTCAGCAATTTTTTCAATTTTCTAATTAGAGTCGTTTTGGCTTAAAATGTTTCCAAATTTCGAAAATTTGAATGTCCCGCGTAACTGTTAGAAGCCACGATTGGTCAGAGCCAAGGTCAAAATTAAACAAACACAAAGTCGTCAAAAACGTAAGCGTAAAAACCCCATGTCAAATGAATTTTCTCTTTTTGCTAATTTCTAAGCAATTTTTAACTTATTTACAAGTTAATTCAATAAAAAATCAATGGAACACCTGAGGATAATTATCATGCGATCTACTTTGATGTCTCCAAGGTAAGTAATCAAGTTTTTTATTAACCTATGATGATAACACAAAGACATAACCTATGTATGTATATTTTTTATCTCACTCACTAGACAGAATTAAAATTAAAATTCATTAAAACCGTTTTGCGTCAAAACGGCTCTAATTAGAATATTGAAAAAATTGCGCAATGATGGCTGGTCTTGAGTACTATGACCTCCATATAAGAGTTTTTCAATTAGATAATCCGTGCATGCGCAAAAAAAACTGATTTTCCATGTTAACCTCATATGTACAGGGTTCGCCTGGACACCCGGTGTTTCTTGCCGCATTCGACCAAATCGTCCTTTGTATTATAGATAAGAATACCAAAGGTCTTTTATTTTTTGTTGTCTGAGTTCTCTATAGTGAAAAAGCTGGAAATGATGCACAAATTTGCATGTTTTTCTGAAAATTTACCTGAATCGTCAAGTCATAATTCAAGCCCGAAGTTTTTCAAGCTCTCCTTCAATTTCAATGGTCAGAATGTATAGCTTGAGAATTGTGTCGTGACTTCGTATCATTAGCTACCTAAAGTCCTCAAACATCAGTTCGGCATCGGCGTTACTTGTGGCATGTCTAAAGCCTCTTAAGAGCCCATTAAAATCAAACATTTACTGGTACAACACATATTCCGTAATTTGCAGTTCAAAAGCTATATTTACCTCGTTATCAAATTTCCGTTTGCCTTGTTATAAAGTTACAATTTCTCACGCAGTAGAGCACACATTCTGTTACTGCATTGAATGCTGAATTAAATGCCTTTATGTCAAATTTGCAGAACTTTCTTGCAAGCTACAGGGTTTATATGAAAGATAAAATTTACCAGAGTCGCCCTCGAACAACCAGAGTTCGTATATAATGCGTCCACATATAAAATTGATATATTACATGATAATAATTTTCGGCTTTTTAAGACTGATTCAGAGCCCCATCCATTAGGTAATTATCGTGACGATGAAAAAAGAAAACTTTATTTTGTTATGTAGTAAAGGCACTTTACACCAGAAAAACCTCCATGGCTTTAATACGTATATCTACTTAGTTACGTAAGTATTAATCTCTAATCCAATGGCTACGTTTAAAAACTTTTTTAGTTTAAAGGAAATTAACTGAGCAATGGTTAAGTCACCCTTTAATGTAGGCATTTTATTGATTTGCAATTTAAGCCCGTTCAAACACCGCATCGTTATTTCGTTCTTCTTTTCTTCTCCATTCTTAACAACCCTGAATAAATATGTTTGTCATGAATATATTTGTTATTTTCGCTATGATTGCCCCAACAATAACAATACACAAATTCAACAAAACCTGTATAGAATTCTGATATTACTTTATCAAACTAAATAACCCATCAACTAGTTCAAGTTAGTTCCGGTTAAATAGTTAGACCGCCTCCCATCCTTATTAGTAGTCTAATCAGACACTCACATCCATTTAACTACAAACAAAAACAATGTATTTGGCAGAGGGGTGGATGTAGACTCAAAACGAAAACATGCGCCCATTATTAAAATGCGCATCATACCGCACAAGGTCGTGAAATACACATTTTGTTCACTTAGACCGACTTACCAATGAACAAATATAACCTCACCAAAGCAATCACTTTTTTCAAGTCTCTAATATACGAGAATCGACATCGCGCCCTCAAAGGGTCTTAAAACTAAAATAATAAAACGTCGGACGCGATACGAATACTACAGCTCGCCTGGGTACTACGCATTGGCACAGAGACAGCAGCTCTAAAACGACTGATAGAGAAACGAAGAGGACTCGAAATGGGCGGCTCCGTTCTTATTGATCCTCGGCGTTGGCTCTATGTCGTTGCCGCGCCATAATTTTGCTCTGGATCTGGGATACGTTCCAGGATACTCTTTGTAAATTACCAATTTTGAAGATAAAAGAGCGACTGGAATCACTAAGGGGTTTCAATCGCATCACGTTCTCACTGGGTGGTTCCAATCTCTGTCACTCTTTCACGTTTATCAACATTAAGTGATTTTAAGACAGTACATCTATCATCTTGGATTCTTCGAGTGTCGATAAATCAAGAATTTACAAACTAAACATTGAATTAAAAAAATAATCTCTTTTTGCAAAAAAAACGACCGATCTTCGAAAATGCTTTTAGGCTTTTGTTAAGGCTGGAACACAACACACGATAATGCATTCAATATTACATTTACTAAACACAATTGTTGAACATACATAAGGTACAATTACACACACACAAAAATTAAAACTCCCATCGTCACTTGCGAAAAGCAGTACTTTTTATAACTGGTTGAGAAAAATAAATCATTCCGAACTTCAAAGGGTTTTGAAAATTGTGTGTGTGGTGTGGTGGTACCCATGAATGTTGCCCGCCATGGCTGATTCTTAATTTCTTGATTGAAATATTAAACAACCAGAACTAGAATGGCAGGTTTGGTCCAGCAATACCTCGCAATCTCCGCAGTGACCACCAATAACGTTTAAAACATTGGTAGCATCTTTGTGCAGGTGCTGACTAGGAAAAACTTATTTTTTCTGCATTTTTTCGAGTAGTCTGACATAATCTCTAATTTCCTCTTATTCAAGAATTTATTTTATAATTACTGACAGAGCTCGAGGAGAAATCTAGCATTGAACACTTAGACGAAATGTCTTCTCTGGATTAAGGTTTGGCGAACGAAAGTAAATCGCGAACGTACTTCAGGGCAATGCACTTGGCACAAGGTTCTTGTGGACACGGCCGAGGCCTCGAATGCATCTTATAAGCACTCGGTTTTTCCCATTTTTGCGCCCTTTGTGCAAATATGTGTATCAGCTGCATCAAAACTGACCGCCATGTGCTTATACCGTTTTCAGGTCATTACTTTTTATTTACACTATTACATATTTAAATTAGTTCCACGCAATTTCAACTCCCCTTTGTCTTTTTATGTCCTGACAAGCGCAATACGTGTAGTGAAACTTTAATAGTCCGGTTCTTGTAACGAATTAACTTCGAATGTGTTTCAAGCTACACAATGTAGACAAATGCAGAACTCTGCTTAAGTGCAAAACTTTGATACATTGTCTGATATATCTCGTGGATATAGTCAAAGAGCTATTGATCTTAAGTCATAACATTCCACAACGAGAATCGGGTCTCCTCTCTGCAGCAGTCAGAATAACGAGCTCTGGATTACCATAAAAAATGCGCTTCCAACATTTGCTTTACAATCCTGAAAAAACCAATCTTTGCGTTTCAACATAAACTTACCCAGTATGTCGCAATCTGTGCAATTTTTCAAAATACAACATTTCCATAAAAAGATACGACAAGTTTGAATTAAGGAGCCATAAAAGTCTCTGACCGTAAAATTCTCCGGCTATAAATAAGGGCATAATCGATCATGTCCGATAATAATCGACTTTTGGGATATTGCCCAATGTGGCAACAAAAAGCAGGTTTACTTTAAATATTTTCGACCAATTTCACTTTTTACATAGGATCCCTCAAAATGAGCTTTAATCCCTTATTTTGTGGTTTTGAAACAAGTTAGATCGAGCTGAGCGGCCTTTACACATGGGAGCCCAAATGCAACCCATGGAAACTCTACGTGTTAAGAATGCAAATGAGATGCGTTTAGTATTTTCTAGTACGCCGGCTGATTTTCAGACCAATATTGCCTTTTTTCTTAATTCGCATGCGTGCACTTTCCCGCACGAGTTCTATTTCAGAAAATGTCATGTGATGTTATTGCCTGAAATTGGATAACGACAAAGGCAAATAAGTTACTGATTTTTTGCGTTGTATGCAATGCCAAAACCAAAAAATCTCTAACTTTTTCAGCTATATATGCCTGGTGACCCTGTATACTGAGTGACTTAGTATATTAACCTAAACCGAATTCCCATAGTTTTTCCAGGTTCACTTGGAACTTTTCGGATGCTGCAGAACTTAAAAAATACTTTGAAAAAGGGTTTAAGGAAATTACTTTAGCTGAAAATCTTTGCATTCATTGTCGTTCGCAATGTACACTGCGTGACATAGAAAAGAGAACACCCCGTAAAAATGATTTGATTTAAATAATTTTTGGTATGCATGTTGTTTACGCCAAAACAAATACTTCATTAAAAAGTTGAACAAATTTAATTGTTAAAAACTAAAAAAAATTTAATAATTTGTCGGTCCTCCGCGGTGTCTTATACATTCCTGTACACGTCTAGGCATGGATCTAATGAGGTGATTGATGTCCTCTTGGGGGATCTCATTCCAGGCTAACTGGACAGCATGACACAGCATCGCTAGGGTTTGCGGGGGATGGGGTAAATTATGCAACCTTCTACCTATAATATCCCATACATGTTCGATCGGTGAGAGGTCTGGAGATCGAGGTGGCCAAGGTAGCAAATTGACTGCATTTTGTTGGAAGAAGTCCATAGTCACTCTAGCCACATGTGGTCGTGCATTGTCTTGTTGGAAAACTGGATCAACAAGAGTTTCCAGATAAGGCACAAGATGAGGTTCCAGGACTTCTTGGATGTATCGCTGGGCTGTCATACTGCCTCTGACGAAAACTAAAGGTGACCTGCTACCATATGCAATGGCACCCCAAACCATTACCCCAACAGTCTGATGGACATGCCTCTGTATTGCAAACTGAGGATCCCATCTTTCACCCCGTCTCCTTCGTATTCTTGCCCGACCATCATGCATACCGAAACAGAATCTGGATTCGTCACTAAACACGATATTATCCCATTCCAGAGTCCAATGTATCCGTTCTTGGCACCACTGTAGTCGATTTTGACGATGATTTAAGGTGAGGGGTAACACGAGATAGGGACGGTAGGAAATCAATCCAAAACTTCTTATGCGGCGATAAATGGTTCGTATCCCAATGGGCCTTCCATACTCAGCGAACCACTGATCCGCCAGCGTCCTCGACGAGACGAACCTATCTCTTAGGGCCATAATTCGGAGTCGGCGATCTTGGCGTTCTGTAGTTCTTCGAGGTCGTCCAGTACCTGTTCTTCTGCCTGTTTGCCCTTCTTCGAACCATCCCTGACAGCATCTCACTATAGTGTTTACACTACGGTTCAATCTAGTGGCGATTTCCCTAAATGACAGACCAGCCTCTCGTAGACCCACTATTCGACCCCTCTCAAACTCGCTCAATTGATGAAAATTTCGCTCTATTCTGGTTCTAGGCATATCTCTACGCAGTTTCTAAGCACACTACACTCCAATAAATGTTATTTTCCAGTTGTATTCTTGATATTTTATTGCAATTTTTATATTTAAAAAAAACCTAAAATTCCGAATAACTCGTAAATACGTAGATAAATATGAGTGAAATTTTGATCGTTTCTGCTATACATATAAACAAACATGCATACCAAAAATTATTTAAATTAAACCATTTTTACGGGGTGTTCTCTTTTCTATGTCACGCAGTATACTTCACTGAATAGAATGGGAAGAAATACTTTTGCGATGTGTTATTATATGTTAACAAACTGAAGGGCGACAGCCCCGAAGAGGAACTCTCATAAAAAGTTCGAGCATCACTTCATTAATTACACTCAAACAAACTAGTCGGAACTGGTAACAAAGCTGTCCAGGAAAACATCGTTCCGGTGGTTAAAAAGTTAAAGAGGATCCCTGCACGGTGTCAAAAGTTCCTGGAAATTATCAGGACATACTTTCCTGAAGTTGATTTTACGCTGGGACGTTCGCCCTACGCTTGTTGCACATATGACCAACCATACTATAAATTTTTCTATGACGATGGGAAAAAGTTCTAATATTGCATAAGAAAGTACCATGTAATATAATCATGAATTTTGTTTCCCAGTAGTTGGTTAATTTCTGCAGTATCTAGGTTACTTCAGCCGAAGCCATTGTTGCCATAAAACTATGGGGTATTTACCCCCCTATTTATATACATACATGTATATGTATATGTGTATGTGTATATACATATGGTAAATTTCGATAATATACAGATTTAGCTTTCACAGTGCCATCTCTCAGAATTCTCGCCAGTTACGGTCGGATTTTGTCCTGCATTTGGCCAATCAATACACAGTTATCTACAAGGGAAGAAACAAGATCAAAAACTGCTGAAATTTAATTATTTTTGCAGAAGGCTGATGGAGCCACTACTTGTTTCATAATATTATTTATTATATGTTAAAAAAATATGCGAAGATGAGAATGCTTCAGATTTTAAGCGCAATGCTTTACGTATCATTAAACTATTAGGTTCATCTTCCAGTTCTACGAATATTTCTAATAACTGAAACATTTTTTGTGAAAAGAACATAGTCATTATCGGAAATTTTAAGATGGTACTGTATTGGAAGTATGACAGGTACGAGAAATTACCGCTTCTTTCAGGTGGTACTGCGGAACAAATCTTTAGTGGCTGTAAAGGTACCGCTACATTACTGGGTTTTATGCGGTTGCAGTTCTGCAACGATTTTTTTCCAATTTGTTTATAAAACTTTTACCTGTACCTCAAAAATAACAGATTTCCCTTAAAAAAGTTTTTGAACTAGTCAGTTTAAATGTTGAATTTTTCCTCATTTAGTCCTAAACCAATTTAATCGTAGGACGCTGATCGTTTTTAGTGGAATATTCTACTTTAACAAGATTTACAATGAAAAGCAAAAATTAATAAAAGCAATTCCCAATAGAATCATTTTGGAAAATGAAACAATATGCTTAGAGGGCATATTCTCGACATAAATATAATAAGTTCGCTAACAAATGCCGGAACCGCCAGAAATTTTGTTGGCGTAAATAAAAGGCTTTGACACTAGATGCAACCAATATGGATAAATTATCGCTACCTTTATCACCATTTTTTATACCTATTCGATAACACCGACCACGCCAGGTATCGATAAAACCCTCTAAGGCGAGCAGTACGGACCCCCCTTTAAATAAATTAACTTCTACCTTCTGCATAACATACGCAACACATTGCATAACCCACGCCATATCCAATCCACGAATGTGCCATAAATAAAAAACATCGCTCATAATGAGGTATTAATTATAGCGTGCCTCCACATGTGAGACACGCTAAAGGCGCTTTTAAATATCATTCAAATTGATAACTATAAATCACCCAACTCCGCTGGAGATCTTGGGCGGAGCGTACCGAAAAGCTGGGCGGGTCCCTCCTGAACGTCCGCCCACCGATAATAATTTCATGAGGAGGGCCATATTTGGTACATTTGATGGAGGCTGTTTCGGATAGAGGGCGATATTAGGGTATACTTAAACGATTGTAACTAATAATTTTTTGTATATTAAGTTAAAATTCGTAAATTGTTGGCTGCTAATGAAGTCCTACTAACTGTCGTTCCTTTCGAATGATATGTGATTTTAAAGCCAAAAAGCGCAGAGCAGACTGGCAGAGCTTTATTGATTTACAGTTGGCGTCGTTCTTTATACATCGACCACTAGGGTGTGCTGCGATCACTCTTGAGTCACCCAGGAGATCGCGCCCTCTAGAATGTGCCACAGGATATGAAAGAAGTTTTCATATCCCGTAACTTTATAAATAACAGAAGCAAGTTGTACCTAAGTAAATTCTTTTTCTAGCTCAACGCACTTTTGAAGCACATGGAGATTTTTTAATCGTTAAGTTATTTAAAAATTAACACTATTTTGATTACATTGTCACAAAATTCACATAACCATGACAGATATATTTATCTAGATGTCGACATATTTTTAATTGATAGATTTTCGATGGCTGCAGTCCAAGCAGTTCCGTACCCATTGTGATTTTTGTTTTATAGCTCCCTTACCAAAGAAAATACTATAAGTAACGTAAACTTATATAGAAGCGTACTTCATTTTTGTTGCTAATTTCAAACAGTTAGACAGCGGCTATCGCTGTTGAATGCGGTCAATCAACAGATTTAATTAAAATCTGGTTGCGTGTCAAATTATTATTTTTTAATTCAGGTTAGTTCAGGTCAAAAATGTGTAGTAAATTATAAAATAATTGTTGCTGTTTGTTACTTTATTTCCTTGCATTGGTGTAGTTACATAGGTTTCCTAGATTTTTTTGTGCTTACCGACCAAGATTTTCGTTTGTTCTAAATAGATATATCAGAATTTATTAGAAATTCGAGGACATTCATATTTGAAGTATTGTAGGCGAGTGTTAGAGCATAAATTGAAAATATCTTTTAAATACACGGGGTGGCTTATCGCTTTTAATATACGCCTTCACAAGAGGGAGAATTCCGCGTATCAGCCGAGGTTCTTTGCTAGAAGTCGTAGTAATTATTTACGCTTAGAAGTTTGAGAGGAGACGACGCCTGCGAATCATTTATGCGTAATACGTACAACATTTTACACAGAAATGATATTTTTCAAATCTTTTACATGCAAGTAGGATAATATTATGTTTAGCTATTTGATTAAAGACGATTAAAAATTGTAACTTTACGCCCCGTCGTTAACGGCAACGGGCCGTAAAGAAAGAAAGATTACGCTCTTGACCGAATAAAGGCCCCCTGCTGCGTATCGGGCCTCAAATTTCGGCCGCGGGCGTAATCTTCTGCTTTCAGCTTGTTTCAGCCCTTTACACGTAAATAACTATTGGCGTCCCTTTAATCCGTTTCGGCAATCAAGTTTATGGCCTACAGTTTTATCATCGGAGTGAAACACTTAAGGAACCTGCATTCCTATTGATAGCGTATAGAAGTGTCGTCGGCAATTTGAGGCCCATTCCGATCTAGGAATACGGGTACTTTTCGATTGTTGGGGAAAATGGTCATTAATCACATTTTACGATACCGCGCGTCGTCAAAGCGTTCAATTAATATCTTTTTATAACAAAACCCGATGACGCCATATAGGCAAAAACAATTTTTATGCAAACCCAATGGCGTGGCTGCTTTCCACATTAATTGTGTTTTTACATATTTTTTAGTATAATACATCTACTCAAAAGATTTTATGCAATTATAAGTCATCCGAAAAAAAAACAACAGTATAGCCGAATGGTCAATTCAAGCATCCGAGCGCTTCAAAAAATCCATGCTGGAATTTTTAAATAAGTTCATTTTAACGTTGAGTTTACAGCATAACGGCAAAACTGGCAAGAGTCTTGCTGGACCAAGGCCACAAGAGCCAAGATTTAATGGACAAGACCAAGCCTATATTTAATTTTGCAAGCCCAAGATCACTCCAGTCTTCGCGTAGTTTTGCTTAGATCTGTGTCTAATGTACGAATACGAATTAGAACTCCCAGTAGTGATTTGTGTAGAGCGCATAGATGATCTCGTTTGATTACTTATTGATGCTCTGCTAAAGACGCGAAGAATTTTTTCAAAAACTCGTACTCGTTACATTAAGTATCAATGTATTAATCATAAACACAAAGAATTTGAGTCATTCTAGAAAAAAAATATCACTCTTTTTTGGGGTAATTTACAGGGATTACTCAAAGAGTTTATCCAGTATGTCCAGATCTATCGCACTCACATATGAAACAGTCTAATGAGAAAAGCTGAATAAATTCTTTGGTTCTTACCAATGATAGAGGAGGTTTTGTGCAATAGTATGTATACTTCAATAAAAACTTACGTTCTTTCGTTTTTCCATGACAATAAATAATCATTTTTCGAAAATCGGAAGAAGTGCCTAGCGAGAAAAGACGTTGAGGACATAAAGCATACATGGGGATAACGCCCCATATGGAAACTGCGTCCTATACTGTATAGGTTTTTGTCTTCGTTGTGATATCCAGACATATTGTTGAAAATCTTCCTACTATTTCATCCCTGCAAACAACAAGCGTTTGCTGGTTTATCTGAAATAGCGTTTCACTGAATTACTTTGGTGCGCAGTTATGAATAGTGCAGTACTTTACGTTAAATAATGTATTGTTACAGGTTGCAAGAACATGAAATAGATTAATCATACTCAGAGATGTGTGACTCAGGCGAAATTCTCGCGAAATCCTAAGATGCCAGTACACACAGAAACAAATCAGTTTTTATATAATATCCCACTCATACTAGACCACTGTTGCAGCCATGCAGCGCAAAATGATGTTGTTTCTGGCATTTTACAATAACAACAAATACTTAGAAACACCTACACTCCTCGGAGTCCTGTTACCCTTGAACATTGAAGGCCAGTCGCTACTTCATTCTTCTTCTATTCACCTAAAGCCCACCCCGCTGGTTCGAATTTGAGCGTATTGTTGCGCATACCTGCTACGTGGTCTTTATATATAATCGACTTGAAGTAAAAAGGTTTCGAGAAGATTCACGAACTAGAGCTTAGACAAGCACAAAGCAAAAGCCACCTTTTTTCAAATATGCACACAACGGCTTAAAAGCTAGAAGTCAGGGGGTAAATTTCAATATTGATGAGAGAAAGGGACTATTTAAATAGTTTGTTTAAATTTAGTGATCTTGTTTTGTGGGTGTGTCTTTTGGAGCACACATAAATTTGTTAATAAAGCCGAGCTAACCCTGGGCAATTGCGCAACACAAACATCAGTGTTAGTAAAAAAGTGTTCTCGCTAATGATTCTACGTGGTAAAAAAGTGTTGACGGCGTCTTCGTAAGATTTCCTGAAAATTCAATTAGAAAGGAAAGAGGATGTTGGCCAATCCGGCGATCGGTGTTTCTACTTTTTGGCTTCGTCAGGGATATGTTTGGAAAGGAAGAACATGTTGCGCATATCCGAAAACATATGCATATACGGGTGTAGCCTGGAAAAGATGGAAAAAAGGACATTGGAAACCGCAGGCCATTTCGCATTATCTTTTTTTTGTATCCTTTCCAGGGTACACCTGCATGTTTACGGTTATGCGCAGCATGATGTGTGTGTGCCTATTTTGTTCACACACATGTCTGACGAAACCAATGAGAAGAAACACGTGTCGCCGGGTTATAGTATTGTGGCGGGAGTGTTGCCGGGTGTTAATAATTGAATTTGCATCATTTATTTTTATTACTATAAATGTTTTTTTATTCCGTATTTCCACCATTTCTATATACAAAAAATAATTTTATTTTGTAGGGCCGTTATTCTTTGAGTTTTTCATCGATTCAAAACCGATTCTGTACTAATAGGTATAAAAAAGCCTTAGTTTGATATAGAAATAAGAAATCAATACAATTCCATCAGTTTCTAGAAAATTTAGATATTTTTGTAGACCTTTTTTAAGTCACCTTGTAGATCATATCGAACTTAATCAACTTTTTATGGTTAACAGTTAAAGAACATAAGATGACTTTTCAGACCATAAAAGACGCATAGAAATTACATCCCTAACAAAAAATTTATGACTATTTAAATTTGTATTTAATTAATTATTTAAATTAATAATGTGGATGCTGATTTTCAATTTTCTGAACTTTTTGCCTTTCGTGTTGTTAATAGTATATTATTGAATGAGCTTATAATGAAGGCTATCAACCTCGATAAAGAAGTTTACGAGACGAGCGAAGCGGTAATTTTTCTGAGTGGATTACGCTGATTATGTGCTAGTACAATACTATGCATTATCCACGGCAGAATTTCCGTACTTTCGGCAAATTAGCTTAAAATCTTAGTTTAATACTTCCGTTATTGCTGCTTAGTTTTTAAGACCATATACCAATGTATGAACAAACTACAAGTTAATAAACTTTTGCCTATTTTCCAAGGACTTTCTAGTCTCCTGGTTTACTTCCAGGACTTACACATAATTTTGAGCAGAATGCCTAACCGACCTTTTAATATACACTATTGAATAATTAACAATAAATTCTATAACGTTTTGCCATTTCAACCTAAGACCTAGTGAAACTCCATGTTTAAGACCTAATAATTACTATCTTGGCCGCTAGGCTTATTGAGATTTTAGTAGGCCCATTTTAGAGGGGACACGCTGGGGAAATTTCAGGTTTATTGTCGATGAAATGTCATAAAAAACACATTCTATCGACTAAGATAGTTTTTGCAGTTTAGGTATTAATATGCCTTATCAGGTGTTTACAAACCAATGTATGTTATTATATTAAAAAAATATTTTATCTATTTATAAAACAGTTTGGTGGTGAAGAAACCAGTTTCGCTGACTTCTAACGAGGGTGCAAAATTCCACATTTGAAAGTTGGCTTCATATTTCTAGAAGTAGCAAAGAAAACGCGACAATCGCGTCTTCAGGTATACCTTGCGACTTTTGGAAGAAGGTGCGCTTCTGACGTCGTTTATTTTATGTTAGAGCTGCGAATTTAATGTTTTACCGTGGATACGTTGGATTACTAATGAAATGTGAATTCATCTAATTATATTCATACGAGACATTTCTTCAGCGACCTTTCGCGGTCCATCACAATATAAATACAAAAGATGGAAAATCACAATACTCTCACGCAAGTCAGAATTCCTTATTTTTCTGGTATCTCTGCCATAAACTTATTAAAACCATTTCTTTTGAGAAGAGGTTTTATTAGAGTTAAGCCGACTGCGGGGTGCGAAAGTGAGACTTTTCAGGAGAAGAACGGATGTTTACTTCATTTGACAATCGACGCTAGACAAAGACCGGGCGGAGGGTGGTTTCGTGCCCAGTGGCGTTCCAAAAATATTGTTTGATTTAAAAAAATGTGTACCGATTGTATAAGTTGGTCCCGAGTAAACACGGCGGTCACGTAGAAGTGTACTTTAACGTCATCTATTTGGGGGGTAGGATAATGGCACACCCTGGTCTGGAAATTGGATACGCCAATGCGGCTACATCTACAATACACTTAGCGCCATACAATAATAGACCGAAATGTGTGGGGCCCGTACAAAGAATTAGTCGAAATTGGTATGAGGGAAGCGTTTCGAGAATTATTAGTACGGTGCGTTGAAGGACCAGTAACAGATGTTTGCTCTCAATTTTCGACTTTAGTTTCGCGTATCATCATTTTTAAATGATCCAGGCATACGTACTCCAGCCATCTGGACTTACATTAACCGGCCGCTAAGCAAATCTAGAAATGATCGTTCAGCAACGAAATTACATCTGCAGTGTTTCTTATCGACGCGGAGCAAAGAAAAACTCTTCTATACAACAAATTTCATGAAATCGGAAACCTCTTTGCCAACCGAAACCGCACATTATGCTATAGGAGACGGGAGGCAAAAAGTCCTATGCCGCGGGAAATACAAAGCAAAGAGTCATTGGAGCCTGTCTGTTTCTTTATTGACAATTTGCTCCGATGGCTGGCAAAAACTGTTCATTTGTTTATATTACATTAGCGGAAGCAATTTATTTTCTAAATTACGGACTTTGAACGCGCGTATTTGTATAAAACAAGAATTTATATGCGGCTCTAACGAACAGATGGTCCGAGAAATCACATTATTGACAAATTTGGTCAGGATAGATTCAAGCTCTAGCAAATGATGTGACGTCTGAAGTCAATTAAAAGACCAAACAATATTAAGCTTTTGTAATAAATGTTTCCACATCAAAGGGACTTGCTGGGATAAAGCTAACCTTATCAGTATCGATTGTTTAGTTTTAGAGAGCTAAAAATATCATCAAATAGAATTTATTTTTTATGTGCCGTCTGTCTGCCAGTCTGGAAACATGTGAAATTGTATCGTTATTTTACGCTTGGGAACGTGAGGGATATATGCTATTCCACCTTGTTAACAATCTTGGTTCGCCATGGAAATCAGATATTTTTGTTCTGCTTAAATAACGGACAGTACAGCGGCCGAATTTGACAAATGAACGAGATTAGAAATTCAGAAAGTCAATCAGATCATCCACTGACTGACTACAGTCTTGCTATTGTGTCAATGCGTGTGTCAAAAATTGGAGCTTCGGGTCAGTCGTGGTCGCATGAAATCAGTCGCGAAATCAAAATCGTACATTAATCGGGGCCGTTATAGAGAATGAGTTTGTGTATAATGATTTTTTTTAAATTTGCCGGGAGAAATATGGCTCAATGTTTGAAATAAAACTTAGTGCTTCCCTGCCAGCGGCGCATGGTATTTCAGTCATCATCATGCGTCGCTGGAATTTCCCGGAATCTGTCGCTATCAATTAGGACATCCTCACTGGACGTCGCCTGTCGGTCTTCTTCCCCTCCATGGATACATCCTCGGGAATTATTTCAGACGAGCGAGCCGATGACGTCACCGAAGCCCCGCATGTGGCATACATTTGATTGACAGCGGCGGCAACTGGAGACAATTGAGAGAGTTTTTGGAAATTTGCACGCAATCCCTGTTCCTTCACATCACACATACTCTCTTTTTGCATCTATCGCCTCGCAATGAAAAAATAAATCGAAATTTGGGGAAATTTAGAAGTCGGCTAAATTAGTAGTGCGCGCCTATCTACTGCAAGAGCAAAATTATTAAAGTGATCGGGAACTTACGGTGATGTAAAGCCAGATCTTTGGTCTCAGTGGAATTGGCCTTCCAGGTAAAGTTGCAAGCACGTTAGTAAGTCGGCCTTAAAAATTTTAAATGCAATTTAATTGGATGGCGTTACGGTAATGTGCAAAAATGCTCCGCAATGCAGATCCCAAAAACCCTCTTCGTCAAGGAAACACAAAACCAGACAACTGGTCTCGTGCTGCTACTAAGTGCTTCATCGCCCTACAGGGTGTGTGTACCCTTCAAATGGCATTTATTGATAGGGCATCGATACAGACATGCCTGTATGATGGGGAATATTATAAGGTTCTGGTTTAAAAATGGATTAAGTAAGTGTAGTGAATGAATTTGGAGTCACAACACTTACTAGACATCAAACATGCAAAAATGTTGGGTTCATCCAAGACAATGCGGATATTTTAGTTGGTTCAATTATCGCGTTAGTAATACACACTGTTTGTCTATTTTTGTATACAGAAAACAGTCCTCACTGTCGCCCTGAAGCATAATAGACCATGTAGAATATGCCATTGCCACTCTGTTAGGATTTTGAGCGTAGTTCTATATGTGTACTGTTGTTAAAATTACCAGTACGGACCCAGCAGTATCGAATTTTTGGTACTATCGGCAAGTGGGCTTCATTATTTAACTGAAAGTTTATCTTCAACGCAACTGAGGTTTTCTTAGATTCATATTCTGAACAAAATAGCAAGGACACTAATTTATATTTAAGAAAGTTTAAACTGAAAGCAATAGCGAACCTAAAAATAAAATAATATACAGGGTGTTCCATTTAATATGACAGAATCGTTTCTACTTTTTTATACAGTGTCTTCGAAATGACGGTAAAAAAGTCAGTATTGGGAGGTAGAAGGCAAAAATACAGCGATTATGCAAAACTTCTGGGACACTCGGTATAAGCGGTTATAAGATTGAACTTTGCTTTCTTCCCCTGACCAGAGAGCTGCTTCTTAATTGCTCGATTCCCAAGTTAAGAAACCGCAATTACACCGAGCAATATAATAAATCGAAGAATCGTCAAAAGAAATGAATGCTGGTGAACTTTGATGCCACAAGCGATGTCCGATTTAGTATAATACGTGAAATAATGAGCTCAAAGAACGCCCATGCCGGGAACAGGTTGTAGTTGGATTACCGCTCAGGCCTGGGGCTTAGTTCAGACGGAGATAAAAAAATCGAAATCTACACAGACTGCATAACGATGACTTTCTAAAGAATGGAGGACTGGATTATTCAAGCATTTTAAGAGCGGTTTTAGGCAAAATCAAGATGCTAAGTGTTCATGGATGGTACGTTTCAACCCCAATAACAACTTTGTTAGCCAGCTTTAGTAGAGGCTATTCCTAGTCAGGTAAACAAAACCGAGAAGGTCCTCAAACCTTCGTTCAACTTAATAGCCGAAACCTAATCTCCATAAGTATTGAAATTACGCCTACCTGCTTTTTAGCTTCGAGTTATTATCACCTCGGGGCTGACTTAAACAATAAGTTACTTATTCTCAAGTTGCTGTCTAACGAAGTGGCCCTCAAATAAATTTCTGTATACTCTTCTATAATTTAAAAAAAAGCTCCACGCAATTCAACGACATTCGGTACGCGGGTAATGGTTCACTTCAAAGTTTATCAAGTGGGTAATCTTAACCATGACCTTAATGATTGGGTTTTTAGTCGTTAAAACGCTGAATTTGTCATACAACTAAAAACCTCAATCTTTGGCCGGCTTGTCATGCTCGAACGGTCGGCAAACCCCCAGGAATGCAAAATGTGCTTGTTCGTTTTATCGTTTTAAATGCTTCAAATGCAGTTAGTAATCGCATTTGCATACGTGCTTTTTCAGGGAATATATTACGTTACCCACTGATTATGATAAATAATACGCTGATAAATACCTTACGCAAAAGTGAAAGAGATCGAGTGTCTCTTGAGGCAGTAATTTACGCGTTAGTTCAGGTTAGTTCTGGTTCAGGTTAGGCATTTTAGCTCGGGTCAAAGTATGGAAGTAGGGTGAGAAATCCAGCAATAATTTAAATGGAAGAAGAGGTATTATCCACCAGAGATCGGCAGAGGAGCATTTATTGGTCAATGAACGCGAGATTGTACCCAGGCTTCTCGAAGACAAGTCGAAAATAGATAGAGACATGCTGGAAATTCTCTTTTCCAGCAAATCAGTCGTTTTTTTGTGGTACAAAAAATGCAGCAGATACATCATGTTTTGGGAAACAAGTCCGAACGTCACAAATTCGACTATATAAATTCCGACATCTCACTTCATGACCCTGGGACTGAGTTTTGAGCAACTGTGCCAGGAAGCTGGGAGAAGTATGCTCGCTTGAGTACTCTGCAACCAGCGTAAGTCTCAAGTTCCTGGAACTTGCGACGTCGAGGATTCAAGTGAGCATTCTCATATTTTGGCCGGACCTTCATACTTTTTTTAATCTACACCCTTGTGATGAGGTATCTTGTTTGGATCAATATCAATGGATGGAGGGGCTCTGGGAAGTCAGGTGACTGAATGATAAACGTAACTACATGAAGACTCGCCGTTAAATCGCTGATATCACGTTACGTCTAAGACCGGTTTTAAAATCCCGAAAATCGCTGGAATCGAATGTTCTTGCGCCAGATATTCCGAGGGCAGATTTAAGAACGTCTATGGAGCGCGGGTGCAGATGTCAGGAGCAAATTCATTGAAGAAGAGATTTTTTTGAGAATTGGCTAGTGCTAGTTAAACGAACTTATACAAGTTTGAACGAGCCTGTACTTTGCAGCCATAAATGTTTAACAAAACTTATTAAATATTAAAGTATTCTGGACAAGTTGTCGAGTTTGCTGAAAGTAACGGACTCTGTTTTGCATCCTGTCTTGATTTAGAACCCAAATATTCCACAGGTCTGTTATCACTTGTAAAAGAAATAAGATCGGTCCCTCTAGTCTTCGTCTTACGTAAATACTTTCATGGTGACTGCGGCTTTTTTCCATCAATGCAGCATAAATCGCTTTAATTTAAATTTGAATTATGAACAATGAAATTGGTTATGGCATGCACCTTTGAATTCCACGCAAAAACACCATATTTTTTCACATTTAACCATCAATTTCACAGTCTCCAGCCAACCAACGGCCACCGTTGCACCAATCACCAAAAAATACCCATCGCACCAGCTTTTATGGCGTATACCACCTTCCCCTTCTAACCCGCGAACCTCTCCGAACAACGTTCAGCTGTTTTGTTTTTGCTGCCTGCACGTTGGATGTAAAACGGAATGAAGAATGTACAGGCGGAGTTACACGAAAACTCCCGATCGATTCCGGTTCTAGAGAAATTCCCTCCTCTCGGATCAGTGATCGAGCGTCATGCTTTCGGATTGAAACAAACGGACGCGATTTAGTCGGCGAAATTCGTGTGTTTTTACTCCATTTTCAAAATATTCATCGGTTGAAGGTTCGGTTATAGAAAGTATTTCGAAAAAACTGTAACGTACACTTGTGATATCGCGTAGCGACATCCGCGCTTGTGATCCGACGCTTTGACGAAAGATGTGACGCTTTGTGATGTTAAGTTGATGTTCATTTTATGTTTTTGGTTGGTTTGTGTAGTCAACGATGATTGGAAGTGGATTACTCAGAAGGACTTAGTTCAGGAGTAACCAGACAGTTTTACCATGTAAGTCTAGATTTCTTTAATAGTTCCCGGAGTATTTAACCATGGGCAATGGTTTCCAATCACTTGATTTTGCTTTAGTTCTAATTTGAGGTGACTAAGCGAGACTTCTCCCCTGCACTGCCATAAAGCTTTTCTGATTCAATATGAAATTGTGAAAGCGGAAGGCAATGAGCCTCCTCCTTTTCAATTTTAAATATGTGTGAAAGTTATAGAATCTCAATTCTTGCTGGATGCATCTCAGGATGATAACCTCAATAATACAACCATTCTAAACTCTGCTTAAATGACAGAACTGAGCTGATACGTAAAAGTAGCGTTTAACGAGGTCAGGTTGTTGAATAGTCTTTCAAAAGGCTATTCAAGAAGGGTAAACGTCTACTATCTCCCATGGAAATCAGCAAGGAGTAATACATTTTTAGTGTATGTAATATAAACGAAAAAGCCAGGACAGAAAGAAGATTAATGCTGAAAATAAGGCTAGTTCAACAGAATCCCTTCTTTGCTTCAAAATAACAGAAAGTGAATTTTTTAAGATGTATTAACTTAAAAACTTAATAGCTAATTATTTCTATAAAAGACATAAGGAGGAAATCAACAATAACTAGGAAACAGTAACATTTTGATGGGAGAGCAAGAGTGTCCCAGACAAATGTTCACATATTCATTTATTACCTTTTGTGGTTACAATAGCTGGAACAAGGAAAACCGCCTAATGGGATGTGCCTGGGATCATTCAAATGGCAAAAAAATCCATGTTCCAGAGTTCTTTTGCTCCTTTAGTTTCATTAAAACTTCCTGCCATTAAGTTAATTCTGTTGCCTTGTGCTATAAGTTTCCACGATTCCTCTATTAAGGTTAATGCACGCTCTTCATTGAGCAATAAAGCAAAATAACTAAAGAAAGACTCAGAAATAGTCAACTACTTTAAAATCAGATTATTGTAACTAGACGTCTATTTAATTATAAGTAACGCAATTGAGCTTTCCTCAAAATATCATTCAAAGACTGTCAGTACTTTTGTTACTTCTTGAACTCATTTCAATGATAAATTTATTGATATTTCTATTCGTAATAAAAATAGAAAATTAAAAAAAAATCTACTTTGCGGCCATTCATAACGACCTCAGAAATGGTCTCATAAACGCCATTTTCAATATAGCTTTACGACCTTCAAATAAAAAAACGTCTGATATTCCGTCATGGGTGGAAGAGGATTCCATAAAGTAGTGATATTAAGGAAAATGTATAAAGCAAGCCATAGAATGAATGTCCATAGAGCTAGAAAAGCAGGTGCTTATGATACCTGTTTTATTATACAATGCACAAACACCACTTTAGGATGGTGAAACTGGGATCATTTTAATATCTTTTTAATAACAGTTGTATTTGTACTTGTATAAAAGAAAAAAAAATGAAAAAGAGTTCAGAGCCATATAATGAACTGTTAACTCCTATGGCTAAAATTGTTAATAAATCAGGAGTATCCATAGAATAATATATACAAAGCTGTGTTAGTGAAAGGAATGGTGAAAGGTACATGAACTTTAACCTAATCATTTTTCCATTTGGTATATTAATCATATGGTTAAAAATTTTCAAAAAAGAAAAGAAAATATACCTTGCCGTACAATTTCGCATAGTTTTCCCATAATTAATTAAAATAAATTAAGTATCAATAGCATCTTTCAATATATTTTTATGGAACTATGCTGGCTTTTTGGCTAATAGATGCCTAAATGAAAGGCACAAACGTTGGATTCAATTATAATCAGATTTAGCCTGGGACGATATTTGGAGGGTAGCTAAACCCTTAGGCGGATTAAACTATCCCATAATTATATACTAATCCCCTTAAATCCACCATTTTCAATCATATTTAAAACTTTTGAAAAAAGACTTGCTCTTTGAAGTTAAATGGGAAAAAATTATTACCGTACCCAGCAACACGTCTTAGTATGTGTATCATATTTACTTGCTGGCTTTATCATGTTTGTACGTGTTTATTTTGTCCATGTCGGACATCATACGCTCATGCGGGTTTGCGGCAATGGGAAGGATGAAAGGGCAGGAGATTTGAACTATAATTAGGGGTCAATCCTAGTTTGTCCAAACGGTCATAGCGAGGCGCAAGGTTTCTCCAAATTTGAGAGATTTCTCGTCGCTGTTGTTTATGGAATTGTGGATGCGTATTCATTAAACAACCCTCAAATTGCTTCAGTGGTTCAAAATCAATGTTTTTATGGTTAGACACCAAATCTGTTTAAAACGCGTTTCTTTAAATAGAACACCCTGTGTATTTGCAAGGACAATTAAATTTCCTTTAAAACGATATATCGTGCCTCAACACCTAAACCGCCATATTTCATTAATAAATGCTGGTTTGTGTATTGCCTCTAAACACTGAATTATTTTGGCATTTTTGCTGAAGGTGGTTGTAAAACGCCATGGTGGTTGAAAACAATTATGAAAATTCGATTGGCGCATTTAACTCTGGGCCATGCTAAAAATCATGATCAAGCTAGTATTTCAGAACGTGAAAAGTACAGTGGCTCAAATCCAGGTCAGTGGCGGAGACAACAAATTAAGTTTTACAGCGATGTTGTAAAACAAATGTGTTGTCCAACATTGTTATGCAACAATGTGTTTGTTTTTTAATTCTATTTGGGAATAAGGGCTTATATACAAGAAGGGGTAGAATTGCATATTATTCTGAGTTAAAACTAACTGAGAATGACATTTCTTTGCTAAGGGTTCGGACGAACGTTGAATACTAATAATAACAATGTAGCTGAAAAACAGTAATAAATCAATCCAAAAAGAACCTCTCTCTGGGTCTGAAATTCGTGTTCTTTCAATAGGTTTATATTACTCTGTTACTCCCAAATATTTTCCTAACTTTTTGACTTCAATTTGGCTTTAGAAGAAACCGCTCAAACCTTGGGTTGGCCCTAATTTGTGTATTAGCAAATGGGTTGAAAACCAATAAAATTGTCTCTAAACCTTGAGGATTATTTTGGCATTTTTACTCAAGGTGGCTTTAGAATGCCATGGAGATGGAAAATAATCGTATATTCATTTGTGCGTTAACATCGTATTGGAGATCTCCGGGCCACGCTAAAAATGATGTCGAGTTGCAATTTCCGAATTGAACATGAAGAGTATAGTGGCTCGAATTCAGGTCAGTGACGCAGATAACAAATTCAGTTTTACGACGATTTATAAAACAAGTTGTTATCCAGCACTGTAACATTTCTCTTTTTCTTTTTATTCTATTTAGGAATAAGGCCTCAGACAAAAGGAGGATTGGAATATCAAACATAGGGGGAAGTGATTTTTTCTCTAATCTCATGAACCTATATCGTTATATTCAGATGTAATTTTCAATCAGGATTGGCGGATTGAAACTGCGGATTGAACTACAACCTCTTCGTGGACGTTTCGTTTATTATGGAGATATCGATGGGGCTTAATACTAACATAGTGGGAAGGCTCCGTGAAATGTCACCGTGTTATGCAACCTCACCCACGAACCCTCGCCCACGAGTGTGGGATATATCTCCGGAATACACGTCGTTAGGGCGTATGTTAGCCCTGATGAAGTTTACGTTGTACGAGGTTTTACTCGATTAAATAACTTAAGTTTGCTGCTGAATTTTAAATGTGCTACATCGTATGTAATTAATTTCTTAGTAAAAACCGCCATGAAATCTCGCTATGGAGAGGGAACACTCCATCCTCTTTATCCTTTAAACGCCACAAAGTATGTAGAGCTTAAAAAACTTGTAAAATCCAGCTAAACCACAACCAAAAACGTTTCTATATCAAAATAACTTAGTTACGTTAGAAAACGATGGAAGTACTTGAATTAAATTAGTGAAACCTCGGCATTACTCCGATACAAAAATCCGTAAACTAAAGTTAGCAATTTCCTCGTATTTCTTTCCTGTACAGTCGAGACCTAAATTCCCATTAGTTAGAAGCACTAAACGCGAGGCTAAACTTTTAACAACCATGTGAGTTTATCATCACCGATGCCGTCATAAACGCTTAAAAAGCGGCCGAGTTTGCTGACCTCGTCCGTTGAATATTCATTAAGCCTCTCTTTCGTTTCGTGTCATACAGTAGATGACACAACACAGACTAATGTCTTGTGTTTTACTGTTTCTAACATTTTTAAATACTTTAAGTTCATCAGATTATGCAAAATGATATAACGCCACTATTTCATCAAGCAAATATTTGCAAATTAAAATATACCTGCTTATGAGGCAACTTAAGTTAATTTAAATACATACAGCATTTCAAAACATAGATTTCCAGGAAACGCCTGCATAATGAAACTTCTGGCTGCTAATTTAACGACATTATTTAATTACCCAGTTATGAATTTCAAACGTATTGGGCAATGAATACACCCACACCTACACCCTCTGATTTACTACTAAACGAGGACCAAACATAAGGATAATTAACCCTCGGAATAAGAAAAATACCTTATCCATTTCGTTCCTCGACTTCGAAATAAAAATCAATCTTAATTACCTTTCTCAGTGAACCTTCTCGGAATCCCTTCTGATGGTATCCGATAATACTGAAAAGGTTCGTTGTTAGTACCAGAGAGTGGTGCCACGGTACTTAGGTATGGTTTGTTTCGGGATGCACGTCTGCCACTCATTCAGTACCTGCAACGCTTAAAAAATTGTGAGGATTTCATGTAAAAAGTAATGATGGAATAAACTGAATTCTTCTTGCGAGCGACCGGAACACCCTTCGGGTTTAATAGGGTTAGGGGTACGGATTATTTTCGTTCCGAATTTAATATTATAGAAATATTTTGGGGTGGATAGGGAAGGGAAAGAAGTAAAGAATCACCCTAAGCTATTTCCTGGCCAATTTCGTGCAGACTCGGGGTGTAAATTGCCGATATATCTGCTGTAGAAGATCGTAAATCCATGAGGCAATTAAAAACGTAAAAAATATTAGCGCGGTGCAATAAATATCTAATACTTTGATGAGAGTTCTTAGAAACGTTTATGACCCAAGGCCTGGTCTATCATTAATGTTATTACGGGCCAATTTAAAACAACTTTAGGGCATAATTGTTTCTGGAAACTTCGAGAGTGAAGTGGAAAATAAAACAATTGATAACTAGGCGTTGCCTAGAAAATATTTTAGTTAATAGTCATTTACGTAACAAGTTAGGAAATGCGTGGTTTTGTGTATCGAGTAGAATTTTACGGCCCGAGCGTAGCAGTGCCGTGCGATACGAAACGAGTTAACAAAATAACATTTCCTAACGAGTTTTGTAAAGTGTTTTTAGAATGCCGCCATGAACTTTAGAAGCATAAGTAATTTAAAATTAATGGTACTGACCGTTTTTCGTAGAAGTAAGTAATACTTAGCCTTATGTCAGGACGAATGTGAAAATGTAGGTGATATAGAGAGAGACATTAGTAAATAGCGTCAACTGGTGGATTACGTCTTCTGCAATAGATTAGAATATAAACAGTGCATTGATTTAATATGTAAATTGAAGTGTAGTTAGGCTGGTATGCCCAATTCAGTATATCCAGGAAGTTCCGTTGGTGTACCAAAAAGGTTGAGTTAGTATGTTCAGTTTTGTTTTTCGTGGACGTGGCTCTTCGAAGACATTGTTTCACTAAACTCGACAAACACGCTATTCACTTACTATTTTTACGATAATTTGGTATATATCTGAGAATTCAAATTACGACACCTGAAGCATATTGTTACACTTCTTGTGGGTTCGACGATAAATGAGACTTCTCAAATTATGCGAAACTCAGCAAACTTTACTTAAACGCAAATACAATAATGAATAACACGCGAATTATTAAACAGTAGTCTGCAGTTTTAGCTTACTTTTGCATGTATTAGAATTTTTCACTACAGCTTCTAACACTCAATTAGCTCCGCTTTTTTTTTGAGAGGGTAAGATGTCTAACAGAACATTTTTTCTCAGATTTGTGGCAACTAGCATTCTTTCCAAAACCAATTGAGACTGTGAGTTATGTAGACTTACATTGAGTCATTTACACTGTTTACATTACCTTGACGTACTCTAATTAATGGATTAAGTAGACCACGACTTAAACTGTATCCTTGTTGCAAGCATTATTCTAGTATTGTCGCGTTCGTGTAATGAGTCACTTAATGAGCCTGAAAATCCGATTTAGAAACAAGTTTAAAAGACAGGTATTTTTCCGTACAATACTTTTTTCCCCTCCAAAAGAATTCTTATCATAATTATCCATCCAAAGGATCAGAAAAAAAATGTTTCAACACTAAAACACACTCCATCTGCTCTAAACCGTTCGCGTCTCCCCTCAAATTATAAACTAATTGGATCATATTTATTCGGTTCGACGACGATGTCTGCTCTGGGGAAACAAGATTGGTTTTCTTGCTTTAAATTTCAGGTAGCAATTTATGGACAGCCAAATAGGTAGATCGATGTTGAAGGTGTTTTATATCATGCAGACTTTTAATTAACGAGTAACGTAAAAATGCGTGCAGCTCTATGATTAAATACATACAAGTGTCATAAACGACCGCGAATTAAGTATCGTACTTTTCTAAAGTGGAACTCTATGTCGTCTTTTTAATATCTATAAAAGCCCAAGGCATATTTACCTCCTTGGTGGTCTGTCATTCTATCGATCTTTCAATGGCCGACACGATATAATGGAGAGTGGGGAAAAACTATCATTATTACCTACTTTGTTTTATACTCACCAATCGTACTTTTAAATCTTGAGAGTACTCTTTGGTAACCCGAGTTGAATCCGTCAAGCATTTTAAGCATACTATATTGAAAATCTGTGTTTCTTGGTTGAGCAAGGTCTTCAATATAAACTGTTAGACATTTCAAAGCAATTTCTCACTCAGTGGCTACTAATTTGAAAAAAACGCACCATTGAGTACGAATACACGTTATGATACAAATTTGGGATGTCTATCAAAAGGAAGTCGTTGATAAAGTTGCGAAGTGTTTCAAATTTCTAATTTCAAACACACGAAGGAATATGATTTTTAAGTCATAACGCGCTTTGGTACGAAATCACACGTCAAAAAAAAGAAAGCGACTAAAATCATCCTTTAGTATTCTCCTCCTATCCAACAATGCATCCACCAACGAAATTTCGAAAAACGTCAAAATTCCAGTCAATCTTGAAATTGCACGTGTTTGCTAAATTTGACCGTTTGGCAGCTTATTCTGAACGGAGAAGCTTCCAAGAAATTCTCACAAACTTATCTCCTGTTCGAAGGTGGGTCTTATCGCTCCATGGGCTACATTGCCAGGGTTTGTCGTGACATAGGGTTTGACATTGAAGATATTTAGAACCAAATTTACCACGAAGAAAATTCCATTTTATTATCGCTTTATAAGTGTCGTCGAAAGTCTGAAAGAGAATACTTTACGTCACGAGACTATCAGATTGAAACAGGAACTGCATCCTTCTATTTTGCTGGTAAGTTGTACTGAATTGCTAAGTTTATTTTAAGATAATATAACGGTAGTTTGTTTCTACTCAGGAATCAATTGTTTGAGAATAGATGATTAGTTAGATAGATCAAGATAGATGAATTTTCGTTAATACACTTTCAACGTTAACTGATTCCGAGGACTTGTAGTTGGAGCATGACCAACTATTTCCGCGTTTTTTCCCAAAGCAGGTTATATCCACATTCTCTCTGCCATTCTCCATGGTTTTTACAAATCCTGAATCTGCTACTATTATCTATCGATCATCGCTACTATCAGTCAGAACTACGCACCTAATTGAAATTCTTTTAGAGAAGATTGGACCTCAGTGAGAAAGAAGAGGTGTAAGTTAAAACGCCATCCCAACAACTTCCCACCCAAAATTCTCTACATAGGGTCTATTTGCTGTACGGTTTTCTTTTTTCATCCCATTTCACGCGAAAACACGTGAAATCTAAATTAAAATTTACCTGTAGTTTCTTTTTTGGGTCTCTCAACAGTCGAATGCAAATTGAATTTTCACGGGGTCTCTCACTTACTCGAAGCCATCTCGTAAAATTTGACATTGATAACTTTAATCCAGCATAACGAATTTGCTTTATTAAACCTATATACCGGGTTATTTATTTTTCGGATGAGTAATGATTAATAAATGCTGAAAAATTGCATTTTTGCCCAGGTGTGTGGGGCAATGAAGGTTTACGTTTCATTTTAGAGCAACTTGATATGGTCCAGACTACTAGAGTCAGACCCGCAGTGGTCAAAATCACCGACGAAGAATTTGAAGGCCTAGAAGAATTGCCTTTGCTTCCGAACACCGAAGAGGAGACCTTTGAAATAATTGACATTACACATGGGGTGACTGATGATGGATGGGATTTCAAGGAGAGTTGTTACGTAATCGAAGAAGTTAAAGTGGATCCTGAGCCCGATGTCAATAAACGAGACGAATCTATCAGTAAAATTAGAGACATGTTAGACGCAATAACGCTGACGATTAACTACGCATTAAGAGAAATTTTTAAAACAAATCGTAGCAATAGCCCTGAAGGGAGCGGCATTAATACGTCTTCAGGGCCCTTAACAGGCGTTTTAGACCGCGACTTCGAAGGGGGATTTGACGAATGGCAACAGCTTTTCAGCAGATTCGAATTAATCAATAGAAATATGTGGTTTTTGTTTAAGATTGTACTTTTTCTTTGTTTCGTTAATGCTTTATTGGTCTTTAAAATGATGATTTTTGATGGTGTACCCGAAGTAGGACATATTCGATTTAATTTTGAAAATGTCTCATATTAGTAATAAAGCCCTGCTTGCCTGTAAACTTGATGTGAAATATAATATTCGGTGTTCAAGTTAGGAACAAGAAAAAACTACTTTATTTTTAGAAAAGTCACGTCGTGGGAGATTGGAGACATACTTCCACGCTGCGGCGTAACTCGGTTTTATGTCGTCAGCGAGACCCTCGACTGATAACTTTTAATTGGTATTATAAAACTGGCTGTAATAATATATCCTCGCATATGGTCGACAGGAAATAAAATATACTTCGCAGGGAGCACCACCGCAAATAAAAATGATAAATTTATTTATGAAGGATCAGGATAATAAACTTGTTGACTTATAGCAAACACCAGTCAATTCTATATTTTCTCCAAGATTTTCCTAAATCTGTTTCTAGTATAAGAGTCTTCAATTTCGGTTTGCAGAGAAACTGAGGCTGATTACGCCCTAGTCTAATAATACACGTACGGATTTTATATGTCTCTTTACTGTTGCCTATAATATTTTCCTCTCCCTTATTAATTATCTTACACATTCTAATTAAAATATCTATCCATTCGAAAAGTGCGTTTCTTAATTCCGATACTTTTGCCTCATAATTTACAGGATAACTATTGATCGATGTTAGTGCAGTTGCAACAGTAATGGAAAGCTAAGTTCCTTACAATCTGTAAGTGTAAGAATAACAATAATTGGAGTCTTGCATGGGTCAGTTTAATTATCCAAGGCCCGGCCCGAATCGCACACTGAAACAGGACTCAGGACACCATGTTAGGCAGATGTTTCGGGTTCTGCACGGAACGAGCTATAAACATCTAGGGTCGGACCGGGCCGAGCGAATATTAGAAACTTGTCACTCTCGGGTCACGTCTTCAATTTTCCCGTTTAGAACTGTAATCAGAAAAATTTATAAGAATTAAACATGGATTATAAAGCTTCCTAACTTAAGTATATTATATTGTTTCCACTTATTAAAATATTCCGGCCTGACGTACAAAGCAAATGTTTCTTCCCTGTATAAATAATAAAAAGTGTAAGTGGTTAAATTTGACAGATGGATGAGGTTAGAGTTAGAAATTGCTCAACTGTCAGATTTCATTAGGAATGTGTTAAGCTTCTAACATCACTCATTCAGTCAAACAGTCTGAAATTTAGCGTATGCTTAATACAATTTTACATTTACCGATTTTCTAACTGTCACTCTCCATTATTTATGCAGGGAAATCATATCTTTTTTTCCATTGGAGCAGAGATTTTTGATAAGTTGTAATAACATATATTTCCATATGTATGTGCCAAAATGTTGATATCTTATTTTATAATGGAAATTTCCTGGAGGGAGTGGTGAAGGATGGAGGATCCTGCACCTCAATCATCACTACTATTCGCTACTTTCTGACAAGACGATATTAGGAGTTACTAATATTGTACCAAAAATTGCAATTTCGCATAAAAATTGTAAAATAAATTAATCACTTATTTAAATTGTGCTTGAACAGTCCGGCGCTTGAATAAATAATTCTTTTTCTGATTTATTTGGATCGTTAAGCTCTCCAACCGATAAAGAGAAAAAACAGGGCTAAGTAATTTAAATAAAGGGCTCTTTATGATACTACTTTGCTAACATAAACCAATTCATTATGGTCCTAGTACAATAAAGCAGGCGAAATTATAATCCTTCTGGTGAAACGCAGAGTGGAACTGTCAATGATGACTGAACATGGACTGACGGACCATTTATGGACTCGCTGGCAAGCTTGCTCGGCACATTACTTTTTGTATTTATTACATAAATTAACTGTTATCTTCAACTTTACGGTAGGGTAGCATTTACCAGTTTTATCACATTGAACCACGCTGATTCAAGATAGTAAGTAGCACATTTCCGCGTGCCGTGAGGTAATATCATATTACCACACGGGCGCCCGGTATATTACTTTTTCCCACGTTAAAATGGTTTCTTGCTGGTCCCTTTTGTTATTAACTCAATTACGACATAAGGGTTCACCTTCATTCCATAACCATTTAGAAATGAAACCCATCCTAATTTCGATTACGAAAACAACCACTTTCTTGTATATTACGTATTTTAAATTAGAAGTAAATGAGTTTCCTAACGCGTCACCACGACGAAGAGATCCGAAAGAAAAGGCAGAAATTTTAACTTATTTAAATTGTGCCCCGTATCTATAGAGCTAGGTACAGCAACGATTGTTGTTGCTGGTTTTATTTATTAACTAGGTTACAGAAGTACCTTGGTTCGTTTCGTAGTTATTAATTAAGAATTTTTTAAATAATATTATGATTAACAAGTAATAATGTTTCAATTAATGCAAACTAGAAAGTTTAAAATTGAAATATGGATTGCTTTGGATACCTTCATTACGGTTTCCATGTGCTCTTATCTGCAAGGAGGCACCACCTTATTCCAGCATATATTTGAGGGCTTTATTACTACTCACGATAAGTTTCTCATATAGGAAGCTCCTCACAAATAGAGCTGGCAAATTGCCCGGCAGCAGTACACTCAGCGATAAATTCAACTGATCTGAGTTGTTTGTGAAACAAAGCCCATCTTGAAATAATACTGAATTTACCAATAACCATTACAGTTCGGCACTAATTAAAATTTTATATTAACTACTCTGACGATAAAATTTAAACCCAATTAATTTAGCTCTAATCACCACAATTTCATTCACTGTTGTAATAATCCAACCACGAAAACTTTGGGCTGCAGCGAAAGTACGAAATAAACCATCTCCTTAGCTCCAACTGAGAACAAAAACCGAATAGATAATCAAATTTATTCGCAGCCAACTCACGAATATACCTCAACCCGCTAAATTCATTACTCTTTTTACCGTTAGAGCAGCGCAAGCTTGAAATTTCTTCGGCAACGTTTGCTTTGTTTTTAGCTCCAAGCTCATTTATACACTTAAGAACATTTTATTGCATATTTCCACGACACGTTTTCAGTTTCCTCAAGATTTATGGTTTGGGGCAATTTTTTTGTGTCTGAGATTTATGATAAGAATATAAAATATGCATATATTTACGTTTGCGAATGGGGGTGCATTTAGATTATACTACTTAAGGTGATCATTAAGCCCTTACCATCACATACTCTTGTAAAATCCTTGCCGTAGAAAGGTGATGTTTTCCCACCTTTTTTTTTTTTCATTGTTAAAATGGTGGATAGATAGTGGGTAAATATGTAAATTTTTGTTTGGGCTACCGCTGACGGAACTGTATTGTAACTCCAAATCTATTTTTGTTTTTTTTTTTTAAATCTTATTTTACGTATTTATCATTCTAACTGTAATTCTAAAGACTGAATATGAAGCTGCAAGTTTTTCAAGAAAAGTTTTCTACACATTCTAAATGAATCCTGAATTTATTGAGAGACGTAACGAATAAACGTCATCATGACGTCGTCTGTACACTTCCCCTCATCTGTGAGGTCGCCTGTCCACTTCTCTCTTTATTCCCGTCCCTCCAGTTTCACGAAAAAAGTTTGCGCTCATATTAAGAGCATTTTTAAACTCTTCGTAATCGACTGCTACATTCGGAAAAGCTTTTTGAAACTCCTCAGGACACAGTTTTTTTAACGATCGCCTATTGCGTTGAAAATACTTAATTATTATTAAAAATAATATTTAAAGTTAATATTAAAAAAAAGTGAAATTGACGAGTTTGACGTCGTGTGTATCGAACGGGGTATGGAAAATGCTGTCATAAAATTGATTAATTTTTCATCACAATACCCTGGATGGTGACATGAAACGATCGATCCCATAAAAATTGAAACATTTTTAGTAAGACTATAAAATGTGTATTAAACACCGTTAAATAATAATGAACACGAACGACGGTTTCAACCTTGAGAGGGCTTGATGAAAATTGTTAAAAACTAGAGGACATTATGCTTGAACAGGTATAAAAACACTATTTCGACAACTATTTTCGTTACATTTGACGAATAAAACCTTGGCAGACCGTTTGGGAAAACACGGTCCGCCTGCGTCACACAACGATCTAGCTTGCCCTAGACCCTCTTGAAGGGTGAATTCCTTCAGCAAACCCTTATTCTTTCCCCCTGTTCCTACCATAGACGACTAAAACAAACATCTAATAAAATCTTCCTTTTTATTTCGTCATGTAGAGATGTTTATTGTCCTTCACTTCAATGAGGCCAAAATAGTTGGGGTTCGCAATGAATGGGTAAGCACCAACAGCACGGAAACTTGCAAATACTAAAGGGGGGTAATTAGAACTAAATGGAGCAAGAGTCATAATGACTAGAGCTCTAGCTGTACAAATAATTTTTATAAACCTCGCTTTTAGTTTCAAACTGATCGATTTTTCAATGTTGCAATTAACTATCTAAAGTTTTCTTCGGACAAATAATTAATTTTCTTTTAATTCTTAACTGCAAGCTGCTTTTCACAGAAATGATTAAATAAAACCATGGGTAGGCTATGGTTCCTATGGGGGCTATCTTATTGATGTTAAAGTCAACATCTCATTAATAATTCGTCCTCAAACACGTTTCTCTGATATAATATTAATGAAAAAAATGGCATTGTAAACATTTAGTTAAACAAATTTATATGTCGATGGTTTAGGACTCTCCCCCAGATTTCCCATAATAACTTTGAGAGAGATAGAAGTATTGCGGCCCTCTGTCATGCAGGGGTGGATCGTAAAGATAACTAGACGCTTGATCAAGTCGGTTATTTATTTAATGATGTGGCGAACAGGTGCTTATCCTGTCGTTCATGTTGTTCATAATTTTGTCCATTTTATTTATTGAGATTTTTAGGTATAGATTTCAACCAATGTTTAAATTACATTGCAGGAATCTCAAAAACTCGTTTGGAAGTCCTGTTAATTTCGCTTAAAATTGTAAAAAAATTCAAAAATAATTTGCAAACTTCTTCGAAAAATTCTTTAAAGTGATCCAAAGATTCCAACAAATCCATGTGAAGGGGAGAACTTCGGATTATTACTATAAGGCTCTCAAATAAACAATCGCTGATGAATAAAGTAAAAAAAGTGTGGATGACTATGCCAATTTTTACTAACCAGAATTGAATTTCATTAACATTGTGTCGATGCCAAAATGTTGTAACCAATAATGGCTGCCCTATTAATTATTAAATTGACTCCAATCACGTTATTATTTTCCTGCTGTTTTCACAATTGTACAGCACAATAATACCTTATTTTCGTAAAAGTTGGTTTACTTATGTCGCACTTAATTGTGTTTCGTTACGGTAAATAAATTGTTTAAAAACCTTATTGATAACAGATACCCGTGAAAGTGCTATTTTTTATTTTAATTAGGATGCCAAATTAGGTAGGAAATGCACCTTGTTCCTGGCAAAAATATGAATACATGTATATGCTCAATTTTATGAAAATACTCATAGTCTACCTGTTAAATCCGACCATGAAAATTGATAATTAAAATTTGAAATGTTGAAGTCAAAGCCTTGGCTTACCGTGAATCGAATATTCAAAATAATCTTCTATTCAATTAAACTCAATGTATAGCGTGTGTTGAGGTGCGTCGGTGAGCTAATTTTTGTAAATGTTTTCTCATTTAGGCATACAGTATAGATCAATATCGTTTAGCCATCGAATTAGTTGTTTCTGTTTGTCTCCTTTTCAATTTTTTTTTGTTTTATGTATTGTTAAAATTAATTTAACGACCGCAAAGCAGATTTGCTGCGATGCTCTTAGTTCAACTAAGGATGTTATTGATTTCGTTAAATAAAATAATAGTTAACTATATTATTCGCAATAAAATTCTCGATGCGCGCCACAGCCCTCAATAACGACCACGTTGCCACACCGTGGAAAAAGCAATGATGAGCGCGGGAATTGGAATTGAGGATTAAAAGTAAAATTTTTAAAACTAGAACACATTATAGGTATACTCGTACGTAAAATTTAAACATTTTCAGTTATATATTTGTAACACTCTTTTGATACGGACGTTTCTTGCTGATAGAGGCAGGAATATTATACCACAATCATAATATGGCTTTTAATTAATGGTGATTTTACGTGAACGAATGTATACCTCAACGATTTCTGATCCAAATCTGAACCAGGAATTAAAACATCGAAATGAGTCATGCACGAATGTATTTTTTTTTATCTGAACATTGATGTAGTTCATAATTTCCAAAAGGTTTCATTGTACAAGCAGAGATATCGATATAAAAAAAGACATACTCACTATCAACATCTTTAATGTCTAGGGGAATTATTGGAAAAATCTGTGGGTGAAATTCATCCCCACATTCATTTTGGGGAAAACTCAAACGATGTCGGTAACTGTGCAATACAAGATTATTTTTATAGACTCTAAATAAGAAAGTGGAGAATGGGAGGAATTAAGCTATCAAATATATGATGAAATGGTGGCCAGGTGTGTCATTTATCACAGATATAATTATTCGTAGGTATAATTTTGGAATTGAGTGTTATGGCTTTAAAGAGCCTAGTCACGACCTCTCAATCTATGGGGAAAATACGTTAGTGTACACGTTGTCAGCGCCTTTATGACTCAATACTCTTCCATGAAAGAAATTCTAGAATATTTTATTTTTTATCAATAGCTCATATTGCGAAAATGTCGCTTATCGACTCAAAACATCCTTTACAGACAGAGTCAAAACTGCTATAAAAAAAAAATTGAGTTGAGAAGCAAAATTTTGGAAAGTGCAGTTGTTGAAATTAGGACAGTGATAGAAAAGGCACGTTAATAGTTTACTTTTTCGTTTGATCATTGTACTTATAGAAAATCGGTATTTTACTTAGCAATATTAAATATACATTACTATAATAAGCAGTTTTCGACAATTTTTGTATTGCTTTATTCAGTGCTGCGCACGGATTCACTTATGCAAATCAAATCTCATTGTTTGCTTAATTTCTTCAGTTATGTGCTTTATTGTTGTGGCTATTTATGCTCAATTTCATTCTCTATCTATCTGTAATAATTTAATCCAACCAGCAAAATGGCCGCAAAGCGAATTTGCTTGTAAATTTCCATTTTGTAATTTTATTACTTACTTCGTATTCATTGTGCCTACATTTGCGTGAATGCTAAAAATTCCCAACTAAAACTTTCAATTAATTCAATTCAACTTGTTGAACTCGTAACAAAAAGAGATTTAGAGTGTTTTTACAAAAAGAAAACTAATAACGGTTAGGAGAAGAGGAAAGAAATATAATGCCATCTTGATGTAAACCAGGTGGGAAGAAGTTGTAGTTTGCCGATTTATAGGTACATATCTTCGGAGGTAGTCAGGACTTTCCTTATTTCAAAGTATCGTAGCATTGCGCTGAGCTTCAAACTGGATGACTTTTCCTTGATTTAATGAATAGAGCATTTTGCGTCAATACCAATCCCCCCCCATTTGCCTTCATTATATCGGGCACATGATGCTTAGCTAATTCTACACATAAATGTATTTTTCTGCTACTTATCAACGTTATCAATATTTCAAACTTTGTTTTGAATCGAAAATAAAAATTCTTGTCACATGCTAAATCCAACAGCACCGCCCTATTTTTCACGCTTTTCCTCTGCCTCCAACGCATTGTAGGCGCCATTCTAGCGGTGCCAAATGCCTTCGCTAATTTATCATTCATTCAGACACAATGCGCCATTCTATTTTGGAACCTCCAAAAGATTATCAGCAATTAGCTGAACTTGAAAAATAGGTATTTTTAGTCACCTGTTACCAACTGTTCACTAGAAATCAGCCTTGAAGATCGCTAAATTAATTCCAAATTTTGTGTTTACGTAAAAATATATCAAAACAATAAAGTTATTCAAGGCTGGAAAGCTCGACACATACTGCATGACGATTACGTAAAGTGTTATCTGCAGACTCGTAGGCCAAGTTGATTTGATATAAAACGCATTTTTTTACTTATATTTCTATTACTGTGATAAGTGACTAGAACTTGCTTCTTGTTTTCTGGCAAATGTTGTGAAAACGATTTTGAAGCAAATTACTAGGGTCTGTATGCGGTTTCTTCTTCTTGCGTGTTAATTTAAGCAATCTAATTACGTCAGAAAATGACGTCGGTCGGGACCACGCTTTCATGTTTAGTTGTGTACAAAGTCACGTACCCGTTGTTTACACACTGTTCAGAAAGTAATTCGAAAGGGAAAAAACAGGGTAATGAATCTAAAATTACGCACCCTACGTGCCCGACCAAGTCAGTCGCACAACAAGGAATTCAAAATTAGCTTTGCGGCAAATAAAAATAAAGTTCATAAATTTAAAGTATTTTGAGTATTGGGGCTTGTTTGTTATTTTGAAGGCGAGTGTTTGGGGAAATAAATTTTTTATAGCTTCGTAATAAATCATTCAGTGTTTAATATATATAGCCAAACCACCGCAAACTTTCCAGCAACTGAACCATAGAGGCCGTTGTACCTCCCTGTAGCTAAACTTAGGAGGAACACGTACCAAAATCTATTCTTAACGTTATTTCTATAATTTCAACAATTCACCCACTTCTTGGCAATTGATATTGCCAACACATTCTTTGACGGGATCGACGTTTCATTGACTTTGAAAAACAATTCAAACATAAACCGCACCTTGAAAGCTTTTTAATGACGAAATAGTGATGCCGGACCATTAATAAAACAGTTTGGTGCCGTGGCTAAAGGTATACAATGAAAAATTGCGACTCATGGTCCTTAGATCTCAGCAAGTGCCTCCTCTCAGCCCTTTGTTATTAACAGAACATAATAAGGAGAATCTTGGAGTTGAAGCTGATTGAAGTGCTGGGAGAAAATTGTGGCTTCGATGACCGAGTTCGCTGAATTGATGTAGTGATAGAACCGTTTAGCATACTGGAGATTTAAAAAAACGTAGCTAAGAATGTAGAAAAACCATGCTCAAATTCCTTCGCAAATACTTAACTATTGTTTCTAGTTAAATATCACGCGTTGAGTTATGTCCTGAAAGGCCAATTTTATAATTAAGTCGGCCATAAAACAAAAAAAAAGAAACGAAATTTCATTAACATTCTATTTTTTTAGACATATTTTTTGTAGTAGAATCTTATTAAGAATATACCAGTGAATAAAAAGATTCAATAACTTTCACAAGTCGATAGTTTCAATTTGAGCTATTTGTAAGGCAATTGCTTCACGAGTTAATAGAGCGACATGGGTCCTATAACGATCATGGATAATTCAATTGAAGTGCCGGAGTCTTGGAAAAGCATTTTTGGAAACTTTAATTTTACAGCACTTTGAAAATCGTAAAAAATAGCCACTGACCTGTATCACTAGACCTGTATCTCAGATGCCAAGAGAGATTTTGCAAATCCGTTTATGTAGGGTCATGGAGCGCATCTAGAAGATTAATTTGAGCTATTCCTTAGGGCAATTGCCGAGTTATCGGCGTTTAAAGTTTGAAAACTGGCAAGCGATATATGTATAGTATATCGCTCTCATTGTTTCAACTTATCACTTCAATTGTCAGACCCTACATTGTGCCAAAACCGTCGGACTTCTTTTGCTTGATCGACATGGATTTGTGATCGTGACTTCATGATTACAAGTTCTTCGAACGTCGTGAGCTCGCCTCTTCTGTCCCCCATAGAACGTGTTTTGATAATTGCAGTGACCCCCTCCTTGTGACACTTCCATAACTACCAGTGACCCGAAGGGTATTAACGCTGCCTATGTATGTACGTATAACGTATGATGTCGATTTTTGTGCCCACAGTTGTGGTCTGAATTTGAGCCTTGAGCCCGAGTGATACTTATATTGAACGTTAATCGAGCTTCAACATTCCACGTAGTAGCTAGAAAAGGGGAGTCAGTTTTAGCTCCTTTGAGGGTCGCGTTAATATCTGAAAATACCACCTCCGCGAGCTAAACCAACAAAATCACAGTAATAATTGGAATTATGAAAATACTTTATGCATGTTCAGACTGGTTGAGGCTAAATATTTCCGAATTTACGAACGCGTGGCAATACCTACTCGTCGGCTCCGACAGCTTATCCACCTCCGGCTTTAAAGTGCGATGTAACGTTCCCACAGAGCACGATCGATCGGTCTGCTTTAAGCTGTTCTATACAGACTGTCCTTAGTTTTATTTCGAATCTCGATATAGCCCGTCAGATGTGTTCATCTTTCTGGGCGGAATTGGCAGATGGTCGCCTTGAGTCATGATAGATTGATCATGTAATCGGCGACATACACGCTGATTGCTCGTATTGATTGTGATTTCGTGATCGGAATCCTAGCAAAGTAGCCTATGCTAGATTGAGCTTCACTTCAAGGAAGTTTGCGAAAAAACTTATTCGTAATGCGCATTTTTCTAAAAATAGTTGAGACATGCTGTATAGTCAAGAGAGAGCTGAGAAACTGATGGTCCAGTTTCATTTTTGTTGACGTAGGAGCTGTACGATTCCAGCAAGTTTGTTGCTAAACAAAGAGGGACATGTCATTTTAAAGGCAAATGTTCGTCCATTTCACGTACATCCCTTTAACTGCGAGCTCTTGTTGGCAGTTTGAAGTCATTAATTACATTAAGCTTATTTTTAACTCGCGTCTTCCCCGACTTCCTCAGGTTCGCTAAGTGTTATACCTGATGCAATCATCGAAACTCAGTATTTGAAGTATTCTCTTTGATTTTTTATTCATCCGTAGCCCTTGCGAAAATTTGCTCCATAAATAAAGTCAAATTCAATATGAGTTGGATTCCCCCAATTTACATAACTTTATTTTAGAAAACGAAAGCAAACATGACTGGAGAAACTAAAATAAAGATTCTGCTGTAACCAAGATGACTTTATCCAGCCTTCTACTTACTGCGTAATAAAAATTCCTTGTAATCCTGGATTCCCTATTCGCATTCATAAAACGAACAAGATTAACTTTTCTACGGTAACTTGATAAATTCCTTGGAGATAAAGGAAATATGATTTCTGTTCTTTTTCAGAGAGTCGGATTTCCAGTTTTATTTATTTTTTATCGGTAGTTTAAATTTAAAACCAGCAGTATCTTAATATCGTGCCCAATTTACTACTGTACATCGAAAACTGGTCTGTGAAATGTGCCAGAGTATCTCTGTATCCCAGACGTCCTCTAATATACGATTATAATATGGTAATATGAGTGCCCGTCTCAAGGGCTAAGGGCTAGGTGGACTTTGCCGTGGAGGTAGTCCTGTTCAGTGTTTGATAATGGGAGTTCAATAAGTACTTATTTTAGTACGTTTAATGTATAAGGAAGTAGCGGGCTAGAAATTGCCAGTGGCGATTTATACAGGAGCGCATAGAAGATTTCGTTTGATTACTTATCGATGTTCTGCTAAATAGGCGTGAAGAATTTTATCAAAAACTCGAACTTGTTACGTTAAGTGTGAATGTTTAGATCAAGCACAAAAAGAATTTTGTGTTTCTATTTTTGTATACGATCTTTGTAGGAGCACATAGAACTCGCAACCGAGGTGGTCAAAGTAGGTCCAGTATATCCAGACCACCATATTTTTTAACAACTTAAGAGTACAAGTACAAAACAAAGAATTTGCAACAAACCTGAACTGAAACAGATTATCAATTTTTTGACAACTAGAATATTGACTTGAGAAGGGAATGCTTGAGATTTTTGACTACGACAGAGAACGTTCTAAACGTGGACTTTTTGACAGCTCTGCCCTGACCTGTCAGTTGCATCTATGGGATTTCTGACAAGTGCCGCACGCGTCTGAGGCACGTGAAGGGAGTTTAATATAGATTTTAGACACTCGCAAAATGTGCTTAAGGGAGATTTTTTGATTAAATCCTATCCGAAGTATTTCTGACGGTTTATGAACCTGCATTGGGTTCAGAAAGGCTATAGATTTTTGATAAATCCTGGATTATGCTAGATAGGACATTATAATGGATGTCTGACATTCTTAACCTCTTATGCAGGTTTGAGAAAGGCGTTCATAAGTTCGATAAACTCGGACGGTGCTAAAGAAGAATTAAAGCAGTTTTCGACCTTTTAAATCGATTCACAAAACATCCCAGTGAGTACTGCATTTCCACTTTTTCGAAATTCGAGAACTCATTTAAAATGACGAAAACTTCAGATTACTTCAGGCTCCTTCCACGAGCTTTTTCGAACTAAAATATCTTCTTAAAAATGAAAAAAACTGTGACTTACTAACTTGCGATTATTTCTGGTTTGTTCTTTCGATTAGATTGAGAATCTAGATCGACGAGGGTTTTTGTTCGATTAACGGACGATTCGGTCAAGTGTTGTAACATTCATTTAGTATTGTTAAGGCCGTGACATTTTCCGTGAGTATCAATGTGTGCAAATAACAAAAATCAATGTTACAATAGTTGGTCTGTTGATAATATAAATCGTCCTTAAAACGTGGTCTATTAAGGACTATTGATAAGGTTGAATATTGTAGTAACATTAATTCAAACAATACAACATTAATGTTACATTGTTGGACCTGACCGTGACTATTGCCCTAACAGCTTCTAATTTTAATCCCACTAGTTCCCTAAAGGAATATTAAGGGTAAACCACCCCCTTAGAATAGTTGTTCCAGAACTAGTTGTCCGTTCTATTTGGATTTTTTTTTAACATTATACGTACGTATATTCCATAAAGGCATGTGATAACAAAGATTGATAGGTCCGATTCCAATATTTGTAACACTCTATCATTTTCTTATCGTTGACGTTGAGCCGCTCCGAACAAGGTAAACATTACCAGAGTTAAGGCATAATCTATCATTGAATTGCTCGCCATAATATCGCGTTATAGAGCTCTGTATATTTGATTGAAGTTGGGTGTATGTTGTATATGATGGATTTGTGTATTTTGAAAATAGCAACGAATATTATGATCATTATGAAATACCTCTAAATAATTCGCTGGGTCTCTTTACTGATTTTGTCTGTTCAAAAAAGTGTCTGTAACCCTTAGTAGATAAGCTTAAAGCTAGTCCTCTATGTGTAATTTATTGGCGATATAGTAGGATGGCCTTATAATTTATGACAAAACCGTTATAATGAGGCCTATTTCGAAAATTATATAGTCGTCGGGGTAATTTCTATGTTAATTTGATGATAAGTGGCTTAAAGCAGACCTTATATTCAGAAGTGTGTTAACAAATTTATCGACCGGTCGACAATTCTGAATAATCTTGAGTTTCCGCTGCTTGTTCATCGAAATAGTAACGTCGTACTTTCTTCTGAAAGAGAAATGAAGGACAGTGGGTGAGGGGTATGAAGGGAAGACTAATGTTATTGTTATTAACGGTCTACGCGAAAATGATGTGAAACAACTTTTCAGAACGGTGAAAACACAATTATGCTGATGGACAATAGGTCTTTAAAAATTTAATTAGGAGTAATATAATTATTTATCCGTAGATATCCTATTTGATAACAAAGCGTGATGGATGCAATGGCTGCTAAAATGAATACCTCACATGGAGTAAACTGATGTTCTTTGAATACCAAAGAAGCACTCGAACTTTTAAATTTGGAGTGCCATGGGCAAAGCTTTATTTTATTCAAGAGTTATTCCATCTGTTTCGCAGATTTCTTAAGCTGATGTTGCAAAACGCTAAAGTTTCCTCGCTCTAAAAGTTAAAATCCAGCTGATAATTTTACCAACGGCAACTAAAACTTCAGTCTAAAATTATTAAGGTGATATTAATTTTAACGTCGAGGTAATGCCCATAGAAGGTCATCGTGTGACCAGCAGGTTAGCCCTATTTGCAATTGGAGTTGACAGCACATTAAGAATTTGGCTCTTACGCATTTCCGAACGTAACTTAGAAAGAGCGATTTCAGATAGCTGTCCTGACTTCAACTGTCGGTACGGTTTTAACTTCGTTTGAAAAACACTTCGTCTGCCGGTTAGTTGGTAACTGACAGCTGTCGCTCCTAACTGGACATTGAAGAACCGGCCCTTAGAGCATAATTAAAATATGAATTACTGCTATACTATTGATTTATTTTTATTTACATTTTCGTAGAAAAATATGTGTTTGTCAACTGTAGATATTTCTTTATGGGGAAATTATCGCAGTCGATTGGGTCCGTTAAATGAATATGGCACCGCACAGCCCATTCCACGTCTATAAAAGGGCTTTAATTGACGTTTTAATTATATATTGTACAATGAAAATTAAAAGCCCCGCCAGTGGTGGTTGTTGTGCGATTGGTTGTTAAAATTCAATTTTGCAATTTCTTTAGGTTATTATAAATTGCTTATATAAAGGGTTATTATAAAGAGAATGAACTACTGTGTTGTGCCATTCGGTACGTGTCCAACCAAAAATAATAATACTAAATTTGCATGTGAGCAAAAACCAATGATGAATTAGAAGACCTGGCTGTCTCAGAGATGACTCGACGGTTTAGTGTGTTTAACTTTATGTTTTTTCTATATTCTGTGGTGGTAAATTATTGCTATTAAACTGTGATAGACACAGGACACACGTTCAATCATCTACAGGGTGTTTCCTAAACATTCCTCGTCTAAATCCAATACTGAAACTTTATAAAGCTTTTGGAAATACCTTTCACAGTTTCTACGGTTTGAAAGAACAATAACCCTTGATTTTATTTTGCCGAGGGACAAAAACATTTTCTGATTTTCCTTTAAAATGCAGGAACCTCCTGCTAGTCACCTATCGACGACATTTTATTCATACAATTCTGCACTCAGCAGTGACTGCCAGTAGGCGGGACTTCTTCAAGGTGCCCCAGTGTGGGGCTGTACGTGGTAACGTGCGAAACACATTTTCTTTTAAAGAGTCGAACGTGATGTTATTCCTTTTTCAATAGTCGGCTGTTTCCTTTTGGTTTGCCTTGGTGATTGTTCGGTGCAGGAAGAACGTACTAGGAGTATATTTGGCTTATTACGTAATAAGACATCTTTGTTTTTTTGTAAATGAAACTAAGCATCATCCGCTGACTTTTTATTTTATTCAGTTAAGCCCTCAAAAATTTAGTAAATTCCCATTATAATTTGACTTTTGTCAAATTTTTAAATATCATTAAAGATAGGTATAGGGGATGCATCATAAGAATTGCACAGAATCAAAGAAAAAAATGCAAAAGGCTAATAATGTTGGAATTGTTCCATTATGTAGAAGGAAAAACATAATTTAGGAGTGCCACACTTTATTGAGACACCCTGTATATTTAAGAATAATTTTAAACTGTAGGCAACACTGCTTTTTACACGTGTCATATTTAGCTTTGTTGGGGCATTCTGTATAGCATATTTGCCATGGTTATACTAATCTATTACGCAACACTGTTACGCACGACTTGAATCATATTTACACACACTACATGTATAGAGGCTATTCTTACGTCATTTGCAATTAACTAATCTAGAAGTGGAAAAATATTATAAAAATGTTATTACGTTACGAAATTCTGAGATGGTTAATTTTTTCCAGATTGCAACCTTCATCTTCGTTCTGGCCCTCCGCAATGCTCGGCAGCCCCGCTGGGCCGGGGGGGGGCCCTCAGAGGGGGCTTTGGCCCCTGGCCCCGGCACCAGCACCAACTGCAGCAAGTTTTTCAACTGACGGTAAGCTTAGAATTAACAAACCTATATGAATCATAAGTATAAACTTTTAATTTTATTATATCTCGTAGTGAACGTACTCGAGGGCTTTGGCTCCAATTTCATCAACCTCCTGTATACGAACCCGAATTAAGAACACCCATCAATTAATTAAATGATTAAATTTTAGTTCCAAGTGTTCCCATACCACTTCTCCCTCCACTGCATCTCCAGCTAAAGTTTCCATTCGTTTTGGCATGCCCAGCAATATTTATTATTTAATTATTATAAATTTTTAAAAATGCAGCAAGTTTTCAAAAGTTCATAATAAATGCTAGAAAGTTAGCTGCGGGTTAATGGAAACAAGGGATTATTTTACTCTACCAAGAATATACTAGACTTACCAAACGTGGTCACTTGGTAGATCCTGTATATTGGGGCTTAATTATAGTGTGGAAAATTAAAAAATATAACACAATTGGCAATAAAGATTCTTATCTGGATGTAAAAAGATCATCAAAATTTTCGTAACTTGTTACAGCATCGTATAATAGCTTAATTAATCACTTCTATATTTCCTAAACGCTCTTCTTAATTAATCTCATTATCTGTAATAGTACACTCTTTGAATGAAATGCCTGTCTACAAAAGCAGGGACTGTTTTTATACATATAAGATGTTTAATTTGTAAACTAAATATTTGAAAGAGCAGCCCCATTCATAATGTTCAAATGGTGTCTAGTCAATCTAGGGCATGCCTCTTTACCAACTAAAGTACACTGCCATGGATACACCATATGGTTAATAGGAAAGTAAATATTTGTTAGAGGAACTTCTAGCCAGCAGTGTAGCAGTTTTCAATTCAAGTTTCAAGTACGTTGTTATTACCATAGAGTAACGAAGATCGCAGTTTTTTTCCGATCAGATCACAGTTCAAAACTTAAAATATTTAAGAGTTGTCTGCCAAACTTAACTTGAAATCAAGTTATGAGTGCTTTTCCCGTAACAGCACTTGAGGGAAAAGCGCTGCGGTAAAACAATTACGAACTGAAGGTACCCGCATTGAAATTTAATGAAGACTTACAATGGACACCAATGGTCTTTGTATTCTTTATTGGCTAATTAAAGGCTTGTTTGCTTTCAGTAAATATTCAGCAAAATATAATATAAGAGAACGACATCAACTTGTTATTAGTGAACCACGTAGATGTGAAAAAAGGCCTAATGTGTCTCGTTTTTTATTGCGCACATTGTGTAGTGACGAGTGAGCAGTTCAAATCAACCAGAATGATGAGAATGTAGAGACAGGTTAATTGATAATCTTCTGTTCTGCACAAAAGCGGGTAAATAAGGTGTATGTTGACTGGCGACAGATGTGTCGACCTGACTAAAAGGCCATATGAAACAAGGGCCTCGCTCAAGGTTGGAAAAGTTAGTCATGTATGGATTTAAGGAAATATATCGGAATAAGGCAAGTGTTAGTTTAAGCGCATGTGCAAAGCAGTAGAAAATATTGATTTGCGTTTTTACTCGATGGGGTCATTGATTGGTTTGGTTGCGGCCGTGTCTAGCACTTAAATTTTACGTGGTAATTCCTTAGTATTTCTGTAAAAGGTTATTTTAATTGTTTTAAAAAGCCGCTCAGTGTGTGGCGAACCGTAAACGTATCATGAAACATCTCACAATGAAAATAGATGAATTCATACAAGACATACCTCTGATAGTTTAACATCTACTTACTTTGTTATTGATCACCCTTTACCTTTTTCAAGACAAAAGTTTTTAAAGTAAAATGCTAATTATAAACATAACTTTATGTTGCTTTAGGATTCATTTTTACAAAACTGTATTTCCTTTTAGATATCATTATCTGAAGCCTGGATATCCATATACTTGCGTCTGTCCTTTATCAGTGACCTATCTGATATCTGAATTATTATGTTGAATCATTGCAGGAAACTTTACCATGCAATATTCCATTAAGGTATGACGAAATATTTATTAAAAATTGAATTTGACCCGCCATGGTACCTTGTTCCATTTTCCTTGCTTCAAGAAATTCAGTTTTTGCCCCAACCGATACGATAGAATAGACAAATAAGTTAATTATACGGTTGACCTATCACTAGAAACATTCTCACCATCTCATTTAAAAACAATTATATATCCATCTATGAGCAAGACCTGTTATAATACTAAAGTTGCGTTTGTCAATGTAAATAAACAAACGTATTCTGAAGGTTTGTATTTTTTTTAATCTAAATTTTTCACCGACAATTTTATTTAGTAAAATACACACCCATCCTTATTATTTCCTCTATTTTTTATTTTTCACTCTCCAAGTTCCTTAGCACTAAACGCGATAATCTTCTGCACTCCTTTGGTAATCTGTATAAAGTAAGCAACGAAACACGGTGGCTAAAGGGCTTTGGTACACAAAAACCCAAAATTGTGCTAAAAATTGCAATTTTGTTTATAAATTGCAAATTATAATAATCGAAACGCGCTAGAGCAGCCGGGATTTTACGTCATCAATTCCGTACAGTAGTGCGGAACTAAATTCGTATTTGCAGCGCTTGAAAAAGCACCAGTGACCCCAGTTTGGATTTCGGAGTCTATTGTCGCATCAAATCAATCAATCCTCGACTCTTGAGTGATATTTTCGATGCTTCCGATATTTTTCTTGAGAGAAATAGAAGAGGGAGCCCATCGTATATATAGTTTCAATTTATTAAAAATCTCCGTCCGTTATAGAATGCAGATGTTTCCCTCGCATAAATAAAGTACAGTGACAATGGTCAAATGTAAGAAAAGAATACGCTTAAAAATTCAGAAAATGTGAAATATTTTTATTAACATGTCAAATTTCCGAGGCAATTTTTCAAGGAACATTAATAATCATTACAATAATAAGCTCCCAGGGATCAATGTAACGTCACCGTTACAAATTGCGTAGAGTCGTGTAAAGCTATTTGGGTATGGTTTAGTTTTTAGGTAACTTACCAAATGTGCCCGTCTAATAGAAAATTTTAATAAAAACATTCAATTCAAACAAAGGGGAGACAAATATTATGAAACCATCTATCTCAATTTTAGGCCCCGCACTGTCTGTTGTTATTTTGAAGTTTTTTTTTCAGGTCTAAGCAAATATGGAGTTTACTCGCTTTTCCCCGGAGGACCGACCTTTGGAAGTGCGCTTTACTCGCACGCGAGCACAATCGGACGTTTTGCTTCCGGCCACATACAGCAATCATCAGGGAACACCTTTCATGCCGCTCACAAAGGTAAGAATTTTCTTCGAGTTTGATTTAATCCGATCAGCTAGGAGGTTGAGCGTGAAATCGCGATGTGCTTACGTAACCGTGACTTTAGGTTTGGACCTCTTCAGATAGATCAAAGTTCGAGATGCGTGGAATTTTATACGGTTGGTTATTTTTTCGGAAAGTTGGACGTGTGGGAGTTGCGTGCGTCCTCCAAAATTGATTGTCATAGTTGTAATGAATACGTCATAAATATGGCCTTTGCGTTACGGTTGTATTATAGAAATTCCGAGCCGCTGCGGCAAATAACAGGTTGAGGCACAACGTCGCATGTGAGGGTGTAATCAAAATAGAAATTGGAAAAAATGAAATAAATTGTCTTAAATTATAGTTTGTAGAACTACGTTCTGTTATTAATTAAAAATATTTGGAGTTTTATTTCGTGATTATTTTGGTTAGGTCACAAGAAAATTGGTTAACTCCATTGTATTAGACCGAACAATTCAGCATTTTATATTTAGTTGTTCTGGTTCCAAAGTTCATGTTTTACTTATTTTCATGCCCTTTTTCTTCAACTTTAATTCTCAGGAATCTAATTAGTGCCCAGGTCTTCGGTCTAGTTATTTATTTGTGTGTTTGCAGGTTTATTCGTTATAAATGGACACTCACCTTGATTCTTTAATTTTACAGGATAAACAAAATTAATATAAAAGTTGCAGATAGAGTACTAAGTAGTGTCTTTCCAGTGTTGTTAAACAGCCAGAAAGAGAATAAAATTCTTTATCCAACGACACCATGTTAAAGAAAATTGTCAGCTGGTTAATTATCTTTTCCGAGGAGGGAATATTTTCTGCAAATATTTGCGAAATCTCGGACTTTTTTGGTGTCTTACTGCGTTAGGTTTTTTTATAAATCAGAAAGCTACTTGTCATTTCCTTGTTCTTTGTTTTACCTTATAAATAATGTAATTCCCGAATCAGTTCCGGGATTAGGAAAATTCGGTCCCCATGGGCCCTAGAAATAGGGAGCACATTACTGACATGCATCCGAATTGTTTAGGGGCCTTCGTAGTTTAGCCAAGTGATAATTTATTGCACGACTCTAGAAACTGATCTTGCATTTTATTATTCAAAACTATGCATAGCTTTGGAATTTGCAACTATTTACATGCAGACTAATCAAAACGGAAGTCAATCACTGTTGGGGGCGGTTTTAAGCCTTCGCTGGAAGTTTGTTCACTTTGCGATTACTGTGAATGTTGTTCTTAAAAATTCGAACTGTCCGCCCACTGGACCGCATGGAAAAGTGAGTGACTGTATCCAGGGCCGGTGCAAGTACCACTGTCAAATGCGATTGCCCTTTGTAGTTCAAGATACGACTAAATATTCTTCTTTGTATGGACGCCGTTTCTTAACTGTGCATTCGAGTTGTTGACTGTAATTTAATAGTTTGATGCGCTCGTTGTAGTACTCTTAGGCCGGCCCTGTAGTTGAAACGGGTAATGCTGAAACTCAGATTTTGTTGTCGATAGAGGAAACACAGGCCCGGTTTACATTATCGCGTTTGCCTCGTGAATATTTTAATGATTTTTGCTATAGGGGGAAGCCCAGCTAATGCTCGAATCGGGAAATTATTGATATTCAATGGAATTTCATTTGAAATCGTTGAGACCGCCCGCATATTCGCCCGCATCTGCTCACATCATGTGCTAATTCGCCTCAATACTAATTCTGTTCAGCTGCGGATCCAGGAGAAGTTTTAGGTGGGGGTGGAGAAGGGGGCATTCATACCAAAGTAACCCTCGATGCCCCTGAGCAGTGGTCGAATATAAAAGAGAAGAGAATAATACAAATATATAAAGTTTCGCTAAATTTCACACTTGTAAAACTAATTACCCCGTAATGACCTTATATGTTTCCCCAAAAATTTATGAAATAGGGTGGCATCTGAAGAGGGGGGGGGGGATATTTGTGACCCTAGAGTCCTCCTCTGAATTCACCACCGAGTCTATCCTTAAAACCCAATCCTTTCACATTTTACATAGCCGATTTTGTCAATCGTCAAGTTGATCGTGGAGCGCATATACAGCCGAAAAATCATGCCAACAGCAATAACAGTTTGAGGAAACGCGAAAGATGTAGATGATAATGATAATAATTTTCGCGATGGTAACCTTGACAAAGCATTAAACCCATCGGGCTGATGTAATAAGCGGAATTAGCGTGCTAGTGGGTCGTTAAATAACTCTTCTTCTGGCGTTTGCCGGCTCCCCGTCGTCACAATAAAGCATTTCGGCTGTATCGCATGTTGTTGCTCGAAAAATTATTATTTATGAAAACGGAATTTGCAGTTCAATTAAGCGCGGGCACAACGCGGAACGGACAGGAAACATCGGCTACTGTGCAAAGTACGCGGTTTTGCCATTAAAACTGTACAGCTGTTTACACTGAAAAAGTTTCACTTGGTTCAAAGGTTTGAAGGCTTTTAGATAGCGTTTTCTCTATTGTGTTAAAAGCGAGGAAGCTAAAGAGTTTTTTTGTTAGCAATTTTGGAAGGTGTAAGTTTATTATTATGGAAATTGCCCCCTGGGGAGCCGCCACCATATATTAATCGATAGGGGCTTACTTTGAAGATGGACCACACTCTACATCAATTTGCTACGGGTTATGTAGCAAAACCATCCGGTTACATACAGAGAGGAAGTGAAATGGCATTAAGTTTTAATGGGTTTAGTTAATGGGAAATCACGTTCTGTGAGGTGAGTAACTGCAGACTTCCACCTTCACTTTCATCTTCTTCTTCGTATCAGACGGTTGTCATAACCGCCAAAACCATGAATGAAACGCCTCTGCGTAAACACAAAAAATTCCAAGTTTAAATTACAAGGTCTGTTTCTCAAAACACATCATTGTATATGACTTTGTACTAGTAGTTGTACCGTACAAGAACATTGTACAGAAGCCTACAGAAAAATAGTTATTTCGATGTAGCATGTGACTCAACAAACAGAATACAGCAAAGTGGGTGCTGGTTCAGCTCAACCGAATATGTATTGTATAATGTATAAAAGAGTAAGAAGGAACCCACATCGATGGTATCGCCCCTTAAGAATCCTGTGCTGATCTGTAAGAGAAGAGCTGCTGTTCGAGTTACAGCAGGGTGAAAAGTAAAGTAATAGAGTCAATATTCGCTACTGGCTCTAAAAACTTTGTCCTGGCTCTATTGTCCCCGTTTCATGCAATTATAAGATTTTAATAAGATAGTCGATTTTCGATCTGCCGAAAGTTATTCTATTGTTATCCCATTTGTCGTTCCTTACATCAAAGTACAAAAAGTAAAAGATCTTCTTAAAAACGGCCCCAGCAAACGTAATCTACCCACGCCGCGCTGCCTCTGCTCCGTTCTGTAATATATTCACCTTTTCCTAAAGGTAAATAAATTAAACGCCGAGTTTACCTTCAATACAGATTTAAGGCATCAACTGAGCAAACAAACAGAACATAAAAGCTGCGGGAAAATCACAGAGAGAGCTCGATGACGAGTGCAAATTTACTTTGTTGATTTTTTCGGCACCGGGAACCATTAAAGTACCAGAATATCCCCCGCTAAATAGGCCTCAGATTATGCTTGCCGTAGATGTGCAGGTATTTATAATATTTTCAGAGATATAAATTAGGAGATTTAAGTGAACTTAACTTGGCTCAATCGAAGCTTATAAAACTAAATAACTTTAGAGCAGCAGTCCCAAAAATACTTTTTAACAGGGCAGTATATTCATGAGATAATCACTTGTAAGAACGAAGTCGCGGGTCGTCCTCGTAAAACTGTTTAAACTGCCACAAATAAGGATCGGATATAATTTAGAGCAGTGTTTATATCAAAGACACCACATCTATCAAGTTTAAAAATAAAACGAAAAAGAGCGGGAGAAAGAGAGACGAGATGTTTTCTTGGAATCCTGACCTCTGTTAGATAATATTTTATTCATGGTCACGTTTGCCAAAGGAAATATAAAAATGTGTTGACTCTTGTTGCACAGACTTATGCCTATCTTTTATTTATATTTAGTGGAGGAAACTGTGTCTACATTTTTTTAGCCTGAAATAATAAAGTTAAAAACAATGCCATAACGACTTACGAACCCCAAGTTTCATCTCCGAATTATTCCCATCCATTTAGTAGCCGCAACTAGACTAGACAGTGTACAGCACTGTCCATCGATCTAGAAGTAACCAACAATCTAGGAGAAATGGAGGCATTGTAGTTTTTTTTAAATGTTGCCTACTATTTTTGGTTAATTAAACACTATCACCGTGATATTTTACGTCACCTATACGCCCCGATTGCCTAGAGGAACCTCATTTTTTCTCAATGATTCTTTGCACTAAGTCAATGCTTTGTCTAAGAAACATTAATGTTATCACATATCAATTTCTAGTTTCAGATTCTCTCTTTTCGGCCACGGGTTATACCTTTGGAGCGTCTACACCGCCTCCTGGGTCGCCGTATTCGCCGATTCCAGTGGCCCAGTTGGAATTGTTAACAAAAGGTTACTCCAACAACATAATAATTCAGCAATCAGCTCCCGATTTCCCTCCCAGTCCTAAGAAGGTGCAAATAACCGAGAAAAAATGCGACGAAAAATGTTGCTCCGTCCAGAGGTCGCAGAAGTCACAGTGCCATTGCTCAGATTCGACATTGAGAAAAATTCAAGAGGTGAGTAATTCATGATGTAAATCAGAAATTTGATTCTAGAAAATGTTTGTTCCATAACGTTTGATTAATAACTAATTTCGTTTTTTGTCTAATTGGAACTTCAATTAACCTTCTCCGTTACCTATTTATCGGCGTTATTAATATTACGAATTATGCAATTGTTAAACAGGTTTTCCATGCGAGTTTTTATTGACTAATGTGAACTTCTTTTATTTTATTTATTTGTTTCGCAAATTCAGATATCGGCAACGGGCTGCTCCAGAACCAACCCCATAGAATGGACTGGAGTGAACGTGAAGAAGGAGCCGGGTACACCGTGCCAAGTGGCAGAAATTACCACCAGCGGTTCACCCATGATCAAACTGGAGGTCACCTCACCAACACAGAAACATGGCGGTGAGGCTGGCGCAAACATTGGGGGCACCATTATCCATGGCGCTGGTAAGTCACACATTACTATCTCATTACGTGTATTTTTACTTTTGTCTTTCAAGAATTAAGTCCAATTAGTTAAATTATTTCCCGGAAAGGAAAAATAAATGTAATTAATAGACCATTTGCCAGATAAATCTGTATTTAACTTCCAGTGACAGTTTGCTATAAATTAGAGCTCAACCTAAGGCGTTGTGTCTTCTGCAATCAACAGGAAACCTCTCTCATTATCGATAACGCCCGAGCGGTTTCTGATGTAGGTACATGTATCCGGCTTCGTGCGTTTTAGAATATTTTATCTGGAATAATATTTGTTGTATAAATAACCTTGTCTGGCATAACTAAGGGAATTTGCTTAGGACCGACGTAGCGACCGTTTATAAAAGAAACACAATGATGGGAAGTCAAGAAGAGAAAAACGCAGGTCAAGATTCGCGAAGCGTCGAATGTTTTTCCGTTTCCCAGATGGGTTTAAAGTTTTTCTGAGTGTGAGTGTGACGAATTACAATTACCGCCCACCTCCTTGAAAAATCACAGCTTCTCTCACTTAAACTCTTCTTATTTCTAACGAGAAGGTCCCCCAACCACTAGTTCACTCTTTAAATTTCTTGCAGGAGCCCAAATTCCCGTCGGCATCGCCGTGGCCAGACAAAGGGTGCAGCACGAAGTGGTGGCATCTCCCTCCTTGCCCCCTGCGGGCCTCCTAGCTACTGTCAATACAGGAGGGGGCGCTCAAATCAAGGAAATTGGTAAGTTTCTTCTCGTGAGTCTCTGTCATCATTTTATATGAAAATTGCAAATATTGGAGGGTACTAAGTATTTCTAGCTGGGATCTACTTTTAAGAATCCATAAAATCGTTATCACGAGTTTACGGTTTCCATCGATTTGTCACAATTTACCAATATAATCACATAGAAACTAACCGATCGCCTGCAATCAATCTCCGGGCCAAATTCCGCCTTGACAATCTTAACCGTTCGGAATAACTAATGGCAGGAACGTTTAAGTTCTGTACAAACACGGGTCCTTATCTCCAGCGGCGCAGCAAATACCTATTCCTCGAAGGAAATTGTTATTGGAGATGAATCATAATATTTTATATGTTGGTCCCGCTTCCGGCAAGTGCGCAGCCCCTCCGTTCATGGAGCGAATTAAATAAGTGTTTTTGTATTATGAAGACTCGATGATTGCTGAGAAAGTCACGTTGGACAATGACTGCAAGGCTTTTTGATAAATCTTACCTTATTACCTCTTCGACTACGCATTTGGTCGCAAGGAAGGGGTTAATCTTTTAGTTTTCTTTGTTGAAACGTACTGGTTGTATTCCCACTTATCTATTGGCCCGTCAATTTAATCTCTCAATGTGATCGTTCCAGTCAGAGCCCAAACAAATTTCGGGGCCCTTGGGAAGGAACTAGGATTGACTATTTCGCTGATACAGGTAAGGTTGTGTTCTTATGAGCCTCCCGACCATTCACTTTTATATCTCTCCTCACACTGTATGACATCAGTTGGCCGGATTTCTCGAAAATCCAACTAACCTTTCAAATCACTAGATACCTAGGTCATTGAAACTAGGGTGTAAACTCATTATTCTAAGACAAAACCTTGAGAATATTAAAATACAAAGAATTCACAAAAAGAACCAAAGATATCTAAACAGAAAAACAGGAGCAAAAGAAGGGCACAATTGAAAGTTTAGAAATGTGCAATGAGTAGTATTCACCTGTCTTACTTTAAAACGAATGATTTTCTAATAAATTCGTTTTAGTTTGTAAATAAATGGGAGTGTGTAAATTTACCTGCTTGGCACCAGTAATGTTTAAGTTTGGAAAATTTAAAAATTCGGAGTTGTAGTCACAACGAAACACTCAATAACTGAAACTTAAATGTAAGAAAGAAATGAGACGGAGCTAAATTTCCATCGTGGAATGGCTTTTTATATACAAAGGGTGACGACGTGATCGGCCGTCCTGAACGCTCCACTTTCAAAGTTGATCTAGTCCAACAATATTTTAAATTTACCATTACATTGCTATAAACTCAATCATTAAAGGATGACGCATCGCCATAGTATAGTTTCAAAATTTGGATTAAACCCAACGTGAATCCGGCTGAATATAAATATTTATGTGTCATATATCAAAATTACCTATATCAAGGTTGTGGTTGTCGGTCCATGTTGCCCGTTATCTCTCTGGGTTGAAGTGTTTACGTGCTCTATGAACCTGAAATCCGAAGATTCGATTTCCATAGCTGGATGATTAAAACTGAACCGAATCGCCTTTCGTTTTATTAGCTTTTCGGCGGTGTTTAGTTTTGTATTTCGTTGCTTGTCGCGTGCATCGTATCAGGGTATCTATTGTATAAATAATAGTCGTTTGGAACAATTTATTTTATGTTTTTAATGTTAAATTCCCCATTAAAAAAGTCTGAACAACGTTAGGATAAAATTCGGTATTTTCAGAAGACTTAGAAAAAGTGGATGTACCATCGATTTTTACATTTTTATCGCCCCTTTTTGGCAAATTAGTCACTAATTGATGACGGCGAAATCGGAGGAAATGGTTTATGCCGATTTTAAATTAGTAAGTAATATAGTGGCAATATTCAATATAAAGAGATGAAATTCAGAGAGCTAATAAATTGAAAGACTCAAGTTTTTTCTCAAATATGATTCTCCCTCTTCCTTTTCCCTCACTTCTATCTTCAATTCCCGATTTGATTCATTATTTTAATCGCATATTTGCACTAGCTGTATTCAATACTCAATATTCTCTAACGTAAATTCAAGAATTTCTTACAATTTCTCAGAAATTTTGAGAATGTTAACCGAAGGTGCGATTCCAATTTATCCACTTGTGGATAAATCTTTGGGCAAGTTTCACTTTTAAATGCAATTTTTCTGTTCTCCTGAAATTAAAAACTACTTTTCAACGTCTCTCTCCCGATTTCATTTTATGCAATGCAAATTGACATGCCAGACCGGGTTATTTATGGTAACCTTTATGTTTATAAAGTGCAGACCTGCATTATTATACAAATTCGTGTTACCGACGTTTTACTTTAATTCAAGGTTAAGACTTGCCTTAATATACACCGCTGTAGCATTATTATTATTTATCGTTTGGGAATGGTTCTTGCGTGTTCCATACTAACGATACTAATTATGACGCGTAGCTAGAAACACGCTCTATAATTCCGATTCATTAGTTCGTAGGTAACGTATGTTGTACGCTTTAATGTGCCTTATGCAAATAAGTCTTAATAAACATAGAAGCGCCCAAATCCCTCTACTTTTACTTGTCACTTCTAGTTTTATAGCCCTCCGTTAAGCCCACCTACGTAGTCTCATCGGGCAGCCAATGTTAAGTAGGTATTTTGGCTTATTTGAACATTTGTAATGCAGATGAATGTTATTTGAATAAAGATCACTGGATTTTACAACCCTCCGCTGTTTTAGGCACTTTCAAATCACCGTTGATGGTGGCACTGAAGTGAATCTATCGTAAAAAGATTTCTCCTATCTTTTCTTTGTTTAAACATTATTAGAACGATTGTTGTTAATGCTTATTAATTTATTGCATTCTGACAAGACAATCGCAAATGTCTTAAAGAAAAGTCAAGTTTTCAAAATTTAGTTCAGTTTAGGGCGTATGCCAGGAAAAGTGATATTAAAATGGTCGTATTCACCGTACATTTTGGTAAGGTTTAGTAGTAGTATTTTGGTTAAAATTTATGTTTTTAAAGACCATAAATGAGATTAATGCCAATAATTTTCTCCCAGAACTCGACCCAAATAAACTACCAATTTCTGTGTATTTTTCTTAAAAGGCAGGTGGTTTTATTTTATAATAGGATTAAGCAAGCCCATTAAAACTAGGTATCAAGCGAATTTATCATCTGCATTATTAACGGCTTGATAGCCGATAATAATCTATATTAATTTCGAAGACACAAATTTCCTTAAAACGTCCCATTGGAGCAATTCAGGTGGTTAATTTCGCAAGTTGGAGCGAAACGTGTATATGGGGCAATGAGGACTGAAGAACCGATTCGGTTCGGACTGATGGGTGCTTTTTTTATTTAAATTGCCAATATCCTGTGTATGTTGCAGTTTATCGGTGAATATTCAATGTCCGTATTAGGGATAAATTGTTTTGGGCACTTTTATAAACTGTTTCGTTTATGACAGTCATCGAGGGCTACCACCTTTGATGGGAAGCTTAGTCGTTCTCTTTACCTTAATGAGACTAAGAGTGCTCGCGTCCGGTTTATAGGGGATCCCTTATTTAGATATCCTAATTCTAGAATTCCTCTATTATTAAATTTAGCATTGTTCGAATTGTCCGTTATTTAGGGTATTTGCGCATTTATGTTGGAGTTAGGTAGGTTCTGTACAAGCGAAACAAAGCTGCATTAAAAATTAAGAATTTCATAGGTCAAATATATGCCAGCACGCCTTTTGATAATGGTCAGAAAATGAAATGGAACGATGCTTGCGTGGTTACCAAGGACGCATTGTCAAGGAAGTGTGAAACCAACGAGAGTGCATATATTTTATTTAAAGTGTGGTCTCTTTTTCAGTGAACATAGATAACCTTTAGTTAAAGGCCTTTTTTAAAGTTAACCTTCAGCAAAAGGTCAAGCTTAAAGACACGTCCGCCACTGACTTTTCGCGACAATGTGTGAAGCTGTTAATTCCAATATTTTGACAAAAAGCGACGCTTCCGGGTGATAATTTTTTGTGGAACCACGTGTTGCATTGAGAATTCTGGCTAATTTTGTCTGTTTTAAGTTTTCTTGTTGTTGGAGACACGAAAGAAGTTTAGAAAAATCTGACGAGATAGGCAAACTATATGGAAATGCAACTGAGTTTTAATTATATCCAAAATATGTCAGAAAGTTACTTTCCAACAGACCACTTTCTGAACGCAAAAACTCTGTGCAATTTCAGGTGTGTACACGTCTTTCCTAGCTTTAGATTCTTGAGAAGTGATTCGAGCAATTCCGCATTCGAATGCCACAAAAATGGCATGCTTTTCATCTTATTTTATTAAACGCTCTTCAAAATGCGTTAAAGATATTGAGATTGTCCGGAAACTGTCCAAAAGTCCAGAATATTTGAATACCTAGGTTAATCTCAGGTCGTATTCAAAAGACTCGCAAGGTGAAAGAAACCATCTTATATATCCATATCTAACTTCTTGTTTCTCACACACGTCCGTGAAGGTAACAATTAATGAATAAGATGATTTAAACAATATACGATGTTAGGACATCTCAGGTGCTTGTCAGGCCACGTACTCAACTTTTGGGCATGGTATCATTTGATTACTAATTTTGATATATTCTAAATCCACCAAGTTCTTGATATGATCGACAATGGCATTACTCGTACCTCGTTGTATTGAATTTACATTTCTTCACCTCTACATTTCAAGATCAGTAGTAGTTTGAGTGTTTTGAGCACTGGACAGGTCCGGTAATGGTTATTTCTTTGGTTTCCTGTTATGTCCGCTAAAACGATAACAAACATAAATTTGTACAAAGAATACTCCACTTTAATCTTCATTTTCCTGTGTTAGTCCTGTGCACTGGGCACTTCTTCGAACTGATCTAAAGATAAATATGCCGGCGAGTCCCAAAGAGGTTTACGTTCTAATACTGATACATTGGAACCTTGTGTAGAACCTCACGCTTGCAGCGGCAGTCCACGTACCAGAACATGCCAGAGGGCAGATAGCAACATTGCGCATCCATTTGCTCACAAAAATTAGCACTTAAATTTGGAAAAAGTCAGGGGACCTTGTAGCCTTAAGCAAAAGCCTACAACATTTTCGACTTATTGCTCTCGTCAATGTGAAGTCGCTCGATGGGCGATTCAAGTGTTTGTTTGTAAAACGTCAATCGCTTTCAATTTGAGTTGTTTTCGACTTTCCAAAAAATTGCTCTGAAATGTAGTTCACCTACTTGAAAAATTGTTACAGAGCGATGTGGTGGGAGTTGACTTCAAACTACATACTTTCATAATACGTATCTTGCTCATTCTTTGTTGACTTTCTTTTAAAAAAGTGGGGATAAGTGACTTTACTTATCTTCGGTTCAGCATGCGCATGTGCGTGGGTTGTTGCTAAATGTTGTATGAATCCAGCGGTTAGTCGGAGGTGGGAAATATCTTTATACCAGCCCTACATTTAAGTCGAGATGACTCGTGAAAGTGTTGGTAACATTGGTTGGCACGTGCAAGCAGCTTTCGGCGCATTGGTGTGCAGGTGCAAGCTGCGTGCTGCTTTCTTGTGTAAGTAGCCTGAACCCGAGCCCGACTATACCTAACTGCACAACTACGCCTAGTTTTCAGCATGTGTAGTATTTACATAGTGCAAGGAACGTTTATATCGATATTCCCGTCTTCCACTTTTGGCGTTAAAATTGATTTCAACTCGAGATTAGATTGTGGTTGACACAAAGTCTAATTTCTGACATTGCAAATCATTTATGGAGTGATCGCAGATCGCATGAAGCCGAAAACGCTATAAGAACCATTTACATCGCAGGCCTCTAACCTGAATTAACCTAAATGGTTCCGGCCGAAGAGACGCCCCATTGAGTGAGCAATGGGAGAAAGACTTTAAAGTTCCGCCAAAATTTACGTGATCTGTAGTTGGAATGAGTTAAATTTTCGCTATGCTGTGGTTTTCTATAGTCAGAAGGTGGCGTGAATGACCATCTTGGACGCTGCTCACGAGTCAAATGCTGTTGTTCTCATAATAAAGCGTCTGCAACAATCTCTTCAGTTGCCTTTCAAAATGTTTAAAGTTGAAGAGTTGTTTTAAGGAGTAATCCTTCTTAGTTGGAAGTATTTTTTCATATGTATGCACTTGGAGTAATGCTGAATGGCATTCATAATAGTTGGCATCTCAATCCTGGTAACGCAGTACACCGCCTTAAACTTGGAAAGGACTGCTGAAACGGAATCAGCGGCGTCACAACAATATTCTTGGTTGTGAGGCTTCTTTGGACAAGCCAAAGGCCAGGTGGACCTGGCCCTAACTCAAACTTCTCATTCTTCACTGTCATTTAATGGTCAGCGATTGTTCACCGAGCGCGCTCAGTCAGGCTACGGTGTTGCCCCGACTTAATAACATCAGCCATAACTTGAACCGTTGCAAGGACATTCGTGCTTTCCTGGAACAGTTACCAGTAAATGTGTCTTAAACAAGCCCCTGATAGTTCTAACGTCTTCAGTTAGTATCAATATTATTGAAGTATGCTCTGAGATACCCTCAACCATTGTCTTTAACTCACGAACTATGGTTCTGTACATTAATCGACGTCTCGATTGACCTTCCAATACGTCAATCTCGAAGATTAGTTTAGGTTGGTTCTTTTGGTTGATTATTTTATGAGCTCAGTTGGTTGTTTGCGCTCGATTGTACTAATTCCAGAAATTGGCGTCATAATGTGTACTCTGAGTATGTACGACAATAGTTCTGTCATGATAAGCTCTGAAATTGTGCATGCAATCAATATTAATAACTACCCAAGGCTTAATATGCCTGTGTATTTGCCAGCGCCAACGTGCCCATGAATTCCTTAATTATGATTAATTTAATGTTTATAGCTCTTAACTAATGTTTACATAGATTACTGATAATTCACAATCTGGCACTTAAGTGAGACCGGGCGCCACCAGCCTAAGTACCATCGTTCAAAAGTACTAGGTAGTTAGTTAACTATACTTAGTGCCAAAGTGCTGGCCGCTAGGCGGCGTCACCATTACGTAACCAATCTGCTAATACACAAATTTCTTTTCAGACAATGCGAGCATGGCTGCAGGCACGTCAGGGGTGGCGCCCGGAGGCGGGACTCTCCTACAATGCGGCGACGACAGGACGGCAGGATTGGCTGCGTGGTCGATGGGCGGCAACCACAATCAAACCTTGACCACCCCCACGTTGTGGCAATATCCTGGTGAGTCGGCCACTTTTTCCTAATCAGTTTTTAACCGGTTTTTGTTGGGTAATGTTTTTCCCGTGCGCTCTAGCGCGGCAGTACTTTTAAGTAGTTAAAACTACGTAACGTGGTAGTTCCTAGTGTGTTTTTTTTTCGCAACCATGTTCTGGAGCATCGGGGATTCGTTTGTGATCAGCCATGGTAAGATAATATCACGGATTGGGCGGATTAGCGGTGGCCCTGGGGTCGTCGAGATCACGTAACAGGTTTCTGATCACGCGACGTTTGATGGGCGACACTGTGGTTAACCTGAACGTGCGTTTTTTTCATTGCGGCACCGCGGCTGTATAAAAAAAAGCGGTTATTAGAAACACAATGGTGAATAGAGAGTGGCGCATTTATGAGCGGAGATTAATCGTTGTTGATCATAAAAGCGTATGGGGAAGAATTGTAAATCAACAAGATATTATTAGTTTGTAATTACTGTTTGTTAGTACCGCAGAAGAACGTAATTTCGTTACCAGTTGCCTCATGAAATGCGTAGCTGAGGAAGAACACAGCTACGTTAGCACTGGATCATTTTGGTAAATTAGGTAGCTTTAATTTTCTCGGTCCGCCTTAACGTTAAGGGTCAGCAAAGCTCTTTGTACCTACCTATTGGTACGATACCCGAGGTGATACGTACTTAAAAAGCTTTAAATTATCTATAATGTTAAAAATGCAGTAAAACGGTAGCTTGACTAATGGGCGCATTCCGGGAACAGCAGCGAATTCAACGATTGCACTTGCTTGTAGCGCTGATTTAAAACAGCGTCTTTTGCCCTAAAAAAGGCAGTCAGCGAATTAGAAACAATGATTAATAAAAAGCTTCAAGTGCTGCAGCGCTCGACCGCTGCGCATTTTTTGAATGCAACCAATATAGCTACAACCAGATATTTAGGTGTGATGAAATTAGTTCTAGCGCTGTAAGTGGGTAAACTGTTTTATAGATGCTTGGCTCAAGTTTTATGTTCTGCGCCGCCTATTTCTCCTTTCCACTTGTAACTTGTAACCCAGCCAAAACTACTGGTATTACATCATAAATAAGAACCGTTTTTTAAATAAGATATGCCATCAGATGTATTCTACCTTGTTTCAGTTGATATGTCCACTAAAATAACTCGCGTAATTCGCATAAAATTATAAAATTCGTAAATGAAAAAGAAAAACAAATTATTTATTGGGATAATAAACTCCAACCATACATGATCTCTTCACATGTCATTTCAAACCTTGATTTACTCAGTAATTAACGCGAAACGTGACACGTGACACAAAATGAAGTAAAAACGCAAGAACGCCAAAAACATACTAAAATTTAATGAGAAAACACAAAGAAATATACATAATTCAATAACATAATTAAAATATACACAATTCTTTACATTGACTCTCTTATTTATATCGTCACGATGACAACCAATCGACAAATCCGGAACGTAGTGGGAATGGAAACGGTAGCGTCACCATATTGGCAAACACAAGCGTTTGAAAGTACTCATTGGTTCACTCATTATTTAACTGTCGCTTTATTTGTCAAAATTAGGCAGTTTTTTTTAGCAGACTTTTGTACAAACATTGTCTGACTTAGCAGATTGCCAGATTTGACACCTTCAGACTTGTTTCGTTTGGAATTTCTGACGACGCGAGTGTATGAGATGTGTCCATATACCATTCTGTTTTTTGCCTTAATTTATTAAAGTTTTTTATGTCTTATATATTTATAAAAGTGACTAGAGAATAGGGCACCGTGTGCCTTTTTTCGTTTTTTCAGTTAGAAATTTAGAGGAGCTAGTGAGAGAACGTACGCAGTTGTACAGATAATATAAAGTAATTTTCGGTTTGAACGAAAACAACTTGATTTTTGAGTGTGAAAATTACGTTTTCACTAAACCTACATTTTCAGCTCTTTTAACACGTGTTTCCCTACAAATTTACCGAACTTTACATATGTTTACAATGTATTCATTTATTACCAAAGGAGAGTTTAGTGGGGTTTTCAAAGCAGAGACGATTTATGACCTTGATACAAGTCATTGATACCATCGGTCAAAATAGAAACATTTCCAATGCCAGACGAGGAACTTTTCATACCTATTAGAAACGTAACAACCGTTCATCAGCCTTTAATGGAACCGCTTTATTGGAATATCAGCCATTTATATTTGTAGGACTTTATTATCAGCTATTTAGCAGTGATAACATAAACTGTCACTTATCAATTATGTACTCCAAAATATGTTGACGCCCGATAATCTTTATCTATTATCGGGATTTTAGTAGAAATCTTTCCGATTGGTATCATCGATATTTATTAAAAAATTGACCTTGGCGAGTCATTCAGTAGACCGTTGGGTCACAGAAATGGCACATTTTTCGTTCATTTCCGAGTGCTCGAATTTCGCAAAAGTCGAATCAACGACGAACACTCATATTCTCCAATGCCATTATACGCCTTATAGTGCCTACACTTCATTTGGTAGCTGCGGTCACGTAGTGGCTTTAGTCGATATCACGGGATGTGTTTAACGACTTTTGTTTTTTCTTCAATTAAAAAAATTACAGGGTGTTTTCAAAATACTGTCATTTCCAGTTTCCTTCAGGAGTGTTGTCACCAACGCATTAATTAAATATAGAGCGTACGTTGTAACATAACTTACGGAGCGAATATCTCCAAACACATTTGCATTATTAAGGACCTTTTTAAGTTTTGTCGTTTTCTATCTGTCTTACTGAAATATTGATATGATATATAAATCAACCGATAAAGTTTTGGGAAAGCAAATTGTTGGCTAACTTAAAGACGTATTTTCTATCACCATGTCCAATACGTCTCTATTCTCAACTTTATTGCCACAATTAAATGCTTTACGCCGCATAGAATACTTATCAGTTAGGCACATCAAATAATAACAAAGACATAAAATTCCTACGACGCATATCATCAAGCCTTATAAATTCGTCGATATATCTTTAATAAAAGCTCCTTGATTTCGATCTATTAAAGATTATTATCGTTCATAATAAAACGATCCGACTATGGTCAAAGTCTATACCCAGCTTAGGCGCCTAGCTCGACAAACGTTAATATTCTTTTGCACTCTCGCGCCCAGGACAAGGCTGTTTTCGTAATATCAAATTTAAAAATTCCCGGCATTGAAATACACCGACAGCTAGTTTGACTGGAAAATTATGTTCCATTGAAAATTATTATAAAGTTAATAATAAAAATGATAATAATAATAATGTGCGGCGTTGATTATTTCGATTAACTGAGTATAACGAGTTGTTTCTCACGGTAATAACTGATGTATAATTTTTTTCTAATGCTCTTTGATGGATTAAAGTATTTCTTGTTTGGTAAACTATTCTCCACAATAGAGAACTTAAGCATTCCCAATCCCCTTAACGTAATTTCTCATATCGAATAAAGTCATTTTGCTTTGTAGCAACTTAATGAAAAGTGACATCTAAAGAATTGAATTTTTTTTTTTATTTTAGCGCCCGTCCCGGTGGAGCCGATGGTCCCTATGCCGGTACCAACAATGCCCCCCGTGGGCTTTCAATTAGTACGCGATCCTACCACGGGAGGGCTTCTTCTTTTGCCCACGACCACTGGCATAGGTCAGTTCCCACGATTGGCCTTCCCTTATGCAACTAAACAGCAAAATTTTGCAGAACCCGTACAACAAACTGTGGTATGGCCTAGCTACCCGCAACCGTCCCCGGTTCTGCTACCGTCTCTATCTTCTATGCCTCCGCCCCCTCTTCAGTTGCTAAGCTCAGCTTCCTCGGATTATTTGTCCAGTAGCACTACACTTCATCAGCATACCCAAACCCATAGCACGAGGTTGGTAGCGGTCACGACAGACACGAGCAAAAGAAAGATTCCCATACCTTTGCCGGCAACTACACTGATTAAAATTGAAACCGATGGGACGTTAGATCAGACCAAGGCACTGCAGGCCGTTACTACTTTAGCTAATAATAACGGGACTGTATTCACAGAGCAAGCAGTGCCCCCTTTAGTGACTACACACCTTATTTATCAGCACCCTACGGCGAATCTCATCGTATCCCAGACACCTGTTCTGACTACGGAGACCATAAACACCACGTCCTGCAGATCTCAAGCCACGTCCCCAGTAATTGCCGGTCTGCCTCCTCTTCCCGAGTCCATGCAAATCCATGAAGAAGAACCGATTACCACGGTTTCCTCAGTACAAGATGCAAGTAACCAGACTGACACCCCCATTTGTAGCGAAGACGATAACACAACTCACACAATTTCCGACGTAATTGGTGAAGAAAAAGGAATGGAAAGATGTAAGAGCGTTGAAGTTTCTCAGTCGGAGGTTCAACACATGCCGGTAATAGAAGAAACTCAATATACACCGGAGGAGGAAGTGAAGCAAGTGGGAGAGGCAACATCATCATCATCATCATCATCATCTTTGTCTGAAAGCAGCGACGATGTGCCATCCGCAAAAAAATCCGAAGAGCATGAAGTTGAAAACTCGCAGAAGCCCGATTTAAGTGGCCTGGAATTGCTTTCCAATAGCATCGTGCAGTTTGAACTGATTACCAAACCTGCTGAAGCATCGCCGGCAGTAGCCGCTACCCCGTCATCACAAGAGAAAGTTTCCCCGTCATCTTCGCCACAGGCAGGCCCTATTAGCGTGGATGATAGCCTTGGAGGTCTTGATCTTTTGTGTGCTTTAGCTGAGCAAAGAATCATGGAAGAAAATATTGAGAAACCCGAAAAAAAACAAAAACGCGATAAATCGAAGGAACGGCACCATAAGGACAAGGAGCGTAGAAAGGAGAAGAGGAAGTCAAAGAAACATTCTTCAGAGGAGCCTAAGCGTAAGAAAATGAAGCATCGCTCTAACGACAAAGAACATAGGAAAAAGGACAAGCAATACTCTTCCAGAGAAAAGAGCGACTCAGACAAAGAGAGGAAGTGTTCGTGCCAGTATAAACATTACAAAACACCAGAGTCTGAGCAAGAGGTCAAGCGTTTTTTGGAAAGCAAGGTCCGGCAAAATCACTGTTGCCAAGGCGATTGGCCTTGTATGAACGCTATGGAATTAGATATGAGGATGAAGCTTGCAGAGCTCCAAAGAGAGTATCGAGAAAAGCAGAAAGAGTTGAGCAAATTGAAGCCCAAAAAACATTCCCACGACTCCGAGTGCTCGAAAAAGAAATCTCGCAAGAAGTCCACAAACTCTGAGCGCAGCAATACTCCTCCTCTTCCTTTGGACAATATCCAAGATACGAGTCCTAAGACAGAGACTATAGTCAATTTAAAAAACGATGCTATTCAATCTCTTAAAAGGCGTCATTCCCGCAGTAGCGATTCCTCCCCAGAAAAACACTCATCTTCCTCGAAAAAAAGGAAAGTTGGGAGACCCAAGCGATTGTCTTCGGGAAGAGATTTAGCAGGAACTGAGACTATTGTAGCCAAAAAACCTAAGAACAGTTTCGTCGGTTGTCTGTTGGCAGCAAAAGAGAAGCTGAAGCAACAGCCGAGCAGCCCTATTAACTCCAGCCCCCCTAGATACATTGAGGAACCATATACTCACAAGTTGAAAAAGGTCAAAAACAATAACACCATTATTGTCGATGAGATTAAGTCGTCGAATGTACGACCTACGCTGAAGGCAGAGGCTACGATTAAAGCACAGGACGACGATGAGGTTAACGAATGGCCTCAACAGACAATTGAAGCGGAGGAGGAGGAGGTTATAGATCATATAGAGGAAGATATTGACGAAGAATTGGAAGATGAGGAAAATACATCCAACGAGAACTTCAGCGATGGGTTGTTAGAAAAAGAAGAATTAATCTCGAAGGAGAATGAGAAAATGGAAATCGAGGAGGCGATTTCCGAAAAACCGAAGGAGAGCGTGCCGAATCCTTGCGCATTGACTGAAACTCTTTTAGAAGTAGATAAGTTGCGGGTACTGACAGCCATGGGGGGTTTGTTTTACGCTGGGAAGTTGAACGCCATCGAACCCCCAGATGTGTATTCAATTACACTTGATGGGGAAAGGGGCAATAGACCGCATATTATGTCCAGAGAGGAAATTCTGAGAGACGCGGTAAGTTTTTTTAAAATCATTTTCTTCAGTGGTGGGCTTCTTTTATTGATTTTGTTAACGTTCTACTGGTAAAACTAATACCACAAGTTGCATATAGGGATATTTAAAACAAATCATGAGCAAAGAGAGCAGCCAAACAAAGTTACATAAAAGTAAATTAAATTTGATTAAAAAATCGCTATTCATTACTCCTCTAACCATTCGCATCATATTCTAAGATTTTCTTCAACAACGCCAATCAGTGGTATAACCGCAAATCGATTTGCGTGCAAATTTCTACTTTGTATGTAATAAACATTGCTTCCTTTTCTTTATATTCTGCGGAAAAAATTCTCGATCGTAACTATTCCTTGTCAGAAAATAGCAAATTCTTAGATGAACAAAAAGTAATGGTTAAATTCAGGCACTGGTTGCATCGAGACCAGAAACAGAGTACCTTTAAGACGGCCGTTGATGAACGGACTGGAAAGAATGCTTATTAGAGCTAACAGCCAAAAAGTTCCGAACTTACACCACACGTCATACAAAATAGTAAACTTTTGATTTAAAATGAAAATTTCTGGATAAATCCTGTTTTTTTTGCACTTCTGTAGGGCAAGAAAAACATTAGAAAGAATGCCTGTGAACAGCCATAATGAAAAGTTGGAGATTGCCAATATGACTTTGAGAGGCTTTATGCGTTATAATTTATATAACGTTGTGAATGGCCAATAAACAACGTAAGAGCAAATTATGATTGATCCTACAATTACATAATGCTGTGTGGATTTTACATCCGTCCAAAACATTATTAAATTCCCTATAACTAATGATGTGGGAAAAAGTCAATGAACAACCAATTTATGTGTGGATTGAATTTGAATTTTTAAGAAAACTGTTGGATACCTCCACCATATTGCGGAACTAAATTTAAATAATATGCAGATGAGTCGTCTTAAACACGAGAATACGATCTTATCATCTAAAAACATAATACTTTACCTCGAAGGTTCTCTATAATTTCGCGCGAGCCTAAAGATCGTTCTCTTTACAGCGAATTACAGTAATTAGGATCATTGTTCCCAGACCCAGACTATTAGAAGATTATAATAATTGCTATAAACTCCCTCGTAGGTGGGGCTACTTTAGTATGCAACTATGCGAGTGTGTTAAAGGCTCTAGTTTCCTCCAACCCACAAAGTATTTCATATGAGATTAAGCCACCTTGCTCCTTATCTATAACATCCTATTAAAGCCACAATAGTAAACAATAAAAGAGGAAAGCAATTTTTGACCCCTTATATGCCTCTCTTTCGTTCCGAAAACGGTCGTCGGTAAAACGCGTACTAAAGCGGGCCATCATGACTGGCAGCTTAAGTGCAACGGAAAGAGAGCGACGACATCGAGCGTGTGTTGAAAAAAGAAGGAAAAGTCGGAGCCCAAGATCAGTGCCGCGATAAGAGAGCCTGCCTGCTGTACCACATCGAGTGCGTCCGACAAGGTTATAGAAATGAAAGATGGGCCGGTAAATAATGTTTTACCAGTGGTGGCGCAACAGAATTTTCCTTTGTTAAAAAAAAAAAAAAATCCAACTTACAGTTTCTTTTCATTAACCTGGATTTGATTTAGATTGTGGAGGTGGCTCCCAAAACCACAGAAGAATTGACAGTAGGGACCCGATTGTGTGCCTATTGGAGCCAGCAGTACCGATGTCTGTATCCAGGCAGTGCTGCCGAACCTGGGAGTCCAGACCCTCAGCTGGACGGTAAATTTGTCTGCGTGGAATTCGATGACGGAGACAGCGGACGCATAGCCCTTCAGGACATCCGGCTGTTGCCTCCAGACTACCCAATTATCGGTAATCTCACGTCAATTCACTTACTACAATATCTAACACAAGATTTTCAGAATACGACCCGAATCCCTTGCTTAGTCTATCCAAGCGAAAACGCCGAGCATCCACAAGTATCTCTACAGAAGAAAAACATGGTCCGGAATTCATAAAGCCTATATCTCAGACTTTCGGTCAGTGTCCGAGCTGGGAGAAACTGGCCACAGAACAAACTACCTCAGAGATGGAACGGTACAAAGAAAAGAGGCGGTTGAAGAAAAAGAAAAAGGAAAAGATGAAGGAGAAGAGTGATGACAAGAAGAAAAGAAAGAAGCATAAGTGCACTGAGGAGCCCTGCCCGCATAAAAGACATCACAAGAAACATAAGAAACACAGAAAGCATCACGACAAGAGTCGAACAGATTCGGAAGGATCGTCCAAAGGGGAATTCGTATGTCAAATAATTGACGAGACTGATTCAGACTTAGCAAAACAGATAAAACCAGAGGAAAAGGTCATTGTGGAAGCTGCAGCTGATAAAGTTGTAGAAGACGAGACATCAACGCGAAGCAGTACTGATGATTTTCCGAATTACGACGCCCCTGCGAATCCCGATGACGAGGTTACTATGGACGATATTTTGGAAAGTGAAGAAAGCAAGGTGAGCGTGTAGGAATAAATTGGATCTAGAAATCGTCAAAGGAATACTTTTCAGAAGGGGAAGAAATTCCGGGATCGACAAGAATCATGCGAAAGCCGAAGTAAAATGAGCGCATTTTTACCGGCCAGACAGCTATGGCATTGGTCTGGAAAGGGATACAAGAGGCCGCGGGCAAAAGGAAAATCGAAGAAATGCTTCTATAAGTCTATACAAAGGGGGAAAGAATCTATTACGGTGAGAAATATGGTTTATTAAGTTTAGAGTAAGAACATCAAACTACGCGATTGGGTTATTAATTTAAGAACGTTTACTTCTCAGGACCATATAAATGAGCAAAATGTTTTCTCCACACATTTAATCAGACAGGTTTATTGCGAAATATTTCTTCATAGGAAGTACAAAATCACTTTTGCAATAGTTCTGTCAAAGTTTTATACATTTCACTTACTGACATTATCTTCCATTGTTTCCATTATATCCTAAGCGAAACGTTCAATGATAAGAAGAGTAATGATCATAAAAACCGAGATTCAAACGTAAATGATCACCGAATGTGGGGATCGCATCCCAATGATTTCGGATATGAGCTCATCTCACTCCAAAGTTTCAGCTATAATGGCAAGAAAGGAGATACAAGTAATAATGAATTTCAATAATTATTTGAATGCCAAATCCGAGTTTGCTTAGCCTGAGCTGCGCGATAAAGCAGCGCAACAGCCATCGCTGACTGAGCTTGAAATGTTGTGCGCACTCTAATGAGCGAGTGGGCTGCCATGGCAAAGCGCATAACTTAAACAACCAGCGGGAACAAATACTTTATATCCCGTAGATCCCACATTATCCCCTCTGACGCTATATGATTCCTATTTAACTTTAGTCGATCAATTTATATGTTGGTTCATTAAGTGGTCGTGGAAAAATGTATATTATAATTGAATGCTCTTTCTTCAATTCAGTTGAGTCATTTTGTATTCGGATTGTAATAGTAGTTGAACCGTGTTTTCATTAGTCTCTCATACATGTGACCACCATAGATGCGAGAGAAATTACAAAATGGAATGAATTTACGTTCGAATGTTAACTAGGGTATGGATAACAGTTGCAATAAATATACTCTCACTCGGGCACAGCGTGGTTTTTCTAAAATTAACACTACTTAATTCAGTAAGAGATGACTAGGTAAATAGAAGGGTTCTGTTTTATTATAGAATTTTACCTACACCTCAAATACTATTTTTAGTTGAAATTATTATTGATTTTTGTCAGAGAGCGAGAGAAGGTATAGTGTTCCTGAACAAACTTTAAAATATTTCCTTTTTAGGAACCATCATACTGTATTTATACAAAACGTCTGAGATAAGACACATCGCATAAATAAGCAGCAATGATGTTATTTTAGGAATTTCTCTTGTGCTATTTTCTATTATAAACCATACTCGTGGATATATCACTACTGGTTTTCGATAGCCGTCGACCCTTATTAACGTGCCACCCGATCTTCAAAATATCGTCCACAATATTAAACTGAAAGCTCTTCGACATTATTTTCAAATTCCAAAAAGATTTTCTCCCCGAATTTTCAAATTAAGATTTTTTGAGAAGTCGATCCTAACACATTTATCTTACAGGTAGGAGACGCTGCAGTATTTCTATCCACAGGCCGACCAGACAGGCCTTATATTGGCAGGATAGAGGCGATGTGGGAACTTTGCGGCACCATGGTTGTCAAGGTCAAATGGTTCTACCATCCTGAAGAGACAATCGGTTGCCCGCTTAATCTACAATATCCGGTATGTAAAAGTTGGTTTCAGCATTACTCAAAAGTCTTAAGGCAAATGCCTTTGAACACAAACTAATTTTATTCAGTAAAAGTTGCTCGTATTTCGTTCTGTAAAATAATAATAGTCTTTCTGTGGTTCAAGGGGCATTAACGTTATTTCTCATTAAGATTTTTTTCTTGAAGCTAAAAGAACGAACTAACAGCTAGTTTGTTGTAAGGGCTGGTAACTTCACTATAGAAGTAAAGTTCTCATAACATGCCTATTTCTGATATGTTACCTATTTGTTATAAGCTCTGATTGAATTTTGGTAGTGCCTAAATACTAAAGCCCAGGTGTTCTACGACGACACATCATGATTATACAGATCATTTTCAATAAAAAAGTCATATAATTTGTTGCCAGCGCCGTGATCTATTCACCATTATAAGTCTATCTATTCACCTTAGAAAATTCTGTTTTTGATCGTAACCCAATGTATCTTATTGTGTATTTAATCAGGGAGCCCTCTTTGAATCACCTCACGTGGACGAGAATGACGTCCAAACAATTTCCCATAAATGCGAGGTGTTGCCCTTAAAGGAGTATACGAAACGATTGGGGAATGATCCCGCTCGTTACGCCACCATTTACGACAACAACGACATTTATTATTTGGCGGGCTTCTACGACCCCACCAACCAAGCCTTGAGAATGGAGCCGGGAATTCCATTTACAAAAACCGATTGACCTTAAGAAATTCTGAGATTATCGCTATTCTTATGGGAGAAAGATGTGTGTTGCGGAGTACTTACAAGGATGTTTGTTGAGATTTGGAGGTTTATTTAACCATCAGTAGCCTTTGTACGAGCAATACTACCGGCTAGTTGTGTGAAAGTCGATTTGGTGTCGAAATGCTAGTGATTTTTGGTGCTATGTTAATAAGTGTTTTTGAGGTTTGTTTTCGAGCTGGTTTTGTTGTAAAAAGCTAAAATTAAGTTTTCACGAGGACGCGTTTTTTTTTTGAGTTGTTTAATGTCTCGTTAGAATTCGAGATTTGTAAATAATCCGCGAAAGAGTTAGGTTTATTCAGTTCAGTCTATGGAGTTGCTGCATTTTCACCGACAAAATTCGTCATACCCACAAAGAGACAGAAAAAGTATTTATAGCATTTGATGCAGGAAAACCGTAAAATGATGCAAAAGGAAGTTATAAGCAAATTTTTATCGGATTTATATTGATGACGCACTTTAAGAGATGCAAAAGGCAGCAATTCCGCAGACTTTTCTTTTACCTAACCGAAGTACTTAAGCAAAAAATGCTTGGGACAATTTGAACCGCAACTGAAAAGTTGTGCAGTAAACGTTGTTCAATTCAGTCGCCCTTCTAGATACAATCAATTTGTTTGTTTTACTGATAGTTTGTATATTCCAAAAACAAATGGAATTTCTGAGGATCATTTGCCAAGCGCAAAATATGGGCCATACTTCGGAACAAAGCGAATTTATTTTACTCAAAACTAAATGCTCCATTCGACCCACGTAAATGTGGCAAATTAAGTCTTAGATGTAGTTTAGAAACCCTTGTACAGCTAGTTACTGATTTAATATTAATATTTTGTAAATAGGTCTATTAATGTTGTTAGTTTTATCGATGTTTTACGCAGAGAAATCGCAATTAATGCGGCAAAAAAAGAAGGATTATATATTTTGATATTAGGACCAATAGGGAAGTCATTTCGGTCTGCTTTACTCTTAATAAGGTACCTCGAAAAGTGAATTTCTAAAATTTTTCACAATCACCCAATTATGAAACGTTTGGACTGTATCAATGGTGCCTAATTTTTACGTATTTACGACCTAATGACTGAAATCTATTGGACTAGAATTTAATGATTATAGTGATATAAAACAAATGTATAGTCTAGCTTAAATATTACACAGGTGCGTGTACTAACCTAAAACAATAAAAATCCTGTGACAAAATTATAAGGAAGGTGTGATAAACATATCTACTATAAGGGTAACGATGGACTGCTTTTAAGCTAGAGGTAAGATTAATTTTGTCTTTCGGATTTTTTGCTTAGAGGTAAGTGTTGTTGTATTGTGCAATGTACTCAATAATAGCCTGTAGAGAATCAAAACTAACTTATAGGGAGTCGAAACTTCTGAAAGTATTACTTTGTTTTTTAACTATTGTAGTATAGATATGCGTAGTTTTACTTATATTAGAGAAAAGCAAACAATAACACACTTTAAGTACCTACCGATTAGTGGTTTGACAACCTCAAAATGTATACGATATTTTTTTAAAGCGTCTTTTATCCTTTTGTTGAAATAAATACACATACGCTTATTTTATAATAAAGTTACATGTTATTAGTTAGGTGCTTTCTGAGTATACTTAACAGTACGCCAGCTCTATTTTCAGAGCTTCAGTTTTTAAGGAAGATTTTTTTTAATATATAGTATTTATGCGTGAATTTCCTGTCATGTTATACACGTTACATAGTCTTTTGATATTTTTATTTTAAATTTATTAGTTTGCGTAGTATCTACGTTATTTTTTAGTCTTGTATAATGAAACGAACGGAGCTAAAGATAGTTCCTCTATGTTTGATACACATTTAAAATTACAATGATATATTATTAATTACCGCTTTTGTAAAGTATTTTAGTGTAACAATATTTTATCTCGGCGATTTGAGCTTTGTGTATAACTCTGTATAAAGTAAGAATCTTATTTTTGCATTCGCTTCTTTTCAATAAAGATTTTCTTCGGAGTACTAAACCAGGGTCAAATGATGTTTCAAAATGTATGTTATTACTACTGTGTGTACATACTTTTTCAGCTTGTACATAGTTACATGCTTTAGCTCTCTCTTTCTCTCATTAAATAAAATATTCAGTCACAAAACGGGAATTGTGTTTTATTTTTTGACCACCTTAAGACAATTCATTGTTGGTTCTTAATCTTAAAATAAACAACAAATGAAATACGAAAAAGTAACAGTAAATTTTACACATTCGTAATGTAAAATGAATAGCGAAGAGTTTCCTGCTCTAGGTGTATGAATGTACTGATGTGTGGAACCACAAGATAAACGCGACATATTTTGAATAAAAAAATATGTCTTCAAAGCAAGTATGTGTACCTCACTATGAGTATATATGTACATATAACCCAACCGAACTTCAACGCCGAAGCCAAATAGTCCATGTGTTCTTTATTTGGAATGGTTGCGCCACGTATAAACTATCCATAGCACTAACCGCTACGCAAAGAAAGATTCCTTCTATCGCACAATACTCATAATGTTGGCGCCACGAGGCAAACTACAGATATCTTTTTACGAGAAAGTTTTACCTGCCTTAGAGGTGTATAGATGGCACCATGGCACGACAACTTTGATAAAATGGTGAAAGCGACTTACTCTAATACCTTCCTGTGATAAAAGGTAAGTATTTCTGATGGCACAGAAGGTTTCGACTATTCTTTTTAATTTGACAATGTACGATTTACATAACTCTGTTTTTTTTTCAGTTTCCGAAGGGTAAAAACAACACCCGATGAAAACAGAGCATTCATGCACTATAAGAACTCTACTCTGGACGTAATAGCAGCGATGCAGCGATATGCATAGTTGAGTAATGGTTTTTTGATTCCATGCATGGAGATTAGACGTCGTTAGTATTATTGGAGACACAAGTTAAATCGAAAATTTATTGATTTAAAAACCATGAAATCGTGAAGAGTTTGGTTACTCACGCCTCGATGGCAGTTGAAGAAAAATTACAGAAACCTTATTGCAGAATAGGCTTACCTGTCTTCGTGGTAAGTAGATGACCTCACGCCAAGGAATCTTTGATGAAAGAGTGGCAACGTAATTAGCTCCGTTGCTACAAATTTAAATCTGTATGACTCCTATTGTACAAGTGAAGCAAGTAGTTGGAGTGACTCACTCTGATGTCATCCTGGAATGATGTAAATATTTCTGGCGGTGAAGAAGGTGGTTTTTAACTATTCTTTAAACTGCGTTTCTTCATTTGCCGGAGAGTAAAAGCCTCAAGACACCCGGTGATAGCAGAACCTGTGCCCATCATGAGAACCTCACCCTGAAAGAAATACCCACAGTGCAATGATAAAATACATGCGTATTGATTTGGACAATGGATGGCGATCTCATCCTTGTAGTACATATATCGTTAATGTTAAGAATACAAGCTGCTAAATACCCATAGGAATTACTTACGCATGTCTGTATATTTATTATCCATCATTTTTAAAACAAGAGACCTTATGGTCCAGCTGCATTGCCTCACTAATATTACATCCCTAAGTGAATAACAAACGTTTTATTATCTTTACGGCAACCACTTGAGACTTATATGCCCTCATACACCGTCATAATAAAGCACCGAAAAATATAAGTAAAACTCTCTTTATACGTGCGCCATAAAGCTAATGTATCATAGCCGGCAACAGCTGTGACATATTCTACAAGGAAGACATTCAAACATACATCAGCTTTTACTATGAAATATTGGGATGTCTATTCGAGAGTCGAGTAGTGGAATATATGGATAAATGGAAGGAAATGGTTCTTGTTGTGGTTTTCCTCCGTCTCTTTCTCTCTTTTGAGCGTTTGGGGACTAGTTGTAAGTGAAGGTGATTGATGGGCTAAACTGACTAGAAAAATAGATATAGTAGAGAGATGACTAGTGGTCATAGCAGGTATTTATCACTCTTTTGTCTTTTTTTATGAAAATTAATAGTCGATGTAAAGAAGAAATGAGTGTCATGGATGCTGACATTTGTCATAATAATCTGCTACAACAGCCATAATTGAATAATAATTTATAATTTTCTTTTTTCAGTTTTTTTCCGTAATTAAGGTTTATTTGCGAAGTATATAAAAACCTGTTGACACATTAATTAGCACAAAATTAAATTACAGTGCAGAACAGCACTTTTTCGTATTTTTTGCTTGGGCATGTGCGTGGATTAAATTCATTGATGTGATCCGCGGACGAACGTTCATTTTGCCTACAATTTTATCAGGTGAAAGAAAATAAAAAAAATGGTTTATATTAAGGAAGTAAAAAAACTGCCTTTGTCCAGGTCCATTTTATTAATAACAAACGAATATTCAGCTTGTTCAAGCGGCAGTTCAATAGAGGTCGTACAGAAGGAATAATGAGGAATTTGCGGGATAGAATGTCTTTATTCGTGCCAGCCATTTAAGTTATACATGTTATGGTAACTCACACGCCCATTATAGTGCGCAATCGCCACATCGGTCGACGTTGACTTGGCTGCGCAGCACTGGACTCTGACTAATCGTCAAATTCCAGTTTGACATATCAATATTTTTTGAAGTCCAATATTATTTACGTTTATGATTGGTAATCGACAAAGCATATCGCCTTTATGACAACTATTTCTCTCATAGTTCGCTTCAGCGCTGTGACAATTCACCAAAAAAAGAAAATATTTAATTAAGAGGTAAAGTTCTTCCAAGTCATCAACTCGGCGTAAACTCCCCCGAAAATTGCTATGACTTCTCCATTATTTCTTCCGTTCCGAGGCAACAAAACAAAAATATCCAATTTGTGACATGGTCGAGAGCTATTACTCTATTTCTCGTGTCATTTCAAGTTGGCAAACTTTCCCGGAAGTTTGTCGGAGGGGGTAGGTTTAAAAGCTAATACCCGACAAACTTGAGCCGATATTTCTCGCCATGTTAGAAAAGTTTGCAACCTATTTCACGCCCAAACGAAACTGGACCCAAAAGTGAACTCCGCTTAGCAGTTCATTCTCTGCTGAGAATTTTTTGTTCAAATTAATTGGGAATGAAGAAATAGTAGTTTAATAAGGTGGAGTGTCTTTATTTTAAGATTCATTTACCCTCTGCATCATTACCTCAGTGTCCTCTCTAAAATTCTTCATCAAGTTCTTTATTTGTTGTGCGTTTTAAACCTACGTAATATTGACGACGTTAGTGCGTCACTACTAATCTGCTGTAAAATCAGTTATGGTCATCCTAATGGTATTATCCATTCACAAGTACTAATGGACATATTCAATACGCTGAATATAATCAATAAAACAAAGGAAATTGGTTGAAAGGAAGAGTTTTAGGAACGGCCTACTATAGTAGTGGTCTACTTCGAATAGGACTGGACATTGCTCGAAGGGATCTAGGTCAAAAATTTAATGACTCAGTAGCGCTGAAAAGCACGGGGCAGAAAGTCAAGAATAAAGTTTATAAAGTCTGTATACAGGGTGGGTTATAAGTACTTCTCAAAATTTCAGGAGATGATTGTTGTAGCTTCATAATTGTCACCAAGACGTTTCAAGCACCGTTGTTAGTCAGAACGCTCAGCATTAAAACGAGGCCGCCAATATCCCCTTGAAGCTCGTCAAAGTACTTTTAAAACTAAGATTACGGAAGAGTCACAGGAATACCGACCGTAAAGTTTAGATCTCTTTATAGAGTGTTCAGGTTCGTACGCCTGGTTAAACATAAGTTACTGATTGCTTGATAGGAACCCAAGTTTCGTTACCGTCGCTTAATCTATTGAAGACTGATATAGGGTCAGTTAATTAAAAAAAAAAACAACGTAAGGAAGGCAATCGTAATTTTAAATTTCTGAAGTTTTGGAAACCAATTTTGGAAATATCAATTGAAATATAACTGAAACAAAGAAAGTACCAAAACTTTGTAGACGAAGTTTAAACGAACTTTCTAATAAACTTTTGGGAACTTTTCGTGTCGAAATGAGGAGCACGTGATGTCATTCTTCATTCTTCGAGATTTAAACTTTGATTTTAATTGTTAAGAGACCAGCTTCGTTTTTTGATTTGTTTATTTTGTGAATTTGATTAATTTAACAGCCGCTGGCCATTTCAAGAATCTAGGTCAATCGCATACATATACAGTGTGTCACACTTAAGATCTCTCTTATATTTTTCTTATTTGTAGAGGTAAAGAAATAATTTTTAGTGCACTTATAGAGCTCCATAAACTGTATATTTTACGGCATTTAGCATACGCAAAATGTCGGGACGTCGGTTGCTGCGATTGATGAATACGGCGACTTTTTTTAATATTTAGCTTCGCGTTAGCGATATCGAAAAAAGTGATTTGAAAAAGTTGTTTAGAATATTACTTTAAGCCTATATATCGATTTACATCGAAAAATTCGAATAAAGTAATAAAATTTAAAAAATAACAATTACGTTAAAGTAACAGAGTATCTGCTTACTAAACTGTCAATTCAATTGTTATTGTTTCCAGATTTTTTTGCATTCATAGCCTACTGGTAAAAATAATTATAATATTAGAATTAAAGGAAATCCCAGAGCCAGTTTAAGAAATTTTACACGATATAATTAAGAAACTAAAAATTCGAATTTTTCGATGAAAATCGATATATAGGCTTAAAATATTAGGTGTACAACTTTGCTTCCGCCGTTTTTGAATAGATGTATGTAGCGGTAAGTAATGATCGAAATAAATAACCCCATGTGGGCATGCAGGAGCCTTGGGCACCTGTTAACATAACCTCATAAAAATATTAGTCTATTTGTGTCTTCATCATAAAGTTATTCGCAATTGAAAATGTCAGTGTACGAGCCAAATTCTCGTCATTTGCGGGAGGTTTTACTTTTCTGCTTCAATATGAAGAAATCTGCTGCTGAGGCTCATCGAATGCTCTCAGATACTTATGGGGAAGCCACTATTAGTGAAAGGACATGTCGTGAGTGGTTTCAGCGCTTCAAGAACGGTGATTTTCACGTCGAAGACCAACATAGCGGTGGAAGAAAGAAGGTTTTCCAAGATGCGAACTTGGAAGCATTACTTGACGAAGACTCGTGTCAAAGTCAACAAGAATTGGCACAATCATTGGGAGTGACTCAACAAACAATCTCAAAACGCCTCAAAGACATGGGAATGATTCAGAAGCAAGGATATTGGGTGCCGTACGAGTTGAAACCAAGAGATATTGACAGGCGTCTGTTCGCTTGTGAACAGTTGCTTGCAAGGCAAAGACGGAAGGGATTTCTGCATCGTATTGTGACTGGGGACGAGAAATGGGTTCATTACGATAATCCCAAACGCAAAAAGACTTGGGGATATCCCGGCCATGCTTCCACGTCGACGGCCAAACCGTCTATTCATGGTTCCAAAATCATGCTCTGTATTTGGTGGGATCAACTCGGCGTAATATATTATGAGCTGTTACAACCAACTGAAACAATCACAGGTGCTCTTTATCGAACCCAATTAATGCGTTTGAGCCGAGCATTGAAAAAGAAACGGCTGCAATACAACGAGAGACATGATAAAGTGATTTTGCAGCACGATAATGCTCGACCCCATGTTGCGCAAGTGGTCAAGAAATACTTGGAAACATTGAAATGGGAAGTCCTACCCCACCCGCCATATTCTCCTGACCTAGCTCCTTCTGATTATCACTTGTTTCGATCCATGGCACATGGGCTAGCTGACCAACACTTCCGGTCTTATGAAGAAGTAAGAAATTGGATAGAATCGTGGATCGCTTCAAAAGATGTCCAATTTTTTCAACACGGGATTCGTATGCTGCCCGAAAGATGGGAGAAAGTAGTGGCCAGCGATGGACAATACTTTGGATCCTAAAGGTATAATTAGTTTTTTACAATAAAATCGCGAAATTCGGAAAAAAAACGGCGGAAGCAAAGTTGTACACCTAATAATATTTTAAACAATTTTTTCAAATAACTTTTTTCAACATCTCTAACGTGAAGCTAAATATTAACGAAGTCGCTTTGTTCATCAATCGCAGCAGACGACGCCCCGACATTTTGCGTATGATAAGTGCCGTAAAATATGCAGTTTATGAAACTTTAAAAGTGTATGAAAATTTATTTATTTACCTCTAAAAATAAGAAAAATATAAGACTTTACTCATCTTAAGTGGGACCCACTGTATATGCCTATAGCATGTCCCTATTACGCGTTTGGTGGACTCGACCGAAGCTACGATTGTTATTAAAAATAATAACCAAAAGTAAAAAATAGAAAATAATCGACCAATTGAATTCGAAATATTAATAGCAAAAAAACTGAAGGATTCATGTAGGTCGAAATTGGTGAACCACAAGATTTAAAAAACTGCAGTTTCAATTGGATCGCGGTTACGCTAAACGAAATCGAGCAAATTTTTTCACGGCGTCGCTTTGTGTGCAAATAGTAATTTCATCAAAAAAAACAATAAAACATTATTGTTCATAAATATGTATTTTTAGCGGTAATGGAAATAAACGTCAATAACTAATTGCTTAACAATTAATAACGCGGATGTGACGAAAAATCATACGATACGAAAATTTGAGTGATCGTTTTTGCGCGGCATCGCCTACACAGTGACATGAGGGTCATAATATTGCCAGTCATATGGAATAAACTGTTTGATGGATGAAAATTAATTCGTTTTAATAAATTCCCGACCGTCTATTACGAAAACACGTGCGGATATGAAAATTTCTTCTTTATGAAAATGCGACCCACCTCGAATGATGAAAGACGGAGAGATAAAACTTCCAATTGCAAATGTTCTTATTTACTTCCGAAGCCAATAAAAGTTAGTCAGGTTTGTTGAGAACTCGACTCCGGCTGATAAATTTGTCTTTTCCGCTCCCTGTGTGGCAAACTTTCCTTTTCGTAATTTTCCACATAAATAAGAAACATCAATTGTTGCGTCCGTCGAAAAGAAGCAATTTGCGGGATGGCCGCCGTTAATGCAAATCGCTCCTAATATCCGAAGAGACGTCGAGGATGATGGGAGCGGAAAGGACACTTTATATTCATAAATAATTTTTAAATGTCCTGTAAGATTGGTGAGTATTTTCACCAGTCTTACAGGATATACCTAGAAATTGACTCCCAGCGAAGCTGACACCCTGTATATAGACTTCCAAACTTCCAAATGATCACTAGGATCTCGGAAATTATAAGATACACCAAAGAATCGATCAAAAAGCGTGGAAATACACACTACACGTATTTTTACTTATCGGTTTCGTTAGGCGCGAGGAAGTACAGAGTAGATAGGTACAGGGTGTCCCATATTCGACTCTCAACATGGGGATCTCGAAAACCGTAGAAGGTACATAGTTGACTAATTGGAGGCAAAGTTGCGTCTTTATAAGAGGAGTACTTCATCTTTTTAATTGTTTAAAAATTCGTATTATGTCAGAAGATATCCAAAAAAACCGAAAATTATTATTTAAAAAAAATTTGAAGCATAAAAATGAAGAACACTTTTTTAAGACAGTTTTTCTCGTGCTTCAATATAAAAATAGTTTTTCGGAAATGCGACGTGTTGCTTTTTCAATATCAACTTTTTTTTCAAATAGGAACCTGACCGTTTTTTCTACGAATTCGGCTAGTCATTGATAATTGAAAAACAACCATGTGTCACACTTGCCGCTTTGCGACGTCTAAATCAAAAACATTCGTTATCAGGTTTTTGAAAATACATTTTAAACATTCTGGTTTTTGATTTAGGTCTGAATAGTGGGCAGGCCAATAAGCCGCACCACGGTTACCAGCCCACTTATTTGGAAATTCTCAGTTTAACAACAATAATGTAAATAAAATAAACATGTAGACCGCGTCCGTGACATCAATCGCTATGTCTATTATGTGATCAATATCTGATATTTATTGAACTATTCATTTTAGCATAGGGGTTTTCAATTTCTATTATGAAATGGAGTAAGTAGGATGCACTAATGCAGAATGTGAAAATGTTAAGATATTTTTTCTTCTGACAATAAATATTTTTGATTTAGACGTCGCAAATCGGCAAGTGTGATACGGTGGATATTTTTCAATTACCAATGACTAGCCGAATTTGTAATAAAACGGTCAGGTCCTTATTTGGAAAAAAAGTTTGATGATGGTATTGAAAAACTTAAACGTCGTATCTCCGATAAACTAATTTTATGTTGTAGCGCGAGAAGAAGTGTCTTAAGAAAGTGTTCTCTATTGCTATGCTTCTCTGTAATTTAAGGCAAATAATTTTTTTTTTAATAATCATTTTCGGTTTTCCGGATATCTTCGGAAGTAATCGGAATTTTTAAACAATTAAAAAGACAAAGTTTTTCTCTCTCAAAGGCACAACTTTGTTTCCATTTAACCGACCATATATTTTCTACAGTTTCCGAGATTCCCACGTTGAGAGTCGATTACGAGACACTCTGTACATGCACATCACGGAACATACATAGTATATCTGAGGGCATGCAGTGTAGCCTCGAAAAGATTTTTAAAAAATGGATATTACAATAGTCAGTCACTCTTGCATTTTCGAAAAATTCAGTCCAATGATGTGTGTTTACCCGCTAGAAAACCAATAAGCCTGGTTCTCAACATCCTCCTTGCTTTCTACTTGGAATCTTCAAGGAATTTTGCGGAAATGCCGTCAGAACTTTTCTAACTGTCTAAGCTAATTTCGGTTAGAGTGCTAATGCAAAGGAAAACTACGAGTTAATTATTCAAGAAAGTTTAGGTAAATTATTTAAACTAGGTTTAATTTTTTAACAACTGCCCTACGGTCTTGCGGATATGGCCATATCTTACTCCCATAGTTACTATAGCCCAAGGAAATAAACTTTTGAAATAAAGTTAAAGTTGGGAATTATGGCTTAAACTGTAGTTAAGATTTTAGGGGTGATAGCACACTCCTGTTCCATATCTAAAATTGCCCCATAATAGCATTCTGAAAGAGCGATGGTAGATTTGAGTTGTTTCTCGTAAAAAACGTATCGAACCTACAAACTTATATACTTTTTGGAACAATATAATTACCTGTCTATCAAGATTCGTTAACTCCCCCGCTTGCTTATTAGAAATGTGTCACAAGAATTTACGCCCTCCTATGACACCCTGATCCAGGTCCATCAGAGATATGGAAGTAATCCCGGAGGAGAAAAGATATTGGCAGCTAGGGTTCTTGTTTAATTTTAATTTTCCTGTTAAACGATAAACAGATAGAAAATCGCGCAAACTGTAGAAATATTCTCATGCTAATCATAGGTATGTGGTTAAAAACCCCTCCGAACCAACATTTCGTCACAAAGAGTACCCCTCATTAAGATAGTCAAAATGTCCTTTGATCTAAGTTAAAAACATAACTGAATGTAAGTACATAAGTTATAACCCTCTAATACCAAACAGTTGTGCAAAATACCCTTACCCCATCCCCTACACCAATAAATCCTTAAACCGCCATCTTCTCAATTATAATTTTTAACTTGAAAACTGTTTTTTGAAAAATCTGAAAAAAAAATCACACATACATGCATAGAAAACCCTCATGCATTCGCCGCATTTTTTGCGTTTTTTTCCTGTTAATTCTAACCTAAAAACGATGTTTAAAATTTTAAAATGGAATCACTTTTTTTCAGAATGAGCTGTAGGTCCAGTTTTTATTCCTAATGATAGACATTTTTATGACAAATTTAACTGCATATAAAATGTATCACTTTTTAGGCTGCGCTATATTGAAAAACGCAAAAAACTCAGTTTTTTGGCATTTTTTTCAATACTGAATTAAGCATTTCGGCTTTTTGGGCATTTAATGCATTTTTTATGATCCAATTTATCGCATTTTATTTGCTGTTTCTCGATTTAAATTAAACGGTTTTTTACTGCTTATAAAGACGGTTTTAATATGACTATGAAATATATAGAATTGAAAAAATGTTTTATTCACAAATAGATATATAAAAAATGCATCAAATGCCCAAAAAAGCCAAAATGCTTAATTCGGTATTGAAAAAAAAGCCAAAAAATTATGTTTTTTGCATTTTTCAATATGGCGCGGCCTAATAAGTGACACGATTTATAGACAATTAGATGTGTCATAAAAATGCCTATCATTATAAGAAAAAACTGGACGTACAGCCTATTCTGAAAAAATATTATTCAATTTTGAAATTTTAAAAATCGTTTTTTAGTTAGAATTAGCAGGAAAAAAAATGTGGCGTTTGCACGAGGATTTTCTATATGTGATTTTTTTCAGATTTTTCGAAAAACTAGTTTTCAAATTAAAAATTATAATCGAGAAAATGGCGGTTTAAAGGCTTTTTTAGTGCAGGGGGTAGGGGTAAGGGTGTTTTGCATAACTAATTGGAATTACAGGGTTATAATTTATATACTTGTATGCCCATTCAGTTATGTTTTCAATCTAAATCAAAGGGCATTTTGACTATCCTCCCTGTAAATTTGACCTGGACCTAATTTGAGACATAGAACACAAACACCTATCTTTACATTTTATCCAAAGGCGCGCTAGCGCATTTCAAAGACAATGTTAAATAGGCAATATTTTCCATGCAAATATTTGAATCCTGCATTAGTCGAGTGGTTTGCTCAGTTTTCGAGTTACAATATTCCCATTTCGACGTTCCTCCAAGAAAGGCAATTAATTAGTTCAAGCCACTTCAGGTCGACATTACAGCTACGTCGAAGTCTGCCTTCGTATTGTCTAACGAGCTAATTCCGAATTTACACTTACATTGAACATTACGATAACACTGCCAAACATGAGAACTGCAGTCGGAGAGTGCAAGCACACGTCAGGTGTGGTTCCATAATTTGTATATTCCATAGATATTACATTTAAGTACATAATATGCCAAAGTGCCTCTGTCTTCTCTGGTTGTTGTTACTGTACACAAGGGTAAGACACACACGTAAGACGAAGGTGTCTAAAGCAGTCCATGCACAAGCACAAAATCGAAAACAAACCAATTTACCGTCAACAAACAAGTTTTTTCATTGTTTACATACTATTTAACTGAGTTTTTATTGCATTTTTACCAAATGTATACCTGTTTTCCCCAAAAACTAATCCATAGATTTTGAATTGCAATATCTCACTAAATGTAGTTTTGAAAGGCCTTTAATTTGACATGCGTCACTTGTGTCAATTTAAAAGGTCGGCTATTTTGCGCTAGCAATGACGTTAGCAATATTTGAAAAAATAAACAAATATCAAAAGATAGTATTTTTTGTCCTGTTTAATGCTGCTTTTGAATTTAAAAATAATAATAATTTGTTAAACGTTAACAGAGGGAGGAACAACTTAAAGCCACACGGTATACCTTTTTTTAAAGTCCTTGTGTTTTTAGAAGTGACTACTTTCTGACGAGTTTTTATGTTATTAGGATTATAATCAGTAATATATTTGAAATTTGTGCCGAAGCCGACCGATAAGGTTCCACCCGTAATCTTATTTTCTTTATGAACTGCAAGTTTGGCGGCAGCCTTATATGATTGCTGGGACAGCATTATGATAATTGATACTCTGCCTATATTTCTTTTAACCCAACACCTTTGTTGTTTTTAGTCAGTCGTAATAAAGCTTTGATCCCATAAACTTGGTTTTTGTTAAACACTTACAACGAAATCGTACGAAGGACTTTGATTTAACAGATGTCAAAAAAGTTATTGTTTTAGGTAAATCCGAGTTTTGCTCATATGTGGCCAATCATTTCCGTTATAAATATTAGATGCAGGGATTAGCACTAAGTAGAAGTTTTACTTTTTTTCACGTGTCTCTTCCCCATCCTGTATGGCGCAACGGGGAACATTAAAGTTAAAACTTAATATGTCAGCAAAACCATAAGTAGCGAATAATGGAGAAAAAAAACGGCTGGTAAAATATTCCCCATTTACCTAAACTCTAGTCTAGAAGCCAACAGCCAACATTAACTTTAACGACAGTAGAATAAGGAGGATCTAATTAGCTATACGTACTAGAAAGGAGTTCGTTTCAGGAACTACGCTACCGAACAAACGCTAAAGCAAGTTTGAGACGATAAAGCTGGGTAAAAACATAATAGGCTATTTCGACTTACTAGTTTGAAGGCTATATCTTCAATACATCAGATAAAAACGACTGAAATCGAAAAGTACGTGGAGTCTTTCTAGGAAGAATGACAATAATAATTAAATAAAATTCGTAAGGAATGGAATTTTGCTTTTCGCATTTCGGGTTATTTATGAAAAAGATAGGAAAAGCAGATGATTTATTTATTTATTATATTTTTCCTTTTGCAGCACAAACCAATGGAACTTCGTTTCAGATATGTATGTATATTTATGTTAGGGTTGGGTTAAAATTAGGTGTCAGATACTGATACCTGCACTTCGGATACCGTACAATCAACACTGAATATATCTGAACGTGTTTGATTTTCAAATAATTCAATAACGTATCAATTAAAATAAAAAATATTAAAAATATATTAAAAATAATTAAAATTATTACGTGAGCCATTTCTACTCCACACTCCACGAAATGGGTCTGCCTACATGGTATGGATATCTCGGGAACTATAAGGGATAGAAAATTGGTTAAATCGAAAATATTTAAGAGAATTTAATGGCCAGTTGTATGCCGTTTTAAAAACAATTTTGTTCTTTCATTTTTTTATCATTTATGGTTATAATACTTTACCGCTTTTTCTTCGATTTCCGCGAAAATTACAATATGTATAAGAGGCCCATCAGATTTCTTGTCTCTGTTGTATTGAAAATATTCCGGAATTAATATTGAAGTAGGAAATTAGAATTTTTGCCCTCATTATTATTGGTTCCTCCCAAAATTTCGTGGATATTACGGAATTTAAAAGCAGGAAGCCCTGGGTTGGAGTTCTTATTTCCATCAATTTCCAGAATAGAATAAGCCGTGATTTCTTCTTCATTTTTACCTCAATTTCCATGGACATTTTAAGGAAATAACTGAGCATTTTTCGATCAGTCCCTAATGCTTCTTTCCAAAAAAATCCCTATTCGTAAATATATATTTCGAGTCGCCGCTGTGCCTTCAACTTCATTTCTCACTAAAACTCCCGGGAAAAAGGTTGTTGCTTAAATTCCGTTTGCCATTTTGGCTTAATTTTATATCGTTGCAAATTCCCTAGAAGGGCAAACGTTGTTTCTCCTTCACTTTTCCTTTAATTTCCATCAGAACTTCCAGACGAAACCAAACTGTATGCCACCTGATTTATTTCCCATATTAAGCTTATATGCCTTATTCATAGTCTCATCAAAATTTCAGGCTCATATGTTTCTCATGAATGACTGAACTAAATGGAAGTGTTCCTTCATCAAAATTCCATGGAAGAAGCGTTACTGTAAGACCATATGTGCAAAATCGAAGTTCTGTATTTAAATATAGCTATTTATGTAACCAATTGGGGCAAACATTATTCTCTGTAACGAGTAGGTTTTTGCCAAAGGAGGGTGCGTGTCACACAAAATAGTGATTTCTCGACGTGCTTGTCTCCATTATGTAACTAGTTGTGAAATGGAACCTGCTTAATCGCCCGTTTGGAGTAAGAAAACGGCCACTTTGCCTATCCAAATTAGAAAGTTAAAATTTCTGTTGTAAAAGTCAAATCACCTATTCAGGGACACATGTTATATCAATATCCATCAATCACGGTTTCTTTACAGACTTTTCCTCCAAGGAATTTTTCGATAATACTACGAGTATATCGTAATCTGAAGACTTTATTACTCATTCTTTGCTAATCCAACCGTTTTTCATTCTGCAATCACCTCTAAGAAAAAATGGCCCCATTATAGACATTTGAAAACACACCGAGTAATCACGAACAATGGCCCTTATAATCAACTATTTAACTTGCTGTTCGGCTAGAAATTATCGACAATGTAACACAATCATTACTCTAATTATTTACGAACTACTTGAGCAGCACAAAAGGCAAATGCAATCGTGACAGTATTATGTTTTAATGCACCTTATCGGGTTGCACAATTTTATCTCAACTCAACAGCTTCCGGAATTAGGTAATCGAATTTCAAGACGTGGATATTGTGTTCGCGCCAGACGATAATTCCGAGCGATTTTTCTAAATTTGACGTGCACGAAGGAAAATGGACATTTATAAAGTATAGAAGAAACGCTTGAAGTCTTATGTGGATTTGGGTTCTTTGGTTTTTTTTTATAATCTGAAGGCGAACGTGGTTATTGCAGCAATTGTGGATTGAACTAACCGATTTCCCTCTTTATTACATGTCAACCCATCACAACTTTTCTTTGAGCGATCGTCAATTTCCGCAGACGAAGCTGATTTTTGCTCGAGTTGTTATTTTTTTAACATCCTGTAAATGTTGGTGGTGCGTGAGCTATGAAATTCCTGGATTTATAAATGTCATTTACATACAGAGTGCTTCATAAACATATCGACAAATTTTCAGGCGATGTAGAGCTCCTAAAGCAAATATCTAGATTGAACAAAGTTAGGTCCGAAATCACTTCGTTTCCAAGATACAGAGTGTTTAATTTCCTTTTTGTAATATTTTTTAGATATTTCAAAAAGGATTTGGGATACGGACATGAAACTGGGAACGCGCTATGGCTGGATAAATGTGCATTTTCTGGAGTAGGTAGAATATCTTTATATCCTCCACCTCTACTAAAAAAAATAATTAATTTCTCTTAAAGAATTTGAAAAAAAAACGCATTTGGAAACTTATACCGATTTTTTGGCAAGCACAGGAATAAGGAATTATTTTTTATTTTAAAAACGGCTACTTGAGCAACAAAACACTAAGAAACTTTTTTTAATTAAGACTTAATGGAATATTAAAAAAATATATTCATATTAAAAAAAAATCACTTGCGTATAATTTTTTTCATTAAAAACATCCCACTGAATGGTCGCACGAACGTTATTGGTGTAGGTGGAAATATTCCGCTTACTCCAGAACATGCATATTTATCCCGTCATAGCATGTCTCGAGTTTCATGTCCGTATCTCAAAACGTTTTTGAAATATTTAAAAAATAAAAAAAAAGGGAATTAAACACTGTATTTTAGTAACGAAGCGATTTCAGACCTAATTTTATTCGATTTAAATATTTGTTTTTATGAGCTCTACATCCCCTGAAAATTTGTCGGTATGTTTATGAAACATCTTGTATATCCCAATTTGTTTGTTCTGTACTATATAACTTATTGCCGTCCCATGGTACTAGCCCTCTAGTTTATCAGTGTTGTTTATTACGTTCCTTTAGCTTCGATCCTGCTTTAGCTACATTTTCTACTGCCTCTAAGATTTTACATATCTCGTTGACTTTTAATTCCCCAGGTAAAAATCTTTTTCATATACATACGTCGAATATTTTGTTGACGAAAGAAAAATTACCTTCATCTTTACTATCACCCATACTGACAAATTATTACTAATTAATCGTGTGTAAAACCTCTAAAAACCATCAGAAACGCGAGGAAAGGCATAATTCCTGATCGTATCGTCCGAAAAATCTTCATCGATGTCCAAAAATGTGATCAAATTTTGTGCATTAATTCCATTATTTTGACGCAAAGAAACCGTTTCTCACTTACTTCGCTATATTTAAGAGTACCTTTGGAGTGAGGAAGACCCTCGGTTATGGCTTCACACAATGTGATATCGCAAAAGGTCAGACAGGATGACATGAAAATGAAGTCGACGAATACAGGTGAGCTGATAGTTATATAAATATAGTATTTATTTTTCAAGAACATTTGATGATGTGTGTTTCACCTATTAGTCAACGACAGTGATATCACCTGATTAGCCAAAGACCGACCAATGAAATAATTCTATTATCGAACCATCTGAATGTTTTTATGGGTGCTGTACATAATATGTATATACCAATGGTGACAGTTCAATAACAATCTTTATAAATATACTCAATTACTTCGGGTGCAGTCACTTATCTACACCTGCACCACAGTGAACATAATCAGTACTTAGTAATCTCATAACTATTGGAATCGTCTTATCATCCGTGCAATCAGCATGATATTATATAATATTCACTAGTCTATGACCTAGAATGCACGCGGAACGAATAGTGATTTCACAATAACATCGTACGATATTGGGCTCCACCCCTCCATTGTACCGGATTTTGCCACCTGGCTGCTGATGAGCAATTTTCAGGTGGCGTGATCCACTATCATTTTATCTACTACATGTTGACCTCTCGATAGAAGAAGAGACTATTTTGAGTTTTGAAAGGGCGAGACAAGGACGGAAACATGGTTAATGTGCTCATTCATTACGTACCAGTCTATTACACTTCAAGAGTTGGCAGTAGGTAGAACGGTGTTGCCGGGTGTTCTTAAAAAATTTATTTCCACCATCGTGATTGAAAATGGGTCATGACGGTAGCTGAGAGTTATGAAATTCAAAGAGAATTTGTCAAATCATATAGCCGTCCGTCTTATATACTTTTTTCTACTATATATCTTGTAGTGATGATAGTCCACGGATGAGAATATCGGTGATAAAATGCCGAACATTTTTTCATCCATCATCACTATTTATACGTATTGACATCTAATAATCGTTGGAATATGAAGGCACAAAAGTTCTGTATAGTAAAGGAACTTCGACGAAATTCGCAGTTATTTCTTTGAAAAAAGAATTTTTTTTTTTCTGTAGTGAAGATGTTTTCTCCACCACTACCTCATCAAAACCTGAGATTAACATATTAATTGAAAAGCTTACTGCAGCGCAGGCGCTAAATGTTTATTTACGTATACCTCTATAATGCGCTAATTATAATCAAATTTAAGTTGCCAAAAAATCAACTATTAATAACAATAAAGCGTAATTCATGATGACACAGTTAATGGCTATTTATATTAGAAAGGAGAAAAATTGGGGCCTTCTTTTCAGGGAATCTGAATAATTAGATGCCCGAGGCAAGGCGGGGAGTATTAAAATTTATGAAGGGAAAAGGGAAATTTACTTCATCAGACATATGAGTTTTCCTACATCAGCTTCAGAGATCAAAGTTATAACTTTGCGCACTGATATGAAGTATGTATACTTAGATATGCGTCGAATAAGGGACCTTTTCAGGGAAATTTTGCACTTAAGTGATTAGCAATCTTGGTAACGAAAATATTTTCGTGAAAGATGTTAAAACGGAAAGGCAGTAATGAAGGATAAAATCGATATCGTAATCTATTATTAACCAGATTTTGAGTGACACAGGAATTGGCGTAACCAGGACACTCGGATACCTATAGAAAATTGTAAATTTTACACAAGCGGGAAAAAAAAATGCTCTGACACCGCTGTTAGTTTTGCCGCAATTTGCGTCATACGGGTGTACTCGGCATTCGTATTTTCAGCCACGATTATGATCACCACAACAATTAAACTGATAGGCAAAACCTAAATGTGACAAATTAGTAGTGTCGTTTTTCAGCACTTTAATGGAATTTTTGAGTTGCCATTTCCGGACATGGGTTTTCTTTTAACGTGCTCGTAGTTCACGCTTTAATATTCCTCATAATTTTTTCATATTATGTGATTGATTCGCTTTACGCTTTACGTCCCCGAAAGTTGCTATTTTTCCTCTACTAAACCGTTAAAGCGCAATATTAACCTGAAGTCATTTTTATTAAAATTCTGCTTTTTAAAACTTTGGTTTGGTCCCTCTTCATCCGTTCCAAACTAAGAAAAATTTTCATTTTTCGATCCTCCTTAATACCCATTGCCACTGATTACTTATTATTGATTTATCGCTGACATTGCTATTGGCAGCAACATCGGCATATGCGCCTATCTTTACAATATATAATATGTCTTTTGTGAGCGAAAATAATCACTAATATTAACATTTGTGACAAAAACTTTAAGATAAATGAAGACAAATGTTTTAATTGCCAACACATAATTCCCTGTGCACGTCGATGATAACGATTGAAACTATTTTCGTCAAACTTATTCCGCGTTATCATTCGTATATATGTAGACTAAATCCATCTGAGCATATACACCATTCAGACAAAGTTGGCAACAGGCGGCCCCCACGTATACGGCTCCAAACTCAAATCCGACTTCGGCGTTCGAGACTCGAACCGAAAACAATTTTCAATTCAATTCAGTCTCTCCTCCGGCGTCATAAAGGGAGTATAGTCAGTGTTAGAAATATTCATCCAGACACGTGACTGTCGTGTTCCTTTTGCCGGCACTTTTTCAACTTACTTGAAAGAAACCGGGAGTGATTCAACAACAAAAAAAATTGTTCATTCTTTTCTGTTATACATTTTCGTGGAGACGGTCGAAAGCCTTTGGAGAGTGCACTAGTATGTATACTGTTGTTAACCACATCAAACGCAGTCTTGCTGTCCTTTCAGCCCTACTATTAACTGGTAAGTAGTTTTTCTCTTTTGCGTTTTTGTTGCTGACGTTTCGCTGACGAATCTGTCACTAGGATTTAGGAAAAAGGAGTGGAAAAACGAAAATTAAAAGCTAACTAAAATGAATGGAAGATGAAATTTCTCTTCTCAGTCGCTGAGGAATGGCAGTTTGATTGATTTGAGACGCTGGGTGTCTGTTTGATCATTGTACCCAATTTAAACTGTCTTCTTTTCCAATTTCATTTTCTGTGTTGGTGATACTTTAAGTAGTATTTTTCTTAGCGTTTAGGTTCTTTCTACGTGTCCGAAGTTGACCGCTCGCTCAAGCATAGGCAACTTAGTAAAATTGAAGAAGTAAAAATAAAGAATTTCTTAGTTAAAATATTTTGGCATGAATTTGATAATGATTCCAGAATTACACGGATCCATGCTAGTATTATTACCAAAGAACCACTATCAAAGATGGGTAAATTCAAAGAAATGGTTATAGAATTAAATGGAACGATCCTTGCATCCTTACCAACATTCCATTGCGTTGCTCAAGTAGAGGTTACCTTTGCTTGAGTGAGAGGTCAGCTTAGGACACAAAATGATACAAACACCACTTAGACTATCCCCCAGCGTAAAGAATTTTTAAATAAAAAAGTAGGTTAAATACAATGACCAATCGTATCAAATCAACCTTTTAAAATTAATAATTAATTTAGACCTTCCAAACAACTATTATGAATTAAATAGTGGCCCTAAATGCCCAATCAATTGTTTTACCAACGACTGCATTATAGACATAAAGTAAAACTTCATTATGCAGGTATTTCAATATATTTATGGTACTAACGAATTTACAATTAAAGACTATTAGGGTTAACAATGTCCTAAAATGCAGGGTTCAAATTATATTGTAAATTGAACAATTTGAATTCTTAATCATATTTCGATTTCTATAACAGGGTATGTTGTTATAAAACAGTATGTTATTGAAAAACTCACTGCCATTATAGTTTGGTGTCATAAGCGCTTTATGGAAACTTGCAAATGCCTATTTTGGCCTTAAACTAAAAAAGGAAATCTTGAACAAGTATCACAAGTTTTTCCGTTCTTTTGCTCTAGTATTTCTACTATTGATAGGATTTTTTCAAATTACCTATAAAAGCCAAATAACAATAAGAAAAAGGGAGGCAAAATCTTATAAGTTCGAGCTAGCTCAAAAGAGACAGTGGCAGTGGCGTAAAAATGCGGTTAGGTAAATGCGGTTTGGGGTAAAGCCAATAGGAATTGCGCAAGAAACCACTGCAAACTGTATTTGCCAATTTTTAGATCTTCGAAAGTGGCAATAGTGCATCAATACCGGTATTTAACATTCTTGTCACGAATTCGGGGTCATTGGACGTGAGATGTGTTAATATCAATGACAAGTAATGGCAAAAATTTTAAGCGCGTTGTGGATGATAGACGTATTTAAGGTTGCGAATGCATAAAATTAATATCTAACAAATCATCTGAAGGCAAAAAGTCGGCAGGTTAAAATCTCTAACATTTACCCCTAGTAACACCTATCCCTAGTTTCAATTAGCAGGATACTATTTATTTATTATCACTGGCTATATCGAGGCGGCCGCATAATCCGGTCCATCATCAGAGTACTACCGAGCATATTGAGATTTTCCAATTTTTTGTCCAAGAGCTCGCAAAGAGATGTAAATATTCGAGAACTCGCATATTTAGAAGGAAGACCCGAAAATGTCTAAACAAATGCTACAAAGGGTTTCTAGAAAATGTTGAATTATATGAAAAGTTATAAAAGAAAATGTAATTTAATTTAATTACGAATAAAAGTAGGTGTTTTTAAATTAATTTTTCCTACGCGCGTATGACTCAGTTTCCTTGCCGCCGGCATTTGGCAGTTGAAAGTAAGATGTTATCGCACATGTGTGAGGAAAATGTTCACTGTAAGCACACCAAAAGCAATTGGTAGTAGGTCAAAAGTGCAGTAGGTGAATGTTTCTTCTCATAACTCCCTAAGAAAATAAACATAACTATAATAATTAATAATATATGACAATAAAAAGTAAATGACTTCATCAATGACCTAACTTTACAGTTCACCGCTACTGGCGAGGACTTTTTTCAATGATCACTCGTTAAAATTAATGAAATTGGTGCTCAATGTTGTTTAGGCAAATAGTGAATCATGAATCATTATTAAACATTTTTCTGCCAATAATAGAAATAAATTACTTTCAAATTCCAATACAGATTAGTCTATAGGGCTATTGTTCTGGAAATATTCGAAGCACTTGGTAGAGAAAAATCCTAAAATTCTAACTTTTTCGTTTTGGGCATTGATTTGAAAATAATTTATGATGTACGTACTTCCTAGTAGCGTTGGACGACCATCTTGAAATAACTTATTTTTTGCTTTGCGATAAACAATTTAACTCATTTTCTTTTATTATAGAATGCGGTACAAATCTTTAAAAAAATGTGTCTGTGTGTAAACTAATCAACCAAGTAAATAGAACTGATGATCAAATATAAGATCTACATGTTGATGTATTTGCATGGCTGTGTAGATTCCAACAATTTTCACTGGAAATATTTTTAATTCTCTTAATAAAATTACATTGCTTTCAAAGGTTCAGAACTTGGAATTTTTCAAATGCAACTAATGCAACAAAAAAGTTTCCCGCGGAATCCGGTAATATACTACCTATAGTTAGTTGACCTTATTTAATTGTAAGTGCTGATCTTTCAATGCCCTGCTATAAACCACAAACGCAGTATATTTTAATGCTTTTAGATAGCCGTAAAGAATAAAATGTTTTACACATAGGTATTTAATTTCACGGGACATGCAGTAATCTTAACAAGTTTACTGTATATATTTTGATACTTGCGTAACATACATAACTCTAAGTATTTTCCAGTCATGTTAACACGTTAAACGTTCCAATAACTTTGATGACAATGTTATTCTGGACTCAAGATAATTTTATTTAGTCAATAGAAGTGCATTTATATAATATTTTTTGAAATACTAAGTGATATCTAACGTTTTACCTGAAATGTATTCATTATTAATCACTTTTGAATTAATGGTTTATGTACAGAAACATTCAGGTTACGTGAATCCATCGGAAAATATTTATTTACTGCTAAAGTAGCAAAGAAAGCAATCTCTCGACGACAATTCACAGATACAATAGAGGATGCTTAAGGTGCTAGAACTTCTAAATAAGCGCCTCTAAACACGCAATTCGAAAAGTGGAACTTGGACTTCACTGTTTTTGTTTTTCTCTCAAAAAGTTCAGTTTTCCAAATATTTTTAGCCATCTATTTATCGCCTTAGGACTGATTTATTATTCAGATTTCGTCTCTCGTGACGTTCGTCACACCTCCAAATTCTCTTGCGTCAATATCACAACCGGATTATTAAAATGCCCGATTTAACTAGAACTTAATTTTTTGAGTCAGTTAAGGTCGGTAAACAAATATTGTCTGCTTTGACGATCTTCATAAACGTACTAAGACCGTCGATTTGCACCGCTCCATTTTCAGAATTATGATTGTTTTATGTAATTCCCAGGCAGGTAGTTTCGTGTTCGAAGGAAATAATCAACATCCAAACAACCATCACCAGCAGGTATTTTCCTTTTCGTTAAATTCGAGCTTGTTTTCGTTTTGCCGGTATCTTTTTCCACATAGAAAATAAGACAGAAAAACGAAATTCCCTTATTGTACAACGTATTTCGTCGAGCGAAATTGATACTCCGTGTCTGGGATTGATGCAATGAAAACACAAATCGTTCCTGAGGTTTTTTTTCCAAGGAAAAAATATTGGAAATCGCCTTCAGTGGTGGTGATAAATTTCATGGGTGTTTTTCCACGATTTATTGAATGAGCTTAAAATTTATTACACTGTGAATGAAGATATAGGGCAAAATGATACAGATTTCAGCGTAAATATCAATCTTTCGTTATCTCTTAAACGTGACTAATAAAATTTTCATAATCCCCTCTGGAGACACATTAATCAATTTAAGTAAGAAGTAATCTCAATTTCAGTTAAGGGCATTATTCCCCGAAAGTACCTACCACCTTAATAAATCAGGCTAAAACTTCTATATTAAACTTCGAAAACGGAGCTGTCAACTTTACATTAAATAAACTTTTACCAAATTTTCCACTCTATTTGAATTCGTAATTACCGAAGTTTTAATTAATGAGCTTATGCAATTATTTAGCTATAGTAATGCCGATGTGTATCCATTTCGTGCGTAAACAATATGCCGAATTTTTATCCGATAAAACAGAATCGGTGAAATAGACAATTTTTCTAACAATTTTCAGCTGTTTTAGACAACAAGGATGTAAATTATTTTTGACAACTAAACCCTTTAAAAGTTGTTTTTTTTCGTTGGTAAGCAAAAACTATGAGACTGAAGGGCTTGGACTTTCGTATAAAGAAAATCTATGACCTGAATGAGTGGGCCACGTTCAATATACAAGGCGTTCCACTCTGTGCTCGGCCTAAATAGGGAATAAAACAACGCCCGCTGGCAGTGAAAAAATAGGGTTCCATATACAAAACTTAAATTAATTCCCGCTACTTACTTGCACTAGGGGTGAAATTATTTCCCACTTAATTAACGTCGAACCCAGTAAGCCAAACACAAAGTATTTTAATCGCGGTCATAAATTACGAAAGTTAAGTAAATACCACGTTATAGTCGCAAAGTTGCTCAATGTCCCACGCTAAAGAGCTAAATCGCCCTTCTTTTATTTTCGAAGTTAACCGTTAACTTCAAAGTTTCGCGCGTTGCATTAAAAATATACAGCGGGAGTTTTACATGAGTTGTATAAGAGTAAGGGCGGCTTTTATAGTGCGGCGTCTAGTGACTACTAACGCTTTTATGGCAGTTTTACTACGTTAAGTTTGACGTTAATGGAGGAATTTCGGACTTTGAGTAAATTTTGTTGGAATTTTTTAGCGACCACAAAGTCGATGACGTGATGAAGTTTTTGTGACCCTTTAAACTAGCAACGAAAATGTCCTAAGGACGTTCCCTAACGTATGAAATTTTATAAATACTCCATTTGATGGCAAATCGACAAGTAGTGGGATATGTTGTTTACCAGTATCTAATCTTAAATAATAAACTAATTAGGACTGTGAGCTTGTCATGTATGATTCACCTTCTGATGTTAGTACTTATAAGAGGCAAATATTATGCATGATATCACAGGAAAAATACATGAATTTTCGTAGGAGTTCATTCATTAGAACTTAGCCCTATGCCTCATAATTATTGCTCATAAAAGTAAATATTAGTTTGCTAGTAAATTTGGGAATATTTTGAAGTACAACGCTCATTCTGCTAAATTTAATTACGCTTGAAGTAAGAATAGACCTATATTATAATAAAACTCGTTAAACTCCGTGCCTCCAAATAGACATAATCGAATTGAAATATGTACGTGTTCTGTACATTGCACAAATGTTGTCAGTGTAGCACGATGGACAGTTTACATTATTGATGAAAAAGTTTACCCAACGTAACGTGTAAACATGGTAACAACCACCTGCGGCCTAATTAGGTCGTAATTTTCCTACAATTTCTGTCTAAACTATAGGATTTAGGTTAATCTATTTTTTATTCAAAGTTACATTTAGTCGTACCCATGAAGGAATCATACGGCATCAAGTTATTTAATTTTTGCCCTCCATACCGTTAAAACGTTAAAAAAGTCTTAATAACAGAAACATCGCGATGAAAAAACTGAATATATTGAGTGCCGAATGAAAACTATTATAATGAGGAATTTCAGGGTATGCTCGATAGGACCATGTTGGCCATCCTTGGATACATACTAGTTATGCATGATAAGCTCATTTTAGAACCTCTGCACTATGCATAGAGCTCGTTGCCAGCGCGATATCGTTCAGATTCAAATAATGTCACGTTTTTCAATATTATTTTTATTACTTATTCCAGTAATTAATTGACAGAGCAACTGTGGTATTTAGCCAGATTGAAAAAGCATCACTTCCAATGCCATCAGAGTAAATGGCTTTCATATATTTCACTGCCTATGGGCTTTCAAAATCTGTTTACTATTTGATATCTAATATAGATATTTATTTCTTTCGCAATTAATTTTTAAGAACAATTAAGGCTATTAATGATGTTGTAGTATTGTTATGTTTTGGTCTTTACTATGAGGAATTACATGAAAATAGGTATTAATTAGCACTTGCGTTTCTAAAAAAAGACGAAACAAGCTCAATAATGCGTAGTCCTGTAAACTATCTAGAAATTTCCAGAGGCACTTTATTTTCACCTTACACAGTAACCAATAGATGCTAATTAGGATTCAAAACGTGATTTTAAAGCGAAAAACCTTGAAACACTTACGATTTGATGTCAGTTAACGTCAGAACTTCAGTCTTCTGTATGAAAACCTAATGGTTATGTCATTGTTCAATTCACGTCGTTATAACGTTACCTTTGACGAGATTGACGAGTCGATGGCAAGACTGAGTCGAAGATTATGTCTTACCATCGACCATGTATGCAAATGACAGAATCACTACTTTTCTGGTTCCTAAATTACTGTGAAGTGTTATGTTGGGCTTTTTTAAAAGTCACGTTTATAATTTATTTATGTTATAAACTATATTTTACGTACTTTATTTGTCCTTTTGAAGGTTGAAAAATATCTTATCATAAATTCTCTAAAAACTAAACCATCATAAACTTCTCGGCCGACATTAAAAAATCACGAATTAATTAGTGAATTAGCAGGAATTTAAAGCTAAATATTGACTAAGTATGCTAATATTGATAGTTTTAAATTAATTTAAATTGCTACCTATAAAACGCACCAAATATTCCAATATTGACAGTTTTTGATTAGTTTCCTCTTTATTTTTCGAATTCCTTGTTATTTATGCTGTAAAGGAATGTATAATCTTGGGAGCTATGATTGAAATGAATAAATGTGGATCTTGGTTTTTATTGGTATGATTAAATCCATGAGATAATCATGAAAGATGTATCATGCGACCGCATTCCCAAATTGGACAACACACAGTTAAAGATCCACTTGCGAACTGCATTCAATTTACTTTTTCTACGTCGATGTAAAAAAGACAACTTTCGTCATACTTTACCCTAACCGGAAACATCGTTCTTTCGTTTCAACTTTGGTCTCTAGAGAGGAAAGTTTGACAGTGACGCATTAACCCATCCCGCCATTTACAGAAGTATTATTGGAAGTTGATTATTGACTGTTTTGTTGATTTCCTGTGTACTTGGCTGCTTACAATAAAATAATTCACAGTGGAAGCACAGCATATGCAAGTGCGGTCGATGATATTAATAATAATAAATAAATTGTTCACTGATTTAATTACCGTTTGTATCATGAACACAGTGTGGCAGTATGACCAACTTCCTCTATCCTTGTTTTGTTGTGGCATATGACAGGCGCAGACAGCTTTCGCCGGCCATATTGCCTCACCGATTGTGCTCCGGTGCGAGTGCCCGAATTCGACATAACATGAACAACAATAAGGTATTTCGATAATATTTTCTATGTGTTTGAGCTGTAATAGTGTGCCAAAAAGGTAGATTTTTTTTGGCTGAGTGTAGATGTTCAAAAGGTATGCTATTCTGATTTAAACGTATTCCTGTGTCTAAAATAGTGCTTGAGTTTTGACGTCGTTGACTTCCTCCTCTAAACCGTCGCCAATTCTCTTAAATTACAGAAAGTCAAAGGAGAAAGTAGGAATTATAAAACCAAATACACTTAATAGAAAACAGATCCGCCACTATAAATAACAATAAACCACACCAACTTATTAACGACATTTCTACAATAATTGTTCGGGTATATGTGGTTCGCTATGCCATTGAATGAACGGGTTTTCAGGCTTACAAAATACGTAAAGTAATTGGACATGTTGTTAACCTCGGTGTCAGTGCCTGCTTTCCATAGAAAAAACAAATTATTTTGTGCAACGTACGTACGGGCTTAATTCGTACCTACGTCAACTTTCAAGGAAAGCTAGTTTATTATTACGCTTTTTCCTCATCAACTTTTGAGAAATTATGCAGAAAAAACACAAATAAAACCTACATTACACTAACCAGTCAAATAATGTAGCTTAAAAAAATTGATTATGTAGGATATTTTATGCCTGGTTTAAAACGCTGTCGCTTAGCTTAACATGTTACATTCGGAAGTGTCGTAAATTAATTTCGGTATTATCTTCATCCAAATAATGATTCAGCTTCCCAATGTTCATGGTGAAATTAAAGAACTAATTTCAACGTGCGTACGTTGGCAAAAGCCCACTTGCAGCTTTAAAATAGCGTAGGAAGACCTTGACAAGGAGGATGAGTAGCACTGGACAGAATCAGACTAAAGTTACGAAACAGGTGAATGTACTTTCGTCTTAAAGTGGAACCGGCATCGGTATTGCAAAAACATACTGTTAGGTGCAGCCTGTTCGTCATAGGGCAGCACAACACCCAACATTCAGACTGGTATAGTGAATATCATAATTTATATTAATCTACAGGTTAACACGGGGTCAAAGCAGCTATAATTCCAGCCAAGGTAACAAATAAAATGCTATTGAGTGATATAGGTTCAATGGTGGAAAGGGAAAAGCCCCAGTTTGCGTATATGGAACAAATTTAATGGTTTTGCTTCTCATCGATCGTGACGAAACAACGCACATTTACTTCGAATTTAATTGAAAAACTAGCGCCGAAAAGTGTTAACTGCCAATATGTCAAAATGTATAAATTTTAGGAGAATTAGCGAGTTCGTAAAAGTTGAGATGGGAAATATTTATTCCGTCGTTTTACGATGAGAAAGCGCTTTTTACTGTATTTGATGTCGCTGGAAAAATTCAAATGCCGATTTCTATGCTATGCCCTAAAATCTAATAACATTTTCTCTATTTTCTTTCTTTCAGGTAAGTATGGGAGTCACAGAGTATCTTATGCAGGACGGAGGAAGCACACGTAAGCATGTATTAATTTCAAATTTTGAGGAAAAACAAAATTAACGTAATTATTATTATTACATAAATTATCCCAAATGTTGGGGAGAAAAAATTTTTTAAATACCCTATTGCTCTCCTCTAGTACCTCTTGTAGGTTTGCTGGGAAATGTACTTTGTCGAACGCAAAACTCAGTTAACTGTTAAACTTTTTTGTACCGGAGTGTGAAAGTAGTTTTCTCTTATGTACTTACTAAATTCGTATAAACTCCAATAAATAAATAGCGCAAAAGTGGTTTTATATTATTTAAGTAATTTAATTCCATTGTGCGTGCACTTTACTTTCAAACAATCCCCAAATGAGGATACACCTGATTTTCCACTAAAACGGGCAAATGATTTAGATTTACTGCCTATAATGGCCAATACAAAATGGGATAAATATAATAGGTTCACAAATTATTCCGAAATGTTATTTTTTCTTGTCCTCATAGAGAAAATAAAATTATTATCAAACACTTGCAAAAAGTGGTATACACGCACTCAACTCACTTGGTGAACCCTGCTTCTAGTTGTTGAATAAACAGCTATTGATTTATTATTTTTTTACCGGCCATTATTCAATGAAATATAAAAACTGCAGATATATTACTAATGCTCAATACATTATGTAGCGTATTCCATATAAGTATTTTTTCTTTGAACGGCTGGTTGGTGTTGTCACCATTACCATTATCGGCCAATCCAACTAGACGAATCATTCTTATCATGACATTGGTTTAGTTGGTTGGTTTGAGACAACTGATATGTGATTCCTGAAAAAGCTCAAGTAACAATAACCATTAAAAACACTTATCAGCACATGCAGCGAGTACTACTTATGATTAGATAAGTTATTCAACCTCTTACATAATCTTCGAGACTATTTATAATTTTGTATCAAGGATTTCCCGTAATGTCAATAGTGTCAAGAATAGTTTCATTCGCTAAATGCCAACTTACAGCACTATTTTTAGATTAGTAAGCAATAATTGTAAGTAAATTCATCCCTAATCTGTTCGGCGTCAGTCACCATATTTTCACAGGGTTTCCATGTAGTTTCAAAACGCGCCCCGGCTGGCAGGTAGGTATTTATATATACCTTTAGCAGATATGCGTCGAGTAGTAGAGATTAAAGATAACGACGTTTCTGTTCGTTGCACGTTTTACAAGTTCTACGGTTCTCTCTAAAATCGTACGATGCTATTTGGACCAATGAGAAGCCCGCATTTGTGGGCTCGACCGTGCGGTACGACCGACGCGTCATTCATTAGGAAACCTTCACCTTTTTATAGCATGGGAAGCCAGCGATTCTCAAACAAACTGGTAGTGCCGTACCTGTCTGTATGGTGCTAAATTTGGTTCATTAAAATGTAGTCTTATGGTCAATATTCTTTATCCCTTCATTAACTACTAACGTTCAATTGAAAGTGACACATGGTCAGGCTTCAGATGACGTTAATAGCTTTGCATGCATGTAAGTGCGTTTAATCAAAAACGAATGCCAATAAGAGTCGTAATTTGTTTTTGACTCTTATTTATGTCGGTTATTAATCATCGTACCCTAATTTATGGTTTCCTTGTGGGTCGAATGAGAAATACTAAATAAAGTCGAATTTCTTGTAATGTGGGTGGTTTTTCCGGTAATTATTAACACTTTAGTAGGTTATAAAAACCTACATGTTTGTAAATGGAGAAATATTGCCGTATATTAGAGGATACAATTTTTAGTTTGTTAATACATGTTACATATTACGTAGATGTTATTAACAGAAGTTAAAGCATATCGCTGATTAACTTTATGTCTGGGCTGTGAATTGACACAAATTAACACCTATAGAAAGACAATCAGGCAGAAATCATCTTTAATGGGAACGTGTTCTCTGCACTTAAAAATTTTGCTAAATAATCAAAAATGTTAGTTGAAGCTTTCTCTAAAAAAGTTTATGTGTATAGAGCAAGCTTATTTTATATATCTATATCTGTTATATGGAGAATTTGCAACTTTAGTTGCTATGCAAATTTCTATATGTGACCTATTTCAGTGCGCGTTTTGAACAAAATGTTATTCAAAACGAAATTGCGCTCCAATTAGAACTAAGTACATTCTTTTAACACTGTATATCTAACGACTCTACGCAGTTGCCAATAATTTAACTCTAATTTGACTTTTCGTCGTTTCGTTTTTGCGCCAGTATGTTCAATAATAATGTTTCGTTTAATGACCAATGAAAAAATACATTATATCAATTATACTATTATTAAGCACAATAATTCTTCAGAACAGTAAATTGGTAACAATTTATCTAAAACTGGTGCTCCTCAAGGTCCAAAATTTTAGCAGTTTCATTGTTAAACTTGAATCTCACGGAAAAATAGGAAGATTATGATTGTCGTAAATACTGCGAAATTCAACGTTTGTTATGGTTCAAAGAAAGACTGAAGGTTAGAAAAGATTATGTTTCTCTTGGAGGAAAGTTATTAGGTGATGTTACGTCTAGAGTGACTTTAAAAAAATTTCTCTGATACCTAGAATGCTATACAATTGTGTTTGCCTATTATCATGCATCATGGCTCATTATTTCCTCAAATAAGGCCCAATTTTGTATTAGTCAAATGTCAAAGTCCAGAATAGTGCAGTAGTTGCCTTAAAGGCTACGCAATCATCAGAGTTTTCACTCAAGATTCATATAATTTTCTACTTTATTTCAAGTTTGCTTACAACTTTTATAAGTCACTACTTATTCGAAACTATACAACGTAGCCACAATAATGGCATAAAAACATTAGCTTTTTTGTTATTTTCAGCAGTCAGTTTTTAGCGCTTTTAACACAACGAAAGGGAAACGTTTGAATGAAGTTGTAAGTTTGTTTTGCAAAGTGCAGTGTCTTTCGCAGACTTTCCAGCAGGAAGAATGCGAGACTTGCGGCTCTTAGCGCCCTAGTCTAATAAAGACTTAATCAAACCGTAATATCAGCAACTCTACAATAAGTAAAACAGTGTTTCTTTGTTCATAATGACTAGTCTGTCTGCAGACCTAATCTGCAATTTCTCCATATAATGATCCGAACCAGACGTCAAAGCTTTTAAAGTTACCGAAATTTTAGTACATGCATACAACCATCAGGATTCATTATAATAAACCCTTCCAATTTCTAGTTTCCACAATGTGCACAGAATTTGATAAATATTAGAGTAATTTTAGGAGAGCTTAAAAGCTCCTACATTATTGAGTTCTGGAGCTTTGTCTATTGTAAAACATTGTTGGTTAGTTAAACAAGGGGCCACATCAAGTGTTATTAGGGGAGTTTAGGGACGAAACATATTTCGGCGAATATTATTCTCTATAGCTAAAATTGAAAATTGTCCGAGCTTGACGGACTTGGCAAAAATAGTCCGACACATGTTACGCATCACCTTGAGTATTTATTGTAGAATACGTGAGTTAATCGTCATAATGTCAAGGGTTTTTGTTTTTGCTATCCTTAATTTGGGAGCTCAATGGCAATTTCCATTATTGGTAACCTCGACAATTTCAAATTTTCATTTCGCCTTATTTTGAAAATAAAATAGTTAATGCGAATAAAACACACGGCTTATACGAGTTTAACACGCTTGGAAAGAGCCGGGTGTAGCTTTATTAAACAATTGACATGGACGTAATAATATTTATTGCCGTTTGACCTAAAAAATAAAATCACCATAAACAATACAATTAAAAATTTAAGAGAAAACAAATAAATAGGCGAGGGTTTTGTTTATTTTAATATAATTGCCCGGTTTGCACGCATCAATTGCAACAACTTGTCGAGTGGAATAGTAGATACGTATTGAGGCAGATCAATAATAATTTATTGCGAACAATTCCTCAGGATTCATCTAAGAATTATGGCACAATCTGAATTACGTAGCAAGTTAACTACTTTAATTTGTCATATAATGTATTATTGACAAGAATCGTCATCAATAGTTTTCGCAAGTGAAATTGATATTTAAAAGGAAAAATGTTAGCGTGAAAAAAACAAGAATTTTTGCTCTAGATCCATAAATTTGTCAACAAATACTGGTTACATAATGGGAAATTAGACTACATAAAAAAACTATTAGCAGAATTATTTTTTTAATTATGGTAAATTACTGTTGATAGTGGTGTGACGCTTGTAAGCAGCATGTTACTATATACATAATATCATAATAATTAGAAAATTCCCAGACTCCTTGGGTACTGTAAATTCCTGAAATTACATTACTACCCAATTCGCGAGCAAACTTTCTCACACAACTCTATGACGATTATTTAGGAAGAATATTCAAGCTTTTATTATTGCACATTGCTATTTACTAACCATGACTTTTTTCACCTCTAAAAGGTGATAATAATGCCCTTAAAACGCGAATCGATAATTTCTGATCAAAAGGCCGACAGAACAAGGAAGACATGAAAAGAATTTTATAACAATGACTTCCACTTAACCTTAATAGATCACCTTTTCAACTGGCAATTGCTTAAATTGACCAGCCTTAATAGTTTCAAATCGCCTGATAATAAGCACAGTCGGTATCAAAGTCATTCTAAGTATAGAAAACTGACTGTCCCATGTGGTACGATCTGTGTGTGTGTCAGTGGTAGCCGACGTTTAAAGAATGTTGAACGGCAGTTCTAAAAATGTTGATTTATAATTGTTGCCACGATTTTTTTGCCATTCAGTTGGTTAAAAATGCGTATGCAAGATTTTTTTCTCTTGCCTTAATATAATGGATTTTGTTCCTGTTTCGTGGTACAATAGTCGCTACTCAAATAATGCATGTGGTGGTTGCAAATATCGCAATATCCGGGGAAATGTGGAGCTGAAGCATTTTTAAAAAGCTGCTTGACAGTTTAAAAGCATTTGACTGAAAATTTCACACTTTTACGAATCCCATTTAATTTCCTATTTATTATTTCGCTGCTGCTGATGGGTTTTAATACTGAGAAAGCTGAATTGTCGAATCAGTTATGAAATGTTCTTTTTCATAATAATATACTCTATTTTTTATTTTACCTTTACGCACTGTGGCAACTTAAGGCCCGTAAAATCCCCTCCCGGACTAATAGAACATAAGAATGAAAACATCTGTGATTCCTGTTACCATTTTCATCACTACATTATTTATCGATAGGGAGAACCACTCAACCAAGCAAAAAAAATTGGAGCGGGACATTATTAGGTACTTCACGGCTTCAACTAATTATTTTCCTTCTTTTCCATACCGTTCCCAGCCTTCTCTTTCATGATTTTACGAAGCATCTCCATTATGGAGAATCATTTTTCCCTGATGTTGTATGTTAAAATCCTCACAATTTACTAACCTATACTAGTTCCACAGTTTAGGATTTTCCCAGGGTGAACAGTCTGATTAAGTTACCCCTCTGAACATTACATCTATAGGTCTATCTGAAAATTCTTTAAGCAGCCAAACAGTAATTGTGCCCATTTCTCGACTTATCTCTTCCATATCTGCAAATCCTTTCTGCACATTATTATGAATACTTTCGATATGTTAATGCACCTCGAGTATACGCGAGGAAAACCGCGAACAAAATCACATTTAAAATATCCAGGAAAGCTCCTAACGCGAATACACGGATTTGCGCTTATTGCTTCCATCTAAAGTTGCTGTTGCGGGTACAGCTCGGAGAACAAACAGAAACTCTATTACTCTGCCATGTTTGTGATTTCGTCAAACTTTCGTTTTGGTTTCATACATACTCGTACATAATATAGAAATTTCTTTCATACATTTTGTCGCGATCCCATCGGACGTTTTGATTGCCTTTTCCATTGCGTTCGGAAGTTTCTACTTCATTATTGTTTTAACCAAACAGACGTGAGTGTATAGATTATTTAAGGGTGCACATAGTGACGTAAATGTATCAGTGCATACATGTAAGTTCGGTGAATTCTACATAATTAAACGATGCATTTACGTTGTGTAATCTGTGGTGGTGTTCCAGTAAATGCCGATGAGTTAGTGATTTTGACGTTAAGATTTTTTTATACCTGAAGTATAAGAAAAATTTTCCCTTAAGTAGCCTAAAGACAAATGCGACACATGTGGCATATCTCTATCAGGAGAATTCGTGGTGGTGTATCAAACCGAGGCTACTGACAACGACATAGAGAGTCCCAGGCAAGGTCCATTACTCACACGGCCGCTTATTACTCACTAGAGGCCGATACCGACCTGGGAGCCTTGCAATTTAAAGGATTAATCTTTCGGAGCAACAAGGGGGAGAAACAATGGGTCCCCCTTTTCTTTTTCCATTACGAGATTTTTTTTTAGGGAATTGCTTTTGCTACCTTTTTCACGATTGCCATCTATAGGTGAATTGATGTTTGTTTTTTCCACTTGTTTTTATCCTGCTTAAAAACTCCCGGAAACACGCCGACGAAGGTGATGGTTGTTAATAAGCGTTGCGTGATAAAGAATATTAACGTACGAAAATTTCAGTTAAAAACAAATCGATATTAGAACATCGAACGCAAATGCAACCGGATAAGTTGAAAATTAAGGGAAATTTCATTATCGCACACTTGTGTACCGGTGACTTATAACTTCAGGAAAATATAAATAAACTGCGACTGATGAAAAAAATGTTGAAGTCAGAATTCATTCTTAGAGTAAATAAATTTGGGTACATATTTAATAAAATTAAATGCATTTGCTAACATTTTCGAATGGCAAAAGTAAATTTTGCTGTGTAAATATTGAGTTTGTTCTAAAACGAATAAGCGATGGGCATACCTTATGAGGTTAAAAGGGGAATGAGATACCCACATAGTAAAATGGTCATTGTGTGACTTGACTCGAAACGATTTAAGGCAAGGAATTAAAGAAAAGTCCATCAAATTAATACAAACCTTGTTATGTTGAATAATATTATAGGAAATGTTAATAGTAGAGTATTTTCGTACATCGAAAATGAAGGACTCCACTGAATTTTTTATGTTGTTCTCAACTATCATTACTACTTCGAAAAAAAGCAAAAAGCTTTGGTTGCCTGTGATAACTAACAGTTGATTATGTTATTTCTGTATAAAATCAACAATCTTGTGAGCTATTTTGTGCACATCAGTATAAAAGGCCTAATATTGAGAATTAATAACACGTAGTTTCTTCGAGGAAAGTTCAACGCAGTCAAGAGAAATTGACGGTATTAGTCAATTATTCAAATTGTTCCAATTATAAGTAAAAATCCTATAGCTCGATCAATCTACAGGGTCTTAACGAGTCTTCATCGAATCTTTAATAGGACTAACCTCTGAACTCGCCTAAAATAGTAATGAAACACAAAAATTCATTTTTGATTCACCGGAAACTCATTTGTCCATTAAATTCTCGTCAATTTGTTTTTTAACACGATTGTTGTACGCGACGTATCGTACATAAAAAATGAAGCCTTTGTGCGGGACCAGATGGATTTACACCAGATCAACGCTGCAAACAATTTGCATGGAAACAATATGTAACTCAAATTTCAAATTAAATTTTTTAACTCTCTATGGAACGTAATTTTTGCTTGGTTGGCTGCTGTCAGTGAATAATTTCAATATAAATTAAAATAATTCAGAATAATGAGGCTATTAGTATATGTAGGTTAGTTCGATTTAAACGTCTACGTTTAACATTTGGAGATCGCCGCAAACTCAACGTGTCTGATGAAATTGCTTGGTTAGAATATAATTCTGACGTTCCAGGTGGCATAGAATATCATTGAATTAAAACTATTCCCAACCAATCTTTTTTTAGAAAATGTCAATTGTCGGCAGCCTGAAGAACGACGCCGGACATTTTTCCAAACCTTACACTCTCAAGGACTAAAGCAGAACTTTTCAATACTCCGTCCCAAAGCGAGTCGATCTATTAGATTTAAAATTTGATAGCCTTTCTGGCTGGATGAAATAGAATGTCTTCTACAGAGACCTGAGAGTTCTATTTTTGATTAGATAAATGTGGCGTCCTCAACAGGGAAAATTGCGTATTAGATCTCTTCAAAGGAGGGCTTGGAGTTATTTAATGCCGTCCCCGTTGGGTGAATTTTTTGAACGTGAAAGGGAACAGAGCAAATAGTGTGGTCGAACATAATAAGATGTGGGCATTTTTAATTCTATTTGAGAGTAAAGCCTCACACACAAGTAGGGATGGAATTTCACATTATTCCCTAAGTTAAAACTAACTGAAAATAACACTTCACCCTTTACTAAGTGCTCGAACGAGGAGCCTAGTTAATGTTATATAAATTTAATCCTTTATTTTGGTGGAGATCCAACCATCACTAAATTAGTAAAAAACTGGTTTGCGCAAATCTCTATATGGTTGAGGAAAATTAATATGGAATGAGCAAAATTTCAATATCGAAAAGACGTACATAAAAAACATTTTGTGTGACAGACATACTTTTTTAAAGAGAGAGATTTAAAGAAAAAATCTAGGAAAAGGCAGGTTTAATTGCGTATAATAACCAAACACTTACCTCAAATATGCTTTTAACAATAATGATTCATCAGCCATTGTCAAGAGAAATTTCAGACACTTTTTATTTTCGACACGACACCACACTGCCCGGTCTCACCTGCGTCCCTAACTTTTTTTCCTCAATAAATATGCTGCTCGGTAATCGTGCGACTTCGGAGGCCCGAACACAACCGAAACGATATATCAAGTATTGTCAAATAAAATCGAATTTTAAAAATAAGATTTTTACCAGTTTTTAGCCGAGCACAATCTCGTACGAGCACTCATTATGTTTCTATGGACTTAACTTTCACCTCCGCACAAATTTTTCCGAATGTTTTCTATATTTTCCATCGAAATTTGATATTTTTCGCGAGCAAAACGGGAAGTAATTCGGAGACGCCATTAACACTGACAACCGAGGCGTTATTGTTGTGTTTCAATGGCCTTCTTGACAAAAAGCCTCTCTCGCGTATGACGAATGTTTATAAAACCGCGTGTCGATTTGCCGGTACTGAAGCGATAATAAGAGTCCAATTTTGTTTGCATTTTGCCCTATTTGCGTTATTTCCAAGTTCAATCCCCTCAAACGCAGAGAATGTATTTACAGCACAGGGGTAATTAAAGTCAGGTTGATAAAACGCCACTATGGGGCAAATGGTGAATATACGCGGATTTTAAAAGCTTCCGAAAGTTACATATTATTTTAGTTTGCTTATTGGTATTAATTATTACGCATCTGCTTAATTTAGTTGTTCACAAGTATAATTAGTAATAACGAATGTTAAATACCTGCTTGTGCACACAATAATTCCAGTTTTTCGCCTATAAAGGTTATTATAATTATCCAATGTTTGATATTTACTCGTTTCAGGGAGATTAGCCGAGGTATTTGTTTGCAGCCAAAATATTCGCTATCCAAATTACTTGACACGTACATGCCCGGAAGCGCAGGGGAATATTTCAAATGCACCTCATAATCAAGGGACAAGATAATATCACTATCATAGGGAATTAAGCGCGACGTTTACAAATGACCGTACGAATATTATCAAATAGACATTAGACAGATATGAGCTTTTCATATTTCAAAACTCGAATTAAAGCTTAAAAATGGACGTGGAAGATAAGGTAAACGGGGGAAATTTCAATTGATAAAATTGCACCACAAATATCCATTTTTATATGAGTAAACCTCGGCGAAGAGTTTAGTGTCAAATATAATTACCCGAATGCACCACCGCAACAAAAAGGATTTTGCATTCGAAGCGCGACCTTTACGTTTCAAAGGGCACCCTAATATAGTTTGTATAACAAAACTCGTCCTCATCCGCTTTGAGTTTAAATTGAAACCTTTTGATAAACGTACGTATCTCGATGTAAAAGGGATTAGAGTGTTTACTTTTTGAACAACTGACCCGAAACGGTTTTAGACCTCTGAGTTTGTCTTCTTTACAATCGAATTATGTTGTATTCTTTCTATAAAGATGCATGTGGCTCGTAGGCAAAAGAAGTCGCTGCTGCTGACTTCTGTGAGTAGCCGAATAAATGATAATGTCAGTTTGTTAGAGACTTTAGATGGATACCCGGGCTAGTTCAGATTGATTGACCAGTTAGTCTAGGTGAGCCACCACCAGAAATGGGAGGGGACATCCTCTCTCCACCCTGATTCTGGCCCATTCACTTTACTCTTTAGTCCAGATCGCTGGGCGTCCACAAGTACGATTTTCTGTTTCCTATTCTACGTTTTTCTGTTCTTACTCGGATGTGCCATACATCCTCAAATCCAATGCCAGTCATGATCCAGAAATTTCTTTATATAGCCTTAACTCATCCCCTTGAACTTATTAAATTGAGGTTCTTTTTTATTTGTTGGGAAGCGGGAGTATAATTGCGAGTAATTCCAACTGTCCTTTTCAGATTGCAAATTCAAACCCGCTCTTTAGGCGGATTTAATTTTAATTTGAATCATGGATTTTTCTTATTACAATACTAACTTGGACAACTAAGAGCGCAATTTACGTACAATTCTTTTGATCGGATTCCGCCCCTTGAGTGAACAATTGCCGGAATATTTAATTTGCACATAAAAATGAACACACGTGTGTCCAAAGAGCCTGGTTGGCATAACAGTGCAGTGTCCACCTTCCGGCCCGGTATCTAATTTCGATTCGACCACCGCAGCATATTAATGAAAACCGCCTGTGGATAATCTGCACTGGTGGAACAATGCATTAGGACACGAAAATTCTCGTCGGGCAGTTGGAATTAATGGCTGTGTAGTGAAATTTAACCATTCCCTAAAACCGAAAAAGTTGTCCCGGGATGTTTTTCTTCTTTCACTTCGTAACAAGCGTTCGAAAGTACGAGGAAAATTGTCCTAGCTTCACGTTTTGATTGTGGAATTGGCGGTAAACCCGAGACGTGACTTACGAAGCCTAATTTTCATCTTAAATTACCTACTTCTTCCATGTAATAAAATTTTCTTTCTGGTGGGCAGAACGCCATGCAATCAGCCCTAATGGTAATGTATGTTCAGGGATAAAAATTTGCTTCGGTGGCATTTATTACCCGGGCCATTAAGAAAATTGAACGGCGGAATATTTAGCCTTAAATTAAGGCGTTTTTTAAAGTTTGGCGCAGGTAAATATGTATGTTCAGGATAATGGATTGGAAATTGATGGTTTTTTAAACTCCAGTTTTTCAACCGAATAGATTTATTAATAATTGAATTGGAAGAAGAGGGTGAGGAGGGGGGGGATAAAAAGCTTCATAAAAGTATTTTCTAGCCGGAAAACCGGAAACGTCATGGAACCGGGGAGTCGGAAACGATTTTAATTTTTCAACATTTGCACCGCAGCAAATTACACTTTCCAAGGATTAGCATTTGAATTTGAATGCGGACGGGCTCCGTGATTTACTTATGAAAGAAAAGATCTTAAATCCTTTGTGATGCTGTTATGGCGGCATGTTGAATAGATTATAAAGCGGACGCTATAATGCTTTTTTAAAGAGTAGAAAGATAAGCGAGGTCTAATGTTCCACATTAGAAATGTTCGCATCTTTGAAGAAATCTCATAGGGGCATTTTCAGCCGAAACGGGCAGAGCGCCAAAAAAAAATATTTCACCGGCCGAAACCGAAAATATGAAAAATTAATGAAGGCCGTGTAGCAGCATCCAGAAATCTTTATAAGAATTGAAAGGAAAATGAGTCTTGGAACTAAAGAAACATTCAGCTTAGTTTTATCTCGAATATCTCCGGAGATGAGGAATCGAGTACAGAAAAGCATCGTTGGGAGGAGATAAAAGTTATAAAAATTACTGAAAGCGTGTGGACGTGAAGTCAGAAAACTGTAAGGTGGATAATAATGCTGGGTAAGAATTTTATGAATTTTTATATTTATAGATAACACCCAAACCTCTCTGGAAATTGGGGGCACCTCCGAAATCTGAATATCATGTGGAAATTTCACCATTAATTTGATATGTAAATAGAGTTATATTCATGATATGGCGAGAACGTTAGGTTTTTTATAGCGGCCGATCTTCGAACCATTAGGTCAATTTTCCGACCTTAACCGGCGACTTTTCTATTGGAAAAACTAGAAAGAAACAACTATTTGTGACAATCGCGGCACTGCAGTGTAGTTATAGATCAGCAGTTTGTTTTCTAGCGACTTACGAAGGTTTCATAAATGATTATTATTACACTAACATAAATCACGTTCGCCGCCATTTAAGCAATCAAAATCGCTCAGCAATTTTCCAAATAACTTGCTACTTCTTACCCAAAAGTGCGGTGTAGTCATGCCATGTTCCTTCTCGCATTTAATGCACGACATCGGTAATTGTTAAAACGATGTAGGGGTGCACGGTGTGCGGTAATTAGGGTGTAAAACTATAATTTGACACGCGAGCGGCTTATATCGATCCGATAATTGTCTCTTGTTTGAGGGGTTGCTTGTTAACGCGTAGCTGCCTCCCTATTTGTTTTACGGGTATTAAACGTTAATGGCACCTACTTACTATTAATTGATACCTTTAATGTAGATGGGATCTAAATTGCTTTTAATTTCGCTTGATTGCCGCGAAGGCTTTGGTTCCGGCTTATGGACCAATTAAATTCAACGAGGACTTCTTCTCACTAGTCGCTACTCGCTATGGAACTTCCTAGTTGTTTACGTTTGTGCCTTGTTTTGTACATACCTAGTTTAAGCCTGAAAGGGAAGTTGTCCAAAGTTGGGACTTGGAGTTTACTTTATACCTCGTCGCTGGAAGCGTGAGAAATTATTAATAGGAAGGATTTAGCATAATAGATGGCAAATAATTGCCACCGCCAGTGTCAGTTTGTATTGTTCGAAGGTGAAACTTTCCAGCTAAAGCAATCTAATTGGCTTCCAAGGGAATTACAGCCAAACACAATGTAACAATCAATTTTTAAGTATTGATCTAAGAGAAATGTTTACCGAAACCAGTTAATAAAACTTCATATCGGGCACTCACCTAAAGGGAGAGAGTTCGTTTAATTTCATCTAATATTGAGCATCCTCGAAATCGGTGCTGTGGGTAGTGAAATAGGAAAATCAAACGTTAAGAGTCCTGTAGATTCGGGAAACATGCGGTTTTAATGGATCGCATGGATTAATTAATTGCAAAGTGATACTCTTGGTTTATTGGAGTGTTTCCTGGGTGTTGCATTCGAGTTCTAAGGTGAAAGGAGTTGGGATTTATTTTAATGCATCGACGTATCAGCTGTTCTCATTAATTTGTGTTTTTCAAATTAACTTGTGCCATAAAGCTCCTGCAACTCTAACTGCTTCGTGGTTCGGTAAAAGTACAACTTCTGACCACTTGCACCATTCATCTGCGCCCCGTCTGCAGTTTATCGAATAAAACTGGTCTTTCACTCTGGCCAAAGTCCTGTTAACTCGAAAATGACTACCACTGTAGCTATTGTGCAATTTTCGCAACACATTTTCCTTGCAGGAATTACGAACTATTGTCTGATAGGTAAAGGTTTTTCTATTCGGTCCTTTCCATTTACGAGTGATGAAACCGTCCTGCAGTCCCACCGCAAGGCACGTCAGGTCTCGATACATCGATATGACATATCGAGTTATGACTTTATCTTACCCTTAACCTACCTGATTAGATTGGTTATCGCATTTTCGTAAATTCAACGTCTAAACGTGACGAAAAACTCACGCTCAGAATTTTTTTTTGTTGCGCAGGTGTAGGAGACCCGAGTGAATTCTAGATTTGTAGGTATAGGCCCAGTGACTGTGAAAATCTACAAAGTGATGCGCGGTGAGGCTTCTTTGTGATGCGTCGTTCATCTGTCTGTTTTATAAAATTGAATTCTGTGTTCAAATTAAAAATCGTCCAACACCTTTTCACCTCCTGTATTTACAACAGAGTTGATTAATAGATATTCTGTTTAAATCGTAAAAATTTTCTTGTGAGCTTTCGGCCCAGCCTGCCCTGTCTTTACTCTTGCAACGCTAGTGTTTCAATTCCATTTTCAATAGAAGGGTAAATAATCACTGGCATTTAGAGCATGGTGTGTCGCAGACCACATCAAACCAAAATCTCATTTCAATTAACAATACGACCACTGCAGTTTAAACATCGTAAACACTTCAGTCGGGACTGTCAGCGGCCGTTAAAGCGATTGAATTTGAATAGCCCGAATAACGAAGGTTTCAATCTGCCCCATAGTAGTAGTAGTAGTGCTACGGCATTATACACATATTATCTCTGGATACTGAATCGATTTTGATGAATTCGACTTTACTGAGTACCTCGCTGGAACATATTTCCGATGTTTGTCAATTCAGGTCAGTCAAACCAAACGTTAAATAGAGGTAACTATCGAGGAGGTTTCGTTCAGGAATTGCAATATATTTCTCGTATCCGGAAATCGGGGAAACAATGTTTATTCAGCGCACAATCTAGCCTGATATTTACAACCTGTATTTGCCCTTTAAATATATTCCAATCTGGGAGAGCCCTTCCTTGGCAATCTTGGACGGCCGTCTATTGAAACCAGGGCAGCCCTTGGGGCCGTATAATCTTATCGGTTGATCTTTTTCGGCCTTCGATCTCTAATATTCGTGTGACAAATATGCCCTGTCCGTAATCCAATTATTGCATAATAATAACCCGCTTAAGTATAATCTAATTTTCGTTTGAAACGCGCTATAGGTACACCCCAATTCTCTAAAGCCAGTTAACTCTAACAATAGAGCAGGCGAGCCACATTTGATGATAACATTAGTTGCGTGTAAACGAGTAAGCCATCCGACCTCCATACAATGGAGGCGTTCAATTCACATATAAATTGATTGTGTAAAGTCGTAAATGGGAAGATATATCCTGAATTCGTATAAGAATGGATAAAGACATTTTGTTTCGCTGCGGCTTGTAAAGGATAACGCGTAAACTTGTCATCACAATTTATTCTAGATGCGTGACGTCGTCGTCTTTCGGTTGCTCATAGAAACCCATCAACCATTTCTTTGTACCGCCCACAATGTAATCCTACAAAACCTTAAGGGCACTACTGAGGCCTGATTAGTTTTTGCGGCTGCCAGATTAAATTGCTCCTTACAACAACCCAGATAAATTAATTAATTAATTAACTTAGTGTTAAGCTTTTGCTCATCCATTTATTCGAACAATAGTTTTTGGCTCGGCTCTTACGCCGGATTATAACATACACCGGCTTGTCGTGTCAAGGAAATGTTCAGCTCTAATTCTGGTTAACATAGTCGGCGGAAACCGTAACAGACACACTACACTCGTTTAATTTATGCCAGATTATTTTGGAAGACAATTAAGATTTTCGGCTGGTAGGGGTTAGTCAGTGCGGGATCAAGTGGGAATATTGTCTGGGTGGGTTATTTTGTTTAACTGGAGCAGTGACATGTCGTGAGAAGTGGGCCAAATGAATGTACATATTATGGTAACAGCTGGATTTTGTTTCTCTAATTTGGAAGTTAAGCAGAGCGACCCACAAGAAACTTGGAGATAAATGTACGATATGCGTTCAGAACTTAGATCATTTAATCCCTCTTTCTCCCTGTGCTTATTACTGGTCCCTGGCATCGTTCATCGAAAGCTGTGCACAATTTATATTAATCTATACTTATAACGTAAAATGTGTGCTTATGGTTTGATTTATTTAAAATGTGTGAATCATACCCTTTCAAATTATGGTAGATTGTTGATGGGCCGATGCAACCGTCCCGCAATGCGAGTTCATTAAAAATCATTGCTCCCTTCAGTTCTGCTTTCTATACTGCTCGTATACAGGTTGTTTACTGCAACACTGGCCGAACTTTTTAGAGTACGAACCACAATAATCAAGAAAGTAAATCTCCATAGAAGTGCTTTCCTTGTTGGGTAATGTACTTGTTTTAGATTTTGCGCTCTGTGGCTTTATCAGCATCTGGGAATATTTGCAATAGTACAGCCATCACTTCTTAGAGTTTCTTGCAGGCGTTGAATACCCCAACTTTATTTAGACCCTGAATGTTATCGCTTCTGTACATACCAGAAAAAAGTTTTAGGCAAGAAGGTGCTAGTTAAGACAGTTTTTTTCAGTAAATGTTTACTTATGTATACAGGGTGGGTAAAAAGCGCACTTATTGTCAAATCAAAATCTTTTCAAGATAAAAATAAAAAATTACCTGATAAGAATGCACTTTCCATGTGGATGTGATATTTAATGACGGTTTTATTCCTAAGTGATCAAACTGTTAGCTGCGGCCCTCCTTAAGACAAAGACGTCGTCCCTCAGGAGCAATGCATTACTTAACGCAACCCCCAGCCCAAGCTGTTAAAAGCCGCGAGAATATTTGCTAATTAGTTCGTGTCTGGACCCTCTCGATTAAACGGAATTAATGGACATAGTTTACGAGATTTTGAGAAATTGGATTTTGTACTTCACGAGCCGCACGGGGACACGATCCCCTTTTAATACCAGCTATTGACGTAACTTAGATACTTGAAAACAAGATTACCGCTGTTGGGCATAAACAACTTCTGAAAACTAGTGCTATAGCTCTGGTAGTTTACAGCACTCCTTTTAGAGGAGGATTTTTTTATCTGAAGCTTCCTGACATATTGCCGTGCTGCCACACATAAAGCCACATCTAACACTTTAAGAAATACTGAAAGCGAAGTTAATGCCGACCATTTGCTGTTCAAGATGGGCTTTTTGGGGCAACTTAAAGACGACTGGTCGGTATTAATAATCCGCAAAATGGCAACGCACATTCCAGCAACAATAATTTGAAACCTGTCCCACTATTATGATTAATAGGTCTTCCTAATTTAGTAGAATAACCAAGTCATTATCAAAGGCATTGTGTATCCCAGGCCGCAATTCAGTAGACACTCTTGGTAATATCAGGAAATCTATTAGGGTTATGTTTTAGCTGAATAAAACACAAGAATTCCGAAACCATTACAGGCGATTTCAGTTTGAATAACGTAATAAAAATGCCCCAATTCCAGCGATTTGCGCGATGTTGATGGGAAGTATAAGTAGATATTTATAATGTAATTTGATCTAAGGAATTTCTCTTTCGAAAGTTTGATCTGGGAATTCGGAGGTATTTTTCAAGCCGATTCGCCCCTAATTGGGCTTTCCCCTTTAAGCGGAATGATAAGCAAATCTCTTCTAAAGAAACCAGAGAAAAGAGCTGACAATGAAAAATTTGCACAGACATTAGTTCTAGTCGCATATTACGTGACATATAAATCGTTTTCCCACTTCTGAACTTGCATTTACCCTCTAGAGACCGAGTGTGAGAGATTTATCCGTAGACTAATTACGAAATATCTCGGCACTGCCCTTTGCCAAGTTTACGAAACAAGTTGTTGAGTAATAAATCTGATTTTGTAGGCCCTGGGATGGTGTGCATAAGGCAAGTTGGTTTTTGATTGTCACGGTTTCAGATAACATAGCAACGAAAAATTCCTGGCTGGAGATTACTTTTTGTAAATAATTCATCCCAACTTTGCAGCGGCAAAAGCACTTATTTTTGGTAATCAAAAAAGAAAAAGTTTGATTTTGAGTTCATTTGCACCAGTACTTCAGGGCAAGCTTTTTGCCTTCATCCGACAAGCCAAGGAGTTAGTTTAGCGTTTTTAGGAACCTACGTGGAGTTACTTAAATGTTCACAAAATATTCGAAATTGAATTTGACGTTGGTAAGTTAGAGATTTCAGGCTAGGGTTTCCATATAGTTCAAGCCCCCTCGAGAAGATTATAATAAAATTCGTTATTTTCATTTATTAAAGTGCAGCTATGAACAGCTTTTTATTTATTTCTGAGCTTCTTCCTGGCGTCTCGTCATAAAGATGTTAGCAGAAATAACAATGTTTTATCTAAAAAAATCCAAATATACTCGGATAGTCTCTTCCTTTTTTTTACCGCATTTAGACGATTTTTTATTTATTAATTTTAAAAAATTCTAACAAAAATCCATTAGTTGCACCGATTCTAGACCCCTAGGTCTCAAACTACAGAATAAAATAAACCTCAGAAGCTTTCTGTGAGGGCAAATATTTGTTTTAATTAACTCCGCTCCTTTAAAAGATATATCACTCTCGAAATCTCATTATTTAGTTTGGAAAAGATAAATTTTCTGGAGATTTCCGCAAACGGCTTTATCGCTCTCATGCGAAATTTTTATTAATGAAATCGGTCTTATCTTTTTGTCAGATCGAGTCTTTTTGGTGGATTCAGAGTAATCAATGATCGATTCTCCAGGGACGTATTTTTCTTGTACTTGGCGAAATTGAAATTTTCAATGTTGTAATGAATAGGCACTCGGAACCGATGTCTTCGCGCCACAATACACGAAAATAGCACTATGTAGAATGTTATATTTGCACCTTCAAATCGATGTTTGCAGCAGCTTTTATCATCCATCTTCAAACCTGAAATTCAGAGAATCCCTTAGGTGACATGTTTGGCCTGCTTACTCCTGAACATTTGTTATTATCGTGCCGACCTCCTCAAGGGCGTATCTCGGCACTCCGTATTCCCTCATCGTTCAACTGACAAACCCAAAATATAGCTCCCTCCTTATTTATGCCTCTACTGCCAAATACTCACTGCTTTTAATCAAGAAGGTCCAGATAATCTAATTACCAAATATTCCCATGGCTTTAACCAAGTTACGGAGTTGGTTACACACCATTCCTAAGAGAGATTATCTTCACTTAAAAGATCCAACTTCAAGTCTTGTTGGGAGCAAACTTTCATTCGCTGTTTGGTTTTCACGTGATCGGCTCTTAAATTAGTTTTTCATAAAACAGACTCAAGACAACAACCTGTTTAAAAATCAATGAAAATACACTTAGGCAGGTCTCCGCTCTTGTTGAAATTCCGCTAATGTTGCCGGGGCACACATCAATTTCAATTTCCATAATTTGGGTCTCAAAAATAGTCTCCCGGGTAATTCGGTTATCTCCCCTTTCACATTCTATTAGCAAGAAAAAACGATGTTGGTCGTTAAAAGCATAACCGAATTTCATTTCTTAAAGGAAACCTTTACGGGGTTTAAGCGAAATGCCTTTAGCAGGGGTGAGTATAACTTTGGCTTGTATGACACACATATGCATATTAGTGCACATTGTTAGAAGTGGTCTTGTTTTGGGCATTAACTTGGATACACCTGCACACTTTTTCAATATTCCCTTTATTCTCTGGGCTCTTCCCTTTAATTAGACTATAAAGAAAACTAGGGAAGCAATAGGGAGAGTCCCTTTGTCCCTTAATGCGAACCTGTTAAACGTTATGTTCGAAAACCAAATTCGGTGGAATGAAAATGGTTTCATTTTTGCCAAAATTATTAGACAATGGAAACCCAGCTGGAATTTTACCGATTATTATTATTGTCATGATTATATTCCAGCACTAAATATTGCGAATAATTGTTTTCTGCGGTGCTGGCGAGGTATTTTGAATAAAGGTAGACCCATTGTTTCGTTTATGTTCCTGCCTTTTTGGCTTCCCCCTTGAATGGGCTCTAAATTACGAATAATACGCCACGTTTTGTGGATTACAAGGACTTTGGAAATTTGATTTATATTCCCGATAGTGGCCTATTTACTTGGCAGTTAAATCTAAGTGGAAAGTCACCTGATCCAAAGACTTAATAAACCTCTATCGGAGCAAAAAAACTTTGCGGACTCCATTCTCCGTAAATGGATTTATCGAACCAGTTCCTGGAAGCAAATTTTTTTCCTGGGACCCATCAAAGCCGAGAAATGAAATATGTGGATCGTTCCACGCAAAAATAAATAATGCGCCATTATTTTATGTTTGGAAAGGGACTTCAAAGGGCTTCCAGCAAGAAAAATGCCGAGGTATTATTATAGGTTCTTATTTTTTTTCTTTCCAGGTAGATGGGTAAAAAATCTTATTTTGTCATAAAAATGCTCAGGGGATAAAAAATGAGCAGTAGATTTACTTTGCCGAGAAAGTTAGCTGGGTTTATGCAAATTCCTAATGTGCACACCACAGTACTTGCGTCCTGAAAGATTATACGACGAAGCGCATCATCCATATAAAACTAGAAATATATTGCAGTTCAAGCCGAGAAAGTTTAAAAGTCAATTTTTGCTCTCAGATTGCTTAGACTATGAGAAAGCTTTGGTCGAATTCTCGTCCATATTCGAGCTTCTGAGCTTCGGCAACGGCCGCTTTTCTCTTTCATCCTCTTACATTTTGTCGTGAAGTTGATTGAGCTTATCACCATTCGCAAACTCTCTAACAATAAACATTTTTTTATCGCAGAGCAGCAAGCACCAACCAAAGATAATTGATTCAATGCACATAAATAGAGCTGGAAACATTCATTATAGATGCTTTGAAACGTTAAATAGACTTGCAAAATAATGAATTATTTCAAAACTGCGCGCAACAAAATACCTTCGCAAAGTCGAACTATTCAATTATTTGCAACTTGATTTCGGAACCTGACCGGATTTTATCGAACAAACGAAATCAATTAGAATAAAATTCGACCCAAACTAAAACCTAATAGGAATTCCGGCTCTGATTAAAGGGACTTTTTTTTGACGCGAACGGTTTAAATTGGTAATTTGCAATTTTCTACAGATAGGTAAGTCGTTACAAAATGTCATCTAATTTACCATTTTCTCTTTCAGTGATTACCACTAAAGTGCGAGCGTTAAATACCCAATGCACCCCTGACGAGCTGATGCGGTGTTCGAAGCCACTTTCAGTGCTGGACTCTGGACTTACTCTAGTCTCGTCTAAAGCCGATTTAGACAAGATTTGCCCGTAAGTACACGATAGAACCATTAAATGATTAGGTATCCGATCCCTGAATTTTCGTAAATGAGTTAATGTGGATTCCTCCCACAATAATTTCTCGATATCGTCATAACACAGTACCGCATTAGAACTATATAAATTAGCTCGGCGTTGAAGTACATCCATTAGTCTGTATTTTACTTAGAACCAAATTAATTTAAGCGTCAATATAAGGTTAAATGAAGTGGATTCTGCAGGTGGTGAAGGTGCTTTAATCACTTCAGTAAACTCTTCAATAGCAGATGCTTTATCGGCAGCTCCTCTGAAGTTTCCCTCATCGTCATCAAGATATTCTTTAACCAGTTCTACTTAAACTTCGTTCAATTTTTCTATGCCACTTTAATTCTTTTTGACGCACCTTTATCGTTTACCTTGAACGTCTACATTTCATTCTCACCTTCAGCGTCCTCTAGTGCACCTCTATCGTTATCAAATTTCTTACATTTTATCATTTTTTGATATTGAATTCAAACACACATCTCACAACAATTTATCGTTATATTGCGTGGAAATTGAACGCGCAATTGTCTTATGAAACCCTACTCTAGGGCAACACTGTGCCATTTTTATTCGATTAGTTTCTTTTTGCCGTTCACCTTTTTGATTTATTATTTAATTTTCATTTTATGGTTATTATTAATGTAACTGGGCTTACTTATTTTGTTGCAATTTGGGCCATAATTAATTACGCCAATTTATCTCTTAGTATCAGCTGTGGGAATGGAGAATGAGGTTTCCGCCTTATTTTCCTTTGCAATTCACTCGTGCTAATGCTGGGTTTTTTATTCGTTTTCTTCTGGCAGATCTTAGTTTGATGTGGCGGTAATGGTACCATTCACACATGTGGATGAAAAGATTGAATCCTCCCCGAATGGCGTCATTCTCGACTTGAGGACATGGGCGCTGCAACCCCTCCTGGTTCAGGGGCACTAGGTCCTCTCATCCACGCCCGATTTTAAATACTCCAGTGAGAAACTGCCACGCTTTCTCAACACTTCTGGTATTGTTCTTTCAATTTCCGGGGATATTTTAGGGTTCCATTTTAATACGAATTAGTTATTTCATAAAACTTCCTTCCAGCTTTGGTTTACCAGCAAATTCTAAACATATTCCCTGACACTCACATATTTCACATTGAGAAAAGCGCTCCTTATCGTTCGAAAACGAGAAAGCCAAACTGAAAATTCCGGGCCTACAGTACAGTTTCGAGTTCTGATTTATGTCCTGCAATTATAACCGGCTCTTTCTCTGCATTTAGCCGAACGGTGTGCAGTAATAATTAAACTTTTCGTAATCGAATTCGGCTTGAATTTTTAAAATACATTTCGGATTTCGAATAATGGAAGTGATTTAAAAGCGAATACGCGAACTTCTACATTTAATATTAATAAACCGAAAACGTTCTGTTTACATTGGGATGCCTCATTTGGAAAATAATCGACGCATGGATCTCCAAAAATTGAAATTCGAATCATCCCGTTTAAATAAATTTGAATGTTCTGTATCGATTTTTTTTTGCAGCGATCTAAGGGATGCTATAAATTGTATTCATCAGTATACGAGATTCTGTATGAACCTGCAAGACAGGAAACACTTTAAGAAGCTTTTCCACGGTACAGGCGAAATGGTTAGCAATTTGTGCAAAAACGGAACCTATCAAGAAGGTAAGAATTTTCGACAACATAATAATGTTGATCATACGGACAAATGGAGTGGTTTTAGTGAAATTACTCCCAAATAGGCCAATTTCAGCTAAATTATATAAAACATAATCCAATCCGATATCGGACAACTAATGGGAATGGGGAAATTCATGCCGGGAGAATCAGCTATTAAATTGAGCATAAAATATTCGGCAACAGCTTAAATATTTAATGCTCAAACGCCGCAGCTCCACGGGGAATTTCGATACAAATTTACACAAAACGGTGTGTTTAATATTTTAGTTTTCGATTTTATTATTGTTGATGGGCCTAAAAAGGATTTGTTTGTATATTATTTTAAATTAAGGTTTTACATTCAACTCAAATGCAGTCCAATTTATATTCACCGAATGTTTCTATTTAGAATTTTTGAAGCATGCACCCTGTATGCAAAAAATCGAGGAACAGAACGAAGTCTGCTTCAAACAATATACTAAGCAAATGAATGACATCGAGGCCAAGACACCTATGGACGTTATTTCAGAGGAGGATTTGCTAACTTTTAAAACGACCATGAAACGGAAAAGAGATGCTGCAGACGAAGGCATTAAGAACGTTTGTTGGTAAGTGTCTAGATGCTACATGTAAGGAACATAAACAATGCAAAAGCGCATCAATAAAAATTCCATCTATTTTTCTCTGTCGGTAACAAGAACTATAAATTATAGACAATCAATCATTCTCTAAAGCAATTTTCATCGAAAAGCAAATATACGGTTCTCCGTTGCTACATTAAATCATAAATTTACCTTTTGCCAACTAAAGGTAAGATGTCTTTAGCTTTTAAGACACGTCTGGCAATAATTCATACTTCCCATTTGTGACGGGTTTTACATTATTTCGCGGACGTGATCGTTTTAAAAAGAAAAAATAAAATATTAATGGAAATTTTATTATTGTAAATATTTTATGTCGAGATGTGGTTTCGACGGTCGACGACGTTCGATCGTTTGATTTTATTGTCTGGCAGTTTCATCTGACGAATATTTTCGTGTCTGGGAAAAAGGCATTTTTATTAGTGTTACGAACTGACCGGAAAATCTATAATTTATAGAAACACGAGAAAACCATCTCTTCTACAGGAGAACAGTTTTGCGAACATGTCACTTAAATGTTGGTTTATTAGGTGCCAGCTACCAGCAATGTAATGGAGAATATTCATGCAAAATGATAAAGATGAATGCGTTCTCCTGGAAGTGTGTAATTGGAATACTTCTTCAAGGTTTACACGAATTAAATATGCCGACCCCAAAAGTAGTAAATAAGTCTTTTTCTCTGCGAGAAAACTTTGTTCTATTCAAAGTTTGAGTCCCAATTATTCTATTCCAGAATATTTCTAGAAGATTTTCTTTAACACGCTTTGGATTGTGTATACGTGCTTTGTCGCATTGATACCACAAAGTGCACAGTATTTAAGAAAAATAAAAAAGTAAGGACTGATGATTCAACTTACCGCATCGCACATTTGTTTTGAAAGAACATTCATCTACAGCTTTGTAAGCCCACCACTGCATTAAATGTGAAGGAGGCTTCGCCTGTCCATATTATTTGATAAGAAGACTCAAGACTTTCCTTTCGTTTACCCTGAAATCAAAAAGAAAAATCCTGGCTCGCATCGAAATCACGTTCTTTCAAGATGTTTGACTTGTATAAATGGAGTTTGTCTCCATGTAAAATGCGCCTTACACTTTCGTGTTAACGCCTGGGTTAACATCTGTTCTCTATAATACTTGCTTTCTTGATTTTTACTTCTTCAGGGCTTTTTGATCGGTAATGAAGCCTGAAATTATTATCGACTAAACCATTTAGTTTAAACTTAGATGTTATCTAGTGACATTTGATTTGTTAACAGATCGACACGTGGTTTTACGACTATCCGTCACACGGGAGCGACGCTTTTTGTCAAGGAGGCTTTAAAAACGAAACAGTAACGCTTCGACTGTCGGTGTTAAAGGCGTCCCCGCCCCGTTTCGCTCACGGAAAATACCAAATTTCAAGTGAAAATGTGGAAAAAATGTGAAAAAGTTTGTACGGGGTTGAAGGTTAATTTACAACGGTGCAACAGATGTGAAAATATTCTGATTATCCCACAACCAACTTGCAAATTGATCACTTAATCATTTAGTATTTTTGCCAATTTATCAGTTCTTCCAATTAAAATAATAACGGGGATCGCTATTACCACTTAACTGAGACTTCGCAATTTTATAGCTCTCCTGAAACGTTTTTGTGATAGACCCTCTTCTCCTACAAGTATGAAAAACGATCCTTAAATCTAAAACATAAAAATCAATTGAAAGTAATTTACCTCCCAAAATCAAATAAAATTTGCCAGAAGTAGACTCTTGGCTCGGCAAATTTTGCATTAATGAACCGTAAAGGACCAAAAGAGTTCAATTTTATGGAAAACTTTCTGCAAACTTTAATGAGGTGTTCTTTTATTGCTGTTCCTTTTCAATAAACGACTCTTGGCCGAGAATTTCAATGAAAACTTATCGACAACTTTCTTCTTTGTTTCTTTATTACACCTTACTACTTATGGTACGATTTGCTTACTTCAAGCTCCTTTAATTATCGTGTCGTCACTAGAAACAAATCCTTTTTGCCCATCGTTATCCCAATGAAGCCCAAACGCGGATAACACAGAACTTGCTAATAACAAAAAGTCGTGCCCATTCTTCATTGGGCAAAAAGTCGCTCGCATTATCTCACAGACCCGTTTAAGAGCCCTTTCAACAGCACCCATTAAAATATTCATTAATATGGAAATTTTACTTTTTTACCGGACCCTTTAAATATTAACTAACCCTTTATCATTGTGTACACGCCCCATTTAAAAATAATCTAATATCGTCATCGTGCCAGCCAGAGAGAATTTTCTGTTCAAAAAGCCGAACGAGCTGGGAGTTTTAAACTATCTGGCAGTTTTTTTGTTGACTTAGACATAGTTGCACGATTTTGTGTGTGTATGGTTTTAGTAAAATCGTTTTAGGAGTTAGTTTTAAAGAGAATTACTTAAAAGAGCGAGCTACATGGGCTTTAATGGTTCCGCAGTATTTTTTTTTCTCACGTTTATAATTCACTTATTTCTCTCTTTCGTTTCAGCGCCTTTCAAGAATACGTGGAATGTTCAACTTCAACTACCAGGAAGGTGTGTGGAGACGAGGCAGCTAATTTTAACAAAAAGTTCCTAGATAAAATGTCATCGTCAATGATACACGTAAGCGCTTGATTATTAGAAATTATGTTTATGTAGCTTTTATATCTCGGAGAAGTGTTAGCACACTTAAGGATGACTCATCTTATTGGTTAGGTCGCAATAATGCAAAATAGTTGCTCTGATCGTGACTTGACCGGGAAAAAAATGTAGGAGGAGGAGTAAACGTAGCACCAGAGATGTTTTATTCTCGTCGCAGGTCCCTACATAATACAAATACCTTTGCATGTGATGTAGATCATCAGGAGGCCTATACACACATTATAATTTGCTTCAATGCTTATAAAGTACACACATTAAACCAGGAACATTTACTAACAAAAGTATCAGAATATCTGTCGACGTAAACCGATAATGCATAGATGCAACAATAATGGCGTCCATAACTGAGGCCTGATTACGGGCAATTTTGTACTTATTTTCTCTTTAGTGATAAATTGGGTGATGTTAAATAAAGCTATATAGTGGGATGTATAGCCTGCTTGGACCTATAGGTATAGCTGCGGACTTTTTACTGTCGTTTTTTATGAAAATTTAACGAACGAGATTATCGGCAGTTACACAAGACCATTAGAGGTTTTATAGAACACGAGTAGTTATGAAGTATAAATAATAATGCGATGTATTCGTTCGGTGCAGGCTATTTCTTTATACGTAGTAGACGCTTAAGATGGAACACAAAGTAGCCTAACCTTCAGAGGACATATTCGTGTTTCACCCCAATTTTCTTGTTATTGACTAACAATATTTTAAAAAGCAAACATTTACCGCAAACCCGGGCGCTCTAAATTCGACCTCCTATTATTTACTTTTCAGCTTTTTAACCGTTTTCCCTGGAAAGATAATTTTTGAAATGTCTGTTTATAACAAGATTCGTGACCGGCAGTAAGCGAGCAAATCTAAAAACCCGATTCCATAAATCATAATTTGAATGCAATACCGATATTTAAAAAAACGTGAAAATCTACGAGTTCGAGGTAATTTATCGCAGCCACGTAATTCTGTTTAATATCCTTTTCCCTCGCATTTTGAGCCCCTAGGGGAATTTTGCTTTGATCTTTAAAGTGCTTTAATGTGTAATCAATTTGTTTTTATTTTCAGCTACATTGCCAGAATTATGGCCATAGAGAGTGCGGACTCATCACGTCCTCGTCGAACATCATAGGAAACAGCTTTCTATCTTTAATAGTATGCACGTTGCTCTCTTTTATACTACGATAAAACTAAACACTTAACTTAGCGGTATGCAAATGTCGTAAAATAATTTGAGAGAACATTTATAATGTGAGAAATTTAGAAGAGTTCAAGTAAGTAATGTTATATAGTTTTCCAAAGAGTTTTATCTATCTACTTATAGTAAATATAAATCATTTATTTATTTACCAAATATACATTCCGATTTTATCAGAAAATTATAAAATGTCCTCTCAACTTTTGTACCTAAAAACTCCGTCACTAAGTGGGGCATATTTGTAACAACATACAACTAAGACACAATGGTAAATAAACACAATTCTCCTGGTTACAAATCTTTTATTTTGTGTCTCATGCCTCACAACACAGTTTTTAACCAGAACTGCTGAAAACATGTCATATAAGAGACTCCTTAATTATTTTAGAACCATTTTTACAGTAGTAGATTTAGTTAATCGTATTTTTAATATCCTTCCAAAGACTGATAATGTTAGAGCTGTAATGTATGTCAGGCCTTCTTATGTGACATTTTTTTGAGTTTCAGCTTAATTTATTTCAATGGATTGTTATATCGCCTCCTCTCCTCTCTTTCAGTTGTATGCGCTTATTAGGAACTGTCATTATTTAAGACTATCACTACCTGTGTATAAAACCATTATGTCCCATTGTCACCAAATATTATTACTTAAGCTTAGAAGGTAGTTTATTTAATTAAGAAAACCTGGATGTGGAATCTATTCGGAATTGCTGTTTAGTAAATGGAAGGAGTGAGCGTGAATGTAGTGAATATTGTCCTAATAGTTTTAAAACAAACATTGGTCCTATTTACAGTAATTTTTCTTGTATGGATATTCTAAATATTCATTTTATTGACTGTTGTTGCGCAATAAATAAAGTTATTTTAATTGTTTTTCGTTTTTTCATCACCTTCGTTTCTTTTAAATTTGTATACACACAACTCAATTACCCTCGACCAATAATTTGAGGCTATATATTGAATTTTAATTTCCTTTGATTATATTTTTCCCTAAATTCCCTGGGGAAAAAATCTGGCTGCTCCCGCCACATAAAGTAATGGTCTTGCTACTAATCCAGAAGCTCCAAACAAAAAAAATTGAAACACTTATCGTTTTTACGTCTAAACTGAATGTCTGAATATCTAAAAATTATTTGTTATCGAGGAGTCTCCTATGCCGAGGCCTAGAATCAACTGTGAATGGCGACGGTCGTTAAGTACACGTGTCCTTTTGCAAAACACTCTTTTTAGTTAATACGCACCTAAAACCTCCTAAAGTCTGACGCAAGCGGCAGAATATGTAAAGTAATAGTTCGTTATTTAGTGGTATTGCTATTTTACTGTTCATTAAGAATTTAGAAAACAAAACAGAGCAATGAGAATGATATCTAATATAATAATTATTCCCAAGAGTGTGTACTTATGTTACTTTACCGCACGCTTTTACACAATAATACATTAAGATACGAGTTTCTTAATGAATTCGCAATAGTAATGGTATCACAGTGATCATTTTGTTTAAATTCTGTATACTCGAATCTTTTTTAAATAGTATCAATTTAACCATTATCAACCACATATTTTAAACTTGTGATATTCCTCAGTTTTAGTAATAACATTATAATAAAATCTATCAGTAGGATTTAGTAACCTCCGATAACTATCGTCACCGAATCTGAAAGGGCATCAAACAGCTTAAATAAGCCAGCAAAACATTTGAAAACTCGCTACTTACTGTCTCTCCGTGATTTTTTTGGGTCCCCGTATCTGATTCCACTTGCTCACTTTATTCTCATTGGGTACCATTACCCCCAAGATTGCGACCCACAGTGCCAGAACCAGAACGTCATGGCTGTCCCAATTCTCCATTAGCACAGTCGAGAAGCTCAAGACTTCAACTGCTTTCCTAGCATCTTCCAGGTTACCGAAATATTTTAAATAATTCTCAAATAAGAATGATGAAAATGTAGATGGCTGTGTACAGAATTCATCTACGAGTTTTGAAACATCGCAATTTAACCTCCAGGAATTGTCTAAAAATATAATAGACTAGGTAGTAAATATTAATTTATTTGTGGCTTAAATTACGCCCTTTTAACTCATACGATGGAAAATACATTGACCACAAATTGATAACAATGTTTCGTCTGCTTAATGACATTTAGCATATAATTTATTTATTCAATAACACATATTTTTATACCTACCTCTCTCAATTCTTTTGGGATTTAATACTCTCCCCAGCCCATGGAAAAGCCCTAAAATCTCATCTTTAACCATGTGTGTAATAGTTCCTGCTTTATCAGTCCGTTTTCTTTTCGATCCAGCTTTAGGCTCAGTCTTATTTTTTTCAAAAATTGGAAGGCTTCTATTTCCTAAAATAAAACCAGGATTAAGGTGAACTCCGCATTTTCTATGTTGAGCTATTAACTTACCAGTGACACATGCTAATTGAAGTTGATTCATGGCACATCTTATATCCCCAACAGAAGAACCTAAAATGGCATCAAGAGTACTTGGAGAAGGAATTTGAAAAAAATCTGGATGAGATTGCAGAATATCAACAACTCTTTTTAGGGCTTTTTTCAACACTGTAGGAGCGCACGCATTAAAGCTGAAATATTTGTCAGAAATGTGTTGGAAGCGTATTGTGGGGTTAAAATGTTAATCTGCTAAGGCCATTTTTGTAAATTGCCTTTTTGACGTTTGTATAAAGATTTTTCAATCAATTGCATAATAAACTGCCCCATTATGCATACTTTTCCTCTAAAATTGGTCAAAACAGACTTGGCAGATTAACACTGTAAGCTGACGAGATATAAATAATTTATACCTCTATTTGCTTAAAGATTGAAGTATATATAATATATAAATACCTTAAATGTGTAATACCAAATTTAAGAAGAGTTTCTTCAGTAAACAGTAATCTTTGCAAGTCAGTTTCCTTGCTACAGGAATCTGTGCAAATGAAAATTACTGGGTGAGTAGCCATAAAGTTAATATCTCTAAAACACAACATTAAACTGTTATTTTCAGTAATGAATGGAAGCACAAGAAAGTGGCCCAACTTACAATAAATTTAACCTCTGTAACTTTTTGTATTATTTGTTGGTATTGCTGTTATTGTGTTGAGTGTATTTATTATATTATTGTGTAATTTTTTTTAATTAGTAGGAAGAAACTGCTCTGGCCAAATTACTTTCAGATAATTTTGCAGATTTAAATGCATTCAGATTATATGTATGTAATTATGTAAACAAATACTTCAAATGGGACCACTGTACAATGATGTAGAATAAAACTTACTGCAACACCTCAAAAAATTCAGTGGATTTCCTCAGAAAGGTATTGGGAAAATCTTTCACTAGCAGGACCTTTTTATCACTTCTGTTGCTAAATAATGAGCAATACTGCGATTCACTGAAAAACTCTAAAAATTTTGCCACTTGACCAGGCCCTTTGAATACCTCATAGTCAATATCTACTGGGTTTGTCCACTCAGTAACATCCAAATTGAGAGAACTGCACAATACCTTTACTGATGTGCTTTTGCCACTGCCAGTGGGGCCAGTTAAAAGAAGGAATTCAGTTTTGTTCTGAAACATAATTCAAGCAGTACTTATATTTTATATTGTGCTTATACAGGCATATTACTATGAGGAACTTCCTCATAAAAAATTCAGCTATTAATTCATGTAGAATATCTGGTTAAATTGTCACAATTGCAATTCTAGACATCATTTACATCCAGACACTCTGAATTACCTCATTTTCTTATTACCTTTTTAATGTCATTTCCACATACAACTTTCAACCATCCTTCGAGTTCCTGTAATTTCTTTGTATGTATTGCAAGTTCCTTTATGTCTTTAGGAGCTATCAATTGATAGAAATCCAGAGTTTTCTGTTTGGCTAAGGATTTTTCTCGGGGAGTTACAGATTTGGGAAAAACTGAAGCAATGTCACAACTATAAGTCTTTGATGCTGAATCTGGAATTTTTTTATCTTCGCCTACTTCAGACTCAGGACCAAAATCAAAAGATTTCCACTAGAGGAATAAGGTAAATGGTTAATGCTAACAGTGGGGTCTTTGAGGGATTTGCAGTTTTATACCTACCGTTCTAAAGGTGGTCATATTGAATAGTGTTATTCCTTTAAAAATTAATTAAAATTGATGAAACAAGAGAAAAGAAACATCTAAATTAGGTTTTATTGTACTTTTCTTCTTTTTAATGAACTACAAAACTAAAAAACGGTAACAAACAATAACGAATCACTCAAAAAACAAAACATTACAACTTAATTTTAAGGTTAAACACCGAAGAGTGACGTAGCATTTCTATCACGCAGCGCTGTCCAATTCAAGGCATCTCTGCGTCTCTTGTGAAGTACCTCATTATACAGAAAGTCGGATAAGGACAACTAATTAGCAAAGGCGATGCTGATAAACTGAATGCAGTAATCATGTAGCCTGCCTGACAGGTACCAATAAAGATTATTTTTTCATACTTTATAATGTACTGGACTTACGGATACTAATCGGGGATAAACCGAAAGAAGTCTTTATTTCATATTTATATTGAAAGCTTGATAAAAACATAGTAAAAATTAATTTATTAAAATCATATTATTGTTGCCTGACAGTAAGAGCATACATACAGGTAATACATTTTTCAACTCTTAATAATTATTTGCTATAAATCCATGAACTCCTCTTAAGTTGTTAAAGGGTTTTTTCATGGCGCCACCAGCCAATTCAGTTAGAAATGGTTACAGCTTTAATACATCATGATTTAAACTATCAGTTCGCACTTGCAAATCTCTTATTTCTACGATGTCAGTCTTCAATCGCAGCTTTAAAATTTGCTTCCAAATTGCTTCCCTATCAGTGGAATCACTTATCCCTAATCTAAAGAAAAGACAATAAGAGGAAATACATTTAACACTAAAACTTGGGTTATTTTACCTCACTAAAGAATTGTCATTCATTCTTATTAATGCTCGACCAGTAATATCATGTTGGACAAAATTATCAGCATAAAGGGGGTGGTAATCACTGCAGTGTCGACGCAGCCAGTTTTGAACATCTCGGACATTCCACTCATACACAGATTTTGGTTTATTGGTTTTCTACAAAAACATATATATATATATATATATATATATTTCTGTTTTGGGAAGTAGAGATGTTGATCTATCTGATTCTCAAAGTCATAGTGACTATTGAATATGATATATTATTCAACATCAACACTTGATGATGACCATATATCTGCAGGTTACTTGGGGTAAAAGAATTTTTAACAGAATATAAAATGTACACCACCTTAGACAGAAAATGTTGTATAACCCAGAGATATTGAGACATTCAGCAGGATCGGAGGATCAAGAAGGTGTCATTAAATGAGTTGTATACTTACGGAAATTTAATTTTATTATGGACAAATAATCAATCTATAAATGACACAGTTTTCTTCACATCTTCCAATTTCCTGATTGTTTACTAGTAAGCTTGTATGTTTGACTATCACAGAAATATGAATTAAGCTTTACATCTTATTATTACAAAATTCTCATAAGTTCTGCAAGTTCTGGGGCTGAAGTAGGTCTTGTTAATTTTTTTTCTTTTTATAAGATTTATGCCTCTTAGACATGTAAATAAGATAAAACAACAGATAATTTAAATGTCACATTCCTCAAGTGGAATTGGAAAATTTAATCGAGTTTAATTAAAAGTATTTAAATATAAATTAACCTTTGATTTGGTATTGTTAGCGTTTGATTCTTCTACCATCATTTACGCTTTATCAAGTTCAATTAACAACATTTAAATAAAACCTCAATTTAAACATAATCAACCGCAGCACCAAATATCACAACAAACACAATAAACAAATACTTGTTAACGCTGACTTAACGACGGACGCCTTATGTCATCTCAGCGGATTGAGTAACACGGATGAGTAACAAGTTTGATGGAAACTGTAAGTTAAGTCGCAAGTTGCTATAATTGTCTATTGTTCAGTAAAACGTATTTATGATTTTTTCAAGTACGTCTGAATCACTCCAAGAACTTAAAAGTGTTTCTTTTAAAAAGTACTATTTTTTAAATTCAAAAAGATAATGAGATGTAACAAGTAAATCACTTGAAGTCTTCAATTCCTTCCAATCACGAAGCTGAATTTTGTTTTTGGTTCTAGTTTATGCCCACAGGCATAGATGTGGTTCTCAATAATCATCAATCCGATCAATCATCGATCCAACAAGGAGCGTCATTACGTTGTAATGAGAGAATGCTCAGAAATTGCTAATCATTTTAGTGGTCAGTGGCTTAACTGAATTTTGTCTTCCTGGAGTGCGGTCCTGCATTATTTCTACAGAGTTTTTTTGTTTCTACTACAAAAAAAAAATTTCTTGTTCAATAACCAATAATTTGGAAGCATATACCTATATGATATGAATAACATGGACACGACTTTTATAATGAAAAAGGAAATTTTAATTTAGAGAAATTAATGGAAAATGTCCGAGCGTAAAAAGATCTGGAAAGTTAAAGCGATAAATTTTTTGAGCGAAATTTGAAAAAGATTTGAGCAGTTCGTGCTAAACATTTTTCCGTTTAAACTACGTAATTTATTTTGCAGGAATCATCCATCCAATTTCTGAGAAAGCTGCAAATTCCATTGAAATCGAACCACCTGGTACATCTACAACAGTTTTGTTTTAAAATTAATATTGCGGTTTCCTAAATTGTCCAATTCTCCTTGAATCTATTGATTTTTCCTGGAACTCATCATCGTGCCTTGACTCGTGACCCTTGTTATTTTCCATCGGTTTACGTTGGGGTTTAGATCCATAATACAGCAATAAGAACTTCAAGTTATATTAAATATTATTGAAAGTTTGTACCAACGAAACCAATCAAAATGAGGTCATAAGCGTAGAAGAGAATGTTAGTCAATTTGTGGCTATTTCCATAGCTCCCATACTGCATAGAGAGAAGAAAGTAGTAAAATTACGTATTTTACAAGAAAGCGGAATTTTAAAATCCGAGGGAAGAAGGCAATTCTTCTATTACGTGTTGCATAAGAAGACGGGAGACTCATGAGGGATATTTATCAGGGAAGAAAATGGTATTAGGCATATGAACGTGGAAGAACAATACTATTCAGCCTATTTCGCGTCATTAAAGAGTTTTTTTTGTTACACCCCATTCCCACCCCAGGCGTGCTACCACTGATCAAAACACGTGGGGTCAGTGGAAACGTTACCATAGCTATCGATCCAAGCTGGAAGTCTCTATAAAGGTCTCGTAACGAATTCTGTCTCGTAGTACGTTAGAGTCGATCTGGAATATCCAAATCAGTAAAATTTTCTGGCATATTTATTAATTGCCTGGAAAAGTGGGATAAAGTCTAGGAAATTGTTATAAAGTGAATTGTTAAAAAATGCTCTGTGCTGCTTACGCCCTTTGATTCAATTCGAGCAGGTAAATAATCCATGGAAAACATTTAATAGCGACTATGAAAGAAATTTTGTAATATTGCACCATATATTAACAAGTATCAACATACTCGTTAATATGCACGATTGACGTGTTAATTAAGCGTGCAACTGCAGGTTGCACGCTTGAGGTGCCTTTTCCTGATGCAGGGCCTGAGGCTTAAAAAATATAAGTTGGAATTAATTGTCTGAATTGCAGAGATAGGGATGATTATTCCAACACCAGTAGTACCGCAAATTGCACCTAACATGCACATAATTGCACTTAAGATGTGGAATTATGTGCAATTTATCGTAGTCTTGAAAATGCAACTGCATGCCTGAGATCAAGATGAATTTTGATTGATGTTTTTTAATTATAACCCATAATTAACTCCGCTCGTATTCCCTACTTATAATGGTGCTTAGTATACAAATCATCAGACACACAAATCTAGGACATTTGCCCACGAACTATACACTGTCCCGAATGCATTGCTGGCTGCTTACCACTTATCCATATACACATCCGAAAGCTCATGCTTTCATGTAGTTGCACTAGTTGCAAACTGCCGATCTGAAGGCGCAACACGAACGTCGTACATAAGATGGCGCCACTCATTAGATAACGCGGACGAACAAATCTGCAACGCATACAATTGATGTCTGAGACGTCCCAAAAACCGATCCTTCTGATTGTTCAGATGGGAAATGATGATCGGGTTTTCTCAGGACCTTTCCTGAAGTCTGCAGCCCAACTGTTACGACATTGGCAGGCATTCTTGTTCTGATCCCATCTGAAACTCATCGGGAGGGTCCAGTAAAACCAACAAGATAAATTTAGTCGAAATAGTTGAATTTCGTGTCAATCGTGTATGACTAAATATTGGGTTGGGACTGGATCGGTGTCGAGGGGGGTTTGAAGTTTTAGCTGATTAGTTCGAAGTTTAATTGTAACCCTGGAACTTCAGACAACAGTCAGAAGGGTCACTGATGCAATATCAAAATAGAATAGTTAAAAAAAAGTAGCCCTATTTGGATGGGGGTACATCTTTATCTTAGCATTTCCTTATTCTTGACTTGTTTGAGGGTTTAATTTGACCTGTAGGGAGTTTTATTTAAATTTTATAAATAGGTTGTATTGTTTTTGTTTGTTGTTTGTGTTATTTTTCCTTTTATTTCAAATTCATATTTTTATAACGTATTTTTAGATGTAAATGCCTGCACATCATTTCAATGCTGTTTTAACGAAATTAACGTTGTTGCTATACATACACCTAACGACGTAGATTCAAGCAGTTAAAATTAACAGTGACTGTATGTAAATATTTGATACAAACAGAAACAGCGTTTTTTGAGAAATGTGCACTTATGATCATTGCTCAAGCCGCTTACTGGCAAAATTTTCCGTAGTCTATCTGATAATCCTCGGCCATTTCGTACAGCAAACAAACAGTTTTTGATGTAAGATAATGCTTTAATTACTTAATACTCATTGTAAACTTTATCAGCTGTGGAAACGTGTTCGTTTTTGCGCATTTAGAATTAATCTTGGAGAACAGTGAAAATTAGAGTATCAAAGATCACCAAAAATGTTTAATACCGGTGCTGATAACACGTAAAACATTTTTCTCAGCAGTAACCATGCAGGTATTTTTGTGTTTTTATGGTCTTAGGGCAAAATTATTAACCAGCAGTTAATGTTAACATCAAGCTAATTTTTATAGAAACCAAGAATTAAAAACAAATGTATATAAATATTCCGAACGGGTGGGGAGGGGTAGGCAACAAGCCAAGGTGCCCGACTTGTTAAGACCGGCCCTGCATGTACAGGTTGTTTATTTATTAAAACAAACATTATTTATACAAACTTTAAAGAATGAAGATTTGACCAATTTTAAGATAAAAAGTTCAAACGAATATGGGTCAGTATTGGCTTGGTTCTTTAGATGCCGGGCTTAACAAATTTTTTTTATTTGGTATTATGATTATTTTTTTTGTTCAATAACATGCCAATTTTACAAATTTCTGATTATTGGAAGCATCGATGATGAAAAAAGTAAATATTTACTTCGTTTTTTGTTTAATGTTAGAGAACGCCACATACAGTGTTGCACCTGTATATAAATAACCATAACTATTAGCATTTGTCGCTTAAAGTAGCCGTTTTGGAAAAAAAAACGGATTTAAACTTAAATTTGCGTTCGAAGTTTGTAAGTTGAGTCATTGAAGGTTTTCGAAAAGAGCGGAAATATTTTGTTAATTGCTCTACGATGCGCCACTTATAAGACTAGCATAAGACTAAACTACTTTTGCAAATAAGTTAATAACATTTATGATAATTGCTGAAAATGACTGTCGTCTACTACAATGCATGCATCAATTCGTACTAACGTTAATTTAACTTTTTCGACTATACTTGGTGTTTGATTAATATAATCAAAATACCAAACAATTTTTTTTTGAAGCCCTGTATCTCAAGAACCAAGCTGGTACGGACCCATATTCATACGAACTTTTTACCTTAAAATTAGTCAAAGATTCACTCTAAAATTTGTACAAGTCGTTAATAAACATCCTGTATTCAACGTTTCCATGGAAATTAGCCGGCAGTTATTAAAGTTGACATTACATTAACAATTTGGCCCTTAGTGATATATACATTTAGAACTCCATAAACAGCTCTATTTTGCATTTTTTTCAGATGCTGTTCATAATGCGCCTCCTGTCCATCAACTGGTGCTCCTATAAACATTTATCAACCTCAAGTTACCATTATCAGACTGAGTGTAATAAAAATAATTACAAAAGTGCCGGTAGTTTGTCCTAACTCAGTGCCTACAGTACCCTCGTCTCTTTGTCTGTGTTCCTTCGATACTTGGCGTTATACTGCAGGTACTGTAGCGCTTTGTTCGCTAAGGGAAACAGGCAGTGCATTATCCCAAAATTGTCTTCGATCACGTCATTAGTACTGGTAGTGGGGCGAGCGTACCTCCTAGAAGTGAACTGGTATTTATAGACAGTCGGTATAGTACGAATTCGATCCATTCGAAGTGCGGAAACGTGGCAAAGAGCGGATTAGTTTTCATTGTTTAGCTGCGATCTTCGTTGTATGGGTAAGTTTTTATGTAAGATATATGGGCCCAAGTGGTAAAGACCATCATAAAACATACGTTTCGCGTATAACCATCAACCACGAGGTAAATTAGTTAATATCAGGTAGACCGCACGTCGCTTCTAAAATTTATTGGTGCAAAGTTTCATTATTCTCATGCGCAATTTAACTTAAATATGGTGCGTATGTAGGACACCCCAACTGCTCCAAATCGCCTTAGTTCCGGTTAGTTAAGACATTTACGTGATCTTTAGCACAAAGCGAGACATGACAACATTAAAAAGGGGCCACTAAGTCATGACTAAATTCCAGTTAATCCGGTCATCAGTTTTCTAGATTATCTGATAACCTTTTCTCTCCGTATTTGTTTGTTTAAAACTTATCTATAATTGTTACGCACCATGCACATCTGGTATTTATACGTCACAGTGCCCTCATAAAACCCCTACGGGGTGCTAAAGCACCATATGTGTTATGCCAATATCTCTTACGTGAACATAATTTAACTGCCCAACGAACATTGCAAGGAACTGAACACCGAACCGAACATTAATTTGGACCCAGCAAGAGAGGTGCGATCGCATTTTCAGATCTTACCCTGTTGCTCAGTTCAAATGAGTGATTTATTCGCCGTTCGGTTCGTTGTTCGGTGAAACATTCAGTTGTCTACGAAACATTACGAATAGAAAAAAAACATCCTTTGCAACCCTCATAAAGTCCTTGAACACTAAAAACCCCTATCACAACTAGACAGTGGCGTATTGTGGGCAAAAACGAGATTATCTTCTAGTTGGTTACAGGGCCTCCAAAATGCAACACTTAGATGAGTAGCAAACTGAGTCTTTTGTTGCAATTTTGGGGAATAATTAGTGCGACACACCTCACAGCTGGAGCTTAAACCTTAAGTCGCTTAAAACTTGGCTACGCAACCAGCCTTAAGCCAGTGGGAGAACAACAAATAGTATCCACCCACTTTACTGTTATCTCATTTTTACTGTATTATTGGTATGTCGGGTTGGAGAGCATCCTAATATAATCAGCATGCCAGCTTTAGATAAATTTTTTTAAATAAGTAGCTTGTTTTTTGAGCTGTAACCGAGGCTGCAACAGTGCGGTTTTAAATCTAATTGTCTACGTGAGAATGTTCCTTCAGGATTAATTAGACACAGGATGAAGTGAAAAAAACAGGAAAGTAGAACGAATTAAAATTTGGCACTGGCTATAACTATGTTTTATTTATTTTATTCCTCGTTAGTAAATAAATACGTTAATTTGTAGTTGGCACTACTCACACAAAACACTTCTGTTTATATTGTCGTTTAGCCAAAAACAGTTAAAGCTGATTCATTTAATCTATTCCTGGCATATTTGTTTAACTATAAATTAGTCATCTAATTTAGTTTAAATTGCCGTATTCTCGTTCGTAATTTGGCTTCAAAGAAGTTGGAAGGTTAGCGTACCATCACGCATCAGAGTTCCAAAGAAACGTGCCTAATAACGTAAACACCCGTGACTGAATCACGTTTATTTTTCCATTCTCTGTTCTTATCTAAAATGAGCACAAAGGAACACTTCCTTTTCCTTTGTTGCAGGTTACCTGCAACATTCCTCCACAATTTGCGCAACAGATAACTGTCGCCACTGTGTGTTTAATTAGGCACCAGGTGAACCTTTCTAATGGTTGTTATGCAAACTGCATGCATGATTGACGTGAACTAGGAAAATCGTACTGCAATAGTGCTATGTAAAATAATAAAAAATGCTAAAAGACCCATGGAGAAAAACGCACCATGTTCAATATACAGGATGGCACATTTTCAACAGTTTCCATAATTTTGTTTTCGTTTAGATTTATTTTTATTTTGAGAAATTTGATTAAATGTTGCTAATTGCGTTGGATTGTTGATTACGGAGCCGGATGTTTATTTTTCTTACTCCCGTCACATTCTTAATTTACATCGATAGATATTTTTGTAAATTCTACGAAAACAGTGATAGGGAAATACTGCAAGACATCAAAAAATTAAAGAATTGAAGGAGGAATTTAAATTTGGTATCAGAATTCATACAGGGTGTTTCAAAAAAAGATGCAAAGCACATAATAGTACATGGCCCAAAAAACATAACGCCCTGTATATGGTTTCAGACGATTTTGCCATTTTGTTGTAGAGGGTTTGGACGAAAATAGGGGTATGAAATTAAAAAAATTTAACCTAAAGCACACATCAAACAAACGCAAAATATGAGAACGAATGTGAAACTTTGCCATCCTATATATCGAAAAAAAATGCGTTTTCCACCATAGGTCTATTAGCATATTTTTATTATTTTGCAGAATACTGCCGGCCCCTAAAATATCTCCGTGGTGATATGTTAAACCCTGTATATTTAGGAGATTGTCTAGCATAGGAATAAAACTGAAAATTACCAAAAAAACTTGTTTGGTGATAAAATTTCTCTATCAAATCTTCACCGACGCTTGAAAGTTTACTATTTTTCTCGTGCTATTTCCAGAGCGTGAGAAACCATTACATAATCCACTGCAACCAAATTGCAGTATCGGATCAGGATTAACCTCCCTGGAGCAACATGACCTCAGCGTCTCTGCAACACTCGGCTGTCTCATCATGGCGAGCCACGGCCGTACTGTCGATGGGCCTCTCATCGAGGGGGCTGTCGAGCAGGCCTCCACGACCACCCCAACGGTGGGCCGTTGGGGCTGCGAATGGCCGAGTTGACTCGCAACTGTCGACAGTCGCGGTTCCAGTCGAACCCTCCTAGGGTTCACCGGGGTTGCCCCTGATGGGGTAGGCCTTCCGGATTTTCGAAACGGCTTTGCCGGCTTCGAACATCGTTCCAATCTCATCGAGTACGACCAAGTTTATGGGTTTTGGCCTCCGGCTCATCCATTGCCGTTGCCCAAATGGGCGGCTGAGCCACTCAAGCCTCTGAAGTAAGTACTGGGAAATGTTTCAAGCCCTATGCAAAGCAGACGGCCTCAATGATTCTTTCCTGTTTTAACAATCCTTCTAACTCTCATTGTTTCGGAAATAACGATATTTAAAAAAAATTTATCTATTTTAGGCTCACGACTATAAGGGAGTATGAAATATTGGCCGGCAAGATCGAAATGGAACTTCAAAAGCTATTGGAGGAGCACAATTACGATACCGTGGGTAACTTCTTGGATTTCTACGACAACTTTAAGGAGAGCCACATGAGGAGTGTAATTGAATTCTTCCATTCGTAAGTAATTTCTTACTCCATAATATACAGGGTGGCCAGGCAAAAGGATAATGATCATACGTCGTTTTTAAGGTTCTCAGTTGTTAAAAATTGTTCCGGTTAAAGCCATACCGCTGAAAACAATGATCTTGATTCCCGCACTTCTTTCGGTTTATGAGATCCTCATACTAGACATCACTGTCTTGCCCACCCTATATATTAAACTATACATACCTGTATTATTTGCTAACTTCACAAGGGACATTCATAGCCCATAAAATGGGACAAAAATGACCATCATTAACTTACAGGTACTCACCAAAGCTAACACCTGATCACTACACCTGCGTAGGCTTGGCCCTAGAGCTACGCCACCGCCTAGTGAAGCTCGAAAAATCATACCCCAACATCAAAAATCATTTGTGCATCGTCTCCTGTGAAGAAAACATCGAATCCGTAGATGGGTACACGGCTCTGAGAGACACCTTCGACACCATGCCTTCCACCTTAGAAAAAGAACACTGCTTGATGTGTTTAAAATTCGATATCAATGGTAGAAGCGGAGTGCTGTTGTGCGACCCTGGTTATCATGTGGCCAGAGTCGTAACTGTGATGTCCGATAGAGCTTACCCTCATACAGGTAAGTCGAATCCCCTCGTAGATTGAACGTTTTTATCAAGGGTTCCTGTTCAGGATGGTTTGTACAATCCGAAGAAAGTGGCGTTCGCAAGGAATACAACTACACTCTGTGCTCTTCTAAAGGAGCCTTCGTGCAGTGGGACGAAAAGACTACGAAAAATGGTTCAAAAGAAGAATTTACGGGGATCGTGTACGTGGAAAGGCCTTATCTTACTGCTGTCGATGTAACTGAGCGTAGGAACATAATCTATCCCTTCAGGTACTAAACACTGAAAATTATTGAATTGTTGTAACGCGAATGTTTCTGCAGGAGCTTACTTTCAAGAGACCAAAAGGGCCATTTAATAGCAGGTGTGTACTTCAAAATCAAACCCAAAAATGATGAGTTTACGGTGTTCTACCAAGACATGGGCAAACAGAGAGTCAAAATGAACTTTTCAGCGCTATTACAGCCCGAGGTCAGTATTTAGAGGCTTCAAATGGTCATTGTAACTAATGAAAGGCTTTTCGTTCCTAGATCGAGGAAGATAATATGAGGAAACTTGACATCGCAAATGAGCAACTGCGCATGCCTAAAGGAAAACTCTTGGGAATTTTACAGCGTTGCGCGATCATTCTTAGCGATGATCATTATTTACGGGAGACATTGGCCGTGGAAAATCTCATCAATGTCATGTCGGAAAATAATTAAGTTTTTGTATTCGGTTTGTCCTTTTCTGGTTAAAGTGTATTAATAAGCATCTATCCATGTAGAGTAGATTTACGTATAGTTGGTTGCCTAGAGCACTTAGCGAAGCGCGCACTGTTTTCTCCTTGTGCGCATGTATTATTTATCTAAGTATTCTGACATTAATATTAATTTGGTTCTTAGATGCATTTTAGTGTCTCATCTATTTTTACTATCGATCAATTTTGTCACATTAGTGTTATCAGTAGCTGCTATTATTTATACAGACACGCATCACGATCACACAACAAAATCTCATGTAATTTTTAATTCTTAATTAAGCCGTAATTGATTTCCGAATAGTTAGATTTTAACACATTTTATCGGATTAATTAAAACGAGTTTAGTAGATTAGAAAGAAAATAGAAATTCTCAGTAAGGGCTTTTATGTTAGTATTTGTTGCTTGAGGATTTAAATAAATTTTGATTAGAAACTTGAAAGTGTTTTATTTATATTAGGAAAAAGGACAAAATGAGGAGTGAGTAAAGCTACAGAGTATCGCAGCGGTTTAAGTCAACTTAACAACTAAAATCGACTTGAACATGCGACCTAAGTACCTTGGGAATGGATGGTTTGTCCTAGGGTCGAATTATCAACGCGCAGTTAACTTTAACTATTTTACATAGAAACTGTGAAATAGGATTTGTAAAATGCTCATATGCTTGATTTTCATGAAAATTACACCGACTTCGAAGTTAACAGAAGATTGCCAGTACTGCAGTTTTATTCTCTGGTTTTCCAACTTCCTAGTAACTCCTAGTAATTTTGCTATGGAAATGGAGAAGCTGATCATCGCTCTTCTTTGGCTTCATCGTTTCTATGGAAATTATTTTTAGGCTATGCACCGCGTGCTCACAAAATTAGATGGTGCATTAATACACCTCGAACCAAGAATCCCCAATTTGTTGTACTACAGATCATTTTTTTTTTGCTAAAATTGCCCACTGACAAAAAACAACAACGAATAGATCGATATACTGTAATCAAACAATCCCGCAATCATATGCAGTAACGAAAATTATGTTAATAAACTTATTCACAAAACAGTTCAAAACGGGAGGCGTAAACCATTAAATGTATTGAATTACAATCTGAGAGAATACCTTACAGCCAATGCTGCTGAATAACGATTAGTATTGCGTGAATTTGTGTCGTAGTGTTAAGTGTTAATTTACTTATTATGTTCGGCTCCAAGATAAATCCCGGAAAAATACGAAAAAAGAAAAATCATCAGTCGCCTCGTGAAAATGCGGATTCGAAACCCAGACGAAGAGGAGTGAAGCGATTTGATCTTAGGAATTTCGTTATTAAAAGGGTGAGTAAATAAGCCATAAAAATACTGTGTATAAATTAAAAGAAATTTCGTTTTTGTTTGCTGCTCAACTATCTAATTCAGTGAAATCTGAAAAAAAATTAGAAAAAGAGAAGAAAAATAACAAAAAAGAAAAAATAAACTTGCGTGAGAAAAACAAATAAATTATTATAAAAACGAGGTCGTTATATTAATGCACAACATGCATTAATTATTAATTACGTTCTTAATGGGCAATCATTCCGTTTCAAGTTTTAACAAAGCCTACGCTGATCTTGTTCCTATGTGCTATATACAGGATCAGTGCGCTTAGCCGACGAGCCCCAAAAATAACCCTGCCCATAAACTATCCATAATAATAGTATTATTCACTTTATTTACCCGAGCTTAACAGACATTATTTCCTGCCGCAAATTCTGAGCGTTAATATCAGCAGTGCTCGCTGAACTTTCGATAAATTGTTCAGTGACACACCCAGTATACAAGGTGTAACAAATTCAAATGTGTATATGGGGATCTCGGAAACGGTACGAGATAAAACATTGGTTAAATCTAGACAAAGTTGCGCATTTTAGTGCTCAATAAAAATATATTTGAGGATTTAAAAAAATACAAATATTTTCGAAAATATCCTATAAACATCGAAAATTTGGATTTTCGCTTTTTTCAAAAAACTCGAAAACCATTATTCGGGGAAAACTGATAATGAAACATTATTAGCGCACTTTTTGTCTGACTTTCTAGAGGTGTGATTGATATTTTTACTTGATAATTGGTTTTCGAGATATTACGAACTACGTTTGATTTTTTGTGAGCATAATCTTGGATTTTTACAAAATTTGAATCTACGTGAAATTTTCTTTCCAGTGATGTATCATATTCGAGTATTTTAATTGATTCTATACGAATAAAAGTAAAATAACCTTCTCCGTCTAAGGAACCTTAAATTGCGTTGCCATGTTAAATTAACAAACATCAGATCATATTTTATTCATTTTATTGTTTAATAAAATTAATGGGCTGAGTAATAAATAAGTTATCAATCACAATCATATATATATCATATAATCAATAAATAATAAATAATAATCATATAATCAATAAATAATCAATCACACCGCTAGAAAGTCAGACAAAAAGTGCGCTAATAATGTTTCATTATCAGTTTTCCCCGAATAATGGTTTTCGAGTTTTTTGAGAAAATCCAAAATTCAAATTTCCGATTTTTATAGCATATTTTCGGAAGTATTCGGATTTTTTAAAGTTCGCAAATGGATTATTTGGAATTTTGCCTCTATTTAACCGATTTTGTATCTCCGACAGTTTCCGAGATTTCCATACATAAACGCGAATTTGTTACATCCTGTATAATCGATTAAACTTCCGCCAACAATCGAACCACCAGTGCGGGTCGCGAAAACACTGATTCTCATTTTCAAACGGGCCACCATCCACCAAACGGTTTTCAGTCAGAGCCAAGTGAAGGAAATTTAAGTGTTCAGTGCATAGTTTTCTTCAAAAAGGGGTGAATTTGTGGCTTACAGGGTAAGTTGTTGTTAACTATATAAGTAGCGTCAACAAGCTTAATTGACTATCGTTTTTTGTCAAAAAATGTATTTTTTTAGCTAAATAGTTAACAGCTATCAAAGATGTCGCGAAGACCTTCTATTGGTATTGACTTGGGTACCACATATTCCTGCGTAGGGATTTGGCAGCACGGGAAAGTGGAGATTATCGCCAATGATCAAGGTAAGCATCCTTGTCATGAGCATCATTAATATACAGGAGAAGTTAATCAATCCGCTACAGATCCTTTAAACATAAACACATTTTTGGGTAGCAAATTTTCAAAGCTTTTTTTGTCGAGCTGACGTAGTTTCAGTCAAAATAAGAGTTTCAATAGAACATTTTTTTGGCCAATAAATTAAAATATGGGAAAAACCTGCATACTTGCAAGTAAGGCCGACCTTAGTAAGTCTGGCTTCCTGGGCGAAATTTTTGATAACTCCTATCCTCAAGAAAAACCGACGACTAGGAAAGTTCGGTCCTGGTTTGCCGCCCAACCTTGCCGCCTATAAGGCCGGTACTGCCTGCAAGACCATTCAATACGGAATCAAACCACATTTCCCGTTGCAGAGTTCTAGAATTTTTTAGATTGATTAGAAGCAAAATTTCTAGGCAATCGGACAACTCCCAGTTGCGTGGCTTTCACAGACACCGAAAGACTGATAGGAGATGCCGCCAAAAACCAGGTCGCAATGAACCCCAAAAATACCGTTTTCGATGCCAAGAGGCTCATCGGAAGAAAATTTAATGACCCCAAGATTCAGCAAGACATGAAACATTGGCCTTTTAAACTGGTAAATGAAGGCGGCAAACCCAAGATTCAGGTGGAATACAAAGGTACTGACACCAGTCCATTCGGGTATTCTTAATTTCTTTTTTTGACTGCCTTTTCCAGGTAAAAGAAAAATTTTTGCCCCAGAAGAAATAAGCTCCATGATATTGACAAAGATGAAGGACACTGCTGAGGCCTATTTGGGCACAACCGTCACCGATGCGGTCATTACGGTTCCGGCGTATTTTAATGACAGTCAGAGGCAGGCTACAAAGGATGCCGGTGTCATTGCAGGTGAGAACGGCTCTGGAATAAGCTTAGAGAAATACAAAGCACCTTATTATAATATAAAAGTTTTGTGGGGCTTGATACAAAACGTATCGATTATTAGTTTTTTGGTTGCTTTGCATGCAGCCATTAATCACGCTTGGAACATTAGGTTGGTTCGAATAGGCTCTTTACAGAACGGGTACAGGGAAATATTTGAATATTTCATGTTTCCTTCGTTTATTAACTTGACGGGAAGGTCACAATATTAAATGCAGGAAAGGGGAGTTTTCATGATAAGATTTAAAAAACTTAAAGTAGGTCAATTTGCTATTTAATGCTTCGCTAATGTAGCTTTTACATCAAAAATCATTAGGGAAATAAGTGAGTTGATCATTCCCAGTTTTCAGTCTTTCGTTTATATAGAATCCAGACGAAATCTGGATCCAGACTAATTTTTTTTTCTTTTTCTTTTCCTCCAAAATTCCTTTCATTTTTACTTCAATTAAACGCGATTATTTCGTTTTTAGGAATCAACGTTCTTAGAATTATTAACGAACCAACAGCCGCGGCCTTGGCCTATGGCCTGGACAAAAACCTGAAGGGCGAGAAAAATGTCCTCATTTTTGACCTCGGAGGAGGAACTTTTGATGTTTCTATCCTAACCATAGATGAAGGTGAAAATCTCTCTTTACTAAAAACCACTGAGGCTCTACTATTTATACCTCTCTTAGGGTCACTTTTTGAAGTTAAAGCCACCGCTGGGGACACTCACTTGGGTGGGGAAGATTTCGACAATCGGTTAGTGAACTATTTTGCTGACGAATTTATGAAGAAATACAAGAAAGATTTGACCAAAAATCCTCGAGCTTTGAGACGCTTAAGGACAGCAGCTGAAAGGTAAAAACCTCCAAAACACACGCATATTGCTAGATTTGATCTTAAATGGTTATGGAGATACTTATTATTCAACACTTTAATATGCAGAGTATAACATATCATCATAGAGATATTTCAGGAAGCAATAATACTTTACAAAATAATAAAAACATGCTAATAAACCCATGGTGAAAAACGCTCTTTTTTCGATATGCAAGGTGGAAAAGATTCATATTTTGCGTTCTTCTCACGTATGCTTTGAGTCACATTTTTGAAATTTACTTTGAAAAATCAAAGCAAAATTATTAAAATAGCTGAAATTCAGCCACATCATCCTAGATCGCAGACCGGAATATATACTCGTAGACTGGATTTTCTTGACTTACATTGATAGATACTTTTGAAAATTCTACGAGAACGGTGAAAGATAAGAAAATACTGCAAAAGATCAAAAAGCTAAAAAATTGAAGAAGAAATTTAAATCTGATATCAGAATTAATACAGGGTGCTCCAAAAAAGGTACAAAGCATAATATAGCATATGATCCAAAAAAATACAACACCCTGTATATGGCTTCAGGCGATTTCGACAATTTATTGAAGAGTCTTAAAGAAGATAAGTGTACAAAATTTTAAAAATTGAACTCAAGGCATACGTCAGAAAATGGCAAAATTTGAGAAAAATGTGAAACTTTTCTACCCTATATATAGGAAAAGGAGCGTTTTTCACCATGGGTCTATTAGCACGTTTTTATTATTTTGCAGAGCACTATCGCTTGCTGAAATATCCTCATGCTGATGTTTTACAACCTGTATGCTGATTTCTCCCGTTTGAACGTTTCAGGGCCAAGCGGACTTTAAGTTCAAGCTCTGAAACCACCCTGGAAATCGACGCCCTCTTTGAGGGCATAAATTTCTATTCAAAAATATCTAGGGCTAAATTTGAAGAACTCAATTCGGATTTGTTCAAAAGTACCTTGGCCCCCGTAGAAAAGGCTCTGAAAGATGCTGCCATGCAGAAAAGCAGTATACATGACGTAGTCTTAGTAGGTAGGTGTCTTAAACTTGTTTGAGAATTTAAGTAAAGCGATTAACATTACAGGAGGCTCCACGAGAATCCCAAAAATCCAGTCCCTTCTTCAAAACTACTTCAATGGCAAATCACTGAATTTGAGCATTAACCCTGATGAGGCAGTAGCTTATGGAGCTGCGGTTCAGGCAGCTATTTTAAGTGAAGACCAAAGCTCGAAAATTCAGGTACAGAATGAGACATAAAATTCGTAAAGGACCATGAAATCGAGGTTGATTTGCAGGACGTCCTTTTGGTCGATGTAGCTCCTTTGTCCTTAGGCATTGAAACAGCAGGTGGTGTAATGTCAAAAATCATTGATCGAAATACCAGAATTCCCTGCAAACAAACCCAAACTTTTACCACTTACTCAGATCAACAGCCCGCAGTTTCCATCCAGGTTTTTGAGGGAGAAAGGGCGATGACCAAGGACAACAACCTGTTGGGCAACTTCGACCTAACGGGGATTCCCCCAGCACCAAGAGGAGTACCTCAAATTGATGTTACCTTTGATTTGGATGCTAATGGTATTCTTAACGTAACTGCCGTCGAACACGGAACTGGACAGTCTAGGAATATTACCATTAAAAACGACAAAGGGCGCTTGTCGAAAATAGAGATAGAAAGAATGCTAGATGAAGCTGAGAAATATAAAGAGGAAGATAATAGGCAACGCGACAAAGTTTCCAGCAGAAACAAGCTTGAGAATTATGTCTTTGGCGTTCGCCAAGCTATTGAGGACGCAGGATCTAAATTGAGGGACTCAGACAAGCGCAAAGTCCAAAAAGAGTGCGATAGTTGCATCAGTTGGTTGGACACGAATGAAATGGCTGAAAAGGATGAGTATGAGTATAGGCTGAAGGAGTTACAAAAGATATGTAACCCCATTATGACGGAATTGCATAAGGGAGGCAGAGGAGCTGATAAAGAGCAGGATGGGCCCACTATTGAAGAAGTTGACTAAATTGTTAATGTTTTGCTTGAAGCTGTGGTTGTTAAAGTGCAGTAAATTTGCTGAAAGTACACCTTCGGATTAAATTAAGGAGTCACTTCAATGTTTCTGACTATTTTTGCTTCGTGATATTACAAAGGGACACTCATGGTATTATCCTTCGTAGATTATCAGATAAAATTGAAAATGTGCGTTAAACACCAAATTTTTTAATTTAAAACCAAAAAATCGTACATAAAGCGAAAAAGCGCAAAATTACATTTTCGCAACAAAAACGGATTATACATTTAAAAATTACTAGCTGGTGTTTTCTCCCCTACTACTGATGAGAGCTTCCATTCTCCGGCGCATTCCTGTTATTAAATTTTTAATTTCTTTTTGAAGAATGGTCTTTTCAAGCAAGCAATTTCGCAATTCCTCCATTGTTTGTGGTTGCTGTACTCTCACCCGTCTTTTAGAGCATGGCTCACAAATGTTCTGTTGGATTCATGTCAGGACTTCGTGCAGGCTAGTCCATAGGTTCAATTTCAACTTTATATAGATACATCTGAACAACTCCAGCGACAAGGGGTTGTGTTATATGTAAAAAGTGAGGGCCTACAAATGGGGCGCAAGGCATCACAAGAGATTCAGGGATATCTGTAATATACTTGGCAGCAATTAGAGAACTGCGACCGTTGTTCGCTAGTTCCGTAAAGGTGTTTAGATTGATGTCACCCCAAACCAAAACGAAACCTCCACCAAAATTTATTCTTATGCCTGAGTAGTGTTTTATTATTTTATTTATTAAAAATGTATTTTTCACTATTAAGTTTGTTTTTACCACAAGTGTGACACATCATTTAATTCGGAAAATCAAAAATTTTCTAAAAATGCAATAAAAAATCAGGCTCGTATTTAAAAAAATAAAGTTGATGATGGTTCCCAAATTTCGAAACGTTGTATTAGATAACGCATCGATGATTCAAGGCACTGTTTAGAGCTGTTCACACAAGATAAAAAAGATTTTTTGTGTCGGTATATGACAATGGATGAAACATACTCAAGAGCAACAAACCGGCGCATCAACAAGTAAAATTTTTTTTGAGCGAAACGGAAAGTTTTTATGATATTTAAATAAAAAATTGTACGAAATTAAAAATTTAAGGTAGCTATAAAAAAATGAAATTTTATTTTTAAAAAAAACGTAAATATTTTATCAAAATAGCAAAGTAAATTTCTTCTTTCTTCTTAATGGATACAAGCAAAAACAAAAAACAAAAAGTAAACAGGTCTTCTCACAAAATCGTCCCACAACATGTTTGGAAGTAAACTGCTGCAAAATACTTAAAAATCATTATTGCTATTTTATGAAAAAAATTAAATAAACACTGGAATTATTTTTTGACAGTCTGAAATTTGAATAAAAAACTAATCTTACCAATTATAAATAATAATATAGCAGAAGTAGATTTTCAATACATATTTTTTTCACATTAACTAGTGCGCCAATTTTTTTTTGCTGTTAAATTTAGATTCACTACTACACACCCGAATCAAAAAGATTATCAGCTGAGTGGACAATAGCTCTTAAAACTGAGCTCTTAAAGCTGAGTGGACAATAGCTCTTAAAACTCGTTCAAAGTTACCAAAAGTTCAAAAACCAGCTAGCTAGGTTATGGCCTCCGTTTTTTTGGGACGTGCATAGTCTTTTATTCAGCAACTATCTTGAGAAAGGTAAAACTGTCAATAGCGAATATTACATGGCATTATTGAATCGTTTGATTGTATAAATCAAGAAAAATGGTCTCACATGCAAAAGAAAGAAATGCTGTTTCACCAAGACAATGCCTCGTGTCATGAAAACGATGGTTAAATTGAATGAATTACGCTTCGAATTGTTTGCTGACCCACCGTACTGTCCAGATCTAGCCTCCAGCGACTACTGGCTTTTAGCAGACATCAAAGAAATGCTCTAGAAATTTTGCTCAAATGAAGAAGCGATTACCGAAAGTGAAGCCTCTTTTGAGAGCAAAGATAAATCGTTCTACAAAAAAGGCATCAAAAAGTTAGAGGAGCGTTAGATTGAGTATATTACTTTTGAAGGAGAGTACGTCGACGAACAAAGTGGAATTTGGAAAAAAGGATTATTTTTGTTGGTCAGACCGGAGACTTATCGAGTGATGTGTTAGTTGTTGGGGCTGGTATTAGTTTAAAGCCGAAACATAAGTAAACATCTTTAAGCGCAAAACGAGAGAAGGGATCACCAGTTCGGGCGGTTCGTTGTTATTCGCTCTCAAGTTTCTTGAGTTGGCCCGACTCGGTCCCCGGTCGAAGGACCGCATCAGGCATCGGGCATCGTGCGGGCATAAGCAGGCAGGCGGGCAAACGAAACGAGAAGAGAAAATAGAATGACGCCAACCGACACGGGTGACGCATGTCGACGCGAACCTTAAGAAAAACTGCCACGCTTTCCCGAGTTTTTCAAACTTTCCGCTGGTTTTTCTAACTGAAAAGTGTTTTCGCGCCCTTCGTTTCGCATTGCAATGCGAACGTGCCTTTCGGAAAGTGTTTGAAAACCGAAAAAAACACGTTTTTATCGACGACCGACGACCACGTTAAGAATGTGCTGGGTTTTAAAAATCTAATGACCAGTGACCAAAGATAAGCCGATTTTTAAGCAGTGGTGTGTGTGGCTCAAGTCGACAAATGGCGTTGTTTGTGCTAAGTTGTTTTGGTTTTTGAAATGGCCCGTTGACGGTTTGTCGCTTAGAACTGAAGAAAAAGCGTGCCGAGCGAACTTTTTGCTAAAATTCCTGTTTGTGCTGGCTGTTAAAAATGGATAATCTGGCGATAAATAATTTGAGCATTAACCTACCTGAGGTGAGTTTCATAGGTCGAAAAGACGTAAAATTTTCGCCACGGTACGGAACAGGTAAGTATAGGTAGATCGAGACGCAGATCTATAAAGGAAGGTGGTTTATGGGAAGGTGTCCGAGGTATTCATTCGCCGATCCCGCAATTTCCTTTGCTGTGTGCAAATGCAGAAAAAATACAGAATGGACGAGAATCTTTCTTAGTTTCGCCTCTCGGGTGGCTTTAATGACTGTAATGTTATTTTTCCCTAATGGCCCTTGTTTCCAGCTTGTGGATCACGCTCGGCGTTGGGAACGTATTAATAATTATAATACTTAAGTTTGTGTGCTATATTTTGCAATTTCGTCCGAGTTTATAAATAAACATAAATATGGGACATGGAGCATACTACCTAAAGTCAGCGAAGAAAGCATTCATACTGTGGATAATATTATATAAAACGTAGATATTGTTAGGCTGTTTTTACAAAGAATAATCATAGATGTTTTTTTGTATGTTTAGCATATATTTTTAATGAAAAATGACAAGTTAATAATATTGATTAGTAAATAATTAATATAAACAACAAAATGGATTAGAATAGAAACGCAAAAAGTATTCGTACAGACTTAAATTAATAACAAAACGAGTAAAACAGCAACAATAAATTTTGCTTCAATAACGTGTGGGGTTTCCTTTCGACTTTATTACTGCTTCTAGTCTTCTAGCCGCGGAGCTAACAAAATTTGACGGCAAACTTGATGGTATTTGGTTCCATTCTTCTTGAAGGGCAAACTTTAACCCTTCTCTCGATGAAATAACATGATTCCTAATTTTTGTTCGAGTCCCAAAGATGTTCAATTGGGTTGATGTCTGGTGAGTGTGGAGGTGTTTCTAAATATTTTGGAGTATTGTGCAAGATCCAGAGCCTGGTGTTGAGAGCTGTGCGTGTGGGATCGTTATTTTGGTTAAATATAAAATCATCCCTAATCCCCATTTTAGTTGCATTAGCACGGAGGTGGCTTTTTAAAATATTTATACGCATATTTTGGTTCATTATTCCATCCATAAAATGAAGCGATCCTATTCCTGAAGCGCTCATACAGCCCCGTACTAATATCACACCTCCGCCGTGCTTTACGCTCGGTCGCAAATTTTCCTTATTAAATTCAGTGCCCTTTTTCCGCCATGCTTTAAAATGTCTTTTATTTCCAAAAACTTAAAATTTGCCCTCATCAGTGAAAATCACTTTATTTCAATACGTTATGGGGGGTGTTAATAATAAGTTCTAGCGAACTGAAATGGTTTCTTTCGATTGATTTCGTTTTTAAAGTATTTTTTACGAGGTACTCTGCCATGGTACCCCTTATTTCATAAATAATTCCTAATAGTACTGGTTGAGACCTCCTTATTGTTGAAAGTTTTCAGTTCTGCAGCGATTTTTTCGGTACTTATTCGTGGGTTTTCTGTTAGTTTTCGTTTGATTAGACGTTCCAAGTAATCATTTATTTTTCTTGGCCGTCCCGAGCGTCGGCGATTTTTTAATGTTTTTCGCAGGCAATATCTCTTCATTATGCTTTGGATAGTAGATCTTGATCTATTTACAATTCGACTAATTTCTACCAATGATTTGCAGTCCTTATGTAGTTTAAGAATTATTCGTCTCAATTCTTCTGATGTTTCGCTACCTTTAGGTCCCATGACCACAATAGACCAAAAATTTTATGTAATTACCGTGAACGAACTAAACTAACTACCTCTATTGATTATTAATTAGCTTTTTTGGATAGATCACCTATGAAGTTTAAGGTGCAAAGTAGAGAGATGTACGAAAGCTTTTTGCGAGCACATTCCTGCACATTTTTTTGTTTATGTTGTTATTTTCGTATCGACTAAAAGTAAAAAAAGGTCAAAGAACATTTATGATTATTTGTGTTTTTTGTAAAAATTGCTTAATAACACCAAAACAATACTATTTATATAAAATTATCTGGCGTACGAATACTTTCTGCAGACTGCAAGTCGTTTTATTATATCACCATGAATCCTGTTCTAACTTGTTAAGTGCAACTTACCAGTGCCACCATTCCCCTACACCCAAGGAAAATGAGTGCTCATTAGCTCACTCGCAAATTGTAACAAAAACTCTTCCATTAATTATGGAATGTTGATTGATTGTTCGCAAAAAGAAATTTTTACTTTCGACCTTTTTGGCATAGGAATGTCTGAGGGAATGCCGCTCGATAAATGGCTACCTCCACCGATAGCATCGTCACTGAACTAACAATTCAATACAAAAAAAATCGTGTTTTTCTCCAGTTTTTGTGTTCTAGAGAAACACGTTCAAAAGCTTCCAAGGTAAAAGCCGGCGTTCCTACCTTGCTTCGATGAATTCTGACGTTATATGTGCGCGTAGTCAGGCTAAGAAGGTATTCAACCTTAGGGTAGCCACCTTAGGTACCCTCTTCCCCTTCTCACCAAAGAGTATTAGTAGTGTATGAACCTAGAAAAAAGTTCTGATCGACCGAGGAGGCTCTCAAACGTTCTAGCACACCGTAATTCAACCGAACATTAACGAAAATTAGGGATTTAGTGCCGCCCCGTGTTCATAGGGCCTTTTTCCCCCATTTTTAGTGTGCCTTTACAAACAAACGCCCTCGATGGGTACTATCGTTAAATTGGGGGTTAGAAAACCATGTCATCAAAGTTGGGGAAGATAGAAAGACGCATAGGAGAACGTGTATGTTTCGATCTTCGTCTCGGTATACAAGGTGTAACATATCATCGTGGAAGTATTTCAGGGGGCGATAGTACTCTGCAAAATACTTAAAAAATGCTAAAAGTGAAGCAACTGTGCTAAGAACTAAAAATCAAATTCTCAAAAAGAAAACGAAGTAAAGAACCTCGATTAGTAATTTCCCAAGTACTGAACGAACGCTGCAATAGCTAATGAAAAATTACTAATGATTATGTGTTTGTTACTTGCAATAAGTCATTTTACTAATTTGCTCTGGCTGTTGTACATTAGTCTTTCCCAATACCTGAAACAACGAGATTTAACTTCAAGCAGTCCATGCTCAAGTAAGTCGAATGAGGAAATTTATGATCGTTTCCAACTTGCACACAGCGAAGTAGAGAATCAGGTGCAAAAATGCGGAATTATTCGGTTCAGTGATTGTGTAAGTGTTTGATAATACGATAATGGTACTCCTCAATTTCACGATATTTTGCTCTACATTTTGTAATCTAAAACAGGTGTTTTTGAAGCGAGGCTTATTTACTTAAGCCTGTAAAATTTGTTTTTCCAAGCTGAGAGTATTGCGGCTTGATCGTTAATCGATATCTGAGTTTTTATTTAGATGAAAATTGCAAAATCCCCAGATACTCGGCGTCAAAGTGAAAGTATCAGAAATCGAGCAGCTTTGATTTGCAAAATTTAGCTTTAACCCCTTTAAAGTTGAATTTAGGTTTTGCTTTCGGCTTAGCGCGCACTTGTGATTTTCTCTCGTGCGATCCTTTGCTCGCAAAAACGAAACATACATTTTTAAACATACAGAGTGATTGATTAACAATGGGGCCACCGAGAGCCGAAGATGCTACGCGTTAAATCGTGACAATTGGAGAGGATATGCCTTATCTGAAAGTTGATTGATATATACAGGGTGTTTGAAGTAAAAATTTTAATCAATTTTTTTGCCATTTGTCCGAAAATATCTAGGTTTGGCACTTGAGAATGTGTAAAGTTTTTATGTATTATAGAAAATGAAAATACACTTGGTTTGTTTCGCTTTCCCGTATTATAATAATGTAATTCCTCGTATTATCAAATATAAACATACTGTTCGTTAAACAGATTTTTCTCGAAAACGGATGGAGATGTCGAAATGAAACAAGAATACGTGGTTAATGGAAAAATGATTGCTCTTTCAGATTTTCCTTTGGATTTCACGTTAGACATACAGGGTGAAAAATTATTAGCCGCATATTGTGTAAAACTCACCAGGAGGAGCGCCCTCAATCAACAACGCAGAAATTGCAAAATGTATCTTATGCTTTACCAAGAAAAAAACAGAACTCTACAATTCTTTCAAGTGTCTAACCTAGATATTTTCAGAACAATAGCAAAAAGATTAATCAAAGGTTTAACTTTCAACACCCTGTATATCCGAAACTATCAGCTTTCGGATGAGGCATATTTTTCCAATCATCGCCATTTGACGTGTAGTATCTCTAGCTTTCTGTCGCTCCATTGTTAACGAATCACCCTGTATAGGCGCATTAACGCTTGCGATTTTTTAGCCGCACGACAGAAAACCGCAAGCGCGCGGTAAGCGTCAAAGGGCCCATCACGAGCGGTCCCGGACCTCAATTTTTATTATACTATTTCTTCTATCAATAAATCAGCACTGATTTAATATTAACGTTAAAGAAACCCTTGGGATTAACTTGAAAGTGCAAAACTCCACAGCTTCTTATCTTTAATTGAGCCTTCGGCGGACCCCAAATTAATCACTGTCCGCTAATTAAAAAACTGGCGAGCCCGACTATTCGGCAGGTGATTAATTTCAGATTTCCTCAATGTTCGGGTCGAAATTTAAACTATTCCCCAAATTCGTCTTAGTCAGGTACCCAGAAAGTATATTCTTCCGTCAGCTTATCGTAATAAATAACGACCATCTAAAAGCGTGATCGATCTATTCAAGCTCTGCCGTTCTCCACTGTCAAATCTTGGTATGTTTTCTTTGAAGAGCTGCCAAGACTGGCCCGATTTATTTTCATTTGCCTGCTTAATTCGGACTAATACTATTGACAAAATACACGTAGGAACGATGATTTGTAGCGGTTTAAACGGGAGATTTTCATCGAACGATATCAATCACCCTCACGATCGCACAGTCGGGCAAATTATCGTGTCGAAACTCCATTAGTCGTTTTGCAAAAGTTAAATATTTTAACCCGATAAATCTCCCTTTGTTTTCTATAGCCGGTTTCGTTGTCGCCTGTCAGTGAATTTGATTTGAGTTAAATTCGCACGTAATTTTTGCACAAACATGTTCAGAATGCAACATGAACCCCGCGTTTCATTTGATTTTCGGCGAGACTGGAGAAACAAAGAGTTTTTATGGCCATCCAGTATTCTGTATAATTCCGCGACTTGCCAATACAAGAATTCTTCCAATTTGGCGCAAAATCGAGACTCATCCGAGGGCCCTCGAACTAATAGGGCCCTCCCCCAGTTTCCGCCCTTACGTTGAAAATAAAAAAGGATTACGAAATCCCCTAAATCCCAGATGGATAATCCGGCGAAGCGATTTGGCCTTTCGCCGATTTGTGATGTCGTACATAAAGCGGATATCGAGTGTGCGATTTTTAAACAGGTTTAGGTAAGGCAGAGTACGAGGGATTTCATCGGGAACCAGCATAATTGAGTTGTATTTCGAAAGTCTGAAAGGGCGTTTACCCGTGGGTTCGTCTCAACAAGAAGAAAACAAAGGATAACTGAACCCAAGGCCAAACCACGAGATTCTTCACGCCCCTGTGGAAGACGAGTCATCGCCCCGATGTCCTCCAGGCATCGAGGAACGCAGTGTCCCAATTTAAAGTCTTCATGGTCAATACGAATAACCTTATTGGTACCAGCAGCCTTGAGATGTTCCTTCGATTTGTTGGGCGCAACGCTTCTATTAGCTGACTTACGGGCCTGCCTTCAGTGTCGTTCTGAACCCGGTCCAGATCAGATCCGGCAATGATATGATAAAAAGAAACACAAATTAGGTGCTTTTCTCAATCAACGAAAATTCATGAAAATTAGATCGCTAGCCCGGTGAATTATAATTCAATTTAGCTTTGAGGGTATTCGAATACTTATTGCATCAAACTTCAGCGTGCATCATGCATATTCAGTTCATTAGTGCAAAAAGGGACAATTACGGGTGTTTTTGAGCTAAACTGAAGAGTTCAATATTTGCGAAATTAATCCGCATGTAAATGTCGCTTTATTGAAAGTTCAGAGCTGGATCGAAAAAAAACGGAATGTGTTGTTCAGAGGGAAGTTTGTAGTGCCAATATACAGAGAGAGTCAGAAAGAGTGGGCAAACACTAAACCGGAGATTTTAGTCACCAAAATGTTGTGATTGAGCTTAACATGGCTATGCCAATGTCACTGGTTTAAGAGATACAGTGTGTTCAAAGCTTAAATTTTGTTCCGAAATATCTAAATAATTAGTCCTTACTGGCTCAGAAATCTGAACTGAAATATTTCCCAGGTGGCGCAAATATATTTTTTTAATATTCGGGTTCTATTAAGGTTGATTGCTACAAGTGGTCAAATAGAAAGTTACATAATGCCCTTTCAGTCACTGAATAATATACAGGGTGTTTGAAAAAATAGGTGGTTTAAAATTTGATCCATCGTCGCGCCGATGATTGAAAAATGGCGATCTATTTTATCGACCACTGCCGCCTTAAGAGTTAAGAAAGTTCTGATAGTATAAGTCTGAAAATTGGTAGTTTTATGTTTTTTAGAGTGAGAATTACGAATTTTAAGATTATTTTGACGTTGTCACTAAAGGGCGTTAGTTTCACCGTATTACTTAAGTAATTTAAGACATATTTTTTATCTGTTGAGCCATGTTTAAAACAAGTCGAGAATTTAAAAGAACGCTCAATTCTACAGAGAAAATGTAGTCTTGCTTAGGTTGTCTGAGCCTATCGGTTTTTAAGTTATGTGCATTTAAAAGGTTCAATGTATTTTGCTGTATCATGCTGTATCTCTTAAACCAGCAACATTGGTTTAAGCCATGTTGAGCTTAATCACAATATTTTGGTAACCAGTATCTCCAGTTCAGTGTTGGCCCATTCTTTTTGACTCACCCTGTATTTCGGTGGAGAAATACTATCTCCCAAGAACTACCTGGAAGGAAGGGAGAGGCTGGACAGGAAAATTGAAACCTCCATGGAAATACGCTTAGAAATGAAACTTCTGCCAGCTTAGCAAATAAGGGACCGTCAGAACAGAGATTTATACGAGATTTTTGAGCTTGTAATTTTTAGCTTTTACGGGGAAGTAGGTGGAACGAATATGGAGTGAGTGAGACGTGGAAAAGATAAGGCAGGGCAGAACATGAAGAGGCAAACAGAGTCTTCTCCCTCGAAGGCTAATTACCCCTACTGCCGTTGGGAAAAGAATTTATAAAAATCACCTATCAGACGCTACACCTAGAATTTAATTGAATATTTCTGCGAGGAATAGTTTCAGCGTTTACTAGTAAGTTCAATTAAGCGCGTGACCTTATCACTTTGCACCTTCATTAACTTAATGCAAGTCAGATATTACCCGAGTAACACGCTGATATCTTGCAGCCATCAGACAAAGTTAATCAAACAAGTGCTAAAATCCAATTAACGATACTGAAAAACTTCCTTTGCATGGTAACCAAGCCTTCCATGTACGGGGTAATACCCTAAGTATCCGCTACTTTTTCTGGGTGGATGGGCATTTTTACCATTATTTAGCTTAGACGTTACAGTATGAGCGTTAATCAACCCGTAATTAAATTACGCTCTCACTCGCTCATTCAGACTGGCGTAATTAACGTCATGCAGACATGCAACCGTACTACCTGCTCGCATAGTTTCAGAGAAGTAACTATAGGAATAACAGGCCATATTTGACTAATTAGAATGTTGTTCCATGGCGATTTGTAGCACCGCTCTTGATAGAAAATTGTCCAACTTAGGTATTCAATAACGCCCTCCAAGTTGGCCAACTCTTTCCTTATTCTTCGTCACATTGAATGGTCACGCTTCGCTTTTTGTTAATAACTGTGCCCAACCTTGATCGCAATCTTTCAATAATGCGCATAAATTCCCCCGTTCGATCTATTGCTACCTAGGTATTTGCTTGGCGGTTTTATCCATTAATTGTATACCTATTGAGACTAGGCCTGGCAATTGCTAACGGCCAATGCAGACGCGGATTTACAAATCAAGTTAATGTACAGGGTGGTTCACGTAAGATGATACCCTACCTTATCTCAAAAATCGTTAGGTTTGGAGAAAAAGTTTAACATAAAAGTTATTCACTTTTTCACGAATTTTATTTTTTAATATTTCGAAGTTGTCCAGAAAATCGTGGCGTGGCGATTTTTTTTTTAATGGAATAGCCTATATTTTGTCACGGATACTAATTCTGCTTGTAACTAAAAGTATTTTTTGTTATTACAAAATATGAAAATTTTTTACCAGTTATTGAGTTCGTTAAATTTCAACGAAAGACCGAAAGAAAAATGAGCTGTTTAAAATTTTCAATAAATTCAAATACTATTAACTGAATAGTTTGTTAACTTGTCCAGTCAACCAATTACTGGGGTATATTTTTAATTTTAGAAAAATTTTACACAGGGTGCGAAAAGAAATATCCAAACTTTTCACATTTCAAATACTGCAAACCCGATTTTTTTGGATGAGACATCCTTTTTTTTAAATGAATTCTTTTAATTCACTTTCAAATAATATATGTATATGTTACACACGTATATATTAACTGAACAGATCTTACATATTTAACTGTTTAATATTAATGATAACCATGTCTTCTATTTAAATTACTATTACATGTTATTGAAAGTGTTAATCAGCTTAAGGTCTTTTCACTTTAGATATGTAACATATACTTAATTTCAAAGTGAACTAAGAAAAGAATTTGTTTTCAAAAAAATACAGCGTCTCTCAATTAAAAAAACCGATTTTTAGACACTCGAAATGTGAAAAGTTTGGATATTTTTCACACCCTGTATAAAATTTTTCGAAAATTAAAAATATACTCAACTAGAATCACCCATTGTTTTTAACTGGATAAATTTTCAAAGTATTCAATTAATACCATGCGAATTTATTGAGAATTTTAAAAAAACTTATTTTTCTTTCGATCTTAGCCTTAAATTGAATTAAATCAAAAACTGCGAAAAATTTTCATATTTTGTAATAACAGAAAATACTTATAGTTACAAAAAGAATTAGCATCCGTAACAAAATATAGAGTATTCCATTTAAAAAAATGTATTTTGTCACGTCGCGATTTTTTGGACCACCCTGTAACATCGAAAATATTAAAAAATAAAAATTCATGAAAAACAGAATAACTTTTGTACTAAACTTTTTTTCTAAACCTTACTGTTTTTGAGATAAGGTAGTGGATCATCTTACGTGGGCCACCCTGTACATTGCGCAACAGCTGCGTTAGGTTAAGAGTATTAGTACAATCCGAACGCAATAAAAACTTTTGGTTTAGCACCAGACTCTTCAGTTCTGGTGGAAATAGTCAGGCGATCGTACCAACGACACCCATGTGGTAAATGTCAAAGTTTATCCTTGTTTCACTAACTGCATGACTGTCCCGTTACTTTTACTTTTTCACTATTTAGCCCGAAGGCTGATTTATTATATCTTATCCAATCACGCATTAGCATAATATGCAATGTTCTATCGAAAACTTATTCACATTGTGGTACAAGAAGAATGTATGATAAATCGCGCGATAGTAGAAATGAAAGAAAGTTTAGAGTCTGCCAGGCGAAGCCGATTGACAAACATTATCTCACTAATTATATCTGAAATTACACACAATTATTATGTTTATTTATTTGATAAATTATATTGTGAAATTGACAAGCCTGAGTAATTTTCTAGCTCTTCAATTGCACGACAACGATTATATCTTCCAGTTGCGTTCTTATTGTGTGAACGTTTCAACTAGCTGTGGCATTAAGAAAATATCAAATTGCGAACGTTTCAATTAAGAAACGGATTTCCTCATCATTAGTTCAGGTTATATATAGGGTGTTTCAGAATTGCACGACACTCTTTGAGGTACGTATTCTCTGGTACATAAACAAAGAAAAAAGTTCATATAAGCCTGTGTCCGATCTCGAGTAAGACCTCAGAAAGTACACTACTCTGTATAATCGTTGGAGGCAATCTACTCTTGTATTAAACAGCATCTATTACCTAATACGCATTTAAAATTTGAAAGCTCTATCTGCGGCAGATCAAACAATAAAATAAAAACCCAATTTTTTCTTAACGTTTAACATTCTATAAGTCCGCTACCAATCGAGATCGGACACAGGCTTATATGAACTTCTTTCTTTATTTTGTACTAGAGAATATATACGCACAAAGCGATTTTTTAGCTCATCGACAAAGTGAGGCAGATGAAGGGTGAGATCATTTTAAGAAAAAATCTTTATATAGACATATGTCCGATTTAAATTATTTAAGGGTTTAAAGAACTTCAAAGTTTTCTGGATATTAGCTATTTGTTATTGAAAGTTACACAAATGAGACAGTTAAAAGTAAAAATGGCGTAGCAGTTTCTCAAAATGTCCTCCTTCTGCAAGAATACACGCTTCACAATGACGAAGTAATGAATTTTTCACCCGAATCAACATATCTGGATGATTTCTTATATCAGCAGCAGCCATCTGTGTTCTATCTAACAACTGTTCTCTTGTATTAATTGTCTCTTGGTACACAATTTGTTTTATATGGCCCCATAAATAGAAATCCAAAGCATTTAAGTCGGGAGATCGCAGTGGCCATGAAACCAAATCGGCATTACATTATTATAATTTTTAGTAATAAATAGGTAATATACCGAAAACTTTGAAGCCCTCTAAATCCATAAATCATTTAAATTGGACATATATATGAGTCTGTACAGTTTTTTTCTTAAAATTACTTCATCTTTCATTTGTCCTACTTTGTCAGTGAGCTAAAAAAATCACATCGTATATGTATAGCAATAGCCTGCTGATGCAGCTGAGGCGTGCGTGGTCTTCAAATCGCATGGAACCAACTAATTACCAATTGAGATTAGTACAATGATATAAGAAGCACTGGCGTTGTTTGGATGTTTGATAAAGATCGGAGCATGGAGCATAGGGCCAAATATCTCCGGACTTGATTAATGAGAACATGGCCCCAGAATAAATAGTATGAGCACGAAGCAAGATCTTCAGATCCAATGGCACGAAGTGTTCTGCTTCAAAAGTCTGCCTTGGGCCCTCTAAGGAGGTCCTTTGCTCTTCGATCTCAATAATCTACTACCGAGTATCAGTTTTGAGATTTGCCGACTCGATATTTGTACTGCTGCGATCCATATAAAGCTGCAGCAAAATTAGCTGCTAACAAAATTAGATCGTTCCAAGACATTTGGCGGTCAATGTGGGTTAAACATTTTCTTGTCTCGTTTGCTGTGGCGGCCAGTTTAGAAGTAACGATTGCCATTTGGTCCGCTGGTCAACGATCGGTCGAATTTCCTGGTTTAGCACACCTATCTCATCGGTTACACACGAGCAGCATCTGTAATAACCTCAGTCCTGGTCACCCAATAACCTGGAAACAAATTCAGTTAATATTCGCAAGGAGTCTCTGACCGCCTGGTCAAAGACTTTGGAGTTAGGAATTTAATCCACGTTCATCTTAATCCTTCGTACCCAGCATAATCAACACTCAAGTTTTCTTGTTTTCGTCGTTTTCTTTTTTGTGTTTGCCTCATGCCAATGCCAATAAATTATTTCGCCAACTCGTTTCGCAACGCGTTATCAGCTCATTACATCTAGCTCGAGAGCCTTTAAAGATTCGTGCCTTGGACTAAAAGGAAAACGAACGAGAAGCGAAGGACAAAAAGTGGCTTTTTTCGCCCGGGGCACTTGAGCTTTTGCAGTAGATCAAATTTTATTACTTTCGATCTCGATTTGGTTTCTTTGTAATGCAAGGCAAATGTTTTGAGGCCTCGGGCAAGAGGAGGAGACCGTTACGCATCATCTAGTCCGGTAGCACGTCGCGTAGATATTTGTTACAATGCAGGTTTATCATTTGAAAGTGGAGAAGTACTCGGTTTTACTCTTGGTAGAACAATCTGCCAAGGACGACTGTTGCACATAGGTGCACAGGTTCGATTTCGGAAAATATCAAAAGGGAATAAAGGTGCACTCTGATGAGCCGAATTGGATCTTAGCGAAGAAGAGGGCAGTTTCCCCTCTCTGGTGGGTCGAAATAAAAGATTTGCGATGATGGGTCCTTTTGAACGCCAAATCTTATCAAAATCACTGGTTTGAAGCGAAAGTCCTTGTTTCACTTAAAAAAAATAATACTGCAATTTAATTTCAGACGAGCTTTAACGAAACTCCCTAGATGCACAGCTTATTTTATAGATATTTGAACCATCGTGCGGTGGATTTGAGTTTCACCCGCATCAAAATCAACGGTTTCCTTGATCTTCAGTGTCGTCTTAATTCCGTCGATCCATCCTGTAGGAATATCCAAGACAAAGAGCCAATTAACCAGCCACCCAAAATCCCAAAACTCAAACGTTCCCAACTATTTGACATCCAATAGCAAACAAACTTACCTTAATTACAACCTTTTCAAAGGATGTCGCTCGAGGGATCGAATCCCAAATCTTATTAAGGCAATTTTCAGCAGGGACCCATAGTCGGAGACCGACACGTGAAAAGCACTTATAAACTTATGAATTAGGCCCTCCCTGTGGTTGTCCCTCTTTGCCCTAATATTTATTAATTTTAGGGATAATTTCGCACTTTGAGTGTGCACTCGAGGCGATGTCGAAGTTGGTGTTTGGTGAAGAGAACTTCTCCGAGGCAATGTAGATTAGGATTATTAGTAGGCAGAAAGGGACTAATGAGCAGGGAAAATGGGGACAGAACGTGGAATAAACATGCACATTTTGGGATGATTTTTAGTTATAGAGGAGCTCAGTTATCAGTCCCTAGTGGGGAATATTCCTAAGTGAGAAATCCGAATGAAGGTTTAATGATCATGGATGTTCTAAATTTAAAAGGAAACATAACATTCGAAGAAGCAACAAATTGCGCTGAGATGGGCAGGAAAGGAGGAAATAAAAGTGCGATGATTGCGAAGAGAATAAAAGAGCTATTTGGGAATAACGCCTCGCACATAAGGATTGGCTGGAGCGGTGGAGGAGCATACAATTCTCGGTTAAAAGTAACTGAGAATAACACTCACCTTTTACTCATTCGGACAGAAACTTTTGTTGTTCTTTTGATTGATTTGATAAAAACTTGCCACATAAACACTTATCGACCGTTTGTGGGAGAACGATTTATTTTCAATACCAAAACGATTATTCATTGGCAAAAGTGTGGAATGGTAATGAGATCCCCATTGTCTCCCACACTAAATAATTTTTTCATGGGAAATTCATAATCTAACTCAATTTGGTAGAAATAGATTGATGATGTTTTTTCAATATACACAATGCCATTTAATAGCAAATTTAATTCTAAAACTTTTATTTCCCTTCCAAATTTATCAAAAATCATATCATTTTTGATAAAATCGCAGCTTTGCGGAATAAAATCAATCCAAATTTAAAAGGATTTAAAGGGATTACCAGTCAAAATGATGGGTAATCCTTTTAAATTTGGATCGGATCTATTTCGCCAAGCTGCGATTCAAAAATGATAAGGTTTTCGATAAATTTCCAAGGGGAATAAAAGTTTTAGAATAAAATTTGCTATTAAACGGTAATACTCGTTTGTAAGTTACTTTACAGATTAAAAAATCCCAACACTTTTAGACCTTACCCTTAATCCAACATTAATGAGCATCTATCGATTCCACATTTCTACCAATTAAAAAGATGTTGATAAGAATAACATTTGGTTGCGTTGTGATGATGCATTGCTAAAATATGTAGTTTTTTAGAAATTTACGAAACTGCGGAGGTCAATATCTCCTCAACTACTAACCGTAAAAAAAAAATATTTGCAATAAATCCTCATATTTGAAAATCTCCTACATGACCCTGCTCTGAGTCGGTTCCGCTACTATTCACTCTATATTTTATTTAATAAAAACCCATGTGCGGCTTCTTCTAAGCTTGAATACGATTTAGTTATCTATACTTGAGCAAGAGGTGAAACACGGACATGTAAAATGAAACTAAAAACATTTTGATTGAAGAAAATGTGATGAAATTTGTGAAACCTTCAATTTCTCACAAACTTTTCCAAATGTTTTCCCTGTTTTCACTGAAAATTTGATAATCGCGAGCGAAACAGGAGGAAACGCGGAGACGCCATTAACAACCGGAGCGTTGTTGTTTTGTTTCCGCCGCCTTCTTAATCAAAAGCGTAGCTCCGGTGTCACGAATTTTGGCAAAACCACGTGTTAGTTTGTTTTGTTTTGATTGGGTATCGATCCCAATCCTGCAAACACTTTCGTGCTCCAACACGAGGCCGCCCATGACAATGACGGAATTGGCAAAAAAACCATCTGCTAGAACCCGTTCAGGGCTTCACTTATTCCAAGCTTGTTTCAGACTCTATATCTCACATTCCACGGCAGGAAATCGAAAAGAAAAACTGAATTTCTAAGGCTGTGATGAAGTAGTGCAGTCTACATTCCGACCGGCCATAAAGTCGGCCACATACGTGCATCAGTAATGTTTAGGTCATAAAAACGGTACTGCCACCAAGCGGCACCCAAAGTATTTCCATTTCACTGAAAGCAAAACGATCAGTCGAGGCAGAAGTAGAAAATGCACTTGGGGCTATTGCACACTTTCCTGCTTTGTTTGAGTTGCAAGTTTAGGACCGACGTCAGGTTTTATATTATAACGGATTGTTCACATTTTATATCAAAGCAGATTCTTATATTCTCCCAGGATTGTGAAATGTATCACTCAGTACGCGTCTTAATAAATGTGCGCTATTAATGAAATACCTCCTTACTGTGGGAGTAAATTATTTATATAACCTTTGTCTGAGTCTGGGGCGTTGCGTCACTTTAACACCTGCTGATGTTATGATAAAATATCACGCCGTCTAATCTCATACATTTTCGTTCTTTTGGTCATGTTTATGGACTTGAGTATTAGAGAGCGGTGTGAACTGATGAATAAGATGGGAAAGAAATCAGGGTCTTTCACAACTCGAGCTTGTTCAAATGTATAATAATTGTCTCTATTTACATACAGGTAAGACATCTGGCGAAGCACCATAACAGAAACGCACTCATCTATGCGAGTACAATACGTATTAGGAGAATGCAAATATTTCAAATCTTGTTTGAACAACGTGATTATCCTCGAACTTGGGCAACATTGTAAACAATTTGGTACAACAACAAACGCGTTTTGTTAACATCGCATTAAAGTAATAATGAAATGTAATTAGAACTGCTGTACACGAATTCTTAGGGGAACATAGATGCATAAAAATGCCTGATTAAAAGGTTTGTCTACCTTTGATGAGTGCTGCGAGCGCCTGTTTTGAATGTTGATTTTGTATCGCTATAAAAAATTCTGTAACTCCCATTAACAGCGGTCTGGTACTAGAGGTCTGGTCGTTTGATAAGATCAGTGCATCTGCAGTGGAAGATACAGTGACCGATTTCCTCGAATAATTGTTTCAAGGTCTCAATTAGCACTGAAGAAGTGGAATTCTGGTAAATATCGCTGTCGCGGTTTCTAGTGAAGATGAAATCTTTAAAATAGCACACGTTGCGCTTTTCGATTCGGATGAAACTGCAGCACCTACACAGAGTGTTCATAACATAAATTATAAACTTTTGTGATCATAAAATAAACAGGAATTCACCCAGCTTACTAGCACTTGTTTGAATCAATTTTATTTAACAAAGCTCCACACTACGTATATCGGTAACCCAAATTAAATGTAGCAATTCTGAAATCGACAAGAAGGAAATTCACATAAAATTTCTTCATTACCTCGTGTCACCACCACAAGCATTAATAACAGCACGGCGACGTCTTGGCATACTCAAAATCGCCCTGTCTGTAGCGTTTTGTGGTAAAAGTTACCCCAGCTCTCTGAAAATAATCTGAAACGCCAAACTGCCTCGAACACGCGCTATAAGCGGATTGAGTTGCCTTTGCAGCATGTCCCATATGTGCTCTATGGGATCCAAGTCGGGTAATCGGGGTGGCCAGTTCATGAGAGTTACATTGTTGTCCCCAAACCAACGCGTAGTAGCCTGGCTAATATGTGGACGAATGTTGTCTTGTATATAGAAGAGTTCTGTGCCAGCAGCAAATTCAAGAGAAAAGAAAAGTTCGAGCACATGGTCCGCACTTGGTTCAGCATTTGTGGCAAACAAACAAGCTCGGTTCGATGATGCAATATGATACCACCCCATACCATCATGGAACTCCTCCATAATTATGGACTTCATGCAAATGCGTTTCTCATTCTAGTCGTTCAATTTCACGCCAAACGCGTTGCCTTCGAGTATCAGGTCAAAGTCCAAACCGAAACTCATTTGTGAATAACACATTGGCCCATTCTTCAATATAAGGATTTGTCAGTAATTGTCCTTGTTCCCTAAATTATTTTGAGCAGTGCATTTTGGTTGTTTAATACTGCTTAATGCCGTTTTAACGTCTAGATAAATGTCATATCGTTGGTACATGGAAGAGAATAACAAAGTAATAAATTTATTTATAATGAATAAAATGAACTTGGTTGGAAAGGTCAAAGTAGTCCGGTTAGCCGACAGTTCAAAGTGGACACCGCCAATTAGCGATGAGGAAACCAAGACAAAAACCAATATGTCCTTTTTTGGTGACGCGAGGTACCTGCATTTGCAGTCCTGGTTTTTTCGCGATTGTTCTATTGTTTCCGGAGTAATTCGGAGTGAATTCCTAAGCAGATTCTAATAAGAAAATAATCTCGCTTAAAATTTCTTCCAAACCCACTTTTTTGCCACCACTGAGGAAAAATCTTTTCCCGGGTTGGAAAATTTGGTCTTTTTGAATTAGAGCAGTAACGTCTTTAATTTCTTCAGAAAATAATTGAGCATTATGCAATTGCCTTCTCAACGCAAGCAAACGCCAATTTTAAGCGAATGACCGAAGTGCACTTTTGACCGAAATATATTGACGATAGAGCGGTTTCCTTTCATCAAGTACCTAAACCAACCAGAACCAACCGATTTCCATTGAAAGCGATGATGTCGGAGACGGAACTTGGTTTGAATTTGTCATCACCAGCTCAAGTGGTTGGTTCAAATTTCCGGTTGTATATACTTTTCGGTGGGAAGAAGTATAGGGGGCGTTATTTTGGTTTTCTTATCGCCGAAAAGATGAGTGTTACAAAGTTCGTTAGACAGGAAATAAATTGTGATTTTTGGAGAGCTGTAACGCTTCGCTTCGGGATTTAACCTTCACATTGGGCCATAATAACGGGTTTCATGTCCTTGGTGCATAACAGATCATTAACGGACAAGTGAGATAAATTACATTTAGCTGTCATGCGACTTTGATTGCGAACAAAAAGTACACATCTATCGCTAATAATTTTCACTTTTACTGTTCGATTCGTTACGGCGTTTCTAAATGGGAGTGACAAGAAATAATTGATGAAGGGAATGTGTGAAATTAACCGTCGAGTCTTTTTTACTTGGCCATCGCTATTGGTTTTAATGATAATTCAATTTCTTTTGCGTTCGCCAGTCGCCTTTGTTTTATTATCTATATGGAGAGAAAACTAGCTTATCAGCTACTGGTCAAAGCCATAACATTGACTTACTTATTGGTTCGCGGCATTCTTAGAACTGTTGTTCGATATTAATACGTCTTGAAAATATTACTTTGAGACCCTTGCGGGGTCGCATCAAAGGAATGTGCTGGGATGGGACGCTCATGAGTGAAACCTCGAAATCCGAATTTTCAATCCTGAATTGGAAGGGCGGAAGAAAAGAGTTGGAGAGCAGCACACGAGAGGGAAGAAATAAATGGCTCAAATTATAGGTGTTGAATATAAGATACATTGTGTATGTAGAACTACTGTATTTGTCGTACGAGGGTGTATCAAATAGAAACGGGATTCGTTTCGTCAAACCTTCTAACTTCATTTAATTAAGCTTAGAAACATATTATATTTCTACATAGTCTTCCGCCCTGGAAATACAATTTTCCCATCGGATTGAAAGCTATTATCGTAGAAGCTCTTTGGATGTTCTTGTAGCCGTTGGAGTACGAATGCTTCCATGGCGTCGTCGTCGAAGTGTGGCCTCCAAGCGCTTTGAGAGGTCCAAAAAGATGGAAGTCGCAAGGGGACAAGGCGGGGCTATAAGGCGAATAGTCCAATGTTTCCCCGACAAGTGCATCCAATTTTTGTCTCGTAGCACTGGCAGCATGAGGCCTGGCATTGTCATGCAAAAGATTGACACTTATGAGCAATTGTTTATTCCTTTTCCTTCGAAATAGCAATTTAGCGGCATCCACTAATTTATTATAATATTGTGTGTCAATCGTGCGTCGATCATGGAGAAAGTCAACGTGAAAAGCTCCTTGTTTATCAAAAAACACTGTTACCACTACCTTTTCGGCCAATAAGCGCGTCTTTGCCGTAACCGACCCTCTCTCGTCACTTTTTCTTCACTTCATACACGCCTGTTTCGATTCGGGCGTGTAGTGGTGTACCCAAGTTTCGTCAGAGGTAATGATGCAGTTTATCAAGGCTTCATCCTCTTAGTGTAATCGATTCAAGTATCGCTGAGAAATCTCCAATCGATGTTGCTTGTGATCCTCCGATAACAGACGGGGAACTCATCTAACAGACAGTGCGCGCATTTTCAAATCATCTGTCACGATTTGGTGGACACTTCCATAACTAACGTTTAGTGCCTCTACGGTTTCCCAGAAAGTTACGCGCCAATTTCTCTTCATGAAATGTCGGATCTCTTCATGTTGATTTTGGTCACATTTGTCCTTGGACGGCGAGCGTAGCTCTTGTTCTCGATTTTTTTACGCCCTCCCGAAAATTCATTGTGCCATGCAACGGGTTCTTGACAGGGTGTTGTCCTCGAACAGTGCCTATAATCGCCGCAAAATTTCAGTGGGATTCACCCGTTCCTTGGCCAAAAACTTGATTACAATCCGTTGCTCCACTTCTGTGTCGCTCATGGTTTATTTTCAGACTAAAAGGGACTCAAGCGATTTCCGGTCGGTTCCCCCCTCTCCCTAACGGCGCAGGTCATCTGCGCATCATCCTTCATGGTCACGGACTTCTCCGTAATTTAAAAAAAAACAGTCTTGTTTATATTTGATACATCCTTATTGTATCATCATAAATTTTCAAACCTCGAATTCCAGTCTGAATTTGCTGCGTCCTCATTTCAAGACCATCGACTCTAACCTTCCATGTTGAGCAATAGCACTCTCCTCAAATGAGCTCTTCTTGTCCAGGAAGCCTGCTCGTAAGGCGTTAGCAACACAGGTATCCGTTATTTATTCCGTGCATTCTTTACCCCACCAACGACTTCTTGCAGTTCAGGCCTTCCACGTTGATTTCTCCCTATTCTGTTATCAAGGTAGACATTGATTTCCGTACGCAAATGATCTTTAAATGGCTTGTTTATGGCAGTATCGAGAGTTTGGAGATATGTAGCCATTACTGCGGGAATTATTATTTGATCAATGTTTCTTTCTGCCATGAAGTTCTTCATGGTTTCCGCACGGTCAGAGCTAGCATAATCCCATTTTTCAGTTTCAAGAACATAAATACCTGAAATGCGTGCGATTTCCTCTTTCTTGTGCTTAGAAATGATTAAGGACTTTCTTTCCGTCGAGATGAATTGCCACAATATACAGTGTGGCCCAACGAAAACTTCAGAAATTAAAATGAAACTGTGTAAAAACACTCGGATCTGTCAATTTTTGATTCGAGGGGACAATCTTTTATTCTATTTTCAACCCCTGAACGGGAGTAACAGTTATCCCTAAAATGGAAGGGGTATCGAGTGACACCTCATTTTAAAGGTAGTTGTGACCTGATTATAACCTCCAAGTTTGAAGTCACTGTCATTATCCCCGTTGATATGACAACTTGTCAAAGTCTCTGGTAAAAAGCTTCTAGTTCATAATTAATTTATCACAATAAAAATTGCAGACTTCGAGGTGGGGGCAGGAAGACCTTTAAAAGTCAGATATCACTGAATCGTTTTGACGAAGATGTGGTTTACCTCTCAAATTTTGAAGGGTACGTTCCTTTATTTGTAATTTTTTTATTAAGAAAAATGGGTAAATGAAAAAAATTCAAATTTTTTGTGATTACTTTATTGAATACTGGAAATAACCGCTATTTACCTCCATACTACAAAATTAATTTTGTTCAAGGCGTTATTTTACGTTACGTTATTTGGTGGCATTGATGAATTATACGATTAAAGGTAAAACTCACCTTCACCTTTCACACAAAAAAATTAATAAATAACTAAACGTTCGTTGTTCAAACGGTGCATGGAACGAACGATACTGTATCTAAATAATGAGGAAATTAGTCATCACAATAGGTCACACGAAAAAATATTTGTAGACATATCTGTCCATTACAGTGCGTCAAAGCTGTCGTTGCATGGTAAAAGTTCAAATAAATTCAATACAATAAGATTTCCTTAGCGTCTTTCGTTAGCGGCCATTTTGTACTCTTCCTGCTACTTTCACCAAATAGAGTTTCCTCAGCTTCAAGAGCGCCCCGAAATTCTATTTGACCACAAACTTTCAAGCGTTCAAAAATAATATCAACTACCTTACTCGCAAGTAAGACCCGCATAAAATTGTGTACTCTAACAGAAAGCATATTTATTAAGGTATTTAATAAAAAAACTGCATAAGAGAGGAATTATATTGAAACTTTTATTCAACATGGGAAATTTAAAATTTTTTAGTATTTTGAACCACTGTGCGCTTTGTCGACTGTCATGGATGTGTTTTGCTGCTTGCAATTCGTAGGTTTTTATGTGGCCCATCGTGATGATTAATTTTTTCATTATTTATATATAGTATAAAGAAAATTGTGTATAGCAAGCTTATGGCACGCACGGGGTGTACATCATCATTCGTTCCTGACTGACACGCAGGTTGGGACATGGGATTCCCCGAGTCGTCCGATTGACGAATTTAACTAGAGCTTATATTAGAAATACCTTTAAAACTCTTGTTAGGACTTATATTTCTTGAAACGCGTTAATTTCGTCAGAATGGTGAGATGAGCTTAATGACAACGCTATTATTAAGCTCACTGTGAATGTTAAATGTGACAAATATGTTAGTCGCACTATTACCCATGTTATGGCGTTATAACCAACATTAAGTTGTTAGGATGACAATGTAATAAATTGAATTTTAGGGAGACCCCTATTACACTCAAATACCCCCATTACTAACAATTAACCTAATTTCCTTCCTTTGCTCTGGCTGGCAAACCAATAAAACCATTAGTATGGAGTTTAGCAACGCGTAACGTAAATTTAGTAATTTTCCCGCTTATAATCATGGCTTGGCCATAAATTACCTAAAATTTCACGCCTAAAATGCTAAGATAACAAAAGCTAACTTTAATAACGTTTCAGGGATAGGTAACAGAGCAGGCGGAAGTTTGTCTTTCGGCTTTTTGAAATAGAGTTACCAAAATAACTTGTCATGTTTTGGTGCCTAGAATTACATCCCGAGCTTATTTGCCTTTCAGATTCCTTGAAAGTCTGAATTGTGCCATTCTTTGAGCACCATCGGGCCATTATTTTTTTCTCCCGCCTGAGCGATTAACTCAACAATTCTTTCCATCCGTCTTGGCAATGCAAAGCGATCCGAGGTCAGGAAATACCAAGAAAATGCTTCAATAATCCCATTTGAACACGCTGGGAATGAATTAGTTCAGGCTGACTTGTAATGTTGCATTCATTCATTAAAATTGCTGCCAAGCATCTCACAATTAAAATTCTTCCTGAATTAGGCTCGTTAAAATCGTGCCGTGCATTTTGCGATCTTTTAAACAATAAAATTCTTCGTTATGAGCGCAATAATAAAAAACCGAAAGAGGCTGTTGAGAAGGGTCCGTGAGCTCGCACCTGCCCTCGAAAGATACCCCAACCCATTAAATTACTATCTAAACCAGTTTATTAAATTATTGATAAAAATAAGCTTTATGTGCTTAATTGCATATTGAATCCGGTTTTTATGGGTCGTTTTTTGTCATGACTCTAGTCTGCACTTTCGCCGTTAACGCGTTGCAAATACGAATTGTAATTCGAACGGAAATGCCACACGAATGCCATTATGACTGCAAAAATGATTATAAACCTTTTTAGCAGCGAAGGAGATTTAAAAAAAAAATAATAAAAGCTCAACGGACGATAAATTTTAATGCTAGATCGCCATGAGTGGTGTAAATAGCATCAGAAGAGAATAGATTGTAGTTGGCAGATAAAGGGATTGCCATTTTGATAAGTGTACATTTGGATTGCAATCGAAAGGGTAAGGTCGTACAGGGTGCGTCGAAAAGTGCGTATATTCATCATGCATGTGTCGTGCGTATATGGCGGTAAGGCAGGGAAAATAGAGCGAAAATAGAGCAGTAGAGAATAGAACATAAGGAGAAAAAAATGAGAAAATAGAGAGAAAAATTGAGAAAATAAAGTTGTGTTTTAGTTATTTCTTTCAAAGCTTTTGGGTATTAGATCTAAGCATTGCTTGCACCAAAAAAAGCGGTATGCGGTTATAAATTACTACCATCATTAAAAAGGGAAATTTGAATTCCACGAGGAACCCAGATTCTCTCATATTCTACAGGGTAAGGTGGAGCAACTTGCTTATGTAGAAATTCTATTTAAAAAAAAGTAATGGAAATATACGAGGCGTTTCTGAATATAGTGCAATAAATTCAACCACGTATTCTAGGCCCCAAAATACGACAAAAACTTCATATAAAGATATATCGAAAGGCTCTTTGTTTTCGATCTACAGGATGCGAAATGTTGGTTCCTGAGGATGGTTTTTTATTAATATTTTCGAAGCGTTCCGAGATAAATTAATGAAATTTTGTACTTTATTATAATTTTGTGCTCTAGTACATCGAAGTATATCGAAAACGAAGCGGCTTTTTGATATATAGTGGTGACCAATAAAATAAGAGTGGTAGCCAACAAACTCTGAGAACAAAATTTTTGTTTATACAGCAACAAGTGCAACATTTAAATTTTATGTTTATACAGTTTATCATTTTCATGATTTATTATTACTATTTTAGAAAGGTCGTTGGCGTTGGTGTTCCGCACAGGCCTAGAAACGAGCAAATATCCAATTACCTCCGAAGCCCCTTTGGGATTTTTTTTACTAGACGTCTAGGCCCGAAGTACGTTCATTAAAATTTTTAAAATTGATCAATTCATTGACTTGAACTTACAATTTATGCAGCATTATTAACATTAATGCCACCGACCAAATAAAATAAATCGCAACTCGCTTGTCCGCAATAAAACTACAACAAAAGTTTCCGGATTCGGTGTTGTTAAAACTTTCAACAGATTCCCGCGGCTTTACCTCACCATATTCAGCTAAACCCTGAGAATCTTATCAAACATCTGAACTCCCATCAAATATCCTGTTTTATCCCCTCTGGCTCCTTGAAAATTGGAAAACTAAACCCCTTTGAAACAATATTATTGGAGGGTAGCTTGGCGGCTAATGGAAAAGTCAAGAAGGGCCGCAAAAAACGGTTTTGTCTGAAAATTATTACTTTTTATAGAGCATTGCCTCGTATAAAAGGCACCGGGTCCAAAAATAGCCCTCTCGCACTAGATCGTACCGGTACGCACATCGAGTGACTGTTCACTCTCGTAATAAAAATAGAAATTAGTTTTCAGGATGAGCAGATTTCCTGCTTTTTACGACTACACTTTGGAGGTATTACGTGGATTAACGATTGTGTTGAGTGCCGATTACGAAATGATGCAGTTTGCTCTAAATCGGAGCTCAACAGGGCGTCGTTATGTAAATATAGACTTCAAGTGGTACTCGAACGAACCTGTTCCGAACGACATGCAAGAATCCTTTATTTTCTCGCCTGGATAAATTCACTCTCCCCGATTTTGACAATATCGAGGGTATCACGTGTAGTTATGCTAACTTCATGCCCCCGAGATCCCTGTTTGCCATGCAAACTTTCGGAGGCAAAGGAATTCGGAGATTCAAGAGCCACATCAGCCATTCGAGCGTGCGTATGGAAAAAATGCAAACGCGAATTTAATGCATGATGTGAATCCCCGAAGCAAACTTTGGTTGAAATATTTGACTGTAGCAAAAATTCATTTAAAGAAATAACGGAAATCTATACCGGTCCGCTTTCTCCCACATATATCCACCACAAAGCCCTAGGCCTCGGCTTTATGCAATAAACATTGGAAATTTAAATATTTTACACCTTGCGAACTATTCTGCATACCAGTTCCCCCTCTGTTACGTCTAATCTCATTTGAATATGTAACATAGCTTTGCAAGTTGCTTTATATGTCGGAGTCGAGGAATATAATTTTCATTCTTGTAGGCACCAGGCCATGTAGATGTTCTCGATGCAGGAACCGAAATAGGGCGGGAGCTATTCATTGGGGGGCGATACAAGTTTTTCTTTCACGAGGAATTTGGCACCTATTCGCTTAAAGCTCATTAAAGCAATAAAGAAACATTTGTTAATTATCAAGTCGTATCTGCCTATAGGAACAACGTGAATATTTAGTTTAATAGCCGTCTTAATGGACAGGTTCGGCTGAGATTAATAAGTTCAATAACACTGGGAATTATGGCCATAAAAAGTGGTTATTAGTAGGTTTTTAACTCCGAAGCAATTAAGCGATAGTAAGTCTGTTGGAACGTTTTTGGTTTGTGTTTTATTTTAGTTTGGGTTTGACTTCGGAGCCAACGCCGAACGTCGATTGATAGCAGCTTGACAGCCAAATCTACAACGTTGAAGTTGGATTTAGCGTTGAGTTTGCGCGCTAAATTCGGTTATTCACATGCGAAGCCTTGAAGCCCTGCGGATTAGCCCGAGGAGTATATCTCTCCCTCTTTTTGTTTGCCGAGAAATTTCTGCACCTCTCTCTCTCCCTTCGGGCTCAGGTGCATAAACGAACTTAACAACAAAAATCTAACCCGTGATTTCTTCTTTGACAATGACAAACACGATCTCCTGTTCCCATCGATAGGTTTCGCTGAACGACGAGAACTGCGGACGCCAACGTCAAAAAGTTAGAATTAGTTGGATAGCCCAACGGCGGGTCAGCGCCAACTCCACACTCGACGGAGCATATAAATGGCGCAAATAAATTCTGCGTGTTAGTTTGATTTAATTGAAAGCTAATTTTTACGTAATTTTTGCCACAAAAACATGAATCAGTCATCACATCAAGTTCGTATATAATAGTTATGTGTGTGATAAACACGTCACGTGAGATTTTATGAAGCGAAACAGTTTATGGCCGAGCGAACTTGCGAGCGAGTCCATAGATGGATGAGTCGAATAAAGGAGTACATGCACTAAATCGGCTCCGAACCACAACATTTTCAATGTTAATTATTGTCGTATGTGTAGACTTACCGATAATATTTCGAATACTCTCAATGTCAAGGTGTGTAAGAAAGCGGCCTTTATAGGTGGATTTTTCTATATTCATGCTAGGGGGACGTTGATATCTTCACGAGAATCTGACGAACTAGAAACCATTATGAAATGAAACTTTACAATGTTGTAACTAAGATAAATCAAAATTATTTACTGGGTAGGTACTATATGGTTGCTAAGGAATGTGGTTAAAAACACATGCCGAAGATGGCGATGCCGATTCAATGGGCGGTACCATCGCCGATCCGAGCGTACCAGTGCGTGTGCTCGTTAAAACCTCACGACGTACGCGTTACATACAACGTTTTATGTCCGATTTTATGTTGATGTGCTAATAAGTTAACGTCGGAAACTCCACTCCAGTAGATACTATATAAAAATGTTAATAAAGTAGTATGGAAATATACCAAATTTGCTAATAGATCAAATATTGAACAAAATCCGTCGGGTTCCATTAAAAAAAATTATGTTTATGTAGACAAGTACGCATTCGATCCACCCTGTATACACAGTGTGTAACATATCATCATAGAGATATTTCAGGGAGCGATAATACTCTGCAAAACAATTAAACATTGCCAAAAGGCCTATGGTCAAAAACGCGCTATTTTCGATATACAGAGTGGGAAAGTTTCCCATATTTTGCGGTTAGTTTAGTCAGGTAGGTCTTGTTAAATTTTTGAAATTTTATACATCTATTTTCTTGAAAATTCTCTATAACAAAATGTTAAAATCGTCGGTAGAGTACCATATCTGAAACCATACCTGAAACATCTCCGTGATGATATGGTACACCCTGTATATAAGTAACTTCTTATTGCAAGTAGCTTTATTAAGTTGTTTTTTATTTATAATTGGTCTTAAACATTTTGTGTATTAAATATTATAAGAGAAACACAACGGAAGTCTCCGTCCAGACCATTTCTTAAATCTATAATTAAACTGTGTACAACTCGACAGGTATCACAATATCATTAATACTCTTAGGATTTCGGTGTCTTTAATCTGCTTATTGTAACTCACTCTAATGGCTTTTTTTATTTAGTTAAATAGTCCATGAATGGGAGAATGCACAATTTTTTGCAATATGCAAAAATTAACGTAAATAAACAAACCAGAGGATTCCAGGTGCATGCAAGGAAGCGGTAAATCACTCAGTAGAGCGGCACCATAAAAGTATTTACTGTTCATTTTACGTTCTTTTGAAGGTATTTTTTAAAATTTATGATATTTTCTTTTGAGTATATTTTGACTTTTATTGCCATGATTGTTTCACATGATTCCTAGAAGTAGACTGAATAAGAGGTTCCCAAAGGGGGATGGAGGGTGAACTGATAATACTTCATAAAAGGAAGAAATCTCTTATAGTCAGATCCCTTATCACCATAAATTGGTATTTTCTATTGTGACAAATGACTTTTTCAACTTTAGAACCAGAAAAGTGAAGCACCCATAACTTTCGCAAATTTTTCTAACTCAACGAATTCATAATCTTAACGAAAATATTACAAATTCATAAACTCACCACCAACTCGATCTATAACCAGCCAGGTCTGCCTGGGCAGGAAGCTAATTTCAATTTTTATCTATTATGTGCAAACTATCTCGCAACTACGTAATATCAGTAATGCCTCTGATATTCTTTTAGCAGGTAACTTTTTCCAATTTTCGGGAAGCCAGACAGAATAAACCGAGTATTTCATGAGGCTTGCAATATCGAATAAGGCTATCAGGATTTAGCTCGGTTATGTGTAAAAACGTATATTGAAAGTTTCGAAACCCTCAAAGGGTACTCCTGATGACGCAAAAATAACTCCCAAAAAAAGAAATTTGCTGCAACAGCATGTTTAGGGATTCGCATGCGCTTAAAATGTTCAACTTTATAGAACTGAATTTCATACAGTAATAGCTTCAGTGGCACGAGTTCTTTAACAGATATTTGAGAGTGCCGTCATGAGGTTCAAGGGCCGGACATTCCAATATTATTATGCGGCACTCATCCACGTTTATCTAAAGGACGTTTAAAATAATTCGACGATGAGCGATACCGTTCGCTTGTGTACCATACCTTTTTGTTAATTACTTTTATTTTTATTTGTAAAGAAGTTATTTGACCGCTTTACCCGGCTTTTTGCCTGGCTTTAATATCCTGGATAGCATCCGCTTAAGCCTTTACGAGCTATTATCAAGTAAATAGAAGAATGAGAGTTTCCTATCGGCTTCGGTTGGCGGCAATAACCCACACTTAATGAAATCAACGGCACAAAGGTGCGTTCCCACAGAACCACTAGACCATCTAATTAAAGAAACCGGAGGGAAGAAAATTATAACATTGGATATGTGAAGGCTAAAGGTCACGGTTGTTTGAGCCTTTATGTTCTTTAATGCAAAAGAGTAAAAACAATTTTGAAGAATATAACGATTTATTAGAGCTTCGTGGGTGGCACTCCTACCGCACCCCGCATCAATCACGCAGGTAATTAAAATGACGTCATCAGGAGTATATCTCGCGTCAGAAAGCGTATCATTCCTCTATGTTTCCCAGGAAGATTTGCGCCTTTGTGGTGTAACTTAAACTTACGACCCTCGTCCTTGCCAACCCGCTTCAATTACAGGCAATTAAAGCGACTTCATAAATTTAAAGTGACGTTGTTTGTCGAGACTCTCCATCAGGCCATATTTATCAACAATTCCTTTTTATACACTGGCAGCCACACCGGAAAACAGGGCCAAAATAAACGCCTAAGAGTTCGGTAGGAACGACAGCCAAAGATTAATTTTAGCGCTAAACTGGGCTCCAAAATAGCGCACGTGACTTGTCGTAAAAGAGGCTTTGTTTTTCTTGGAAGTACATGGGATGAGTTGGTATTGTCGACAGGGTTTGCCATGAGGGGGGTACTACCACCCCCTTCATGTAAAGCAATTAGGCCAACGGAGTGCCCCTCTGAAAATATAGGATGTCCCATTATTACCGGTTATTTTGAATTTGTCGCCATTTTTCTCGTCTCAAGTGTAAACATTGAGGTTTAGTTGCGGGGATTTACACGGACGCACAACGCATAAAAATGGTGAAAATCCATTATCAAAATGACGTGAGTTTTGCGAAGACGGTTCGAACATATCGTGGATTTTTCGGTAATCACAAATACTATCAGCACAGTGGTCGGATTAATCGAGAAATTCGGAGCGATTGGGTCAATTCAAATCCAAGTCCGTGATCGTTCAGCTCGATCTGCTGAAAAGATTACTTGCAGTTAGTGTTAATCACAATCCTTCCACCTTGACGCGCACATCGTTTTCAGTAATTTGGAGTTTCAGGAAGCAGTTTACAGCGAATTTTGAGTATAGATCTTCATTTGCAAACTTACATAATTCAGTTGACACAACATTTACAGCTAGCAAACTATGCACAGCGCCGAACGCTCACAAAATAGATATTAGAGCAACAACAAGTGAATAGTGATTTTTCAAAGAAAATCATCTTCTCGCGGTGGGGCGCATTTCGAATTAGATGGTCAATGAACAAAATTGTCGCATTTGGGGAACTGAGAATCCAAAAGTGATCCCTCAACGTCCCATGTATCCACCACGAGCCACTGTTTGGTGCGCATTTTGGACAACGGCGGTCGTTATCGTGAGATGATAAACACCTGCTTCTGGACTCAAATTGCTGCGATGGATCTTACAGACATGTGGTTTCAACGGGACGGCCCAATCTGCCACACAGCAAATGAAACAATGGAATTGTTGAAGACGAAATTTCAAGGGAGTTATCGCGCGCCGCGACGATGCGATGCGGCCACTGCGATCACGCGATTTGAGACCGTTGGATTTTTTTCTTTGAGGTTTGTTGGAAGAGAAGGTGTGTTACCAGCAACTCAAGAAGAATTACTGAACTGAACGATAAGATTCAACGCGTCGTTGATGAAATTGAGTCATCACTATGCCAAAATGTGATTGAAAATTTCGTCAAAAGAAACAACGAATACCCTCGGGGGCTGATCGAGAGGGCTATTTATTGAATGTTGCGTTCCATCAATAATCTTCATGCCATACCCTTTTTTTAAAATAAAAACATGTGAATTTTTCACACAACCACAGCGTTTTTTTCGATTTTTAAAATAACCGGTCTTAATGCGACACCTTATAGAAGCTTGAAAATTGCTTTAGAACTCACTGAAGCTATTTACATACATAGCCCTAATCGTTATTGAGCTACTCCACTTTGCTGCACTCCCGATAAGCCTCAGTCTCGAATTTGACCATCATTAGCATTTTAATACGAGACCGAGGCAATTTTTAGCTTAGTCGTCTCGTGGGATCAGAATTATTAATCTGATAAATTTCATAACGGGCTGCTGGAAAAGTGGTCGCAATGGAAATTAATATTTAATAATGCTGTTAACTAGATTGCAAATCAAATTTTAATATTTTATTAACATTCGATTAGTACCCCGAAGAGGTAAGTTTTTTATTTTCAAATCTATAGGGCCTGATGAATGAAAACTACACCCTCAAACTGCTAACTAAGCGAGCACTACAGATGTACGATCTTAAATAAATTCCATCTGTTTATGACCACTCAAGCATGTCATATGTAAAAACGGAGAAATCTATAAACATAATTGATTAAGCACTGACCAAAATTACATGGAACGCACTCGAAAATCAATTCAGTATTTCCTGACAATAAAAAGCAAAGAATGAAATGTTGCTCAATTTCTTTAGAGAGGAATAATTATTATTTAGTCGTATAAAAATCGTTTTATTGGACGTTGGCACAGAACACATGAAGTGAAAACGAAATCTGCTCCTTACCACACGGTTGTTAAGAATGGATTATGTCATTGGGCTACTGCGTTTGCGAATCGCTTTTTTTGCCAGCAAAAACGGTTCTTTGGTAATGGGAGATGTAAAAACTTTCGCTCCCATAAGAAGCAGCAACAATGTTGGATGTGTGATTCAGGACCATTGCGGCAAACCAGAATTTTTATTTTCGGCTCAGTTCGGGTTTAATCCTTTTTTTGCTGAGGAGTAACTGGGCAGGGTGAGATTTGGAGTAAACCCACCTATTCACCAAAATCACCCTCTTCACCTTCTAGGGCCAGGTAGAAACCTGACATTAGAAGTGCCTTGTCGGCATTACTTCTAGGTATAAGACACTCACATTCACTTATCTTCTCCTCCTTTGTTTTCCCGCAGTTCTTCCGGTGGGACCGAGCGGAACCTAGCGGGAACCCAGCAATCGCCTTGACATCTTGAATTAACCTAAACTAACCTGAACTAACCCGAACTAATCTGAACAATCGCTATACAATATGTATAATCACCTTGGATTTGCATTTTTAAGGCGTAACACATCACACAATATTGTAAGTTCTTTTATAGTCATGTTAGAGATTCAAGTACGTTAATACTATGAATTTATTAAATCCGAGGTTAAAACGTAATAAAATTTATCAATCACTGCAATCAGCAAGCAACTAGGCATCGATGCCTCTTAAATCACCGCAGTCGCACTAATCACTCATTGAAATCGTGTTGAAGGTAATTAATTTGAATTTAAATAACTTTGCAGGTTTTTGAGTATATTTTTGGCGCCTGCGCGGATTAAATTTAAAGACGCACTTAGAGACATGTTGGTAGCTCAAGCCCTCGGCCGCCCTCAAATCGCGAAGCATTAGAATCGCTGCTTTTAACCAATTCTTCTTGTCGCGTTTGATTGCTCAAAACTGGATTTAAATTTTCCTTCGATTGCATTTTTTGTCGTTTCGTTTTGTGAGGCTTTTGAAGTGTTCACGGGGCCGGACTGCCTAGTTTGCGCCGATGAAAGACAGCCGCGCAATAGCTAATGTTGCACAAGAATGTCTGTAAAGTATCATATAATTATCTCGTATCTTCACAATTTGTCGTCAAAACAATCCAATAACGAAATGAGTAACATTTTTCCTTCTGAAAAAACCTTTTAGCAGATTAAAGTCGAAATGAAATAATACAGAGTCCGGTTTAATGGGCGGCACTTAAATACCTGTGACTAAATTGTTCGGCATGTTCGCCTTGTTTCTTTTGTTGCAGTTGCCAACAGAGCTGAAAAAGTGCTTTAGCGTGTTACAGTGCGTTGTGCAAATCAGGGCTGCGCATAATAACTAATGGCCCTGCTCTTATTTTAATAATAAATGTCCTGCTGTTTTAACTGATCTTAAACGATACGATCTAATCTTGGATACGCCTGTTTTATCTTTTGTTCTACGGCGAATTGCATTTAGAACGGTAATAATGGTGTTAGTAAGTTGAAAGAGTCACGGAGAGGTCACCGATCCAAAGCGGTGATGTGGGTCTGATGAAAAATGGATCACATATCACTGCCCCCCCCTCGAAGGGGGGATCTTCCGGACGAACGCGCCTGGCAGCGGAAACCATCATACGAACACCTCCGACCTCCAAGACATAAAGACCGAGCTCCATTCTCCTTAAAACAAAAATACCAAACACTACCTTCACAACGACCATTCGTTAACCCCGTAACATGACCCGCGTAGGTGCTTCTAAAACGAACCTTTCGTCAACCTTGACATTGACTCGGCTAAAAAAAAACAATAACTTCGCTACAATTAATGGGAACAATGCTGTGTGAGATCATTATCGTGCATGCAAACAAGACGTTGAAAATGTGAGCATTATTTGTGGTCGTTCCTACCTGCTTATTGTTCATTATTTAATCTGAAGGGTCATTCGCCGAACGATTTGGCAGCGACACATCAGCGAGTCTCTTCTGCAAAGATGCAGAAGTAGAAGATCGAATAGAGAATCGAAGAACGGAATCAAGGTCGAAAGTGGAAGCGGCAGGGCGACCATTTACTGCAGAGATCACCGGTCTTGGTCGAGCACGTGGTTGTTCCTTTTAAACGTTGCCGTTTGAAGGCCTGAATGGCCACCACTGGTTTTGACTGGCCACCGATGCAAGACAGTTTTTATGGAGGCGTGCGGGATTTAAAGAAGTATGTTCACGAATAGATCTAGCCAAGGGTAACATGTCATTCAGGAGAAATCCCTAGAAGGGCACTGACCGCTACTCTACCTCTGCTTAATCCTAGCATTGTGTGACGTTTACGTTGGCCTAAATCAAATTGTAATGCTGTCTCTCAGCAGCAACGATTTAGAAGGACTAGCTAAAGCGAAACGACCGGAAAGCTGCCATGTATGAATGTCCTTATAGCCTCGTTTTGTCTTCAGAAGCGTATTGAGTTCTCGGTAAATGTTTGGTCAAGAGGAAACTGTTTATTTCAGTCTTAATTTATTTAAAACACAATGAGCATCTTAAATCTTTTAATTACTTCATAAGGTGCAATCACAACTCAATGCAGTTGCTTAGCCAACACGATGACCAAACTTAAATCCCCTTGATTTTTTGGGGGGGGGGGGGGGGGGGGGTAACTAAAATGTTCGGTTTACCTGAACACTTCTAAAAGTCGAGACCAACTTGTTGCTAACATTATAAATGAAGCAGAGAATATCTGTGTTGATTCCGAGCCTGTGAGAAAAGTCACATCTTTCAATGTAAGGAGAGTTCAAACTTGTATCTAGGAATTTGGAAAATATTTTCAGCAAATAATGAATTAAAATGCTTGTTTGGTAAATAGTCACTTATTAATGAACAAATAAATGATATTTGTTTATGGATAAATTGTAATTTATTAATAAGCCATGGTTATTGACAAGCTGTGTTTCATGATAACTAATAATCTGAATCCCCACCCTAGTTTTTCAGTAATTCCGAAATGAGTAATTGTTGTTATATAGACATTTATGAAAATTTCACAGTAATGATTCTGATCTAAATTTATGTTTTTTTTTTCAGGAACGAGGATGGGAATACAAGCAAATCTGCGTCACCAGAGTGTCGGGCTTTGGTTTTGGCATTGCCGTTTCGGGAGGAAGAGACAATCCTCATTTTGCTTCAGGGGATCCCAGCATCGCTGTAAGCGATGTTTTAGCCGCTGGACCTGCTGAACGTTTGCTGCAGTAAGTCAAATTTAATGATTTTTTAAAAAAGCTTGAAAGCGATAATACTCCTACTTCACGAGAAAATTCAAACTTTCTCAGCAGTATGAACTATATTTCTTTTTTTTTCATTCCATCATTGACATATTCCTTCTTTTAGGGTTAACGATCGTATTATATCGGTAAACGGAATTTCCCTCCAAAACGTGGACTACGCTACTGCGGTCCAGGTGCTCAGGGACAGCGGCGACACTGTCTCTCTGGTCATCAAAAGGAGGACGCTGCAGCTGTCCCATGGTCATAGTGCCTCATACAGCGGACCACCCCCTTTGGCCGCCTTGGGGGTAAACCCGCCCCTTCCTACAAAGGTTACCTTAACGAAAAATTCTAAGAAAGAAGGTGAGTGATTGCCAAAATCTGGATTGATTTTCGCTCACATTTCGGCGGACAATACATGTGTGAACTCTCCTTAATTCACGTTATTTGTACACAGATTTTGGGATTGTGCTAGGCTGTAAACTATTCATTAAGGAAATCTCTTCCAAGGCTCGGGAACAACTGCTCAACACCAACCAATCACTAGACTTAGGGAGTTTCGTGACCAAGATCAATAACACCAGTTGCAACGATCTGATGTCTTTGAAAGAGGCCAAGAAAATTATCGATAGCTGTAAAGATAAATTGCACATTACCGTTGCCAGGGACTTCGTGGGACCGTCCAATGTGTCCCATCAAACTCAGAGTTCCATTAGTACTACTGGAGCTGTGAATAACTTTTATAAAGGTGAATTGTGTTTGATTAATTTTTAGTTGGATGTATCGACGAATTCGCACCTGAGGCACGCGAACGGTGGCGGTCATAGAATTAAGAAAGACATATAAAAAATAGAAATAAAATTCCTTCGAAAGTAATTTTAAAAAATCACAATAATTTTTGTTAAATCGTAAAAGAAATTAATAATGTAAATTTTAAGGAAATTGCAATAATCAAAACTAAAAAAAACATTTTTTACTTTCAAACGAAGATTTGGCACGGACTTAATTAGTGCCTAATAGCGCTCCCTAGGAATAAAGTAATAGCGTTGAAAAAATCTGGAATATTTTCGATATTTTGTTGCCTCAAGGCCTTCTTTATATCGTTTCATAAATTTTCAATCGGACTAAGATCGGGACTACATGAAGGCCATTGTAGAAAAGACAGAATTCTGATCGAGCTAAATGCTAACACTAGCTACCGTATGCATGGGATCGTTGTTTTGCTGAAATTTTCAAATTACAAGCAAGTTCTCTTCGGCATACAATCTCCATAATATTCTTATATTGGATCTATCTCCATGTTTCATTGTAACTGTGATATATTTAGGATTGTATTCCTGGTTTGTAGACGCCGCACATACCGTTTCTCATCTGATCCTATCCGATTGAATTTTATTTCATCGGTCCAAAGAACGTACTTCCACTGGAACAAAGTCCATGCCTTATGATCCTTAATAAACTGTATTTAAGCCGTGCGATTTTTTTTTGAAATCATCAATTTTTTACACTCAATTCGTCCATATAAATAGCTTCATTCAGATGACGTCTAGTTGTTCGAACGGATAACACTGTTTTTCTTTTTACAATTTTTTGCAAAAAGCTCTTTCTGAATATCAATAGCCGTCATCGTGAGATTTTGACGAGACATGGAGATCCCTTAACTTTTTATAAAATATAAGCTTTGGGATTCCCACAGACACTTTGAGAACATAGATTCTTTCATTGTTGTCAGATTTTCTCGATATATTCCAATTTCGGTAAAAAAAAGTAGGCGTTCTTAGTTCTATGGCCTCCACGGTATATCTTCTCTTAAAAGGCGGATTAAAACAGGACATTCATATTTTGGCCCTTAGCAATGTTCCAGCTGCTCTGAGTTTTGATTTATAGTGGCTTCGTGTTAATTTTTCGGTAATTTATTTCTCGAACTGAAAGCATAACGATGGGTTAGATAAAGACATTTTTCTCGAAATACTGGGCGTCTGTGTCAGAATAATGCGTTAGTCGTGCCAAAAATTACATTCTTATGAGCTTTTCTTACTTTTGTAGTCTTCTGTCCTGATGATGAGGTTAGACCTCGAAACCAGACCTCCACTGGTAGGAATTTTTATGAGAAATATAGGGTCTCATGTTAAAATCATTCATTTTTTGCCCCAGGTGATGATTTTCTCACATCTTCTCATCAAAGCTACTCCAATCAGAACCTCTACGTACAGCCGCCCACCAGAAGCTCAAACTTACACCAAAATGGATCTTTCGATGAAAAGGCTGAACCTATGTCCAGTAAGAGTGGTGAGAGGATTTAAAGATCCTTATGGTGATTTTTTATTGTTTTTTCCAGTAAGTGGTCCAAATTCGCTGAGCGATGAAAAATCTAATTTGGCCCCCAGAGGAAGGTCACGAGGTCCTCTCACTGAAGCCAACTTGAACCAGCTGGACAGCAGGAATGGTATGGCGATTTATGGCAGGTCAAAGGGGGGGAGAGATGAACCTCCTCGGCCTCCTCCTCCTAGAGCTGAAGGTTCGTAGAAGCCCAGTCTCCTCTGTTCTTGTTCCATTGATTTTCTTTTAGATTATTATAGTTCAAGAAGACAGTTGTATGACGATGATCCGATCATTCAAAAAACCAAGCAACCGATGTAAGTGTCGTATTAAGAAATCCAATGTGTTGTCTTAAGAATTGTGCCACTTTTAGCCCTGACGCAAGATTCGTAACATTCCAAAAAGAGGGTTCTGTGGGTATTAGATTAACAGGAGGAAACCTCGTTGGGATATTCGTAACTGCGGTCCAGCCGGGGAGTCCTGCCTCCCTGCAGGGATTGCAGCCTGGTGACAAGATTCTCAAGGTAAATAGTCACAAGAGGTCCATTCAGGTTAACATCGGGCTTTGACGGATCTATGTGTATTGCTTGAATTGCGGCTCAGCGGTAAATTACATATAGATTTTTTTAATCAGACATAGCAAGCTAAAAATCTATCAAGATCATCAAAAAGAGTCTTCGGAAAGCTAAAAAAATTGTGGTTGGAACTATAAAATGTCAGAAAAAAAAGGAATTTTCATATACGCAAAATAGCAGTGCGCGCAGTGATTAACCAAAATCGGGGTCTTTTACTATCAACCTTTTACATAAAAAATTATCCAATTTTAGGTAAACGACATGGACATGACGGGTGTAACCAGAGAAGAAGCTGTGTTATTTTTACTCAGTCTGCAAGACAGGATAGAACTTATAGTTCAGTATTGCAAGGAAGAATACGACAGCATTGTCGGTAAGTAGTAATTTTCCCATTTAAGAAGGTTAGCAAACACATTTCCATTTTTAGCGTCACAAAAAGGAGACAGCTTCCACATCAAAACCCACTTCCATTACGACAATCCAGCGAAAGGAGAAATGTCTTTCAGATCAGGAGACGTGTTCCACGTTATTGACACCTTGTACAATGGCGTGGTTGGTTGTTGGCAGGTCTTTAGAATAGGTAGGGCATGTCTCACTCTTCGCGACTTCCACGATTCGAGCTCCGATTGGGTTTCAGGGAGGAACAATCAAGAAGTCCAAAAAGGGATCATACCAAATAAATCAAGAGCGGAGGAGTTAGCCACTGCTCAGTTCAATGCAACGAAGAAGGAAATGTCTGCAAACGAATCTAGAGGAAGCTTCTTTAAACGACGAAGAAGTTCCAATAGAAGATCAAAGAGGTCAGTTATTTGTTATTTGTTTTGATTTTTTGCGAATTGAAATATATAATACAGCTTGGGTAAAGAGCATTGGGACGACATCCTCTTCTCCGACACCATATCGAAATTCCCGGCCTACGAAAAGGTTTTACTAAAACACCCAGGATTCACCAGACCAGTCATCCTCTTTGGACCCATCGCAGACCTATCTAGGGAGAAACTTCTTAAAGATTATCCAGACAAATTCATATCGCCTCGTAAGACCATTCTTAAGCAATTAGAATTTAATTTTGAATGTTCACCGTGGTTTGTTAGAAATCGATGTGACAGCATCAGAAGATAACTCGAAGACCCAGAAATCCACGGCGAACATTATAAGATTGTCCGCAATTCGGGACGTAATTTCAACGGGGAAACACGCCTTGCTTGATATAACTCCCAACGCTGTGGAGCGTCTGAACTATGCTCAGATGTACCCCATTGTGGTGTTTTTCAAGGCAGAAACTAAGATGGTGATCAAACAGCTGCGACACGGACTACCGAAGTATGAATTTGATCTTTTAGAAGTCATTTATTGGCTAAATTTAAGTCGGATTAAAAATAGTTATCGTTGCTTATGTTTCAGGACAGCGCATAAAAGTTCAAAAAAATTGCTAGAACAATGTCAAAAACTGGACAAAGTGTGGGGACACATATTTAATTCAACGATAACTTTGACTGACAATACGGACACTTGGTATAGAAAGGTGCGCGAGGTCATTGATAAGCAGCAAAGTGGGGCTTTGTGGATGTCTGAGAGCAAGGTGAGCGAGATCATTTTAGCTTTTCCTTTTCACTATTTCAAGGGAGGAAACAGTGAGATTCCTCAAGGAATCCTTAACTTGGCACTCTTTCAAATTTCTGACGGTTACTGAAAGTTCGGATATTTAACCGTGGACATAGTATAGGTAGTATTGCACTCGCATATAATGAGCATTATCCCCTCAAGGAAATTTCTCCGCTACGTCAAACGTCAGCAACGCAACTCGCACTAACACGAGCACGGTGGTGGGTACAACTAATACGACCAATATTATTTTCAGGCCTACGACTTCTATTCCGACATATACTTCCCCCCTATTTATCTCGAACCCAAGTCCACCAACTCCCTACCAGGCCACCACAGGCAATCCCGTTCTTGCACTCGTAAAACCGCCTTATCCATGTACAGTTCACCTCAATTCATCCATCGAACATCCCCATTTATTACTAGAAACGATCACTCACCAAGTATGTGTCGCGAATGTTCTGTGTACCTAGAGTCTTGGAACGTTCCCAGTGAGTACACACCGAGCGTTTCAAGGGAATGTTCCCTGTACGTTCCAACGGAGGAGTCGAAGTGTTTTCGACCTGCTCAACCGCAGGCTCCTGAGAATGATGAGCAAAATAATAATAATTATGCAAGTACTCCGGTTGGTGTTTCATTTTGTGAGAGTAACAGTGTGTTGGCTTATGCAAATATGGTTAACGTATCAAATGCAGCTAACAGGGGCGTAAAAGTTTTAAAGAATAATGGACAAGAGCCCATTTATTACGAGTGCTCATATGAGCAGAAAAGCGTGACAACAAAAGGGGGGATTGGGGACAGGTTCCCCCCTATTTGGGAAGAAAACTACGGGGAAGTTTAAGACCTCCAAAATTTTGATGGAAGTTTTAAATTTGTTTGTTTATGTTGTTATATTTGTTTGGCTGGTTGCCCCTGCCCTAACGTATTTAGTTTCGCCTTGTACTCACATATTTCGCTTTTATCCTCATTTAGTACTAATTTCTAATCTAAACCATCATATAGCTATCCCTCCAAAGCGCACCCCTACTGAATATAATAACACGAAACATTTGCATGTACTTGTGCTCACTCACCACATCTCATTTCTTACAGCCCGAAGAATCGCTTTCTGACGACTTTCTCTTCCCCATGTCATCACTTCGCCTCTCATACGCCAGTTCTCCCGAAAGCGACCTTGAGCACAGCCCAGGACCCCCATCATCCCCTACGGGGTCCGGTCCTGGGCCCGCTCCAGGACGCCTCACTAAAGCTAGCTCCGATCCTAGCGTCGTTATGCCTTTGGAAAACGGCCCTAATGATGCTTTACCTCCTTATCAAGTGAGTATCACGTTGAGGTTCGCAGCAGTGGAAGTCAAAAATTTTGTGATATATAAATCTGGTTTTTCCAGCCTGCTTACGATACCAGGTACGGATTTAGCAATGGCTCTCAAGGAGGTCAGCAGCAGTCTTCGTCCGATATACCCCCGGATTCGCCTCTTACCAAAGATCCTGGTTATACCTTATCAGATCCGGACATCCCTTCTTCCTTGAGCACTGCAGAGTTTAATGGTAAAGACATTTATTCGGCCAACGTGTTTAAGTCTAGTGAGTACAAGACTGGCGAATATGGTGGCCCTGATAGGAGGGGTGATTATGGTAGCGGGGACAGGAGAGAATATAACGGCGATAGGGTATTGCAGCACAAAAGGTACGGACAGGAATGTTCTTGAGGTTCCTTATGAGGAAGGTGAGGGGTTTTAGGCAGACGAGCAGTTTGCATAATCCCTACAACCACGGGAAGTCGCACAGTTTAGGAGCAGAACATCAGTCCATGCCCAATTCTCCGGGTGCGAAGGAAGGCATTTACGGCACGGCTCCAGATTTACCACCCAGAGTTGATAGAGCTGCTAAACCAATGGGAATTCTCACAACTCCGAGTAAAGTTCCAAACGGTCGGAGCGCTCACGAGAGATTATTTGGATCCAAACCCGTCTCAACTGAAAATACTAACGGAGCGGAAAATGGCGGATTTCTCGACAATAAAGCTGGATCTTTAGATCGCAGTCAAAACTCCAAATCGGTATGAAATTTAATTTAAGCTCAACTAAAATTCGCTGAAGAGATACATTTACTTGAGCAGGATTCCTTATCGAGCTACGACTCGTACAACAAGCAAACATCAGCGCCTCCACGAATCGGTCCCAACCTGCATGATGATCTTAAAACAACTCTTTCTAAGATCGATCCTGCACATCAGGGCAGTCCTTCCAGAGGATCCAGATGGAACGACCAGCAAAACCATCACAGGTGAGTTTATTTTGAAGTGAGAATGCAGCGGTGATGTGTCCGTTAAAATGATTGTTTCATGGGTATTCACCTTTTTTAAGGCTTGGAGGTTCGAAAATGGACATAAAATATGGCCTTCCTCCTGGAGACCCGATTAGCGATTCAAGTCCTAGGCATTCCAGAGAAGTTCTTGGGGCTCCTAGGGAAGAAAACGGCCTGCCTGGTGATGGTGTAAGTCCGCGCGGTTCCGTGGAAAGAGATATGTACAGATACTCCAGATCGCCCGCAAAACAGATTAATAACATTCCAGGGAAATCTCATATAGAGACAAAGACTGATTATGGAAAATATAGGTAAGTTTTACGAGAAATATTTGGTTGTTTTTAAAGTGGTATTATTTAAGCCGGAATAACAATAATATGAACATGACTCCGACCCACCACCCCCCGCCTCCCGATTATACCAGAACTTCTCACCAGGATTTGCGGGATTCACAGCTCAGCATTCATCAGCATTCACCCTTAAGAAGCCCTCCGACAAATATGAATGGGTAATTGAACATTTTACATTTGAAAATTAAAACTTATTTAACTTTTATTTCGTCAGATACGATATGGGGTCACCCAATCATAATATGAGCTCATTAAATGGTAACCAGTATAAGCCGATACCGCCTCCTAAACCTAAAAACTATAAGCCACCCCACAACCAAAATTACGGCGGTCGTGGAGATGGAAGCATGGTACAACCACCATCGATCTACCAACACGGAAAAAGTCATAGCAACCCCGTTGTAAGTACAAGTATACGACATTAGTCAGTATCCATTTAGCATTCAGTTCAAACTATTGAGAGTATGAACTAAATTCTGCATAACTAAACTTAAGATCTTTAAGCATAAACATTTTTAGGACCCCCGCACAAACCCCAATCCTCACAACTACTACTACAACTCACCCCCTCCCCACACACAATCAGGCACCCACCACGCATCACCCTACTACCCCGATCGTCAAGTGTATGATATGGCGCCGCCTTATCACGAATCTCCCCGAAGACACCCGAGCATCTCCTACGCCAGCCGAAGCGAGATCCAGCCAATCGCCAACAGCCACGACTTCGGGCCGGGGATGGGCGACCGTTACATAGACGGGAATCCGGGGATAATGGGCGACCATCGGCCACATCCAGTGGTGGACTTGCAGGGATCCAGGGAACAGAGGGGATCGGCGTTTGAGTTGTATAGAAAACCAGTTGGGCATAATTTAAGGTGAGTTTTGGTTTAGTCGACTGAAGAGTTTAGCTTTTTGAAGCAGCCCTCCGCCTCTCTTCAGCTTCGACTGGTTAAAAATGTTTGAAGGAATTTAAAGCAGAGGTCCCGGTTGGCAGAAGTAACAGTTTTACAAATGAAAGTTTTGTATTGCTATATTGAGGTTTGAAATTCGGAGCAAAAGTGATTATCATTTAAATGTATTTACGGGTATTGACGGATCATTCAGTAGAAATCCCAATAGTTGCACAACTGTTGATTCTGCTGAACCGGGCCAGTCACTACAGTTTGACAATGCTCAAGGTACATTCAACGATAAACATGAGGCGTACGTTACCTAAGCCTTTTTTTCCTACTCCAATTTAGTAGGAATTAAGTTGTTGGAGTCCAATTTCTATCTTTGGTAATAAAAGAAGTTATAACATAGACAAGGAGTTGGCCACCTCCTATCTAACCATACACCAAGTTTTATTTATTTTTATATCTTTTATTTAGGAGTTGTAGCACTAATGAACTTTACACGAGTTTTCATTCGCATTCGCTTTTTTGTCAAGAATTACATGTCAAATTTGACCATTAAGCGGAGTTGCAAGGTGAACTCATGCGGGGTTCTTTGGTGCAAGTGCATGTTCCTTTGGCATTTTGTGTGTGTACGCTGGCTATATTTTGAAGATTTTTTTAAATAGAATTTACCAATATGTTATTACCATGTTTCCTCCCTTAGGGTTGTCTATATGTTGGACTTTTAGATTAGGTACGTTAGTGTGGTTTGTCATATCGTTTATTTTGCCCGACACTTAATTTTTTTGGCATTTTTGGCTGGTGTTAATATGCCCATAACGCCTCGATTTTTTACTTTGTTCTTAGGTAATTTTACTGGTAAGTAAGCATGAGGATTGAGGTGTTGGGTTGGAAAGCTTTAAGGCGATGGGCGGTACTAACTAAAAGAGTTGGGCTTGGGACGTGTCCAGGAGATTAAGCGAACCACAGTTATATCAATAATAAAACTAAGCTACAGACATTTTGTATTTTCTTCAAGTTCTTCTTTGCATTCAGAGTGTTTACCATGTTCAACTGATCAAATTTCTAAAGAAAAAGTCTTTAAAATTCGTACAAGAAAGCTTTAAGGTCATGAAGCCTCATTTTCCAGACATCATTTTACTGTTTCCGCAGTTCTATCCGCTGCGTTTTTCACATCCAGAGTAGGTAATGACTGATGATGAATTGAACTGTGATGAAATTGTGACGGTTCATGTCCCACTGATCTATTTAAAACACCCGTTTGATAAAAAGAGAATCGGTGAGTTACACTCTCGCCCCCTCGCCGTTATGTTCTCCCCGCTCTTACTAATCGCATTCTCTTTTTATCATACAGGGGCTTGCAGGAGCAGCACCAACCGGCTTTTTACGGATCGCAGCCTAACATAGCACAAAAACTAAACTCATCATCGGCTACTAACTCCCCCAAAGTTAAGCCTAAACTAACCAAAGCGCAGTCATTTAAACACACGAAATCGGAAGGGGGCTTTAGCACCCCCCGCTTGTTCCGGAAATGGTCCTTTGGCAGAAAACATAACAAAGAGGACACCCCGAAAATGTCCAAGAAGTTAGCGGTGCACTCGGAGAGCATTACCGAGAACCAGGTAACTTTTTATGGTAGAATCTACTATGGGGCTAAGTACGGACCTTTGGCAGGTAGTGAAGGACTTTAACAAGAACGCTCAGGATTTTTCGAGGCCCACCAAGAGGGACATCACCTCGGCAGTGGTGGATCACAGAGGGGCTCATTTAATGAATCACTATTGGGGGGTTTCGTTGGAGGTGCCTGAGGGCGCCGTGGCGAAAGGAGAACAAAAGCAGATTTATTTTGTGATCTCAGATCCGAGATTGTGCGACAATGTTCCGCCTCTGGACTTGGAGAATGGTAAATTTTGTGTGTATTTGTAGTGGTTTGTTTAACAATGTACAGTACTTCTAATTCCTTTGGAGATTTCTTTCAGGAGTGATCTAGAGAAAGGGCTGTTTTCATTCATTTATGATCCGTTTTGTGAATATCCTTCATTTCCGCATAACATAAAGTTAAGGTATTTTATAGAACATGCCGGACATATCTTCAACTTTTAAATCTGTACTACCACCGTCTTTAACCAAATTTTCTCTTCTTGGAATAGCCCAAATGCCCACTGTAATATAGCCAGTGTACATACATGTTTGAGTAGTTTTGTGTGAATACTGTAAATTTCTAACGAATGAGCTTTTGCAATGTTTTCACATTTTTCTATTTGTTTTTTCAGGTGAGACCATGTTGTCGCCGCTAGTTATGTGTGGACCTCAAGGTAAGAAAATCGAATCACGTTATCAGCACCTGGTTAAGTATTATCTGGGGCCATTATTTGTCTCGTTGTATAGTTTTTCTAAATAACTTTTTTTATTAATTAACTAGGTAAATAACAACTAACTTCTCAATAGTGTTGTGAATCAAGGTGGCTATGGGCTGCCCTGATGGTTGAAAACAATTGAATATTCGTTTGCGCGTTTACGTCACCCCGAATTTTTTAAACTTTCCAAACTTCGATATTTGTCATCTCAAGAAGTTGTGAGGCGATAACATTAATTATTAATAATAATTAATAATAAAAAAAGTTAAAATTTTTAATTGAACACTCTGTATTATTAGCAAATGCGCGAAATGACAATTGTACATCGGATTATTTCGGCCTTAGAACGCTATGATCACCGAAAACAACTGAACATTCAGTTGAGAGTTTACGCCACATCGAGTTTTTTAAACTTTCCAAATTTCAATTTTCGACATCTCGCGAATTTGTGGGGCAATAGCAAATACACGCTAAACCTGCCTAAAGGGCCTTTTTTTAATCGAACACCCTGTATTATTGGCAAATGTGCGGGAGGACAATTAAACATCGAATTATTTCGGCCGAAATGGGCCCCGGAGCGCCATGATGGTCGAAAACAATTCGACTGTTCAAACAAGTGAATATTTGTTTGGGCATCGCATCGAAGGTCGCTGTGCCAAGCTAAACATGACGATCGAGCTGAGATTTCCGAAAAACACAGTGGCTCGAATCTAGGTCAGTGGCGCACACAACAAATTGAGTTTTACGACTATTTGTAAGCAAATGTGTTATGCGACATTGTTATGCAACAATCTGAATTTTTTCTTTTATTCACGAAAGAATCCTTCTCTCACTCGGCCAGGATCGATTAATCATTGCATAATTAAGTTCAGCTCTAAAATTATGTCCTTGAGATATGCTACTAGGAGCCTCTAAGTCGCAATTTACTCTTCGTTCGAATTCAACACATCTATCAGTATCAAACGAGCGAAAAAACCGGGCATCGACAACATAAACATAAACCTTGCAAAAACTATCGTAAATAATAAAAAGCCTCTTGGAGGACCTTGAAGAACTTGGAAAGAAATATGTATATCGTCCTTACCTGGATGTATCTTTTCCGAGTTGACGTTGAGTCATGCCCGCAGTCCCAACGTGGACGTAGCCATGATTCATTGCTGGAAAAGTTCAAAAGAATGTTGGTTGTGGAGGATCTTTCGAGATACTTGCGGACGGAATGCTTATTATTCTGCGGTTCATTAAAGTTATGAGGGCCGGGACTCTTGGGCCATTCACGGCAAAGACTCTCCCTTTCTACCCTTTTAGCTGTTAACTGCCTTAGCAAGAAACTTACTGTTATTATTCCTCGGGTGACAATTCTAACTTTCCTTCCAGGTACCGAGTTTCTAAAACCTGTGATTCTAAACATCCCCCATTACGCCAACACCCTCCCTAGCCTGGGAATATCCTTAAAAGCCACGGACTCCGAACAAGACATTCACACGGATTGGGACAACATACTGCTACCCAGCAATCATGCCGCTAATAGCGTTGCCGTTAAAGTCGACCATTTTTAATGCCGTATGCCTAAAAATCATTTAGGTGCACGGTTTTTGCCTATTGCCACAATATACCTAGAGTGAGTTTTTTGTGAAGATGATACTTCGGTCGTTTATATTACTACGTCTGGGCCTTAGATTAATTATAAGGGAAGTTAAAGGGTTAGATGTGGGGCTGAAAGAGGTAAGAAGTTGTGCGTACGGGTGCATAACGCATTCTAGTGCGTTGTAATTTAATCATGATATGGCGCCATATCATATTTTGCAAAAAGGAGTTTATTTGTTGTTTTTACCTTAAATTTACCCTAATTTCATAATTTTGCCCTAATTCCTCAATTTAAGCTCAAAATTTGCGCAATCACTTTTCTAGCAATTAACGATATGATGCCCTACAGTAAGCCCTCTTTTACCACGTAAGACACTTTTTATCATTTTATGGTTATATTTTACTTATTATAACTTCCTGTACATATTGGTTATAGGTAGATTTAGATCTAACACATGAACTTACGCCTACATTTAAGCAATATTTTTAATGTCGTATGTGATCTAGAAAATCAAATAACTCTTAGCAACGTTAGACGAAATTTATATTGTTGAATCTCGTTTTAGTGCCGTTGTTTACTATGTTAACTCCGTATATATATTATACAATACCTAGGTTTATGCAAGACATTTTTAAGCAATTTATCGGTAGGAAACTTATATGGATATATAAATGTTGTTAATTATTAATTAGTATACACTAGTATAAATAATAATGTATGCTCACTTTTGTAGACGTGTATAATTATAATATAAATATAAAAATACTATTTTCCACTCGAGAAAGGCAGTTTTAATTTCGGCTTGATTAGCAAAGAACGAAAACTGATGAAATGAGTTAAGGCCGCTAGAACAGTCGCTCGCATTTACTCACGAGACGGATAGCGTTACTATTTACGCAACTAGTTGGGAAATGCCTAGTTTTACGTAACGAGCAGGAAGACTGTTGCGGTTATGAAATACAAGGTGTTATTTAAGTACGCGGCCCAACTTCAAGGGGCGATCTTTGGGTGATTCTAAGATGAATGATTTATATAAACATAGACCCGGTAATGCTTCGTTTTCAAGATACAGGGTATGAAACTTTTTTTATTTTTACGTAATAAAATAAACTTCCAAATAACAAGAAGACGCACTAATATGACGTTGAAACTTGATGACAGTTTTTAATTTAATACAAAAGAACCTTTTAAGCTAGAAATTGTTTGTTTTCTTTTGCTGGTGGCGTGCAGAGAAGTAACATCGGAAATTTAAGAAAAATCAAACAAGAAAAACGTTTTATTAAAGCTACACTTAAACAAATTGGACGCATTTTTTTAGTAAAACAACATTTAACAATAAGTAAATGTCAAATTTCAACAAAATCGGCTAAAAGATTATTAAGATTTTTACGAAAAAACAATTTTTTTAAAAAAGTTTGACACCCTGTAGTTTGCAAACGAAGCAATACCGGACCTATGTTTATATAAACTGTCCCGTAAACTGTCTTAGAATCACCCCTTGAAGTTTGGGCACGTATTTAAATAACACCTTGTATACCGTAGTGTTTGCCCAACATTTACCTATTTAGGGCAATAGCACTGCATCTCCTGGTCAACAACTTGACTGAATTCGAGGTCTTCATGCGTAAAATTGGAGAACTAAAACACAATAATTTTATAAATTAATGCGTTTTATTGATTTGACACATAAAATTCAGAAATATATATTTACGTAATAATTTGTGTATATTATTATGTAATAATATAGCTATGTATAACACACACAAACTTATTATTTATAATGCATATAACTACAAGTAACAGCATTCTTACATATTTTGAGATCACAAAATATATAATTTAATAACAAATTTAACAATAATCATTATTTCCGAAACTCTAAAAATCCTTACAAAAAAGTCTGGGCTTCTGCAAAACGGCCGGACATTTGCACCATTTCACGGAAGACGGAATTGAAATAAAGCCCTTTCCTGAACCGCACCGGCCCGTCCGCCCTCAAGCTCGTATTGCTATACAGATTCAAAAAATGGCAGTCGAATTTTTATTACGTTATTATTAGCGCATAATAATATTAGGAACAATTTTGAATTTTTTCGTCTTGAGGCCGGCGAGCCACGGCATTTCAGAAATCAAAGGAAAGTGGCATTTTCAGCTGCCAGATATTTTAAGAAACTGACTAAAATACTGTATGAAAATCGAAGTCAGGCCTGTATCACAAATTTTTAGCCTAACGAACAAAGAAGAGGTTGGTAAAAAATATAAAATACAACATAATTAGAGTGTTAACAAAAAATATATAGAAATATGCATAAGGGGAAAATGAAGGGTTTTTCGTCAGCAAATATGTAACAAACAGGGCTTTTCCGCATGTCCTTTTAAAGCATAAGTAAGGCCTAATGCAAAAAATTACTTTAGATAAATTTGTGAACAGATTTGCAAACTTCCAAAGTAATTTTTACCTATTCAGTACGTACGTTATAAAATTTAACCCCACTCACTCGCGGGAATGACTAAAAGAGAGGTGACTTCCTTTAGGTATAGAAAATACTAAGAATTTTAGTCATTCCACTCTACACCCACACCATAATCATCAGAAACAATAACTAAATTTATGGCTTTTAGCCTGCTCGCAGCAAAAAAAATATCAAAATACTGATTCAGAGCGTGATCGTCACCGATTTAAGTCCTAAAATTGCCGTTGTATTTTCCGTGTTTTTACAAAAATTTGATATGTGCTTTCGCACGTTTACTACACCCTTAAATACGAATTGATTGTTACGTCTTACCTAGTAAAAATAATTGCCTTTAAATATTCCTGAGAATGCGCTCTAGTCCCCGAAAAGTTGGTCGAAATTCATGGTGAAAACACAATGGCAAGTTACCTGATAGCCGAAGCCGCAAAAAGCGGCTCGTTTTTCATTAAATTTAAACTAAAAATGTTCCCTTACCTACGAGAATGTCCCATTCACTCGAAACCCCACTCAAATCGAAGTAAAATTGTTTGTTATACTGGGAGATGCTTTGCACCACATTTTGTACTTTACTCATAATATAGATAAAACCTTAACAATTTTCCATGTCCGTGAAGTCTCTCTGAACTGACTCTCTCTGAAATTCCGCGTAACAACACGATTTTGAATTTGGTATAATAAATAAATTCCTTCATCAAGGCAGTTAATTAACGAAGTTTGTTGAGGCTAACCATTCCTCCATGCAATTATCTGGATTCCAGAGCTTATTTTCCACTTTAGGAAAGGCGGATTATAAATAAAACGAGTTCAAATACAGTCGGTCTCGGATAAACATCTGTGTAAACACATGCGACTATGACCGTCTAACCGAACGAAAGGTGTTCTTTTCTACAATATCGCTCCGTTTGATCTCACGCTAATGTGCTGAATTGGCGGGCTCTAATATGCCCAATTGGAGCCTCATGTCTTAGATTCGATGCGTGCACAGAGAAGGAAATGTTGCACAAATTTCAAGTTTCCGTCCAACGGCAATTCCGAATACGCTCAGTAGTCCGGGAGAGTATAGTTAATGATTTATAGTCAATGGTTGAAAAAAATGTGGTTCTCATGACTTCTGAGGCGTTCACTGGCGTGGAATAAGTTAGATGAATTGCTTGACGTGTTTATACGTCATACAAACGTTCGCTTCCCGAACCCAAGACATCCCAGGGGCGGAGGTCAAATTAATTTAAAGAACTAGGAAATGCCGACCACAAACCCGCCCTGGAATTGTATATTAGTTTATTGATAGCATGAAAAATATCGTGAGAAGATATAAAAAGCTAAGCGATGGTTCGAGCTTGCTCCCGTACTACGCGACCGACCTCTGTTGTTTCGAGGCAGTTTAACCTATCTAATTACATTTCTGTGTAAATGTGGCTTTGTAAATACGAATAACTCACCTCTGTAATTCAGTGCATTCCAGCTAAACTTGTCACCAATTCACCATAAAAGCAGTTTAAGAATCGGTAACAGAACACGCGCATATATGAAGTTTCTTTTAGCCTCTACATTTACTAGCCCAACTGCCGACTGCTCTGCATGTGTTGTATTTCCCATGTCCGATAAACCACACTCAAGTTGATTTGGGAAGCTGATAAAATGCCGCGAATTAATTAAACCAATATAAATCTCACGATTATGCACAGCGCATGTGCACTGAAAGACGGTTTATTTGACAATTTCATTGACAATTGATTGATTGTCAAATAGCGTGTCAAATAGCTATTAGCCGGGACCGCCGAATGCCGCAAAGTGGTATTTTATAAAATGCCACTTTTGCAACACTTCCGCGACAATTTAATCAAAGTTTTATAATAATTAAGCTCCATAGAGCGATAAAAACTCTTAAACCAAGGCCAAAGCGCAATTTTAAAAGCCCGCAATGCTAAATCTTTTGGCAGTTCTGTTTGTTTGCCCCGGAAGTCTGGCACACAAAATTAGAGATAATGACGTGTTTACTAAATGAGCGTTATGTGCTTTAGTAGAACATAGAACTGGACATTTACCGTCACAACTAGCAACAATATTTCGGTTGAAAATCGGTGGAAATTAACCAACAACGTACGGTTGATCCCAGACAATGCTCCAGGGAAACTGCTAGAATTGCGTCAGCTGCAGTTCATTACGGGTAGTAGTTCCGGTTTTGAACAAATTGATTCAATTCCTATAGTGATGCGATTGATTGTTAAAGTGATTTTTTTAACTTTAGGGAAATTGCATGGGGCCACACGTAAAAAATACTTCGATGATATATGTTCAGAGAGACCGAAAAATCTGATCGAAATCAAATCATTCCTTCAACAAGAACAACTCCATTTCGCAAAAATGGTTAAAAACTAACAACTCTACGTTTCGCTCTTAAAACGATGCTCCATCGTCTCTACGGGCGGCATTTGTACAATAAGCGAGAAAATGTTAAAAACAGATTCCGAGAAAATTTCTTCTTACAAACCGACAATGCTGGCGTGATCTTAAGACAGATATAACCTATTTTAGTTTTATCTGGGAATAAAATTCCGTAAATTCTCAATGGGATTCAAATCAGGTAAAAACGCTAGCAATTCTGAAACGATACTTCATAGTTTGAAGTATAAGTAGCTTTGCCTAACTTTCAAGCCTTGACTTGATTAAGACCACAAACCCTCTCATCTAACCAAAAATCACGACAACAATTTCGGCCTTCTACTGTGTCCCTTCAACGGACACTTTTATTAATTGGCTGTTCCGAAACGAACTTTCGTTCCACTTAAACATACTATGTACAAGGCTACTTTTAAAGCATATTATACCAGGCGTTTGTACAAAGTCTATCAATATACAGGCTGTCTTTTATCGACCAGTACCACGCGGTACGTCTAATTGACTTTTCCGGTAAAACGTGCGTTGTGGTCTAAAATAAAATTACAAAAAAATACAGTCAAATAGGACGAGAGACAAAGACTCGTTCCGAAAACTATGAAAAACTGTCCCTGCGCAAGCGCATCACAATGACGGATCATTCGGGCTCAGTACTTTTTATTACTTCCGGTTCTCCGCTATTGGGCGCACTGTTTGTAACACTGGCAACACTGGCAATCACGCTCTTCTGCACTAGAGGACTGAGAGACTCCTTCTCCTGGGCGTGAATTATAATGGAAGAACTTGTAACTTCGGTACTAGAGTCCTTAATAATATTGTTCCTAATTATGGGTTGGTTGTTGTTTTCCGCCCGCACTCTGAGGTCATCCAGCTCTTTCTGGAGTTCGACATTTTGGTGTTTGAGTTCAGCGTTTCGCCTTTCGAGCTCGCTGATCCGTTCCTGCTCTTTCGCGCGGCACTCCAGAATCGCTCGTTCTCTTTCTTTGGAGAGGTTCCTAAAGAGTTCTAAAACTTTCTCTCGGACATCGTCATTGGATGACTTTAACACTTCTTCCAGTTTCAGATAGTCGGAGTTGTTCTTCTCCGAAGATTCTGATGCGCTGTCTTCAGTGTCAGTCGACAACTCGATTTCCGAGTTGTATTTTGGAGATACAGTTCCAGTTGAGTGGTTTTTCTGGAGTACGGATACTTTTCCCAGCGGCGGAGAAGGAGGAGTTTTAATGCAGTCGATTTCCTCCTAAAATAAAATAGAATTTCATTGATTAAAATAAGGGAAACTAGGAGAAGGAAGATTAACACTTCATGTCAGTGTTAGAGACAAACAGAAATTATACCTACATATATGGTAATGAACAAGAATATTACTTACCTTAACTCCATGACCATTAGTCAGTGGACTATGCTGATCAATGGGCTCAGTTTTCACCGGTGAAAGAACTTCTTCCTTTTCAATAGATGTAGACGAGCATTGCGGAGGAGTTGTCGTATGATTGGTACCTGCATCATAATCTTTGCCATATTTATGCTTCGTTGGACTCGGAGGAACCAAGGCTACATTCGGTTGGTAACTTCTTTCAAACCTAAAGTTCAACGTCGTACTTTATACAGTGTGGATGTTTAGGATGAAACAGTCCATATAACTAAGATGCTGAACATATGTGGCCAAAAAAGATATAGGACATAGTATATGAAACATATAGAACTTTGCGTAGAATTCAAAAATGAAATAAAAAATAGGTGTTTCTATTTGAAAAAACAAAGTTGGTGGTGGTACCTAATTTTTGGATTACCCTGTAGACATGAATTTACCATAAAAAAATGCAAGAAAAAATAAAAATCGACGTGTCCTAGGATTTTAGCCACATATGGTCGGCACCTTAGTTATAGGGACTGTTCCATCCAAAACTTTCACGCTATGTGCAGGTACATGGTACACCATGTTCAAAATCGCAGTAATACCTTTCCGACTCGGACATCAGCACCACTTTTTCGGGGTTCTGCAAGAGAGGAGGATCAGCTGCGCACCTCGCTGCCAACCCCAATGCATTGGCACTCCTCAGTTTCTGTTCTTTAATACTTTGAGTTACTGGTTTGAAGGCGCTGGAGTGACGTCCATTATTAAATTCCTGTATTAATGAAGAAACTCTGCTTAAGCAAGGAGGGAACTGCTAAATGCATTTCAGTACCTGTAAATATCGATGAATGTATACTGGCTCCAAAGCGTAGATCTGCTGCTGCATGAGGGCGGCAGCTGCCGCCGGCAGGGGGAAGGGATGCACTCTCCCCAACGTCCCCAAATAATCCATATCTATCTTTTGCTTCTTGGGGGGCAAATCTGAGATTTTTGACACAGCAGCTTGGTGGTCTTTAACAATATCCGAGGTAGAAATCTGAAACACAGAAATTTCCTGCTTTAGACATTAAATTCAGTAGACCTCAGAACATAGTAATTATTGTGCTGGAGGCATATAATTATAGTGAAGGCTTCTAATATATCGTTCCCCAAAAGTAATATTACTTGCACGTCAACCAATTAACCTCAGCCCGCAACAATAATCCCCGCTAATAATTACTTCTCCAATATCGAAGCAGTAAATCACCAATAACGCTTTATTACTCCACGGTGACGTAAGGAGCGTAATTAACTCGGAAACCCCCAAACACGGGATCGATCCGGGGGAGACTTGCTACCCCCGCCTACCGCAATGCACAGGGCGTTGTTGCACTTCGGGGTTCGCGCTTGACAGCTCGGGTCCCTCTTGATGGATGAAGCGTAGAGGCGCGACCCCTTATTATTCCGATGGGAGTTGGAAAGTGCACTGTCATCCTTGATGTTCATTCATGGTGGAGTTCGTTTGCAAGTTTTTAATATTCCGTTTAGCTGGATTGACATAGTGGAGAATATCAAGGGGTTTTTATTGATTCTATAAGATACAAGGTTAGTGTTATTCACTTGGAAGTTAACAACTAGTGTTGAGTTTTGATGAATGTCCAATCTCTGAAAAAGATAGTGGACATGCTGTTCTAATTTATTAAGAATCTAGCGATGCCAGGAAAATGAGTTGTTCTGATAATGGACAATTTTTATTTTTACCAGTGCACAACAAAATTATTCCAACGGATGTAGGTGTGGTGATCGAGCCGGCCACTCCGTAGTAGTCTCGACGACTTTATCAGATTAGAATTTTTTATCTGTAGAGTTTATGTTGACTTTTGTCTCGATTATGAAGCGTTTAACATCTTACATCAAAAAATTTAAAACAATTACTTTTCGTGCGTATGTCTCTTGCTACAATCCATCACTCAGCACTACTCATTGGCGTAAGATCAAAATAACCCCCCCTTCATGCTACTTAACAAGACAATTGCGAAGGATAAAGAAAGGGAGGAAGTTGCAAATTAAGATTAATCGCCAGAAAAGTCAGAGATAACTGGCGACACTGTTTTTCTTTAGAGAGATTTACGAGTTGTCGAAGCTATCTCTGCATCAGCGACAAATTAATTTTCCCATTTGGCCCCCCGACGAAAATGCCGGTACACTGCCCCCACATAGTCTGCAAATTCGCTGGATCGAACTTTCTCATGCAAATTCTTGAATCTTAGCGTGACATTAAGTGGACTTAACAGCCTAAAAAAACATCACAGATGTGCAGTTCGAGCTAAACAAAACAACCCCTCGGCCACGGGATTCATCCCTTTGAACTCCCGAAAAACGACAATCGAACCGGTTCTGCATGCAAACCAGACACGAAGGTTTCAGCCCCATTTGTCCGTCACTTTTTTCCCAACACGCAGCTTTTTTCAACGTGTTAATATCGATAATGGCACTTAAATCTGTCGGGTAGGCAGGGGTTTTTTCGACGTTTCTTGTCCTGGTTTTTTTAGTGGGGCACACGCACTTGCTTTGTGCGTGCACGAGCCTCATCAGGGATAGTTTTTTGATGATAAATGTGGGCCGCGCCCCGATGTTTTGTTTCGCATGAACTTTGCCGTTTGGAGTGTGTCAGCCTGCGATATATGAATTGCTTTTCCGGTAGCGTGTCTCTTTTGTGGTTCCAATTTATTTCCTTTATGGATTCGTGCCAGTTTTTTTGCCATTTAAGTATCGACCAGTCAACATGAAACGGGAACAAAGTGGTGGAACCAATGGGAACAGCACCACTGCGATGTCCAGATTCAAACCAGAGATGCACGTCCAGAAACTAAGCGAAACGCGTTGGTTTGGAGATCTCGTAACTCATTGAGTAGATTAAGGATCTAAATATACCTTGAGGAAATCGGAGAAAGCATTCAGTGATCTTCGATATCTCGAAAATTTGTAAAGCCACTGGCCTCCTCGAAAGTGATTGAGTGTTCATGAAAAATTCGCGAGCATGATTTAAAATGATGAAATGATCTAAATGCTGTTAAAAGTTTGAATCTATAGGGCCCTCGCTTTGACGTTATCGATATTTCAGATAGTCTGGAGCAAAATGCATTTTTAATGATTAAAAACCTCAACTAGATAAAGATTTACTGACTGATGGTTTTAATATTAATTTCATACTTGTCACGTCTCTTTACTTATGGTTTATCTGTTCGTCATTCTCTCAGGGAGACTACATATACGCCAATCTCGGTGGTTCCGGAGCAGAGCGCAGCATTGGGTCCTATTTCCCCCTGGAGTGTAGGAGGCACAAAAGAAATTCGATTTTCAGCACAGAGAGGTTCTCTTCAGTAAAAAAATTCAATAAATTGATGTTTGAAGCATCGATGGAAAAAATATGTACGCATTAAGACCTGGATCACGTAATAAAAATTCGCGATCATGTCTCCACGTTTTTTCGAACAAATCAATTTTACGCACAACTGGATCGAAACTGTTTGTTTACATCTTAGTCTTCATGGCGGAAACGATGAGATCACGACCAGCGGGCGTTGTTTTATTTTTACGGCCCGTCGCTCATGGCAACGGGCCGTTTAGTTGCAATAACGCCTTAGCAACGGGCCGTAAAGTGAAAATAGCGCCTGTTAAATTTTTAATCGCCTTTAATCAAATAGCTAAGTATAGTATTTTTCCACTTGCATGTGAAAGATTGAAAAAATATCATCTATGCGTAAAACGTTGCACGGACATTGAACCGAAAGGATTGCACCCTTCGGCCGCGGGCGTAATCTTCTTCCTTCAGCCCTCCTCACGTAAATAATTATTCTGCTTAGATATTCATCTCTCTTCCTCTCCGAATAAAATGATGCATTTATCCACCACTGAAAAGGCATTGACGTGTTAATTTACAATCGTTGCCTGCCATTTGCAAGTATCATGAAGATCATTCCGCATTGCTCTACGTCTTGTACGCTTGGTTCGATAAAAATTCAAGGAGAGTTGCGTGTATGTTTCGCTCTACGCTTTGAATTCATAACACTCTTGAATAACTGAATAATAAAAAATGAAAAGTGAGCGTATGGTGTGCATGTAGGTGCATAGACTGTCCAAAAATACGTATGTTGGTCAAATTGTGAGAGTTAGGGCTGGTGAATGATCGTTTCGTCAAATGCAGCAATAAAATCGGAATGGCAATATTGTGTTTGGCAAACAGGGGCGCATTCCTACGCGTATTTCGGACGATACACGTTTCCTGAATCAACTTGGGAATGTTTCAATTTACGGAGGCTGAACTACTTTTTGACCAGAGAGTGGTGTTGAAAGTCTCACTGAATGTAGCTAAACATTGCAGGTTAATGAATGAAACCACATGTTCTACTGGGAATTTTACTTAGAATAGCTGGGGAACAGAAGAGTTTTGACGAGGGACAGAGGCCTTCTTTACTACCATTCCTTGACTTGAAATGAAACAGAACTTCATTAATAATATAACACGAAAATTGCAGATTGCTTTCGAGCTGCAACAACAGAACATAGGAGCTTTGTATACTCACATGAGTGCGAAAGTTACACTTTTCACACGCTAATCTAGGAACGATAAAACTTTTTCTTAAGAGATTAAAACACATAATGCAGAAGGTTATAATGTTCTTGCAGCCTTTGCTTAAATCTTTTGGTCTCTAAAAAGCTAAACTTATATTCCTGTTTGGATTTGCAATATTACTAAGCGTTTCCATCCACCTAATCCATTGACCAAATACGTATGAGCCTGGGGAAGTTTTCGATAGCACCACGGGATTTTTGACAACTTGGAACTGCGTATATGTTTACATAAGAAAAAGAGTAGACACACTTTCGTACATAAAAAGAGTATTTTCCACGCAATAAATGAAATATTTTATCAGGTTATTCTCATCATGTAGTTATTAATGGAAGCGTTACTTGGCACCGGACTTGAAACGGTTTAATAAAAAAGCTTGTTTACGTGTGCCACGGAAAAACATTACTTATGTAAGAAATAAATAAATAATTAATTAGAATGCTAACAGATATACGCCGCTGCGCTGCATAGAAATAAACTTTAATGCATATTAAATAGTGTGAAATTTGAATAATAATGACCCAACTTGATTAGCGACACAATACCTTAATAGCGCCCGGCTAATTTAATCGAACATCAGTGTAACGTGCCGTAATTGATGAATAATACTTATCCTAATTTCTTTAATTGACCCGACCCGAAATTCCGTGTGATATAATTAATGTAATAGATGCCCCGATTTTAGTCTTGTCTCGGTTTGGGGGGCTGGTATTATAAATAACCCCGTAATTTTCGGTAATTTGTCATTCAAATCAGTAAAATTAGTGAACAGGAAAGTCTCGCATCAGGCCGCAAAATAGCTACAACGTCGTTTGCCAAGCCCATCTTAATTGGGGTGATTTTTCAGCATTTACTGGCAAACAGTGGTGTAGGTTTTGTAGGAAAATACCGGAAAAAACGCTTTATATCCTGGGAAGTCGAAGGAAGTTTAGAAGGCTATGTTGAGAATAGGTGCTCAGACAGGCTCCGATTGCTATGTAGAAGATGCGAACTTTGAAGAGTCAAGTTACATCTAGATCAAAAGGAAGATCTCGAAGAATCGACGTTGGGGAATTTTCGAATATTAGAAATTAAACTGTTTAGTAGGTTCGTCTATAGAAAAAATATTTGTTTGACTATTTTTTACCAATGAATAACTTCCAGAGAACATAAAAATTCTCTTGAATGTATTAATTTTTGATTTTTGCATTTTTTTTTCATTTTTAAGTTTCTGTTTACCTTCTTCGACAACTTGAAAATATTGGCCGTACATCTCTGTTTAATGAGGACATCATCGTAATAATTCTGGCTGATCGCGAAACGAAGATGTTAGAGGAAATAAAATAATGTCGAGGCGATAAATTTCCCGAATTCGAAGGAGAGTTTCATGAATCAAAAGAGTTGTCCCGTCTGACCATCAATGACACCAGAATTCATCTCTATACAGAATCCTAATAGTTATCTTCATCAGTTTTTTGAAAAAAAAAAAAGCACAAAATCATGTGGCAGATCTACAACAGATTATTAAATGACTAAAAAAAAATTAAAAAAAAGGACAAAAATAGCATAATTATTCCAACACAACGACATCCCCGTCAGGATTAAATTGCAATATCAGGGCATGTTTCCCACAGTAATAACGCTAATTTAAATATGGCGGAATTTAAATACAGCTTTAAGTTAAATGCAAGGAAATGGGACTTCTTTTTTCATTAAAATAATGATATGCAACAAGAGTAAAGTGAGGTCTTGTTCTTGCATTCACGGCTTCGCTTAAAGGAAAAAACAAAATGAAACTTGGCTAATATGGTCACTTTGGGTTGCGCTGTCCCTCTTCCTGATTCGCTCATGTGTGTTTTCCAAATACTTAATCATATCCGCCAAGTGCGCCTACAGCCGCTTAGGGGAGACAGCTTTATGTCCCAGAAAAGACGGTTTCGTCCGTAAAAACTTTTTTACGATCTCGTAAAATGGGATTTCTGATTTTTTATTACGGCAACATTGCAATATTCAGATAAAAGGAGGATTATTATTTATCCGAGGCACCGGTAAAAACGCGTCTTAAGGCCGGGTTTAAATTGCCTGTAAAATGTTTTAAGTGTAAACACCCGGGGAGTTTAATAACATTATTTTCGAGAGACGGTTTTGAGAGGTTTAAATGGTCTTTTTTAAGTTCGTTGTGGTTTGGTTAAAACGTCGGTCCGTGACACTATAAGGTTCGAATGAGAGATTTAGACCCGTTTGTAACGGTTATAAACATCTCGAAGAAAAAAATTCTCATACAGCCCCCAAGGCATCGGCTTCATATTTCAGACACTAATACCTGGTTAATCCTCTAACTTATCCGCTCCGCATCCAGGATAAAAATCAGACAAGTTGGGAACTCAAAACAGACGCTGTTCCTGTATTCGCTCCAGAGGCGTACTCGTTCAAAGTACATCATTATCATTGTTTGAATAGGTGTGGCGGCCTAGTAAGCCTACGCCACTGGGGGGCAATATATTAGGAGTATAAAGGCAATTGGGCATTGAGGTTCAAGTCCCCGTGTGATATAATATTTAATATTAGAATAATAAAGGCGAAAACCAGTTCGATCGGGTCTTAAAATTTCATGTCCCGGCTTAGGATGCTCCGTTAGTTTCTAGGTACTCGACTCAAAGTAAATAAACATGATGTAGTAAATGTTGCGGATTATTTAGGGTTAGACATACAATGTAAGTAGAGAGAAATATTATTAATATTTATGTTCCGAATCGAGGAAGAATAATATTGTATGCCTTAAAAGTGCGAACAACAATGTAAGATTACTGCTATTTGGGTTCTAACAGAAATTAAATTATGGTTTGTTCAGCTTGAGAGGACATGGTAAATTGTTTACGGATTCCGGGAAAGTCATTCAGATTCAGTTCACCTACATCGTGGTGATAAATATCTTTTTCAGACACTAATCAGGTAAACATGTTTTCAATTTGGTGATTGCTGCTTGCAACTCCCAATCTTAGATTTGTCATCCTTTCACAATTTTCAGCGTCAGCGTAGGAAAAAAATGTAATTGGCTTAAAAAAACCAAAAAAAAAACATCTAATGGGTTTAAGTCGGGACTGCGTGGTGGCTACATACACACGCGTTCATTACTCTGATCAATCCATCGATGTGGAAAGTTTTGAAAACTTTTGAATTAATTCTTCTTCCACATCCAAATTTGTCAAACTGAGTAAGACGCATTTGATGGGTAATGTTCTTAGTGAACTCCTTATTGTTTCGGTTTAGCATAGGCCTAAAGGGTAGCTTACATCTCACACTCCTTAAACCCTAATCGTTCCCATTTTTAAAGATGCCCATTTTTGAAGCCCTTTAAAGACCTCATCAATGTAGATTGAAATGTTCACTACATCTCAAACACCCACATACTTCAGACTCCGTAATTACACCAGTCCTAAGCCCCTGCGGTACATTCCTTTCGGAACTGATTCCCCCTTGACGTTTATTTTCTTCCCTTTTCGGATCGGCAGTCGTTTTAGTATACTTTCTCAACCCTTATCGAGGGCCCATTTACGCCACTGCTGAATGGGAAGGAGACGGTATTAGGAAAGGGCCTTCTGAGATGAGCCAAGTAAGCTCCCGATTATTTACTTCTGCTGATCCTGATTCGCCGGAAAATCTTATATGTTCAAGGGCAATTTGGCAACGCTGTAATTTGCAAGCAAGAACCCTTCAGTCGTGACCCCTTTTTTAGTAGCACAAGTGTTGTATTCTTCGCGAATAAAGGGCCTTGAATTTTACGAAGGGTGGTCAAGACGCACATAAGTGTCCACAGGATGTCCCGTGCACGTGGGAACAGCGCCTGAAAGAATGGTCCGATGGAGTTTTTTTAATGACATCGAATCATAAGGGGGCCGTTTAAAGAACTTGCTCCCCGCTGAAGGATGCAAAGCCTGATGGTTTTTCGTTCGTCCATCCCGGCACAAGAATTTAGATCCGGAGGTCTTGCCGGCCATCGAAGAAAAAAAAGAACGTTTTATCTGATGGTTTTCGCTTGTCCGTCCGGGAACAATGGATTAGATCCGGAGGTTTTGCTGGCCGTAGAAGTAAAATAAAGAATGCGTTTCATTGGCCCACGAAAATGGCGTGTTTCCTGGGAGCAGCATCAGCCCTGCCTGCAATAGAACTAAACACTTTCTGCTGGAAATGGGACTTTCCCTTTCGCTGGCTCCGTCTCGAGCAATAAAGAGCACATAAATTGGGCCGAACTCCGGCGGCAAATCCGGGGAGCATCGTCTCCAACAGAAGATCTCAATGAAAGGAGCGGGCGGCGCCGCCCCCAATCCTCGACTGCGTCCCCAGGGACTCATGTCTCGGGGACACAGCAGGGCCGTACTTAGTCCCTTCGCCATTTGTGTATGCCAGGAAGCGAAGATTTTTCTTTGTTTTTATCATCAAAGAGAACCAACTCGATGGCAGATTTAGGGAGGGGCTATTGTACTGCTCCGACCGTTCCTTTGTCTGGGACAAAAGATCCAAAAATACGTCCTAATTTTTAATTATCCCTTTTTCCCGAACGCCATTCAGGGCGTCCGATAAATCCAGATATTTTCCGAATTCTTTCGATTTCCCCCCGAAGCCAGCTTTTTTTATGTAGGCTCTTTGTGCGTTCCCTTTCGTCGCTGACTTCCTCGGGGACGTTCGTTCCCATTCTCTTCTTTTTTTATCTGTGCGACGATAATCGCAAATTAAAAAATATTTCCTCGGGGGAATGTGAAAAATAGTCGGATGGAAAACGCGAGTGTAAAAATAAATTTCGACGTTTAAATTCTCAAACAGCACGATCGTACGTTAATGATTGCCTGCACCTCCAAAGGAGATTTTTGAATGGGAAAAACTCTTACGAAAATCTTTACAGGGCAAGTTGAAATATTAAGGAATTTACCTACAAAGTGATAAGGATTGTTTTCTTAATATACGCGGAAAGTCGTACTTCGCTAGCACACTCACTGTAGCCGACCGAAACGCGACCTGTAGTATCCGAGTGCCATTATCGGCTCGCAAAAACCTGCGATAAAGTGTATTGTAATTGAACTCTTATCGAATAGAACAATACTGATAATCCATTCGAGATCTACAAGGTGAAACTTAACCTCGTGTCCTTTGTTGAGTTTCGAGGCAGGTATTTCGGAGGCACAGGCCAAACAAGGGGATTCAGACGAGAGTTAATTCCACAGCGATTCTGCTGAGGATACTTACTCCCCGCACCTCCTTGATCACTCAACCCTTTGAAACAATTTTCGCTGATTTGGCAACAGTGCCATTCCTCCACATCACCCATGCCCAAAATTCTATCGTTCCTTCCATTGTCGTCGTTAAGTGTGTTTGTCCGTTAATAATTAAGGTTTTGTAAACACTTTAAACGCTTTGTGCGGCGCGCTGGGGAAGAGAAAAGGGAGACAAAGGGAACCTCAATAAGAAATGCAGAAGGGAACAAATCACTGGCATAATAATATGCCGCGAGGGGCGCTGACTCGGCATAATAATTACTATCGACAAATAAGACCTCAAAGCGGATAACTCTATTTTAGTTTGGTGGAATTATTTATTATTTGCTTGCCCGGGATGTTCGGCCGCAGTTGAACGAAAGAAGTCGATAATTTAAATGTATGAAGGGAACAAACGAAAATTACACCTCGAAGCGAACAGACACGGTGCGAAATAATAATTACAAAACACCGTTTTTATTAGCGCATCTACGGCCCACTGTTTTGTCTACGTTAATTTTAACTACACTTAGAGGCGTATCTTAACAAGTGCAGAGTAACAGCACACCATCTCTCGTCTGCTCCTGTTCTTGAAATGTTATTGTTAACTCGTTATGAAACACATCGTTAAATTTTCTGTATACACTTACAGTCTTTATGAGATGTTCAACTGGAGGAGCTATTATTCTCTCATTTGCTGTTGTGAAACTGCTACATACCTGCAACAAAAAATTACGATGTTAATACAGTTAATGCACAATTAGTTTCTAATCGAAAAAGGAAATCTCTATTTAATAATTATAAGTAAACCACCTGTCAAATCGTCCGACGTCATCATCATCATCAACAACACTAATAATGAGCGTAGTATTAATTGCATGCGGTGCAATCAGGGCGCCATACTAGGCGCTGCTGATTCATGTGATGCAACAGCAGCGTCGTGTATGGTGTGGAAATTGGATTATTAAAGGTAATTTTCGGACTTGATTCGAAATTCCTCAGTTGATTGAAGTGATGACTATGAAAGAAGAGGACTATTTGTGGTTGAGTGAAAACGAACATAGCGGCGAGTTGTAATGCGTTTTCACTCGCTAAGCCACCTCCAACTACTGCCATGAAGTACGCCGTAAGGAAGTGTACGTCGTTCCAATAATTATTGACATTAGAGCTAGCAATATTCTTGAAATTGTTCTTGATTAGAATCGTTCGTTAATGACTGTTGAATTGTGGAAATTGACCATCACTGAAAAACGCAATTTCTACTCTTTTTAACCGACTCACCGTTTCTTGTGGACGCCGAGACTCCCATACTGGAAGAAGATTTTCAGACACCCTCTATATTTATAGAGCTGTAGAAATAACGGGAATAGATACCAACTTCTTAAATCGCCGTCATGCCAACTAGGTTGCCTCAACGTCAGAAAAATTTGATGAGGTTTTTATTGAGTCAAAAATATCTGCAGTTAATACAGTGGTAGAATTTTTTCTAGAGCGAACGAAAAGAAAATCGAAATGTCCTACACTTTAGACTATTCGTCTCACTGTGTCTCTTGTCATCCCCCTCTGATGTCAGTCAGTGCAAAGTGGTGAACGTTACGAGGGGAGTTTTGTAAATGCCCTTGAGTGTCAGGCAAAAATTGTAGATAAATCGTTTGAGAGCCAGAAAAACTGCTACAAGACTGAGTGAACCTCGGAATTCTCCCTTGTATATTTTCTGAAACTTGCACTTGCAAGAAACGTTAGAAAGTTTTTTTTTTTTTTGTTATTAATTATGAAATTGAGGCAAGCTCTTTCTTGCTCAGAGACCTTAATTAAAAATTTCCCCAATTAATCTGTAAGGCAAGTTTCCAATTCCTTCGGTTCTACGAAAGCCCTGAATTTGGGGCCCAATTTTCTTGACACTTCACGCACTCTGCCGGTACAGGGATTCCTGAGAAAGTAGCAGGAGGCTCGTTTGGATATAGGGTTTCCCATATTTTCCAGAACACTATACTCTTGCTAAAAGCCTTCTCTCCCAATAAGTGGCCATATCGGTAACGGGCCATTATTAACACCAAAAGAACAGGTCAATTTCCTTTCTTGCTCCCTTTCTTACCTTCTAAAGATTTATAGTTACATTTCCTTTTGGTCCATAAATCCACCCCGTTTTGTCCATTCGAACATGCAATTTCGGTCTGTTTTTGTCGTCGGTGCAAATTATGGCAATCCACACCACCATTAATCAGTCTCGTACACCATTTTTCCCTAACTTTTGTAAGGGAAATTTCAAAAACCATTAGTTGCAAAGAGCGGCGCTTCTGGTAATAACGATCAATGCGAAGCAAAACGATTTCATCAAACCGCTCGCTACAATGGCGACTGTAGTTTTATGGCTTACTGAATCTCAATGAGTACGTTTATATAAATTACAATTGACATTTCAATGGGAACCCGACTGCCATTATTAATGCCACTTATCGTAAACAAAACTCAATCATTGATAAGCGATTCACGCGATCATAACTCATAAATATTCATAGCAGCTTTCCTGGTTTATTTACTGGTAGCACTCTCAGGTTAAAATTATGAGACATGGAGAAATACGTATTTGAATTCATTGATCTTAATAGCAGCAGAAAAAGGGAATGAGAAACATACCAGAGAAATGGTACAAACGTTGGGTTTGAAGAAAGACTTTTTTGGTTATTATTACCAGTGGCCATATGGCCATATATCCAAGACCTCATGTGACTATAATCATCTGAAGTCACTTTTATGAGTTAACGAAGACAAAAAATGTCACTATCGAACCCAACTAGAGATGGTTCTATGGACTGAGAAAGTTCAAGAAAGAATTGAAGTTTTTTCTTTTCCACATAAACTACAAAACCATATTCGAGAAGTTTGAACCCTTCAAGTATACGGTGTGATTTTTTTAAACGATTAGTGAAGGGATTTCGGAATCTAGCAGAGTTTCGAAGTGAGTTAAATGGGGAACGACATGCAGCTTTGGGGGACCGATTTAAAACCACTTTTGGTTTCTTAAAAAAGTCCATGGCTTACTAGATATTTAGCAAAAACCAAATGTTGTCGATTTCTTTTAATCGAGTCTAACCGTGTAATTATCAATTTTAGAAAAATTACGTAAATAGGAATATTGCAGATAATTTAACTCTGAAAAAGATAGGCTAACCAGATTTTTTCTGACAACTAGCATTTTTGAGAAATAGCATAAACTTACTTTTTTTTAATAGAAAACATAATATATTATGACTTATTTTAAAAAAAATTTTTCATGCTTCAAAACGATACCAATAAGTAGAGAGTTATTTCTCAAAATGGCGGACTTATAGGCTTTTTTTAATCCAATATTGCAATTTTAAGATAGTTGAATATGAAATCGTTCATATTTATGTATTATTTATTTGACAGTGAGAGTTCGCATCATTTAGTTAAATATAAATTTAAATTTTTAAATTGTTTTGATAAGAATTTTTCAAATCGAGGAATTATTAAATGTGCATAAGTTTTTGAAATTAATTTTTCAAACTTGGAAAAGCGGAATATTAGCGTGTCTTATTTTTTTCTATGGAGAACAATAAAAAAACGAAGTTTACAGAAAAAATTATCAAACAGTAGAAGCTCTTAGAGAAGCGGTTGGAAAAGCTTTCGATGTTATTGATGGGTGCTCTATTAGAAACGCTACAATTTCAGTTTCAAAGCGGTGCAGTATATGTATAAACAACAATGGAGGGCTTTTAGAACATCTGTATTATTAATAATTAAGTAGATAATTAATAAATAATTGTTCATAAATAGGGATTAGATTTTATCACAATAAAAAAAATCTTATCGAAGCAACTTAAAAACTTAAATTTATATCTGACTTAAAAGATACGAGCTGTCAGTGTTAAATGAATAATAAATCAATATGAACGATTTCATAGCCAACTATCTTAAAATTACAATATCGGATTAAATTAAACTGTAAGTCTGTCATTTTGAGAAATAACTGTTTATTTATTGGTATCATTTTAAAGCCTGAAAAAAAATTAAATAAGTCATAGCCCACTATGTTTTCCATTAAAAAAAAGTAAGTTTATATCACATTTCAAAAATGACAGCTGTCATAAAAACTCTGGTTAGCCTATCTTTTTCACGGTTTAATTATCGACAATATTTGTATTTACACAATTTCTCTAGAACCAATAATCGAATGGCTAGATCGATTAAAAGAAATCGACAGTATTTTGTTTTTGCTAAATATCTAGTAAGCCATGAACGTTTTCAAGAAACCAAAAGTGGCCTTAAATTGGCCCTCTAAAGGTGCATTTCTTTCCCCATTTAATCGACTTCGTAGCTCTGCTTGTTTCCGAAATCCCTTCATTAATCAGGGAAAACACCTCACCCTGTATAAAATTCACCTTCGATGAATATAACCTGGCAGCTGTTATCGATATGAAGACTCGCGAACCCACTCCAAAAGGGGTTGGCGAGAAAGTTAAGGTCAAGGCCGCAACGTGTTGTCCGTTTTAATAAGGCGTTGACACTGATGGTTACTCGCCCCCATCATGCTCCGCTTCCCGGTCTGATTCTTTTATCGATTCCCATCATGCTAAGCCATGTTAATCCCAGATATAATTTAAGCTACCTGTTCGCTTTACCATCATGCTAACACCCTTAAAATGCCCCCTACGGGAGGTATCCTTGCCCCCGCAGCAATCTGTTGGTAAGCAACGACCGCAATAATCGATAATCATTCAAGCAAACATAAGCAAGGGGGTGCTAAATAGTTGGAGTTTATGTTTTATGAGGGGAATATCTTGTCTAAGGATCAGAGGAACGTCTTAATGGTGGCGAGGGCGCAAATTATCGGCGCTTATGTGACGCTTTGTCAACGGCATATTTCGCAGGAGCAAGGGTGTAAATTATGACGTGTCTTATTGCATGGATTTGGGTTTGTCATGTTGGGGTTTTGTCGCATTTAACGAGGCTCTGCTCTTGATTGGTTTATTAATGTTTTTTTTTTGTTTCTCTAGAGGAATTTTGTGGGCAACTAAAGATGTCTGCAAACAGCACGAAAAAGAGAATAATTTACAAACTACGTGCTCACACTTTGATTGGATCTCGTTAAAAGTAAGCGCCAAGGAACTCGTTTTTATGCAGACAATAATACATTTAAATGGAGGTATCGGTAAGTAGATAGATTTTTGCCGAAGCTTCTGGGAAGAAAGGGGATGATCCATTATAGATAGGAAAATGCTAGGTTCTGTCTATTATCAATCAGACCGGATAGGGCCTAATTCAATAACAGGAACACGAAGCGAAGGTCTAGAGAGGCTCCTTTTCTTCAGATCCTCATCTACCCCTATATACCCAAAGCTTTATCAACATAAAGATGCGAGCAATTTTTAACGTGAAGAATTACACATGAAGTGGTAACATTAGTGATAAATTCACACTCGCCAATAGCTTGAGCATCTTCTTGGCAAGAGACTGTTGCATTTCTAATTTCATAATTGCTCTGTGGAAATTTATTTTCGTGACATTTGTTTTTCACAGCGGGAGCCTTAAAGTTGATCAAAATAAGCATCACAAGCGATAGGACAAAGAGGCCTTCTGTTCGTACCGGCGCCGTGGCTGGATGGCATAAAACTTAATTATAAATTCTAAAGTCTAAAGTAACGAGGGCCATTTCGCGTCTAAGACATAAATTACCGCAAATCCGAACTGGAAATATTCTTGCACATTACTACTGTTACATTGTAACAGGATGAAACCGAAACGGTTTTATTGTTCCTTTTCCTGTTGTAGCTAAAATTGCGAAATTCCCATGTTTGAGATATGATTGAGTGGACGTTTCAGGATTTTGTACTTTATACATTATTTATTTATTTATTTATTTTTATTTATGTATAAATTTATATCTCAGTTTATAAATTAATTCCACAAGAAAATAGTCTTGGTTAAGTAGATAAAGAGTGATCTAGTCTAAAGCAGGAAAAAGTCGATATAATTGGTGTTATACGTAGCGCTATCTAGGGTACGCACGTACACGGATCGACACGTAAACGCAAAGTCAAGTTTACGTAATTTTGATACGGATACGTTCGTGCTCCTGCTTAACAATTTTTCTGTTGAAGGAGCTCGAATAAATTCAGATTGGTCCATATTAAGTAAGAAATAATTACGCGGATTCATTTTCATTTAAATAAACGCCTTCGGAGTAACCTGCTCACATGTGCGTGTGCAATTTCACAATGTTGCGCATTACATTTTTTTGCGGCAATTACGTGATTTTAAGTGCTTATTAATTGATAACCGCAAATTGCGTTATAAATCGAACTAATACTAGATGTTCTAAAATAGCTAAAAAAGTATTACACAACTGAGCAGATCAAAAACCGCACGTTAAAAATGCAGTTCGCACTCTATACCAAAACACTACTTCTCCAAGGCATATAGGCTCAATTTTAAAGAAAAAATCGGAGTATCTTGTCATTCTATCTACAAAAAATTACTCGAAAAGTGCCGTGTAGTGCACTCAATCTTCGAGATATTTACAATTACCTTCCTTGTCACTTATGAATAACTGCAACATTGTATGTAGTGATATATGGCGATTTTTCCAATATGAAAATTAAAAAAGAAAGTTTTCAGAAAATCCAATAAATGTTGAAGTTGAAAATCGAACAAAGCACTGTCCCTGGTGACTCTTGGGGCTGCCCTTCGATAGAACCAAAACGCTCGTGTTTGCCCTCGATTCAATTGGAAGGCTAGATCCGGACTTCGGTGTTACATTTATTTTCTATTTAATACACATACTCTTTATATATTTTTTAATAGAAAAAATTATTTCCCTTCTAAACTGTTGGGATTATTTTTTAATTTATTTACGTTCAAAAATGTAAATAACCGTATAACCGATACAGGATGTCCGTTTCTGGAGCTTAGCCATGAGGATTTCGGCAAAATTGTCTTTTGTTCTTTTCATTTTGATCCTTAAAATTGTGATGATCTTTCTTCACAGTTCATTAATATCGCTGGATACAAATTTAAAAATGAAGTCCTTTGACAATTCCCCATTAACAATGATCTAATGAGGACAGATCTGGTGAACGTGCCGGCCAACGTGTGCCTCCATTGTTAGAAATGACTATACCGGGAAATAGCGGCTTAGAAAATGCATCAAAATCTGATTAATTTCCATGAAGGAAGAGAAAATCAATCTGAGTTCATTATTATCTTTCTAGACACCCATTTTGAACTAAAGCGTGAAAATGTAAATTTCTACAGTGTAAGTGAACCCTATTAACTAAAAAAATGAGCCAAATCTAATAAGCATGTGTAAAATCTTCCCTAGATCATCCACGTGCCGAGATTGAGCTGCCGCAGCATGTTAACCTGGAACGAAGTTTCTAAGGCCTTGCTCAGAAGCAATCGAAAAGTTTGCGCTATTAGATTGCTTGGAAAATTCAATTTCAACGCGTAGATCTAGACTTTTAATAGAAGATTTACTTGCTCTGGCTTACATTAATTAGTATATTTTAATGGCTTCAAAATTTCCCTGCAATGAAAATTTCCTTAGCAGTCCAAAAGCTCATTCATGCTTAACAAATAAAAGAAGCTGGCGCCAAAATTGCTGAAATCGCGGTCAGTGTTATAAAAATGATATTAGAGGTCATAATATAAACAGCACTTGGCGCCACTCCATTATTTATTAGATCACTTTATAGGTAGTTCATGATTCAGATACAATTAAAAACACCTCTCGGAATTTTGAGCTCGGTCTTGTACTGGGAAAACACTGAGAATTTGAGACATTGCTTGTAAGGTAAGAGTTGGTTAACCTTCTTGTTTATTACTAAATCATTTAGTAGGCAAAAAGTACGTTCGCACTCTTAACGTTTAAGGCAACAACATGGTGTCTGTGACGTTAGTATCGATACAAAAATAAAAATTATTGATAAGTGTAGGAGCTAAAAAGCTATAAATGCTGTTTTGCAAATATTCGCAAATTAGATGGTTTTTAATTGAGATTCCAGAGAGAAAAAATATCCACGCTGACGTCAACCAGCCTTTTGGATCCTGCCAAATGCCTTATAATAGTCATAACTCATAGAAAGTGTCTCCGAGTTGACCAATAATGTAACACGTGTCGAAATAACTAAATAGAAAGCCCAAATTCCTTACACTTTTAAAATAGATATTACAAAGTAATTTCTCGGTATTGTTTTTATTGTGGTTGATTTTTTGCTCCGCCGTTATTTATCCTCTAAAGCTCGCGCCATGTGGAGCAATGTCAATTACTCAAAAAGAAAACACGGAGAGAAAATTTCTTACATCATAAAATATTCTAAAATTAATTTGTGAAGAGATAAACTTATAAGCAGAACCGTTCGTCAGATGGTTAATTTCTAGCAGCTGAGCGACGCGGAAATGACAACCGCAATTCTTTGAACTGTTAACACATAAGCAACGGTCCTTTGACGCCTATTTTTGTTGGTTTGGGGAACTATTTGTTAGTTTTTTCGAAACCAACAAGGGAACGAGACTTCTTTGGGCAACGGTGTACGTATATGGCAAATTTATTATTATTTTGGCTCACACGAGCCGTCTCAACGGCGGTTATTTGAACCATCTGGAAGCGTCTTACGCCTGGCTGCGTGTTGAATCATATTTATAAATTGCACCGTACAACATTGTCAGGTAATATAGGCACGTTATAATATGTGGGGAATTAGTCAGGGACCTATGGCACTGGAAAAATTCAAAGAGGGAAAGTCCGGTTGAGGAACTTTATATTTAATTTTTTAAAAATGCCTAGTTATTTTGGGGACTTTTTCATTAAATTATGGACCGTTATTAAATGATATCACTCAGTATAAAACATAAAACGAAGATGTTAGAAGAGGGAGCTCTGCTAGATCTGAGTCATTTCACAGGCTTAAGGGCTACCAATTAATACGTCCGTACTGGTCAGTTTAGCTGGAAGATAATTTCCATGGATACCATCCTCTTAAGCAAAGTCGCCAGGACTATCTAGGGATTTCGGGGTTTAATTATAGTATCAAATTTGTGAAATTAGAGGTCTGCAACCCTAAAGCAGAAAATGAGATAAAGCTTTAGAGCTTAATGGAGCATTGATACTTAATGAAAATAATTACCGCAGTGTCGAGAATTCTATCGGCGGTTAAAGTGCAGAACCTCGTAACCGAATATTTCTTTTTTAATTTTGCTTTTTATCTCTAATTTATTTCATTGCCGGGCTTCAGTGATACCCATCCCTAACGGGAAATCATGTATTGGTTTCAAAGTTTATGTACACGATCCCATTACTTCTAATTAGTTCTTCTTATTATTGTTACTAATTCTAATCACCTTCTAATTACTAACTACAGTATCGTAGCGATTTATGCAAAATTAAAAAAAATATTGGCTTACAAGGTTTTGCACTCTAACCGTCGCTATACCACTTTGAAGAGCTTTGCATACAACTCAAGCAAAACAAAACAGTGTAATTAGATTTACTAAGAGCTTCAAGGGGAAGGCTGAGTAGTCTCAAAACTAACTTTAAGATAAACGTATAAATTGCAAAAGAAGAGAGTAACGCAATTGAGCAATCTGACTCCTAAAATGAATCCTGTTTAACCATTAAGCAAAGAAGAAAATCAGGTGTGGATTCGAACAGCAGTGAAGTCATTGTAGTATTTCAGGGCTTCGAAACAAGACGTAAAATGTGTAATCTGCGATGAAGCTGATTCCTTAATAGAATTAAAATTCTTTCACGAAATTCTGAAGAAGTTTGGCTAGAAATTGATACTTAACAATTCCGAAGCAAAGCCTCGATTTTCCTTTTTTTTTGTATGAATAGATATAAATCCAAGGCCGAGTTGTTGGACCATGGCTCGGTTCTGCTAAACCCGACCATCGCATATTATGAATGCGCATGAGGAATTTGTGTATATCAGATTGCTGTTAATGTGACAGCAGCGCATTTCTCATAGAGGTCAACATTTACTAGGGCCGGGTTTAGGGAGACCAAGCCACGATCAGTGTTCCTCAGGGTTCAAATATTCAAATCGATAAATTTCTTTGCTCTAAATTACTTAATTAATTTTAATGAACTCAATTCACGTTAATTTAATTCTAAATTATCTTTGATTACGTCATCTGCTTATTGCTCACAACGCCCTCAAGACTTTTTTACAACCCACATTACGCCAAGTTATGTCGTTTCCGTAAGTGATTTCAAATTTTAATGTAGAAAATTCAATTGTTTAAGATTTTTCGTCAACGTTATTGACTCAAGTATATACACAAGGCTGATATAGTACGAAGAAGGTCTTCTAGGCGTCTACAACTTGAAAGTAATATCCAGAGTGATCCCAAATGGACTATTAGAAAATCTCGAAAAGTGGAAGAGGTACGAAAGCGGCTGTTTTGACACTGAAAAATTTCCAAACTACATGCACCCCAAAGGAAGCTTTTTTTGGATCAAAATCTCTTTTTCCAAAAACGATGATTTTAATGTATAGCATCGAGTTATAATACATTGAGGGGCGAGTTGATGGGTTATATGAGCAACTCGACACAAAATAAGATTGATTGCAGTGTATTCTTCACAGTTTTCTACGCTTTATGTCTTTGATAAGACCACGATGCGGAAAGAAAAAATCTTTCGCTATTGTATTCGGAAATTGTATCGCAAATGCAAGACAGAAGATTTCTCTTGATATGATTTACATGAGCATGTTTTGCAGGGACTTTTAAGCACAAAATGATTTAGGACTTTGGCATCAAATAGTTCCGTCATGATGCTCTCGCACTAAAGCCAAGAAATCCGAAAACACGGAGCGTAGTGTCACCGCGGGTGCATTTTTCGCATTACGCTCGCTGAGAAACGCCGTGCGATATCGTTGCCAACGTTTGTTTTTTCCAAAAACGTTTTGGCTCAGGCTCAGTTCAACCACACCTGCTTTCAGTTTCCAGCTAGATAAATAATTTTAAAACATATTAGCCATCGTTTTATTTTTGAAACAAAACTGGATCTCAGTTGAGCGGCAGCGTCTCTAACGTGTGGAAATATGCCCGTTTAATTAGGTAGATACTTTGTTTTGGTATGTTTGCCAGGTTGTTTGTCGCATTGTTTTTAGACTTATGGATTTAAGATTCTGGCAAATGCAAACGGATGTTTCGGCTCGCACGGATAATGGAAATGTCTAATATCTCGAGGTAGAAATGAAAAAGCGGCTGGATGACACGCGCGCAAAGTAACTAAGTAGTAATTTGCTGCAGAAGAAAAACGGGCCGATAAACCAGTTGCTGTCAGCTTTTTTCAGATGACCACAGCACGTTGTTGAGAAATCTAGTCTTGGACTCGGGTATTAAGTAAGCCAAAGGACGCGAACCATTATTTAAGGCCGTTCACATTGGAGAGACTACCAACAACCTTTAGCGACGTTGCCGACAAACCTTCTTAAAACATGCTCCTACTTATGACTAAAGACGCAATCGCAGTACCACAATTCTATAAAACCCAACACTAAATCCTCAACAAAATGCCTTCTCTATAGTCCGATGTTCATACCAAGGAAATGTAAATCTGAGGGTATTTTGCAGCGATCAAGGAAACGTTTTGGTGACAAATTACACAGATGACAACAGTGCAGGGCTCTGGCCTATCCAGAACCTCCCACAGGTCGGTTGCAACGTCTGCAAGAAGTCTATCGGAGGCTGGTGGTACCCAAATGACGACGCCGCGGCCTAAGGTCGACGAACCCAGTCGGACGGGTACTATCGTCGGGTAGAGATGGCGAATGTGTATCGATATGAGTCCCGTTATGGAATTTCTCATCAATCTTTCTTTACGCTGAAGAGTTCCTTGGGCCATTAAAGAAAGTTTGGTGGTTGAAGTTAAGCTTTGCAAGCTATCATGTCTCAGGGTTCCCATCATCTATAAGAACATGTCACTTTCTAGGTGAATATCGACAATTTTTCTCCTTTCTACTAGCAAAATTAGTCAAAGTCAGAGTAGTTCCGTGTTGATCATCGTTCGGTCGATGGCAGCTGCCGCTTGCCCTGACGATGCATCACGGAAACCGACGGTGAAGGTCATCCGCGAAGGAAACTCGTAGACCGTAATAATGACTCGTGACGGTATATACGTTCATAAGAACCTAATGACAAACAGTTTAGCAAAAACACGTCGTTTGATGAAAACAGTTGCCAAGTCACATTTTCAACGTAAATCTTGCTACAAAATTAATTGCATACATTATGACTAGATCAAGAGGATGTTCCTAAAAAATTACTTGAAGGTTTTCCAATTTCTCGACACACCGAAAAAAGGCGTTGTCGAAATCAAAGGAAACCGTAGAGAAGAAACAAAACGATCTCAATAATCAACATTTCTAAAAAATATCAAATTAATTGACTCAATGAGTCTCTACTCAAAATCGCATAGAATATAATCAAGAGAAGTCAAGTCCGGCGATTTAGGAGGCCTTAAATTTTCCCCCTTCGTTTATTTCCTGCGAATAGAAAAAATCTCATCTTTTGCCTCTACTAAGCTCATACCTATTACTCCAAATGAGCGCACGCCCCACCGTGCTGAAATCAACTACGCTGGAAAAGTGGCTCTAACGTGTTATTAGCTGCTGACACAATTTAATTTTGCAGCAAGCAAAGATGTATCTCTAATGTAAAATTAATGTCACTAAAAATTCAGTACTTTGTACCAATTTGTTTACAAGAAATCCTGTCTATGAAGATTAAATTGACACAATGAGGGTTTTTTCTTCATCAGAAATCCATATGCGATAAATATAGTCATCTGGCAAGTCAGGAATTGACATGTCATCAACATGCATGATAATGACTTGTTTTGATGGTTTTGTGAATCTTCAAAAAAAAAAATCTAACATATTTAACGTATGAACAACACTGTTCAATTTCCCAAAGTTTTAGCTGATTTAATAATAAAACGCCAATTTTAATAACTTCTCATCAAAGATACTCACAGTCATTATAAAATCTCACACTTCCCTGCTTCGCAAGTACCCACACATAAAGAGATATGGACATCTGCGGCTATAAAACGCCTTAATAAACAATTTAACAGCTGCCACTCCAGCATTGTTTTTTCATCTTTCTCCAGTACGATTTAGAGTGATTTAAAACAAAAGGCTCTTTTGTTTAAGACGAAGGCTCTCGTAATGGTTTCGCCGTTCGATAATGGCCTCTCGCTCTTATTTAAGCGCTTCCGCATCCATTCAGAACTTTTTCAGACCGAGAAAAATAAAGTTTGAGTGATGGTGTTACCTGCTCAAGTACCTACTTTAAAAAATGTTTCTCTATGCAAACACCGAACGCCATGGCGTTCTCTTCGGGTAAATACCTTTAGGCCTAATAAAACTTTTCACCCGAAATCATCACCCATTATTCCACTTGACATTAAACGGCCGCTGGCCACAAAACCGCTCCTATTTGCATAATTATATGTTTGATGTAACCGAAGACAAAGTTTACCCCAGGGAGATGTCATTGTGCCATCAAAGTCCATTCTGAAGAAACTAATTTGTCACCCGGTTTTCCTACATTACCCTATGGGGTAATGTACGGAGTTTATCAGGTTTTGTCATGATCAAACCGAGCAGAAAAAATTTGTTACGCTAATAAACATACGCATTGTGACAGTACGGGGAACATTAATTACCAGTAATTTATAAAGACTGGTTCACGTCAAAGGGTGTCAGAGGTGGAAGGTGAAGGGTGTCGCCTAGCATAGGACGATGCGAAATTGTAGATTTTATGGGAACAACCTTTATGTGTGCATTTCGTCTAGGATTCTGCGCTCTCGAGCTGCACTGTTGGTACAGGGCGCATTCAGCAGAGGTAGCAGTTGGGCATTTGTTTCAAATTCGTAATATATCTAATGTCAGCTTCCATTTAAATACATTTGAAGGGTAACACAAATATTCTCAATAGTGTTAAAACACCCTGCACTTCAAAACTAGTGGATACAGGGTGTTTTGTAATGACACTTTTATTTAAAAAAAAAGAGTACTAGTATTACTAAAAACTACGACGATTTTCAACAGAATTATCATCGATGATACCTATTTGGGTTCCTTACACAGAGGTGACTTCTCTACAAGTTTGAACCAACGCTTGCGTGAGATCTGTGCTCCCTTCGCATTAGCTATAAGCTGGAGCATGACTTAAAGTTGATGTGGCAGCGTGGCAAAGATGCCGCGGGGGTGTGGTTTGCAATTGACTGACCCACTGGTTCTGGACTGCGCATTTTCATCGGGTATCACTACTACAAATTGATGTTCTTGAAAGTGGACTGGGTGTACTTACATGAAACAACAATGGTCCACTATGACAATATTTGGTATATAAAAACTTGTAAAATATGGAAACTATGCGTTTCATTTAATTTCGATCCGCTAGCAGGGGCGATGTATTGGCCGCAGGAAGGTTCGCCGTGTTGCTGTCATTACTTCGCTCATTGTGTATAAGCCGCGAGGGCGCGGCTTGAAATGGGCTGGGCGGTTGCAAGCGAAAAGTGTAAATCATTGGTCTTAAGCTATATGGAGGGCGTGGCTTGATAGTTATGTGCAAGGTATGTAGGCAGCTTATTATCTGCATATGAGACAATCTGTATTTCACGTCAATGTGAATACTTATCCCTTTTCTGAGATGGTTTCGACTATGGTACAACCATTATTGCCGAAAGAGTTATATATACCAGAAAAATAACTTCTATCTGGCCGTCGCCTTGTAGGCGTCTACTTCGCAATCTCTAATGACTATTCCCCATCGCCGTCATCATGAAAATTTGATCCGGCGGCCCCGAATCCATTACCGGGGGCAAATTGAGCTGCTTTGCGAAACTGTCACCCGACAGTTGATTGAATGCGGGCCCCATTTTTCGCGGAATGGGGGCCCATTGAATCCTCGGCAACGTTGATAGATGGAATAAAAGATCGCGGACTCCTCGACATTCGATCTTAGGATGTGGTATTTGTTTTCCATTATTATTCAGTTGAAGTTTTTTTGTTGGTTGCAGAGAATGAGCGACCATGTCTCCGGTTGATCTAGCAACGTAAAGTTGTGTCCCAAAAGAGCACGGCGTGTATGTAATAATTTGTGGGACAGACATGGAGTAATTAAATGTAGGTCTTAGAACTTCAAAAGCGATAGGAAGCAATAAAAGTTTTATTGCATAACTTTGCACTATTGCTGAAATTAGCGCAACAAAACCCCTTGGGAAAGCTCAATGCCCCCGTCCCTGCCACTACTCCAAAGAGTAGCGCGGTCTGAGTAGTTTGTTTTGTAAGCAGCAGCCTGTCGGCCGTTAACAACACGTGTTCCTTGTCTTTTGAATATAAATAATTCTCTTTGTTCGTGACGGAACTGCTAAAAATGCTTTTAAATTTAGATGAACTTACGAGAAAAACAACATCTATGCACTTCTGTTTAGGTCTCGGACAGTCTGGCTCTCGCCTAAGAGGTCGAGCCGCAAGTAAAACACCTGGCGGTTTGAGCAGCAAGCGATTTTTCACAGTCTAACACGCTCGAGCCCAAGAACAGATAACTAATTAACTTAACCAATTTTAGATCTGAATCCTTGCGTAGCACAAAGGAGGAAGACAATGGGGTCAAAGTATTTTATCTGAAAGTATGGCGACGCATAAGTAAATTTGATAAACGCGACCGCTCGCAGTAGAATGCATTAGGAGGCTCCGCGTGTTATACCGCGAACGTTTCCGAAGAATAACAATGAGCCCATTAGGGAGATACATGAGCTCGACGGGAATTTCATCTGAGAACCCAGAGAAAGGAAGGGAATTTCTGTGCAACTCGCCCAGAAATAATGGTTTAAAAACCGAAGGGAATCGGTAAAAACACTACATATTGATGAATGAGGGCTAGTCAACTTTGGATTTATCTTCAGCCGTAAAATCACTCTGAACCATTAAAAAACCCTCAAGTAGACGTTGAAAGGTAAAGGCATGTCTTGGATAAATTCATTCGTTACCATTTGTTAGTCAGATGTTTGATGGTAAGTTGCAAACGGCTTAATCAAAGCGCTACGTTTATGGTTCACCGCGTTTACTCTCGCTTTCCAAGCATATTTAGAAAGAAAACTTTTGCTCCATAGAAACGACTTTTAGTACCTAATTAGTATAATTTCATAACCGTACCCCATTTCGTCACTTATCTGGGTAAAGTAAATAGAAGCGAAATAAAATTCCCGCCAGGCGTCTAGAATTTTTCCAGCCATCAATGATAAATGGTGCTGAATAAATTAGAGGTGGCCGATTTAGATTCATTAAATTTTAAAGCAAATAAACAATGGGCGGCGTTTGTTTATGGAACGTTAAGTTTAATTTAACTCGAGACTGGCTAATTGTTTGCATAACTGGAAATCGTTGGGTATGGGGATCTGTGAAACTGTTAGTGGAAGTCTTCACGCAAGGTCAACACCTGCTTCAGTCTTAGAGCCATCATTTTGGGTTTCCTTATTATCTCTCAGATAATTACACGTTTAATCAAGTCACTGCTGAGTTTATATTCATTTTATTATCTGGTTACAAATAATAAAATTAAAGACCATTAAAACAAGCTAAGGCCTGCATGTTTACACCGCTACAAAGTGTTAGATTGCAGTGCTATAACCGCTGTCTACGAGTGATATTTCCGTCATGACAAAAAAGGCTCACCAGATGATCAATTTATTGATAGTAAATTAATTTCCTGCCGTAATAAAAACGACTAAGCTTTTGCTTCACGCCTTGTGTCTATGACCTATTCGGCGGCTGCCGATTTCCTGTGAAATCTGCCACCCACAATTGCACAAAACGGATTGCACAGTAGTCCTAAGGCAAAACACGGTCTTCAGTGACCCATTTGCCCCATTTAAGGACAACATTCCCATTCTGACCTCGGGCACTATTATTTCTAATTCCACGCCGAACACGGCTAATCCATAAATAGAATATTTAACTGGCTTTATGCTAGTCGCCGTCGTAATTCCTTTTCATTCATTCTATACCTATACTGTCGGCCCATGCTTTGTCTATGTCCGAATCAGGCTTAACGATTTCGATTGAAATGGCCAACCTTCGGAAATCAATAACTTCGCTTCTATTCACCGTACAGTAGAGTTCTTTGAGCTTAGAAATTCTGATTCGAAGAGATCAGAATAAAATGTACATACATTGTAATAGATCACACATCCAGGTTGGAAGGTGCTTCTTTCCTGTCCGGAGCAAGGGAGAGCTGGCCCGAGGCGCGTAGGGCCGAGGTCAGGTATTGCTCGGAACAGTTCTTGTTTTACGCTTTTTTTATAATTTTATTTACATCCACATTTTATTGTAAATAGAAAGGAAAATATGTAACTTGTTATATAAGTTCCGCTATAGTAGATAGAACCACAAAAATCACATCTTACAAAGATTGAGAGTGCCTACTTACTCGACGTATCGGGTGTCTCAAATTTTTATTTCATCTCCAACCATTTTTGAGACATTCGCTCCAAATTTTGACTGCAGCTTCATTTTGCCCTAAATCAGCAGATGGATCTGGTGAGCAGGCTAAAATGTGCTGGAGCGTATGATATTTCTCAATGGCTCACACCCACTTCCACGGAACAAACTTTCTCGTACTATGCCACTGACTGTGTTTGTTGGAAAAAAATTATTTATTTAATATTTAGACACTGTTTCGTGTTACGCAACCGGAAAAACCTTAAAAACTTTAAAATCAGTCAAATCTCAGTACATCAGTGTAAATAACGTTTTTTGGAGTCGACTGAAATCTTGAACTCCAATTTAATTAAATATACATATTGTATGTATGTATATGTATATCTAAAGAGTCCCAAGGAAAAGTATCCACCCTGAATATCTCTTATACATTTGGGACGACGTGACGTTTTAAGTCTAAGGATACATTTTCAGCATTTATTGCAATAAAATTCACGATTAAAATCAAATTATTTGGTTTTTGTTTAATTTCTACAAGACCGACATACATAAATGAAAAATAAAAATTTGATCACGTAGAGATTAAAATTACCTTTTAAACGAGATACAACACAACCCCTGTTCCAATTAGAAAATTTCACAGGGGTGGTTTCCAGGGGTAAAGCGATGACATTTCGAAAACAACCTTTTCAACAAATGATACTCCTATCCCTAACAAAGTTGATGTGTTTCAGAGCTTTTTTTTAAATGAACAACAGAAAAGATATTCAGAGTGGACATTTTTCCTTGGGACACTATACATATAATACTAAACATACACATATAAAAGAATAGTAAAAAGACATGTAAAAATAATAATGTAAATATAAAAATAAGACAAAAAAATATATGTAAATAAAAAAAATCATTAAATCTTTTCAATTCCCTCTACTATCTCTTATTTAGTTATTGGGCACACTGATTTTTTTAATTTATTTGCTTATTGATTTATGATTTGATATTGAACAGTCTTTATAATTCAATCAGTTGCCTGTTCAAAGCCAATCTAATAATAAATTTTTGTGTATTGCATATGATATTGATAATCACTATTTACATACACATACACGGGGAACATAAGTGTGTTAGCGACGAGTATGAATATAGCATTGATATTTTGTACAGGGTAATTTTGCTAAATGGGCTGTATAATGTAATAGATAAAGTAATGGACAGAGCTTTGATTTCGTTCATTTTCTTTATGAAATATTTCCATCTCTGCATTAACCAAGAGATGGGCAGAGAAATCTGCTCTCCTTTGACCATGGCAATTTTCCACAAGTCTTTTGGAATGACATTCATAATTGTATATCTTGCTTTAATTAGTTTTAATTTGATTCTAATCTATTTATGAACTTAGATTTTGTCTGGTTTTTAGTTGATATTTTATCAGCTCTACGGCTTTAGGAGCCTTGCGTAGACAATTCAAATTAGGCAATATGAAAAACATATCAAAGATTAATTTAATTAGTGAGTTGCCGATTAATAACTATAAAGAATTTCGTCTATGTGGGCATCTTAGGATGTTATTATCATTGTTTATAAACTATGATGCGTCACAAGCAAACAATTTAAGGCATTCTTTCAGTGGAAATTTTCTGCAATGTCCAGTTGAAGTAGCTGAATCGTACGTGATCGATAAGGTATCAAAGTCCAAACATTCGACATTGTTAGAAAAAGATTTGTTGCACGAGCAGCTGACCCGAGGTCAATGAATGTATGTACTTATGGGATCTTGAAAATATTCTTGCGTCTTGTTTATATTATATTAATTCTTTTTATGCTAAATTCTCGAGCTTTCGGTGTTCATTTTTTATTAGAGCAGCGTGAGTGTACTGCAGCCCGAAACAAAACACATTATGCAAATTTTGCGAAAGTACTGATATAAAGATATGCCTACAATTCCACTTTCTGCGTGTCTTCGCACTTTGATTATTCCCAGCGATGCTCTTAGGGAGATGAACACTGAAAATTTTATGAACCAAAGAAGACGAGCAGCTACGCATAGAGGTGCAGGTAAAAAGGAATTGGAGACCCTGCTTAGACCCGACAAAGGAGCATTTTTCCATCGCTCTTGAGAACCCTAATTGGTTTTTGCCCTGATGAATTAGCCGAAATTTAAATAACGTGATTTCTCCAAGTTGACGAGCTCGTCAGCGTAACAGAGATTCCCTTATCCATTATGCAAACGTCGGGAAATTGCGAAAAATGCGAATATTTCCCCCATTCAGGGCCCTTCAAATTTCGAAAGGTAACACCGTGTCAGGTCTCGATCGACGGGTTAAAAATAGCTCCACGCAAATTTCGTAAACTTTGCCCCGGTTTTGAGAGGTATCAAAAATCGCTGACTTATGAGACTTGCCAAGTAACGTTCCAAGAAACCTTTTCAATTTTTTTGGAACTAAAATTGCAGTAAAATATAAACCTAGCGGGCTTTTAAAATGACTCACGTCGTTTTGTGGGAAAATTATAATATTAATAGAAACGGAAAATACCTAAGCGTTAATTCATCCCATCCAAAAACCGCCAAACATCCACAAAACTAATAACGGAGCCCACTAAAAATCTACGAAAAAAGTCCTATAAAATTGAATGCGTGCGATTTTCCAGTGTTAATCTATTAATGCGTCAATTTGATGACAATGGAAATGCCTCAAAGCTTAACTAATTTTTAAACATTTCTTATTATTAATTACCTATTAGAGATAAGAATTCGCTCAATTTTATGGATCATATATCGTAGTTATGTATTGCCACTATAAAAATAACTAAGGTAATGACCTTTTAATTTAATAGTTGTAATTTAACACTTTATGGTGTTTCACCTGTTAAGAGTAATTTAGTCGGAATGGCCGTTGAATAGTAATGGAAGCTTGAAGAAATGTTGGTTGCCTATTACCTACGTAAATGCAAATTATGGAAATGTATTTATGTGTTCCGCATAACACAATGTTTCTGGTTTATATGTAAATATTGTATACAATTATTTAAGTTTTTCCCATACATCACTCTGGTCAAGATAAGGATAGTGATGTATTTTTCATGCATTCATTTATTCGGTCATCGGAGACTCGTTTCGGTAAAATAAGCATTGAGACCATTTGCGGGAAATTCCTCTGATTTTCCCGAGATAGATAATTCTTATTGTGTTAATTAACTGTGACAGTATTGCACCGATGCTGAGACCGAAACTAAAGAATTTGCTCCTTCACTTCGACCTGGCCAAAAAGATCGATTTATTACATGAATTTTTATAGCCGACAGACATAAAGCGAAGATTTCTACATTTTCCAAATTCTATATTCACCATGTAGTAGCGTAGAAATGAGGATCATTTTAACTGAAAAGGAGCCATTCCATTGGTTTAAAAAAACCTTATAACTATCAAACATATATTTTCCATCAATGGAATTACCCTTGTCATTTTTACACCCAAGAAAATCCGCTATTGAATCACAAAACGAGGTTTGATAGACAACCAAGCACGCAATTTATAAAAACGAGATCTGATAAGGGGTGGGAACCGTGTTGGGGAGATAGCGATATTTGGCCTAGGTGAGGTACTTATTAAAGAAAACTGTACGACTAAAAATTGCTTTTTTATATAATGGATGAAGAATCGCCGAAGAAACCTTTGCTCGATGCTAAAAAACACTTATGAGTCACCGATTTTTGAATTTGCGCTTGGCGTGGCCCTACCTAACCTAATCTGACCAACCGGGGTTCCCCCTGTAGGATCTGGACACTTGGGGTTCTCTTTCTGGACTTAGATGGCTGGAGGTCCGATGATAAAATTAGAAATTTAACAAATGTTGATTAAAGTACAGAGTGTCGTAATTAGATAGTAGAGAGTAAAAACAAGCAGAATCACGCAACTAAATATTAGATAGGAAAATTCGAAGGATTATAATTAATTAATAGATGCAGGTAACCAATTTATATTGCTATAAGAATTTTGATTTAAATTCAAAGCTAGAACTTTGAACACTACGCATTTCAGATATCATGTCGCCGATTAACAATAACTTACGCTTCAAACCAATTCCCTCTCTTTCTTACGTTCGTTTACTCTACAAACATTTTTGTCACTTCTCAAGAGATCTGCTACGAGGCAAAATCATTTTATAATACTTAAAACTACAAACACCCGTCATTAAACACACCTTTGCGGACCCGTCAATGTCGGGGCCCTTTAATATGCACCATTCGGTTGTCACTCAGAACGGTGGACACGGGACTGACCCTTGGGCAAACAGGACGGCGACAATAGACAGGGATCCCGTAATTGCTATAATTAATGGTCAAACCCTTCGCAAACCAGGTGACAAAGGCCTACTTTTGTATGCATTTTCCACGGCTGTATTCATCGATATTTCATTGATACGTAACGCACCCTCTTTCGGGTTATATCAGATTCAGCTTTCGCCGGAATGAAATATGGACTTGCCACCTCACGCTCACCTCCCCATAGGGGGTCGGTCCCCCTTTAAGCTTCTTGCAATTTTTTCCAGTTTATTTAACGCGCTTTCGCAAAAAGCCATATTTCCAAACCACCTGGTACACGACGTTACATCTGGAAAATCAGGGGCGCATCGGTCCTGACGGCGAAATTGCGATTTTCAGATTGTGCACATATCATTATTACTTTAACCAGAAATTTTGTATTTTTTCCTTATCACAATGAGGACATCTCCGTAGGTGAGTCGGAATCTGATGCGAGGCAGTTTGTAATTCTTATCTGGCACAAACCAGGAAAGGAAAATTGCCCAAAACGGGTGCTCGGGGAGGTGTAAATCAAATTATTTCCAAGGGGTTAATGGTGCGTGGAGAGATTGCAATTTGCAATAACAATAAATTTCTGGTAGAAGTTCTATCAGGGGCCTTTTACATGTTAAAAAAAAATCGTATCTTGGATTACACTTTGCTGTATTTTACGCGTAGTTTCACACTGATTTCACACCGTCCTTGTACTCGAAAACTTTTCGAAGAAAAGTCCATCTAAGAGAGTTTCAATCTACTTGCAAGTTTTAAGCCCAAATTACAGAACCCTTAAATTTCAACAAAGAAGTTGCTACTAAGTTTCAAACAAACACCAAACAGTGAAATACTAAAATCCGGATATGTGTCGCCTTTTACGAGGACTTAAATTAATAAATATGCAAATCAGTGGAATAATGAAATCCGTGTCTCCCTTTGTCGGCCAAGTAATAGTTTGTCTTCGTTGCGGTACTGCGTTCGCCTGTCTCAGGTTTAATTAACGAGGGAGTTGGAACATGGCAGTTTTATGGAATTCATGACATTTTTATGTTCGATTTGATGACCCACATCATTTTGGAGGATTAGTAATGAACAGGACGATGACCAAACTTCTTGACAAGCTGAAATTCTATTAAACTTACTGAATGACAAGATTCTTATCATTTTCTTCGAAATCGGGTGACCGAAAGGAGTGTCACAGCAGAACGTTATCAGAAGATCGACATACCACATCTCCATAACAAGATTCCATAATGTGCAAAAAATGTCCATTCATAAAAATACATTGGAAACCTGAATGTATCTTGAAGCAGAACTGCATTTTAGATGATTATTCAGTAACCTGGAGCCTGAAGATAACATTAATGAAGTGACCATTATAGGAAACGAGCCTGTACCAGTGTACCATGAAGCATAACAACTTTACGAAATAAACCACTAACTTGAAGAAAATAATTATGAAGGAAAAATAATGAAAACCTGTGATTATCCTGAAGAACAACTTAATACAAACATACAGATAAGGCATTACCGTATGATGCTCATCTAAGACAATGCACAACTCGGAATATCAAGCGAATATGTATTTTTTTTCAGACTTCGTCCACAATTGCAGGATATAAAGATTCAATCTGTGCATATATGAATTATATTCAACTCTAGAATATTATAGAATCACTAATTTTCCGAGTTATTTTATATTTATACATTCTAGCGATTTGTGTAGGAAAAACTGGTCTTAACTGGTGGATTCAAAGGTCGCTGATCTTACGAATCAAAGTTGAATGGACATGAACAATCAAAATATAGGATAATTTATGACAACTATTAAAATGAGAGCAACACTAAAAGTACGTAGGAAAAAATCAGGCGACTCGCCAGGTAAGAGTCCATTTGACTGTGGTTGTAGGCAGCAATTTGGAGTTTGTAATCGTCACTGGTAACTAGTTACAAATTTAACCCAAGAAACCGTGGAAGTTGATTTCGAAGCGTGAAATTATCTTGCATGAAGTAACCCATATGCTCAACTCATAGAGCATATATGATGATAATGTTCGTAAATAGCTAAAATCGAAACGTCATGCATTTGAAAGATAGAAGATTTCGTTCTTGTTTTTTTTTTTTTTTAAATAACAAAAAATTTCTATTTTTTTGTCAAAAAATTACGATTCAGCAGTCATTGTTTACGTTATAGACAGTAATTTGTTTTTTAATTTGAATGCCATTTCAGATTATTTTTGAATAAAAACTAAAATTTTTTGCAGGTAATTTAATGTCAGTCACAAATTTTGATCATAATGATCACATTTTTAGTACACATACATCATAGCGATAAAGATTGCTATAATACGATCATGATCACACAAACACAACAGTGATCTACATCTATGTTCATTCGTTTTAAAATATTTTTATAAATCATGTGAAACGGGGGTTCAAGGGTTATCAATCGATCTGACATTCCTGGGAGAGCCGCTCCATTTCGTGAAACCAATTGAATAATGTCCAATATCTCACTACAAAAATTTTCAATCGGAGAATTCGCAATGTATACCATAAAACCGTTGCTTCAACAAAATACACTTAAACTGCCTACACTTAAATTTAGCAAAGAGGCTCGCGATTTTTTCGCGACATCGTAATAAAATTCCAAAACTGTTATTTTGGCCACGTTTTGCATTATTCATGACCCCAAATTATAAATAGACTGGCGCCCACGAATGGCTATAACTTATGATCGATGACAATCACCAAGAATTCGCGGTTATAAATAAAAAAAAAACGATATTTATGTGCCATTTTATGCGAAGGCACGCACAAACATTTTTAAGTGCCTAATAAGAGAGCGTCATTACAGAATGGCCCCTGTCTAAACACTAAATAAAGCGATTCATTTTTAATATGGCGGAGAAGGTCTGAATCATACTCACATACAAGTCGGCCATTCAATAAAATAAATATTAATAATGCTTTTAGTGGAGGTCGTTAGGGGGCGCGTCGCCGAAATAACTCGGTCGTTAAAGCATCGTTAGCACCCGGACTATCACGGCATTGTGCCTACCTTGATGGGTTTTTCGCATTAGCGAGGTCCTTTTGATGTTTCTCATTTTTGCCCGTTCTTACCTTTTCGGCTTTTAAACGGCCGTTTTTGGGAAGCGAGCAGTTAGTAATACTCAGTAATAAACTGGAAACTCGACGCTATAGATCTTTCCAGAGATCTGCTGAAGAGAAATGTATATTTTCTAAAGTGATGTGAGAATAAAGGATTTCGAGCTGCATGAGCAATACCATGTGTCTCTAAATCCCCCTCTCTTTTTAACAAATTATTATTTTTTAATTCAAAAGCAGCATCACATAAATAGGACAAAAATACTATCTTTTGACATTTGTTTATTCTTTTTAATGTTGCTTACGTCACAGGTAGCACAAAATGGCTGATTAAAAAAAAAAAGACATGAGTCAAGTGATACCTTAAATTAAAGGTATTTGAAAACTACACTTAATGGAGTATTACGAGTCGAAATATATCAAGTAGTTTTTGAGAAAATAGGTTTACATTTGGTAAAAAATGCAATATAAAACTTAGTTAAATAGTACGTAAACAATGGAAAAACATTTTTGTTGACAGAAAATTAATTTGCTTTTCATGTTGTGCTCACAAACAAGTCTTTGTTAAAAACAATAAATACATAAATAATTAATTAATTAATTAATTAAAATCATCAAAGACTTTGTGAGCCCAAAATTGAAAACAAACTAATTTCCTCTTAACAAATAAATTTGTTTCATTGTTTGCGTATTATTTAACTGAGCTTGTATTGAATTTTTTACAAAATTTATAGCTGTTTTCTTCAAAAACGAATCAATAGATTTTGAATTGCAATACACCATTGAATATACTTTTGAAATACTTTTAATTTAAGGTGTTACTTGATCTATGTTTCTAGTTTAAAAAATGGATCATTTTGTGTTACACACGACATAAGCAACATTAAAAAAAAATATATATATATATATAAAAGCTAACAGGGAGGGGACAATTCAGAGCCGCATGGTAAAAGACACAGTACACAGCGTTCTGTGGAAACTAGGCTAAACCACATCTTAATAAGATCATTCGGACTGCGGTTAGATAGAATTCAATGACTGTTTCATGATCAATGACGCTTCTTCAGGAGACTCACTAAACCAGGAGACATAAATGAGGAAGAAGCAGATGCCCTTGCAAAGGTTTTCCAATTGTACCCGATGTTGCCAGCAGAAACGTCGGAAGTCAGGACGTTGGTATTGGCAAACCAGGCGTAACTATTGCACCAAGTCACAACCAGACGAGAGATACAAGCACCTCATAGTTGCCACAGAATGTTAAATGACAAGGATCAGTGGTTAACTAGAAACCTACGGAAACACTGCAGGCACTGGAATCAGTAACAAACTCACCAAACTGACCACTGAAAATACCTTGAAACATCTTTCTATATCATACGTTCATTCATTATAAACGTATATGCAATTTTTCTTTAGTGGCAAGATGACCTGTCGGCGTTCGCCTTCTTGCAGGAATAGGAAATGGGCTTCCTGTCATAAATGTATGTACGAAGAAATATGTGCAAATATTAATGCTGATGCCAACGCGAAGTTATAGGGAAGAACCGTGCAAAAAGAGACGAGAGAAAATTGCTAACGTAATTTTAAATATAAAATATAGTACCCATAAATCTATGGCATTTATTATAGCAAAGGCCCAGTTTCAGTCGACGTTACGTTTCCGATAAAATAATACCGAGATTTACTGTCTTAAAAAGCAATTAAAATGTTACTAAAATTATCAGTTAAACTGCATTGCCATCTTTGAACTATCTCACAGATTTCACCAACAGGTCAAATGCGTCATCACCGATTCAATATAACAAGTTTCCAGGACAAGACATGCAAAAAATTAAAAAATCTCATTTCGTCTGTGCATTTCCTTCGTCCTAACCCTACATTGATAAAAGGACCCTTAACAAAAATGCGGAAGCAGCGTCGTCTGCAAGAATTATCGCGGCGAAGGGATATGAATATTTAAATGGCAGGGCAGGCCCTAAGGGACTGTTCTGGAGTGTTCAGATTTATGCCGCGCTGCCTGGTGAGGGGTCGGTTTCAATTATGAACTAACTCTGGTTTTCGGGTAAATAAGGTCACCACTGCAGGATCGAAACAGCTGCAGTGGGGTCGGTTCCCCGGAACGGAGGGATCAGTTCACATGTAGTGCGACTCCATCATCAGGGAGACGACCTGTTGGGCTCAGTAAATACATTATGGGAGACTTAAGCGAGCCGCATCTGACGGCAATAAAGTCGTCAACGATGACTTTTGATCGCCTCTGCGACCCTCTAAGCTCTAAACAAGAAACTTGAACTAATTCGAACCATATTCGCTTTGTCAATCAAAATTAAAGAATTGGATACGCGTGTGATAATCCCACACACGCAAACATATGCGTCCCAGCCTTTTCCTATTCATACTGTACATTGCTGAAATGCCGCTTTTGTGCGGCTCCCAAGGAATCACGTATGATTAGCAATCATAATGAAGAGGGGCGCCAATGAACGTGTTAAACGTTGTTAGTTCCTTGTTTACTTCGTACGCAACTAACGCATGCTGAAAGTGTCTTCATTTCGTTGGTAATTAGATTTTTTTATGGGAAACGCTAAACACGGTGATTGCGGAAAAGTTAATGAGAGGTTGTGATAGGAATTGTTATGTCACTAACAGGTAAAAACCAAAAGAAAAGCACAGATTCCATGTGTTACGACTAACTAAACTGCCTGTATTTTTATTCGCAAATTGTGTTAAGAAAATGAAAACAAGATTATTCTCCATATGTGCTCTAAAGGCATTGAGCAGAGCGGACCTGGAGGGAGACCTTAATCGTGACGTCAATTTTCCTAGAGATCGCAGGTAGGAACCTTTTCCTTTAACACATGGCCAAAGCGATTGCAGTATCGCCACGAAAATCACGATCAGCTCGAACCTGAAACCCGAACATCAGTGCGAATAATCTCAATATTTTTCTTTCAAGGACCAGAACCAGGTGGTACGAAGCTCTTCGACCGAGCGCATTTGCTGAGTCATCAAGCGGATCTTAAGAGATTTTTAGACGTATACAGGGTGGCCAAAAAATTAAAGAGAAAAAAAGAGACAGGAACTATTATTATTTGTTTTTTTACATTGCACTTCCCCCTTTTCACGCACGATGATTAAAGAGCATTTAATCTTGCCTAATTCTGCCGGGTTTCACTTCGCAACTTCTAATGGTTTTGATACAGAGCGAAAAGAAATCACTTTTATAATCATCACCAGAAGACACGCTAGCCTGTTACCGGTACATTCTATTACCTTATGTTAGCGCATAAGTATTTTTTGCTCGCATTCTACCTTGCCATAAATCTATATTCTGTGGTAACAACAATGCAATACTACATAATCTAGCCGCTATTTCTGATTTATATGTATATTCCACTAGCTCTAACAATAAAAGAAGGACTTAACTAAGCGTGTAATGAATGTGCACCTCTGACACGTTGCACGTAAGCTCTTTGCAAATGGATGTCATTTATCTATTTATTCCGTACATGTCTAGAATGCACTTCCGTGTATTCTCTCATTCCTTGACTGACAATTATTAGCAAGTTAAAAAATAATTAGACAAAGAGCAGGCGTTTTTCCGAGAGTGTTTCAAGCTCGACGGAACTCGCGTTTTTTGTCAATGAGCGTCAGGTTCTTAGAAGAACGAACATAAAACCCGGTCCGTGAAAGAGATATTTATTGAGCGATTGTGCCGTTTCACTTGTTACGAACCCATAAAATTCAATAATAAGGAAGAATTTAAAGCATTTTCCGAAAGGCCTATTAAAAGTTACTGCGGCGGCATAAAGTATCTGAAACTGCGCCTGCCTGAGAGTTATCTTATACTCGGCATCCAACAACCGCGGGTTATTGGTTAAAGAACCAAAAATCCGGCGCAGCTTATCTCGACTTGAACTAGAAAATAAATATCTCATAAATAACTCGAGTCGGTGCGATATGTTGCCACGGTTGCGGTGTAATTATAGCTTTTTGGTCGCTGCAAACGGCCATTCCGGAATTTTAATTATGCTTTTCGGCCCTTGCTGTGTGGGCGGAGGGAATAGTTACACCCACCGAGAATAAAAACTCGATTACAAACATTTCCCCCTTTCGAAAATATATTATAAATAACCTAAAACAACACTATATCGCAGAGGTGTGTTTTTGACGAAAAAACGAGAGTTATCTTTTGATATTTATATCCCGAAAGGGTCATAGATATGTAAATTGATACAGAAACAAAATAATGGTGAACGTCGCAGCCAAAGCCATTTACGAGATTTAGGGTCCAAATTATAATGGATGGTGCCATTGTCGTTTTGTTGGGCCGCGAACTGTTGGAGATGGTATAGTAATGTGGGCGAACCACAAAAACTGGTTTACGAATGATCTTCTTGAATTAGTTTTTGCCTTTAGTAAAACGAACTTGGCCCGAATTTACTGTCAGATTGGGTTTTCATAAATATCTAATTAAGAAATAATGATTACAAATATCGAATTAGAGGTAAAATAATTACTTTCAGCTCACTACTGTGAGCTACGAAATCTCGAGTTGAAATTAACTGCCAAGTGCTAATATATCGACTACAAGTATTTACATGTGTACACATGTATCTTAACAATAGAACACACACAGCAGCATTTATTAGCAAAAATATGATATGAAAATTAATGTTCTCACGATTACAGCTACAAATATTCTCATCAAATCACGTATTTATATGTGTGATACCCACGCAATATTATTATATAATATTTAATGAAAAAATCCTATATGAACAAGTGCTGAGACTGTACATAAAAATGGATATTGAAAATGCAATATTTCAAAGATTCTATAAATAAAATAACTCTGTCTCTACTGGCGTGCAGCAAAACGGCTTTAGGGCATTCATTTCCAAGCTAAATGTGGCACTTTACCTTTCGTATGCTGTAATAGTTATTTATATAAGAGGCGAAAAAAGTGCCTTTTAGTAGTGCTTGTTAAGAAGCCCTATTGTCAGTTATATACACGATTTTTCCCACGATCATAGTCCATATACAAAAAAAAATAAATAAATAAATAAATTGCCTGGCCGGGAATTGAATCCGAGTCAACACAGATGAAATTCAACACTGCTCCATTGTGGCAGATCTGTTGATGATCACTTATCACGTTTCCCCAAATATTTACTTTTCAGATGAACGTCTTTTTGCTGTTTTAGAAACGCACGGGATATAACGTACGATATCAAGAGGGACATATTCTCACTAATTGAGTGATACAAATACAAATTACTACACATATAATATTTTTTTAAGCAGTGTCAAGCGAAATATTCTATGGCTCGTCTTTAAAAAAATCCGGTATGTGTATATCGGTAACAAAGTATGAAAAAAAATGCAAACAAATAAAGCTGTTCAGACAAAAAGCGCATAAAGACAAAAATGCTAAACGACATGCTAAAGAATTTTGTAGAATAAATTTGGCTTTGACCTCATGGGAAATTCAAAGCAATTTTCAGTAAGTTTATTATTGAAATTGATGAAGCTAACGACAACAAAATTCCACTTTTGTCCGTTGCATTTCAAAAATTATAGGTATTCAGGGTTATTCAATATTCCACACAGTATCATTATATACAAGGTGACTCAAAACCCACCAATTAAAAAATATACATACATAATACTTACGTAATTAGAAAAACTTTTTTACCCAGCTTGAGCCACCTATAATTAGCTAATGGTGATACCTAGCGATGTGGTGTTGCTTACCTGTAACAAAAAAAAAAAATCAACAAAACGTTTCTTAATACTCATAATTTTATGCATATAGTAAAATAAACGAGCAAAAATAAAAAGGTGAATGGAACGGCTCGAATTAAGGTTCCTCTCAGGGACAACTCCTCGACAAAAATACTCTCTATAACTCAATGGAACACAACCACCTTTATAAATAAATAGGTCTAATGTCGGTGGTATTAAAAAGAACCAGGTCACACTTAATGATGATAATTTTAATAAACCCGATTCCAGAGCCCGACGCCGCTCCTCAACCCTTCTGCATCCTCATTCTATTTTCATCCTTTTTCCAACATGCGGCCAACTTATGCGTACCCTTCTTCATCGTACGCACAACTCCCCCTTACCCCGCCTTTACAACAGCCGCCGCCGCCGCCCCCGGCGACCCGATGCGTCGCGACGTCGACAACGGAGACGTCGACGGCGGTCGGCGGCTGGCGATGGGTCGGGATTCCGATCAATAAGGCTCGGCGGCGGGGCGGTGTTGCCATAATTCCAGCTACTACGAAATAATCAACAGAGAAATATTCACAACAAAAGAATAATGAGTTAGAGACCGTTACAGAACGAATGATTTCTCAAAGCATCAAGTTATTAATGATGCAGTGTCTAGTGTACAGAGTTCAGCTATGGGATTACTTTTAAACCGTGTTCTGGTTATGCCTTAGCTACGAATACTGCAGGTACTGAATAATTCAGAATTCAAGGGCATAATGTAGGGGGAGGATATGCACACAATGTACTGAACATTACCAATGAGCTTGCATTACGCAATGCAATTAAGCTCGGATGCAATACAGTTTTACAAAAGTTTTAGGGAACTTAACATCTTAAACCTCCGAATTCTCATCAAAGATTTCCCTCAAATTACTGTTTCATTAATTTTCTTACGACATTCCGACTATACATCTTCATCTGTGATGTTGATCTGCACATTTTAATGCAAATAGAAACGAAATCGGACTTTGTCCAACTTGATTGAAATTAGAGTGAAATTAGAAAAATAATAAATCTGGCATCACCCATGTTTTGAGGTTGGCAAGGGATGCAAGGTGGCCATGAAAGAGGGGGAGTGGGTGGAAGACTGGAGGGGAACATCAGGGCCATGAGGGAGGGGGTGCGCCAGACGCCGGGGGTTGGAGGGGTGCTGCGGGGGCGTCGGCGACCGGGGATATTTGATTTTATGAGCGGAGCGCGTGTTATTGGAATAATAGAGATTGCCAAGCCGTCGGGGCTGACAGGAACGAATTAATGGCAGAAAAAATGCTGGAAAAATTGATTACAAGAGGGGTTTTGGTGGATTGGCTTTGTGCCTGACTGATGGGCTGTTGCTACGTGAAAAGAAAGGCTTTGTTCGGGAATGGACTCTCGTTTCCAGATTAAGGTACTGGAGTGTTTTTCTCCACGAGCGTCAGGCAATCGACGAATGTGCATCATAAATATTTATGCGCACACTAAATTTCGATCAGCAATAATTATTGTTTTCAAGACGTAAGATTACATTGAAGAAAATGAGCCATTTATCCACATTACGTAGTAATTTTATCAAAACAAGCGGCAATGCAAAACACACAAAATAAGCGTATTTATCGTGTATGCAAGAACACGTGTCGTTCAAGCTGCTTATTAGACGCTCAATTAAATGGTGTACAACTAAAAAAACCATGAAAAAAAACTGCTAAAAAGCAACACCCGAATCATTGACCGACATCACCTTTAAACTTAAACCTGACAAAACAAACAACTTCGTGACGAGATAAATGAGCAACAAATAAAAACGTAAAGCGAGTAACTTTTTTCAACTTGTTTTCCACTTGTTTTTGCATATTTTTTTCCGAAAAGAAAAAAAAATATAAAAGAAACGCGAGCTTCTCTCTTGTTGGTCGTTAATGCAAAATGGTCTTCGAGAAGATTTATTAACGGAGGCGGATTTTGAAAGGTCATAAATAACGAAATCCTGCAGAGTACCGGCCACATCATTTATACAGTCCATTTAAGTTCAAGTGGGAGACTGACTGCCTATTTTTCATAGGGGTCTTGAAGTGTCGGTTAAGCGTGAATTTCAAGCTTAAATTCCGCTACCGTATTAACATCAGGGCTACCTGGTCCTGCAAAATAAATGAGATGGCCATTTTTGGGAGGTCATAAACGGCTTTTTTTTATTTTAGGGCTTTTAGGGCTCCTACTGCTGTTTTGTTGCCCTCCTTTCGAGTCATTCCCATATCCCATATAAAGCCATCGATTTTCCTCTAGGATCATAACGCAATTCTTTTCCGTTTAATATAGGTGAGGACCATTCATATTAAGGGTCACATGCGTCCGCACGGTCAAGTCAGGGTCAAATGATACACAGTAAATATATGACCTCATCAATAATGTGAATTAATTCAGATTCGACTACTGCCAAAATCGAGCTTTTTCAAGGCAGAGACGTGCAATGCTGGAGAACATCAATAATAACTGTACCACGTAGATCAACGATACGGCCATAATATTGTTATTATTATTATTATTATTATTATTATTGCAGCAGCGAGCTACCGTCATTTTTGAATTAACGAGATTGTCATCATTTCTTATCTGGAGGCGAACCAGAACCTGCAGTACGGTGGTAATTCGATCCGCAATCCGCAAGTCGTAATATATACCGTAATACCTTACATCAAAATATGGATATTGTGAAACGGAATTATGACTATGGAAATACAGGTTTGCGAAGCAAGAAAATTCCGATCGGTGTTTTCCCAAATACCCATGACAAAAACGCATCAAAGATGACTTTTGCATATCGATAAAAAGAGCCCTCAAAACTCGAAGGAAAATAAACAAGCCGGAATTCCTATTTCTCCTTTATTCAGAAAAGTAAAAGGTTATTGATGGATATAATGAAGCGCAGTTGGTCGGGACTTCTTAAAAACACATTTCAATCAGAATGAAAACTGTAGGAAAACAATTCTGCTTCGCGTGACTTCTTTGAAATACTCTTAAACAGGTTTTAAATTAGCAGGTGTGTTGTCGTGACTGCTATTAACCCTTAGAAGGATAAAACCATGCATATTAAATATGTTATGAAGTTGGAAATTAGGTCGAAAGGTGACATATTCCGAAGTTCCGCAAAACCCACTAAAATGAGGAGACACTTGAAAAAATAACGTAGAAAACCACAAATAAGGAAAAGACTAATAAAATATCAATGTGCCGTAGATTATTATTGTCAATTTAGTAGGCGTCTAAGCAGAACTTCCATAATAATAAACCGTATTTAATAGACTTGACCTAGATGCAGGTGAAAATCATTATTCGTCAAGTTCATTGCGGCAATGCTTCACGAAATTTTAGTCAAACAGTAGCTGGTTGCAACTTGTTGAACGATTATTTCTGGTTCCTTTCGATAATTTGGAGTAAAATTGGCGAGGAGAACTGTTCCGCACTGGTAATTTTTTGATTTTATCGAATTTCATCACGTTAAATTTTTTTCTCTCGCTTACTTATTCTTTAACTTATTTTTATTCTGACTTACTTTTTATATCTTACTATTTTACTTTTCTTATCTTATATAACCACAAAAACAATATCGTTTATAAAAACCCAGCTTAGTTCATGTTAGATGTTTAGAATTTTTTGAAAACGCCCTATATTTTTTAAATTATCCAAAAAGCGAAAAAAAGACAAACAAACTTTTAATTTACATCGGGTTTCGGGTGAGCTCTGTTTGCAATAATGGTCATCATTTGACGTGTAATATCGCCAGCTCTTGAATTCCCCATTGCTTATTTACAGGCCCGACATAGGAAAATGATTACAGCTATGTATATGCCTAGCTTCAGCTCTACGGCATATTCAAATGAATGGAACGAAATGGCCCATTTCGTGGTGGTAATAAATCCGGCACCATCGCGTAATCGAGTGGGTTGTTCGCCATTATGTTAATGAGAACCCGATTGCGGAAGAGCGCCATTACACCAGATTATCAGTGTATTTATGTCACTCGGAGCGGGATTTAAAGGTTCTATGCAATTTATTGTACGGAGCATGCGAGGCTGTACTTCATTCGGCACTCTTGAAATAGTGGCGCAATTTACGTTTAAATGCCTGGCTTCGAGCAAAACTACAGAACCGAAGAACCAGGCTGCTGCAGCAAAAACAACACGGGGATAACTATTTTTCTTTTAGTATTTGTAGAGAAGACATGAAAACGATGAAAGAAAACTTGCAATACGCAATGCATCAAGGGAAAGAACCGAGGGGAATTTGTGTAACGAAATGAAAAGAAAACTGGGAAGAAACGCTTTTTGCAATAGACGCAGGGACCTCAAAACGCACCTATTAGTGCAGAGAAAAATTGAAAACTAGACCTAAAAATCTATTAATTTCAAGTTTGGTAAACTTTAATTCGAATTCCTACAAATTCACTATCAATATGGGCACATTAAGCTTTTTTTTATTTTCGACCTATAGTCACAAATGAACACAGATAATCTTTTGGTTTCCTGCAGAGAAATGACCTAGTTTCACCATAAGGTGTGTGTTATACAGGGTGTTCCTAAATATCATGTACATACACAAGGGAGTAATTCTTAAGCTAGTTTCATGCCTAAAATTTCATATAAACATAGGTCCTCAAACGCGTTGTTACCTATGTACAGGATGTTCAAATTTCAAAAATTTTTCAGTTTTTATATTCCGGTTTTTAACTGTTACAGGTAGATCCGAATAAACTTTCAAAATTCTTAAAAATAGAAGATTACTTATAACAAGTAATTGCTAACCCATATAAATTTTAATTTTATTTGGTGAACTACAGGAAATAGTTTTTTCCGATAACTCATGCAGATACGGAAAAACTACTAGAGATCAAAAACTTCTCAAAACGAAATAAAAAAGGCATTTTATATTTTGGAGTGTCCGAGCAACACACTGCGAAAAAGTTCAGAGCGTGAAAAGAGGGCATGGCCCCTGAAAAAATATCACCCTCTAGATTATCAAAATCATTTGACATGCCCAATGATGTAAGTTCTACAACGTAAAATATATTCCAAATTTTAGCTAAATATCTCAAAAACTGCAGGAGCTTTAAAGAAAAAATTCTAAAATTTGAACATCCTGTAGAGAGGTAACGTAGTGTTTGTGGATCTGTATTTATAGGAACTTTTAATCATAGATTATGCTAAAGAATTACCCCTTTCCGTATGTGCATTATATATAGAAACAATCTATAGAGAAATTATCAATGCTGCAATCACGTACATAGAGGTGATAATCCAAAATTATCGACAAAAATGTGTATTTGCCAACGCGGGAAATGTCTGTATTCCTAGTGCAATATGGTATATGGTAGTCTTGACTAGACATCAGCAAATATTTATCACACTTAACGCTTAAGTCCGCCTTCAGACGCAATAATCCATATGGGTCGGTAATGCCAAAAATAAACAAGTTGGATAATTTCTCAGTCGATCGTAGGCGGTGCTAATGGTGTAATTTTTCGTAAAAATAGGTCAGCTTAAACCCATCTTCAATCTATATAGAAAGTGGCCAAAAATGTCGCCAGAATTGCCCTACAAACCTTCCACGCTTGTGACCAATAAATCGAGCACAATCCGTCATTTATCCCCATTGTCGCCGACAACTTTTCTCTGGAAAGCTACGATATTTCTTTCCTTTTAAAGCCCCTGTGGCTTGGCCTCCCTACCACCGACCTATAAATTGCCCGGATTCCAGTTATCCAGAAAATACTGTAGCAATTGCTGCTGCGGTTGTGGTCGTTCAGACTTTAACATCGTTCTGGAGAACCATAAGGGTAACATAAACAAGGCCAATCTTAATGCCGTAGAAAAGATTAGCTAGTAAATACTTTCTAGAGAATGAGGTAACGAATTCGTAGGGGTAAAATAAGAAGAAGAAGATGTAAAACGAGATTTACTGAACTAGGACAGTAATAAGTTTATGGAGGCCGATGTTCAAGTCGGTGTTTAGATCTGTTAGGCAGATTAAGGCCGCTCGTCGATCCGGCGAGGTCCATTAGGTCGTGTTTTCTATCTATGTGCTCACGTGAAAATTAAAACGAAACGGATTTTATCGCGAAATCGTGAATGCAGTTTGTGGCCTCGGGTGCAACATTAGTAACAGACCGCTGCTGCTGTTGCAGTTAACGGGATGTTGAGTAGCTACATCAAGGACAAGCCATTGTCGTCAACTTAAATTTATAGTTATCAAGTAGCCGCGTAATTACGCATAAATTATCAATAATTATGTAACATATCAAAAAATGAAGACGGAGATCCGCCATATACGCAATCTCTCTGATCTGCCCCTCAATCTGTTCTTCGTAAAACGATACTCCCGTAGTAACAAACTTCAACAGGTTAATTAGCCGCGCTAACTCCGTGAGTCTAATTCAACACATGCTAAGTTCCCTTTTTAAGATCTCCCAGGTTTACAGATATGTAAATTTTCCATTATTCTGCCTATGAGGTTTTCTTGGCGGTACCCTGGCATGTCCGTCAAACTCAAGCTACGCCTTCAAGAGCGTGAAATTTTTATGGCGTATTTGTGCGTACTCAGCATAACTGAAATTAATGAATTTGAACCAATGACATACATCAGCTTAGACATTATTCCGTTACAACCTTTTCTTTCTCATTCAGACGATACTTCGAAATATGCGTAAGATCCGCCTACAACACGCTCCGCTCTGTTTACGCCCGTGAAGACTTACACCTTAATACGCGTCAGCCATTTACGGCCTTCCTGCAACTTGAGAGAGAAAGAATGGTGTGTGACCCCATCGAGTAATTTTATTTTCCAATTCCATATTTTTATTCCATAAACGCAGCCGAAGGTATGACCTGCAAGTTCATTGAACTCTATCCAGGTCATGGTCCTCGCAATCCTAGGGTCCTTTCATGGTCTTTCTTTGACTCGACATCACATCTATCATTCTGCGATCGTATTGGGAAGTCCAACTATAACACAAGAGGCCAATCTAGTACTTCATTATCCCCTAGTTCTTATCTATCGCTATTTGACGGATGGGTTTGAGGAACTTATCCCTCAGATCCTCATTCTTTCCAGTTTTTCTGCTATTTTCCTGTGAGTAGTGTGCAAACCCTGATTTTATTTTCTCCTCTCCGATCTTTCACCCTCTTTTTCTGCCTCAGTTCCTCTCCTTGTCACTGTTACACTCTAAACATTCATGTTGGTGCGGATAAGCCAACACCTACCAACCGACCAATTATTAGAACTTTACGGATGAATAACGATTCAGGACGTCGACGGCGGGATAGTGCAAATTCAGAATGTCCTAGGAATTCCCTGAATTTGCCTATGCCCTCCTCCACCTAGATTCCGCACTAATAGCCAATTAAGAATATCCGAGTGAAATAATATTGTTTTTAACCGGGCCGAGCCTGTTTACGATTTAATCTTCGTGCCTAAAATTTCGCTATCAGATGCTTAAGACCGAATATCGACCAGCGTTTTTCATACAATTCTTAGGTGTAATAAGAATACTAGAAACGCAATAAAAAGTGGAATTTTGAACATATAGTTTTCTGAATCAGTGTTTGGCGAACCCAACAGCCTGATGATGATAATAATCTTCACAACGTCCGCCATTATGGCCTATAAGCTGCGTGATTTAAGGCTTATTTTTGATATAATGCGATTTTCTTTAATAGCTTTAAAACTCTTTTAAGCCTGTAATTAAGACCCATTATTTTTCGGTAATATAGTGCCCCATTGGATTTCCTTAGATCGCTGGTAATACTCGGAATTAATAATGGCAGTTTATTTTAACCTAATTACTCTATTATTGTCACTAATTATTCCACTTAATTTATCTTTAATTACCAAAAATTACCACCAAGGTAACGACGGAAACTATCATTTTTTCAAACTAACAAATTTTATATTAGAATGATGCATTTCCAGTTTGTAATTTTTTCAAAAGCAAGAGGAACAAGACTTGAATACGGGGAATATACTGAAGAGGGCCGTCATGTGAAAAACTTTGACTTTCTCCTGTTTCGATAATTCTCCACTCTGGAGAATTCCCGTTTCCATTGTCCCTAGTTAGTCTTTAAAGGATGGGATGCTTTGTAGTAGATCCTTATATGTATCTTAGACTAGACTTAGATTGACTTAAAAAAATGTTGTATTATTGCCATTAATGATTCCCATTAATTTATCTTTAATTATTTACAATCGATGCAATTTCGTTAACAACCTGGCAAGGTGACAACTAAAATGATAGTTTTTCCAAGCTAAATTTATTGCATAGATATAATTTTTTACATAGATTTGACTAAAACGTGCTTTTCCAGTTTGAGTTGGAACTAGTCCATTTAACTATGTGCTTACATTGATAAATTTACTGACATAAAGCTAATGAAAAACGATACAAATTTACTTTATGTGCTGTAACTGCAAATGAGATAATTGAACCAATTGGTTCAGTTTTTTATCTTCCACACTTTTTTGCCGTTGTCGTCAACCTTGCAAAGGACACATCAATGACGGGAATTCAATATTTGGCTTCCGCCTAATCTAAAGTTAGCTCGTCTAACATGCCAGAAATGTGAAATATGATAACATGCAAACTACTTAACACTCGCCACAGCACCATAAAACTTGCGTGATAAATGGCGTTCGACACTCCATGCCGTACTTGGCTCTCTCCATTACTCCATAAAAAAACGCTATGGAATTCGCAATGTTACACATCATTACCCTCGATGCAAGTATAGCATTATCCCACACTGACACATTAATCATAAATAATACTAATTTCGCAAAACTGCGACGTTTACTGAGGCTCCGGGCTAATCTGGGCTTAAATCCACATACCATGCCCATTGACCTCAAAAGTAAGTTATCCCCAAAGTGTGCTTTGCGAATGACCTTTCAGGTCTCGATTATATGGGATAAAGGGTCGGGGTTGCTTTTCGTTCCCTGAAATTATTCATTCGAACTTGCCGGGACTGGAAAATTATTAACTGTAATAACCACTGTAGTTTAAAGTTCGTGGAATGGCCCTCATGAGCGTAGTTTTCAAAAATTAATACCTTTTCGGATATGCACAGATAAGGCCAATTTACCTGCATTATGCCCTCAGCTTTCCCCTGGCATTAGGACAAACGTCCTTGTTATGAAAACTTCTGGGGAAATTTGTACTTAAATTGGAGGAAACCTTGATGGTAACATGTGCCTGATATTAGTGTTAAAATATGTTTTCGATTAAGTTCTTTGTAAAATTTAATAATTTTATTTTAATAATAAGAATAATACATATTTTAACAAGAAATCTAATAAATTTTTAATAAATTGCGGAACTCGACGCTCAGATAACGCTTTGTTCCAGAAGCCCTTATCTATAAAACATAAATTAACGCCACAGAGTGGAAACAATTGGTATTTAGAGTTTAGAGATTTAACAACCGAGTTAGCTAGAGGAAATGGAAAGTCCAGAATATTCTGGATGACCAATCGACTTGCCTGTACATAGAGACCATTTTACCTATTGCTCTACAGAGAAAAATAAAAAGGTCCAATATGAGGCTCAATTAAGAAATTGTTGTCAAGACTGTTGCTAAGATTTCATACATAGCCCTATATAAACAGATGCTTAATGAATACCTTGCTGTAACAACTATTTCAACGGAAATTTTATTTCCGCAGCGAGAAAAAAGCTTTTTGGTTCTTTCCTACTTTTATCGATGGCAATGGCCAGTCACTCTGTTAAATGACCGCACCAAAAGGAAGTCAATTTTCACCATAGGCATACTAAACGTAATACTAAAAATAACTAGCGCAGTCACTCGCAATAACCGTTTCACAATTATAAATAACTTAAAATAATATTAATATGGTCATAAACCGAATTCATTCATTGGTGTTGATAATCAATATTCAACAGATTCAGCTATTACCACTGGCCAGCAATGTCTCGTCCGGTCTCGACACAGTGGCGGCGCAAAATTTCGCAACTTTTCAGTCCAGCGACAATGTCATATGGCTATTACAACACCCTGTAAAATTTATGTTCACATAGTGTCGATGTAAATTGTTGTTTTTCGTCTGGCTAGTGCAAACAGCGTCACAGGGCAATCTGCAATGATAATGTGATTATGTACTTTGGTTGCATCGCAGTTATTCCCTAATTATCTCTAAAAATAAATGGCAAATAATGCTGCCTTTTATTTACCTCATGGACTATAGATTTCCATTGCAATATGTCGCAGTCCATCACCATTAACTGCTTAACCTGAATGTCAATACGGAAAAAAACAATGTTTCAACTTCGCAATATACCGCGGGCTAATTAATATTGAAAGAGCCGACATTCCGCCATTTTGCATTATTATTACAGGTGCATACATGAATCCGGCTAGCAGAATGTGGCTAATTGTAAATCCGACTACAAATGAAAAGCTCTTATCTTTTTCTATCGTACAGTGCATATGCAGTTAGCGCGTGAGAGGGGTTTTTATGCCTTTATTCTTTTGCCGTCTAGTTTATTATAGTTTGGCAATACAAGAGGCTATTAGTTTTTAGCATCTATTGTTTATGCATTTAAACATAATTCTAACAGTTAAGCCAGAAGCATTGTTGGAGAATCCGTAATCTGATTATTTTCTGCCCCAAAGATTAATGGAAAATCTGCAAATCCTAAAGATACTACTCCAAACCTCTGCTTTTAAAAACCATCACAAATTGTGACATCACAAGATATTTTCTGTGAAAATTTAACTCTGTCTCTCTAAGTTTCAATGTCTTAAAAGTCTCGAGACTCTCTGAAAATGAAGGCTGAAACTTTAACTCTCCACGTCCTAGTACAGCTTTATACGCCTTCGTGAATTCTGCATTTATTTTGAAACGTCCCTTCTTATTTTCGTCCTTAATGTCATGGTGATATTCCTCGATTTAGCAACTCAATAATATCGGTGGGTCCAGACTTTTATAAACGAGATCTTCCATAAACAATAATCTAATGGGGACAGATCTGTTTATCGTGCCGGCCAATATCTGCATTGTTTGAGTTTACCAGGCTTCCCTACTTTGCCTCGATTTAAGTGACCTTATATTTTTTATGATCACCGAGATCTTCATGGTTGAGCTTCGGAAATCGACACCCTGTTTACCGGTTATGGCATGCGCAAGAAAAAAACATAGCAGTACAGTTGATATACATACAAACGAATGAGAAAATTGGCGCATTTCAGTAGTTTCAATAAATGTGAGCCCATTTGAGTGAAGTTTACATGGCCAAATATCGAACATAACCATCATCGAAACCGACGGAATTAACACTGACAGCGGCGTTTCAAACAAAGGTGACCATCCAATTATACCAGGAGTTAAATATAGGTTATTGGCAATGATCGTAACAAGCCAGGCTGGCTGGTATTGTACTATCATTGCGATTATTATTCAGACCTGTACGAATCACTAGAGAGCAGGACCGTACGCAGACCTGAACATTTTTCATTGTGCCTTGGGAGAATTTTCGTTGTTCACAAATTTTATCGAGTTATGTAGCTCTAGCGATCACAGTCAGTTCTCAAACATGCCAAATGGATATGTGACGATTCGGTCCTGAAACCAGTAATTCCGACCTTGCTCCCTCGTGATTGTGAAAAAACGCCAACGATCTCAGGCGCGCAATCACCGACCGTTAAATACAACACCGTCCTGGCAACTATAGTAAAATAAACAGATGCAATCATAATAACAGTCATTACGAAAGCATAGACGGTGTGGTGCCCAGCAAATTGCACGCTATTGAATTTGATGTGTCTAGGGAGTACCCAGATGCGCTATTTTCGTTCGTTTGATTAGTCAGGAAGGTTATAAGTATGCTGCGAACTTCTTCGTCCGGCATCTGGGTTGCTGCCACTGCCTCTGAGTTGTGCAACCCGATTTTTATCGGTAGCTCTAGACCTTGAGTACCCGACCAGCGAGGTTTACAAACATCGGGTTTCAGGTTGACCTCGGTTTTGGCAGAGTTTTGTGTTTCTCCAGCTTAACAATTCGAAAAAAGTTCTTTGCACCGCGGGTAATTTGCTGATCTGGCAAAGGTCACCGATGTAGACACAATCTAATCAAATATTACATAACTTGGTTGTGGGATCGGGTGTCAGATGGTGTGGTTGGCTAACAAACAAAGAAACCGATACATGGTTGACTTCTTTCCTAAGGAAAGTGACGAAAATTGGAGGAAAAGAACGAGATGAGAATGTATGTCGTTGTGTGGGACACGGTCTGTGGTTGCCTGGAAGATTTCTTAGTAAAAATGGCCATGAGGACCGATCGACATCACTTATAGAAAATTTTATTGCCTTTTAGCGCCCATTTCAAAAACGCACTTTTGGCAGGTTTAGTGTCTAACCGTAAAGGCATTAATTTTGAGCCACTCTGGAGAGCTTAGAATTTCCGAAGCGCCCGAGAAATTGTGTCGCAAGTCTTCTGAACTGCTTCTGTAATCTTCTTGCGCTTACGCTCATTACCGAGCACTTGGTGATTGAAATTACGTAGGTACACTGGAGATAGGAACTCGGTTAGTTAAAAATCAAGGTCCTTCATCCACGGACGCCACTTAAACCCGTCCATAAATATCGCCTCACATCCATTAATTAAGCGTAATGCGAGCCCAGTAATAATTCCGAACGGGATGTTGCAATTTGAGCCGAGTTGCACACAGCCGATTAATGTTGACTAGGTCTAATAACTCCTCGTTATAATGAATTGAATCTGTGACACTCCTGTTATTATGCTTAAGATGTTAATCGTTAATCCTCGGGGCGACTGTATTTTTATTGTTCCTTTCGCGGTTTGCCATTAACATACTTATCCAGCTTCAATGAATATAGTTAAAACCGTCAATAAGAAAAAAATGCAGGCAAGTTGAAACAGATATAAGAATGAGGTTCTATCAAGTGGATACTCGAAGACAACAAATAAGTGGCCCGTATCGGGCCCCAGACATCTAAAAGGAGTACCGTTGGCGGTTATCTCGCTCATTTGTCACACCCAGTAGCTGAAACAGTAGTTGTCCGATTAATTCGGTGAAGGTAGAAAAGTTCTAATTAATCGTTTCATATCTTTCTGCAGTCTCTTATGATACGCCACTAATTGAGCTGAAGTGAAATTATGATTGAACGGGTCTGATAGTGAGTTGCAACTTTTTATGGTCCTCGTTTTAATTAGTTATTTACTGCTAAAATTTAATCTATATTAGTAAATATTAAAGATATTTCTGATCTGATAAGAACATCAAGAGACAATTCACCGTGAAGTTTCGATAACATGGAAATATACTCGTATAAAGGCGCCGTATTGTTCATTCTCATGTCGGGGCACCCTGTACGTATGGATCAGTCCGATAGTTATTAAGACCAAATTCAGAATAAAACCGGAAAGAAGGCATTTCTTACCTACTTTGGCGTATTTCAGAAAATTAAGACCTCGCGCACCCCGAAGACCGGTTTCGATCCTGTTAGATCTTGTCAGTTCGGGTAATCTCAAGTCAATTTAGCGCATGTACAAATCGCTAATGTATATTGGGTCTGCAGGAAAATGTCATACTAGCACCATCTGCCGCATCCCATTTTGCTACGTCTCGATCAAATCTTCAAGTGTACGGCAGCAATAGCTTAGCACCGAAGGTTAGGGCTTGTTAAGGCTTTGTGCTTTATTCTTCGTTAAAAAAAAGGACACGGCAGGTGGCGCTGGTAGGATATTTTCCTATACGCCCAACATACTTGTCGTTGACATTGCCGATTTTTGCCTGGGTTGACTCGAGATGACCCGAATTGACGAGAGGCAAAAAAAGGATGGCAACCGGTTTTCGGGGTACTCAAGTGCCTAAGTACAGTTGCCTCTTCAATAGACAAAACTCTAGTCAGCGCTTCCAAAACCGGTTTATGAGGCTTAACACTCGAAATAATACTATTCGCATCTCCATCCATTTACATTTCTGGTGTCCTTATTTCGAGATGTCAGGCTGAAGTCTCGAGCATTTGAACAATATTTCTTACACTCCCTCCATTCCACTCTCATTCACAGCAATATGAGAGGGAACGTCACTTCTTGTCGCGGCTTTGTTAGACTGGACGTTTCAAAGACTCTCAGTAAAAAATATCCTTTGTATTTTTGGCTTAACGAACTGTCGCCAATTTTCCATGTTTATTTGGGCCATTGCGAACCCTCTTTGACAAGCCTATTTGTGTCTTCTCCAGCATGTGGCGCCTATAAGACGAAAGCTTATTTAGAACAGACTCTTGGGTGCGCCTCTCACTTTGTTTAGAAAATGGACTTTTCGCATAATTCGCATTCGACACAACAATGCCTATAATTGGTACATATATAGATATATAATACTATATATATATATAATACACTATACTACATAAAGGATCTCTGTATCCATTTCCATCAATCATAAACAATGGTGCATACGTACGTATATAATTCAGTCTTCCCGCCATTGTTACCATCAGCAACCACGCGGAGATAGTTATTACGATTGTAATTAAGGCACGCATTAACTTATTATTAGATTTCCATTCGACAATCAACTGTAATCAAAGCGTTTATTTGAGGAACGAATTATATCTGTTGGTAGCTCCATCCTACACGCACCAATAACAATGCGGGTATGAAGTGATCCGAGTTGATACCATGAGAAAGTATTGAGCAGGCGGTATACAGAAAAATTTCATTGCCAGTTCGTTAATGCCTTGATAAATTATTTGTATTTTAATTTGCCGTGGAATCGCCAGTCTAGCGTTTGAGCTTCTGTATTCATTAAAAGTGCTAATAGTGCAATCATTGTATTCAGATATGCCGGAAATAACTTGAAAATATTTGAATTGAACAAATGAGCTAAGAAATAGAAGTATATCCACGGTCCCGTTTCGGTATTGTACATGACACACCCTCCGGATGAGCACGAACCAATATACTGCCGCAGAGGTGTGGTCTAATGACGTAGTCATTTTTGTTTGTTGGTGCACGATCAATCTTTAAGTTCACGCCCTCAAGTCGAGTACACTGTTTATGCTATCCTGCTCGTACATGAAACCCGCTGTCCGCGTATATGTCAAATTTAATGTTTGTATAATTGAACTTGAATATTAACTTCACTCTCATCTGAAAATTAAGCTAATAATTGTGAATACGCCTTCTGGTTGCGCCCAGCAATTGTCCTTGGCACGCCCTTCGGTTACGCGTGAACCAATACAGCGTCACAGAGGTCTAATCTAGCGTAGATGTATGCGTGATAAACTATCAAGCTCACGCCCTCCACAAGGTTTCCTCCCACTCGCCTATGAATGTGCCCAGATAAAACTGCAACGCCAAGTTTGGCCAGAAACGAGGTAAACGCACCCAAATGCGCAACTTTAATTAGGAATCTACCCGAGATAAGCATTTTTCGACGAAATGTGGGTCTTAAAATCGCTGCATATGTAGGTTTTAATGCAGATGGGGAAGATTCCTTTGTCTGAAAGAGTGCAATGGTGGGCGCTGTTTATCAGAGCACGTCCGATCGAATGAGGTTGCGATCTCTTGTTTGTTGTTTGCTAATGTAGGTACACACTTTGTATAATGCGGACCTAATTTTATGTAGAACTGACCTAAGACTAACATTAGTAGATGGCTCCTCGTTTTCAACTCGATAATAGTGGCTGTCTCGAAATGGTCGCTAAATTGCTTCTGAGCATTAACGCACCCCGTCTTCGTTGTTAAAACAATTTAAAGCCTTGTTGTTTGACGCCATGTAGACGTAATGGCGCGATAATTACGCTTAAGTGGGATGTTGCAATTTCGCCGAGGCGACACTGCCACACTCATAAACTATTGTGTTTAAAAACAATGAGTCTTATTAGCGGCAATTTAGGATGCTGCGGACGCCATCACAATGTGGTGTCAATTTCTCATTATTTACTTAAAAAATATCTAGAAAGCAATCCATTTCGGGGAAATTTTCCTATTAGATGAGTCAAACCTTCATACGTAAGTGCAGCTAATAGATGTTAGCAGAGGAGCTCAGAATAACCTGTGACATTCCACAGGTGTCCATCGTGGATTCAATACTGTCCAATATCTTGTACAACGGAATGCTGGAGCTGAAACTGCTTGAGGAAGCGAAGCTGCACGCTTATCATTAGCTCTGAAGGCAGTAGAAGAATACGCGTTTGAGGTTAAAACAGACCTCTGCAGACAAAGGGTTTCTGAGGTGCAGGGGAGAGTGCTCGGGATAAATACCACTCTACCCGGTCGCCAGAAGCCCAGGCCGGGGTCTTGAGAAATGTCTATACGTAAATGAACGAATCCTACATAACCCGACAATTAGTCCACCAGACCTATGAAAGTCTTCTCTTTTGCAAGAAAAAAGGTTAACGTGATGGAACCATGAATCAAGGACATCAAGTTGACGTCACAATTCTAACTCAATTTTAAATACACCAAAGAGGCTTCATTACTGTGACCGACATTGAGATCTGAGAAATGCAAACCCACACGTCTCATTCAATAACTTAGAAAGCTATCACAATCTGTGATACATTTGAATGATTCTTATTAGCAGCAATTAAGATTAGTTCCGGTTAGTACTCAAATCATAGAAAATCTATCTGCAGAACTAACCTAACTGAGCTCATATAAAGGATTTTTTCCTAGCTCAATAGATCATCAGCCTATGCTGCAATAGATTCCTTCTATCTGTGATAATGGTCGTCAACCTCTAACCTGAAACCTTGAGTGAAGGATGTCAAGTTGATGTCATAATTCTAACTCAACTCTACACACACCAAAGCTGTGACCGAGATTCAGGCCTGAAGAATGCAAACCCACACGTTTCATTCAATAATTTAGAAAATTACGACAATCCGTTACACTTTCGAATGATTCTTATTAATAAATCATACAAACGCAGTAGCTTTGATGTTTCTAATAATAAAATATAATGTAATAACCTCAGCGATAACCTATTTGTTTATCGCATCATGCGAGTGCTGGGCTTGTTATGTGGGATAGTTCTATCTGTCCAGAGATACCAGAATGTGCTAAGTCACTTGTGTATGTATACGTTTCTTTACTCTTTATCGAGTATAACATAATATTTACAATTATTGTTTTAACAGTCTTTTGGATATAAAGCTAGTGCGTACTCACTGCAAGTAGAGGGAATAATGGCTTCTGTTATCACACTGTTTATTGTCTTGGCAGATATATAATAACATTCAAGTCTTATTCGAATAGGTCCACTTGGGTAAATTTAACCTGACTATTTGAATACATTGTTTTTTCCATAATACAATTCTCTGAATAAATGTACCATTCTGGCACGAGCAGGTCAATGAACGGTTAATCGTATATTTTAGGTCGCAGTTTTTCCGTTGGTTCATAAGTTCTTTTTTGAAATTTAGACCACATCAGCCATGAATTCCAGAGGAAAAAATCATTAACTGTCACACTATGACACTCGTCGATGCCAGCAAACTTTGGCTCTGATATATGGAGGATTCGCAGAGTAGTTAAATATTTGATGAGGTAAAGAAGACTACGAATAACGTAAAGTTGGTACTTTTGTGCGCCATAAGCAACACAACAATCCGTCGTTTAAGCAGAAGCAGAAAGAATAAATTGCAATTGCAATCCTTGAATTGACCGTGAAGCATTGAATGATCCTAATATGCTCCTCCGAGAAGTGTGAGAATATTTTAGGCTGGAGACACCCGAAGACGTTTCTTCCCAGTACCTCCAAAAGGTGATTAAATCTGATAACAACCATAGTCTTTGTCTTCTAAAACTCCTTTTCTAGGTCTATGCCCCGCAAAGATCTCTATTTACCTTGTCTTTGTTTTTATTCTCTAAGATTTCATTAATTGTCAAGAAGGACTATGTGCTATATCTTCTAATTTTTTGGAGAAGACGTTAGGTGGTGTAAACCGGAGTGACGATTTAATGCCGATATTCTACGACTTGACAAGGGCGTTTGATAGTGTCGATTGTAGAATCCGGTTGAGAAAACTGGCTATATACAGCTTTATGGGACTGTTTTAGATATTTCCAGTCTTATTCCGTGATCGCATGCAGTTCATCTCTACGGAGGAAACTGTGTTCTACGCTAGCTAAATAATCGAGTGCCGCAAAGATCAATTGTACATGAATGATCTGCTACAGCTTTCAATCAAAAATCAGTCACTCGGGGGTCATCATCATTCAATGCCATCTGATTTTCCTAGCAGTGGAAATCTAACCCCCTTAATGCCTCGAAAACACCCTTGCTGGCTATTAAAAATGCATATTTGATAAATTTCACTGAGCCGCGTTTGAGATTCGACCGTCAAGTTTGTTCATTTGTGTGCCTCAATATTCTTTTAGTGCTCCTCTCTAATCTAATTTTGTCTGTCACGTTATTTCATATCAATTCAACTAATAGCTCAATCTCGTTTAAGAGTTTTGGTTGTTTTTTGATACCTCACAAATCATTGGTAAATGTGGTTTCACATATCACGTGTGAAATTATGGAAATATAGTAAGGATCTGCTTTGTTATGGCTCATAGGAAGCTTTAAGGAGGAAGAAGCACTACAACCATTTGGGGGGTGATGGTCCTATTTTACTTGAATAGGAATCATAATAGGTGAATAAGTGGATCCACTGTTCTGCATGAGATAAATTTGTGGACCTTCCCGAAACAATCTTTAAAATGTGTGTTGTGAATTCAATTCGCGTTGTAAAAGAGGTTCTGGGACACCCTGTATACGCAACGAAAACCAGGCCGCAAACAACAGAAGGAAAACGGAGACGGCACGTCGTGGAAATTTGACTTTCTAACGATGTAGTCGGCAAAAATGTAAACATTTCAGAGATTTATTCAAATGGTAAGTATGGTTTACAAATCGAGTGGTCTCGCTTGCGCTGTCGCAACATGAGCGGTGGCCCGTCGATGACCTTCGCCGAAGGAGAGCGAAAGCCTCCCATGGCGCAGTTGCCGCTTTGCAAGACTGACTGAATCCAATCTAATTATTTTGTTGTGGTTAAGGTTTTGTACTTCATTTCTTCAGAAAAAAGCGCCAACTAATTTTTTTTCAATTTAATTCCCCAATTCAAACTAGCCCGCAAGACAAACTCGCCGTTTCGCAGCAGGAGGCGAAACCTGCGTACAAATATCCGAATTAAGCTTGCGGGCTTTTGGAGCGCTCTAATGCTCTATTACCCTATTTACCTACGACCTTTTCACTTCGAATAATGAGGCTGACTCGGCCGGAAAGACCGTCGTATGGTAGATGGATTTATTGCGGCTTTAAAAGTTAATGGCCAGGTCAAATTAGAAAATTGATAAACAATAACAAGGGAGCTCCCCTCTGCGCTGTTAGACAGAAAAAAGCGTGTGGGTGCAACGTAACCAGTGGTCATACGTAATCAGCATATTCTATACGGAAAACCTGTTCGTCCGTTACCGATTAACCTTGCGGATTACAATATCGGAACGGTTTTTAATGATATGCAACGTTGCTTACCTGCAAGTAAATCTAGACGTTCACCCGAGATCGACGTTCACCCGAGATCATACTTTAAAAGCTATTAATAATTACAGCAACCACAGATTTCATCCTGTCAATTTACTAATGAGTATTACGGATATTATGTCATAATCAAGTTAAAATGCCTCGGAGCTACGATCTGGAAAGTTGTGTAATCTCTCCGGCCTGAAGCTCAAATTAGATTTTTTTTTTAATGGAGTTTCCGAAAACCACATATGATTGAAAAATAACGAAAACGCAAAATTTATATAAAAGAAAAAAATTGATTCTCTGGTTTCTTGTGTCCAAAACCTGCGAATTTTCGGTAACCTGCACATGTTCATAAACATGGAAGTACCATCCAGAGGAAGCTAAGGAGTCATCACTTTCATCTTTAGTTACCTCATGGTCATTGTAGTTCAATAAAAATCATCATCTGCGTAGCTAATATTAGAAGGTTGCTCAATATCTGAATCATCAAGATCTTTCTGCTTCGAAGGTTCTAAAGAGAAGTTTTTTTTGTCCCAAAAACTTTGAAATCGAAGAAACCTAACGTTTCTCCGACCATGCGTTAACAAATATCCTGTTTCGGTCCAAATTTCATTCTTTTTTACAAAAGCGATGCGTTGTCCAGTGGCAGGTCAATACTCTTTAGACAAAACAACGATAAAAACCTGATTAATTAGTTGTTTTTGACTTTGAAGCCAATGCAGAGCTGCAGGCCACGTAAACACAAGCAAAATACCTAATGAATCTCAAAATTCTTAGCGAGCATGCGTAAAAATTACAGCGGTAAGTTGCAAGGCATCTTAAGTGCGTGAAAATTCTTTTGAACCGCATGTAGCACCCATCACATCTGGGTTCTAAAGAGGTTAAATGCACAATATATTCCAATAATTACATTGAAACTTCTCAATCTCGATGCTTTCGAGTTTGATCGTTGAAGTTTACTACCGGTTTAGATGGAGAAATTCAGAAGGCTTCTAATAAAATTTGCATTGCAATTTTGCAAAATAAAAAAAAACAGAAAATAATTGGTTTAAATTCCAAAAAACATTAGTTATGACGGTAAGTTGTAAATATCGGATGAGCCATGGCGCCATCTGTCAACCTGCATCCGGCATCATTATCACCTTCCAGGACATATTTATTTCCAGGAAAGTGAATATTTATTTGCGCAATTTGACATTCAGTGGATAGAAAATGAATAATCCTCGCAACACTGGAGCACAGCCTCACAAGAAGACCATCAGGGCAATAATTTTCAATGGGTAGATAAACGATGTGTCGTGCACGCCCTCTCCAAGACTTAGCTGTCAGTAATGACTTAGAAAAAGTGCACTTTTAACCAAAGAGACGGTAATTTTCTACATCGAGACTCGTTCTGTCATGTGCGGTTAATATGAAGTATCTGACGTGACTGGCGTAATTGTTTTATAATTACGGCTTTGCCGCAACGATGATGAGTTCAGACAGGCCCTACCCATATGGTTAAATGGATGCCTTGTTGCGTTGGTCGACTGCATACCTAACATGAACTAGTAATCGATACAGAAGATTTACGAATATTGACAGAAACAGTCAAAATATACGTAGATGTGAATACACAGGTGATTCATTCACCGAGAAATTGGCCTTGATGTGCACATGGTTGTCATAAGGTTTGCTAGTGAGATTAATGACTTGGTATGTCATCAATTTCCTTTCGTCTAAGAATAAAACATAATGCAGCAGAATTAATTCTAATAAATTATGTAAATTGCGACAAGACGTATGGGGTCAACGCTTAACGGAAAAATCCCATAGATCAATCAATGCGGGCAGACGCTATTCCGTAATGATGAAGTCCATTTTCCTGACGCTAAAATTGTTCACAAGATTATACTGGAGATGCATAAATCAAGAGGGGAAAATAAGACTGAAGTAGAACAAACGCAGGCAGAAAAACTGGGCTTTAAAGGAGTTGGCCGCGAGATAGTGCCATTATCACATAAAAAAGATGGGAAAAAAAGCGTGATCACGCCATGTTTTAAACGTACTAAATACTTGTTTACGGCGGATGTATATTAAGACCTAACTGTACGTTGAATGATGTCAGTTGCAAGATAAGTGTTTCATGATATAAGGATGTGCTGGAAGCTAAAGAGAACTGGGCATATTCAGTTCAATTTGACCCTGCAGTCTTCTCGTGACTAAACCACTAGGAAATATGCAGAAATATACACATAAACCTGTCGGAAATCCCGAATTCTAGGCAGAACCAAGTAGCTTGGAGACGAATTTATTCAAACTTCGTTAACCGACGTATTTTCCACAACTCTTGAATTTTACCTTAACAGAACAAAGGCATCCATAAAGTTTTATGAAATGGTTTAAAAGGAGTATATTTCTGTACTTGTATTAACTGTATCCACGATTTTCAGAACATACTTAGCAATCCTGTTTTTAGGACCAAAGCGCCATGAAAACACCCACTTGAAATGCCACTAATGTATTCTCAAAAAAAAAATCCATTAAGAAGATGCGAATTTTAAGGGAAAATGATCGCTATATTTGATATCTATCCAGACACTTACCCTCAATTGCTGTTGAAAATACCGATCTGAAGTTGAAAAAAAATTATTGTAAAATATAATAATAGTATAGAATAATAACGTGAAAATCAGATAATATCGATTTTATAGATCGGATGGAATAACTGTATTAATATAGAATGAGAATTACCTAAGAAAATTCTCTTGAAGAGAAGATGAATCAGACTTTATTAATAAATTGGAAATGATGCATACATTGCGAAAAAATATGTGCGTAAATAAAAAAATAAGAAAAAATCAATAAGAATTAATAAAATTAAGAAATAATAATAGAAAAGAGGTAAAATAACGACCTAATTGCGAGCAGGTAAATAGAAGCAAACAATACAGACACACTTACATACTTAGGAAGATGTCCGTAATCATTAAATTCAAGACAGGTAAAAGTTGATTGAAAAATATAAATATTACGGCGAAGGATGCAAAACGTGTAGTGTGTCGGAATGATTTATAGTAAACGAACCGCTCAAGAAGTGAGTGAATAATTCAGGAACCGTCTTGCGTCACCCCTTTCAGTAAAATCAACAGGTATAGATCACAATCAAAAATACCACTGAGAATAAATCGAAATGAGGCAAATAAATATGTCATAGAGCTCTCTCGGAATGAAACGAAACAGAGTATTTCTTTCAAACACTTTATATCATAAATTATTTGATATTTCCAAAACAGCAGCAGCAGCGTCACTACGTCACTGTAAGTATGGAGATATAGGGTGTTTTTTTAACATGAATCATGGCGATTTCAATGCAGTAAATATCGCTGCTTTTTCTTTATTTTGCAGTGTTTGCAGCTGACATTTCCTGGGGACATCAATAAAAATGTAGATCGTAACCAAAAAGGAATTCTTGTTTTCTTTTGCATTCCTCAGGGGTACTTCCTCATCAACCACTCTCGTATAGCTATTAATATTAGCGTATTCTAAATAAAATTCAGCTGAACATATAATTATATGGATATTTCACATTCAGACCTCGATAACAATTTCACATTGATCTCTTTAAAATTAGCCGTAACGTTAAGGTGATCGTTATCTAACTAGAGCTATTCGTAAGACATGAATTGCAGAATATGACCGAGAAAGGGAAAACGGTTCTTTCTCTTTTTTCTTGGCACGTGTTTTCTTATTGTTAAGTTTAGGGCTGTAAGTTATTCTTTCTAATTTTGACGTAAAAAGTTTTCTTAATCAAAACCGGTGACTAAATGAACTTCATTTTGCAACCAGTAGTTACATAATGGAAGTAGACACTTTCATTTTTTAATTCAGTTAATAAATGTAAGATGTAATAAGCTACAGTTCTATAGATATAGGGTGCAGCTTGAATATGTTCGAATGCACATAAGTCTTTTTCAACGATTTCTTAACACTATAGGAAAATTAGAAGAAATGGTAACTCATTAAGAAATGCTATTTTATGAAACTCATATTACACTTGCAGCTTCGCTTGTTCCGCAAAACCCTAACTGATTGCACAAAGAGCTATTATTGCTCCCGCTCACAAGTAAATAATAAGCACCTTTAGGACCAGCTTAAGCTGTACCAAAGTCTATGGGTACCAATTCTTTTAACATTAGAAAATCATGGTTCATAGCCTTATGGCTTCTTATCCAAGACGGAGTACGACCTATAAACACGTTTGTAAAAACACAAACTGTTTACAGATAATTCTCGATAGATACTTTGTAAGTTTTCCTATCGCCGTTCGAGCAATAATTAAACCATAATTGCTCAAACCAGTTACTCGGCTTCAGCTCGATCCTTCGGTATCTCCTCCAAAGATAAACTGTGAAAAAAAATGGAATGGGCGATAAGACTCTTACAAACACAAGACAGGCCGAGCGGCAATGGTTGAGATGCCGACACTCAAGGTCTGTTTTATAGTCTAATGGTATGTAAACACATTCTGAATTTTTTCTCGCCACTGTTCTGTGCTCTGGTTTAAAAATAAAACGGCAAATTTAATTGCAGCGCTCCTACATTTTCCAATCGAGATGCGAGAGCTCGAAGCGCAAATCGAAACAATACCTTCAAACTACATCAAAAACGCTCTTATCTCCGAGACGTCTCTAGCAGAGTAGTCATTAATACCGGCTTTCACTCGCTATAGATTTCTAACAGACACATTTACACAATCAACAATAATGATCAAACAAAATCCTACCTGTTTTCGTTTGACGCTGCTCTCGCCCTCTGGAGATGGCGGAAATGGTACTTTCCCCTCGTACCGATCTCGAAGCTCGTCCAAAATCTTTTTCAAGCCCTCCTGATCGGCTTGGTCATCTGGTAGATGGAGATACGACCTCCAGTGGCTGTTGGAGTCGAATCCCCAGTGTATGGTCCGGCTTTCCATTCTATGAAGAGAAAGACTTATTAACCAAGATAGACAGACTTCGATGGTAGCTGACTACCTATGAACATGGCAGACGAATTGTTGGGGCGAAAATCCACATTGACAGTCTACGCACTCTATACATTTAGCTTGTTTGCTGGTGTAGAGATCAGGGTAACACCGGCCATGGGTTTCACCGAAGCACTCATGGTATACGGGGAATGACGTCATTCCTTTCCTGGGTCGAAAGGGAACATTCTGAAAAGAAAACAGTGTAGTTTAATATTTATTCTCGTAATTAAATATTATTCCTAGTACATATAAATATAGACTAATCTGAATTAACCTCGGAATTACCCAAGAAAATTAAAGTATTTTTTCGGCTCGTACACTTAAAAAGTACAAGCACATAGTTTCTGAGGGAAAATTCATGTCGTGCCTGGTCTGGCAACTCCACTCTATCTTCATAAGATGAAGAAACAATGAAGCACGACTTATGATAATACCAGACAAAGATACAATCTTTTCACCAAGACGGTGATCGAAATCGAGGATCTGAGTCGGTACAAGGACCCCTAGGGATTGTGCGAGGAAAATCTGAAGATATCGGCAATATCTAATAAAGCAATAGTGACACACTTAGATGTAATAAAATCTTGATGAACGTGTATGAATGAACTCAGAGTCGCTCAACAGGAACCAATGGGCAGCAGTGATGAGCAGATCCGGAATGATCCGGGAGATTTGCAAAAATTTGAGAGGTTCTAACCAATTGATAGTCGGTTTCATTGACAATTTATTGTTCGGTATTTCCCATAGATTTAGTCTATCGGAGTATCTACTAACGATATCTATTTCTAGGCAGTTTCCGCGATATTTTCAGCACCTAAAGGAGGATGAATTTCTCAGCTGAATACCAATGCGAGATATGGAAAGGATTAAGCTACAAAACACGGCAGATAATCTTTTTGCAAAACTTTTCCCAACATACAAGATGTGAACATTAAGAAGAAAATGTTTTTTGCTTTATACAAAATGGATTTTAAATTAGCATTAAAATGCACATGCTTGCCTTAATTTAACCGATGTCACATCTCTCCTGGTTTAGGGGATACGCTGCGAATTTGTAGCCTTCGGTATATGATTACGCATATTCTATTAACAAGTGTCGGCTTTCTACGAGTTGTAAAGCATAACGAAAAACACATATTTACTTACTTCATCTTTTAATTAATTCTATGTTTTATGTTGATATGCAACTCACCTCTAATCTCGAGAAAGTCTATTATGATTTTTAATAATAAAAAGTGTATATACCAACGTCACTAAACGAATAAATGGTTTTTGGACCATATCGCGCTTAAATATACTTATAATGTGTTGACTGACATGACTCTTCTCTAGAGATGGCTAACAAACTTGAATTGTATAAATTCGATGTTTGTTAGAGATAAGATAAGAAGGATAAGATAAAGACCGTGCACAACATCAAGAGAATTTGGAATGGACTATATCAATTTTTCAACCGAAAATATGTTTGCAGTGAGCGAAAGAAATTATCTATTCTCAAGCAAGTTTTTTTAATTAAAAAATGAAATTGACACATCTGGAATTTTCTTAAGGATTTTATGGTGTTTTTGACACTATAAAATCCTTTAGAAAATTTGGGAAAAGAATTGCAAATCGCTTTTTGGAGGTATGCTTAAAACCTGTGTTTTTTAAATAAGACATCTTGTATATTATTAATTCTATATATGAGGCCCTTCAATCTGATTTCAAGAATATATAATTTTATAATAATAATCTCCCTAATAATTTTCACTCCAATGGCGAATTTCTGGCCCATAAGAATAACGCTCTAGACAAAGAATACTGTTAAATTCATACAAATATTATAGAACAGAGATCCTTAACTCGTTTGGCAAAAATATGGGCAATAGAAAAAAAATGCGAAAAAACCAACATAATTGCACTCACCTTCGTTGAAGAATACAACAGCGCACTGCACAGTCTTTCAGCATCAGATTTCGTAATAAGTCCACAGTTAATCACATTACAGGGTAAAATCCCTAATGTTTTTAGAATGTTTAATTGTTCAAAAGTGCAACGAGAACAGTAAATTTGCAACTCGTCACATTCACGATTGATTTCTGGTAAATTAAAGTCTCTTAGCACTGATGTTAGCACCTGAAACAAAGAAAACGAATTTACATATACGTAACACTGCAAATTAATACGTAATATTCAGAATATCTTGAGAGTTATTGAGATTACAATAAAAAATTGAAAAAGTTCAAAAAAACTTTTTAACAAAATATTTTAAATTCAAAAATTGGCAGCAAGAAATTTCCTAATGAGCGTCAATTACTCAAACAAACTTTCATTAAATCAGTTACATTTCAGGTAGTTACAAAAAATTATCCAGTGTCCGCATTCATTGGCCGACTCTGGACTGGACTGGACTAGCTAGCCTGGAATGACTCTCCCAAACCTCTATTAACAAAATTATCGACAACTCTCAAATTCTGGGTCCAAAACGTCTAAAAAAATTCCTTCAAAATCATTATACATTCTTAGAAAATCCTTTCTCCTTCAAGGAGCTCATGAAGTTAGAATCTAAAATTAGTCTTCGATGCAAAAGAATATCGTCAACAATTTTACGACTTTAAATAATCAATCAGAGTAGAGATATTATCTATAGTTCGGCAAAGATGCAAAGAGTCCTTCGAGAAGCTTCCAAAATTTGAGAAAAAAAATTAAAAACTTATACGGATCCAATCTAAAGTTTTTCAAAATACAAATGCCGATGAAAGATTAAAAAAAGTCCTAGAACCCTCTCAGGAATTTAGCAAAAATTAGACTATGAGGGAAGTTCCAGGAATCCTGCTTAATCACTCTTAGTAATATTTAATGGAAATATCTTTTAGAAGGATCAAATTTGACTTCAAGGAACTTCTTAATTAATCCTCAAGCAAACATGAAAATATTTCCCAAATTTCCAACAATCGTCCTCAAAGTGGCAAAACTCCTTGCAATAATTATAGTGCATAATATTATTTTGTTCCACATATTTCCTACGGCCTGTGGCAAAACCTCTGCAAAAAGCAGGCTGTAAATTTTTTTGTATATTTCGAACCGATATCGTTTCTTAGATGATTCAGTCGTGTGCCAGCGGGGCGGCAAACAAGATATTCGTAATACGGAATAAACTAATAATTCGGTTTTTTTTTAAGACTCAGTAGATGAACACTAGTGTGTTGTAACCAAACTTATACACTAGTGTAGTGAGTGAAAGTGGGTGTTGCCAAGTACTTTTCTAGAAGAAGGGTGACAAATAGCCAGGTGAGTGGTCATTTAGTAGTTGAAAGCGATAGATTTAGCTCTCGAAAACGATAGGAGCGAAGAGATTAGTCAAAAGAAAAAAAAATAGCGTCTCAGTTAATTTATACAAGACGCATTGATCCTTAAGTAGGAGATTTTACTTAATTTTTTAACTTCCTCCAACTAAACAGGGATTACAAATGCGAAAAATAATTAATATTTACTTAGACCCTCTCCCGTGCCAGCTTGTCAAAGAAGGGTGTCCCCCTTCTCTCAACGAAGTGGAAAGTAATTATTTATTTAACATTTGCAATTGGGCGAATTGCTCTTAATCCTCAAAATAACAATTAATCGTCCTTTGGATGGGGCGTTGGAAGAAGATCATGGTAAAATGGGTTTGTGGTTTAAATTGAAAAAAGAGGTCCAGACTGTTATTTTTAAGGGTTGACAGGTTAGTCTTAGTAGGTTAACAAGAATGGCGTAATTAGAAACGCGTAACTAAAAGGAAAGTAGAGGCAAGCTGATAACTTCATATGCAACCAAAAAAAATGTTATATTTATTAAGCAATTTTCCAAAATTCCTGCAAAGCCAGCGGTAAATTGCCATTGGGGTGACATAAATGAAAATTGCTGGTAAATTTCGATCACTATTTAAGTGGTCATTGGTAAATGGAAAGGTGCAATTTCATCTCCAGTAAAATTCGCGTTGAAAAGTAAGATTTTATGGCGGTTAATAAAAATCTTAGTTTAGAACACTGCTCCATGTTCGATTACCCGACACATTTTAAAAGACTTGGAAGCGCGTTTCCGAAGAGAATTTTAAACGTACCCGACATCAGTAGTACATGGAAATTCCCCTGGTAAAAAAACCACAAAAAATGACAAGTTTGTGACTTAAATAATAATTTTCTGTGAATACGCAGTAATTTGTTTAAGACTCACCTGAGGCAAACAAAGCCTCTTCTCTCCCCCAATATCAAAGCACGAAATCGCCTGCCCCTCTAAAATAGTCTCAATCCGATCACTAGACGAAGTATCGGGGGCCGCTAAAATCGGCACCTGATGCACTGGAAATGGTACCGAAACTGGCTGAAACTCCTCATCGTAGCTGGTTTCTGGACTCGAAGCTTCATTCTTAATTACAGTATGGTTTAAGGAATGCCCTGGTCCTTGTAACGATTTCGTGGCACTGTATTGATAGGTCCTCAGTACGGTCTTCAGGTGAGAGTTGACCTCTATCCGAGCATTAATCATTTTGGAGGGCCGCTAGATCGGATTTCGTTTCGTTAGTGTGCTTGAAAGGGCATGGTGGTGTTGATTTCTTTAAAGACGTCTTCCAGCTGGTACTTTTGGGTTCTTGAAACGGCACCAGTGCTGTCATTGGACATTGCTGATGGTCGGCACTGGAAAAGAAAGGGCGGTGGAGCTTTGATGGAACTGAACATTTCTCATAATCAACAAAAATAACGTATCAAAGATGCAGTTTGGTTTAATACACACTTTTGAGACCTTCACTATATGGCTGCGCTAAATGAATTATTTTAAATATTGGGCTGTTGAAGTGGAAATTGACACATAAAAAATCGCCAGGAAGTGGAATACCGTGCAATATCATAATAAATTATTGCTGACACATGTTCGGCACGGTTTCTGTGCAATTTAATTGGATAAAAATTAGTACTATGGAGTAATTATGCCAACGCGTGTCGATGTTGTTTACCGAACACAATTGATGTTTTATTTATTATATCACTTGGAGATATAAAAGTAAACTTATTGAATTGATTTTATCTTAGAGGTTGGAATCCTGCTAAAACTGTGGAATGGCCGTGAAGCAAATAGATTATACCTACATTATTATATTTGGGGGTAAACAAAACTGTAGATTATAATAGAGCTTCTCCCCACCTCACACACAAGCCAAACAAATAATATATGTAAAGTGATAAAAAGCGAAATTGAAAAACATTATTAAGCATTCTAAAAGATTTGGCGCTGATAAGATCTTTTTGCTAATTTAAGTCACGAATTTTTAGCGTTAAACATTTTATTATTTAAATTTAGCACAGGGCGATAGTTAAAGACACTGGCTAAGCAGGCGAACTATCGCACCAGCAGGCAGTGTTTTTATAGTTATTCTGTGCCCAAAAATGAGTTTCTTGACAATTCACGAATTCTCTATAGTACAGAGTGAATGAATATAATGTCCGCAGCTCAATTTTTATGATAAACCCAACGGTAAAAATTGTGATATCTAGGTATTCCCATTTCAGGCGAGACCGAGGTGATATTTTTTGAAAACTAAAAATAAGACATTTTAAATTTTATAATGTAATAAGAAACCGCAATAGATTTTTTTCTATTCAATTGAGGTTTCATATTTTTTCCTCGTTTTTTTTTCATTAATTTCCTTGCTTAACATGGAGACCTTGACGCAGGCATCCAAGCCAGGTAAGCACTTATCTTTCTGCTGCTAAATTTTTTATATGCTCGCTTTAATATTCCCTTTATGAAAATTTGCTGTGTAAAATGTATGCCAAATAATTTAAAATTTGAAGATAATTAGAGAAAGAAGATTAACCTAAAAACGACTAGTTAATAATGAACCAATATTTAGGTTGGCGACTAAACTTAAATAGAGGTCATATACATATAGCGTCAAAGGGAATAATAAGGGATCTGCGGGACATAATCTTTATTCCCACTGGCCATATAAATTTAAATGCATAGAGTCGTGGCGCTCACTTTAGTGTGAATAACTCGTTTGATATTTCAATAAAAGTCCAATATTATTTGCGTTTTAATTGACCTTTTCCTTGGTAATGAACAATGGCCGTGGACAAAGTATAATGTTATGCTTGCTTTTTATGACCATTATTCCCTCGGGAGACTTGAGTCTCTCACCTGACGTAAAAGCTTCCCGTAGTGAATAATGACTATCATAAAATGTTTATGTAAGAATATACTGATTATTGTATATCCATATTTCTTTTGAAGACATAATAATGGTGTTGGATTAGTCAGCGAAATGATTCTTGTTGCCTATGGCTTTATCACCAGATACTAGGTGTCACTACCAGGAACATTTTTGATCAGATTTAGATATATCTAAGGCAAATAATGGGGGGATATTAAAAGAGTCAATTACCGAAGAATATCATAAACCATTAACCGCGCCCAATGGCTTGTTTAATATACAGGGTATTATTTAAGTACTTAGCCATACTTCAAGGGGTGATTCTTTGAGCGATTCTGAAACGAAAAATTTCTACAGGGTTATTCACAACTTATCTATAAAATTTTAGGGGTAGGTGTGTCATGAAAAACTAAGTGGATTTTGTAAGAAAACTTTTTGGAAAATCCTTAAAATTTTTACGAAAAAACGATTAAAAAATAAAGTTTAACATCCTGTATCTTAAAAATGAAGCATTACGGAACCTATGTTTATATAAACTTTACCTTGGTTTATAACTTAGTCTTGAAATCGCTCAAAGAATCACCTCATAAAGTTTGGCCACGTACTTAAATAACACCCTATATAAACCCAATTGAATACCTAAAATTTGGACATAAAATCTACTTTGTTTAGAATTTCATAGTTACATTGAGATCGCACGTAATTCCTTTTATTGACTTAGTAAGAAAGATCGAGGTATGAATCTATAAACACAGCCATAAAAGAAATTACAAGTTTATGATGCATTTTTCCTGCAACTCCGGTTTTCCTCTACGAATTTTTATGGCCTCCCCATAACTCACCCTTGGATTTACCTTCACATTTACACCATATTTAGATATTTGCAAATAAGCATTAATTTTGTTAAATAGTGTTGAAAATGCAATTAGTATTGATTAGTATTTCATTGCTTTTTTAGGTCCCATTATTAATAGGTCTCCTTCTCACCAACACAAATTCATCAAAGTTTGCATTCCGAGACATTATTATTAATGTCAAGGCTGATGCATACATAGCTTGATAATTGTCTTTGTGTTTAGGCAGAAATTAGCTGTACTGAAATATCCAAGGAGAAATTCATGACTTTATGAAATATATTAAAGGTTTTTTGTTGCTGGGTTAGGAGAAAAGGCTGCTCCTTCATAAAAAATATTTTCTCCAGGTGCTCTTTCAGAAAATATTTTTTGTAAAGGAGCGCCTGAAGAGAAGCCCTGACTCTAAGCGAAAACATAGTTTTCATCTCTAAGAGGTCGGTTATCCCATAACATTAACTTTTGTCTCAAGAGATGAAAATTTGGCCTGAAGGTTTGGTTTTGACCTTGTTTGATTTGACTGTCCCATGGGTAAACCGGTACAATTTACCCATGGGACAACATTGAGATATTATGGAAAATATGGGGAAAAATAAATATAAGTAAATTGGACGAACCTTAAAGGTATTTGAAAAATATATTTTTGATAAACGCTCAAAAAAACAGTTCAGGTTAGGAGGAAAAGATCGCCAAGACCTCACTATAAACTCATTTCATTGTGCTGATCAAGCCAAAGTAGCTATGAAGCGCTACAATAACTTTAAATTACAGTTGTAAAACGTCCGGTCAAGAAGAGATATTTTACTTCTCCAAATATTTATCCCACAAATTCCACTTCATGTTTTAAAAGTGTCAATTGTCACTGCTATTTACGCCACATATGTCATTCATTTTATCATTACTAAAGTTAATGGTCAAAATCAAAAATATCTAAATTCAATATGTCTCGTTCGTCTTGGTCAAATATTTCTGTGATGACTTTCTCATTGGGCAGTTTTTCTTGTTATTAATCTGGACATAAAATTTACTTTGTCAGAAATTTTACAGTGTTACACTGAGATCCCCCATGATCCCTTTCATTGACTTAACGAGAATGATAGACGTGTGAATTCATAAACACTGCCGTAAAAGAAATTACATGTTAATGATGTATTATTGCCCCAACTTCTGCCTTGTATCTCAAAACTTTTACGGTATCTACATGATTCGCCCTCGGATTTGCCTTCACATTAACGCCATATTTAAATATTTGCAAATAATCAGTTTAACTAACGAGTATTTTGTGATTTCATTGTTTTTTTTGGGTCTTCTTGTCATTAATAAATCGCCCAAACCTACACCCATAAAAAATTGCATTCGGCGACAGAATTATTTATGTCATGACCCATTTATGCGTAGTTTGATAATTGCCTCTTTGTTTGGATAGAAATTAACTGTAAGGCGATATTTGAAGAGAAATCTGCGGTTTTACAGAATATTTTTATGGTTTTTATTACTAGAATAGTAGCTCCATCATGCTTTGCCCTTACGGAAAACTTCGTTTTTATCTCTCAGATAGGGTGGTAGTGGCGTACATAAGCGCCTCTGTGTAGTGGCAAGAAGTCTTACTGTGTCAAATAAAAAAGTTTACAACAGGCTGTTTCTTACTAGTATATAGTATTTATCCCTATTTCTTTATGGTAATTTTCTCCTAAAACTCGCAAGTATTTTGAATATTTTTGCGTCGGGTATCGGCCCCGCCCTAAACACCAAAGAAAAGGATTCAGACAAAAAAATGTGTTTGTCATTATGCAGATTTATTCGGAGTTGAAGGTGAAAAGAGGGAAGTTGCTAAGAGTGTCAACTTAGGATCCAACAAATAGGTTCAGTCAAGTAATTACTGTTTCTTCATATAAAGTGGATTTTACAGTACCAATATTTGTGTCAGTGTAACATTATAAGCATTTTGAAGAGATTTTTAAATCAAGTCTAACGTTTTGATGTCATTTATAAATCAAACGAGGCTTTACTAACATGTTTGAATGGATTAGTAATGTTATTGGTAACATTTATTTATTTTATTTACTTGTATACTTATACATTATATTTACTTTTTTCTGCAAGAATTAATTCTACATTTTTTTGCTCCGATATGAATCTTAGGCCCGAACACTAGCACAGTTTACATCATGGATTATTATTATTTACTTTCATCTCCTAGGGATCTTCAGTTTATTACATTTAGGCATCTATAGGAGAATTTCTTCTATTGGGTAAGACTATCCATATACTGCACTCTGAAGTGTTAGATACTGAACTGAAGCTGAATAAATATTTATTTTGGTATGTATTTTATCTGATACCAAGCAAAACCTCCCAGTAAGCATGATATATCAAAACAAAAAATCCTTCCTATAGTAGTAACACTTTTGAAAACGTCGTTCTCTAAACCACGAAAAAGTGAAATTCTAGATCTAGAAAACGTTTTCTGCATCTAACATAGAAAAATTACTGACCTAGGCAGGTAAAATCAATTTCCCAATATATTTTGCTTCCAAGGTAAAAAAGTTTTATGGATTTAAAGAAATGTAATTGAAGTCACAGTAGAATGCAGTGTGTGTGCGATTAGAAAAGCGATCTTTAAGTCAAATTTGTTTTCTGTGATAGTACAGTTAGTTCAGCATGAAATCCATTACTGTATTAGGAAACAGGTCTGCAGTCCCCTATTGAAATAGATTTTTCTGCTAAGTCAATTAGGTTTCTATTTATGGGGATGAAGCAGACTTATCAGTGTGGAACAGAGGCAGGAACATTAAGAGAATTAAATCCTCAAAATCGCCATTCTCCTTTTAATAAAAATATTAATATTTTAATGATTATCTGTTATTGAGTTATTTTTAGCATCGTCTTGTTATGTTCCTCCTATCACAAATGAGCATTTAAGTACTTTGGCAAAATTATTTTGCATCCTGTCTCATGTCTTGTTTACAGATGTATTATTTTTAAATCCACGTGCAGTATGAGAATCTGTCTAATCCAATAATTGGCCCATGGCAGTTTCTATCCTTGCAGATAGTGCTTTAAGTCTGGTTTTTCAGTTGAACCACATGAGGTTTCACACCCAGTGGAACTGGTCATGGTCATGTTTCAGATTTTGGTTGCTGGAAGGAGATTTACGTTTCTTGCATATACAAAAAAGATAACTAACTAGTCAAAATGCATCTTTGCTTAAATTGCATCCTCGGTGTTAAGGATACGTAAGGCGTCTTAAAGCCCATAGCACTTCAACAAAATATACATACTATTAAAAACGTTTATTCCAAATAAAAAAATGTGTGTTACTCCTTCATGGCCACTGCAAAGTTGCACATAATCCTCATTCACTTATCAAATTATCCGACACTACACTTGAAACGGCATTTTTCAAAAGTACCCTCTGTGGGCCAGTTCCGCCTACGCGCCACTAATCGGAACCTTTGTAGCGTTATCCCGATCGACAATTTCTCACCGTACGATTTTTACCTTTTCTCACTGAAATCACGAACACTTCACTCACTTCATCATCTTTGCCACCATTTCTTCACGCGATGCTCGTCTGTTGTTTTTCACGATCATTCCTAATGGTTTTCGCGACGTCGACGACAACTTTAGCGAAACCAAACGACAGGTAGGCCAGTCAGAATCCTACTGAATCTTACATAACAAAGGTCCGCTCTCGACGTGCTTGCAATGGTTTTGTCTTTGTTTTGATTGGACAGTGCAGCGTGTTCCGTCCTTGTTCAACTTGTATGTTGCGAAGAAGAGATGAAATGGGCCGCATTTCACGAGTCTGGCGACCGCGACTCGTTGACGTTCGAATCGTCTAGGTTGGCGGCGTGCGACGGCCGGCATTGTCGCTCGGGGGCTGCTTTGCCAAGTTTTCGGGAAACACATGAAAAATTATGTAGTAATCACGTAAGCTAGCGTTGCTCTTCTTAAACTGCGATATTATTTGGGTTACCAAAAACAATACTCCCACGACATGTTACTATTAACCTTCATTTTTGTCGATGTTGATTAGTCAAAAAATATTATTCGCCATTTATTTTCATCGGACGCATATTCCTATAGAATCGGATTCCTATAAAATCAAATCCTAACAAAGGTAACTAACGGATCAACTTGCCAAAAGAAATCTCTTTCGCACTCGTTGGCAACATCGCGTCGCGACCCCAGACTGGTTTTAAACGCAAGCGCGCTACCATATTCTCGCAAATCTTCACTTGCTTTTGGGTCTCAGTCTCAGACTATGGCATAAGAGGAAAGCATATTAAAAACTTATTATTAGTTGTATTCATACTTTTATAAGGATTTTATACATAAAAATTTAGCTTAAATCATTTAAGAAAATCATCATTTCGCCAAGACAAATCAGACACCGATTTAAAATTATGCTATCGTGACGTCGACAGACGCCGATGAGTTGTTTGTTAGTTTGGAAAGTCAGGTAGACAGCGTTGCCAAGTTATTTCACGATTTGAATGCATCATTACAAAAATGTTTATACCACCGCAATGATTTCTTGGTAAATCGTACTTTACGAAAAGTGTTGTTATGGTTTAATTCTAAGTACCTATTCGTTTAAAATAAAATGTTAACAGTCGGTGATTTATTGACGAATTCCTAGATATGGCAACCGGGCTTTGTTTGTCGGATCGCCACGGCAGACACCAGCCGGGTCACGTGACCCACCTTCCCGTCAAAATAAGCGTCCCGACCCGTTTAAGGGACTAGGGGAGCGTAGGCAAAAGTGAGACGTAATAACAAATAAAAGGTTCTATCTATAGGCCTGCAGGGGCTGTATTTCTATGTCCTTAATCAGCGAGACAAACTACACATTTGCTTATTATCAAGTAAAATGCTATTGTATTGCATGGTATAGCATTTGACAGACCAAAAGTATTTACTACATATACCGTAACGTTACAGTTTCTGATCAGAAATAGATTGTTAGGAATTAGAACGACAAGAAATAGGTATCAAAGATTAAACAAAACCTTCTTAGGTATTGTTGAAATGATAAAAGTAGTAACTAGTACAGAGTAGTGATACAGTTCATAGAATTATTTATAGTGTCATAACTAGGAGCATATGGTTAAACAGAACACTTCATATTAATATTAACATATTAAAAACATATTTAATTATTTAATTGATATTTCATTGAGGCTTTCATACATCTTTGATTTAGTAACTACCATCGCCGAAATAGCTCAGTTGGGAGAGCGTTAGACTGAAGATCTAAAGGTCCCTGGTTCGATCCCGGGTTTCGGCAAGACTTTTTTAATTTAATTTTGCTATATTAATGATCAATTATTCAACACATGGGGACATAACAGAGAAGTTGTATTTTTAGTTGCTCTATTTGAAATAATTATAAATGTTCTAAAAATCTATCGAGGTTTACTATTTTTACATGAAATTCCGGGAGATTTCTCCTATGGGAACGCCACTGAAATTTGTAGGAGTGTAATATGACTAAACGACATCCGACAATGTTATTAGGCGATAGAAACTTTAATTCAATTACCTTAAGCGTTTTTTTTAGTAATAAAGTAACGATTTTTCTTCAATATGTCGAAAATGAAGAGATCTCAGTCATGTTTATAAAAACTTTTAACATATTTTAACGCAAAGAATGTACCCTTAAAATTTGCCCTGTATATTTAGAAAAAACCTTGTACACCATTAATGCACTGGTGAAAAGCAACAGTACCATGAGCGTATAGAACATATTAGTGCATACAAAGAAAACGAAACAGATAGAGCGTTTTCTTTTCGCATATGGTTCTGGTTATGTTTCACAGATGATGAGTTTAGAAATCCGCACTAATGGGACAATATGGTTGACTATTCTTGTTTTATTATCATGTTTGATAACATGTTAGGCATACACAGGGAGCTGTGCACGCTATGTTGGGAAGAGTTCCAGGATTCGCCATCGGTAACCAGAACTAAGTACTGAAGGCAAACGCTTATAGTAGCCGAATGCAATTAATGTCAGAACCGTCAAAATCATGGACAGTGACAGTTGCCGACCGATATTCATCTGATTTTTTGGTATATTATTTTTAATTGAAGTTAAATATTCAATTTTTCCAATATATTTTATTTATTTTATACTTTAGAATTGTTTATGAATGGATACAGCTCTCAACTGAACGCTTCCTAATGTTAACTATCATCATATCAGTTTAAATTATTCTGAGACACTTGTTTATATTTGGAATAGTGCCACCGCAAACGTCAAATGGTCATCTGAGCCACGTTGGAATTCCTGAAGACCGTAAAGTTTATGATTTTCTCACATCTTCTAGATTGTGTTAAATGACCCCTTAAATATTCCCGAGAAGGTAAGAATAATCACTTAATTAACCTAGAAATCAGACTTAACCTTAGACATGAGCATACAGATCTTATGGCAAAACTTTTCTTCGAAATATATTTTATTTCCTATTTAATTATTACTAAATTTGTATGTACTGAAGTATCTATTGTAAATTAGAGTCTGCAGAAACCAACCTGAAGGCAACAGCAAGATGAAAGTGAAAGATATAGAGCGTACAGCAAATGTTGCTTGGTCTCCCAAGACCCAGCATCCTGTTTATTTAGCAGCTGGAACTGCAGCTTCTCAATTAGACGCCTCTTTTAGCACAAATGCTGGTGAGAATCATATTTGATTGCATTATTCTTTAGTCAATAAAAGTTTTAAAATCCCTAATCTATGGTATTCACCTTTCAATATGTGTTATCTTCTTGCATAATTCAGAACCAGTTAATTGGCTGTTAACATTAAGATTAACATCAAATGACACTGATTAAATGAGCATATTTACATAACATTATGCTACTTTTTTGTATTTCAGCTTTAGAAATTTATGCCCTTAATATCTCTGAACCAGGACCAGACACTCATTTAATATCTTCTGTCTCAAGTGAACACAGATTCCATAAAATTATTTGGGGACCAGCTGGTACTGAATCAGTTGGTACCATTATTGGTGGTTGCGATGATGGTTTATTACAAATATATAGGTACCTTTTCAAACCCTTGTGAATAACTCAAAGTGTACATCTTTCCTTTAATCCATAGTGTATCTAAACTTCTCAAAAGTGAAAATGGCCTAGTTGGTAGGCAACAAAAGCATTCTGGACCTGTACATGCTTTGGATTTCAATAGATTCCAGCAAAATTTGTTTGCTTCTGGTGCAGGTGAATCTGAAATATTTATTTGGGATTTGAATAATACTAGCACTCCTATGTCACCAGGTAAGGAAACTTTTACTTTGAATACATATATATTTTTTTAAGTCAAAGGGCTGTAAGTTGAGTCTCTCAAAATATCATTTAATTCAATGCATAGAAAATTGAGACTGAAACCTACAGTTCTCAATTAAGGTAACTCTTTAATAAATTGTCAACAATTTATCATTTCTCCTATTTTTGGATCATGATCAGGAACCTTAAGTGAGTAAATATCTCAAAAAGTAAAAGAGTACCATTCTCAAGAGTGAAACATTTTCAGGTGCAAAATCACAACCATTGGAAGATGTTCTGTCTGTTGCCTGGAACCGACAAGTACAGCACATTCTTGCATCTTCATTTGCTTTTAAATGTGTCATCTGGGATTTGCGGAAAAATGAACCAATTATCAAACTTACTGACACAGTGTCTCGAATTAGGTGGAAAACAGTTGCATGGCATCCTGAAGTTGCTACACAACTTTGTTTGGCTTCAGGTTTGATTTTCCTTTGATTTAGTGGTATGTAGCGGGTGGCAAGAAAGCTTTTTTTATCATAGAGGAAGATCATTCTCCAGTTATCCAACTATGGGATTTGCGATTTGCCACTTCGCCTCTGAAAACTTTAGAGAACCATCAAAGGGGCGTTTTAGCAATATCTTGGTGTGAGAACGACGCCGATTTACTTGTCAGTTGTGGAAAGGATGACAGGATTTTGTGTTGGAATCCGAATTCCAATCAGGCAAATGGAGAGGTGTGATTCTTGCATCTTTTTATAGACCAAGAGAATTATTTCTGATATTTAGGTAATATCGGAAATTGCCAAAACCAACCAATGGAGTTTTGATGTAGTTTGGTGTCCAAGGAATCCATTTTTAATCGCCTGTCCAAATTATGATGGTCATGTCACTGTTTATTCACTGATGGGAGGTATAATGTTACTATTTTCAGCCATCGCGGCTTTATACATTTCTGCTGTAATGGTTAGGTAAAACTCAACAAATACAGACGACCAATAAAATAGCGGATAGTTTTCCTGGAATGGATGGATTTGTTCAGGCTCCTGTCCAACAGCAATCCCATGTTACAGTGAGCGTAGATCCTAGCAAACCTCCAAAATGGTTAAGGAAACCTGCCGGTGCTAGTTTTGGGGTACGTACCTACCAACAAAATAATGGCTACATTATAAATGCTTATTCTGTTCATGAAGTCCACATTAAGTTTAAATTTTTATTTATATTTGATTTATTATTTATGTTTTACGACAGTTCTTTTAATAACTATAATTTATGTATAGTTCGGTGGAAAATTAATCTCTTTTGGTCATGATAAACAAATTGAGGCTCAAGTCCAGCAGAACGCCCAACCCGGTCAAGTATCTACCCATGTGAAAAGAACTGTGGAAATCAGCCAAGTTATTACCGAAGCTGAGTTTGTGCAGAAGTCTGCTGAACTGGAAATTGCATTGGAGACTGGTGATTTTCTGGGTAAATAGTTATTTTTTCCATAATTACCACTTCACTTGCATGTAAGTATTTAATTTACTAATATATTGGAATTTTTACCCACTGAAGTAAATCATTCTTCATACATTTTTAGAGTATTGCTTGAAAAAATCGAATGAAACAAACGACCAACACAAGAAATACATATGGCACTTCCTCAAAGCCAATTTTGAGCAAAATCCTAGAGCAGAACTATTAAATTTATTAGGTAAAATGTTTCTTCATTGTGTAAGTGTAGACAGAATAATTTAGAGGTAATTTTTAGGCTACAGAATAGAAGATATAAACAGCAAACTCGACCAGCATATTGGAACTCGCGTTTTGCAAAACAAAATCGACCGTTTAGCTGATGACTTCACGGGAAATAGAGTAAATTATTTGCCCTAACGATAATGTTTTCATATTATATAATACAACAATTACTTTAGATTGAGGATTATGACAGTCACGATCCGTTCAGTAATTTATCTCAACAAAACGGGTCTTCCAAACCCACAATCCCCTTTAAAATCAAAACAAACGATGGTAGGTATCTGCAGAGCCTTCACCATGATTTTCTTAAATTTGTATGGCTTTTACAGACACTGAAGGCCTTATCACGCAAGCATTATTGCTCAATAACGTTGAAGCAGCTGTTGAGCTCTGTCTTAAGGCCAAAAGATTTGCTGATGCTCTCATTATAGCAACTACTGGTAAGAAATTAGGATTTTCAGTTGATTAATTTTATCTTATATTTGCCAATGATGAAAAATCTAATATGAGTCCAGAAAAAAAATTTGCAGTCCGCCTCTGTAATCTTGGTAATTAAGTGCCTAAAATCCTTTTACTGTAACCCCAGAGGTACATCAAAGCTACGTGCAAGTCGGCCCTAAATTGTAAAAGGATTTAGTGAAGGTTAAAGAATTATTTTGTCGATTTGTCGTACAGTTTTGTTTAAGACTCTAACATTGATTCTGTTCAGTAAACTTTCGCAGTAATAGACTGTTTTAGTTAATGGGACCGAATTTAAATGTTATTGTTTTGAATTTGAATTTTAGGACGAAGCAAGTTTTTCTGTGATATTTCTTTAGTAATCTGAGGCTTTTTGTCTTGTAATTTTAATCATTTGTCAACATAATTTCTTCACGTTTTGATGAAATTTTTGTGTGTTCAGGAGGACCGGATCTTCTGGCAAAAACTCAGCATCAATACTTGGAACAATCTGAAGGTTACGTTGCAAATTTAATTTCTGCGATGATTTCCGAAGATTGGGGTTCAGTGATAAATAATTGCGACATCATCAGCTGGAAAGAGGCCTTGGCAGCGGCCTTGACGCACGCTTCTGAGGAAGATTTGCCGCTGTTATGTGGTAAGCTCAGCAATATAAAAAAAGTTCTTAACTACTTTGGCAAATATGGCGATTTTCCGAAAAAGCTTTTAAGAATATAAACCAGCAACTATTGGTAACCATTATAACGTCCTTTCAGAACAGCTGGGAAGTAGATTGGAGGCTGAAAGCACCGTAAATCCAAAATTTGCAGAAGATGCCCAACTCTGCTACATTTGTGCTGGTAATTTCGACAAGTTGGTCACAAGTTGGAACGGAAACGAAGTTACTACAACCAAAGACCTGCAAGAGTTGGTGGAATTAGTTTCATTTTTGCAGAAGGCCATCGAGAGGCAGGGGAAGCAAGTTCAGGTTGTTGTCACGCACCTTTAAATCGCAAATATTTGAATTAAGCCCTTCATCTAGATTTCTGGGGCATTGGCGCAACTTCTATCGCATTACGCCGCTCTTCTGACTGCTCAGGGGAACCTGCAAACCGCTCTAGCGTATTTAGGATCCTCGCAAAATGACAAGGTGGCCTCATTGAGAGATAGGCTGTTGACAGCTCTTGGGCAAAAACCGCTGAATGTTCAAGAAATGCGACAACAACAGGCACTGAATAGAAGGGGTAGCATTCGAACTTCATTGTCAGGTTATGGAGGAGGAAACTTTAATAGTGGAAATGCTTTCCACGTAAGTACGAACTGCTTTTTTGCTCATCTGTCATGAATCCAATAGTTTTCAAATTTATTCCGGTTTAAAGGTTTACCAGATATCGATCTTCAAACGATATAAAAATTTACATTTTCTTTAATATTGATTTGGTTTGTGCTTTTTTCTGTTATATTTTGATCCAAATTATTCCTTATATGTTCCAGCAAACACAGCCTTTCAGTCCCCAACCGGCTCCTATAACTGCACAACCTCCTTTATTCGGCACTAATTTTAACACTGGCTTGCCTAATGCGTCTGTTACCACTCAACCTTGGCAAAGCCAAGCAGTACCCGTTGTTGGCAGCGTTCAAAACCATCCACAACCGTGGCAAGCTGCACCTCCTACAGCAGTAGCTCCCCCGAAGCCGTTTTCCCCTGGACCGCCGCCTTCACAGCCGCCTCGACCTGACAGTGTTGGTTCTGGACGAGGTAAAAGCTGTAGTAGAGATTTTTCCTAATATTTTATTTGCTGTCCACTTATTGAAACTTGTGATAAGACACTCTTAAACCTGAAGAATGTTTCTTTTCAGGAGGATCAAGTCAACTTTCCCGGAAACACGTCAGAGATCCGTCGGTTACGAATTCTCACTACCCTGTTCTTAATAATCTGTATACTCTGCCAAGTCAACCTGTGCCTGCATTTGATCCAACTTACAACTCACCTGGATTTAATGCCCCTTATGGACAGCCGGCTTCTCAAATATATCAACCAACTCAACCAATAGGTTCTGTAATGCCGACACCAGTACGTAATTAACAACTATACCAAATTAATGATAATTTATTAATGAAAGACTTACAAGTCGGCCTGCATGTACTGAAATTAGATTTGTCCTTCCATATCAAATTTAAAAATTAATGTTTTGTGTTTACGATACCTAATTGTTTTTTTTTTTAATACCAGATTCCTCAAGTGCCAAATCCTGCTTTACATCCGGCGCCGCTGATTCCTGCGGCTGTACCGCAACCTCCAGTGGAGCTAGCTCAACCGGCTTTGAACTACACAGAAACTCCTCCAGGGTGGAATGATCCCCCTATTCTCAATCGACGAGTACCAAGACAACAGGTGACTTAAAAATGTCTATTATTTCCTATAAAATATATCAGAAAATTGGAATTGTAGGGCTTTAGAATTTAAGCTTGGAAAACAAGTGCTTTTAATTATTTGCAGCCGAAACCTGATCTAATGGCCTCAGACCCGATTACACACCCAATATACGGCTCATCAGCCACTGTTCAATCAGCCTCCAACGGCTTTGGCTGTGGAGATATTTCTTCCAACTTCCAACCACCACCAACACAGCCTTACGGCGGACAAATTCCCACCACTTTCAACCCATCGCCTTTAGGAGGTTCAATGGTTCCACCACCAACATCATTCGCCCCTTCGAATAATGCCTTTGTCCCGCCGCCCGCAGGGGGAGCTTTTAATCCAAATAATTTTAATCAAAATGCCATTGGTAAGATGTTTGTGAACTTTTAATGGAATTGGAGATCAAGTAGATTTTAATAGCTGGTGTTGGTGGTAATATTCAATCTCCTTCACCTGTGCCGAAGACCGTAACTCCTCAACCTGTGCAAAAACCACCTGTTCCAAGTGAGCACGAGGTTCTGCAGCAGGTATTGGAAGATTTAAAAGAGAAGTGTAATTGTACAACGAATAATCCTGTAAGTTTGTTAGCGATTTTCGTAAATTAAGACTGCTGGAATTTGAAATATTTTTTGCAGCAAACAAAGCGGAAGCTTGATGATGTTGGAAGGCGGTTAGAGACTTTATATGATAGCTTAAGACATAATAGGGTAAGTGTCTTAATATGAAGGTGAAAAGTAATTTGAGACCATACACGATAACGACAAAACATTAAGGGGCTCGTAGATATTTAAATGTTTATTGCGCATGTATCACGGTCGTGTTTATGCGGACAAATTTCAAAGAGAGATCACTAGGAACTAAATGACGTTGTAGCATAAACAAAACTACTTGTTATGTACACTATATATTTTTTGTTTTTATTTCAGCTTTCCTCTAATGCCCTAGCTGCCCTTCATCAAATAGTGCAATTCATACAATCCGGTGATTACACAAGTGGCCTTCAGTTGCACACGCAGTTAGTGCAAGGTCCGGACTTCGCCCAAATCGCCAGCTTTATGCCAGGAATTAAAGTATTAATACAGTTAGCCCTACAGTTACACGTTTACTTAAGCTAATGAGGACCTATTTTGTAGATCTAATAACGATTGGTCAAGATTTAATGCTATCGATTGTTGTGATAGCTAAATTAAGTTATTGCTTTAACAGGTTAACTGTGGTGTTCATTCAAAGTGCAGGGTTTCGCGTACGTATTATATGATATGATTATTATAATGTAAAATGGGAAATTAGAAAGCGTTCACTACCAGTAACTTTAGCAACCAAAGTAACCTAAAGCGATGGGTTTGGTGAACTGAGTAAGGGGCTGATGACCTGATTTGATTGAACTATAAGCTTTCAATCTTTTTAATGGTTTCTTATAATTTATAGTTGCTCATAATTAACAATTATTGTAAGAATAATTATTCTATAAAACATTATACAGGACTTTATTATTTCGTTTGGCTTGATAATATTATATATTTTATTGATTCATATATTTTAAATGTAACAAAGAGTTTTTCAATGATTATATTTGTATTCAAGGAAGATATAAGTAGACGCGTTTCTTGTTGTCGGCCTTTTTTAGTGTTCAAAAACGATATCAGGTAATACACACAAGGAGAGTTGTAAAGTAAAATGAAATACCCTTTACGCACGATGGGTAAATTACAATTTTGATAACTGTACTTTACTGTCTCTATAACCATAAGAGATAAAAAACTCGTTTTAAATATAACCATATCAAATTTTTTTAAATCCGAACCTGGATTTTTTGCGGATAAGTAAGGGGTCCGAACCAGGCTGCAATATGGTTGCTGTTCCTTATTTTGTTATGAAATTTGGCAACGTTTGTGATATACGAAAATAGCTTTCGTTGGCCATGTTGCCAGTTTAACTTGGTGGCTCGTGTTACATGACCTGTTTGTGTTTCCCTCCAAAAACCAACCGTCGTTAACTTCAGTTCTCAACGATATTTGTCAAAGTCAAAGAAATCAAACAAAAGAAATATTGAAAATAGGCGAAGTAAAATTTCGGCAAGAGTTTTCCATTCAATATTTCATTTTCTTAAATTGGTCGTATTTTAATCAGGTAATAAGAATGTATGGTATTTGCCACAGGCGTATCTACAAATAGGTCCCTATCCTACAGTTCAAATAAACTTTTTTAGATATTTGGAAAGAATGAGTGAAGAACAGGCTGAACATCCTCAGGAAACTCCCTCTCCTCCAGAACCTTCGCCTCAGGAATTAGAGAAAATTGAAGAGGCCAAGCTCAAAGCGAAATATCCTTCAATACCAGGTGGTCCTGGCCGAGTGGGAGGACATTCTTCATTTTTGCAAAAAAGATTAGCAAAAGGTAAACTGGGCACTGATTTAATTTTCTAAAATTAAAACATCTTTATGAGCAACATATTTCTATACTACATAAAAAATGCAACTGTTAAAGCGGGGTCTGTAAGCATTTTTTGAGTATCTAAAAAAAATCACATTTGGAGTCACATTTCTGCTTTAGTTAAATTTAACTTATAAATTGGAATAGCATAATATAAGGAACACATAGAATACATGGGCCAATTTACAGATGCATAACATGGCATAAAATGATACATGACTAAATCTCATTTCTTGTGTTATGCTATGTTTTGCAACTTATGTTAGGCCAATCAAGTACCCTTATTTTCAATGGTAAAGTAGAAATTTTCCACAAAAACTCTACTTGATGATGCATTAATTGATAATTTTTTTTTCATCTATTTGAAGATCAATGAGAACATAAGCCACACTTTACTCTAATGAAATATTAATTTTTGTGGCAAATCGTAACTCCTTTTTTTTCAAGGACAAAAATTCTTTGATTCTGGAGACTACCAAATGGCAAAACAAAAAATGGGTGGCATCAATAAACCTCCTCTCAAAGTGCCCGGCCCCATATTTCCAACAGGAGATGCTATACCAACACCTGAAACTGTGCCTGCAAGAAAAACCTCTCTTGTTCAGCCTTCAAAATTGGCAACAATGCCATCTGCCACAACTCCTACCAGTCTTGGCCCCAATATAGTGTAGAAAATATCTCGTCAAAGTATTTGTGATAAGGAAGGGTTTTTCAGTTTGATTTGAGGCAAGTAAGTACTTGTCTTATAGATATATTATGCGTAATATATTTAATTTACATGCAGAGCATCTGCCAAAGTATGTTTTTAAAATTATTGTGCATAATACATTTTAGAGACCAGTTTCTGGGTAGAAAATCATTCATGTGCTGTCAACTTTAACAACATGCTAATTTAAATGAAAATGCCATAGTATTTATCAGATTCTTGTTTTCTATGGAAACTAGCTTGATGTTGAAGTTAACAATACAAAAATAATTTGGCCCTTATTTGATTGTTAGCCTCTGTATCAGAGTCTTTTTCAAAAGTCTCAACTCTTAAGGGTCGCTTTTTTCAATTTATTTCTGACGAAAATGTTTTGCCATAGTAATAATTAATTTAATTTTGGTTCTAAGCACATGGTTCTTGACGAAATTTTCTCTATTTGGAAATGGATTTGTGAGTAATAAATTATAAGAGGTGTCATTTAGTTTTTCATTTTGGTTCTGCAATTTGTTTGTGAAAACTTACCATTTCCATAATGAAAATTTAAGAATGTTAATTAAAAAAATCATAAAAGTGAGTCTGACTTAAAGTAGTTTTAGGTATATGGAACAATAAATTTCTGGTTGATTAGGTATTTTCTTTTCTATTGCTATAGTTTTACCTAAAAATTGCGTTAGCATGCGAATATTCCCCTCATATCTATAAGATGTTTGAAATGTGGCATCAAAAAAGTCGTTTTATCAGAAATTTGTCTACTAATTAGTCGTAAAAAAATTCGTGTATTCGATCGTGTTTGCAGCTGGTCAAAAGGGATTTTGAAAGTACCTTTTTACCGTACAAAGGAAAAACGCAACTTTTAACCTCAGTTTTGTGTTTGCAAAGTACATATTCTTACACAAGACAAAAAATTATATATTCCAGTTATTTTAGTTGATCTCCGGAATATTTTAAGAAAACGAAGATTTTTTATCTTTATAAATACTTTAAAAGTTCTGGCTTATATTACAATGCTTTTATATACATTTTCTATGAACAATACGTGTTGTCGACTTAATAAGCCTATTATTACTTGATAAAGAATTAAAGTTCGTACAACAAAATTGTAAAAGAAAACTCAATGCACGGCGTTGACGTCTTGAGTTTCCGTTCTTCACACTTGATCCCCATCAGCCCAAACATATTTTCACTGTTCCATATAAAATTCACATTGAGAACAGCAGAAGAAATAATTACTATAATAATAGTCAGGTACTGACGGAACTGCTCAAGAACGGGTTTCAAATTCAACCTGGGTTACGCGTCAGGTTAGTTTGAGCCGTTAACTTTCAAAATCGGATTCATGACCAAATATCTAAAAGCAAACATTTTAAAAAATATTGAAAAAGTAGTGGATTATCTTTCTACCTCTTCTTCAATTTCTTGCTCAGGATCGAGGGAAAAATCTATTGTGGCAGGTTGACGTACCCGAATTTTTCTTACAGCACCGCTATCTTCCTCGATGTAATATTCTTCGATGATTTCAGTTTGTTCTTCATCAGCTGTTTCCATGTTCTGTAGAAACGAAAAGTAAAAATTATTTCTAAGATGTATTCTACAAAAAAATTACCTCCTCTAGAGGCGCATCCAATGTTTCCTCGGAGCTCACTTCATCCGCAATGCTTTCTTCTTCTCCTAATGTTTCTTCTGCGTTTTCACTGTTTATTAGGGCCAAACTGTTTCCATCAATCAAATGTTCCTCAAATTTGCCAGTAAAACGATGGAAACCCCAAATCCATAACTAAAATAAACCTAAAACTCAGCTCACTTTTTCAGATTTTATGAAGCAACGTACCTGGTTTTCCATACAGTGAATATATCCCAATACTTTGACGAAAAATTGATATATATTGATAGTAGGCAGACTTTGTATAAAATTCCACGCTTTAACAATGCTCTTTTTTTGGCATACACTCATATCTTTGTTGAATGCTCTCTTAGCCACGGGGTCGTTGTATGTTGCTAGTAAAAACTTGTCCAAATCGATCAGTTTTTCAACCGTCGAGACAATGGTCAAAGGAGCTTTCGTTTTCTTATTTTTCGACATCATGATGTAATCCTTGAGCTTTTTGAACGGGCCACTTAAACTTTCAGTTATACGGTTCTCGGATCTAAAAAATTTTGATTTTGTAGTAATAAAGAATATTTTGTAATGTAAGAAATAGCTTTTTGCAATTAGACATACTTGTAAACGCTGAACATTTCAGGTGTTACTTTTTCTATCCATTCACTGTGGATATGTCGAAATAAACCTTCGGTTAAATTTTTCAAACGCAGGGTATTTGCCTGCGATTCAATACTCTGCAATGCTTCCTGGATTGTATTTGCGGGCAGCAACGGTAGCATTAACACCATATGATACACATTACGGAAATTCGCATTGCGTTCCAGTTCTTTGGATAAGTTCAAGGAACATAGTTTCTTGTAGATATTTTGGGTGAAGTAGTAGGTTGCACCACCTGCAAGTATACGGTAAATCGGGCGTAGGAAAATCTTTCTAGAAATGTTATAAACCACTTTACCTATTTTTGTGCCTGGGAGTGTATTTAAATGAACATACTTTGCAACCTAACTTACCTATGTTAGCATCCGTATAAACTTCACCAAGAGCGTAGTACAAGTTTGCCTCATAATCGCTAACAATTTCACGCGGTCTTAAATCTGAGATGTGACTACGAAGAAAACTGAATATTTTTCGGTATAATTCTTGCGATTTCAAGTTTATCAAAGCGTAGAAGATTGGGATGTACTAAAAGACACAATGAGACATGTATAAAATGCTGGTGTATGTTTAATTGTTAATAAAATTAGGGTTAAAAACATCATAAAATTTATTAGTGGCCCATCCTCAAGCCTCTCCTAAGGATAGTTACGTTGTGAATCACTCTGTATATTTTACTTATTAAAAAAGGACGTTTAACATCTATACTTACGCCGCCGTCTGCCCACACCATCACAGTAACTAACTGATAAGGAAACAATTCCGACTCGATATAAAAAGATGCATCCACAAACATCAGTTCACTGTGACAATACTTTTGCAGTATTTCTTCATTGCCGAAGACCACGGCCTTCCCTCCATCTTCTGTTTCAAATCTATCCTGAAACAAATCCAGAGACTTTAGCAACAAATTTAATGATTTTATGCTTCGAGGAAAGTGGCAATTCCTTTTTCAAACTAACCAGATAGAATTGAATATCCTTGTCGGTAAACTGTATTTTACAAAACTCATCATTTTCTATGCGATTGTAAAAATCTTCAAAAGAATTCACAGTTGTCGGTAGTTGGGCTGGACCCCAGTTACAGATTTCTCTAATTACAACTTTTAACGGCAGAATGCTTGCAATTGAATGATCCCTGAAAGGTAAACATTGAAACGTTCAGAACTAGCTTTATAGTCCATATAAAAATGAAGTTTTTGTTGGTAAATTTGCTGTTTTAATAAATCAGTGTCCTTATTGCTGTTACTTTAATTCGGGAAACACTTTTATGGTGATTAAGAAATTGGTTATTTTTCAATTTCGTTATACTTACAATCTACAGAATTGTTCGTAAAGGAGTTTGAAGCTAAACAGTTTATCCCTGCGCATTTTTCTAAACATAATACTGTAAAACATCTGTCTCTTAACTTCGGTTTCGTCTAGTACCACGTGGTTATGTGACGTGACTACTTCAATGTCTGTTGCATATTCCATGGGGGACGACTTTTTTTGGTAGGCCTGACTAGGACAATTTGGTGCTGGGCAGCGCAAGAGCCTAAAAACAATAGAACTATAATCAATTTAAAAAAAATTATATAAAAGAATGAATTCATTTGGAGGATCCTTTCATCCAATTTTTAGACATAAAACAACTTTTAAACAGGGATAAAAAATTGATGGTATCAAATTTAAATAGGCTAAGATCACGAAAATCATATACATACAAGCTAACATAAGCAAAACAATAATAAGGTGAAAACGTGTGGGTAATAAAAGGCATTTTAACATATTAATAACACAGATTTTACCTAGAATCGCCTTTCGTAAATCTGGATTCATATAGGTAACCAGCAGCAAATACAAACTGGGAATCAAAGAAATAATTTATGGTTTGCGAGGGGTAGATCCCAAGTGGTGACTGGATATTTGCCTGAAAAAAATTAATAAGATTTTTATATAGTTTTTATGGTGGTTAAAATTGATGCAAATAGGCGCGGTCTTAGACTTAGTTAGAAAAAACCAAACAATTATGAGTTTCACTTTTCTTAAATATATTAAAAACTACTAATTTTGTAGGGATTAAGGAAATACATTGTTAAGACACTTTTTATAAGGAACTATAACTGAAATGCTACTAGAGGTTAATACCATTCTGCAAGTTTATTCAAAAAATTTTACCTCTGGGACAGCACCTTCTTCAAAACTATTTGATAGCCGAAGTTTCTTTGGACTATGGCCATTTAGATCATATTTTCGCTTCATCCCAAAAGTTGTATTAGGTGATACACCTTCTCCTGATTCTATATCAGTTTTTGCAAAATCATGAAAACATTCTTCTGGAATATCAATTGAGAGCGACGGTTCCTCATTGTTCTCATCATTTACCATCTCTACAAAAATTTAAATCAAATGATGAAAATAGACTAAACACTGAAATATATGTTTATAGACTACCTATGACAATACTTTCAGTAAAATTGCTATCATCTTTGAGCTGGTCTTGATCATCTAGAGAATCTTCATTAGTTTCTAAATAACTGGAACTATTTGGGACAACTGGTAAAGTTAATTCATCATCTCCTTCTAACACCTTTTCCCAGAAAAACATCAATTTAACTCCCTAATAAATATCTTTTATCACTCATACCTGCAGCAAATCCTCCTTGTCTTTATCCACACTTCTGAAAGTCTTATCTATCAACTCTGACAACTTATCATGTGATTTATTCTTTGCAACATCTTTCTTTGACTCCCCCTAAACAAATTATCACACTTAGCTAAATACAAGTTACAAATGACATTAAAATACCTTTTTATTCTCTTTATTTTCTCCATCATAATCTGTTAACCACTCCTCGTGCAAAAAATAGTCATCATCATAATCTGCATTATTATTAACATTTCGACTGTCTGAGTCTTTTTGGGAAGAAGGTTTAATTGGATCTTTTGATATATCCTCCTTTTGAAAAAGGCGGCCGTTATTGGACCGAGCTTCAAGTGACTGACGCCGTCGCTGTTTGGAATCCATTGCGAGGCAATACTGATGAAATGCAAAGTAACCTTTTAGCTGTTTTAGGCAGTTTACACAAATATGTTTTGATAATTGATCCTCCCTAGAAATCTGAAAAGAAATAAATCAACAGTGAACTAACTGAATGAAGAACTGTTTGATTATACCTTCAATGGATATAAACAAATACCAATAGCTTCTGCAATGGTATTTGTATCATTTAGCCTGTTGAATATGTGCTGTGTAACTGTTTGACCTTGTATCAAACATAGTCTACATTCAAGCTGGGAAAATGAATGGCCTAAAATGTGGATATATAATTGTACACTTCTCTAAGACAAAATTGAACTTAAACTACTGGTGTCCAGTGGGATTTATGGCAATACTGTCTATAACTAAATTGCATTAAAAAAAGTACTGCATTGTCACTTACCTGAAGACTGAGATAAGTTTTCTCTCCTGTATTCATTTTGAGTGGCAGGGGTGACCAATTTTTGCCTGATAAGTGGCATTCCTATACAAAAAGTGAAGTAACAATAATCAAAATATATATTAGTAATTTTTCTTAACTTAATTTTTAATCCAGGGTGCACCCAAGTATGTGGGAGATATAAATAATAATAATTCTTATAGTTTCCTGTGATTATTCAAGCCACTTAAATATGTCATTAGTTTAGGCAGGTTTGGATAATTTCTTGGCAATATGGCATATTTCAATTTTGTTTTAATTAAATTTAGGATTGAATCAATAATTCAGTTAAGTATCAAGTATATTATGCAAAAGTTGGAATCATGAAAATATCTTGATTTTGATATCTTATAAAATAAAAATATGTCTGAAAATACAGTTTTTTTCTAAATGTCTATGATAAAAAAAAATATTAAAAAAACTGCATCTAAACGAGAGATCATTATTGTGTTACTGGAATGCACTAGTAACTACTGTAAGCAATGTAAATCTTAGTGTAATCCCTGGCAATATGTAATTAGGATGAAGGTTGTAGGAATGGTCTTACTTGAATATTTCATGAAATAAAGTGCCGTAGATGGTTAGAATGTCACCATCAAACACAAAAAACTAAATATATATATATATATATTTGACGAGTTTATGTTGCAGATTTGTATAAAATTCTTGACAGAAGTAAGATAATTTAATAGGAAAGCAAAGGATATGAAGCCTTTTGAGCATTTGGTTTGGTAAGTTTAAAGCAGAAAACACCAATACCATTTTTTCCAAAGTGATCCAAGCAAACAAAACTCTTTGAAGTTGGCTCCAGATGTTCTAACATTAACGCTTTCAGCCACTTTTTCTTGGCTTCTTCATTTTTTGGAAATAAAACACCAACAGTCTTCATGCACTTGGGCACAAAACATTTCGGCTGTTTACCGGCCATTGTCCATATAAATTCAAATCCAGTTTGTGGTTCACTCGGACAACATCTGCGAAAAATATCTTTCTTCAAACGTTGAAAGTTAACTTAATAACGAATTAAAGGTTTATTTCAATTAAATGTAAACAATTTAAAAGAAAAGCAAAATTGAAATTTATAACAGCAGAAACGCATTTGTCTAAAAGCCTCGACGTTTCGACGCCATTTCAATGTCAGTTTGACAATTTTAGTTATTTCACTTGCCACTTGATGAGGTGTCGCGCCATGCTTTTGACGTCAAGGAGAAGGCCGAACAAAAGTGTGAAAATTAAACGGTTTTATCCGCCCCTTTTGGTAGGGTCGGCCCTAATCTATGATGTCACTATGATACAGAGTGGTATTCTCTTCAAAGCAGAATAACGCTTGAAACTCCCTGTCACCAAAGACTGTTAAACGCATCTCGAGGTCTAATTCGATTTCGATTACACTTCCAAGTTAAAAAAATTTTAAATATTGCCTTATTAATTAATTTTCTAGAAGAATTCGTAGAGAAATTTCGAAATCAATAGAGATTTTGCGAAGTCAGAGCCCTAGCTCTACTGCGCCATATTTAAAATAATTATTTGGTGGAACGTTGCTCGCGCGACGATTCGCTGCAGCGGTCTAAAAGAAGAAGAAGAAGAAGGTTGACAGCTGAAGTGTTTCTTGTGATTTGCTGTTTGCAATTTGTTAATTCTAAATTTTGCCAGCTTTCTCGTGGTTTTTGTGTGATATCCCTCAGCTTTAGAGATTTTCCTGTCCTAGATTTTGAGGGAAAAGTTAGAGAGCGAAAATGAGTATGTCGCTTTTTGGCTCTTTTATGAGCGGACTAGATGACGATCCATTCTTTGGGTAAGTTACAGTAGCCATCTCGGTCCTCTATCCACACATGACGGCAGAATAAATAAGTAGGAAAAGTTTTCTTCGCTTTGGATTTAGCACTTACTTTAAACAATCGCATCATGGCCATGTTTGCAGATTGTAATATCTGTGGTCTTATTCATTTTTACTATCTCACATTTTCTATCTTAATTACTATAAGGCCATCACTGGGGACCCCTGACCCTTCAGGCCCAGCCAAGGGACCGTGAATCTCTAGGTCTAATTTGTAAACTGTAGCGTTCCAGGCCCAACTAGGGGAGCTTATTCATACAAATTTGATTTGTTGACCCCAGTGATCCAGGCTTGAGAGACTATAAGTTTTTAATAAAAAGAAGACTTTAGTAGTAGGACAGTTTATGATACTATGCACAGCAGTTTCAGTCATTGTAGAACTATATTTCTCTTTTTTTAAATATTTAATCAACCTAGCTCTATTTTGAGTTCCAGTTTGAGATTTTGAGTTGAGTTGATTCTCTTTAGATCGGCAATGCGTCAAATGCGTTCAATGGATAACATGATGAGCAGTATATTCCAAGATTCCTTTAGCATGGGTAATATGTTCCGAGACTTTGAGAACACTCGGGCTAGTATGCACTCACTTATGTCCCCATTTGGAATGCCTCCCATGAGGGCCATGCCTAACTTTGGACGATTGTTGGGTGGTTCATTGGATGCCCTTAATGGGCCTATGGGCAGTTGTAATTATAGCAGTTCCAGCACAGTTATTAGTATGACTTCTGGACCTGATGGCAGACCACAGGTAAATGGTACATAAATACACTCATGAACAACTGAAGTGGTTATAGTTAATGTCAATTTTGAAATTTCGCATCTCTTAAAGTTTAACAAAAACTTATATGGGCTTTCTTGGCTATTATGTAGTATAGTTATTTGCTCTTTATTTCTAACTCTTATTAAATCTATTTTGCCCAAAAGAGGGGGAACTTCCTTGTAAATGGCAAAGTTTAGTGCCATTGAACATAAATGAATGAATCTGGTGACACGTTTTTCTACTTCCTGGCGTAAAGATAGGAGGAAAAAAAATATAGAGTCACAAGCAGGCCTCAGCTCAGTTTAATGTGAAAATACCCAAAGTTTTCCCAATTTTGGAGATGGCATTATGATATTTTCTATAGGTTTAGTGCTATGTTATGATTTATCTAGCAACAAGTGGTCAAACATTAAAAAGTTTAATAGTTGTAAGCTTTGGAAGATTGAGGAACCTTTGAGCATTTCCACAGTAAGCTAAATGGATGCTTGCTGATGATGTCTTATTTTTCTCCTTCCATCCTTTCCAGGCAATATACACATGTGTATGTGTCTGGATATATGCTATGTGTACTTAGCTACTGATTTATTTTACAGACTTTCTGCTACTTTTTTCTATGTTGTAAGCAGTACGTCTTAGAAGATAAATTATGTAGATTGTACGAATTTATTTAGGTTTATAAAGCAACATCAAGCACAAAAGTGGCGCCAGGAGGCATTAAAGAAACTCAAAGTACAGTGACTGATTCAGTAACTGGCACCAAAAAGATGGCCATTGGTCACCACATTGGGGACAGAGCGCATATTATTGAGAAAGAGCAAAATATGCACACTGGCGATCAGGAAGAGAGACAAGATTTCATAAACTTGAATGAGGTGGGTTCTTATAGAGCTTGGTGAGTTTATTTCTGAAGCATGGGACAATTTTAAAGGATGATGCTGATGAGTTCAATAAAGAGTGGGAGTCAAAGACCCGTTGTGTATCAGAGATTCCCAGAATAACATCACATTCAGCCAGAAACCGTCACGCTTACGGGGGATACCCAGCTGTTCCGGCCATTACTGCGGGTTCTAGGTAAGTGGCATTGTGTTTTATATTTAAGTTTTCAATAATTTGCGATATATGTGTATTTATTGTTGTGTCTTAGTGTTTATGCACACACACGCACAGTGTTTATTACCCACTGAGCAATTTGTAACAAGATTTAAATTATATCAAACATTTCTCTTCTTTTAGTTGAAACAAATTTTCCAAAAGTTATTTACCTATTATTGCCTTTTATACAATTGATGATTTTGCACTGTGTCAAACAGGGCCAAATTATTAAAGAGGGGTAATTTTAGCTGTAGGCTAGTTTTCATGGAGATGTTGGAATAAAACTTTGATATTGGTCACATTATTTGTTTCTATGGAAACTAGCTTGATATTTAAAGTTAACAGCACATTGATAATTTGGCCTAAAATGGTACAAAGCATGATTTTTCTTCTGTAAAAAATTGTTTTAATATACATATATGTATGTTAATTTAATATGTATATGCTTTTCTTGTATAATCCTGATGTTATGCATGGTGTATAGTAGTATCCAGAGACATAGAGGTAGGACCACAGCGCCAATGGTGTCGGCGAGGAGAAGCATACGGTCACCTAAATTAGCCTTACCTTCAGCTTCAGTTTCCTCTTCTTGGTATGATTTTCAAAAATTTCTAATGTTTGAGAGGATCTTTCATTCATCATTTTCATTGTGTATGGGGGGTTTAGTCGCGATAATTTAACTCTCAAAGACCAGATGCGCAATTGCATTTCCAATACCATCCTGGAGAATTTTAAAATTTAACTCTATTGCCTGTATGTTACTAATCCTGGTCTATTCGTGACTGCGAAGCCAAAATTAGTACATAGTTTGCACCTACTAACAATAACAGGAAATGGATCATCACTCTAAAAATTGTCAAATAAATCGTTCTTATGTAATTGTGGGCTTCTAGGTCGGTTAAGAAGTATTAATTGCACACAGCTAAGATTATGGCGAAGTAAGTAAACTGCACGTTTTGGAACACAACCAGTGATTTTTATCAGTAACTAATCGTTGTTTAACGAACATTTGAAATGTGCAGAGTTGAAAACAACTTTAGAATTAAATAGTTTTTGCTCTAAAGTAGCGACAGATTAACACGAATGTATTAAGTAGAGATGACTAGTGAGGTCTTATCGAATGCACATTTGAAACGTTCATGCTCTTGAACTGCTTATAATTTGATAATGATTTAATTGTACTAATTTGATTGCAAAAATGATTGCATTTTTTCTGATAAAAAATGAGATTTTACGACTTTTGCAGCTCCCAAAGAACTCCATACAGTGTTCCAGGTCAAGACAAGCCCAGGAAATCTAAAAACGTCAAAATTGTGTCTGGATCTACTTCTGACAAATTGGCTTAAACCCTGTCTGGTCTCTCTTGTTTCTTTGTTTTTATTTTCAACAAAAAGAATCTGCAAGTATTAGTTGATACGTTTTGTGTAAGGAAGCCGTGGGTTTTCTCTCCTTATTCTACTGGGTTCCTGCTATTATTATTACCTATTGTTATCAAATTAAGTCTCATCTACAGGAGACCAACATCCCACGGTGACCGCCAGGTTTTTTCGATCGATTAATGTGCTTTTAGAGGCAGTTGAAGCCAATAAATAAGGTAAATAAATCAAATAATTATTATCGCCTTTGGTGTTGTCTTCAGTTTTAGGACATTCGTATACCTTTCACACTTAGTTACAATAAAGTATTAATATTGAACTATTTTCATTCCCACTCTAGTAGTTTAATGGTGGTGCAAAGTGTAGATGTAAATGACCTGCGTGAGGTTTTACGGTTTGATCTGATAAGAAGCTTTTTGGTTTCGTATGTATTAATAGCAAAGCAGGGCGTTTTTTTTAATATAAATGTGTTTCGTTGTGGTTAAATTAATACACAATTTGGCTTTTAAGTTTTAGTGTTTCAAACATTTTGTTTTGTAACTGAACTATGGATTCATAAAATGCTGATTATCCCGTGGTTTGGGCATTTTAAGAGCATCTCCGGTGGATTTTCTCAACAAAATAATTTCAGTTGATTATTGTCAGTACCTGTCGTAAACTTCCGGAATATTTACTTTCAGTGTAAAATTATGAATACGTACTTTTTTATTGTAAACACTACTTAATCGGCTTATTTAGTGTGTTGTGATTTTTCAGAACATTATAATATTTATTGTCCAATATAATGGGATATATAAAAATATCAGTTGTTTTATTCCAGTATTATTACCTCCTTCCGTTAGAGTTTTTTAGCACTAGTCAAAATACGTCTTTGGTCACAGAGTATATGGGTACTCCTCCTAAAAGAACCTTTAGAGTCTGAGAAGTGCTCTAGCTGTGAGTTAGGGCAATCAAATTCAAGATTAGGGTATGTATTCACTTCTTTGCATCCAAAGAAACGTATCGTGAGGCAAATTACCAAAATTCTATATGAAAAATAAGTCAGAAGAAGATGCTGGTAATTGGAGGAGAAAATAGTCTCTGTACGATCAGGACGAAGTCATGTAATCGGTTTTCTTTTAACTAAATATGTTGTATATGGCGAGCTCTTCATTTTAGTTCTGCTCGTCTAAGACTTTTGCTGTATATGATACCGACTCACGGAGGAAAACTTGTGTCTTTTTGGTTTTTCCTCTGAGCCAATATTATTTTCAATAAGTTCTAAATGAAATCGTTATTTGTTGATAATAATAAGAATGTTGTTCCACATGTTAAGTTTACCGATGTCCCTGTACTGAAATAATAAATCTCAGAAAAATTGAAAACGCTACTGCGCAAAACAATACAAATTACTGCATGTTAATGAGATATGTGGTTAAATAAAGTTACTAATTAAATCATAGCGTTGACTAAGAAAAATAATCAATGTGGTGCCGGTGATTTCATACCATTGGCGAGAACAAGACAAACCTATACTTGATTTTCTTGAACTCATTATAAATTAAAAGAGCTGCGTTATTATACAAGGACATGGTCAAGTGTGCGCGATGAAGCTGATTTTCTTTATAAAGAGTGGAATGAACACACAAGTAATTACCACATTTTGCTGGTCAGTGATGTAGATTCTTGCAGAACTGGTGTGGAAGAAAACAAATCCGCCTTTGTATTAGGAAAAATTGTTCAACTCTTACTTTATTGGTACTTTTAAGGCTCGTAAGCAGGCAAAAATTTATCAAGCGCCACTTTGAAGTTAAAATAAATCCGTTCGCTTATTAAACTCGGTTTCATTTCCATTCCGAATGGAACTTTTAAAAAAGCCGCGGGAGACTTAACGAAATAGAATCACTCCAGAATCCTTGCAAATAAATCAAGATTTAATGTGACAAAGTCAGGTTTTAGCGTTTAGCCCCTTTTTATTACTCTTTGTGAGACTATTACGGTACACTTTTCTTTTATTCCAGTTCCCGCGCTTACTTTAAATTATTAGGATTTAATAAAACGTCCGAATTAAACGAAAATTCAGTTTCCTGCTTTCTTTAATATTCCTATTCATTCGGTCGGGGATGGATCTTTATAGAACTCAATTCACTTGGAATATTTTTCTATTCAGTGCTCAGGAGATTTTCTGTCTCCGTAATTGAGTTTCAAAGATTCTAATATTTTCAGTTGTCCGTTATTTTAATTCTTCTACGAGGACATCGTTATTTTCTCTTCAAGACAAACATTTGTTTTTCATCGGTCGCACAGTGGCGTGAAATCCTGTTGCAATCATATTATAAATTAACACGTAGCGTTTGGTATCAGTGCCTTATTTTTGTGACCGCAATTTACGTGTTAGTGCCACCTATAGAAGTTCCAATTAGTCCTGATTGAACCAGCTTCTATAATGAAGAATCCAGACACGGGAACAGTTTCACAGGCCATACGCCAGAAGACGTTCCAGAGTCCAATATTGCTCCCCCCTTTCATGAAAGCCGGACAAGTGAATTTATTTTTTTACGTCCTTAAGCTCTCATTAAATTATGTGTCTTCACACGTCACCAATGAGTTTCTCTCAAAGCGTTCATGAAAGCCTCCATTTCCCCTCAGATATTTTGTAACTCCAACTTCAAGATGTACAAAATTAATCAATAAATTGCCGACTCTGAAATTCAATTCTGAAGAGAAGTTTCTTTCACTTCCTGTTATGTTTTCCAACATGTTTACGCCCTTAACCAGCTGTCAATTTTTGCTCGGGACCTTATTATAGAAAGGACTGTCCTTCAAAGTATAACAACAGCGCGCTGTTTCCAAATTAAACTAATTTGAATAATATTCCATAAGGTTTTTATACCAACGACCTCAAAACCCTCCTTCAAAAAAATCTAATAGGTTTAAGTCGGGGCTTTGCGATGGCCACAGATGTTAACTACTCTGACCAATCCATCGACGTGGAAAATTCATGGCCCTTAGTGTATAGGATAATGAATAGGAGCGTCATCTTGCATAAACCAATAGCGTGCTTATGGCTGATGACTTTAATGTTGATTTTCATTCCAACAACGGCAAAGCTTCAGAACTGTTCAATATGTTATTCTCATATAACTCGATAAACATACCCACTAAAATAACCCGTCGTAGTTCTGCATGCGTTGATAATATATTCCCCGGCATTAAATATCTACTTGAGGGCATTGCCCTGGATTACCATATATTTGATCATAGAGCTCATAGTATGCATTGAGGATAAACATAATAATGTTTGCTACACAAAAAGAGGTTTCTATGACACGAATACATTTAAATTTGTTAAGGAGCTACAAGATCATGTTCCAAAAATGTTCTAGGATCTGTTCCAAGTGGATATTACAGACGTAAATGCGGCATTTCAGTGATTTCAGTGCTATTCATAGGGGCTGATGGATCTTGAGGAGTTGAAATGTAAGAAAGAATTTGATGTTTTATTAACACACATTTTTGTAAAATATTTTTATTACAGAAACGAGCAGTTACTCATAATTATTTTTCACATTTATTTTCAGACGTTATTCATCATCATCATCTTCCAACGGCTCAAGTTTAACAAGAATTTTTGAGAGAAACAATTCTCGGTGTGATTTAGGCAGTTTCTAGAAGAAATTAGAGGTTCAACCCTGTTATGATTTATTTCCTAATTAAGTTGCATCTGTCCAGGTTATTTGACCAAGCATCCCACTGTGTGATGGTTGCACTTATCGAACGAATGCCAATCAGAAAATAACGCTCTTTTATTGGAACAACAAGGTAATAAACGAAATCAAAGGTCCTTCCTATCGATTTACTAAGACAGAGCCCATTCATATTCGTATGCTATGGATTGCTTTTGATTCTACGTTGATAACCCCTATTAAGATAAGTTTGAAAATTATGGGTTTGTTATGTCTGCTGGGATGTACCCACAGCGAAGACAACAAGAATTTGCGTCCAATCGAAAACAGTAGATAAGAGGCAAATGGAGAGTTCAGCATTTTTGCTCGAGAGAAGAATGGAAGGAATTTTTGCTGTTAATAAGAAACTTAGAAAATGAAATTTACTATTTAAGCGTTTTTCGAATTCCTATCTCGCTGCCTTACAAGGCACTCCCGTTTCCTCTTCCCTTCAACCACTCTATTAGACCATTTCCAAATGCAAACTTTTTTTTTCGAATTCTTTGGATGATAATCTATGCATAGATGATAGCAGTTATTTAAAAAAACCTGGACCGTATTACTAAAAATTATTTTTGCGACGTCAAAACAAGCTAAAATGTTGCTTTGCGATGATTCTCGGGACGGCAGTGGCTTTTGTCCTTTTCCAAAAAGGACGTTTGATCAATTCAACGCACTTGCTTTTCCTCTGATAAACTTAATCTGGCACTATATCTCGCATATTATAAATTAGTAATCCGAGCCGCAAGTTCCGAAGCTCGTCCAAATTTAATATCGGGATAGCGAGGGTCATTAAATTTCCAGCCGAACATCTTTGGAGGGCGATCCATTGAAAAAGGGTCCGCTTTTAGCTTGTTAAAAATCGTGCGGCAAGCTTATCCCGGATTTTCCTTAATTTTCCTTTTGCGTTTGGCAGACGACCCAGTTGGACAGGAGTTTTAGCATTAATTATTGTTGCTGGTTACTTGTAACCAGCTATTAAATCTCAGTCGCTGTAATCGTTACTAATAACCATTAGCTGTGTAGGGCAAGATAACGAAGTTCAGTTCACCATCAAATGGTTATAGGAAATCTGAAACTTCTGTCTGATGAAGTTCATCGAAAAATTTTGACGAAACAGTGTTTAGGTAATGGACTAAAGTAGGGAGTGAGTGGTAAGTAAAAGGTTTAAGGGATGAGTGTGCTGCTCACGGGGAGCTTCCTAAGTTTTCTTTTTTCTTTTTCAGGGTGTGCCTTAATTTCATCAATTTCCTTCCTTATTTTTTGGGTTTTGCGGCTATTTTTGCTCAGCTTCATTCTGTGTATACCTCTAATAATCAATCACTTAAATGGCCGCAAAGCAGATTTGCTTACAAAATTCCTTTTTGTAATTTTCGCTTGCTCTTTTACATACCGCAGAAAGCGATTTTATAGTCACTCCATCAAAAATAAGTAACTTTTTGCCCGTTTACTCTATATGTTGCCTTTGACTTACATTTCATTTTCATTGTGCCTTTAGAAAACGTGATGTGATTTGATTTCCAGGAAAAGTCGTCTCGGGAAGTGATTTTCGGCGAGTATCTTTCTATTTAGTAAACGAGTTTTCCTTCTAAGGATGTTCTTGGAGCAGACCGTCGGTGAGTCAAATAGGAAAGAAAGAATATTATGAAGAGCTAAAAGAGAGCAGTTCGGTACATCCCGCCTACGCTTCAGGTCGCCTACAGACCCAAACCGTCCAGATTCCAAAACTTCGCTTTAGGGTATTGCTTTAATAGCAACAATTTCCCAAATATGGGATTTAATTTATTCATATGCTATTTCCTAATATTCCTACGCAACCAGTTCAATTGCAATATCCCTTTGAACCCTGTGCATTTGCCATTATTAACTTCCGCGCAAAGCAAGCAATGTAGTAAACCACTTTAACTGAATATGTGTAAATAGGCGCATATTAGATGGTCGACTAATAGGTTGCTTGCAATTAACAATGGATATTGTTATTAATGTTAGTTAGTTTGAACAAAACATTTCGGAAAACTCCCTTAGGGAACCCATGCGCGAAGGGGATAATTGAAAAACGCATTTGGTCAGCTCTCAGCTGGGAGCATTTTAACTCCCTTAACCCTTTCGTTCCGAATATATAAACAATGTAAACTGGAATACGTTTCAGGAAATCCCTTTGGTAATGGGGCAAACAGTGTGTCTGGGCATTGGATTAGGAAGCATTACCCACTATTCTGCTTGGGGTGTTAATTTTTAGTGGAAAACGTTGCTTGGGTGCACTTGCCTTGGGTATCACATAAAGACAATTTACATTACAAATTTTCCAAGCCTCGATGAAATACATATTGAACACAGATCGATAGTCCTGTTAGTTGCTCGTAGTCCTCTTTGCAAGATAACCCTGTTATGTATTAAGCTGCCACCGGGGCTATAAGCCACACGTTGCTAAGTCTAATTAAAAGGGTATTAAAGGGCAATTTGCCTCAAAATTAAGGGATCGTTAATCAATAATTACTACACGGTTAGTTAAGGGTTGGATCAAGGCCAACTACACCCTTTAATTGAATAATAATAGTTTGGCTTCTAGTTCGGCCAGTTTATAAGCGTGGACATGACCGCATAGCTGTGTAGTTCAGAGGTTGGGTAAGGAAAGGTTACGAAGCTAAATGTCAATAAATTGGTGCAGCTTTCTTGAAGAAAATGGATTTATCCTATTTCCTTCACTAGTAAGAATGTTTATCTTCTGCCTATCTTCCCTTTCATCCTATTCCAAAGGAAGAAACAATACAATTCACATTATGTCCTCTCTGGCTTTATTCTCTGTTTAAACTCAGCTCGGAGGTGAAAAGCTGCAGTTATGTTTACGAGACTTAGTTTGCGGAAATTGCCCCAAAAAGCACGAAGTTTATTAGCCCCGAAAATATCTTATTAAAGGAAATTGTCTTGGCCTTATATCCCTAAATTAAATTAACAGAAGGTAATCAAATCTCTCTGCAATTACGACAGCAACGTTAAATACAGGTACAGTTAACTAGGGCACTAACTTTAGAAAGTTTGTTCCAGTGGAGTATTCCACCTAATCCATTGATTAGCTTTCAGGAATTCCTTGCTGCAATTCGATGATTAGTGCGGTGTAACAGAAGGGCCACTGGAGAACTCGACAGCAGAGTTGGGAAACACATAAAAAACTGAGCTTTCCAGTTGCCTTTATCAAACATGAACGTTTTCTTAATGTTATCAAACAGGTGGCTTAGGGCCCACGGCAATATCTCGATCCCAGTAAACTCCGTCTATGTCCCAAAACCTTCCTTAAATCCTCATGTTTATCACGACCCCCAACGTTCGTCGAAATTAACTTCTATCTTTAATTAAGGTGATAAACAACACTGTGGAGGACGTATTAAGGCCTTTTGGCATCTGGCTACGACGAAACGAGTGAGGCGTCAATGTTTATGGGTTAAGCGAAATTGAAACGTTGGTACTTTCTCCTTTATGTGCTCGAATGAGGTTTGAGATCCTGACGAACTGCAAATTGTGTAAGCAATGGTAACGCTCGCTACGACTTCGAAGCAAACTGTTACTATATTTTGATTTATTTCAGTACACCGTCCCCACCTATTTGCCAACTCTTGGGCTGTTTTGAACCAAGTTTATAAATATGCCCTGATTATTTCTGGAGTGGATGCCAAATTATCACAGCAATCGCCACATCCCTTCATGTACTCGAAAGAGATTCGAAATGTCCATCTTAGATTAAACATCAGAGTGTCACTCATCCTCATGGTAAATCTGGGTGCCAGGAAGTGCGTTGCGTTGAATTCGAAAAATTATCGAAGTCAGAAGAACGGAGCAGCAGGAATAAAAGGTAAGAGGAAAATGTCTTATACTCCACTGTTAATGGCGATGCCGGGGGAGCTCAGTTCCGCGCATTCGAGATTGATCTAATTGGGACAAGATAATAATACAAAAACTAATAAAATTGTATCGATTCCATCAGCGTTAGCATAGTCTGTGTCTATTTCTGTAAAACTAGGTCAATCTGAGACGAGTTAGCTAATTCGGCCAGTAGCCATTGCTGGAGGATACTTCCTATTAAGTTGAAGCGGGTATAGAAAACGTCACAGATTAAGAAAAACGCATTTGATCAAATTCTCTAAAGAGGATAAGACTTTGACTGGACATAGAGCACTTAAATCATCATTAACCAGAAGAAACATTCACCAACGACATATAGCGCATCATCAATGGAAGCCTGCACGCAGAAGAGGCATGTGTACCAATGCGAATGTAAGAGTTTATACTAAAGAAAAATTGAAAGTTTCTCATAAATATGAGCTGGAATAGTGGACGACCCCATGGAATTTCTTCATTGGTTTCTAGTGGTGGTTCATTCATGGGTACAGAGACTAGCGGAAATATTCTGCGAATTTTATTTTGCTCGTACGTCCACCGTTGGTATTTGGTTGTTCTCGTTGCTTGATTAATTGAGTCCTTCTCTCAAAGGAAATCCCATCGACAGTGACGATTAGAAGGCACTAGAACTGCAACTAGAATAAATTGGGGATCCGGTACCTGACCCCAATTTTTAGATCACAATTGAGAAACAGAGGAGAAATATCACCGAAGATGTTAATATCTAATTAACCGTTTGATCGTTATTTTAATTTAGAAGCTAAAAACTTGCACCGTTAATTTCCTACTAGAGTGCGAAAAATAGCTTTATCGCACGCATTTGCGGGCAGAAAGTGGCACTGCACGTGCGACTGGCCGCAAAAAGCCAAGAAAAGCAATCGGAGCAACCTGGAGTAACCCGACCTAACTTAAAGCAATCTGAACTAACCTAAAATAATCCGAACCAACCTGAACTAACTTACTGGGCCCCCAGGACAAGATTCGCCTTCAAAGGTGCCAAAGACCAGCGGCACATGTCCAGCAACAAACGGATCCTGCGAACACCTACATCGAGGTCCCCCGAGTGTCGGCGCGCTTTTATTTGTTGTCCTGCTGGTGGCTAACCAGCGCTTTTCAGTCTTCACGGCGTCTCTCAGCAGTAGGACGCAGGAAGACGCTCCTCCGACTGTTTTTCGCTGTACCAAAATCGGACGTCGCGACGCTTTTGAGCGCGTTTCTCTGCAATTTTTCAACTTTTGATATCTCGGAACTGGAAAGTGTTTGGACGGTTGTTGGGTTGTATGAGTGGCTTGTTGGCTGATTTTGTTGGGCGATTGGGAATTTTGAGTTTTTGCAAGGTAGGACATTTTTTGATATTTTTGGCGCAGGTTCACTAGAAATTCAACGGGGAAAAAGTGTAAACTGCCGGGTCAACGGGCAGTGTCGAATTTTCTGTTTATGTTTAGATCGCAACGCTCGTTGTCAAATTAAACTTGCCAACTTATAGGAACTATATTTAAATCTAATTATTGTTAGATGTAATTTGGGTGTCGTTCAAGGTTCTCTCGCTCGCCTATTATGAAACTTTACAGAAAACTACCTGCTTCGCTTGAGAAACACCTAAAGACTACGCTTTTGACCACCTGCCGTATATTCTCAACAACAAAAAACCAACGGAAAATTATTAAATATTTTCCTTAATCGGAAAAAAGAATGAAATTCTTTGAACTTTCCTTGAGAAATTCCCTAAGTGCAGCTATAGCTTTTTCGCCTCAAGGCCGGCGCAAAATGACTAAGGTGTAGTAGTACCTTACATACATAGACATAGTTAGGCGAAGTCGTTCTGTGTAAAGGCGCACTAATAACTGAAACTATCCGCTTTGCAACCTTTAAAAAGCGTTGTCACAAGAGCGAATAATCATTAGTATGATTGTTATGCGTATGCTCCATATATCATAAATAAAATGTCAGTCATTTGCTTTGTAAGCATAAAAATAATTGCACCGGGTAGACGCATTAACAATTTTTTTCAAGCGGACTTTTTCAATGGCGTGAGAATCGTCTCAGGCATATAAACTTTCATCGTTCAAAGAAAATGGAATGTAGTTGCAGTGGTGATCAGGTCAGGTTTTCATCACGAAATTAAAAGGAAGAAATTGAGGGTAATGCCCGCAGAATTTCCAACTTGAATTTTTTTTTTTTTTTTGAGTTAGGGAGGTGATTTAGTGTCAATCCTGTTAAACTGCATGTGAAGTAACTTGCAGTCAAGGTTAATTATCAATCAAAGTGTCTCTGGCAATTACCGAGGTGTCTCCTATAGCTGTCCTTAATTCAACTGTTGGCTAAGCTTAACTGCACTTGAAAGACACTTATCGGCCGGTTGGTTATTAGCTGAGAGCTGTTGCTTCCTATCTGAACATTGAGGAAACATTCCTTAAAGATGTCAGATCCGAGGTTAACCTTTGGAAATTTTACGTACATTCACTAATGAAATAAATTTTAATTTTTTGGGGCTTTCATTAAACCAATTTCCATTAAAGCTTGGGTTAGTTGCGTCCAGAAGTGCGTTGTGCGTGGGCATTTCAGAATTTGATATAATTTTGCACATATTTGAAGTATAAAGTTAAAACAAGAGAAACAAAGTAACGATGAAACAAAATAAAACAAAGATGAAACACGGATAAAAAAAGTCTGCCCTCTTCATTACTTATCAAATTATCCCTTTTTGGTTCTTTGCGGTGTGTCTTCTAAATGTTTATTAATGGTCTAATTTCATCGTGCATTTTTATTAGGCATTTACCTGAAAAAATCTATTAATCTTTCATTCTTGGTTTATTAATCAAGATAATTTTGTTTTAATTAACGTAATGTTTCAACCAAATTAAACAGGCAATTCATCATTTTGAAGAGGCGGCAATAGGAAAGAAAATGCTGCATTTTGAGAATTCATTTCTCGTGTTTTGAATTTCCTTCAAACCTAAATGTTATCCCGAGTTTAATGTTAATTTCCCTGATAACTGAATTTGCAGTTTTCGGACAGGTACCTAACTGAATTGAAACACATCTAAAGTGTAAATCCTTGTCTAGTGATTAGGACCCAGAAGCAACAATGGAGAAAGTAATTCAAACAGTAGCGCAATAAAACCATGCCCTTAGATGAATATCAATTAAGTTACGTAAAGTTGGACTGGAAATGGCGTTGCTGTTTTTCTTTTTGCCACAAATCGCATTCTTATCGACTTCTAGCCGAAGATCAGAGCGCTTGCTAAAAATGGAAAGTGCATGGTGCATCCCGGATTTAGTCGGAAAAACCACGCATTTTTTTATGCCTCCTCGTCATAACATGAAAATCTTCAGCCAGAGCAAACAGCCTTTAATTTACGTTATAAACAATGTTCCAAGGGAGCTTTAGACAGTGAATATAGCAAAAACTGGCTCATCACATGTAATAAACGACACCCCCCGTTTAAGCGCGGTGTACGTTTTTTATAAGCGCGAAAAGGGGTAAAGAGGCGAAAGATTAATATTACACTCCATTAATTATGAAGCCCGGGCATAATCCAAAATTAAACCACATCTCCATCAAGATAACAAATTAGCCTATCTTAAACGCGCGAATGATGGGGGCGGGGGAGGCAAAAGCGGGCCGAATTTGTCAGCTAATGGACAAACAAACAAGGCTGTAATCGTCGAACATGATAAAGCACTTCCTAACATACGTCACCCCCCTGGGCTGATTTCAACCCCAGCTCGGCATAAAATATTACACCCTTATTTTGGATAAGTGCCAACTTCGGATGGGAATTGTTTCACTTTTTTTCTGGTTAGAGGTTTTGTCGCTAATTCTGCGGGGAATAGGCCATTTTTTCCGGACAACTTAAGACCGCGATTCATGATATTTTGCCTTCGCTTTACGGCTTCGCGAAGTCTTATCGTTACGGATCCCCAAGGATGGGGGTTTTTCAGGTCCGATGCTCAAGACAACTGCAGGATTTCGCAATGAAAGCCGTGTCTAGAGACTTGCTAGAAATATTATTTGATAAAAATTTTTCTTTATTTCGGTTTAGCAATATCGACCAGGGGTCGTATGGTGGGGAGGGGTAAACGAGTATCAAAGAGAGGGTTGTATGTGCAGGGTGTCCCACGGGCTTCTAATTTAGGAAACAGTTGGGACTACCGGAAAAATGTTTGGTTGACTTGGAGAACTTGGAGAGACTTGGAGAATAAGAAGATAAACCTCATGAATCTAATGAAACATTAATTTCTTGTCGGAAAAGCAAAGAAATTGAGCAGAAAAAACACGCCAGTGGCACATTTTAAGGATCAAAGCAAGTAGAAGGAATCTTAAATACTTCGGGCTATGTATAGTTCACTGGCGACAATGCTAAAAATCAATTAAAATAAGTTAATTAATGTAGAAGTATGTAATATGACATTTCCCAATCTGCAATGAGGTAAGTAGTGGCAATATTATACTATATGTACGTCGTAGTAAATACACTATCAATTTGACCAATCAACTTGTTATATTCAGACCATGTTCGCTCATAAGTGCGAAAAGTTTATAATTGTACATAATTAAATCCGTGTCCTTAATTTGCTAATGAAATTCAAGATCGCAGATTTAGAACAATAAAAAATATTCCATATTCCTTACGAGATTATTATTGCTCCTTTAGTATTATATTTTTTTAATTTATTTACTGATTATTTAGATTAATCGTTTGTTTAATTCCCTGTATTACATTAAAAAAAAACGGGAAATAGCGAGTACTGAAAACACCAGCATGAAGGAGGGTAATGTCCCAATTACGCATATATATTTGCGATGAGGCCTTGTAAGGCATTTTTCTGATTTTGGTAAATAAATACCCCAAACGTGACGTCGCTCTTTTTTCCTAAGAAATTAGGTGTTTTTGTTGTCTTCTACCTGCGATCGTGATTTCCATTTTACAATTTTTTCCCCAAGTCGAGCGCTGACAACAACTGAAATGAGCCTATATATACAGAGTGTATGTAACTTCGCTTGCTCATCGCTATTTCTCGCCGTAACTAAATCTTACATTCAATTAATGGAAGAATTGAATTTAGGCATTTTTGCATTTACTTGAAACTTCTATTTTCGCTAGCGAGTGGCTGGCCAAGAGAGTTTGGGACGCTCTATATATAAAACTGCATGATTTGTTACACGATATGAGCATATAAATCTGAAAGGCATTTAAAACTTAAGCGATTTCACTCTGTTTAATGTTTGCATCTTCCGTTTTGACTCCCTTTGTTTGAGAAATTTTTCGCTCTTAGGAGCTCAACTCGAACTCCTGGTTGCTCGGATTAGAGCATGTTCAATTTCAGGAGAATTAACTCTTTGAAATAATAGCAAAAAATGGTTTTCCCTTTCGTGATGATCCCATATGGGAAGGTTCAAGCGAGCCGAAGCTTAAGTTAAGAATAGCTTAAGCTTTACTTGGACTATCGGGCCTCAGGTCCGGTTACATGAAAGTCGGTTCAGCTGAACCAAAACTGGAACTTGAACCATCCCATTTGTTGACATCATTGCTAGTCTTACGGCACGGTTCAAGTACCAGTTTTGGTGGCACCTCAACCAACTTCCATACGCCAAGCCTTAGTAATAGAACACCCTCTTGCATGATTTTTTTTCTCATGCAAGAAAAGCATCTGGTCGCGCTCACGAATGGTCGAAAACCTGCTGGTTCCACCCATCAACAAAACTGAATCAAAATGTCAAATTTTCAATTATGGTTTAGTAGGCCAAAAACGGGGTGAGGCATCGTTACGTAGTTTAAATTTAAATCAATGGATCTTTGTAGAGTTTACTTTGTAGTAACTGATATCGTAGCAAACTGTTGGTATATCGCGTTTCGGTCTCTGAAGGAAAGATGGTTAAGTACAATACCTGATGTCTTAACCTTGTGCATTCTTAGCGACCCATCCTTGTGCTAGATATGCTATTAGGAATTAATGTAATGCAAACAAGAAATATTGCGCTGTTTATGAAACGATACGGATACGTAAGGGTTGGCATTAATTACCTGACTATGTGGTTCACTTATAGGACAAAAATACTGCAATGTAGATGTGATGTTTAGGTCGAAATTTATGATTTTGTCCCCAGAAGTTTGCCCAAGGCAAAATTTGAAATGGGTTTTTGAACAAACGAAGTCATTTATTTCGGCTAGTTCAGGTTAGTCTTTTAGTAAGTTTTAGTTAGTTCAAGTTTCAAGCTTAAGGAAAAGGTTAAATACTACGACAATCTCTTCACGTTACAGAGGGTACTTGCACTCCTACCGAACGTGCTTCTATACATACATATAAGATGAGACTTCAAGTAATTCCTTGAGCTCATAAAATACTTCTATTGGGTTGTCCATAAAGTAATTGCGCACTTCTCCATCGAGTAAGTTAGCTGTCTTAAATTGTTGTTAAAATTGTTTATTTGCTATAGATTAAAAAATGGAAGACAATAACTAACATTTCCGACATATTTCGTTATAATGGTGCTCCGCAAAGGAAAACACGCAGCACAGAGTCACAATAGTTATGTGATGTGTATGGTAAAGTTGATGAAGACCAAATGAAGGATTTGATACAATCGAATCGTTGACTGACCATACGGGACATTGCTGGCAGTCTAAACGTATCGAAATCAAGCGTTGGAACCCATTTCAAACAAATTGGATACCTCAGTAAACTCGATGTAAAGACTCAAGGCAATCTTTGAATGGAAAGAAAATGACCCGTTTTTGAAACGTATGATAACAGGTGACGAAAAATGGATAATCTACAACGTCATAAGTGTAATGAGCCAGCCTAAAACACTCCAAAAACGAGTATTTACCAAAGAAAAGTTATGTTATCCGTCTGGTGGGATTACAAAGTGTGCATTTTGAACTCCTTCCAAGGAACCAAACAATCCATTCAAGTATGTACTGTCGTCAACTGGATAAATTGAGTAACGAAATCAAGAAAAAGTGTCCTGAGCCTAAAATTGCTACAACTTTTATGGGATGTTTTGCCACATTCACCCTATTCTCCAGACCTAGCGCCGTCGGACTAACATCTGTTTCGAGCGCTGCGATATGTCCTTAATGGAAAAATCTTCGCGACTGATGAAGATATATAAAAACGGATTTATGCCAGTTATTTGCTGAAAAAGAATCTGATTTTTCACGAGCGCGGTGATGAAATTGCCCCAAAAATGGAGAAATGTTATTGAACAAAATAGTTAATACATCTTTTAATAAAGTTAGAAATTTTAGCGCAATGCATCTACATTGTAAAATACGCAATGACTTTGTGATCAACAATATTTTTGCTCAGCACTTACTACTTATTCCTAGCGAGTCATCTGCGAAGCAAGCAAAACTCAGTAAGAACAGTTAGAGCAATAGGAATACCATCACCAGCACCAAGAATACCAAAGAGAAGGAATACCTGCTGCGCATAGACCATGGAGAATCTATGCTAGAGACGCCAGGACCCATCAACATAGGAGGCGAACAGTTTATGAGCCACAGCAGATTATGGTGGGCGATGGAAGAGCTTAGCCAAATCGTTCATAAATTCCATATTCAAGAAGCGAATCTGAAGTCGGCAATATCTTCGACCACGCAGGTAGTTCTCACTATTATTAGCGAATGATGATGGCCATGTGGATATGAACCTTTGGGAATTTTTCAGTTCGTTTCTTTGTCAACAAACCGACATCAGAACCTTCATTTCCTGGTTATAAATGTCGTAATAGTTACCCAATCCAATCAAGGTGATTCAAATTCATTGATAGATGAATAATATTACCTACAGGATTTCGACATTGAGAGCGGCTTTTTTGTGCGTATCTGCGTGTAACTACTTTGAATTTTAAAATACATCAGCTGATTAACAAAACAAAGCAATGAATTAATGCTTGAGAACCGGTTCTCAGTAGCTAACCGGGAGATGAAGCCAAGACAGCTACATCAGAGGCAGTTCACCTGAAGGCTAGCCTTGACTACGGGTTGCATTGTAGTTTCGCAGGAGATTGGCACTTATTGGTAACCTTTTGGATAACTTTTTTTTCTTAGAGGAGGGAAAATTCTTGAAGCCGTTAAATCCTCCGAGTTGAACCGAATGAAGAGGGTCAAACGCCGAGTGGTTACGTGGACAAATCCGTCAATTGGCGCAGAAAAAAGTTATTGAATAATGTATGTTTGCATAGGAAAAAACTCCAAGATATACATACATAACCACTTGCACCTGATGTATATTAAACCCACCAAGAAAGAGTTAAGGTAGTGGTTGACTTCGCGTGAAGGTTAGCAACACTTACTTCTTTATTGGGCGTGTAGAGCCGTTTGAATGCTTCACGTCGACCCGGAATACCTATTAGTCGAGAATCTAGGCGGTTTGTTCGATATTTAGGGTCAAACTTGCATCAATCCTTGCCGACAAATCTGGCCCTAACGTCCTCAATGTTTGTTCGATATTAAGGGTCAAACTAACATCAATCCTTGCCGACAAATCTGGCCCTAGCGTTCTCAAATTTTCCTCTAAATGCCTTTCGAAAGCTCTTAAGGCAATTGAGAAGGCTTTATGCCTTCTCAATTGTCTTGATTTACTTCTTCGCAGGCTTCAGAAATCGGTATTAAAAATTAGCTTTCAAGTCAACGAAGTCTAAACTATCGTGACTACAGCAAGTTTCGTGCGATATTTTACTATTGAAATTGCGATAATAATAACACTATAGACCTTGACTTTACCTGCAATAGAAACGTTTTAACTTGTCAAAGAAATTGAATTTTTAAGATCACTTTCACTGCGTGATTTATGCGGCTTTATGCACTGTTATTATAGTTGCGCAAATAGAGCTTTTCAGCCAAAACCTTATTGGTAAATTTCTGCATAAAATTAGTCGTAATGTAAGCAGCACATGATCATTCTAACAGTCTCAATAATTATTGCAAAAGCACATTTGTGTTTGATAGTTTCAGAAACAACGTTCCCTTGACACACTGGGTGATTTTACAAAAATGCGTCCCATTTAACCAACTAGCGGTTTTGTAAGTATGTCGCGATTTGGTTCACAGCACGTATTATTTGTTTTAGCTTTATTGCCAAAATTGTTATGCATTGTGCGTTCAATGCGTGTGTTTAAGATTTTATTTTTTGCCATTAAGTCGGGGAAGCTTAATACTAATTTATGGACAACAATGCGTGTTTTACGACGATGTTCTATTTTCCCTGTTTCAATCATTTCCTTTCAGAGTCAGCTGCTAGCAATTTCACTTCAGACCTGTCCTCCTCGTTCTTTTTTTTCATTTTGTTCCAGACCTAATGCATTTGCCTCTGCATGAACCCTGATTGCATTATTAACTGGCAGGTCCGTTCACAAAGCCTGTCCAGTCCGAGAACGGTTTCACCTTTTAATCAACCCCTATTATTAATTAAAAGCCATTTTGTGCGAAAATTTGGAGTGTAAGCTGTGTAACACACCGTCCAGAGATCGGATTACACAAGTTTGTTTCATCACATTATCTTTCATCATATCATATTACCTTTTAGTTGTGCTCGTACTATCCCCAATTTAACAGAGAATGAATTTGGTTTTAATTTAGCGAAGAATGTACACAGAATTTGCTTTAAACGCTGCGAATCAATTTTTCTAAACATTTTCTCTGTTCTGCTTTTAGATCAGTCCATGCATTTACACTGCACCACAAAATTAACACATATTTTTTATTTTTACGCGTTTTCGAACAAAGTATGAGCATGATTTTCAATAAATCTAACTTAGCAGAATCAATATTGGGTATAGTTAAATAAATACATGGAATACTAAAAAATGTATTAATTTTTATTCTTTAATTTGTACAGACAAATTAATATTTAATAGCCCGTTCTTGCTCTGATTACTGCTTCACACCTCCTTGACATACTTGAAATTAAGTTTCTAATGTCAACTTGACTAATTTGATATCCTATTTACGTGATCCTCAACGACAGCTCATTTAATTCCCTAAGGGGAACCTGTAAGGCTCTAACTTGTCGATCTATATTATCCCATAAATATTCGATAGGGTTCAGATCAGGGCTTATTGCTGGCCAAGGCAACTTTGAATTTCCACATTTTGTAGGTAACTTTGTACCACTCGTGTCACGTGTGGACGTGCGTTATCGGGTATCAATAAAAATTCCTCACTGATAAAAGGGGCATATGGCATTAAATGGGGTTCTAAAATGTCTGTTATGTGTCGGTGGGTTGTCAAATTACCGCTCTGAAGCACAACTAAAGTAATCGACGAGAAAACTCCTGCTGCAGCGTAGTGTTTGTAATGATTCGACTTCGTGAAGATTTCAGTCACAAAAATCGATGTTGGGTATTTGTTATTAACTTTTGTCGTCCTTGTCCAGGTCTTCGTTGCTTGCTACCAGCCTTTCGAAACCACTGGAGATCGTAGATTGTGCCACTTCCGCCACAGCAGGTGCACATTCTTCCAGCAAAAGATTTTTTCTTTCAGGGACATTTTGGACCATTTTCTTTGGAGACAAAATTTTAAATTTACAAAACACATTAAAACTACAATCTAAACGGGGTTAAATGAAGTGCATGTACAACCTTCAAGCGAAAATTGCTGAAATGCAATTTTCAATATTTTGTAAACGATTATTGTTATTTTATAAATAAATACGCAAAAAATTATGAACAATTTTAAGAATCATAAAATAATTTCAAACCACTAATGCGCATTATAAATATTTTCGGGATTTCTCGATTTAAAAAATTATGCATTAATTTTGCTGTACAGTGTATCTATTTAAACCTCCAGTAGGTTGCAGATATGAGTTCAGTTCAATAGTTTTCGAGAAAGTGCTGGAACGAAACAGCTCATGTGAGACGACAAACCTCGTCATGAACCTCCGAGAGATTTTCCTGTTAAATGTGATATCACTTTCTCTTCACGAGTCCCAATTATACTCAAAAATGGCACAAAAACGCATTGAAAAAAAAGATTTGATGATGGTTACTCAAGGACGAAACGTTGCGTGTCAAATTAAATAACGCAGGCTCGTAGTTAAAGGAAAGTTACAACGAGGAGCCTGCAAATATTTAAAAACGTTTCGCAACGGAAAGAATTCGGAATTTTCCAATCTCAACGAAGCATTTTCATTAGAGCAACAACAAATTTTTGCAAATTAAATTGTCTTGTGTTGTATCTCTCGCGATTTCCGAGACCTCGAGTTTGGGGCTCTATGCTATGCGAAATCAAAATTCGTCATCTCAACGTATTTGCTGAGTATCTGGTGGTACCGCTTGAGTATTTGCCGTCTCAGCCGCATCAATGAAAAGATTACGTTGGTACCCATACGAAAAGAGACATTTTCTCTTTTTCCATCATGAGATTTACTGCTCCTGAGAAAGTGATGGCGTTCATTTGGTGTTTTCACCAGCGCATTCTAGAAACGGCACGAAAATAACTCACCCCTTTGAAAGTAGCATTTTCGCCCTTATAAGGCAAAAAAAACTGTTTTAGGCAATTTCCTGCTGTATATATTTAAAATGAACGGCCGACCCTTTATTAGGGTCAGCCAAATAAAAAAAGTCCCTGCCTGTTTTATAAATGATAATATTAGGCTTAGCCCGGAATGTAGAACGGGCTACAAGTGGATTTGAGGTTAAATAAAAGATGAAAACGCATCTCGATTATGGCGGGCAATTGAGCGAATATGAAAAGGGTCGCTTAGGGTCATCTCTCGTTATTATTTCGCAGGTCTCGATAAAAGCGCTAAACCGCAAAGGCGCGATCGGCAGGATTTGCCAAGCAACACTTCCTAAAGGTTATCACGTTTGTGTTGTAAATCTGATCGAACAATAGTACTGCCTCGGGTACCACGATGGTACTTAAAGAGCGCAACTCGAAATGCTATCGAACTATTTAAGTAATTGAGTGCAAACCGATCTTGCAGGTCGAATATCGACGAAATTCGTAAAGAATTTAAAGGCAAACACGAGGATACAATGGATGTCGGGCGGAAAACAAAGAACTTGAAGAAAAGCAAGAGCTATTTCGCATGAACACACACGAGCGGAATTGAGAGCGAAAGTGGTTCACGTAAAAATGTTGCACCGGCTTTTGCAAGTCAAGGTTAAGTCAACTAACGGCACATTATACTACTGAATCATTGTTAGTAAACTGACAATAAAAAAGCAATTTGGAGTTTAGAAACGTTTCCTGCTTACGCCACCGAACCCCCACGGGAACGAAACCATTCCCCAGACATTCCAGTAAATTTTGCAATTTTATGGTTCTCTAGTTGTCGTCACGTGGCAGTTAGTTTATCAATGTTTCAACTCTCGTCAGTTCACGTAGCATAAACTTGACAGTTAAACCGGTACTTAACATGGTACAAAAATTGCAAATATACGGTATAAAGGCACTTGCATATGCCGGGAATGCATCCAGGATAAATTCAAAAGTACGCTTCGCATGAAATGCAAATCGGCCCGTTTAAAATCCATTTGGCGAGGGCACGCACCAGTTTGAATGTAAATTTTTCGCGTAATAGGTATAACAGTTTCGGGAAACGATAATAAAAAGCCATATTGGCAACGTGAACATGTTTACCTAGGTTTTGAATTTTTTTGTCTCTAGAATATAGAGTAGCTGGAGTTTGCTGCGATATTTCGCATTGCTGAGTTGCATAAACAATGTGCAGTGGTGCTTCAAAGTGAGCATTTGCACATGCTCATTGAACCAGCTGGTTGTTTCGTTTCGATGAAGGGCAACAGGTCACTGATAGAAGCATCGCTCAGTAAAACAACCAAAAAAATTACAACCTGTATTAAAGCGGCGCCGAATTGGCCATTAAATTCTCTTCAACTTGCCCCATTCAACCGTTCGTCTATCTTTAATAGTTATCGAAATACCCATACAGGGTGATCACAAGAAACGTTTACATTTAAAAAAAAGTAGGATAATATTAATCTTTGGAAAAAAAATCATTCAGGTTATTTAACATGTTTGTGGGGATACCCCATTCACCTCACGTAAAAAAAAATAGGTCAGGAAGCTGTCTTCATTAGGCAATTTTCGATTCTTTCCAGGTATCTCTTCCTCACTCGTTTCAGTGTCTCCTCGGTGATCAATGCCGCCTCTGTACGAATCGCCGCCTTCAAGTCATCCAAAGCACGCGGTTTATGTTGACTAACTTTCTCTTTCAAATGCCCCCACGAAAAAAAATGACACATGTTAAGGTCAGGAGATTGCGGAGGCCAAGAGACATCTCCAAATCTTGAAATCACATGACCTGGAAACAAGTTCCGCACCAGTTTTATCGAAATCCTTGTTATGTGAGTAGTAGTCCCGTCTTGCTGGAATCATATGTCCTCTTGAAAATTTAGCATCTGCAGTTGTCGGAGGAAGAAAGCGTTGATCATATCCACATTCCGATTCGAGGAGACATAACAACAGGGAGCAATAACATGCTCTCTCAGTATCGCAACTCACACAATTATACGAGATGAATGAAAAAGGTCTCTCATGGAACTATTTTGGATTTTTTCCTACCAAATATCTGCAATTTTATTGATTAAAAGTTCCATTTAAGTAAAAATAAGTTCATTTTTTTTATATGAAATGAATAGCGTATCCCCATAAACATGTTAGATAAGTTTAATAAGTTTTTTTTCAAAAATTAATATTGTTCTGCTTTTTTAAAAATGTAAATTTGTCTCGTGGTCATCTTGTATAAGCAAAATTTGAGCCATAGCATATGTATTTCGCCGTCTTTCATGTTTTCAAATTTTTCAAAATGAACTCGATTTCGCGGTTGTAAATGGGCCATTTAGGGTTTTTTTTTTAACAATAATTGGGAGATTTTTGGCAAGTTTTATTTTTTCCAAAGTTGATGGGAATTTGTTTCCAGGCTTTGAGGGGTTGGCATAAAGCCATGTTATGTGCTCTCTTTGTGTCAGGTTGGCGTTCCCGTCTGAGAATCACCGATCGACCAAATCCCCGTTCTTCGCGACCAGCACCACCGTTAGGCATTGGTTCGAATCAGTGAGTTCTCTCTTCATGTGTTCGTTTCGTTTTTTGGCTTCATTTTCAGTATTGTCTTTAACATTGTTGTGATAGCATTCTCCTGGTCTTCAAAATATAGTTTTACAATGTTCAGTTTACCTATAGGTCCTACATGATATTCCTCTATTATTTCCTCTTCCCAAGCACCTTTCTTTGCTCATTCCTCCACTCCTGTCTGCTGTTTTGTAAGCAGAGTAGCTCATACTGTGTGCTCCCTTCTTCAGTGTGCGTGCAACATTTTGGATTATTTTTACATTCCTTGGCGTTGTATTCAGTTTCACAACAATTAAGACATTTCCCTGTCGTTGTGAGAATGATTACGCACTTATTTGCCGAATGTCCGTAGTTGCTGAAATTAAACCATCTAGGCGGAGAATGGGTCCCTTTCACTCTACACTTTATCTAGCTTATCCTAATGGAGTCCTGTGTGGTTACCTTGGTTGTCACCTCAATCGGCAGTCTTACGAAAGCATGTCCCTGTTCGCCTTTTTGGCAGTTGCCACATTCGAACCCATGTTTGGTCTTCAGCTTCTTTGAAAGCTTCCTCAATCTCGTCCTCTTCTGCACTGTCGTCTAGGTTTTCCACCAAAAGTGTCTCAGTTTGCGGAACTAGTTCGATTAATCTAACCAGACCTAACATGGCAGGCACGTGGTTTCGGTTTATGGCGGTTTGCTGCTCTAGTTGGAGTCTTCAAACCGTGCCATAGGTGGGATCCCAGGTCTAGTGTCGTTTTCTCTACTTTGGTATTCAATTTTCGTTCACTTTAGGACAAGTTCCTTAAATTAAATAACTCGAAAGGGATTGTATGTCAACGAACGGCCCCTACAGAAATCAGCTAATGAGGGAAGTGTGGAAATGGATAACCTGAGGAGCTTTCGCGTGCTTTCCCGCCTTGGACTTTTATGCTAAGGCCCTTTTAGTTGAAATGTATCAACTTACAGTTTGGAACTCCACAAACGTCGTCTGGTTCTTATTTCAAATTCCCTCGAAAATACATCAGAAATAATAAACCTACTGTACACAACAATCCGAGCTTCCGCTACATACTTTTTCGATTGGAAACCGTGTCCATAAATTACACGAAATTTCCATTTAATCCTATTAAGCTAATGACAGGGCTTTCTGGCTTGTAAATACACTTTTCCGATAAGTCCTGTTTATTTCGAATATTTATCGTTCGAATCTGCGAAACGTGCCGACAATTTTTACTGCCGAATTCCTGCCTGGCCGATCGGCATTCGATTTGATTCCGCTATGAGCGGAATTATTGCACCGGCATGTCCATGGAACGCTATCTGATGATAATTAAAAGGTACTTTAGAAACAAAAAATATGTATCTTTTCTGCATTCCAGGTGCGTGATGGAGTTCAGTAAATGAAAGAAAACAAGGTCGAGCAGCTCCTCATTTCCATTGTTCATGCCAATAACAATAATCTGGGTGATTATTCACAGAGGTGTGTAAAATTATTGTTATGAGCTATTTTGTTGTAATTTTCAGGCAGTGAAATTACGCAAGAAAAATGTTGCCGTTACGAAATTGATTTCAGTGCGACGCGCTGGCAACAAAAGGGCTTGCGTTTAAATGCTTGCTCTGGTTAGGCTCTTTCCACATGTTATGGCCTTCTAATAGTGGTAATATAGAAGGATAAGGGCTCCATTACCCAGCAGAGGACGAGCACACCCTGGAGGACCATTGAGCATTAAGCGTTGTGTCTAAATATCTTACTGCTTCGAAACATATAAGCAGAAAGTTTACCCTGCTTAAACTAATTTCAACTGCAATGCCGCCCATATTTCCAATGTTAAAGACCTTTAGTTGGACAAAGTTCAGCTAACAGACGCCATAACAAACTTGGGTGTTATGCGGTAAAAATAACCTGATATAACAATTTTCTACGGTGTTTAAGTGTCCGTTACGTAATTTATATTTCGGCAAATAACGTAATTTATTATTCAAGCTGTAGAGTGCTCATTATTCGATTTGTATTTATGTGGATTAATTAGAACCGTTTTAAATTGGAATTTGTCAGCGGCCGTTTGTTCAATTTGTCAATGTTGGTGCAAAATTGATTTATTAGACAATCACCACAAATTTTACAGTGAAACGTTTAGTTTGCCCAAATAAACAGCGAGCAGCGTTGCGTGTTTTTCCTTTATAATGAAGTGACTTTGCTCAAATGGCGACAGTGATATGTATGTGCACGGGAAAATAGAAAAATGTTACAACCAAACAGAATGGTGTGAAGAAGTAATTTATCCTGTAAAATCGTAAAGTTTTAATGATGTTGTTTAAACTCGTGTCAAACACGGCATTCGAGAAGAAGTTTGTTACCAATTTCAAACTTTATATTGTGTGCTACCGCCGCCTGTCCAAAATTTTTTACGATGTTACATAAACTCATTTTCGGTCTTTCCAGATGATTTAGCCTTTTAGTCCGGCCGTAAAGTTGCAAAAATACTGCTCGCTCGAGTGTTATTTGTTATTTTTTAACTCACAGGGAGACAGTGCTCCAGAGTGAGAAAAGCGCATAAAAAACCCACCCCATTTTTCTGCTTAACAAAAAAACAATTTTAAAATCAATAAATTTCACAATTAAAAGTGATGAAATTTGGCCCTTTTTGAGATTGTGAGAGATTTTTATCGTGTTAGGTTGGGGGGTCGCGGGAAACGGGGTTGCTCGTAAGTGGTTAGGGCTGGAGACCGTTTAAAGAAGAATCTTTGGGCTCTCCCCGTGGCCCATCAGAGTGCGCTCGGGTAATAAGGGCCGGAGCAATGGCGTGCCGAAGCTTGTCGTTTTTTAATAAAGTCTTCTTTCCCAGCAGCGACCAAGTCGCCACTTGGTTTTAAACGTGCCAAATTTTGGCTCAGGGGCGGACGTGGATTCCCGACGCCTTTGGGTGGTGTTCAGTTTTGTACAAGTAATTGAAGAAGAAATCCCAGAGCTTCGAGTTATACAAATGCTGGCGGAGGTGAAATAGCTCCCTTACTCGGAGAAGCAGAGAGATCCGCCCGGTGGATCGAAAAGGGCATCATCCGGGTTACCTTCGCTGTATTTAACAGCTGCTCGAGGGTGCTCGTTTAAGGGTTATAAATAGGGGTGAAAATTTCGACGTGAAAATCGATCCAATTTTAAGCGCGTTTTCGTCGTGGTCACGAGGGGCCCCAAAAACCGATTGCTCCGCGGTCGCATAGAGCTCGGACAAATATGAAAAAAATCTATTGAGAAATTTTGTGTGAGGTGTTTTCCCCTTTTTTTAAAGGTTTTGTCATAAGTAATTTTAAATATACGTGGAAAACTTCCAATATGGAATAAAAAAGTTAAACAAAATGGTTAAAAGTGCTTCGTAATCTGTCCGTAAACAATATTTTTGAATCAGTATTTTGCGAAAAAAGCGAGTGCCATTTTCTTCTCAAATAGCAAATATGATTTTTTAAAAGTAATTTTTTGCACATTTCTGAACACACTGATGCACCGGGACTCCCAAATTCGAAGGTTTTACGGGGTTGACGGCAGCAAAAAATGGTCGTCATCTTGGTTTCGTAGATACAGGCTGTTTCCAAAACCTCTCCTTATTGGGACCTCCTTTGTATTTTTCATCCGACGAGATATCAAGAAAGGAAAAACAGATTCTCATATAGTTTTTGCCGCATAGCTTTAAAGGACGTTTTCCTCAAGTTCAAACTTATTAACGATTAATGAATGTTGTTTTTCCTAGAAGAAATTTAATTAAAAACAAGAGACTTTTTTCTCCTAACTGGAGAGGCGTTCCTTATTGTAACTTGCGAGAATGAAAAATTAGAAAATAAACGCCCGTAATAAAAGTGCCATCTTTTAATATTCCTGGTTATCACAAAATAATAAACAATATCTGACAAAGATTAACGAATGCCATTTTGATACGAACTCGTACGTAATAAATATGAAACATAAATTTCCGTATAACTTGCTCTCAGTTACAGGAAGCTCGGCTTTAGGGGCCTGAAAAACGGCCATCATTTTTCAGCAAAGCCGACTTCCTTGTAATTCTTTCTTTTATGTTATTTCCTGATGATGCCAGAAGACGTATCTCCGCAACACCTTACTATTTTTACGCCGAGGAGACATTTTATTAAATTGGGTTTTTCGCACAGGGGTCCTGGACGAGCCACGTACGGGGCCTTATTATGTCTTTGTTGATTTATTGTGACGTGGTTTCGATGATTTATGAAATCGGATAAATCCTTTTTTCAATTATAATGGTTAATGAAAAGCGAGGAAGTGTTGCCATCATCAATATGATGATGACGAATTTTTGAAAATGGGACACTTCTAGTAATGGGGTTCTCTTGGCATTGGTGGGACCAGAGAAGACGACAAGAAACATGTGGCAAACAAGATCTATGTGCAAAACTGAAAGGACATTTAAGGACTTTTGAAGTTTGGAACTAAGGAAACCATCAGGTAGTTGATTGGACTAACACAATTTTATAAACGAATGCTTCCTGGATGCTTTGGTAACAATAGGGCCATCCTTCTTTAGTATTCTCAATTTGTGTCCTCACGGGGCTCTCGATCAATCACTTCACAACTCCAAATGCGACTGCCCAAGCCAGTCCTCATTTTCAGGCTTTGCTGCAATTGGTGAATGACGATCAATAATCCATGTGGAAAAACGCACACAATCGTCGAGATGGTCGCTACGAGTGAATTAAAAATAATTCAGTATTTTTCAAATTAATATTTCTCCACGATGTGTGGATACGTTTTATCTCTCCTTTAGGCTTTACGCTCTAGATATACCTAGAGCCTGCTCTATAGATTAATTCACTTAAATTCATTGGCTTTAACTATACATGAAAGCAAATTGTCCTTCGACTTGCCGCTCGACGTTAATAGGCACAGGATGGAATTAGGGTGCCATTAGATCACAAGACCATTTGTTTATATAGACTACGTAGATGGGTTTCCTATGTTAACCATGGTGCCTTATTATCAACAAAAAAGATGTTTATGCTCACATTGTTATAGTGTATATGTAACGTTATGTATACACAATAATGCCAGAGCGAAATTGTTTCAAGGCAACAAAGTTTTGCAACAGATGTTATTATTTTTAATATTCATGCCGTCTTCTCTGATATACACTTACTTTTTCTCATTGTATTTTATTCCGGGCTTGCCGTCATGAATATTCACCAGCAGTCATTGCTGTGTTTTGCCCAGTTTAATAGGAAACACCACACCAACCATAGATACCTACGTGTGCGATTTGCAATATAAAGCTTTACGTTCTCAAAAAAAAAAAAAAATCTGCTTTGAACACAGGATTTCGAGGACTCCCCCTATTGAAAACAAAGCTGACAATTTCTTTGAAAAAAAGGGATAAAAGTAGTATAGAGCCTGTATCAGCAGGCCTTGTGGAATACCGGTATAGTTGCCCCATTTCTTTTGTCAGTCCATTCACAGATAATTGAATCTTCCTATTAGTGACCATGGTAATGACCCAGATTTAAAAAAATATCTATCTGATAATCGCACTAGATCTAATTAGTGAATGATCGGTCATACAATGGAATAATTAGCAATAATATATTTTGCAAGTGTTATGTAAATTGCACATGACTGTAACAAGCTGATTAAATATTGACGTTCACTGGCATTAATGAAACATCACTAGCTCCAAGTGGCCTTGCCTTGGCCATGAATTTGACCTTCCTTAAGATCACACTTTGTTTAACACAATTTATTTCTTTACGACGAACTGTAATGATATGATGAAAGAACATACGGATAAAGCGTGGCCTTAGAGATACTCCTGGGAATATCCACTGGCCGCTCGAAACTTTTCTCGTAAACAATGGTTACATAAGTTAGAGAATTAGACGGAAGAGGGAAAAGAAACAGAGAAGCATAAAATAAAATTATTTGCTCACGTCTGGCCTATCTGCCCTCCTAACTCAAAAATTTCTAGGATTAAAAGTGGGTATGCTCGTTACTGCTCTCTGAATGAAAGTTACGCAAAGTTCCAGGAGATTTGAAATAATTTTTCATTAAAGTTTGCTACTGCGGTTTGAGGGAATATGCTCCTTTAAAGTTTTGATTTGATACAGTTTAAATATATGACTGTGAAATTTGGTCGAAAAATAAGTGCGGGGAAAAATAAAAAGCTTCAGACGTCGGTTGGCTTTGACGAAATTACATGTTTCGAACAATTTTCTCACCCTCTTGCAGAAATGTATATCACGGCAGTTAGAATGTCGGTTTTGTGTTCGTTTCTCGATTTTCCTCCATATCCCGGAGCCATAACTCAGGAGCCCAAAATGTTTTTCTTTAAGGTCAAAGAAATCTCTAGAAATCAAATAAACAAACACACACAACAAATAAACGCTACACTCTTTGCTGTTTGGTTTGGTGACCCATTTGGAGGTGAAGCCCCAAACCAAACAACCTTCTCAGCTAACCCTCTTTCCTGCAAGTTTCTCGGTTTAATACTTGATCATCATATGTGTCACTAACTTCATAAGATTTGGTAAAATAAATTTGAACCCGGTACAACACCCACCATGTTCGGGGTATGACGAGAGAGGTAAAATGACGTAAAATCGCTCCAGAACTCCTTCCTCGAAACCGATTAAAACAAATAGTTTTCTTTGTTTTCTTGGAGATTTATTACATGCGAATATGTTGGAGTTAAAATATCGCGAGGAACACTCGATATTTTAGTACCGAAAAATTCCTGCCACATATTTGCGCAAATTCACAAGTACCCTAGGGAAAACCCACAAAACCTCTTGATTCCACCTTGACGCTCGAAAACTACGTCTCTGCTTAGAAAACCGACGGAAATTTTAATTCTCCTGTCTAAACCAGGCCGTTTCCTGCGATCCTGCTGCTAAACAGCGAAAAAGGAATTTGCTTCGCGTTTGATAAATTGCATTCCTGTCGCGAGTTTCACAGCGTTTAACGGATAGAAAGAATCGCACGCGACTGCAAATAAATAAGACAACCAACAGCTTTTAAGGCAGGTTGTTGCTCACCATTTAGTTATGAGTTTAGACTACAAACTCTAGCCCTCAAGATAGGAAACTCGAACCTTAATGGTTATTATTCCAGCTCGGTAACCATCTAATTACTCACACCCCAACGGCTAGATAACCCTTGAGTAATATTAGTTCAAACTTTTAGTTTCATTATTTTCAGGCGAGAAGAGATACCTCCAAGTTTTCATCGCGAATTTATCACCCCCTTTCAAGGAGTTAAGCTTTATGAGGGTTGGCAAGCCATTCCAGAATGTTTTAGCAAGTTCGCATAAATAGGGAGAGTGATTTTCTAGATTTTATTAAAGTTGCGGCTCTTTATTATTTGCCAGAGGAATTTGGGTACTGCAATCTAGGGCTTTGAAAAGTTGGTTGATTACTGGATTATAAATTTGAATACTGAGGGATGTTTTCAAGCTGAAAATTTGAACTAAGTTCTTGCGGTGATGTTTGCCGATGCATATAGTGTTTGGTGATTCTACCGTTCATTGGTTGTACCATGGGAGAGATATACTCCCAAAGATTACGCTTAAATTTTGGAAACTCAAATTAGCTTGCGGAAACGGAGTAACTCCAAACTTGGAGTATTGTTAGGGTTTATTGTCATATTGAATTGGTGGAAATAGGAATGTCTTCAATAGCGAGTTTCTCAAGAGATTTTTGCTAATTTTCAGCCGGGCAGAATGTCGTACGAAGGCTCTTTACGTTCCTACAAAAATCTCCTTGAACTCCCCACAAACTTTTCCAAATTTTTCCCACATTTTCATTCGAGATTTGATCTTTTTCATGTGCGAAACGGGAGGAAAGTCGGAGACGTTATTAACCCCGACAACCGGAGCGATATTGTTTTGTTTCCAAGGCCTTCTTAACCAAAAGCGTCGCTTTCGTGTGACATGTTATTGTAAAACATCGTGCCGATTTGTTTGTACTGAATTGAAAATGATTATTATACATTTTTCCACAATTTTAAATGGCCTATAATGAGGAAAAGGTAAAACACGCCTATTGCAGGCCTTTTTATACCATATGTAGCAGGTTTATTAGATGAAATCAAACGATTTGGCCTGGAAACGAGAATAACTACACAAAAAGTATCACACGTAAAATTCCTTGCCAATGTGAGAAATTTTATACTGGCAAAACCACGGATCCTCAAAAAAGAAAATTAAAAAAAAAAAAAGAAATCCACAGGTACTCTAAATAAGCGTAATGCATGTGTGTTAAAGGCCGAGAGCTGATCTTTGTAATGTAATGCTTGAAGCGAGCATTACATTACAATGTTCGTATTCTCTTAATGCTTCACTATTTTACGGCCACTCGGTTCTGAAATGGCACATTTCCGACGCGTACTGACTTTCAATGCAACATTAAAAATTTATTTTTAAAAACTGATAGTCAAATGAAACACGGATGTTCCGTTCGCCGCTCGCCGTTCGCGTTCGCTGCTCGACACTGATAAGTGAATGTTCTTGTTACATTTAAGTAAAGGTTAGTTATAGAAAGAAAACAGGGGATGCGCAGTGTAGAAATGCGCTGCAAACAGTTTTGAAGATGAACAGTTTCCTGCGAGATTTTAGTACTCAACTGAAACGCTTCAGTTTCCACTGCGAAGGACTGACATTATCTAATATACGTATGTACATTTGGCCCTGGTTTCTGGTCTCTCTTCTTCTTCTTGAGTTATTAGGGTCATTTTCCCGGGTCTTTCTGGATAAAGCGAAGATTCCGTTTCATTTTAGGCACTCGAGGTCCTCGACAATGACCATGCATATTAATGTCGTCGAAGATGACGGTGGACACTCAGTAGGCCGGCTACCATCCTCATGTTCTAGCTTTTTCCTTTTGGTCCGGCTAGGTGATCCTCAGACTGCCTAATATGGGGCGTAGTTGCCCACCGACGCAAGAGTATCCGCTCTGGAACATCTCCGCTTCTGGAGATAACCATAATCGGTTGAGGTTCGTAAAGCACTGTTTTAGACCTCGGTCAGGACAAACGATCTGCTTTGTCCCGGAACTTAAAGGAGACAGATGTTGTTGTTTTCCTCGGAGGTAGTCCTAGGATCAATTTGTACTGTGCCACGTCGGCCCTACTGTCAGAAAAATTTTAGGGACTGGAGATGTCTAACTAAGGACTTTCGCAAACAATCATATTAATAAGAACTAGAAATACCTTTTGCCTCCTATTCCCTATTTTACATAATATTGCATTAGGTACATCAATTAGTGTCTTATACATCTGGAACAAAAACATTCTAGATTACGATTTTTCCGTGACTCAACTCTACTAGCGAGATACAACAATAAACGTATATAACATTAGAGTCCCTCTAGTAGTCTTTTTATGATAAATTCAATGCTTTTCTCCTAATGGACGGATGAAATACTTGAGCGCGGATAGCTGCTTCGTGGAAAGCTGCCTCGTGGAAAGCTCCAACAAAGTTTTTGTTCTCAGTCGTTCACTTCGAAATAGGTTTTCCAACGGAAAGTTTATCCAGGCTGAACATCAGCGTGTTATAAGGATAAGGAATTGCCGCCTAAACTCACAATGCAATATTTAAACGCAATATGGAGGCATTATCCCACAATCCTTGTAATGCGGTAATATGTGTCTGCCACCTTCTGGTGGCAGGCATATACAGCCGTAATTTTTATGGAGTGCGAGTTTCCTTCAAGTTTGAAATTGCATTAGGAAAATTGAAATTTTCTCGGGACTGAACGGCTTACGAGTTACTTAATTTAACTCCCATATGCTTCATGAAATTGCATGCTAAACAACTCTCGGATTTCTCCAATAACATGTCGCGCGTCTGTGAAGCTTTCCGAAAGGCTCATTAGAAGGAGAAGCTTTTCGGGGAAACCTTCAAAGATTTTGCAGGTCTTTGTACAATACATCAAAAGGAGCAAAAACACCTTATAAGAAGAATCAAAGGAGCTATAATTGCTAAGGCTTGTTTTCACGCAAATGATTTGCCTGTTTATACAATCTGTTTTGATTAGGGACTTTGTCACTCATCATGACACAACGACCAAATTTAAAGAGCTCTAATAAAGTAGACGTCCAATAAGGTGACCTTTAAATTCTAACCGAAAGGTAAAACGGCGTAAAATTGCCAATATGGTTCTCCACTATATTATCCATTCGAGTTCGGGAGACTCGCTCGCCGAAACTCGTACAAGATAGAGATTTAGGGTATATATCGTATTTATGGAGTTTAAGAATTTTTCAATTTTGTGGCCTCCTCGCTAGCAACAGTTTTCTGGATGAATGGCAGGTTGATATGGGATTCGGAATAATTCGTAAACTTGTTAGTTTTTCAATAGAAAGTTTTAAAAATGGAAATACAATATGCCCAGAATGTAGAACGTGAAGTTAGAATGTATAAACCAATTTTGTTTCGGTTCGTGTTTTCCAAACCATGATTGCTTGAGTGCTTTCCGTTTTTTTTAACCGTTTTCAAAGTCGTATTTATTACAATCCAGATGTCTGCAAACTCTGGAGTAAATTCCAGATTTTATTACGGAAGAATTTTTGGACCATAAAATCTTCTAATCTAGTTAACAAGCAACGTTGGTAAAGTCTTACTTCCGCATGCGAATTACCCAAAATTCCAAATATAAATTCTGTAGATATGGTGGAATTTTGTTTAAGTAATTTTGCTGGATTTTTTAGCCCTTTCTAAATAGCTCGTTACGTTCGCCTCAGATGTCTTGCAAATCCGAGATCTCGAAACAAGATCTTGAGAATTGACACACATTCTCGAAAATCGGGTGCTTGAATGATTTTCCATTAGTTTCATCCTTTTTATATTGCATCCGGTACGATCTTGAAAACCCTTTTTCCGTGTCTCGAAACTTTCTTACTTCAATTTCCATGTTTTAATTTTAAATCTTCTAAAGTCAATAACCCAACTTCCTTTAGCAAAATGTAACAAATTCACTCAAGTAGGGAACAGTTCAGGGTTTAGGGTAATCATTTTTTAAAATGAGGTTTTGCCATAATTATTTATCGTAATTAATATTTCTAACTTTATTTATCATAATTAATTATAGATGTGAGTTTTTATTTTATTACTATTACTAAAAAACTTTTAATTTCAGCCAACCATTCCTGCAAGTGTCGAATTGAACCTAAAGGGCAACAACCTGTAACTTCATAGAGAATTCTGTCATAGGAGGAAATGTAGTAGATTTTATCAGAAAATCCATTAATTAGAAATTTCATGTTGATTTTGCGCCACGACGATGTATTTTCCCAGGGGAAGTCTGTTTTCTTAGGACTGTTGTTCCTTAGAGCACGGAATGTAAAGGGTTTGATAAGACTTAAAGACTTTAGAATAAGCAAATATTTAAGGGAAATCCAGCTTATAATGAACAGCTTTAGCTGTGGGAGATGTCCGAAACCCGAAGAGTTTTTCTGGTTTTATAAATTTTTATTTATTACGATAATAGTTCTTCAATAGCTTAAGGAAGTAATCTAGTGTGATCGTCTAAAAATAAGCACGTTTTCAACATTTTTTTTTCAAAAAAGTATTTCATATAATTGGGCAAACTTTTTCCTGGAAAGACGTGATTTAGGACAGTAGAATTGTTTTTTATAATTTAAAAATATATATTTATTTATAAAGCTGCTTTTACATGGATCAAGAAAATATTAGTTTTGCTGACGCAGGTAATTTCAGTCCTCTTAGATATTTGAAACAGAAAATCGAAAGACATTCTTACTCTATATCACCGTCGCTATCATCTGCACCAAAATTTTGAAATGTCACTGTAAATTAATAAAATGGCGTGTTTTTTCGAGAATCTAAAAAAGTTACATTTTCGTGCGCTATATGTGAGGTAAAATTATGCATTAGAATAAAAATTTTAACATTATTGAGGCACGGATAATAACCACATATGTACATGCTCAATATTGTGTTAAATTTTAAAGTCGATATGTTTAGCCGTTTTTGAGCAATCACCTGCGCCAGGTGCAAAACTGTCGTTTTAAGGAAAAAACATTCAAAGTTTTCAAATCAAAAACTCACGGAAAACTAACTTTCACGACTAATCAGCAGTGCCAGGATCATATATAACTCCCTCCTCTGCATTATAAAAGCCATCTTCAGCTGCTGTGGCCTCTTTTCTGGCGATACGAACTTTTTCCGAGGCATCGGAGCTGGGTTGGTCTGCTCGGTGAACGTGCTCGTCGTAGTACTCACGAACGAAACGTAAGTTTTTTGGGTCAAGTATGCATCCCCTTGTCTCAAAAATCTTCAAAATGGGTGCGTGGCCTTCGTTAAATATACATTCAGCGGTACGAGTAGCAATTTCCAATATTTTCTTGCCGCAAAATACGTGTTTAAGGGCCGAACGAAAGGACTCTCGTTATTGTTTTGCGCGTGGGAACTTAAACATTTCTGGAGAAGATCGTGCTGGCTCAAATCTTCAAATCTTGGCATTAAAACCTGTTGAGTTTCTTCACCGAAAGCAGGTGGATGAGAACACGTAGTCTCATTGGATTTATGCTGTTGTCACTTATACCACGAGTCTTCACCTTCAAGACAAAGGTGATGCTGAGGCTTTTCATCCATAGAAATTTTGTTATATTAAGTAACCCATATTGCTCTGTACGTCTTCTACAAAATAAGTATGTCGTTAAATCGCTAATTTGTAATACGACGAGAAATATTGCTTTTTTTGGTTAAAGCTGCAGTTTTCGGTTCAAATTTTGATGGGGTCTTTTTTGTTTGCTTTGCTTTCTGACCCTTATTTTCAGTCTGTCTCTGTGCCTTTGTCAGTAGCGAAAGCTGTTTTTTAGTTTCTTTTGCCCTCCTATACATTTTTTTGTACGTGTAGATTTTTGAAAGTTTTTATGTCTCTGTCACCAATGTGAAAGACACATTTTACATTATCATTTTGCAGTAACCGAAACGTTTCAATAATGCCATCTACTTCCATGATAATTTGTTTGACACTTTTCCTCGTGAGTCTCGTACCAAGCAACATATTCTTCTGTATGTTCTCTGCTATTCCATACATGGCATGCATGACAGAAACTTTTTCACGATGGTATCAATGATTGTCTTTGACCATTTTCCAGTAAAGAATGTAATACTTAGAAGGGAAGATTGGCCTTTTTTTAACCATGAATCATCGCATACCTACTCCGAATCTCTACCTCCTTGAATTCTATTTTCTTTCTCAGCATGATTTATTTCTCTCTAGAAAGTCCTAAAGCGTAGATTGGTTTAGTTCGATCATGAATTTATTTTAACGTTCTGCCATGAAGTTTCTTCAATTTTGTTTTAAATTTTCATGACCTTGGTTTTTTTAATCTAAAAAGCAATAATTTTCTATATAATGACTATTGAAGTTTTGTCAAAAGGTTAGAAAGTCAATTTAACAATATTAAATTCTATCAATAAGCTTTTTAATAATTTGATCATTATTGCCAAACTTGAAGAAAAATAAATAAATAAAAAAGAAAATAGTAAAACAAAAAATTAAAAACTGTTTTACACAAAAACGCACTAAGGTTCTTAGACATTCTACTGCTTATTTTCATAATACGACACTGACACCATAATCCACATAGGTTTTTGCTTTTGAGCTCCATGTCTCAACCACCTATGTATACTTATATTACTCGTAAGATTCATTGTCTGTAATTACCTTTCCTTCGAAAGAAAAACCTTAACAATGTTTTTCTCATTTGGTTGGCTATTAATACAGTTTTGGGGTCAAACACCTTGCCAAAGCACTTATGAATAAATAATAAGTAAATTAGTATTGGAAACCACAGTTCTGTCCTTGTTAACCTTGTTGTCGAAATATATTGCACGATCAAGTATCATGTGTCTTTTCTTTATCATGGAGGAAGTTTTCTGCTTTTATTATTCATTTTATCATTTCTGCTATAATTTACCGACTTAAAATTCTTTTATTTTTGATTTTTAGAGAATGCGGCATTATTCTCCTTTAAACATCTTCTTGACTTAATGGAGATAATCTATAGGCAATTTGAGGCCTTTCTTATTTGACTGTGTAAAGCGTCAACGTCCTTATTGCATTCTTTTTTTTGGCCATATTCATTCCTCTTTAAATGAAACTCCATAAAGCCACGCTCTCTGACTATAGAGCTACGACCATTTCTAGGTATCATTTTTCCCCTAATCTGTAACTTTTTTCCTCATCAGTCTTTAATTCAACCGCGTCTCTTATAAATTCCTTCTATTATTCCTCCACGAGGAACAATTTCCACCAATTACACTTACAATTCCTGTCCTCTTTATAATACTTGTCTCACGTTAGTAACCCTTTCGCTAACATTGTCAATTAATTTACCTCCAATTGAACCGTTTCAATCCCTCCACTGGGAAATTTATTGCCAATAATTTATCCTGGACTAACCTAAGACGTCCGCCTTAAAGCCAAAACTGAATGAAATTAAAATTTAAACGACTACAGTAATAGAAGTTAATACTTAAACGGTTTAGGGGCTCAACTGGGCAAACAATAGTCCCCAATGCAATACAAAAGACGTGGATATGATTAATTTTAATGGAGCCCTCGGTCACTGACTGTCACATTTATCATTTAGCCCGAAGATTTACTGGCCCATGATTTCATTAGGTTATCAGAGACGTGTTAAAACTTTATTTTGTTAGGAGTCCGTTTCACTCATTAGGATTCGAACGTCATGAAATTATCGTTTAAGCGAAATTACGCGATCAATTTGCGATTTAATATACAGGTACACGAAGTAGGATTGACCTGTACCAAGGATGACTGCTTCTTTTGGTTTTAAATACCTACCTCGTTAGACTTGCTGTCTATATCGTCTCAAACTAACTAAATGCTTCCTTAACTGGTTACTTCAGAGTTGTTTTTAAATATTATTTAATCTTTGGATTCGTTAAAGGATTGAAACGTATTGATGACACAGTATTGAAAGGTTCTAAGCATGCCATAAAAAACGTATTTAAAAAAACCTTTCCTTAAGTTGCTCTTTGATATTGATTTCTTTGTATGGCTTCGAAACATACTCGCGAACTCAACAGCTCATAATTTAGAGCCCGGTTCTCGACCTTTTTGATACGCATAAGTTGCGTTTGCTTGTAATTTCTCTTCCCTCGATTTCAGGCCCCAAAAACTTTGCTATCCAACGCAACTTCACTCTCTATACTAATTACGAGACCGGGGATTTACTCTCCTGGTAATTCCCGTTTGTCGGGTTTCCACGTATCTCCCGACCATTCACCTCGAGATCCTAAGTAATACGGCCTAAGTATTTTCCTCCGCTTTCTATATATCTAATGAATTACGTACATGAATGGCCATTTAGACATTCTTGAGTCATTTTTGAAAACTTGAACATTACCTTGGCATTCTATTCATTGTACACTCAATTACGGAAAATGCAAAACTTCTTCAAAATTGTATCCGATTATCCTAGTGCCTCTACCGCATTATGGCTGTTTTACTAAACAAACTACAAAGTTAGCATTACGCAATTTCCAGAAGCGAATCCTGAAGGAAGTTGGTTTCACTGAAATAACAAAGGGAGTCCCTAATGATTCGAAACTTATTACACTCGAGAAATAATTCAATTTTCTAAATCTCGCGTAGCCCCAAACCTTGTATAAATTGCAAAATTCAACACATCCTGTCTATGAATCAAAGTGCAATTTAAAACGATAATTAATACACGAAGCGCTTACAAGCACTATGTATATTAATTTTTAATTGAAGGCCAATTAGATTATTGTTTACAAACTCATTTATGAATGCTTAAATCTTCCTGCGTTTTATTGGCGATGATCTTGGAATGTCAAATTAAGGTTAAAATATGTGTAATTTATGATTAATAATTAGAAAATTTATATTCGCACTGTTATGGATTCTAATGTTATTTCCCGTTTTCCAGGTAAGCATCTCAGGCTCATTCCATGCTGCAGCACAGTGGGGAGATAGCGGTGCGTATTAATAGTCTCTGATTGACGTAATTACGCAAATTAACTTCAAATCCAATTAGCCTGCCTAATTAAGTATATGGGACGTCCATCTTAATAAAGGTCACGAGCCTTGACTTTAAACAACCAAGAAGTACGACAAATGCAAATAGCTCAAGCAATGCACTTACTTAAAAGGACGATTTGTATTCAATGCACGCTGCTGTTCCACATATTGTTAAATGATGTGATTGTGAGCATCAACCTTGGATCCCTCTCGAGAGTATTGTACTAAAAGCGCATCCAACTATTTTGCAATTTCTTCACAGTTATGCAAATCCTGACAACAAGTTGTCACGGTAAAATCTCGACTTTAAGCTTCAATTTGCCGAAAATAATTGCCCAGTCTGCACAAAAAAAAGAGCAGTTCTTAATTCTGCAGGAACAATGGCACCTAATTCTCAATAACCTCTGGTCACAAACTTAAGAGATAAAAGACGAAGCGCAGTTAAAATTGTTTCAAGAAAATTAAAACTGCGCCTGCAAACTTATTACAAAGGATGTCAAAGAAAAACGCGGGATATAAAGGGAAGTCTTGTTTTTGTTTCTTTTGTTACTAGAATCACACTGGAGAGGCCAGGAGTAGATTAATGTCGCTTTATCTGGAGGCGAGCTTATCGGAATGGGACCCAATGGGTTTTACAGGGAATTTGTCTAGATGAACCGTTATTTTATTACCATTTGATATGATGGAGTTCTCTGAAAGTCCTCTTCAAATGAATCATTATCAGGAACAGGTGACTTATTTGCCGCTGTTTTTTCACTGTTACCATTTTCTTATGTTGCCCGCGGCACCATGCGAAGTGACTATTTCGCACTCTTATTTTGAAGATGTAGAGATGCCTTAGAATTATTATTTTTTGATATTTTGTATCACAAGTTGTAGAAATAATATTGTCTGCAACCCTTGGGCGAAAGCTCTTCGGTGTTGCCGAGGAAAAAACTCTCGATTTCATATATAAAAGTTCATATAAATGTAAATAATACACGTCATTCGCTTAATTGGATTCATGACAACGACAATCCCTTTTTGATTCTTGATTGTTACACCAAACATCAGGTTATTATAAAAACATTTTTGTGGCTCTCTATGCAATGTATTTTGCAAACAACCTAATACCACCAAATGGGAACACGTACAACAGGGATATTGCTGGCAATAAATGTATTGTTAACAATCAGTAATTAATTTTCCTGAACTAAAATTTTGGTTCACTGCCTTGATTAGTGGCGATGAACTTTTTCCGAATCATTTGCCTTAGTCATTATAGATTCAGAAAATAAAGTCATACTGCGCAAATCTTTTGTTGCAATAGCGAAATGATACGCAAAAGATTCGCAAAAATGTGTTTTTGCGGGAAAATGGTTGGGTATAATACCAAAAACTTTTTAAATCAGCATGAAAAAGCCCATGTAAGGCAATAATAATATACAGGACGTACGAGCTTTTGTGATGGACATTATTCTTAGAAATCTGTAATTTGTAGATTGATCTTTTTTTGTGTTGAGAAAAACTGTGGCTGTGATCTTGGGTTTGTGAAGCTGATCCTGCAAGAGAACAACACTGTTATTGGGCGTAATACCAAGAGCATTATTTTCGTCAATAAATATGGTCAAGAAACCAGTTTAAACGGATTAAATCTTGGTTTACACCTTTGATCGCCTGGTTTTAGAACTGATTTTCAAAAGTGAAAATGGAGTTGATGTATGTTGGACTTCTATTGTTGAGAACTCCTGAAAAGTTTATATTGATGGATATATAATATTGGCAGGAAGACAGTATAGAGGAAGAGTTAAAAAACTGGCATTTTTCGTCTGTGTCTAGCACATACCTGAACCGTTGAGTGTCCCATTTTCGAAGAGATTCGCAATGAGATATATCGATGATTGAAGTGCAAAACCTGGTAACCCAACATTTTTTCCATGTTTGCATTTTTTTGTTTTTTTTCAGTATTGGGGGATTTCCACTGTTTTCGTCCCAAAATTGCATTGAAGTTTGGGCGCTTAATCAGGTTATTTGAAATGAAAGGACATCACCCCTTTCTACATTATCCTATTGCACCTTTATCCAAATAAAAAAAATATTCGTGTGCAAAGTTTTTCACTTTAACCGTCGATACACAATTTTTATTGCGGATAAAGTGTAAGCTGATTTGAAATTTGGTACGTTAATACAAATTGGCAAGTAAACAATTTAAACCCGAATTAAAGGGAATTTTATTGAAAAAAATATTTTTTTATCGTGTCCTGTCTTTTTTATACGAAATTATTAAATTTCACAAAATCGTTAAACTGATCAGGCGGACAGTTAAATAATATAAAATAATATTAAAAAAAGTAATTTAAAAAAATCCAGAAATATTGATGGTATATGTGTGCTATGTGCGGAAAGAAGGCTTAATTTGGAATCGTGCATTGCTCCCCAATCATTCTCACAGTCTCTTATGTTGTATGTTATTTGTCGCGTTTAGGTATTTTGGATCCAGATGAACTGCTATAGTCTCAAAATTGATTTTCTATATGTAACTAGGAATGTGATTTTTTACAGACGTTGGGCACATGAAAATTCGGGTTAATTGTCATGTTTGAGTATCAAATGGCATAAGCGCGGGTCTAAAAGTTCTACAACTGACTCAACACTCTAATTTTCGTGTGAATACTCAAAAATTAACTACCATGAGCGTACTGAGGCTCACTCAATTAGGGCAATTCAATATTGAAATTTAATTGCATGCAAAGGTTTTAAAAAATTCTACAAATAAAGCTGAACGCCAACAATTTTGTTTTTATGGCGTAAAATGATATCGTCCATGTATACAAGGTGTCCCAGAAGCTATGGTACAGATCGGCATTGGATGCTGTAGAGCAAAAACATTGAGCTAAACTTGCCTTATATAAAAGTTATTTGTTGACATTCACCAGAGTGTCAGAGTATTTTTTTAATTTTATAAATTGAGAATAAATCTTCCAGTTTTTGATTTGTAGACCTGAAATTGCTTCTTGGTGTTTTTTGGTTATGATAAATTCATTAAAAATATATCTTTGAAGCTATGAGGGCTGAAATGGCGCCACTTGTGTCTTGTCGAGGCACAAATGTTACCCTAACTCTTTTATCAATGTTGATAACTTCAATATTTGTGCGACTTGTGATACTCTCAACTATATTACATCAACAACAAAAAATATAGCTTAGTGTTACTTTAAGTAATCAAGTTCAGAACATAATAGCAGACTTCATTGCCCTCCAAGTCGTTGTATCCAGGAAGATAAAAGCTTTAGGAACGTTCATGCTATAAATACCTGAAGGAACTTGACCGGTTCTGAATGCACAATGTCAGTCCTCCTCAGAAGTCAGGTCACTTTCTAGGACACCACATGGGGAAATATAAAGTGTAATATGGCATCAATCTAAAGTTGTCCACTTTTGCGGTTATGATCTTGGGAGGGCTTGTTTGTAGAGACACGAGAAGAACTTAGACGCATAGTTATTACCCCCAATCATAATTTCATACTAATTCAATTGCGTTCCAGTTACAAATAACAAAAACAATTTTAGCTAAAATCAAAACACACATTTTTGAGGTTATGTTTAAACAAACGAAAGACACATCCGGAAGAAAGAAACTTCAATATTATTATTCTATCTCTCTCAGAGTCCTACGACCCGGGAGTTCGAGACAAGGATAGGTATAAGAATAGTTAGACGCGTATTAACCGTGGTTAGTACATATTGACGTCTTTATCTTTTTTTCACTTCAACGTTTTCATACTCTGTCTTACCTGTTGGTGATCCACTGACCTACATTCTTACTATACATATTTATTACGTAATACATCCCCTGTAATTCGCGCTAAAACATGTGCAGAGGAATGCGAGGAATGCATGTCAGTATTTGTATTCTGGATATAACCGGATCTTGGAAGCGGATGGCGGTTTTTTTTGTTGTTTACATTATTTTTTGTACGAATTATTTGAGGGAGTTTTAGGACGGTTGAATTAATTTCTCTAAGAAATAAAAAAGGTAAATGGGGGAAAAAATAGGATTACTTCATAGATGCACACCGGTTGTATTTTTAAAAACTTGTCACCCCCCAGTCTTCCAGAAGTGCAAATTACAGTTAAAAATGCTGAGACTCGTTGACCTTAGAATGGAAGAGACGAAGAATAAAAAAATTCTCACATTGGTTCGACGATATCGCAGGAATGGCAGCCCCTTCGATTTTTTAAATGGGGAACATGGGTCAATTGGGACATCATTTTAAAGGTCTTATGGGTGAACGAAGGAACTTGCAACCCCTGTTAAACTGGTTCCCTTTCCATTCTGCCGAAACAGTTTTTCAATCTTCTAAAAAACATTTCAATCTTCGGAGTTATAAGCCATCCAAAATTTTGAATTTGACACACTGCACGTATGCGTTGAAAGCAGCATTTATCGACGAAATACGTAGCTCTAGGTATAGGGACATGACACATCTTTATCCTAATATGCAAAGAAATGTATTAAAAAAAAACGCACTTTATACAGGTTTAGTCTCTAACCGTAGAAACATTAATTTTGAGGCCATCCAGGGCCTTATTTAAAAAAAAAAGAACATTAACACATATTTCGAAAAACGCTATAGATAGATATAGAAATGATTGATGAGAAATGTTGAAAAGGAAATAGCGAAAAATTATATAATGTACTGAGAGGTCATTTAATATATCGGAGTTGTTACTACTATTTTATATATGGTATCCCCGAAACATAGGCTCAAATGTGTGTTACCGCTAAACTTTGCACCAACTACGCTGTAAGCGCTGTTTACAGAACAAGAAAGAAAAATGCCATCTACGCCACTCCTAATTAATTAGTTCAAGTTATCCCCAAGTGCCGTGTGAGTAAATCCTAAGGAAGGAAAATGCGTTTCCTGGGTAAATCGAGTCTCGCCTCGACAAAACAACATAATAAACTCTTATTAACCTCAGCTTACAATTGTTGGGAACAATTCTTTTTTTAACGATTTTAATATCTTATGCTTTCGCACCAATTTACATTTTCTACATGATTGAGGGTCACAGAGACAACCTCCTTACCTTCTAATTTATACTTCGGAAGTGAACTAAACAAATACCTGTTTAATTGCATTTGTCCCCAATTAACATTAGCCAATCAGGGTTTGCCACTCTAACTGAACACGCTCTACTCGCAAACGAAACATTCCGCTACAAAGGCCTCTAAGTTAAACGCTTAACGCCGATTAGTTCAGGTCAGTTCCAAATTCCCAATCACCAATAGGCCGTCTGTATCGCTTCGATTTTGCAATTCAGCTTATTCCGATTACGCGTTTATGGCACAATTTGCCCTGTGACATTAAAATCTGATAGAGTCACATCGGATTCCAAATGACAATGACGAAGTAAAATCTGAATGCGTTTCAGGTGCAATCAAATTTCCAGATGGACAGCGATTTTAAAGTTTTAATAATGGATTGCACAAATAATACCCAAAATTGCCCCTTCCATATTAATAAGAGAGTTTGTTAACGCAAGTCGGATGTAAGTGGAGGAATCTATAAAAAATTTCCTTCTAGTTTCGCTTAATTTTGTTCCCACTTGGGTATCGATGTTGTTGAACTTAATATATGTCAAAATTTGATAGAAGGAACACTCAATATTGTTAATAAAAACATTATGATATTTAAATATATAGTTAAAAACCTGACCATAGACTGTAAAAATGTCGTAGGTAGCGCCCTCATAGGATATTTCGTTTTAGAAAGAGGCAATATTTTCATTCCTCCAATAACGTGTGAAAAGTGTATTTTCCACACTCATATGAGTATGCAAAGCACGCGCGTGCGTACTTACATAATCCATTGTTGCTGACATTTAGCAATTTGGTAGATTTAAGTTATGTTATTAGTAAGCAACTATATAGCCATATCTACATTGTGGCTATCTCAGTTTAATAAAATTAAAGATTGTCATTTTCTCAGTTTCTCTATTCAAGTTAATGATTATCACGTGACACATTGCTGGTATATATAGGGTGTCTCAAAAGTAATGGGACAAATATTAAGATCCAGCGCAATTAGTGTATTCCAAAAGATAATATTAATAAAGATACAGGGTATTAAAGTTGAAGCTTTATTTTTTATTTAATTTCATATCTTCACAGTCTTTTGACCTATGAGAGTGAAATTTGGTATACGGGGTTTTCGGACGTGGCACATAAGGTAGTGCTGTCGGTTTTGTTATAGCTAATAGGGGGCGCCGCATGAAACCGTCTTGGCTAGTTAAAAGGGCTCTAATTTTTTTTATGCAGCTCCAGTAACCCTATTAATAAAAAAAATATTGTTCTGTTTGTTTACATAATAAAGGTATAGTAGTCTCAAAACTTGACTGTTTACGAGACATTCGTTAGTTTAATACTTCATGAATGTTTGTATGTATGTATTCTTGAATAGAGCCGAGAGCTGGTGAAGTAATTACCCATAACACAAAACTGATCTTTAAAGTATCTAGAGATAGCAACTTATTTGTATTATACATATTACTGAAGTTGGTTTTGGAAATTTTTTTTAAATTCTAATTTACAGAAAGTCACAGCGCACGTACTGCTATTACATTATGAACATATCAGCGTTATTAAAACGATAAATATCTTGAAAAAGGGTAAGTTTTGAGGCTATCAGCAGGTATACATTTTCTTTTTTAAAATGTTAAAGAGAACAATATTTTTAATTGATAGGACTGCAGGGGCTGCATAAAAAAATATTAGAGCTCTTTTGACTAACTAAGACGGCTTCATGTGGTACCCCCTATTAGCTACAATTAAACCGACGGCACTAGCTTGTTTCCCTCGTCCAAAAACCCCCATATACCAAATTTCAGTACCATGATTCCAACGTCTGTGAAGATATGAAATAAATTCAAAAATAAAATTTAAACGCCCTGTATCTTTGATAATATTAACTTTCGGTATAGAGACAATTGCGCTGGATCTTAATATTTTGATGGCAGGAATCTGCCGTTTGCTCTTTATCTCATTACTTTTGAGACACCCTGTATAATATACATATTTAACACAGGTAATATATAATATAAATGCCCATTTATATAAATGGATGAGCATCAATGTGTTACGTGATGGACATTAACTTACACTAATTTTCTAGGATATATCAATATGTGTGAATTAATGCATGAACCTTACGTATTATGGGGCTTCTGTTCAAACATGTTAAATTGGAAATTTAACTAATAGCCTTAACGCTAAAGCATCACAGCCCTTTGATTGTCTTTTAATTACATTATATCTACCATAAAATGAGAAAATCTGTTCGTCACACTGCTCTTTTTAAATTAAATATTCCTGTAAAATGCACGCCCCTAATAGCTTTAAACATAAATACGTGAAATGGAAATATACATATGTATATGTGTGTTACATAAGAATTGTAATACTACACATTTCAATTATGAGACATTTAATATTGTAGCTGTGGGTAATAAAGTCCTCAGTGTTTAAATATTTTTTTGTACAATTAAGTGCTCATACACACTTTTGCGCTTCCAAAAGAGAAATTTTGTAATTTTACGAGGAATTTCCTTGTTAGCTTAGTGCGCTGACATGAACTTTGCCGGTTGCTTGGCGCTAGCGACGAATGTATATTAGTTTGCTTTGGGTATACTGGGACGCCTATTTGACATTTGATGTTTTAATTTATTTGGGTATTTAATTGCCTATTTCAGTGAGTTAGCTTTGTCGTGACGAAAAACCAATATTGATATTTCCCCGTGAAAGACAAACCACGAAATAATGCTGTCTTTAATGTCTTCACTGACTATTTATATCCTGGTTAGGAGTAATACTGATGTTTGTTTGGACACTGGGTTCTTTATGCGTAAAAGAACAACTGGACCACCTGACTTGGGTATATGGGCATCATTCGTACGAAATGTCCCAAAATTCTTAAAGCCTTCTCTACAATCTTCCTATCACGGCATTTCCCCCATTCAGGAATACTTCCAGATGTTCTCCTTCGTTTCGGTTTGAAATTTTTACGTTCTGTATTTTCACGTTTATTTCCTTGTGTATGTACATATCTGTTTGCCTGTAGTGGGAAGAGTCGTGTTTTATTAACTGTGACTTTCAAACTTATATTTTCCAACTTTTGTACGAACCTTGACGCCGCGTACAATGCCATATTCTCCCTACTTTTTTCTTTAACCAAAAGACTCCACGTCTGGTGGGCCGTTGGCCGAGTAGTATTCACCGACACTACGATTCACCTCCATCCCTTCCTCCCCCTATCGCAAAGATCCAAAGGTGGCAAGAAGGGCGTGGGGAGGAGGAACACGAGATCTTACCTACTAAAAAACATTCCTCACGTTCTTTCCTGGTCTTCCCTTCTGTGAGACAGTTTCTAGGGATCATGCATCACGGAATACTAACCTGAACTAACCTTTTTTCTCACATGGTGATATATCTCAAGATCTCTGGTAATTCTCCTGGCGTCCGGGTAGTGTGGGATTTACCTCCGCCCCCTCCCCTAAAGAACTCCTCTGTACTAACTTGACTTAACCCGAATCATCACACATGTTTAGAATATTAGATGATAATTAGAATTAAATTGCTCAACATTCCGTCGAGAATGATATGATAAGGCAGCGCCTGTCTTGTTGCATATTGAGAGAAAGCTGCCACCTCCAAGTAAGCATATTTCTGAGTAGTTTTAGCTCACTTATCCCTGCAAATAAGTGCATACAGAAAATGATACCTACTTTAGCCGAAAAGTTATTTGCTAAAACAAAGAGGGTGTCCTGAAACTTGACAACTCCTTCAAATGTAATTAAAACTCAGTCGAATATCCGGCACCTCGTTTGCTTTCCAGGAGTTTTACCTCGCGAATGTTAACTCTTAACTTCCCAAAACGAAACTGCAAATTAAACTGAACTATTTCGTTTCAGGTTAAGTTGAGCAAAATTGCTTTCTGGGTGTTTAGAGGGAAGTGAACATTCATTAACTTATTTTTGCACTGGTGTACCGAAAGGAAGTAAAACAACTACTTTCTTAGAAACGTTTTTTTGTGCATGTCGAGGAAGATGTAAAATTAAATTTGCTCGAAACTTCCTGATGAAACTTGACATCGTTACAAATTTCGACGAAAGTTTCGTGTTGTGTTTGCTCAGTAACACAGTGAAGCCTTTATTAAAAATTAATCCTCAGCTTTTAAAGGAGAATACCTCCAGGTTTGCTTCATGCAAACTTGGAGGAAGTTTCCCTTATTTGCGTTATCACTCCTTGCGTGCAACTTATTAAATTACACGAGGAAATTTTCGACGTTTTTGCTTAAATTAAACAGTAGGAAGTTTCCGGAAGCCTAATAACAGATGGATGTTAATTATTTCATGCAAACAATTTGCTGCTTTGTTTGGCTCTGGAGACATCTTCCTTCAACTCGAAAAATTCCACGAATATTCGATTTCAACGTCATCATCAACACCCATAACAACAACAATAAATACATCTCTTGACCCTCACCTTGGGAACGTTTTAACCATTACGCCATCCGTGGGTACTTAATACCATTAGATAGTCGGATAGCGCTAAATGATTTTTACTTTCAATGTAATCCTCATCAAGAGGCGGCCTTAACATCTTTACGATGAGTTATTCAGGTCTAGTCCATCGTTTAAATACTCGTTATGGAGCCTTACGATGATGATTCCTTAAAGATTAAAATCGCATCATCAAAGGTTAAATAGGTGCTAATAATAATAGTTGTCATAATCATTACTGTTTCTTATCGCCGATCTCACAGGATTTAAAGTAGATCAGGCGTCGAACGATGGACTTTATGTAAGTGATTAGTGATTGGTTGCAGTTATGCCCTAAGAATTCCTGTTTCTGAGGTATTGGCTTTGATCTTGCCAGGAAATCAGTGGATTAGGAGTTTAGCAATTTTATTGTATTATTCTTTAATTACATAAATTATTTGAAGGACATGTAAATTAATATTAAATTTATACAAATTATTTAAATAATTATTTTTTAATATTAATTAAATTAAATTAAATCATTAAAATTTTATTAAAATTTAAATCATCATCATCTCGTTTAAATTTCAAAACCACTTTGCTTAATATTTATGCAAATTTCATGCATTTTATGCAGAAATCTTAATCAAAGACTCTCATTGTTTTTAATTAAAGTTGGTGGTGCTGTAAAACACCGGGCCCTAAAAATGTTTCCTCAATCCTCCAGGACCTCAACTGAGGTATCCATGATCAATATAGGGCCCACATCACTCTATTCAACCGAAAAACGGCACATTCTACTTTTTGTTAGTTTTCAAACTTCAAACGCCGATATCTCGGGAACACGTAGAGCAATTGCTATGTCATTGTTTCTCTATCTATTGGAAATTCAGGTCAGTTCTTGTTGCTAAACAGTATCAGGATTTTTTTAATACAATTTTTAGCATAAATATATTTACGTACCTCGCCAACTGCTGCTAAATGGCTTTGTGCACTGATATGTGATAAATTGCAATGTTAAATGTATTCTGATGGCACTCCGACATTTTACTTTTATTCTTTCCTCGTTTTGGGCAACACTCAAGCTCTATTTTAATCCCAGCGATGAAAGTTTCACGGTGTAAACTGAATGAGCGTTTGAAATATTTATTGGCTTGCAGATGTCAGTCAGTCGTTTTGCGCTGAAAAGCTCGATCTGGGCTGTTTTGAATTTTACATGCGAGATAACAGGATTTTCGAGCTCGTTTGCTAAACAACACTGACAGACCAACGAGAAAGTTTCCTTATATTTCTTTAAAATATCTTGTTGAATACTGGGAATTTTTATTATTTATTAAGCGGCAGTTTCTCTACAAACAATAAATACATGCTATTTCCATGGCTCATCTCCTAAACTATCTCCTTTACCAAAAAGGGCCAAAAGCTTTATCTGGCCAGGATTAAGCATGATTTATAAGTTTAATTAAAACCTGAGTTAAATCGTAATAAAGGATTCCATATCGTCCGGTACGTGTAAGTATTCAGGGATAGTAGGATTTTTATTGCACTGAGATAAGGACGAATGTGTCGCATATACATTTTATGGCAGTTCATTTTATGGCATCCAGAATGGTTTAGGGAGATTTGCTGGAATGCAATTGCCCACTGGGTCAATGTTTAGGACGATACAGGTAATATCTTTCTTTGAAGAGCTTTTGTCAATAAGTGTTTGAAAACGCCAAAGTATCCGTCGAGGTGCTATCAGATCTCCAGTTTTTAAGCAGTGAAATCATGAACTGGAAAATATTTGAAGGATATTTTATTGGCGCATGCAGATGGATTATTAGGTCTTGGATCATGATGTTAGTGACTAGAGCTCTGCATCTGATATCATTCTTATTATATCAGTCTATGTAAGGTTGACCTTAGTCAGCCTGGGCGAAATTTTTAATCACTACTCCCCTTTCTCCAAGAAAAACCACCGACCGGAAAAGTTCGCTGCCCTTTCTGGTCTGCCCCCCCTTTTCTCTATAAAACCGGTACTGAGTCCATGCGTCACTGAAGATCTTCAGAAGAAGTTCATAGTCATCTCCGAGAATCGTTTTCAGCGCAGACTCTGTACTCCTTCCTAGCTCTTTTATTCCGTGTCTTTGGTATTCTTCTCTTTCTATAACTCTTTTCTTAATGGGGCTATCTTCAGAGGGTTCTACTCGTATATTGCGCATAAATTCACCTAGACTAAAACAAAAAAGTCTGTCTGCATGGACCCACTCCTTTGTTAGTCCCAAAATTTGCATTTGAGTCCCTAAATCACTTGTGTCCCCCTGCGGCAAGTTATTAGACACCTGTTCAATGAATTGGAGAGATAGCAAGCTAATTGATATTAATGGGCAAATCATCCTCAACACCCTGTACACAAGTTTGCCGATTTGGCAGCTAAACGCAAGTTTCTGAAAATAGGGGAAATACTCAAGGGACAAACTCTTCTAAACTTGTCAAAGAAAATCCTCAAATGATGAAAAATAATATTTACAAAATTGACTCATAGAGTCTGGGCAAAAATTCAATTATGCCATTCATGGAGTGATTGAACTATTATTCAATGAATTCAATCGCTTCGAAGCATTCAGGAATAAATTCCAAAGATTCCTTCTAGCGGATGCTCAAACGTCGCGTTTTCATCGCGTCTTACAGAATTTCTTTGACCTGTTTGTTTCCTTCAGTGGTTTATTATTATACAGTTACTGCACAGTTATTGTTTTTTTTTTATTCATAGGATAAAACGTGTCAAATAACAGTCGTTTATTTGTTCTTCATGAACATTAATCTGTGTTTTTCAGACACTTCTGATGCTTGCTTACAAAACCAGCTTCAGTTGGCTGCTGGAAAATAGAGAGCAGCAAAGTTGCCTACTTGTGGTTCGCCCATCGACTTATTTTTTTAAAAATTTAGCCAAAAAGTGGTGTCAATTCAAATTTATCAAATTTACTCTTGATTTTATTACCTTTCGCCTGCTCTCATGTAATTGTAGTGCAACACGCAACGACTCAGCAATGAATTTGGCATTTTCCAAGCAACGAGCAAAAAAGAAGATTTACTTACAATCGCCTCACCGTAACATGACCTGACACATTTCTAACTTTTTCCATAATCTTAACAATTAATTTGATTTATAGTACTTCTTGAGACTCTAACTTTTGCAATTAAAAAGTTTTTATTATGCCATATCCTTGATTTACCAGGCAAATAAAATGGATTTTAGGCCCGATTTTTCAAGCTTCTGATGGCAATTTTGCTGGCGAGATAATGTTCGTGAATTGATTAAATCAGAGCTGAGCATTAGTTAATTTTCCTATTTGCAAGGGAATCACCTTGCTGGCAAAGTTATCACAGGCTTGGATGACAGGGCCTAAAGGTATTCGTGTGTGAGTGGAGGATACAGGATATTATTAATAAAAGCACTCTCTATATGGCGCGACTCTGTGTGCGCCTAGAAATGGCTCGAGGGGACAGTTCTTTTTGCATCCATCCAAATTAACGATTTATTAGCAATCTGGAGGCTGCCCATAAATAGAAAACGGAGCCAGTTTCTAATTAACTGAGGCATATTTTTTATCCCTCTGGAATAAATCTGGGGACTTTGAAAATTCTCAGACGTCTTAATTAAAAAAATGAAAAATTTCTGGAAAAGAAGCTCCCTAAGGGCCGGTATTTTCAGGCAAACATCGGTGTAAATCAATGATAAAACTTACCAAACGGACACATAAAGTAGGCTCGGGTTCAACACGGATTTTATCGAAAGTCGTATTTTTTGGCCAGTAAAAGGGCGAAAATTGTTCTTTATTGAATCGAATTTCTTTTCAACAATGGAAGAGATTTAGGTGGGAATTTTCTGAGAGTTTTGTAACTCGAAAAAAATGGTAATTTTGGGTTGAGGATATATTGTTTTTAAATACTGCCGATGGAGCCTAAGTGGAAGATTTATGAGGCGATGCGAGAATTGCCTGGAATCTCTCTGTGATAAATTTCTTATTACATTTGCTTGACTACTTACAGAGATGGTGTTTAGCTATGAGCCTCTAGGCTAGAGCTGAAGGGAATTTCTAAGCAGTGAAATCCTTTTGTAACGATAACCTTTGTATTTTCAACAACATGAATAAGGATTGCACTAAAACTACGTAACAAATATGCCCCCCTAAAATGCAGGTTAGTTAAACTTTCCCACAGCAAGTTGTAAAACTTCATAATGGGTTTTGGTCGCCCATAAAGGGAATTTTTATCAAATCTCCCCTGACCAAACTAACCCCATCCAAAGTAGACAATTTCCCCTTATTTAAAATTCTACCGCAATAAAAGAGATTGGTCGGTGAATTTTTAAAAGTTCGTTACGTCTTTATACGTGCCAAGTGGGATTTCCACTAAAAGTCACGTCTGGAGAGGAATTTCCCAAAAACTTATATCAGATCCTTTCTTAAGATGCCGGTGCTTATGTGTTGCGACTTTTCGCCATCTCAAATCCTTAAGAGCACTTGAAAAACCGGAATTTCTTTTCAAATTCTCTTCGAAGTTAGAAAAATACTCTCTACCTAGAACTTCCTGCTTTATTTTCAACAAGCGTTGTGTTTCTCACTCGTTTTTTCCCAGGAATCAAAAGTGATGTAAATCAGTTTTCCAATATTTCAATTTTCAACTTCTCGCAAGCAAATTCAGTCTACCGAATATAATCCAGTTCAATCCCGGAGGAGAATAATCCTCGAGATGCAGGATTGACGATTTCCGTATGTTTGTCCCGGAAAATGTTCATTCGTATCTAGGATTATATAGAACAATGGATCAGACAATGGGGCAGTTGTTTCGCTATCTGTGATTATCTATTCTGAGCTTTATGGAGATTAGTTTTGCTTATTGGTGCAAGAACCGTGATTCCACGAAATTAAAATAGATAAAATTGTATTCTTGTCTATTATTTCGTCGAAAGATGGTTAATTCCTGGATCATACGTGTTAAGCAATTTTTTGAGAAGACACGAGGACGATTGAGGGAGAACTGACCAAAATGTGTACCACATGACATGAAATCAATTTTTACCACGATAAATAAAAATTCTTATAATGATCCTGAAATCTTACTAGGACCTCAAAAAATTCTCTCGACTCTAAACATTTACAATTACAAAACCATTTTTGCTTAGACGTTCGCAATTTAAATTTCTAATGTTGTCTAATGACGTACACGCATCATAAAGAGCGTTTTATGCACACTGAAGCATGCTATAATCGTCGATTATGATGCATGCGCAATAAAAATGCCATTATTATTAAATGCAACATAAATGGTTATAATTTGATTACTACTTGCATCATAAACTTGTTGTTTTTTACTTTACTTTATAGAGCCACTTTAAGACCTCAATGGAAGCATGCATAATTCTGTAATCAACTTTTGTAGCTCCTACAGTTTTCGAGATTCCAATAGCATGTATCGAATTTGAAAAAAAAGTAAATTTCGATCGTAAACAATATAAAACAATTTAAATGGTCATATCCAAGGTTGTCGTAACGTTGCCACGTTTTCTCCATTACCAATTACCATAAAGGAATGACTTTAGATTGCTTCAGAGGAAGTGTCGCAAGGTATTAAATCGGGAGGCCGTGCGGATCAAAGATCCTGATGTTCATTCATAACTTACATTTTGCGTAAAGAAGGGCCCATTTTATTTCCAAAACTCTTTTGAGGTTAATTGCAGGGCAAGGTTTATAATATTACTGGGAAAACGGTAAAAGATAAATTAATTTTCAAATTTGTATGAGTTCTCATAATAGTACATCGCATATCAATAATAGTACATGACATATCTATCTATGTATTAGTATTTGAAAGTGTAGTTTAAATAACGACGCGTTCAGCGCTGAGGGACCTAAGACCTGAGGGTCAGTATTGTCATCTCCGAAACGATGAGAGTTTTAAAATCGGTCAAATGGGAGAAAGTTGGCAATTTTTACAAGTGATGTATACAATTTTGTTGATGTTTTATAAAACCAGTGTGCTATCTTATGAAACTTGAATTATAATGTTCGCGGCCAATCAATAAGACTTGAAAACTATTTTTCTTAGAGAAATATTTCTTGATGTTTAGAACGCCGCCCAATCTTTCTTTCGGGTTAACGAGTTTTCCACTCTATTAATAAATCGTTAATTGACCAGGAAAGAGTGGAAATTTTTATCTTTGGGGAGCGTTTCCAGACATACATAGGAATAAATCAATGATAAATCCGTCAACAGGATGAAGCGAAGAATCTCTAAATGCGATATGGAATTTTTATTAAAAGTCAGAGGAGTATGGTATTCATTTTATTATTTTATTATGTTTTATTATACCTGAATGTAGTTCATTTCACAATCCTCTTTGTACTGGAACATGTTCCACCGCACTACTACAAGAAAGAATCTCTATTAACATCGTAAATCAAAAATATTAATCTTTTAGTTATAAAGTTGCAATGGTTTAAGGTTCTTAAATCTTATTAATGGTCCCCGCCGAAAGCAAAAAGATTATAACTTCCTATAACTATTTGGAGGATTTGAGGGGAAAATATGATAGTTCCGTTCCAATTTAACCGAAGAATATATAATTTCATTACTTGTGCCCGAGGTCTGAGGATAAAGTTTAGCTTCGAAATGAGGCGAGGAAATTCAAATATAGGAAATGATTATAACTTGGATCAGATATAGAATGAAAGATAGAATGATATATAGAATGACATGTGGAATAAGATGTCGAATAAAATATATCGTAAAATAAGAGATAGAATCAAAACTAGGCAGAGAGATATATTTAGAAATAAGATCAAGACCAAAATTGAATCAGCTTTGTTATAAAAGATGGTCCAATAAAATTAATAAAATTGTCCAGAAAACGGTGGAGGAAATTTTCGAATTGAGTTTTAAATTTGGATTTTTGACATTGCACGTCCTCTGCTCCATAAAGAAGCATTAAACAATAATTATTCTATATTGTGCCATGATATTTCCAAATGATCATACTCCGAACATCCGATTCAATTTCCAGCTGGCACAATAATTCTGTATCGTTATCACGTACCTGTAGCCAATATTCATTTTGCAGGATTTTATTGCTTTAATCACGCCATTCCGGTTAAAATATTATCCGACTGACATATTCTCTGCACAACACATTACTGAATCTATTTCCCCATTACCTACTATTTTATTTGTCACATGGATAAATGGGCACATTTATTGTTCATTGTAAAAAAGATCGATCCATAAAAATGCGTTACCGGCCAGAACGTGGCGCATATGTTATGCCCAGGAAATTTAGCAATAGTTGCACATTAATATTGGGTTCAATTGTTGCATTTTATAGCCAATAAATCTTAAGAATGTTAAATTTTGCCCAGCCGTTTAAGAGACGGAATACCAACTAAATCCAGGCTCTGGAGCAGATTAGCGTTCATCTGCCTGGACAAACAAATAAACAACAACATTATAGATTAGTGCCGGTCCTCTTGCGTCGTTATTCCCTATTAGGGCAATCCTGCCAGCCTTTGTTTTCCTGCCTGAAATTCAGGCGGATATTCCAAGATTTAAAAGGGATTTCTAGATATGAGAGAAATCACATGTCCAAACAAAGATTAGAAAGTCTCAGCTTCCACTAGAAGACAATGGACGTCATTCCGAAAGATAAATTTCTGCTTTATAAATAATGTAAGGAATCGGAAGCATGGAAGTGTGCAATTTGCATGGGAGGGTGCAATTTGCATGGAAGTCGAATAACGCCACCACTCTACCGAGTTAACTGAAAGTATGAAATGAGACTAAATTAGATTTGGTTTAACTTGGTAAGACAAAAAAAGCACTCGCAGGGCTTCATAATTCCCCTGTTTATACAGGAGGGAAAACAATAACGCTACCGAGTTGCCAGCATTTCCTCTTTATATTTTCGTTTTGTCCTTAAACCACAGATGTTGTTGGATCCGAATATAGGATACGTGCATAGAAGGAGTTTTTGCAAGACTTGTGTCATATAGTCCCATTTTCCATACAGCCCTCATCCAGCCTCCATTGGGGATATTTTTTTCCATATTACTAATAATCTACCCGTTTCTCTTGTAAATGGAAAATAGGGATGCACATTATATTAATAAAAATTTTTTTGGTTGTGGAACACCTGATTGAAAAACTCCCTCAAAGTAGAGTATGTATAGAAACCCGAAAATTCGCTACCCTGAGCATTGTTGTGTGCAAAGCCACAGCAGTCAGTTTTATTCACGGAAATATCTGGGAATTCACTGGTTTCGCAGCGGAGAACCGCATCATAATTCCATAGTGGTCGTAGGAGAAAAAAAGCTCAATGGCTTCCCGGGCTTTTAATTTATGTCCAAATAAATCTGAAACTTATTGGCCATTTATGGTATAAAAACAAGGTACAAGGCGTAAAGTAATAACCCCGTACATCTTCCTTTAGTGGCCTTAACGACTTTGTTTTAAAAAGCGTGTAAGCGTGGACATGTGGAAAAACGAGATATGAAATTTACTATTTTTTTTATTAGAATGGATTTGGAGACTGAAAATAGACATCAATATTAAAGGATAATTTGAAAATAATTTTAACACAGGGTGTAATGGCTGTGTTTTGTGTGTTATGTATACGTTATGTAGATGTCAATGTCATGTATGCGTCAATGTTATATATGCGTCAATGCCATATATGTGTCAATGTCATATAATAAAAATGCAAGTGGAGCAATTTTCAGTCACTTCTTAAATATGGTGCCATTCAAAACTTTCCAAAATAAAGGTTTTCCTCGACTTGTTAAAAATTTTATTGTCTTCAGAGGTCGTAAAATAAAAATTGTGATACACGTGATTGCTACAGCAATCGCTACTTTGGTATTGAGCAGATGCTCGATAGAAGCACCCTAATAAATGTTATGAATTATATCTATCCGAAAGCGCCGGAAATAGCGAGGAGTATTCAAAACGAAGATTATTTTCCTACATTTTTGCCAGCTTTCCTTGATCCCACTTAGCGAGTTTTTCCGCCCCTGACAGTTTAAAAATTTGTAAAGCTTCCTAGGTGCAAAGTTTCGCTTTGCCCATCTAGCCTCCATTAAGTTTCCAATTTGGAAGTCAGAAATAAAGTTTTTAATTTTCGCTAAGATTATCTTTTTATAGAAAAGAGGTATTTTACTTTAAGGGATTACTAGAGTGGCAGAAAGGACACAATGAGCTTTTCTTATTTCTCCATGGGAAAAATAACACTGGAAATCACCAATTTGTACAAATATTGTTTAGAGACTAGATAGATTCTAAGTATCAGACTGATTCAGCACGTGAGTTTGCAAACTTGCGACTCATATCTCGTTTTCAGAAGCTCCATCGCATACGGCCTTAAATGCAGCTGGAATCCGAATGACCCCGACTCTCGACATCGAATTAATGAGAACTAGCGTTTCAACAAATTTACTAAGGTCCATTTAACGTGCTGAAAACAAAGGACGATGTCCATTTTTCCACAGAATGAACAGCAAACCTAATTTGATCACAGAACTCCTGACTGAAAATTGTCGAAGTTTCGCAATTTGGTAAAACTGCACAGGCATTTTTTAAAAGGGGCAAAAATTCGGATCCAATTTTCCTCCGAGGTATAACATGGCAAAGCCGCAAAATTGTTTCGTGGAATTTGCTTATTTGGAAATTTCATTTTTCTGTTTCGTGGGTGCCACAGGAATTGCCTGAAGATAATTAGATTCTATTGCGAGGTTTCTACAAGTTCATCCTTGTTGTTCTCGGTTTCAAAGTGATTACCACCTGCTACTGGGGTTTACGTTATGTTTTGTTATAAATGTGGTCATTTCAGGGGAAAAGACCATTAAAATTTATTTGAAACAACACTCACACCGAACGTGCAATAAACACAATTTATTACCCTTCAGAAGGAGAACGTATAGCGGAAATAAGCGCTAAAGCTTCTGCAGGAATTTTATAAAATTGCTGACGCTTAGGTCGTAGCTGCGTCCTTATGTTTGCTTACACACAGTTCGCGAAGAAATTTCCAATATTCGTCCTCCGATGTAAACAAGAAAATTCTCTGGAAACCCGGAAAAGGCACGAGAAGAACGTGTTTAGATTCGCATATATGCAAAGTGCCAGTCGGCATAATCTGGAGATATCATCGAGTTTTTAGCGATTTCCGACCTTATGCAAAACATGCAGGTTTTTGGTTTTATTACCGCGTAAGGTGAAAAGGGCCGGTAAAAAACAGGAAGGGATAGGCCTATCCAGGACTCCAGAAGGGAATTGAATGTTTAGATGGCTGAAAATGATGTTGTATATTCATCTTCTGTGTCGCCTCAAAAATGCGTTTGGAAAGTGGCGCAAATGTAGCCAAATATACGAGAAATATCGTTTCGCATTGTGAAACTTTTAGTAATACGTGGAGAAAAAAATCTCGCTGGATAGACACATGGAAAATCCTTAGTGGCAAGTCTGCAAAAAGGAGCGTTGAAGGAAATGTGGAAAAAGGGAGTTGGGCAAACCGGCGACATGTGTTTCTACTTATTGGTTTCACCAATCATGTGAATGTTCAAAGGATGGATCGAATCACAGGCGAGTGCAGCTTGGAATTGAAAAATTGAAGGAACGATCTTCTCAATTTATCCTCAAAATTAGAGAAACTTTGGGAGATTTTATGCCAGCATGATATCACTTGATACCACCTGATGCTTGTCTGATGTTTGTCATTCAATATATATGTAGGATCCGCTCGTCAGATCGCTCTAACTCTTCTAAATGTAATTATTACTGTCTGACCAAATCGAGACACCAACGGGAAAGTCCGAATATTTGTTAGATAGTATTAGTTAAATTAGGGTTGAGGAACCGAGGGGGATTAAAAAGTGAGGTACCTCGATGTTACGCCCATGCGTATCGTACCTGAGTTCGAGTGATTCTCGGCTGTTGCTGGGTTCTCCCAGTAACCTCCTAGAATCTGTGTCACGGAAAAAACCCAAAAAGCGAACATCTCTTTGTTTGAACCAAGGAAGAAGGGCCGGAGGATGGTTGCTAAGGGCTCAAACAAAGGATGGTTCGTGGTGCTGGCTCGCAGCAGCCAGATGTTGTAACGGTCGCTGGCCTCTACTCGAGGTACGACACTGGTTTATTACCCCCAGGTTTAATATTTAAGATTTGTGACAAGGAGAATCGCTCTCTTTGATATCCGGAGTGAACGACGAACTAAGTGACGCGAGTTTTTACTAATTAAGTTACCATTTAAGCTTCGTATTGTACCCTATCCCAATTATACATAAACCCTAGACAACCGAATAAAAGATAAATCCCACAACTTTGGGGGCTTGTCCGAGATTTGGGGTAACGATTTTGGAGACTTTTACGAGATTTGGGGTAATAGTTTAGAAGACTCAGCCGAAATTTGGGAAACGAGTTAGGACGACCAAGCTCTGCACTTCAGGATTGAGAGCAACGGCGACGGTGATAACGACGAAATCACTAATACCAGACGGGTAACGACGACGACGGCGATAACGACGAAACAGTGCGAGATTAGGGTGATAATAGTGATTAATTCCGCGAAGTGAAGTGGAGTGCGGAAAAGGTGTACGCAACCGACAGATAAAAGCAGTTAAGGTAGGATACAGAAGTTAGTCTAATTTTACTGTATTAGTAGATTTATTGCTTTGTAATCCCGATTGTGTCTCGATTTCTTCTATTGACTGGTCTTTTCAAGTCGATTCTACGTAAACAGCAAAACGCATCGTATCTCATTTTTTATTTTCTTGGAATATTGGCCTAGTATCAATTCCATACCCAATTATGACTACTTTGGGGGATATTGAAAAAATTGCGCAAAATATCACAAATTCTAAACTGAGGGCGGTTCAAGCGCTGCATGTTGCTGTTTACGGCAAAGAAGGTCAAGGTCGGCAAACTAGAAAAAATGTGAGGAAATTCCCTGGTTTTAACCTGGACAAGGAATCAAGGGAATATCAGACCAAATTAACAGAGACCGAAGATCAGTTGAACTTAAGCGATTTGATGGCGATCTGTCACATTCTAAACTTGGACTATTCGGGACAACACGAGGACATCGCGAATCGGGTATGCTCTTTCCTGAATGACTTGTCAGTCAACGACGATATTACTGAGGGACAAGAAGACGGGGAGACCGAAGATGAGGATGCCGGAGGTCAGGAAAGTAGCGACGAATCCGGACAGGAGGACGAAATTGACGAGGGAAATTTAGCTCAGCCACAAGCCCGTACCAAAACGAAGACGAGAAAAAATAATCCTTTTGCGTTAACCTTTCGTGACGTAGAAGACAGCATTAGACCATTTGATGGCAAGGATGATTACCCGATAGAAAAGTGGATCCGAGATTTTGAGGAAATAGCAGAGGTCACACGATGGAACGACTTACAGAAATTAATATTCGCGAAAAAGTCGTTGACGGGTTTAGCGAAACTATATGTGCAATCAGAAAAGGGTATTAAATCCTGGACTACTCTTAAGAAAAGACTTACCGCTGAGTTTGAAGTGAAGGTCAGCAGTGCTCAGATTCATAAGTTGCTAATGTCTCGAAAGAAAAGTCCTGCTGAGACAGTACAGGAATATGTATTGGTCATGCGTGAGATCGGAAGCCGAGCGACGTTAGAGGCCGAGGTCGTGATACAATACATTATTGACGGGATACAGGATGATCCATCAAGCAAATGTGTGCTTTATGGAGCGAAAAACTTCGCTGAGTTTAAGGATAAGGTCAGATTGTATGAGCAGATCAGAACAAAAAGGCCGACGTTCAGCTCAGAGAAGAAGTATGAGAAAAAGGAAATCAAGAAGGAAGAGCACGATAGAAAGGGGAGAACTACCAATTGTTTCAATTGCGGGCTCAAAGGACATAAATCCAACGCGTGCCCAGACAGAGCCAAAGGGGTCAAATGTTATAATTGTAATAGTTTTGGACATATATCAACCAAATGCCCAACGAGGACAAACGACGCAGGTAAAAATAGCCCGTGTGCCAATGTTCGCCTTATGGAAGTCGTACCGAATAATGCCGTTAAGGTACAAATCGACAATGTACAACTGACCGCACTGTTAGATACGGGTAGCGACATAAGTGCGATAAGGAGCGATGCTTACGATGACTATCTAGGACATATCCCTTTAACGGGGAATGAGATAATTATAAAAGGAATAGGTTCCAATAGAGTGAGGACCAAAGGATTTTTCCAAAAGGAAGCAAGGATCAACGACGAAGACATATTGTTAACGTTCCACGTGATACCAACAAATGCCTCAAACTTTAAGGCCATTGTGGGTAATGACCTATTAAAATGGGCGGATGTAAGTTTCACAGAAGGAGGCGTGGTCATACACAAGAGGAGGGAGGAAAATTTCTTGATGGAGATGAAGATTGCCGACGGTCTGGATCAAGAGAACCCGCAAATTGACCATATACCGAATGTAGAGTGCAAAAACAAAGTTAAGGACTTGATAGAAAATTACTCGCCGGAGAAAGTAAAGGATGTCGACATTAGGATGAAGATTGTCCTGAGGGATGAAGAGCCAGTATATCAGAACCCAAGGAGACTCTCACCCGTTGAGAGAGTAGAGGTAGAAAGACAAGTACAGGAGTGGTTAGATGAAGAAATCATAAGACCCAGTTATTCTGATTTCGCAAGTCCGATAGTGTTGGTAAAGAAACGAGATGGCAGTATGAGACTTTGTTGCGACTATCGCAGAATCAATAGGAAAATAGTCAAGGACCGTTTTCCGTTACCATTGATTGAGGACGTGCTAGATAGGTTGCAAGGAGCCAAATACTTCAGCACGATAGATCTGCGAAATGGATTTTTCCACGTTCCTGTAGACGAAGACAGTCGAAAATATACCTCGTTCGTCACTCATAACGGACAGTTCGAATTCCTAAAATGTCCTTTTGGCCTATGTAACAGCCCAGCAGTTTTTCAGAGGTTTATATGCCATATTTTTCGGGAGTTAACCTCTATGAACATTGTGTTGTATTATATGGACGATGTAATAATTTTGAGTAGCACTCTCGAGGAAGGGGTAGAGCGTCTGGCGATGGTCTTACAAGTAGCGAGAGACTATGGGCTGGAAATAAAGAAGAGTAAATGCCAATTCTTAAGAAGACGAGTAGAATTCCTAGGCTATATCATCGAGGATGGTAAAGTGCAGCCCTCTGAGGAAAAGGCATTGGCGATCAGAAGATTTCCGGAACCAAAAACGCCCAAGCAGATCCAATCCTTTCTCGGTTTGACGGGGTATTTCCGAAAATTCGTCGCTTCATATGCCATAATCGCAAAACCTTTAAGCGATCTGTTGAGGAACAACAAGGAATTTGTGTTAGGCGATGAACAAAGACGGGCATATGAGACGTTGAAGGAATTACTAACTAGTGAACCAGTCCTGTATATTTACAGGCAAGATGGTGAAACCCAATTACATACTGATGCAAGTAAGTATGGTTACGGCGCTTGCTTGATGCAGAAATCCAACGACGACAATAAATTCCACCCTGTATATTATATGAGTAAGAAAACGACACCAGCTGAAGAACGATACCACAGCTACGAACTGGAGGTTCTGGCTGTGATACAAGCTGTCAAGAAATTTAGAGTCTACCTCTTAGGCAGTAATTTCAAGATAGTCACGGATTGTTCCGCTTTCCAGAAGACTATGGATAAGAAAGACTTGACTACGAGAGTAGCACGATGGGCATTACTGTTGGAAGAATATTCATACGTTATAGAGCACCGAAGTGGCCGTCGAATGGCCCATGTGGACGCTCTGAGTCGATATCCAGCCGTAATGACTCTAACTGAAATTAATGACGAAGAAGGGACTCTGCGGCGATTAAAAGCGGCGCAAGAAGGAGATGAGTTCGTCCAGGCTGTCAAGAAAATTGCCAGCACTGAAGATTACCAAGGCTATTTAGTAAAGAACGGTATTTTGTACAAATACGACAATGGGTTGGAATTAATAGTCGTACCGAAGTCGATGCAGTCCGGGGTCATAAAGAAAACGCACGAAATAGGCCATTTTGGCATTGCAAAAGTGGAGGAAATCGTCAAAAGAGAATTCCATATACCGAAGTTGAAAGAAAAGATTCATACTGTTATTAAGAATTGTGTGGCCTGCATTCTGGGAAACAGAAAAGAAGGAAAGAAAGAGGGAATGCTGCACCCGATAGCCAAGGACGAAGGACCGCTATACACTTACCATATTGACCATTTAGGACCTCTGCCTTCAACAAATAAAAATTACCAGCATATATTGGCCGTAGTAGATGACTTCTCGAAATTCGTTTGGCTGTACACTACCAAGTCGACGACGTCGCGGGAAACCATCGACAAATTAAGAACGCAACAGAAAAATTTTGGAAATCCGTCAAGAATAATTACAGACAAAGGTACTGCGTTCACGTCGAAGGAATTCAGCGATTATTGTGAACATGAGGGGATCCAACACGTCACTGTCACCACCGGAGTACCTCGAGGGAACGGTCAAGTGGAACGGGTTAATCGCACGATTATCCCTGTCCTTACGAAACTGAGCATGGAAAATCCTAGTAGGTGGTATGACAAAGTAGATAAGGTGCAAACTGCTTTGAATTCCACACTGCAAAGGAGTATCGATGCTACACCGTTCGAGGTATTGTTTGGTGTCCGGATGAGGCATAATGAGGAGATTCGCATTAAGGAAATGCTGGAAAAGGAGATAATCAAGAATTTCGACGCAAAAAGGGAAAGACTACGTGAAGATAGCAAAAAGCAAATTTTGAAGGCGCAAGAAGAAAACAGGAGGCAATATAATTTAAGGCGGAAGAAAGCGACAAAGTATAAACGGAGGGATTTAGTGGCCATAAAAAGAACGCAGTTCGGGGGCGGGCTGAAACTGTGTAAGAAATTTCTTGGTCCTTATGAGGTCATCGAGGTTCTGCCCAATGAGCGATACGAGGTCATTAAGGTGGGCACCCACGAAGGACCGGGACGCACCTCTACCTGTGCCGAATACATGAAGCCATGGGTCGATAATGATAGCGAATCCGAGGCGGATTGCTAGTCAGAATGGCCGAATGTAGGATCCGCTCGTCAGATCGCTCTAACTCTTCTAAATGTAATTATTACTGTCTGACCAAATCGAGACACCAACGGGAAAGTCCGAATATTTGTTAGATAGTATTAGTTAAATTAGGGTTGAGGAACCGAGGGGGATTAAAAAGTGAGGTACCTCGATGTTACGCCCATGCGTATCGTACCTGAGTTCGAGTGATTCTCGGCTGTTGCTGGGTTCTCCCAGTAACCTCCTAGAATCTGTGTCACGGAAAAAACCCAAAAAGCGAACATCTCTTTGTTTGAACCAAGGAAGAAGGGCCGGAGGATGGTTGCTAAGGGCTCAAACAAAGGATGGTTCGTGGTGCTGGCTCGCAGCAGCCAGATGTTGTAACGGTCGCTGGCCTCTACTCGAGGTACGACACTGGTTTATTACCCCCAGGTTTAATATTTAAGATTTGTGACAAGGAGAATCGCTCTCTTTGATATCCGGAGTGAACGACGAACTAAGTGACGCGAGTTTTTACTAATTAAGTTACCATTTAAGCTTCGTATTGTACCCTATCCCAATTATACATAAACCCTAGACAACCGAATAAAAGATAAATCCCACAACTTTGGGGGCTTGTCCGAGATTTGGGGTAACGATTTTGGAGACTTTTACGAGATTTGGGGTAATAGTTTAGAAGACTCAGCCGAAATTTGGGAAACGAGTTAGGACGACCAAGCTCTGCACTTCAGGATTGAGAGCAACGGCGACGGTGATAACGACGAAATCACTAATACCAGACGGGTAACGACGACGACGGCGATAACGACGAAACAGTGCGAGATTAGGGTGATAATAGTGATTAATTCCGCGAAGTGAAGTGGAGTGCGGAAAAGGTGTACGCAACCGACAGATAAAAGCAGTTAAGGTAGGATACAGAAGTTAGTCTAATTTTACTGTATTAGTAGATTTATTGCTTTGTAATCCCGATTGTGTCTCGATTTCTTCTATTGACTGGTCTTTTCAAGTCGATTCTACGTAAACAGCAAAACGCATCGTATCTCATTTTTTATTTTCTTGGAATATTGGCCTAGTATCAATTCCATACCCAATTATGACTACTTTGGGGGATATTGAAAAAATTGCGCAAAATATCACAAATTCTAAACTGAGGGCGGTTCAAGCGCTGCATGTTGCTGTTTACGGCAAAGAAGGTCAAGGTCGGCAAACTAGAAAAAATGTGAGGAAATTCCCTGGTTTTAACCTGGACAAGGAATCAAGGGAATATCAGACCAAATTAACAGAGACCGAAGATCAGTTGAACTTAAGCGATTTGATGGCGATCTGTCACATTCTAAACTTGGACTATTCGGGACAACACGAGGACATCGCGAATCGGGTATGCTCTTTCCTGAATGACTTGTCAGTCAACGACGATATTACTGAGGGACAAGAAGACGGGGAGACCGAAGATGAGGATGCCGGAGGTCAGGAAAGTAGCGACGAATCCGGACAGGAGGACGAAATTGACGAGGGAAATTTAGCTCAGCCACAAGCCCGTACCAAAACGAAGACGAGAAAAAATAATCCTTTTGCGTTAACCTTTCGTGACGTAGAAGACAGCATTAGACCATTTGATGGCAAGGATGATTACCCGATAGAAAAGTGGATCCGAGATTTTGAGGAAATAGCAGAGGTCACACGATGGAACGACTTACAGAAATTAATATTCGCGAAAAAGTCGTTGACGGGTTTAGCGAAACTATATGTGCAATCAGAAAAGGGTATTAAATCCTGGACTACTCTTAAGAAAAGACTTACCGCTGAGTTTGAAGTGAAGGTCAGCAGTGCTCAGATTCATAAGTTGCTAATGTCTCGAAAGAAAAGTCCTGCTGAGACAGTACAGGAATATGTATTGGTCATGCGTGAGATCGGAAGCCGAGCGACGTTAGAGGCCGAGGTCGTGATACAATACATTATTGACGGGATACAGGATGATCCATCAAGCAAATGTGTGCTTTATGGAGCGAAAAACTTCGCTGAGTTTAAGGATAAGGTCAGATTGTATGAGCAGATCAGAACAAAAAGGCCGACGTTCAGCTCAGAGAAGAAGTATGAGAAAAAGGAAATCAAGAAGGAAGAGCACGATAGAAAGGGGAGAACTACCAATTGTTTCAATTGCGGGCTCAAAGGACATAAATCCAACGCGTGCCCAGACAGAGCCAAAGGGGTCAAATGTTATAATTGTAATAGTTTTGGACATATATCAACCAAATGCCCAACGAGGACAAACGACGCAGGTAAAAATAGCCCGTGTGCCAATGTTCGCCTTATGGAAGTCGTACCGAATAATGCCGTTAAGGTACAAATCGACAATGTACAACTGACCGCACTGTTAGATACGGGTAGCGACATAAGTGCGATAAGGAGCGATGCTTACGATGACTATCTAGGACATATCCCTTTAACGGGGAATGAGATAATTATAAAAGGAATAGGTTCCAATAGAGTGAGGACCAAAGGATTTTTCCAAAAGGAAGCAAGGATCAACGACGAAGACATATTGTTAACGTTCCACGTGATACCAACAAATGCCTCAAACTTTAAGGCCATTGTGGGTAATGACCTATTAAAATGGGCGGATGTAAGTTTCACAGAAGGAGGCGTGGTCATACACAAGAGGAGGGAGGAAAATTTCTTGATGGAGATGAAGATTGCCGACGGTCTGGATCAAGAGAACCCGCAAATTGACCATATACCGAATGTAGAGTGCAAAAACAAAGTTAAGGACTTGATAGAAAATTACTCGCCGGAGAAAGTAAAGGATGTCGACATTAGGATGAAGATTGTCCTGAGGGATGAAGAGCCAGTATATCAGAACCCAAGGAGACTCTCACCCGTTGAGAGAGTAGAGGTAGAAAGACAAGTACAGGAGTGGTTAGATGAAGAAATCATAAGACCCAGTTATTCTGATTTCGCAAGTCCGATAGTGTTGGTAAAGAAACGAGATGGCAGTATGAGACTTTGTTGCGACTATCGCAGAATCAATAGGAAAATAGTCAAGGACCGTTTTCCGTTACCATTGATTGAGGACGTGCTAGATAGGTTGCAAGGAGCCAAATACTTCAGCACGATAGATCTGCGAAATGGATTTTTCCACGTTCCTGTAGACGAAGACAGTCGAAAATATACCTCGTTCGTCACTCATAACGGACAGTTCGAATTCCTAAAATGTCCTTTTGGCCTATGTAACAGCCCAGCAGTTTTTCAGAGGTTTATATGCCATATTTTTCGGGAGTTAACCTCTATGAACATTGTGTTGTATTATATGGACGATGTAATAATTTTGAGTAGCACTCTCGAGGAAGGGGTAGAGCGTCTGGCGATGGTCTTACAAGTAGCGAGAGACTATGGGCTGGAAATAAAGAAGAGTAAATGCCAATTCTTAAGAAGACGAGTAGAATTCCTAGGCTATATCATCGAGGATGGTAAAGTGCAGCCCTCTGAGGAAAAGGCATTGGCGATCAGAAGATTTCCGGAACCAAAAACGCCCAAGCAGATCCAATCCTTTCTCGGTTTGACGGGGTATTTCCGAAAATTCGTCGCTTCATATGCCATAATCGCAAAACCTTTAAGCGATCTGTTGAGGAACAACAAGGAATTTGTGTTAGGCGATGAACAAAGACGGGCATATGAGACGTTGAAGGAATTACTAACTAGTGAACCAGTCCTGTATATTTACAGGCAAGATGGTGAAACCCAATTACATACTGATGCAAGTAAGTATGGTTACGGCGCTTGCTTGATGCAGAAATCCAACGACGACAATAAATTCCACCCTGTATATTATATGAGTAAGAAAACGACACCAGCTGAAGAACGATACCACAGCTACGAACTGGAGGTTCTGGCTGTGATACAAGCTGTCAAGAAATTTAGAGTCTACCTCTTAGGCAGTAATTTCAAGATAGTCACGGATTGTTCCGCTTTCCAGAAGACTATGGATAAGAAAGACTTGACTACGAGAGTAGCACGATGGGCATTACTGTTGGAAGAATATTCATACGTTATAGAGCACCGAAGTGGCCGTCGAATGGCCCATGTGGACGCTCTGAGTCGATATCCAGCCGTAATGACTCTAACTGAAATTAATGACGAAGAAGGGACTCTGCGGCGATTAAAAGCGGCGCAAGAAGGAGATGAGTTCGTCCAGGCTGTCAAGAAAATTGCCAGCACTGAAGATTACCAAGGCTATTTAGTAAAGAACGGTATTTTGTACAAATACGACAATGGGTTGGAATTAATAGTCGTACCGAAGTCGATGCAGTCCGGGGTCATAAAGAAAACGCACGAAATAGGCCATTTTGGCATTGCAAAAGTGGAGGAAATCGTCAAAAGAGAATTCCATATACCGAAGTTGAAAGAAAAGATTCATACTGTTATTAAGAATTGTGTGGCCTGCATTCTGGGAAACAGAAAAGAAGGAAAGAAAGAGGGAATGCTGCACCCGATAGCCAAGGACGAAGGACCGCTATACACTTACCATATTGACCATTTAGGACCTCTGCCTTCAACAAATAAAAATTACCAGCATATATTGGCCGTAGTAGATGACTTCTCGAAATTCGTTTGGCTGTACACTACCAAGTCGACGACGTCGCGGGAAACCATCGACAAATTAAGAACGCAACAGAAAAATTTTGGAAATCCGTCAAGAATAATTACAGACAAAGGTACTGCGTTCACGTCGAAGGAATTCAGCGATTATTGTGAACATGAGGGGATCCAACACGTCACTGTCACCACCGGAGTACCTCGAGGGAACGGTCAAGTGGAACGGGTTAATCGCACGATTATCCCTGTCCTTACGAAACTGAGCATGGAAAATCCTAGTAGGTGGTATGACAAAGTAGATAAGGTGCAAACTGCTTTGAATTCCACACTGCAAAGGAGTATCGATGCTACACCGTTCGAGGTATTGTTTGGTGTCCGGATGAGGCATAATGAGGAGATTCGCATTAAGGAAATGCTGGAAAAGGAGATAATCAAGAATTTCGACGCAAAAAGGGAAAGACTACGTGAAGATAGCAAAAAGCAAATTTTGAAGGCGCAAGAAGAAAACAGGAGGCAATATAATTTAAGGCGGAAGAAAGCGACAAAGTATAAACGGAGGGATTTAGTGGCCATAAAAAGAACGCAGTTCGGGGGCGGGCTGAAACTGTGTAAGAAATTTCTTGGTCCTTATGAGGTCATCGAGGTTCTGCCCAATGAGCGATACGAGGTCATTAAGGTGGGCACCCACGAAGGACCGGGACGCACCTCTACCTGTGCCGAATACATGAAGCCATGGGTCGATAATGATAGCGAATCCGAGGCGGATTGCTAGTCAGAATGGCCGAATGTAGGATCCGCTCGTCAGATCGCTCTAACTCTTCTAAATGTAATTATTACTGTCTGACCAAATCGAGACACCAACGGGAAAGTCCGAATATTTGTTAGATAGTATTAGTTAAATTAGGGTTGAGGAACCGAGGGGGATTAAAAAGTGAGGTACCTCGATGTTACGCCCATGCGTATCGTACCTGAGTTCGAGTGATTCTCGGCTGTTGCTGGGTTCTCCCAGTAACCTCCTAGAATCTGTGTCACGGAAAAAACCCAAAAAGCGAACATCTCTTTGTTTGAACCAAGGAAGAAGGGCCGGAGGATGGTTGCTAAGGGCTCAAACAAAGGATGGTTCGTGGTGCTGGCTCGCAGCAGCCAGATGTTGTAACGGTCGCTGGCCTCTACTCGAGGTACGACACTGGTTTATTACCCCCAGGTTTAATATTTAAGATTTGTGACAAGGAGAATCGCTCTCTTTGATATCCGGAGTGAACGACGAACTAAGTGACGCGAGTTTTTACTAATTAAGTTACCATTTAAGCTTCGTATTGTACCCTATCCCAATTATACATAAACCCTAGACAACCGAATAAAAGATAAATCCCACATATATGTATATAAAGTGAAAAATTTTTAGTGTTTGTTAGCTGTGTGATTCTATTTTGTATTATACGCAACTACACTTGTTTGCTCATGAGAATTAAGCAGTCGCGGTAGCTCTCTCGGGTAGTGAACACTTCGTTCATGGATAATGCCATACATACATATAGTCGAATCGATGGATCTTTGTGTGCACGACATCAACACGCCGCTATTAGTATTCATTCGATGCAACTAATTGTCATTTCACTGTTGCCGACCAAGTGTCTATTATTGATTATTATTTTCCTAACAAAGACAATTGTTTTTGTTACCATCGTGGACACTAGGTCATGTTTTCTTTCTGGACCTATTATGTTCTTATTTGTTTGTTCTCCATTCCATAATATAAATCGGCATATCGATCCTTCAAGCGCCAATTCTCCTCTTGCAGTAGGTGTCATCTCAAGAAAACTATTTCATCAGTAATGAACATGCATATGATACCTTGCCTTGCCTTTGCTCGAACGGGGTACCCAACACGTAAGGGGCTAATTATAGAACCAAGATCCCATAATCAAGTTTATCTCTGTGCAAACTACTCTCGTTGACATGCAAATGAAACTTTGCTTAACTTCGGCAATGTAGATTCCGAGTCGCTGATCATTATTATTAAATACGTATGGTTTATAGTAGCCCGTTGTCTATTTTTTGCGTGCTCCCAGGTTGTGTTTCATGTATGCGCAGTTGATTTCTTCGCGCTCGCGGTTTTTTATGCGCATTCAGGTTAATTTTCGCGTGCTCGTAGTTTATTTTTTTGCGCCCATAGTTTTTTACGCGTATTCAGGTTATATTTTTCAAATAATATTTTGAAGAATATCGAGGATTTCCTAGGTAGCCACTCGATGGTCTAAAATGAACTCGGAAGGGGCTTTTTTGACTTCAACATATCGAAAACTGAATGACTAATCATGTGGTTGGCGCTTTTTGAATTAGGAAGGAGTAAAAAATGTCTCCCTCCGCGGCTCAGCTAATGCACCAAGAGCGTTAAGAGAGCTTCCTTTCCAAACTATTTATTTGACAAATCAGCTAATGGATCTTATGAATATTTCAGTAAGTTTAACATTATGAGACTTTGATCTTGAACCTTTCCGTGGCGGCTCACTGTAAACTGGATATTCTAGGAAAACAGCTTTATGTAATTCACGGTCTTGTATTCAGTCGAACGTGTGTATCTTTCTAACGCGGGGAACATTTTTAACAGTTTTTAGTTGTAGTTGTTTTGTCTCCCTTTATACCAAATTGTATGGCCCTGCAAGTCCATTATTCCCTTCAGAATTTATGACTCCTTACACCGAGCACAACCTCATTTATCTCGAAAATTGTGACAAAAATTATTTGGCTCGTGTGATATATTCCGGCCTTAAAAGAACCCATTTAAAATGGGATTGTGAATATTGATAAGTGGGTAAGATTCCCTAATAAATAGATAATTAATGGCGGCAATTTGTAACATTTATTTAGTATGTCCCGGTAGATGAAGCTAATCTGCCTCGTGGCCCGGATTTTGATGACGTTTTCCCCGTTAAGCGACTAGGTAACAATTAATGTTCTGGACAAACTAAACTGGAAATTTATTGCCTATAAAAATGTTACAATTAAGCCCTAGCTGGACCTAGTAGCAACTGAAATAAATTTGAATGTGACATAACATATTATAGCTTCGGGTTTTGGCAGGTTGACGGTATTTATTTTCCGGGCACAGTTACGGATTAAGACCCCCTGTTGATCCGTAATTGTGCCTGGAACGGTTACTTACGGTTTATTAAACAGTTTAATAAAAAATGAGTTCCAGTCCCATGAAGCTCCTGTAAGCCACAAGCGCACCCCATAAGATTAATGCTCGAAAGAAAATTAGTCCACCAATGTGTTCTTTGGATTTATAGCCGCACAATTTACAAGTATCTGACAACTAAATAGAGTGAGCCGCGAGCATTTGTTAGGGTATAATGTCTGGATCCCGTAGCTATTATTTAAATCCCTTGAAATATATACCGTGTGTATGCCAGGGGAGGCCCCTCAGTGGCTGGTTTAATGTTGACGTATTTATCGTTCCCATCGAGGTTAAGTGATAATACTATATATATACCACTGTATATAGCTATATACAGCCACACATAAGGTATATAGCTGGATGGAAACTGATGTTGCGGGAAGACAAGCTCGGCATCCCCTTTAGGGAAGCCCTGTGGCTCCATAACAACATGCATGCAGTTCCACCTACTTTTAAAACGACTGCTGAGTCATGGTATATTGTCCCCTTGGTGTAAGTTATTGATTGCCCCCCTCCTCCCCTGAATATATTATGTTTGGTAGGTGCCACAGCGATAGAAAAGAAAAGCTGTCCACGCCCGAATAGTTGTCGCTTCATAAATAAATGTATTAGGAAGCGAGGGCTCTATGACAATGGCTTAGGAGGATAAATGCTTTAGAGTCGTGCCAGGATAAGGACGTTCCATACAAAGGCTTTCTCTGGATTACCGTGGAAAATTTCCCTGGAACAATTTTAATTCGGCCAACAATATTCCCGGGTCGATTCAAGAAGTTCGGAATTTCTTCTCTCGCCTTCGACACGAGCTTGATTATGCAATACATAACTTTTTCCATTTAAGATAGTAAGAAAGATGAATGCAAATAGCCCTAGGAAAAATCTGAGAGAATTAAGGGGTGTTAGGATGCAATGCCTCATTTCAGTTCTGCGTTTAATTAATCAAAATCCTATTAAACCTCTAGACTATGTTGGACCCGGAGGAAAATATTTTACCGGCGTCATCTGTCGTGTCCTTTTTGCTGCACCTTAGCCAAATTTTCGAATGTAAGCACAAGACTTAGTAGTGCAAAGGGCTGACCCACAACCAAGATTGGTAAGGAAGATAAATGGAAATAATCAAAGGAAAAATCTAAGAAGAATGAGGTCAATATGCCTCATTACACCAATGTTCCGAGCAAGCAAAAAAGACACGACAGGAGGCGTTCCTAAAATATTTTTCTGCGGGCTCAATATACCTGCCGTTGATGTTGTGGATTTCTGCCTGAGTTTAATTGACTCGAGATGACCCGAACTGACGAGATCTAATAGGATCAAAACCGGTCTTTGAGGTGCTCAACTTAATTAAACCCAGAGCTGGAATGAGGCATAAAATCGTAATAGTCTTTTATCTTCTCAGATTAAGGTAGTAATATTTCAATCAGAGTAATTTGGGGTATTTTTATTTGAACGTGACGTTCTTTTTCACCTTCCAAATAATTTTTTTAAGACGTTTGAGCCATTCAGCTCAGTTTTATGGCTGTTCCATGCTGAAATTTTATACTGCAAAAAAGATTGTTTGTTCATTTTTATGTAGTGTTTTATGCTTTAAAGGTTCATGAAACAACTTGAAAAATTCATCAGAAACAGATGAAAGGGGGGATCAAATGCGAATAATGTGGAAGGATATTCTTAGATCAGTTTCTTTGCCTCCATATAAATTACAATATATCCCAGCTTTCTAAGAAAAGTATTCGCGCATTAAACATTCAACACGCCATCGACTAATTTATTCATTACTGTCTATCTCCTGTTTTGGTTTACTCCATGAAATATTAAATTTTGGCTGGAAAATCTGAAAAAGTTGAGGAAACGACCACTGATTACCCACTCATAAATCCGCTCAAAGTTTGTTTTAATGAAAATTAATTTCAAGTTGCCTTCGTTGAACATCCTAATTACATCTTTATGAGCTAAAATAGAAAAACTGACATTAACAGCAACAACTTAACGTATAACGATAGATATATTATATTTTTTAAGGCTGAGTAGACTCCGTGAGTAGAGTGAGTGTGAGAGTGAATTCTGCAAAACTTTTTTAAGTTGGTGATGAGTTTTGCTGTCGAATACATGATGTGTTTTAAATCTAAGTATGACCACCCTGTGTCAACAAATTAGGCGTCTTTTTGTCAATTCTCTATAAAGAGTTGAACAAGATTAATCAATCGAAAGAAACAATGATTTTAAACGTCTTGATACCCCATCCATCTAGATAAGTCTCTGGTCCATGGAAAAAAGAAAATTTATGGATTTGAGAGCACGGATGCCGCATTACTAATGACAATCACGTACACAAGTTGACTGAACAAACGAGATTATCCGGCACATTCAACAGCTTATCGGGATTTTACGACAGCAAAGGCAAAAAAGGGGTGTAAGACAAGAGCGCCAAATTGGACCCTAAATTAGACTCTACATTCCATTTGCCATGTCCCATTTCTATCCTAATATTTACCCTTGGGAAACTGAATATTAAAATTCTTAACGAGCTTTTAGAGATGGAGTAAATATGCATCTTAAAAGTAGGGCAGGTTTGTTTAAGGACATTATTCCGGTAGTTAATAGTTGTTTACCTAACGAGTGAAGAAAGCGATACGTTACCGCACGCTGCTTGCAGGTTGGTGCTATGGATAAGAGCGGATACAGAGTGCTACCGGTACGGAAAATGTCAAAATTGAAGTTCCACAGGGGAGTGTCATTTAATTTTTATATTAATAATTTAATTGAACTTAAAGGTAATCAGTAAATACGTCAAATGACGAATTATGGTACATGGACATTACACTAATCTTATAGTATTGAGCAAAAATAAAAATAATCCTCGTATGCAAAATATTCCAGCTAACGCGCGCAAAAGAGTTTTTGTTACGCTGGACTACTGACCTGAAACGGAGTTCAGTCGCGGAGTCTCTTTCGCGTCGCCGTGACACGAAGTTTAATTCCACGTTTCATGTCACTTCAGTTTTGATCGACGCGAAACGGAGTTCGGTCACGGAGTCCCCTTCCACGTCGATGCGAAACAAACACGAACACAGAGTTCGATTCCACGTTCAATGTCACTTCGTTTTCGTATCGATGCAAAACGGAGTTCAGTCATACAGTCTCCTTTTGTGTCGACGAAATAGGTCCCGTTTCGCGTCGACTCGAAACGGCGTTCGGTTAATTAGTATCAGCAAGCGGTGAAATATCACGAACTTACAGGACTTACAGAATCCTTGACGATATAAATAATAATACAATTCTAAAGTTAACCGTGACTAATGCTCGAACTCTGAAACCACTATACCTTCCAGTCAATTTTAAACTTCCACGTCAAACTGAACATTACAATGAACTGAAAGAATGAAACCTCTTTGTAGTCAAAGATCTTTCCACATATTAGCTCAAGAGCTCTGGTAAACAACCCATTATTTTCTCAGACAATTCGCACACAGGGAGAGTATTTGCAGCTGACAATAAGACCATTCATCCAACATTATTGTCCCCAAAATGTGCTTTAGCCTTATCTATATTCTGCAAGAGCTGCATTCCAGATGGGGCTATCAGTAAGAGATTTGTCGGTTTTGGACAGGTCTCCCTCTAATAGCATATTGGGAAAGTTTAAAGCGCCTTAACTTAATGATATATGATATGCCTAATCCTGTTAAGGTGATTGAATTATCGGACCCATAAACTTTTCAATTTCCATTAGTTGTGGGTGTAGGTAGCTAGAATTTCAAAGTATTCGCAGCGGTGAGATTTATGTCAAGACAAAAACTGAATACGTGAGACATGGTGAGAAGTTGTAAACTTATTTAGAGAGAGATAGAGTTAGAATCTTATTTAACTCAAACTTATTTAGAGGGTTTGCGAAAATTTCCACTCAAAGTTCTCTGTGTCGAGTGCTGAAACAAATTGCGCTATAAATATGTAAATGCATCTAGTGTAGGCCACGTTTAAGTCTATTGTTCAACGACTAAATATTTAATTGAGTTATGTCGTTGCCGGGCTCAAATAATATTTGTTCTTTTGAGCGTTGCAATGGAATTGCCAATTTGCTTTGCCATTTAACCACCTTAACTCGATATGTGATGGAAATGTGTACTTGCATCTACCTCCCATTAATTTCCGGGATTTTTCCCTATAGGTAGTTCGGTTAAATCATTGACTGATAAGCTTAGCTGAACCATTTAGGTCGCGACTTCCTCAATAACCCATCACAATAACAAATAACAACCAAGTTCACTGTCATTAAAAATAAACAACAGGCCATTTTTAGCGTAATTATTTTAAATTAATTACGCAAGAGTTTCTACGTCATCAACATAATAAATTCAAATTTCAAGCCGAACATTCATACCAATTTTCGTTTTATTGTATCTACCTGAGAGGAGAAACTCAAATTTCAGCATTGAACAATACTGGAAATAAACAGTTCTTGTTTATTTGGGGCCTTCGCATTAGAATAAGTTGGCAGTTTTAAGAAAATAATCAGGAAACTTTGAAATAGAGAAAGTTTAAAACTCTTGTTTTATTTCAGGACGTGGCCATCATTGACTTCAAACTGCTCTTCGCCTTGTTTATTCGGCAGCCATGCTCGTGCTTTGGTTTTGGGGTGCTGCAGTGAGTTTGGTATCAGGTGAGTCAAGTGTGAACTGAAACGAACAACACGAGAAAACATAGCAAAAACCTGCAGCTTTCCTGAAATGAAATAACGTAACAAAAACGTAATAAAAACGTGACAAAAACGTAACAAAAGCTCGCTTTTGTTCGGGCATCCTAAAGCCGAATAGAGGAATACGCAAATGAGGCAGACATTAAGTATGGTGCCAGGACTATTTTCTGAAAACATTTTAATGAAACAGTAAGTCTAGGTAGTCAAGAAGACCATTTATTTAATTGCATTGTGTCATTTTCAATAAATAATGAATATGCAAGTAATCAATCTTCTCCTATCTGAGCCGCGGAGATTACGAGAGATTTACCCGAAGTAGTTAAATTTACGATTCTGCTGAGAAAGTAGAATTTTGAGGTATTTCATTAAGGATTTTATTTGTTGCAGTTGTGTTGGTAAAAAAAGAAAAAATAATTACGGTGTAAAATCTTATTAAATTTTTGCTTGCGCCGGAGGAGAATTTAACGTCAAAGCGTAGACATTTATGAACTGCAAATAAACTCTGCTAATTAGCAAAAACTGCTAAGTTAAGGGCGGGCAAAAGTGTCACTTTATGCTCTATATTAAAGGAGAGTTGGAGATACTGAGAGATTCACGATGCCCCATAATCAATAGCCATTACTGTTGGTGTGCATAGGGAAATGTTATCTACGGCAAAGAAATTACAAATCACGAATTGGAGAGTGCACCGAATAATTAAAATTTAAATAATATAATATCTTAAAAACAGATAGTCGTAGTGACATCCACGAGTAACGCATTTTTTTCTCAACTAAAATATCTATACAATATGGTGCGAAAGAATTATGAGCTTTTATAACTAGGAAAAGTGCCGCTGAAAAGTGTCCTTTTTAATCGGAATTAAAATTTCAAAAATACTCAAATTGTCGAGGAAATGTTAAAGAGACATTAAAATATCCATAGATCTATTAAGGTCCACTTTAATACCTCTATGGGCAGACTTTCAGTGGATCGAGCAGATATTGCTTTTAACCCAATTTAATGGTTTTGCTATTTCTGGAATGCTCAAAGTTTATTGAAGTAAAAGCCTGTGAAATATTGAGTCCTAAACACTCGATATGTTTCATTATAAATCTGATGGATTCAGAAGGAGATCCGTCTAGACAGCTGTGACAAATATTGTTACACCCACAAGTCTAGACGATTCTTTCTTATAAAGGAAAAAAACATTTTTTCGTTTGATCTCCATGATGGCACATTATGACGCTATTTTATGGCAAAATATTTTTGTCGCAAAATGTCGACATACCTGACGCTTGTCTGCCTCGCATCCTATCAGAAGTAAATAAAATATCTCCGTGAAGAAAAAAAAACGACGAGGCCTTTAAATGGGATATATGAAACCAGGTGTGAAGAGGTGATGCGAAGAATTAATAAGACGATATTTCACGCCCCACTGTGGTAAAAATAATCCCGGCAATGATGTAAAGAGATACTAAATTTTGTTTTTTGCCAGAACTTTTAATACTTTTGCTATAAATTCCGCCAAGATTCGACTAGGGCGGCCTTAAAATTGCTAAAAACAATACTTTTGCGACTGAAAAACATTGACGAGGCTATGCCCGTGACAAGGAAAATCAGAGGAGCTGCCTAATAATCCTTTTATGGCCAAAATGCATTATAAATCTAGCTTAAAGCAGAACTATATATTGGAGTTAAAGTGGTAATAGGGTCACCTGACACTCAAACCCTTGGATGGCCCTCGAAGACGTGTCGGAGGTACGAAAAGAGGGCCACTTGTTTCGCGACATGTCGTTTTCTTCTTTTATAAGTTACATTTCACCTCAGGTCTAGTATATGTGCTAAAAAAGAAAAAAAGGAGAGCCGGGAGTATATAGAGACTCATATCGCCTACGTGTTACAGCTCCTGCCCTACTTTCATCAGAAAAGATTTCAGCAGCATCATTTGGGTCAAGTGGGTTAAACGATTAGTGAAAATTCTGATTTAAAAAGTGTTGTGGTCAGAACCATAATGTAGTTTTGCAGGACGAAACTGCAGGATCGCACCTGGGGCTTAATTGTTTGCCGTAAATCTTATTGCCACCGGCACTCTGCAAAATCAACTGCTGCAGCATAATGTTATTAGACCTATTAATACTCAAACAATTAGCTGTATGTGAATTCATCTGTAATTAAACTGAATTGCAGATATAATTTGCCGATATAATATAATTATATTTTCAATGATTAGGCATTATTTCAATAATTTTATACTCCATTATGGAGTTAAAAAATCATTTGGGCTTAATTATGTAGTCATCGATAGCAAAAAGATCTTAAGCCAGTACCTTAACAGAAGCAAATTTGGTTGGGATTTTGTTAACAAGAGCATTCCTTTAGAATTTTATCAACAAGAGCATTCCTATGCATTTCTATTAACGTGAGCATTGCTGTGCAGGTTTATTTGCATGAGCGCTCCTGTGCAATGTGCAAATTAAATTTTAAGAAACACTACACATTACTAAAAAACTATACAAATTTGTCATTTTAAGAGAAGGTATATTTAACTTTATTATACAGAAGGAAACTATCTATTTAGTTAATTAATAATTCAATTAAAAACACATTAAATATCCGGTCATATTTGATATTTTAAAACGTTTTGTTTAAGCCGAACGTTTTATTAAATACCGAGTTGTTTAATATAATAATATTTGACACTGCAATAATTTGCATTAAATATAGGTATACCTGACAGTGCTTACGATTGACCTATTATTGGACTAATTTGGTCCTATTAAAGTAACATGTGGATTTGAAGTATTATTTAACCGATTAAATTTTCAGCGATTAAACCCAATTTGATTAAAATACAATCGCTAAAATGTATAACAGTGACCTGATTGATTAGCTCAGGGGTACCATGCAAGCTATGAGTGATTGCTGCTCCGAGATGAATCTGTTACGTAACCGAAAGATGTTTTAATGTTGTATAATGAGCATGAAATAAGGCTCATGCATTGTTTAGTAGTTTTGGGTGCTAGAAGGAATCTTGACCCCCAAATAAGTACCACCACCCTGTGATGCGGTGCGGTTAACAAAGTGTGAATCGTAATCCCGTAGATTATGAACACGAATGAACTTGATTAAAATGTAAACTTGAAATTTCAAAAACTGAGGAATAAAATTTAAAAAAATATGGAATTTAAACATCTCGTAAGTCCACCATGTCCCACTATATTCTCTTTCTAAACTAAATGTCTTCCTAGCGTTGAAAACTTCGTTTCTCCTCTATTCATCTCCTTTTAAAAATTTTAGAAAATATGCTAAGTCTCCAATATCTGTGTTCAAGTACATTATTTCTTTTACTTCTGGTATTGTTCTACAAATTCCCGAAATATGGTTATATATATGTATATGGAGATATGGGTGATTCAAATTTGAAAAATTTGGAAAAGTGAACACCTTCCTTGGATGATATATGGAAAAAAATATTTCTCGTTACAGTTAGGCTCATCTAATTAATTTAGTTGATGAAAAAACAAAAATAAACTAAAATTTGCGACTGTTTTCATATATATGTAACATGCCACAATAATTTTATTAATTCGAGATTTTCAAGAATTTGTAACGAATGTGAAAAGTATGAATGTTTACATATCCAGCTCGTTTACCTATCTGCATCATCCACTTGTTTATTCGTGCTTTATTAAATTCATTTTTCATGTATCAGGGATGATGTTTAATACACATATTTTATTTATTTGTTGCATTATCACTGAATGTTCACGAACAACTAAAACCATATCGCTCCTGAGATTTGCATAATTTCATGCCTAAATATCCAAAATAAATTATTTATCTCGCGAAATAGCTCAATGCAAACCAACCCTAGAAGATTCCAGCTATCTATTTATTTTCCCTCTCAATTCGGAAAGTCAACGTTTTGGAGATTTTATTTGCTTTCCAGATTGATTGGCAAATATTTGATGTCGATGAAAATCGTTTAAGCTCAGGAAGAATAAGATAAGATGTATTGTGAAGGATTACGGGGCAAGAGTTGTAAAAACCTTATTGGTTTGCCTGATTGGGACGGATTTATGTACTCGATTTTTCATGGAGATCCATGACTTTGTTGTTGGCCTCAATCGGATTAGGGGAAGCTTATTGTGCCGAGTGTACGTAGAGGAAATTAGGATGTTTTAAAGGTAGAATTTGGAAGTGAGTGGTCTATGGACAAATAGCAAGGTTCCAGCTTTGCAATGCTTGGATTGCGAACGAAAGAGGGGGATGGATTTCGACAGCCTCGGCATTTGCGAGCTTTCTAGCTTTTTGGAAGCGCTGCGAACCCCTTTGAACGAAAAAGTTTCATTCGTTACTTTCTAGGCTCCTGAGATTTTTTAAAGATGTTTTTTCATCTCCTTTCTCTTTCATGTTTTTCATCATTTTTTATTTTTATTTTTTCTTCCCTCTTTGCACCTCCTTTTCCTCAGGACCACGAGATTTTATACGCAGCTCCAAAAAGTCATAGAAATACGTATCTCCCGATTTTTGACCCACCGCAAGACACAAGTTGTTTATCCCTTACAGAAAAGCTCCATCAGTCAAACAAGCGTGTTTTCACTTGCACAGGTCAAAGAGAAGCGAACAATCGTTTAATACGAAACGTTTAATCACTTTGCCAGCAGCAAACTTGCAATTGACAGCCAACATAATTTATTATTCGATTTGTAACTTCCGAGTTAACAAGTTGTTTGGATCGAGATTAGAGTTCGCAGTTCCCGCAACTTCCGGCAGTGAAATGTCATGCAAATTGAGAGTCGAGTCCGTAATGCGAGATCTGAAGGACAGGACAGTTGAGGTTCGAAGGGAAGCCGGTTTTGGATTTGATCTCAATCCATAATTCATTCCAATGTATTAAATGGGTTTTGCCTAATGGATTCAGGGGAGTATTATTGCTTATTTGCATTTTAAGATTGCCTAGATGGGTTCGTGTCAATAATTCGTTCTGGAATCTTCCTAGGAAGAATCCTAGAAGGAAAACAAAGAGTTTTCACACGACTTGAGATACCAATGGAACGTGGCAGCTTTGTATCCTTAAAACTTCCAGTAAGTGCACTTCAAGCCAATTTTTTAAGTTCCAGGAAAACAAGTCTGAATTTTGAATTTTTAAAAGGTCTAATCTGAATTCCTTCATTTAAGTCGGGAGGGTACTAATGTTTTGTTTAATCCGAAGTTATAAAATGACCAATGGAATGGCCGATGGAACTTTTTCTGATTTCGATAATTCTTGCTCTTCACCATATCGTCAAGGATTTTAAATTTCTTTCTTGACACATGGTAATTTAATTAATGAAGATTTCCAAAAATATTGTGCTTATGTTCAATCGAAGTTGTATTACCGACGCACGTATTAAATGATATTAACCTGCTTAATAATTTAAAACTATGACTAACTGCGTGGCTCCTGACGATAGATTTTCGTTAAAAAGTTCTTGTTTATGGATTAAATTTTTTCCATGCAAAATTTGATCTGCCATCTGCACATCTATGTCCGTCTCATCGATCTCCCGCCAGACAGACCTTTTAATCATTCTCCAACGCCATTTCCCAGAACTCTACGATTCAACTCCAAAAAGGAAATTATGACAATCGAAGAATAATTTCACTGTAGCGAGGCCCATCGTTACTTTCCCTTCAACGTCCCTTAATAGGGCTTTATTAATTGTTACGAACGTTAATTAAATTTCCAACTAAGGTAGATCATTAAAGTGTCGACTTTAGGGAGAACTGTTTTAGAAAGCTGGAAAATAAATTACAAAAATATTAATTCAGATCCTATTTGGGGGCACTGAGTAAATTTATTTACTGTGTAGGAAGTTCGAATCATTTGCCATAAAAAAATTGCGGTGCGATGCAATTTGCGTGGTAGTACGATTAAAGCACGTTTGAGAGAGAAAGCCGAATCAAAGAGACCGAATAAAATAATAACATTTCGACTGAAAATAAAATTGCCACGGAATTAAAATCATTAATGAAAAACTTAATTATTATGAAAACTCTTTTGCTCTATCCGAGAGCGGTTTGAAATTCAAATTAGGAGGGTGTACAGGGACGCTTAATGGAAAATTATAATTTGCCAAGGAAATTTCGCTGCTTATTGCGAAATTTTGATAGTGACTTAGTAAACGGTAATACGGGCAAATTTCCCGGCTCTTTGTACGCTAATTGATTCCCCAATAAATGTTCCTTGAACATTCCCAGCAAAGTGTTTTCAAGTAACATTGTTTAATTGATATTTTAGTTCACCATTTAATGCGCTAGATATGGGCGCAAGTTGCAAAATTCTTGTTCTGAAATCAGTCCAGATCCAAACAACCGAGACATACAAGAAACTAACTAGTCCGGAGAAAATCATCCAAATCTCGTGCGCCGAGTTAAAGCCAAAAAACTGAATAAACAAATTTGCGAGAAAAATACGCGACTTCAATTCTCATTTTCCAACATTGTTTAATGCCTTTACAAATGGCTTATAATGGCCCGCAAATACTACCCCAGAGGCAATACTAGGGGAAGTAAATGAAACCTAACAACTCGATAATAGAATGATATGGCTCTCTAACTTCGCTAAGTCCCAGCCGGTATTCTAGATGCCATTCTGATAAGTTTAAAGTGTATTTCCTGCTTCGGATACGGCTTCGGAAATCTAGCTTTATTGCAAATGGTCAACCGTTTATGTAGCTCTGAATTTAAACAGAGCGACAGTTAGTACAGAGTTTACGAAGGCAGAGCGGTTTGCCAGCGAACGAGCTGTTATGATATTTTTTCGTAACGCGAAGCAAAATTGGTCAAATAGGAGCAATATAAATAATAATAAAAAAATTATAAAAATAATAATAAAAAAAAATTAATAAAAAATACACGGATGTTAAGAATAATGCTTATTATTCTTAATGTCTCTGAAAACTTGTATTGTTTTGTTTTGCCTTCATTCCCTCCTAGCGTGTCGACATTTGCTTTACCTGAGGCAAAGTAATATTTATGAGATAAAACTAACCATAAAGCCATATTACGCTACAATGTATTTCTTGTCCCGGTACAGCAAAAATTCGAAACCATAAACTTTCCATTACCTACGTGGAAATTTAGAGGGTCAAAAATGGTATGATCCCTTTAACGTTTCAAAAGATTAATTTTTAACACACCTGCATCATATATTCCCTCGCATCTCACCGTCTCGTTCCGACATCAATAAGCTGCAAGTCTTGGCGATAAAAAATCCACTCAATTTCCTTAAAATCATACATCACGACCCTCAAAGGAGACAGAAAGTGATTTCCTAAATCACCTCCTTCCAAAGACAGAGTCGATATTGCCACGAGATCGGGGACTTTTTGCACCAGCTCGGATAATTGCAGATTTCACCCGAAAGTGCCAAGTTGGATCCGATTAATTGTCTCTGAGCTTAATTAAATTTCGAGGTATTGGAACATCGTTAAAATGTCGGAAATGGGGAACAATTCAAAGAGAAAAGTTTATGTGTGTAAATTTAAATTATTTCAAAAGATCAGTGAAACAATTTAATTTATTTCATTTTTGTTTCTTTAATTTTTTCTGCTCTTATTGAAAAACTTTATCTTGTCTTCATACTGCAAGGTCCATGTTCCAGAGAAGTCAAGGTTTTTTTATGGTTGCTCACCTAATCAGGCGAGGATGTCTGTTGTTCCTGAATTAGGGCGAGAAAGGGGAGGTAACGTCGCAAATCCAGATAAATAGAGCCACTGTAATCACGATTTAAGTATTGAGGTAACAATGTAATACGACTGCCAGACAATAAAGGCGGAATAAAGGCGAAAATGATAAAGCATTGTAAACTTGAGAATCACTTTCGGTACAGACACTCAATTTGAGTCGATTTGTTACTTTTCATTCTCCATTATGTTCATAAAAAATACAGGTAAAAGGAAAGTGGTTCAAGGCGGTAGCGAAGTATTGATCTAATAAGTCGAGTTGTAACAGCAACAACTACGAATAGAACGTGAAAAGAACATGAATGAATAAATATAGTACGTACTTCGACGACTTCAGCTACGTGAGACTGAACAACCGCTGCAATACAGCACTGCAGCACTCCCGTTCGCTGAACGCGCCTAATGCGTTGCTTAAGTCGATGTTTACAAGATCGAGCTAATGAAAATACCCAACAAATAATAATAAAAAGTCTAATGAATAAACCCTTTGCAGCTTTCGTTAGGGAATCATAAATCTTGGAATTCATTTCGCGGAAAGCACAGAAATTAATGCTCACTTTATCATATGAAACGACTGAAATGGTTCTTGTATTGTTTGAATCTGAGGAGCACTTTTCTCCCTTTTCTCCTTGCAAATGTTTTGCTAAAAAATACTGAGTATAATTGTTGCCCAGTGAAATCATATTTAAATGATTGCCAAAGGTTTTCTGTTGCCATCGTTCGAAATTGGAAAATAGAAATGTTCCCTATTAGATGTTTCCTAAAAAGGAAACTATTGTTAACAGACTGCATCTGAAACTTATAGCAGAGGCTCAGATACAACTCAATAGAAACTTTTAACGAGTACACCTCCATTTTACTAGTTTAAACTTTACGTTGTGTATCTCCATATACAACCAAATTGGCATCTACTGGCCTGTTCGAACGCATTCGAGTACATTAATGTATGTCCAATTTAACTTAGTTTATTAGATCGCGTTTATTACAGTTACGCTGTAACACAGTTGGCAAGAGGAATAACTGATTAACAATGCTGTTTCCAGCAGGTGGTGTGAATAATAGATATCTTGCACATGGTAAAGTTTGAATGCGATATTTTGCAACTCCGAGAGGAAATTACTAATTTAGTACCAGTGAAGTTGGTGTTATAATTTGGAGATTAAGCTGCGAAAGGCGACAATTGAGAATATTTTCAGCAAATCCTTCTCGCAAGAGCAAAACAAGCTCTAGAGGAAACTGAAGCTTAATTAAATCCCTTGGCCGGAAAATTGCTTATGTGTTAAAACGTGCTATGGTTTAAGAATCATGTTGCTTCGCTCATTTGGAAGTTCGCGCTTCGTAGCGCCGATCGTCCAGCTCTAAAAAATTAGCCTCCAGTCGTCCAGGTCCAAAAGAAGAGCATCGACTGTTTAAGCCTAACGATGGATCTCCGACCGTCCCGATCTGTATAGCAATATAATAGGTTTTGACTCTATGTTTTTTGTAGACTGTTTAAAAAGTCAACCCTATACAGGGTGGACCAAATTCAAATTGGACTTTTAAAAGTTCAATTTCCCATCTCCGCAACCGCCCTTCAAGGTTAATCTCCAGTTCTATGAAGAAAGCTATGGACCGCACACTTTTCAGTGTCGCTGGCATTTTTTTTGGCCAAATTGCGACAATCCGCCTGCTGATGTATTTATTAATGGGGGAATTTCCACTAATCTACATTAATGGATTAGTTGGTCAGCGACCGCTGATGGGACAATTTGTTTCCAAGTCTGTTGCAATTCAGAAAATTCAGCCTCGTGGCAATATAGAATTGATATTTATAGTATGAGTTGAGAGTTTTCACACGGCGTCATTTAGCGCGAAATGCACCCACGCCGTTGTTCTGTTAACTCGACGCCGGCGAGGAGTTCTGTATGAAAAAAATCCACTTAGGAGGAATTCATGACGCAAAAGTTCAGGCGATTTGTGGTATTATCGATATTCTATTCCACGGAAAATATCCTCGATTTCTGGTTAAAATCAAGACGAGCTGGATACTTTAGATCGCATTAAAATGTAAATCACCTCGCTCCCAATTTTAACGACTTTGTTGAAAACTTAGATTAAGCCCCTATTATCCCAAACATGAACATCATCCGAACTTTTGCTCCTTCGACTGTCTCTCGTCATAACTAGGATTGAGCTAGTTATGCAGTCCACGAAAGCCATTAAATTAGAACAAAAGACCCCTCACAAAGATTTCTAAAAGCGAATTTCCACTCAGACAATATCCATAGCGCATAAATAAAAGAGAAAAATGTGTTTGTGGCGGATAGGGGCTTTTCAGCCCTTTCTTTTTGCCCACCGGCGCGCTTTCTAAAATTTTAATTAGTGTTTTTAGCGCTATCATAATATATTTCCGTTCGGACATGAAAATTAGTTCTTACCCACTCTTTTTGTGGGAATGGGTCTTTGATGTTCTACATGCTAATCACTTTCTGGGAACAATAGATCCTGTGCAACATCCCTAACGTCACAACCATGCTGAATCGATAATAATTTCGGAATTCATGCAAATTACAAAATTCCATGCTCTGGGAAATGGCTATTCATTTGCAACATTCATTTGCAACAAGCAACCGTAAATGTAAAGGAAGGGACGGGATTCGACAACAGATTGTGCGGTGGATAATTGGGAGATCAATTGCGCGTTTGATGTGTTGCCGGTTATTGAGATTATTTACTGTCACGCAAAACTGAGATTTGCTGATATGCGTTAATAGTTGAGGTTATTATACTAATTAATCTGGGAAATTCATCGAAATAGACTTCTAAATTCCATACTTGAAAAAGTATCAAAGACTCGCTGACAACATGGTGCGACGGTTTATAAAACGATTTAAGCCCGATTGTTCAAGCTCCTGATAACTTTGCCTGCGAGATAATTTCCGTAAAAACGACGAAATGCGAGCAGGGCATTGGCCAATTTCTTCGTTTCTATAAAAATCACGTTGCTGACAAAGTCATCAGAAGATTGAAGAAGCGAGTCTCAGGATTTACCTTTTACGTTGTAGGTAATTGCTGTTAAATGGGGATGAAAATGTCTTACGTTATAATAATTTATAAAATAGACACAGTACATGGATTTTAGCCGTCATCGACCGTTAAGACACTAACGGACTCCGGCTGTTAAGATTGAAATAATTTTCATTTAATTTTGTTTTTAAGGCAGAAAGCAGCGTCAGGAATTATATGATTTATGACGAATAACTGACCGAGGGACATTACTTTTCCCTAAACGTCATTCAAATTCCCCTTTATTTAACACAATGGGTCTTCACCCACTGTGTGAATTTATCTGATTGTTTTCGAGGCATCAAGCTCTTATATGAAAGAGCAGAAGGGACCATTTCAAGTAGACAAGTTACGGTAGCAGAAGTCCTTTCGTAAACGAAAGTTAACGTTTTACGAGACTCATTATTACTACGGTCATGTGACAAATAATCTGGAGGCACGTTAATAACCAGCCATGGCCACGTGAAAAATGAACTACGGGCACTTGAAAAATAAACTACGGTTACGTGAAAAGTAATCTGAGGGCACGTGAAAAATAATCTGACATGAAATTAAGCAAAACTAGTGACTCAAGATTAGAAACGTTACATACACAATGATTATCATTACATTCATATACTATCCCGAACTTATCTAAGCTTCCTCCGCACCGAACAAAAACCCTACTTTGGACTTGGCCAGACAAACCTTTACAAGCAGATTTACAAATTCTCCGGCTTGTTATTCGATCCAAATTAGTGTTCGTAGTTCTTTCTTCTCATCTAAACGGATTTGGCGTTCGGTTCGTTCGGGGTCGTGCAGTGAAATGTACAGGTCATTTGGCTTCCGCATGTAAAGTTCGCGCGGACACAGACCAATCAGAGAGTCGCAGTGCTGGAAACTCCGCCCATTCGTGCGGTACGTGTATTTAAATTGACATGTGAAGGATCAACAGCAGTTAGAGAAAAGACTCCGTATTGTTTGGATAACTTCGTCTTACTGTCGCAAAAAGTTGCAATTATTCGGAATAGGCCAAAAAACTCAGTTTAAATTAGTATAGAGAGACAGTATGAGATAGTATTTCTTTGCCTTAGTATGTTCCAACACTTATTTTTATAGCAAATAATTTCACCTTATTTATAAGTATCTCGTATCCTTTCCTCGACGAAAATCAATATTTAGCAGTAATAAAATCAACTCTAAAACCAAATATAGCCAGCTCTATTAATTCATTATTTGCCAAGCAGCTCGACCCTTATACCGTGCGTATGCAGGCAAGCACGCCAATCAACCCCGCTAAAACTTGGAAAATGCTAAACTTTACTTTGTTTACCATAGACGGAGCTTGTTGAACTTTCCATGCTAAATCCTCAAATAAGAAGACCTTCTGTATGGAAACTGAAGTAGTTTTTTTATTAAGAACTCCTTATCGGTCATCTAGGGATGTCCCCTCGAGGTTGGACACCCTTCTGAAGTGTATTTACGGTCTTGCGTGTTATCTCATCATTACTCTTTAGGATATGATACACGTAGAGCTTAAGAGCGATAAATCGCACACCACTGATGGGCCCGGCAATCATTTCACTAAGAGCGTGGGATATTCGGAACCCGGAGGGAGAGTAAACTCTTACGAAGGAAATGTAATTTAGTCGAGCCCCTTGGTAATTTACAGACAAATTTACATAGTTTATTAGGAACTAAAGCGGTTAGTGCCGATTTACTTGTCTCTTTAGTGGAGAGTTGATTAAATCATAACTCGCGTTGGCGCCTTGTGAATTTGCCTTCAGTTTTACGCATTTCAAAGTTCCCGGAAAATCAGCTTGTCGGGGTTGATGCTGGAGAAGCGATTAGCAATTTAGTACCAGAACTTTCGGATCTGAATGATTGAGCTGATCCCTTTAAATGAGTGATCAAGCTTCCACTTAAGTAGAACGAAGCAACAGGGAAATCGCTTTAAAACTTCTTTAAGCAATTTATCAAAACGTGGCGTCATCCGAAAGTTTATAATGAATTAAATAGGAAAACAACAGAGCTGAACGAATTTTTAAGCACTTCCCCGAAGTTGGACCTTTTAGTTCGACAATTTCTGGCACGCTCTTCTGAAGAACTTCCAAGCAAATTCCTCTTAACTATTCTTCGAGTAATTAATATCCTCTTTATTGGCTGCTTTTTCTGGAGGTCTCGGACGATTGTGAAAGAACTACAGATATAAATCCATCCTGGAACATGGCATTATGGCAGTAAAGTTCAATAAAGCACATAAACGGAATATCTTTTAGCGTTTGAGAACTGTTCAGACATGTAAATCCGCTGACTATAACATAGAAAATCCTTTGTGTCGAGTTTAACGTACGGCAGTAGTTCACAAGCGTTCTGTCGTAAATTATTTCTAAGGATCGAGTAGATTTAGATGCAGCATTACAGGGATGAGCCTTCTTAAGATGTACGGGCTCGAGCACTAATAGATGTGGTGTGGACCTCTAGGGCGCAATGAAGATCCATCCTGCTGCACGCTCAAAAACCCCTGATTATCATCAGAGGCTGGAGCTGTTTACACGCGCAAACCAAAACTAAGTTTACCTAACTCAAAAGTATAACAAGGGCCTTCAGTTTGTTTGAATAGCATTACCTCGGCCAGAGTTTCCAAGTTGCTTTATTCCCGGTCACTTTATTCCCGGTCACTTTATTTCCTAACAAACAAGACGAAAGGAAGTTTTATTCGTTCGCTGTATTTGTTTATGGAGGTGTCATTAATTATGACCCAGAATAACTCTGGAGATAAATCTGCAAAAGTCAAATAATCCCAAGAATAAGCAAACTCCATTAATCTCCTCTGCGCGAGGGACGAACTTTCCCAGGTAAGAGTTTAATAAACCCTTGCCGGTGCTCGATGGAAAATGTAAATGTAATTGCCGCTCTTAAGGTGAAATAACTTAAAATTAAGGCGAGTAACTTTCTGCTAATGCTGAAGTAATTGCGGAATGGCGGGTTCAAAAATTGGAAGACAATTTGGGATGCCATTCAATTAACCTAATTAAAGCCAGCCCTGAAGCGCGGTTACGTGCAGGTAGTTGCCGCTTTTAAGCTCAAATATTTTGAGGACGTTTAGCAAGGCAGCTCGATTTTGCAACTTTTATGTGCTAACTGAAAAGCTCAGTTTTATCAACGAGATTCTGTGGCACCATTTATGTGGCGACTCGGAAACTACTTATTGTAGTTTTCTCAGTCAATGGGTAAACTCGAACAAAAAAAAAATGCTGCAGCTCCTTAAGCATCATTTACCCTCTAAAAAGTACTTGAGACCGGTAAATTTACCACGTATAGACCATTGAAAAGTGCCACCGGCTTGCTTGTTTGCATCTTGCTGGCAACTTGCAGAAGTAAGAATTTTATGAATCAATTTTATTACGCTTTTACTGAATTTTTTCCTTGTAGATGTTTAGAGAAATGTGAAGCACGTCAAGTGTTTGCGCTAATTTCCGTGAATGAAGCGAAAAAAAATTGAATAGAAATGTAGCCTAGAGACGTCGAAGACAATTTTTGGCTAGGCCTGGAAAAGTGCAGAAAATCACGTTTTCCCACAGGGATAAAGGGACCTTCTACACACACCTCTTTTACACTAACATGAAACAAATTTAAAAACGAGTCGTCGTCGTCGACTTCAGTAAACAACTCCTTCTGGATACTGTGAAATTGACATATTGAGATAACTTTTCGCAAACGACTAAAGTCGGTAGACCGAGGAAAGTTTGGGATCTGGAATTGCTTTGACACCTCTCAACCCTTGTTTTCACTCACCTGACCCTTCCCTCAAAGGAACAGGTGCTGAGATACTACAACATTCAAATCGATATAATAACATCGGCATTCGTAGTTAACTGGCATGGCCTAGTTTCATCAGTTGCTGTGGAGAAAATATGTTGCTTTTAACAGTTTTACTGACGCATTTTCATGTTTTAATTAGGCATGGAGAATTTACTTAAAGCGCGTTCCAAAGAAAGAGTCAGTTGCGCAAGCATAAAGAATTACGAGGATAGTCCCAAAAATATCTAATCTAACACTTAAAGAAAAAAAAAATTTTTAAGTGTTTCATTATTTCTGAATACAATTTCCTTTGAGATTGATACACTTTTCCCAGCGATGTTATATACCCTGTTTATAGTAAGAAGCTTCGAATGTTTCAAAATAGACATCAACCTCGAACTCCTCCTCTTCATTATTGGTAAATCTCTTTCCACTGAGCCATTTTTTCAACTTTGGAAATAGAAAATAATCTAAGAGGGCTAAATCTGGCGAACGGGTGGGTAAGGAAAAAGTTCGAAACCAAGTTGATTGATTTTGGCCATCGCGATTACGGAAGCCTGGACTGGTACGTTGTCTTGATGAAACATGACTTTCTTTTCGCCAAATGCGATCGCTTTTTCGTAATTTCTTTGCTCAAAAGTTGCAATAAATTTGTATAATATTCTTCATTTATTGTTTTTCCTTTAGGGAGATAGTCAATAAAAATTATGTCACGTGCATCCCAAAAAACTGAGACCACATCCTCCTTCCTGTAGATAGAACGATTTAACCCTCTTTGGAGACGATTCTCCCCTTTGAACCCTTTGTTTTAACTGCTCTGGTAGGTGTAAAACGATGGACTCATGTTTTATCCATGGTTATGAAACGACACAAAAACTCGGCTTTATTGCTGCGAAACTTTGCCAAAGACTCCCTTGAAACATCCTCACGACGCTGTTTTTGTTCAATTGTGGGTAATCGCAGCACCCATCTTGCGCACAGCTTTCTCATATCCAACTCTTCGACCAAAATGCCATGTATAGTACTTGTTCAAATGCCTATTATATCTGCAATTTCAGTCGATGGTATAGTCTTCCAGTATAGTTTTGTGAATTTTCACCACAATTTCGGGAGTGGTCACCTGGTTGGGTCAACCACTGCAGAGTTTGTCTTGACTGGTCGTAAGACCGAGTTTAAACTTTGCCACCCAATATGTTATAGTTTTTAACGAAGGATCAGATTCCCCAGAGTAGAATCCAACTCCGCTTTGATGTGGGATAGATTAGGAGCTTTCAAATGAAAATATTGCGTCACCCGTCAGTGACCAATTTTTTCCATGTTCATAAAATCTCTAAAAGCGTTCACTCAAAACAGTTCCAAAACAAACACAAATCAACGTAACACCCTCAAACTTTGGACATAAGTTTTTAAGGTTAGGTCTTGGTAATATTGTAGGTAAATTTTTGACAAAAATATCGCCATCTATATGTCAGGTCGGGTACTTCTGGGACTATCCTCGTACATGACATGGCCATCTAACACGCTCGATCTGATGCTTCTTGATTTGTGCTAGCCACGGCCCGTGCAGCGACCACTACCCCGAAGGCAACCACCTGCGATGGTTTTCCGCCCGGGAGGATAAAAGGATTAGGGCGGTATGAGATAGAAAATGGCGAAAGAAAGAAAATAATGATAGCAAAGGGGGCAAATTATCGGATGTTACTAGATGCCTACACCAGCATAAAGTTACAAATACAAAAATACCACTTGAACTGAAATATTTCAATAGAAACGTGTAGTAATTTGATCAATTTCTCGTACCTGTGAGTAGTAAACTTCGATGAACACGATCCGGGTTTTCCATTATTCTAATGAAGCAAGTTTTAGGCTCGCGGAAGACAACCATCCAGATATAAGGAAACTTTATAAACTTGTTATAAAATGTAAATGGCGCTTTTCGTTACACTAACGTTGTTCCAAACGTAAATGGAGAGGATTAAATATAAACTCAGTCATATGATATGGGGCAAGCGCATCGAAACATACGTAAGAGATGTAAAATTCCATGAATTAATTTTCTGACTCCATTTCCCTGTACCTTAATGTCTTGGCTAATCCTCGGGTGCATCTGTAAGTGAGAATTAGTAGGCACCTTTAAACTAATAACCCGGACGTTGCAAGCCCCGGATTAATTGTCTAATTAGATACAATGAGCCGGTTTAATTTTAATTAGGGACAGACAAATGATTTAATAAATTTTGAGCCCAGGAATTTGAAATGGGCCTGGGGTAAAAATAACGAGCTGGTGTCAGTGACGGCCATCAATTAGAGGGTTCTCCTTAAAACAATTAAATTAAATGGGATTTTAGTTTTGGTCTATGGGTAGATGAAGCCCTTAATATGACTAAAACGTAGAATGGATCCATTTATTTACTTCACATGCCCCTGAAAATACATCAAAACACTTAACATCCGTCATAATAATGTTGTAGGCTTTCACGGCAGTGGCAGCCAGAATGTTTCACGTCATTTGTCTTACTCACACTACGGAAAAGAAAGCCTATTAGGTGATATGATTAATGTTGCCAAAGTTGATGTTCTTGTTATTTGGTTTTCTTCGATATTATTTTGTTATCGTTTCGTTCCCTCCCTTCTACGCCGCGTCCTTTTATAGGAGACAATGAGATTTATTACGCCGCCCAAAGAAAAATTGATAGATACCTTTCATGTACCGAATTGATCTAGCAAACGGTTATAAAGGAGTTCCGATCGAGGGTAAAAAATACGTGCTAATAGGGCCAACTTTTTTTCATCCGCCATCAAGGGAGCATGATTTATTCGAACGCGAGGAAGGACAGCGCAGCATAAATCCATTTTGCCAATTTTTATAAATATTGCTGTGGGTTTTTGGTGATGATGGAAACGAGGGTCCGTTCCGTAACTGGTTACGCAATGAAAGCAGCTCCCTTCGTTTTATAACGAAATTAACAAATGAAACCAGCAACGATCCAAAAACGTACAAAGCACAAATTCGATGCGTTTAAATTTATGCCAATTCCTTGTCGCTCCTTCGTCGTCCAGCAAATTGGACAAAAACCATGTCCGAAACTGATTAGAAAAACTCAACGTACATTGACTCTCAAAGACCCTTGAAAGTGTTGTAAGTCCTAACACAGACGCGTGCGGAAAATGCCTTTCTCGCCCCTCACTGTCTGATCTTTCTTACTAGCGCTATAAAAATGGGAAATCGCAAAATATGTCACTTCGAATGTGCTTCATTTGAGAAAGTCTATGCGAAATGTTGTTTTCTCTCATCCAGCACCTTTTTTCTCTCCAGGACTTCCATCCATGAGAGACAGCCTCACAAACCCAGTGCACGTCTACGAAGGAGACGATGCGCTGATCACCTGCGTAGTTCGCGATATTGGGCCCAACACGGTTATGTGGAAGAAGGAAGAAAAGGAAAGACACAGTCCGAGGGTGCTTACTGCTGGAGAGAACCGTGTAACCGCCGATAAAAGATACAGCGTCTTACACGATTCTGGTAAGTCCGGCTTAAGATTTTCCAGCTCCAATTGCTTCCGTTTGCGTTAACGCTTGATTTAGCGCAATCTTTGCCATTGCTTGATTTATTCTCTGAAAATACGTCGATATAAGGACAAGGGCCATTTCATGGCCAGTTAAACTGAACGAACGAGGGGAGACGGTCCCGTAATAACATCACAATAATTTAGTTTGAGAAAGAGGGCCGTTCGGAAACGGGTAAAACGAGGACGTAATGCAGTTTATTTTGCCGTTTCCAAAATCGGAAAACCGTTTATGACTTTATGTGGGAAATTGTGACAGAACCAATACATTATTTCTACAATTTACGTGGATGACTCGCATATCTACGCTTTTTTGAGTGGGTATTTAGGGGACTCAATGGCAAAAAACTCAGGATTACGTTTTGTTATTAGTTCGAAACGATTTAATATTTTTCATAATTTTTTACCAGATTTTTTTAAAAGTTCCCGAGTTTTCAACGCTGTACAGATAACCTTGTACAGGATGATTTTTAAGTTGAGAACGTCCTTCTCCCAGGAAATAATGCTAAGAAATTCTCATTTTTTCCTTTTTGGCGGAAACGTTAATTTTTATAAAAAAAACATTAATTTCTGCGAAACCATTTGAGGTATTTGAATCGAATTCTCTAGGTGTCGATAGCTGCTATATTTTTTCAGAAAAAAAAATTGCACAGTGGCGTACCCACTAGTTCAGTTTTCGGAAGAGCGCCACGAGAAAAATGCACATTTAAAAAAATTGATTTCCTGTTCTTCTATCATCCGGGAAATCGGCATGTAAATCATGCATTTGCAGTTCATGGATCAGAGATCAAATCCCATTCAAGTCAGTAGTGCATTTGATTAAGGAAATTTCAATCGTCTAAATGTAAGATTTTGGCTCAGCTCTTGGTTTTCCTACAGTGGCATCCCTTTTTTATTTTATGTGGCCAAGTTTCTGCACAACCAGGGCAAGAAATTTTGAAAGTTCCCCGTATGTGTGCAGTATTATTATTTCCAATTTTGCCATATAAAGAGGTAGTTTTCTCAACTTATTCGGAATTGTGAAACACGTTTCATGTCTGAGATTTATGAGTTTATGCCTGTGCTGCAGCATTCAATAGCTTAATGTAAATGCTTTAAAACAAATTACCCAAACCCATATAAACTTCACCGCTCAAAGAGAAACCAATATTTTCCGGCTAAACCCCAAATCAGCTTTTAGTTCACCTCGCGTATAAGTTGGAAGTTTGAAGTTTCTCGTAATCCAGGAGATGAAAGAATCCGCGTTCCGTCATATCAAGATCCATTAAAGGTATTAAAGAGAAATGCAATATAAATTCCTGGGAGATCGGAATCCGAAGTCGGAGGCTTAAATACCGCCCCTATATTGATAAAAGTTTTGAAATAAACCCCGGCTTATGGAACACGCGACACTTATTATGCCGGCACGTCATTTAATCATGTTTCCTGTTCAATAAGATGAAGATGGAGGCTTTAAATTGAAAGAAACTAAATTTTCTCGTACATTTGTGGAAAGAGCAAGAAAACTTGCTCTATACCTGCTGGGCCTATCCGAGTATTAAGAGCGTAGTGTGTTAGAAATCCCAACAGATGCACGACTGTTCTTTTATTCGATACCAATTTTCAGGCACTGATCAAGACGAAATGGGAGGTGACCTTCCTTCAGGTGGCGATGTCTGGGTCTTAGTGATCAAAGGTACTAAATCTGCAGATTCCGGAGTCTACGTCTGCGAAGTCAATAGCAATCCGATCGTGCGAAGTTTCCACAGGCTTAATGGTGAGACTTAACGATTCGATCTTCCGTCTAATAACTATTTTATTCTTAATTCAGTCCTCTCGAGAGCCATCACAGCGAACCCTACAGATATCATAATCTACGAGGATAATACGCCTACCATGGGAGGAATCAAAAATCATAACTATACTGACTGCTGCATGTCTAAAAATGTATCCAACGGGTGCCTTGGGTTTTGCAATATACAAAGCATCTTGGAAGGTAGGGTTCATTTGATTGTAAGGGAGCTTGAAGTACTTCTGGTTCTTCCTACATAAGCATTTCCTAAAATTCGTTTGTGAATATGATACCTTTAGGTAGTACTGGTCAAGACCCTGAAAACTGCGAGCAGGATTTCCCAAATATAGTACGTTGCATGGCCGATGGTAGGAACCACGTTCCTTGCTGCGTCCACGAAAGGGTGCCTGATATTTGCCAGGATGTCTGCAGAGGAGAGTATACTGCCATTACTCAGAATATTAAGACTCACTTTTCATGTTCAGCTTATACTGAACAGACATTGGCTTGCATCATGGAAGGAATTGGTACGTTTAGGTTCCCTGTAACTAACTTAGTGGGTTGCGTGAGCGAGAATTTTTATAGAGCTGCTACCAGGCCCTCCAGAAAACGTGGAAGTAGAGTCGTTGACTGAAAGATCGCTCAAAGTCGAATGGGAACCTCCAGAGGCTAATGCTCAAACTGTTAATGAGTACGCAGTGAATTTAACGGCAATCAAGAGCTTTAGTACAAATTCTGAGGAAGATTCCAGCGGAAATTCCACCATGAATAGTATAATCCATAAGGTAGTGCTCTTATCATGGATAATAATGAGTTATATCGTTTATGTCCGCTATAGGTACCGAGGGATGAAAATATGACAATTTTCAATGACTTGGAACCGTTCACATGGTACGAAGTTTCGGTAACTTCTCATAATATCATTGGAACATCCCTACCAACTTATTCTGTGAAAACCATGACTCTAGCTCCCGGGAAAATGAAGGAGACGGTTAATGGAAAGGCTCCCCCTTTGCCGGATATCAAAAGTTGCTGTTCCAATAAAGGTAACTAAACCACTCCAACTCCACCAATTAACTACCATACATTTCCCCTACATTTATAGGCATAACCCACAAAACCTGTTTGAACAAACTGTGCGACCCAATAGAAACTGAAAAGGTGGAAATCACAGACCTAATGATCTGCGCCCCTTGGGCGCAGGACACTTTCGGGTGCTTGACGAACGGCATAGATCACACTCCCTGCTGTAAAGAGCGCGGTCTTCCAGATTTGTGCCAGCAGCTTTGCACTGGAAATGTATCGTCCCTCGATTTTAATTATTTCAAGTAACCAAACCGCAGTTAAACAAATCAAATTCCACTCCAACAAACACATTCTCCAGATGTCTTCGGTACATGGGAGAATATACCAACTGCCTTCTCCAAGGCTATGGAGTGTTGCCTAGCGCCCCTACTCAAGTCCATATTACCAACGTGGAGAGCGAGTTTGCTCTTCTTCATTGGTCACCCCCGAAAACTTTAGGTGATACTGTCACAAGTTATAACGTGCACATTAGGCCTGTCCAGCCGAGTGAAGAAGAAGATGATGATGAAGAACCAGAATTCAAAGTAACTCCAATTATAATCAGCTGGGGTATGATTCTAATGTGATATTTCAGATCATATCAAATGCCAAAAGTATATGGGTGTTGGAGAACCTAGAAGGTCTCACCGACTATGAGGTTTATGTAGAGGCCGTCAATGTCCATGGAGTGGGAAGCCCTAGTCCTAGATTGACATTCAGGACCGGCAGTAAGGTAAGAACGGTCAACGCAGAGTCTAAGACACCTCATTGCCGTGTATCACCTTCCACGATTTTTTGATTCAGGTGGAAGAAGATGAAATCGAAGAAGCTGCGGCATATAACGTAACAGCCTGTTGCGTAGAAGCCAATTTGAACAGCGTATGTCTTCCTTTGTGCTCTTATGACGCGAGCATGAATGATATCAAGCGTTTGGCTGTATGTGGTTCAGGTACCTAAAACACAACTTGAACTAACCTCAGAGAGGCTCATACTTATTAATGCAGAATTTCCCACAATACTACGATGTGCAGCCGGAGGCAGAAACCACGGAGGCTGCTGCAGCAGAAGAGGAGTCCCTCCAGCTTGCCTTTCTCTGTGTTCTGGTGTCGTGGTGGACTCTCTTCGTGTCACTGCATCTAAATGTGTCACTTACATAGGCAACATAGTCCAATGTTTCGAAGAAGGCACTGGGAAACTACCAGCCCCAGTCACAGGGGTTCATGCTGTGGCCGTGGATTCAACCAGTATTATCTTGGAATGGTCCCCTCCCGAGGAGGGTCCCAATGTCACTGACTACGTGGTTCATTATCAGAAAGTTGATAACACGTCTATGCACGAGATGCTACAAAAATTGGATAAGGTTTGATTTCATCTATTTATGAATACCACATCTCATTTGTTTCATTCAATTTAGCAAAGCAACACTTCTGGGTATTACCACGCATTGACTGATCTAGAAGAAAACGCCATGTACCAAGTGTTTGTGGTTGCTAGAAATGGTTATGGGACCTCATTGCCTTCATCTGTAGTCTTTATAAAGCTGGGTAATGGGAATGAGAGTAAATGGTTGAATGCAGTGACTTCCTCTCCTCATTCTTTGGCAGTAGCCAGTCACAGTGCCACTTGGGTTACTATTACGTGGCAGCCTCCTCAGTTTAGTCATCCTTCTGAGCAGATCTCATACAGGTATCAGAACTAACATTCCATTAGTCCTTTTTTACATCTAATGTTTTTACTAAATTTTCATTAATATTTAGGTTACATCATAAGTCGACCTCGGAGGAGTCGTACCAAGTGAAAAACACCTCGGTGACGTCCTATATGTTAAAGGATCTGAGTCCCAATACTCAGTACATCGTGTACGTTGAGGCCGTTACGGACAAAGGCATTAGTATGCCATCGGAGACCTTGATTGCCTGGACCGATCCAGCTTATCCAGCTTTTGTTGAGGTGAATGAATATATTTTTCATTTTAATTTTTTAATTGCAACAGCCGAATTTCTTGATTTTTTCAGCCCCCCACAGTACACCCCATTAATCTGGTAATAGAAGGCAGCAGTATGACCATCCTTTGCATTGCAATGGGCAACCCCATGCCCACCATTTCGCTCTACATATCTGGGCGGCTAGTGAGACAAGACACCACCAGGCATATGGTCACTGTGATTCATAATGTTACACGGGATATGGACCAGATTTCTTGTTACGCAGACAATGGTTATGGCACCCCTATGCAAGCTTCCAGAAAAATTACCATAAGTCGTAAGTATTTTTACGAACGATAGTTAGGTCAAGGACCTGTAATAGAATCAACAATCTATGACGGGATCACCAAAATATGATTATGAGCTGCTGGCCGGTTCCGCAGGCTCAAAATTGACGTCATGGATAATCGAACATTTTACCTTTTGCTTTAGACGGACCACACATCCAAGCCAGTGGAATTACCATGGCCACAATTGGTGATTCTGTAATATTAGAATGTAAGGTGGAAGCCACTCCTGAACCGAAGATGATTTTTTGGAAGAACCATGAAGATCGTACTCCTGTGATACAAGGAGGAAAGTACGACATCCAGATCCTGAAGGCCAGAGACGAAGAGGACAAATTCATAATGCATCTCACTATTAAGCAGATTTCTCGTAAGTTTCCTATTCCAAATCTTCGACTGTTTCAAACAGAGATTTAACTTTAGTAATGGATGTGGGGGAGTATTACTGTCACGCAGAAAACGCTTTTGGAAGCGCAACGCAGCCAGTTTCGGTCAGAATCCGCAACCCAACCACTGTGAGCAACGTAACTCAATGTTGCCTAGAACAAAATGTAACTTCTTCATGTATGGACGCCTGTTTCTTCCATGTAGATATCGATGCTGTGATAGATAAGCCTGAGTGCATTCAGGTAGGGTCCAATTAATTTTGATAAAGACCTTCTATGGCTCAAATCTTCCAGGATCTTGACAAACTGATGAGATGCGCAGCTGATGGTTCAGACCATCGAAACTGCTGCGCGAATGCTCATGTTCCTAGAAGATGTCTAGATTGGTGTAGAGGAGAACCGGTTCTTAACAGCAAAGTTTGCGTGTTGACTTATACGAAACATATCATGGGATGCTTCCATGAATTAAGGTTGGTCCTGGTAATATTTTGAATCAGAAATAAGACTTTTTATACTTTAGGGATAAAATTCCTGGTCCTCCTCAAAACGTCCGAGTGGAATTCATAGACGCCCATTCGGTACATTTGATGTGGGATCCACCTGCTAAGAATCCCTACACTGTGGAAATGTACAGAGTGTTCTGGCGGCCGGTGGACTCGCAGAATAGGTCTAGCCAGAAGGGGGATACGCCTACAACCAAATTGCAAATAACAGAATTAAAAGGTACCTATAAGTAATTCTTTTAAGACACTGACTTTCTTTGATTCCAATCCAAATGTTCTGCATCTAGATGGTACCACCTACGAAGCAGTAGTAAAAGCAGGCAACAGCAAAGGAGTGTCAACGGTCGGAGACCCCATCAAATTCACAATGGGTGAAAAGTCCCTTTACATAACTCCAGCAGCCAGCCAAAGTCAGGAGGGTGGTCATGTGGGCGTGGCTGTTGGTATCGTTTTGGCTTTGGTATTCGTAGCCGCAGTGGTAGCAGCGGCAGTGTGGTTCATCAGAACCAAGAAGATGCTTGGGATAAAGGGAAGTGGTGGAATTGCATTCGAGAACCCGAGTTATTTGAGGGAAGTTAACATGGAAAATGTACAGGTGAGTAAGGAGCCTTTTTCGTCAACATCTTAAGGTACTATTGGTGAAAATTGGAGGAGAAACACAAAGGAGAAAATGTTGGTTATGTGGCTTAATAAAAGGGAAGAATTTTAGACGCACATTTTTTATTTTATTCAATGGGGCCATCGTTTCTTTCTTAAATTTTCCTAGACTTTTTCTCACTTTTCTGTCCTCGTAAGATTCCCAATGGGCAAGAAAGCAGTACCTCATCGTTAAACGGTTCGGTTAACGGCAGCATTTCCGCATCGAGTACTTCTGGCGGACATGGATGGAAAAATGAGCAATTGCACGTGCCTGCCCAAGAAGTGAATCCCACTCTCTACGAAGAACTTAAACTGGGTACGTATAATTTCGCGACATCCTTTATAATTTTAATGGCTTTAATTTAGGTCAAGATGGAGCTGGATTCAAGAGATTGAAGCCCTAGTATGAGGTCATGATAAAGAAAAGGGGTCAGGAATCTCGCTTTTAGATCTGAGGGCCCCCGTAACCCATAATTATTGTGATAGTGGTGTAGGATCGGTCGTAGGTTTACATTTGCCCTAATTATGGCCAACGCTTGAAGATTACACATTTAGATTTGAAACTGGACTTAATAATGTCTTCATTACGACCCACCGAATTGAGTTAAATTTGGTTGCCATATTAGGGCCAGGGTATTGTACATATTTTATTTAGTACTTTAGCAATACCTCGAGCAGTATGTTCTTTCGTAGCGTAATTTTGTAGATGGAGATATTTCTTATAGTTAAGGAAAAATGTGATTTAATTTAAAACGTAATAAAAAACACTTAGGAGAGTTAGGGTTAGGAAACATAGGGGCCGAGGGGCGCCAAATTTTGAAGGATATTGACCGTCTATTACATGATTCCTATGTTCAGATGTGCACCATATAATGCACTTTTTTATGTGACGGCTACACAATTTTATTATCACATAAAGTATTATTAAGTCAAAATTAAGTTTTATTGGCATATTTTTTACAAAGGTAATTTTTAGGTATTATACACACTAATTTTGGTTAATTAATCAGTACGCGTATAGCTACATAGCAGAATACAAAATACTAATATAACTTGTGTATGACGTACACAATGTAAATGTGCCTTTATATTCACCATATTTTGTTTTAACGTAGTTAGTCTAAAAAAGAATCCCGTACTATCAGAACTTTTTGTAAATAGTTTTTAAAATTTGTAAGATAACATTGCATAACAATAAATTGAGTAGAAGTGGAATAAATAAGCATTTGAAGGTAACTTGTGGCTTGTTGTGACTCCTTTCCTACACTCCAATTCTCAAAATGGTTTCTTTCCTGGAAGCCGCGGTGGCAGAGCCACGTCCAGAAATCCCACACGTATATTTTCATTAAAAAGTTCTCCCGTAAACTTCCAGAAAATACCATAATCTTAATTTATATAACACATATGTGTGTTAGGAGAAACAAATGACTGATGAACACTGCGCAGTGAGCCGTTCTGACTAAAAAAATAAAAAATTCATATAGTCAATTAGGCAAAATATGTCCCTACCGATAACTTGTCTACAGATGCATACAACGTGTCTCTAAATAGGTAAAAGATATTAATAATAATTTTCAACAAAATATCTCCAAATGTCACAAGCTTTGCCTAGCGGGAAGTTACTAAGGTAATCATGCGCAGGCCTATGGCGATAAGATTGTTGTGTCGGATTTCTGGTACAATGATCCGAGTTCGCATCCTGCGCAGGTAAAATATTTTATTTTTTGTTGTATATGGTTCATGGTGAGGGAGGAATAACTAGGGAGAGAAATTTTTAGCTCAGTTACTCGATTACCTATTACCTGAAAACAGATGGAAATATGCATGGCAGAGCCAGGTTTGAGCCTTCCGGCTTATCAAATAAATCGGTTCGCTTTCCTGATGTTGTCTTAATATTACTCAGTCTTCAGCAACTTATTGAGTATATTACATCTTTAACAGTAATTTTTTTAAACTTCAATATACTTTTTCTAGAGAAATTTCGAAAAGCGTTGCTATTTTCGCACATCCGTGCTTATTAAAAAAGCAATAAATAACATCGATGTGATTTGCGTAGAGTTGTGTTTCGTTATTAACTACTTTATACTTCTTTCGTTTCTATATTTTGCTAAGATGCCATCTGTCGAGTCGGGCCTAAAGGCTCCCAAAAACTTCCTAAATTCGTAAAGGACCCTCGACTCAGCATCCCAGTATTGATCTCTTACATTCCTCAGTTATAGAGAATCTATTTCTCCCTGGCAACTATCTACTCGGATTTAACGACTAAATCGATCTGCATCACAAATTTGAACTAAATATCTTAAAAATTATAAGAACTGCAAAGAAAAAACGCAAAAAATCTGAAATTGTGACATTCTACATGTTTATTAAATGTGAATTTTTCTAAGAATGTCTATTTTCAAAATTGTCCTATTTTGCGATTTCCTATCACCCCCTGAGAGGTCGAAGTTAAAACTCAATCACTCTATATGTGGATAGATCTATTTTGTGGATATATGTGGATAGATCGTTCGAATTTTATTTACCATAATATTGGATAACATATCGATCTTGTGAAAGAGAAGCTCTATTGATTAAGGTATTGGGCATTAAGTTAATAATAATCACGATCTATGCGTGCGCCATAAATATCTTAAAATGTTAAAGGAACTTACATGTTTTAGATCGATGAAAGTAAGAGTTGTTGTGTTTACTCATAGGTGGCGACCATTATGAATTACTGATGAAGTTAATACATGAAAAAAGGCGTGAATGAGAACATGATAGAGGTGATATGATAATAGAGGCATGAATACATGAACATGATAGAGGCATGAACAATGAACAACTGAAGGGCATCGATTTTCATTTATACGTTATTTATGGCTCTGATATTACATAGCCTACTTGAGGTTTTCTAATGATCACCATTTGTATTAAAAATGTTGGTTATTATTGTGGTTGGTTATTATGCCGATCCCCTTATTTTTAAATTTTGTTGTAGACATAGGTACCTCTATCGAATAATTGAGACTTCGGCTTTCTGTACCTCAAAAACTAAACAATATTCATATAAGTTTATATGATATTTTATCTTAAAATGGGGTCTACTGCAAAATGTTAAGGGGGGTCTTGATGGACGTAATGCGGACATTCTATATACAGGGGCGCAACCACAACACAGGAAAAACTATTGCAGTTTTTAATATAATTCAGAAATATACAAAAGCGTTTCCGTTTTATTGACCTTTCAGTTGAATATGCGACTAAATTATTACGTCGCAAGGAGTAAAACATAGTTTACTCCCTTGGGAGTAAATGATCCACTTTAGTCTCCGCTCAGGTGGAGTAAAATTGCTACCTTAGTCTTCGAAATGCAAAAAAAAATATGTTTTTTATTCAATTTTTAAAAAATTATCCTGTTGTGTGTTTTTAATTTTCAAAATCACATCACCAGTTACGGCACCCGCTCTAACAACGAAGTGTTTTAGACAATTCACTCGCATTTCACATAATAAAATAACGACTTTTACCATTTTGAAAATCTAAACTTCCCCCTGTGAGCCACTTGCTCACGCAGCATGCTTCAACTTGTCTTTGTGGCTTTTTATACTTTCATCCCCTTCAAGCAGCTCTCAAACAGTAATCTCCTAGTGGCCAAACAAGTAAACAAAAATCTCCACAAATAAAAAAATACAAAAAACCACCCCACTCCCTTCCTAGACAGAACGCTTGCGTTGACCGTTCCTTGCAGCCTAGCTGAAAGCAGCTGAAGCACGTTTCAGTTTCAGCTCGGACGGCAACAATTTGTAACGTCGAGGGTGCAGCTGAAACCGCGCCACCGGGCAAGTTTCAGCTGCTGATTTACAGGTGTCCGTTAACCACTCACCATTGGACAGGTGCTGTTTAAGTAGGCGTGAATACGGATGCAGGAGGATCTATCGAATGACTTAAGTGCTTGAGTTCTGTTAACTTAATGGTGTTGTTATCAAGGTAGGTAAATAATCAAAGGGGACCAGACGATTTCCTTACATAATGCATTTAAAGCTGTTTGTGATGGCTTCTTAGAAATAAGGGCTGATGGTATTTCTTCAAATTGAATCTTGGTGGCAGTGGCTTTCAGTTTTAAAAAATGTCACTCATCGTGCCAGATGCTTGATGTCTTAATATATGACATGAGGGTGGAATGGAACGGAATTGAAAACCTCATCTTGGCTGTAAGGGTACGCAAAAAGGATTTTTAATTAAAATTTGGTTTACGAAGAACTCGATGTTTTAGTATGAAGATTATTTTTAGATCCAGATGTTTTTAACTCATGACCGGCGTCATTGAACGTCTACAGAATGGAAATTCATACTTATAATAACGTTGCGAGCTAAAATACTATTTGGCGGAAAGCCATATGCCTCAAGATGGAATTAGGACAGAAGAGGAAGAAGACAGAAAATTAATCTTAAAATTTCAAAAAGTAATAAAAAGAAATTAAAAAAAAAGCGTGAAAGTCAAAAAAACTGTAGCATAATCTGATATTCTGATTGACAAATCTACCCATTATTTGTTGGATTTTTACACAATCCCTAAATAAACATCTGGAGCGATTACAAGTTCCTGGTGTGTTTGACGATGGCCCGGCATCTGGCTTTCATTCACAATGTTTACCAATTAAATCTCGGGGGGTTACTCGATACTTTTCCTTAAACATTACCCTCAGCTTTGAGCAAGTTAAAAGCACCTTTGAATAAACCTGAAAATAAAAGATTTAGGTGCTTAGGAATACAGTTATCGAAACACCCGGGAGGGATTTCATGCGCAATTACTTCATGAGTACCTACGTCGATCTTGATAAAAAAAAGGAGAAAAATCTTGAAAACATTAAGACCCATCACGACTTTATGCTTCATTCCAGCTATGCGTTTAATTAACTCGAGCACCCCAAAGACCGGTTTCGATCCTATTAGATCTTATCAATTAAGTTCATCTCGAGCCAATCAACCGCAGACAGAAATCAGCAATGTCGACGGGAAACATGTTGTACTAGCGGCGAAATATTTCACCAGCACCATCTGCCATGTTCTTAATTGCTGCACCTCGATCAAATCTTCTAGGGTACGCAGTAAAACTTACTGTGGACTTAGTTCATTGATTGTAATCAAAGATAGGACAGAAAAGAATTTGAGGGGACAAACAGAACAACTACTTTGAGAGCTGATAGCCGTGGCCACATTGTTTGCCAGGACGAGAAAAGAATTTGGAAAAATTGCTTAGCAAACGTTAGAACTAGAACTGAATTGACTTGAAGACTTATTTATTTCCTCCGAAAAGTGGTTTAAGTTAACACGTGTTAAGGTTAGTTATACGTGAAATGCATCGATTTGTCTAACGAGTGAGATCCTGCGGAACGAGGAAAGCGATAATGACTCGAGTTATGCAATAAAGGAAAAGAAATTGATTGTAACATCTCAGAAATTGGAGGAGCTGTGAAATTGAAACGTTAGAAAGGCCGAAATTTGAAAGCCCTTAGTAAGGGAAAAATGCTACCATGAATACATGGGCAACTCACATTAAAATACGATTTTTTAACAACTGCTCCAGGGAACAATCGATACCGTTATAGAATGGTTATAAAATGTTTGAGTCTTTTCATTCTCAAACATTTTCTCAGTTATTTTCATATAATATTTTAAAGCTTTACACACAAAATTCCTTTGACTCATTCCGTAATTATATGATTTACTGCACACGCCTGCAATTCGTGAGCAATAAGTAGCATTATGCACTCGTATAATAAACTATTTATTATCGCTATTCAGTTCGCACACACGTTACAAATTTCATTAATTCCAAACTAATTAAATACTTTACTCATAGAGATGAGTTTTGGAACATTTCCTTCAGCATTTAATACACTCTATTGTTTGCTCTCAGATACAGCTACAAGGAATTTAATTTCGGATTGCAGCAATTAATAGACAAGTGCAAATACTAATTAGCCAGTTTAGAAAAACTGATAATAGAAGTAGAATAAGTAAAATCCCTGAAGCTCTGCATGCGAATAAGCAACCTGAATTCAAATTAGATACATTGGAGCCAATTCGTTTATGGTAATCAACGTTTGAATTTTACTTGGGCAGGTGAGCTAGGGTTAGGAAGTTATGGAGAAGTTACCTTCGGGGCTTTCAATGGAGTATTTCATTTGTGGGCTCTTTCTTAAGCATGCCCTACGAAACCAGTTTTAACAAAGTTTCGTATTGCCACAGGGGAAATTTCCCAATCCCCCATTTTTGCTAAAGTGAAATAAAATATTAGCAAGTTTAAGTAATTTACTGCCCTCTACGAGAGCTTTAACTCAAAGCTTCTAGAGCTTTAGTCAATTAGTGGGATCAATGTAATATTTATGAGAGCACGCTAGTTTACTATGGATTAACAATTAATGGTGGTCATTTAGATGCACAAATGCCAAATGGAAAATCAATTCTATATTAGTTGATGGCATCCACAATAAGCGAAAAGCTGTGGCAGTAAATATTAACAACCAGTTTGTGTCGATTAAGATGCAATGGAGCAAAAAATCATATATTCTCCAACCCCAATATATTGTGACTGTTAAACCGAAATAAACGAGAATAACGAATGGGCTAAATTTTATCATCATTAATGGCTGGAACTAAGCGTGAAAAGAATCCAGAATTTTTCCTCAATAATCTGAGAACATACTTCAGTAACATATTTACTTCTCGTGTAATTATATATTCAGAAGCCTATAAATTCCTTCTTGGCATTTTGTAACAATGCAATTTAGGGTCCGTCTATTTGGAGGATATGAGAATGATAAAACGCTCGTTAAAAAACCCATTAAAATGTTTTGTTCTTACAATCTTATTATCCGCAATTTTCAGCGAATTTTACGAAGGCGTCGGCAATCTCAACGAGGATTATTATTTTCCATATTATCGGCGGTCGCACTCTAGCTGATTGATATGGGAAAATAGAAGAAATGCGTCTCAAGCGTGCCATAAAATTGCTTTAACAGCGTACAAGAAAAATACCGTTTTAGCATCTCAACGCCTCAATCAAAGAGGCAAATGCTCACGTAAAAGCGTCGTATGTCAGCATTAGTGAGTATTCGGCATTGACATGCGTGCGGTAAACTTATTTGTGTGCGTAAATATTTTATCGCACGCGTTAGTTGGTAAAAAAATATCATTACATGTATTTTTTAAAGTTGAAAATGCATGTTCCTACAGAATCAAAGCCCTGATCCAGCTTCGCTAGGCGGCATGTATTCAAATACGATCCGTGTACATAAAGTACCACTTTTTGCACATGTTAGATAGACAATCATCTCCAAATTCACATCACACATTTTCACAAATAGCACATCAAACCATTTTATCGTATAGTAATGGGATCTAAGATGGTTGTTTATTTCCGGAGTTTGGAAAAAAAGGGAAGTCAATGGCTTTTCTTTAATTCTTAGAGCTAAAGAGACACATTTCAGGAAAGAAACTGCTGGGCAGCTTGAATTTTTCATTGAAACACGAGAATGGCTGCTTTCTGTCGAAAATGTCGCCAATCGGATAATCGAGTTTTTGTACCAAATAAATCTCCGTGTCCGTGTGAAGCTAAATTGGATTTAGACTTTTGGAATTTCTTATTTCAGCTAAAATCGTTCGAGGAACAAATTAGGTTTAAGTGCTGTATTTAAGTTTTCGAGAAAATTGTGTTTTTTTGGTGTTTATTGTGCAATATTTACTGCTCACCAAAAAAAAACTTTAAAAACCAAAAGTACAGAAATACTGTAGTATCGGAGCGATAAAGGAGAGGAGTAATACAATTTAAAAACATGTTAATTGAGAAATAAAAATAATTCATTTAAATATAAAAATAGCATAAAAATAAATATAAAATATAAAAGTAAAATAAATATAATATTTTAAAAAATGTAAAAATGTGCAAATATTCTATACTGAATGGATGTTAATGGAGAAGGATGATTTCGAGTAACTTGCTTTTTTATAGTGCTATTTTATACTACTCGTGTCATTATGAGAAATCGCACTCGTTACACAAAAATATACAGTTCCTAACTAGGGATATAAATAGCCATTTTGCTATCCCCAATCAAGTTCGCATAAATTGGCTGGGGCGTCAAATTTAAATAAGTTAAGCACTCTGCTTGGCGATTCTGTGGTCAAAGATGTAACCTGCAGTTTCCGTACACCCTGTATGTTCTGCTACCTCGAAAAACCTACCTTCAAGACAAAATTGACATTTTTACTAACAACTATTCCATACATTTTAGTAACCTCTTACGTTCCATTGCTTTTGATCCAAGAGTAAGTAACGACACACTTAAACCCCGGCAATAGCCTTATAAGCTGGGTATTGTAGGCGATTTTCACAGGAAAATATAATAGATCCCCGCAATATGAAATCGGATATCTCCATAACTCGTGGAGCAAAAATACTGGAAACGTGATTCCATCCAGACCCGGATAAGGCTTTTGTTATAATCCATTGTCCCGTGTTCAATTTTTCTGGGTTTATGGGGAAAAAATGCGAATCGGTGATGCTATGTGAAATCAATCCTTCCTGAATTAAATAATTTTCTGCAAACTCATAAATCCCCATTTGCATTCCCTAAATTGCCATAATAAATCCAAAGTTGAAACCATAAAGATCTCATAAAGCGTGTTTGCTAAGTAAACCGTTTAGTATATAATGTGTCGAATATGTGAAACATAACGAAAGGAAAACGCAATTTTCTGTTTGAGTGGAAATTCGGGGGTTCGTTTTCATCCATGCGTTTGATCTAAAACCTTTTATGAGGAAGGGAAAGCGTACTTTCTCGGCTGCTGTTCATGAATCCCGGGCAAACATTGTTTGAATAAATTAGGGTTAATAATTTATCGAGAGATTAGAATGCTTTGATGTATGTACGTGGATTTATATTATTCTCAGGCATATTAATGACAACCTTAGAAACTCTAATATTTCCTCAAGGTAGAAACCACTCAATGCGAGTTAGTTTCTGAAGGAACCCGAGGATAAAAATTTCATTATTTGATTTATCCAAATAGCGTATAGATTGCATAACTGCAAATTGTTATGCATAACTGAAAGTTGCTACGCAAAGTTGAGAGTTGCTATGCACAACTCCAAGTTACTATGCACATACTGCATAGTGTAATATACGCAGAACCCGCATTGGTGATAATTATGATAAGAGAATTATTGGTATCTAGTATGTTAACAAGCAGTACTCCCGAAATTAGATATTCCTGTAGAGGTAATTGAGTTTAAATAATACAGCCAATATAAGGTATGAGTGGGCGTCTTGACGCAATCGAAACGCTATATTCACCCCAATTTTAACTGAAAACTAACGAAATAATTCGTCAGATGAAGAGAGGCCGCAGTTCCTGCCTTTGAAATCAATTGTAACATTACTTCAAGGCGCCTAATTAATATATTCTGTTGTTTCTCTCCCCTATGCTGACGCATTAAAAGGGTCGATAACTTGAGGATGAATGTGTTAAGTATCATGTCAGAGAAGCCACGTGAGGAACAAGAGAATAGACAGAATAAGACTCAAAGATTCTTGTTAAATTAGGTTAGTTCAGGATAGAATCCATACAGGTATATGCATATAAATAGGTAGGAAACTTGTCAAATAACTGTAACCAGAGGAATTTCTTGCGGAGACTCTCTAATGTTTTCCCGCGATATTGTCCGTATGCTCATAAGCTAAGCTTGAGTCTAAACCTTGTTTAACACACATTTCTGCATGCAGAACACCCAAATTAAGCCACATTTTAAAGTTGAGCCGGGGCGTCAGCTTATAAAGAATGCAGTGGTAAGTTAATGGGTAGTGACCAAATGTAGGAACTACACCGAAAAGTATCAATTACAAAGTCAAAATGTGCTAATTATAAAGTGACTCAAAATGGGAAATCTGGAAGATTTAAGTTAAAAATTTAATTAAAGTTTTTTTAAATAATTTAATTTTATTTTATTAAATAGCTTAATTTAAGTTTAATTATTTAATTTTATTTTATTTTGCAATTTAATTAGTCAGATGTGATTAAGAAGCTTAAAATTTAAAATTTATTACATTGTCTCTTTCAACTAACTTTAAACTTCTTTTATGTATTCGGCTTAAGCTTGCGAGGTACCAAACTAATATTTCGCTAAAAGAAAAATTCCTATACCTCAGTAATAAAATTTTCCGCTTAAAACTTTATATCACCGTACCTCTGAAAGCACTCTTGGACCTAAAAATTGCATACTCAAGCTACAAAACTTTTTTAATATCTCATTCCTGCATTGGGATATACATTGCGCCTGGAAAAGTATAAATTCCAAGTAATGTGACATCTGTGGAAAACAAACAAGTAATTTGGGCAGACGCCGTTTGCTGGTTCGGTTTTTGCTTACGCTTTATGGTAACTGAAAAATGGAAGCAGTGGTAAGCCGAAGAACAATAATTTAAGCCACAAAAGGCACAACCGTTGTAATTAATTAAGCGATAGTAGTTATTTAGCAAACAGGACATCTGCTCATTTCTGTTGAGTGCATTAGGATTTTTTTACTTTTTTTTTATATATTATACATTTATTTTTTTGTAATTATTTCTTAAATACTGATTTCTTTTTTTCAAATAATTATTTCTTTCACAATTGAAAACTCACTTTATATACAATGTGCCATTTGTGCAAGTGAAGCATTGGGGTTGTTGCTATTACCTCCACTCTGAGTTAATGCGTCACTTTGGAAAAAAAAATCCTGTTAAATGATGAAACACCCTGTGTATATATTTTTAATTACACTGCTCAACAGGAACAATTTCCAAAAATATTTTAACATTTTCCCAGTTTATTTACCTCATTTCGTTTGCCAGGGCGGCTATATAACGGCAATTTATGCCTGTGTATGCCATCATTATTCCCACATATTTGAGGGTTCATCAAGCTGCAGAGTTGAAACAAGTTCTTTGACATTCATGTAGTATCGGGTTTTGATACTACTGTAGATATAGGATGGTGTTTATATCTTATAGTGAAATCACAGATAGGAAAGGACTATAAGTATGCGTTTATTAATGTAAAGTGAACAAAAGAGAGTATAAAATAACTTGTGAGTTTAGCGAGCGCGGACGCGACTTCTGAGTTACCAACGACAACCGAACCCAGAAGAAAAGAGAGCTTGTACATGCCCTGCAAAATCTTAAATACTAAAATCCATGATGATAAACCATGGGCGTACCCTGGCTAGGGTGCCGTCTGCACCACCCGCCGTATCAAACCGTTACGTCTTAAGCTGGGAATTGGAACTGCCACTATAGGGCCAACGAAATTTATCAAGGGCAATTCAAATGCCGACAAAGTATATTACAGGCAGTTCCAATGCCGACCCGGTTTATTGCGGGGATTTCCAACACCGACAAGGCATGGCATGGGAAGTTCCCATGCCCCAACTAATGCCCACCAGGGTCGTACCCCAGGGGTATGACAATCTTAAAGTTAATTTCTACTATCTAACATGTATCCAGCTTAAAAGTAACGCCTATCTACAAGGGACGCGATCCTACATTCAGAATCCGGAATCTCTTTCATTATCCAATTCTCCCAGGGAACAAGTGATCAATGCATAGTCCTACATCTGTCTCACCCCATTTTTGAAATATTTACGGGCGTAAAAAGGAGGTTATTTAATAAAATGAATTCGGACAGAAGTTTCCTAAAACTTTATTCGATAAAACCCGAAACCCCTTCGGGGATTTATTGGTTCAATGCCTTATCCAAATGTTTTAGCTCTTATTTCCCAGACGAAAAAACTCGATAAAGCAAAAGTTAGTCCGGAACTCATTTAGTATGTTCTTTTCCGAATGGTGAAATCTAAGACAAGGACGAATTATTTGCCTACACCTCTTGGTTTCTTTCCGAAATATATCCACGTCAAGGTTAAGGACACTTCGTTTGGATTAACAGGAACATATTTTTCCCTCCTCAATTTATTAAGGAAAATTATTCATTCTAATACTTTTCAAATTGAAAAAAAAGCAAACTTTTACGTCATTATTTTATCCCTTCGTGTTTCCTTAAGAAAACATTTTAATTCCTGCTTCCCAAAGACCAGTTTATTAGGTATGCATAGCTTTCATTTCCTGGTTGATTTTAAGCGAAATTCAGCTCCAGGGAAGGCTTTATAACCTAATCCAGGACAGGAGCCCATTTATATTGCGTCCTTTGCGGTTTGCCTCCCACACGTTCGGTGTCAGCCGTAATGTGTTATCTAAATTTGAAAGAATTTGTTTGCGTGGTTTGATGGCTCGGAAATTGTACTTTTACTGCCTACGTGTCCCGCGAAAGGACAACACGAAACCGCAAATATGTGGTGGGTGGACTAATTTTATTAGTTCGAAAACGGGGAAATTTGTTCACGGATATTGTCACGTTATGCCTACAGAGCAATATAAAAACGCATAATATTTTGCTTCCATCAATTTTAATTTAAATCAACTTGCGTGAAAACGAGCTATCTTCCTAATATGACGGTAGTTATATTTCCAGTCACAACGAAAATTCAATAATATCTATTATGGTTTCTTGTTGACACTAAATTGACAAATATTCCTATAGGGATGAAAGATGCATCCCACGGGGATGAAAGATGCATCCCATAGGAATTTAAGATGCAAATATGACTTATGATTAAGAAGTCAAATTTGATAGCAGATGTGTGGTTCCAGCTCCTACACTGAACTTAATTACAGTGATTTCCTAATAACTTATATCTTTTATATACAGGATGTTCGCTCCTGAAGCACCAGCATGGATATCTCTGAAACTGTAAGAGATAGAAGATCGATTCATTTAGGGCATAGTGTAATGCTGATTTAGAAATTGCTTTGAGATGGGTCGTGTCCATAATACAGAGGGGCCATAAATCTTTCTCCACACAAAGCAACTAATTATACGTTGTTTTGTCATAGTGACCGGTATTGTCTAACGAGTTTCATAAAATAAATTCCTCGCCTTCTTTCTTAGGAAGCTTAATTAAAGTTCCTGACGAACCATGGACCTGAGTGGTCATTAATCTCCCCTTTTGGAGAAATATTAGAGAATGCCTGAGAGGTAGCGATGATAGAGCCCGATAAATTTAGACAAATGCCAGTGGGTGAACTTTCTGATCTAAATTGATTTTGGTCTTAGGTAGCTGTGTGGGAACAAGGAAAATTGGACTTTTGATTGGATATTAAGGAGCAGTAAGCACATAGACTTAACAGTTTAAAAATAATTAAAACAGTAAGCTGGATATAGACAAGCCGTAGAGGAGGCTTTAGTTACGGGTCACATGAGTTCCGGTCACCATATTTTGGTATTGCCCAATATATCTTACCATTTTTATATCACTATTTACAATTTTTTATCATATTTTGCACTAAGGATATCCAAACTTTCCTAATACAGATTTGTTTTCCAGGAATTGCGGGATGTAAGGAAGATAACTGAGCTATTATCATCCATGTACGAGATACAGAGGAACAGCGTTTTTGCCCAAAAGAGGCTGCCAAGCATAAAATTTCAGTAAGTAAGATCTAAGAAAATACTTAATAAAATTATTAGTTCCGTTCTTCAGCCTAAAATGTTTAACAACTTTTGGCAATTTGACAACAGAATTTTTTAACCATTATTGCCCTTTCAAAATCAAACTTCTGGATTTAATATGCGCTAAATTAAAGCCCCTCTACTCAAACTTTCTTTGCTCCAACTAAAGTTAAAAGAGACCAAACTGTCCACATATGACCTCTATCCACTTACTTTGCATAGGACAGTTCCCCCGGAAAACCCATCGGTAATCGACAACGGCAAGGTCGTAAATAGATCCGCGCCCTTTGACACGAATTCAGGCCCTTTGCCCTACAGGGCGTGAAGTCGGGTGTAATTAGACGAAAATGCGTATACCTTTCATCCTGTTCGACGACGACAGATGTATCTGAGCAAACAAAAGCCTTTTCCCGGCTTTTCGAGCCATCCAACCGATCTGTTGCTTCTACAATGTTCTTTCAGAGCTTAATTTTGTGCAGAAAATCTAAACCAGACTGAATCGATATAAGTACATAATCGCATTTGTAAGAGTATTCCGAATGATAATTTAAAATCTTGGACACTTATAAGTTGAGAAATGCGGGTAGGCTGTAGGACAGAAAAAGATGAGAAGAAAGGGGAAAATAGGATCGAAAACTCAACGAAACAAAAACGCGAGGTTATCGACATCGGTTTAGGAGATTTAGATAGATAGATAGAGTTTTATTTGGGGAGATTAGAGGATTGTAATATAAATGTATAGTGTTTTGTAAGGGGCAAGGGCTACAATACCCCAATCCGTGGATATAATACAGTATTTTTTATTACACATTATGCACGCAAATTTCCCACTTCACCCTTTATATCCCTCTAACGCATGCGCAAAATCTAGCATCCTTCTCTCTCTCTTTCTCTCTCTCTCTCTCTCTCGACTTTAAAAAATATCTCGCTTCACAAACCATTGAAAAATATCTTGTTTGTTCTGCCAAATTGCTCAGTTTTCAACCAAATAAGGCTCAGTGCACTCTCAGCTTCATGATGATAAATTACTATTGTTAAATCTTAATTTTAACCCGACAGTATAGCCCTCTCGTGCCTTCAAACTAATAGGCATAATTGAAGAAAAAATCCTCCACCAGACACGAAAAAGCTGTTAAGGAACAAATAATTTGTCTCCAAGTTCCTTAATGGCCCTTATTCCAACATGGCATGTCCACCGTTCGATGGGATCACTTCAGATATTATTTATTTTTATATGTGTCTTAGAAAGAATTATTCGTTTTAGCGGGCAATCGAGATATTGCCCTTGGTCTCAGCTCCTCATAATATGTTACTTTAAATTTAATTAATTTATTATTATAAATATATATTCATGATTATTTAACTATTAAGCAAAATATGTGACTTTTGAAGGTAGACACCGCCTGATAGGCAATCAGTCAAATTCCGCCCCTAATTATGAGGAAAAAGAAAAGGATGTAGGAGTCACTCAGCGACGCTCTGTATGTGCGTAAAGTTACTTTGCGTACGAGTAGCCGATCCACATCTTAGGCCTAAAGAATGCCGGTCAGATCATATTGGCAATATATGCCAAGTATTGACAGACAAAAAGCTCCACCGTGAGTAAAAATGAGTCCATGAGTGTCTTCCTTTCTCCTAGGGCGTTTCTGTTTGGCATAGCCCTGAGGATGCACAATTAACCGAAACGTTTCACTCCACCAGTTGGATTCTGGAAACTTTCCAAACAATTTGTTTCTACATGTTGAACTAATCTCGGTTTAAATTACTGAACAATAGTTCGTGTCAACACTCACTGAACAATGTCCATGTTTCTAGTGCAAATCTCGCTTAATTGCTGAACAATCGAGGGCCAAATATGACATCGATTTTCTAATGCAAATCTCTGTTAATTTTAGCACCAATGAGGATGCGGCGTAATGGGGTGGGAGCTTCTTGTGACTCCACGAGAACTTATAATGGTTTTCCTGATTTGGTTTGTTCTCGACGTAAACGGGCTCGCGAAAAGGGTAAATATGAAGTATTTACTTTTGACTAAACTATCTCCACATAATCAAGAATTTTAGTTCTTAATAGACTTAAGACTCTTTAGAGTTGCACCGTCTTTTTTTCCTTACAGGAGGACATAGAGTCGAGCTTAACAATAATTAACGAAGTTTCAACGCAAAGCGTGGGTGCCCTCTGCATCACCGAGCAGTACCGACCTCTCATGGTACCGATCGACACGTTGCGGTTCGAATCAGCGCGTCAAAAGGCTGATTTGGCAGCCACCCTTTTGCAGGATTTGGGTGTTGCCCACCATAACGGTAAGAAAACACTCCATTAATTTCAATTCAAGAGACGATGGTTCCGAGTCATTCCCCAAGCTCTTTCGATAAAATGCTTTATGTGTCGGATTCATTGACTGGTCAATGCAGGTAACTTTATAGAATAGAAGCTTGCCCAACTTTTCCTAAGAAAACATAGATATTGATGTCACTGCAATGCCCAAGGGGCATAGTGCATTGCATTACTAATACTTTGCAGCCCTACTTTGTTTGATAGTAAAAGCACGATGTCAAAAGTTTTAGGAGTTCCATGAAGCGTGTTCTAAAAACTTTTTAAGTTTAAAAGTTACCTTTCTATGGCCCGTTCAAAGGAAATATCTTTGGTATTTATTTTCGTTACGATTAAATGGAAGGAACATGCCTGGTTTAAAATGTGGAATTTTGCCGCCTACAGCAGGGAGATTTCAGGCAGAAGCGCCGCTAATATTTTAACCTTATTCAGAAAATTCTATTTTCCCTGGAGGGAAACGGCTGGAATTTCTGGATCCAAGACAAAAATATTATTTTGGAACTAAGGCATTTATCTTGACTATACACAAATGAACATCTATTCTAACTTACATTACTTCATTACTGCTGATGGGTAGATCATTAAAAAGGCTGAAAAATCCATATTTACACTGCCTAGATTTTCTAAATGTGTTTATTTTACGTTCTAACTATTATTTCTCAGGTAAAGCTACATATTCAGTCATTGTATATTATCTATTGTTGTCATTAGTGGCACTAGTTTCCATGAAATTCTCCTCTTATAAATTGTTAGGCTGTTTCACATGAAATGTCTGATTTTAAGTCTTAACTTTTCTTCCGCCTTTTTTTGCATCAAGACTTTTTTCTAGTTATGCGCCAAATATATCGTTTCAAACCTGAGAGTGTGCTGTTTCTTATCTGATATTTTTTGTGGGATTGTGTACAGTTCTGACACATCTTTGGACCGATCATGTCTAACATGTATCCAAGAGATTTTCGCGTCTTGTACTTGTATGAGTGGAAAAGTGGGCATAACGCCGTAGAAGCTGCCCGAAATATCAACTGTGCGTTTGGGGAGGGTTCTGCAAATGAACGCACTATTCGTCGCTGGTATGCCAAATTCGAATCTGGAGACGAGAGCCTGGAAATTGAAGACCGTGGTAAACCAAAGAGTGCCCTGAATGATGAAGTTTTGCAGGTGCTGGTTGAGACAAATCCCCGCCAAACTGTCCCAGAACTTTCAGAAGAGCTAAACGTTAGCATCGCAACAATTTCTCGGCACCTAAAGCTGATTGGGAAAGTAAAGAAGATGGATAAGTGGGTCCCGCACGAGCTTAATGAACGGCAGAAAATTACGCACCAGGAAATTTGCAATTCTCTGCTGATCCGAAACGACAGAGACCCGTTTTTGGATCGCATTGTAACGTGCGACGAAAAATCGATGCTGTATGACAACAGACGACGCTCTGCACAATGGTTAGATGCCGATGAGAATCCAAAACACATGCCTAAACCGAGTTTGCACCCAAAAAAGACGATGGTTACTGTATGGTGGTCAATGGGGGGCGTAATTCATTACAACTTCTTAAAACCGGGTGAAACCATTACTGCAGAGAAATATTGTGCCGAACTTACCGAAATGCATCGAAAGTTGTCTGTTAAGCAACCGTCATTAGTCAATAGAAAGGGGCCAATCCTTCTTTATGACAACGCGCGACCACATGTTTCGCAAAGAACCGTGGAAAAGCTCAGAGAAATAGAGTACGAAACACTACCACATCCACGATATTCGCCGGACTTGTCACCGACGGATTATCACTTTTTTAAACACCTAGACAACTTCCTCGCCGGAAAACGGTACCTTGATCAAGCCACTATAGAAAGTGCCTTTAAGGAGTTTATTCAAAGTAGAAGCAATGATTTTTATGAAAATGGAATTGCAAAACTCGTCACTAAATGACAAAAATGTGCAGATTGCAATGGTGCATATTTCGATGAAATATAATAATTTTTGAAAAAGTTATAGTCTCTTAAAAGTCACGAGTAAAATCGGACATTTCATGTGAAACAACCTAATATCATTGAGTGGTACTAAGGTTAAAATTAACAGTAATAATAATACCTTAGGTCTACCGATATTGCCTATAATTCTCAGAAATACCCTGTAGGTTCCCACCTTGCCTATAAACTAACTCATTGGCAGGCTTCTCTGCTTTAATGGAATGAGTCCTCTTGATCTGATCCTGCTTCAACTTTAACTCGTTGATAAGCGAAGTATTCCCCCTGGCACTATCCCTCTTAATATTCTCCCTATAAGAATCCCTTGGGATCGAATCAAATCTGTCGTTCAGTTGATGAGGTTGTAATATCGAATACTGCGTATGTCGTGGAGATGCTTCAGAATCTACAAAATTTTGTGTGGCATATTCTAAAGGAGACCGCCGATCATAATAAGGTCTTCTGAAAGGTTCTGGATGGTCAGGTGAGCTGAAACCGCTGCCCTTTTGCCCGAAGGACTCGTTTGTGGAAACTGACTCACAATCTGAGAACCTCCTTGCATTCACATCGTTATAAACATCATCGGCTCTTCGCCTCTGTTTCTCGTGCTTTTTAGCCAGCGATTTTAACAGGTCTTTGTTGGCTTGATCGGTGTAGTCATCAGGAGGTGCAAAAAGGGCTTTCTGGGGGGTGATAGTTGCCCAAACGTGACCAGTATGAGTCTGGACTACACCTTTTTCTTTATGGGGTTTGTTTTCGCTAGTTGCTGGTAGGTGTTGCTGGTTTCTTGTAAAGTGGGACGGTTGATTTTGCACAGGTCTCAGGCTAGCTCGAGTTTCGTCTATTTGGCGTTGCCGAAGAGCCTGTTCCACTTCTTGTTGGTTTGAACCATACTCACATCGGGCTTCATGATTCCAGATTTCCTTGCCGAAAGGGAGTCTTTCCTTACAGCCTGAAATGTTTTTTGAATTAAGGATACCCCTCGCAATTAAATCCTTCATACCTTGATTTCGGTAAGTGCAAGGAAACAGGAATATTTGAGCAAAGCCCTCATAGGCATAATTTCTGCGACAATTCGGAGGGTTTCCGTTAGTGTAGATGCATCTATGACATACATTTTGCCCATTGGACTGCAGGAAAATAGGGGCGCTGTTGAGGTATCCTCTGCATAGCACGCACTCAAGTTCGTCCAGGAAGTTTTCAGGCACCATTGTCCATCGGGGTTCTGTAAGGGCAGTATTAATTCCTATCCACCACCAAATCATCCATTCCCTACCATAAGAAGGTGTCTCCCTTTGTCCTTTGAAAAAGGCCCCAGGATGGCAACACAATAGGTTACAGCATCCATTGTAGTCGCATTCCATTTCGTGGGTCAAACTTTCGTTCCATTCTAGTTTAACTAAGCAGTGCTTCTTCCAGTTTCTGCAGGGATAGACGAAAGCTCGGGCTAAAGCTTCGTACGCGAAATTTCTGTCCAAAAATGGGAGAATCAGCAAATTAGTCACATTTTTTATCATTATTACAATTTGTATGATAAAGTTGGGCATACCAGGTGGTCAATGATATTTTATACAGTATGAAGGAAAAAAAAGCGTTGGGCACTTTAGATCAAGTCAATATTGACATGAGCTTTACTATGGAGCATCATGTCAAGCCAATTGATTTCATGATTAAGCTCTTGAACAATCAAGTAGTGCGAATGTACAGGGTGTTCATATTAACGTGGGTCTTCAAAGGCTAAGTTCTCGAAACACAAGGTACCCAAACCAAATTTTGTTTATTGCTCATATCCCTTATCCTGAGTGTACCTTTGTCTGTATTATTTCCATTCCATATCTATGTTTCTATCAAAGATCTCCTACTTTCCTCCTCTTTTACCCGATTCTCTATTTTTATCTCTACCCGCTGTGCCCACCCCCCTGCCCCTCCACTTACCTCCTCCCCCCCACCATCACCCCTAACCTGAATTGATCTCAACTAATCTAAATGAACATGGTGAATCCTTTTTCTTTTAGTCAGTGCGTGAACCCTGCATTTTATCCAGATCACCCGGTATAACCTTAATATGATTGAGTATTTAAACCATGATACCTGTAATGATCCTTGACCATCATACGACATCGTCCACACAATGTGCTCAAATCGTTGATGAGATAAACTGGGCCACATGTAATGGGCTGTCTGCAATTGGCACAGATTTGATTGCTCAGAAACGTGAATGAAATCTCTGAAAGATGCTGCATTTTGACCTGAAACAGACATATCATCAGAATGTATCATAGCATCGAATTAGAATCGTAGACCATGCAAAGGCACAAGTATTGCAACAAAAATAAACAATTTTGTGCTACTTCAGATAATTTACTGTTATCAGGATTATCATTAATTCTATATTTACAGTGTGAATGCATAATCACTTACTTGAAAAAGTACTTTACTCGGAAGCTAACAATATGTATGGTGTTCAAACTAATGATCTTATATATGACTTTTTTATGTGGAGGCGATAATAATAAATACCGTTATTGACTGAATGGGAAACTAATCCTCCTATGTTATTAGGATTAAGGACTCAGGATATTGCTTCGTTAGTGGGTTTTTCCTTTTATTTATTCACCTTTTAGGACTATTTGATCATTTCTATCATCCAAGTTTAAAATACTTTAAGTATGACGAACCTCGCAGGTTTTCTCTCACACTATGGTACATTTTGCGGACTCGAGGCCACATCGAGTTTCCCATCTCTTGACCCGCTGGACGCAATGAACGGTCTACAGGTTACTCATTGAAGCAAATATCAAGCATTATAAAGCTAATGTGATCCAGTTGACTTTTTTTGGTCGATTTTTGTCTTATCCTGGCCTTTTCTGCGCCTCCTTTACTGTGCACGACAATAACACCCCAAAAACTTAAATATTCAGCTCACAGTCAAATCTAAGTTTATACTATTTTTTTTTACGACCGGACAGCAAACACGGACTTTCTGTTTTACGTATCTCTAAAATTTGATATTCAGCCGGGCAAGCCTGGAAACTTCACCTAAGGGAACGGAAAATCCATTTTCCAATCCCTGTTCTTTTGTTTTTCCGATTCCAGTCGCGCCAAACTTGTTTAAATATGTTTAAACACGTTTGAGGCGCATTGTTCAAATTTTCCTTTATTTTGCTTGAGAATAGCGCCTCAGGCACAAATAGGGGTAGAAATCACAACCGAAAATTTGCCGAATCTGCCGGACTATATGTAATTAGGATTAGACAAAATTGAACTTCAATCCTTGTTGAGCAGCAATTTCAATTCTATTTATTTACCATGATGAATAGAATACTTAGAAATTACGATAACTCTGCATTTCTTGATTGATTCCTTCGTTTAAAGAAGCAATTTATGCTTAATATTAGGTCATTACTTGGTTTTACGAAATATTAAGTGTTACCAATAAGCACGACAACACCACGTCATCAACAAACCATAAATTTATTGTCCATTATGGATAATTTACTAATTTGGAAGATTTATGTTTTGTGATCCTCGTATAAAAAGATAACTTCGAAAACACACTGAAATTTATCGGAAATATACCGAGCGCAGCAAATTAGATGAAAGATTAAGATTGGATTAAATGTACCGTTAAGCGCATACTGAGTGCGGTAAAGTGCTACTTGCAGCTCGTACGGCAAAGCCACTTCACGGCATGTTCGAAGGAAGCTAATATGGCTTATACAGAAAATTGGATTTTCAATATCCATATGATACAGAACATGATTATTAACCAGTTAGCTAACTATACTGAAAATATAGCGTTCCTGCAAGGGCACGGGAAAACGCCAATTTCCTCGCGCCTAATGAGATTCAGTTTACATAAGCCAGGGTCATTGATATTATGTCAGTTTCACACTAGAATATCCCTCCAGTTTCTTGTGTCTGCCTCTCAAAAGTTTTAAATTTTCAGTTGCCAAATTAGCATAAATTCCTGCTTAAATCACAATTATTACTGCCGGATCGTGAGCTATATTTGGAGTTTTATATTGCATATTCTGATTAGCGTACATTTCGCTTGTCATATTCGTCTCACTGTCTCTTTTCGGATTTACGTGAGATTATCTGTTTTGTGCGTAAATTGTCGGATTATTGACGTACGTAATAAAGCAAATTTTGTTTTTCAGGAAATTTTAAAAGTGGGTTATAATAGTGGACAAATACCTACAAAATTACTAAATAGCTCCAAATAAGCCTGTATTTGAACTATAAACTCAAAGAATCCTACGTTTGATCTCAAACTAATCAGCAGATGAAGGTGTAACACATATGTCAATAATTTAATTAAACGGTAAATAAACGATAGAAACAATTAGCTTTCGGCTTATTGAAGAGTCATAAAATAAATAACGGGCAAATAATTCCAGATATCAACTTTATGACTTTCCTTCAATTAATTATAAACACACGCTCGACATGCAATAAATAATATCGTATAAAGTGCAAAAAAGCTTCTTTTAGAACTAATATGAACTTCAACCTTTCTGAACTAATCTGAATTAATCTGATTTCTTTTACATTTCAAAAGTCTTACTAAAAACACCCGATCTGGTGACGCTTCTCACGGTAGTGTGGGATTCACCTACACGCCCTGCTCCATCTATCGCTATAGAGTCGAAAGTGAGTGGGTGCGCAGGGGGGAAGAGAAGCACGATATCTTCACCCACTAAAAATGCACTCATCATCTTCTTTCGTCATCCTTGTGTTAAGAGATTACAGCGGAGAAATTTGGTGTAAAAATTTAAAGGACTTAATTGAGTGGTGTATCCAAAGTTTAGATCAAAATTACGCAAAACTTTTGAGCGGAATATCTAATAAACACGATACTATTAATACTAATTGCATTATAATTGATAAGAACGATAAATGTGGGAATCTACACAGCTTCCCAAAATTAATACCCTCACCGAGCTACGAGCACAGGGCGATGTTTCTTTTCGTAGCACATTTTGCACATAACACAACATCTCACGTATAAAAATCTTTTTCCCTTTTCTCGTCTCATTTATTACTTTCAGCCATATTGAAGGGTTTTTACTATCGGATATTTCAAATTGTCAATAAAATTTATATCCAGAAATAGGACTGGCAAAAGTCAAAGGAAGAACATAAAATATTGTAGATTATTCTTTATCGAAAGTTCCGGATATTGCAGGAAATTAAATACTTAGAAGTTTTGTTCCTATAAAGCTATTGACAATAAGTTTTATTAGATTAATGACCCATAAAGGATTTAATGTTTACCCCAATTTAAAGTTTGCGGTTTACGTCGATTTCACATATTCTCCAAAGCTTTCTCTCGATGGAGCATTAGCGCCTTTAATCCTCTAATGTATTTTGTCGAAATATCTTCAGTTTAAATTAAAATGCGGACATAAACTTTATAGATTTACAACTTATATTAATTTTCCTTCCTTAATATTAATTTTCTCATGGAAGATAATAATAGCTATTTCACGATAAATCACGATTAAGTATGATACGAACGTACTTCAAATTCACTTGGCTCTTGAAGTTGTGAGATTACGGATAATCGTAACCTTCAAAAGATATCTTTGAGAATACGCTGATGAGCCCTTAATAGCATACGAACAATATCAAATACATATATTGTTATATACGTGGTCATCGTTATTTGTTTGGTTTTTCCAGGAAAGTCAAGTAAATAAGTTATAACCCATGAGAAACTCGTTACAGATGGTAAATAATGCACTCAATTGTGGAGACAGGACAATTTTATTGACTGGATAAAGTACTATCTAGAAACTTTGAAAAAGACGAGTTGGCAGGATTGGTAGGTACAATTGGCCCTGTTGACTAGACAGTCACAGGTCAATTGCACCAGGTTCTTAAAAAAACTCGATTTAGCGTTAATTTATGTCAATGCACAGGCACCGAGCATAAACTTATTCTAAAAATTTGAAAAAGGGAAAAAAATAGAAAAATAAAATAGTTTTATTCACATCCTGTCAAACATTCTAGCGCATTAATTCTTTAATTTTTTTTGGTTCACGTTTAATTCACTTTTTCCTTCTGCTTTGACAATTTGTTATCTAAAATTCCTATCAATAAACAAACAATATTTATACCCTGAAGCGTTTAACTTTTCAAAAAAAACTGCAATAAATGACTCGCGGAACTTTGATCAAGCCAAATAGATTTGTCAAGAAATAACATGGGATTTAGGCGTTCATCAAAGTTAATTAATTTTGATCTCCCAACTTATACGAAGATTAAGAGTGCTTTAGATAAAAACTTAACCGCCAGAGGATATGTTTACCTTTCGGAAATTAAGTTCTAGCACTTTGATTAATTATATATATATTTTTGAAATTTAATCCTCAGTAACCTCACCTGAATTAACAATCGTTTTTTTTATTAATTCAGGTAGGAATTTAATAGTTTGGCGCTACGTGCTTTTTCCTTACCTTACTCGTTGCACAAACTTACTATTAACCTGAGCTAACCCGAACCAACCGTACTCATTATCTCAACTATTAATTTCTTAAAAGTTTAACAAATTACATTTCCTAATGAGTTTCATACATATTTTTTCCTTACTTTGCTGCACGAGGAAAAAACAACAACAAAAATTTTGAACAAATTAAAGCTAAGTAAATGCAGACCTACGACACCCATTAGTGTAGTAGGCCTCTTTTTTTAACTAAGTTTTAAAGTGAAAGTACCTCTTTCAATTTCACAACTAGTTGTGTAATGGAACTCCTTAAGTCATACCTTATTAAACATTCAATTTTTATATTATATCAATTAACGCGAATTAACTTAAGTACTTCTCATTCCTACGTTAGACACAACATATCAATTTATTTTTTTTGTATGGTGCTCGTAGGTGTTTTTGAGAAAAACGATATCAGATGTTCATTTGAAGTGTGTTTCAATTATTCATTCGCACACGCAACAGCTCATTCAATGACAATTTTATTGGTATATCCCCCTTTCAGTACTTACGTATTAATTAAACGTAAAGAAACAGTACAATATTGCATCTTCGTAATTGCAATTAACAGGAGCAATTAATCCAGTTTCGTCTTAGTTTACTTCATTTTATTAAAACTAATGGTTGCTTTTAGAGAAATTATACCCGACGAATAGTAATTACTTAATTAATTTTCTAATTAGTGTAGGATCCGCTCGTCAGATCGCTCTAACTCTTCTAAATGTAATTATTACTGTCTGACCAAATCGAGACACCAACGGGAAAGTCCGAATATTTGTTAGATAGTATTAGTTAAATTAGGGTTGAGGAACCGAGGGGGATTAAAAAGTGAGGTACCTCGATGTTACGCCCATGCGTATCGTACCTGAGTTCGAGTGATTCTCGGCTGTTGCTGGGTTCTCCCAGTAACCTCCTAGAATCTGTGTCACGGAAAAAACCCAAAAAGCGAACATCTCTTTGTTTGAACCAAGGAAGAAGGGCCGGAGGATGGTTGCTAAGGGCTCAAACAAAGGATGGTTCGTGGTGCTGGCTCGCAGCAGCCAGATGTGGTAACGGTCGCTGGCCTCTACTCGAGGTACGACACTGGTTTATTACCCCCAGGTTTAATATTTAAGATTTGTGACAAGGAGAATCGCTCTTTTTGATATCCGGAGTGAACGACGAACTAAGTGACGCGAGTTTTTACTAATTAAGTTACCATTTAAGCTTCGTATTGTACCCTATCCCAATTATACATAAACCCTAGACAACCGAATAAAAGATAAATCCCACAACTTTGGGGGCTCGTCCGAGATTTGGGGTAACGATTTTGGAGACTTTTACGAGATTTGGGGTAATAGTTTAGAAGACTCAGCCGAAATTTGGGAAACGAGTTAGGACGACCAAGCTCTGCACTTCAGGATTGAGAGCAACGGCGACGGTGATAACGACGAAATCACTAATACCAGACGGGTAACGACGACGACGGCGATAACGACGAAACAGTGCGAGATTAGGGTGATAATAGTGATTAATTCCGCGAAGTGAAGTGGAGTGCGGAAAAGGTGTACGCAACCGACAGATAAAAGCAGTTAAGGTAGGATACAGAAGTTAGTCTAATTTTACTGTATTAGTAGATTTATTGCTTTGTAATCCCGATTGTGTCTCGATTTCTTCTATTGACTGGTCTTTTCAAGTCGATTCTACGTAAACAGCAAAACGCATCGTATCTCATTTTTTATTTTCTTGGAATATTGGCCTAGTATCAATTCCATACCCAATTATGACTACTTTGGGGGATATTGAAAAAATTGCGCAAAATATCACAAATTCTAAACTGAGGGCGGTTCAAGCGCTGCATGTTGCTGTTTACGGCAAAGAAGGTCAAGGTCGGCAAACTAGAAAAAATGTGAGGAAATTCCCTGGTTTTAACCTGGACAAGGAATCAAGGGAATATCAGACCAAATTAACAGAAACCGAAGATCAGTTGAACTTAAGCGATTTGATGGCGATCTGTCACATTCTAAACTTGGACTATTCGGGACAACACGAGGACATCGCGAATCGGGTATGCTCTTTCCTGAATGACTTGTCAGTCAACGACGATATTACTGAGGGACAAGAAGACGGGGAGACCGAAGATGAGGATGCCGGAGGTCAGGAAAGTAGCGACGAATCCGGACATGAGGACGAAATTGACGAGGGAAATTTAGCTCAGCCACAAGCCCGTACCAAAACGAAGACGAGAAAAAATAATCCTTTTGCGTTAACCTTTCGTGACGTAGAAGACAGCATTAGACCATTTGATGGCAAGGATGATTACCCGATAGAAAAGTGGATCCGAGATTTTGAGGAAATAGCAGAGGTCACACGATGGAACGACTTACAGAAATTAATATTCGCGAAAAAGTCGTTGACGGGTTTAGCGAAACTATATGTGCAATCAGAAAAGGGTATTAAATCCTGGACTACTCTTAAGAAAAGACTTACCGCTGAGTTTGAAGTGAAGGTCAGCAGTGCTCAGATTCATAAGTTGCTAATGTCTCGAAAGAAAAGTCCTGCTGAGACAGTACAGGAATATGTATTGGTCATGCGTGAGATCGGAAGCCGAGCGACGTTAGAGGCCGAGGTCGTGATACAATACATTATTGACGGGATACAGGATGATCCATCAAGCAAATGTGTGCTTTATGGAGCGAAAAACTTCGCTGAGTTTAAGGATAAGGTCAGATTGTATGAGCAGATCAGAACAAAAAGGCCGACGTTCAGCTCAGAGAAGAAGTATGAGAAAAAGGAAATCAAGAAGGAAGAGCACGATAGAAAGGGGAGAACTACCAATTGTTTCAATTGCGGGCTCAAAGGACATAAATCCAACGCGTGCCCAGACAGAGCCAAAGGGGTCAAATGTTATAATTGTAATAGTTTTGGACATATATCAACCAAATGCCCAACGAGGACAAACGACGCAGGTAAAAATAGCCCGTGTGCCAATGTTCGCCTTATGGAAGTCGTACCGAATAATGCCGTTAAGGTACAAATCGACAATGTACAACTGACCGCACTGTTAGATACGGGTAGCGACATAAGTGCGATAAGGAGCGATGCTTACGATGACTATCTAGGACATATCCCTTTAACGGGGAATGAGATAATTATAAAAGGAATAGGTTCCAATAGAGTGAGGACCAAAGGATTTTTCCAAAAGGAAGCAAGGATCAACGACGAAGACATATTGTTAACGTTCCACGTGATACCAACAAATGCCTCAAACTTTAAGGCCATTGTGGGTAATGACCTATTAAAATGGGCGGATGTAAGTTTCACAGAAGGAGGCGTGGTCATACACAAGAGGAGGGAGGAAAATTTCTTGATGGAGATGAAGATTGCCGACGGTCTGGATCAAGAGAACCCGCAAATTGACCATATACCGAATGTAGAGTGCAAAAACAAAGTTAAGGACTTGATAGAAAATTACTCGCCGGAGAAAGTAAAGGATGTCGACATTAGGATGAAGATTGTCCTGAGGGATGAAGAGCCAGTATATCAGAACCCAAGGAGACTCTCACCCGTTGAGAGAGTAGAGGTAGAAAGACAAGTACAGGAGTGGTTAGATGAAGAAATCATAAGACCCAGTTATTCTGATTTCGCAAGTCCGATAGTGTTGGTAAAGAAACGAGATGGCAGTATGAGACTTTGTTGCGACTATCGCAGAATCAATAGGAAAATAGTCAAGGACCGTTTTCCGTTACCATTGATTGAGGACGTGCTAGATAGGTTGCAAGGAGCCAAATACTTCAGCACGATAAATCTGCGAAATGGATTTTTCCACGTTCCTGTAGACGAAGACAGTCGAAAATATACCTCGTTCGTCACTCATAACGGACAGTTCGAATTCCTAAAATGTCCTTTTGGCCTATGTAACAGCCCAGCAGTTTTTCAGAGGTTTATATGCCATATTTTTCGGGAGTTAACCTCTATGAACATTGTGTTGTATTATATGGACGATGTAATAATTTTGAGTAGCACTCTCGAGGAAGGGGTAGAGCGTCTGGCGATGGTCTTACAAGTAGCGAGAGACTATGGGCTGGAAATAAAGAAGAGTAAATGCCAATTCTTAAGAAGACGAGTAGAATTCCTAGGCTATATCATCGAGGATGGTAAAGTACAGCCCTCTGAGGAAAAGGCATTGGCGATCAGAAGATTTCCGGAACCAAAAACGCCCAAGCAGATCCAATCCTTTCTCGGTTTGACGGGGTATTTCCGAAAATTCGTCGCTTCATATGCCATAATCGCAAAACCTTTAAGCGATCTGTTGAGGAACAACAAGGAATTTGTGTTAGGCGATGAACAAAGACGGGCATATGAGACGTTGAAGGAATTACTAACTAGTGAACCAGTCCTGTATATTTACAGGCAAGATGGTGAAACCCAATTACATACTGATGCAAGTAAGTATGGTTACGGCGCTTGCTTGATGCAGAAATCCAACGACGACAATAAATTCCACCCTGTATATTATATGAGTAAGAAAACGACACCAGCTGAAGAACGATACCACAGCTACGAACTGGAGGTTCTGGCTGTGATACAAGCTGTCAAGAAATTTAGAGTCTACCTCTTAGGCAGTAATTTCAAGATAGTCACGGATTGTTCCGCTTTCCAGAAGACTATGGATAAGAAAGACTTGACTACGAGAGTAGCACGATGGGCATTACTGTTGGAAGAATATTCATACGTTATAGAGCACCGAAGTGGCCGTCGAATGGCCCATGTGGACGCTCTGAGTCGATATCCAGCCGTAATGACTCTAACTGAAATTAATGACGAAGAAGGGACTCTGCGGCGATTAAAAGCGGCGCAAGAAGGAGATGAGTTCGTCCAGGCTGTCAAGAAAATTGCCAGCACTGAAGATTACCAAGGCTATTTAGTAAAGAACGGTATTTTGTACAAATACGACAATGGGTTGGAATTAATAGTCGTACCGAAGTCGATGCAGTCCGGGGTCATAAAGAAAACGCACGAAATAGGCCATTTTGGCATTGCAAAAGTGGAGGAAATCGTCAAAAGAGAATTCCATATACCGAAGTTGAAAGAAAAGATTCATACTGTTATTAAGAATTGTGTGGCCTGCATTCTGGGAAACAGAAAAGAAGGAAAGAAAGAGGGAATGCTGCACCCGATACCCAAGGACGAAGGACCGCTATACACTTACCATATTGACCATTTAGGACCTCTGCCTTCAACAAATAAAAATTACCAGCATATATTGGCCGTAGTAGATGACTTCTCGAAATTCGTTTGGCTGTACACTACCAAGTCGACGACGTCGCGGGAAACCATCGACAAATTAAGAACGCAACAGAAAAATTTTGGAAATCCGTCAAGAATAATTACAGACAAAGGTACTGCGTTCACGTCGAAGGAATTCAGCGATTATTGTGAACATGAGGGGATCCAACACGTCACTGTCACCACCGGAGTACCTCGAGGGAACGGTCAAGTGGAACGGGTTAATCGCACGATTATCCCTGTCCTTACGAAACTGAGCATGGAAAATCCTAGTAGGTGGTATGACAAAGTAGATAAGGTGCAAACTGCTTTGAATTCCACACTGCAAAGGAGTATCGATGCTACACCGTTCGAGGTATTGTTTGGTGTCCGGATGAGGCATAATGAGGAGATTCGCATTAAGGAAATGCTGGAAAAGGAGATAATCAAGAATTTCGACGCAAAAAGGGAAAGACTACGTGAAGATAGCAAAAAGCAAATTTTGAAGGCGCAAGAAGAAAACAGGAGGCAATATAATTTAAGGCGGAAGAAAGCGACAAAGTATAAACGGAGGGATTTAGTGGCCATAAAAAGAACGCAGTTCGGGGGCGGGCTGAAACTGTGTAAGAAATTTCTTGGTCCTTATGAGGTCATCGAGGTTCTGCCCAATGAGCGATACGAGGTCATTAAGGTGGGCACCCACGAAGGACCGGGACGCACCTCTACCTGTGCCGAATACATGAAGCCATGGGTCGATAATGATAGCGAATCCGAGGCGGATTGCTAGTCAGAATGGCCGAATGTAGGATCCGCTCGTCAGATCGCTCTAACTCTTCTAAATGTAATTATTACTGTCTGACCAAATCGAGACACCAACGGGAAAGTCCGAATATTTGTTAGATAGTATTAGTTAAATTAGGGTTGAGGAACCGAGGGGGATTAAAAAGTGAGGTACCTCGATGTTACGCCCATGCGTATCGTACCTGAGTTCGAGTGATTCTCGGCTGTTGCTGGGTTCTCCCAGTAACCTCCTAGAATCTGTGTCACGGAAAAAACCCAAAAAGCGAACATCTCTTTGTTTGAACCAAGGAAGAAGGGCCGGAGGATGGTTGCTAAGGGCTCAAACAAAGGATGGTTCGTGGTGCTGGCTCGCAGCAGCCAGATGTGGTAACGGTCGCTGGCCTCTACTCGAGGTACGACACTGGTTTATTACCCCCAGGTTTAATATTTAAGATTTGTGACAAGGAGAATCGCTCTTTTTGATATCCGGAGTGAACGACGAACTAAGTGACGCGAGTTTTTACTAATTAAGTTACCATTTAAGCTTCGTATTGTACCCTATCCCAATTATACATAAACCCTAGACAACCGAATAAAAGATAAATCCCACATTAGTTTTGACGCAAATTCAATTCCTTAAAAATGACGCCCTACAGATTCGCTATAAAATGCCCATTCGTTATTATACAATACCATACGATGCTAACAAAATAAAATTTCCATTTCAAACACTAACCTCAGAAAACATTTTTGGGCTACCCTGTATACGTTGAATAAATGCAAAAACATGCATTAAACCACCAAGCATGCACATTAGCAAGTTTCAACTTTAAAACCAATTTATTCATTAACATTAACATGTTCCCGCAGGGACAATAATAGATATATTTAAAATGGTAATGCGCTAACCCGCATGCTTAACATTTCCATTAGTAATGTAAATTAATGTCTTTTGGAAAATACCTATTATTTACAGATGTCTATTTAATTTAACGAGGAAGTTATAGTTTAGCTCCGTACCACTCTCGAGCGACCGATGACGTATGGAACGGTATGTTTTCAAAGCTAAATCAAACATTACGTCTGCTCCTTTATTATAAATAAATAAAGTCGCGTTTTCGTGGCAGAACAATTCCATTTAGCTCAAATCTGAAGTATATAATGAGTTCAAATAAGAAGTAAAGAGGCGGTGCACTCAGCGTAGGTTAGTGTCGTTAGCGGATAACGTATAGTCCTCGGAGACCGATGCCATAAAGTAGTAATAAATAATTAATCTAGTGCGATATGAATCGCTGAGGGATCCATACCGTTCCATTAGCAATTTTAATCGCGAAGGTTTCCAAGAGCATTTAGCTACTTGCAACTTCTGTGTATTTCAAAGACTAACAGAAATACACCTTCTGCATTGGTCTCTAGAGAATGACGACCGATGCTTATCTGGCTGAGAAATCTCAACGGAATATATGGAGATATTAACGGATAATGGATATATAAAATCGCATGTCTCAATGAGCTTCACAAATGGTTTTTTGTAATTTTGAGGTAAGATGACGAAATCACAATAAAAAGCGGACATTTCAATTTATTCAAGCTGCGCTCCATGATTTTGCAATTGGATTGACACAGTGTAAACGACATCGACAATTGATGCTTTCATAAGCGACAGATACCCATCACGTATCAAAAATGTGCGTTGCGATTGGACTAATGCAGTAATGACTACTCACATCTTAGCAATCACAACGACTATTTTTCCCACGTGATCAGTATCTGCCGCTTATGAAGGTTTCAGTTTTTGACTTTTTTGACTGAGGGGTTATCGTTCATGGACTGAAGTACAAATCCATTTAGAATAAGTAGAATGACTTCTAGGTTTAACCAAATATGCCGTTGTTAGTACAGGTATCTGTTGGATAAGTACTTATTATCGCATCCGATGTGTAAACTAACTAAAATTTTGTGCAGAACCAGATTGTTAAGCCTCTACTTTACTGGTGATAAGGAATAAGCATACGTTATTTTCGCACTAGTGAAATTATATATTTTGAAACTTATACAATTAATATATAATTACCATAATTGCATTGGAAATAATTTAATTAACTTGTCCCTAAGAGTTGCTTGATTGAAACGTGAAAGTTTCTTTGCACAGAACTTCATAAAAAATCACTTGATGGGTTTTTTAGATCCGTGACTGAATGAAATTAATTGATTATTGATTTCGTTATTTTCCGTGCGTTCCGAAGTTGTTTAAAATTATCGTGGAACGCGATACTCAGAATTCGATTTCAGGATTAACGTTAATTACGTATTTCAGCCTTTTCGATAAGGATAATGTGATTCATGTTAGTTATGAAACTTCGTATTATTGGGTTAAGGAATAAAAACAATTATCTTGCAGAATAATTAGAATTAAGCCGTAAAATTATAGTACTCGGGGTTCTTAAAAACAGACAGATAAATAATTATATTAGACAGATAACACATGATAACAAACAAATAAATGACAGATGAAATAACTGCCATATTTGTAAATTTGTTATATAAAAATTGATTAATGGGTATCGGTTTTCATATCTCAAAATAAAAATGTAATCTTTAAAAAAATCTTATGCCATAGATTCTCACGTATTTCGTATATTTTTACTTTTACAGATTTTTATCTTTTATTTTATTTTTTTACTGTTAATTTTTCTTTCAACACCAATTTGCAAAGCGAAAAACTTACCTCTCCATATATTCCCCAGCAAGCCTCGAAGATCACCGATAGCTCACTAACAATATTGAATGACTTCAGATCAATCCGTCACGTAAACACACTCAAAAATATCGAAATAATATTCACGAGTACTACATAGTACTCTGCATCAATAACAATTACAATGATCTCTTCAGTCAGGCAACCTAACTAACCTGAACTAACTTGCAATGTCTAGTTTGACATGGCATTATGGCAAATGTCGGTACCTCTAAAATTAAGCTTCCAAAAATATGACTATGAGATAAATAATGAAGTGATAAGGTTGTCTTATCTTGTTTTTTATTATTAACTTGTGAAACAATGGAAATGAATGTGGATAAATTTTGTTTGCTTAAGGGAAACTTGCGATTCTCGCGTGCTGTTTTGTACATTTGGCGCCGAATATCAAATTAGGTCTGAAATTTTCCGATATCTATTAACACAGATTTAAAAATGTATGGAGTGGCCACATTTTTGTTGGTCCCTCTGTATACCACTCCAAAGTTTTTTTTTGGTATGAACGCCACTGATATTCGCTGACTAAAATGATTAATTTTCGATTTTGGTCAGTGCGAACTCTAAAAGCATTTGGAATTCCACTCCCTTGCTGGATGGTCACTGCACATTAAATCAATAATTTTCAGTGCCACTAGAGGAGATTTATGGATTAAAGTTAATTGGAAAAGAATAAAAAATAAACATAAATTAACAAACAATATTAATAATTAAGAAGCTCAATACCGGGAAACTCATTGGGATAATGGAAGCGCCAAAAGCTGGACCTGCTGAAGATTACCATTGGCGCTAACATGTTTCATCCAAAAGTTCATATTTTCGGGAGTTCAGTTATAAAAAAAATTTTCACGACAGGACAAATCCCCTTTTTTCAACATGCTACCTTTGCCCACGAAACGTATATTAAATACGCCCCTTTCCTTGTTTTTTTTTGGGGGAAATGTAAGGAAATCAAGATCTCTATCTCATTGGCATATACACCAATTTTTATTCACAAAGTCCGCTGTTACATTTTCTAGATTATTTTTATTATTGATATTATCGTCCAGTGATTTGTATGTCTCTGACAGAATGGTGACGGAATTTTTTATATTGATGATGAATAGCAAGTCGAAACTTCTTGCTAAGGGCCAAATTATTAGATTTCTGATAACTTTAACATCGATCTAGTTTCCATGGAAACGTGACTAATACCCAACCTAGTTAACCTACTTCGTATCATTATTCTGCAGTGAAAGCTGATACCACAGCAGAAGCATAATTTCCATGAAAATGGGGAACATACCAATGACGAAGTTTGACCAAATTAACCAAATCCTGTGCTCACACAGAAATGGCATAATTACGTAGTACGTAAATGGTTTCCACGGTAATTTTTATTTTATGTAAATGATATGATCCTGGAAATGCAAAAATGCTGCTTTACTTCAGGATGTGCTGGAACATTGTTCTGACATTGAAAATGGAGAAGGAGAGATAATTTAGTAGAACTGAAAATCGACTGCGAGTTGCGTGGGTGAAAAATTCCTGCACGAGTGAACGTCGCCTCGTGCAACAATGTGACCCGGCCTTTAAATTATGTCTTCTGCGTATGACCCTAAGTGCCATTGATAGGAAATGACGTCAACTTCTTGGTCGCTTTCTACATAATAAATATAGATAATTTTGTCATTTGAATATGAGCTGAGCAATCATCTCCTAAGGAGTTTTTTTCTCATAGAACACCCTGCAGAGGGCCATCTTCAACAATAATACAAGATCTACCATAAATCGCTCAACTTAGGTAACTACAATTTTAATTAAAAAATGTTAACTTTTAAGTAAAAAATATTGAACAAAAAGAATTTACTTTTAACAAAATTCGAAAAACAGTAAGGTTTCACTTCTTGCATTTATTAGCGACAGTTATTCCTCATATGAGTTCTCATTCTCAGGTTTACAAGATGCCATATCAAAAAACATTTTGGTTTCGGATCCTTCGGTGCTCTCAGCCAGAGTTCTGGCGATGAACGCTACGACCGGGGTTCTAGTCAATTCCGCCTGGTGGCAAAAACAAGGGCTCGAAATGGGAGGGCCGAAGAAGGTGTCCGATTCTACGATGGAAGTGGGACAACGGCCAAATAGCGACTATCCTTGGTAAGTTCCGCTAAAGCCATCCTGAAACTAATTTATGTGCATGATTTTCATTGAAAATCGGACGGTGCTATGGAAATCAGTTGTTTTGTTTCTGTATAAATGACAGTGACAGCGGTCGGATTTGAGACATGAGATGTTAAAACACCACTTAAGTTAAGTAGTTCGTATCTCAGGAGAGATTAAACGCAATAAAATATGAAGTTTTAGCAAATTTTTACCCAATCTTACCCGGTCATCCGCCGAGGGGGCATGGAAGGACACCTAAACGTTCCTTTTTAAACGGCCTTCGGCCTCAAACTATCTAGGAGTAACTCCTCCACGATCCCCAAAGCAAGAACTATACGAAATGAAACAACAGCTATAGAGAGTGGCTCAAACTTACAACTTGAATAAGAAAATGTAAAATTAAATTAAATATTTCACTGCGGGATCTCAAAATTTTCTACTTTTCAAAATGGTAGCTGTGGCGTCGTGGATAAATATTTTTTCATGGACACACTTTTCTTTGGTAATATTTGAAAAGAACTGATTTCTCTGATTAATTTTTATTAAGAAAGCTACTTTTATCTAGTTCCGGTCTAAAATTAAAGAATTTTCAAATAGTAAAATGCACCTAAATAATTTGCAAGACTGAAAAATAAGATAGAAAATAAAGAAAAAAGAACAGAAGAAGAAAGGAAAAAAAGAGAGGAAAAAATCAGTTCTTGACTTAAATTAACAAAAAATGTGCTCATACGAAAACACTTGCATCCTTTTGAAAAATAGACATACAAATTGTTTAGCATAAAAATGTAGCTCAATAATCCCTAGTAAACCCCGCAATGAAACCTTCAATTTAGTTTCCGCCTCTTTACAAAAGACCTGAGGCGGGAAGTCTATACATCTCAAAAGGGACAAACCGTACATACCGTTGTCCTCATCCTCTCACGTGGTCGCCTTCGGATAACGAGAATGAGGAACACGATTGGGCGGATTGATTGTTATTTCAACCACCTTTCCGTAACCTATTGATGCTCACCTCTAACAAAAAAATAAATTAAAAAAAAACCTTTTGTTGTGGCTAACTTTTCTACCATTTACTTTCATTTGACGTTAGTTTTATGAGTGCCGCGACGTGAATGGTAAAGAGGGAACTACACGAACATATCTGACGTTGTAAAGCATACTCGAGTTTTCGAAATGCCTGATTAAGATTGGCTTGAGTATGCCTTGAAAATAAATCCTGAGAAAACGGAAAATTTGTGACTTTTCAAGATTTTCCTGCTTTGCAAATTTGGTTCCTTCGACAAATTTATTGCGTATATTCTTGAAAATTGGCATTTCATTATTTCATATGATATTCATATAATGCCATCAAGTCTAATTCTATAGAAAGGTGGAGAAGTTTAGCCATTAAGTAACGTTAACGGTGCACCAAAGTATCTAAATTTGGGACTATTGTAATATTATATTTATTTAGAAGAAATGACCGAAAAACCTTAATTACATTACGCAATATAAGGATTTGTGTCCACTTCTACTAATTGTCAGCCTTATAAGTACGAATTTATATACAAAAAATATCAATGGAACAAACTAAGATCTAGTTAGGATACATTGCTAGTACAACACTAAAAACTAAAGGTATAATGCTGTAACCTATTTGAGTCGAAGACGCGGTATATGTGAGATTGAAAGTGTTGCAATTATCCGTTTGGCAACTTTTACACACAACCTCGGAGCTGGTTTTGGGAAATAATTTTTGTTTGTCACAGTCTATATCACATCCTCTATATACGAAGAGCTTATTATCCACTGAAAGAAAAACATATATAAATATTTTTTATTGCGAAATACATACAAAAACTGAAAAAAATAATTGCTTTTTAATTATTAGAATTTTGAAATTTTAGGGGATAAAATAGTATCTTGCTATTCATAAATCGTAACTCTTATTTTGTTCCTTGGACTCCGGAACATTTTTCTTAATTTCAACCCTCTTAAATTCCCGTCATGTGTTTAGGAGTATAAATTTCAGTTACCGCCCGCTGGAATACGCCTTGTTCCAGCAATTACAGTTTGCGATAAAATATATACCTCTCTTGGAGAAGTTTTAAACAGTCAATTTTTTTACACATCCCCAAATAAGGAATCAGGAGGGGACAGGTCTGAATTCCTCGCAGGCCCGTGCACCATCCCTTAATTTCTGATCCGGCCACTGGCCAAAAATTAATTTCAGATTTATCATCTTCAAACAAAATTTATCGGTGTAGCTTCGTAAGTTCCAAAATCTGATATCTATTAACATCGATCCAAACACTAAAAAGTTTTGTCTCCTTATCGCGCGGTTTTGAAATAAAAAAAAAAAATTATTTTAATACAGGTTTTTGCTACTAGAAGATCAAAGAGATAAAAAAAATGTATAATAAAAATATCAGGTCCGTATTAAAAAGAATGAAACCGATGATAATTTTCAAATGTTTTCCTAACCCTCTTTCCAAAATCAATGTTTTTGACCACTTACTCTTATATGAATATCCTCCACAACTTGTCGATTTGTTCTGCGTATTGCAGTGTAAGTGAGTGACATTTTTTTCTTCTAATTTATTGTCGTCACAATATGACGAATTGGTAGTTAAGTTGTCTTGTTTGCCATTGGTGCATGTGATGCATGAGTTTGCAGCGAACACTAAAAAAAATAAATACCTTTAATCCAAAACGCCTTCATTTAATGACTATACACAGAGGGTATAAAAATTGAAAAACTTTCTGTGAGCGCTATAAAAATAGTTTTAAAAAAATTGATTCAACTATTTTGATCGCTATGAAGGTTCAAAGTCCCTTTATTATTCCCAATTACTAAGTAGCATGTTAAGTAACATCGCAGAAATAAATTTATTTGGAGTACTGTGTTGTAAGTGTTGGCGTCGTTACTATTTCAAGCTGTTAACTTCAGCCAATAGAATTAAGTTAATTGACTTCTTAATTTAATTTAATTTAATTGAAAACTGCCATATTCAATGATATATCATCAAAAGTTTACTTACTTTTAACACACACATTTAAGAAATTTTAATCAAATTATGTGCCTAAATTAAGAAATTAATAGCGATTAAATATGTAATGATTGAAACAGGTAACTGATTGACGATTAAAAGCCATTGATTGTTCTTACCGAAATCGCCTTGAAAATACATGAGGGCTACTGCGCAAATAGCGTAAGGTAATAAATATTTCAAAAATCCCATGTTGATGTATTTTCCTGGTTTAATGAAGCTTAAAAAAAAGCAACTGAGACCACAAATCGAAGTCATCTGTATTTATACAGCTCGGTTAAATCTTCGCCATAGACTGATAAAAATCTGTCTCCGATAAGCTGAATTTGAAGTATTATTTCGCATTACAGACGGGAAAAATGATTAAAAAAAACTGTTTCAATATCACCTAATTACAATATTTGCCCTGGATATATTCTGAAACTACATACTCGTTAGCGTAGTGTAAACGAAGCAGTATGGTTATTTTGTTTACTGTTCTGAAACGATTTCCAGCTATCATCATAACATCTAAAGCGACGACTGCAAAACACGTAGCGTTGAGTCTGCATAAGTAGGTACCGCATAGAGGGTGTTAATTTAAGCATATTAAACTGCGAAAGCTACGAAAAAAGTTTAAGTCATTTCGGGTTTCTATCGGGAAAATTGAAGACGCGGCAGAACTGAGAAAAAATATAGTATAATATAATATATATAGAATATAAGTAGATTGAGCAACCCTACTTGATTTACAATAGTTTGAAAGTGCCATACGCGATTTGATTAGCTGTCTCTAATATCACTGCACACAGCGAGAATCAGTTGCGTGCCGTGTGTAATAATATTACATAACAAGAGATTCATCACATAGCACGTGCCTGTAAGTGCTGACTTTCTGCCATAGATTATTCGAACGTGATTTGCACGTTACTGCTAAGAACAAAAAAATTCACCACGTTTCTAAAGAGAATTGAAACGCCTTTAAAATTATGTGCGACTTGACCCCCTGTGCCATATAAGATCCCCGAGAGAGATTGCCACCCCGTGTAGGGGGTGAACCTACATCCATGATTTTACGTTCAAAAGATATCCTTCTTGAAACGAAAATCGACCCGTCTCGGGGTTTTCCGGAAAAACCTCTTGCATCGAAAATATTCCAGGTGGACTGTTTTAATTGGGATACCCTGTATACTGGTAGTATCTTCCCAATTTCGAATGATTGGAGAAACATACATAGATACTATAAAATGGTGCAGCTTATTGAAACTAGGTTTCTTTGAGAAACAGTTGAATTTTACACATTTTTTTTGCAAAACGTAATTGTTTATTTTTTTGCTCCGTGTAAGTGGATGACAAAAGCTGTTGAATATGGTCTTTTTGAATTTGGTAGTCAGCACTTTTTTTCTGTATATTTATAAACGCTAAAAGATAGACAATATCACAAACAGCGAAGACAATGTTTATAAAGTATATAAAAGAGCATAAAACATTTAAACAAACTAAAATTAAACAATATTTAGGGGTTTTTTTTCCTTCATTTTTTTTAACTTCCAAGATGACGTCATACCTGTCATATTTGGCAGGTGACAGCAAATTTGATCACCAATTCGACTTCAGTAAACTCTATACCCAGTATTTGAGGGACCGTTGGTGCAAATATGTCATAATCATGTATTTTTGATAACCACTCGATAAACGACAACGATGAAAAACGCTTCGGCACAAGAGGGACATTCTCAAAACGTTCAGCAATGAAAAACAACTTGAACTAACCTGAAAAAACCTAATGAGTCCTTAACTTAAGATCAATTAGTAATACTCGGTTAGGAGAAATATTTTTTTTTAGCATGTCGAGTGCTGTATTTACTAATTAAGTTACTAACGAATTTCTTCGCCACAACCTCATTTTTATTTTTATCTAGAAGTGATTGACACAACCACTTCTAGATAAGCGCCAAAAGTCAAATGAGGGACAATGTTTTACAACCGTTAATTGATTTTTTAAAGTCCTGGTACCGCAAAGCACATAAAATAACGCAGAACAATAAATTGGATATGAAACGTACGCAATGTGTAGGTAATGAAGTTTTATGCGAGTCGCATACTTGAGGACTCGTTCGCAAGTTCGGTCATAATGGATAATAAATTCTTCATGCTGAAGCATAAATTTGCAAAAATATTATTCATGAAAGATGTAAATCTCTTTCAGGTATGAGGATGCAGACACCAGCCCAGGGTTACGATCCCCGAAATTCGTGGAAAGCCCTCCTAATGTTTCTTATAGGGGCTGGTGGACTTACCCCTATTTCTCCTGCCCCGCTCGCCGGTGGTTGATGTCTTATAGTGTTCCTATTCCACCACCGATAAGGAGAGGGTAAGAGCACTAACATCTTTTAATAAATGGAGAAAAAAGCAGGGGCGTGCCCGCTTTAATTTTTTCAAATACGTTGTTTTAAACATTTTTCTGGATATCAAGCCATGACCCATTGCACGCTCCTGTTATTACGAAAGCAATAATCCAACGTCAGCCACAGAACAAAAGGAGCCATTTCACTATTAAACGGCAAGGCTGAGAAAGCTTTATCTTTATTCGCGACTACAAAACCCTCATGAATCTCTATCATTTATCATTCTTAAGGTCTCTTTGGAGAACTAAATATTGCTTAGAGTCGTTTATTGTCTAGATAGTTCGGAGAGGTTGTCACGTTTAGCTCAACAATTTTTTTTAGCTAAGTTTAAACTGGGATCCTGCGAAATTCGATTCCTCTTGCTGCTTTTTAAACATATACAAAAATTATTCTATGCATATTAGAAAATTTGCTACAGAAATTAAAAATTACGGACCCACCTTTTAAATAGAAATGAGGTATTTCAATATTAAGTAACTTTTATTTCGATTCAAATTCAGACCGTGCGTAATGATTGTGTACGTAACAGTGTTGCATAATATATTATACGCCACGATGCGTAGCTTGCCTGTGTTGCCAAAAGATTTTAGAATAAAAGAGCCGTAATTTTTCGTTTTTTTTATATTTTATTCATTTCACAGCGAACGATTTTCGCTTTTCTATAGAATCGCTGTAGAATTCATTCCAGGTAAATGTTCCACCCTGTATGTCTAAGTATACAGTGTTCTTTGAGTTCTAACATATGATGGAGGAAGAGTGAAAAAGGCCACTTTTTCAATATTTTTTCAACTTTATTGTATTCTTAGCCGACAACATGATTTCTAAGTTTCCCAACTCCTTCGACTTCAGTGGTTAAAACATCCCCAGGTTTCAAGTATTCGGGGGGGTTTCTGTTTGAGCCCACTCCAGAAGGCGTCCCTGTACAGATCAGATCTCCAGGCAATAAATTTATCACACTGCAATAGTTAAAAATAAAGTACTTTAGTTTGTCCAGAAGAGAAGAAAACCCTTAAAAACTCAAACAATTTTGTTCTCTTATATTTGCATGCTTTATCATTCGGTTTATTTGAATAGTACCTGTTAAACAAAATTTTTGCCAAGCGCCGATTAAACGCTTTTATGTTAATATTATTGATAAACCAGTAAACTACTCAAAATTTTAACATTTCGCCTCATTGAGACAATTCCTATATACTCGTCATGCACAGACCTGCATCAGCACTAACAACATTAATTCATCTTTTATCTATTGTCAGTAAAATTAATTGTAAATAATCAATGGTTCAGTCAACATTCTACTTTTCATCCCTCTTTATGGCTCATCACCTACCGAACCCCCTCCCAGACCCCCCCGAAAGAGGGATTTATTCAAGTCCCTTCGGGTACTATTTCGCTCGACTTGGCTGCTACTCAAAGGTGCAAAGTACATGCAGAGAATTGGCAAGTGAAGATACGAACCGGAAAGTAGATGATTCCCATTAGAAGAACCGATGGCAAGCTAGATATATTTACAGCCTCGATCACAAGATAGATTGAGAGGAAATAGGGCGAAATGTAATACGAGTATTATTCGACCCAGACCTTCATCGAACATCAAACGTTCAGAAATTGGCTATTTAGGAAAGGTCGATGCCAGGACAGAGATGGTGGTTATGTGATAACATAGACAGTCAGGAGCACTCGGTATTTGGATGCCGGACATCTGATTTTCTTTGCAAGGACGCTGCAAGAGCATGCGGGAAGAGAGTCACTAAGGTGAACATTGCTCAATTGTTGTTAAAGAGTCAAAGGACCTGGATAGCTGCTGAGAATGCTCAAATATATCATGAGACTGGAGGAAAGGAAAAGGAAGATCGGGCACTTCGAGGAAATGTTGAAGACTTCGAGTAGGAGGCCACCCGTCCCCGTGAAGTAAGGCTTCCCTATGGTTTTGGGGTGAGGGCACCTAGGTTCGAGAAAGAATAAGGGATTTTAGTGGGTATTCCACAAGATAGCCTCGATCGACTCTTGCATACTCAAGTCACACTACATTTGTTAGTTTAAACCCCATGTGTTACCCATAATCCCTATGGTTTTAAGTGTTTAATGTAAATGATGGCTTCAAAAAAATGCTGTTCCTTAAGTTGTGAATTTACACATATTACGACTCAGCTGGAAAATATTTAGAAAACTCAAATATTTCGTTTTAAATATTCAAAATAAGTTCCTTACAAATATATACTACTTATTATGAAAATTGCAACACCTAGAAATAATGCCTGTATTTTAATGAAACTTTGTAGACAACAGTATACAAAATAAATAATGTAACTTGAAAGTGAACCAAAGTCCAGAAAGTCTTAAAAATCCGAATAATGTGAATGACCATTTTGAAAATTTACGCCTTCAGAAACTCAGCTTGGCATGTTTCCAAGCAAATGGTCGATTTCCTCTTAAGGTAGTATATTCTACGCAAATTGAATTGCATTTCGTAACTCTGCTAAAATACGTCATGGGTCTCCAGTGTAACAATTTTTCTCCCTGTCATATCCCATACGTGTTCTATGGGGGAAAAATCAGGTAAGCGTGGAGGCCCAGGAAGTACATTAATATTGCAACGCTATAGAAGAGTTATAGTTATACGAGCAATTCGTGGCCGTGCATTGTCTTGCTGGAAAAGCACATTTCCAATGCGTTGAATGTATGGTATAGCTATTGGGTCTAACACTTCTTGTATGTAACGCACGGCGCTAAATGTAAAATCTGTTTAATTACACCACTGCTGCAACTAAATATGTACACCAATTTTGGTTTAATTTGATGCTTTAATTTTAGATGTTGTAATTTTTATGATAAGTAGTATACGTTTTTCTTTTCCATAATTATTTTATTTCTCTTGACTGTTACCATTCCAGCGATTCTACTATCTACGAGGTAATAAAATGCAAACTAGCTGAGGCCAATAAACGCTTGAGTAGTAAAATTCTGCCCTTACGATAATATTGTATGTCCTTCAACTCTACATGAAACACGTGTTTAGAGTGCTATTTCACTATTGCAGTCACCATGTATGAAATTTATTCTATACACAGATAAACCTCTTAGAACTAATTTATCTAAAATTTATTGTTGAAATAATTTGTGTAGCATGATTAAAGATCGCACCAAACAATAATCAGGATAATCAATAACAGTCAATATGTGTTGCAAAACTTTGTCTGAGGAGATATGAAAGAAATAGGTTTGTAAATCTTGTTTACTGTACACTTATTAAAAAAAATTACATGTGGAAAGTTGATTTTATACTTTTAGAATATCTCCTCAACATACGCAAAAGGGAAATCGATAGATGAGAAATAAAGGTTTCAAGGCTATCAACATATATTTAATTACGCAACAAAAACCCAATTTTTGGGTCATATCTGAATGTGCTTTTGCGTTACACTATTCAGAGGCCCAGAAATATTCTTTTACAGACATAGAGGCACGTGATATTTAGAACGTTGGTAGTTATTTTTCTTCAAAGAGCAACAACTCAACTTTTACTCCCGTAGCTGGAAGTAGTTACCCGAACTGTGCCAGTGCGACAACTTTTTTGCCCGCAGCTGACAGTTGTTCCCGAGCTACCTGAGGGCAATAATCAGGTAAAAGCGTAAAAGAGGTTCACGCCAAAGGCACAAATATATTTTTCGTGCAACGCGGGTGATTAAATGTGACTCACCTGACCTTTTGATAGAGCTTGTATTTATGTTTTGCCAGTGTTCCTACCTTGAGAGATGTTCAATCAGTTCGTCAATCTTAAAAATTAGATTGCTAGTATTTCCGTCCTGCTTCAACTCCCCATTAACCCACGTTCTAACCCTTAAATTATGTGGATCGAGAATCTCATCCTTGGTAACTATACAAGGGCCTATAGGACAAAAGTGTTCCATATTTTTACTTAATACGTATTCTTCTCCTAGAATCAGTTATCGATTAGATAAGCAGCGTAAATCGCTTGATAAACGTAGACAATCTTTGTAAAAATTTTAATGACTACTTTAGAGGAACTAAAATACTTTTTATCCTTTGAGGGTAAATGATCCATTTTAGTCCCAGATCATAAGGCTCAAAGTAGCCACTTTTGCCTCTTGTTTGAGACATAAAATCTTTACTAAAATTGTCTCGACCTTAGCATGCATACAAACCGTTTTTGTACATCCAGTCTTTTGCTGTTAGGTCTTGAGTTGCCATGTAACCAAAGACGTAGTCAAACGCATTTGCAGCTTTCACGTTTCTTGCTGCTTTGCCTATCACCACCACCAGCTCTACTTCCCAGTCAACTGCCTAAAGGAGAAAATAATTCGTTAACCGAAGGTGATTTTTTAACAGAATAAGAAGTCCGGAAAGAGCACTCATCCAGGAAATTCTCATATTATCTTCAGTATTCCTTGAACAAAGCTTTTCCCCTTAGTTTTTTATATTTTCTGTTACGTTTCCTGCATAGCGTATGCAATTTCTGACACAAGGTATTCACGTAGAAAATGAAAATTCCCTGGCCTAAGTAAGTATGTCGGTATATTGCATTCTCGTTCTGTACATACAAATATAACCGCATATGACTTTTCCCTGAAAAGATCCCGCGGTGTTACTCATGAATTATTGCAATGAGCTTGAAGCATCTATTTATGTGCAAATTGCATGGGTTTTATAACCCTACATAAGAAGATTTCGCATGAAAATCGGGAACTATTAGGAGTAAGAAAATGAATATTGCACCACTGTAAAAGGACGCCCTCCTTTGGTTAGCGTGCGAAAAGCTCTACTCGCACGTTACTATGAGTGCACAAAGTCCGCCCATGCGCACATGACCCTTGAGCTGATTCCTGGGACCTCTAGGTTATTCTAGTGCGCACTTAGATTTTTATATACATCGCACTCGTAGGAAAGAAAAATTATCTTACACTGCTGCATGTGGGATGCTTGATCCTATCGTAAGGCCCAATGATGGTAGAGGCAAATTTTGAGAAAACGATGGGCTCTTTTGGGTGCTTCAACTTGTTTTCCTGACAATAGTCCGTATAATTCTGGGCGATTCCCAGAATTTTGTCCGGCTTTTTTATGGGCGGCAGCAAATGGACTTTGTTGAGGGGGTGACGTTGGTTGAGTGGATCTGAAACTACTCTAAAATCCCATGGTTCATTAGTCATTTGAAGCTCGTGTAAATTTGAATGCGGGGAAAGTGAAAATATTTCCTATTCGTTAAAGATCTCTCGGTATGATTTTAATTCCATTTATTTTTCCTAATCCATCTATACAGGGTGTTTCAATTTTAACGCGCATAACTTGAATAACATATTGAATGTCCAAAAATAATGTCAGTTTGCTATATAAACCAGCATCCACAAAGGGTGCCTTTAGCAGATACAGGGGGTTCAAATTTAATTCAAAATGGAAAATATTAAATTTCATCAAAAAGGGCTAGAGATTCGTTAACCAAATTTTTGAGGTGTTGACGACTATAAACGACGTATATATATATTTCTTTTTTTTACTGGAAAAAAAAATATTTTTTAGCTTTTCCAGTGGCGTGCCTACCTCCATGTTAGGTGATATTTTTCTAGAAAACGTGACACGTTGTTAGCGTTTCTGAAAATAAATATTATTCTTGAATTCCCCATTCAATTCTAGAGAAATAGCCTGTCTTGAGATTTTTTCATCGTACCCACCATTTCCAAGTAAAAAAATTAAAATAATTTTAATGCACATCCCAAATTAATAATTAGAACGCAATGGTACTATCCCTTTAATGGAAATTTTAAACGAAAAGGAAAACGATCTACCATATGTTATTTACCTTCACTTAAAAAAAAAATGAACCTCCTGTATCTGTTAAAGGAAGCTTTACTGGGCATTGATTTATATAGCAAACTAACATTCTTTTTGGACGTTTAACATGATATTACAGTTATCCGGGTTAAAAATGAAACACCCCGTATAAATAGAATTAAGACACAATTATTAATTAAGTCGACAGGATCATCTAATTCCCGTTGTAAGTTTTTTATATTTAAATACTGTCGCGTGAATATCGCGCTTTCAATTCTCTATTACATCTCTTTATTTGATGTTGCAGGTCGTGTACATTTCTAGCTGTAGATACATAGTTGATAATATTAAATACACGGGAATTTAAAGTGCCTATTTTCGCACCTATTTTATTCTATTTAAAAATTTTTTTCTGTCATTAATTTATTACCCTTTCTATTTGCATTTTATTTTGTAATTTATAGCGTAACGGAAATATCTCAGTTTTTCCACGAAAATCTTTTTTATAAGTCTAAAAGGAAATCCTCTTCTTACGCTTTCATGAGCAATTCTTTAGAAATCTTCTTTTTAAGGTTTCAATATTTAATGGTAAAAAGTGGTAGAAAACGTTTGCAACTGTATGAAGATCTCTTTAATCAATAAAAGTCGTTAAAAAGTTTGTGAAGTCCTTCTCAGAATTTAGACTTCATTTTCCTCTCTATCAATTCAACAAAATCTAAACTACTTCTCTTACGAGTAGGTACTTTATGTCTCTTGCAAGATAGCAAAGTTTTACATTCTAGTATTATGGATATGCAGACACATTAGCAACATTGTTCCAAGCCATGTTAGTAATCACATTCTCCTTCACAGACCAATAGCTGGCCACTTGCCAGACTCAATCTAATAGGAAAGGTCCCTTTTCAATAATTCTATACGCTAAGATCAAGTTCTCCCCAACTTTCCTAACAATATTTGCATCTGCTTAGTTGTTATCTACATATTTCCATTTTGATGGGATTCCGTCTGAATCTTAGCCAAAAAACAGTAAAGGAAAAAGTTGAGGGGAAAAAGTTCAATGGTATTGCTGTTATTGTAACATAAACGTTAATGCAGGGTCAAATGAATGTTAACACCTATTCAAACGAACGTTAATAAAATATCAAATGAATGTTAATAAATAGTCAAATAAATGCTAATAAAGAGTCAAATAAATGAAACAATTAAATTGTTGTTTTATTGTATATTTTTTTAGTGTCAGTATAATTAATTAGTTCATTCAGGTTAGTTCAGGTTCATTCAGTAAAAGGCGCTAATTTCTACCGTTAATAATGGGTGAGTAGTTCATGTTCTCCCCCTTTAAACCCTATTCGTTTAAAGTGTTGCTATTTCCTTTCTACACCCCTTCGGTTCGTAGCAAACCCGCAGATGAAGATAATACGTAGATGCTTCATTTCATCGATAAACACACAAAGGCAAAGTGGAAAACACGACATTCCCATATACCTAATTAGAATCCGATATTTAAGCTCTAAAGAGAGAATCGTCGTAAATGAATATTTCTCACGTCTTTGATGTCAGTTAATTCCTGAAACGGTTACTCTATTAAATGGAGCGTTTAAACGAAATTAGGTTCGATAAAGAAGTTTTCCGGAACGAAAGTTTTCTTCTACTTACTCCTTCAACTTCTGGTAAGCCTGGTCATGTTCGTGCAGGAATCGCACTAAATCAATTGGTACCCAGTTTACATGCGAATTCAGGTCGATAACGCTGTCTCCATCCAAAACTCCAAGGTGGATCTTGCCGGTATTTAACATGAACTGCACCAGCTTCATTTTAACTAAAATTAAAAAATAACATTGTTGAGAAATTGGGGATATTCTTCGTTGTGTGCGGTTTTTTATTCTCGCTGATTAAGGGATTTGTTGTCATGCGAAAACTAGTTTGGAGTAACAAAGGAGAAGTAGTGCATTAGAGAATAATGAGGTGCCGGTAAAGACTTTAAAGTAATATCGGTTTTCCCTGTGATTTTACGTCGTTTTAATGGCGAACTCATTAGTTACTGAAGGTTCGCCACAAGAAAAGGCACTCCGGAAATATTTTTTCCAGATGAAATGAATACCAACAACAAAAATTATAAGTGTGGGGAAAAGGGCGCAGGAAAAAATTTATAGGGAAAAAGTTTGAGCAAAAACAAATATAAGTGTAGGAAAAAAAGTGTTGCGAAAAAAGGTCAAGGAAAAAAAATGTATGAAAAAAAGTGCAGAGAAGAAAAGTTGAAGGAATAAAGAAGTTTAGGAAAATAAAATGTAGTCGTCTTTAAAATTTTTCTAAATTATTCATTTAATCCATTGCATGATATTCCCCTTTATCACTCAGAAGAGCGTGATGATAAAGGAACGTTAGCTAAACGTTAACGTACATTCAATGCAAATTTTTTAATTTAGGAATCAAAACATCACTGTGTTGATTAATTACTGCTTCTAATAACAAACATACTAAAAGATTATTTTTGCATGTAACTTGTATTTTTAGAGTGTGATTATTTTGATTGCGATTAAATTAATAATTGAAAAAATACTTAATTTATTTACATTAATTATATTAATGGATTATTTGTTGAATGTTTGAGTAGCAGTTAAAGATATAAGGATTATTTATGAGTTTATTGTACTTTCGATTAGGTGCGCAGTAATCTGACTTAAATTTTTATAGATTAAGTACTTAGTGTGTTTGATTTAAATATAAAAAATTATTGTGAAATATCAAGTATCATCGCGCAATGCGAACCCATTACGATACAGAAAATTTTGTTTTTGGAGAGCCTCTAGGCTGATTTCATATCGCGCTTTCAGTTCGGTTCCAGAACTCTAAATGGAAAAGAGGACTAGAAAATCTCTTTTTTTTAAAGTAATTCAAATTTCAAATATTTGAAAATTTTTTAGTTCAATCACGTTGTAAATACCTCAAGAAGCTATGCAGACAAATTCAAGTTAGTTCGGATTCAGGGATTTTTTCGTAAGATTTTTTGACTTTAGACATGTTATAAATATGTCACGAATGATTACATCTACACCCAGTCGACGTCTCAAGAAGTCGATTCCTTTTCTCTTATACCTCTGCATTTAATATAAATATTATTAAACACTATACCTCCTAAAATTTATCTTCAAGCGACCACTATCCACATGCTGCGATCGAACGATCTTTATCAACACTTATCGAACACTCCAATACTTTCAATGTCACGAGAAGACCTTTCGAAAGCAAAGTGACCGTTGCGTTAGGTAACAGCATAAGAGCTTTATGAAATTTTAAACATTATATCGAGAACCGTGAGATTGTTTATAAACTGTACACTTTACTTAACCTCTGGCCTTTTCCGAAGCTGATAGTACAGCGGATTATTGGAAGGTATAGAAAATTGAATAACAAGTCTTGAATAACAATGCCCCAGAAGGTTAATATTTCGTTAATCATGATGAAACGCAGGGTCTCTGTTTTTGGTGGATTAAGTTCAAAAAAACCTATTTAGAAATCTTCGTCCTTACGGAAATCAGAGGTTCTCCTGGCTGCAGTCCAGGAGGAAATCCTGGAAGAAATGGCCATTACACCGATTAACCTTCTGCTTAACTCTAGATACAGTAACGTTTCAGTTAAACGTAAAGTTTTTCCTAGAATAATTCTTTCCTTAAACTTTTCTCTTTTTTAAGGAACAGAATCCACGTCTCGAGAAGTTTTTTATTTTCGCCTTTGTTTAGTTTTCTCTGGAGCAAGCTTGAAAATGATTATGACCAGATTCCCTGGATAGATGTCCCGAAATAAATGGAAACAACCTGGATATTCATACAATTCCTGTTTCAATGTTAAAAATGGTTCCAATTAAACCATAAAAGCACCTTCCGATCAGCTCCACGCGCCCGGGTCCGTCAATCGGTCCAGAACGGTAGGGATTCCTCAGTAAGACCTCAACGATTGAGATCCACTAGTTGGACTTTATTGATCGGTCCTGATCCAACCGGAACGGCAGAGATTTTTCAACGATTTTCAACTGATTCCAGTTTCATAAGAAGTAATATTTTCGAGGAGACCTAACCAATTGGGTTTGAAGGTCATATGTTCTCGAAAAGTGTATCTCAACTTGAACTGAAATCCGAAGATTTTGGGTTAACGTCCAATGCAATCAGCCATTAAAAGACCCTCGTTTTCCAAGACTTAACACGTTTCAATATTTCGGAAAAAAATCGCAACCTAATAAGGCCAAAAAGCACGTAAAACATCAAAGCAAATTCCTTGCTTTTTACCGAATCAATAAAAGTTTCAATATTAAGCTCACTATAGGCAGGAAATAATATCCTTTTGAAAAACTTCTTTTGAAAACCCCATAAAGAGACGTAAACACGATAAAAACCAAATCCTCAATAACTTCTTCCATCTTATCTGAACTGGTAAAATTCCCTGTTTAATAATTTATAAGCAGCTTTTCGCCCTTTTGTTGTCTCCCGAAAACGGAAGATTTATATTGTTTTGCTGTGGCAGTATCACTGGAGTATGTTTACCAATAAATAATCTCAGGAGTTGTAAACTTTGACGAGAAGAAAGCCATAAGTTTTTGTATGCAAAGCACCACGAGATCTATATATTTTTACAAGGGATAGAAAAAATGTCAAGATAAAGCCTTGAGTAAAAAGGCGTCAGCAAAAAGTTTGATTGATTGGCTTTTTGAAGGCAGCGAGGGACATCCTTTTCAACATGAGCGTAAAACCGCCATCATGCATCATAAAATGCAGGGAAAACATGGGGATTAACTGCTCTGATATTCTATTTTCTTTTCCTTTTCCTGGTAATCTTAGAAGCACTCGCTTGCCTGAATCCCATTTCAAACTTAAAAGGAAGCAAAAGCTTTAGTGCATGTGAGAACTTTTGCCTGGTAATTCCTAAGGTTACTGCAGCTGTTTGTCCGAAAAGTGCCTTAAAAACTCACTAAAAAAATAATGTTCTATCCTTCACATAACGGACCTACTCTTGTGAATAAATATATTGTTTTCACTCAATGCCAAAGCCCTCCCCGAATGGCAAGATTAATGGAGAGCCCTGAATGGACACTAAGAAAGGCCTAGTGACAAGAATTAAATTATATTGGCCTATACGTATATGCCATTTAGGGTCGAAATCTCGATGGAAACCAAACTTGTACTGGAGAAATTCTGCGATAAATTGAGGAAGCTAAATTCCAGTATGTCCAAGTTTCTTTCCATTAACCTGCCCAATATAAGCTATTAGACATCAGGCACAATAATAATAATAATAGTTTCATTCTCAAGCCATGATTTATGGTTTAGCAAATGGATGAAATGTTATCAAACATTATGACCACATAGGGGCAAACCTGCAATCATCAATCAATGTTCTTGGGTTGTTGTTTTTATTGGCTGATATTAGTTTATTTGCTGATGTATTGCACCTTTGGAGCGGAAGTAATTTTAGTTTCATTAGTGAGTTTTCTTTTTATGGCGAATTCGTGATGCGGTAACGAAAGACTACAAAAATTAGATTCCAAAGTTGATTCATGAAATCGTTTCCTTTCAGACACGGAGAAAGAATTTCTCTATCTTTTTAGTTTTGGAAGGAGTTTTCGCTGGAAACGTCATCAAGATATTGGTTTTCTAACAATCATAACGTAATATTTGGTGAATATTTCGTAGAATAAATAAATTACGACCTTTTAGTATTACATATCCACTTACATTCTATTTCTGGCTCTCTCAATTCAATAACACACCAAGTACAGTTGCATCGATACGTGCAGCTTCATGTAAAAACAAATAACAATCACAGGAACAAGACAACAGGACAGTTTCGATTAATTCAGGTTAGTTCAAGTTAATTTGAGGTTAATTAACGGTAGTTCTGGTTAGTTCAGGTTAATCAACAATCCTTTGATTCATCAAGCAAACGTTACCTCAATCAGAACTCTGAGCTCAAAGCTAGTCATTTCCGAAAGATGTCAAAAGAGCTGAAATTGAAAGGATAAGTATGAAATGTTCTCTCGGCTTTGAAATTTCTTCACTTTAATCGACATAATATAGCGAATCGTGTGAAGTTTATTTTAGGTGCGTGACGCCATAATTTGAGAAGGTACGACGCACGTTTCTTATTTTCATATGAATATAATTTTATATGAACTAAAACCTAACTACGTAATGAATTTGGGTATTACTCGAGTTTTTGCATTTTTTGTGTTAAAATAAGTGTTTTTCATGTCACCACTTTAGTAATGACGTAAAATTCGCGTACTTACTACCGCAATACATTTAATTAATAATACTGTTTCACATTAATTAAACTCTAAATTAAAACCAAATAAGCAAGAACATTTTTTTTACGGTTAAAGTGCCCATTTGCAGTCAAAAACAGAAACCACTTGAGAATTCTAAGTAACACTGAGCTTCTCCACTTCGGACAATTCCATTTAGTCCGCAAGAAGTAGAGGCGGTTAGAGCAGTAAACTTTGAAATATACTTTTCAAGACTGTATAAACAAAACCGTTGACTGTGTTAAGCTAAAAGACAGCACGGGACGTTTTATTATGCAATTAAAGCACCATTCTTCTTATTACTGACATTTTCAAGCGAACTTTGTTAAAGTGACTCTATTGGCTGCTCTGTCCTCTAAGTTGCTTAGACAGGGAAATTTTATTCAGGTTTTCGACTCGATTTTAAATTAAAAACGTCAACGTTTTATGTTTCTTTGCCAAGCTCATTTGCATCGTAGGTGTATAACAAATAATTATACCCCTCCTTTAGCTTCCAGCTGGCTCATCCGATTTACCCTTTATTAATACAATATCCTCTAGATAAGACTCCAGAAAAGTTTTATTAGCTTGACCGAAGTTTCCTCCACAGTAGCAAAGGAAATAAGAAAGGAGAAGTTTCAAGCATTGAGTAAGTTTAGAAAAAAATTTACCTTGAAAGTTACGATATTCATTTTCTTTGTCTTTGCAGCTTACGTTGAACCCTCGTCTTTGATCTATGAATTTCCTAAGATCAATGGCACTAATCCTTTATGCTTTTTGATGGTGTTGAAGAATTTCAATGTAATCAAGATTCGCCACATTCAACAGGGTCAACAATTGTGCAATTTAAATCGTCAGTTATTATGGCAAATTTTAGACAGTTACGCAACCGCTAGCCAACTGACATCTCTATTGAATGCGGCCATAAACATAACTTTTCTTTGTTTGACTACCTTCATCAGCAGAAAGCACACCGGTGTCAGCCATATTTAATACTTTTACTACTGTAACCGGTTGTGGAGAGTGAAAAGGATTTTTAAAAATGTGTTCTTGATGCGACTGGCGCCTTCACCATTGCAATGAAATAGCTCTGGAATATTTAGTCTTTAAAACGTTTTGCACAAATATCTAACGGCAATTTTTCAGATTTCTTGACTGGGCAAACTGCAAAGTTTAAAATTGTCGTAGGTTTAGAGGCAATAAGAGAAGAACAAGAGCTGAAACAGATTTCCTCTATTATTCCGCCTCTATACCGAAAAGCAATTATTCGCCTTAGTTTATTTAGCAAACGAAATGGTGTTGCCAAGGCCTATTTATATTCCTTATAAGCGACCCGTAATACCAAAAAAGAGGAAAATGCGCCTGATTTACTTAAGTAATTACGCTATAAATCTTTCTATTCAATTAAGTCTGGCAACAAATTGTTTCACTGAGTCTTCCTCTTTATTTCAGACTGAAGGGATTCTTAAGCCTGGATGTGGACATTTCCCACCTGGAGGTCGACCAATGTGAATATCAGTTTCATGACTCATCAATCAAGACAATGGCAATTTTCCACGGATCGCATAAGTGCCATAATGAGACATCAGAAGTATGTATTTTCCAACTTTGGATATATTAAATAGCTCTGCAACTCATATTGCCTACCAGCAACTGTTAACTATTCTGAAGATAATATGAATTGGCCTTTTCACCTTTGAAGGTTTTGTATTTTGTGTTTTTAATCCTTGTTATAAAGCTCTTTTTAGTTCGTAGGTTTATTGAAAATAAAATGATTTTTGGAAATATCTAAATTGTCGCAAACTGGGACGACACTTATGCCAGTTCATACGAAGCCATATGCTCAAAATTACAGGGCCCTATAATATGTACTATAATAGTACTATAGTAGTTTACCTCAATCATTTGTACTTCTGAAAGCATAGATGGCGCCAAAGAAATGCCTTTATTTACATAGATATATATATATATATATATATATATATATATATATATATATATATATATATATATATATATATATATATGTATGTATGTATGTATATATATCCATGTAAATATATATATTATTATAATATATACAGTATGTCCACAGATAGAGGGCCCAAGAGGACAAATGGACAAAAAATGTCGTTTTTTGACAAAAAGTCATTCTTGATAAAAGTTTCTGCTTCTCGAAAAAATACGATTTACGAAGATACTTTTGAACTTTTTTATACAGGGTGCCGAAAAACTACGAACACATGAAATATTATCAAGAGTAAACTACCTTTATTTCTCATTTTGGAGCAAAATGGTAAATAAAAAACAGATTTCAAATCCTATCCAAAGTTTACAGACAAAATTTTAACTGAGTATTCCACGTTTTATTTTTCTTTTAAAATTCAAACAATTTCTAATTTTACCTTTTTCACCTCATTTCACGTATTTGCAACAAGCATGACAACAAATGTCACAATATTAATTAATAATCTCGTTTTGAAAAATAATTTCGAAATGTTAACTTTTGAGCAAAAAATATTTTTGGTGCAGTGTTATGGAACTGGCGATAACTCTTACAGATATATACAAGAAAGATTTGTCGAAAAGTTTCCGGGAGTTTCTGTTTCATTACATGGAATTCGTCAGTCAGTCAAGAGATTTAAGGATACTGGGTCGGTGAATAATTTAAAAAAGAAGAAGAAACTTTTTAACGATGATGATGCAACTACAGTTGTTGTCTTGCAGTCTGTTATGGAAAACCCTCTTGTATCATTACGAAAACGAGCTCAAATTTTGCAGATCGCCCAAAAAAGTCAAATTCAAAAAATTTTAAAAGCAAATAATTTTTTCCCATTTAAACCACATTTCAATCAAGGATTAGAAGATGGAGACAATGCAAAGCGATTAGATTTTTGTTTGTGGGTGGGGGACAAAATTTTAAATGAAAATAACCAGTTTCACAAACTTATTTTATTTTCCGACGAATCAACTTTTTCGACAAATGGTACGGTGGCTTCACAACATGTAAGATACTGGAGCAGAGAAAATCCAGAATTCAGAATTCCTTCACGTCGCCAATATTTCAAAAAAATTAACGTCTGGTGTGGCATTTCATATTATGGAATAATGGGACCATTTTTTTTTTGAAGGTACGTGCAATAGGAATTCATACTTGGAAACGTTAAAAACTTTTCTTTTGGACAAGTTAAATGAGTTGCCATTACAGTACCGAGGACAAATGTACTTTCAACAAGACGGGTGCCCGGCACATTGTGCACACGAAGTTACAGAGTGGCTTAACAATAAATTTGGAGATCGGTGGATTGGCCAGTACGGCCCAGTTTTGTGGCCTGCAAGAAGTCCTGACCTCACTATTTCTGACACATATCTTTGAGGCCGTTTCAGCAACCCATTGATAATAATATCGACATTTTAAAACAGAGAATTTTAGTGTCAGTTCAAATGATTTCACTCGAGGAGATAAGAAGAAGTTATAATCACATTAGACAGCAGTTTGAGAAATGCGTCGAATACGGGGGAGGTGTGTTTGAATAAGTAACATCTACTAACTTTTATTTTGAATTACTTATAAACTATTTTGGAATAGTGGAATTTTGTATCTAAACTTTGGATAGGATTTGAAATCTGTTTTTTAATTACCATTTTGCTCCAAAATGAGAAATAAAGCTAGTTTATTCTTGATAGTATTTCATGTGTTCGTACTTTTTGAACGCCCTGTATAAAAAAGTTCAAAGTTATCTTTCTAAATCGTATTTTTTCGAGAAGCAGAGACTTTTATCAAGAACGATCTTTTGTCGAAAAACGACATTTTTGTCCATTTGTCCTCTTGGGTCCTCTATCTGTGGACATACTGTATATATATATAAATAATATTATAAATATTTGATTTTCTGCACTAAATGGCGCAGGACCCTTTTTTTCTTAGTTTGTAAAGACTGGTTAGGAGGAGATATTGGAGGTCCATTAATCGTCCTGGAACTTTAATCATTAGCACCGCAAGGCAGTTTTCACGTTAAATGTACACGCGTGCTCACATAAATCAAAGCGCCCCCTTTTATTTTTTCTATCCAAGTTAGCTCTCACGCCTGAAAAATATCTCTTCGGATATTGGCAAATAAAGCGACAGTTTTCTAAATGGCAATCGGTGATTAAACGAGTTTCATTTCACAATTAGTTACGTAATGAAGGCAAAAATAAAAAATCATTAGAAAATGCCCTTTTGTGTAACACGCCCTCGATTGTCTCGCCCCGAAGAATGCCGCTCGTTACACAACACATTACATTTCCGAACTGGTTACATAAATAGCTATTATACCATGTATTAGTGAAGAGCCTGGTTCCATTTGATTTAATTCAGACTCACTCCCACGTCCCCGCCTTGCATATTGTCTCCAACTTTCCTAAGTATCAAAGATCATCTTATCACCATAGTTCCTCAAGACCCTAATACACAAATTGTGGGAAAATTGGTTTCGATCTCCGATTATGGAGATATAACGTTTACACATAAAGAGCCAATAATAGGTCGACCTGCGCCCCCATAACCGAAGGTTTACTCCACTCGAACAACTTCGTAATTAATTTGTCCAAGTCTGCGTATCCAGAATCCAACTGCGTCCATACTGAACTTTGATTATACAGTTCCAGTAATTGACCTAAATTTCTATGAAGAGCCAACGAGGGAATTTTCGGAAGAAATCTCCATGGACGCCTCGTTTACGATAAGGTCGTTTATGGTAAGATCAGGCCCTCCGATGCTAGGGCCCCGGCCCTTGTTTCTTTTGTTGTCTCTTACGGTTTATCGGGCGTTATCATGACTTTGTAGTCGTGGCCGAAGACTTGGTTAATAAGATTATTTGATCCAGAGGGCAAATTTCGTGTGACATTAAACATGATGCTTCTCTAAGGATAGAGCCTCGTCAGACAGCGAAAAAGTCTTCAGTCTGATAGATGAGCCATACTTAGATATAGTGATAACAAGACGAAATCCAAGGGAAGGTTGTATCTCTGTTAATCTATTCGACCCAATGGGGGTGAAATGGGATCCGGTGCGTCACGTCGTGGTGAATTCTTATTTCTTCAACTTCAGTGTTTTTTCTTCTTTTCAGTTGATTTTTTTCTATTGATTTTTCGATTAATGGACATAAAGCCGGATCTATCTAAATTGGATTTGCATCGAGTCCAAGACCCGTGAACAGTGTTAGTTTGGAATATAAATTTTTATTGGCTTTTCCCCTTACTTGAATGTTTACTTTCCCCTTTATTGACCCTTGAATCTCGATCTCACCTTGTACAAAATGGAAAAATAGATTCTCAACACACTCTTGCATTAAATATTTATTTCGTCTAATTTTCACGCTGAAATCAGCAAATCCATTTCAAATCCCAAGGGGGAAATTTCCAAAGCTCGCTGAACTGTGTTTAGCCATTATCCTTCCATCCCTCGTACTGACATTATACATCTTGCATTTCTTCGGTCTATTTAAGGAATGAGGGTAGAGGAGCAGTGACATAGTCTATTCTCTAATACACTTTGGACGAAAAGCATCCATTATAAATGCTCGACTATGCAATAAAGTTCAATAAAAAGCTCGTTGAAATTCCGATGATGGCAGGACAAATCGGATTTTTTTTTTAGGGCCAAAGCCTGGAATGTCGTTTTATTTTATGCAAATAATAGCATCAGACACGACTGAACTGAAGCCGATGGAACTCGGGATCAACTGAAACGGCGTGTCGGTATTATGCTGCTGAGCATTGTTGAATTTGATAATCACGAAATTGGGCCATTAAGAAGCTTAACGAGAAACGTTATCATGGACCTAAAAAGTTTTGAACTAATTGAAATCAGAAACGATATCAAAGTAGTGTCGCATTTTTCAAGCTCACACGATACGGTGTCACCTTCAATTTCAGATCTGTCTCTCTTTTTCTTTTCCTCCCCTTTATTATTGCTGTCTCTCCCTCTCCCCACCATGTTTCCCCCTGTCTCCTACCCCCTACCTTCTCCCTCCCTTCTCTCTCTCTCTCTCTCTTTCTCCCTCCTCCATCTCTCCCTTTCATAGGTACTCTACAGTCCTGTCGCTCACGAAGAGCCCTACAATTATCCGTAACGGAAGTTCTCAACAAATGACTTAGAAAATAAATAGGGGTAATGGATTCTATTTTAACTGATATAAAAGGAAACTGTTGCTGTTCTTATTTAACCTCCATTTCTCTCTCGCTATCTTATATCTATCTATCTTAAATTCTTTGCATAAGACTTATATTTAGTACGATTTCAGCTATTTTTCTGTTATTTAAAGTTGGGAATTATTTGTTTTAGTGCATATTCAGGCCGGCTCTGCAAATTCCATCATGGTCCAGAGGTCGCTACCAATGCCAGTGCAGAAAGGGCTACTATTCACCCCATGACGGAGGCGTTTTTAATGGCTCTTTGATTGAAGGTAAAGTATGTCCTTTTAGTATTAACCCGCGATTATGAACAGCGTTTTACGATTCATAAGATCATGATTACAACCGCTGATAATAGCTACTGGCGCCATCAAAAAGCGGGTGAAATGCCCTCTCTATGTCTTTTATTCTTCGCTTGTAGTTTAGAAGGAAATATGCGATTATTTGAAGTTATGAATTTTTAAAAACGAGAAAAATAAATTGAATTCCGCTCGTTATCAAAGGTAGCGTGAACCGTTTCTTTGCCTTTTTGTTTGGATTATGCACCGATTCTTTGAATTTTAATCGTGAAAAGTGAACGAAACTGGGTGTAGGATAAGGTAGTAGGGTAAACTCGTGAATCATCTCAATTATTCTAAACAAAGCTAACAAAATCGCTGTGGGATGTATAACACACATAATGTATTTCATATTAAATTAAGCCGGAAGGAACTGTTTCCAGGTTCAGGAAAATAGGAATTTATATGTAAACTATTATTTCCGGGGATCTGGGGTTGGCAGCAAAGGAAGTATAATGCGAGGATGGTTTGGGCTTTTGTTTGCCCAAACGCTGATGATTTATAGCAACCGAGGGAGTTTATTTGATATTTAGGGTTTTTGACGTTGCTTCATAATTATTGGTACAGGGTCTTCTTATTTAAAACAATCCAGATTTGCGGCGTATCTCGAAAAGGCAAATACCACTATAAAATCTTGAAGAAAATTCTACACATCAGTTGTGAAAAGTATTGCAATACGTTTATAACTTTTATAAACCCCATATTTTATGAAAATACTTAAACACGTATAATTTTATTTTAAAAAAAGCATTTAAAGCACTATTTTAGACGTTCAAATTTTTCACCCCTGTCCAAGCCACCCTTATTAACTTTTTATTTTCAATGGAAAAAGTACCCATTGTAATATATCAAATGAAAGCTAATTCAATAAGGAATACAACGGTATACTCAGAACTAAAATTGAATCGACAGTTTAAAAAAAAATAAAATTATTCGATACGAAATAAAGTTACTCACTATTTCATCAAACAAAATTGAAATTCCTACCATAAATGCTCAAATTGGGCTCCAGTAACAATTTGGCAATTACTCAGTCGTTCCTCGAACTCTTTTATGCAATTATCCAGTGTAGCTTTTGTTATTAATTCTAATTCTATTAGAACTCTAAGATGTAAAGCACCTAAATTTTGTGGTCTATTTTTGTAAACGGAACCTTTTAAGTGATCCCACAAAAAAAATCGAGGAGCGTAAAATCTGGAGATCGTGGCGACCATTTTATTGTATCTCTTTTATCGATCTATCTCCTAGAGAAAATCTCATCGAGATACTCTTTCACAGGCACATCATATGCATCACATGCATTTCACATCATAATGTGATAGTGCATCATTTTGTTGAAGCCAAATATTATTGGCTATTTGCTCCCTATTTTCTCTAGGAAAAATTGCAGCGATTGATGGAACCGTTGGAATTTCGTTTTCCAATAAGTGTAAGTATAATACGTTGTTTAAGTTCTCGTCTATGAAAAATGGATCGATGAACTGGTGGCCAATTATACCCAACCATACGTTGAGTTTTTGCGGATGTCGTATAAGCAGGGTTTCAGCATTCAATGAGGATTGTCTGTAAACCAATAGCGACAATTATGTCGATGAATAGATTCATTTAAGCAAAACGTTGCTTCATCCAAAAATAAAATTGTAAAAAAGAATCTATTATCCTGAAGGCTTTTTCTTGAATCAATTCTCAAAATTCCTTCCTGCGATCAAAATCTTCAGGCGTAAGGAAACTTGGGTAAAAGAAACTTTCTATGGATGAAATTTTTCTCGTTTTAAAAGATTGCTTACTGATTTTGCAGATACATCAAAATCGGCAAGATTGCTGGTCGACAGTATGGGGTTTTCACCGATAGATAAAAGAATGTCTGGTACTTTATCGCCACCAGTTGCTGTTCAAGGTCTTCCATATTTCGGAGCAGCTTTCTCACTTCAAATTTATCCACATTTTTTATTAACCCGACAAACTACACTTTTATCAATAGGTCGATTTGAATATTTCTCATTAAATATAAGACCCACCCCTTTGTAAGTTCTTTTGAAATCTCCATACCCTAAAAATATTAAAATTTCAATTCTTTGCTTCTCAGATAAACGATTCATTTTTTTGATATTCTAACTATGGTAGATGCCTAACAATTCAATTCAGCTACTAATGAATTTTATGAAAACCAAAATATTTTGTATATAAAAAATTATTTCTATTGAAGATGATTTGAAATTTATACATTTTATTGTCATTTTTTTACTCTCAAAGTGAAATAAGAATGGATTGTCTATCTAGGAAGAAAAGTTTAAAACTTTAAATCTTTTTAGAATATGGACTTTGCTCTTTTAAAAAAAAAAACTCTAGATCCAATTTTAGTTCGGAGTACACCGTTGTATCCCTTATTGAATTACCTTTTATTTGATATACTGCAATGGGTATCTTTCCGTTTGAAAATAAAAAGTTAGTAGGGGTGGCTGGATAGGTGTGAAAAATTTGAACGTCTAAAATAGTGTTTTAAATGACTTTTTTTTAAATAAAATTATATGTGTTTAAGTATTTTTATAAAATATGGGGTTTATAAAAGTTATAAACGTATTGCAATATGTTTTACAAGCGCTGTATAACTTTTGCATTTGGCGCATTTTTCTTCGCAATCTCGCGTGAAGACATTGTGCATCAATATTGAAAATTAGATGATGCACTGAGCTTGAGACGAACTTCCCTGCACGTATACCATCAATGTCTTGTAATAATTCAAACGTAAACTGGAATTTCAATTCACGCCATATTTCCATTTCCCGTCCCTGTTAGATCTATGTCTTGTTACGGTTTAGTGGCCATAAAATTTGACAGTTTTATATTAAGTTTCCAAGTGGATTTTTTGCGCTTCCAAGCATTCCACGGCGAATGAAATGTCCATAAATAAATAGATTTGTTTTATTATTTGGACCCAAGTACAGTTACATAATACTTTGATGCACTTAGCAGTGAGTTTCTAACTCGATAACAACCCGGCGGGTCCCGGACTTATTTGAAAACGAGAGGATATCAACATTAGGAAACCTGAACTAATCTAAAGTTTAGTTTCATTTTTAAATTATCTATTTATTAATGAGACCACTTGTCAAGGAATTTGTTGATTTCCCTAGTTGTACAGGGTGTCCCACGTTTTACGCTTTAAGACTTCAGGAATGTTTAGAAAAACATAAATGTTGCTTTTGGGCATAAAACAAACTAATTTCCTTCCTGTCTGAGCCACTAGGTGCTGACGTTTAAAAAGAACTGTTTTCATTTTTTTTTCTAAAAGATCTAAGCTCCCAGTTCAAATAAAGTTGAACTAACCTGTAATCCTGATTATGAAACCTGGGACACCTGTGTTACTGTATGTCTAAGCTTATTGCCCTCATAAATTGAGACCCTCTTTATAATCCCTTCTTCAGAGTGTTTACGTTTTTTAGATTAATTATCAAGTCTACAGGCGAAAATGTCAACAGATGATTAAAATGACAAAACGCAGGGAAAAATCGAGAAATAAAAAATTTAATTACGCGAGAATTACATTGAACTGTTACGTGCGTTAATAGCCTCGTTATGTTCTGAAAAGCAGAAAACCGTTCTCTCAATAATTGTTGGACGAGTGACGAAATACTATTTTCGTCCCTCGTCCAATAATTATTGAGAATTAACTCGGCTAATTTTTAGCTGAGAGATGTGTGGTTTTCTGATGTTCATGTTTTTCTGACACACCTTGTAGAATAAAATCCAAGATACCCAGCAAAAGCATCGAAAATCGGACCCCCTATGTAAGCAGCCTGTACAGGCCACAGAGTCGAGCTATTTAGTTTAATTATCACTCGCCTAGTAATCGTTTCTGAGCACTGTTGGTACTTGTTAGGCAATATCTCTTCAATTTAAGGTCGTTACAACGTTGCTCGTTTGCTGATAATAATAATTACGTTGAAAAGCCCATTCTTTTCCACAATAAAATCCGTTTAACGTGTCGAGTTAGATACCTAATATAACTGTATTCTGAAGTGTTTCCTCCATTACATCCCATTTCCTTACCTCTACCAACACAAAAGCGATAATACCCTGCATTATCCTTAGTATCCACTTTATAAACTCATTTGCCTTATTAATGGTAGTTTACGAATATAAAATTAGGAAGCAATTCAGGTTACTGGGAACATACTTAGAAAGCAAACAAAGATTTCCAATATACTTCCAAGCAGTTTCATCAATAAAATATTACATTCAAATCCCTCCTGATGCTGATAAATGAAACACAATACACAATAGAGAATCTCTACTGGAAAAATGTCTGGGAAAATCCATGATTTTAATTGGTTTACAAAACCCTCTGACAAACTTTAAACCATTCACTCTTTATTAAAACAGCTGAGCTGGATCTTCGTGTAATGGAAAGACGTTCCTCGGGAGGTTTTATATCGATTTGATTCTTTTGAAACACGCTTTATTACATAACAGGTGCTGATTACACGATTCTTTTACTGAGAGAGTGACGAAAGGGGAAATTTTGACGAATGATAAATGACCTACTTTTTGACGAAATAAATTTTCAGTTGCTTGGGAGGAGCATCTGGAAAACGCCAGCGACACGTGGGAGGTGATTTTCAAATGCCTCAAATGCGCCCCTGGATGTCATGTATGCACAGATCCGTCTCCGTGTTTGGCCACCTATCACTGGCCCTTTAGGTAAGGCTTGATCTAGTTGTTACGTCGCACACAAATAGACTTAATTTTAGGATCACACTACTAACAATAAGCATAAGCTGCGTCTTCTGCACCATCGTACTCAACTGCTACATGTTCAAATATCGCAAGCTCAAAGTATTCAAAGTGGCCAGTCCCACTTTCCTTAGCATCACTCTGTTAGGATGTGCTACCATGTACCTAGAGGTAAGATTTATTCCATTATATTCCATGATATAGGCATATGCGATAACGTACCATGTCTCCGACAGTATAATGGATCCAGGGTGTTGCGCACTCTGCATATTGATAGGTTTGATTAGCTCGACTCCAGGAAATTTCGATATAAATGCAAACTAATAACTCTCACGATTCGACTGGATATTTCTTGTGGAAAAGTTGAGAGTTGTGTAATATTTTATGTAAAAATTCGTAATATTTCATACATATGTTTGGCAAAAAAATGAAGAGAATATAGACTGAATATAATTTCAGGTATTTTCCCCGTACTTTTCGTTGGGAAATTTTAAAATGACGGAAAGGCGATATCTGGAATAAACTTTCCTGAAGAGCAATTATTTGATTCTCCAAATCTGGGGACGCGTGAGATAAAAAAAGTGTCCCATGTGTCCACTCGTGTCATATTGCAGGACCTCCCCTCGCTCTTCGCGCAAAATACCACTCGTTACACAAAACTATGCATTTCGTAATCAGTTACGTAAATAGCTATTTTTTAATTTTCAACAAAACAAGTTTAAGTACTTCCATTTCATAGCTCAATTCATAAGTGTAAATGTAGTTCTACAGCATGTACAGAGCGCAAGTTGAATAAGAGAAAATTTTGCCGATTTCCTTCCGATTCTGTCATCGTATAGAAAAATGAGAAAAACGATATTTCCTAACTGGTTATATAAAAGCTTTTATATAACTCTCATATAGCTTTTACGTAGCTCGTAAACATCTATCATATAATTCCTCCAAAAGAATTAAACCAACAAAACAAATAATTTATAAAACGAGGTCAAAGCAAAGAGTTGTTCGTGCGATATTATATATAATTATTATTGATAACCATAAAGAGAGGCTTTAAAACGGGAAATAACGCACATTTTATGGTCACTTCAATTTTCGTTGAACATTAGTACTAAAGCACCCCTTTAACGGCTACACTTTGGCGGTCTTCGTCTATCTTGTCTTCTATTCCGGACGCCCATGAAATAGGTCCATTTAACAGTAATTAGCTCGAATGGAAGCATGGAACAAGGCGCATTGTTCTCCATCCATGATGTATGAACTCCAAATGAATAGTCGTTCACTTTTGCAAAGCTTTCGAAGTGGAATTGGAAAGAAGAGAATTAAAATTGGAAATTGCGCTCAATTATTTGGTGTTTTATGCTGTAATATTATTTCAATAACATTAAATAATAATTTTAATAATGTTTTTAATTATTTTATAATTTAATAATATTTTAATATTATTTTAATAATATTCCAGCATGAAGTGCATTGGGATTCCAGGTATTTAAAATCCTTTAGAGACCAATCAGCCGAAGTAACGCTGGCTGGGAGATAATTTCCCGGAAGGGTGGAAATAAAAGCTCATCGGATTCCATCGCTGTATTTCCATGAAAACTATGAACCGGTTGAGCTCATCCTGAATTATTTAAATTTATAATACCGTTAGGCATTTCTATTCATTAAAGAACATGTTCAGTATCCTTATTTATTAATCGAACATGATGGAATCCTTAACACACGTCCCCTTCCCATGAGTTAAAGTCGTAATGGTGAATTGATTGAGAGCAGTATACAGAACGTTTTTGAGCTTTATGCTTTGCATTAAATGCAAAGCCACGATTTTTTTCAAGCACCATTAGGTTCAAAAAGCTTGTTAACGTGCTTATTTTTACCCTCGATCCGCATTTCCAACATAATTCACTGTTCTACTTTTTGGCTTCCCCGAAAAAGGCTGAAAAAGCAGTTTGTAAACTTCACATTCTCTACCACACTCTACAGCCATTCCGCTATTTCCATAATCAGATTTCCAACGTACTCTATACATTAATTGGAAAATAAATAATGTTTATTTCATGTCAAGAAAATTGAATTATTAATATGCCCATGCAGAAATAACGGGATAATATGAGGGTAAAATAGTATTTTAGGAACTTCCATCAAAAATAGCTCAAATTGGGGTTCATTAATGAGTCACTAAAATGTCGACAATATTTAGGATTTTATTTATTTATGTCCACTTACATATCAATAAATTCTCGATGATTCTTCCTTTTTTCTCAATTAATTATTCTTCTTATTCTGACGATATTTACAGGATAAAACAGGAAAAACAAATTTTAAAAGTCCACTGTTACCATCGAACAAGAATCAATCGGTTCTGTTTGCCCATCCCTTTCCTCTATATTTCAGGAATGAAACTGTGCATAACGATTCAGTTTTAATTGTTTTCAAATTTACTCGTCAATGAGTGGGGACAGATTTGAATTGGCAATGATCGTAAATTCTAGTGCCACATTAGCTAATTAAAAATAGCGATGTTAATCGAAATTCCACGTGACGGCCAATTATCAGGAAGTCTGTCAGAAATTTGAAAGTAACTTCACACAATCAAATTAACCAATTTTAGCGTCAAATTTGAAAGAGCAAAACGGCAGTTTGCCGGATTACTCGATAATGCGACGATCTCGGCCCCTCGTGGACCCACTGACAGAGTTAGTTCAAGTTCCAGAAATTTAAAAAGTGCACCCTTACCGCACGATTCTGAGAAAATATTTTAACTGACTCTCCACCGCAGAAATATGAAGATATCAGATCGGGATATGTTCTATTTTTGAGAAGATTACGAGTTTGTGCCTCATTCCACCCCTGCTTTGAATCAAATCGAACCCCCAAAGAGTCAATTAAACGCAGGCAGATATCGGCAATTATGTTGGGCTTGAAGAAAAATGTCCCACTAGCGCCATCTACCATGTGAGCCACAGGACTAGTGCACAGAGTCGAGTTAGAGCACGGGAGGTTCAGTTTAGAAACTTCTTGATCTGTCTCCACTAAGAGGCGGTTTTAGTCTAATGTACAATTTGTTTTCGGGACACTCTGTATACTTCAAATTTAGGAGATTTATTTCATGGACAATTTTATTATAACTTTACCGACCTTTTAGTTTATTTAGCTCCACGTTTTTCAAAATGGGACGTGAAGCAAAACAATGCGTGTCACGTTTGGCAATTTCGATAAATTGTTTACTTTAAGCTTAAGCCATTCTTCCCATTATTTATGCCACGTGTTTTGAGGGGGTCCCAATGCCATTTACATATTTCATGACTTTGGTTTGCCGAATTATTCGTCAGTTTAGTTGAAAGTTTTAAACATAAATACCAGAATATGAATCGGCAATTTTGCTATCAAATATCACACATATTCAGAAGATTAAACTGGATAAATTGGGGCGAATTGCGTAAATTAAATTATTGCAAAATAAACCAAAATGGAGCTTCTGGATTTTTTCCGCAACTGCAGTAAAAGTGACCAATTTATGATTTTTTTTCGCAAAAGAAATGCTTTCAGGTAGATCTAGAGCCGCTTTCCTTCAACTTATGACTTCGTATCACAACGCGTTATTAATTCAAAAATCATGCAATTTTTAATGTTAATATGATTCAAAAATCAGGTGATTTTTCATTCATAACGTGTTTTGATTTGAAATCACCAGTCGAAACAAAGCGGCTCAGGTTTTGTTCGTACATGAGGCGAAAACTGAAAGGGAAAATCCCCAAATATCCGTCTGTTACCATAATATAAATGTTTAAAATTTACACATTTCAAGTTAATCTTAAATTGATGAATTTAATGAAAACGAGCGATAATCAGACGACGAAAAAAACATTAATTCAAATTGGACTTCTGGAATTATGGTTTTCAGATGGCTGCCATATTCCCAGTTCTGGACCGATATTCCTGTATAGCGACTAAATGGTCCAGACATTTAGGATTTTGCGTCACCTATACAGCGTTGCTAATGAAGACTTGGAGGTAAATAAATGATATCATTAAACTTGAACAAAACAGCCGCTGAGGACCATTTACTTCATACAGGGTGTCCTTAACTTACCGCGTGAAATCTGCTCACAAAGTTAAATTGACGGATAAGCAACTGCTCCAATGGATGGTGCCAATTCTTCTGGTCATGCTAATTTATTTGGGAGCTTGGACCTTGTCTGATACGCCCACAGCTGAAGAGATAATGGACAACGAGGAACTGAGGTTCAAGCAGTGCGTGTACAACTGGTGGGACCACAGTCTTGCTATTGGTAAGTTTCGTCCATTTCTTCATTATTCAGATCATCAAGCTTTATACATCGTTATATTGGTAATGTTGAACGGAGTTTTCTCACATATTACATGGAATGGCTTAGGTGAAGTCCTCTTCCTTGCTTGGGGTGTCCGAGTGTGCTACAACGTCCGAAATGCAGAGTCTCTCTACAACGAAGCCCGACTAATCAGCTACGCAATCTACAATATAGCACTAGTGAACATCATGATGATAGCTTTCCAGTAAGTAAACCCATAATATCCAATTTATACTTGAGCCTTCGGAAAACTCCAAGCCAAAGACTTACAAAGTTGTTCGGGCGCAAAAACTTCCATTTTATGGAAATCGCGTTCCCACTTTCCACCGAAAAAGCCCTTTTATTTACCTTTAGAATCTTCCTTGAAAGCATAGCTAAGAAGTATTTTATTTGCTTTTGTTCCCGGTTGTAATAGCGCTAAATAAAAGCACGGATGACCCTTGAGGGGTCAGAGAAACAAACTGGTTAAATGAGGGAAATTTGCCCTTTAGGTAGGAAAAACCTTAATTTAATCCGAAAAAGGGGTGCTAAAGGGAAATAAAATTAATCATCTTTCTTTCCATATCATCGTTATCCCTCCGATGGAACGAAATGCTGTTTGTAGTTTTCGTTAGTTTTAATGAGGCTTTGCTCATAAGTTGGTCAAGACAAGTGAAAGGCATTATTAAACTTGAGGATTATGTTCAATTAAAAATATCCATAAAAAAGACTAACAGCCACAGCTTCCTATGCAATAACCCCTACTCGTCCTCTTCCATTTAACCTACCATCGACGATGAATCACCCTGTACAATAATTAAAAATGTTTTAATACAACGAATATTATAAATACTAATATAAATTCCCAAGAATCTGTGATAGAGTTTTGCAAAGATAATTTCGAGTCACCTTATATATGTAAAAAATGTGGCATAACATGACCTACATATCTGGTCTTTAATTAAATTTTGAAATGGCGTCTCTCATTTAAAAACCATTTCCATATCAACTCAATTTGCGAGCTCTCCAGGCGACAGAGCTTATTAAAAATAGAGAAGTTTTCGTGGAAAGAACGTTTTCATGTGGCTTGTACAGCCTCACAAAATACCTATTGTTGATTTAAAAATGAAGGAGGAAGAAATGCATTGTCGTTTTGCTCAAAAATATTGCTGTTCTCAGCGTGTTTTTGATTTCAATGTATGAACAGTTTTAATTTGCTAAAAACCATACAGGGTGCCACAAAAAGTAGGCAACCATACGTTTTTTCAACAGAAAATAATATAGCGTTACCAAACTGTTTGCTTTTGGAGATATTGAGGATAATGCAAAATAGCCCCCGAAACACCTCACATCAGCACACTTTTTGTTAATACGGACTTGGATTTGTTTGCCTGTACCCCCCCCCCCCCCTCTAATCCCCTTTTATAACGCTTTGTATAACTATGACCAGCAGGAATAGGCTAAGCCCCACTAAGCCTTGTTATGTAACGAATCCTTTATGGCGGTGTCAGAAATACAAAATATACATACTTTTTTGTCGAATGTTGTCTGGATCTCAAATTACCGTGACATAAACTTTAGCTTGCTACCGGGGAAGTCAAAATTTAACACAACTTCACCTGGCATATTCTGTTGATCCTCTTGCTTAAATTCGACGTGTAAAACATAAAAATTTCCAAGTTATTAAATAGGAACATACTCAATACTTAAAATGATACGACACTTTAATCAGGAGAGTATAACTTCCTGTAACTTGAGGCAGGTTGGGAGCTTAACGGTTCACAAAGATCCTGAAAGTCGCAACAGGAATAACTTCTTTTTTGGAAAAGCCAAAACAAATAAAGACACTATTTAACATTAAGCTTCGAAAGATAGGAAACTTTCGAAAATCTTAATTCTACTACTACTTTGCTTTCCAGTTTATTCATCTTTCCAAGGGCAGGTCCGGACATAAAATATTTCTTAGGCTTCGTTAGAACACAGCTATCAACCACAACCACCATAGCCCTTGTTTTTGGACCAAAGGTAAAAACCGGATATTCTTGCCACTGAAAACCCCACAAGATTTTCTTCTTCTCAGGTTATTAGGGTGCTACGAGGTCAAGGCGATCAGTGGGACAACAGGGCGAGATCCAGGGGGGTAACAGCTTCATTTTCCCTAAACGGCATCGGGTTGGTACCTGAAGAAGCTCCAGATCTGTTTCAAGAAAACGAAGAACTAAAGGTGAGACATTTTTAGGAATATTCCCTAGAAAAGTGTGTAAAAATCTTGCCGCACGCAAATGAAAGTGGCATATGTTAAATCAGACATTGAGTTGCGTGCGGTAAAGAGTTATTCCCAAGATTTCGCCCTGTTTTTGTACCGCACCTGTGTGTGTGAAGATCTTATCGCATGCCAATATTTAATTGACCTTGAGAAAATAAAGGTAACTACGTGCACTTGTGGGAAAAATATTTTGTAACTGTGTCTTCCCCGCACACGATTGTTAATCGACTGACGCGAAGCGGTGTCCTATAACCGTGCGATAAACTATCACTTTTCGCACTTGCTAGAAAAATAACTATTAAAGTGATTTTATTATAGCACAAAAACAGCATTTCCAATTAAATGTTAGATCTCTCGCTACATAAAAGGAATCCTTGAGTGAGCTAAAACTAATCAAAGTTTTCCACCGGAGTTTAATAACTTCCAGACTTCAAGCCCTTGAAACCTATAAGATTTAGGGGTTGACCATAAATAACTCTCTCTTTTGGTATTAATTAATAGGCTTAAAATCTAATCCGCCCTTAACTCTCTCAGCCTTTGAACTTCCAGCAGCCATTTATCATTTATCAAACATCTTCGCGAAGTTTTCACTTTCTCCAACGCCTTCGAGGTTTAAATATTATTGATCTTGTCTCTTTCTATGTAGGAAGAAATTCAGAAGTTGGCAGCTCAAATCGAATTTATGAAAATCGTCCATATGGAAATGAACAACCGTCACATTAAACCGAAAGCAGGCGGCTACTTCACCACTCTGAACGCCCCAGTGGCGGTGCAGAGCCCCCTGTCCAAAGCTGCCAATAAACCTCCCGATGAACTGTGACAAAAGTCTTCTGGTACTACCGAAATGAACGAAACGGAGGGCAGTACCATTGCTGAAGGAACCACTTCCAGAAGGAAGAGCTGCAAAGAGTGGCTGAGATTGGAGTTCGTGTTGAAACAAACTGGGGAATCTGTGGTAGTGGTGTAGAGGGAATTGTTGTTAAGTCTTAATGTTATAAATGTAAAAAATGTGTGTGCTCAATATCTTTTCTTACAAGTACTCAATGTTGATTTTAGTAGATTCTTACGTCTCGGTATGCAGTGTTCCCAATTAGAAGCCTGATTTCCTCAATAAGGAATCTTCAAGGTATAATGTATAAAACAAAAACGACTTGTATCTACATATGTAGAGAGATTTACTTAATTAATTAATGTTAATTTCTTTTAACTTTTTACTTAGTGTCAATTAGAATTAATTTTGTGATATTGAGTCTAGACTTGGTTGCCATGTTGGACCCATGGAAGCACAAACAATTCAAAAGCTTAAGAGTCTCAATCTCGCATTGGCAGGGCCCATATTTTCGAGCTTGTGGAACTAATCTCAAACGAGATATACAGGGTGTTACAAATCTGGGAACCACTAACAATTAGAAATCTCTGAAACTGTAAGAGATACCGGGGCGATTAAATAAAGGTAAACATGCATAATTGAATACGTATTTAGAATTTGCTTTAAGACTGGAAGATTCTCAGAAGTTCTGGAAGTAGGTATCTACCAAAAAATTTAAATTTTTAAATAAATATGTTTTTTTAATAACTTAGATATGAACAGAAATATACGGGTAATAGCCAAGGAAAAATAAAGTGAAAATACTGTAAAAATTTTGTAAAAAATCTGTAAAAGATCCTGGGAAAAGACTGTAAAAACCCTATAAAAATCCAGCAAAATCCAAGATGAGACCCATAATAAAGTCAAATTTACGTAATATTTACGATATTTCCGATATCATAATAGTGATCTTAAAATTTGGGACACCTTGTAAAGTGATTTTTACGATAAATATCAACCCTCTACGACCTCACTCATATTCTTGATATTCGAATAGGGCAATTCCGTATTCGAATGACGTCAAAACTGGCAAGAACTCCATTCACTAAATATTAAGGATTCTTGAAAGTGCGTCACATCGACGTCAAGTGAAGTCCGAATTGCTCGATTGGGATTTCGAGAATAGACTCCCCCTGGAATTGTTGATGTCGAGTGACGTTATTTAGGGCCAAATTACCCGTATGCACTCTTTACCATGGAGTCAAATTTTAGGGTTTTCAACGTTTCTAGTTCCGAACAAAAATTTAGGATATGCATCCTAACCTATTGAAAACTTAAAAGTATTATTGACAAAAAAGAGACAGATATATTCCAATTGCTCTTTAATGGCCCTGAAGTCTCGACTTAATGGCACTGAAGTCTCGGCTTAATGGCACTGATGTCTCGACTCTTTAATAAGTAGGAGTATCATTATTATTAAACTTTAAAAACTAAATGCCTAGTTAGGGAAATAATCAGTCTATTAATCCTCATTGAAAAAGTTGACAATAAAATCAGAAGAAAGGATGAGGTATATCACATGAACAGATAAAAATATAAAAATCGTTGTTATGGCATTTGGATCATTTATATCGCAGGGTGACCAGAAATAAAGGTATATTGTGTCAATTAATTAGAAACTTAAAATACCTGAAAATTTAATAAACATCTTTTATCTACAACCGTGCATTAAATCACACTGATTCAATGGTCGTAATTGTAATACATCTGTGCGATAATTTTATATCTACAAACGAATATGTAAAGTTGTGTTACTGCACGTGATTTTATTTTTAAAATTGATGCTGTGCTTCACGGTTGTAGTTGAATTTCCTATTGTATATAGTGCGTGTGGAAGAGTCAGTAGGAGAGTGCTGATATGTCAGAATACCTTCATGTTGTGCGGTAAAACGAAGACGGCGATGTTCTTAAAGCGTTCGTACTGATTATTACTGCTTCGCGTTATTACCGCCCACGAGTGACTGAAATTTCACTCGCGTGCGACAATAACCTACTTACCACACTTGTTATATAACATACTGTAATCTAAAATACTATAGTTGGTTTTTAGATGTATTATGATAAGTTTCGAGGGTTGCATTAGTTATTTTTCGGCGGGTAGGTAAGTACCGGAATTATCAAAGACAAACTTGACCTGTTATACAGCTTTCAGCATAACGTTTACTGCGAGAAGACGAAATCAATTTGAGAAGAGCTTACTTAGGGAGTTGGCGTTCTTATTTATTGCCACAAAATCCATTTATTACGTATGTACCAATAAACTCCCACGTGCTGTGGATTAATGGGTTCAGCGGCAATGAAAGACTATATAGCTAAGAAACTCTTAGGAAATCTCTCAGGCCCATCAGACAATTTTATAGTTTATGTGCAAAGAGTCTTTAAAATTTCATTTTTAAATGCTTCTTTATACAGAGGAGCCAAATAAAATGAGCTCCATACAGATTGTGGAAATGATAAAGGATATGCGCTCTTTTTCATAATCTTCAGGAAAGACATTTCATTTGGTACATCCTGTATATGTAGCTTTGCTATTCCACGCCCATAGCTTTTTTTTTAGTTTTATGTACCATTTTAGATTTTTAGGATCGGTGCTTTCAGAACTATGGTAGAAGAACGTACTCTCTATAACATCATTCCTCATGGGTGTACATCATAAGAATCAGTGTATGTACGAAACTTTAACCTAATATCCCAAAAACTGAAGGAGGTCTGAAGGGTCTTTTTTTAATTTAACATCCAGAACTAGTAATAAGCAACTGCTTGTGGCATCAACATGCAATAGAGAACTAGGAATCACGTTTCTCCATAAGAAAGCTGTGATTAGTAATTTATCCCAATAGAATTAGCGGTTAATTGTCTAGAATAAGCCATTGGCAGACTTTTTTTGGTACCTACCTACCTTTACCTAATAAAAGAAGAGGAGAAAAAACAAATTCGATAAGATATTTTAGCATAATAAATATTAAAGATCCCATTTATTATGCTCTGTAAAATATAATGAAACAAACAAAGCGTATTCTAAATAAAATGTATTGGTTTGTGTCGTAGTTTTAAATATATTGTTGTCGACCTAGAGCTGGTTGTAAATTTAATTATTCTAATAAGTAATATTATATATTGATCAAAATACTTGAACATGTTATATGTTTTCCAATAATATATTTTTGTATACCACGTAATAACTATATTTGAACAAGATATTGATACCTGAACATAAAATTTATTCACGAGAACTGCGGATTATTTCGTAAAAACTTCGCATTCCAGCAAAAATCATGGAATTTAGTTTTTTCTCATGGATAGAATAGTCTTATATTGACTTGAATACGAAGATAATATCATTTCATTATAGAGACCTGATGATAATATCTTCCATAAAAAAAATAAAAAGCAAACACGACTTAATTAATAATAACCGCCTTCCATATTCTCCACAGGTCAAAGCCGAATTTAAAGTCTAAACGTGGCTTAAAATGAAATTTTTTCATGTAGAATTTTTGGATTTAAATTTAAAAAATTAAAAACGCATTAAAAATTTATTAAAATTAATTGGCAAAATGAAATAAAGACGAAACTTCTGCGTTCACTAAGGGATAATATGGGGGTGTTTGGTTTCCCTAATCAAAAAGTTAGTGTCTGTATTTATACCTTTTGTTCATGTTACAAATTACGATATAAATGTACTTATATTGTATAGGATACACAATATAACTCATAATGTTAGTTATTAATCATAATCATCTGTTGTTCAATAAATGTTTTTTTTTTTGTAAAAAGCAACTTTCTATGTACGTATTTTTAATTATGCCTGGTTGCCGAACGTCGTAACTTACTAAGATTCGTCATGGGGTCTTTACTCCATGTGGGATTTCCATGTGGGATTGGCGAAAAAAATCATGTTTTATTCCCCAATTAACGCACACCAAAACTCAAAGTAATGCCTAGAAGTCTTTTCGGAGTATTTTAAAAACAGCGATAAACGGAAGTTTCTACACTGGGCAGCTAAGCACTTGAGCGTTTGCGAACGTATGTTCATATGAACTCTTCTGCATAAAATGTCCTGAAGAATCAGACCCCGAAACACTCTAATGTATTTTCTTCCACCCCAACGCTTTCGTTAGGGGTGCCCTTATCGAATTTATTACAGAAAGGTCTGAGGAATGCAAAATGCCTATTCAAATTCTCTGAGCGTTAGGCAACCAGCCTAACACTAGCCAAGCATTTATACGCTATATCACAACTCCCACCGTCAGTTTTGGCTACTTCGCTCAATTTCAAATCAAAGCTCAATCATTTCCCATCTGTTAATTCCCAAATAGTTGCATTTTATTGTGTTATTCAAACCAAAATATTCAAATTAATATTAAATATAACGTCTGAATTGCAAATTTTCCGCCATTGTCTTTAAAATTTTCAACTTACATGTGCGACCTCTAGATGTCATCTCTGTTTTAGTAAATAAATTTTTTGTGGTCCTGAAAGTTATGATGGTCGTGCACAGGTTAAGATTTAAAATATTTATGATTATATTTAAATTTATTAATAAATTTACTTTATTTAACAGAGAACCAAACTCCTCGTTCGTTACAGACGCCCGCCCAGTTTAATGAAGCCATTAATGCACGACACCTTTAATTAGGCCTTATTAAAACCATTTAAAGTTGTATTTTTGTGTGGATAGTGCAAGATTGGGGATAGGGGCTCAGGTTTGTGCATTTGTGTCACTGCCTAAAGTGCTTGCATTAAGAAGTAGTGAGGTGGGTATCCTAGTGCTGTATTAATCACTTAACCTATTCTTTAAGGCCAATTCTTATTTGATACATTATTATCTTTCAGTAAGTAATATAATAAATATAAGTATAAATAAATCACATCATGGTTTGTAAATAATTTATTAGATATATCTTTGATCAGCTGGAGCAACAGATATTTCCAAATATATTCATATTACAGCCACAAATTTTTATTTACAATGGTGCTGGTCCTCAACGGAGTTTTACAAGCAAAGTGTCCACAAAACACTCAGAGCCTTTTCCACTCGCATCCCATATACAGAGATTCAGCTAGTCAGCTGATGGCCAATCCAACAAAGGTAGATGCATATTTCTCCTCACTTGTATCTTTACAGGTTTCGATTTAAACCATGTCTTTTTTTGGTTTGTTTGTGCTTTGTTTTTATTTGTCAAAAGTCATACTTGTTATTGAAAGCTGTTTATAGGTTTAGTCATTTGTTTGGTTAAAATTCTCAGAACTTCAATAAAAATTTTTCTCATATATTCTCTAATCAACAGGTTATTGGTCCTGTAGGCTTGTTATACATAAGGCAGAGAGAATTAGCTGCTACCGTCCCCCAGGACAAATATGTGAGCATTTTAGGGTCTGATGATGCAACCACTTGCATTATTGTTGTTGTCAGACACACAGGTAATCAAGACTTTCAATTCCCAATGAAAGAAGTAGGGAAGTTTCATTGGATAAAGAAATTATTCTTAAACTGAATTTATCAGCTTAGTAAATTAAAACAAAACTTGAACACATTAACTTTATGTGGTATTTAGGGTCAGGGGCAGTAGCCCTCGCCCACTTAGACTGCGCTGGCATTGATGAGGCAGTCTCTGCCATGATTCAGCGCGTCCAGGATTTGGCTCTTGGGTTCCCTGAAGGCAGAATTGAAGTTCAACTTGTAGGGGGCTATAGTGACCCAAATAACTACTCTGAGGAACTATTTTTCAGCATCATGACCTCGTTTCACAAACAGCCCGTAGAAATCGACTTAATTTTAGCGTGTGTTGGTGAATTGAACACTGTTATCAGAAGCGGCATCCCGTGGCCTCTGATTTATGGTGTTGGCGTAAATGTGAAAACCGGTATTTTATTTGCTCAAAAAATGTCCTAATAGCGCTTTGATCAAGGGTATTTATAGGAGAAATTTTTCCAGCCACATTTCCAGATAAAGGACCGGAATCCGCTTTGAGGAACGCCAGGAATTTTTCTGGACCTGTGGAAGTTATGGACGTATATGATTGCGGCATGGGGTTGCTGAGAATAGGACCGTTTAATTATCGGCCAGTGAGAGGAGTCGATTTGTGGCTGCAACAAGATGATGAATTCATTTTAAGGTATGGTTTTTTAAACTAGTTTGAATAGGTTTTCAATATTTTTTGAGCAATGAAGAGTTATTACCGATTTTGGATAGGCATCGTTCTACATCTCCCGATGTGGAACCAGCCCATTTTGTGGAAGAAATGAGGGAAACTTTGAAATATATTCGGGACCATCCTTTCCCAGCTGTGACTATTTTCGGCGATAACCGACCACATTATTTCAGAAGAGATGAACATACAGGGCTGTGGACCCCTGTTGCAGTTTTTTAACGGGGCGAACTAACTATAGTAATGTTGCCATTTGCGGACATGTTTTTTATACATAGTTTAAATTTCTTTCTGCATATAGTATATTTTCTCGTAAATATGAATAGAAGAGAGCTTCCTAACACTAATTGAAGGTTAACTATGTCCTGACGCACTACTGTGGGAGGGGTTGTGATAAATTGTGAAATCTTGATTTGTTGAATTGGATTTTAGTAGAGAAATATAATATTAAGCCAAGTTTTTATTTTGTGGAGATCATTAAAGATTAAGGGGGACACATATACTAAGTAGTTTAGGTGTCGCTGTGGGCAAAATACGGAAAATTAAAAGTAACGAAAATATTTTTTACGCAGTTTGAGTGTAAAATTATTGATATAAAGTAGATATTTGTATCTTTTTTCTCGTTCATAGCGGCTTTCACTTACCAGTCTCAATTTCAGTCAAATATCTAATTCAATGATTTTCGTAAGGTTTGAATTTCGATCTAATAGCAACAAACTTCTGAAAATTCTGTTGTCAAGTTCAGTATGTTCAAATGGCCCTAAAGAAAAAAGTTAAATGGTGTTAAATTCGAAGTGCTTGTTGTCATTCTCTAACTGGTATTGACTTCTAGAGCTACGGTCTCGTCAACTCGAAGCCAGTGTATTTTATTGGTGGTTTCTGTCGGGGATTCAAGAACTGATCATTTCAATACGCTAATTAATACATTTTGATTATTATTACATTTCATAGATAGAAATATATTTTTACATAGTAAGCTAAGAAACAAATCGCTATAAATTTTTGTAAATAACGTTGGATATAGATCTTTATATTATTCGATTGTTTGCCATATTTCGCAGATTTTATTGCTTTCATCCTATACATGTGAAATAGTTTATATTAGAAATCCAAATACTAACATATTGGTGAATTGGATTTGCCATTGTCAAAACTTCAAACTGACTAGAGGTCTCGCCATATCATGGCAAACACATCACAATAAAAAGCTGTTGCGACTGTCTTATTTAACTTAACATATTTATAACCATTTTGAGTGATTGTCAAAACTCGATTACTATAGGATCGCGATTCTTTTGGCAAATCCAATGTGCTAGTTTAGTGCAAAAATCATGTATTCTCATCTGTTTACTGAATGTAAATGAATTAGTGTATCAATACTTTCGCAACAAAAAAATTTATCAGTAGTCTGCACAATTTACAAGAGCCTGGCAATAAATAAGAAATAACTATATTCCCAGTTTTATGTAAATTCTAATATCAAACTATATTTTAAATTTTTATTAGGAACTATGGCTGCATATTACAAAATGTTATGATTTAGTTAGGATTGGTAAAACTTGTTAAATTTTGTATCACTATTATAAATATACTATTTTTATACCACTTATCTATACTTTATTTCACCCCAAACATCGGCGCCAAATTGATTGTTGATGTTGATTGGAAAAACCGAAGGTTTTCCTATGTCTTCATAAGATTCTTTAATTTTGGTATTTTGAATTTGTATTAAATCAGTTTCTATCCAGTCAGGTTCGAGTACAAATACTGGACCACGAAGACTTCTTTTAATAGCTGCAGTACTATCTACGAGACTACTTATATGTAGTCCAAATTCAAAACTGCAAGAATAGTCTATTGGACCAAAGAATGGTTGGTTAAAAGTAATCTATATCCACTAAACAACAGAATTACGATTATATACAGATGATTGAGGTAAATATTTCCAAATGGACGAAAACATCTATTTAAAATTGTTAAATTTATTGTGGACGCCCCGATTCAATTTAATAGCATAATAATAAAACTATAAATGTTTCCTTTTACCCAATTTTTAAACAAAAAGGTATAATTATTCTGAACTTTATGGTGAAACCAATTTACGTTATATTGTACTTTGAGTGGTTATTCTGAGTTCGCAATTTTTAGATGAATTTCCGTTATTTTCTTTTATGAAGTTATTGGTCTTCGATTAAAAGTTTCTTCTGAGAGCAATTCTATACTTATTGGGTATCTATAAACCGGCATTACCACCTGGAAATATCATATATCATATTCCCTGCAGCTGTAACAATAGAATTTGAGTCTATTTAGTGTTGGCGCCATTTACAACAAAATAAAAGTCAAATTCATAAATATATTACTCAACATATTATTGTGGTCATTTTTACAATACACAATTATATTTACATGTTAGATTTCTTACAAAATGGGACGTTTCTAATAATTGAAATTATATAATATAACCAATAACTTAATTAGAATAAATATTTACTTGCAATGCTCAGGCGTTATTTGTTAGGGAGGTACAGTTTATTACTAGATTTGAAATGACTTGTCGGCTAATAATCGCTTCGTAATCTGTCGACGTTTCGATCCTTTTTACCATCATCATATAAAACCTTCGGAAATAACACATTCTAAATTGAAATTCAAACTACTATTGTGAGATTTGTGCGATAAGAATTGAATAGTTCTAATAGCAAATATTGTGTGTATATGATCAATTTATTCAAAACAAAAGTAACTACTTTTATTGTGCCCTGAACTAACGTGATTTCATAGCAATCCCTGAAGTTAATTCTCAATCACACGCAGCGTTATTGTTTAAAATAACACACTCGCCTGAAATCTAAACTTAATATTTTGACTAAATCGTACAGTTTAATATACTTTGAATTTTCACTAAACTTTTTTATAACAAAAATACACTTTGGTTCAAGTAGTTCAATTAATACCATATTAAAATACGGCCGTCCGCCTAAACTGATCTGCTAGATCCGTCTAGGCAGAGTAAGGAAGTATCACAAATAGAAACAATTAGATTTATGAGGGAATTTACCTAAAAAGTATTTGCAAATGCCTTTCAATGGAACAATCCGCGGCCACTTTGACTCACTTTTCTTGCAAATACCCAATAATAAACTAAAAGAGAGCTATTTTACATTTTATCTAAGACTAAGGATGTGACTTGGTGACTGAGATTTTACGAAATAAATAATTATTAACAATTATATTCTACGATTGGTTCCTTTTTTGATTTTTCTTTTATTTGATGGCTATATTAGTAAACGCTTAATCATAGAATTCATTCGGTAAAAATATGGGTTTATAAACGTTTTTGAAAGGTCTCTACGTTAAATACGAATATAAAGTCTTTTTAAATTTTCATATTCAAGTACTCTAAAAACAAAACGGTATTAAATAAATAATATATTGTAGGTATATGTGTAAAAATAGGGTCAATAGTAATAATTTAGATCTTTTGTTATATACAAAGAATACAGTGTTGTTTTTACCTAAACAAAAAAGAAAATATCGCCTACTCGGGAACAGTGGAACAACTATTGCAGGTGGCCTCAGAGGGACTCACATTGCCGTTTTTCGAGTCTGGGGATGCAGGTTTTGAAACGTTATCATTGCTGTCCTTTGCCTCCATGCTTTCAGTGGCCTCCACTAAGCTGTTTTCAGCGGCAATCTCCATCCACTTACCACGGTTCTGTCGTACGCCCTCCACAAGAGGTTCTAGCTGGTCCGACAGCACCGCGAAGCCCTGAAAGGTGAACATGCTTAGATCAATATCATGTAACATTGATTTCAATATCAGAAATATGCACATTGAGAATAGATATGTACAGGGCGCGTCTTAGAAGCAATGATACGAATAAGTCTAGAGGGTGTTAGGTGTGCTTTTTTAAAAATTCAGCTAAACTTGCCTTACAGAAAGGTTACCTTGTTTCTATTCTATAGGGTATTAAAGTTTTCTTTTTTTAATTCTGTAAATTGGGAGTAAATTTCATAGTTTTTGAATCATTAAGTCCATAACATAATCGGAGGTTTTATTGCCCTCCAAGCCATTATGACCAGAAAAATAAATCTTTAGTTTACCATAAATATACCTCAAGAATTTGACCAGTTTTGGATGCACAATGTCAGTCCGCTTCAGAGGCAGGAGGAGGGACGCTGTCTCAGATACCCCATAAGGGTAATATTAGAAATAACTGCCAAAGGGGATCAGTCTATCCCCTACATAGGGAAACATAAAGTAACATGGCACGAATGTGACGTACATAATTTTTATTTTGAGTCTGGAGGAGGGGGCTTGCTCGAAGAAACATCAGGATATCTTAGGCACACAGTCATTACCCTCAAACATGATTTACAACTACTTTAATTGCTTAATTCCTATTATAATTAATGTAATAATATCAATTTTCAACCTCAAACCATATCAAATTTTTTGAGGTTATGATGAAATAACAAAGAAACATCTGCAACAATGCCGCCAATATTATCATCCTGTCTCTCTCTAAGTCGTATGACATTGTAACTTTTGACAAGAAGAGGTAAAGGATGAATATCTTTATTACACATACTGACGTCTTTTTTCAGCTTTAATCTTGATTTGTTGTGTACTCTGTCTTACTTGCGGTAACCGACTGACCTATATACCTTCAGGGCTATCTCTTTCTTAAACAACACATCCCCTTTAATTTGCGTTAGAGTACTTGTCAGTGGAATGTGTGCAATGTATGTCGGTTCTGATATACTAGATATAACCGGTATTTAGCTGGCGCTCCCGATGGAATTTTTGCAAAGTGGATATAACCGGTTTTGGGTAGCGCCATCCTTTTTTGCAGAGTATTTTTAAAGAGGGACAAGGGCGTTTATTAAAGGGAGTTTTAGGATAGTTTTACATTAATTTTTCAGATTATTCAAAATAGATAAATATGTAAATCTTTATATCATTGGAATCAGCTTAAAGAGCGTTAGTAGCTGAGCATATAAAATAGCGATATTGGTAAATTGGGCCGAAGGTGTGTAATTTGGAATTCAAGAATATACCGTTTTCAAAATTTTAAAAAATCCACTGACTCTGACAGATACGGGGAATTTTATATTTAAAAAACGCACTTTAGGCAAGTTTAGCGTCTCACTAACCAAAAATGGAACGATAGATACTTTCGCTCAAGTAAGAATCATCCAACTGCAGTACAAATTCCGTAACTTTTTTTTTCACGTCATAGGCTTCATATCAGTACTGATACCACATCTGTTCGAAATTAATATGTTGCAAAAATTTATCAGGTATTGGTGCAACGCTATCAGGATTTAGCAGCATTTAACACTAGTCCTAGATTTAGAGCAAATAATTATCGTACCGCTGAATAAAAAAGTAATAATAATAATAAACTTTATTGTTAAAAAAATAACAAATCTCAAACTGACACTTTCAGAACATCAATTGTCAGGTCAGCTGGGAAACGTCAACAAAATAGCGTTGTGTTTAGACATTCACATATGTCTTTATTCTTTTTTAACATATTAAATTTATATGACTTGTCATTTTACGTAAAGCGACTCTCAATCGTTATATTTTGCGACTTGGATAAAAAGTTACGTAATTTGCATTATACATACTACTCATGGTCTATGAACTGGTAATAGGTACTCATTGGGTTAAATGGTTGAAAAGTTGAGCTAAATCTAAACATGCTACATGAAAATGGAGAAAATGCACAGGAGAACAGTGCAGTTACAAGCTGCAGAAAGCCTCCTTTCTAGCTGCCTTCGGATGCCCAACGGTCGGTCAAGTAAGTATCTGAAAAAAGACTCACCTCGTAAATAGGAAGACAAATCGAGTCGATGAATCCCACTTGCATTAGCGGCAATTGGTCCTGCTTTTCCCTGTTCATTATATCCTGGAATTTACATATTCACATAACAACTAAGACATCTGAATCTCAGCTGATGTAACTCACGATAGGAGTGATATTCAGCTTCTCCCTCTCTATGTCCCCCTGTTCAAAAAACTCTGAAGACACTAACTCAGCCACCCTTTTTTCGATCTCCCAAGGTTTAGTGATGGCAGCAAGATCACAGACGGTCATGAGCATAGCTCGCAAGAGATCCCTATGCTCTTCAACAGCCCAATGCGGTCCTTCTCGCACAATATTAAAAAAGGCTCCCCTTTTCCTAACCAAAGGGAATTTAATTAAGTATGCACAATTGCTTTGGTCAAAATGTATTAGTTAATACCTAAAGTAAACTGCCAAATCTGTGGACAGAATGGCCTCCTCCAAAACCCTGATTACTCGCGAGTACTCCTCCGGAGAAATGTTGCCTAACATTTGGTTCCCAGGAGAATTCAGAATCATGATGCATTGGTCGAAGTGATGGTGTTCCATCGTTGATGTGGAATATAATTGTGCTAAAGGTGACGAAGCCCTGAAATAATCGCATGATCAGTATTATCTTTGGGATTAAAGATGTTCAACAGAACATACTTGATCTGGAACGAGTTATTCGTCCCTCGGTGATCCAGATCATGACACAAACACCCGATTAGAAGAGCGAGACATTCAATTTCTCCGAAAATATTCCACCATTGAGTGGCCTGAAAACCAGAGGTGTTTTATTAATTACAAATGCGGCAAAATGGAGATTAACTTACGGTTAAAATAGCAAACATCATTTGAGCCACATTGAAGGCGTGCCTCCAATTATGGTAGGTGACGTTTCTATAATTCTTCTTCACCGAACACAGCCATCGACACAGGACTTCATAGTCAATGTGAAATCTTTCGACTAGATCAAGATCAAGGAACATTCTAATACATGCCTGGAATCAATGCCATGAGGTTAAAAAATAATCCATGAGTCACTGCTAATAGATTAAAATATTGTAGCTAGAAGATCATTCATTTGATCACAATTCAAGCTTGATTTTCAAATTCCTGGTAATTTTATCAGCGAGACAAATTCTATGAAAATGGAGACTTGTAAAGCATCCTGAAGGCTGCTCGGACTTCATAGTTTTTGAAAGAACTATCTCCCTAATAAAGTTACCAGTCATTTGAAATATCGGGCATTAGAGTCTCGAGACCATTTTTTTTAAATTCCAGCTTTTCCGGTATTTAGTATCGATAATAAATTGGAATTTAGTAATTTACTTTACCAGGAAGTTACTAGTTATAAAACCAATGAAAGAAAGGCAGGGCATTTGGTCTCGAATACTTTGATTGGTCAGTAGAGATGATCTTCCAGAACTCTGCCAATGGAAGAAGCTTTCATAGAAAATCATGTTCGTACCGTAAGCGTTTCGTCATCTTTCATCTCAATATCATCAAACGCAAAGTCGTGCAGCCTAAAGTGGGCTGCCGAAGGTACCCGTAAACTCTAGAACCATCCGACAAGATTAACCCAAACGTCCTTTTTTTTCACTACCAATATTTACCCGTAACTTCTGTGCATCATCCATACTAGCAGTTGCATGATAAGACAACACCTCCAACGTGACATTCTGCTTGGCAATAGCCACCATCGCCTTCTCAAACATGTGAGTGTTATGGATGCCCATTCCGCAGAAAATGGCGAACGCTTCAACGAAATTTTCGTCGTTTTTGGTGAAGGGAAGATCGTTGAACTTGTTGATCAGCTGGATAACGCCGATTATATTACCCGAAGAGTTCTTTATGGCCATACAAAGTATGGTTTTGTGTTTGAAACCGGTGCCGTCATCAACACTAGGATCGAAACGGCGATCCTCGTCGGCTTGGGCGATGTTGACCGTCTAGAAAGGGACACATTTACGGTGTAGTTTCGTTTTACAGGGTGTCCCAGAGACAATGGTACAAGTGATTATGGGGTTATAGAAAAGTTTTTATTTATTTCTGAATTTTTCAAAGGAAAAAAAAAGCATAAAACCTCTTTTGGTAGAGTCAAAGCTACAAACAAATTGTGCGTTAAAAAACACATTGTGTAGATTCCACAATACCTTATAACGATGAAATATATATTTGATTTTAAATTCATATATTCTACACTATTTTAAAAATATGCTTACTTCTCCTGTGGTGGCAACATAACCAGTGATTCCGATGTTTATAGGAAATCTGCTTTCAAACGGACTGAAAAAAATGCCTCGATAAATATGAGCAAAAAATTTACCCGCGAAAAGAACCATAGAGTCAAAGACTTATAGAGCACGTCAAAATGATTAATTTGAGCTATTTTTAAAGACAATTGCTCCACGTGTGTCCGGGATATCTGCGTTTAAATTTTGAAAACTGAATTTTCAATGAAATATTACCTAGTTCTAGATTCTCCATCCTCCCCATTGAGATCACTGGCTTCGAAGTCAAACACCCTGGAAAAACTTATTTTTGATCCCTGGTGAACAAGAAGTATCTGAAAGAGAAATCGACGAATATAAGTAATGGTCGATGGCTTTTTGGTTAACGCTTTTTTGAAAACTTGGCCCATTGACTCTACTCAAAAATTGGGATTATTGATCGCTACAGTGTGTCCAAGATAAGAACCTAAACCAATTTTTTTCTACTGCAAACATCGGCTTTATTTCTAAATACGGCCCTGGTCAGTTTTTTTGCCTCTTTTAAGATAACTTTTTAATACAAATTCGTCTAGTATATCGAAAATGAATCAAATTAGCCGCGAAGCTCCGTGACTAAAGATCTGATATGCGCTTAAGCGCTTTAAGCCTCTGCCGGGCTAGGCACCTCTGATATTACCTTTTTATAATAGGAACTGGTCAGTAGGCGTCAGGTACCTGGCTGCAAGAGTGGAAACTCAAGAAATTCTATGATATTTTTTTGATGGATTTTAATTTGTGTTAGTATTCCTTAAAAACTGCTTGGGGGAATTTCAAATCCATTCAAAATGCCACGAAGTTATATTATTAATTTTTCCAAGGCGATTGCCCCCCTTCAAACGCATGAGAGAACACGTGTCAAAAAACTTGTCTACTGTTAAAATTTCCATATTTCATAGGTTTCTCTTAACCTCCAAATTTATACGGTTCATCGGAAAATATCATTTGAAATTTCATCGTGTCGCAAAACACGGACGAACCATTAATAATTCATGCAGGCCTCCTGCCTGTTTTGCTTACCTTAAACTTATTTTGTACAACAAAACCGCCCTTTTCGAAACGTATAAATATCAAATTTATCGAGCTTTCGTGCTAAACACCCTTGGCGCGTGTCCTGTATGAAGGACGAAAATTTCTCCAGTTATGCATGGAAGAAAATTTTTAATCCCTAATGTTCATGGTAAAATTATACCACTGCTTGCTCCGCCTGTCAGCTACACTCCGCATAAAAATATTCAGACCTTTTTTTGCTTTGGACCCCGAATTAAACCATACTCCCTCTTCACTGACCCAAATTTCAAATAATAGGTTATGAATAAGGGTGAAGGGTTGCGAAATTTCGATTAAATTGCCCCACAGCTAGACGCTAAATATATCCCGGGTATTAATTAGGTTTCTTTAGAGGCAAAACACGTCAGGGACAAAAACTGACTAAATTACCAAACTGTTATTACATTTTGCGAAGTTCTGCGCCATATAGGGAGTACAGGGACTAATCTTCACAGCGGAAGGTATTATTAACTTTGCAACTTTAACTTAAGCTTATGCGATTTGGGTTTCAGTTCCCTGAATGAAGGTGAGATACTAATCAATATTAAATCAACTTAGTAAAGACAATACTTTGCGTGTATTTGCAAAAACGCTTATTGTCGATGAAGATTTACGACCTTGTGGAAAAGCCCCGTGCAGTAAATTTACGAGATTGATGGGCGGTGTTACGCGAATTAGTCAATCCGTTCGGAAGGGGCTGATCGAGAAAGCGGATCCCCAGGGGCGTATTATCGTTCCCTCTTGCGCCCAAATCTGCAGATTAAACGGGATCTTGTGTGTTGACATTCGGATTATTTTCTATTGTATCACGCGCATAGCATAACAATAGGGAGACTAAACTCTTGGTTCAGGGTAGTTCGGGTTAGGGTTTAGCTTCAAATATCCAATATTTTATTCAGTAAATGAAACCTCCTTGAAATTCTCAACAAAAATTGCATAACACACTGCATGTTTAAATTTAAGCGTCCTCGAAATATCCATTTGTCGGATTGAATTTTTGCTGTAATTTCCTAACTTCTGATTATTTTTAATTTGACGATTAGAAAAAACGAGCGGGGTTAAATCGGGCGACCTAGTAGGCCATTAAATTGTCCCCCTGCCACCGATGCATTTTTGGGGATATGTTTCATCCAAATATTCTCGCACATTACGTTTAAAATCTAAAGCAGCCCCATTTAGTTCAAGGACTGCGAGTAACTGAGGATTATTCGGAAATAGCTCTGGACAGTAGATGTGTGTACTGCACATATTTGTAATGCCATTACACTGATTTTTTGTTATTACTAGTGCTTACCTGAAAATTGTGTTAAGTACCCCTCTGTTTTTATTGGCTTTAAAAGCTTACTTTTCAAATTACAGACAGTCCTGACAGCGCTTAATGTATATAAATCATTAGCGGATCATTGCCTATCGGAGTAATAAAAATGCTGATACTGTGCTTAGACAGCTTAATAACCATTGTAGCCCCGAATGTTTTAGTTTTTTTAAATTTAATTCCAATTCATATATACCATCAGAGAATTTAATGGCTCCATTTATATAATATTAATCAAAACGGACGGTTTCATGCAAATTAAGGAACACACTTATTGCCTCCAGGCACTCCAACTCTAATCCAGCTTTAACAAAATAAATTATGCCCTTCGCGAAGGGCTGAGGGGCTGGCCCCGATTCACCCGAGAATTTCATTTACATTTTGCTTCGTGGGTTTGATGAATTAAGCCAAATGTAAGAACTAAACCATCCAAAAACCACTCCAGAAAGAAAATTTAATTAAATAGTTTCTCGTGGTTTCCCAGGGCTCCGACGATAATTTTTAGAGCCAATTTCATTTAGACATTTATTGCATATGAGAGGTTGAATTTACCTGCACTCTTTGGCACTGAATGAGACTCTGTGTGTGAGTCAATATCCTCAGTACCACATGCTCAATCGTACTTTGCTCCTCGAAGATCATCCTGGCGAGATCCAGCAAGACTTGATTCCTCTTAATTTCTAGTTGTGACTTCTCATATAGATGGGCGTTTCGCAGGCCAATGCCGCAGAACTGGAGGTAGCTCGAGAAAACTTGTTCGTCTTGTTTTGTGAAGGGTTGGTCACCCATCTTGTTTATCACCTAGAAGAATTGCATATCACCTACTTGATCAAACTCTGTGAAACAGTTTGCAAAAACTTTGTGAAAAACTTCGTGCTATAATTTAAACGAAAATGACAAATCTTGAGGCCCATATGCTTTTCATTAAAAACTTGGCAAAACTTTCCAACGGTATCCATTTCGCGACCTGCCAGGAAACGCTTTTCATTATTTTCCCTCTGGAATAAGCGGTTTGACGTCAAATCATTCATCACGTGCCGCATCACCAAAGTGAAAATCTGCGCTTATTTAAACTCGGCAATTTTTTTCCAGATACGAAATTGCCTAATAACAATTTTCGTTACGCGATAGCTTTAATTCAGCTATTCAGGATGATGTGGCACAAAAATATTTTTAATCTGGAAGGTTATGGAAATGGGAGAGTAATCAATGTGCCTGAATTTAGCGCACAGTTAAAAGAATTAAAGGCATCACTGGCGAGTGAAAAGTTTAATTTTGGTGCGAAATTGAAGAAATTGAATCCACAGGGACTTTGTTCAAAAAGACTCGGTTCATTAAAAAAGAAATCCGACTGGAAGAGCGGAGAGAAAGCTTTGAACCCTTACTGTTTTATTTAAGAACTGATCCGAGGCTGCCGAATTAAAATTTGCATTTTACATGGGAATTGAAATTAGTTACGATTCTAGTTCGTTACTAGTTCCACTTGAATTTGTATTAAAAAGTTTACAATATTCCACTTTATCAGAACTTGATTTTCTGCAGCACAATAAGGTCTCATAAAGTTTGATATATTTTTTTTATATCGTTACACCTTGAAAGCAGAAAACGAATAGCTGCACACACTTTCTTGTAAAATCCAATTTTGAAAGTCACTGGTGGAGGAGGGCAATGATGAAGGTCATTGCCCACAGGAGTTCTTATGCTACATCTCTCCAAAGAAATTTCCACGATGACCCATTCCGTAACCGAAAAGATGAAATAATATAGCTCATTATACGAGGAAAGCAAATCACCATATACATATGTATAAGTCTACTCAAACCTGAGTAATTCCTGGCTGAAAGTCTGGATGAGCCAGGTAATCAGATTAATTCGAATTCTTGGCACATCGCTAAGGTGCCGAGACGTGCCATGCCCACACAAGATCTACTGGACTGGTTGTTTTTTTTTCAGATAATTTAGACTTGTTTCAAGAACTAAAATCACCAGTACGTTGTTGGTTACCGCCAGACAGTCTTAGTTTCTACACCAAATTTCAGCCGGAAATACTATATTTCATGTCATTAAACAATTCAGCACACAAATTTATATATTTCAACCCTAAACAATTCTGAGGCCGCACTAGCGGGTCTGCCTCCAAAACCGCAAGAATTCTGTGCCAGATGCCAAAAGCACGATCGTAACTCTTTTTAAATCGTGGATAAACTTAACGAGTTTCCACGGCTTTGAACTTAAACACCATTCGTAATGTCACGTCATTATATTTATAGGGAAAAAGATAAACTTTGCTTAAATACAGAAATACAACTAACTTTCTTAGCAGAAAGTTGAGAGCGAAAATTTAAACCTAACTCCCCATAGCGCAAGAATCTAAAGATGCCTTTCCACAGCGCGAGAATGTGGGATTATAGTTCGGGAACTTTCCTTTTAGGAACTTTTTGACAAACTTTCTGGTACATTGTGGTGGCGTGTGTGGAACATATTGGACTATAAAATCGATGACCAAATTGCACACATCTTGACTCCGCGCATTTAAAAGTATGTCTCAAGCTCTCTTTCTCATCGCACAGCGATGAGCACCACGAGTCGATGTCGTTCAACCACTCTGGAAACTATTCCATTCTAGAATGCCAAATTAGCAATTTCCAGAAAAACATTGGACCCACGAGGCTCCTAGTGGCTTCCCAGATTTCATTATACCGGGGTTCACTTTCGTTTTATGCTTGATAATGCCGTTACGTTCCATCTTGATGTGAATTGCATTTGCGATTTTGGAAATAGTTTATTGAATCAGGTTTTTGATTGATGACATACTCACTTGTGCCACGCCAATCACATCACCATTGGTGTCTTTGATGGGCATGCACAGCAATGTCTTCGTCCTGTACCCTGTAAGAGTGTCGATATCGTGGTTGAATCTGTCGTCCTGGAAGAAAAATAAATTCGCGATATTTAGCAAAGCTATTAAGCCACTCGCAATAAAATTTATAGTCGAGACGAGTTATGGCGACCACCCATGAGGAAACCCATTGAAAATCGGTCTTTCCGTAAATGGTCTAGATGTCTTTTTCAGACCCATAACAATAGCGAATAAAATATTTCGCAAATCGTTATCGACCATTATTCGGGGGGTTCAATTAGTAAATAATTTTTTTTATGTCTCATGCCTAAATATGAATTGGTATGGCCGTTCGTGATTCTAAGAATTATTGCGCTTCAGACTCAATTCTGCAGACAACGTTGAAACTTCTAAATTAAATTGTTCCTAAAAGATCGGCCTGTATGCAAAGCGTTTCCCTAAACCGTACGTGTGCAGATTCCAAGCTTAAAATCGATTTAAGTTTGACGAATAAATGTCGCAAAAAGCTTGTGAAGCCCTTTTTCCACTAAAAGTTTCATCAAATCATCCCTCTGTGAATGGTAAATTGGTTTACAAGCACCTCTTTATAACCCAAAAAATGAGTTTGCTTCATGTAAACATATTGCTCCCGGGGGGAAAATGTGTTAAAAATAATAAATAGGCAGGAGAATGAGAGCTTTTGAAGTGGCATATTAAATATATATATTCAGTTTTAATGGAAAAACGACAGTGGACAATTTGAGTTTCGGGGAAAATAAAACCAGTGATGTGACATAAAAGGAAAAAGGTATTAAGCGTATAAATGAAAAATACTTTATATAAGTTTAAATATATATATAAAAATCGAAGAAAATAAATTTAAAAAAAAATTATATATATATATATATATATATATATCATATATCATATAAAATCAAATGGAAATTAGGAAAAATCTAATATAAAGAGCATTCTCTTTTTTATGTTGAACTAGAATACACCAAATCATAACAGAGAAAAGGTTAAAACATTTTAATAAAGTATGTACAGTTATTCTCCTTATAAGTGAAAAATAAGCATTATTAACGCACGTATGTGAAAGTCAAGCGGGACCGCAGTCAGTCATTTAATCACAAGTTAAATGTGTCATGCGCTACGTTCATGATTCACTAAGAACATTCCGATAAATGAACAGGAAATATATTTATAAAAGAATTCACTGATGGTTTGACGACCATTTAGAATCTGTTTCACTGTGGAAGTATTTTTGCAAGAAAAGAGCAGAGGTGTAGAATCAGCTTGGTGGGAGAGTTGCTGTAAAAATAGGAAGAGAAATTAACTTTTTCATCGGACTTACGTGAAATAGGTTCACCAATGATTAAACTGATTGACAGATGCGACAAGGCCCGAAAACTGAGAGAAGCGCAAAAACCCTCATTACCTACATAATGCAGGAGGTAAATCGATGGATTACATCAAATGAAAAAGGACAGTGAGGTAAACACTATTTATGTATTTATTTCAGAAATAAAAAATCAGTAGGAAAATGAGAATAAACAAAATCATTCAACCCCCCCCCCCCCCCCCCCCAACTCAGCAGTAAGGATGACGCAACCAGAACAATAATTAGCCAAGGCAGGAAGAGACACCACAACAAAAACCTAAAATAGGACGAAATAGTTATTTTCCTTACAAACGCGAAAAGACATTTTCCGCAAGAGTTCGGAATAAAACTTTTCCGCGAGCATCTTATGATCACAAATATTCATCACTTTGATGAACAGATGTCGCAAGTACTAAAGCGGAAAAGTCCGAATTTTACGCGAGGGAAAGTGCGCTTTCCAGCACGCCCATAAAAAAACAATTTGGAATAAATATATTGTAAACTTTACTGTTTATTAAGCCATGTTGCCATAAAAAGGGTCTACATTTTTTTACCAACACCTTAACTAAACCTCTTAACGAGTATAACGAAAACACGGGACGGCTGGTTCGAAACATAGCGGGATTAAAGAGACCCGACCGAAGAAAATCCTGGTGAAAATGAAGGTTTTTAGACTGTTCAGAGGTACAGATAATTCCAGGGCTAACGAAGATCCAGGATTTGAATTTTTGAAAGGACTGTACCAGGGGATCACTTAAATCTAAAGCAAATTTATCTAATACTATTTAATACAAATGGTTATCAATACAGTTTTTAATTGATGTTCCGAAGTTCAAGGAATCATCTATTTTACTTTATTGCATATTTATGTCGGACCCTTGACCCTCATTCATAATTACTGCGCTCCTAATACTGACCCCTAAGCAAAGGAATTTTATTAATCAAAATTACTGCGGCTCACGTTTTGAGTCTTGAATAGCGTATATTAATTCCAAAATTTCCTGATTTAAATACTACATGGGTTTTTTCCCAAGGAGGCCACAGATAACGAGAGAATTCCCGAAATTTTTCAAAGTAATTTATAGTAAATTTGCCCAAATTGATATATAGCTTCTTGCGTTGTTTTCCTATGAGCATTGCAGTAGCAGGTTAAATAGAAATTTAAGTTTTGTGCGTTCAAATCATGGATCTATTTTGGGAGATGGAATTCCCCTGGGCAAAGTGATATCCCACAATAATTGACTTTGTGTTCTGTTGTCCGTATTTCGCCCCCTTATTAGTAAAAGTAATTTACTGGCCCTTTTCAGATTCGATTTCGATGCTCCCTGGAAAGGCGTTTGTGGGAAATAATAATTAAAATCTGCCCTTTGTGTATATGGATGTCCAAATTTCTGGTTTAAACGAATTCTGGCTGGACCAAAACAAAGAAATATAAATTACGTTTGGATTCGGATTTGTTTTCCAAATGTGAAGTTCTAGCCAGAGGTACTGGGGAGCGGAGAATGTGTTTTGTATCGTTATCCAGACATCCAGAGATTAAGCGCCATACAGAGTATTATTTAAATACGTGTCCAAACTTCAAGGGGTGATTCTTTGAATGATTTTAGATCGAAAAGTTTATATAAACGTAGATGCGGTAATGTATCGTTTCCAAGATATAGGGTGTCAAACTTTTTTTAAACATTCGTTTTTTCGTAACAATCTGAATAATCCTTTCGATACAGCGTTATTTATGGTTGTTACTGTTATTTATGCGCCACTGAATTTTTTAAAACTTTTAATTTTTTGCATTAAGCAACTAAAAATACAACTTGATGGGAAAAAATTCAAAAGACAAAAAAGTTATATATTTAGTTACTTAATGAGAAAAAATATAAAAGTTTGAAAAAAGTCATTGGCGCATAAATAACAATAATAACCATAAATAACACTGCCAAATATCAACAAACTCAGTTAAAAGATTATCGAAATTTTTACGAACAAAACGTTTTTTTTTTTAAAGTTTGACATCCTATGTCTTGAAATCAACGTATTACTGGACCTATGCTTATACTTTTCGTCTTAGAATCACTCAAAGAATCACCCCTTGAAGTTTGGCAACGTATTTAAATAAAGCTCTGCAGAAGGATATTATGTGAGGCAATTCTGGAGATATTTGCAGTGGGAAGTTTTTAACCAGAGACGTATTTTTTTAAATACAGATGTTTGAGTGTGACAAGAATTCTATGGTGTTTGAGAAGTGTTTGTGTGCTTTAAGCGATCTAATGGGTCGAAAACGAGGATAAGAATAACCGAAGGCATTATTTTTGAGACTTGCATTTTCGAAGTCAATCTAAACAGCAAAAATCTAAAAGCGAACGATGGAGAGAAACCCACGTGCTGTTGAGTACTAATACGATAAAGATTCTCTCAAGAGACCAGGAAATACATTCACTGTTTTTTTTTTAAGATTCCTTGCAGTCTTTTGGGCCTTTTTGTTCTAAAAAAATTGAAAAAATACTGCAAATTTTTAATTAAAACAATTTATTTATTTATTTAAAAAAATGTTTGTTCTAATGTTCAGATCGCACGCTTTTTTTAATATGCACACCCTCGCATGAATATTGAGTTCTTTACGATGTCATGATTCAAAAACTTTATATTACGACATTTCCTTCGCGGTTTCCTTAATAGTCAGCATTATGAAATGTCTGAATGAAAACAATGAACTCTAACAAGGGAAGTTTGTAATCCCTGAAAAATATTGACCAAAGCACTATAATAGCAGCATTACTCCTGCTTGGCAGTAGCGTTTATAAAGCGCTTTATCAGACAAAGGCAAGTTCTGGGCAAATAAACTTCCAAGACTTCTTTGGAGTTTGTTAGTTCATTCATTTTTGTACATTATTAAAATATTATTAAAAAATATCTTTTTGTTACAAATCCACACAGCTGACTATTTGCTTAGTTTGATTTTGGTATAAGAGGGGATGTGACTTTATGAAAAATTAAGAATAACTTTCTTAAAAATATGTAAATAACTGGATTCCACTGAATTGAGGGAGCAAAAATGCAAAAGTATTGATCTTGAACCTTGAAGAATGCGAAAAATGGAAAATAATAGAAAGTTCCATTTGTTATCCCTGTTTTTTGAATATTAAAAATAGAAGATCGAGGGGAGCATAAGATTCTTTATCAATGCACTCAACTTTATCAAATTTATAAATACTTGAGCTTTAACAAACCTACGAAATTTTTCAAGTCGCTAAACCACCTCACACACATCTTTATCGAACTTCTACCGAACTAACCTCTTTGACCCCTTTGCAACCCTCATTCTCCTTTATCTTCTTCCTCCTGCTCTCCCTCTCTTTCTTCAGGACTTCTCGAACCAGTTTAACGTCCATCCCGACCAACTCTGTGGTTCTCCTAATCGGCCTCTGTTGTCTTTCTTCTTTCAGTTTTTTGTAGACATTATAAATCACCCTTTGCTCACCAGTACTAACAAGCACACGCGCACCCTGCTCTAGAAAGCAAAAGCTATCGCGTGCAAGTTGGTTTGCAGGGCTTTTTCCTTTGGGAAAAAGTACTTGAGCCCTAGTAAATTTGCTCATTATTGGAATATCGCAATGTTACAGTTAATTCTTAAAAAGACTGCCACGATCAATTAGCTGCATTGACACAATAACCGGCAGTTCATATGCGTAACAGCTGATTTAAAGCAAACACACATATTATAGTTGAATGGACGCGACAAGGTACTATGCAGTACTGGTTTAATAACCGCTCAAACAGAACTAACGCGCTATCAAAGAACGCATCTGAAGTCATGCATGCCATAATGGGTACTACCTAACATGTCACCTTCGATTGCGGGTTATCATCAATGCTGTGGCTGACAATCCTATCAGTTTAGGGGAAAATTATCATTTTTTTCTGGGATTACCTGGGGAAGCCTGAATTTAACTGTAAAATACTGCTACAAAAATTCAATGGCAGATTTCTTCCATGCACTTTAAGACTTAAGAGTTAACGTGAACTTATCGCGAACGCTTCATCTCTGCCAATTCAAAATTCAAAGCGTTTTGGATGATTTTGTCTTATTCTCATGGAAGAATCTGATCCACCTTTTCATTCGAATGAACATTAAACACAAACCTGATAAGCGTCTGGGATGTTCACGGGTTCCCCACTCTCAGCAACGTATCCTACAATGCCGGTGCCCCAAGGTATTCGGATCTCGTCTTTCTTTTCCATTTCCATCAAAGTACTCTTTGAGCATACGTCGAAGAGCTTTGACACCTGATCAGAAGAAAAATTAAAAAAAAACGATCAACTTAGTTCGAAGAAATCTAGCGCGATTCGGCAAATCCCGAACAATCGCTATTTGGCGAACTATTTGTCAAAATATTCGTATGGCGTTTGTCAAATTGTCGAGCTCTTAATACGCACATACAATTTAAGGCGAGAACTGCGAATAAAACAGCCACAAACCACGAATATTTGCCTACAGGGATCCATGCACACTTTGGCATTTGCCAAATGCCGAATGTTCGCTATTCAAGACAGACAAAAAGGTTTTCTCATTGATCCAGGAATTCAAGTTTTGGGGAGGAAAAGGTCAGTGGCGTACAAAATACTATTAAATAGTAGTAGTTGAACAAATGTTTGGTGCTGGATCGACGGTCTTGTGTGCATGGTTCATAGGTGTTGTGTTGTGGATTATTGAAAATGCACTTACCAAACACCTGCTTCTGGGTACATTATTGTGCCCCCCATTGTCATGGGGGGCACAATTGCTTCCCCGTTCTCCCTGAACGAGAAACAGTGATCCTCGATCGGCATGGAGCAACATAGACACGTTCTGCAAGATTTTGTGGCACAACGACCTGACTTCCAGTTCATTGCAGATGTCTTTAACCTGTAAGAGAAACTTTCGTTTATAAATAAAATACTGCGAGAACAAACTTCTCGGGAGATCTAGGACAAAGGAGTTGACATATACTCCAAGGCCTTAAATAACTTAAGTCTGGAACAGTAGGAAGCTGAAAGCTGAGAAGTGTTTCTCCGTGGCCGAAAGCGACGCGTGGGGGTCCAGGAAACTGGAACACGAGGATTGAGGGGATGAATAAAAGAGGTTTTTTTCGGTAATTCCGTTAGGGTATTTCGCTTGTTTTATTTATCCCATAGCAATATCAGCAGTTTGATTCAGGTACGAGTGAGAAATCTCGGTAGTGAAAAGTTGATGTTCGGGGAGTGCTTTATTCTCTTATTAAGTTGTCGAAAAGCGATGCGGCAAAGACGAAATAAATCTCAATAATTGGAATTGATCCATCTGACAATATACGCTCAATGTAATCAAATAACCATCGCTAACTCATTAACGCCATCTTAATTCCACACATCGGTTTTCGTCGTGCAAACTCACAAAGATAAGCCCTGAAGGGTTGTTATCTGCGTTATGTGACATTTCCTAAAGTCACATGTGCCTTTCCATCCCTTTTAATGTCGATTAAGTGAAAATCGAGTTTCATGTAGGCCGGGATGTGGGGGAAATTTCTTCATTAAGGTTTCTCAATTTTCCCTTTTGAAGTCAACTCATCAACATGTGAAGGGTGGATGAATACAGGCGAGCTTTAGCTCAATTACAAGTACCCCTACATGATATAAATGCCTCATACATCTCACAGCTTGAGAAAGCACACTATTATACGAGCAATTAAATAAACATACAGGTCGTCTGTGATTTGAATACTAAAATTCAGACAATCCATTTCTGCCATGTCCCATCTCGTATTTAGAATTCGTCGCAATTTTTATCTAATGGCTGAAAAACCCGTCGAGATATTAATTTACGCCATTGGAAATGTTGGTCCAAAGATGCGGAAACGATTTTCCATCATCAATCATGCAAAAAAGACTCCATTTTTGAGGTCGGGAGTCGAGGTTGCGACTTTTGAGTTGTTTGAGATGAAAAGGTACATAAAGGTTTGTTGGGAAACCCCTTAGGGGAGTCTGGAAGAGATGGAGAAGCTGTCATTAAACAAGTTTTATTGTGGCCATAAGTCGATATAAGTGACATTAAAGAAATTTAGAGTCCTTTAAACGCAATGCAAGGAGGTGGATGAAACATACTTCTCCTAGGAGCCGGATGAAAAAGAGGCATATATAGCGTGGGGTCTCATGAACCATTAAGGGACGATATAGGGTGTCAAAACTAGAAGATGTTTCATAAGGAAATGCTTTGAATTTTGTTGTTTGCTCGTCTGGGTTCAGGCGAGATTAACTATGAAAAATCTGCTTTTAACAAGAAACAACTTTTCACTTTTATGTCTGTTGAGCCACGAATTTATGCTTATCGAAAGTCCATGAGTTAGGAACTGAAACAGACACCCAAATGATGATAATAAAAATCTTGAAGGGTTGACAGGCATGTACGAACACAATACTGCGAATGAACTTTATACCGACATTATTCTCCTCGAAACTTATTTTTAAACCATGTTCTATTATAAAACTTACCAGTTCAAATATAAGCTCTTTCTCGTCCAACTGTCTCAATTCATGCCTGCTCCTTCTATGTCTCCTGCTGGGAGTCGGACTTGACGTGTTTAGATTTCCCGAAGGATCTTCCGTTGTACTTGTCAAGAAAGTTGGTTGCCCATCCACCTAAAAACATAAAACCCTTCGTCTCTAATCTCAGACAGTAAGATAAAAATTGAAATTTTTAATACAACCAATTTTGTAAAAGGTCAGTTGATTAAAACTTCCAGTAAGTACTTAAAAAAACACGTTTTGCGCCTGAATGTTTTGTCGAACAACAAAAACATACCCCTGAGTAAAAAGGGCCCTCAGATTTCATTTTTATTCATTCTAAGCCGGAAACTGCAATATAAGCGGGCTATTTTTAGTCCACTTATGGAATCTCTCCAGTTTCGGTTTCGCTTCGACCTCAAGGGTTTTATTACCCCTGTACGCAGCAGGGCACCCAAACTTGTTATAAATATTTTTCCCCTTTCCATACACGAATTTAGCTTAAAAGGGTTGAAATTTACTTACGTACCGTGCTGATCATCGGCTTGAGTAATCCTCCTCTTTCAAATTCATGTGCAGATATTTTCCGCACTGGGGTGGTAGCTCCTGATCCGCCCCTGGAGGAACCTCCAGGAATTCCATGGGTAGGTGAGGACAATTCTGCACTGGATGAGGCTGGGGTTGCATGTGAAACCAGCCAGGAATCCACCACTTGACGGGTCGCTTTTCTATGGAAATAAGAAAAAACTCAGATATTCTGTTTGGATCACAACGTGATTTAAAATTTTCCTAGGGGTAAGAAATACCTCAGGGAATGGATCATGTTTTTAAATAATATAGAGGCATATGTACGTACGAGCACCTCCTCATGTTTCCTCTTAGAAATAGGTATGTAAATTTCTATCTTTTTTTTTTTGGTGTAAAACGGAACACGTGTGGCATGAAAATGTACATATATGGAAGTGTGCACATATTCTTCATAATGGAATGCGTGCTCGGAAGTGCGGAATTTTAAATTCTAATTTTTAAAAAATTAGCCCTAAAAGGGTCACCAGCTGCAATTTTAGACTCAGTAGATATTCGGACAGCAAAACAGCAAAAGAATTCCGCAAATGTCTTAGTGCAATAATTCGACCAAACAAACTATGTCTGCTCTGTTGTTTTAAGTTTGAATCTAGTGGAGTAGTCAGATCTTTAAGATTTAATCCGTTGATAAAATCTAGAAGATTCTCAAACGAGTTTCGGTGCGCAACAACTATCGATGAATTGTTAATCCAACCAAATTGACCAGTTTGCTTACATCCGTTTTTATGAGAGTAGTGCGGCGGACCGATTGGTTGCTACCACACTGCGACGTAATTTCTGTATCACAGCCCATGAGAAATTCGTCAAATTTTTTTTAATGCTTAGATTTATTAACTTCTCGAGCGAATATCCCAAAAGCCGAAATTGAACGCATAAAAAATATTATATCGGAGCATCCTGATCAGATGGTGCCGAAACGGAATTATCCGATGGTTACCGGGTGATCATACGTTAGCTAACCTGAACTAACCCGAACTAACCTTTTTTTCGAAAAGTATCATTAATCGTATCACAATACTTCCTGACTCTCCTCTGACCTCCATCTATTAGTTAACATCTCCCGCAGGGACGGAAAAGACATGGCAATCTCTCAATGAAAACTGATCTACAGAGGAAGCTATTAGGTTTCTATACAAAACGGCCATTTCATGCTCTGTTTCAGTTGCGTGGAAGTAATACAGTAGTGGGCTTCTTGTTCGAAGTATAAACCGCGATTAAAAATACATAATTTCTAATATTTCTCAGTAGATTTTTTAATTTTAATGCGCTAGAGGCCCGTACGAACCACCAAAGACCAAATTCGTTTATTTTGCCAATCAACTTAGCTGAAACTTTAAGCGAGACTCGGAAATAAATCTCTTCCTGTCATGCCCACACACACTTATCCAAATAAAACCTTTCAAACCTAAACCTAAAAAGCATCTAACGGGGTCGACGAATCACTCAAAACAATAAAAACAATCCGCGGAACTGGCGAAGAATATGAATTCTCTTGCCTTTATGTTCCCGGATATTAACTGGATGGATGGAGCTTTCGCATTCCTGGATCTACATGATGGAATTCAGCTGATAAGGACGTTGTACTCCGCATATGATATTTGCCGCAGACCTCAAACCAGAAGAATATATTTGGATTTAGGTTTGTAAGATGATGGGGGAGCGTATAAGCTGCTGTTTTATGGGGAAAATTGCTTTCATATGCTTTAAACTCCAGATGGTCGATATTTCAGCCCTGAATTTCAAATATAATGAGGCGCATATTCCCGAAAATGCCTCAGAGAAGCCGAAATTCTTTTAAAAATCATTGCGTAATTACACCACATTTAACACCCTGTATCTTTGGTAGGAAACGTTTGCGGATTTACATATATTCGTAAGCACGTTGTTTCATATTTTTGACTATTAATTTTTGACCAATTAATTTCGGAACACCCTGCATAAAAACACTCGACGCTTTGGCTTTTTTATCATAATCCTCAACTGACATATTTCATTTTATGTCCGGACATCTTTGCATTTTGAGCGTTTACCTGAGGAAGTAATCCTGGACGAAATCGGGGTGCTCGTCCAGCCAAGCCTCCATTCGTGCATATTCGGGGTCGTATTGATTGGTTCCGGCGCAGCCGCCAAGTTGACCACGTGGTAAGCCATCGCTTACCGGCATGCGCACGTCTACGCTCTCCCCACCACTTCCGCTACGAAGTTGGAGACCTGAAATCAAGCCAATCAGATCAGTCATGTGTCCAACATAACTATAAAAAATAAAAATGTTGATAACTTACAAAGGCGATTTCTATTGAAGGACATTGGGAAGAACATTGAGAAGTTTTCTGTATTTCTCTACATTTTTTGAACTCACTGAGGATTTTTAATTGGAGAAAAAGGGTTATGTGCAAATGTGTAAATTGATCAAATTCGAGGCCGACGGCTGGCAAACGTTCGATGTTTCGTTAAAAATGAAGCAGCACTACTGGTCAGGATAAAACTAAAAATCGCAGCATTACTACATTGAAAACTGTATAATACATTATGCAAAATTCTCGTAATGTTTCCATTCATGTGTGCGGTCGCCTTTCATTCAAAAAATCATCCCATTCTCTAACGGATTTGCATTAATTTGCATAGCGATTATACGTTTTAAAACCTGATGAAGAGATGCTTATCAAACTTAATGCTTGTTTTGTTTTTCCGCGGTACCTGCTTAATCTACGTTAAAACCAAAGGCCCGAAATCTTCGTTCTACCAATTAGGCAATAACTAGAATTACGGCACGGCCAAACGAGCTGAGTTGAGTTATTAAACTCAAAACGATTCGGAGCATCCTCGTGGGTTCCCTAATGTGATTTCCTGGATGTAGTGAATAAAATTTCTGTTGTAAAATCGCCCACACGTTCGGCGTAATACGTTCCACTAGAATTATTGTTGTCGTTCGCCTGGATCACTACTAAAAATAAAGGGGAGTTTTGGATTGCAGTAATTAGATTTCCAGGGAAATTGTCGCGACATGAAAATTGATGCCTTGCATACTCAACAAAATTGCATGCAGTTATTTACCTAACTTGTGCGGCAAGTGATGCTTTACCGCACGCTTGGGTTTTTATATTTTGGATCAGTTAACATTTCCAGGAGTTGATGACAGGCATTGCACAGAAAAATAAAGAAAGGAGGATAAAAAGTGCTAAATGAATAATTGAAAACGTTAAAATAAATAATTTTAAAAATGTGGGAAAAAACTAGCAAAATAAAGCTTAACCTGAAAGGCGAAACTTTGCTTTCAAATAATAAAATAAAAAAAATACACACGCAGAATTGAAGGGAAAAGCGATATTTCCCAATTTCTCTGTTACGCAAATACCTCCCAAAATCTCCTAATTACTGAACATTTAGCAGTAACTCACTCATCGAGCGCGTCACAATAAACCTATTTTGGTTGTTACCTGCGAGGGCCGCCCGTCAGCTTTAACAATACTTAATTAGTATCACTACGGGCATTTCGATATTTGCCACCTTCACATTTGTGCGCGATTTAGGGGAACACTCCGAAAAAAAATATACAGTGTTACAAGTTGGAATATAAATGCATAAAAATATACAAATTGGAATTGAAACTCTTGACAACGAGCTTTAAGTTAATGAAATAAACTTAAAAGTTTTGCTTAGACAAGAAGCCAAGATTAAAAAGTTTTGATCTTTGAGGGGAGTGTCGAACGCCCGGGGGCTTATTCATGGAAATTTGCGGAATAAAATTCATGACAATTTCCTGTGAGCAATTTCCACCTAAAATTGAATTCCTCCGGGATTCGTAACGAGGCACAAAGCAACATGCAAGGATTTTTTTATTCATAAAATGACACCGGTACGTAATTAAAAAAAATTCTTCCTGTTTTCCCCAGTGGTTTGCAACTTGCAGATGAACCCAGGCAGGCAAAGGCAAAATCTCCAAATTACTAAACATTCGTGTTTGGAAGGCATATTAATAGACATTGCAGTGTGGACATTCCCACACATAATTTCACATCGGTGGGTACTTCATTAAATCGATTTGGCTCGAAGTCCTAACAAATTATGTGTGCACGTGCAGTTAACGACTAGGATATTAGTTTCCTGGCAAAGACTACAATAATCACTATTATCGTCTTCTTACTAATGCATACTAAAATACGTGATACACCACATACTAGAGTATGGGCGAAATATTGTTCCTGCATCAAAAAAAGAAGGGAGGAGAATCTAATTAAATTCGAACATAATTCTATGAAACTAAATTACAATTGCAATTTAAATAAATGGAAAATGTCAAATTCAGTAAAGCTGGTTTTATGTGCAACTTCTTCATAATGCAATTACTCACTCGAATAATTTTATTTCGTAAATGGACTAATTATTACCTGGTCATTTTTAACTACAAGCAGATGGTGGTAAAAAATTACGTATATAAAAGAGCAATAATAGTAGACATGGAAAATCATTGATCACTTATATTGGATACGGGATTTAGAAGTGATTTCACATAATATATTTCAATTTAATCTTGCTTTCATTTAATCGCTATCAGAAGGCACGTCCATGTTAACGCTACAAAAAGTTCTAACGAACTATACCGGGTGATTCAAGAAGGTGACTCGCTCTTATAACTTTTTTGTTTTTAAACTCAGAAATTTGAAGGGAAGCTATATGAGAATAGAGCCGATTGATTGACATTAATGACGTTTATCTAGCACTTCCGGTTTAACCGGAAATGACTTCAACTTTCGATTTTTAAACGTAATGCCCTATAATTTTTTTCTTTTTTGGAATCTAAAGGTAATTTTTAGTCTAAAAATATGTCATTTAAAAAAACATATTTTTTTGTGATTTTTTCATGTCGAGCTACGCCATTGAGGTATACGTATTAGGCACAATTTTAAATCAGAATTATGGGGAAAAATATTATACTAACTTGTCATTTTACTGAGTACTTTTTCTTTTATAAGCAATTTAAATATCGAAATTTTTTCTGTATTCTTTTTTCTGATTTTCACTTCTTTCTGTATAATAGAGAAAGAATCATAACTTCAATAGACTTGACCCTTCCAGACAGTAAATTAGAAGAAGACATAAAGACTGTTGAATTTTGGGCGTGGTTAATTTTTACCAGAAATCCAACAAGTTCCAATTAGCATTTTAATTTCTCTACATCTTGGGACACGAATATACCCTCAATATTGCCCCCTAAAACTCCACATCATTTTAGAGCGGTAAAAGAAAGCTCTGAAAATAGAGCACCAGCGCGATTGATTGATGATGATTCTACTGTCTCGTGTCATTTGCCTGATGCAAGAACACGGATTTTCCCCGCATTTCATTCCGAGATGTTTTCCTGAATGACGCTAGATGTATAGAAAATAAATATGGTTTGCCCTGCGATAATAATTCAAAACCACCTTATCCGAGACTGCAAAACACACTTATCCGAGACTCTGGCAATATAAATTGGTTTATGCAATATCCTAAAATCGAACGTATTTCACCCATTTTAAAAATTCGCCATGGCGTGAAACTCTGCATTTTTACCAGGGAGCACGAACCGTATAACTTTACATTTGCCAAAATAAGTTCAAGGTTAAGACTTCGATCAATCTTCAAGGGAAAATCAGCGTTTAAGCGATCTTCGTGGGTGAACTCCCAATTTCCAGAGCTAATCCTGGAAAGTGCGCTATGAGAAACAGCTACTAAAACAGCATCTATAAAACAGAGACCGATATTTAACTTTAATTATCGCGGCTCGCGTATATCGATTAGCAATTTGCTGAACAATGTTTAGTGCCTAACGCAAAATAAACATTGTTAGAGAATCGCCTTACTCGCCCTGATCATCCATGAAATTAAATTCCTCTTCTGACTCTGATTCCGGAGAGTGGAAAACGCCAATAATAGTTGCGTTCTGGACGCGATATTATCGAAAATAGAGGTAAAGTGACGATAATAGAGAGTAAGAAAATTGCAGCAAAATGAGCACGGCAGATGGCACTGGTAGAATATTTTCCTGCAGGCCCAACATACTTACCCTTCACATTGCCGATTTCTACCTGCGTTTGTTCAAACAGAACAACAATTACATAGATTTGGTCTAGACGTCCAAGATCCTGGTTTAAAGATTCGTGGAGATCGTTTCTAACACCAGTTTTCGTTGCAAGTTTGGATTAGAATTGGACTGGAATTATTTGGAAAAACGCATCTGCCCTTTAAACGGATACTTAATGATGAGTAATTTATGCATTATGAGGCACTAAGGCGCGATAAGATATCTAGATTGCTCGAAGCGGGTTGTGGCCTGCTAGATCACCGGATTTAAATCCATTAGATTTTTTTATGAGAACATCTAAAGTCATTAGTTTATGTTTCTCCGGTAGAAAGTCAGGAAGTCTTGGGAAATCGGATGATTGATGGGTGTAATTCAATAAAAAACAATACTGGTATTTTGCTAGGAGTTCGGCAATCACTTCGGGGAAGACTGAACCTTAATTAAATTATTTGAATTTCTTAATTAGTATTTTAAATTAGTTCAGAGAAGTACAAGAGTTTGGAATTTAATTTCAGTATTAAAAACAAAGCGAGATATGGAAAAAAATTAATAAAATGTCACAGAAAAGTTGTATTTTTATGTTCTCCATACGAAATAAGTCTGAAATTCGCAAAACGGAAACACAATGAGAAAATTATACAGTGTGTACAAGTTGGAAATAATAGAAGTGAAATTCAAGACAACGAGTTTCAAACTCATGGCAATGAGTTTTAAGTTAATGAAATGAACATAAAAGTTTTGCTTGGAGAAGAAGGCAAAATTAGCAAATTTTGGCTTCTCTGAGGGGAGTGTCGAACGCCAGGGGATTTATTCATGCAAATTTGATGGGTAAAATTCCTGACAATTTCCTGTGAGCAATTTCCACCTGAAATTGAATTCCTTCGAGACTCATAACGAAATACAAAGCAACATGCAAGGATTTATTATTAATAAAACGATACCGGTACATAATTAAATATTCTTCCTGTTTTCCCCCATGGTTTGCAACTTTCAGATGTACCCAGAGATATGGGGAAAGTTGGGAAAATTTATTATCCATCAGATATTGGATTTCAGCCCGAATTTTAACCGAGACTGCATTAATTTAGTACGAAAAAACTCCTCGAACAACTAGGTCGCTCATAGTTTATCTACGAAAAACAAAGCAAGGAAAGTTCGGGAACAATGGACTTTTTTGAATCGGGTAGAGATCAACGCTCTTCTTGAGGAGTTTTATCGCAGTGGCGCTAGAATGCAGCTTCCATCAAATGCCAAACTTATTGAATTTCACGAAAACAAATACGAGCTTCCTTTTTCTATAAATCAACACAATCACCGAAGTGATGAAAAGCTTTGAAATTTATAACGCTACTAATTATTACATCAATTTTGAATGAAAAATTATCTCCTCCGTGCTGACGTTCAATGATTTGCGGTTCGCATCATTGTAGTGCGTAAGCGAAGATTAAATTTCCATCAATTCATCCGGTTGCTTCAATGAAAAAGGTGAATGTCGACACTTCAAGTCTGCTAATGGAGATTACCATTAACAGACTTCTTCGACATACATGTTATATGCGGGTATTAATTTACACATAATCTTAAGTGTATTAGCTTAAGCCAATATATTCGAATCTAACTTGCAAGGGAGAAGGTATAATAAATAAATTTCGCTTAAGATCCTCCTGACTATCCAAGTGACGTTTTTCGCCCCAAAACGAGCCTGGATTTTTTATATTGCGGGCATTTATCTTCATTAAAAGCACCCAGACTCCTTCTTTTGTTCCGTGAATTAATGTAGTCATTTTCTCTAAATAGGCAAACCTGAGAGACTCGTGCAGTTTCAAGTGGAAGTTTCCAGTGGTGGAAACTTACCTAAAATATTCTATTTTCCCCTAGTTTCTCGGAAATAGGCCGAGTTTACCAGTCGATAGGAAAATATAGTTTGTGACATCGGTGAAGGTGCAGAAAATAACTTCAAACTTCCTTTGATATGAAAATGAGTTTCTGCTTTTATCTGTAGTAATATGGTTGACATTAAGTAAAACGAGTTAACGTAAAATTTTAGAGTTCTTCCGGTTTCCTAACCTGATTTTTCCTACCGTAAAATTTGACAAGATTTTGATAGGTTGACATCCGTCAAAATGTTTGACATCTTTGTATACTTGGACATAATTTTAATATGTATCAATTTTATAATCCTTATTACCAACATTTATGAAGACAAACGGACAAGGAACGTTACTTTTCAATGTGAAAAACGATCTGCATTTTAAACAGCAACAAAATGGCATCCACAACCTTCATCAATGTCAATTTTTTTAACACAGTCCTGCTTTTTATAGAGCATTTTAAACTTTAAAAAATAATGGATGCGGACCTGCACTCCTCAGAATTTAATTTCAAAAACAAATTTTTATTCATAAACGCAGGCATTTAACACTGTTGTGTAGGTACCTAATTAGCTAAATTGTTAAAAGTCACTGCAAAATCTCTGAATTAGAAATTAAAATTAAATAACCGACTACGTAGTAACCATCTATTAGATAACAATCGTGAGGCAACGAATTCCACTAAATCAAGGACTGTCCGTCCACATTGCTAGTAATTTCTACTGCAGCTGCTTTATCGCTCATGTGATGTCACTATACTTTATTATAATTCAGCACGTCAGAGCAGAACTGTATTAACTCCAGTTTTGTCTTGTTTTTTTTTATTGTTCTCACAATTCCATACAAAATTATCTACTCTTTCAAGCAAAAAGAACCTAAACCTGAATAACATTCGTCGCACTTAATACAGTTTTGCTCTGAGGCACAAAAACGCAATTCCCACTTACTCTTTTTTTGCCTGCAACTGTTAAATTTGCACATACTAAAGGACTGGCCCATGGATCGCAGAGGACCCCGTCGAATGCGGCTGCGCCCGCTCGCTCCTACCGCTGCGGCAGGGGCGGGGCGGCTGGGGCACAGCCCCACATCGCGCCACCACTCTTTCAAGGTCACCGCCACGCCCGAAGCTTTACCGATGATGCCTGAACGGCTCGAAGATAAAGACGAAGACTGTCGAGCGCCGTTCAATTTCCGTTCGCGAAGGTTCGATTCCTGCTGAACGGTCTTTTTGGCCGATTTGAACAAGGTCAAGTGGATTTTCCGGATGGTTTTGCGATGGTTTATCTCTGGTAAAGCCGTTTTGACGGCTTGAGTAAACTTATGCGCTATATGAGGACGAATATTTAGGTGACCTTCCGCCGCTTGAAGAACTTGGTTGAAGACGTGATGGCTCTGGTTGGTTCGTAGTGGTCCAGGATTTCTGGGTGGGTTTGGTGCATTCTAGGCTTCTTGAGGGAGTCGATTTGCTCTTTAGATCTGAATGTAAAAAGGACGGTTGCATAATTTTGCATGGCTACACTCACATCTGTAACCTTTGTGTGGACGAAAATTCTATTTTAAAAACACATTGAAAATTGGAAACACTAATTCGCTAAAAATTACATAGATCTTTGGCACACGCTGCTTGTCGAATAATTAGGATGGGAACATGGGGATATGGATTATTTTGTCGTAATAGATAATGACGAATAAATACCTTGAAACTGAAAAAAATTGCCATTCAAACGATTTTCAATTTTCGTGTTGTCCATTTTCTTTATTTTTCAATAAGGAAAAAAACAAGATATGAAACCAAAAAACTAAATAAAAAACAAAAATAAAGTAAAAAAACGAAATAATGAACAAATAAACAAAACGAGAAACAAAAAACAAAGTCAGAAAAAATGAAGGAAAAGCCAAAAACCTAAGAAGAATTGAAAAAAAACGAGCAGAATACTTTAAGTTCAGTTTGCTATTGAATACATTTTTTCTCGCGCACATACGATGCAGGACAGGAAAATGATAATTTGTCATTCAACGTTTTAAGAGCCGTTTGATGTTTGCGTAATTATACTTGTGAATATATGAATTTATGATGCTACTGTGTTGCAAACTTTTATTAATGATCTTGTTCTTGCAAACAATCAATCGTGTAGTGTTTCTGCGGTCGTAGACTCATTAATAACCCTACTACCACCTTCGTTAAAAGAAAAAAACTTTTTCAATATGCATTTTGCAATACTGCTATTGCTAGCATTTCTCGGCCATAAAATTTTATTTCCGTCTCCATCGAAGACGTACTCCCATCAATACAACTTTTTTAACGTCATTTTTCATTAACCTCGAACGGAGCCATAAAATGAAGCAATTACTGTGAAGCAATAGAAATAAGGCCCTAAGTACGTGGAAGCACCAAGACGGCGCCCGTAATTAAACCTTTTACAGAGGATTTAAAATTGCTCCTTAATTATTGCCGTGATGCAATGTCAATGTCTAATTTTACGATCTTATTAACATAGAATGGCACTGAAATGGAAACTTCTGCAGTGGCCGTCTGATACAAGAAAACTTTCCTATCGCATGCTCCTCGTGTCGTTAGACCCAAATTGATAATTATTGCTATTAGAAATCACTTAACTTTTAAGCTTTCATCTTAGATAGAACTAATGATGCTAAGAAATCCTTTTACGACCATATGACCAGATAATGATTTATGTATGATTTAGCAGAAAATCGGTTTTCAAACGCACTTAAGCTGCGTGTTCGATGATGTGAGGGAAGTCGTTCCATTCATATCTAAACAACAATATATGCCAGACAAAAGCAGACATGTTCACGACATGCCCATCCCACACCGCGTCGCCCAATGATAAACAGAATTCAATACCCATTCAATATGTGTCAATAACCTTGGCAGTGCAGGGTTTGCAGTTAGTTTACGTCTTCACTTTATGCACAGCTTGGAAACTGTACGAATGCATCCACTTTTGGAAGTTCATTTTTAAATTCAGATCAATTGCTGCGTTAAAGTGCAAATCATGGTTCCTGTGCGAAGTAAACACCGCGTCTTGACTTACACAATCATACAGAAACGTTAGCAGAACGTTTCTACTCATTAAGTTATTGTGACATACTTTTTTAAATAAAGATCATCATCATCTTCATCATCATCATCATCATCATCATCGTCATTATCATTATCACCGTCATCATCATCATCACCGTCATCATCATCGTCATCTTTATCATCATCATCATCATCATCATCGTTGTCATCGTCGTCGTCATCGTCGTCAACATCATCATAATCATCATCAGAACTATGAATTTAATGTGCTTAAACTTAACTCTGGCTTAGCTAAAGTCAGCGTAAACTGCCCTTAAAGCTGCCCAATTCACTCTTTTATTTGGTTTTATTTATCTACTCTCTGGGTCCTGGTGCCATCCTAGGCTGAACTGGAACTTACAAGCTCTTGTTAATACATCGGAAACGACATTGAATTCAAGAACAGCTCTTGAATAACAATTTCTACGTTTCGAGACTAACCATCGCCAGAAGTGATTGAAGTGGAATATCTTTAATTTTTTGCAGTAAACGATCTATTAAGAGCCATTACATGGTTGAGCATACATTATAAAGCAATACCGCATACCTAAGTACGCACGTTACACGTAACAAAACTAATAAGATATGCGTTTAAGATTGAAGAGTAATTTGATTACAGATGTACCGTGCGAAGTTAGCAACAAGGCACACAATCATTTGCATACTCGTTTTAGATACGTTAATGGCTTCTCGGCAATCCAAGAGACAGCATGGGATATTTATGCGCCTTTGCCATGGTATATTGCGTGCACCGTACTTGGAGTTGGTCTTTTTTACCTTTATGGGGTTGACATGGGGGGATTTATTTATTCCAATGCCCCAGGGAGTCATACTGATCCATTTATGGGTCTTGATAGTATTTCAATTAATGCAATTAACACTAGTTGGTACATACGCTCAATATCCTGTTCCAAAATTAGGTCATAAACATCAATTTACATATGTGAGACAATTTTACCGGTAAATTAACATTACGATGTTAAATTGCTTCATTTATTAAAAAAGACCTACTCAAATATTTGCCAAAGTCGGTTTTCTTCATATTAGAGGAAAGTTCCCATCATATAAAACACCTCCATGTTAATGGCCTGGAATGGCTTAGAATTGGATCATTTTTATTTGACCAATATTTATCGGTGTCAGCCTAAATATTCTTACCATGGTGCTGGAGTGTGCTCAAATAGTGTCAATTTCATAAGGAATGCGTTGAAATGAGTTCCTGAATTGCTATATTGCTCAAGCTTTCATGAACATTCAATATTTGATCGCTTCAGTTTTGGCAACTATGCGATTAATTTTTGTTATTAATTAATTGTCGAGTATTGAAGATGAAAGCAAATATTCATCTCGAATTAATTGAGCTCGGGCAGAAATTAGCAATATCAGGGACACTTATGTTCGCCCTGCAGGAAAATATTTTGCCAGCGTCACCTAGGAAGCGATACGGCAGATACCTATATAGCGCGACATAAGATTGCCATATAGATGGCGCTGGTAGAATATTCTCCTAGAGGCCGAACCTACTTGCAATTGACATGGCCTGCGTTTAATTAATCGAACTCACGAGATCTATTAGAATTAAAACCGATCTTCGTGATGCTACAGCAAATGAAGATCTGGGATGAGGCATAAAGTCGCAATAGGCCTTCATCTCCTCAAATGTTAAGCATGAAAGGCTGTAAAAAACGTTTAAAATGTTATCGAAGCTTTCTGCTGAAAAATGTGTGCCAGCAAATTGTGTAATAAGTGAGATAGATTCCCATACATGTGTTCCACCAAAACTGACCTGTCTCAAGTAATTTCGTTTGATGTTTTAATAAGAGAGGTACAGCACGACCTATGTTAAAATAAAATTCTGCGAACTTAGAATTGCATGGCTTTATTCCAAGATTATTTTGAATTAAAAACCGATTATTAATTTTCCATGCCACAGGTCACATTGCAATATCAAGAAACAGTGACGCATATGCATAAAATTGAAAATGTAAAGGTTATTTCGTTGCGAATTATAATAAAGCATCCTGCAACCACATATGTAAATAATGAAGTAATTTTTATAAGTTTGCGTACTATCCAGTGGTTCCCCGTGGACCAGTTTCCTAAATTACTGAACATGTCGGATAAAAGTGATTCACCTACTGCATATTCTCTGAAAACTTCTTAGCAAGGAAGTGATTCAAACTTGATTAAATGGTGACCGTTAACTAAAACCGAAGAACCGTTGAAATATTCGAAACGTAGAAAAAAATATCTGATTAGAATCTATTATTCCTCCGCAGGCTAATGAAACAGCCCAACAGGAGAAACTAATCTGAATTACCATATTTCGTTGCTTTTTTTGATCCACACAAAGCAAATAAATCAAATGTAGATCATCATGAGCAAGAAGCAGAATCCCCGAGGGGTCTTGTTTCTTGTCAAACAATGTTTAGTTAATCGAATCTACAAGTTTCTGCATTCGAATCTTCTGATCCATTGGGTCAAACCGTTGGAGAATCTGAACTGACCTAATTTAAAACCCACATGCCTCTGTCGGGTACATTATTACTAGGTTCAAATGGGAGGGGCAAGACACAAAGACTTTGTTTGTTGCGTTTTTTATTGAAATTGAAAAGCTGAAAGCTAGAAGATTCAGTGTGTGTAATCCTATTGAATCATTGACGAGACAGAGTCAGCGGGAGACTACATCAAACAATACTCCGAGGTTAAATGTTATTGGTTTCTTTAGAGATAAGAGAGAGATAAATTTTTATTCCTTGCTCAGCTTTCTAACCTAATCGAAAGTTCGGTTGATTCCCGCAATTTCTGGCCCATGATTTAGGATGTGCAATTAAATATTCTTGCACGAACGAATCATTTTGCCAAGAGTGGCAAGCATGTGGCCTTTAAGACATGATTTTCAGGTGCTGTGGCATTTCCAAATTGTTTTTGGGCCCTTTTCGAACACACGAAAGCATGAAACAATTACGGCAATTAACGAATTTAATACAATAAGAAATTCGAGGGGAAGCCTGAGATGCGACATGTGGTTCGTCCCAAAGGAGCACTCAAAGGGCGTTTATGAGCGTGTTTTGACCAGAGAATATGTTTTTGTTGCGGTAAAGTGGGACTGTTTTGTTCTTGAGAGTGCTTTCAGAAAAAAAAAATATATGACGGCATTTTTCGAAGGTGGGGAAAAAGCGGCTGATTTCGTATAAATCGTCAGCTCTGCGATAAACACTTAAATAGAGGTATTATGACTGTAAATAAGGTAATTATAAGTAAAGTTATCTCGCAAGGTCAATTTGCTAGGCCATTTTTGAGAGAAAGTTGTTTGAGGAAACCCTCAAAACCGAAGCAAAATGACCTAATTTCAATTTTTTTACCATTCTTCATTTTGTCAAGAAACTTTGAGATGGTGTGAAAAATAAAGCCTGCGGACCGAGAAAGTAACATAACATAAATTTTTTTCGATTCTACATTGATCTGTTCTACATCTACCACTTTTACACAACTCTTTCAGCCTCATGCAATTATTCTGACACATTCCGTCTGCGTTTACATCACCCTAATTGACACTTTAATAACACGTTCTCCACATCATAAAAAAGCACATATTATGTATGGGTAAGAACTGGTTTTAGCCATATACAAACGATAATCGGTTATCAAACCAGGCGCCACGTCTTAATTTCTGATATATCATTAAATGTCACGATGTATTATTTTGAAACGCTAAATTACGCTCGTAGATTAATTGCCACACATAATAATAATAATATTACATTCATAACCGCAATTTCTGCATGCTTTTAGCTGGTTACACACGACTGGTAGTCGAGGAAAAATTTGTTGTTTTTTTTAAATACGTCTGGATATTTCCTGTGGAAACGCGGTCAGTTGCGAGCCACGAAAATGCGGAATATCCAGACTTCCGGCTGTCTTGGTCTCTGACTTATCCAGCCAAACTTTCCAACCGCTGAATTGTAGTTCTCGTAAACATTTACCATACAACTGCAAATACATTAATATCGAGTTTCAATAATTACGCTGCTTCCTGAATTTATCCATCGACTCCTGCATGTATAATGGATATTTGTCGTCGGGACGTCTGCTGTTAGATAAACCACTCGAAAACAACGATGGTCGTAATTTTTGCTGTTATATACATAACTAAAAGTTTCACCAATTGGCTGTGGCCACTGAAATCAAGACCTCGACTTTTCTATTCGTGCCTTGTTTTCTCCAACTGGAAAGCTAAAGTACCTGAGGTGAATGGCTGGAAATGGGAATAACAAGCGGGGGTTAATAAACTCCCCCTCAAGTCTGAGATCTATATATAGTACTAAAAGAGGAATTTCAAGGATTAAATATCCACCAACACAGCAGAGATGATTCCAGGATTTCGTCAAGATTAAGGAGGTCCTTGACTTTCTCCAACCGTAAACTTCTCGACTAATTACAATTTTTATTGTCATAATTGTTCGTAATTGCCTAGAAATTAATTGGCATTCAAATTAAGCACTTTAGGCGAGACTTGACTCTAGACGAGTTATTTCAAGGTTGGCATGAAAACACCCAACGAAGTATACGCATTATATTGATTTTAAATGAGGTTTATCCATCCAGGGGGCGATTAATGGGCAAAAAATGAATGCTAGAAAAATAGTAAATTGAAATATGTATGTAATTGTCTGCTGCAATTAGAAAGCATCACTAGGAGGAAAGGGTTGAGGGGGATGGAAATTCAAAAAATTTCCTGTAGAGTCACCATTTCGTTCAGAAAACGGTTTATAGAAGAGAGAAGAGTTCCAATAGGGTGTCGATATCAGTGGTTCTAAACGGTTTTGGAAATTTGTTAATTGTAGGAATTTTTCTTAATTTTTCAAAAAAATAGCATTAAAAATGAAATTACAAATTTGTAAAGGAAATATTAAAATTACTTCCCAAACTCGCCCATAACTGTCAAAAATTAAATAAGCCAATTACTAACTTAAAACACAAATCTGCGCACAACAAATTGTTGTCTAAAGGCTAGGGCGCACGTGTAATTTAGACATACAATCGCAAGAATGAAACACCAATTTCGGAAGATGGGAGCTCACACAAAACTTCGCGTTCCATTTTTTTTAAAGTTGAGCGACGTACATCTAGAAAATTTTTCAAGACAATGAAAAATTTCGATAACTTGAAAAAGCTGGACGCAACATTGTTTTTTACAGTCTTCACACCCTTTCTTAGTAAATGAGATCCCAATCGATGGCAGCGAAATCGAGAAGGAGTGGCCACCATGGCGTCTTACATTTTTTGTGTTATGGGGGATTCTCAATATCCCCTTATGCGTCTGTATACATCAACGACAAAATGACGTCATACACGGCACTAATATATGGCAGCGAAAAAATGGGACCAAGTTTAATGTTGCGTTCTTTTTTCTCTAAATGATTGAAAAAAGATTTAGTCTTTTCGATGAAAATAAACAAACAAAAATCAGTTATTCCACGACTATTTTCTAAAACAATCCTCTTATTTCACCTTTAAAGTTACACCCTAAGAGATTGAGACGAAACATCTTACCTACTATCAATCATAAGCCAAAACCAAACCTTACAACCTTACAAGAAACCACGAGAACCAAAGGAGAAAGCAGCTCTAACTCAACTATCTAACACTCAAAAGACTCAAGAATATTATTTACAGAAAGCTCTTGGCAGGACAGACGCATTAAGGGCCGTTTGCACCAGACAAGTTTTAAGTATACTTAGAGTTGTAGGACCCTTAAATAACATGATTTTTTTTTTTTACTTAAGAGTAATTTAACTTTAAGTATACTTAAATAGTGCTTGACTGAAACGGCTATGAAGAATGGGAAATGGCTTGAATATAGGAATCTACTCACACAGTGACACAAAAACTTATCTGTGGTACCTGCAATGCCCAATTTTCTCAATCCTCGGAAATTTTTGTAACGTTTTTCCTCATTCACCCCGTCCACTTGCAACGTTCGCCCGGTTTTGCCTGTTGAAATACCACTCAATCAATCAATCATAAATTAAATAGATTTTCTCTATTCTACTTGAAATATTCAACAATTTTTAATTACAAAAATACGGAGTTGGCAAAATACTCCGAATTGAAAAATTCACATTGTCAAGAGGTGCTCTTTCTTGCACTAAGGCCTCTACTGTTCCCACTTATTCGGCCCAATTGGAGCAAACTCACAAATATGTAATCAATTCGTAAAGGTCATCCACAAATCACCCAAAAATCGTGAAGGTCTCTGAGTGTATAACTAAAATAACTCTAAAATATGTTTATATTATTACATTTTTAATAATTCATGGTGATCCTCCAAGCTAAATCGCAGACCATTCAGACGTTCCGCGGCTGTTACATAAAATTCAGGTCAAAATCTTCTCCTAATTTCCTGGGACTATCCTCATTATGCTAATAAGCTTTTAAAGAAACGGGTTCCATTTTGGTACCCGCCATTTAAGGATTTTTTGAACGCGTGTAGATGGCTTCTGTATTAATTTTTTTTAATGTTCTCGGTTCTCAATCAAGGTTTGTTCACACTGGCCCAGCGTCTTCGCTCAGTGACCGAGAAATTAAACACTAACTAGACCAATCAAAAAGCGATTTAGCTAGTTTTAAAACGCAGTTACTAACAGGATTTAGTAGAAGCAGTCAGCAATTTTTTTTAAATCTTAATGGGAATATAATCAAAAGAAAATTGCAGTAATTCGAAGCGGGTCTTCAAAGACTACCAAGAACTAATGATTACTCATTTGTAAATTTTGCATGTCCATCATAAAACGGTTTAGGTGCGGAAAATCGCACCTCTAGAAGCTTGAAGGAAATTATTAAACCGAGTGTACTACACCTATGAGCCAAACAATTTAAATTTAAACAGTCATTCTCTGAACAGATGGTTTTGATTCAATTTGCAATCCGAGGGGGCAAATCATTGTATTAGTCAATTCGATTAATTTCTCCTTTATTAGATTTAGATGTTAAAAGTCGAGTTTTATTGTCTCTTCTTAATTGAAATGCATTTAGCTGTGACATGGAGATTTCGAGTAATTGAACATATTTGCTGATTTAGGAGAAAGAAAAACAACTGTGTTGGAACACAAATTGGAGCTTATTTAGTTAAATGAGCGATACTGAAAATATACATTCCGTTTCTATTTCATATCAGTTCCGTAAACGTTCCATTTCCCCCTCATATTAGTTACCGCAAACGTTTCGTTTCCCCCTCATGTCGATTCCATAAATGTTTGGTTTCTGCTTCACATCAGTTTTGTAAACGTTCCGTTTCCGTCTCATATCAGTTCTGCAAACTTTCCGTTTCTATTTCATATCAGTTACGCGAACGTTTCGTTTCCATATCATATCAGTTTCGTAATCGTTCAGTTTCGATCTCATATCAGTTCCGTAAATGTTCCGTTTCTATCTCATATCAGTTCCATAAACGTTCCGTTTCCCACTCACATCAGCTCCCTAAACATTTCGGTTCCATCTCATATCACTTTCGCAAACGTTTGGTTGGAATGGCTGGGGCATTTCGTTCCAGAAATTCTAAACTTCTTGGTTAAGTAAGATCAGATTAAAAGATTAAAGATTGAGTCAATTACAATGAAAAATAGAGCATAAAGGATGAAGGAAGGAAAGACTATTAGATAACTCGAATTCCATGTCGCAGATGAAGAGGAAAGTGGATCGAAGAGAAGTAGTAATGGGAAAGAGTAAAGCTTGAGGGTTGGAAGTTCGATCTATATGTATCTAAGCTACGCAAATGGATATTGATTTGGCTCTTACTTTATTCCTTGGTTGCAAGACTTAGATTTATTCCCTCTTGGAAATCGTCACGAAGTCAGTTTTCTTAGTGCGTGTGCACGTTTAACAAAGGTGGAAAACATTGGAATGTTAATTCGCGTCCAGTTGTAGGTTGCTGACGCAAATAATTTTACGACACCTGAAATATATATTAATCAATCGACTTCCTCGACATTTTATAGCTTCAGAGAGGCGGAAATTTACGAGTAAAACGTACAAGTATCTACGCAGTCCTCTCTTTCATTACAATGAATCATGGTAGGATGACGTCAATGCAACGGCGACAAATAGCCGGAAAATTGCGCCCCGAGACGCAATAGCTACAGGGGAGGTTATTTTTCCATTTGCAATTTATCCGGAAGGTCGATCCATTTATATACCTACGTTAATACACTGACACGGAAATGTATTTTTAACTTGTATCAATTTTAAAGAAGCTTCGCTTCTTTATTCAAAGTTATTTGAACTGTAAGTAACGCCAAAGCAAATTTGAATAGATCTATTTTTGACGAAACTGCCAACTATCTGAGCATCAATTCATTCCACTCTTGTTGCGTGATATCGAAATTAAATCAAAAGTTCGTCCTATCAACTTCGTCCGAAAGGCGCGATAAATCTCCATCAACAGCATCTCTTAGACGACAGCAGTAGCAATAGACTTGACTGATAAAGGCGATGGGATTGTGATGAAGATTTTAATATTTATGATAACAATGCTGATGATGAAAATGATGATGATGATGATGATGATGATGATGATGATGATGATGATGATGATGATGATACCAATGATGATAATGACAATGATGAAGATGATACCGATGGTGATAATGACAATGATGAAGATGATGATATAGTGATAGGTATCCTCATTTTTACATCTTGGATTAGTTACTGCACATAAACTATAAATACCTAAATTTTAATGTTGACTCATTTTTTCAAAGTGACCTGATGATACCATAATGAATAAAAACAAAAACAGAGATATGGACCTTCAAAGCTAGCAGCTTAGCAGTGTATGCCCAAGGTCAATTTTAAAAAAATAGGCGACAAAAGAAAAATATACTGATTTATAGGTCTGGGCTCGAGACAAAAGTTTAATGTACGTTCCTGAATGCCAGTAAATCGCATTAAGTGATGGACTGACCTATCCTAAGCCGTTTTATTGGAAATTTCTAGACAAAGCTTTTAGGGGCACGTGCGAGGTGTTGAATTGAGAGTGAAATGTAGTGGGTTTCACGTTTCCATCATGTGCATTCTCTGCGGAATTTGTAGTTGATTAGACGTAACACGAGTTAGTTTCGGGGGAGTGATTATGAAAGCCCGCTAATTAAAGCAGATTCATGCACGTAATGCAGGAAAATGTCTCTTTACCTCTGCTTCACTCCAGCAGACATGTCACTTGTCTTCAGAGACCTTGCATGAAACTGACAAAATATGTACGAAATTTTCCCCTTTGGTCATGAATCTCTGATTTATCTTCCTCTCGAATTGGGAGAAAATTTTAACATCCGTAATCTTCAGACCTTCAAATCCCAATAAAAAGTCCAAAAGTACAGCCACCCGAGGAGATCACATACATTTCATACGACACTTCTCACTTGGTCACCCATGCAGTGATCATGGCCTGAGATTCTTGAGCACAGTACGCATCCTTAAAGGCGTCGGAGGAATGTCCCCTTAAAGGTATCTTGTGTGTTTAGGAAACACCCAGTATGTTGCGTGTGGTATTTGATTGGCTATTATCGCTCTGAACGATTGTTCGCCTTATCGGTTCGAGTTGCAAGGTTCACTCGCATGCCGTAATAGCCTACTTACCACCCTTATAATACGATGACTTCAACATATCGTGGAATCGCCGCTGAAACAAAGCCAACTCCACTTTTGTGGATTTAAGAGCTCCATGGGATTAAAGAGCAATGGAAGCACATAATGACAGATCAAAACAACTCCAGCTGGATTAAACTTGTTCTCATCACAACGCGAGTCTATAGGAACCTGGAAAGCAGGCACTGACCTACTCCTCTCAATTTGGTGTGCCAGGAATGTGCACTCTGTTTACATTAAAATTGAGGCTTCTTTATTAAAACTAATTGTTTTAGACTGTTTTAGCAACAGTACTGCCGAATAGACAAACAAAGTCGTTATGTGCCGAAATCACACTCCGTCACTCAACGCTCATCTCAAATACTCTCAAACACCGCAGTCATTAAAACCGAATATGATTCCGAACCGTGGTAGCTAAGTAGATAATTATAATTTAAGACATACGTATGTTGTATAATTTAGCACAGGGAACTATTATTATCACGTGGAAATTCGTTTTTTCCAGCCTTGAGTCCGAGTAATTTTTAAAGTCAGTTGTACACGTGCGACAATTTGATTTAATATTATGGGAAAATCATGTTACCACTGGTTTTTGGCGTTCTGGAAATAATCGTTCTGAGTGACTGAGTGAAGCAGTTGATTATTTCCACCTCTACCCAGCATGCTGTTCTAGGCTTCACTACTAACTCGTGTAGTTTTTGCAGCTTATTCGTTTACTTATGTTTCCTCCCATTTCACATGCTTTTCCATCAGCCTCTTCCGACCAGACACTTGGATTCAGTGCAGGTCCATGTCCCAGCAGCAAAATCCTCCTGCCATGTCCTGTTTGCATCAATCCTCTCCGTTGCTGAAATAATCTCCTTCAAGGCTAGCGCCCTTAATCTGGTTCATCCTCATGTAATCTGTTCCTTTATACCTTAATCTTTTACGCAGACTATTATCCTCATTGGGAATTCTGTGTAATTAACAGTAAAACCACTGGAACAACATGATTTAAATAATCCCAGAAATGCTTATAAATAAATAAAGAGCGAGATATATCCGGATCGCTAAATCCCCGGATTGAGCATTGACATAAAAAGCTGATTTAGTGTGCCGATAGCTTTCGGAGAAAAGTCGTTTGTTTGCTTTATTGCTGCAAGTTCAGTAAACTTGGTGTAAATGCCTGGTAAAGTGTATTGGGGCCAAAAAAAAAGGGACGCAGAAGACTGCTGAAAACGTTTGCGACCATTTATTGCTCCCTCTGATGCAGGTACTCGTGCTTTATCTCTAGCATGAAACATTCGGTGCTGCAGCCATTCTCGACACATATAAACGACAATGTCAGGACCTGGAACATTTTGGCGTTTTTGTCGGGCCGTCAGATAGCCCCTATCGAGCTTTAGCCCCATTCCAAGATAAAGCAAGTCATATTTTATACAAGCTGAACTCTGAAAAATTCGCCATATAAATTTCTCAGTAATATCCACACCAAAAAGATCATAAGTTAAAATTGGAACTTTTATGGATGTGTCGATAGGGGATAAAGCACCTCATAAATCAAAAACTTCGGATGATCGTGAATCTATTTTGGGTCTGTCTCTAGGGCCAGCAACAGCCCAAAGAGAAGCAAAAACAAGCAGAGGTGAACATGCAGATTTTTTTCCTTATCTTAAGTAGCTTTTGAATTCTTTTCAAATTCGTCTCCTGAATGAGTATCGGTAAACTCTTCTTTCCCAGTTCTGGGAGAGATAACGACAACTATGTGCATAGTAAATCTGTTTGGATTAAGGTTTACACTGCAAATAAGTGACGCAACGTTGATAAATACGCAACATTTTGGCACATTTTCGGATGTCAAGGAGGAGTTAATGAAATCTTGCATTAACATAAGTACAATTGATTTTCAGAACAAGGAAGGTCAGCGAATTTGTTCTCTAGAATAGTGAGAGAATAATAATTATTGGCATTTCAATGCCTTAACATTGACACTAAAACTCGATGACGCGAGATTTTTAGAGCTAATTTCGGGGAATTCCCTTGAGATGGGTATGGATGTGGATAATTGAAAAGTCGTTTGAAGACCTGAAAACCTGGGGAAAGTCTCTTTATTTCTATTAATAAAGTTTATGCAGACTCCCCGGAGGGAGCGACTAATGCCCATTTCACGAGACTTCAATCAGAAGAACTTTCTCTATTAAAGCTTTGCTTGGTTTTAATTGAAATAAGTACGAAATAATCTGAGATTATTGGAATGTTTAGTAAGTTTCTCTATAAATTTAGAATGTTTGCTACTCTATCTGGAATTCCTTAATTTCCCAGTATGTACTCAACACGACTTAAACCCCGGTAGAATACGATCTTATCGCAGATACAGGGTGGCCCAAATAATCATTATTTTCTTGTTATCATGTTTTCATCAGTATATTCACATTTTACGGGCCTCAAAATGCATAGTGGCTGGTTCATTTTTTAAATAAATACAGGATAAACCAAAAAACAGGGATCTGCAGTCCTATTTGGAACACCCTGTAGCTAGGACCTAATCTACATATTCGTTTGCGCCGACCGATTTACACAGTGTTTAAAAAACCAAACGTCAAGAACATTTAGGGCTGTATCAAAATTATAGCAGAGAAGTGCTGACAAGTCTCGAGTAAACTAATGCTCATAGACTCACAAGTTGTGTTGCTTCCTACTTCTAATAATGTCTGACAAATTAATGATAAACGTTGACGTAAAACTGTTTTTTAATTCATGTTTTCACATGTGTTAATTACACTTAAGTGCATTATTCGAATTTGTCTAAAAACGTCGCATTTTGGCTCACTGCTTGGTCGTAGGTTCCGGTAAACGGTAAAAAAAGGGAAAACTGGTTTGATGTTTATCAATACGAATGATAATAATAAGGGATAATTTCTTGGCGAAACCTGGCCAAACTGCCGATTAACCGATGCCGGTAAACCCCGATAAACACCGATTAAGACCATAAACCATCAACTATAAGGAGGATAAGTGGTTTCTTAAAACATTCAAGATTGTTTTATTATATTAAAAGACATAGACACGTACTTACTGACGTAGGTAAGTATACCTAAGAAGGTATGAGTTGGTTTTAAAAACCTTTTTTGGTTTTTTAGATAGATATATAATAAGGGGGACAGGGATATAATGGGTTTTCGGATGGGTATTAAAAAACTTGGAAGATACTGATATCGCATGCAATAATTAGCCAAATTGAGGTAAACGGTCATCTCCATTACAACTCACAGTTGTGCTTGCAAGACTTCGGTCGTTCCGCGTTCAACTTGAACTTGTCGCTCACTGTGCGCTCAAAATAATGTAAGTAGTTCACTTAAGTGCTCATTTTCTTTACCAATCGAAACTTCAGACCTAGATAGGTCGCCACCTAAAAATGCTATCAGTCAACCGAGTACTTTTTTGAAAACATCTCCCTAGATGCCACAGGTAATTTTCGTCATCAGAGGCCATAGAACAACAATATGATAATTGCAGCGCAATGCAACTTCCGTCCACACAAACGTTACATAATGGTTGTAAATACCATTAGTAATCGGAACACGATCGCGTGTACTTACCATAAGAAGTAATAAACTCCACAATTCCAAATACAGAAAAGTAATCCAAAACAAAAAAAAATCAACCGCGTAAGTCACTCACAACCGCACTACTGCCATCATTTTATCAACGCGATTGCCAAACAGCGTACGAATCAAAAAAATTGCCCAGCAAACAACTCAGTCAAGATAGTACTACTTATTTATCTAACCATTAACATTCAGCCGTCTGTTCTAATCAAACAGACACAACATTACACAAATTCCCTTTGCTCGGTTGCAGGTAACTAACTGTTACGTAAACTTCCGATTAAAAAAAAAAAAAAAACGCAGTCGTTCGAATAAATTCAAAGGAAATTTCACAGTAGTTTTGAAACTTTGCGAGAGTTCGAGAATGAATTCCTGCCGGAATTCGGTGCCAACTTTGCAGTTCGAATTTCCGAGCGCAACTGCTGATAACTCGAAGTTCGGTTCGAGCAGAAAACAACTGAACAACGCGCACGAGAATTCCACTCGGCATGAGTTTTTCGTTCGTTGGCTCGACCAAGATACGCTGAGTAGGCTGTGTTGTCGCTTTTATGAAGTTTTGAATAGTTTTTGAGATACTGTTGACTTTGACAACTGGTCTTATTTTTTTGGAAATTTTCGCCAAATTTGACATTTCTACAGTGCAATCCTGGTTATGTGACGGGTCGCGCAAATAATACGCCGAACAAACCGATAATCTGCACCAGTGCAAATATCATTTTAGGATAACTTCCCTGATCTCGTAAGCCATATTTTCTAAGTGAAATAACTCAATCTAATTCAAAATTTCACTGATGAAATCCTCTCCGTGAGTATGATTATCGCAACGAATTTATGAATTTTTTTAACAAATTTGCAATAGCGCAAGTCACAAAATTTACTCCCACACTTTTCGTGCACGGATGCAACTTGTCAATTGTGCAACTTTCCAAAAATTATGGCCAATTTTTTTTCACGACAGCATTTGATAGTCAATAAGGAGATCAGCAAGATCTCGAGAAATATGTGTCGTCTGAGGACCCCAGATCCTAGTGAGAACTGTTAATTTGAGGCTGAATTTAGGTTCGAATTTTTCAAATAGGCAATTCGCATGTGTCCAGCGATACTTCCATGAATGCTGAGTTGCGTCCACGTGTCACTCTCAAACTTTTCTTTCAAATTACACAAAAGGAGCATGTGTGCAAAGCTTTGCTTGAAAATAATATGTCCAATCGATCCAATCCAATTGGACCGTCTTACCGTCTGATGGAATAGACAATTGCATCGTTAGGAATATAAACGATCATATTTCTCTTGCACAGTTAACCATAATCCTAAGTTAAAAAACTACGTTACCTTGCATACCTTATTCATGTCATCACTTAGACCATGGAATAAGCCACAGACCATCAACCCTCAAAAAAAGAGGGAAAAAAGCCTACAAAGTTCAGGTTAATTCAAGTTTATATTCGAGTTATCCTCATGGTGAGTTTGGAATGTAGAAAGTCTGAGCAGAAATTATTATTTTGAGGCCCATCTTATTCTCTATTATTTGCTCAAATCACCAATTCTCACTGAGATGCAAATTGGAACCTGCCTGGAATTCTTTACTTATGAAGTTCACTATATTTTTAAGAGCTGTTAATTATGAGGTCGACCGCATCCCTTCTTTAGACCGGTCATTATAGGCAATTCGTTTGGATTAAACTATATTAGTCCGGGCAAATTTCTTCGATGCGTGCGTTTAAAAGGTCGAACTGTTAACAGGGGCATGAACTTCCAGTTATCTTCGAGATAAAATCGTGCTATTTGTTTGCTTTATATACAATTTCATTCAAAAAATAATGAACATTAGACTCACCGGGCCCACTCAAGCTTAGAAAGATAAGAGCGAAAAATACGTGGAGAGAGGTAGAAAAGCAATATAAAATATTTACCAAAATGATAAATGTTGCTGTTAAATTATAATCCATAAATGATTGGGATTTGTAGCAACTCCAAAGTAGGTGAACTGGGAAAAAGATGAGATTTTTAATGATTTTCTATGAAACTACCCAAACTTTCTATGGAACTGAAACAGCAAGAAAACTGTACTTCTCGTAAAGTTGCCAGGATATCAATAATTTGGCCCCAAACCATGTTAAAAGTTTTATGTTCCGGAGTTCCAATAGTCGACCAGCCGGAATGAAAACGAGCTTGAATTCATGTATCTGCGGTTGTAAATACGAACAGATAAGCTTATTATTCATATTAATCATGAGCATCGCTTTCGCAGGTTTTGATCATGCATTCGTTTAAATTTTCAGCTGGCCAAATCCCAACCACTTATTGCAACCCTCAAACATTAAAACATAAACTTTTTGAACGTAGGTGCAGTGTTCATTATTCATCATTCAGATTTATAAATTAGATGGTTACGTTCACGAATTGACTTTATTAGTTGTCTAACTTTGCGATACACGACCCTCGTGATGAGTAATGAAAATGTACAGGTTCTGGCAAGACATTTTGTTGCTGATGTCATTAAAGTATCAAAAACCTTGACGCTCAAAGACACCTAAATGCACCCCTGTAGTGTGCTCTTTGACATGACTTTACTTAACGTTCCTTAATATAAACTGACAGAAATTTGTTGACAGTGACAGCACCTATTGAAACGTCCTGTCACGTTTTTTATTACTCGAATACTTAATTAACGACGTCTTTGTTATTCTTTCGAAGATTCTGATGAATCACAAATCCAATTAGTCAATAACTGAGTAGGGTCATTAAAGCATGCAATAAAGTCACTTTACCTCACGCTATTAGGATAAACAGATAAATTTAAAGGAAAAAAAAGATAAGTCGTGGCAACGCTGCCCGTTAAGTTGAGTACTACCGTCGTACGTCGTCGCGTCGATCGCACATGTATCGAAAGACGCCGCCGCCGTGCACCGGAACCAGACGCCGGTTCAGCTGTTTTCTGTGATTACATTCATTTGTTTTGAACCGGTTTAGGATAAACAACAAACGGGGATCGATGCGATGCCGATGCGTGGCTTCATTCTTCCTTTTGGAATAATTAAAGCAGTATGTATGTGCTCAAGAAGCGGATGATAATAAAACGTTTTAATACCTACATATTTCACTTCTGTTATTAATCCTTTATTACATTACGGAAGTGTCAATTGATTACGGTAACAGATTTTTTTTATCACACGCAAAGCTAAGCGACGTGTGTCAGCGTCAAATCGTTGTAAGCAACTTCAAGCCGTGGTCATTGACATGCGTGCGGGAAAGCTCTATATCGCATTAGTGTACGTTAAGATTTTACGACACGGTAATATTTAATTGAATTGACGGAAGAACTTTACGCCCGCATCGAAACGTTGTTACGCGAGCTCTGTGAGAACTGCAATCAAATGAAGGTGTAAAAAGGTTTTGCGCCAAGGGTGAAAATAATATTTTTTAGTGCATTTTCAGTTTGAGTTGTATGGACGTAAAATTTTCAAAACTGGTAGATTCATTTTCGCCGCATGAATAGTATTTAAGAAGAAAATCGCATGAATCACATGCTTGAGGAATATGCCTGCAGGATTGAAATATTATTTTCTTTGAATGCAACATTGCTGGTGCGACCACGGAAATTGCATTAGTAAGAATTATCGCAACAATTAAACTAGTGCAAATTATCGCGATAATTACAGTAGTACAAATTATCGCGATAATTACACTAGTAGAAATTATCGCGATAACTGCACTAGTATAACTTTTAAAAATTAACAAACACCCACAAATAGCTGAATTACTCCGAATAATCCTTCGAATTGACCCTTTTATTGATTTAGCTAAGTACTAAACCCTGAATATTTAATGAAATTGCAAAATATCGCAATCAATGTCATGTTTAAAACTAATCAATTGCAAAACAATGCAAACGTGCACCACTTGAAATGTGTCATAAGCAGAAAAATATTTTCCATATCTCTCAGTATTATTTCACCAACGTGCATGTAACAATCAAATCAAAACAGAGATACTTAAGAGATATTTAAACTTTTGAAGAATGTGCTTTATGAGGACTACATAAGAATTTGCATTCTTTTAGGGCATTTTTCAATTTACTCTTATGATATGGGATAACCCACATTTCCTCATTTTTAACTAATGAATGTTATCTTTTAAGTTCAAATTATAAGTAATAATCAAACAATTGTGTCACTCATCAATTTACAGACAAAACTTTCCCTATTGTTCTCCATCACATCTCATTTCGCACAAACCAAAATTCCAAGAAAAATTCTTTTGACGGGAATACCAATGAGAGTTCCAATAATTTTAAATCATGAAGGAATCAGTATGCTCCGGAATAACGTATTGTGTATCTAGTAGGAAAAATAACATATTTTCGGTCGACGATGTAAATTCATTGATGAGAAAACATCAGGAGCCGGAAAAGGACGGGAAGACTGGTAAAAACAATACTGCATGCACCTCTTCTAAACCGAATGGTATTGAAATGAGTGAAGCACAATTGGGCATATCAAGAAGTCCTCCAACACAACAGTTAGACACAACATAAGTATAATCGTTAAATGAATAAGCACTCGATTCCGTGTCGATATCGATCCGAGCTGGAAAATCTACTTAGTTCGCACTTCGTACTCAAAAATTCCGATTGTTTACTTACGGAAGTGACATATTACCTCGGCACTTAAGAATGTACAAAAATTCACTATCGCTCGATTATAGTTTTATTTGTTTTGAGTTAATCAATGAACACTTGTTAAGAATTCAGTAACATTCATAAAAAAAAACATCAATAGTATAGTGTATAATATACACTAGTATAGGGTACAATATACACTAGTATATGGTGTAATGTATGCTAGTGTAGTATATTATATAGTTTAATACAAAAATATGTTTGTTCCATAAGTAATGGGCGTCATTCCATTTAAACCTTAGGCAATGGGGGTTCTTGTTTTTGTATCAAATACTCAATTCCACACTCACATCATTATCTCTTCTTATCACTGTATTCTTATTGTTGCTGTTTATTGTTCAATATGAAAACTTAACCACACGGAGGATGTCAATAATGTACTTATTAATCACTTCAAGTGAGATTAAACATTTCAGGTGCCTACTTAACGTTAAGCACTCTGAATGATTCTTTAACGTTTTTCCCATAATGTTTTCAATTGAAGAACCCACCAGTTGATATTAGTTACAGCATGCAGAACAATTGGGAAACATCCCATTCCACCAGCTGTACTTACGTATAGCAAAAAAGAGATTCTGACACAATTCCCAAGCGAATTAGTTTATACGCGTTTTACAATAATATACAAACTGGAGTTTAATGGCTTGTGTACCTATAAGGCTTAAGGAATTAACGTTATCTTCGTGTTTAAAAGAAAAGCAAATAATAGTATCAGTTTGCAGGCATCAGGGTTGTCTTTATAGTATGATAAAGCAGAACGCATGGCCGGCACCTATTACTCTTAACTGTAGTTAAGGAGGTTACTCACCACTAATGAAGCTTAAGTCATACCTGAAACGGAAAAACATTGTATTGATTAAATTTTTCATTTGCATACATTTCAGAAATTAAATAAAGGGAGATGATGATAAGAAGTAATAATAAATTATATAATAGGGTGATAAAAGGTAAAACAATGAGTGGATTAAAAGGTGGTAAAAGCGAAGGTTTTATTAACGGTATACAATGCAGGCAGTATTCATAATGCAGTTTCCCCGTCAATTATTATAGTTATTCTTGCTCAATTAGGAGCTGCTGCTGTCGCTAAACGCTTTGGGAAAATAATTTAAACAATGCGAATACATACAGAAAAAATTATTATTTATTGGCACTTCTATGTAAAGTGCTAGAGAATTTCTACTAAAGACGAACATTGCAAAAATTAACGAATTTGTTTTTAAATTGATTTAATTTTAATTTAAAATATTTAAATTTAATTTAAGCTGTTTAAGTTGCATTTAAGCCGAATTTGGATGATTTAAATTTTATATAAATGGCCCCCTTTCACTATTTTTCCACTGTTCCTATACAAAATCATACATGAACGAACTCGATCAATTCCAATTGCAATTAGGTATCACAAAATTCACGCAATCTCTCGAACCGCCTGCATTAATATGGAAACCCAACGAATCGAGCAATTTCCAACCGAACAAATAATTCATTTTACTTGTTATCATCAACTGTTTCAAGTAAAACGTGTTTACCGTAATATGAAGATATAAACCCTGATAAGCCCTACTACCGCAAACACCCCTATCGAAAAACGTGTTTTTTAGCGTTCAATATCTTTCTATAATATATATATGGGCTGGGGACTATAGACCTATGACATCATTTTAATAAAGGTCAAGGTTGGTTATACATGTGAACATAATCCTTAACTCGATCTTTTTGCCAAGTCACAAAGTCACAGGGTTATCGCTGGAATTGCACTTTAGTTATGGGTATGAACAGTGCACATTAACGCTTAGGAAATAAACGCAGACATCAATGCAACAAAATATTTTCTCTCTTCCAAACGATTCCATTTTCTTTACTTGAGCTATCCACGTGTGTAACTGAGTGTTACAGTAAATAAAACAAATAACGATAAAAGAATGTGCAGTATTTCCACTGTTCTGGCCATTTATTAACACATGGCCCTGTCTGGGGAAAAGCGGCATAGGCGGAGATATTATTATGGCTCCAGCAGTAGGAGATAATAAGGTCTGGATCAACTTGGGCCTATATGTATATTGAGATTGAGAAGTGTAAGGAAGGTTCGTCTCGTAATCTCCTAAAAAAGGAAAATCTTACCCGTCATCAGTCTATGACCATCTCTGACTGGAATTAAAAAATCTGTAGTCTGCAGGGTGTGTCTTTACGCCAGCTGACAACCGACTGACTGTCGGCCACTCGAAAGGCTGTAGTCTGCAGTGGTTCTTAGGGCACGCGCCTATGTCTTTATGCCAATTGACAATCGACTGAAAGTTGGTATTTGAGCGTGCAAATTTGTGGTCCCGCTGCACATTATTATTTATATCAATTCCATTTAAATTCTGTTTAGTCAAAGGTACATATTTTTGCTTCATTACAGGTGCGGAGCAAATGGCGTAAGCGGTGCTGCGGCCATGAAAATTTGATACTGAAAAGGACAAATCGCGCGCAGCGAAAAGAAAACTAGACCGTCATCACTCTGAGAAATTCACCCACATCAAAACCAAGAGAAGGTCAGAGCGATAGAGTTCTAAAAAGGCGTAGCTTTCTCAAACAAATTAGCCAGCCCTCAATAAAACCATTTTGTTTTATAAAGGACTTTATTCCCTTTTAATAGCGTCTCGAAGAGCTGCTTCAATATTGACTTGAAGGCCGTCAAGTTCAATACTTCCTTTTGCGGAATGGGAAATGTCAACAGAATGCCAGAATGGCACAATAAAGGAAAAATCACTTTAGGTGACGCTATAGCCTTCACTACAAACAATTTTTTTTTTTTTATTAGAGAAAACATCCTTAGTTAATCACGTCGTAAATGCTTAATTTCAGCAAATATTTGCGAATCTGGTAACAAAATATCCACACTGTTAATTAACTTTTTGTATCAATCGTAAACATTGCATGAGCACAATAAGGACATCACACGATATTCTTCTTTTACTCAAGGTTATGAGAACTGCACAACAATAACCTTTCTGGCGCCTGGTCTGTCAATCAATAAAGATTTAAACCATTAAAAATTTCAATCCGCTTTATTACTGTAGAAATAGACGAGCAGTTTTTTCTTTATTACTTGTCTAATTAGTTCCCTCGATTGATTTATATCATATTGATGAGCCGGATAATAATCTGGAATAATGAAGCGTAATTAGACGGTTGATTTTTCTCTGCGCAATATTGTAATTCGTCTACGAACAAAGGGGATAATTACTTTGAAGAGAAATATAGACAATTTAAAGTACCTTTGTAGTTGATTGAAATTCTGAGTACGTTGATTGCATCATCCAAAGAACAAACTGTTTTCGGAATTTCTCGCCCCCTCCCTCAAGTTCTTCCAGAAAAAATATTTTACTGTTCCACAAACGACGAAAACAACATTTCTGCCAACAGATTTTTGTCCAAGTTATAGGGATTTGTTTCAAAAAGTAAAAAAGAAAAGTCAAAATTCTTATGATGACGTGGAACCGGCAAAACGTTCTCGCAGTGGTGTGACGTCACAAAGCGTATTCTCGACTTTGGCCACGCATTATCGAGAAATACTGTAAAATGGAAATTGTTAAAGAAATTTGGCTTTTGTCGGTTGACGTTGTCTTTCTATTACTTAATCATTCGTTAAATTAGTTACTGTTTGTGTTCAAAATACAGGAAGGTGCTCAAAAAGTAACGTTACAAATGAAACAATATAAACAATACAAAAAAGCTTCACAGAAAAGAGTGAGAAAAATAGTCAAACCATTTTTTTCTATTTTGCTTATTTCCTAATCTGCGGCGAAAGGGCACACCGCAGTTTGCATTCACTCTTTGTTAACATCTCATTCGCGTTCCTCTAATCGGGCCTTGTGCTTATTGGAATAAACAGCTTATTACACATGACCCTCCATCATACAGTACCCGCAACTTGGGTGGTTCGAATTTAATGTTAGTGATGGTATGAATAATAATCAAGATTGTTGAGTTGAGAGATCAGCTTTCAAAATCACAGTAAAATAGACAAAATTAACCAGTGAGGCACCCAGATGTGAAGACAGTTTGAAGAAAACTTAATACGGTTCTTCATGTCCATGGCACTCATTACAGTCATTCACGCCTGCCTTATTCTGATCAGCTTAGAAGGATGAGTCAGTTAGTTGGTTTTGATTGGCAGCCCATAATGGTAAAGAGCTCGTCCACACAGTAACCTGGATATGCGATTGGAATTTTATGTGGCTTTAACAGGAAGTAGGCCTTGTTCATTTAAAAGTTAATTTAGTCGCAGTTTATATAAAATGTATTGAAATATGTAGGCTTGCTAGGCAAGGTGCCATTTGTAAAAGTTATTTTCCTACTTCTCTACCAGTAAATTGCAAATAATGTCGTGTGCGCACGGAAGCTCCAAACCGTGCGTAATATTATTACGTGACAGTGGTCACCTGAGACAAAATGATAGATTAGCGTAACCATATGGCAACCGCGCTACACCACGTGTGTCATATATGTTGCTTAAAGATTTCAGAATTAGCATAATTATTGAGACTTCAATAAGTTTATGGTCAAATGGCCAGTATAGTTCTTATTCTCTCGATGTTACTAGCCTGGATAAGTTGTAGAAAAAGCATCGTACAACATTCAAAAGCAAGTCATGTTTCTTTCCACGAAATTTATGATCTCGCCTGCGGCTCGATCGCAAACTCTCTTCTCGCTCGTAACATGCAGCTTACTATTCTCGTAATCCAATTTGCCATTACTGTTGACAGTGCGGACACGATTATTAAGCTTACTACAACAAATAGAGTCTGTCACGGAAAATTGTGGGGACGCATAACTGTTGCGAACAAGAAGATGATATATTAATTATCGAGGAAATTATCAATTAGACACTTTGGAGGTGATTTGCAATCACTTTCAATTTAAATTGAAACAATCAATACAGTTAGTTCCAAAGAATAACAAAATTACGTATCACCTATGCTGTAACCAGTGTTTACATTGAAATAGCACGATTAATGTGGTAGTCTTGACCTTGCAGGTAATGCAGGTCCCATTTTATTCCTTATTATTTCTTATTATTTATTAATTTCCTCTACTAAAATTAAAATTGATTTAAAATATAATAAATTTAAAATTTGCTGCAAGATTTGATGCCACTCGACTTTTTCTAATTTTTCCTTTTTCTTTTTTCTCCATTCACCAATTTTCAAGGTAATTCAAATGTGGCCTTTAGTGACCTTTAGAAATCCTTGTTCCGTGTTGGCCACAATCCAAATCAATCCCACTCATATAGTTTCATTAAGGTTGCATCATTTATGTCGTTGCCTTTTTGAGTATCTTCAATAATCTCCAAAGTATTTGTCAAGAATTTAGGATACTACAAACGAATTGGGACTCTTTGTGGTGAAACAGCATTTATATTAGGTCATTAGGTTATATCAACGTCCGTGAGAACTCTTGCATCAAACCCATTGATCTCTGGTTTAAGAGCAATGACTGGCATTTGTGTTCTTTAACACTTTAATCGAAGCGACTCATTTAAAGTACCTGCTACAGTAAAAATAGATTATTCGGCATGCACCTTCTAAATTAGATGCAACTCGATCGAAAAGGAAACTGGGTCTGGGAGTTCCTGATTTAATAAAAATACATTAATGATGACAGGGAAATCAGAAAGTCATGCACTGGTTTAAAAAAAGTTATGTAGGATCCTAAATATGGACGAGATAAATGTCGCAGTATGCACTAAATATCACTGTTCTAGGCACAAAGCCCAGTGGATTATAGACTTGTGGTGTAATTATGGTTTTATTGAATTCTTACACAAAGACTTTCTGAACACCTAGAACCTAGAAGATGCTGATTTAAAAACCGAGCAAAACATGTTATTCATGCACGATGGTGCCCACCAAACTTTAGTTTAGTTGCACATCAATTTCTACTCCTAAACAATTGACAAGGAAGAAAAGGACCAAGTACATGGCCTCCCAGATCACCCGATACGAACCCGTTAGATTATTTTTTTGTGTGCCGCTCGAAGTTGCTAATCTATAAAACTGTAGTCAAAAGAATCTCAGAAACAGGATTTTTGAGGCGTGTGCCATTTTTAAACAGGTATATTCAAATGAAGTCACCAACTAAAACTTTTCAAAGATGGTATGTTTAAGCTTCCCTCCGAGTTTTCATTTGCTCTAACATGTTTAATCAGAATGCTAATGCTATACCTCTATTCTAAACAAAGATACCCTCTCAACGATATGCACGGTGCGTTAAAGTATGTCGACTCGCCCTTAAAGGGACGCCACCCCTTTAAATGGGTCACGTATCCCTTTGATCTCACTTTAATTAGCTCCTCTTCGCGGCTGAACAAAAAACTAAAACGAGCTACTTCTTTGTGAATTGTTAAATTTGTGTACATTTCAGGTTTAAAAAGAATTTTCCTCGTCGTTTGCACAAGGTCAACAGTTTTATGAAGGGGTTAAAGAGGTTCAAGTTTGCTATTTTGTTGTTAGTCTTTGTTTTTACGAAGCTTTTCAAGCTTTCGAGGATGACCTTAAGGAATTTTTATTGTTAATTTGCATATTATGGTCACCGGATAGTTAGTCATCATCGAGTTAAAGGCAAGTTTGAAATGCCGTTCGCAATGATAAGCACGTTTTAAATTTCACCCGCCCGTACTGACATTTGCCATTATTCTTAGAGTTCTTTGGCCTAGTTCAACTTGGTAATTATTCATTCGCATGATCGGCATAGATCATGCAAAATCAGCTTTCGATCGGCGAAAATCTTATTCAAATTCAAAGGAGATCGCGCAACAACAACAACAATCGACAAGAGCAAGATTGACTGGGCAATGTGAGCGCCACACTCGGGGCAAGGTCAGATTTGTGGCGCCATAACAAACGGTATTCCATTCATTTCACGGGAATTAGTTTAATACCTATTTAGCAATCTCATATTATTGTGGTTTCGGTATTAATCCCATTTTTTATGCTCGGATGGATGGAGAGAACGTTGCGGTTGGGAGGGAAATACCGATCTGTTGCTATAAGAGTTTCTTATATCATATTCGTGTGGCAATAAGATATTTGTAAGAATTACGTTAAATGGCGGCATGGACATCCCGATTTAGCAACATGAAGACAGTCAAGTACAATCTCTTCTTCTGCCTCGATTTCGCTCCAAAATTCTTCTAGACACCTCGACGGACCTCTGTAAGTTCTGTGACTGAGTGGTTAGTACGCCCCGGTCAGCCTCAGTGCGCCCAAATATTGTATGTATAGACTTCGCTGTCTTTGCCAAACAAGAAATCATTAGTTTTAATCTGACACAAAATCTGATAAAAATAGAATTAGATGATAATTGGTGGAGGGCGGAGAATTTTGAATCCCACTCCTCCAAGATTAATAAAATTTTCATTGTTACCCTTGACACGAAACAACTTAATCACAAATTACCTGTTTTGCACCAAATTTAACTCTCACCTTCACTACCTTTTATGGGTTTCTGGTGATTGTAAAATTATGTAAATAGGAAAATATACGGATTATCACCTAATGGGTTAACTCACTTCACTATTAACGTTTCCTACATTAAAACATCCCAGAACTTAATAAGTATATGATTTTTCCGATTTCAAACATTTTTCTAAAGAATCGTAGAGTAAGTAACACTATATGAATATGGATCAAAATCAATGTAAATGCGCACGTGGGCGTGAAGTATCATTATTTTTTCCATGAACCTCCTTATTGGGTTTTATAAGAATTCAGTTAATTATTTTAAGCGTTACTTGTTAGAACACGAGGCAATATTAATTAGTTAATTAAAAGTCCCGCCAATTAGACGACTGTTGATGGGGACAAACCCGTATTGATGGAATTAATAGTTTAATGTTTTACAGATACTGCTAAAAGCTATGTAATCTAGTGAGTTCCAAGTTCAATTCCTTAAAAAAATGTATGTGACAATAATAAATTTTCAGTTCCTCAACAAACATATTAACTAAAACTAATTGCGCTAATGTATTTTTTCTGCTTTTGTTTAACGTTATATCATCAATATTTTCTGGTAATCTCTTTTAAACTTAGTCTTTGATATCTTCTTAGTTCCCCAAATAGAAAAATCCATTGGGATAATATCGGGCAAACTAGGCGGCCAGTTGAAAAATAATGCACAAATGTATCATTTGTACGTTTTTTTCACGTACATCAAACGTACCAAAATGAAAAATATTTTGTTTCCTTTTAATTTATTTCTTTGGCTTTACGAATTTTTTCCTCATGACTTAAAAATTTTTTAATTTGTGCAATGCATCAAAATAAAACCAATATCTTTGGTACGTTTTCTACGTCGAGCGCTTGAATCCGAATTTTATTGCTAAAACATCCCAATGCCTTTCCATAATTCGCCAGCATATTAATTTCACAAGAGCAGCTAAAAGGCAAACACCATAGCTCTTATCAAAACCTACGCGACAAACCGAAATAAGCAATTTACAATTGTGTATAGATAAGTATTAAAGCGTCACAAAAGCTCTGTTGTGCTGTTGTGTGAGTTACCATAATGGCTTCAGGGAAAATACCTGCTTTCTGTCTAACATCAATATTATCTAATTCCGCACGCTCTTTGTTGAAAATTGTTTAGTCTGCTTCTGCGACGACCAAGTTACATATCATTCTATGAACTGATTCCTAAATGGACGTTTGCTTAATAACATGCTTTTGAACTGCGACGCAGATCTATTTCTGTGCCTCTTACACAGAGTAATCAAAGTGTATTAATCTATACTTCCATGTCTATCGAATTATTTTGGGAAATTTACTAATCTTTCAAAAATTATTAACAATTCTCGGTTGATTTATTGTGTTACACATATCAAATTTTTTACTCTTTTTTCATTGTTACGCTGAAGCATCACCGACGAATTAAAACAATTACTTGCACAAGTGCAATTACGGGATAGTCTTCCTGCTCGTTCTAACAGTGTAGCAGTATTCTTTAGGAACTTAATTGATTTCCTTAAATAAAATTCGTGCATTGAAAATGTAATTTTTAACTCTTCTCTTCCTAAGTCATGGAACTTGAAGTGAAAAAGGCATTCTTGCAGTGTGTGCACTTTCGCTCATTTTCAATTTAATTTACATTCGTGCAAACTTCCCAAACAATTGTCGATAATATTCGTTGCACCTATTGCCTATCCATATATTACCCATGAGAATTTCATTCTTCTGACAAATTTGATGTTTCAACAATGACACCCATGGCATCTCATTGTTACGCTGCATCAATCACTGGCGACCTACCGCGGGAATTTTTGCACCAGTGCAATTATCGAATAATGCTCCAGGTGGTCGCTCTACAAATGTAGTAACTAATTGAGATTATCATGGTGAGACTTTTTGACCACTGTGTATAACTATTACCTTCATCCCGAATCAAACTGAAACATATTATTGGCAACGATATAACCAAGAGTGAAAAATCGTTTAACATTCGCAATAAACACAATAATAACTTTGCAAAACTGCCCATAAAATGTATTATTTATTATTATTGATCTGACCATATGTTCAATAGTGATATAATGACGTGCCACCCAGTGGGACCACCCAGCAATAATCGATTTTATAGTTATGTTTTAGCATTATTTAAAAAGTGGATGCTCTCTCCTATTAAGCAAAGAAAATAACGAAAGCAACCTAGATCGACGCAGCAAGATTACCGAAGGAAGATTTACAAAACCATACAGTTAATTGGTTGCAGCATAGTATTCAAGTTGACACAAGCTTCGCACTTAACAAACTGCCTCCATTATGAAGGTCGGTTGTCTTGTGACAATATTTACTTTTTCGGGAGCAAGATGAACGGTTTTTGAGACGTTTTAAGCCCTAAGTGTAGTACGTATAGTTTGCCAGCAATATTAATTTCAAGAGATTGCTACAGCCTTAAATATGAGAAACCAGACTGCAATTTGAATGCCAATTCAGCAAGGGAAGAACATGGGTCTTTTAATCCAGAAGGATTAAACAGCTTTTTAGACCTTTTCTGGTACGTGATACTCGTTATCGCTGAAGAGGGATTAAATGGTATTGTACTTTTCCTCGAATTAATTCCAACGAATGTTTCCCTTTTCCGGAGTACAAAGAATCGCTTACGACTTGCTTCTGTGAAAAATTTCCTTCCAGAAAGAACTCGCTGAAATATGATACCAGCCATGAAAGTAAATCGCTTTAACCCGCTTTTCCGACAAAAAGATGTCCGACAAGGCCTCGTAATTCCATAGAAGGAATTCTCACGTGCCATAAGATAATTTTAGGTAACAAAATCATTTAACCGTAAAATTGCACGGTACTTCAATATGTTTGGCGCCAGTTGGTGTAAGGTGAGTTGGTTCGCAAGGTTACAGGAGACAATCTACGGCACTTCATCTCACATAATACCCGTATGAACGTATCATTCCACCTGGTGTAATAACAGCTCTGTTCCAACCAGTACCGGATGGTCAAAGATATGTCGTCACTGCGCATATTTCTGATGGTCAATATTAGCAGTAGCTCTATATACGTTCGAACAAACCTCATTCTCAAATCCACCACGTTCTGTACTTTGGAGTACGACCCCGGCCTTGACATGCAGGTATACATCTCCCGCTTGAAGCGAATTTAATTATATAAACATAAAATTTCGTCATCAGATCATTCTGCAGATGCGCGAATTCCGCATTCCAACCGATCACGAGAGCATAGATCCAAAATGGAAACTGGCCATAACCAGTCGGTCCAAAAATTAATGTTTTGATTGACAGCCGGCGCCATCGCGGTGTTTATTTTGATATGCAAATCCGAAAGGATGCCGAATGAAAATTCGCTTTTGATTGAATTAAAACTGCTAGAAAAATTTGAATATTAAAGTACCGTTTGTATATGTCGCATTAGCTGTTGTTAACATAGGCAAAGCCGAGATTTTACGGTGGAAATATATGCCTACCTAGGTGTTCCGTTATGGACGATGATTTTTTTTCTCTTGCACCAAAAATCAAGAACGGCGATCCCTACTGGAAGCTCTGGCTGTCGACACTGCCTTCCGATGACGGCCGCCACGAGGCCTATATTCGCCCTCTAAAAACCGTTGTTGCCACCATTAATAATTTCTTTAATTTTGATCCATTTCGTTAATGTTCACTAATTAATATTTCAACAAAGCAATTGTGCAAAAACAAGTGGCTTTGATTATTATTGCCCTGACCTAATGGCTCCTGAATTAAAAGGTAATTAGCACGAGTACTATTAACGGGTAATTACACTGGTGCAATTATCAATCACCACGTAAAAATTGATTCATGAAATTTTCGTACGAAATACAATTCGTTGAATGCAAATATACCTCTGATTTTTAACAAATTTGCACTCGTGTAAGTTCAATTGGAAACTCGCTCGCGGGTGCTCGTTTTTAACTCGACATTTGCAATTCATTTAGTTGTAACTTTTTTCGATTTACATGGATCCCTAAATTGTTAATATTTAATTCTGCTTTAGTCGAATTTGATAAATCGCCGTGAATCAGCCAAGTTCTTCGCATTATCAACAAAAAAACGTTTCTGGTAAAGTGGTCTCGGCTGTAAAGGTCAACAGCAATTTGTCTTAATCTGTATAATAAATTGTGAAACTTATGAATTAAACAAAATCATTATCGCAATTTTGTATAAATCACGACAAAGTAAATAAAAGGTTTATTTCGCTAATTTTTATTGCACCAAGTTGATAAGTAGATTGGGCATGTTAAATATGCAAAATAAAATTTATGTCGCCCGGTATATTCCATATATTAACCGGATCTAAACTCAACTAACTAATAGGTAAATACATATATTCTATACGTTTCCTCTCTAAATATTTGAGAACCACTGTTAAACGACGTCACGTAAGATATCCATTTGAGGTCACTAAAAAATGCACCACATCAATGTAAGTCATTACGAAACATTCGAGATTAATCGCCAAATGGTGCCACGTTAGACACTCATTCTGTGCGTTTGGGAAATGCACATCGACCTCAAAAATTACAGAAAATATTCGAGAATCATTATAAAATGACCCCAAGTGAGATGGTTGCTTGAGGTCATTTAAAAGTGCACTAGATCACCTGAGAAGTGTCACGAAACTTTAGAGATTATCGCAAGATGGTGCCACGTTAGGCCAGTCACGTTCGACCAGAAAAAATGCATTCATTTTTACCAAGGAACCATAATCAAAGAAGCGTAAATTCAAAGAGTCACTAACAAAAACCACTTAGAGTAATCACCAAGACAGAAAGCGAAAAAATAATAGAGTAAGTTACACGCTTACCTCAAATCAACCTTTTGGAATGATGAAACTGTCGTCTCTCAGCGATTGAGAAGAACATTTTGAAAATGTTTCGTACATTTTAGATACTCACCTTTGATATATTTTAATTCATTAACTTTCGTTTTTATACTCAATTTTTCTGCGTTCTCAAGATAGACACGTTGACAGGGGTGTTTGTCCGAGTCTTTAGTAAAGGGTGAGCGTTATTCTCGGTCAGATTTAACTGAAAGTAGTGTGCAATTCCTCCTCTACTTGGGCGTGAGGCCTTGTTCTCGAATAAGATAAAAGGAAAAAAAAACTAATGGGTGTTGTCTAACAGCGAGCCATCTCAAGTTTCTAACCGAGTGTTATTACTGCTTTCAAGTTAATTCAAACTTTAATTATTTGTCTCACTCTCTCTTAGCCACTTCTTCCTACTTTAACGGAATCCTTATACACACACATATTTCAAACGCAGACACGCAATCTCTTCATATCTAAACAAGCGACCTGTCTTCACCAATTATGCAAAGCTGATGTATCTGTTTACTTTATATGTTGGGTAAACACAAAAGCGTGCCAAGCAAACTGAAATTCTAATTTGCAGATACGCTATTTTCGGTTTGTTTTCATCTAAGAAGCCAACTTTAAATCTAAGTCCAATTTGCACCATCGTATATGGGGAGTTTGGTGCCAAAAGTTATAATCGCTTGGGCGAAAGAAAAATGGCTTTCATGTTGGGAATCCTGCAATGTTTTTGTATTTTTGTTGGAGGAAAATGTGCCGAAAAAGTGAGTTTTTTTGGCACTAGGGGCATTCCTATTTACAGTTAAAGTTAACCCATAAAAGATCCGTGTTTTTGAGATGATCCGTCGTAAAACTGATTGAGGCGGTAATAAAACCCGATCAGCGCTTAACGGGCAGTTAAAATCATTGGTGTTTGATGGGTTTGCGAGGATAATAATTGGCGTTTCAGTTCAATAAAACGTGTGGCGATAGTGCATAATTATATTATCAAAAGCAATCTGATTGCACTACTTAAATCACTCGGTTTTATTGAAGGTGATGCCCACAGTAAAATTGTTCCTTTCCATCTTCATCGCATGGGGCATGCCCAAAATCGTCCGCCCCATTTGCAAGATTAAAACTACCGAAAGATGGACGATTTTTATAAGGAGAGCTTTCATTGAAATTACACGACCGCTTCTCCTCAGTCTCAGCGATCTTCACAAACAGACGAAAGGACTTTAGCATTTATTGTGTTTATATTTCAGAATACAATAAATTATCCTCAACTAATTCGCTGATAAAATCTCCAATGACATTTGCTGCAGCAATTGGAGGAATTGGAGAACGTCTCTACTGCATCGAGTAAATTATGCTTTTGCCCTAAATACGTTGCCCAGATTCCTCGGTCCTCCGAGACCTCAATTTTGAGTTATGTTTTCTGAATAATTTTTAGATTGATGCAAACTTACAGTTAATTGGAAACACTCCCGGGGGTTTCCGATACAGCACACTCTAGGCAACAACGAATGATTTAAAACCCAAGATTTATGGCAAATTATTCCCGTAATTTCGATTACTTCGAAGATACGATAAATTACTTAGATTTCTCTTTTGAATTTGAATAGGTGTGGGTTTATAACGAGGCTTAAAACTGAATGGTAATTCCCAGAAGAAGTTTATTGCTTAGCTGTCTTATGAATTATTGCACACGTCTATGTTGCTAGCTCATATAAGTTTTACTAACCTGCCCAGCAAAAGAGGGCAATGTTGGCTTGCAATATAACTAGCAGTTTATGGCACGAAGGCAAGATTGTACTCACATTAAATGGTAGGTACACCTACATAACATCAAAACTGAGAATGAAAATTAAGAAGTTACTCGCGCGACGACACAATTCTGCTCGATTTCACAACAATCATGGAATACAAACATAGAGAGGAAGAGCTTGCGGCGCTTGAGGCAGTCATACTTTGGCGACAAGAAATCATAAGAAACACGAACACACCACCGCACTTATCTACCTAACAAAGACGGAAAGGGATGCTTTACCGCGCGCCGATGACTGACACGAGCAATTGAGTGCAGTAAAGACATTTCCGCACGTGTCTGATACAACATTTTTTTCCTTTGAGGGCACTGTGGGCGGTAAAATCCTTACAGACAGACGTGCGATAAAGGGATTTATCGCACGTGCTTTGACACTGACACATGCCAAGGTGTTTTACGTGCAACAAAGCGACTTTACCGCGGAGGACGCGTGTTTTATAAATTGAGGCTTGTGATATAGAGTAAAATGCAGATTTTAGAAAACGTTGATATACAGGATGGTCAATTTATCTTGGGACGCTCTAAACTCTCAAAAAAGGCACATTTTTAAATTAAACGTTCAATTTACGGTTAATCAGTGTTAAAGGGGAGAGAAAATAGCAATTTTCATTTCTTATTTGAACAGCGTTTTCTATTTTTTTAAGTGGCAATGTATCGTTTTTATTGGAAATTCTTATGCTTCTGACAGAAACAAATAACTTTTACTTGAAACATTTTTTTGTGCAAGCGCAAGTTAAGCAAGTTTGGATATTGCCAAAAAACATTTAAACGAGTACTGAATAATAATTATTTTTTATTGTGAATGTTGATAAAGAGTCGATCGAAGTTTATTTACATTTTTTGAATTAGTATAAGTTTTTATGATTTTAGATCAGTCTTTTTTAAAATAGCAATTTATACGGCATTTCAGTTTGGTGACTATTATTATCTTGTTGCAAATATGGAACGTCTTTCTATCGCAGAAAAAGTCGAAATGATATTTCTGTGCGGCGAATGCAGTAGAAATATTGCAAATGATGTTACGTTAAACGCTGAACGTTTTCCCGATATAAAAGCTATATCGAGTGCGTCCATTTATAGTGTTGTAAAAGAATTCAAAGAAAGTGGAAGTGTACAGCTCAAAAAACAAAACTACGACGACGTACGGTTACTGGTGTAGATAATGAAGTTGCAGCATTAGCGACAGTTGCTCCAGATTGTCATATTTCCACCCGGAAACTTTCTCGAGACTCTGGAATTTCTAAAAGTAGTATTTTAACGATATTGAAACGGCATAAATTTCACCCGTATCACATTTTTTTACATCACAAACTTTATGGCGGTAATTTTCAAAATCGAGTAATATTTTATCAATGGACGCGTAATATAATTTAAATTAATCAAAATTTTTTGCTAAACGTCTTATTTTCTGACGCATCTAATTTTACAAATCGTAGACAGGTAAATCGTCATAATATGCATTATTAAAATGTTGAAAAACCACTCTGGTTGAGAGAAGTAGAAAATCAGCGTCCTTGGTCGATAAATGTATGGTATAGAATTATCGTAGATAAACTGATTGATCCATATTTTATTGACGGAATATTGAATAAGCGAAAATATCGAGAATTTCTGCTAGTTCACTGGAAAACGTGACACTTGAACGAAGGGTAAACGTGTGGTATCAACATGATAACTGCCCTACCCATAATACCAGAATTTCCCATGAAACATTAGATCATGATTTTGCTAATCGATAGATTAATATAGGGGATCCTGTTGCGAGATCTGCTAGGTCACCCGATCTAACACCCCTTGACTTTTTCATGCGGTTACTTCAAAGAAAAAGTTTATCAGGAAATTCCAACTACACCCGAAAATATAAGGGAACACATTGCAAATGCTTGTGCTGTCAATATGGAAACTCGTTTGGAGTTTAGTGAATCTTTCAGAAGGCGAATTGACAAGTGTATTGAAGTTCAAGGTATATAATTTTGAACACTTTTTGTAAGAAACGTTTTGCCATTATTCATTTTGTTTTATTGGCAAAGTCAAAAAAAAAGAAAACGTAAATTTTAGATGGTTCATCTTAAATTTGCCTAATTTGTGCTTGCATAAAAAATGATTTAAGTAAAATTTATTTGTTTCTGTCAGAAGCATATGAATCGATAATAAAAACGATACATTGTCGTTTAAAAAAATAGAAGTCACCTTGCTATTTTGTCACCCCTTTAACACTGAATAAACCTAAATTGAATGTTTGATTCAAAAATGCGTCGTATTTGAGAATTGAGACTGTCCCAAGATAAATTGACCACCATGTACATATCTAGGAAAAAACAAAATTCGTTAAATGAACCAAAGAGAGTGGATCCGAGAATTTTTTTTTTTTAATCTTGTCGGATGTTTGATGATGCTGATGAAAAGGTATGATACATCGGTAAAAATGTCGTGAATTGTACTCTATTTAAATCAAAGTGCAAGTAAGGAGGGAACTACAGTAAAAGTAAGAAAAGGAAGAAAGACAGAGACCATGCTATTTTTTACACAAGCCCCTAAATACTATTGATACCTATTGGGCAATATAAAGGAATAAGTTGTTTGAGACACCCAGTATGAACATTTCTTACTCTTCTACGTATAATTTTACATCACGCTAGAAACATAAATTCAACAAGTTTATAATCTGAGGTTCAGCAGTACGTTTCTAATTTGTATATAGTCTGACTTCTGACCGACACTACAGCACAAAAACTCTTGTTTGCCTATCCAACAAGGCCTTGAAAAACGACGACTCATCCACTAACGCAATATAACTTTACACAATATATAACCATCGGCCCAGTTTAAGGCGGAGATTCCCAAACAATATTAATTAATAAATCAGGGTTCTTAGAAGCCAGCAAAAAAACGATTTGAATAGTGGCTGATTGGCTATTGTCAAGACTAGTTCTTATATGTCTAAGACTTGCTGACACCTAATTCTGACTAAAACGGGGTACCTGGTCTGCACCAATACGTTGAGTTTGATCAGGTTGAAGTCCCAATTTGCAAAATCATTAGGCAGTACAAATGTGCACCAGACACTCATTCTTGGTAGTAATCGAGAGCTTGGTAGCTCATAAATTCAGGGAATTTCACACGTTTTTCCGGAATTGAGAGTTGTTAACACACTGTTCAGGGATTCAGGGTTGTTCACACATTTTTCAGGGATTCAGTGTTGTTCACACATTTTTCAGGGATTCGGGGTTGTTCACACATTTTTCAGGGATTCAGGGTTGTTCACACTTTTTCAGGGATTCGGGATTGTTCACACATTTTTTAAAGATTTAAGGTTATCATATTTTTTTGGATTGGAAATATATGTTCATTCGTATTAAGAGAAAATTGCAAACTGCTCTAATTTGGCTACAAAAAAATAACTCTTACCTTGTTCTAACAAACTCGGAGAGGAAAAGGACCGTTGCATAAATGAAATATCTGTCGCCATCCTAAAATTATCCCTACAAAAGACGTCAAAAGGTGGACAAATGGCACTACTTTTCCAGCAAAAACAAGCCCTCAGGGAAGCTCGATGTCCAAGAGCAGACAGACAGGACATTTGTCAGAATAACAAACACGTTTTTTTCACGATCAGTTGATCAATATTTGAACAACACTCTCACACACACAGACAAGACCTTTAGGACGGAGAAACAGTAACTTGTTAAGGTACAAAAAGGTCGGACGTCTGAAGTATGATTTCTCCCTTAATTATTGTCCGAATATCTTAATTGGCTTTGCAAAGGGCCGCTTTTAGCTAAAATTTTCTTAATTGTATCCGCTTAGAACGCGACTGAAACATGTTCGTGTCTACTTAAATGATGGAAGAGCCCTTAATCACGAAAGTTCAAGACACGAGCGAAGATGTCCATTTTTTATCATTGATAGTAACGGTTAGTACGGGGTCTTGACGTGACGTGTAAATCCGGCCCTTAAAAAACCTTCCTCTGTCTAATTCCTTCAGGAAGTAAATTAACGGTTCAAGTTAAAACGGAAATCATAAGCCCCATTTTTCATCCTGGTGGCTGGATAAAGCCCTAAAAAAAAATAAAAAATGCGCATGGACTAGTGCAGCAGGTAAAATGGTCTAATTTATATATTGCGTTTCGCGTTTATAAAGCAGCAAAGCAGGAATAAGGGATTATTAATGAACAGTCGTTAATGCCAAGGTATTCTCCCATTGTGTTTGTTGACACTGTATTAGGTTGAAAGAAATTAATTACTGAAATTCATTATCTTTTGTTCTCTGCTCTGTTTTATGTTTTTGTTATTTTCGTTTAAGCTTTTCAATTTGCTGGAAAATGGTAGACAGGGTTGGACTTAAGCCGGCATAAGTACGATTCAACACAGTTATTAAAATTAACTATTATATTATCTTCCTTCTCTTTAACGACCAGGGATACAAAACTGTCGCCATTGAGAGACTTCAGATTAGTCCCTTGTTAAATCTTCGAAATGAATTAAATTCAATATTGCAGGTTAAATTTGCAAAAAATATGCTCAAAATAAGCTCGAATAAAGCGAAACTGCACGCGTTTCAAGCAATTTCCACTAGACCAACCGGATGAGAACCGTGATATTACTAACAAAGCCCATAATTAAACCCACAAATCAAATCAAAGATTAATGGTGATCTGGGGACCGAGACCGAATTCTCGAAATTTTGATTCCACTTCGATGATTATCTTGTCGAGTTCAATTTTTATTTTATAGGAATTCGGTAAAGAAATTTCGAGATTTTTGCAAAAAGCTGCGTTATTTGCAAGAACCTCCACACTACTTGTCTTGCCCAACATTGCTTAATACGGCTAATAAATATGATAAAACGACAGTCGAAATCGAATGGAGATTTCAAGAATCCGGCCTATGATGTGGTATAAATTTCACTTAAATAGCAGCCTCGTTTCTTCTAGGTCACAGACAGGCTACATATTTATCTATCAGGACACTAGTTCATGGCATAATAATCAGCAAGAAGCAGAAGGAGTTTGTGTTGAGGCTGAATGCAAAGAAGTATCAAGTTTAGGTAAGTTCCAAGATTAATAACGTTTTCTTTTATTTAAAAGGGACATTTAAGTAGTTAAAAGAGTTTGGGCAAAAATGTGAAATGTATCAGTCTCAGTATGGAAAGTGATAGGGCTAATATCAGTTTTACTTCACCGGTATGACATAGAACTTAACAGGAGGGTTAGGACGGTACATAATTTCCTTACTTAGGAGAAAAACACACAATCTCTGTCCGCAGACAGGATAGAAGCTAGAAATTTCCACGAATTATTGCGAAGTACAAAAATCCTGAACGAAGGGAACTAGGAGTAAAAGGTTTAGAAACAAAACTAAAGAAAAAACATCATTTTCTCTGTTAATCTGTACCAAAAAAATTAAATTGAAAATTTCTGGATTGTTAAACCCGGAATTGATCAGTTTTACAATTCGACTGGAAGACCGACTGTATTCCTCAGTTATACCTTCACAGGGGACAATTTGGTGTTGCCTTTATACAACTCACACCAGTAAACGAGGCACGTTGCATACCATTTACCGGGGTAATCGACCAAAACATATTATTGTGGACATAATCGTGACTGTCCAAAGTGAAGAACAGAGTTGCTACCACCATGACAATGTTGCTTTTTGTCCTGGCGCAGCAGTGACATCTGCCAAAAGGTTGTCAAGCAGTGCGACAAAGAGAGAACAATGCAGGCTACCTTACAATTTAGTGGAAACGAGATGGTAGATACGACTTAAATACAAGAGGAAAACTGCTAGCTTTTTACTTACCTCTCTATACTTCTGAATGCAACCATAAAAATGCCCGAAAGTACTTTATATTTTCCAATAATATCTGTATCACGAATTTGAAGCGGAATACGTAAATAACCGACACTTTCAATTATTATGCCCTCCTGAACATTCTGAAGCGTGTTACGTTCAGGTCTCATAAAACAATCTTGAAACGGTTTTCCGATCACCTTTCCCAATTTTTCAATACATAACATTAAGAAGCCCTCTACGCCACTGACTTTTATATGGGTCCAAAGTCTGATTTATATTCCAATTTTCTGAAAAAGTAAACTATGAGAAATTTCGTAATTTCGCCTTTCAATCAATTCAGAAAGAGTTATCTGGTGGAAAAACCCGAGGTATCTAAATGCAAACTAACCTATGTTATGTTGATAAGCACATCCTACACTTTGCCTGTCCATATTTAAACGGATAATGTAAAATAGGTACCCAGCAGGCGATACAACACTCCCACGATCGTTTATTCATGAATGAGACTGTTAAATAGTCGATTTTTTACACGACCATTCATGTACGTACGGCACATGTTCAAATATGTGTACACATAAATATTCGGTCAAAATATGCATTAAGTGGGCTCAGATACATTTGCAACACACCATTTAAGAAAATTCTCATTCTTTCGGTAATAAAGTGTTGGCAGCGTTTCCTGTTTACTTAACGCATTCTCACTGAGGTGAAAAAGCCCATAGGGTCGACTATCATTTCTGCTAAACTCTCGAGAACATCGGAGTCAAAAAAGAATGACTCCGATTAAGGTCTTATTTGTTTTTATTCAAAGAATGGATGTCGTCCATTAAATAACCCGAAAACGCTCTTAGACTGGATGGGAAGCCGCAGCTGATGGAGACAGAGATTTATGCATCCAGAGCGTGTAAGGTTGGTCGGTTTTTTATTTTACCGCTGGAAATCTATTGGGTTTGTTTCTTGATGGCATTCCATGCGATAATTTATCACTCCTCATATATACAGTGTGTAACGTTTAACCTGGAATACCTAAACATCTCGAATACTGAGCATCCTATAGCGAAATGTTTAATATCAAACTTTAATCACTTTGAGGGGGAAATGTATTAATGCTAAAGTTGATTCCCCTCCACCTTCGTGGCAACCTCCACCTTTAAAACATTTTTATGAGACAAAAAAATCTATGATAATAAAATGTGATAAATAAACAAATATAACATTTACTTTTAAACATTCTACTGTTAATACTTCTTCACGATGAAGTATTTGACCATGGAAGAGAAAATCGAAATGATTTTGGTATATGAAGAAGTTGGTAGGCATTTATATAATGCTGCCAATCTCTACACTCAGCGTTAGATCCCTGACTTCTTCATGTTATTAAGACATTTACTAATGAAGGAACTGTCAATCCGGAGAAAAGAAGTCGCCCAGCTACTGTAATGGAGAAAACAATCAAATAACAGTCCTAAGTGCTGTAACTTTTAAGTTCCAAGTGAGCACAAGAGACATATCAGACCTATTAGGAATTTCTCATATGAGTGTGTGAAGAATCCTGAGGTGCACAAATTTCATCCTCATCATATCTCTTTACACCAAGAGCTCCATGGATTTTCGAAATCGTTTAGACTTCTGTGAGTGGACATGTGGAGAAATAGAACGAAATCCCATTTCTTCTGTTGTGTATTATTCTCTGACCAGTCATCGTTTACAAATCATGATACAGTTAATAGGCATAACATGCATTACTGAAGTGTTGAAAATCCGCATTGCCTTCGACAAGTTGAGCACCAGCTTGGACTGTCAGCGTATGATGTGGAATTATTGCCAGTAAACTTATTGGTCCCTGCATAATTGAAGGCAACTTGAATGGTGAAATTTACCGGAAAATATTGGAAAATGAACTGCCCATATTACTTCAGGGTTTAAACTTAGAAGTACGTCAGAACATGTGGTTTCAACATGATAGGTGTCCGGCTACCTATTCTGCAGTGGCACGAGGAGTTCTTAATCGTAATTTTAACGGTCGATAGATAAGCAGATCTGGTCCGGCGAATTGGCCTGCTAAATCTCCAGATTTTACTTCAGCAGATTTCTTTTTGTGGGGATATCTCAAACATCAGGTGTACAAAGAAATACCACCAACATGTGAGGATATGATTCTGCGAATTGTAAACGCTTGTGCCAATATTTCAGAAGGCACACTTTGTAGATGTGAAGAATCGTTTAAAACACAGATAAATGAGTGCATTGAAATTGGGAGACCCCATTTTGAACATTTACTTTAAATAAAAATTATACAAAATTCACGTTTTCATTCATTTTAAAGCAGATATCATCAAACCTTTCAATAAATCATAAGTGAAAGAGAAATTGAATTTTGTTAATTACAGTGTTTTCTACCATAAATCGAAAAAATATTTCAGACAAATTTTCCTTATTTTTCGCCGTATTACCCGAATCTGTAATAAAAAACGAGGGTTGCTATTTGAAATAAAAAAGTTAACTCCCACCACGCCCACACGGTAGGTGGAAGGAAATCAATTTTAGCACCAATACATTTCCCTCTCACAATGATTAAAATTTGATACTAAATATTTCTTTATAGGAGGCCCAATATTCGAAATATTTCGATGTTTTAGATTAAATGTTACACCCTGTAAATGTGTATGTATAGGAACGCGCGTTGGAAATGGAGTTGATGCAACTGTGGAAGTTGGTTTTGATAGAGAAATTAAAGTGTGAATAGCTCTGCTTTTGATTGCTCTACCGCAGCACGTATTGGGGATCGTACTATTTGGAGTTGGTTGGAGCAAGGAAGGTAAAACATTGAGAACAATCGCAAAAAGAGCAGGAGATGCTGATATCTGTGTCAAATGCTGTTTGAAGGTATCTACTGATAAATGACCAATAGATTCGGCTCTTGTTCTAGATATGCTCAATACGTCAACAAGGCTTGTCGGTCCTCGTCTTGAAGGAGTCCAAGCACCCCCGATATGCTCCTTTGCGCTCTGAATATTACTAAACTCATACTCTTCCTTAAAACCTCCTAAAGAACCTGCTACAGCACCCTCACAGCTTACTGGCACCGGACAGAAAACCCTCTGCCCAAACAAGCACTCTAAGTAGCTGGTACACCTCTTATTTTGCTGATTCTCTTGCCTCCTCCACTCTTCAAAGCACATTCCTTCTTCAGACCAGTCACCTTCTCCGAAGTCATTGTCTACGATTTTATTGCAGCTTCCGATAAGTTCTTGAGAGCAGTACCAATTTAGCGACGGAAACTCCTTAAAATACTTAACCTTATGTAGAGGCTCCTCGAGGTATTTGCTTTTGGTTCTTGTACATGATGTAAGTTCATTAGAAGCTCCCCGCTTTCTGAAAACGTCTTTGAATCTAACTGACATGACTTTTGCTCGGAAATTTATATTGTGTGGCTGCACTTGGAATTTTTAAGTTAAATGGAGTGTAGAGAGGCGATGTGTCAACCAAATATTCAGTGTGATGATTTTAGTGACATTTTCTGGTAAATAGATGGAAAGGTAGAAATGCTGCAAGTTTACTGTATTTTTCAATTTCTGATACGCCTAAATGGTGTTTCTAGCTACCTACGTCTAAAACGAACAGGAAATAATCTGAAACGCTCGATCGACTTCTTGAAAGTTGAAAAGACAGGCCTGCGATTGTCAGCACGCCTCCTCGCCAAACTTCCGAGGAAGTTTACTCCCAACTGGGGGACACGATGAGAAAATGAGAAAATCCGAAAATAAATATCACTTAACTCTTCAGACTTTCCAGTTTTAAGCCGGGGCCTAATGACTCGCCCAACCGCAATTTCTTGACGGTAATTCTCTAAAGTTTCCTTAATCTACTGCAAATGTTACGTTCTCAATAAATAAGAGTGATAAAAGTTCATATTTGAAGAGCACACGTATTTTATAAAAAAATTGCAGAGACTCTGGATTTGCCTTAATTCTCTTTCCTCTATCTTAAAATATTAATGGATAATCATAGGGACGATGGGCTGATGAGAGTCTGGATGGGGATATGCGCTGGAGCTAAACACGGCCCAGCTTCAGTTTCAACTTAAGACGCAACTTAGGCTAATAAAAATCGTGCAATCTTCAGGCTTTATACGTCCTAGGTCATCTGATACGTCAGAACGCTATCGGAATGGCTGAGCTATCTTAACCCATGTTAGAGCGTTACTAAGCAATTCTTTGTGTTTAATTACATTGGCGTCCCTTACCACTTCAAAGACAAATTTCCTCGACTTTTTTGGGAAAGTAGTAATCCAAAGCAAGACCTTTCGGACACTGGGGGCCACCGCTAGATTCACAATAATTGAATTTACCCAGTAAATAAAACTTAGAAATGAACTGACATTTCAGTCTCAACACCGGCATTATTTAAGGTCTCTCCTACATGTTCCCATACCTGCCCATCTTCTTGGCACCTTGGCAATGGTAATTAGCAGCAATACAATATTTTTATGTCTGATGTGTGATCAGCACCAAAAAGGAAGTAAGAGTTAGCGGCAATAACCTTAGTCTAGACAAATTGTCTAGACGGAAGGAAACAGGTCTTTCTCGGCTCGAATTTAAGTAAACTTGAATTATATAAGAAATATACGTGTGCGATAAACTTACCTGATTTACGACGCGCCCCCCAAAGGACGGGGGGCGAAGCGCTGCCCAGAGGAAGGGCCAGTTTGCTCACTGTATCCGGCTCTGGAATTGAAAAAACAAATCTTAGAAACGTGGCAGAGTTAAACGAAATTTCAGTCGAGTTTGAAACGTTATATAATGTGTCAAGAAGGCGAAGAAATAGGTAGTTATAGACTGCTGTTCTGCGACTAATTAAAATTAATTAGCAATTAATCAAGGCGTTGGAAAGCAGAGTGGAACCAAAGATGTGTCTAAGATAAATTGCGCTCAACGAGGACGCAAATTGCCGTCTATCCCTCGACAGCTGAGGAAACCCAAACTTCAATATACAGTGTCAGTATAATTTGCTGTCCCTCATCAAATAACGGCCGAAAAATGAGAAATGAAAGCGTGTTCACTGTTCATTTCTATCGGGCACTCTTTTGAAGCTATAAAAAATAATGAATAGGAGTTTCACGCTTTGCTTCAAAAACTCTAGTTTTTCTCCTTTTCGTTCGTTATCCTGACAAGGCCACTTAACGAAAATACCATTTTATTTTACGTCATTTGCTGGGGAAGATTAATTGATATTTGGATTAAGGATTTCACTGCCGCAAGAAAAACAATATGGGAAAAAGGACGTTTTTACACAAAGATTTTTTTCTTTTAAGAAGAACCTCCGTTAATATAAGACGTCACTCAAGTATCAATTGCAGGCTGAAGGATTTTCCATTTGGGCACCGTGGAAGAAAATACCCGAAGTTTATTCTCATTTACTAGGCCAAGCAGCACTGAGTACCCCCTACTTTTTTTTCAGCCCCTCGCATTTATTTTCAAAATTTAAATTAGCCATTTGGTGCCTTAATACTGGTAGTCTCACCTGTCACCTCTTCATTTACTAATTTACTATACCGGTAAGCTTAAAAAAGACCTTTTCAAACTATATAATATTTTTGCATACCATCATAAGCACATGATAAGATACATTATTCCCTGTGTTGCAAGAAAGGATTTTTCAATTCGATTAGTAAAATCTTCGCAACTTTCAAAACTAGAGAAAATTTAAGAATACTCTGTATCTCAGTAATCGTTGAAAGTAAGAGGATGCGGAAGCCGGAGCTGCCTGCCAAAACAATTCAAATTGGTGCTCTCTATAACCTCCTAATTCAACATTATGCAAAATTATAGCTCATTCTAACTCGCAAAATGACCACTCTCGAGTGTAGACACAAACACCAAGAACAATACAGAACCGGCTTCATTAAAAACAATTAAGTTTCTGTTTCATCCATTTGATGGAAAATCAACTGTGTCTAAGAAATCTGCGGTCTAAATGGGGTTATTCGTATTCAAAACACCGCCAAAACTGAATGTAAATTATCTGGATTAATTTCGTCTCGAAACACTCGTTATTAGCGATTCTGAACTCTGATGAGACAGAGGAAAATAAACTAGTAATTTGAGTTTAAATATCTCATTTTGACCTAATTTGCTCCCAAAATCCTGAACTTCAAACTTCGCAATATCCATCCATTGGCGAGCTGCCAATCAGTTTATGAAATTGAACCCGATATGAAACGACTTTTGTCCGCATCTTTCAATGTGGTGGATCGATGCTTTGCACGAAGTCGATTGTGGATAAGTTGATAGCCTTTTGTGAGATGAATCTTTGTCAAACACGGGGTGTATTTAGGGACATTGGTTTAAACGTAACCATAATTGCTTTTGGAAACTTTTCCAGATTCACTGACAGTTTTAATGAGATTTTTGATCTTCTTTCGAAATCTAAAACTCGTCGTTAAAAGTCTTCATTAAAGTTCTAAAACAACTTCAATATCGGTGGATACTGATTTATAAATGAGATCTTTCATAGTTCCGCCATAAATCATAATCTAATAGGGTAAAATCTGGCGGCTGTGCCGACCAACATATACTTGAAGTGTCTTTATTTGAAATGACTTATTTGCGAAATTTCTATGAAGGAATAGAAAGTAACTTGGAGTTGGTTGTTGTGTTTTTGAATATTGCTGTGGATGTTTTTGAAGTAACTTATACATTTCGATGCAAAACGTAATAAACTTTTATCATATCTTATTTGTATTAAAAATAAAAATATAAAAAATGAAAACAATAAAAATAATGAAGAATAATAAAAATACTAAAAAAAAGATAAAAATATTTCATTACATTTGTTTTTAATCCAGCAAAATTTTATATTAAACCGAAATCCTTATTATTGTACTGGGTGCCTCTAAAATCAAGCATTAAAAAAGTGCAATTTTGCACACCTTAATACAAAATTGATGTTTCCTCAAAAAAAAAACATAATTGCACGTAAATTTTCAAAAGGACAATTTTTACCAAATAAATTGAACCTTTTTTTAAACTGAAGATAATATCGATTCCATGTTAATAAGCATCAAAAAGCCTTATTTTAATATAAAAACAAAAAAACTAATACAATTCCATCACTTTTCCAAAAACTGAGGGATTTTATTTTTTTTTACATTTTTGTACATTTTTTTGAGTCCCTAACTGACCTTGTAGGGAATGTTCTAGCGACCTCAATCAACCTTCGATGATTACCCGTCGAGGTTATGAAAGACACATCAAAATTACATTACAAAACCGACCATTGCACATTCACAAATTGGGCAATACCAAATAAAACGCACACGACAAAAGGTGAATAAACCGCATAAAAATCGAGCAAAACCTAACCTTAAAATCCCATGTTTTGTAGTGTCGTCAATAGCACAAAACAACACAAAAGTACCTCAGAATTCCGCCCGAGTACCGAGTATTCATTCACACCAAAAGCACTCTCGTTCTCTGTGAGAGGAGACCTGTGCAAAACTAAACCAAAAAAATAAAAGAAAGCTGTTGAACGGTACTTAAACGGTAAATAAAATATCCCAAACAAATTAAAAGTCGAACGCTAGGTACCGAATTCCATTTTGGTACTAAAGTATTTTTATTGCCTTAAAATTGCCTTGGATGATCTGCGCATGGCGCGATGAACTGTTGGAATTTAAAAATAGTTGTTTTTAACTTCTAAATAGTTTACTCATTCGGGTTCTTATAAAAGAGTTATTTACCTAAATAAGTATCCAACTCTCGTAGATGTTATAACAAAATGATGACAAAAGTACAACATCGAAAACACCAGATACCGGTTCCGTCTTCGACTAACGCTGCTGATAAACTGTTTGCTATTACCATATATAAGATACGCATAAAACAATCAGTTTACTGAGGCTTAGTAGGTATTGTTGTTGTTATTAGTTTGATCCCCTATCTTACTCGTTAATTAGATATCACACCTAAAAATAGTGGAAATTAGAAGCGAAGTTAATTAAATCTGTCTTTCCCGGCGGCCTCGTACTAGTTCTGCCATCTGTGAGTGAAGTGGAAAAGTTCGAATAGGATCACGCTAAATATTAAAAGATTTCTATTCGAAATTTCTTCAGAATGCCATCCTGTTTGCCATCCATTCAATGCAAAAACTGCAGAACATAAATTATTAACAAATAATAAAATAACTAGTTATATCTAAAAATTCGAGAAAAAGTAGCACTTCCAAAAGAAAAACCTTTTACTGAAAATAATTCAGTTTACTTTCAAATTTTTCGTCTGATTACACTTCTACATTAGGATTATGTGCAGCATTTTATACGACTTCAGAATCCTACGCGAATGCGTCTCAATCTCAAAAAAAAAAAAATGCAAAAACACAAACACAACATATTTGAAAAAAAAATCATTTGAAATAACATTGGGCAACTTGCAGAGATGCTGGATTGAGCTTATGAACTTCGTGTGAAGAAATTGTACTAGTCATACTTTATTGGCAATTGTTGCAATATAGGACGTGTTCCTCGGTCCTTCCCTCCTCAAGACACAGTCGGTACTTTGGCCTATTGTTCACTCAGTCAAGCAGCCGCAACAACTCATTTCGTTCTTCTGGCCTGACTATGGCTCTGCCTTTGGCTGGCAATTGCTACGAGACAGGACATGCTTCTCAAAGCACAACCGGAAACTATTAAATGGAAGAAAAATTCCTTTCAGTCGTCACCTAAAAAGTCTGGAAAAAGAGTCAGAACTGACAATTTGGGGTTGAAATAAAACCAGAAAATGACTAAAGGAATGAAAATCGAAGCAAATCTGAGAACGTGTCTGAAGACCTGAATCAATAATTAGAAAAATTAAATTAATTCAATTGAACTTAAATTAATTCAATTTAATTAAAGTTAATTTCATTTGAAAAACCAAATTAAATAGCAAATCAATTTTAAGTCAGATAATAGAATATGTAGAATTTTCAACTGTCCTGTTGATATTCTGCACCGTATGGTATTTTTTTTAAACGTGTAATAAAATGCTGGGATACAAAGGTTCTCTATTCAATTGAGCAGTAAATTTCCTCATTTTGAACATACATGATGATTATCACCCATCATTTTGAATAATCCCCCAACCCACGCTTCCAAGTTATATGCCTATAAATTGAAAATTTAGAAGCCATTGTCTTCCCATTAACTGATGGAAAATCGATTTTAGGACGCGGTAATAAAAATAATGGTATTTTTATTCCCCAATTTAAACAACGTTGCCACGAAGCGCTGTTATATTGCTAACAATAAATTCGATGAAATATACGGCAAAAATCGAAAATCAACATTTGGACAACGAACACCAAATGTTAAAGTAATGCCATTAACGCAATGTTGGTTTTTAATTTTCCTCCATTGAAATCATGAATTTCCACGCTCTATTATCATTGTATTCAAGAGTCGTTAGGCTGCCCCTAATGCTTTAAGTGTGGGAAGTAACATTTTTGCCTTTGAATTAAAAACGTTACCATTTTTATCTCAAACCAGATTTGATTCAAAATACGCTGTTGCAATGGTCCTCCCACTATAAAACTCGAGTGCCTAATGGAAAAGGTCTCGAATAAAGGTTTTCCTTTGAAATGTTATAAAAAAATATCTCTCCCTGATTTAAGGCATTTTTCCTTCCTTTGAATTTAAAATTTTAAAAGAAACGGTGCGTCAGAGTCTCTGGAATTATGAGTAATCTCTTAAATCATCTTCGAACAAAACTTCTGTAAAGTCAACAGGTCTAAACAATAATTTCATTTATCCTACCTTCGTCTATAACCCCGCGTTCCATTTCTTCCTCTAAAGGACGTAGATGTGCGTTGGAATTTAAGCGCAAAAATCAAAAATAGCTCGTCCTTGAGTTGTAATGGAAAACGCGAAACAGCCCAGTTTACGTTACATCGTTTGTTTCCACGTTCTTCCAAATGGAGTTGCACGACGAAAATCAACCGGTTTACAACTAACCTACGTGGAGAAAACGCGTCTGGCTTTCACCCCCGTTGCTTGGCGACGCACGAGACGCTGCTGGATTAACAGTGGCGTTGCTCGTTAAATGGTGAATAATGAAAAGTCGCATCGTATGATTATTTAATGGAGAAAAATATTCGCCACTGAGTCTTTCTCCGAAGAAAAAAATTAAATCGCGTTTCTTGACAAAGTTATAGACTCGGGCAATTAATCGTTTTTAGAAAGATCGTTCGGCAATAGCGCTTTGGCGCCATCCACCATAATTGCAGCTAAAGCGCTATCTGCCATTTTTAGCTGACAAGTATTCATTTTTGTACGCTACTGAATTTCGACTGTCGAAATCGTCTGGATGCTTCCGGTGAAACGGTGGATGATCGCGTCGCAACGCACGACCAACACTGCGACTTTTGTCTTCGCATTTCTTATGGCAGAAAGGGAGAATTGGTGGAGAACCAGGAAATAACGTACTTTTTCCGCAGAGATAGACGTCCATAATTTTTACGATATTTTTGATAAATGGCTCGAGTAACATGGGGGATGTGAAAAAGACGTAGAGATTAAACGGCTGGGAGAGCTCGTAAATTCCTAAGAATGAGAAGGCTTTTAAATAACGTTCGAAGTTTAAGAAAATTGGAAATGGAGCCTTTAGCTGTAACTCGCTGTTAAAGGTCAATAACAAATCAATTATAAGTTATAAGAATTAGGTAAATATGTATTCGTCGCACATATGTTCCGTAAAATAACAAAATTGCAATCCGGGGAATTTCTATTGCGACATTTTGCTTTTGCGTTCTTCCCTGCTACATCTGCTGCACTGAATTTTCTACATTTTAATTTCCGGTAAACGTAGAACGACCCCCTTAATGGGACTTAAACTCAGTTTTCCTACCGAAAACCGTAATACCTACTTAGGATCAGCATCGATTTGCGAAACTTCAAATAAAACCTGAAACTTCGGACAGTTTCCATTTGAAAAGTTTCAGTTTACTTATAGAACAACACTTCGTTCGCTTGAATTCCTGAAATGCCCAGTTTCAAATTCAGCAAGCACACCCTCGCATTCACGTTAGTTTCAAGTTGTTATTTAACAGTTATTGTTATTTTATAATCAATAGAACATCACTTCTAAGAAAAGGGGGGAACTTTTATGGTCTATTTTCCGAATTAAAAGAGCCATGTCATTAATAAGGGTAAGCCTTGGATCACTCTCAAGGGCGGTGGAGTAGAGAGATAAATTACCTTTGTGCATACCCCATTTGACGGTATGGGAAATTGATTTTCCGAATAATCGGGAGCACTTTAAGGAATTGTTCTCACAAAATATGAGACTCTTGGGAAACGATATTTTACATCATTCGAAAAACTCTCGACTCCAATTTCACACTTGTGCAGCTCTATTTGCTACGTGAAACGACACAGCTGATAGTTCCGCTTACGAAGAAATACGAAACTTTAGCATGGAAATTTATAAGTCCATGAATATATGATAAAACACCCCCCAGTTGCAGATTTTCCAAACGTGCCATGCTGCTCTAGTATTATACCAAATACAGAGTGGCCCAGAAATAATGGTATCAATAGGGTTTGGGTGCTAGAGATGGAAGGAAAAAAGAAAGAAGACCAAGAAAATTGAGAACAACATCGACAATGGAGCTGGTCGCTGACATCTTTAGGGATATCTTCAAAATTTCTGCTTAAAAAAATATAAGAGCATTGGTGAATATTTCTAAAACCACTAGACAGATAGCAGTTATTAAACAGAAATGATCAACAGGAAATGGCGAAACAAAAAATAAAATGATACAGGGTGTCTCCTTTAACATATCAGAGTTGCTATTACTTTTTTTATACATATATTGAGTAACAGCTCTATTTCAGTTTTCTTGTGAAAGAAACTAATGTGTGTGCTCTTTTAAGATTAATATGAACTCTAAAAGTTGTAATTCTAGCATTGTGCAATTTAAATTGAGCCTTTCAGCAGTGTAGATAAACGAACCGCTTTTAGGAGTTTTAAAACTCTCCTTAACGAGACTGCATTTAAATTGAAAGCCTTGATATAACATAAACCAGTTGAGGTATTTAGCCTATTCATGAGCTTGAATGGAGTAATTTATTAGAGGGAAAGTCCAATATCTTTTTTACCACCTCGGAACTAAACTAGGAAGAAGAATTCAGAATTTCCATTTGCGAATAGAGATTACTTTAAATATTATATGAACTGTCCATCAAAACATATACCTCTTAGATAATATATGGATGAGATCAACCTTTCGCAAAAGGTCGAAAACGAAGCTCATCCATTTGGTTGTCAAAAATTCCGCCGAAGGTCGAAACAATTTTGCAGCGCATTTCTACTGCGCACGGTATTTCAAATATGACGGATTTACTGACGTCGATTTATCTAATTAGGCGCAAGCGCCTACAGCATTCTGTATCTGTTTTACATCTGTATCAAAACCGAAACGGTTAATTCTTGATCTTTGTTTCATCTCAGAAACACTGCAGCAAATTTAATAAAGCGAAGTAACTTATTTCTTGCAGAATCATAGGCAAAGATAAAAAGTGAAAGGATAGATTGGGTGTGTTATTTAGGTGTGCCCATATTGATATCTCCGAAACAGGAAAAGTCGCAAAATTTACTAAATGTGGGCACATCTAAACAAACCACCCTGTATAGTGTGAAACAAAATGCAATGCAAAATTATTAAGCTTTATCTCAGTGCAGTTGGTTGTTAGATACTTTGCAGTATTTTTCGCTTTTGATGTTTCTTTGGTTTTTGCTTTATGAAAAACAACAAAATTTAAAAAACTACATCCTGAGAAAAGAAGAGCCAAATGCAGTGTCAGTTTGCTAAGTTCTCTTCAAAACGCAATTTGGTTCTCTTTAACACAGCTTTAAACATACTACTCATTATGCCGGGCACAAAGAGCAAATTTCCTCCAAAACAAATATTGTTGCACGTGACAAAAATACAAACTTATTTTTGCCTTCATCGAAGGACCGCAAAAACAATAAGGAAAGCTGACACCATCTCTCTTATTACACCGGTCAGAAGAGAGTAACAGGATTAAAGTCCCTTTGTCTTTGTTGACAAAAATTGAATTCCAGAGTTTAAGTTTAAATTTCCATCAGCTACGTTTAAATAAAAGAATTCCATGCGAATTTTAGTCCCGGGGGCACATTTTTTTAGAGGGAGATTTTATCATTTTTCAGTCTTCTCAAAGGCCCAAACTGGTTATTTATGTAGTGGAGCGGACTTGCCTGTGGGTCCATAATTGGATGAGTCAATAAAGCCTACGCATTACATACAACATTTTATATTTGGTTCCATTTTAATTTGCTAATCATTTAACTTTTATGTCAAAATTAAAATTAAATTTTAAAAAAGTTAAACATAAAATAAAATTAAAAAAGGGATTTACGTCCGTCAGCCAATATTCAGTTATTATTAGTTCCACAAAAAAAAATGCATTATACACCAAGGTTGTGAAATCCACTATTATGTGATGTATAATATATATGTAGATGAAAGGTCCCGTTTGGTATGTGATATAATGAGACTAGATAAGTATTTTACATCTGCGGTGTATAATATACGATTTTTTTCTCTTCTAGACTCAACCAGATTTATTAAAATTGCAATAAAGTTATCATTTATTATTTAAATTCCAATATGTAAAATACAATGAGCATAATAATGGATGGTATTTCTAAAGGCTCCCTTTCTCGCCTCGTTAATTCTTATCAGTTCAGTCTTCGTTACAATATTACGTCATTCTCGGCCCATGGGTGAACGCCTTTGTTGATACGAGGAGTTCTATTAGTGGCCTACATAAATGAGCTGCCTATTCAATTTCCAGGAAAACGTATTGGAAAACCTACTCATGTTACGTGGAAAGTGTTTCCAGCGCACCTCTCCTCATCTCATTCAGGAAATCTAATTTAGTAGGTACTTAGTTTTCAAAAATAGAACATACAGGGTGATCCAAACTGGACCTACACGCATGAGGGACATCAATTTTAATGAGTTTTGAATTAATGAAATTCAGTGGCAATTTAGTTTGATTGAAAGTATTTTGGGTGGGCGTTTGAGTAAAAAATAAATAAATGAGTTCTCCTAAAAAACCGTAATTATTTCATTTAGCAAAATTTCCCGTGATCCACCTACCAAGTGTTTAGTCAAGTCCGATATTCTTTTCCTTGCACCTTATCACCCTATGCATTACCGTCTTTCAATGGAAATAAACCGAATATTGCATTTCTGATAATCTATATAAATAAGAAGTAAAACCAGGCAAATATTCCTAATTGGTACAAAACATTAACACTTTTTATTGTTTATTTGCTCTGACAAAGTGCCATCATACAAATACATCGTTTTTGTGAGGCAAATTATCACGATACCGAATCACGAGGTTTAATCACGGGGGCTGATTTGTTTATCATAGACAAATTTACTATGAACATGATAATTCGAATCCACGCAAAGAACAACTAAATCGATAATGATTCGCCATTATGCCCGAGTTCTAATTAATAAATTACACGGACATCAAAACTGGACCAGCGGACAACATTTTTTCATGTCGGTAAGTTGCTAACAAAATGTTGCCTATTTGAGTGCAAACCAGAGTTAAGCCTTCTAATGCTTTTAATGGAATATTGTAGGGTGGTTCGGGATCGACGGAAATAATATCTTGTTTACACGAACACTTTAGCCCGGATTAAATAGGGCACTTTTAAAACGATTCAAGTTTCAATGGATTACTGTTGACTTTAGGAGGTTGAACTGAATTTATTCTCGGTGTTACATACAAGGTAGAACGGAAGTCCCGGCCGCTACTTCAGAAGGATATTTTACATGTTCATTTAAAACTTTGTTTACATTTAACGAAAACGATGAGTTTGCGTCAGTTTTATTACTTTTCACGTAAATTTACTTTTTACAAATTTTATTCAAAGTATAAATTATGATAACATACAAAACTAATGTCGCAAGACAGGATGCTTAAAGACTTAAAACTATTGCTACTGATTTCCATTATATATAATATAATAAATGCTGATTCTGCAGGACCTCATAAACAATGGGAGTACTGTGGCTGTTGTCTATTCATAAGAAAGAAATGGTCATATAATTCGTCCATTGTCGAAAAGTAACTCACAGTGAGTCAATAAGGTAAATAATAATTTCTTTTGCTATAGACATATAAGTACAATGTCCACGAAAGGTGTATTAATTCATTATTTTTCAGCATAATTTAGTAAAGTTTTTTAATTTATGATTTTATTAAAATTACGTTTCGTACACAGTGTGAATACCAACGTCCCATTTATCCCGACTTTAGAGAATATATTTTAAGGCACATTCCTCCTACCAGAAGATATTCGGCTTCCACTCCCAAATTTAGCAAAATTACTTAATTAAATTAAGCTCTAAGCACATCTCAGCTGGACACTGTTACCTAATTTTATTATTACGCAAGACTTGAAGTCTCATTACATACACTTACCTGCACTTGTTGATTTTTAACACTTTTTTAATGCTTCGTTAGTGAAATACAGGATAATAAACACTAAACTTTTGTTTGACTTTTTTGTTTACACCTCCAGTTTGCGAGATTTTCCACTGAAATTTTCAGTGTTTGGACAGTTTTACAATCTAAACCGTTAAGCTGTTCAAATCATCGAGAATATCTATATGGCGATGATCTGCGGTAGGCATTTTATTACCAAACCATTCTTTTCGTGATACGCCATTGACTTAGAAGACTTTCAGAAAAATAAGATAGAAAACTCACAACATTTTTGCCCTAATTCGCCAGCATGCAGAAACGACACGGAAAAGACATCGACTTGAGTCGATTGAATCGAAGACAATCATGCATTGTCTGTTATTTTCTCGAATTGCTTGAAAACGGGTACGGATACGAGAGAACTGCAAGAGCCAGACAAATTTCTTGAATTGGATGGATACTTTAATTCATAAAGAGAACCCAGTGTTTTGCGAAGGTGAAGAGCGCCCACATGGAGTGGAAAAGGGTGGATGGGAGAGGGGCAAGAGCTCCTAAAGGTCTAATTGCATGGTTGGGACTTCTACTTTATTAATACTGCTACTAAATTTAGAACTGAACTCAAAAAGACTGATTATTAATTTATTTATTCATTGTTAATTTTTGAGAATAACTGGTCGGAATTATTTTGGTGGAACTGCACGCTAATCTCAATTAAAACTTACTGAGAATAATATGAACACCCTCAACGTAAAAAAGAGTAGAAAAAACGAAAATTAAGGACAAAAAAAAATGTATAAGAGGTAAATATTTGAATTAAGTAAAACATTCTAAAACCCTTCTTTTTCCAAACCATCTTTATTATTTTTAATTAATTATTCCTAGAATTTTCTAATTAATGTAAACATAGAAGTTTAGATAACCTATGTACCTATCAATTTATATTTTTATTTTTTATTTTTTGCTTGTCATTTATTGTTTTGTTATTTCTCATTTACTTATTTTTTTCTTTTATAACTGTAATGATGAATAGAACTTATATTGAAGATATGTAAAGTTTTCATTCTCCTGGACCTACCTACCTTGCCTTATGATGAGCAATGACGTAGGCCGTGACGCCACCCTTCTCTTCACTGTTCTCATGTTCCTCGAAATTAGCCCAAAATCCCGATAAATTCAAATTCACTTTCACACCACTAAATAAAAATAAATAAATCCTTCAAGTCGCACGAGCACCTTTATTTCGTTTTACGCAAAATGTAATCCGCAAATGGTTAGAACTACTTGAGAAATCACACCTCATTGAATATTAACCGAGTAGTTTTGTTTCGATTTTTTTAAGTGACCACAACTTGTACGATATACAGCTTGGTAATTTTATAGCTTATACCAATAGCACTTAATCGCAGACGACTGGTTTGAACACTGTGAGTATACGAGTTTAAGTATGTAGCACAATCAGAAGTTCATAATATCATTATCAGTTGAATGATTGTTAAGGGATTATGATTGTTCACTCTTTCTCGAGATGTTAAACAAGTAAATTAATTTGCAGGCTTATTATTTTTCAGTAGCACATCAGCAATGCTGTTTTTGTCCGCTATAAATATAGCAACCGCAAAAGGGGCTTATCTAACAGCAGGAGGAAATGCGGTATGGGTAACCATTGTAAACATATTTTGGAGTTTGAAAATACGATAAGATGTGGTGTAACATTAAAATTTCACTATTAAATCTGGGGAGGTACTATGTAGATACTACAATAAGTACATATGCAACCGATCCACAGATAATCATAACATTGGCATATCTAAGTACGTATATCAGATTTATCCGGATGGATTGTGATTAGGTCGATGAAAAACACTTTAATTAAAATTTCAAAAAATCCATTTTAAAAAAATAAGCAACACATGAAATTTTGAACCTCATTTTTATTCCATGAGAGTTAAGTTTTGTTTAATTTTAAAACTTTTATCTAAAATTTTATGCGACTTAATTCTAAACTCTTGTTGGCATTCCTGAGGTTACGTTTGAGCTGTTCCTTCTATAGCTAGAATGAAGTCAAGCTGAGAAACATATTTGGGAACGGCAGAGCAAATTGAGCCTTTAGAAAGAACAAGAGTTTCAGTCTCAGAGGGGTTTTGCTGCGCGGATTTAGTTCTCTTTTTGAAGCTACATTGTTATTAATAGTATACGATGTTCATCTGACCCCTCAGTAAATACAGTTCTTAATGAGCATAATCTGCAATTCTATCCTTACTTGTGTGTGAAGGATAATCCGCAAACAAAATAAAAGACAAAAATCAGATTGTTACATAATAATGCTGGATAACACATACAACATTGTAGCCGTTGTGGCCAGGAAACTAAGCCTTTAGGTACACTGATACAACAAATATATCTCAAGGAACTTGACCGCTTCCAGATGTACAAAGTCGGTCCGCCTCACAGTCAGGAGGAAAGGTACTTTCTTGGATACCCTGTGAATGTTAAATGAAAAATAACTTCGAGAGTGAACCAATCCACCCCCAACACGGGGAAACAAAGTATAATAATATCACATGAATCTGAACGCCACTATTCCGGTTCCGGTCCTGGGCGACCTTGCTCGGGTAGACATGCAAAGACCTTAGACATATTACTTATTACCCCCAAACATAATATCCAACTAATTTAATTACTTTCCAGTTATAATTGACGTAATAAGAACGAACTTGTAACTAAAATCAAAATAAATATTTGTGAGGTTATGTTAAAGCAAACAAAAGAAACGTCTAGGAGAAAGTCTCTAATATTATCTTCCCGTCTCTCTCGATGTCATACTACTAGGCAACTAGAGACAAGGACAGAGAGAGAAGGATCAGTCTAATGTTACGACATTTTTGTACTCTGTCTTACCTACTGTGACCGACTGACCTACATACATTCAGGGCTATCTCTTTCCTAAGTAAATACCCCTTTTAACTGGCGCTAACACGCTTTGCTGTAGAATACCCATCAGTACTGGTATACTGGATATAACCGGATCGCGAAAGCGCCATCCTTTTTTAACCCGTTAGCTGGCGCCCCCAGGGGAATATTCACAATATTATATAATATGGAATTTAATTAATAATTATGTAAATTAAGTAATAAGCTGTGCAATTCATTATATAAGTAAAGGAACGCGAGGATCTATGTACGTATGTATATTATATTGAATGGAGTTGAAAAACAGTTTTGAATTAATTTTTCAGAGAACTAAAAAAAATAAGAGTGTAAAATTTTATATGGGTTAAAGAAAGTTAGCTGATGAGCATGAATACACGTGTTTCTCATTACAAGAACTTAAGCTTGTATTTCTACATATTTTTTATAGGAAAAATTGTGATTATCCAGAGAATTTCCTTGATAAATCTATATACGTAAGAACATTATTGTCGGTTTTCCAGCTACCTCGAAAAAACCCAAGGTTTTAGGTATAGAACAAGAACTGTAAATATGCTGAAAGAACGTGAAAAATGGATTTTGTTATAATCACACTTGTCCGTAAAATATAATTTGTTTTGAGTTGAAGCCAGCAATCCCTCAAGTATGTTAAAAATCCATAAACTTACCAATGCCGTTTGTGAGCACAAGCGGTGACGGTATTCCCTTTCTTCGTTTCATGTTGCTACTTTTCCGAGTGCATATTTAACAAACAATTATTACACTAAGTACTTTTCAGTTGCCAAGTCAAGTTTCGCCCTCGAAGCTCTCAAAATCCAACTTTTAGTTTCCAGAAATCTATACTAACTAATACAATTCACACGTTTCCCAAGTATTGCAAAATAAGTGGGTTTTAGCTTTATATTCCAAGCCCAAAACATTCCCGAAACTGCGAAAAAATACGTGAACTCCGTGGTTAAGCACTCACTCACATATTCCGGTATTATTTTGGGTAAATGAATTGTTAATTTCTAAATTTTACATTTCAAAATACACACAGCAGCAATGCCGAAGCGTAGTAACGTAACGATAAGGTTTAACGCTGGTAATGGATATGAAAGCAAGACTGATGGCATAATTGCAAAAAATATTTTCCAAACAAATTAAGTCAATTATCAATATCATTAGCTTAGTGACAATTTAGATAAAATTACTAAAAACGCAGGCTTGATATCAGCCCAATCGCGTTTCATGTAATTATGGATAACATAGTTAATTATTTTGTAACATATTTGCATAACATAAAAGCTCCATTGATAGGCTTCAAATTGCCTTGGATCCAAATTATAAACTACCGAGGAACTCGTCAGGCAGGCAGTGCTACGAAAATAATCTATTAGCATTAAAAATTGCTTTGTTTCTATGAAATTATCCCTGTAACAAAGTTATCAGCATATTTATAATTCGGCTTTTAGGTATTTTATCACACGACTCTCATATAGGGACCGAAAAACCATGTCGAATCCGTATAAATCTAAAACCGAGACTAATTTACTAAACACCTACTTCATAGTCATTTTTCCTTTGTATGCGCTCGAGTATGTGATTATTGTTTAATGTTTATTGCCGATTGTTGGCATTAAGTCAAGATTTATTTAACTATACACCAGTTTCTCTGAAAAATGCCATGAATTTTCAAGGATATTCCGTAATAGAAATTTCGCTATTGCTTTCACGTGTGGCGCGCAGTCCGAAACCTAATTAGAGTTTTCTTAAAAGCAGGCCTCATAAACACAAATCGAAACTTTTTTAATGCTTTTCACGAGTTGCTGACTACACGAAATTAGAATAAACTTACTTTTAGACTACAGTACCGTTTTGCGGCTGATGGAGCTTTCTTGATTGTATCGACACAGTATATCCGCAACAAATAGTTCAAACTTTTGTTCTAAGATATCTTGAAAGTTTTCATAGTCGCAAACAATAAGAAACTAACTTAAGCAGAGACTTTTAAGAACTTTTGCCGATTAAAGAATAACTGCGTCAAAACTATTTAAACAGATGAAATGTGGCTGGTATCAGCTAAGGTTTCTTGAAGAGTTTTTGCGTGGACTTCTTTAAGCGCGTCATTAGCTCTTTCGGGCTGTCCCAACGGCTGGTATAATTCAACTTTGTTAACGATTAAACAGACCTTTCACATTTAACTTGAGCCCTAATGTTAAGATATTAAATATGCAGCAACATAACAATTAACGTAAAGTAATCAGGAATAGCGCGGCAGGAGAAATACGCCAAATTAAAAAACAATTATCACGTAGTACTAATAAATCATGAAAACAAAAGAATGACAAATGACGCACTTTATGGTACGGTACTGCAAATTCAGAAAGAATAAGTGTTAACTGGTACGTTAATGTGACGTAAATTGTACTGACGCCGTTTTTTTAGGAATTCAAACTTTAAGGTAACTGTGACATATACTCGTACGTAGGTACGACTCACTCTAAGATGTTCTTATAGAACCACGGCCCTGGAGGCAGATTCTACAATAAGAAGTACATACGAGAGTATGAATGAGATTTTTGTTGATGTTGATTGGTTAAAAAATTACATTCGTCAATTTCATTGGATAAAAATTTCATTCATCAATTTCATTCATTATAAAATCGGGCTCCAGTTCACAAAAGAGATTTGAGTGGCTGTCAAAGCCACTGACAGAATCAGCTGGATATTCGAGGTTAGTTCAGGTTAAAAAAAATGGAAAGTTTGAAAATGAGGAAAAAACCTTTAAAAATATTCGGAGAATAGGAAATTAATCTACGACATAAAAAAGGACGAATTAGAAGTACATTCAATTTTATCAATAGCATAAAAGGTTTTAATTTGAAGTCATGTCTTTCGTTATTAAAACTGCAAAAACAATAAGAAACAATTGGAAGAAGTCGACTTTCTTGGCCGTGGCAGTAGCTTGGGGTGGATCCTACTCAAAAAACTACTTCGAGTAAGTCCAAATTCATCTTACTTGATCCACTAATTAACATTTCATTGCTGCAGCATCCAAAGTTTAATGAGAGCTTACTGTGAGCGAGCTGCATGGTATGGCCAACAAACCATCCCAGTCACAGTGAACTCTCGGCATATTACTGTAATACTAAATCCGAATGCAAATAAAAGAAAAGCGCAGACGGAATTTGAAAAATACTGCGCCCCATTACTCCACTTAGCTGGGATTAATGTTGAAATTGTGAAAACAAATTCAGAAGGCCATGCCAGGAGCCTAATGGAAAACCTTAATGGAGCTGAAGCCATAGTTGTGGCTGGAGGTGATGGTACACTGTCTGAAGTAGTCACTGGACTGTTAAGGCGGACAAATGAGAATACTAATGCACTGGTGCCTATAGGTAAGTGTTGAAACAATAATTGTTAATACAGAACAGTACAGAAATCTGATTTAAAGGTGTTTTGCCTTTGGGAAAAAATAACACAGTGAGTAGATCTTTGTTTCCTGGCGAAACAAAATTAGAGAAAGTGAAATCTTTAGCCGATGCAACCATGGCTGTTATCGAAGAGATTTCCAAACAAATTGATGTAATGAAAATCGAGATAATGAATGATGAAGATAAGAAACCTGTTTATGCTATATCTGATATAAAGTGGGGTGCATATAGAGATGCTGAAGTCAAAAAAGATAACTATTGGGTTTTTGGGTCACTAAGAAAATATGCTACATACATATTTAATGGGTAGGGATCAAGCATTTTAGTTCCTTTTAAGTTGAGTGGAGTTTTAGTTTTAAAAGTAGCCTGTCATGGAACTGCCAAGCCCATCTGTTATACAGCCCTCCATGCAGTGGCTGTTCTAATTGCTATAAAATACAAGATATTCAACCAAAATCCAAGTGGTTTCAAGGGTAAGTGTTGAACTATTCAATTCCAAATTAAAACATCAAAGTAATGTTTTTAGTTATATAAAAGAGGACCAAGACACATTAAAGTATAAACAAATCAATAATCCACACTGCAATCAAATGGTGGAAAAAGACATTGCCACATCTGATTTTACTTTACTAACATCTAACGTTGTCCCTAAAAAAATAAAAGATGTATCAAAGTTAAATATATTTATTGGACCAGAAAAAGTGGAATATTTTGACTTTATCAGACAAGGCTGGAAGACAGAAAGAGGTGAAAATAGGGAGGTAAGTTTCCACTTGATAAGTGTACTAAGTACCCATTTTTCATTCTAAATATAAAGTTATCATGTCAAACTGTGAAAAACTTTTTTTTAATACTATGCATGATCTTTATAGAACGTATTTTTACTACATCTTAAATGTCAAAATCAAAATCTCAGATAGATATAACGCCATATTTACAGTGTAAACTTGACACCTTGCCCAATAAATATTTATTTACTACAACTATGTATTTGCAGTTTAAAGAGTCTATTGAGGCAAGGACGTTAGAAATTCATCCGCAAATTAGGCTTGAAAAAGAAAGTTGGTTTTCTATAGACAGTGAAGAATATGAAGTGAAACCTGTGAAGATTACTTTGTTACCAAACCTATTGAAAATGTACTGTAAAAAAGATACATTATAATGTTTAAACATTTATTTAGGGTTGATTTTGTATTAAACAAGCAGTTTCAGGTAAAATTGATTTTTATTCTTAAAAATACCACTAATTCTCTGGATAAGCGATAATCCACATAAATCTAAATGATCACTTTAAGCTTGATACGATTAATACATATGTATCTATGTACGAATATCGAGGAAGTATGACTTTGGTGATGAGAGAATATTTTTATCTACAACAGTAATTACCATATTGCCGTAACAACCTACATATTTACACTTTAGAATTGCTGATTTATGGAAGTTATTCATTCCAATCTTAACTCTTAATATATTTGTATGTACAAAGAATCACAATAAAAGCTTTATAGGTATTTAAATAACAATAAATAATAACAATGAGAACAGTAGTAATTTAGTAAATGGATTATTTCAACTCTGTAGTGACGCTAGGAAAATGTAAATCTTTAAATTAGCGGAATGTTATTGATTTTTATTTTAATAGATTAACTAATAGTTGAAATGTAACGTACAAGATATTTTCAATATTAATTCTGATTGTATTTCGTGATTTATTTAAGAAATTGGAACCCACATGGTTAATACTTACGAGTCATTCCGTATATGTATATTGATCCATTGGTTACCGGGTTTATTTGAAAAGATATCGAAAAACCGTAAATACTAAAGATTTGTCTATTTAAGTTCTTCAAAGAATGTCAAATAGAAAATCGAAAATACTAAATTTTAATGTATTGTATTGTAATATTTTAAAATTTATTAATTTTCTTATAAAAGTAACTTCTTATAATGGAGCTTTCTTATGATACAACATATTGTTTAGATGGAATATATGAATTTTTAAAAATAGGAAAAAATCCAAAAGAAAACAACATTTTTCCGGAGAGACAACAGAATAAGTAAAGAATAATGGGTAAAAACTTCCAATTATTTCAATCTACTATTGAGGTTTTTAGAACTTAAAAGATGGAAATCGTTTACTGACTCAAGAGTGTTTGGAAATAACACTTTTTAAACGAAATGCACAAAATGTCGTGTTTGTTGAAAACTAGAATAAAATATCGACAGCTTCATTTAGAATAATTAATTTGGCAACTTCAGAATAATTTTTCCATACTTAATTGTCGACATTTTACAATAATGAGTAAAATACGCTTGTACGTTAGGTTTCAAAAGCCAGTTTCAACGTTCAGTCGGTATGGCACTAACTGGCGTCTTCGGATCCGAATTTTCAAAGGCAAGTTGATATATTTATATTATTGCTCTGCCTCCACAGGACGATTAATCTACTGCAGTGATTTTGTGCTCTTTTTCACAAATGGAAGACGCCTGTTCTCTTGTTCGTATACATAAAATAATGTGGTAGTATGGCGCACGCCCAATTCTAGAGAGCATCACAAAAAACTTACATATTTTAAGCACAACTACTACGCTAGAGCCGCAACATGTGCAAATAGTGTTTTCAGAAACTCATCCTCCTTTGCGGGATGTAAAACCTTCCTCATACATACTGAAAATTCTCTTTATTGCAAAGAAGCGGTTCCCGCTCAATACCTGAAAAATATATTTAATATTTCCAATAAAGTAAAACGGCAAGTTCATACCTTTATTAAAATCAAAACTGTTGAGCCAGTCTTGGTGTTCGGATTTCATACATCCGAAACAGGAACATTCAAAGAAATCCAATAGATTTCCCAGTATACCTTTGGAAAAGGGGCTTTTGCCACCGTTAGCAATAAAATGACTATAGCGACTTTTGTTCATGCGCTCATTCGTTGTCATTCCCAAAAATGCGATCTACATTAAATTGTAATTAAGGAGCTCTGCTAGTTCACACAATTATTATTTACCTGGTACAATTGACAAATCAGCAGCATAAGCACCCAAATACCATGGAATGCCGCGTTTACCGACACCCACGCAACCCACGTATCACATTGTTCGATAGCTAAAAGCGTTTCCCAAAAAGTCCTATTATCTCTGTCGTCTAATGCATGACATTGAGAGTCATTCTTCCAAAAACAAAAGGCGCCGTACAACATTTGACTGCACATTATGACTAAACAGGCCAAGAAACAGATAAAATATTTATGATTTTTTGCCCCTGAAATCAAAGTTATACAAACCTGGTGTTTAAAACGATTTAATGACTAATTTTATTTAAGTACCTATGCAATTTGCCACCCACGGACAATGGTGATCAAATCTTGCCACGCAATTATTGCATATTGAACAATGCTTAGACCTCAACGGCCTTCGAACTAAACATGCAGAACAGAAGCTGGAAGGTTCAAAGCCGCTTGGGCCTTTTTCTGCCAGTTCTAGGATCGTCTGAAAATATGAATTTGTTTTTTGACGAACGAAATGCACTTAATAAGATTGTATTCTAATGTTAATATTCTCTCTATGTCCACAAGCCAAGCCTTAGTTAATAATTCGATATGCACTGTAAGCAAAATCACCGTTAAGCTTTTTTAACAATAAGGGGCCAGTATTAGTGACTTAAACCGAGCTAATAGCATGCAACATACGTTCTACTAGACGTCTATTTTCGGTATACTGCTGATTATTTATTGGTCATTGCAAAGCACAACTTTCATCGATGTGAGATATTTTTGTTGCTTTGTTATGTATACTGTTTACATAGGACGCACACTCTATTTTAATCTAGAACTCACCCTAAACTGCAAGTTTTTGTTAGTAGGAACGACGCCAGCATCGCCCAGCCAACTCTTTAAGAAGTTGTACCATAAAAGACTAGAACTGGCCAGGAAAATTACTGTCGTTGTGATGCTAGCGACTGGAGCGATATAAATAAACCAGGTAAAATAAAACCATGCTTTTGTAGACAAATAAATGCTTAGTGGCAAAAGGGCCATTAAGCGGTCATCATAGAATACTTTTCCTAAAAGAGAAAGCTACAAGTCATATAGTAACTTTCCAAAGAAAGCATTTTATCGTCAAAAGCTTTCGCTTCCATTTAATCTTTATTCTAATTCACGTCATGCTCACCCCGTCTGTATATAACTACGCGACTAACTTACCTAAATAATGTATTATTATGTATAAACAGAGTAAAAGGAATGCTTTAATTATGACTAGAAGATTTGTACCCATTATGGCACCAGCGATGTAAAAGGCAAAAAATGGAGTGCCTACCATGCCCCACCATCGTATTCTCTGTAAAGAATAGGATTTTTGAAATCACTCTGACATATAAATTACTTAAAGAACAAAATCCATACTCTTAAGCTTCAACTGACCTTATCCTTGGCAAATTTGGTAAAAAATCCCCTGGGAGAATAGGCCTGTGCATGCTCTCTAATCAACTCTGAAACTTTCGGACTAATCCACATGGATCCTGTTTGCGATTGGATCATCTGCAAAGGGGATTCCCCCCTGGTATTTGGTACGTTCAGATTAGTATGCCCTTGTAAAATTAAAGTGGAGATGGCGTTCGTATTGCGGGCCATAATGGCCCAATGCAAAGCCGTATTTCCATGTGTAAAATCAGTCAAATTGGGGTTTGCTCCTAAAGTAAGCAACAACCTGGTTGGATCTAAGCTGCATATTTTCCACACTGCCCACATTAAAGGAGTCATCCCCGTTCTGTCTGTTAAATCAGGGCTGACACCTCGAGCTACAAAATAGGCCACCAAAGCAGTGTGTCCAAACTGGGCAGCCAAATGGATGCAGGAACAACCTTCAGCGTCTCTTACAGTAGGATCTGCAGAGGCATTCATTAAAATTACACAGGCATCCAAATGACCCTGCCTGGTTGCCCAGTGCAACGGAGTTGCATGTAATTCACCTCCTATTGCATCTACTGTAGCACCTTTATCTATTCATAAAAGTAAAATTGATGCATGAATAATAATTGAAGGTGATAGATTATTTTAGAATTACAATGCATTAGTGTAGAACTTACCAATCAAATATCGAATAATTTCTTTGCGATTGTTGATGGCAGCCCAATGTAATAGGGTAACAGTTTCACTGTCTTTTTGATTAACATCATATCCTGCCTCAATGAGTTCTTGCACACGGGCAAATGCACCATACTGAAATTAAACTTTCAATGCTATTTTTCTTTTTTATCAAACGAAAGTGGAATATAAATGACACTAAAAATATCTGATAACAATGATATACATTAACAGGAGAGCAAAATTATAATTGAAAATTAGATGATTTTCCAGTTAAGAGTTCATTTAGCTACATATAAAATTTTGCATACAGGTGGCACACTAACTAAAAATGCCTCTGGGCCTATGGCTACCAAGATAACAGACAGGATTACTTGTTTTAGATTTTCTATATTTATAATATTTATGTGGAGCTGTTTAAACTTGAACTTAAGTTTTTTGCAGCTATAAGTAACTATTTTTTTTTTTAAACTTGAAAATTATAGGCATAATTTTTTGTGGGAGATAATAAATGAGCTCAGACAGGGAATAAAATCAATATTTAGCTTATGATGGTGAATAGTGATTTCATAAAGCAATTTACATTACTTTATTACTTTTCATGTTCATGTACCTATATCATTTACGGAGATTTATGATACATATGACTGGCGTTTATGCAAAAGTTAAGTACAAAAAAAAACTGAATCACCTGGGTAGCCTTAACTACATCGAATCCACTGTAGTCATTATCAATGGCAGGCACTTGGGGCTCTTTGGATATCAAACTGTGAGAGTCCTTATCGGTTTCCACACAGATCCCGGCGCCTGCCGCAGCGGCCCCGCAGGCGTTTTGATACATTTTAGACCCACTTTTGATTTTTTTTATTAGCTTTTTTTTTGTTTACAAATGATTGGATTTTTCAGAAAAGGGTTATTCGAAGAGTCAAATGTCGCCTTTCATTTGTCATGAAATGCCAAAAAGTTTCGCGATTAGCACCCTCTAAAAGGTTTTTGCTGAGGTGTTTTCAATATTGACCAGAGACCCTCCTGAACGTTGAAAGAAAGAAACTAATAAATAAATGTAAAATTCTACACTTTGTTGCAATTAAGTCAAAATCACGTAGAGGTAAACGCAGGGTTACATCCGTAGTCTGCAAGAACTCCAGAGGTAACAGTAAATACAATCTACAATATAAGACCTTAAAAAGTCCAGTCAAATATTCTTTAGAGTTTAAATTAAAGATATAGAGCAATAGGAGTAGTTTAAGAAAAAATTGCTGTTTAAGAAAAAACCGGCGAAACCAGAAAGCGCCATCTTTGGCAACAATAAAGTCTTTACTTCAATTCAGATTACTTTCTGTCCTTTAACTATATATAGATGAGACAAGGAAAGAAACGCATGCAATCAACGCGGATCAGTATTAAGGAAGTTTACCTCGAGAGTAAACGTTATGACTTCATTCATTTTCTAATTTGTTTCTGTTTTGGTCGGACGGTTGTTGATATTTCATTGTCTTGAACCCAACGCCAAAGTACAAGGGGTAAGTGTTTAAAAATCTACGTTTTTCTCAATCATCTTGGCCTCCTCCTTATTTCTATCAAATTATTCAGAACCCTCAAACATCAAGTTAATCTTTGAAGCAGATATTTTCAGTCAGAATTATTGTAATAATTTTAATATTATGATGAAACAACTTTGTCTCGTTCGTATGATAGATGCTCTACCAAGACGTGATTTGAAATAATCGAAAATTTCTGATATAGCCCAAAATGTACTGTTACATCCCATAAAATTTCTTGAGATCAACTTAAAAAATTCTTGCAGAAACACGTTCTGATGTTGGTGTGTTCCATGCGGATTGTTGAGTAAATTGGAGCCTCCGCTTCTAGCTTCATGTTTTGTCACTGCGGGTAGTTAGGATAATGTAAGTAACTTCGTTGTTTTTTTTTTAAAGAATTCCTCATATAAATTTTTGTGAATGTTGGAAAATAAACAAATAAATGGTAACTTTTTGAAAAGACCCTTGGTGTACCCCTTACCCTCTCTACTGTTGCTACTACCCTGTTGTTTCCACAAGTGAGCTTCTGCCCTTTCCTTAATTTCTTAAGGGTGACTAAATGAAGTTAATGTTAACTATCTAGAAGATAATTTCTATAGAAGTCATGAAACTGGCTGTCTTTTCCACATTTCCATGGATGCTATTTTGGTAAAGTTTCCAGGACTTTGTTTGTTTAACCTAAGTATTACTAGATTAAAGTTTTAGCAACAAGTAAAAAAATATAGTTCTCATCATACAGTACCCTAATCAGAAACATTTTGATCTCTATTGAAAAAATATGCTACAACTTTCTTGTCTTTGCAAATGCAAGTTTGATGGTGACATGTGAATGCACTTACCATTCTTTTCTTTCCATTAAAGCTCTTACTATTTAACATTAGTCTATTAATTTTAGGACACCTTGATATACATTTATTATGTTCATGATGATTTTTAATAGACAAGCATATGACTGAATAGTTATGTCGAAAATATTAAACTGAATTTAACAATAATAATATTTCTATAATGCCTTTAGATTTCTAACATTAATTATTAATGGTTTATGCCATTTCAGACATGAAAACTACAATGTTGAGTACTACCATGATTGGACTGGCCAGTCAATTACCTGATAAATCCAAAGGAGTTGCTTGTAAAATGAGGTATTACTATACATTTTTTTTCTAAAATCCTAGATAAAATAAATTTTCAGTAATAAAGTGTTTTAGTGATGAATACATTCATAATGCTCCAGTCAATATGACTTACTGTGATTGGTTTATGTTCTGATATCTTTCCATAACTCATACATCCTTATATGAGTATTCAACAGCTCAAAAATAATTTTGGTTTTTCTTACAGAAAAATGTAAGGGCCCTTTGTGTTACATGGAAAAAGCATTTAAACATGTGGTCAGTATCTAATTGAATGCCATTCCTACATAGATACTTAAATTTTAAAATGATGTTTAAGACATTTGAAACCTGAATAAAATGTAGATAATTTTTTCACTGACTGATTAAAAAATTTTAAGTCTATGTGCTGTACAATATTAATGATTAACTAAAATTATTTTTGGTTTTCAGTTTCATCCATCTTAAAGGTTGAAAGCTACAGAAGGCCATCATAGCACAGAACAAGGTTTCATTCGTGTAAATGATTCCAGAAATAATTTCAGATATAACAATGTTGAGTTGGCTTATTTACCATTGATGGGTATGTTGTATTCTGTTTTATCATTTTCTGTTTACTCTTTTCGTTTATTAACAAAAAAAAGTGATGATAAAAATTACCGTCTGAATTATCTGTGATTATAATTCATGGCTGCAATTTAAAAACTGAGGATTAAAGATATTAATTTTTAACCAGTTTCATTAAAACAATTTCTCATTTGATTGTTTCAATTGCAGGTCTCCCTACTGCCATGGCTTTGAAGTCTTATTTGGGCTGTATATTGACTAAGTAAAGTAAGGATCATTTGGTTATTTTATTAAATAGTGAAAATTAAGTTACATGATGATTTATTTAGTTATCCCTGTCATATTGAAATATTTGATGATAACTTGATCACTGATTTGTCCTTGTTCTTGTTTTAATAAGTTCCCTAATAAGGAAACTGTTTAAAAATATTTCCTTGCTTTTGTTTCAGAAAGCTAAGTTGAGTAATCCAGGCTCAATTCATCTAACCTGGAGGAATATGTAAGTTTCTGTATTGTCTTGGTAGTAGTTCATAGTAAAAAATATTTCAATTTAATTATAATATGATGATCAGTAATTATACGCTATTTTGAGCTGTACTGTGAAAACCACTTGCCCTCACTGAGAATTTACAGTAGCTATTAGTTATATGAACCTTGCAATTTCTTAATTTGACTCACTATAAAATATCTTTCTTCATTTTAGGAATATATTGACTTTAGCTGCAGCAGCAAATATGGTAAGGAACTTCCATCTTCAATCTTACTTTAAATATAACCAAATCATGATGTTTTAATAATATACGCTATGAAAGTTTTTCAAACGTTAATGATTTCGAATTATTACTGATATTACCTACATAATGACTAAAATTTAGAATTTGTTAGTAAATTTGTTTTATGAATGTTTGTTGTTGCAGGCAAACTATGTATGGTGATAAGTATGGAGAATGGTAAAGCCGATTACTGTTACGATCAGTTATGCGTAATTGTCATATTTAAGGAATAAAATTTAAAAGCTTGTCTGTTTTCTTATAACGTCGTTTTTATTTTGCAATTTTCTACAATCCCGGAAAGGACTTAAAATAAACACTATCAAATCTACACGCGCCTTTCTTGAATCGCGCCTACAATTAATTTTGTAAGCTCAAAATTTTCATCAATTAAATTCTCAAGAATATCAAAATGGTCCGTCATAGATATGATCCACAAATGCGACCTCGTACCATCCTTTTGTAGTTTATTATAAAATTTCAAGCTTTGCTCTAAAAAAGCAGGACTATCGTATTCTGCCCCAACCACGTACACTACAGTTTCCCCATAATCAACAACATCAAAGAGGGGACTCAACTTTCTAGCGGTATCTACTGATAAACCCAACAATTGATTGGCTGAAATGTTAACCACCGGCTCTATATTGTACAAGCCACACAACAAGAAACAACCCTTGATGCGGTTACGGTCTTCTGGCGAAATCGACTTTTTAAATCCTGACAAGATGGTGGCTATAACGTGACCTCCCGCTGAATGACCGGATAGGAAAATTGCCCTGCGAAGAAAATATTTTTCGGTTAAACCATTCACTGGTAAAATTGCCAGGAGTTTGAAAAATGGGCCTAAAGTAAATAATTTTCTACCGGAAAGAACAGATTAGTAAAAAAAAATTTGGTATATTATAATTTTTCCCTAGCCATGCTATTATTTATTAATGTATGGTACCTTTACATAATAACGTATAAGATACCTACTCAGATTTGTGTTGTCTGGCATACTTTACACATTCCCTCAACCCTATCTGCACGTGCTCCAAAATTTCCTTGACGCTTCTTTTAGGACTGAGCTCGTAACCGAGTAAAATGGTTTTAATGCCATTTTTGTACAAGTTTTGCGAAATGAAGCCGTTGTTTGATTGGCTGATCGATTCATATTGGTAGAATCCTCCATGGATGTGGATTAGTATCGGGCTCCCTACATGGTTACAGCTTTGAGTTTTTGATTGAACAATTCATGGTATTACCATCGCTTAAGTCTGTTCCATAAATATCGTACTTCTCCCTTAGTCCTGGGCCATAAGGGATTCCCACTTCGTGTGGAATTGCGTCTCTGACCAATTTGGTATCTAAAATATACAGGGTATCATTCTTAGGATTCTGAAATGATTTTATTGTCGGAATTTTGTCTGTTTTTGATTAAAGATTTGGTCTACCATACTCAAAAGTGGCTTTACTTACGTGTCTCTATGAATTCTACGTGCTTGGCTATCACAACATCTTTACGGTACCTCTTCGAGAAGTGACTGGGCGAATACAACGTCTCCAAATCCTCACTCATTATAGACAACTAAATTTTTAGAAAGTTCTCGTTCCTAATCAAACTGCTATAAGAGGTCATTTCGGTCAGCATGTTTATATTGCAGGCCAATTTTTTAAAAGGTTTCTTTCCCGTCCCCCGTTCTTTTATCTTCATTCAAACTAGTCATGATATTCGATAGGTTGTGTGATATACTTTTCAAACAGACGTAATTTAATTCCTGCTAATACCTTCATCACCTGGAGTAATCTGATATATTATGATGTAGTTTTAAAGCAGAAATATATTTAGGTAAGTACTAAGGACACAAGTACCCGTTAAAATTAATGTTAGCTTTATGTTGTGTTACACTGCTCCAAGTGTCGGCCATGTGAAAACTCCTTTTCTTAATGATAGAGAGAATTAATGAAATGTCATAAAGTTGACTTAAACATTAAAATTGGCGGGAGTGTTTTGTAGTTCAATTTCACTTAGTTTACTTACTATACCACTACAACCTATAAGTTAATTGCAAGTGCTAAAATACAATTTGCATTCTGTTCCCAATATACTGAAGTGAAAGAAAATTTGAAACATTTGAGTACAGACAATGGCCAGGTAGGTACAAAAACCTTTGTTTTGCTAAACTTTATGCAATTCCGAAGGAGGATCTTGTCCGTAATCATCTAAACACGACGAACATTAATTTTCAGCGCTGACTCAAACTTACACTCCAACAACTCACCCATCTACAGCAGTAAAAAAAATACCATAAGCAATGAGAACATTCAAAAATCACATGAGGAATACCAGTACTTAAACCATATCAAGCATATACTGGAGAATGGATCTGTAAACAAAGACCGAACTGGGGTAGGAACTTATTCACTCTTTGGAGCTCAAATGCGCTACTCTTTAAGAAAGAACATTTTCCCACTCCTCACCACCAAAAGAGTATTTTGGAGAGGTGTAGTGGAAGAATTGCTTTGGTTTATAAGAGGCGGTACTAATGCCTTTGAGCTTCAAGATAAGGATATTCATATCTGGGATGCTAATAGCACAAGAGAATTTCTGGACTCTGTTGGTCTTAATGATAGAGAAGAAGGCGATTTAGGACCAATATACGGTTTCCAGTGGAGACATTTTGGAGCTGAATATAAAGGAATGCATGCAGATTATAAAAATAAAGGCATTGATCAATTAGCCCATGTAATAAATACAATAAAGACCAATCCTTCAGATAGAAGGATGATTATGTGTGCATGGAATCCTATTGACTTACCACAGATGGCTTTGCCACCTTGCCATTGCCTTGTGCAGTTTTATGTGGCAAATGGTGAACTTTCATGCCAGCTCTATCAAAGATCTGCTGATATGGGCCTCGGGGTTCCATTCAACATAGCCAGTTATGCATTACTGACTTACATGATTGCCCACGTAACTAATCTAGTAGTAAGTTGTTAATTTCGCCATATAGGAAGTTTTTAAGGTATTTGTTTCAGCCTGGAGAATTCATTCATACCATGGGAGACAGTCATGTCTATTTAAATCATGTGGATGCTTTAACTGAGCAAATAACTAGAGAACCTAGACCTTTCCCACAGCTCCACATTAAGAGAAAAGTTACAAATATTGATGATTTTACTATTGATGATTTTGAACTTGCAGGGTATGATCCTTATCCCAGGGTGAATTTGCCTATGGCTGTCTGATTAAAATAATAAATTTTAAGTCTAATGGATTAAATACATTAGTTATTTTATATTTTATGTGGGAGATAGTTGTTTAGAGTTCATACCCTTTTGAAATACATATTCATGTGTAGATATTCTTGATGTTTATGCTAAAGCGCTGAAAATCTAAAACAGATTTAATTTCAAACAATTTTTAAGATGTTATTATTGATTTATTTATTATAATTTTATACAGGGCATCTCCAAAACAAAAACAAATAAATAATATTAACTTTTTTTGAATGTTTGGCGAAAAAATGGCAAATAATCGAAAGTTATAGGTCAGGTAGATATTTTGGGTTGCCTATATACGTATTACTGTACTGACACTGACACGTATTTGTTTTTTCCATATTGAACCGTGTTTCGTTGGTTGCCTACGTACTATCTTTCTTCTACTTCTTGAACTGCTCAAGAATGGCCGCCGGTGTAAGTTTTTACAAAATTAATTTAAAATCATCTTGATTATTTCTACTCATCTGTATTAAAAGCTAATTTTAAATGAATCCTCCATGTTCATTTTATTAATCAAACCGGGTATTTTTGCAGACTTTGTACACCTACCCCGACAATTTTCGAGCAGCCAAGGCCCTAATCGCGGCTAAATACTCTAAAACTGAGGTGAAAGTAGCCGAAAATTTCGTATTTGGTGAAACCAATAAAACCAAGGAGTTCCAGCGGAAGTTTCCAGGAGGAAAGGTACAGATGTAAATACTATTTATCTATTTTTCATCACCAAGTCCTATGAGTTGAGGTTATAATTATTATCTGTCACAATCAGTTATGTGCCAGATGTGTCCTTTTTAGCCACTTTGGGGGCTATAAAATTGATACGCTCTGAAACATCAATGATTAATTGCAGGTTCCAGCTTTTGAAGGAAGACATGGTCAACTACTGCAGGACAGCAATGCCATAACATTTTTTTTAGCTGATGATAAATTAAAGGGTAGAACTGACTATGATAAGGCTCAAATCCTTCAGTGGATTGGGTTCGCTGAGGGTGAAGTACTTCCAGCTGCTTGTGCTTGGGTATTTCCAATTTTAGGAATAATCAAGGGCACTCCAAGTACTGATGAGGTAAATGCCCATGCAATTTAAGATTTACAGATCTCCATAGCATAACATAAATGTAACATATGTAATGCAATGTAACTTTCTAATGAGCCACTTACATTTAAGCCACTTTCATTTTAAAATTTTATGTGTTATGCTTTACATTTATCCTCTTTTCAAAGGCAAGTGCTGTCTCATTAATGGGAGCAGTTGTAACAAAAAGAGGAACATTAATTGGCAAATTTTATTTTACTAAGGGATGCTTTTGATGATCTGTTTTTTGTTATATTTGTCATACATAATATCAGTATTCACTCCCTTTTTCAAAATAATAGAATAAAGGAACTTTCTTAAATTAATGTATACAATTTTTCATTTATGAGTTAACTTGCGAGTTGAAATTGGGTCATTCAACCAAGTGAAATTTGGAAACAGTTTTTACTCTTAATTTGTCATAACACTTATCACCTTTACTTAAATTAACTGACATTGTATCTCTTAAGAGTTAGAAAATAATCTTGAATAATAGAAATAGTAATTGGACAATTTTTTAACCATAGAAAATTATTATTACTTATATATTTGTCAGATATTGTAAACCACAATGTTCTTATGATTTTGCAGGCCATCAGCAGAGCTAAGAGTGACATGAAAGTAACATTGAACATCCTCAACAATCACCTACTTACAAGAACTTACTTAGTTGCTGAACGCATAAGTTTAGCCGATATAGTGGTAGCTTGCAACTTGTTAAACCCCTACAAATATGTCTTAGATCCAGAGTACAGAAAGCCATATGTTAATGTTAACAGGTGCTTTTCTATACCTTTGTAAAATTGAAATTTACTTAATTAAGTTTTAACATTAGATGGTTTAATACTTTAATCAATCAACCTCAATTCAAAGCTGTTCTTGGAGATGTAACATTATGTGCTAAGCCTGCCCAGCCTGCAGCTGTGCCAGCAGCTGGACCATTTGGAGACGGTAAGAATTTTTTTTGCTTTTAGCTATTATTAAATTCTAATGTGTATTGTGATTGGGCCGCTGTGTAAAAGTGCTTAAAATTGTGGTTTTTCTTACAAGCTGGTCAGTTAAAAAATAAAACGGCGAATAAGGAGAGTAAGCATAAAGAAAAGCAGGGTGAGAAAAGCACTGAAAGTTCAGAGCCTGTTTCTGATAAACCTAGCAAAAAGAAAGGTAACTTTATGGTATTTAGTTTTTTGTCCTGCGACCCTTTATTGAAAGTTACTGTTGCCCTTGGTAGTCTGAATGTGATTGTTAACTTTCTGTTTAGGAAAGAAGAAGAAAGATGAGAAGAAACAAGAGAAGAAAGAAAAACCCAAAAAGGAGGCTCCAAAAAAAGAGGAGCCTGAAGAAGAATTGGACGCAGCTGATGAAGCTCTTGCTGCAGAACCCAAAAGCAAAGATCCTTTTGAATCCTTACCTAAAGGGTAGATATATCAGAACCTCACCATTCCTATCCTCCCCTATTCTCACCTTATGTTTGCAGAACTTTCAACATGGATGAGTTTAAAAGAATGTATTCAAATGAAGATGAAAGTAAATCGATTCCATTCTTCTGGCAAAAATTTGATCCAGAAAATTATTCAATTTGGTATGGAGAATACAAGTATCCTGAGGAGCTAACTAAAGTTTTCATGAGTTGTAATTTAATAACCGGTAAGATTTCTGTTTTTTAGTAGATTTTAACTAGTTCTTTATTATATTAAAGCTATTTTACATACATGTTAATATAATGTAATACTTTAGCTATTTTTTATCTAGTAGTTTGTCTAGTCTTGATATGTGACAACTAAATGGGATATAATCAGGGAAAGTTTTTTGCAAAAATAGACAAAACCACCTCAACTTTTAATAGTTACATGGTACGTTGTTGCCGTACGGGGTTCTTAGTGTAGGATGCAGGAGACCTTACTATTGTTCTGAAATTAGATCATTTGTTTTCAGGCATGTTCCAACGTTTAGACAAAATGCGTAAACAAGGCTTTGCCTCCGTATGTTTGTTTGGGGAGGACAATAATAGCACAATTTCCGGGGTGTGGGTATGGAAAGGTCAAGACCTTGCCTTTACTGTAAGTTATTCAGTAAACTTTTAAAAGAGTTAATTCTAAAAGTAATTTTAGTTGAGTCCCGACTGGCAAGTGGACTACGAAGTTTACGACTGGAAGAAGTTAGACCCTGCTTCCGATGAAACGAAAAAACTAGTTCAAGATTACTTTTCGTGGAATGGCACGGACAAAGCGGGCAGGAAGTTCAATCAAGGGAAAATCTTTAAGTAGCTTAATACTTCAAATGTGTTTTGTACTACTATATTTTGGTCTTTAACTTGAACAACTTTGAGTACTCTACTTACCATTAAATTTATCGGGCCATTTTCAGTGTGTCGTTTCATTTCAATATCTTTTGTCAGAAATAAATTATTTCTTCGATCAAGGTTTTTTTTTAGTACATTGGATGAAGAGAAATTAACAGAATTACGAAATTTTCTGCTGCTTACTGTAAATTTTAAATCTTTAGAAAAGTTCCAGCCTACTTTCTTTACATTACTTGACCAACATGCAGGGTGTTGATAAATGGGGTTTTTAAAACACGTATATTTCAAATAATTTTATTATTTAATTAATGTTTTAAAAACTGCATTTGAGGCACAAAGTGTATTATGTTCACATTCCCTTAATTATATCCGCTCAAGTCCAAGCCATAGTCCGGCCTCTGGTCTTATATTAATAGCAAACTTTTTACTCAGCTTTAAGGGCACTTGAGTCTTGTCTATAACTACTAGTTTGAATTTGCTGAGCAAATGGAAAAATACTGTTTTCACTTCAAGTAACGCAAATCTCGATCCTAAACAGCTCCTAGGCCCTTGACCAAACGTTAGAAACGTGTATGGTATTAATTTATCTCGATTTTCTGAGCTGAACCTCTCGGGAATGAATTGCTCCGGTTGAGGATAATATTTAGGATCGTGATGTATCGCATAACAAGGTATCTGAATTGCCATTCCTTTGGGGATCACTAGGATGCGTTCTTCTGCAGATTTGGGGTAGATAGTGTACGTTTTAGTACATTCACGGCCGACGATAACAAATGGGGGCCACTTGCGTAGAGCCTCTAATAAATGATTGTTTATTACGAACTTCATCGAGTATATAATAAGACTCACCAGAGATGACCATGTCCATATACTTCATGTCAGTAATATCTTCATAACTAACAGATTTTCCTTGAAGACTACTTAAGATGGTCAATACTTCTTCCCTAAGTTTACATTGCACCTCGTTATTCAACGCCAGTTCGTAAGCTGCAAAGGTCATTAGCGACGATACGGAATCGAAGCCAGCAAAAAAAAAAATTAGGGCTTGTGCTGTAATGTCTTGATTGGAGATTTTTCTGGATAACTTGACATTTCCTGTTAAAAGCAATAAGGGGAGTACTGTTTAATAAATATGTTTCTAATTGATTACCAATGAACTCTTCAGTAGCCGCAAACCCGACTTCGGCCGCATGGCCATCATCATTTTCAACACCTTTTCTAGCATCCATCAAAATTTGTAGCATATCAGGTCTGTATATCCCCTTCTGCTGCCTGGTTTCTATGGTATTATCAACCAGGTTTCTAAAGAACGTATTAACTTCTTTTCGAAATATCTCGAGTTTAAGAACCTTAGGGGAAATATTCATTAGTTTTAATTCACTAATTTATTAACACTTGTATGCACAATTGTTAATTAAATTTAAAAAAATTACCTTAAAAAGCCTTGGTGAAATCTGAAACAACAATATCTTCAAGAAAGTCGTAAACCTTAGATTTGTTATTTCTTGCCCCATTTTGTAAAATTCATTCTCAGGTTCCACTAAAGAATTCACCTCAACTCCAAATGCCGTTGTTGCTATTACGTCTATTGTGAATCTGAAATGTACAGATTTTTATAAAAATTAACAATGCTTTGTTGTACCTGGTGAAGGCGTCTTTGATCTCGACATCACTGACGGTGTCTCTGCTCTGTTCTTGAAAATGTTTAACGAAGTTTTCTGCAGCTTCTGATATCAATTTGAACATGACCTTCATTTTACTGCTTGTAAACGATCCGGTAAGAGTGGCCCTCATTTTGCGCCATTCATCACCTAAATGTTCAACAATAATCCTTAAAATCCTGGGGTAAGGACTTCCTTACCTTTTAAGCTAACCAGGTTTTTGGAAAATAGTGGATCAACTTTTGGATCAGTAACCGCCACATGATCGACAAAATGATCGAAGTCTTTAACAGTTATTTTTCTTATTAAATCTGGGTCGCGAACCACTAATTTGGGTCTCAAAAACTGGTATATACCATAATACCTGAAATGATGGTACGCGGTGTGTAAAAGTTTTAATTTCTGTTCTTGGAAAAGATTGCGCTCTGATTCATACGTACATCCGGCCTTAGACAATCAACACAGCTTTACGCTCCATACATACCTGACTTTGGGTATTAAGTTGTAGTGATAAGCGACGATATCTGCCATATCCATAATTCGAAAAATCATTCTCCAGCTATCTCCAAATAAGATCCATGGGTGCCCCTGTTCAACTCCTTTTCTTTTCCAGTAACTGTAGGGATGGATCCATAAGTAGTAGCTAGCAAGAAGTACTAGTACAATTGCGAACAGGAACATCTCATTCGATAGAATAATTTGATCGAACTGACCTTGCAATCAAGAAAACAGCAGGGAAAATTGGGTAAGCATTGTGTTTCAGTTTGATTATAAACAAAGTCGACGCGCATTGGCGCACGATATGCATTGGCGTATCCCATGTAACTTGACTTAAGATAACGCACTTAGATAAGAAGTACATAAGTATCTATCTAAATTATAAATATAAATAAAGGGAAAAGACACTGATAGCTAGTGATTCTTCGTGCAGGGTTTAGGGGGTCTCGGAAACCATGGACGCTATGGGATAGATTGCGGTCGATCCTGTATCTTTCATGTTAAATTGAAGGAGTTTAGAAGCTGATTTAAGATTGGAAAAATTCCGAATGCTTTCAAAGGAATCCGCGAAGAAATGTTTGGAATTTCGTTTTTCTGAAATTGTCAGGAGTTGAAAAAGAGAAAAATATTTGTATCACCGCGTAATAGAGACTGCACATTCGCTAAAATTCTACTAAAATTCCAAAATTTCACTAAAGTTATGTGAACGTTCAACCCGTGAAAAATGGTTTAAAAAAATCATAAAAAATTATTTTTAATAATTATTAAGGCATTATACGGGGTGATCCAAATCTGGGATTACCATTATTATATTAGAAACCATTAGAGATAGTGTGGGTTAAAACGTGACAAGCTTGCGCAGTGCTTTTATTTTTTGCTGGCATTATTTGTCAAAATGCTTTTCTTATAATGACTATTTGTCAGTGGTCCTTTTCCACGCCTATAAAATTGTTTAATTAGAATTATGATCCGACGATCGGGCGATACGCAACTACCATCGACTTTATTATTTTTTTGGCTTTACTCGAACGCCCTTAAACAATACCGCAACCACACTTAGGAAAAAGTCAACATATCTGTCAATAAAGATCAATTCAAATGCATAAATATATCATCTGTCTTACGCTCGCTGTTTGCCAATTATGCCATTTATGCCCATCAAGGGGTCGGACACTCAATATCCCCTGTCCATAATCTTTTACCCCAAAAACCAGTATATAGATAACAAAGTGGCAATGATGGCAACATCGCAGGAGAAAACCAACCATTTGACATTAGATAAATTTCGCATTAATTTTGAAGGTTAGATTGTCGCTTGTTGTCCTTGTTTAATGCAAAGTAACAGAGTAGGATAAATCGATTCTTGAACCTTTGAAGTCTAATAAGTCAGATCAAATATGGCGTTTGACAACATAAAATATTAACAAAAACCATCAAAATCAACACACAGAAGCTGTTTGAAAAATCATTAAACTTTTGGTGATATGTAAATAAAATAGGCCCTATATGTAACTATTGTAAATATAGAGTTACAACAAACTGTGATACATGTGATGGCTAATGATACCGGTGAAGAAAACCTAAGGAAAGAGCTGGATATATTGCAATCAGTGATAGATGTATCAGCTACCACTTTAGTGGGGCTCAGGACACAATGCGCTACAAGTGCCGAATTAACTCGTCAGGAAATAAGAACCCTAGAGGTACCTAGTATTTTAGTAGATATTCACTTTGTACTGAATATCTATAGCTTTAATTGTCCTCCCTTTTGAAATTGTTAATGCCCTTGACATTGAGCCAACTTTCTCCCTTTGAGATGAGTTACTTTTGTCTACAAAGAAGGACAGTGTTGAGCTTAATCAAAACTAGGCTATGGAATATTTGAATTAAGAAGCACCAGGATGCAGAGAGTCTTTAAAGCACTAAAAACATACTACTGACCCCTATCTTTTTGTTTTACAAGATTTTATACTTCTCAGCAATTGGTTAATTCACAGTTTAACTTACAGTTTTATAGAAATAATAATTTATCTAACATTAAAATTTAAAATCAATTAGCAAATACTGCTTCCAAGATTGTGTTCAAAACTGTGTGTTGAGCAACAAGATTTTGAACTTTTTTGCTAATACAACAGTTAAAAGAAAATTTTACTTCAGTCAGGTTCACTTGAGCCTTCACTCAGTAATTTAGTCTTTTACCTTGTGACTGGAAAATACTACAAAAATTAAATGATTTAACACAGGATGTTTTCATATTAATCAAATTTAATTCAATATTATGTTTGGAAATAAATTATTTGGGTTGTGCTCTGTGAGGGCTAAAATTACTTAGCTTAATCATCCAAATATTTTGTTATATCTGAGACTATATCTTAGAGTTCAGGTCTTATCTCCTACTTAAGCCCTTTGTTAAGCCCCTTACACTTTACAAGTTGTAATGACAGATATAAGTATTCACAAATTATCTAGTCACTTTTGCATTAAACCAATGTAAAAAAATCGTGTTTTCACATCATTACAAACACCACTTATACTAACTTGTTTTTTTTAGGGGAAATTGATAAAGCTCTTTTCACAACAATTAGTGGCAAAATCTAAGTTGAAAAACGGCATTGGAATCTGCATGCCAGATCTTAAGCAGTGGCTTCAAATTGTTGGTTTAGAGACAAGTTCTATTACTGCAATTTGCCAAAAAATATCATCAGTAAGAGTAGTCAGCATGCTAGCTTAAACTGAAATAAACAGGATTTCTATTTGTACAGGTAGAAGAACTGCAAGAAAAAACTGAACATGAATTGAAAACATTATTAACTGATAAAAATGCAAGTCCCGAAGAGTTGTGCAGACTATTCAGGGCTTTGCATAACTTGAAGAAATATACAGGTACTCTATTTCTCACATAAATCAACTTCAGATTAGAAACACTATGAGCATTACAGATATCCTGAAACGAGGAGATCAAACAAGTCAAGAAACCCAAGATACTAATTTATCTTGGGACTCTTGGGATAGGAATTATGTAAAAATAAAACACGGCCTCTCCCCAAGAGCGACTAGATCGCGTGCCACTCGAGCTTCAGTTCCATCAGAGGAAAACCTCTTTAACAACAACCACAAAGCCAGTGCGACTATTGCACCTAGTCCATCTGTATCCAGTATCAATTCATTAAATGCTAGCAGTGTCGTTTTAGGTGCTCCACCTCTTACTCCTCCAGGTTATAACACTTCAAATGTTTTTAGTCCACCCAAAGAAAGAGGGAAAGGTAAAAGCAATTGCTGTAAAAGGCGACTTGTGTAATATTTTGTTTGCAAAAAATGTCTTTGATAGAGAAAAAGTTTCCTACAACGCCCCCAGCCAAAAGAAAACAGCTAATCAACAATTCGTCGGGTTTGTTGACCGATACATTCCCGCTGACTAAAAGCAAGTCACATGAGTCTCAACTTGCAGATACAAAAAGCAAGAATAACGGTGATTTGGATAATATTAAGTAAGTTTGGAAAAGGTTTTATTTTCATTATCTATTTGTGTTTAACGAGTTTTTAATTAGACGTACTGTGATTATTATATATTTATTAAATTATGAGAAAAGAGGGAAAATACAATTTTTATTCTAATTCATCAGTACTCAGAAATCAATGTAAAAAAAACCATTGAGTTAAATCAAATAAATAGAAAAATTTCAAACATTGTCTCTTATTTTCATAGATTGCTTTAAATTCATTATGAAAGAAATGCAAGAACTAAACATCCTTGTAAATTGAACAAAGGTCTTAAATTTTCGGAAATTATTGATAAAAAATTCGAATTAAACACGTTATTGCTCATTTAAAATATTTTATTCTTTTCATGCAGTGAAACTAGAAATTCTGTTCGTCGAGGAAGACTACCTACCGAACCTGGTCCTGAAACCATGGGTTTTACCAGTCCTGTGTTCGCTAGTCCCATTAAATCTCCCCCGTATAACTCTATCGGAAATGACAGCGATGACTCAAGCTATAAATGTAAGTTTTAACAAGAGTATGAGAACAGTATACATCGACTCTAATACATAATGTGCAAATAAAATTTGGAAATTGGGGAGAGTTGGTATAAATTGACTGGTCAAATTCTTTGTAGTCACTTGACCAGATATTTTCCCACTCACAGTTCCACACTGTATATGATCAATATTAGTTTTTTTGATGCCATAAATAAATGTCATAAAATATGCAAAAACGCATTTTTCAACAGCAATGAGACTTCAAGTACCGAAGTCTCCCCAAACCCCCCCTATCAAAGTAGGAATGGCGCATCAAATCGCGCACAGATTTACCAAAAAGTTTAAACTCAACGGCTTCTGTGGTATGTGTGGACAGAGGATTTTTGGCAAAGCGCTTAAGTGCAGTGAGTGCAAGTACGTCTGTCATCGGGAGTGCCAGGAAAAAGTGCCACCGTCGTGTGGTTTACCTCCCGGGTATTTGACGGCATTTATACAGAATCTTGAAGGTACTCAAGGTAAGGATTTTGGTATGTCCTATTTGTATGCTTTTGAGAAAACATAAAACGTCATGACTGAATTCAAATATGAATGTAGTAATAGGGGTTAATTTTATAGTATTTTATGGTACTTATTCCAATTTTTAGATCTAAAATAATATCTTAACTTCACTTTTCTTTTTTTAATTGCTCATGGCACTGTATAATTTTATAAATTATACATTAATATACAATTAAGAGTTGAATATGCAACGTGTTTTTGAGATGAAGAAAGATGATGTTACATGACTCATGCCTTATAGGGTCTATTAGTTACTCTCCAACCAGTGGCCAAAAAAAAAGAAACAGTATTGTCACCTCATTAAATCGTGTGGGACATAGGAAAGGATCGCATCCTTCGACGGCCTTTAATAATACGGGCGGTGTTCAAGTAAGTAGCCTCTCTTTTGTTTAAAAATAATGTGTTTCACTAGACGAAAATGCAAATTTACTGCCTTAGCTTACTTCAACTCGGTTATGATTAGCATTGTGGCAGCAAGTTAGCTACTTCTTTGTCTTGTGAAACTAATAACTGTTATTTAGGATTTACAATATTGATTTTTTATATGCCCTTCATAGCCGCCTGACAGTAGTTCAAATACATCAAGTTGTAATAGTTCTACACCGTCAAGTCCGGCTGTGCACAATTCGACTACGCCCCATGGAAGTCAAAAGCAATTTCATTTTCCTGGTAGGTCTGGCTATTTTCTTACTCACAAATTTTTCAAAGTAATATATTGTAACTAAGTAAAATACTAAAGTTTTTAGTATTTTAAACTGGCGAGTCATTTAATTTATTTTGTTGACTCACCCTGGCTAATTTTAATAGATTATTTATTTTCCACATGTCCTATTTACTAGTATAGTTATAGTATAAATTACTCTGTATTTTATTGCTTACAAGAAACAAAATGTTTAACCTATTTTATAGATATTATGCATTCCGAACCAATTAAGGAAGTTACCCTCGAAACTCATCCTTTGCCTGCACTTTCTTCCCCTCGTCACAAACTAGTAAGTAGTCAACTGTCCAGAGAGAGCGACAAAACCGTATCCCAAGCGTCCAACAGCACAAGTTCGGACTCGGTCCGAACACCTGTGCGTTTAGACTCTCAGGACAGCCAAGTTTCCGACACGGATACACTGACTGATGCCCATATGGCTAGACAAAATAGTGTATGTTATTATCGGTGTTTTGTTTTAATTGGAAATGTAGCTTATTAAGTATGATCTGCAGCTCTCTTTAAAAGAATGGGACATACCCTATGATGAGTTGAAGTTTTTCAAGGAAGTAGGAACTGGTCGGTTTGGAACAGTGCATCGGGGATTTTGGCACGGAGACGTGGCGATTAAACATTTAAACGTCAAGGACGATAAAACTTTAGAGCAGTTTAAAATGGAGGTGGCGATCTTTCGCAAGACCAGACACGAGAATTTAATACTTTTTATGGGGGCCTGCATGAAACCTCCCAAATTAGCCATCGTTACAAGTTTTAGCAAAGGAAATACGTTGTATACTCACATCCATTTGAGGAAGGACAAGTTCAATATTAATAGGACGACGACGATGGCCCAGCAAATTTGTCAGGTGAGTTAGTGTTTGATAATAAAGTTTTGCGTAGTAAACGTAAAAAATCCATAGTAATTTTCATTATTTTGGTTGATTGAGTTAACTTTTAGTTTATGGGGAGATATGTTTCCAAAAATGTATTACTATTCCTTACGTTAAACTAACAGCACTTATATACCACCTCGTACACAATTTAATATCATTCCAAAATAGGAATTTTTTTAGCTGTACTTATATATAATATATCTAATATTGATCGTTTTTTTGCAGGGCATGGGGTACTTGCATGCGAAAGGAATAGTTCACAAGGACCTCAAAACAAAAAATATATTTTTAGAAAATGGAAAAGTTGTGATAACAGACTTCGGTCTTTTTAGTGTAACGAAACTATGCTTTGGTCATAGGTAATTTACTTGCGACTGACAAGGAAAAAAATAATAAAATTCATTATGTTTTAATATAGGATCGAAAGCTTAAGCATTCCTCCTGGATGGCTGTGTTACTTAGCTCCTGAAATGATGCGTGCGTTGGATGCGCATCGGTTTCACGAAAAGGAATTGCCGTTTAGTAGGTCCTCAGACGTGTACGCTTTTGGGTAAGATCAGCATGGAATTTATTGTTTTCGAATTCTTGACGTCTGTTTTGCAGTACTGTATGGTATGAGTTATTGTGCGGAGAATGGCCCTTTAAAAACCAATTGCCAGAAGCCGTAATTTGGCAAGTAGGTAGGGGAATTAAACAGCCTCTTGCCAATCTGCAAGCGTCCGCAGAAGTAAAAGTAAGAGTGTATTTTATTTTATTTATGTTTAAGAAAGGAGTTTGGTGCCACGGATACTCGTCTGTGGCAACCTCAATAAATCTTGTTGTAGGTTTAAATTATTAATGTGCTCTCAACTTTGCAATAAAACTTTCCATATTGCATTCCACGGAAATTAGCTGCTCGTTAAAGTTGAAATACTATTAATAATATTCCTCTAAATATGGTAAAATAATCGTATTGTTGCCTTTCAGGATATTCTCATGCTCTGTTGGCAGTTCAGAGAAGAGAAACGGCCGGATTTCCAAAAATTGTCCGACATTTTGGGAAAGTTACCGAAAAAGAAGTTGGAGAGAAGTCCCTCGCACCCAGTGCATTTGAGCAGATCTGCTGAATCCGTATTCTAAATTAGCATATAGGTTGTTGATTTTGAAGTGCCCCCGTTTATAGGTTCAGTCTCATCGTTGTAAATATTAGATCAAGGCAAGTTTTACATGGTGGATACTTTAAACGGGAACCGTAGTAAATATGAATAGAATTATGAATGTATATAAAATATAATATTTCCGAAGCTACTTTTTAAAGAAACGTGTAGTGAAAATTTAAAAGAAATAGTGAGCACAATACACAGGGTGATTCATAGACTGCCCAAATTAAAAATCCTGTATTCTTCGTTAAAGGGGTGTTTCATTTAATTTGTTTTACTTGAAATCCCCATTAAGAGATAAAGGGTGACTAACGTAAAAAAATATTTTTATATTTTTATATAAGTATTTTTTTTATATTTTTAAAACAGAGAATGTAATAGTTTGAAATTTGGCACATGTCAAAGGTACTGCACGTCTAAGATGTGTTCTACGTTTTCGGGTGTCGTATTTTTTTTCAGGATCACTGTTCGAAAAGTTGGAGTATTTCAGCCTTGCTAAATCTACATTGTTTCGCCATTGTGTGGCTCAGACAGATCGCGAAACTTTGTTTTGGCGAAACTCAAAACCGCGACAGATGAAGATAACTTCTTTGAAACTACTTTTTTTTGCGAAAAATTTAAAATAGTAGTAATTTGTGGGAAATTAAGAGACAAATTCGAAAATGTCACGACTGTTGCAATAAATCAGTGGCAGGACACTTATTTTTTAGCATCTTCACCATTGGAGCACATAAATTTTAGAAAAATGCTTTCAATTTGAGAAAATGTTTGACTGAGTCGATGTGATAAATTTCAAAATACATATTTGATTATCGGATTTTAAAGATATAAAGAAATAAAAATATGACAACACTCTGTGTCTGTTTAATGAGATGTCCTAGCGTAAAACTTAAAAAAATACGGGGTTTAATCTTGTGTCACTGTTTGTTAATTGCCCTGTATTACATTTATTTCTATTCTGTGATTTTAATGACGGAAAAGTCTTGTTCGATCTGTATATATAATGTCGTGAACACAAATCTAACGCCCAGATTAATTTAAATTAGATATATTTCCTTTTTAGTATCCACCTAATGTAAGTAACAAAAGGGATTGTTCTAGTGGATAACGGGGAATCAAGTAGCATTAAGACAACATTCCTCGACTTATTTTTTAAAAGGAGAGTCGTCACAAATGAGTGAGACGTCACATTTGTTTGTCCCCAACGTTTAGTGTATAATGTGATAATAGCCGCTTAGTGTCGTTTTGACATTTCTTGCAAAAAATAGATATGTAATATGGTTTGAAACCTGCAATTGTTCCACATTCAAACAGACAATATATTCCTTGATCAATTAATCGACTTGTAAGTAATATTTATTTCAAACTGTACAGGGGATACCGATGGATATAATTCGTTATTATTTGCAATTGCAGGGCATCTACATGGCAGGTGAAAGCAATGTGCGTTTGTCTAACATTTGATTTAAACTCGTAATAAAATAAATTCAGTTGAAATGGTCATTTATATTGCCGCATTGAGTGTGAACTGGTGCGAATGCCTGGATTTGCTATATCTTAATCGTAATATGTGAAAGGAAAACGTTCAGTGAATCACAACATACATATGTACGTATTTAATGCGATTCGGATTATGTCAGCATTTTAGCAAATAGATTAATTTAATTCCTAATAATCGATAGATAAATGATCATTTAATTCACTTGTGTGTAAGCCATTATTCTTCAAAAAAGGTAAAAGAAATTATGAACGATCTTCCTTAAAAATGTAGAAAAATAAAGAGAAGCGTTGTGATTAAGTCTATAATTCCAGAATTTAATGATTTTATCCGATATATTATTATAATAAGACATTTAATAATCGAATTTAAAATCCTTTATATGTACGACTCGTTTAGTAAGTCTTCTATTTTACAAGGTATTAAGAAGTTTTGCCCCATTAGTTGTGTTTAAACTGCGAATTTATCATTTCACGTCGACGAAGGTTATTGTAAATCGAGACAAATGTTTTGCATTCAATTTCTTATCGTTTTCCAAGTCTATATTTTTAAACACGATATAATTCAATTCTTGGGATTTGCTGTTAATTTGATAAACGATTGTGAATGCATAAAAAGAACTAGCTAGTTTACTTTCTTCGTACACTATATTTAATGGTATTTATCACTATTAAAGAAGTGCTCGTGATAAATTATAAATATAACTTATTTTCATATTTTTCAAAAACAAGTCAAACTAGAATGTTTAAATGTGGAATAACACCCCAACGCATTACCATGAAATTGTCTACTCAAACATAGTCGTAGTTTTTTACTTTTATGAAAGGTTAAAATTTTCAATTGTTGTACCAAATGTGCAGTGTTGAAAGTATAGAATAATACTAAGTAATTGAAAAAAAAATGCTTTTTTTATTCACTAATTAATTGTATCTATTACTGTAAATATTTGTAAATAATTGGTCCGTCTCGCTGAGAGTCAGCAGAATGTAAATATGTTGCGGAACTATTAAAGAGGCATTCCTAAAGTTTTCTTCAAACTCTAGTCAATTTTATCGAGAAAATATTTAAGCGAGGTCGACCCAAGTTGAATCGCGCGGATCGTTGCTGCTTATTTTTCAATTCTAACTTATTCACATCCTTTAAGTCGATGTACAAATCAATAGACTAGGGTGAAAACGAAATAAAAATATACAAATTCAAATTAGTCCTTTATTGCATCATACTATAATAAGTTGCCAAAAAAGGGAATTTTCTTTATTTTATTTTACAACTTCCCCTTAAAAATTTGAAACGTCAACCAGCGTTTCTTGATAACGAATTTATTGATTCACTAGTTACAGGGTAATATTCATTTTTTACGTCGAGAAAAATAAACAAATTGGGAAACATACGAAATTAAACCAAACTCGTACTAGACTTTTATTGTCTTAAAATAATAGATTGCTTTCAATATACATAAATGACACCCACATGTAATGATATATTCATAATTATATACTTTTATTTACCATTTTTTAATTTAATTACAAAGCAATGAATCACGGAATCTTCTCTCCTATTTCATTTCCCTTAAACCCTATTTCCATGACCATTTGCTTTTCAATTAAATGAAAAATAGGTATTATACATATTCTTAATCTACATAAGACAACCTAAACTATAAAGAAACAAATGAAGATTTTACACAAATTTGTAGACAACCGTAAAGTACGAGCACTTATTTTTAAAAAAATGAGCATTCGGTTAATATCGTTTTATACACGGACTTTTCTTTTTGGTGAGTATCGTAATTCTAGTGCTCAAATATCGCGTATATGGTTAACAACTATGTCTTTAATTTCATGACTAGCACAAACTTAATATTTACAATAATTAATTATTATAAAGAGAATGTATACGGTATTTTCATTTCAAAACTCGCTACCTTCATAATTTTTTTCGCAAAGAAACCTATTGTTATAAGTTACCTTGGTGAGAAGGTGGGGAATAGAATCCCCATTATAGTAGATACCAATTTTCCATCGATATTCCATTGTTCAATATCTCAATTAACATATTTTTGGATATATATCTATTTTTCTTTACAAAAAGGCGAAGTGGAAACAGCTACTTTGAATTAAAAGTACTATATGTATGGAAATCAGTCTATAATACAATAGTAATAGATCGGATCTAACTGTTAAGCTCTTTGTAGATGATCCAATTTCAAAAATATTAAATAGTTTTTTAATTTTTTTTTTAAATTTAAAATGTCAAATTTCCTATTTAAATAATACAGGAAATCCGACGCGTTTAAAAAATTATACAATATCTTAAAATTGGCTAATCTAAAATAGACTTGGACAAGGTTTTATGCATGTAAAAACACATAATTTGCGTAAGTATAAATAGGATATGCTGAAAGAAGTCATTGGCTTCTTGATTTTTAATGTGATTTTAACTGCACTGCAGTTATTTAGAGACTATTTGGCAAGGGTATGAAAATACGTACTGAGGTATATAAAATTAAAAAAAGTTCAAAATGGTTGCGAATCTATATAGATACATTTTGCAATAACATGTGATGTTTCCCTAATCGCTAATATATGGCAAGATTTTTATTTGTTCATTTGGCTAAAAATGACTAGGAGTGAAAGCTTTGAATTCGAAGTAACATAGAAATATAATAAAGATATATATTTGAATTCCCAATGCTGAAATGTACAGGAGGGCCCAAATTCGATGAGATTTTGGGTGTTTTCAGCATCTGGAAAACATATTACGTTTCCCGAAGTCGATTTTACATTTTGTCAAGATGCAAGTAGTGATGTTTTCAAACCAAAATTTCAACCAAAAAAATCCTAAAGATGTATAGAATTTGGCAATATTGAATCTTGATCGAATTTTTTAGTTGAAACTAGAACGCTTTGGTTTGCCATATTTTCTTCATGAAGACTCATAAAACAAACTTCAGGCTTATGCAGCAATGACATTAAATGTTGTGGATATTCTGGATTTATTTTGTTTCGTTTATTCTAAAAAATATATACTAAAAAATCAGTATTGTCACAAACTTACCCACTGAGTTATAAATGACGTAAAATGGACTTTCAAAAGGTATTTACAATCGTCAAACGAACTTGTGTTTTTTGCTTAAATTGTTAGGGGTAACTAATCCAATATTGATAGAACACCGCCTAAATGTTACCTCGCTCACAAGCAGCTTCTTATGCTGCAGAAAGTTGGGCCGATATGGACCTTTTAGATTCTAATTTACATTCCATCTCTGCATAACTATATTTTATCCTCATTCAGCACATTCTATCCAGAATAATATCTAATAAAAAAATTATAGAAATCATTCATTCCTATGCGAAAACATTTCTCATGTGGATAAAGTTTAGGAAAATGCCGGAGTTTTGACTAAAGTTGCTGCTAAAAAGTCGAATGTGAGCTAGGGTAAACACTACTATCACTGCTTAAGGAGATTCTTTTTTTTCTGCCAACTGAGAGGGTACCTCCACTTGAAATGATATACCATAAGGCCTTAAGTGGTAGATTAAGTATTCTAGGACGTACATCTGGTTTGGAGTCACGTAATGGAATGATACTGCGTTGTCTGAACAGCATTCCATACCCTATATGAACGTAAATCTATAGCAATGGGAATTGAGAATGGCAATTGAGAATTTTTAACGTAATATTGCAAAATTGTGCAATGTGATATCTGCGAAATATAAAAAAACGGAGGAAGAAGGGTCACTAGATGAATGTATAGGGTTTCTCCTTATGATTAGATAACCTTGAGGGCTCTTGAAGAAATGAGAATTTCGTAAATTATTGCTTAAATTAATTTTAAGGTGAAAGACCCAGTACGGGCAACTTTAGCTAAAGATAATTGCCACAGAAAAAAACGCAGGTTTTGCGTATGGTTAACAAGGAATGGCGCATAAGTAACCGACTGCATACTAAAAGGGTGTCGTAGCCTTTATTTTCGCTTTTCCTCTAATTTTACCCCTTTGATAAAATTGTCAGGACTTTAAAAAAGTTTACATTTACCTACCTCTTTATTTTCATAATAAATGTACTGCCAATACCAGAAACTCTTTGAAACATGACCAGGAATTAGATGATGTTCAGGAACGAAGGGGAAAAATCGTCCACGCCCTAAAGAGTCCCTGGAATCTCCTGCTGTCACATTCACCGCCTCCATACATCGACCCAACTCCACGTCTTCAGCGCCATTATCACTTTTTGAGCAACCCGAAGCATTTTTGAGCCCAACCTGTATACATTTAGAGAATATTTTTTGTCAATGATTATCTTCTAAAGGAAGCTGATGGTGTACCTCGACAAATCGCTTTAAGGCTTCCTTGCTCAATACATAACCAGCTCCGCCGCTCATATACCCTTGTTTCACGTAAGGCTTAAACCGACAACCAAAATATATTGATTGGTTCGAACTATATGGCATCAGCATGTACCTTAAATTTTCTAATATCACATACCTACAAAAAACACTAAAATCTTTGACTGAAACATACAGTTTTGTAAATTATTTTACAACTTTCTTAACTCAGTTCCACCTCAAACTATACATACCATCTGTGCTGCTCTGAGTAAAAAAAGAGATATCGTTGGGTCGTGCCACACTTTGGATGAGGCGAAGGTAAAATAGGTTTGTGATTTAAATTAAAAAGAGAGATTCTGATTATTGTTTTTGGGATTTATAGATAAGTTTACAGGTTAGTATATATATACTATGTGCATCTGAACTATCATTACTATACAAATTTTGCATGAGTGTAGCAATAACCATCTTGTATTGTCACACACTGTAAACTTAAACGCTGATCAATAAGCACTTACGTATCATCATCTGCTTTAAGGAACCAATCGGCTTTATCAAAATAATGCTTATAGACATATTCGAAGGCCCGTTTTGTTTTACCCCATAAATACTTTCGGCCTTCATTTATAGGGAGAGCTACAGAGGGTAACGACGGATCTGAAACATAAAACTATTGATAAACTTTGAAAAGATAAGGATAATTAAGGTAAATGCGCCTTATCAGAGCATCGAAAGGAAAGACTCAGATCGATCGCCTAAACAGATGTTCATATATTTATATTAAATATACAGCGTGTATATTAAAAATCATGCGTTTTTGACTATAGGTCTATTAGCATTTTTTTATTAATTTGCAGAGTACTATCGCCCCCTGAAATATCCCTATGAAGATATGTTAAACTCTGTGTATTATCTGCTATATTTTGTGACTTAATTTGTTTCTTGACCATTAATTGTTGGGGTTCCTTTTTCTTTGAAACAATGTCCTCAAACCTTGAGAATTTCCTGTTAATATTGTAATGAAAATCTTGTTAAAATAAATCAAAGTTTAATAGACGGGTCAATATATTAACAAACAATGCAACAGACGATTTTTAAATTAATGATTATTATCACAGTGCAGTTCGTTGAATTGCACTAATGAAGCAAAATTTAACAGCAATTCATACAGTTTTGAGGCAAACAGGATGTGTAATTTAAGTATTGTAACTTTTCAATCTCAAATATTTCGGATAAACGGGAGCATGCAATAAACGATGATAAACCCACACAAAGTCAAAATACAACTGCAAATTTAATTAAGTCATTGGGAATGACCCAAATTGTTGCTGCCAGACGATATTTCGATTGATCGCGTTTGTAAGATTATCGCCTACGACAATATAATTTTGCTTCAAATATCCCAAAATAATCAGTATAGATTTAAACACCGTAATTCCGCATTTGAAATTAGAAATAATTTGAAAATTAATTGAATAATAATTTTTCATGTGAACTAAGTAACGCATAAAATGTATCATTTAATGTAATGCAGAGAGAATGCGGATAAAACTGTAGATAACCAAACCATGGAAAGGAAGTGACAATTATTGTTTATAAGATAGCTGGAAAAAAATACGTGTATACAGTCTTCAGGATATTCGGCATTAACTTTCTATTAACTTAAGTTCTCTTTTGCTGAAAAACTTTCAGCAAAGTGCAATAGTGATGTTCGCACCAACTTACCTTCTTTCGAACTCATGAACAATAATACATTACATCTCTTCCCCCAAGTATGCTTAACATGTTTCGCCTTTTTCTCGTGATTACTAGGTCCGGTCATAATCCAGCACAGCACTTTCACGCCATTATAGAGCTTATCAGCTACAGAACTGTCTTCCAGTAAATGAAATTCTTCATCTTTAGAATGTATACCTATAGAAATTACGACGATTATTATGAAATATGTATTTCAATATTATGTCAAATTAACAACCTGGATCAATAGTTGGGCCCGCTACAAATTCCATTTCATAACTGCTATGAGGGTCCGAAAATGTGATTTGCTGTGATAATGCAACATAAGCTACAGTGAACCCTATAGCTAGGCCAGATAATAATGTTAGGATGCAGTGTTTGTTTAGTGATTGCCTGAAATTATTATATAAGGATGTATAACATCTACGTTTATTGCGGACAGGGCATCCCACGAGAGGTGATCTTATATCTTTTCTTGAAAACTGTAAGAGATACAAATGGTTAATATCCAATTTGTGCGAAAAGCCATACTTTACCGCACCTTGATTGCTGTTGACCGAATGATGAGAAGGAAGCGTTACAGTCTAAAATCGAGAGTAATAAGTATATTTTCTCATTCACTAATAAATTTGTGTTAATTGTATTATTGTGTCCTAAACGTTCAAATTTGTATATACAGAGTGTAACATATCATCAGTGAGAAATTATAGGGAGCGATACTACTCTGCCAAATAACAGAAAATGCTGATACACCTATGGTTAAAAACGCACCATTTTGGATATACAGGGTGGCAAAGTTTCACATTTTTTTCTAATATTTTGCGTTTTACTCACCTAAGGGAAAAACAATTATTCGGCTCAGTTACTAACTATCTGGAATTCGTAACGTTTAATCAAATTTCTCAAAATAAAAATAAATCTAAAGAAAAACAAAATTATAAAAATTGTTGAAAATGTACCCCCCACATTTTTTTATTATTTTGCAGAGTACTATCATTCCCTGAAATATCTCCATGATGATAAGTTACACCCTGGATATTACATAATATTTATATTACTGTTTCCTTATCTATCTGGAAAAGTATAGGAGCAGTGGAGAATTCTCTTATCCAAACAGTTTAAATTTGACTACTCGGTAGAGGATCAATCATCTCTCGTGGGCTACCCTGTACCTACACCCATGTACAGTGCAGATATATCTTAGATGTATATAATAGGTTAATATAGATTTAAGTCCTTAGACGACAATAGTATAAAAATAATGTTACATGCCTCAAAAATTATGATGATCAAGTGAATACCATTTCTTTAAAACATGTAACAAAAACATACTTTAATTTCAGGAGATGATTCATTATAATCACAAAATATAACTGAGAGCACAATCTTATGTTATATGCTGTATAAACCTAGCATTGCAAGTTTCAATAGAACAAATAAATTTACTTTTTAAAATTACTATTTAGTAAACAGTAAATTCTTAATGCAGTACATTTTAAATTTTACCTGGGATTTTAGCTGAACATAAGTGCTAACTATCCTTAATATTGATATCTACTGGAATGAACCTACTTACCATTTATACATCCTTATTTGTCTCATATCAAATTGTTTCTAAATGAGACTGTTTTATATACCCATCTGACCATTGTTAAAAATACCTCTGGGTGTAATACAATTAGCCCACATAACCATCAGTGTTTTAAATGTCTGCACAGCCTTAAACAATAATTTTAATTAAAGAAATAAATAAAATGTCTTTACGGCCGTTTTTCCTGCATACAAAATACAAATATTAAAAATGAAAGAATAACCATATAGTAGATAAACCCAGCAATATCAAAGAACCTCTAGTATGTCTACACACAGAGGTAATTCAATTGTTTAAACCATTTGTCTAAAGATAAGCCACATATAAAAGTTCATTCTAATAATTTGATACACTAGGGGTTCAAAAACTGAGGGTTTGAAGGAGTTCAAGATAGTCCATAGCTTGAGAAATAATTTTATATAATTTGCACACATCTGATATCACCCTTCTCTTTACAATTGAGAATAATTCTTGCTCTTAATAAATTTTCTAGTTTTATGAGTACGTATTAGGATTTAAGCGATTCAATTTAACTCAATTAACCTTCTTAAAATTTGTTTGTCAGTCTAAGAAGTGGCCAAAGGAAGAAATATTGGGGCCCTTATTTAATCCTGATACTACTGCCCCCAGTAACTATTGCTAAATTAAATTTCATAGTTAATTTTCAAGTTTATTAATTGATATAGCTATTATTAATATGTTTAGCATAAAAATAAATAAAATAAACAATACTAAAATTAAATATAAAAATGAACAATTTTATATAGAAGAAAAATATTTAGGATGACAACAATTATTACAGGTACTTACAGTACAATTCTGGCAATTTCATTAGACAACTAAAAACTCATTATTACTTTCCCTGATAATGGTTTTATTAATTAATGATTAAACCTCTCCCTGTTTGAATCCAATTCACTCGGCAATGTTTTTGTTATTTTCCATTCCTTCTCTTCCTTTCGTTTGTCACTATTATCCCCTCTCCCTAATCTCTCTTCTCCAAACTTAATTTTTATTCCTCTAGATGTCATATCCTGTGGTGTCAACTAGCGAGAAAATACAATTGGTGGCAACGCCGCGGTTCCAATTTCAGACCGATTTTAATTGTAAACTCAAGTTTAGGTGACTTAATAGTAACTTCAGAGATAAATTTAAGGAAAAAATTAAAGTCGCACAATCAAAAGAAACAGTTAAGGAAGTAAAAAAGTTTTATTTTATTTTAATTTAATTGTTAAGGACAGTTCAACTGCTTAACCTCAGTGTCAACTTCACTTGCCATCAAACTTTTTGGTTTTTGTTTACTAACAAACTATTTGCTAACAACGTTTATTTTCTCCTAATTTTTACGCAATTTAATTAATTTAGAAATTCATTATTTTCCGATCAAATCATAAATAATAACTCTTGTTTTTAATCTGTTTATTAATTTTGTGTAAATAAACTATTTCTGTGAGTAGTGTGGCTTGACAACAAAAATGACCTTGAAGTCCCTTTAAACTGTTAAAAGCCCTCAAAAAATATTTTCATAAACATTTTCCCAGTTAATTGACTGTCTTTGGGAAGCAAATCGGGATGTGTTTGACATGGGTGCATGTCTAACGTTGGAACGTGAAGAGGGAAAAGCTAAGAGACGAAGTGAGGAAATTGACAGGCAACTAGGAGAGTTTGCTCGACAGCAGAGCAATGTTATCAAAATCTTACTTTTGGGTGAGTAATACCATAAAATTACAACGCATGTTTGAAAACTTATTTCAATCATGCTGATAAGACATGAGCCTGTAGATAGATATAATAAAAGATGATTATAAAAAGAAATTTCAAGTAAGCTTTAAAACTTAGAGGCATCTCTTCAATAAATTCATCAGCATGACTACTTTAACTTTCAAGTTTTCAGAATGATGCTATAATGTTTAATGAAGGTGTTGTTGACAATTATTTATGAATCACTCTTTATACCTTTATTCTTTTAAAGGCATTATCATTTGTAGAACTTATTCTTATCCCTATTAGTATATTCTCAAACTTAGGTGCTGGAGAAAGTGGGAAAAGTACCCTAGTAAAACAAATGAAAATAATCCATGCTGATGGATTCACTCACTCAGAATTGAACAGTTTCCGTCCAACAGTATTAGACAATCTCCTTTCTTCTATGAAATATGTCCTCGCTGGAATGGGTCTCCTTCGAATCAATTTGGAACACACCCGAAATAAGGTAAAAATCAGGATATCTAGTCTCTTTATATGAAGAGCAGTGCCATTAAGTAAGTATTGAGTAATTGTATTGATAGCTAAGCAGATGGTTGTGTATTAGAAACTATTGATACCAATGCATAGAGATAAATTTTTTTATGCTTATACTTGTATGTGTTCTAAATTTAACTCTAAACATTGCAATAATAACCAGATTATAGCAAAAAGTCTGAAACATCCTTGTTATTCTGTGTAATTAGCTTTAATATTCAACGTAAATAAAAACTAAGATTGCTACATAACACTGTAGGCAAAAACCATGCAGTCTAGGTTTTTAATGACATGTTCACCTCCTATAATAAATATTTTACAGTTATTTAAAAGCGGGATAAAATAAAATGAACACATTGTACCTTAGAAAATAATGGCCTGTTTTTTTGTAGACTCACGCCAAGAATGTTTTAATGGCTGACAGTTGTTTTGATATGAGCTTCACAGTCTTGCCAGATGTTGCAGCCTCATTACAAGCCCTATGGTCAGATAGAGGAGTCAGATTAGCAGTAGCCAGAGGATATGAGTATGAGTTAAATGATTCAGCATTATAGTAAGAAACCCGTTGATTGTTATGCAATTATTGGAAACTGGACTATACTTACAGTTTATTTGAAAACATGGAACGAATCTGTGATCCGAAATACGTGCCAAACCCTACCGATGTTTTACGGGCTAGAGTCAGAACTCAAGGTATCATAGAAACACAGTTTCGCATCCAAGATATGATTATCAATATGTATGATGTCGGTGGACAAAGATCTCAACGGCGAAAGTGGATTTATTGCTTCGACGACGTTAAGGCTGTATTATTTGTTATTTCGTTGAGCGGATATGATATGACTCTTCTTGTAAGTTATCTCTTCATTTTCCAAAGATTTGAGCATTAGAACGCGTGTTCTTGCAGGAAGATCCTACCGTTAACCGGATGGAAGAAAGCCTGAATTTATTTGGACAAATTGTCAACAACCCATTCTTCCGGGATGCCTCATTCGTATTGTTTATGAATAAATTTGATCTTTTCAGGGAAAAGATTTTGTACTCAAATAGGCATTTGCGGATGTACTTTCCAGATTATAAAGGTAGATTTTTCTATTTCTAATAAGAACAAAGTTTATGCAAATTTTTATGTTATTTTAGGGCCAGATAGAGATGTCGATAGAGGCGCTTTATTCATTCAGCATAAATTTATTCTGAAAAACGGTGATTCACGGAAGGTGTTGTATCCGCATTTTTGCACTGCCACGGATACTGCCAATGTGCAAGTTGTCTTTCAGTCTGTGATGGAAATGGTTATTTCCGCTAATTTAGGACAAGTAACACTTTTATAGTGAAATTTCATACAAAATTATCGTTTGTTGTCTGGTAAGTTTGTTTACATATTTCTTGCCAAAATGTGTTTATAATGTAAGCGATTTTTGTATAAATTGCTAGTGAAAAATCAGCATAATGCCAATTTTTTAACACAACTTCATTCATGTGCTTTAAAGGATTATGTCGCTTTTGCACTTTGCCTCAATGGTAAATCTTACTTATCCGCGCAAATCTAATAGATATATGGCTATACTGAAATAGCATAAAGTGCTAAATTGATTGGTTCACATAGTGGTGACAAAGAACAGGATTTTCCACTTCTTAGTATTGGGTTTTATCATTGTTATTGTTAGTATTGAAATGACTAATACAAGAACAATCAAAGTATCATCATTCTCAATAACTTAAATTTTTGGTAAAAATTGACATTGAGCGGACGATTTCGACAGCAATGTGGTTTGAGCATTTTTTACTTTAGATGTTTCTTTTTTGAGGAAGATCTCACATGTTATTTTTATATCACACATATAAAAGATCTCTAAACCTCTACAATCTCTCACGATATTTTTAATTGTATAAGAAAAATTTTGTTAGTTCCTAAAAGGTCCAATTTAATGTATTATTGTATATTCTGAAAGAAATGCTTGTTGCTTTAATTAGACTAGTTATTAATACGAAATTTGAGGATTTCTTAAACATTTTATACATATAGTAAGTGGTTAAGTGGTCATAAGGTTTCAATTAGTTATTTAAACAAGCAAATTTACTATTGTCCTTTGGTTCCTTTTTGCTGTTATCACTGCTTTATGTTCATGCGAAATATGCAATTTCTCCTAGCTGTTGGTGGAATTCGTGGAGAGATTTCAGGAGAATACAATATCGTATTAATTACCTACTTTTCCGGAGTTGATGAACGATACAAAGTTGGGCATTGAAACATAAAAATACTTCTGTACACTAGAACACAAAATTGTAATTTTGAACCTCGGGTAACGATTGGAAAGTAGTTTTTTCTGCATAAAAGTTGAAAATAGTTACTTATTATAATTGGACGAAAATTTACACTAAAAGTTAAGTTTCGTGTTAACAAAATTAAAATAAGTATTTTTATAAATTTAATAATAACTCAATATTTGATGAATACATCAAATATTGAGTTATTATTTGTTTAAAATATATAAAACTATAAAAAGATAATCTCTTTTGCTTTTGAACTTTTGTATCGGTTCAGAATGTTGGCTGAGGAAGGATTTCCGGGTATCCACCAATTTATTTATTCAAATTTTCATTAAGTGGATAAGGGCACGTATCTCTTCTAGTTTTAATATTGCATTTATTTAAATTGTTTCCTCATGCTAGATTTTAAAGATCTCTCGCTTGTGTTCGAAAAAATTGTTGCCAAAATTAGCGATAGGTATGTAAAAAATATAGTTTTTTGAGACTGTTTGTAAACTCTATTATCATTATGAAAACTTTAGGGAAAGTAGCCTCGCTATTGTGCAATTAATTGATATGCAGGGTAATTTGTAAGCAATGCACACCAAACCCAGTGCGAAAAAATAAATAAAACGGTGTCGCTTTATTGTGATTTAAGCTTTTTGAAAACGATATGGATGCAGCAGATTACGTCATATAATTTGATTGGACTCGATCCATTGCCTTGTAGATCGCCCTGTATTTTTGGTTCTATTATTAGTTGAATATTTAATATACGATCTGTGATAAAGCTCTGTGCGTATTGGAGCGTTTATCACAAGAATGTGAATTGTTCACGTTTGTGCATTATTGATTAGGAACTTTACATTTTTTATAAGTAGGTGAAATGAATTACCGTAAGGATTTTATAAATAAATGCTTTTTTAAGAATATTTGTTTTTTTTTCTTTCCCATTGGATAACTAAAATGAATTCATTCTTCTTACATAGTTTGTACACAGTGGTTCAAATTTAATGGAATCTAGTTCTACACTAGTGGTTTCTGCCTGTCTCAATATTGGTATCTAATTGTTATTGAGTAAATGAGACAAGTATGAATTTTAAACATTTATTGGTAACTCATCATTAATTATTATTACACAATATATTATGTCATTACTTCTAAACGGAGAACAACTAACGTAACTAAAAAATAAATAATACGAATAGTTGGAAATTCTATTTGCACTCAAAATAACTAATAAATACCTAAAATAATGATCTAGACAAATTAAAGCTCAAAATTCTTTCAATTCAAGTCTTCCTTATTGCTGGGAACATTCTTACGCATCTAAACTAGTATTTGCACAGACAGTAAAGTTTTTTTTTAACTACATAACACCATCTACTAATTTATCCAGTACAATATCAATTCTGGAAAATAGTTTCTATGATCGTAGTCAACTGCTCCTCTACTTTAATGCTATAGAAAAATAAAAACTGAAATCTTTATTGTCCCTAAAACTTCACTACAAAAATATTTCTGTTCTGCAGATATGTTTTGAACTTAAAATTTTAAGTTTAAATTCGAGAAATGTACGCAAATCATTTTTGAAATTCATAGAAATAAAAATTGTTCTTTTGTTAATATTCTTAGTTTGTTAATCTTATAATTCACAGAGACGTGTCTGATTTAAAGTACTCTATTACACACTGACTGACGTAAGATTACGAATTTTAACTGTATATGCATAGTTGAAGAGGTCCAAAGGGTATCTCTTTTTTTTTGTTGGGTGTAGGTTAAATTTTAATTAAAATATCGAACACAGCCATTCAAGCTTGACCATCCAAAATCTCGCAAGATGCAAGTGACTCGTTAGATATCAATTCAACTCTTGCAATGCAAAAATGTCGAGTATTTTTCTATATTCGATAAATTGTAGCATTTAAAATATGCAATGAATGAGCGGTATTGTCTACCTTCTACCATATTTAAACCTCAAGAAAAGAATGCTCCTGTCATTTGCCTTGTCGGACATATCACTGTGAAATACCTTATCCCTACTGAAGATAAAAACTAGATAAGATATTCCGGGTATAAAAGTAATTTCCTGAAATCACTAGGTTTGGTGGATATTATTATGATAGCCCCACTTCATTGAAAAGGAAATATAAACTAATATGGCCAGAACAAAAATGATGCTACCAATTAGAACATACCGAAAGCAGTTCTTTCCTTGGTATACGCTCAAAAATGTGTCTAAAGATCACAAATGCAAGTCACAACTTAAATTTTTTTAAACATTTTTCCTTTAAACTAACACCGAGCTACGAAACGTACAGTTTTGATACATTAAGGTTGGTGTTCGATTCACTGTGAATATACAAATCCCACATAATATTGCACTGTCATCCGTATAATATAAACAATTTTACTTTTAACGATATTTTCGCGATGTTATCAATTACAATATGACAAATAAAAATATAAAACAGTAAACCTTTTTTAGTTAAAGCTCTTATTCGAGTTTATAATACGGAAGATAGCAATGGTGGACAACCTTCGCAATTTGACTTCACTGTATTCACATTCTATTTATGCAATGCATTAACGAAAGAAAAAAAATGTTCTTCAAATAGGTTAGGTAATATTCATAAATCTATATGAATTAATGAAATCAATCCGTACCAATAAGTTTTACTGATATATCAAATAATTCAAAATGCACTATTATGTGGGTTTGCTGCTTGTTTCAGTGCAGACCGCTTGAACACTGAACTCAGTAATAAGGATTATGAAAAGCACCTTTACAATACAATCTATTAAAAGCTGATATACCTCTAGATTTTACTTTTTAAACATACACTGTACATTGAACAACACTATATAAATATCTTTTCAACACTTTGGGCTCGCTGAATAGAAAATGAGGTTGTTAAAATCCTTAAATATTATGCGATGGACGCATTATGGGGAATAATTCTATCCACTGTTATGCTATGGTAAAATAATGGTTAAAAATTACGCAACACGAACAATCCATTGATGCGTACGCTGAAGTACACCCGTTCTCTTTAAGTACAATGAAACACTTGAAGTTGAGCCAATAGTACTTCACAAAACTTCATCCGTAAGGATTTTTTCGGGTGTCTGAACGGGCAGCCTTTAATATTGACTAGCTGAGGTTCTCTAGTAAGTAGGTGCCTGAAATTCTGACGGACCTAAAATCGATATTCTATGAAAATATTGCAAAATTAGAACATTAATATGTTTTGAAAATTGACATAGAAATTAAGAATTTGAAAAAATAAATTAGAAATGCAGAAAAAGCTTTTTTATGGTCAAAAAATGCCAATTTTCATTAAAAATATAAATATAAATTATATGAAATGTAAAATGCGGCTCGAAAAATGTCCTTTCCGAGCTTTAGTTTTAACATGAAAAGGCCTGCAATTTTTTGAACTAATTTGCTCTTTATCTAATTCAATTCCAAAAGATTCAAAAACTAGCGATCATAAATAGATATTTTGTTTTTAAATTTTTATTAAAAAAGAGAAAACCTAACGATTTTAGGGTTAATAGTTACCTCTTGGATTAGGGCCAGCGGAAAAGGGAGGTTCTTGATAATGCTGATCAGTATCAGGTCCCCCGGGGTAAGAAGGATATGCCGTTTGCATATTGTCAGACTCAAAATTGCTAGCGAAAGCGGCGTCAGCGCCTTGTTTGAATCTTTGGAAGGCCAAGAATGCACTTGCGGCCTGTTTAATAAAATAAGACATCATTAAGTGGAAGAAATGTTTTCTGAATTGGTATTTTACTGTAACTTATTTGACATTAATATATATAGCTATTGGCCTTTTAAAAAACTGACCTCAAAATGCAATAAAAACCATATAAGACAGTCTAATATTTTCTTTTCCCATGAACTTACCCAAGCAAAAATTGAAAAGAAAGAGAACGCTATGGCAGCTCTAACATTGCTAATCCCAATTCCAGAAGGTGGATTGTCAGCTTTAGCCCACTGGTCGCACAAATACCAAAAGCCAACAAAGTACAGGAAAGCCCAAAAGCCTAAAATTTTTTAACTAAATTTATAAGCTATTTTTAGCTAAAGGTTAACGAAAGTTTGTTATTAAGGAAGTAGTACTTTATCGATATCTGCATAATGATATTTCTATGATTCGGAAATGTTTACGTGCACATTTTATGAACTCAACACGACATTGTGACTAATAGTTATTTGTGTGTTTAATATAGGGGCCATGCAATCGGCAATACAGATTTCGTTAAATAGGGGAAAATATGCACGTTTTACTTGTCACTCTTAAATCTAGCTAAACTAACCAGAGTCATAGTGAAAAGTAGAGTGTATGTTACTATTTATTATAGCACATACACTGCAAATAGATAATTTACACTTTCTCCTATTGGTACCATCAGTACCTTAGAGACACCCCCCAGATACCTTAGGACCACAGTTAAATACTTACCAGAAAACCCAAGATCAGCCAAAACATAATGTTTCCGAGTCTTTACAGAAGACATTTGCTCAAAAAGGTATTCACCCACTAAGAAACCCATACTAGCCAAGAAAGCTATTACGCTAATTCCCACACCATAGTTGCAAGCGTTTGTGTCACCGTTGTACAGGCATGTCAGCTTCTTGCTTTGTCCCATAGGTTGCCATCCTTGGGAAGAGATGCAACTAAAGACGATTATAGCAAAGAGCTGAAACACAATGAATTTTGTTGCAACAGAAATATTTCTGCTTTTAAAAATATAAAAAATATATTTGTCGCAACCCAGTGTAAGTGAAACTTTCTGTTGCGTTTTGACGTCGCAAAAGTTATTGTTCTTAGTACTAAGATTGACGGATTGAAATTTTTAAAGCAGACAAATCAATAATATCAATTCGAGTTAGGTCAAAGCATTAAAGGAATTAGCTGTGAATTACATAGACCTATAAAATTTAATGATTAGGTCCATTGCTCAAGGCCAACATTTTCTGTTTATGGTTTATTTAACAATAAAATGCAATGATGTGGAAAAAAATCTTGAAAATATTTCCATGGAATTTAAGGTTGTATCAATTATTTCCTTTACTTCCCACAACTTTGCCTTAATTACATACTAATAATTATCTATTGAAGCATTATAGATAGAATTACAAAGGAGTAATTTTCCATTATTGGCAGCAGATCCTACACGAATCATTGTTATAAGTCTGGGTCATGGGTTAATTTTATTATGTACCTAGCTGTTTAACAAATGGTCAGGCACCTTCTGTTGACTCCAACTTGACTAATGTTAGTCCAGATTTTAGTGCAATATAGATAACAGGAGTAGGGCAATAAAAGCTTTTGTATATAGATATTTAATCAGGGCGAGATGGGGACCTTCCTTTAAAACCAAATATTTATTTAACACATTTTGCGTACAGGGGCAATAAAATAATGAGAGGTTAATATTTCCTGTCCGATGCAAAATATCATTTTAAGTATAAATTAAAATCGTAATATCTTGCTGAGATCTTGGAACTGATATAATAAAATTGCCAAAAAATTGTTGACCTACATGGGATTTTTGAAAAATCAATACAACCCTCTTCACCTACTGTTACTATTGATTATAAGGAAACTGGCCTAGAATAAGATCTTTTGGGTGGAAATGACAAAGGAAAAATTAATGAATGATAAAGCTTACCCAACAAATGGCTCGTAAAATAACTGTAGGTCTTTGGGCGAAGGAAATAGGATCAAAAGCACCCCCGGCTTTGCCACCACCGTACGCTCCGACACCCTCCATGTTTTGGTTTTGACAATTTGATTACTGACTGCGACTGCACCGCGCTAGTCAAGTGAAAACTTGGAAACATTAACTTCTGTATTACATTAATTAATTAGACTAGATCGACGTACAACATTTTTCCGAATGCAGAAAATCTTAGAATGATTAATGCTTGACAATTAATTAAATTAGAGGGAAATGTATTAAGCAAATAATTATTTATACAGTGAAAATAAGAATCTTTTGGATTCTTGTCATCACCCACCAGTGGCATACCAAGTGAAATTTAAAATACTTTTTTGTCGCTGTCTTTAGATTCCAAAAATTTTCGAAACTAAACGACGCAACGTGAAAAGTTTTTATTTGGCCACCCTGCACAGTTTACCATTTTTTAATTGAATTTGTCGATGTATTGTTAAGATCAATTGAGGCAGATATGAGAACCCAACGTACGCCTCTGGAATATGGTCAAATGCGCAGTTGCAGGTCTAATTTTGTTCATGTCTCCTAACCTCAATTACTTGTTTGAATTTCAAATTTGTAAACACATGGAAGGTCCTACATTTCTTGAAATTATTTTTCTTAAACTTGCAAGACAATTCAACGTGCTATTTCGTAACTAACACTTAATACATAAAATGGGACGAAAAATACCAGGTAGGAAGCATAGAGGGGTGAAGGATCCTGAGAAGCAACAAGCAGAAAGATTTGCAAAGTAAGTAAACAAATCGAATTTACCTTTTCTTGTCAACATTTTAAACGTTTCTATACCCCTTTTCAGAATTAAAGATAAGGTAAATGTCCCTCCTACAAATCCTGATGATCAGCAAATCTCTAGCTCCCTTATGAGGATAATTGAACTGAAAAACAAAGTCAAACAAGGTGTTTATGATAAAAGAAAAAAGAGGACTAAGAACAGCATAAAACGAGAGAATGAGGAGTTGAAACAGAAGAAGCCTAAAGGTAGACCTGAAAAAGCCATACCAAAATTTGAACAAATGCCTGGGGAGTCTGATCGACTATTTAAACGTAGGGTTGATAAGATATGTGCTGACTATCTTAAAGAAAGTGCTTTTGAGGATAAATATGGGGTGGACATTACAAGAAATGTTGAAGGGGAAGTAAGTGGCTTTAAAGATTCATTTATACAGAGACATTTACAGAAACTTTTTAAAGTAAATATTATGTTTTCAGCCTTAATATTAAAAAAAACCTTGTTCAAAACTCAACATTGAATGTTGCTTCTTTGTGGAGGAATGTTAAAGCAGTTAACTGGAAAATATTTCTTTAATATCATTGCTTCCTTTAGGTCGATGGAGTTGTAAAAAGACCAAAAGATGAACTAGAATTATTAGTAAAAAAATTAAAAAAAGAGAAGAAAGCAAAGAAAACCAAGTCTAACAAGAAAAAATCATTACAAAGCAAAGAGGAAGAGGTAAAATTAACAAAATCTCAAAAATGGGCTATGAAGAAACAAGAGAAAAAGCAAAAGAAAAAATCTGAAACTAATGAAGATTATAATTTCTTGCCAAGAAAGGAACAAGTTAAGTTTGGGGAAGTTGCACATGCACCTCCTGTTTTAGTTGCTCCAAAAAAAGTTGCAAAGTCTCAAGAAGTAGCTAGGGTAAGTTTAAAAAAATCTTTTAATTTAGGTTTCACTACTAAAGCAATCTGTCTAAAACATACGAAAATGAAGGAGAATGGTAGCATATATTTTGATATGTGATTAGGGGTAATATATTATTTTTATAACAGTAGGTAATCCCTATCTTAAAGAAGAGATGTCATATTATTATGTCAAGAATACCTATGATTAGTATACATATATGCTCAAGTACCTATAAAGTTTTCTGTACTGGAACATCATATGTAGGAAAACTTTGAAAGTTTTGAGGATGAAATACCTATAGCGTGGCACAAACATTACTTATAAAAAATAATAAGTAATAAATAATCTTGACTGTACAATAGTCAGAAAACTAATGGTGCCGAATACCGATTATCAGGGTGTTTCAGGTTTTAATTAATTAATTGTAAGTGCGTATCCTATTAATACCATAAATGTCCCATTTAAAAAATAGCAATTTGGCTTGTATTGTTGAATGTTTGATTACCAAGACATTAAAAATGAAATAACCGCTTCGATGTTCGCGGTTTGTTCTTGACGGATCTTTGAAATATACCAACTCAAAATTGATTTCAGCCCGGCGAAAAACAGCTACTTCTTAAAGCAATGCTTCCAACACCTTTTAAAACTAGTACGCAGTCTAGTAAACAGGATGAAAAGGGTGTTTCCAAAATGTCGAAAGTCATAAATAAAAAAGGTAAGCGAAAAGATTTGCCGAACGCCCTTAGAAGACAATTGGACAAACAACAAAAGGAGATTATTGAGGCCTATAAAGCTTTAAAATCAAAGAAAATAAAAGCTTTAGTTAAGTAGTACTATTTATTTGTTGCCTTGGGTGTTTTGAAATAAAATATTTTGTTAGTAAAGTGGATTTTTTTAATTTTAGCTTTGCCCACTTACAATGCATTTTTGATATGAAAATAAAAACAGTAACTCTATAACTATTTAACAATCTTAAAATAACTTATATTCTACCTGAGACAGGCACAAAAATCACAGAACAGTTTAATTAACATCTGCGTGTCACATTCGAGTTTATATAATGAAACTGGACAACCAGATGAGGAAAATGAGAAGTTGAAGCAGATTGTGCAGTGTGCGAAATCTGGAAACTCCTTAAAAATACCTCGAAATGAAAAAGTTCTGAATGAAATAGAAAAAAAATTAATATATGATTATATCAATCAAATTTCGCTGAAATTAGAAACGTACTCAAAATTACAATACGTTTCCAATAAAAAGCATCATACATTCTAGCTTGCCAATAACAAAAAACGAATATCGCCGAAATGTTTTGCAGTATATTTTGGTTTTGTAGATATTATTTCCACATTGCATATTTTCCGTAAAAATTCAACAAATCAAGAAAAATTTAACATGAAGCAGTATAGAATACGTTCATTCGAATTTTCAAATAAGTAGTAGGTATCTTTAAGGAGAATAGATGAACTGTGATTAAAGTTGAACTCCAACTGGCTAAATTATTAATAAATACATATTCAGATCAATAATGGCGCACCTTTATGGTTAAATACAGATTATTAAACTGCAAATGCAGCAATCAGCTTCAATACTCATAATGAATATAAGATAGATGTCATAAACCTAAAGTGAAATAAGGAGGCATCGTGCCTTTACCATTTAAGACCGATTATTAAACAAACAAAAGAATAGAACAACGAAAATTTCATGAACATAAATTCAAAATTCCCTAATAGTAGGTACCTACTAACTGTGAAATATTGGCAAATTGGCAAATAACAACTAATGATATCAATAAACTTAGTCGTAAACACTGTTTATGTTTTAAGTTTGTCCTAAGGCAACTTTTGAGATCAAGACACAGTAAGAAAGCGATAACTACAAATCTATGGAAATATCCGCTTTAATGTGCAAATAATCGTAAATGGAAAGCAACAGTTCTTTGTAAATAACAGGATTAATGTTTTTTCCAATATTATACAACAAGAAAAATTGTCCATGGGATAGGTATTTTGCCAAAGTTTGCATTTTATTTCTGTTTAAATTGCGAACTTGGGCCATGAGCAGATACATGCGAAAACGCTGCAAACCGAGAAACATAAATCTGTATATTAACGCGCTCACAGTGACCACAAACATAAACAGAATCCAATACCAAAGAATTAAGAAAAATTTTTCATTTAAAATGTTCAGGGGTAGAATGCAGAGCATATCCCTGGATTCATTGGAACCAGAAACTCCGTATTTAGTGAAATTGCACTTGGCTCTTTTGGGAAACACGGCATGGAATGCCATCGGCCATGGTTTACTGGCTACCTCGAAGCCGTAACTGAGAAATTTACCTTCTAGATAGAAGTTCATGAGTATAGTTTGCAGCACCTGTAATTAGTTTATGTTAGTTCTATCAATAACTAATAAGGCTTCATAAATGAAAGAAAAAAAAAACATATTTTGGTTTTTCAAAAACAAAAAGTTCTATGTGTGTATCAGAAATATTTAATGCACAATTTCATAATGATTGGGCGAGTCCTCACTTTTTGGACACGCTACGTATTTATAACACCTACACATATATGAATATCCACACTCAACTATTTGTCTGAGGCCCAACTTATCATATTAATTTCCAAGACGGGCGTTACCACTATTTACCTCCACAGTCGTGATTTACACATACTTACTAAATTGCATAAATTTAAAAATTCACAAAAGGCAAATCGGTATGCGAACACGTCGTGGTTCTCATTGTTTAAGATGTAGGTCCTCATATGTTCTTTATAAGAAGTTGTCCATTTTTCAGGAACAAAAGGTCCGCCTAAGAAATTTGATGAGCCTAACTTGTTATTATCATTATTTATAAGCAAAAAGTTAAAAAAACAAAATGTACATTTTTTATCTACAAATATTTAGAAACTATCTGTAAGTACTTACAGAGATCCCTAAGCATTTCACCTAGTCGATCTCCTTCCCATATTTTCCACAGATATCTAGGGATATAAAATAAGAGTGCCTGTATGCAAAAAAATAGACAGATCCATTGATAGTACAGCAAAGAGTAACTCTCTCTGCCTTGTTCATTTCCTAATCCATCTAGTTTATTTGATTGCTTATATTTGTCTGGAACAAGATGACATAAAATGCACACAATTTTTTAAGTAGACAATTAACTCGAAACATTAAATTTAAAGGGAAGTCTTCATTTCAGTGTGACCTTTTTGAGTGTGTCATGTAGGTGAATCTAATAAGGGTATTGCAGGTGCTAAGTTCTTGTGGGTGATATTGGGCTGAAGTCTGCAGAGGGTCCTTAGATTGACTTAATGGTTATGAGGTTACTGAAGGGAGCATTTGTCATAAAAAGGTGTCTTTAGAAGTACTTAGGATTTCCTATTTTGCAGTTTTTTAGTTGCACATCTTATATACGACTTTGGCACGGAGCCAGGCGCAGAGGTTCTTTGACAAATGATGAGAAAACAAATATTCTCAATGGTAATACCTCTGCCCTTTTGAATTATAAAAATGGGTGTTTCAAAGGGGCAAGAAAATAGAATTTTATGATCACAATAACATTCGTTCCTTTGAGCTACCAAGGAAATCAAGATTGTACTGGTTGGGAACTGAAAACTTGGAGTAAGACTTGATCATGATTTCAAAGGTATTGAACAAAGTATTATTTTAAAAATAACTTACCAGGAATGGGATCTACCACGATGAAGGTACTATACACCCAGCAATAAACATCAAAGTATTCTTTATTAGTATCTGCATCACACAGGATGGGATCGCCGAAATACTGTTTGCTGGAGAGTAGGATGGAGAACACGATAAGAATTATTACCGAAAATCTGTAATGTAACTTGAATACATTATTATCGGTACGAACTTTCTCGCCTTTGACGAGATTTTTAAAATCCTTTAGAAAATCGTGCATTTTTTTGTCCAGGAAATATTCAAAAATATCTTTTTTTAAGGAGACCGAGTAACCGAAGTGCGCTTTTTTAACCGATAAATGAACAACCAATAAATGACCGATTTTTTTGATTATGAATGACAAGTTTTAGGACATGCGCGTCAAAAGCGGGATCTTGTGGAACCATTTCGAGTAACCAGAGTAACAGTTTATCTCACTCTAACTTGATAGAAATGACGGCGAAAACCAAAACCTTGGAATCAATAGTTGTAGCAAATAATTCCCGGTATTCCACTAAACTTGGTCCTACTTTTTGAAGGAATGTGGTGAAAAATTTGAAAGTAAAAAACGGGTTTATTTTGTATAATATCAGGTAAAAAATTATTATTTTTTACATTAATTTTGGTATTAAAAAAGGAGTTTTTTATAGATCAAACATTTATTGCATCTTCACCGATTGTTGAGGAACGTTCAGAATTCGTCGTTTAAAATATAATAAATCTCGTTTTAATGTAAAGACTATAAAGTCAATAGAAAATCTGATACTAGTGTCCGTTACGAAATTATTAAGAAACTTGTGAATTACAGTGGAAATTTTCTTAAATTGCAGGCGGATGGCATAGCAGTTCTTCTATCTGAGAGGGGAAACCCGGAGGGTTACTGGTGAGTATGATTGCATCAATCTTATCCAAAGTACTTAAGTCCTACAAATTGAACATTAAGGCATGTTGTATATTTTATTTTTAACCTTGATGTGATGTTTAAGGCTAGGATTTAACATACACGTAAATGCACATTATGTAGCATATAACTAATATTTACATGTACCAAGATTTGAATTATAACCCATAATCGACGATAAACAAAGAAATTTAAGCCGCAGATATGTTAAAAATCTTTTAACAATTTGTGTTATAGAAACTTCATAATATGATGTGATAACAGTATCTTAATCTATTATCGTCAAATATCCATGTTGACATGGATGTCTCGACAATCTGGCGAAGGTAAATTTTCCCCAACCTAATTTATACATTTAGAACCGATAGTGAACAATCAATATTTTTTAAATCTGTGAATATTTTGCTCTTCCGTTTCAGCAGTCCACACCCCATTAAAAACAATAATGGAAACTCCCACTAGATTCTTTACTACAATCTTCTTGCCACTTTCCATTAAAAGTTCATTTAATAGGACTATCTCAGATTCAATTAAAATTGACTTATAATAAATTTAGCAACCGCGGCGCACGTGCCATAAACGCTATAACCTAAAAATATTGATGAAGTAAAGATAGAATTATAACCGAATGTGAACTTGCAATTCGAGTTACGCTGCAAAATACAACAGGGAAATTCTATTTCAACTTTGTCCATTGTCAAGCTGTGCCCGGAGGCTATTTCTCACATCTATTTGGTAAAATTGTTATTTCAGTCTTTTGAATGTGTGAATTATTATATTGTTCGTTGAGTTAATAAGTGAAAAATTACGTTTCTCGTAGACCTAGAGAGTAACACAAAGGAAGTTGCGACAGTTTTTTGAATTTTGATGTCACATTTTAGCCGTATTTATTTTTGCAATTTCGAAAGCGCTGCACGATGAAGGTCTCGATGATTTCTATGATGCTATACAAATAGAGATGCAACATCTCTCGTTTATGAGATTCAGGGTTACATTAGCACCTGCAAACACTACAAGCTCACTTATATTAGTTCAGCCTGTTCTCCCAAAATTAACTCATTTCAAAAACATTGTTTTTTTAAGAATTTTATATTTCAACAAAAATGTAAACATATAAAACAAACATATACAATTAAATTAACAATGTTATAATTACTTCTTATAGGGAACGCCTATTAATGACTATCAACATCTAAACTCTAATATGAAAGAAATGGATGTGCCAGGTGTGTTTCTCATTCAGTTTGTTTTGGTTATTGAAATAGGCATGGGTGGCGATATATACCCATTTGATCTGGCCGAATATTGAACACCCAGTACATTAATTTAGTTAAGCCACATTATTTTCCTTAATAAAATATTTAATATGTACTACATTCTATTGTTCCTACTCTTACCAATGTTATTTAAGTATTTCCTATGTAGTGTATGCATGTTTGATTATTATTGTTATGTCAAAATGTTAGTTAGAGATCCTTCACCAATTCAAATTTGTTATAAAGAAGTCGCTAGAATTTCACTGTAACTTGTCCTTTATGTTACATACTTAGATCTCTGAAGAACGATGCTTTTTGGCTGAGATATCAAAGTGGTAAACGGTAAATTCTAATAATAATTGGTAGGTATATGTACGCTATTAAGGGGGTGATGGGTATTATTTGGTGCAAATTGTCTATCATAAAACATCTAATACAAAATTACTATATTCAGTACTTTTTCAAAGTGGTTCCCAAATTCCATTTTATTACTACACCTAGGCTATAGACTGATTTCATTTTTGATATGGTTCAATTTAGTTTTACCAACCAAACACTTGGATTTATTAAGTCAAAATAGTTCCTATTAAGGGATAAATCACATAGACCGTAATACTAAACACAAATAAAATAACTGATATTTTACGATAATGATAGGTCTTTTCTTAAGTATGTCTATACGCTTGATATGACACGAGTTAATGATATTTATATGGAGTAATTATTCGCAATAAGAAAAATTATTGTACTGTTTAATATCTAAAGTCTATTTTTTATCATTACATTTAGTATTAAACTTTACTCTAGACTTAATTAGACGCTTAACAGATCTCGATTAAAAAAATCATAATTTGTTTTCTATGTTAAACCGATTAGATGCAAAATAGAGGTTTTCTCGAAAATTTTCGAAAATTTTCTCTCAAGCTTCGCTTTGTTAGTGCATTCTACTCCTATAAAATGCAGGGTGTAATATATCACCATGAAGATATTCCAAGAGAGGATAGTATTCTGCAAAATAATAAAAAAATGCTAATAGACCCATGATCAAAAATGCACTATTTTCGATACATAGGGTGGCAAAATTTCGTTTTGCGTTTTTTTCACTTGCGCTTTGAGTTCAATTTTCCATATTTGGAGTATTTTGATTTTTTATTATTTATCTGATACTCGCGAGCTTAAGCTTTTGTTAGAATTTGTTAGAACCGTTTTTTTTTTCAAATTTTGGAATCAATTTTTGTTTCGAATTTTGTAAGTTTTGATTTTTCTGCACGATTTAAAGGCACAGAACTGAAATGTTTATTACGAATTTCGAAATTTTTGTACCAAAACTGCAAACTGACTGATTTGGCGACAAACAGATTTAGTAGGAAATATCGCTCACCAAAACAAAGCGCTCCATTATGTCTCCAAACAGTACTCCATACTTACGTTGCGTATTACTTATGCGTGTAGCGCTTAAGTCTCATGCATCCCTGGTGTGGTGAGCGATCGACCTTAATAATCATTAAACAAGGAAATAATGTAAAACAATGATTTTTGTCAATTTAAAATGATTGCATGAAGATATGAAAATCAGTTATTATTATAAATAACATTTGGCTTAGTTGAAACGATTAAACATAGAAATCTTTAAGCAATAACATTAAATAGTAGTAATACGAAGAAATTTAATTATGTGCGCAACTATCAAGATAAGAAAAAACAATGATATTCACACATTTTTACATTTATCTTTTGATTCTGAAAACTAAATTTTTTAATCTTTTTGCATCGGATGTGCAAGTAAGGAGGACTACCAGCTATGTCTTAGAATTCATTAATAATCGTAAATCGTGAGGAAACATATATAAATGAAATTGGATTGGAAATGGGGATTTAATATCTGCTAAATTAAATATTTCGGGTCGTCTTGAAAAGTGAGAATAGGAATGCAAAGACCCATTTAGTCGGGCAAAAACTGTTTGGAATTTATCGTATTTGAATGTGCAGGAACGGTCATCTTTGCGATGGCAATTTCACGAAAATGGTGGAAAATCGGACCAGCATATGCTGAATGATATCTTCTCGGAATTTTAAGAATTAAAGAATTTCAAACATTTGTCCTAAATGAGGGTATTTTTGAGGCAGCGCCTCTTCGGCTGAGTTTAAACTAGCGACCGCTGAGCTGCAAAGGCACGTTGATTCGAGGTACCCTTTTCTGATAATTTCATTTCTGAGTTGAGGTTAGAGATTGGGGTCTGTTCTCTAAAAATTGGTAATGCGAACACATTTGATGATTGAAGTCGAGATAATGGGACCGAATGAGCTCGAGGTGTGAATGTGAGCTCAACAAAATCTTCTAATATCTCTCACTTCATGGTACTTTTTTTAAAGTTATCAAAAAACGGTGCCTACAAAGAGAGAAAAAATTGCTACGCCTTTGTAGCTAGCTATTTTTTAATGGAACGATAACCCGCAGCCTCTAATGAATTTCTGACGATAAAAAACCCGTTTTTGGTTTTTCCTAAACTTCACTTTAGAGAACTTTCTTATTTGTGCCACTTTCTACTCGTAGTGGTCATTGCAGAAACTGAAAAATATTTTTAATCATGCATAAATCTACAACTAATAGTTTTCAGGATATGGATGACAGTCTCTCCTAGTTGTACACCCGGTATGCAATTGATCCTATTTTTGGGTTTCGCGCCTAATGACTTAATTAGTGCAACAAGAACAACCAATTATTGCAGTCCTTTTAAATCTCCTGTTAAGTATTAAGTAACATTAAAACTAAGCGCCAATTGTGAGCTCACACAGTTCGATAAACACAAAAAAAACATCCCCAACAGGTTCTAGCTCACGGCAATTAAAAGTTCGATCACCCCTGCAAATTCCCATTTTCATCCCCCTAGATCCAGCTTATGTTCGTTCCGAACTACGTCAGAATTAATCATATCCCGGAACAGATTTATTTAAAAACATCGTTTTCCTGTCTCGGTCCCGGCTGGCGATAATCGTTAATTTCGTCTCCTGCAGGAACACACTGATGGGGCGAACAGGTAATTTTACCCCCTTGACCGCAGATACACTCCAGGCAGTTTCCCGTACTATGCGGAAGACTATCTCCCTCCCGATATGCCTGACCTAAAAAATAATAATGATTGAATTTAGAATTTATTAGAGTGTAATTTGTGCAAATACACAAAAGGCAAATTCGGGCATTCGGGCATTAGTAATACCGACGTATTTACGACATACAGTTGTGGTCAAAATAATAAGAGTGGTAGTGTTGAATTTCAATATATTATCGCCAAATATTTAATGAATAAATTACATACTTTGTAATGTATCATCAATATAGAGTAACGTGTACTTATGAAAAAAAATATATAAAAAATAAAAATTATTCAAAACCACAAACTTTACAATATTTATAAAAGAGGATATGGATCTTTTTCCTGGCCAATAAAATAAGAGTATACACTTCTTTTGAGAAAAAAAATTGTAAACATGAACTTTCAACAAAAAAAAACAAATATACTTTAGTATTTCGTAACGTGTCCCTTTTGCTTAATTAGGGCGGTGCATCGCTTTGGCGTAGAATCAATTAGCTTTCGACAAAGCTCTACCGGTGTGGCGTACCAGATTTTTTGAACCTCTTCCCACAAAAGCCTTTTATTCGAAGTTTTTTTATCTGCAAGTTCTTTTAAATACTTCCATAGGTTTTCAATTGGATTCATGTCAGGTGATTGCGACGGCCAGGGCAACACTTCAATTTTATTTGTTACGAACCACTGTTTCACAACTTTGGCGGTATGTTTCGGGTCGTTATCGTGTTGATAGATTCAATTTAGAGGCATATTAATTTCGGCGTAAGGAAGCATAACAGTTTCCAGTATATCCATATAAATTTCTTTAGTCATGTTTTCTTTAATCAGATATAGCGGACCTACACCATTATAAGAAAAGCAGCCCCACAATTTGATGTTTCCTCCACCATGTTTTACAGTTGGTAAGGTATTCCGAGAATTTAGTTCTTCATTTTTATATCGTCTAACATACCGTTTTCCATCGGATCCAAACAAATTTATTTTGGTTTCATCACTAAATAAAATGTTTTTCCAGTTACGATTGTAATTCTCATTTAAGTTGGATTTAGCAAATTCTAATCTTTGCTTGATGTTCTTCTTGCTCAAATGCAGAACTTTTCTTGCCACTCTCCCATGAAGATTCATCTCTTGTAAGCGTCTTCTTACAGTTCTTGTACTGAATGGTAGGTCCAGATCTCGTTTAATGCCAAAAGATGTAGAAAAAGGATTCTTTACTGCTTTTCTTACAATTCTTCTATCCATAGATTTGCTGGTTTTTCTTGGACGGCCTCTAGTCTCTGTTGGTATTTCAGTTAATTTTTGATCCCTCAAAACTTTGACAATAACACATTCGGATCGCTTGATTACATCAGCAATGAATTTGTAAGTTTTGTTCTCACTTCTCAGTTGCAAAATTATACGCCTTTCTTCAGCACTACAGTGCTTTGCACGACCCATGGTGATACTCAAAACTATACTAACGGATAATAGATAAACGAAGAATTGTAAACAAATAAGATTTACAAAAAATTGATCAACATTCGACCAAAATAAAAATTAAAAATAGAACACTCTTATTTTATTGGCCAGGAAAAAGATCCATATCCTCTTTTATAAATATTGTAAAGTTTGTGGTTTTGAATAATTTTTATTTTTTATATATTTCTTTTCATGAGTACACGTTACTCTATATTGGTGATACATTACAAAGTATGTAATTTATTCATTAAATATTTGGCGATAATATATTGAAATTCAACACTACCACTCTTATTATTTTGACCACAACTGTATGTATATGACTGACGTCAGCTATGTATCTGCGCTTGTCTAACATGTTACCAGACACAATAAGAAAACAAAGACAGTCGAAAAAGTCGGCCATATTACCAAGTTGAAGGTGCGCTGGTGCTGGTGACCGAATTCGACAGAAGAAAATAGTTTAGCTCAGATCAATGGACGAGCTAGAGTCAAATTATCAATGTGCTGTTAAATTTAATGCCAAGCTAGTTCACAGATAAAGAAAGAATTTAACCAATTAAAGTTCTATTTCAACGTTTCCATGGAATTTAGCCCTAATGGCGTAAATATGGCGCTTTAAACAAACGAGGCAAGGGAAAAGAGAATGAGTGAAAAAAAATTGATGATTTGCACTAACTATTGACACATTGCGGCCAATTTTAAGCCACTCATACAGGGTGTTCCACAGCCGATGGTACATTAAATGTTTATGGAAAAGTGGACATAGGATCGTCCTAAAAATTTTGTGAAGTGAAGCCTCAACCTAAAATATTCACATTACATTGCCGCCTTTATTAAAAAGTAATAGTAGATATGTTCATTAAAGTGGCACCCCCTATATATTTATACCAATTTGTAAAAAAATCGCTAAATTCGTATTCAAAAATCTAGAAAAAGAATTTTTTAACTCACCCATAACAATACAATTTTTGACCTCTTCCGTAGTAGTTCCCGATTCCGTACTACTTTGCATTTCTGATATATTCTCGTCTTCAAACGATAAAGTCGTGAATGGGTCTTCATTGTGGATGCTGGAAAACTCTTGCGCTAAACTTGACACTGTAGTCGTCGTCTTTAAAGTTGAACTAGAAGACTTCTTTAAGCTGTATGGTATTCCCGTCGTTGATTTAACCGTGGAAATTCTTTGGAACGATGCTTGCGAAGTGGACAATTGAGGAGTGACTGTTGGAGCCACAGGAATGCTCACTGTAACAGAATTTGGCGTGAAATATCTGTGAACAATTTCAGACAAAAATCTTACATAGTGATTAACATAGCTTAAAGTTGCGAAGCTTTTGAAGGAAATTCCGGAATATCTTGACTAAGGGAAGAATTAAATCTAATAAACCAGGCAATGGAGGAGTTTAAAAGCTACCTACTCTAGCTTCTCGATATGCAAATTTCATGTTTTACTTGCAAATCCCCCCAAACTGATTGGTTTCACTGGTTCCCTGATTTTTGTCTTAAAGGGATTGATAAAGAGACTTGGAAATTAGATTCTAAAAATAAAGGTTGTGTCTGTAACTCTGTAAAAGATGTTGTTCTGATTAGGCGCTGCATTGAAGGGCGCGTCATTTGGATTTTCCTATAACTACAATCCTTATCATCATTACATGCACATTCATACGTATTATCACAAACGTACCTAAAACTGTCGATTACTTCAGGGCAACGTAAATGAAAGCGAACGGGGATGAAAAAGGATACGTGCGCGTAGTACTCCAATTGAACTGTTGCAATTAACTCGTGTACTACGCGCATTCGTGCGTTTTTCTGATTCAGATTGCATCAATATATATTGCTCTAGAATTCTAGAAAAAATTAGAATTTTTGATGTACTAGTCATATTCGGAGGAGAATTTCACAATCAAAACGCTACGTGTTTGTGACACCTTTGAAGAATTTTTTATTCTTGACACAGAGACATGAATGCATGTTCGAACATGTCACCATAGTTTTCAATGCGTAAGTTATATTCAGAGGATAATTTTACTCACAAAATGTTCTACAGCAAAAATTAGGATTTTTTTGTTAAGTGAAATCCTGCAAAGGCGTCACAACTCCGTAGCGTTTTGTTCATGAAATTCTCCCATGAATATGAGTCGTGCATCAAAAATTAAAAATTTATCTATGATTTTAGAAGAATAGACACTTATGCAATCTGCATCAGAAGAGAGCATGCGTGCATGTAGTACACGAGTGAATTACACTAGTGCAATTTGGGTTAAAAAACATTTGTGCATTACGCACTCCTGCTTTCTTCATCCCAAATTGCATTCACGCATATTGCCGTAAAATTAAAATAAAATAATCAATTTACTTTTTATTAAATTCTCATCATTGTCACTACTTACTGCATGGAGAAAAAGGGCCTTGGTTTTTGCAGGGCCCTTCCATGGCAGGCGGACAATCTTGCCACCAACAAAACATTTCTCCATCTAGGCAGAGGCAAAATTCGCAAGGATCTGCTCGGTAGATCTGAAATAAATATAATTTTGTTAGACCATTAGTAATTAAGTATTTGTGCAAAAGTTGTGCATGCATAAGGAAAATATCCGAAGAAAATATTTGTCCTAACTTAGAGACTTCTTTTCGAGACCCTACAACACCCCGCACAAACTTTAGCGATTATTTCGGGGATTTGAGTCTTTATAACGAGCTTTCTGAACAGTAAAATGATTGAGATTTGAGACACATGCGTTTATCATCGCGTTTCTGATAGAGATCTTTTAAATCTGATTTTTGCCGGATTTTTCATGCGCATCTTCTTCAGATTTAGGTCAATAAGATTTCCGCTTCTACTGAGATTTTCCGCAGAGTTGTCGTCTCATCAAATTCTCAACTATTCGAAACTCGTTGAAGTAAATTGAATTACAGTAATTAATAAGCAATGCGAGATGTAATTAAGGCGCCAATTACTTACTTAAGCTGGATAAGTGAATTTTAATGTAATATTTATTGACTTATTATGGGGCTATTCTCTATTAGTAACTGGACTGGGGTCGTTGCATTATCCCCAAGGACAATGAAAATTTTTGAAGGAAAAAAGCAAGTTCCTGGACAACGCTCCAATTGCTTTTCAGATATCCCTCCTTCAGTGCAAGTATAATAATTTCCCCACAGATTCAACAACATACAAAGGAGAAAATGGGAAAATAACGCCATGTAATTCACCTGTCGCTCCAGCTCTAAGATGTGATATAAAAATAAGGCAAAGAAATCCTGAAGATGCCATTTTTCTAGCTTAAAGATGGCAATTGCAGTAGGATTACGTGTTTTCACCCCTTTTTTGTGCTAAGTATAACAAGTTTAGCTTACAAATGCGATTTTCTGGGCGATAAAAATGTAGTTCCTAAAGGTAATAAAGAGGCGGAGATTGCGATGATCGTTTTTGAAAACATTTCAGGAAAATTTCGGTTAAATCCAAGAAGTGAACATTTGACTTCCCCGAGTTACTCTGGAATGCGCACGAAATCCTTCTCAAGAAATAAAGCAATTTAAATTTTTTTTTAATGTAAAAAAGTCGTTATAGCAATTGTTCTGCCAAAAGCTCTTAAGAGTCATAAGAAAATTGATCGCTAGAAGTTATCTCCCCTATTAAAAATATATGGAGAACGGGGTATTAAACTCTCAATAAAAAAAGCTCTCTATGATGAGCTCCTGGAATAAAAAGTGCTGGTGACAAAAACCACGAAGCATGCATGTTCAGCTTATCTCTCTGACTGCTTTTCGTTTTCTTTTTCCACCGGAAAATTTTTATAAAAGCTGTTTGTTTTTATCCGACAAAAGATCGAGAGTTTACCATCCACTTTCGCTTGTGTCATATTCGAAAATGAATGTTGTCTGTTCTTATGGAGACTTTCAGGTGAAAAATTGTATAACAATCGTATAAAATTTAAAGCAAAAATCTCGTGTATCGAAAAGGTTCCTTTTCTTCAACTTTCTAGATGGGTCTCGTAATTATTCCGAGGAAATTATATGACCAGTTTATCAAGGTTTCGGTGCTACGACGATCAGATGGGGATAATATTTATTACGGGTCTGATTTATTCACTTAAAAAAGAACAATTTGAAAGGAAAACAAGATTTATTGAAGGTAGAATTGGAAAAACGCCACTTGAACTAAATTATCTGCTTTACCAGGGTGTAGCAGACACTGCTCAGCCTTCAAACGCCCTGAATTTTTATTTAAAGCACATTAGCCTGAATGGCTAACTGAATAATTCCTAATGATGAATCTTTACCGGAAGTTTTACCTCGGATAGGTATTAAAATTAATACCCATTGCACCATTAATCATTCCATATGCCACATCCAGGAGGTTTATAATAATTCCTACATTATGGCGTTTGCATTAGTCTGATAGGTCAATAATATCTGTGCAGCTGGCACCACTACTGCAGTGGCAAATGGACCATCCAATTGATACGTCACTAAAATGACCACTATATTTATTAGCTATGATGCTCTTGGCATACACCAGCAAAATTATATTATGAGCACCCACTTAAATAATGTACCAGTAACTGAAATGATGAGACAGTAAGTTGCCTCTCAGAGGATTAGAGAGGAATAAAGAAATCTGAGGGTCGATCGAAGTCACACGAAAGTTTAAGACACCCTGTATAGTGTATTAATTTGATTTTGAGGCGATTTGGAATGAATTTCGTGAATTTGTAGTAGGTAGGCCACACGTGTGGCAAAGTTCTTTTAAAAACTAAAAACAATATGATTTTGTAAAAATTGTTAATCGTTGGTAAATTACTATTATACCATAGATTAAATATACAGGGTGTAACATATTACCATGGAAACATTTCGGGGAGCGATAGTACTCTGAAAAAATTTTTAAAAATACTAATAAGCCCATGGGCAAAAACGCACCATTTTCGATATACACGGTGACGCATTCTCAACAGTTTTTATAATTTTATTTTAATTTAGATTTATTTTTATTTTAAGGAATTTGATTAAATGTTACGAATTGCTTCAGATAGTTGGTAACTGAGCCAGATGATTATTTTTGTCCTCACTTCCTTAACATTCTTAATTTATATTGATTGATATGTTTGCAAATTTTACGAAACTGTGAAAGATATGAAAATACTGCAAGAGACTAAAAAGCTGAAAAATTGAAGAAGGAATTTAAATTTGGTATCACGATTCATACAGGGTGTTTAAAAAAAAAGATAAAATGCATAAAATAGTATATGATCCAAAAAACATAACATCCTGTATATGGCTACCGACGATTTTAAAATTTTGTTGTAGAGGAGTTAAAAGATGTATGTGTGCGAAATTTCCAATATTTAACTCGAGGCAAAATGTCGAACTATGTGTCCTCGAACTCTGAACTCGAAACTATGTGTCCCTTTTAAAGTACATCAAAATTTCGAAAATATTCAAATTCTCCCCTAGAAAAAATCTCCGGACACTAAATTTTTTGCAAAAAATATTTTGGCACAAAAATATTTTTATTCTAACAATTAAAGAATGTAATAATTTTAAATTTTAACATCCTGTATATTGATTATGGCTATTTTTTTGGACATAGGTAAATTAGGCTAAAGCTTAATATCTTTACATAAGGACTCGGTGGTTTAGCTATGTTCCACCAACTACACGACACTCTGTATAAGTAAAAGTGAAACTGTAATTATTGCCTATATTAAAGGTATTTTAAGTAGGTCGTTGGTCAAAACGAGCATATCCGCAGATTATGCTTTTTTGCTTCAATTATCGATTCGACTATGCATATGTTCAATCCTATACCATTTTCAGCGGCAGAATCCCTCGTGTTACTTTAAACTATACATTTCCAACTGGCTACATATTATGCGTAATACGGGTATCATTTTATCAGGAGTTCCATTTTATGGCAGTAAATGTGTTTTTAAAAATCTTCCGTTGAATTTTCGTCGAATAAATAGTGGATACATTTTTAGAACTCAGTTGAAAGTAGCGATGAGAATCTTCTCCGATATATCGATAACTATCGGTAGCTGTCGACAAATCGAATTACAGAATATTGTTTTAGTGTTATCATTATATCGATAAACGATACGAATTTTGGTAGTTCAGGATATCCAAATTTCAATAACAATCACAGATTAGATATTTATCGTCATTTTCAAAGATGAAATTAGTTGCCTCATTGGGTTCTACGAAGCTGAGCTGGGAAAGTGCTCCCTTTCTTTCAGTTTCTATGATATTGAGTAATTTTAATACTGATTTACTCCATTTTCAAAGTGTCTCGAAATGAAGAGATGAGTGTCTCAAATTGCACCTTTAGGGTTCCACAGCCTCAATGGAACGTCTAGAATCGATATAGGATTATCAGCATGGGGAATATGAATTATATTTAACGCTGTGATAAATCTCTCGTTTTGTTAATAAAACGATAAGCGTCGGCAAGTTAAGAATTATTGATAAGTCGATAATTATTGGTAAGCCGATAATTATCTGACTATCGATAACTGATACTTATTGATAGGTAAGTCGCAATCAATTATCGATAAAGGGCTTTCAATATTTCGTAGTCCTAGTTGAAAGCTTTCCTTTTGAGCTAACCATACTACGCTGTTGACGAGCTTTTTTATGATGCGCTCGGGTAATTAATTGTAAACAAAATTTTTCGGAGTGAGGGCAAACCTGTATAGGAATTTTTAAATTCCTGTATTTTGATCACATGTAACTAATGTGCGTGTTATTACTTTTGCTTTGCTGCCAGTCGGGGCGTCATTTTTAGACAATAAAGCGCGATTTTGATTGATATGTAAATAGCTATTTACTCCCGGGGATAATTTGAAAAAACTGTTAATACAATGTTTTTTCTATTAACGTACCACGTTCAAAGTGCCTTTTTCTAGTTTCCGGGGAAAGGCCGTATATGGAGGCGGAAAGTTGTCCTTTCTAGCACTAGTGCGGACCAGATGCTATTTATCCTGATATCTGATTATCAAATTTTTTGTGTATATCACACTATGCTCGTAAAAAAATATTGTTCCTATCGGTTTTTGGTTGGATTGCCTTTTCGAGGCTCTAAAAAAAATCGTATTGCCATTAAATATACATAAAAAATATAATAACCATTGCTTATAAACCTAGAAGAGCCGCATTCAACAGAGCTAATAGTTGCGCAATTGTTTGAAATTTGGAGCAAAAATGACATCAGCTCTCGTTGAAAGGGGGTTAAAGAACTATCCACACCTTGGTGTAACAACGCAATCAGAAGGGCATAGACAAAGTAATTGGAAGGAGGAAGAATAACGGTGCCCGGAAACTTGAGGGGACACAAATCGAGCATGGGGAGGTGCGAAGCCATCACGAAGGCCCCCTCGATTAGGTGAAAGCAGATAAGAAGTACCACTGATTCGAAATGACCCAAAGAGGCAATAGATATTCTAAAAATACAAAAGATGAGGAGAGTGCGGAATCAACTAGCAAAAGATGAGTGGAGTACATAGTAGCTACTCGCAGTCCTCTCCGATCCTGTCGATATATCTCTGGTACAGTACAGGTATAGTTTCAGAGTCGGAGAAGCTGCTTTTGTCTCGAGGTTTTTAGTGAGTAGACGCTTCGGAGAATCCCACATTACCCGGTCGCCAGAACACCAGGTCGCGTGTCTTGAAAAGCTTTTATTAAAATACGGGTTGTTTCAGAACTATGAAACTAAACATCTAAAGATTATTAAGTGCAACAATAGAAAACATATGAGTATAAGACTCCGTGTCCGCAAATGTCTTCTTAAGGCGCTACGGCCTAATGATGCTTTAAGACAGTTATATGCAAAAATATGTTTTATCGAGTTTTAATATGTTTTATTTTAATTTATTTGTGTAAAATAATACTACAGTAATTGTTCAAAACGTTGTTCTTGAACTTTGTCAGTTCGGACAAAATTAGATCGGATGAGGTGGTCCAGTTTTGTAGCCCCCTAGGCCACCTGATCTAACACCTTTAGATTTATTTCTGTAGGGACATGTAAAGTCTCTGGTTTATGACAACGCCAGTGGAAACAGAGCAAGGCTTGATTGTATGAATCACTGTGACATTTGAAGTCGTTCAAAACGATTATCAATTTTTTAGCGAAGTCCGCAGATGTATATGTCGTTTAAATAGGTGCAATGAAAAACAAGAACGGCATATTGAACAATTGCTGTAGTGTTATTTTATACAAATAAATTAAAATAAAGCGTACTAACACTCGATAAAAACATTTTTGCACATAATTGTCTTAAAGCATCATAAGACCACAGTATCTTAGGGAAACATGTGTGGACATGGGTTTCTATACTCACATGTCTTCTCTTGTTGCACTAAACAATCCCTAAAAGTTTGATCTCATAGTTCTGAAACACTCTGTATACTTGAAGGGTATCGCGTGTCATTCAGAAATTCCAGCAGTTGCATAACTACTGTCGACCCTGCTGCACCCGGTAATTTACAAAATAGCTGTGCAATTTAAGAGAATAAAATGCTGACTGCATTACACAGAAAAATTTTACGACAGGCATTGCAAGAAATAAATAAATTCAATTTAAATATCAGGAGCGTTGAATTTAAACCATCTGAGAACGCAACGTTATTTCATATCGCACGAAACTTATTTTCACTTTTCAACCTGAAATCTAAATGCGACGAAAGCAACACGTAACATTTTCAAACGTGCCTGAAAGAAAGGGTGCAAAGAAATGTATAAATTTCATTCTCTGGCGAATAAATTCAAGATGTGTGCGAGCAAAAAGAAGGAAATATACAACAGCACCGCTTTCCTGTAGTAATATCTTTCAAAGATTGTCAGTCTCTGTAACGATTGTCAAGCCGGAGGCCACGGAACAAAGACGAATAAAGATAAATGACTGAAAGGGTGAAGAGGTCCAGGCATCATGAATTTTTTTAAAATGTTTCTCCTGAAAATGAAGTTGGGGAACATGTAGGTCAATGGAGATAAGTAATGAATGGTTTTCGAATTTTCCAGTGCAAGAAGGTAAGATTAACGGTTGTCGTCAACTGCTAAAGGTTAGCTTTACAACTCACGGTAATAATAATTACAAAATATTATTAAAGCGAGTCCTTCCGCTGTCCTCATTTAATTTCCTCCACTAAAGAGCCTATAACTCACTTCCTGAGAAACTTAGAATAACTTCTAGGGATCCCCTTAATCGTCTGATTAATTCCAGTAATATTATGCTTTGGCCCCCCATAATTTTTTCACATTTCAACTTCTTCATGACTAACTTCTACTCACCCCGTTAACTAACAAATATTTGCTATAATCTCCTCCATACAGCGGTGCCTCGTGTATGTGAGATTTCCAAATATTTGAGTCTCAAGTAATTCCTTTCGGTTTCGCAAATTTGGTGCACCCACTGATATTATCCAGATCACGGTGAGATGCTTCTAGTGACACGAGAGGTACTCAGAAATGAGTATCATGTAATAATAAAGTTTGACGCTGTAATACATTGAAGAAGATAGAGATAAGGGCAGAATACAGGAAGGATGCGGGTGTTGAGGTATCTGGATTTCAGAAACAAAGAAAGATGTGAGGTCGGTTAAACTAGGAAAGTTGCTCAATTTGTACATTTTTCAATCAATTTGTGAATTTGAAAAGTGTCTGTATTGTAATAAAGAGTTTAGACATGGAGGTTATTGATGGAACATAATGTTCGATAGATGGCCCCCTTGTGAGTGATGGCACTCGTTAATCCTTTTGACGAAATTTTTGATGACATTTTGGCATAGAGTCTTCCCAATTTCATTAATGTTGCGTTGAAACTCATCTTTCAATTCAGCAATTCTTCTTGGGTTGTTGGCATATACCATCCCTTTCAAAAATCCCTAAGAAAAAAATCCAACGGCGTCAAATTCAATTATCGTGGGGGCCATATTACATCGCCGCGACCCGAGATAACTCTCCTTTGATATTTCGTATTCAATAATCCTATTGTTTCATTTGCTATGTGGCAGGTTGCCTCGTCTTGTTGAAACCACATATCTGTGAGATCCATTGCAGCAATTTAAGTTTAGAAGGTGTTTATCATCTCAACGTAATGGTCGCCGTTGTCCAAAATGCGCATCAAACAGTGGCTCGTGGTGGATGCATGGGACATTAAAGGATCACTCTTAGATTCTCAGATCCCCAAATGCGACAATTTTGTTTGTTGATATAAGCACCAAGTTGGAAATGCATCTCACCAGAGGAGATGTTTTTCTTCGAAAAATTACCATTCACTTATTGTTGCTTTAACATTTTCTCCGTAAACGTTCGACGCTGTGTATGGTCTACTTTAAATGTTGAATGAACTGAATCGTGTGAGCTTGCAAATGCAGTTCTTCAGTCAAAATTCGCTGTAAAGTGCTACGTGAAACTCTCAATTGCTGAGAACGGTGGCGAATCGAGGTGGAAGAACTCTGATCAACACTCTCACTAACTACAAGCAGTATTTTCATTAGACCGTGCTGGATGAACACTCTTCTGAATTTGAAGTGACTCAATCGCTTCAAATTTAATGGGGCCAATGTAATGCGGGAAGGTGCCTTATAGTGGCCGAAAAACTCACAAGAGTTTTGAACCGTCTCTCTAGATTTTCACAATTTCTATGAGTTGTGCGTCTGTGTAATTCCTCAGAATTAAACCTCAACGTTTACACCTAACAGCTATACGAATAACGCAAAAAAAATTATGATAAATTCAAAATAACTCGTCTTAATGGGACACCTTATATTTCAATTTTCAGAAATTAGTCATATGGTTTGAACCATTGCTAGTTCTGATCGTTTTTAAAAGAAATTTTCTGGGAGATTTCTTATGAAGGCAAATAAATTTGACAACATTAAAAACGGTGTATGGACACATCCATATCTGGAACACCCCGTATTAGAAATATTTTCCCAAATCAAGGCGTTCTGGTTCTAGTTCAATCAGTACGCGATACATAAATCGCATTTACAGAACTCATCCCCGTATTCTCGGTAAGTCCTCAAACTGGCTTAACTTCCAAGCTGGGCTCAAATTGGCAATTTTGCGTGTAGAAATGTTAAATTAAACCACGTTTTGACTTAAGCTCATTTGTGGATTTTAGCAGATCATGGGGGTTAGCCGTATGATATACGTTTTAGTTTTCACTTGACTCACCTCAGAGAAGCCCGACTAGAATCGATAAGAAGGAAACGAAATCAAAGTTATTTTTAGGTCCCATTCAGTTCAGCGGAGTTATTTAAACTGTCATTTGGAAAGTTATTACATCCATTTAAAACGAATGATCTTCCGACTACAACCGCTCTGGTTCTTTTTATTACGCTTTTTCACTTCCTTTATGACATTTATGATAGAGCCGATTTTAGATTGGTTTAGTGAATGGGATTTTGGCAGAGATACGAATTGTCCATAAAAATAGTTGGCAACGCTCGAAGAGCTTCAGGGAAAAATGTTGACCTCAAACCTTGTACACATGAGAATTGTTAAATGTTCCAAGAGGAGAGAAAACTAAATTGGGATTCAAAGAACCAGAAACCGTCAGGAGCATGTGCAAGGGGTCTCGATCGCTGTGCTGCGCATGTGTTTTACGGTCCAGGAACAGGTTACCTCTGTTAAAACAGACTTTCTATCTAGGGATAAACATGGATCATCATGAGACGTATAATGTCTCACTTTATTAGACACACATATAGAACTTATGGTATCATGGTCAATAGGTATTTCCTATACTTTAGATGGAAAATTTAATCGAGGGGTTCTCCTCGAAGTAGAGCTCTAAAGAAACATGTTTTTGAAACTTGGCAAAGAAAGTTTCAAAACGCTTCTCTGATTTTTGTAAAATTTTAATGCGAACTTGTTAGTTAAATTGATTAATCACATGTAATTTATCGAAATTTATCAGTGGCGTAATGCATAGGCACCACTGGATTGTCACAAATTTCAACGCGATTTTTTCAGCTAAATCTCTCAAAATTTTACCTGTTCTAGAACGATAAGCGAAATCCATATGAGTATGGCGTATGAGTGGCATGGGTATGAAAACGGTAAATAAATGTGTGCAATAGGGAAATACTCTTTGCTGCGTTCTACAGCGATATCATAAACACACAACAAACACAACATACCGTAAATGTATTCAAAATTGTTTTTTTTTTTAATATTCTATTTGAAGACCAACTCCGCCACTGACTATTGGGTTACATCAGGGTCAGAATTATCTATTAAGAGATACAAATTTTCATCATAACTGACTATCAACTAGAAATGTAGTAGGAGTGTTAATTAACTCATTTAAACCCAATTTTATAACGTATAAATATCAAATTTTTAAGAAATTACTACACTTTAAATGAATGCGTTTTGTCACTGACTGTGGATTGAAGCGATAGTTTTGGGTATCCATTAAACCCAAAAAAATTGGCAATGTAATTGCTCAAAAACAAGAGGCGTGGTATGATAGCTTATCAAAAAAACATTTTTTTTAATTAGTCGATTTAACGAAGACCTGCTCCGCCCCTGAATATCGTGTTTGATCACAATTAGGACGGCTTATTAAAGTTAGAAAAATTATCCTTACCTCGAAGAGCGAAGGTATAGATAGAGGCGTTGTGGCAAAGTTTATTGAACCATTGAAACCCAATTTTCTAAGATACGAAAATCCAACTTTCGGAAAACTACTGTATGTCAAGTAAATATTTTCTGTTTTCACAAGAGCAGAAAATAACGATTTTCTTTATACCAACATCATATGATCCTTCTTTTTTCCTCTTAAATATAAAAATCCGCCAACCATTAAAAGTTTTGCACACAGAACGCATTCCTATTGAACCCACAACTTCTGATTTATCTGAAATGCCTGCAGGTGGAAAACCTGGATAGCTCAGCCATATTGTATTTAAAATTTCATAAAAGAAAATCAAACTAGCTGATTCAGGCATGCGAAAGCACACAACTGAGGCATAAAAATCACCTTTATGGCATATAAAATCAATCGGTTTAAAGCTTCGTGGCCGACTTGGAAGAGTTCAGAGCATGAAATCTAAACCAACTTCGAAGTAGATATAACAAAACTCGCACTTTTTTAGCCGTCAAGTGTGAAATAACTGGATTTTCTTTTAGAGGTACATGGAAAATGTATCTTTGCTCTCTGAGTCCTGGAAATACGGTATAATTTTCTTTTATATTCTGTTCACCTCCCAAAGGGCGCGCACATCGACTTAGGGCTTCCGTTTCGGGTCTTTGGTTTTTAGTTTATGTTGAGGAGTCGTTTCGTAGGTATATTGTGCATTGGATTTCTGCTCGGATCTCCACAAATCCTTCAGGGAAATTGAAATTGTGAATAGCGTTGTCTCGCCCTCGTAATTTGTGGGCGAACCGTAAGTGGAAAGTTCTGTAGCTATCGAGAGGTAAAATGCGTTTTAAAAATAAATACATTTCTGGATTAAAGTCTGGATGTTCCGCAGTTTACTTAATAGCTTATTTCCCTATTCCAAACAAAATACTGAGGCAAAAATGGGGAGATAATGTCTTGTATTCACCTGCCGCTCCGATCCGCAACCCCCGGATATTATGGAGATAAGGCTAAAGACACTGTAAGAGGTGTCTTTTCTCAGCTTAAAAATGATCATTGCTTTTTGGGATTAAGCATTTTTTTCCACTTTTTAAGCAAACGAATGAACTCCGAATGAGTAATTACTGCGCTTTAAATAACGATTAGAATTCGCATGTTCTTATGTTAGATTATTTCGTACGTGACGCGACATCTCAAATGAAGTTAATGCAGATCTCTACCAAATAGCAGAATGAACATCTTAACCGAGGATTCAGGACAACGGATATTTGACAAGGGTCGGGGCAATTAAGTTTAATTAGGGCGGTCAAGAAACGGCTGGAGCCTGACAATGTTTGCTTGTTTACAAATCGTCTCACTTTAGTAAGTTTGTCGGTAAAGTCTACATCAAGAAATGTTTGAGAGTTGCTCGAGTTCAGCACTATCACCAGATTGTTTTGAGGCAAAGCACGTTGCTTGGAAAAGCAACGAAACTGCTAATACTTTAAGCTAAGAAATAACTTAAAACGATTAGATTTTTAAAGGAATTACTACAATTTATATACATATTTACATTTATATTAGAACTGACTTTAATGTTATATATATTGTTGGTAAACAAGTGGCTCCATAACTGTCCACCCTGAATCCGAATAAAAGCCGAATTCAACAATAATAGAAATGTGTAAGATTTGTTCTTGCGCAAAGAAAAAAATCTATAGGGGTCAAGTCTGGTGTCTCAGCTGGTACGACTTCCTACCCACCATCTTCGAAATAAATTATTGAATAACTTGTTAACATTCGGAGGATAATCGAAAGGAACGTTCTGGCTAAATATGAGTTGGTTACATCGAAAATTTAAAAAATCATTTTATCGTCCAGAGATTGCACTTTTGTTCGCCCAGAAGGTAACATCTTTCCAGGGAGCGCTTTTTTGGTACGCGCACCTCTACATACAGTGGTGTATAGAACAATTGAATTTTCTTCAACATACTTGGCACTTTATATTCATGTATAGTAGTGAAGGTGGAGATACACGACTGAACTTAGACCTTCATATTAGATTGCATTTACGCGAACGCGTCCAATTTAAAAGATTATTCAACTGGAACATTTTCTGGATGATTAATGTGGTGCAATCTCTCGGATACAATTAATACTTGGTGACGCAAAGACGTGGAAAAAGCTTGCAATATGCATGCTTTGCAGTTTATCTACTCTTTCGTTAATGGACAAAGATTTTCCATTCTATTCAAAAGAAACTGGTTAATTTCGTGCGAAAGCAAAACGGCCTCAACCTATCCCACTTTCCCATATCCTCTAGATCAAGAAACGTCACGTACAGAAGAGGGTCACAAAGTGGATTCGAAGAAATTTGGCGGTAACGAATGTGTTCCAAGACGATTTCTGAATTATATAAAAAATAGTCTGGAGAATGCGGTATTTTTGGGCACGTACATATATGGTTTTAGGTTAGTGCTCCTTGATGCGTCGAGAATCCTCATGGGGTGTAAAATTGAATGTCGCATTTATTTGAAGAGTCTCTTCGGGGAGTTGTATCTTGATGTATTGGCTTTACTTCGTTTGTGAATTATCTGGAGTTCTAACTTTCTGAGAATCTCATTGTTCTAGGTTAAAAATAATAACAAGTTCAAACGCAGCAATATACACTGAGAGAAATTTCATCGCGGCGAAATTATTTATTGTACTTCTTTTTTACAGATTCTCCATCTATGTCGCCCCCACCAGGATACCTTTGTATGAGGGGAACACTCTGTGCAGGTGCCACAAATTTGTGTTTAAGTAGGATGAAGATGAAAACGGTAAGAGAAACAAATTCAATCAAATTTGGATTATGGTGCGTATCTTTGCGTGTAAGGCCAAATTAAAATGTTTTTTAAAAGTCACAAAATCCCTGATCTTTCTGGAGATATCCGGAAAAAACTGAATATTACGATTTTTGCGTTTTCCTAAAACCTTTAAAATCAGACATTGTACAGCGACAGAGTTTAAATATTGATGAGGCACTTTGAACATTAAAATGACAATTGAGACTAAGTGACGCGTGTCAATCTTATGTCGAAACAGATATAAATATCTGTACATAGCTGTCAATAGTTCTCTTTAAATACATCTTACATTAAGCTTTAGCTTGTCTTTATCAGCGACATATGAATTTGACGCAAATCCCTCGGGCGTGACGAAAAATGGATCAAAAAGCCTGGACGATTATTTGCCATGTAATCAAAAGGCTTTGTGCAAAATATTGTCTGTTACTAATGGGTACACGTCGCAGCTTGTGGGATAAGAGAAAAGAAATTGCGGAAGAATCTTTCATAAAAAAAACATCGCCGAAGAACACGTTTAATGTCTGCTTATTGGAAGCGATAAACATGTGTCACATGGAACAATCATATCTAATATAGCAAGAGCACTGAACAAGAACATTTAGGGGAATGTGCGTCAATGAAATTTAGGATAAAAAAGTGAAAGAAAAGTGCTTAGGGTACGAGTGATTTTTCTGATCCAAATTGTTTGTAATACATGATTTTATATTTCATGTACCAAATGACACCTTTATATAATTCTTAACTTGTAAACAGAAACGCATAACATTGACAGAAAACTAAAAGAAAGAGAGACATTGACATGTTAACACACAATGTTATGTCAATGACATGTCAAAGATGTCGCATCAAAAATTCCGCAAAGGTGTCATCAATACGTAGCATGTGCTTCATGAAATTCTCATCGGAATATAACTAATGCATAGTAAATTCGGGATAATTTTAGATCAAAATGAATTCATGCAAATGTTCAAAATGAGAAAAAATTGCACTTATTCATGTTGTTCTATGTTCTAAAATTAATGAATAGTTTTCATTGAACTTGTTATACTGAATTCAGATGTCTTCTGAAAGAAAGAATTAAAAATGAATCTCATTTAATTGAATTCAGCTTCTTCATGGTGAGAGAAGTTTGTAACTGCCGATATTTGGATAATGAAAACGCGTGTGTTTAGAGAGGGTCATAGCCATTTCTCATAAAAAGTCAATATTTAGGAAGGCATTATTGGAAACGAGTGATAAGACCTATTTCCCTAAAGGGAAATTTAACAAGGCGGTTTTATGCGCATCTTTTGGAAATCGTAATATATCCGTTCCTGTCGCATCACCAGGAACATCAATTGTTGGACTATTTTCTTTGGGGCCATATAAACCCGATTATTTATGACACTCTGAGGACGCAGTGGCTCAAACAACGAACGCACAAAAGTGGAGAAAAGAGCTTCAACAGCGATTTTTTTTTGCTATTTGGCAAGAATGTTGCCACTTCGAGAAATGAAATTAGATCTTCTAACACGTACAATTGTGTTAGCTTTATTTGTTCTAATGTAGTCAAGCGAAAACGAATCGTTCTCCTTTACCTTTCTTGGGCCCTTAGGAGAAAATTTGATACCCTTCAAAACAAAGTTAGTATCACTTACCATCTAAAATTCAAATGTTGGGGACCCCCGGGACCCCTAAACTGACGAGTTTCTTCGTCGAACTATCCATCTCCTCAATGGAAAAATATTTGCGGTATTTTGAAATGAAGACATACGACTGTAGCAAACCTCCTTTAAAGGTAAACTTCTGAGAACACCTTAAGATTTTAAAATCATTACTTATGTTAAACAACTCAAAGCTAGACGCATTATAAATTCACAATACAATCAAATATAACTGACGTAATATGTTCAGGCATCTTAAGTGGGGAGTTACGTATACACGTGCAAAGTTTCAGGAAACTTTACATTGTTTAAAGCAAATAAACGATACTCGTTGGCGTTATTAAGTCTGTCATGAGTGAGACGTCTAAAGAGCTTAAGTTTCGAAACCAGAGTTCATTGAATTAAGAAGCAGTTACTTTGGGAAAGTTTCAAGTTTTAAGACCTATTTCGTCGTGTTAAGTTGGTGAAAATGTCTCGGATTTATTTAAGACCTTAAGGTTGTTATTTGTTGATGAGGTTAGTTCACCGACTGTATTTATCGATCAGAAATTCGAAAGTATAATTTATAATTCATTTATTGGGCTTTAACTCAATATAGAGTGCGGCTCTAAATTAACCCCCAACTCCCTTCCCCCCTTAAACTTTTTAACAAATTATTATTTTCTTAAAATTTAAAATTAATTAACTTATTTTTTTTCTATTAGCAAAGAATTTTTTTTTTTGTTTTTTTTCTATTTATAGTTTTTTTTTGTCAAAAACTAATTGATCAATTTGAAATCTCGTTACTCCATTAAAATTTGAAACACTTTTGATTTGAAATGTCACTTAATCCATGCTTAAATTTAAAAAAGTCAGACTTTATCAATGACGAAAACAATAATTAGAGAAATAAACAAAAATCTGAAGGTAGTATTTTTCGTGCTATTTAATGTTGCTTTTGAATTTTAAGAAAATTATAATTAGTTAAAAAGTTAACAGGGAGGTCGGGACAATTTAGAGCCGCGTTGTATAGACAATCAAATATAGAGGTTGGCCTAGTCTATTTGACCCAGGTAATTCACGGAAAACTAATTTGCTTTCGAGAGGGACAGTTTTTTAGACTGTGGACACTTCCAGAGATTAATTTTTTTATGTTACTGCGTCACTTACAAAAGGGAAATCTATCGCAATCATTTTTATTTATGCAAAAACCTGCATCAAATGGCATCATAAAATCAAAAATCTTAGAAAAAACTTCTAAACTATCCTCAGAGAGATTTCCTATCTAGAGATACAGAAAAAGATGCCAGATTTCCATAGCTCTCTAGAGGAAAATATTTTGTGAACATAATATACATAGATCAATCAGGTACATTCCCAGTTTTTTTACGAACGGAAAAATATTTTTGATCAATTTCTCATGAAGATTTTAGTTTATGCTCTTTTTTTTCAAATGCTTTATGATGTTTTCTGACATAGACATGACTAACTTCATGGCCCACCAGATTGATACACAGGGCCTCATAGAGCCATTATGGTATTGAAAAACATGTCATTTAGAACATAACAAAATTGCCTCTTGGAATTGAAACTCGTTCCCAGCTATTTGATAATATTTGCATATATCTAAATCCTTGATTAAATTCTTGTTAATTGTCGGTTCAAATATTACCCAAGCAGTCCGATATCGATATAATTTAACCGATAGTTTGTAGTTAATAACCGGGCAAAACGGAAGCCGCAAATCGGTGAATTCCCCTATGAGTGGAAATACAATTCATGCAAACTAAATAAACTGAATTGTTGAAAATATTAGGTATTTTAGTTAAATAAGTTGAGAAAATATTGATGGGAGGATGTTCAAATACCGATTGTTCTAAAGTAGCTTTTTCTACTCTTATATCAGTAAATTTTAAATAACTGGAGGACAACCTGTAACCAAAAATCGGCAATTATAGACAAGTGTACGTAATGAAGATTCACATCGTGCGTAATGATATTACGCAACAGAGTTGCATAATAGATTAGTATAACTATTTCCGGAAATATAAACAAAACACAAGTTATCGTTATAGATTGTTAGAATTATTAAAAGTTTGAGAAGTTTATGATCAATGTGCCCATTCAGTTTTTATTCTCTTGATATTACAGAACTGAGTAAGTAATAGAATAAGCTTTGTAGTAGTGTACAGGGCTTTTCTCAACGAAATAACTGATCTCGTCTGCGGCTTGGTCATAAACTTTCGTCTCGTTCGTAACATACCGCTTACTGTTCTCGTAATGTAATGTGCTGTTACTGAAAATTTTATCTAAATATCTGAGACCTTTTTTAGATTCTCTATAAAGGAAAATTTAATATTTTTTTATTTCGATGTGTATATCTAGCGTTTAATTAAAATTTCAGTACTGAAGTAAGTTGCCTGGATGGATCTCTGCATTTCCAAGGGTATTGTCGATGGTAATATGTTAAGAGTATGTAAAATTTCAGAAACCATCCAAGAGGGTTTGATGTCCTTGAAACAGTTTAAATGCATTTTTATTTCAATTTAAGAAAAATTCATCAAGCGACTTTAGGAAAACAAAAGTCAACTGTTGCTATAACCAACAGAGCGACTGCAAGAATTTCTTCTAACACATCTCATCAGTCATTTTCCCGTTTTGCATTCGTTGCAGTGTTCTTTCTTTCTGAAGCGGAAATCAAATTTAATTCCGATCGGTTCTCTGCTTCTATTTTACATCGGGCTAAATCCTAATAGTAATATTATTCAAATATTCAAATATCTAGCATTGATTTCTGTGCCTTCGGGTTTTCCTGGATGTGCGATGGAGCTTTAATTGAATTCTCAGTCACCATTGATGGCATACACTGAACGTTCGAAGGATATTACTGAAAGAAATGAATTCATTATCTGCCCTGATGATCATTTTTGAATGCAGTGCAAGGAGTGTTTTTTATTACTTTAATACTGAGCTCTCTCAGCGTTTTGTAAGAAACTCGCTGGATGGTATTTATATTATTTCTTATTATTTAATTTTATTATTTCGTGATATTATTTGTCTTCGTTTATTTTGCCTGGTCGTTTCTAATATAAGCAGAGCATACTTAGGACTTTTTCTCGAGGGAACTACATTGTAGGTAGGTAGGAGTTTAGTGGATCTGGGTCCGATTTTCGGTAAAAGAACTATTGAGTCGAATGGAGCTCGCGTCGGAATACTCATTTTTCTGCAGTGGGACTGTTGTTTCAGTGTTCAAGCTTTAACAAAAAGCAAAATAAGAGCCTCAAAAAGCGTTTCCAATTATTTCATTGATTTCGCGAATAGTGATTTTTCGCTCGTAATATCCATCCATCGTACGTTTTTCTCTCACCCAAAAACTGGTAAAATAAAAGTGAAAAATTCAAATAAGCCCGATCATTGATAAATCCGTATATTATCATCGAAAAAGCTAATATTCTTGAAACTTTATACAATTTAACGGTAATTAATAGTCTCGATAATGATTTTCCATCTCGGAAAATCAAAAGCCGGAAATGGTTGGCGCTTGAATTTTATTAAGCCGTCGACTGTAAAAATGAAAAAGGGAACTTGCCGCATTTCAGAGGGAAATTGATGCTGTCGTCAGGAAAATACTGTTACAGTTCTTTATCCCTCGACATGCTGCTTCTAGATGTTTTAATAGCCAATAAAGAGGGAAGTGCCAGTATAATAATAATTAGATACCTGTTGTCCATGTGTATATTCAACTCCTGCCACTAAACAAGTTGCTGCAGAACTCAGCCTTGCTAGTCCTCTTGTGGTAATGTCATCGTCTAATATGGAGGAAGCGTCTTCTTCTTCCGAGCTGTCTGATATATCGTTGCTTAACACCGCCAATGGACCTGAAACAAGAAACTCAAATTAATTCTACATTTTTCCAAAATCCTTAAATTAATGGCTCAAATGGTGTAAATTCAAAATTTTCCAAATAGGCAAGATGGGTTTTGTTATGGGTCCAGTATTCAGCTGTTGCGGTACCTTGATTTGTATCAGTACGCAAAACAATATTTTTTGACTGGTTATTATCGTCTATTATTAATTGAACCAGCACTTGTATTTTAGTAGAAGTGAGTATTAATTAAAAATGACCGTTACAAAATTGTAAAAACAGGGAACTGGAGTTATTAGCCAAAAAATTTAATTATTACATTAAAACAGCATTTTCTTTGAAGACGATTTTTAGACTGATATGACACTGAGAAATTATCCCAAAATATTGTTTTTTAGAAAACATCCTCCAATATTTTCTTTTTTTTCTGTATTAACACCTCTGTTTTTTTGCTTCGCTTCTGGCATTTGTAAAGCGAACTTCACTTTCACATGGGCAAATACAGCTTTTTAATTTTTGTTATGAAAGTGAATGCCCAGTAAGAAAAAGAATCATAAGACTCTTCCCTAACAAGGGGTGTTGCTTCACAATCAAAAAACCTAAATTGCAGGTTTTGTTAAGTTTTACTTGCTCGAAGTATATGTGGCGAAGTTTTTAAAACTTTTCGTCTTTTCAAGTTTCTTATCGCACATGTGCAACTTTTAGTTCGCAAATGCGGTCTAAGTGCGGTAAAGTGCGGTCAAGCAAAGTTGCTTTAACTTTGCCAGACGCTAGCAGGAATCGACTTATTAATGTTCAATGTCAAATTATGGTTATAACTTTTCATAACTCTCAGTTTCAGCTTATTTGAAGACATACTTTGAAAAACTTTTTGTTTTCTCTTTGAAATTTTAAGTTTGATAGATGAATCGAAATGATCGAGCTAATGCGGGTGCATGCAGTCTTAAGTATTTTTCTCACTAAGTTTATGGAACTTAATATATCCTCACTTGTTGCGGAAGACAATGTTCCATTTTCTCCCTAGGGAAGAAAATAATTTTCTACGCCTTTAGGCTATTAATTTTGCGCGGAAAATTGTTCCCGATAAATTGTTGGATTGTGTGGCAAGTAGTCGTAGAAGAAAATGAGTAGAAGGTTGCTGTTTGTTGCATTTTTTTCGTTAAACCTTAGAAAATTGTATGAACATGTGGAAGTAATATTAGGTATATTCTCCATAGTTAATAAATATTAATTTATTAACAAAATATAGAAAGATAACTTAACGAATTTAGTACTATTCGACCGCATTTTTGCCTTTCTATATTTCGACTGCCCATTTTCTCCCCTTTCCTTTCCTTTTCAATTCTGGAGAGGTATTCCAGTCCGAAAGGGGATTCCCGGCGCTCCTTCATTTGGGGAGGGGGGAGGGTGGTAAAGTAACTTCGTTCAATAGTGTTTCATCCCAAAGATGGCTCTATCAGTCTCCTTGCTATTACCTTATTTCTGACTATCACCATAATACTAAACACTTATCATTTACTAAACGAATTACGATTACAAACCGATAAACAGATCTTTTCAATGAAATAATTCAAATAAGGTCTGAATGCAGCTCTAGTAGGTCCTCCTCATCATTCACTAAACATCAAGAAAAATTCCCGCTACACTTTGATAATTTGACAGTGATGAATCAAAATTTTGATAAATTCCACTTTGTTGTTAGCGATTAATTCTTCATTTTTTCATCGCTTCATTTGGTTACTGTTATAGGGGTGTATTTCGAGCGGTACAAAAGAGAAATCGAATGATGAAGGACTTTTTTTAATGATCGAGTTTAACGAACTGGATCAAAGTTAGATAACCCATGGTTTGCGATCGGATAGGTGTCCCTGGTTGGAAGTAGGTACAGGGTTAATTTCTATAATTTGACTGATTCGATACAGTGAATTTTTTGTCGAACTTAGGCAAAAATTCTGCGATTGGTGTATTTATGTGCGTACTCCAGTGCAATCCTTGCACATTAATTATTTTAAAGGTCGGTATGCACCAAAAAAGCGAGCAAGAGCAAACATTTGTTCTTGTTTGCGAATGTTTGTTCGTGTTCGCTCGACAGGGTGACATCTCGTCCACACCAGACCGATTACATTCAGACTTTTTAACGAGCGAATTAAATATGGCTGATGGTGGAATTTCATACACACCGCACGAGCAAGAACAAGTATTTTTTTGATGACAAACAAGTGTTTGCTCGCTCGATAGCCGGTATTTACCAGACGATTACTGGTAGAGAATGCTCGCTTGCTCTTGCTTGCTTTTTTAGTGAATACCCACTTTAACATAGATTATGTTCGCCGCGCCGAACATTTGCACTGAAAAGCATCTGTTCGGCCATGCGAATCGCTGCTTCTGTTCGGTGCGAAGAATATAGCCAGCATACACACGGTTTACCAAGAAATTTTATGTGACAATAAGAATGTCGCTTTTGGTAATCCTAAGATAAATAACTAAGTACACTTCCGCAGGAAGAAATCGATCCGATTTATTTAAAATGTAAATCTGCACTCTTTTATATTCCAACGAGCGTCACAGAGCTATATAGTACTTAATCTAACGCAGAAATCTCTCTTTATTTTAAAGGGGAATATTCCAAAAGCCATTATTAAGTTATTTCCATACTTTTATGACTCAGTTGCCTTGCAAAGCACCTTCACGGGCCTTGCATTTTTAAACTCTGGCCTCGAATATATTGTGCCTTTATCGTGTCTTTATGAGATCTCGGCGTGTCGTTTTCAAGGATTCGGAGTTGTTAAAGGAAGTGTTAACGTGTAGATATTTTTGATGTATATGGAATTTACAGAGAAATGGAAGAAATGGACAATGTGTTTCGATCGGAAGTGGCCATGTCATGTCATTTCGCAAGCCAGCATATTAACAATATAATTGATTTTTGTTGCGTAAAATCGACTTAACCTAAGGAAAATGCTTATATTACCATTTCTGATGCAAGAGCTAGAGCGCAAAAATATAGAACAAACTTTATACAAAACTGGTTTGTTTTCACCCTACAGGGTGGTTTATATTGCTCACGGGGGAAGGGAGTTGGGCACGATACATTAATGTAAAATAAATATTTCGAGCTAGTTGATGAGGGAATATCAGCTGCGCCTCACCGAGGTAAAAATAAATTAAAGATCAGTTATGCACCATGAAAAACTTCGGGATCATAACAAGAGGCTCGATCGCAAAAAATATATGAATCTGTATATTTTCACGGTTATTTGAAAAGTATATCTTTTTTTTGTAGCGAATGACGTGAATGCGTAATTAAAAAGGTACACACCCTTGTTGCTCTTTACCTCATTTCCACTCTGGAACTGCCGTCAGACATTAGTTTAGAGAGGGGGTCTGGTATAATATATATATGTCGGATTAGCGTTTGATGCGTTTTCCATTTTCGAGGAAAGGTATCTTTTTAATAGTCAAAGAATGAAAAGACAGACTAGCGAATTCACTGCCCCACGACCGCTCTTCTGCTCGTCAATCTATTAACTGCCAGTTCTTTGTCCCTATTGTCTTAACTTTCCCAGTTCTAGTGAGTCCTTCAGAACCGTGGGAAAAGTACCTGCTAGTCCCTATTACAAAGGAACCAATAGTTTAGTGTCACCTAAATAATTAGCACACATGGCCACTTAAGAGCGTCGTGGTATTAGTGACCTCGCTCGACAATACTTTTTCTTAAGAAGGCTGTCAGCTTGCCCTTCATCTTATTGTCTCTTCTAATATTACATTTGCAGAACTTAAGAACTACTAAATCTCCGACATATATATATATATTTTTTTCTCAGGATCTCTGCTGCTGTTTACGAATACACTTCCTCTCATTCTTATCTTAATCACTGCTTCCAGGTACCATCCAATTATATCCCATCATCTCCCTGATTTTAATAAGAGTTTTTCTCAAGATTTCTTAAATTCCACCTTGTAAGTTTTACTGACTTTTTTCTCAAAGTTGCAAGTTTTTAATATCTGAATGTTGTGTTTTCCGAGTTCCCCCGTTTCCAACAGAACCAACACTCGTCAGTCTCATTGACATGGGATCTCCCTAATAGAACGAGGATTTTCATTTGCCCAAATATGAGTATTTGTTTTGTTATAAATGCCAGTTGTTGTGAAAGATGCTTCGTCAGTCCATAGTGATTTCTCAAAAATACTCGGGTCTTCATTTCAGCAGCATTTATTCGCAAAGTTCTAAACGCCGTATTATTTGATTATCTGTTAGTTTCTGGACGGGCATTGTTTATAAGAGTGGTAGTAATAATTATAGAGGACTGAAACAGTTTTTTTCTTGACTTATATTGAAATATCTTGAAGCATTTGTTGTAGAATCACTTGGTCTTTCTATAAAAATATATTCTTGTTTTCTTATTTGAGCTTAAGGAGCAATACGAAGGAAATATTTTCTTACCTTGGAAATATAATAATATCTTTAGATCCAATTCTTTATTTGGAATAATTCTTCATTTTTGTCTCTTAACAGTTTTTCTTTCCATAAAACCTTGTTCAATATAATAAAATGAATCTCGAGAGGGCAGAGAAAGCTTAGGATGCAAACGAGCGAACTCGGCCAGATCTGTATTAACATTTTTATTATTTTTGTACACTAAACGAACAACTTTGAACTTTTCTTCTTCGTTAAACATTACTTTATATTTTTTTGGTAATTGGACTATAAGTAATAAATAAGCTAATGTCACATAAAAGTAGCAAATAATACTTTGATGTCTTACTTTTTTTTTGTTTCCAACAGGGTGCCCTGTTTTTTCAATACTTTATTTAAATTGAACATCGAAAACTACTGGAGCAAACTTTGACATATTATACACATATTTTTTCGAAAAGGGAAAAATTGGTGAAATCCAAATGTACACTGCGTGACATAGAAAAGAGAACACCCCGTAAAAATGATTTGATTTAAATAATTTTTGGTATGCATGTTGTTTACGCCAAAACAAATACTTCATTAAAAAGTTGAACAAATTTAATTGTTAAAAACTAAAAAAAATTTAATAATTTGTCGGTCCTCCGCGGTGTCTTTTACATTCTTGTACACGTCTAGGCATGGATCTAATGAGGTGATTGATGTCCTCTTGGGGGATCTCATTCCAGGCTAACTGGACAGCATGACACAGCATCGCTAGGGTTTGCGGGGGATGGGGTAAATTATGCAACCTTCTACCTATAATATCCCATACATGTTCGATCGGTGAGAGGTCTGGAGATCGAGGTGACCAAGGTAGCAAATTGACTGCATTTTGTTGGAAGAAGTCCATAGTCACTCTAGCCACATGTGGTCGTGCATTGTCTTGTTGGAAAACTGGATCAACAAGAGTTTCCAGATAAGGCACAAGATGAGGTTCCAGGACTTCTTGGATGTATCGCTGGGCTGTCATACTGCCTCTGACGAAAACTAAAGGTGACCTGCTACCATATGCAATGGCACCCCAAACCATTACCCCAACAGTCTGATGGACATGCCTCTGTATTGCAAACTGAGGATCCCATCTTTCACCCCGTCTCCTTCGTATTCTTGCCCGACCATCATGCATACCGAAACAGAATCTGGATTCGTCACTAAACACGATATTATCCCATTCCAGAGTCCAATGTATCCGCTCTTGGCACCACTGTAGTCGATTTTGACGATGATTTAATGTGAGGGGTAACACGAGATAGGGACGGTAGGAAATCAATCCAAAACTTCTTATGCGGCGATAAATGGTTCGTATCCCAATGGGCCTTCCATACTCAGCGAACCACTGATCCGCCAGCGTCCTCGACGAGACGAACCTATCTCTTAGGGCCATAATTCGGAGTCGGCGATCTTGGCGTTCTGTAGTTCTTCGAGGTCGTCCAGTACCTGTTCTTCTGCCTGTTTGCCCTTCTTCGAACCATCCCTGACAGCATCTCACTATAGTGTTTACACTACGGTTCAATCTAGTGGCGATTTCCCTAAATGACAGACCAGCCTCTCGTAGACCCACTATTCGACCCCTATCAAACTCGCTCAATTGATGAAAATTTCGCTCTATTCTGGTTCTAGGCATATCTCTACGCAGTTTCTAAGCACACTACACTCCAATAAATGTTATTTTCCAGTTGTATTGTTGATATTTTATTGCAATTTTTATATTTAAAAAAAACCTAAAATTCCGAATAACTCGTAAATACGTTGATAAATATGAGTGAAATTTTGATCGTTTCTGCTATACATATAAACAAACATGCATACCAAAAATTATTTAAATTAAACCATTTTTACGGGGTGTTCTCTTTTCTATGTCACGCAGTATATATTAATATGTAGGGGGTTCTACTTAAAAAAACTTAATTTTGATTGATTTTTTCGGGTTCTGATGTTAATTTGTTTTTTCTATAATATTATGTCATAAAAATATTAACCAATATATAAAACTTTTATGTAAACAACTTTTTCCTAGCTTCAACAATAAACTCGCAGTAATTTGTCAAATTCTAAGAATTAACCTTGGACTTATCTATAGTTTACGGCACTGATTTGGATTTAGAGGGGACTAAGTACAATGAAGTGATTTTTCTACCTATATATCAGTAAACTGCAAATAACGTAAGAATAATCTCTAACTGAAAATCAGCAACTACAGATAAGCGTGTGTAAGGAGGGTTCAAACCGTAATCTCGATAGATTAGCAAAATCCGTACAGTTTTTATTCTCTTGATGTTGCAGAGCTAGATTATTATATGTAGATAGAACTTGATGGCAGAAAATATGGAAACTTTATTTATTTTAAAATTCTACAGTTTTGTACCATCGAAAAAAAGTAATAAGTATTTAATAGAAAAGATAATATCAAATAACACTAAATAAAAACGGAAATGGAAATGAAAAACAACCTACATTTACTTTATTACACTTTAATGAAAAACTGCTGGTAAAAAGTATGGAAACTAAAATAGTTACACTCTTTTTTTAATAACTTTCGTCAAACATTCAGCACTTTGTTGCAAAACCCTTTACCTCAATGACTGCTGCACATTGTCGTGGCATAGAATCCACTAGAGAAGCATAATATTGCGTAGAAATCTTTTTCCATTCTTCATTTAATAAATTGAATAGTTCATTAACGATAATCATCTTGTTTTGAAGAACTTATCGATCTAAATACTCCCAAAAATTCTCCATGGGGTTAGATCTGGTGACTGGGACGGCCAATCCATTAGAACAATATTATTTTCATTTAACCAATTATTAACTAATTGCCATTTTTGCTTAAGATCATTATCTTGCTGAAAGATCCATCTTAACGGCTTTTCTTCTTCGGCATAAAGCAATATATTATTTTTCAACATATCTCGATAGACGTAATATTTTTAATTTAAATTAACGGCACAGAACCAGATCTAGAAAAAACAGCCTCGATCCGTCATGCTGCCCTTTCCGTCTTTCACAGTAGGTAATTGATATTTATAATCATATCTGTTAACTTTTGGTCTTCTGACATATTTTTTGATGTCACTTCCAAATAGCAAGAACTTACTTTCATCACTAAAAAGGACAGTATGTCATTTAGTCTGTGACCAGGTTAGATGTTCACGTGCAAATTGAAGTCGCGCTTTTCGATTCTTTTTTTAAATTAAACGTTTTTTTACTGCAATTCTTCCAAATAATCCCTGAGAATATAGACGTCGTCTGACTGTTCGTGATGGTACCGAAATGCCCATATAATTTCTTTAGCGATTTCAGTAGAAGATTTTCTTGGATTTGCCCATGACATTCTTTCATAATTTTTCTGTTCTTCTACTCAACGCTGTAGGTCTTGCTGCCTTTAAAGCAATTACAATCGTGCCTCTTTGATTGTGGTTTTGAATTATTCTTGATACAATTCCTTTTAAAATATTTAAATTTCGACTTATAGTAATTTGCGTAACTCTCACCTAGTGTAGCTCTATTATTTTATTTTTTAAGTCCGATGAAAGATATTTTTTTATTCTCATAGCTCTTGAAGGTACTCACCAAAAACGGATCTATTGAAGTCAAAGTAAAACAAAATACAACCCATGTTGCTTTTAGTTTCCGTACTTTCGGCCAACCAGATTTAGGCCTTATCTTCAAAAAAACCTAAATAGCTAACACGGAACGAATATTTTCAAGAAATAATTTGTTGATCTATAACATATGAAATTTTAATTCAGAAAGTTTTAAAATAATAGCTTCGTTGCCATATAGCTTAAGAAATAATAAGTTTCCGTACTTTTGGCCACCACTGTAGATGCGGATGGTTAAAACTGTTTTAGACGGTGATCGGGTGGTCACCGAAGCGTTAGCAGGGGTGTTCGGTCGAGCCCTTAGCAAAGGGTGATTGTTATTCCCAGTCCGTTTTAGCTGGTGTGCAATTCCACTACCCCAATAACCCCTACGGTTGCGAGGGCGTTATTGCAAAAAAAAATAAAAGAAAGAATGGACAGTCCGCCTCTATAGTCGCTTTTAAATTATTGCACGATCATTTCGGAAAATTCTGTAGATGTTTCACTCTCCAATGCACACATAGCTACGAGGTGTTCATTCCTCTTTTTGAGCCATATTAACCCATTATTCTACAAATTCTGTTACTTTTTCTATGTTGGCTCTGAGCGGACCATGTAAAATAAACACTCCCCGAATGCCATCTCCTTCAAAATACTGTTTCACATTGGTAGTTCACAAAGCTAAAAATTCGCTAAGAAATAGAAACTTATAGTCTGCCTGACACATTTCTACATTTGATTCATAATACGTGCCCTATTTCATTTCCGCTCGGTTTCCTCAGTCGGATTATGCAATGCAGCTGCGACTTTTCTTAAAATTGAATGAAACATGTTGCGAATTTTACCAGAAATGGTAGACGAATTGAAAATTTTAAAAAGGCCAGACGAAAAATAAGAATGAGAGTGAGTAATGGCTTTTAAATTACGCCTGAGAGGCCTGTTTCGTGTAAAATTTTGTATTCTTGGCAGTAGTACAGACTCCGTGCCTTGATTTCTGCATGCCTGCATTGTTCCGGGCAAAGCAAACATAAATAACTAAAATTTAATTCATTCAGTTAAGCACACAATGTGCTGAATTACCCAATTAAATTAAACAATTATCGCTCAAACATCTATCTTCGATTACTGGTAATATTGAATGGAGAATAGGGTATTTGCTCTGTCTCAGCGCACTAGTTAATACTTCATAGGGTGGCCAATAGACTACGTAGGTTGAATCGTTGTCCTCTGTTACATTGAAATCTGCTTTAATTGATCTGATTTAGTTCAATATTTGGTTATGCCATGGGCGATCTGGCAAACTTCGAAGGTTAAATAATTCACGAAGTGTTGCGTTTGTGATGCGAACGCGATCCTATTTAATCAGCACCTTTTTATTTGCTGCCGGTTTTGACATGTGTTTGGGGATTGAAATGGGTTGTAGTGTGAGATTGTAAATACATGGAAAAATCATCGTAATTTTTGCGAAAAGATACCTTCCTAGATCTCTCCATTAAATGGTATTTTAACTTAACGAGGAAAACGCATATCAAAGGACTTCGTTAGACGTCCATTAAATGTGAAGACACTCTATGACCCGAGCTAAATTGCTTTCCTGTCGACTAGATTGCTCTTAATTTTCCGCCGTATATGCACTGCCATCCTACGAAATCCATCCATCAAGATTTTCTTTCCTGAATTGCATCAACCTTAATCCAGGCCACTTTTGCATACAAATGAATCTCGACGAACATCAAAGGACCGTTTATTTTATGAACTATGTTAGGGCAGGGATATATTAGTCTGGCTTACCTAAGGGCGGATTTTCGTGAAAGCTTTTATAGGCCCTTCAGTTAAATCAGCTTTTAAGTAGATTAATAGGGGGTTTAAATCCACTGTTTCCGCTAAGGGCAACTAATATTGTTTTGAGGGGGTGTTAAAATTGCTTGATCTACATTGAACACTAGGTGATAGCGGGATTCAGTGAATCACAAAAGTATTCGTACACCCTATAAAAAGTTGTTTGTCATATAAGAACGCTCAGTAATTTTTTTCCAGTTAGTCCTATTGCATAAGATGTATAACAAAGTTTCCCTATTAAGTTAAAAAATATATTATATGTTCATTCATCTTTTATAAAATAAAATGCTTAAAGTTAACCTCACAAAAGTGTTCGTACACCTTGGTTTAAAATACATTTTGGCAAAAAAATGTAAAAAAGTATTTTAGGTTTTTTATTTATCATACCTTTAACAATCATGTTTATTCTGATGTTTACCATTGAATTGATTTAAATACATAGTGGGGTTGCTAGAATGGGGCGTAAAAGCACATAACTTTTGTCTCATTTAAAACATTTGACAATAAAATTGCGCAAAGAAGGATAAAGTTACAGTGAAATTGCACAAATTGTTGGAAAATGTCGTTCAACTGTTCAATTAATTATAAAAAAAAACATGAACAAACGGGCGGTGTTTCAAATAAAAGAGAACTGGATGTCCAGAAATATTAAATCCGCGCGAAATAAGAAGCGTTATCAATAAAATGAAGAACAAGTGCACCTGCAATAGTCATTGAAGTTGCGTTAGATACTCAAAAAAATGTTCAGCCTTAAAACACTTGAAGGATTTTGAGATCTCGTGGGTATGATAGCCGAACTCCACGTCGTAAACTATTCATTTGTGAACAAAATCGTCAAAAACACTTATAATTTTCAAAAAAATATTTAAATGAAGGTGAGGAATTGGAAAGGAGGTGAAAAGGAGTGCTATTCACGAATGAAAGTAAATTTAACATTTTTGGATCAGATGGTAAAAAAAAGTTTGAAGAAAAGCAAATAAAGAATTAGAAGAAAAAAATTGTTAGCGATGGTAAAACATAGAGGTGGAGGTGTCATGGTTTGGGGAAATTACATTTTTTAAATGGTATAATAGATCACAAAGTTTATTTAAATATTTTGCACGATAATTTATTACAATCTGTTCAAGTTTTACAATTGAACAATGACTGGATCTTCTAACAGGGCAATGATCTGAATAATACGTCACGAAATGTCAAGATGTGGCTGTTGCATAACGTACTTCACATCTTATTGTTAGATCGTCCACCGCAATTCTCTGACCTAAACTTAATCGGACATTTATGTGTGGAATTAGACAGAAAAAGAAGAGTTCCCTGCTATTAGAAGCTTAATTAAGGATAAAGAGAGTCTAACAAGAGCCCTGCAGACATCTTGGGACTCTATACCCCCTAGTTGCACGGAAAATCGTGTCCTTTCGATGCTAAGAAGACTGTTATTAAAGCTAAAGGAAGACTAACAAAATATTAAATTATATTTGTTTTATAATACTGAAATCTTCATTTTAATTTATTTTGGTGTATGAATACTTTTATGAGGTTAATTTTAAACATTTTATTTTATAAAAGATAAATGAATATACATATATATTGTATATTTTTAATTTTATAGGAAATCTTTGTTATACACTCCATGCAATAAGACTAGTTGAAAAAAATTACTGAATATTATGATGTCAGAACCAATTTTTTATAGGGTGTACGAACACTTGTAATTCACTGTAGTTCCAATTAATCTTGATAAGTGTTTGCTTGAAAGTGATAGAGAGATTTTTCGGACATTTAATATGTTTGAACCACAACGTTTCTGGTACTAATCCCTCCCATCAACTTGGTGAAAGCGGGGGGAGGTCAGCGTCCATTTCCCTCTTATTAAAAATTTGTCATAATTTTACGGGCTTGAATGTTTCGCCTGTTATTGTGTTTCTTCTTTGCTTTTGCATCTAGTCAGAAAAAGTAATTAACACAAAATTTTCAGGGACGTATCAGGAGTCATTTAAAAATTTTCGTGAGCCATTCTATGCAATTCCTGTGAAGCACCAATTTTCAAAATTTCCCGAGATTACTCAATGCGGATATGTCCACTTTTGAACGAACTCTCAAATAAAAACATTATGGCTTTAAGGAGATACACGACATTCTTTAGAGCGCCTTCGCCTATTGGATGCTCGTTTTTTAATCAATCTAAGATGGGCAAATTAAGGCGTCTTTCAAAGATTCGACTAAAGTTTCAATTAGTTTCTCGTTTCAGTTTAAAACTAATTTCACTCGTCCGGATTTCTATTAATAGTGTGCAGCATCCGAGATCTGGCCATCAATATTTGATTCACTCCCGAAGAAGTTTAAAAAGGACGGTCATGTTGAATAAATAAAATGCGGGGAAAATATACATGGAGAATTCAAAGTCTTTGCTCATTTTTTAACATGAAACAAAAGCCTAAATAATCTGTTTATTCTTGTCCTTCCTGACAAAATCCCGAGTTTCATTGTGCCAGCCCCTCCGCCTGGCATAAATCCAGCAGGGCTTGTATTTAATGGAATTTGGATATAATAAGACGCTTATCCACCTGCGCCTTACTTCCTGTAATTCGTCTTTGTCCCGGATTTGTGTGCCACAAATGGAAATCCAAAAGTACGAATGGCGTAGTTGAGGTGTTTGCTTTGCAACAAATAAAAGCAAATTGTTGATATCCCGACTCTGAATTATGTCCAACGATCAGTCAAGGGCTGCAAAATGGGAATTGATATAAACAGAAGGCGTTATAGCCCTTAAGGTTTTGCCTCCTATTTATGTAGGCCTACTGGTTCTGTTTGAAAAAGGCCCAATACCCGGGGCAGTATGGCTTTGACATTGAGGTAACCGTGATCCAGATTAGGTGAGCGAGACTGAAAGAGATTTCGCCTATATCTTCATTTGCATTAAGGCACAGGTAAAGTCCGCTTATTGTACAAGTAAACTGACGTCACGAATGAGAATGAATTGTTGCCAACCAACAAATATAGCTTTATCTTTGTTTTTGCAATGTGATTTGCGCACCTGGTTACCTCGTTTTCAGGTCAACCTAATGCGATGTTGATATATATTTTCGGGAATTTTAAATATTGAATTATCAAAATTTTGAACGTAAAATTTGCCTTTTGTACATTTCTTGTTTTTCGTTTTTTTTTGAATTTATTTTCGATCGATTTATTATTGTTTTACATTAAAATTCGTTCTTTTAAGAACAAATCTGCGAAATAATGCCGAAACCCTTAAATAGCCGCTGTAAACAACTCGTTGCGCCTTTAATTCAGCATTTTGAACAGGAGCGAGATAAGAACGGTCCTTTATTGCCTTTAGCCGCTGCGCGAGAGCTAAATGTGTTCTATATTATTAAAATTGATAAGATAATTAACAAAACCGGGTAAAAAAATTTCTTGCACCGTGTAACTGCAGCACTTAACTGGGACATCCTATTGTTCTGGCAATTTCCAAAACACTGATATCTGGCGAAGCACTCAGATCGTCCAAGAAAAAACGTAGTAGGGGAAAGAGAGTCATCCATGACCCAGCTTTAAATACTGGCAAAATTGGTAATACTATTTACGACTTATATAAATATATTTATATATTAATATACATATAATTTAACTGAACCATCAGTTATTTTCATTGGCAATATTCCATATTACAGTATGCTGTTAGAGAAAATACCAAATGGAACACGGAATAAATCCAATATTCAGAATTTGCTGCATATACGAAATATCGGATGCTAAACAAATACGTTTCAAAGTGAACCTTTAGACGTTGTTTGTTAGGCAGACATACAATTTAAAAACAATATATTGGTTTCTTAAACATTTATATTGTAGGAGTAAGCCCCCAAAAAATACGTTGTTGATGATCTAGCGGAAAAATAGGGCTATTTCGAAAAATTACCGTAATCGATATGTTGGTCCAGATGGTAATACGGAAATCGATTGTCTTAATATGTGGCGTGAAGCACTTGAAACAGTAACTCCTGAAATCTGGAAAGAAACGGTCGTATTATACATAATGAGAGAAAATTATTAATCAGTGGTATGAAAGGGAGCACATTCTGGATCGAGACGAAATCTTATTCTTAACTATCAGTGTGAATGAAGATAGCGACAGCAGCGAAAATGATTTTCTGTCTGATTGTTATATAGAAATTAAATTAAAAATATGTTATTGCTCTTTTAAACTCATTTACCAATTTTAAGTAAAAAGTATTAAAGTAACTTCCAGGCAACTTCACATTACGTATTGCATAGTGCTCGCATACATATTACTATTAAAGTTCAGTTTAATCCGAGACACCCCAAAATTATGTCAAGTTTGGCAACTGCGTGTTATATATGTAATGACGTCAGTCTGCTTTCATAATAAACGGATTATAGATGCTCCTCGAAGTAACCAAAAATCAAAGCTCTGAATTCATGGAATTTGCAGTTGAAAATTTGCTAAGTGTAAGTTTATTATCTTGTGACGATGAGTTACAACTACTTTTCATAACTTTCAAAGAAACTAAGTTTAGACAGTCTTGGGAGTTCACCCATATTTTCACTAGAAGCAGAGCTTTTAGAGGCACAATCGAATTTAAACCATACGTTTTCAGTTGAGGTAAAGCACTCTTGAACTTTATTAATTACAAGTTCGTTCAAATTTCAGAGATGGATACTTCCAAATTTTCGGTCTTTTCCAGTCAGTTTATCACAACATAACAAAACCCTTAAAAAATCGAATTTCGTCCCCAAGGGCATCATCAGGCTTAAAATCTAAAATATTTTGCATAATAAAATCCTGCACACATGAACGAGTTGATGCCTGTAGGGGCGGAACTCAGGTATTGCGCCTAATAAAAAGGTTTTTGGGAATTAAACTTCGAGCTTTCACTTAATTTTATTCAGGATGAGAGTCTCTTTGAAAATAATGCACTATTTTCGTGATTTTTTTCTACAAATAACTTTAAGTGCTTTCTAAATCTGGAAGTCTCCAAAAATTTATTGATCCCTTGTCATATTGAATTGCCACTTCTTCTCAGGAATTTTTTAGAAAAATCATCTTTTCGATAGAAATAAGAAAGAGATTGATGCTTAAATTATCAAGTAGTGTCAAGAGCTGGACTTGAAAATTAGCTGGATCTCACAGTAAGTTTATCATCTTGTGGTGATGAGTTACAACTTATTTCCAGAACTTTCAGCAACTCTGTTGAATTTGACAATTTTCAGCCGAAGTGAGGCGCAGATGTCTTAAGTTACCCAAAAATTGCGATCCCAGATTCATGAATTCGAAAGTTACACATGTTAAAGTTTTAAGGCTCTCGACAGACGTTGGGAAAGTGATAAATTTTTCCTTGACTTGGAGGCCTGCAAGTCTGCACGTTTGTTACTATCAAAAACAGAAATACCGAAAAAACTCCGTAAGTCAGCCCAATTCTTTGTCTTCACTACCTTATTGTAATTAATAATAGCGACCCTTTTAAGCTTATAGTTGTGATTTTTTTGCTGGCAAGAAATGGGGGTTTCAGACGGCTAGCAGAGCATATTTGAGAGAGTATGCGGGTACGAGGCATGACCTATACAGGACCTTTTTTGCATGAATTCCATTTGAACGTTTTTGGCGAATTTCGCCTCCCTCTCATCCCAGATAACTAAAAAAATGCCATTTTGTGGAGATGCTGAAGGGCTTTAAATGAAGTTGTTTGATGATCTTCTTATGCCTTGACTTCTACTGGTATCCGTGAAACTAGACCGATTGACGATGATTCCGAAAGAATCGAAATTATCCCTATGCAAAGGCTTAGAAGAAAAGCCGTTGAACAGAAGACGTGGCTAAAAATACCATCGTAAGAATTTTTCTACTTAAACAAGAAATAAAACATTTCAATGCTAATACCATTGATATTAACTTCGCGTGCTTTTCTGGCACTTAAACTAAATTGAAATAGAATCTAACCACTTCCTGCATTATTAAACGGCCGACTTTGTGAGCGGTAAAGAGGGCATTGCATGCCTCCTGCAATTTCCTAACAATATAGACTTTTGTTCAGACATCTTATCTCGCAAAGATTAAGGGAACGTTGAGATTTAAGGATTTAATAACACGACACGCGATCGTATTATGCTTTGTCAGATCATTTTCGGGGTTTATGATGAGGATATATTTCATCCCCATTCAACTAAAAAAGCAATAGTCACTATAAGGTTACAATTTTATGGCCGTATAGGAAAGGATGAGCGGGTAGTTATTTCACATTGCTGGAATTCTGCTTCATAACGCGTAAACTATAAGGAAACAATAAAGTTTTATGGAGGTCCAGATCATTAGTTTTCCATTTAGTGTAAAATAGAGGTTTTGGCGAGAATCCAACAAAACAACGCGAGAAATTGCATTTAGAAAAACCTGCACTAAAGTTTATCTCTGCAGCTTTATGGAGCCGAATTTACTGTTAGGCGAAAACTTGGGAAAATTCTAAATAATTAGCTGAGGTTTTGTTTGTTCTCTGCCTATAAATAGGAACGTTTATTGCACATTTTCTTTGCAAAGTTTTATCACCTCCTAGGTAAAGAAAATTAATGTTGGATGGTTTAGTATGGAGGTATTTATATATCCAGAATTTTACCTATAAAATAAGCTTATCAGGTACCTACTTCAATCGGAAGAAATCACATTCAAAAGCTATTATTGTTTATGTCCTTAAGTCGTAATTACAATAAGTAGAGCTTTAGCTAGAGCGTCAGCCCACGAGACTTCCCTCCCCCCGAGTTGCCTGTTGGTTCCTTTCGATTCGAGGCCTTGCATTCCAGTAGGTTCCTCTGCTTTCTCTAAACTGTCCGAAATATGTTCGATTAGTTTGCTCCCTGACCCGAACTAGGGGAGGGATGGCGACAAGAGCATTATCGCACACTATCAGCACGAGGTAAACCGTGCTTGTTTGGAACCAGTGGCAGGTACATCGATCGGAGCTATCCAAATAGAAATCTACGCAACTCCTGGACATCAACTTTAGTATTCCAAATAATATTAGAGAATAACCTCTCACACCATTAAAGTTTAATACCTCAATGCTCCAACCTGAACTAACCGGGTGAAGGTAAATGTCCTAATAACTATCGATTTCATCTTGCATAGCAGTGACGATGCCCTAGTAGGTATTGATTTCGTCTTGCATAGTGACGTTATGATTGCGAGTGAGGTCGATATCACTTCTTCCCACGAGAGGCAAAGAAAAAAAAAAAAAATAAAACATAGTCTTCAGCTGAGCACCATAGATGTTCATGCTGATGTCTATGTATCTATTAATACTGGTACATAAGTACTACTGGTTTATCGCCTACATAACCTATTTTAATATCCAGCACAAGCATATAAACCATAGTTTGCGTCATAAGCTTTCCGAATTAAGTTTCTATACATTTCTGAATGCCATAAAGTGGGATTGCATTGGATACTCTGCATATCTGAAAAGGACATGTTTGCCCCGAATTTTGGTCATATAATGATATACGGATTCTGTATTATTAAATCCGTTAATGAAAGCTTTAGTGTCGCTATAGAGGTGGAGGTTGTGCTGGCAAAATGGCCGAAATCTGATGCGGGGTTTTATTGCGAATTTATGAGATCATGGCATCAATTCGCTTTGAAAATTGAGTGAATCGACATTTTAATCATTAAGTTATGCCTGCAGTTTAACGCTTTTGGTTAAATGACACCGATAAATATTAATGAAACACATGAAACGAAGGAGAAAATTAAATTTTGGAATTTCTCCATTAATACAAGGCATCTCATTCAAATGAATGAATTTAAAGTTGCTTAAACATATTAAAGACATTCGAAGTTCTCAGAATCTCTGTCAATGTCCCCTCAAGTGAAGGAAATAAAGCAAGGTTGATTGAGAATCCTTCGTTTAATGTTAACGAAAGAGACGTGGAGTAAATGGAAAGAAAAATGTTCCAACTGCTTGAGATATTTTTGAAATGTTTGATATTTTTTCAGATAAGCCTGGCAGCTCGTGGGCCTATGTACAGGGTGCTCAGATATTACTGCGCAAAACTAAATAACGTATATTATATAGGAAAATTTTTTTTTTTTTTTTTTTTTTCCTTATTGTATAGCAATCTAGTAAATTAACACTAATAAGCTATTTGTTTTTAACTTAACTTGCTACGGTTTGAAATTACATACAAAGTACTTATCCTATGAAAGTCACTTTGATTCAGACATTTATGTTTGACACTTTTTTTAATGTGCACTAGATTTTTTTTTTTTTTTTTTTTTTTATTAATAATTTCACTATACCAACTCAAATGGTTTCACTCTTTTCAATCTTCTGGTTAAGCCATCATTATCCAGGAGCTGGAGAGTCTCGACGTTGATGTGCTGATGGAGACGTTGTTCATGTCTTTGGGCGTTCTTTCGGATAGCATTATCGACAGTTTCCACTACCAAGTCCTTATGTAGATTGTCATTTCGAATGTACCACGGAGCATTAACAATACCTCGTAGTACTTTATTTTGGAATCGTTGTATCATGTTTCGATTACTTTGGCTGGTACAACCCCAGAGTTGAATACCATAAGTCCACACTGGTTTCAGGACTTGTTGGTAAATCAAAAGTTTGTTATATATTGACAAAGCTGAGTATCTACCCAATAACCAGTACATTTTTCTGTACTTCAGCTTCAGTTCTTCACATTTTTTCTTCACATGTGGCTTCCACCTGAGTTTAACATCAAGGGTCATACCAAGATATTTGGCTGTATTCCCGTACGGAACTACTTGTTGATTAACATATACTGGCTTGTGCTCGATTCGTTTGTTAGTAAAATCGATATGCACTGATTTGTTTTCATTCATCTTAATACGCCATTTTACTGCCCAGCGTTGTATTTCGGCAATAGCAGTTTGTAACTTTTCTGTTGAATCAGTGTTGTTGTCTCCAGTAGCTAGAATTGCAGTATCATCTGCAAATGTAGCAACAACATTTTCTTTGAAGGTAGGCAAGTCACTAGTGTAAAGTAGATAAAGGACGGGTCCCAATACACTTCCTTGTGGCACACCTGCTTGGATTTGCCTTAGATCGGAAAAGGCGTCTTCTTGTTTGATTCTAAAGTAACGTTCAGATAAATACGATTCCAAGATTCCTGAATATTGGGTAGGAAGGAGTATTTTGAGTTTATGGTTCAGGCCCTCATGCCAAACTTTATCGAAAGCCTGTGCAACATCCAAAAATATTGCTGAACACACTTTCTTTTCTTCTAGCGATTTTTCAATGACTGCAGTGATTCTATGGACCTGATCTATCGTAGAGTGTTGGTCACGAAAACCAAATTGATGATCCGGAATAATATGTTTTTCTTCGATGATTGGTAGTAATCTTTTCAATAGAAGTTTCTCAAACAGTTTAGACATAATCGGTAGTAGTGATATTGGCCGGTATGATGTTGTTTCGTGGGGTGGCTTTCCTGGTTTAGGAATCATTATAACTTCGGCCATTTTCCACAGTTACGGTATATATTTTAGTCTAAGTGAAGCATTTATTAGGTTGGTAATTTTAATTAATGCTTTTCTCGGAAGCTCTCTTAGAATTTGACCAGTAATAAGGTCAAAGCCAGGGGCTTTTTTCGGATCGATATTATGTTTTATTTCATTTTTAATTTCGGTCAGAGTAACAATTGGGATATCCATTTCTTCATGAGAGATGACATTGGGCAATGCTGTGTCATCGTCTGCTGAATTTGGCTGAAATGTCTGTTCTAAGTGGTCTGCAAATCGTACTGCTTTTTGCTCATTGTTTCTGGCCCAGCTTCCGTCCTCATTTTTAATCGGAGGTGTTTGCATTATAGGTCTATTTAAATTTTTGGTAGTTTTCCACAGCGAATATTCAGTACTGGAATCATTAGTAAGTTCACGCAATACTTCGTTGATGGTGTCATTTTGTAGCTGCTTAATTTCATTTCTCAGTTGGGATGTAAGATTATTTAACCTAGTTTTGTCTTGTCGAGCTCTGGAACGGTGCCATTTCTTCCTCGCACTTCTTCTTTCTGATATCAGTTCCAGAATTTCTTTAGGGTAGTTATATCCTTTCAGTTTACTTTTGATTTCTGGGGTATTTTGCCACGCCGATTGTTGAATGTCTTTGACCAATTTCTCCACCTCGAGGTCTAGTTGTGCTTCAGTTTGTAGTGGGACTGTCAAATTGATTCTTTTCTTTAATGTTGTTCTAAAACTATCCCAATCAGTTTTTTGATTAACTAGATAGGGATTGTTTAGCTTTAGGATAATGTGTTCACTTAGAGTTAACACAACTGGTGTATGATCCGAGTTTAACTCTAAATTGTCTTCAATTTCCCTATAGTTGCTTGATATATTTTTAATGATATAGAAATCTAGCAGGTCTGGAACCTTATCTGAATCTGTTGGCCAATATGTGGGTCTGCCTGTTGAAATAGTTTCACATCCATATGCTTGAACAGCTTTTAATAGTTCTCTACCTTTGGTTGTAGTCAGTCGCGATCCCCAATGTGTATGCTTTGCGTTGTAGTCACCGCCTATTATAAACCGATTTCCAATTGTTTTGAAAAAGTTTTCATATCTTTCGAATTTGATCTTGTGTTTTGGAGGGCTATATAAACTGACGACAGTGATGTTGCAATTCTTGGTAGATATTCTCACAGCGGTGGCCTGAATATCCTCTGCCACAAATTTATTTTCCTCATTATGATGAATATTTTCTTTGATTATTATCGCACTTCCTCCCTTTGCTGCGTTTTCTGGGTGATTTGTGCAATACACTTTATAACCTTTGAATTTAATAAAGGATTGTTTTGTAAAATGTGTTTCAGATATAAGACACACATCTATCTTATTTATATCAAGGATTGCTTGGAGCTCCTGTTGATGGTTGAGCAATCCATTTGTATTCCATGTCATGATTTTGAGTGTACTACACATTTTAGTTCCTTTCAAATTTAGAGGAGGCTTTTTTATTTCTTCCTTCGAGTTTTTTAATTTTCTGATCCATACTCAAGAATGATTACTCCATTTGGGTAATTTTATTGAGTATAAGCTGTAATGTATGACTAACATTGTCTTCCTGGGATTTTGCTTTAGTTTGACTGTTTGTCCCCATCGCAGCCATGGAGGCATACGTTGGTTTTCCTTGGTTGGTAGTGTTGGTATCTATCTTTTGTACATACTGCGTATTTTTTTTCTGATTGTCGATTTTTGGTTTAGCTGTATAGCCATTTTTGTTTTTGAGTTTTTGTAGCTCTTTTGCAACTACACAACCTCGATAGTTCGCAGGATGCTCCTCTCCACAATTCACGCATTTTGGTTTCTGATTTGGAGGTTGTTGACAACTAACTGTGATATGTTTGCCAGCACATTTAACACATCTTGGTTCTTTTGCACAAAATTTCTGCGTGTGTCCATATGCTTGGCACTTCTTGCATTGGGGAATTAAATTTGACCCTTTTACCGGAACAATTTCTACTCTACTGCCCAATATTTGAGTTATCTTGTATATTTTCTCAATGTCTTCTTCATTAGCAAATGTTAACATGAAGATATTTAATAATGTTTTTTCTTTCCACGACATTTTATTATTTACTGCTATAATTTTAAAACCCTTGTTTAACAGGAAAGTCTTGATGCTTTCGGGGTTGTAGGAACTATGCAGATTTTTTGCTATAACCCTTATTGGCCTGGTTTGCTTATTTTCGTATGTGTGAAAGGTGGTTCCCACATTACCAAGCAGTCTTACTTCCTCTCTATAGCACTCCGAGTTGATGCAATTAACTTTTGCAGTTGTCTTACCAGTGAGTTTAATTTGGAAATCTTCTTCCCGGATTTTAGTTATCAATAGTTCATATAATTCTTCATATGATTTTACTTCATGTATTACAATAGGTGGTGGGAATTTCTCCTTTTCAATTGTTTTTATTTGAGTTTTTGGAGGAGTTTCCTTGTCAGGGGTCGTATTCCTCTTTCGCTTCTTGTACTTTGCCCTGATCCATTCTGTTTCTCGGGCAAGCTCTTCTTCATCGGTGCAATAGTCTTCTCGCGGTAACGGAGAAGTTGCTCTTGATGGCCCTGGTATAGCTACTCTTGTCTCTGTTTTAGCAGGTGCTACCATTTGTCTCTGTAGCACGTTCTTTTTGAGTTCATCAATTTGTCTTTGCAAATCTGCAACTACTATTTCAAGCTGGTTATTTTTATTATTAGCTTCTTGAAGCAGACATCCAACGGAGTTCCATCCTTCAACAGCATATTGCCATTGTGCGTATAGCTGTTGTTCTCTTTGGCTTCGCTGATAATTTTCTTGAAACAGTGCTTCATTTTGTTGTTTGAGTAAATACTCATTTGGTGTGTATGTAAGTATATTTCCCGAATTCATATCGAGTTATATTATATTCATACATTTCTTTAATTAACAGTTTTACTGTCTGTGATATTTTCACAATAGTCTAATGTTCCCCGATGCGGGGCCACCGTGTATCACTTTCGATATCTTATCGCGTAAACTCACGTTTTTCGTCAAGCCTTATCAGTGTAGATAACTGCTGGACACGTCCGTTCACTTCGGTTGGTTAAGTTTAACTATAGGAAAATATGACAAAAAGTTAATACGAAGGTCCATAACCGCTTCATTGTTATCATTCAAGTTAATGTAATAAATGTTTGATTATTAATGTAAATAATAATATATCCAAATGAATAAAGTAGGTAGACCCGTCTTGCTCTTGTCAGACTACTCACCGAAGCTGGGGCCAGAAAAGACAAAAGCTGTTGTCCTTTGTGAACAAAGAGCAGAAGAAGGACGTATATGAGCGATCTCCAGATGAAACCTAAAGAAACCCAATAGGTACATGTGTGTTGAATTTGAAGAAAATATGTACTTTACGTAACACGTTAAAGACAAGAGCCAAAGTAGCTCGGTCAGCTTCACAGGATAATGCCCACGAGAGACTTCCTTAAAGAGACAGATTTAAGGAGTAATCCAATAAGATATTCTTTATGCTGCCCTCATCTGGGAAGGAATAATGATAGTTAAAAAGTCCTCTCGAGCGTCCAAGGGAAAGATCTGATAAGGGTTATCTGTGCGTGTCGCACGATATCTTTAGAGGCAACTCAAATTTTGGCAGGAACTCCATCGATTGACCTCCTGAAGGAGCGCATCAACCTAAAGATCTTTCCTCTGGTCACGGAGGCAGATGGGCGAGAGGTCAGGAGATGACGATTATTCGAAGTGGCAAACACGACGGATACGACTGATGGACAAAGGCCAGTGAACCAAGCGATTGATCTTTGACCCTTACTCATAGATGTGGCGTAAACATAGGCGCTTGGACTATTATCTAACTCTCAGAAGACACGACAACTTCAAGAATTACACATACAGAATAGAAAGAACGGACCTGGATTGCGGAGTCTTCGATTCCGCAGAACGTGCTAAAAGAATGCGTGTTAAAAGTATGCGTGGTTAAAAGGTGGACAACCTAACTCTAACATCTCTCATCAACGGAATGTTGGCATGCAAAACAAAGTGGAACAGCTTTAATAATGCCATTTCTGCAATGGTTAAGGAAAAGGAGCGCCTGGAGCGAGCCACTCAAAAGAGACAATGTAAATAAAAGCAATTGACAGCCGAATTCCCAAGCTCCTCGACACTGACGATTTATCTCTCAGGGACAGTTCCCGGTCGTTGCAAGCTGCAGGACAAGGAAACCCAGATTTTTAGTAGGTAGGCATCCCGGCAAATTTCACGTTATCTGATCGCCAGAATAACAGACCGGATATCGTTAGAACATTTTCCTCAAGATAGAAAAAGACCCGCTTTGTTCGGCTAGAATGTAGAAGCAGCTCAACATCTTCTGGTAGTTGAAAACTAATTTTAAAACAAAATGTTGGTTAGTGTATTTGAGAATAAGGCAGCCTGTGAAGTTAACAGTTATTTATGTAACAAGCAAAGAAAGTAAATCTTAAGGCCCGAGCGTGAAATATTGCGCACGAGCCGCTGACGAGGGCGGCAATTAAGCGAATGAGTTAGGAACATTCTTGCGAGTTACGTACAGTATTTTCTCTGGGATCTAGCAGCCCTATGTCCAAATAATAAATAATAAAATAATAATGCTTAAATAGGAACTGGTCAAATTTTTTACATATTATTTTGAAAGGTTCATAAATAGGGGCAAAATGTTTTTTGCTCTTTGACGTGGAATCCTATTTTCATGTTAAAATTTCCCGGCCTTGGGATGAATTCCACGTGCATTCCTCAACTCTAACTATCATCCCATTTCAAATTTAATTATTCTAACAAGATAACCTGCTAGACCGAACCTTTCCCTGTAGGAGAAACCTCTGAACTCCAAAGAATGGATTTCAACAAAAACACACCGTAGTAATGAAATATTCGCCTGAAAGTTCCATTTGCATTTCTAGCACCGAACAGCTTGCAAGTTTTCCCTAAAAAGGTTCAGGTTGTTATGTTGCCCTAAATTATGGGTAAGCTTTTAGCGTAATGAAGAGAGTTCTCGTTAAATAAATGCACAATTATTTTATTGGCTCGAGTGCCTGCATCTCCACCTGTGTACCGGAATTCCGATAGACGCGAAAATTGCTGAGAAGGAAGCTTGAGAGAGTTAGTTTTATTAAATGAAGCTTTGGGGACCTTTTTAAGTAAATTCTTGGCCGTAGATTCAAAAAAAAAGGAAAGAAAAAGTCTTCACGCGAGATGCTCTGGGGATCTGCTGGGTAAATAGAAGGTTTAAGCGGAGATGATGTTCTCAAATTTGCAAAGCTCCTTTTTGAAAATGACTACGAAATTATTATCTCGAGAAATGTCAATTCTTATTTGAAATTGCCTGAAATTTCCACCTACTAAATAATTGAGTTAAATGATGTTGAAAATGTGAAGTGCTAAAGGCCAAAGAGCAGTGGCACTTTTACGACATTTAGACGAAGGTTGAAATGGCCCCTTTCGCTCGAAATTTTCGCCCTTGATGGCATTTCCTTTTTGCGGTCGCTATATCTGTCTGTGTCATACACTAATACTTTGCGATTTTGAACACGGCAAAGGAAAATTCTGCATGTCAATAATAAATTTTTTGCCATCGTTAGCTCCCTCCATGATTCGCGCGGCAGGTGAGATATTCTCGCTAATAGCTGAGATGTAATATTGTACGAAACAACATGTCAAAAACAAACAATGTGGGTAACACTATTTACTCATACCTGTTTATGAAATTTATTACCGCATCGAGTTACTAAATTAATACCAGTATGACATCCAAATGGGATAAACTAATAAACGCAAATCCTCTCTCCCAGTCTACGTTTGTTCATTAATGCTTTTTAACTGCTGTTTAATGGGTGATCCATTAAAACGCTATACAGGGCTTCGTAACCAAATTATCGAAATTTGGTCAAATTCTTCTACATTAATTCAATATTATTTTAAAGGCCTTTGGAGAAGCTTCTGTGAACTGTGAGAGGGAGCAAATATGTACTTCTCGCGCTCTGCCACTTCAAAACGGTCTCATTAGAGCATCAAAGCAGTATTGAGTCAACCAGCAATACGCAGATTTACTATTTACGAAAACACAGCTAGAGGGCGTAACTTGCAGGAAACGCTGCGAATAGTAAAAGAGCACACGATTAAAGAGTTAGAACAAATTGGAAATAGCAAACACACGGTGCGAGTGTCACGAGTTTATCCAAAGAGTGTGGTCACAAATCTACAATTTGTCCTAAAAAAAAGGAATAAAATGAACATATTGAAGGTGACATCAAAACGTATAGGAAAATTTGAAATAAGCTAAAGCAGGTAGAATGAAGACAAAACTGTTTGAGTGGTTTTGCATGTAAAGGCTGAAGAGCTGCATATGAAGGAAAAATGGGAGTTTTTTTATCAGAGATGGTTGACTCCAGAATTTTAACTACAGATTTGCTGTTAGGTTTCTGATAATACCTGGTGACAAAACGGGTGCATTTAATCAAGATCTGCATCCGGTTATTAAAAAGTTAAATTTAAGAGAATCAAAAGATCTATAATGCTGACGAAACGATCTCTTTGCCGTCTTAAAAATTTTGATTAAAAGTGATGAAAATTCTGCTCCCTCAAAGAAGGCTGAAATGCAAAACTTGCTTGGTAGTTTACTAAAATTGGTTTAATTTTTTTCCCGGAGGGCCTCTGTGTATCAGTGTTCCAATGAATTTTGTCGAAGAGATACATTATGTACAGGGCGCTCCAGAATTTTAAGCACATACAGTGCGAACCATTTAGTACTGAATACTGAAGCGAAACATATATTCTGTTGTATAAGAAATGCGCATATTTCCAATGCTTGGTCATCTTTTGTTTTCTTACTATATGAGTAAAAACTTCTTAGCCTACCCCACAACTCACCCTTTGACATTCAAGATATTCTTAAAAGAAAAACACGAAGTAGTACCAAGCTACATAGCTTACACTATACCTTATAAAAAAATAGTTTAAGTAGGCTACAGTTTTTGGACCACCATGTATATGTAAACATATTTTCCTTCCCAGTTAGAGGAACTTGGCTGAGACCAGGAGATATCATGCTTGATGTGAAAATTTTAAATTTTGCGGTGTGGCTATTTTATCCGACAGGCAAATGCACTGAGTGGAAATCAGGTGCAATATCTGCCCCCCAGTACACACAGATGGTGCCACCAATGATTACGATCTGGTAGTGACATAGAACCTATGTTCAAAACCGTATTCCTACCTAATCAAAGTTCTGCTAATTTCAAAAGAGTAAAATTACAGTACAGGATGAGATTATTTTCATAAAGCCGTCTAAAAGATTTGAAAATTTTGTATTTATGTACCGATACCATGGCTGAAAATCATCCCTGTTATAGCCAGCAAAATCAAAATGAAAGTGTAAGATTGCTTCTGCAAACTAATTTCCCCGGTTCTATTGAGTAACATAGTTAAAGTGAAACAAAGCACTTTGTACAAACAAGGTAGTAACTATATATCGTCCTAAGTGATCATCACAAAGCGAACAGCAGCTTTTGAATGTTGGGGAGCTTGGTCGGTAGGTTTATACAGGGTAGAATAGTGAAATGGAACAAATTCAATATCTGAATATTTCGACATGGCAAAAAAATATCGAAACACGTCAATTTTAGATTTTGAAATTATATTCTGTAACATAAAAATTTTATCTCTAAATTCAACCCCTTTTGCGTGACAATTGCAACTTTCAAATTTTTGAATTGGAAGTATGGGTTTGTGATAGCTCATTTGAAAGGTCTTTTTATTCTCTATTTAAACTTTCTATGGTGTTAAACTTTATTTGAAAGAATAATAGAAAAAAAATAAATTCATATAATTGAAATTGTTTATAACAAATTAAAAACTTATTAACTAATGCCACTTTATTATTGATAATGTAATAAAATAACAAAACAAATCAACTTCAATGTATCTCGACTTAATTTTTCCAAATTGGTGGATAGGGAAGTAAGGATCGCTAGAATGGCCTGTACGATCACCTGATCTTACTCCATTAGAATTCATCTTATGGGGATATGTGAAGAATATGGGGTACAAAACTAAACCACACAATCTAGCTGACTTAAAAAGAAAAATAATGCCTGTGATTAAATAGACTACGCCTAAAATGTTAATCAATGTTAGAAGACATTTTTATTTACGGTTAGGATATTGTCAAGTAGTTCGAGGCATGCATTTTGAACATTTTACACAAGATTACTATTTTTATTAGAACACAAGATTAGGATAGATATGTTTTAATATTTTGTGATATTGTCAATAATGAACTGGTATTAGTTATTAAGTTTTAAGTTTAGTAAGTAGAGAACGTCATTAATTACACAAATTTATTTCTTTTGCATTCTTTACAATAAAGTTTAAAACCATAGCAGTTGTAAATAAAGAATGAAAAGATCTTTTGATTGAGGTATCACAAATCCATGCTTCCAATTTAAAAATTTGGGGTTACAATAGTCATCTTTACGTTACAGGATGTAATTTCAAAATATAAAATTAACCTGTTTCGGCACTTTTTTCACATATGTCAAAATATGCAGATATTGAATTTATTTCTTTTGGCTGTTCCACCCTATATGGAGGTCAGTTTATATGAACGCTACTGTATTTTTGATTGATTGGTAATATAAAGTAGTGTAGTAAATACAGATATTTTTCAATTTCTAAATAAAACAAGTGAAGAAATATTTAAAATTTATTGATAATAATGAGAGATTGTTAACGATTAAATCAGCGGTAGTGGTAATTACTCTCAGATTAAAATATGGTTTTCAGAATCGGTAAAAAGAAAATGGTGCCAATAAAAACAAAAATGATGAACAAATGTTGCCCACAAGACATTGGTAAATGTAACTATGATAAATGTACAGTAAAAATCCAATAGTGTTGCTAGTATTCACGGCAGAATACAGCGTGCCCGCAATCCAATGCTGGTAGTTAATGAACTGTATTGAATACGAATGCGTAAAGTTTACAGAGAAAAATTAGTTGAGTTGAAATAACCAAACGTTACAACTCAAATGAGACCAATTCATAGTAACTTAACCATTTTTAATATACTTATTTTGGCCTAAGACCTATTTTCGTGTCCTATTGGGCTCTCTCCAAGAGGACGAGAGAGCGTGCCCTTGATATGAGTTCCTATCAGTCTGACACCGAATCAACAAAACTTCCTTAATCTCTTGTGGCAAAAAACCTTGCCTATTAAAGAACTTCAATATCACTTACTTATTCCAAAATCTTCTATGCAAATTGAAACGATAAAAGTGACACGCTACTTAAGATTTAATGTAACTCAATTACTTTGTCTCTCTTTCTAAGCTATCAGACTATCTAATGCAACTTTTATCCGAGGAAGCTTTAATCTACATGTTTTAGTCCACATAATCCTAACTTGCAGCAATTAAAACTTAGCAGAGCTTTGAAGACTTATGACTGCCTCGAACAAATCCAGTTTGGATTTAATGGATCAAAATAGTTTTAGATGTTGTGCAAAAATTGGAAAAAGTGAAGATTATGTTGAGAAGAAAGGATTAGAAGGAAATTTCATTTCTAATGAACTTATACTTTTAATTATATAATAATATTAAAAATTATTAATATATAATCAATAACTGCTCAGGTAAGTGAAACGAAATTCCTCATTCCGACTGCTTCTTAAGGTTCGGTTTTATGAACTTCTTTTTGTTCTTCAATATTAAGAGTAGAAACTCGATCTAGAACCATGAAGAAACTCGCTACGCTAAAACGTTTCTAATGCTGTGTCTTGTCTTAGATACCGGTCCACCCAAAAATGCCATCATCCAAGTAGCCTTCCTTGATATAAAGATCCCTGAACATCTTTCTTAAAAAATCGTAATCGGGGGTCTCAAAAAAATCCAGATTTCTCACGTATTTCATGTAAGTAAACACTTCTTTTGGCTGTCCTATAACAATAAGCCATTAATCAGGATTCTCTGGAAAAAAATGTTTTTTGTTCGAACCTTCGCACAAGAACTCAATCGGAGTGTCCCTCTTGATATTGCCAATTTTCTGATACCTTTCTTTAAGGGTTTCCGCTTTAAGGCCTTGCCAAGGAAGAGATCCTCTGAGAAAATATAGGAACATATGACCCATGGCTTCTAGGTCGTCCCTCCTGGACTGTTCTTTGCCTAAATGGGTGTTTATGCTCATGTACCGTGCAGTTCCCGTTAGAGATTTGTGTTCCCTAAAAGTAAATGTTCAATTGCCAGAAGAGATAGGACAATGGCTTACTTGTAAGGAATGTGCTTTTCTGTTTCTGGATCAATATACTCTTTAGCTAACCCAAAATCAATAATATGTATTATTTTTTCGTTTTTATATTTTGATCTTCCAACAAGGAAGTTCTCAGGCTTGATGTCCCGATGTACTAGCTTTTTCGAGTGTACGTACTCAATTCTCGTTATAATTTGGTCAGCTATCATTAACACAGTTTTTAGCTGAAATTTTTCGTTGCACAAAGTGAACAGGTCCTCCAAACTAGGCCCCAGCAATTCCATTACCATGGCATTATATCTCACCCCACAGGTGCCAAAATGGTACACTTTTGGTATCCCTGGCAAGACAAAGTTCAGTACTCCACAAAGGAAACAGAAAGGGAGAAATTTTAAATCAAATTCATTATGAAACATTTGATGAGCCATTAATTTGCCTGCAGTTGAAGATACTTAGGGGGGCAGACTTTGTTTTTTGCGGCCGAGAACAATGGGTCCAATTGTGACATAAACAGTATATAGAGTGTTAACTCTTTGTTGTGTATGTGAGATGTTGCTGATGGCATTTTCGCAAAATTTCATGTAGAAAGAAAAGATTTTATTGGACAACCCGGTGACATTCATTAGTTTCTCCAGGCTCGTTTGCGAATGGAATGCGGGCAGTACCAACATCATGGAACCTATTATGTCAGAGGGAATACGCATCACTGAATATCACTTCACTGAATATCTCGAAAAATCAAAAATGTCTTAAAGATATCACTCCCGTGGCATGAACATATTAATTTACATAAATTTAAGACTTTTTTTAAAGAATGGTGTAAAAGTGCAAATTTGAAACATTTGCAAGACTTTAACGCAACTCAAAATCAACACTCGTATAATGCATCCATGTCACAAAGGGGGCAGTCATTGCTCGGCTTAAAGAAAAAAAATCTTAAAGTAGGACCGAAATCAAATTATCAATTAACGAGATATTTGAATGTAAATTCAATGATTTTAGAATTTACCTTGAGCCTGCCCTAACATTTTATAGTACCGATATTCCAGGTGTAACTGAGAAACTTTACTTTTTAAAGGTTCCAGCTTAATGCCGACGTCCTCGTTATTACACAGATTTTTGCCAAGTCTCAGCTCCCCAAAGTTTCCATTTCCAATTTTTTTACCGACTCTAAAATTAGGTCCAACCATTAACACTCCGGAAGAGGAGGAAGTGCGAGAAGAGGTCATGTTAGGCAGAGGTATATTTTTTGATTCTAAAAAAATTTAGCAAAATTACCGAACGTGGTCATCAAGCGCCGAATATTCAGAGACTTGTGGTGAGACTGGTCTAGGAAACCTTAACTTCATCATTCTGAAGGAACTAATATTAAATGCTTATTTATGAGAAGCAAGCATGAGGTGAATTTAAATAAATGTGAGATTTTAGCGGCAGTGCAATTTTTCCTGCACGTAACACACACTCTGGTCCTGATCTGGGTTGTAATTTCGACTATAGAATCTATTGCTCTTCCTTAAGCACGTATCAATTTCCACCCACAAATCTGCAAAAATATTCCGTACATTGCTAAGGTAATTTATTCCATCCAAAATTGCATTCTAATAAAACGATTTGACTGGTGATTGCCTAGTTTTGATTGAGTTTTGAATTTAAACTTTCCGAATATTTTTACAAGCAAATGTGGATGTGTTGATCTATTGGTACATATTGGAATGCAAGTTTAGCACTCCGCATTGGTGTTTTTGTATTGCACTAAGAAGTTGCCAACAGACAATGATGAATTCAGTTTACGATCACATTTTTTTTACCTGTTCCAACAGGGCAATTCCTCACTTCTTTAACAACCTTATTTTGATTATCAGTATTATCGTTAGTGTTGTCGCTATTATCTTTGCTTCCAAATTTCAATTTTAGGAAATGCATTGTTTCCATCAGTGTTTCATCATAGGAACAGTCCTATAATTTTATTATTCTAAATACAGTTCGTAATGTATTTGTTAGCGGTGACTCCAACCGACGCCCTAGGACTGCCCCCCATTCGCTGGAAGAGATTCTACCACATTGTATGACAAAGTAATTTATAGAATTTTGATTTACGGCTTCATTTGTCACATGTTAAATATTAGAAGTTGAAGTCTTTAGTGATTTTTCTGTCAAGATTTGTCACTTTTTTCAAGGACGGACTTGATTCTACGATACCCAAATCGCCGACTGCAGCAGAGTTAACAGTTGGGCAAAAATTGGGATTTCTGCTGAATGACATTTTATCCTGCAAATATACTGCTCAAAATTATCTAGAGCATGAGGACAATTATTGACAAATCTTCATATTGAAAAATCGACTAATGTGTTATTCACAGTTGAATTTCGGTTTGGATTGATTTCGACCTGATACCCTAAGGCAACGGGTTTGGCATGAAACTGGATGGTTAGAACAAGATAGACATTTTCAGGAAGTCAAGAATTATGGAGGAGGTTCCATGTTGGTGTGGCATGGTGTGATTTTGCATTATCGAACCGAGTTTCTTTGTTTGTCTCAAATGATGAAACAAGTGCAGTATGAAGACCATGTGTTTGAACTTGTTTTTTCATTTGCATATGCTATTGGTCCAGAGTTCCTCTATATGCAAGACAATGCTCGTCCGCATATTAGCTAGGCTATTATACGTTGGTTCAAAGACAACAATGTAATTCTTATGAATTGACCGACTTGAATCCGATAGAGCACGAATGGGGCATGCTGCATATTATAGGTAGCTCAATCTACTCATGGTGTGTGTTCATGGCAATTTACCTTTTCTGAACATCGTCAAGCAGCAGTGGCAACTTTTACCACAAGGTGCTGTAAATAGGGCGATTTGAGTATGCCAAGATGTTGTTGTGATCTTATTAATCCTCGTGGTGGTAACACGAGGTATTGAAGAAATTTTATGTGAGTTTACTGTGAATTAATGTCATCATATAAAGATTATAGCCAAAAGTATACTTGTTCCTTAGATTCTTTTGAGCAGTGTACATTTAAAGAAAATCTGACAAAATTCAAACAGTTGCACAACAGTTGCTTTTGCTGAACGTGGCCCATATGCTGAAATTATAGTTTTTAACCGAATGATTAGAGAAGTAGCGAAACTAATGTAAAGCAGTTTCTCCACTAATCATAACATCCTATAAAATTACACAAATTTTAAATATTAGTCCTGGTGATATTTATGATCTTTTTGATCAGAGTTCAATCTATCTTTATTCTCTCCCACTGCATCGCACCATACCAAAAATTGTTTCTAACTCGGAACGGCTATGGCTACATAATCGCACTGCTAGCAGTTTCATCATGAGATCTATTACCGCACTTTAGAAAAGAGCTTATTGAAACAAAGAGGTGGAGCTAGCAATGTTGTTTGATATAGAAGGGGCATTCGATATGGCAAATATTATTGTCACGCCTTTATGGTTCTGAGCACACAACCCCAGCTGGTGGGACGAGTCAAATCGGCATTACGCGATCGCAAAGTCGCGGTCATCATTAGAAGACTAAAAGGATTGGTGGTTCTAGGACCAGTCCTAGTCTTTCGGCTGCTTTCGTGCAGGTAACAAAATTTGACTACCCCTGTGATTCAGCCAATAATAGCTTTCTTCAGGTAGTGCCAGAAAAAAATCAAAACTTGTATTTTAATTCATACAAGCGTACAAGGTTTCCCATTGTGCAATCTCCTTTGTTATCTAGGAAACTGTAAGAGGTCAACCCCTTTTGACGAGTGTAACGTTGTGTATTTGAGTTCGTATCTTTAATGGTTCCCGAAATCGCAATGGTGAGCTTTAAATTTAGAACATCCTGCAATACACTAATTTCGCAAGGATTTTCTCGTGATTCCTCAAGATCTGGGTTTGCATGGCCATAGACGTAATGTTTGCCAAAATAGGCTGTAAAATACCGACTTCAATTTTGTTTGATATTCTTAGAATTGACTTAATTCTAATTGCTGCTGGAAATTCCACCCACATAAATAGAATCCGTATATAGGTTTCGCATAAAAAGACATTCTTGCATGTTTTAAAGATAAGATGCTTCCTACTCGTTGCAACTAGCTGCGATTCATTTCAAAAGAGGGAAAGACTTAAGGTCGAGGGTGCTCTTACAGACAGATCAGGTGTCTGAACAAGAGATGCTTGACACGAATAAATCTGACGGAAAGATAAAAGATGCAGAGAATTTACCAAAGACGTGCGATTTAAGGGAGAAACTTTAGTAAAACTTATTAAAAATTTTAGAATTATTTGGACTGGCCTTACGATAATAAGGGCTCGATGTTTATTTGATATTAAAGATTTTCTAGATTGGTACATCACACTATCTTTGTTTTGAAACTTACGTCTGCAGTATGTCCCGGGATAGGGTTACCAAGAGGAGAAACTTTCTTATTTTTGATTTCACAAGAAAAATGTCTTCCTCAGTTCTCACCATGTCAACTTTTTTTTCGTTGCAGAGAAATATCGAAAAATAGGCCCATTTACTTGAAAATTTCCACGAAACGAGAATAAATTTTTAGGGCTTACAAAAATTTTCAACTGAACGGACCTATTTTTCGATATGTCTCTACAACGAAAAGGAAAATTGACATGGTGAAAACTGACTCAACCATTTTGAAACAAGCAAAAACTTTCATGAAGAATACATTTAAAAAAAAAATCAAAAATAAGAAACTTTCTTCCTTTGACTACCCAATCCGGGGACACACTGTATATTTGGGGAATAAGCTAATATAACTTTGTAAACTTCAGAGCGGCGCTTTGTTGACCTCGAAACTGCTCAACTTTTCTACACCATTATGATCAACTTTCATCATTTGGTATTTTCAACATCTCCTTTCCATACTCGTCATTTCAAATTATCCTCTTGACAAGCTCTGGAGTTTCTATATCTACTAAATGTGTTTTTAATGCAGCTGTAACGCTGGACTGAATCAATATCCACAACAAATAAATTACTTGATATGTATAAATAAAATGAAATAAATCCATTTATTCCGCGATTGATAAATCCATTTCCAACATTTTACAGAAGTATTTAAACAACATAGATCTTCCTTTTATATTGATATGTGCCAGGAGCAGCACGGGGCGTACTCGAATAACCACATTTATCAAAAAAAAACTGCTTGGAATAAAACTGTTCTCTAGGGCATCAATCAGAAAGGAAAATGCATTGTCTGGTGCATCTGGAAAACGGACTAATGTTCTAGTATTAATCACAATTTTCCACATTCCACGAATTATCCTGGAATTAAAATGACTAAAGAAGCAGATAAATTAAATAATCTAGGGCGTTTTATATGGTATAAAATATTCGTGTCAGGGTTCATAATCCATAAAGATTTATAATTTGTCTACTGCCGACGCAGCTGTAGAATGAAAGAACGGATTAGTACCACGGAACATAAGCTTGAGGACATCAAAAATATACTCGAGGGCGTAACTGCCTGGAAAATATGCTATCGAAAAACTTGCAAATACCTCAAGTTTGTTTATGGAGCTTAGGCGAAGACATTTTCAACATTTACTTTCCTGATACGTTAAGTTTTTGAGTGAGATCAAGAAAATTAAGTAGTTTAGGAAAATCAGGCAGTAGAAATACTATTGGAAAATTCTTCTAAACTTTCTGGATTTTCCAGGCAAATAATGAAAATTTCCCGAAGAAACTTCCACATGAGATCCAGAAATGAAGAGTCTAGAAAATCCATAATCAAACAAAAAAAACCTGAAAGAAGCTTTAAATTTCAAGACGATATTTTAGCCAAAAAAAGGACGAACTTCTTTGGGTTAACATATCGTCAAGCAACAAGATACTGTACAAAATACTTAGTGCGTTACTTCAAGTTTTTACTTCAGATTACTTTGAACCGGCCGAGCTTGATAGTCCCAAATAAAGAATCTATTGTTTCAAATTCAGATTATTTCCGGTTGCAATGCTTAGCGGCGGTTTCTAGGAGGGATCCAGGGTGAAGAGAGGCAAGAAGTTTAGAGGTACGGTGCCTTAAGAGATACCAACCGAATACTACGTGGACAAACAAGACCGTCTTTTTGCCAAACCCATATGTTTTGAAGCAGATTCTTTCATTCTCTATTTAAAAAAAAAAATTAGTTCAGGTCAACTTTGAAATAAAAAAAAAGAGCAGCGGCGCAGCAATGTGAGGAGGAAGTCACTGTGGAGGACGTACCCGACCTACTATTGAGGTCTGAGAGGGAGTGGGATAGCGTGAGCAGTATGGTCTGGTGTACATGAATGCATTTCCCCAAGTTCTATAAAAAAGGTTAGTTTAGGTTAGGCCCGGATTCCTATTCCATATATTTAAAGAATGATGCTCTAAGTAAGATGAAAATCGCCTTTTTTAGCACTTATGTAATCCAATTAAAAAAATTAAAACGCTGTTTTCTGTAGTTATTTTTAAATCTAGAATTTAAAAACAGTGTTAAAAAAAATTATTTGTCCCAAAAGGAAAGACTTAGAACAGTAGTCAGCAGTCAGAAACACGTCAAATTGATATAATTCTCCGAGAGCTGTCAAATGAACTTCAGTTGAGGTGTCTAGAATCCATATAGGGTCAAATCATCTTATCAAATTGAAAAAAGCCATTTTAACAATTTTGAAATTTCCTTGAAAATTTCCAAATAGAGAGAGATACCTAGATTTGCCAAGTTTCAAACTTGGAATTGTGGAGCAATTTCCTAAATCTTTTTTTAATTGAAATTTTTGAAAAATAGCTTAAATTAATCGTCTACATACACTCTATGATTCTGTGCAAACGACAAGATTTCTTTTTGTTTTTGAGACATCGGGAAATATAAGAACTTATTTCTGCGATTTTGAAAGTGCTGTAAAATGAAAATCTCAAAAACTCTTTTCCAAGTTTCGAAAACATCAATTGAGGTATCCAGCATCAGCATAGGGGCCATATTACTATATTAAATCGAAAAAGTTGAAAATTAAAAAAATTTTGCTGAAAATTTCCATTTTTAATTTATTAGTTAAGTAAATTTTGAAAATTTTAATTAGAAATTTTGCCAAGAGAAAGTTCATGGAATAAACCTGTGCTAACATTATTAGAGTCAAATGCTTCTATTAAATGTCATCAAGCTTGAATCCGTTTGAAAAAGCCTGACATCAAGCAATTGCTACTATAGAATAATCAGGCATGTGTTTCTCAAGTAATTCCATTTTCGAGTTGGGTATTCTTATACATCACTAGAAGCGTTCGCTATCAAAAGATACAACAGTTGCGAACACTATTTATTATTCGGCAAAGATTCAGTTCATTACTAACTTCTTCTCCATCCTAATAAGCAATATTTGCAAAACTTCAACTTGCTAAACAACACTGTTGAATGAAACTATCTAAAATAGGTTTTCATGGAAACTTTAGAACGTCGTTTCGCTTTAACAGTCTCTGTCGTTGTCAAAGTGTTTAACTTGGTTCAAACAACTCTCGAATCGGATATCTTATTAAATGATACCCTATTGTCCAATTTATAGTTCCAGTATACAGTTTAGTACAAACTTGTAATCAGATATTAGAACTTGAAACTACTTGCTGAGCACCGTCTATTAGTTAAACGTGAAAATTTGCCTGATATTGGCTAGATTTAGTCGATATATAACTTCAATCGTATCCAATTATTATCCTGAGATTGGTTTCAATTAATCAACGTATATGCAGGATCGATCGCGTCTTTACGTAATTGTTTACGAGTAGTTTGTACACATTTGAGTAAAATTGTAAGTTTTCGCCTCGAAATCGCCACCCGTACCGGCTGCGTATGGGTTTTGGTAAGTAGTGGCGGGAACCACCCAGACACCACGGATTGAGTTTACTTTGTTACCAAAATAGAGAACGATTTTCTGGTAATCTTTTCCTGTCGAAGACCACTTGAGAATGATACCAATTAGGTTCCTGTTACCGCCCTGAGGGTACTGGGTCTATCGTACGTAGTACTTTTTTCCCTCTCTTTGAGATACTCTAGGAAAGTCTAGGTAAGCTATATTCAACTTTTAGCTGCGTGTTATACAATAGATTATGACCATCTCTGTTAGATATGAATAATTTGATTGTTTTCAGCAGAATTCTGAATTCCGATATTGCGGATATAGTAATATCACGTGAATTTCCTATCAGAATTGCATCATTAATAATCGATGGATGGATTATTTTCCAGAATCATTAGCCCTCGAGCGACTCAAATTTCATAGGCTACTGTAATTCTACGTTTTCTAGCCACATTAGAATAAAGCCCTTCCACGTCATCGTGGAAAAAATGGAAAGTTGTTTTTTTAAAGATATTTATCTCCATAACCTCTAATGGAAACTCTCACGTTACTATTGCAGCGTTTGAGCGAAAAATAGGAAAAAGCGACCGCATTTGGCGAAAAAGAAAGTCTTGTTTCATCAAGACAATGCACCAGTCCACGTTTTCGTCATCGCGATGGCCAAAATCAATCAACTTGATTTCGAACTTTTTCCTCACCCACCCTAATCGCCTGATTTAGTCCTCTCAGATTATTTTATATTTCCAAAGTTGAAAAAAGGGTTCGGTGAAAAGAGATTTGCCAATAATGAAGAGGTGGAATCTGAGATTGATGCCTATTTTGAAACATTCGAAGCCTCTTACTGTCAACAGAGTATGGAAGCCATGGAACATTGTTGGGAAAAGTGCGTCTATTTCAAAGGGGACTATGTTGAGAAATAATGTAATATTTTCCAATTTTTTTTCTTTAAGTGTTAGGTTGGGTACTTCTGGGAATATCCTCGTTCCTCGTTTCTAACATTTGAACTCCCTTTTTCAATTTCAGACACAAATAAAATTTAACTTTTTTGAGCAAAACTAACCGTTTTCAAGACAAATAAAAGTAGGAACGCCTATCCCAATCAACTGTCTCTCTGATATAGTTGACAATACATCGAGCCATCCATGAAAACAATTGAGCCGATTTCATCCGGACGATGCGAGGCAATCGTGGATCAAATGACATTTAAGTATGATGCTCGTTTGTTAAAAAAGAAAGATATTTATTATTGCTGACAGGGTAAATTCGGACGCTATTGTGTCGAAAACAGTGAAAGGTAGGTCTAGGTTATGCACCGAAAATGACCAAATACACAGGGTATTTTATTTGAAATGAGGAAATTAAGCATCGCTCCGGTAAAACCAAGAATGGAAATTACGCTTTCTTCCCTAAAATGTTGTAATTGCTTGGCCGTAATTCTTGTGTCACGGGGCACAACGACAAAGACGAAGCGCAATAAATCTCGACATCATGAAATGCCAAAAAACACACAGCAATAAAATTTGGCATCATTGCTTAATTCAATTTACTAGGCATCGGCCGACGTCTGCTGCTTGTGTAGGCGATAATGATTTTATTGGCCCTGTGTGGATCACGTGTGAGAGAAGTTTGTGGCGTGGTCGGTGCCGCTAACGCCTTCGAGCTTGTCGTCCAATTTTGCCGTCCTTTCACTGGGCCATAAATTTAAACTTTGGAGTAATTGTTTTGTGTATGTAAGTTTCTTCGGAATTAAAAAAAAGTTACCTCGATATTAAAACTTCACGGCATAGATTAATATACTTTCGGTAGTAGGATTATAGTTAGTACTTCGTGGGCGACAGTTAGGTCTCTTGTTCTTTTTATTTTTGATGTGGGAGGAGATAAAATAGGATTTTTGATTTTCCAGCGAACTGCAAGACTAAGTCATCATCGTAATCAGAAAACAGCTAAATTCAAAAATATAAAAATCCAAGATGGCGCTCGCGCAAAAAGCAAATCTGATGATGGTTGCTGAAAATCGAAGCGTCGGATCCCAAGTGTGACATCGCCACGTTACAGAAGAGGAAAAGTTGCAACGATAAAGTAAGTCCAAATAAGCTAAGGAAAAATTCAAAGTGTTTTCTCAAAATTTCAGTTTTTTTTTTCGAGAACCTTTGAAAGTTATCGAAATTTTTCAAATTTGGAAACGACATATTTTTGATTTCCAAATTGCACCACTTGGCGCCAATTTAACTGACTGCGAATTTTTTATGACTACCAAGATCTACATGGTCGCGCTCCGGACACCCTGTATACGTACAATGAATAAATATCACCACATACCAAAATCAACGAACTAATCCATAGCAACGCAAGTAATGTACCTGAACTAACTCGTGGATAAAATTGTTGCTAGCACTAAGGAAGCTACAAGTAAAATTCCTTAAAAGACACTATTCTACGCCTTTTCTGGAGGGGCGAAATTGCAACTACAAAAATTTTACTACTAGAAATTTATATCAAAAAGAGGGAAACGTATGCAGACGAAATCCTCTAGGTGAATTTCCCCCCTTCAATAAAATATTCTACTTATGTCATATTGGGGTGTCTTTAAAGGGATTTCCCTTCGAATAATCCCGTTATAAAAGAGATACAATAACCCATATAAAAGGAAACATGTTAACCAGCTTTTTCTGAACGACCTCAATTTGGCATCCCCACCTCACTGAATTTTATTCTATTACAAATCGCTTTCGACCTCAAATTTTTTTCAGGACACACATATTGTAAACTGACGCATTTTTTATCTGTTCGGTGGTCTTTGTGTCTCTCGTTTTATGTTCTATTGAAATATTGTCGTCGTTAGCCTTTATTGGGACTTTTTGCAATATCGCGAACCATTTTGGTTGATCCCATTTGAACACAATATTCCCCATCGAATGATATTAATAATATTATCCTCTATCAGATGAATTCCTTGGGTTTATTCGATGATATTTTATTCTATCAGATGGATCCCTTCAGTTTATTGAATGATATTTTATTTTGACGTACGGCACGTTGATGTGAGTTAAATTATGTCTCTCTCGATGCGACATTCGTTGCAGAGCAATTTATTATATAATGCGAATATTTGAAGCCACCAGGGCACTATTTCCAACTTTCCCTGCAAATTTATAGGCACGCAAAGCAACATTTCACCAAACTAAAATATATGCAAAAACTAACAATGAATGTATTATAATCCGGTGCAGTTCTACGCATAACCTTTCTTCGCAAGTGCTTAACTTGCAGCTCCCAGCTGCACACATACATCATATCACATGCACTTCTGATAAATCATAGCTGATAATTGCCTGCATTGGGCATTCTGTCGTGGCAGTGACACACATTTATCGAATTTCCATTTCCGGAAATGGTAAATTTCCATTAGTGAATGTTTTAAGCTGAAATAGGCATAAATCAAATCATAGATAATGAAGACACCAGCGGTAAATGCCTTTGACTTATAATGTTCTAGCCGGGTCTGATTTGCGTAACTTAATAAGGTGGGAATGATGGTATGTGCCATTTATCAATAGAAATACGAAAGTGGTTATAGGTAGGCGATGATAGGTGCTGTTTCTTGCTTACGTGCGATCATTTAAATAACTTTTGAAAAATAGGGTCAGAAAATTCTTTTTCTATCGATTTTTAAAAAACGTAGACAATCGATATTGAAGGTGAAATTGTGTGAAACAGTCTAAAATTCCTCTTCTTAATCGCTGAGAGATGAATTGGGAAGAAATGTGAGAGAAATGAAGAGAAAAAAAACTGAAACAAGAATAATGAAGATGGTGACAGATTTGTCACTTGTCACTGAGAACAATTCCATCGCTATACTCCTCCCTCACCCACTACTGGCAGGTGAGGCGTTGCTGTATATTGTAGTGTATCAGGGCTAATGGATGTAATATTGTAATAGCTCTACATCATGACTACGTTTTCCCATAATTTAGCGTAACAGTGAAGCATTATTATGGAATGCTTAGTAGTCTAGATGTACATTTGATTCTCACCTATTCACAGTTAGCTTTTTAGCCAAAATCCAGTAATTTCTTTTTAAAAATCGTTTACGGAGAAAAAACTGGATTAAAGCGAATAGAGGCTGTGGGGACGTTAAATAAGGAAATTGTTTATTTCCTGCGCAGCCACTAGTGCGGGTTACGCAGTGACGTCACAGTCGATGCGCAGTAATCAAAAGCAGTATACTTAGTCTCTTATGGATTAAAGTATTCGTATAAGCTTTCTATTGTCCTTAATTGTTGAGTGCCTTATTTATTTAACCATAATGAGACTAGGGGAATTTGTGATCTTAATCAAACCTTAATTTCTAATTTAGTGGGTAAAGCTCTCAATTAGAAAAACAAGGCAAGCATCTACTCCCATAACAAAACTAAACACCATTTCCAGAGGTAACAGAAAGTAATTCAGTTTCGTTAAGCTCAAAGGCATTGTTTTACCTTTGTTGGAGGCGTCGACATTGCCTAGATGTTTTGCCTTCATCCACTAATATTTCAGAAATAGCGCGAGTTAAGATCAAATAAACCGAAACGTTCACGAAAGTGGTGGAAAGCGGGATTTCAAGACAATAATCCCTTCGCGTATAGAGGATAATGTTCCCTCTAAAGTAACTCTGAATGTAAAACCGCACATTTTTCATCTTGTTAAGTAAAACTTGACATGCAGGAAGGCAAGACGATTGGAATGTATGGATTATGGAAAAAACCCACATATAAAACGTGCAATCGAAGACTCCAAAAATATCACTAGATGATTGGAATGTATGGATGATTGAAAAAATCCACGCACAAAGCCTGCAGACAATGGTGACAAAAATACCACAAATTATGGGCATTTGGAATAATTTAACGAACATGTGTAGTAATTGCTCATATTATGCGCGTGTATGATAAAAAATTACAAATTGAAGTCTCTATATTTCCTCCACAAATGCGCTTTGAAATATTGCACTACTGAAAACTGCTCATATTAAACATGAAAAAAAAACGCGATCTACTTGTTGATCTGCAAAATCGTACATTAGCGAAATATCGTGCATTAAAATATTTTTTATACATTAAAGAAACATGTTAACGGTCGGTCGGCGGAGAAATTAATTAACCACTCTCATCTGAAATATTTATCGCCAGTACTTAGGAACCAACCATAGATACCCCAGACCGAATTCCCGGATAACAGGAAACAATGGAGCTCTTTCTCGTATTAAATTCATAATAATGGCTTTGGAAATGAACCAAAGTTCTACGAAGTTCATGGAGAGCTTTTGATTTATTGTTATCCGTACTAAACTCCTATTACTCTATTGGCAAGCCTATTAGTGTTTAGAGCTTAAGAAGTAAAGTATATTCTATGATTAATGTAAGGCGTGAGTCATTATACTCAAAACTGTTTAAAAACATATTTGCAGCCCTGAAAGTGTACTTTTTCTTGATACAACTAAAATCCATGGGAGTCCAAATTTAAAATTCATTTATGTTTTGCTTTTGAGCACAAATTGCTTACATTAAGTGTCCCGAAACACTTCTAACTTCACAATTGGACTTCCTTTGTATCCTGTTAAGTAATTGATTCATTTAAAGTGCTCATGGTGCAATGAGATTTTTATTCGGTAGTAAACAGCTGCTTCCACTTGCCCAGCAACTGTAATAATAAAAATTACAAAACGTATTGGACGAACACATCGAACTAAACAGGTTTATTGAGGATTAGGGCTGCGATATCTGTAGCAAAACGATGCTCGTAATAAGCAAAGTTTCGCAGGGGAAAGGAAAGTTTTTATATAGGTCTTTGCAGTTATCAGAATGAAAGTTCTACTTTGGGTTTCCAATGTAATATCTCCTTTAGGGATACTTTTGCAGAGTATAATTTTGCTGTTTGAAGGTTCTAGAACGGAATATTTGCCGTATAATTGAAAAAAATAAATTTATGCATAGAGGACCAAAGTCCCGTATAAATTCGTTAAAAATTAAAGGAAATATTTTTCATGAAAATCCTGGAACACGTCAAATATTGTTTTTAGTTGTGCATTTTTTTACATAACAGACATGTACACAAGGTTACCCATGTAATAGATAAATGTATTTTTTCATTTTTTAATGGACTCCTATGCATATTATGACATTTTTGAGTTCTTTGAGAAATTTTGAACATATATACCCATGTCTAAATTCACTAGTTTTCGAAAAAAAATTCAAAAAATAGAAATAACAATAGAACTATTAATACTTAAAAAATAACAACATAAACTACTATAATCGAATGTATTAAATGTTCGAACTGTGCCCCGTTGACTTCTTGACAGTGGGCAAGCCGCAATTCTAATTCCTTAAGAACTTTTCTTATCATTTGAGAAGGTATTTGTTGAACTTTTTGAGTCATTTTATTTTTTAATTGTTCTATATTGTTTGACTTATTTAAATACACGCTAAGTTCCAGATAACACCATAAAAAAAGTCCATAGGGGTGAAGTAGGCGATCTCACAAACTACTTTAATTGTCCTATTGCGGAAATATTTCAATAACTGTTGAATTTAGACGTGGGTATGTTTTATGAATTATATTCCGAATTTCTTAAAAATTTTAAAAACGTCATAATATGTCTATATATATGCGGTTCCATAAGTAAAAAAGTGGAAAAGCACATTTATCTAGTGCATGGGTAACCCTGTATACATGTCTTTTACGTCAAAAAAATGCACAACTAAAAATAATATTTGACGTGTTCCAGCATTTTCATGAAAAATATTTCCTTCAATTTTTAATACATTTATGAGGGACTTTATATGGTCCTCTATACATAATTGACATTAAATTTGAAGAAATTAAAGTGAACATACAGGAAAAAATGAATAGATGGGATACCATAGATACAAATCGAAAACATATTAAAAATTAAGCATAAATGAAATGTAAAGCGTGTAATTGAAAACTATTGTGAAATAAATGCAGTGTTCTTTACAGATTTCGTGCATGTTAAGATTACATTTCTCTTATGGAACAGATCCTCTTTTCCATTAATTTAACGGTGTAGTAAGATATTCCATTGAAACGAAAATAATTTTGAGTTATATGAACCGTAATATATTAATTCGATTTATATACACGCACGTCGAAAATAACTAAGGGCACATGAACAAAAAATACTGGTATAGACCAGTATTCTCACTGCACGACACTGAGAACAATGTAGAAGACGTCTTTCCATCTTTTCCTTACAGACGTACTATTTTACTCCCAAATTATATGCAATGTAACTGCCTCTCCCTCTCTCACTCTCTATCTCCCTTCTTCTCCTTCAACCCCTCTACCACCCACCTCTTTCTTTCTTTCTTTCTTTCTTTCTTTCTCTCTCTCTCTCTCTCTCTCTCTCTCTTTAATTTATATATATTATTAGGAATAATAATTAAATAACAGTAAGATATTAACGTTGATGGTTTCAATGACTCATATCAGCGTAGTTAGAATTTTTCCAAATTTAACGTATAGTACAAATGGAAACACCAACTTTCTATTTTCATGAATTTTATTCATTGGTACTGAGTTCATTGATTGGCCTTCAAACTGTGGGATAAAAATAAAATGGTTACACATTTCATTTTTATTTTCCATATGAAACTTTTCCTCATTAGAAAAAGTAATAAAAAATTCAATATTGCACTCGAGCATTTCAAAACGAGGATAGAACCGACGAACTGGGGCTTTGGGCACGGTGCTGCAATGAGTTGTCGTATGAAACTTTCATCTTATATACAGTAATACTGTAACAATATTATGAATAAAATACGAAAATTTATAGCTTCTGATCCTAACAAGCAAGCAAACAATAATCGATTACAAGCCCTAGATTCAAAGATACTCTTGTCTCCCTTGCTGACATCGCTGTGAAATCACCCTTATGTATTTTTGAAATGAATATTTTTCAATAGCTCCAGTCACAACTTAAGATAAATTTACTAAAATGTTTATTGATTATTCATGATTATTTGTCATATTTTCAAAATTTAACAGTTGCTTTAAGTGGTTTTGCTGCATTCGTGTATCAATCAAATAACTCTATTGAGCCTCAGATGTTATAGTCTCTATCTCAGGTGCAATTATACTGCTAAAATCAATGATTGCGATAATGATAACACAATTATCGGTGTAAAATATCACGATTTCTAGAGTATCTCGGAACTCCATTAATGATTTAGAGTGATGGTGGGCGAGAGTTGTTAAACAAATTAATGAAGAAACCAGTGGGAATTTCGGTTTTCTACTTTAATAAATAAACCAAATAGTGAACAGAGTTCATGAATATATGAATAGCGTTGATAAAACGTGAATACTCCTTAGCGTTCTTAAGGGAATAAGAAAGGTTTCGTTTGTTCAACTGAAAATTGAGTGGCTGGTCTTCGTAAATCTAAAACATGTCTCGGAAATTACTGATTAAAATTTCAAGGGACTCTATTTGAGCATTTTGGCAGACAATTTTATTACGAAAATGGCGATGGCATCTTTGTTTTGCATCCAGATTTGTTAAATCACAACTTAGATTATTGATACAGTTCCATTTTCTTGCAATTCTCTTCGATTTGTCTCAATTTCTTGCCAAAACCTTCGACTCTATTCTTAGGTTTCAATTTCCCAATCCTGATCAAATATTCTGCGTCTGCCTAAAAATGCTCAAAACTTTTCGACGTGTATTAAATCAGACATATCACAGCTCGTAGTGGTCTGGCATATTAGTCAGAAAAAAATCTAGTCAATGGACATCTACATGGAGTTTCTGAACATAGCGCGATAACGTCAATCACGTATTCTAGCTTTCAAAACATGACGAAAATTTCTTATAAACATATATCGACAGACGTTTTGGTTTCGATATACAAGATATGAAAGGGTGGTTTATGAGGGTGATTTTTTATAAATATTTTCCTATCATCCCGATATAAATTAATGAAATTATTATTATTACTTTTTGTACTCTTTCTGAATTTCTATAAAGAAAATGGAACTTTTTAGGTGGCGAGGGGGGTAGTTATGTTTAAAAAGTACCTAACTTTTATTGATGATTTTATAGGAAAAATATTAATTTTTATGATTTTTACATACAAAATCGAAATCTTCAACACTTTTCAAGATAACTGAGATCTAATAGATCAATGGATAGTATGTTTTATTAAATAAACAGCAGATTTAAAACTCAGTTGGCTTTAAGATGAAATTTTTTTTTTTACATTTCCGTATATGACAGCAAATCTAGTGATGAAAATGGTAATGATAAATGAAAATAAAATAAATAAAAAAGGGTTTAACATCTGATGTTTACTTATTAAAACATAGTATCCACCGATTTCTTAAATCCCAAATGTTCTCGAAAACTGTTGGAAATTTCGACTTTCTACAAGAAAACCTTTTTTATGTAAAAATCTTCAAATTAAATATTTTTCTATAAAATCGTCAATAAAGTGAAGTACAAAAAATTTAGGTACTATTTAAACACTACTCCCCACTGTATTACCTGCCCCTGGCAAAAAGTGTGTCAATTTTTTTACACGGATTCAGAAAAAGCACAAAAACTTATAATAAAGTACACGATTTCATTAATTCATCTCAAAACGTTTCGAATATATTAATAAAAACCATTCTCAGGAACCAACCTTTCATATCTTGTATATCGAAACCAAAGCGCCTTTCGATATATGTTTATATGAAGTTTTCATGATATTTTGAGACCTAGAATACGTCGTTGAATTTATGGCACTATGTTCAAAGACACCTTGTATATTGTCATCGAGATAATGGTGGTTGAAGTCAAGTAATTTTACGAGATTACGAAGTATCAGCATCAGCAGCGTATCTTCTAGTGGGTTTAACTTATGGTACACGTACTTCTGTCTTTAAAATGGTACTCCGGACCCAAATCTGTATATACTTTGCTTTGGCCATGAATTTTACTTCATATGTATATTTGGTTCGGTGTGACATGATCAAACATCATTCCAATCTTCGATTTGACTTGATCTTCTGCTCTTCTTATCGAATGTAAACACCGTATACCTCACTCATAAATAAAATCGCGCTGTTGGGCATTCGAGTCCTACTAGATATATTCACGTCTGTCGGATCTCAACTTCATAAGATATTTTACACAACTTTATAAGTTTGATGCCAAAGCTGAATTGCCGACGGATAGAAACATTGGCCAGAATAGCTTATGCCCTGAATGAAAAATCTTTACACTTTCATGACATACGTTTCTTAATATATAAGTTTTGTATAAGATTTTCAAAGTCAAAAAAATCCAGGTCCGTATTTAAAAAAAGTGTGTTGGTACCAATATCTTCTGCGTTAAGCATTATTGGGAAGAAGACATATTACCGCGCTACCCTTACCATTTCGAATAGGAAAATAGTTCCAAATCGCGTTGATGATACCCTGTATATCCATTGTGTTTTACCTTGATGACTAACGAACCCTGTTAAATTTCATACTTGTGCCTAAAAGGTTACTAGGTTAATTAAGGTGAAACAATTCACCAGCAATAGTTCAAACTACGAATAGCATGTTCTCTTCCACCAACGTTAAATTTCACCCTGAACGACATGAAACAATGAACCGAAATATTTTATGTCATCGACAATAGAACTGGGACTTGAATGTTAACTGTTCCTGAAGGCTTAGATGTGACACAAGACATATTAAATTAAGTCGAAGGGGTATAGGAAGGCAAGCTATGTCAGGATCCTGATAAGATTCTTGTTTAGAATTGAAGCAGCCTAGGTCTACTGTTTTGGGTCAAAAGGGCGTTTGATTTAATTAAAATTGTTATCTTAGTGTGTGAACGATCTGATGATGTTATTCGAGTCCAGTTCTTTAAAGCGTATAAGCTAAAAATCAGCTAAGATAGCGATTTTATACAAATCCTCGATGAGTATGTCGATGCCGGAATAGAAAAAAATGACACGCCCTCGGAATTGTATTTATTGGATTTTTTAATGCACTTTGTGCGTCCTTGAAGAAATTCTCACCCTTCTTGCTTTCGAAGCTAATTTGGGGGTTTGCATTTTTGTGATGATTAGATCCAATCTAGAATTTTTCCACTGAAAATCTCTGAACCAAATTGCCTCTCAAAGTTCGGCTGAAGGAAATTAGAAAAACGAAATTTGCTATAAAATACGTGAAGGAAATTCGAGCGATTCTCATTTGCGTTATACGTTATTCTAAAAATAACAGAGCCGTCCAATGAAGCGTTGAAAGGCAAATGGAGGAGCAAAGATCCGGTGCGGAGTTATGAAAAATATTTGGCTGGTTGCCCTTTAAATCGGCTCCATTGTTCTCCATTAAGCTGGAAAGGAAAAATTTATAAATGAGACTTGAGGTGCCTTTAAGAATGTACTAAATTTCTGTTTTATGGGTTTTAAGGTTCCGTATAAGAAAAAAAATTATTAATGCGCTGGGTTTTTGAGTTATTATTATAATCTATCACCTTTTTGTGGAATACTAGAATCCTAAAATTCTTAATTTAGGGACAAACTGCCTAGACGAATCTAGAGAAAAATTGCACTACGTAGCAACACCTCACTGGAGAGTTTCCCAACTCACGGTAAAACGCTAAATAACGGAAATACCCACCCGATCCTCCGCATATTACATGCTACATGAGGGCAACTCGTGTGACTACTTATAGAGGCGCCCCTGTATAAGCTTACAAAAACATTCCAGGGAATTCACGGATTACGATGAACGTATTCGAAACGCTTCGACGTCGCTCTGAAAGTATTAAGATTTTTACTTTAGACCAGTTTTAGAGATTCATGTAAAAAAAATCGTAGGGTTATCCTAGAAAATCGTTCAATGCATGAAAAATGAGAATTCTTTAGTTTACTTTAAGATATAAAATATATTCGTGACCGTGACCCGTAAAATTGGTACGCGCTGGTAAGATGTTTATAGAAGATAGAAGTTTTATCAAAAATCAACAAAACTGGCACTTTCCATTGTTATTATTATTGAATGAAAATGTGAAAATGCGTTGCTTTAAACGTCCTCAACCGCGACTAATTGTAACTATTTTTTCCAATCCTTCCACGCTTCCACTCCCTTTGGCTTGATGCAAAAGTTTGCTTTATTAATTACATAAAGTAAAGTACCTCTCTCACATAACTAACACACTAAAGGCTTTATTAGCATGCTGTAGTTTTAACCTTTACACCAGGATTGTAACATAAATTTCCTATTTCTATTAAGCTACTAATATTCGAGGAAATTAAATTTAAACCTGAAACTAAGCACCTGGGATTTGTTAAGGTGTGTTTAAACTGCAGTTTCTCTAAGCTATTGTATCAGAATTTACATTAAATTGATGCTATAATAACTCTGTAATAGATGGTTGTCGTGCATCCTACGCTATTAGAGAGTTCTCGAGCGTTCTTTCGGGGAGGTACGGTAACGTTAATTAGTTTTGGCGTATGCGCTCTTCTACAATGAAGTATTGAAACTCTAATAAAACCTTTTTAGTTATCTGGGGGGGATTTTAACATAAAGTATGTTAAGCGAAAAATATCAAACGAATGAAACATTTATTTCTGAAGTAAATTTACGCAGTGATTCTTCCAAGTTTCAGACATTCGAGGATTGATATTATGTCAAGTCAGAATCATAGCAAGTGCGTAGTACCTACTGAGGTACTAAGTATCTGTGGAGGGCATTGTTTAACAGTAAGTTACTTCACAAATGCGGAAAGTGATAGTTTACATTACGCTGTTTGTAGTTCACTGAAGGAGGCGTAGTGAGTGCGATCAACAACGCACCTGCCAATACCAATTTATCTTACTTTATCGTACGCTCAAAAGAAAAATAACATGACAATAATGTTGTTTCACCTCTTGTCAATTTTTCCATAAAAGCATGTTGCTGTGGAGTTCCCGCAGGCGCACCTTAAATAGCAAAAACGTTAACGTTATCATGTCTCGTTATGAAAACACGTACACTAAACGTAATTAGCGCTAGCTCATTCTTTATGGGATTACCTTGCAAAGAACTTACTGGCGCGAAATGATGCAACACGTAATAGTTAGATTAGAAAGTACGATCCAAAATAATCAATTCAATGAATTTTGTTACTAGAAATCCATTTCTTTTGGGAAACATTTAATTTCGTAATATTAACTTATATCTCCAACTGCAATCGTCCAAACTGCAAAATCAGTAATAAAGATAACGTTAAGGAACCACTTAAGGCAACCGGCATCGGTCCATATATAGTGAACTCTCATTAGGTTAACGTTAAGGATAACGTCGAGAACATGTCAAAATGAGGTTAACGTCTATTGAAACAAGTTGGTTAAGAACTTTTTTTTAGTAGAGTTGTGATTAGAGGGGATATGCAAGGATTTAGATTACCGTTACGGTACTTTTTCGAAGCTACATTCGAGAACTATCTAATATAGGTGGCTCCAGTCCTGGATTAAATAAGCAAATGTTTTGGAAATGCACCAGCTATTTGCTGTAAATTGCTCGTGTTATCATTCAAAGTAAAGTACAGTTCAGGTTACTCAACATGAAAGAATAAAAGTGCTCAAGATAAAACTAGCAACATTAACTGCATTATAGAATTTTACGGAGTTTAAAACGAATGCCATGGACAGTGAATAATGGTGCATTATCTTGTGACATGTACGATCCGTACACAAAGCTAAAAAACAAAAACAGAATTGCTACTAATTGAATAAAGTGCATTAAAAGATGTTTTAAAGTGCACTGGGTGGCGCTTTTTCGATTGATTTATGGGATTTAGGCAAACCGGTAACAAATTGATGAAATGTGACTGCACATTATCGGGCCCGATTTTCAAGTGAAACTTCAAGTTATGATTGCTTCACGGCTAAATTGATTTGTTTTCTAGACACAGAGCGTTATTGAAAAATCTACCGTTTGGACATGACGCCTTATCTTGATTATTGCAGAAAATAGATCAACAACCCAAATGGAAATATTTAAGAGATTTTGGGCTACAATTTTCTAGTTCTGATATAAAGTTTCGTTTTTTGAAATGGAACACCCTGTGTATTATGATTTTATTCGATAGGTTTAGCTGCATCCAATGATTTAAGGTTTGATATATTTATCTTTAATCGTTTCTTATTTAATTCAATCAATTCGGTAATTTTTTAACAACTTTAATCAGCTATAGTGGGTCGAGCATCCCAATAATTCCTTGATCGTTAAAGTGTACATTTTTCTATTGAAATAAAATACGATTTTCCAATTTTAGTTACTCAAGTCAGATATAAATCACATTAATATCCCTTATACTTTTATTTTATAATAACTTTAATTAAGTAAAGTTCGATCAACATCGTTTATTTTGAAGTGAAGACAAACATCCTAACGATTCCGGGTTTCTTAAAATTAGAATTTTTCTATTAAAATCAAATGGATACTATACTATCAACTAACACTAAATATCTCAAGAACTGTAGATATGCGCTATGAGAAAAAATACAGTTTCAAAGAGGACTTACTAAGAATAGACTAAAAATTTAACACCCTCTGCCATTGTAGGTTCTTAGATGTATTTTCAGGTGAGCTTTTTGCCATAAATATTTTTCCACGCAGAATATACTATCAAGTTATTGCATCGTAATTTGGGAACACCCTCTATGCACTGTGTTCGCATTAAGAATGCTATGGTCCCAACCCCTTTTTTACACTTTTACTTCTCTTTTTTTCTCTTTGTATCTCACCTCATTTCTGACAAAAGGATCTATTCTATTGATTAGCAATCGATTAAAAAACTGACCGTACTTAAACTTGACGTAGTAACTCCACCTACAACATGGTATATCTCGATAATATTATTATGTACGTTATTGGCTTTCTGATATTGGAGTAGTGGTAATAGTTATTAGGGCAATAATTATTGCGTGCATGGTGCCAATAAATTATTTCGAATAAATATGGAATAAATTGTATTTACCGTTCATAGATAAAACAGATAAAATTTAATACTCATTAATAACATTAAAATATTTGCATCTGTTGCGAAACAGGCCTGCGGAATCAACGCAGAAATTAAAATCGAGCAGCTGCCCTCTTCTCTGAATGATAAAAAGCCATCTGTGACAGTGGTTTGGCACATTGAGCAGGAGGAAATTAAATTCGTAATTCATACATGAGTAGGTGAGCACATAAGCCTAGATAAAAAAATTGGAACCACCATTTGACCACTGCTCATTTCTGTCGTACTGAATTCAGTCCAGAGGTTAGACGGAGTCAGCTTTTGCGATGCAACAGTTGTAGCTACGAGGAATTCGTATTGACCGATGAAAATGTTGGCAAAGAAACGTTCGAAATAAAAGGCGAGGAGAAAAGTGCAAGAAAAAAGAACGAGAAGAAAAATGCAAGAAAAAAGCTTCACAAAAAGTGTAAGAAAAAAACAGGAAGAAAAAAGTATAAGAAAGGAGGAAACATGAGACGAAAAAATTGGGTGCGCGTGGAGTTCTTCTAAAAACTCTTCGTTTTATCAAAGGGACAAGTCACGTATACTACAAGATTTCATACTGCCGTATTGAACACTTTTAACAGGCAAATCAACAGGATGCGTATTGATTGGTGGTCCTCTAAATCAACATCAGACTCACTCAACCAGACTGTCAACCTGGAGTATATCTGGATAAACAGGAATAAGTCAATATTGCGAGAGGCTAATTTCCTCATTTCCGGCCAAAGATAAAAGCGTAATGATTTCTTGCAACGTGTTTTTTCATAGAGCTATGTCATGCTGCTCACTAATGTGATTGGGATGCGGTATGCAGTTTTTTTTAAATGTTTTCGTTAATATTTTTAATCACTTTTGATAATATTATCATTTAGTTTTCATGCATAATAAAAGCATTATAACAACTCCAGTTCACTGCAAGAAACTTCTTAGATTAATCGCAAGAAGTTTCTCTCTTATTTAATTCTCCCCGCAGTGTCGTTATACCTTGTAGCTCTTCTCGTGATATTTTAGAGCTGTTATTATAGTTTTTTTCTCAAATAAGTAGTAAAACCTGGATGAGCTGGTGTACTAATTATTATGCGAGTGTAAGTAACATCCCTTATCTAAATAGGGCTGCTTTAATATTATTACAACCTGGTCTATAACTCGTAGACGCGAATTACTGCCTTTATTAATTCATGTCCCTTTCCCAACGTAGGTTTAGAATAAGATTTAGAATGTTCTTACGATAATAGAATGCAACCGTTGTATACCACCAGATTTATTGCACATCAGTGAGCAACGTGCTGAAAACTTTAGAAAAGTCAAAACTGATGAAGTAAGAATATACGATGAAGTCATAACTAATTTAAATTCCTGAGTTAGTTCATCCTTTCAAAAATCCTGTATTATTCTTCAAGCAATTTGACAACATTTTATGGGTCTTCTAAATGAACTCCACGAATGGTATGCACGAATTGAATTAAATTTTAGAATTTTGACCGTTTGTCCAGCCTCCCAGTCGACTAGATTTATAGCCGTCAGACTTTTAGGGAATCTGATTTTTTCCAACTTGTTATCAAAGCTATTTTTTCTCGTTCTTCAGTGCTCTTTTCTATCTCACTATTACTAGGTTACTCGACGATGTGGCCACCCCGCTGGCTAGATTTATAAACACTACGACCTCCGAGATCACCACACTTCCAGCCATTAGCTTTTCTTCTGAAGGGCATCTTTACGGTCCTTTTAGGGCCATTAGTCAGCTGACTTATTGATATCGAGCCAAATAATATAAATAAACGGTTTATCAATCGCCGGCTACTTCACTCCGCCTTTAATTTATAAAAATGTTATATGGAATCTAACTGTTATTTTAGATTTAAAAAAAGTTGGGTTCTCAGTGGCCGAATAATACACAACAGCATGCCATTCTATATGAACAAGAAGCATGTGGCTCGTAAATTTAAGTAAAATTACTCAAACTCAGGCTCGGAAGTAACTCCGGTAATTCAATGACTGGGGAATGCATTGATGTTCAATCAACTGAAATGCTGGATTCTATTTCTTGCTTAGAGCTTCAATGTTCTAAGGCTTATATTACACTCCACATATTCGTTCCAGAATTAACTTGCTGAAACTATTTCTGTTTTAATCATATCTGTAAGGTGACACACATACCGTGCATGCATCGAAGATGGTAGGCAGACCGCTAACCGTCAATAGCACCTTTCACCTAAAATGTGAAAATTAAGCAACTTAAAGTAATAATGGGGACATAGAATACCTGCATAAATGCTGAAAATTGTCAAATAGTCTATGCTTTGAAACTACTTTCTTTTGAAATAGAGCAAATTTGCCAACTCATGTGCTTATTCTTTCGAACGTGAATTTACGACCCCGTTAATCACTCGTAATCAATGAGAACCGTATTAATCACTTTCCATAAATTTGAATATCAAACCCTGACTAATGCCGAGAACATGACGTTTTTAATCGGCATATCACGTTACTCATTGAATTTCCCCACCCAATGTCGAATGCGATCTGATTTTGGATGCTCGAGTTACAGGTTCATTTTCCATGTATAACACCATTCGCTAATGTAACAGTTTTTTAATAATTGTGGCAACAGATCGAATAACAAATCGTCGAATTTAGTGTTTTATTCGTAAGTGGTTTATAAAAAAAATCTTATCTCTCGTATTCAATATGGGCGAGAAAATTAAATAAATCGCGTTTGAGTGAAAACCAGAAAATCGGACGGGGGCGGATGTATTATTACGGCAGAATGCAACTGATGGGAAAATTTATTTTTTCCCATGTTGTGGAAATTGTGCGCAGTCAGTGTAGCGTTCTTGATGTAGTGGAAATTATTAAAATCATTCGTAATTTTATGATTAATTGCGAAGGGGAAATATGAATCTATCAGGGGACTCTCGAAAGCTGAAGAGTGCATTTCGGCAGAGCCCACCACAGTCGGGTTAGGTCGGTGGTATGTCATCAGGTTAAATTGGTTAGAAATTTATAAATACAGTAGACTCCCGTTTCCGAAACAGGAATAAAAGGGAGATAAAAGTGTACGGATAGCGGAATATTCGGATAATAGAATAATTGCTTTTTTTGCATTAAACATCATTTATGTAAATACAGGGTGTTAATTAAGTACGTGCAGATACTTCAAGGGACGAATCTCCGACCGATTCCAACACAAAAAGTTCCTGTTAACATTGGGTCGCAACGGCTCCGCTTAAGAGATATAGAGTGTTTAAATTTAAATTTTAATTTGGTTTTCTGTGAATATTTTTGAACAGAGGCGAATCAATCGGACGAAATTTAATATTTGGGGGTTTTTTACGATGCAAAACCCAAATGTTATCTTAGTTTTTTGATTACTGATAGAGAGCGCCACATACGGGGTTTCATCATATTTAAATTGGCCCTAACTTTTTTACCCCACACTGTAAGTCACTTTTGTGTTAAGGGCATTATTGTACATTTAGTTTCATCTAAAAAAGTACTCTTGGAGAATATCTCTAGAAGCAACCGTTTTGGAGATAAATGGGCTTGTAATAAATAATTAGTAAAAATAGTAAAAATATTAATGTATTCGGATATTGGGTGTTTGGACACGAGAGTTTCTACTGTATATGCTGTTCCAACTTGTTAAAAACCTCTGCCCGCGATGCAATGCATATGTTTTCCCCCTCTCGATATTATGGGCAGTGACAGTGCCCTACTTTGCTAAATAAAAAAATCATATTTTTTAGTGAATTTTGATGGATTATGAAACGACCCATTTATGCAAAAAGCCTTGGTATGGAACGCAAAGTCAAAAACAGTAAGTTAAAAAATTTTATTAAATTCTGTTTTTTCGCGAAAGGATGTACTAGGGATTTTTTAACATGTTATTTTAGGTAAGAGAGTCCCAACCGTGTCTAATCGGTAGAAATCTATTTATTTTAGTTTTAAACTTGTAACAGAAAAAATAAATATGGGAGGTGTAGGAAAAAGTGCTGCGCGTATTTTAAAATTACAGAATGTCCCAAAAAAGGCTGGCATTCCTAAACGTGTAAATTTTTTAATTGGATGCCCTCAATGTTATATTATCTTTTGTGTTCTATGAGTGATTCTGTGCAATTCCTATGAAATATACATATTTTCCTACGCTGCTCGGTCTCTATATACATATATATGCGTGTGATCGTAAAACTAAGACGGAAAAGTTCGAACAGCTATTTTCTATCTCAAATAGTTTGGAAATTACTTATGGCCCTTTACATTATGATAAATGGCAAATATTTCAAAAACTGCTGAAAGGATACCATATGCTTCAAAAGAATTACGCAGAATCATCTATAGAACATTCGTCTTCGAGTTGCTTGAAAAAGTTTCTAGGAATGGACATAATTCTCTCATAAGAACTACCTAGCCTTCTCATTTGGATCTCCAGTTTCACGGCAAATTGTAAAAATCGTGTGTGTTCATGACCGGAAAACGCACTCGTGCGTTAAAAAACTATTAATGATGTGCCTGAAAAAACGGGGGCTATTTAAAAAATAAGAGATGTCTATCAGCACGTATTCTTTGCTTGCCCTGTATACAGGCAAATTTCTTCATAGGGGAGAGGATAACATATCATCATAGAGATCTTTAAGGGAGTGATAGTACTTTTGCTAAATAGTAAAAAACACTAATAGACTACTCTGCAAATTCTACCAAAATACTGCAAGAGACCAAAAAGCTAAAGAATTAAAGAAGGAATTTTGATTTGGTATCAGAAATCATACGGGGTGTTCCAAAAAAAGATACAAAGCATGAAATAAAACATGACTCTAAAACATGACTCAAAAACATAACACCCTGTATATGACTACCGACGACTTTGACAGTTTATTGCAGAGTAGTAAAGAAAATGGGTGTATGAAATTTCAAAAATTTAAACGAAGGCATACGAGGGAAAAACGCAAAATATGAGAAAACATGGAAACTTTGTCACCCAGTGTATCGAAAATGGTGGGTTTTTGAACATGGGTCTATTGATATTTTTATTATTGTTTTGCAGAGTACTATCACTCCTTGCAATGTATCTCCATGATGATATGTTTATACCCTTCATATTTGGAATAACTCATCAAATAAGGAAGAGAAAGAAAGAAAGGACCTATCTCAGCGATGAAGAAACCAGCAACTTCTACTACTTCCAAACTTGCTATAATTAATTACCAGGGATGCAATAAGAGCCAGCAAATACAAAAAGCAATTAAATGCATAACAAGTACCAAGTTAAAAGTAACAAAAAACTATTTTAACGCACCACACTAGTCTAGTGATTGCTCACCCTTTGAAGTTGTTAACAATTCTAACGTGAAGCCACTTTAAAGGGGTATTTAATTAACCGATTTTACTTTTAACTTCCTGACGCGTTCATACGAATTTGGTTTATTGTTTCATCGAACATCAGTATTCAATTTGCAAGGGATGGTTCATTAACCAAAGGTTTAGAGATACGAATATTTAACTAACCCCTTGTATAGAGGTGGCCCTGGCAAAAAAGCAGAAATGCGGAATTTTAACTCCAGTAATTATGCACACTTAGCTGGACATACTTCCTTAAGAAGTTTGCCATATAATCGCACGTTGAGTTAGATCAGGTATGTCGTCGGTTCGCAAGGAAAAAGAGATTTCATAATAATATATGTGCTCTTAACTACCACCTTTTAAACCACATTATCCCTTTAGTTAAAAATGCATCTCTTTGTCTGATGTTTCGCAATGAAGCAAAGGATCCACTAGACAATGAAATAGCTAACATTGACTCATTAAAAATTAATGGAGCATACAAAAAGAACCAGCAAGCCGAAACCTTCCACATTTCACAAAGACAAGGCTCTAATAGCCTGGCAGAGTTTATTTCAAGAGTTTTAGATATGCATTATTCCATTGTGTTTCTATCTCATTAATTTGGAATCCCTCATTTTCATCCTTAATGTTTAGACCGGGGGTTAGACCAAGACTTTTCAGGGAACATTTAATATGTAAACCATTTTCTGCAAAGCAACATGAACCTGTAGGAAGAGACTGCTGCGAACATTGAGAACTAAAATAAACACATATCTACCTCTATATTTTTAATTTTTTGGAACACTGCGCATTTCTTACAGCTGTTTTCAATAGCAAAATATGAAAAGCAAGTCATATTTCAGGAACCCAGAATTATGGAACGAAATTAAATTAATTCTGCAGTGAAACATTTGTCATCTAAATAGCATTCAATAGCGTATAATGTGGGACAATTGAGTATAACGTGTTCACAATGGGGCCCTCTGTATGTATGGGATCTATGGCGCTGACAATAAAAGGAAATTAATATTGAAGTAAGTTTATGGAGAACGTGGAGGTCAGAGTGTAACAAGAATGGTCCTGATAATCAGAAAATCCATTTTTGCAATTTCCCCCCGCGGTAATTTCTTGTTTAAAACTACCCAAGCCCTGCCCATCCGCACGCCTGCGGTGGAATAAAAAATAGTTTTTTTCTAGAAAAAAATGATCCGACAGTACCCTCTACAGAGGCAAAGTTTCGCTTAAAACTTCAGGCTGTTGTTCCCAAAAAAATCCCCCCCTCTTCCAGAACACGAAAGAAGTTTCGCCAAAAGCGTTAAAATACTTTTTTTTCTGGACATCCTCTGGCCTGCGGTACTACTTTTCAATGTGATCCTGTACGTAAAATCGCCATTTTCAATTTTCGAAACAAAGAGGAGGCGACTCAAAAAAAAGAAGTGCTCGTTTCGATCGAGCGCCCTGTAGATGAATCCACACAAGGACGAAACAGAAATCTAAAAAAAAAAAATCAGGTTCCTCCCTGGTGCCCCCAACCCCATGTATATCCCCTTTAATTATTTGTCAATAATGCTGACGCTCTGGCCCGGGCTGGTGTGAAATAAATGGGAGAGCCATTAAATTGGCCCGGCCGCACAGAAAGAATAAATAAAAGTTTTAAAAAAGTTTGACACTTCATTAAGTATACTCGTTTAACGTAACTGGCAGTAATGTAAGCCCGACGTAATTTATCAATTCAATTTTCCTGGGAGAATAAATTGATGTTGAGGTGGCCTGAGACAACTAGCACGTTTTCAGCCTATTTCTGAAGGTTTAATACAAGAATGTGCTTATTGAATGAGATGCGAGAGGGTGTGTCTAAGTGCGGAAAGATTGATGTGAGAGATCAATAATTTTAATGGGCGAAGATGTTTCGAATCAAAAAGAACTTCAATGGGTAACAATGACGGGCCACATTCCGAATTTAGCGGAACCAGGCGCTGGTGGCACCACGGCTGGCAAGGCATTAACTTGAAAATGACTACAACACTTCTGGGTAATAAGTCACGACTAAAATTTCCAGAAGTCTGTTCATGGTGGCATTAAAGTGGCTCAATATACAGAGTGATTCACAGCGCAATGGATAGGTACGGATCTGTCCATTGCGCGGATAAGAAGAGCACCTCAAAACAAATCGATTGTTCACATAAAATTTTTCCCATGTCTACGGTTGTTGAGATACCGGCTCCAGAAAATGCCTTAAAAAGTCGAAAAATTCTGTGTTTCGGCAATTCTTAAGCATAGACAACCAAATTTGAAAAATATAAAGTAGCGCACCGAAAAATTTCCACTCAAGTTTTCTTCTTGTAAATGAATAAATGAAGATATGCTGGGACACGTAAACCTTAATTTTCAGGGAGACACATTTTTTACATATTTACACTTCCTCTGCTCAAACCTGTATGAAAAGGTGACTGTCACCCTTAAAATCTTTAATGGAGAGAGGGGGCGAAACCGATTTCTATCGGTTTTTTTCTCACAACCCTGTATGTATCACACTTCGAATCATCACCAGCTTTAATAGTAGAAAAAAAATATGTCAATGTCAAATGTATTTGCCCAAATACGAGGGTTGTCTTATGTTTTGCATACAGAAATATAAGATGGCGGTACTACTCGAACGTCATCAGTAAAACTGAACTTTTATCTTTAGTTAATTTAAATCAAAGTTTCAGTGCGACATGTATAATGTTCTCGATGATGATTTTTAAAAGTTGAAAAATTGTTTAAACAATGGAATTAAATCGAGAATATTTTCGGGTAATAATTTTTTACAACCTTCGAAGGCTATTATTTCCACAAGAACGTTACGTTGAATTGGCTTCTGTTATTTTGGCAATGAAGCATCAAATCAGTCGACAATTTCTCATTAGTATAAAGAATTTAAACGTGAAGGGATGAATCTTAGCAACAATCCAAGGGCAGGCCCAAAAACGACTGTCACCCAGGAAAATGTCGATGTTGTGCGCAAGTGCATCAAGGAAGATCGACATGTGACGTACCTTCTTTCAGGTCTACACACTTTTGCCAAAAATTTGGAAACTTAAGCATTCCTTGTACAAAAAAAAATTAAGGGCACGTAGGCAACCAATTGCGTATGCTCTTTTCCGCGGCATCATTGTTTTCAAATCCTTCACTTCCAAGCGATTCTTCCATGGACGCAAATAAAAAATTCGCAGGACGACAAATTTGCACTATAGGGAGGATTTCTCGGTGCATTTGCTCTAACTTGTCCCTTATCAAAATTGCAGTGTGAAACCTAGCGGTGTCGTGGAGAAGAATGACATTTCTGATGGGCATACCTCGTCCTTTTTAACGGTAAGCGGCCTTTGTTGACTGTAGTAGCCGGCAATATTAAGCCGCACTCACAGTAAGCCGATCGTAAAGAAAATCAATGAATGATTGAATGAACAATGAATTGAAACAACCGTCGTGAGAACTTTGCTGCCTGAGAGACGGATTTTAATGGCGAACCCATGTCTCATCACATGTGACGATGCGCTTTAAAAAATCCCCATTTGTTGCTAGAATCGATGCAAAAGTGCCTCAGAGATTTCCAACTTCTCTTGTTTTTGAAGTTCGGTTAACAAACTCGGAACCCATTGAGAGGTTAATTTTTCTAAATCCAAGTTGTTCACAGATAATGGTATGAATAGTCCCAACACTGATCTCCGATGCGATTTCGCCTACAGTCACCTGACGATCGCCTTTGATAAGCTCTCGAATAACACGAAATTTGTCCTTTGTGAGGCTTGACCTTGGGTGTCGATCATGGCTTTTATTTTCTACTTTTTCTCGGTAGCCCTTAAATTCCCTGGCCGAAGTAAACACTCGGTTCTGAGACTGGGTACCGTCCCCAAACCGTGCCTTTAAACGCGTCAAAATTTCTGAGAGCTTAACTCCTTTATTGGTTAAAAACTTAACAGTAATCCGTTGTGCGACGGACGAAGGAACCTTTTGCCCATTTATGGTTGTACTGAAGAACCAAATGGAGCAGCTAACCACGTTGGTTGCTGTCCCTTAACAGATCAACCTTCAGTACCACACGGCGCCATCCAGCTCGGGACTGCTTGCTGAGTACTCCAACAAAATTACCGTTTCTATTTGAATCACCCTTGTATTTCAGCGCCATATGCAAAAGTTAAAAGGCAGCCCTCATACCTACAAAACTCTACTAAACGATTTTACAAAATTTGATTAAAGATCCCATTGATACTCAATAACATTATAAGTTCATTGCAATCCCTAATTAAATTTCAATTGCCTGCATATTGGAACTCCCAAAATGTGAAACTGGGAAAATTTTGCCTAGAATTTCTATGGCGTCTAACCACAACTAACACCATTCCCCAAACCCCATCAGGCCCCATCAAATTGGCTCAAACTCGGATATTAAGCGGTAGTTGTTAACTGCTTTGAGGGGTTCTATTATTGGAAAACACTTTGTGACCAGATGGTCAAAAACGTGGGCATTTATTCCATAACAATGTTACGGTGATTGAAGTCAGTGTTCAAGATTCTCTTCGTGATCGCACTTCGCTCTAGGGAGACATACACATGCGGTGTTTTAAGTTTGGTGTTGTCTATGGTTTCAAACTTGCAAACCAATGAAAAGTTTATTGAATTCCGAAGGGAAATTCTATGAGAAAAGTGTCAACTCGTCAATTGCAAATAAATATTTCTCAGCAAATCTAGCAAGAAAATATTTCTTTTATATTAAATTCCTCACAGTTTTCGCTTTATTTTCGTTTTCAAGACAAAGTTTTATAGAAATGGGCTTTATATGCACATATTTTCTCTTCCAGGGTAATAAATGGCCTTAGTATTTGCTGCCCCATTCCGTTTCCCATACAGCACACAATCGAGTATAACGTCATTACCAAACCATAAGCGTAACTTTAAACAATATTCTGGCAGTTAAGCTAGAACGGAAAGGGTGGGTTAAACATTTAAGCAAAGACCTGAATTTCATTTAGGAAGGTCTGCAAAGTATAAATCAGAATCCTTCGCCCTATGGCCTAACCATAAAATCCCTTTGCTCCACAAATCATCCGAAACTAGCACCCCTGCTACGAACCTTGTTTCAAATCACATTCAGAAGTGTGTTGGGAAATATTATGTCTATGTACTTGGACCCATGGATATTTTGTTGGCTAAGTGTAGTTGGCAATAGTCATTATTAGTGCTAAATTGTTTATGGCAAGTATGCCCTTTGTTTAGTGGTCATCCGTGGTTTAATTGGGAACTTGTTAATATTTACGGATTACGCGCAAACATGTACGTAGCAATTTGTCTGTTTGTGGTTCAAACTCATTACAAGAGGTGGTAATAAAGCCCCGAAAAGCAAATATTGTTTGTAAAATTCCTTTAAAGGTCCAAAAAATTATTTACTTACTAAGCAAAATTGGTATTTTTTTAATTTTAGGAAAAAACCTTGAACTTATAACACAGTTCCAACGCCGCAATAAGAACAGTTAATTTTTTGTAATAAGAAAAATAGTGTCTTCTATCAGTGCGTTCACCATTCTATTATAAGCATTTCGTGATTGTACATCTGACGGTGGACACATAATAAAGCCTATTACTCCCTGCCGTGCAACAAATGCTATAGAGCGTGAATGATGAGTATGTTCATGGTCATAAATTTCAAGTATCGTGGAAAATGGATGCCAACATTTGGGATTAAACAATCTTCAAGATCAGCTAGTCTCCTTTCATCCAAAAGCTAAATATTTTAAATTAGTAAAATATAACACAATCATTTCAAGATTTCCTTCGTTCGATATCAACCTCGCCTCTCGCAAAGTTTGTGGATATACAGAGATTTTTTTTCTACTAAAACCATTACTGCTTATTCGCATTTTCTTTCACTGAAAGAATTGTTTCTCTTAGACTATCGGTATACTTTCAGCAAGAGTCCCGTGAATGATGCGATGCGTCCTAAAAGAAGACCATTGGATAAATTAGTTTTTTTTTTCAGATTGAAGGAATATCTATACGATTATGGAGCTTTTAAAACAAGCCAAGAACGAAATCATGCAATATTGAAGGTGGTAAGTTCGTTCAAATCAACGATTTTCAGCTTCAAATTAGAGATGAGTTAATCTCTAAAAAAAAATTTTAAGTTTGTTTTTCTCAATCTCTTATAGTTACCGAAGGTTCCTGTTTAAATAGGAAAATATACTCACCCTTACAAGTCTGTAATAAAATATGCGAATCGGATTAAGAATTAAAAAATCATCAATCATCAAAACTGAGTCAAAATTTTAGGGTGGCGGCATTTTGAAAAAAATGGAAAAATACTGAACGGCACATTTTTAGGAAATTTAATGAGCCTCTCACGGATGTTTAATGTACAGGGTAGGCATTTTTAGTAATGCGTGTGTTAGGTTACTGGAAAAATGTTAAATATATTTAGAACAATAAGAGGAGTGTTAAAGAGGGGGAAGAAAAAAATTGCTATTGTACATTCTCAGTATTTTTAACTTTTTTGCGTTTTATATTGTTGGAACCATTTTTTATTAGTTGAAAAGCAAAGTATTTTATGAATTTCGATTCGAAAAGACCCTAATTTCGGTTAATAATTTTTAGGCTGAGTTGTTGAATGTACAATAAAATATATCATAAACCCGACCTTCGTAAAGTTTTACGAGCATAAGAAATGCCTCCCTATCACAATAACAGCAATCTGACATAGACGAAATTCTTTATGTGTATTCGGATATATAATGCGAGGGTCGGGTTTAGCAGACCCGACCTTAAGCCATGATTCAGCAACTCGGCCTCAGTGTGAGTGCGGCAATTTTTCATTGCACACAATAATTTTTGAATTTTATTAGGCGATGAAAAGTTTTAGCAATAATTTAATTAAAATCTCCAAAAACACTTTCCCGGAAACAATTCGAGAGATTGATGCCTTTTAATAAGAGGGAAGTAAGACGCCAGCATAATTTAGGAAACGTTCAGTCAGGGCGGCAAATGGGACATTTAGTTAATTTTGCACTGAATTACTTCTAATTTCTGCAGGAGTAATAGTTCGCTTGACTCAAGTATCAGAACTAATTTTATTAGTCACATCATACGTTCGAGAAATTGTTAATTAAATGCAATCCCGGTATTTACACATTAACGTGTGATATCTAATTAACATGCAAAAATGTGCTAAGGCCGGATTGCATAGTCAAAGTTTAAAACCCACACGAATCGTAAGCTCTGCATGGATGACATTGATTTTTAGCCTGACGTCAGGTGGAATTTACGCTGAACCGACACCTATGTAGCCACACAACAAATTTCTGGCAGATTATTGGAGAATAATGATGGAAGGAAATTGAAATTGCTCCAGAGCAGGGGCATTAACTTTCTTTGACAATATTTTAATTAAATTACTCAGAAATTTCCTTTTAAACTATTTCCTAGATTGATGGCTTTTAATAAAGGAAGTTCCAAAACGTTCGTGTCGCCTCTGCATTCTTAAAGCTTAAAGTGACATTTAATTAAGAAGGTGAATTGTGCATAATTTAAGGGATCTTATTCTAATCTCCCCTAGTGGATTTGTTCCTTGAGAAGTTTATGGGGAAATCTAGAAATTGCTTGAATCGAAGTACTTTTCACAAAACGTCCACACATCACAGATAATACCATATTTTGTCACGTCACTCTGGCTTCTCCATTAAGAATTAATTTTCAAACGAAGAGAAAAAATCAATATAAAATTGAGTTTTTTACTACAGATTTCAATTCTAAGTTCTAAAACATGTAAGTTCAAATAAATGTGTCTTTTTATATCTCTTTCTTTCCCTTCTTGAATTTTATTGCCTTTTAAGTTTTCCGTATTAAAACCTGAATGCATAATGTCCTGTGTGTGACGTGATTCACACTGCATGTCCCTCAGGTTCTGCCCCAAAAAATTTCACAGGCGATAAAGCTTAGAAAAATCAAGAGAGAAAAGTTTATATGAACTATAATATATATATCAAAGCTTCGTTATCGATATGTTTATAACTCCTGTCGTTTATGAGATATTTCACTTAAATTTTTATGGCATGGATGCCCTTATAATCTACCTTATTACGCTTTTAATGCCATTTAAAGAATCTACAGGTTGATAACATTCCTAGGGCCAGACGCTATTAGTGTCCCACCCCCAATTTTTTGTGATATCGCCGCTGGCTACTCGTTGCATACGGGTCGAATTAATGGTTTAATTTAGAATTTTTCCTTGTCATCAAAGTTTAGCAACCGTTCTTAAGCCATTTATATATGGCGGGGAAAATATGACGTAACAAAGTTTTTACCTTAACTTGCAAGTGTTCGTAAACCGACATGAAACCGCATCAACGCGACCCGTAACAAGGGAAAAACATTTTTTGAATTGCTATAAAATAAAGTGAAGCGGTAAAAGGAGGCTGCCCCTAGAAAAATGATCACCCCGTAGGTTCTCGGCATGAATGAAGATTTTGAGGGTCATAAAGCTGGCGTCAGTAGTTCGGGGTCTTTGGCGCTGCAAATATCAATACGCGAGTCTACAATGTTCTCCCTGCGATCGTTCAGTAAAGTGGCTCTACCGCACACATTTGCGGCCGGAAAGTAGTACATTATCGTACATGTGCGGTAAAAAGTTTTACCGTCCGCAAATTAAAGTGGCATGTGTCAGTGTCAAAAATTTTTGTGAGTGTGCGCGTGGTAAAATTTATACACGCGTGGGAAAAATGTTGTGTGTCTAACTCGTGCGAAAGTGCCTTAATCATATTTTCGCTTGAAACTTGTTTGTTGGGTTCTTGTTTGACGATATTTGCCGCAGCCTGTGTACTCATAACTATTTCCCCATATTTCATATCTGACATCAACGGAGATAAATCGCAAAACACAACTAAATCTTTTGAAAGACACATCAGTTTAATATTACCACTCCTAAATCTTCTTCGACCGTAACGGCCATACACTTCGGAAAGACCAAATTCATCAATATCTTTTTCGATTTATAAGACGTTTTACCGCTGTAATATTCTTCAAGTGAAGTATAAAATGTGTCTACAAGGGCATTTCAGGTTCGTAATATAGTTGGAGGGTGTATGGGTGATGATAATGGCTCGCAGCACAGTTTAAATTTTAATTTCAGTTGATTTATACTTACAGATTCCTAAGATTCCCGGGGCAGATGTTAATTAAAAAAAGTCGGCAGTGTTTCCCCCACTTTACGTCACATTACATCAAACGCTGGGAAATTTCATTGTCCTTTTGAACATCCAGGTCGAGTATTATGTAAGCGAAAAGTCAAAAATTCAATTTAACGTTAAGTCCACAAAAGAGCCGGGATATCATTGTCTTCTTTTTCTGGATCACGGAACGTGGTAGGTCGGTTTAATTCACAACACAAGCCCTCCTTAATCGATCGATGCCGCAAATGTGTCACAGGCAGCAAAGTGTTTGATTAATAGACTCAGGACTGGAGCAACAAATCACCTATCCGGTATGAAATATTACGGGGACTGTGGTAAGGACAATACACTCCACGTAAGACATTAAGTACATAGACGAGTGGAATATTCCAATTTTGAGGAGATAATCCTATGTTAACGACATCATTCAAACCCTTTCGTTCTTGGTAAGATCGAGAGTTTCCGCTTTAAATATTTTCCTGTTTAACATATATTTGACTGGAGTTTAACAAATTGCCCGGTATATAGGGTAGAAGCAGCAAGCAGGCACATCCATGGGTGAGTCGTAAATCATCAACTTATTTAACAGTTTAAAATTTCAGAAATTTGCTATTAACGTTGGACATTTATTCAGATCATCCAGTGTTGCATAAAATTTGGAGCGTCGTGAAAACTGTGTGTGTGAGAGAAAGAGAGAGAGAGAGAGAGAGAAAGTGAAAGCGATTTAAAGTGACTAAATTGATGATTGACCCCATCAACCTGTAGATTTTGGTAGCTATTTGACGCGTTGAACTGCACAGATCCTAAAGAAAAAAAGTGAACTCCAAATTTTAATTAAATGTCTTAAAAACTGGCAGAAGAGAAAAGTGAGAAAGAGTATAAATTTTAACACCCGGTGTCTCAAAAATGGACCTCTTGCTAATAATTTATATGAGAAACTAGAATTAACGTAGCACTAGGTATCTATGGGTTGATGCAGTCTTGTAATTATAAAGTGGACGGGTCTGCATAGAATTACATACCTACGACTCCAACCATCGAGGCAGCCAAATCTGGTAAATTGACTTCTTACCTGAAAAAAAATTACGAAAAAAATGATTTAATTATTCGATTAAAGCTCGCAGAATTCCAACAATTAATTAAAGTTATTACACGCACAAAAATTGGATTAAAATTAATGGTTCAAAGGAAAATATTGAAACTGGATTTGCCAAATCAACAAAAACTGCAGCTACTTGGAATTTGTGTATCAATCAAATTGAAATGGTATTTAGCAATTTTTGCCCTCCCCAGTGGCGTGTCTATCGGCCCATCACGGGGTTATTCTTAACTGAGAAGCGCTCCTCCACTGCCTTCAGGCAGATGGTTTTATTTTAGTAAAATCTCTAAAAAGAGTAGAAAGTTATTTAAAAACGTAAATTTTACTGAATAATAAGTCTTTTATTAATTTTTATCAAAAGTGCAAATTTTGTTGATCAAGTGTTTTTGATTTGAAAGGCCAATTTGAGATTTGTTGCAAAATAATACCGTTGATTGGACTCTGCAATAAAATAAAATATTAATAATAAAATGGTTAAGAGAATGTTTTTTTTTTTCGATAAAATCGTAGCTCGTGCACCAATCGTCATCAATAATATTTTTATTGGTTCTGAAAACAGGTTCAACAAGTCATTCCACGATTTCGGCAGGTCCATCTCTTTGGTGAAAAGGTCCTGGAGGTCGCTTGCCTGCATAAATTTCCATATCCACTAGTGTGTTCGTGCATCTACCAAGGTATGTACAGTAATCCTACATTTTGCGGCAATGAGCACTTCCTTCTAAATGATTCAAGTTTTTCTTCAATAATCAGGTACTCTCCAGGTATAAAACGCTTTAACAATTGTATGTAAATTGGTCCGCTATTGACCTAATAGCAACCAATATGTCCAATTTACTAATTTCGTCTCCTTTATTTTTATGTAACAAAATAACTATTTGATCATATTGCAGTTTATTATCCAACAAATTTGCTTGTGCCAATTGTATATATGAACATTCAAAGGGAATTCGAAGCACTGCCCCAAAAAAACAAAAAAAGGGGTTCAAAATTCCACTTAAGGCCTTTTAATTTATTTTTGCAGTCGGAGCAATGGCCATGTAACTCGATACCAAAAATTTGTAATAAATTTAACACGAATTGTTTAGAAAGTCCGCAGGCTTTGTAGCTGCTTTCATTTTACACATTGAAATTCATTGCACGACTTTTCAACACAGGTTTCGACTGGAAATTTCAAACTCTCCAGGTTTCCTGTGTTGACCACGCAATAAATTTCCACTACCCTGTTGAAAGGGTACATTCGACCTCATTAGTCATTTTTAACCAAGAAACCAGTATAGGTTATTATTCTGAACTGAAAACAACCCCGCCTGTCTCGTTTAGTTGAACCAACCAATCCCACAACTTTTGCGGTTAAAAAATCATTGTTTTCCAACCAAAAGAATCCATCAGTCATCAAATAGCACAAAAATGCTCAAAGGGCTATCGATTTGGCTCACTTTCCAGCTTCTTTCATTCAATATTGCGAAGGTTGAGATGGAAAGATGCTTTGATGATCAAAGTATTGAACAGGAAAATATGATTTCCTCTTCTATTAAACTAAGGAAACAGTTCCTGGTGTAGGTTCAAAGTATCCCCTTTGGAATATCGACGTCCTATATTGCCTTTATAGACACCTTATCATTGAGCTGGGTCAATAAAAGTGGAAATCTTGTTGGTAGTTTAGATAAAATTCTTTGGGTTTTTGTTTCTTATTTATATAGTTCGTTAGATGATGGTAGACTTTCGGTTGTGACTTTTATTAGTATGCCTACTGGGGGTGTGTCTAATAAGATATCAATGCAAGTTACGAAATGAGATTTTTGACGATTAAGGTGTGTTCTTTGTTGGGAAAAAAAGATATTTCAGTGTTCTCCCCATGCATGCCATGCTTTAATAATCATGAACAGTAGGCCTGTTAATTTTTCTCAGTTTTGTAACAAAATTTTTCATATTGTTTATTGGCAGCAGGTTCGGACACATACAAAATCTAATTATTAAAATAAGAGTTCATATAAAAAAATATCGTTTTTTCTATATGGCGAACACGCTTTCATTCTCTAAAAAGCCCCTTTTCATAACTAGAATTTATGCACTATTAACCCTACGCCCGACACACAAATTTTCGTAACTCCTAGTGACGCATGGGGTGTAATATGCCTCATTCATATTCCTCCATAAAAAATATTTTGAACCGACATTTTTGTAGTTACCAAATTTTCGTTTCTCTTTTCTAAGCTATCGAAATGAATTATTTATTAAGAAAAAGTTTCTTTTTTCGAAAAACGAGAATTTTTGAGTTAGAACCATTTTTTTAGGATAAAAGAAGCAGTATTTGCAAAATGTCTGTTAACAAAAACGAACAAAAAACAGGATATTGAGCTGCAAGAATAATCGAAGCATTAAAAAAAAAACCTTGTTTTGCAGTCTCATGACCGAGGGTACTTCCAATGATGATCTGCCGATCTTTTCCTGATCTTCCCTGAACGGACAGCTTTTTTGTTTCTTCCTTGGCTGCATTCGCCAAAAATTATCGTGATTGTTTTTATTCTGTATTGTGTAAACTATTTTTATCAATATTTACGTACTCTTCAGGCACATTATTCACTTGAACAATTGTATGTAAATTGATCTGCTATTGACTTAATAGCAGTCAATTTGTCCAATTTGCTCATTTCGTCGCGATTACATTTATTGTTAAACTCCAATCATGTGAACAAAAACTCAAATCTTCTGTGGAATGGTATCGCATGGAGAATCTCAATTCCAATTGCAATGGATTTCCATAAATCTTTAATAGAGCGTCGATTGCTTGTAAAAACTCCACTCAGATATAGTAATCCCAATATTGCTTTCATTTCCGCAGAATTGGTCTCGTTGTAATAGGGAGAGTTTTACCATCCTTCTGTTTTAACTGGGATTCTCTGATTAGTCAATGTGACTGTGAGCTATAATAACCTAAATTAACTAAAATCCTACACATTAGTTTTAGCTTCTTTGGCATGCCTTTTAAGTCCAGGCAATGAATCACTATGTTTTATGATTGAGTTTTCCATTATCTCCTCTATTGCTGTTATAACAGATTTTCCACCACTTCGTTCTGCCCTTTTCAATGCAGTAGTGACGATTTCATCAGTAGTGACATTTTCTGTGAAATTAGGTAAATCTGCCACGATGCATTTGGCCATTTGTTTCACATCTAGATAGTCATTGCTCTCATTTAGATGATCTCTGAAGGCTTCGATATCTAAACAAATTTGATTGTTTTCAACATTTTTCACTTCTTTCCAGAACTTCTGCAGCCGGTCCACATCTTTTTCTTAATTATCCCATACGCTTGCTGTAATAATTGCAATGGAACTAAATACATCATAAAAACATGAAATATGTGGCCGTGAAACCCCCACAAGATACTAAAATAATTATCTCATAAATGTTCAACAGCAATTAAACTTAATCACATTTAGAGATACACACGGTTTATCACACTCTGGGCACCGAAAAGGATCAAAATGTACAACTAAATGTGGTGCACAGTGTGTCTAAGGTAAATATGTCCAAAATAGGGCGTTCGTAAACAGTGATAGATACAGATTTGGTTAAAAGGAAAAAAATGCGCATTCAAGAGGGTAGTTTCATGGTGCAAACGTATGCGATAAGCCAAAAGAGCTCGTTTTAAAAAAATTAAGATTTATATTAATACACGATTCAATTTCAATATTTTTCCTTCGACTGCTGGTACTGATCATGGCTCTTGAAAAAAAATTAAAGAATGCCTTGAAATACCTCTATTTAATTATTTATTTTCGAAAAAAAACTGCAACAGGTAATTACTCGGGGCTCTAACATCACAAACTACACAGAAACTTCATAAAAAATACATGGCATTTACCTTGTTCATGTTCGTCACGAAGGTTCATATCATTAGATTATGAAAATTACATATTCATTATCTGTAGCGACCTTTTGTTAAAGTATTACTCTTCATTTTAAGGCAGTTTAAAACTTTATTAAATTGACGAAATGAGTTACGTTAATGAGGAATAAATGTGAGTCATACACTTCCAAATTATGTACGACGAAATATGAAATTGCAGAATTCCTTTAATGTTCGTGATAGATCAGGTTTCGTGACTACACGCAAGTTGAAGTTTTGGTCTGAGCTGTTACGTGATAGTTTCCACCGTTTTCCATAGAATGTTTTCTTTTGTGTTTTCTTTTTTTTACAAATCAGTCTTCCATTCATGTAGACAGAGGGCTTCTGTCTGGATCAGTAATCCGTATTTATTCTGCTGAAAATTCCATTGCTTGGCAGTTGACTCTCATTTCACCAATTAATTTAATGTGGAAAATGCTTGGCAAATTCCAAATCTAAAGGGATATTTGGGGATTTTCAGTTACCGATGACATTACATAGTATGTTTGGTTTTAGTTACACCGTTTTTTACGACTTATTGCCGATTTCTCAAACGATCCGTATTCCTGAAGATTTTTTACGAGCCGTTCAAAAATTTTACGGTTTACGTAAACACCTCCATAAAACCGGATTCGAAAATTTCAAGTTTTTGCGAAACAATGGAATATTATTTTGTAGATCTGTTTGCATCCTAAAGCTACTCCCGTGAATGCTCAACTGTCTCATTTAAACAAGTCTGTATCTATTACCGTTTCCTTTCCGACCAACATCCTTTTCTTGGATACATTGTATGTGCGAATAACTCGGGGAGTTCCTGAAAGCTACTGAAGGCCTCATAGAGGTATAAACTAAAAAGAAGGAAACTGTAAGTTTTCCGGCAGCTGAGGTCTCACTCCCATGCGTCGGGCGTCGAGTCAATTTAAAGTCCTACTGAGTAAAATCACGACTGAAAAATCTATCTGTATCTGTAAAATGATTGGCCATTACTTGGTTTTATAAAATGTGCCAAATTTACTAAACAGGGAAACAACTTCCATACTCTCAGGTGCATATTTTATATCTGCCAGTTTCCCCATGTCCTTATTATACTAAGAAGGCTGTTTAAATTACCTTCCCGTATTATCAACCGGCTATTAAAGCAGGCGGAGATTTTTAATTAAAGCTGCTAATTAAAAGTAAAATTTACTTATTAATTTTCATAAACCGGAATTAAAATATTTCTAAATCCCGTTTTCTTGGAAAATTAATTGGCGGGAAATATCCGGCAAACTTTGGATTGTAATTAATGGAAGCGCAAACTTAGGCAGGCTTCCAAATTTATGTTTTTGAAACTGAGCTTCCTTAGCGTTAAACTTTTGCGTTGTTTCATAATTTGGGTATTGTAAACCAATTAAAAAACAGAAAACTCATTAAACACATATTGCTCTTCCGGCGTCATGCTATAAATTGCGTAAGGCGAGTAGCTACCCAGCCTATATCCCTAAGATTTTTAAGCACAATTTTACAATTTAATCTTTCAGATGCATTATTGCTGTTTCTTATATTTTACAGAAAATTTTTAAGCTTCTTTCTAACTTTAGCTCAAAATAAATGATAATTACACTAAATGGCACATTAATTGACCGAAACATTCTTCTTTTGAAATTCTAAGGCTCAGCAGCTAGACATCTAGAATTAATGGGGAAAGAGGTATCTGTAAGTGTTTCTCTGTTTACAACAATTAAAAGACTGTTTTTTTCACGTTGCGTTATCTCCATATTGCAGTTGGCAAAAATAATTATAGCCACTATAACGTAAAGCCAAACTCCTTTCTTATGTTGTTTCGTTTCTTCATTACAATGCCCGTGGAAAAAACAATTATATACTAAGCGACATAGAAACTCCAACACTCAATAAAAATGTTCCGATTTCGATACCATTTTGTACATATGTCAGAGGGGTCCAAGAAGTCAATGATTAAAGTACTAAATAAATTAGATGATTTTAATCCATTAATTGAAGTTTTTATAATTAATTATGTGTTGATGCGCAATGATTTCTTACACATTCATTAATGCGCGCAAGGATAGTTCTGATCAGGTGGTTAATATCTTCCTGAGATATATCACTTCAGGCAACTTCTATCTCATGTTGAAGTGCTACAAGAGTTCGAGGGGGCGGTGGTAAATTTCATAATCTCTTACCGATAATGTCCCACTCATGTTCAATTGAAGATAAATCTGGAGATCTTGGAGGCCGAGGCAGCAGTTCAATCTAAGCCTGTTGAAAGTACTCCAACGCTACCCTTGCCACCTGTAGTCAGACATTATCCTATTGAAAGATAAGATTTTGGAGGGTTCTTAAGTATGGTACTAAATAAGGTTCCACTATTTTTTGGATGTACCGCTATGCGGTCATACTTCCTCTAATAAAAACTAGGGGTGACTTAGAGTTATAGGCAATGGCACTTCACCCGATCACACCAACAATACGATGAACATACCCTTCAACAAAAAATTGTGCATCTCGTCGTTCCCCATGCCACCTTCTAACCCTTGCCCGACCGTCATGCATGTCCAAACAGAACCTGGATTCATCGCTGACGACTATTGCGTTCCCTTTCTCATTCGAGGTTAAGGGTTCTTTACTCCACCCAAGTCGATTATGTTTGTGCTCCGGAGTTAAAGGTAAGATAAATTGTGGTCGGAATGAAAATAGACCAAAGTTTCTGATCGTCGATATACATTTCGCATTTCAATAACTGCCGTGTTCTGCAAACCACTGATTGGCAATTGTTCTGGTGGTAGAGAATCGATTCGGCATAGCCAATAATCTGAAAGTGGTGTCCTGCGAACTCGTTCGGCAATTGTGGCATCCAAAGTTAGTTTTTCTATCCTTCAGAAAAATACTCAAAAAAAAGAAATACTCAAAACATGAAGAGTAATAAGACTGAAAATGTTTGTACAAAATATTATCGAAATAGAAACAATGCTACTGGGTATTCATGTTTCTATGTCACTTAGTGTATAAAACTTTGCAGGAATATTTTGGTAACATTGGGGAACCATTACAACACAATTGGAAAGTTAGAATTATTGGAATAAATCTTCGACATTTGGCTTTACACATTAACATATTGCTCGAGCTTAGAAATATCCAAAGAAGCATAGCCCCTTATAGGTAAAGAGGTGCACGAGAACTTCAGGGAAATCCACATTAAAAATTCTTTTAAATATGGTGACCTTATTCCAAGTGGAGAATAGCAACATTTTGCATTTCAGGAAGCACTCGAGCTTAAGAGTCAGCTCCTCGTTCAGGTTATTTTTTTTAAAGTTTGTAATCAAAAGTTGTATTAAAATCGACAAAAAACTGACTAGGACCGTACTTCGGAAAAAAGTTGTTAGTTTCCATTTATCTCTTACCGTAACTAGCTGTGAATCTGTACACTCGACAAAGAAAACAAGGTTCATTATACAGGGCGAAACAGTTGGGGTCTGTTCGGGCATCAACCTGTATGACATTACGATTCTCATGGCAGAAATGTTTTGTGGCCATATCTAATGTAACTCACGTTAAGTTCGCTAGTAATAATTGTTCAAGGGCATTGCCGAAATAACCAAATGGAAAAATAGCTAATGTCAGAATATGTTTTTGTTGATAAATAGCACCCGGATATCTCGTCGGCCCGCAAATGACAAAAAGGCCAAACAGGGTGAATTGTAACATTTAACCCTAAGCCTCGGTAAGCTCGGCTCTCCATTTATGGAGCAACTGTTTTTTAGAGATACGGCCCACTCGTGACGCTTTTTGTGATTCAATTCCAGTTTTTACATAGGCCAAAAACTGGAGCTTTAATACAGGTCGCGGGTAATTAGGGTCATTTAAATTTAGCACAGTTTAATGCATATTATGTCATTAGACCCTATTAAGCGATCTGGCTGCACATTCCGAAGCGAAGCTCCTATGGAAGTTTAAAATAACTCAGCAACCTTCTTGCCATTTCCTCTGCCTGAGGTTACAGTTGTAACAAATAAGGGAAATCATGTCCTTTGCTTCCTCTTGACTAAAATAAATAACCCCCAGTTAGCCTCAAGTGTTAGCTCTTGTAGTCAGGGAAAATCAATTTAAATGTTTGGTTCGAATGTAACTTGCAATTTCGGGACACTTTCAGATTTATTGGACTTACATTCAGATATTTATTGCCATCGCAATGCGAAATAGATTAGCATGTTAGCTTCCAAATGATTCCATCTAATTAAACTGCCAAAATACATCGAAGGAACATTGTTCCGCGCTAGGGATTGTTATTATTGCAGAAAAAAGCAGTTGCCTGGAGGATTAATTAATTAAGAAGTTCATAATGAAAAGTATTAGAAAACTAAACTTAAATCGATATCGACACTTTAAGTTTCCAACTCCTTGCAGTTTTCCCAAACGAAATGCTTCCACCTTGGCAGGAACATAAAGCCACACTTACTTTCATTATTACATGAGCTAAATTGAAAGCGAAAAAATTTTGATTCAATTCGCCAGCTAGACAGGTTGATAAATACATCACCGAAATTACTTAAGTTCCGTTTAAATTTAAAGGAAGAAAACTAATTGAGGTTAAAGAAGCTGCAGGCTAATTTATGAATTGGAATCAAATACGCTCTTTATTTCTGTACTTGGCTTAAGTAGTAATCAGTAAACTGTCAGAAGAGCAGCTACAAAGCACCTTTTAAAAGCGTTCTAGAGAGAATTGAGATTTGAATTTTAAATTGCATTACGCGATAGAAAATGCTACTTTTTTCACGGATATACAAAAATATAGCCGCCATACATCAGCCCGCAAACATGTAATGAGGCTTGTCATTCACTCTCAGTGAGAGAATGTTATCTAGCCTAAATAACATGAGACAAATGCTATCGAGCGGGATTAATAAGCAAATATATTTCCCGCATGATTAGGATTAATATATGCATCTATACAGTGTGTTCAAGATAAGGATGTTCAGTATGCGGAAACGGTAATAAATATGGACTTATATTGCAGTGGTATATTCTGTGTTATAATAATTAAGTTGAAGCAGAAGGCATCAATGAAGATGTTTCGCGAAGAATATCGCTAAATTCTACAGTTCTTGGACGATTCGTAAAAAATTCAAGGTGTTTAGAAAACCTGAAATAAGCCGCAATAATCTCTATAATCAAGAACAGGAAAGGTATGTAATGTCATCGTTTATCAAAGATTTCAAAAAATCGCTTTGCGAAAATGGACATATCACAGGTGTCCCAAAATCAACGGCTGCGTGGACGAGCAAACGAAAACACCATTCTTTTAAATTTAGAATATGCCAGAAACTTCGAATTAAGGATAACGAAAAGCGAAAATTATCTTTCGAATAGTACAGATGAAAATGTGCAGATTACAGCCAAGTGACACAAAACGGAATTATCAGTCGAAAAAATACGCCTTATTGGTCCAGGGAAAGCCCTCTTGACTACATTATTGCGCTTCACCAACATCGCTTTACATTTAACATGTGTACTCTATCTACATTTCTGAACAATATTATTATTTTTTCTGTCTGTATATAGTCTTAGACCCTTTTCAATATTTTCATCCTTATATTTTGACCCTCTTTTAAATTTACATATTATACAAATACAGAGTGGAAGAGCCAAATGGAATAAATTTAATATTTACATATTTCAACATATGGGAAACAAATACGGAAACGCGTCAGTTTTAGATTCTGAAATTACATCCTGTAACGTAAAAATTTCATCCCTAAATTCAACCCCTTTTGCGTGACAATTACAACTTCTGAATTTTTAAATTGAAAGTATGGATTTGTAATACCTCATTTGAAAGGTCTTTTCATTTTCCATTCAAAATTGCTATGGTTTTAAACTTTATTTGAAAGAATAATATAAAAAAAATCATGTAATTGACGAAATTGTCTACAATAAACATTAACTAATATCACTTCGTTATTGGTGGTAAAATATAATAACAAAGCAAATCAATCCATCTTAAATCGACTTAACTTATCCAAATCGGTAAATAGGAAAGCGAGGATTGCTAAAATGGCCAGCGCGATCACCTGATCTTACTCCATTAGGGTTCTTCTTATGGGAATATGTGAAAAGTATGGCGTACAAAACTAAACCACGTGATCTAGCTAACTTAAAAAGAATAATAGCTCTTGCGATTAGATCAGTTACGCCCCAGATGTTGATTAATGTTACAAGACATTTTTTGTTACGGTTAGGATACTGCCAAGAAGTTCAAGGCATGCATTTTGAATATATCATAGAAGATTGAGAACGATATGTTTTATTATTTTATTATATTATCAATAACAAATTGGTTTTAGTTATTAAGTTTTAATTTTATTGTAGATAATGCCGCTAGTTAAATGCATTTATTTTCTCTAATGTTCTTTGCAATAAAGTTAAAACCATAGCAGTTTTGAATGGAGAATGAAGAAAACCTTTCAATTGGTGTATCACAAACCTTTGCTTCCAATTAAAAAAAATTGAGGGTTGCAATTGTCACGCAAAAAGTGTTAAATTTAAGGATACATTTTGTACGTTATCACTCTGTAGATAAAATACTCCATAAAGGTTGTGTTCATTGTTCCGTGTGACTCGGACCCGTGCCAAAGAAAGGCATTGAAAGGCAAGAAGTGGAATTAGCAAGTAAACCACTAGTAAAATCAGTCTATGAAATCATCAACAAATCACACCTTTGAATGACCTATAGAAAAAAAATTGGCTCTTACAGGCGAGCGTTATGTAATAATTCTTACAGTGTGATATAATAATGCGTGTGATGTGATGAGATAGTGTGATGTAATATTATTACGCACAGTCAGGAGCTGATTCGCGTCGATGTCTTGGCGAGTAAATAACAACAAAGCGTGTCGCGTATTAATATTACAAACCAAACGTTATTCCTGGAAGTGGACGAATTTCAAAAAAGTAAAAACCAAAATTTTACATATCGGATTGGAGATGTTAAACTAAAAATGGGGAGTTGACTTAACTCGGGCATCCCCGAAGGTACCCGGTGTCCAAAAATGGATCAATACCTCCATTGCAAATTTGGACCTATTTGTTTCGTGTGTAATTTAGATTTGGTACATGCTACACGATGTCGTGTTAGAGTGCAACGGTCCATCCAAATATAGTTGATTACTCAGGGCTCTATTTAAAAAGTAAGAGAGTTGGTTGCTTTTACGAATTTTTGGAAACACCCTGTATATTCGAGAATAGATTAGTTTTGCAGCTAACAAATGAGCAAGTTAGAGCTTTGCTCTGCGCTGTTTCGTTTTTCTAGTAATAGGAAGCTTGATTACGTAAGAATGAGCGTGCATAAAATGCTGATTGAAAAATGATTTCAAAAAGCAGCAGGTCGTAGAAAAAATGCTGCACATAACTAGGATGTACGGCATGATACTTTTTCCTAGTTTGGTATTTTTTATAGATGAAACTTGTACATCCAAAGATGTGAAACGACTCCAGTATGAACCACAGTAATAGAGTTTCTTCTAGCAATCCAGTGCGTTTAATGCAGTTAATCAGTGCCTTTTGCTCGTTTCCCAGGGTCGAACCATAAATTAAGGGGTCTTAATGATGAAAAACAGAAAAACGGAAAAACTGAAATATCAAGACTCGTTTTCCTCCTTCTAATAAACTTCGGCGCTGTTTTGAAACTTTCGCAACAACTTGTGTTAAATTTATCACCCAATTTTGGTAGGTGGCTGATAAATACATTCGCATGAATGAGAAATTTTCCCCGTGCTTTTTGCGCCCCATTGTGCGCCCAACTTTTGATGTAGCTTGTCAAAAGTTTGAAGATCAAATAAATTATATTTTAGGGGTTTGCATATGTATGGGAGCTGTTATTAAATTAGACACGGATTGAAATATAAGCTGTTTGTACCACTGTCAGCTTGTTTCCGGCAAGCAATCACGAGAAGTGATTTAGATTGAAAGTTGTGTTCGTTTGGGGGAGATATTAAATAATGGGCTTGTCTAGTATTCATGAAGACAATTGAGGAAGTTTTTCTATGACGAGGCACTAGAGATAGGAGAAGTTCTAAAATTAACTTCTGAATAAGTTTCAGCCGCCTCTAAAGTTGAGAAACAGAACAGGTGCTGAATCAATTTTGCAGCTAGGTTAAACTAGGGGTGTGTCATCATTCCCTGTTAGGGGTGTAAACCTACATAAACCTCGTTCTTCTAACGCTCGACTGGGTATTACTCTTTTTAATAGTCTGTAAAGGAATGAAACAGTGTAAAAAGGGATTTTCGATATAAATTGCTACAAAAAAACGGAGCAATTTTTTAAAAGTGAAAAACCCCAGTGGTATCAAGTCCCGGAAGCCAATTAACGAGACCGCAACGATACTTCAGCTCTGTTTTTACTTTGAATGACTAATGATCGTTCCGTTTCTACAGGTTTCTCGCGAAAGCCTCGACTTAGTAACACAGACCCAGTAAGGATTTTGAAGCTTTATAAGACGGAGAAAATTCGAAAAGCACGTTATATTCGAAGTACTAATCAATTTGAATCTCCCATCTTGCGATAGCTGCGATAGCTGAGCTAATAACACACACAATGAAGTTTGGATGAGCAGCTCCATTATGATACCACTGCAGATAACCCAGATAAATTAATTCTGACAACATTAAACCGCTAAATTATATTTAATATTTGGAGATTAGCGTTCGGTTATAAACAAAACGGTTAATCGAGATAAGTTTCGAACTTAACAAGGTTTGGACTAATGCTGATGATGCTACAAAACACCCCGGGGATGCAAACCGATATCCATTATCTTGGAAACTTTCTGAAAATATGGGTTTTTGCGAGGCAGAAATGTGAATCGAAAGCGACCATTTGCATTTATTTACATAGTTTTAAAGCAGAGAACAAACGTAATAGGAAAAACTCTTAGACAGCACAAATCCTATAGATATTTTTAAAGATCCATTCAGTTTTTACATCCAGCTTAAGTGGAAACCAAGAAACTTGAAACTTTGTGAAAGTAACACAACTCCGAAAGATACGCGGCAAAACAGCAACTTAAGGCCAAAGGCCTGCAAAAAGCCAGATGAATAATGGTTCGAGGAGGCCCGGAAACACATTTAAGGGGACAGTGAGTTACTAGTGTAGGTTTCTCGAGAATGACATGTTTTATTAATAGTCTCATTTTGCTGTTGTATGTTTTGTGCCGATTTATTGGTAATTAATGTCATAATAAAACTGCTCGTCATCGAACAGAACTACAACTTAAAGTTTCTTGAGATGAAGCGCTTGCTTGTGCAGCAGCAGAAAAAAATAAATATTTTTCGTAGAATTGTGGTGGCATGTTCACATGAGTAATTTTTCCTTTAAAGACATTTTCACAGGTGTTACGAGCGTATTTGTATCCACTTTGTTAAATTGAAGGGAGATAAATGCATATTTTTGACCATCAAGCTTAATAAGTATTACAGTGGATGTTCCACAAACCACGGTACATTCGGTAATTATACCACTAATTGCGAATATTTTATACAAGTGGTTTTGTTTAAAATATTTCCCCGTATAGTTGTTTCAAACAATGCAGACATTCATTGGCCGGCACGTTTACCAGACCTGTCCCTAGTAGATTATTATTTATGGAGAACTAGTGAGAGGACTCATCTATAAATCTTTGGCTGCCAATATTAATGACTTGCCAAGGAAAATTAGCGGTGTGTGATGGACGAATCTTTCTAGCAACACAACAAAATTTCGTTTTTTTTTTTCAAACACCTTCGATAATCATTGGATTTTTTCAAATTTTAAGGCGTCAAATTCTTAGACTCCAAGTTGCACAATTTTGCCCCAATTTAACTAACCTCACATCATTTATGATTATTAAAATCCTCATGGATGAGCCCCAGAAATGGCATATTGTTACCGCACTCGATTGCTGATCGACCTTCGCTTCACGTCTTTCCTGCAACTTCTCTTTAACAAAAAAAATTTATTCTGATAAATCTTACTTTCAGAGCATTTCCTTTTGCTGTTACAGAATATAAGGAAATCTCGTATTATATAAACGAGCATTAAGAAATCATTGAATAGGCAATTTATATACCCACAGCTCAGAAAACTTTTAAACGCCATAGCCCTACCATCTCATTACACTTCTTAGTTCGCACTCGTTAGGCCCCATAAATCACCCCCTTTTTGTTACAAAAGGGAAAATTATTTGCCAAGTTTTAAAACCGGAGGAAGAAATAATTAATTCGGATTAACCAACTAAACTTGATAAGGTTTTCGTGGCTTAGTAAATTATTAAGTTCAAGAAAACCCTCTTTACTTCCCTCAAACCGCGTTTTAGAGTTCTTTGGGGGTTCGATTAAAAATCTTACTATTGATCATTTCCAATAACGCCTTATTGGCGGCGGAAATGGGTTCACTGAAGGCATAGTTAAAACCTCAAATATTGTTAAAAAAACAGACTTATCTAAAATCCTCAGTTGAGCTCCTAACCTGGGCACAGATGAGAAAACCAGGGAACCATAAAAATTGGATTAGCGAGGCTGGAGGTCGTATAACCTAAGAAAACAAAAGCGGATTTCACATCAGAAGAACTTTCGTACCCACATCTTTTTGAGGGACTTTGCTCTAAATGTTCCTTCCGTCTTAAAGAGAGAAGCTCGAGGGGCGCCATTACATTCAATATTTAGCGCCTACAAGACTACTTGAAATGTTAGGCTTAAGTTATTAAAAACTATAGTCTTTGCGTTAATGGCATTTCCGATTCCTTTATCATAAATTAGAGTTAGAAAATTAAACTCTTAACTGTTAAACTTGAAGCCGAAATTTCCGTTCGTATAAAACGTTATTGTTTAGAAACTCGTAAAACATTTATGATAAATTATAGTGGAATGTTATACTTTTAACCCATCAGGCTGGATGCTTAATTTATTCTTCAGTTATTTGCATCAGCGGACGCAAACCCGTCTCGCCCATTTGAAAAATGCGGCCGCGTTGTTCCGCATGATGAAAACGTGAGCCCGGAAAATTAACTACATCCAGCCCTAAATTTAAGCAGCCCTTGTAGCACAGCTATTAACACATTGAATCATTAAATTTCAGTGGAATTTTAATTGTTGTCTAGCTTTCGACCGTTCTAAACCTATTTATCATAACTCGGGTGCGAAATTACTTTAACGCTCAGTTTATTCTTCTCTCTGTGGGGTTTTACAAAAATTCTTAATTAGAAAGTTGGGCTATCACTGGGATAATTACTGTTGGCAATGAGGGTAGTGTTTGAGATTAATTGTTACTTCAAGAATGTACTATGTCCGCATTCCTGTTGTGGATAGCTGGGAAGCCTGAAATTAGATAACATTATAGCTCCCGGATTTATCGCTGGTAAATCAAAGAAATTACGTCGAAAATTATCCATTTAGATCAACACCGCCACGTTTCAAAACAATTCCCATCTGAGGCACATTCAGGGTATGTTCAACTTCGGCACTAATATGTAACTCTTTAATGTGGAAAACGGTGCGGGAAATTGAAAAATCGAAAAAAAATCGCGAACTTGTTCGTTATCTCCCTAGGGAGATCCGAGTCGAAACGAGACTATAAACGGAGCTCAGGCAGTAAAATTGCGTTTACTTGCCGAGTTAAACAAATACCTACACTTTTGCCCGTTATTGCCAACCAAGTTGAGTTTCTTTGTTGTGTAACAACTGGCGCGATTAGGCAACGTCGCTTTGTGGCAACGCTGCCGATAAGTCTTTTTCATAAAAAAACAAGGTAAGATACTTGGATGTTGCTACAATTAGGTAAGTAGGAGTTTTTTACTGTTCGGGTATAGTAGTAGGAAGTAGTGTTCACTTAGGTGGGCGGTAGAAGAGCTTTATCGCCTAGGCGTTTAAAGTGAAAAAAACAAATATAAGATATAAGCAAAAATCAACTGGAACTGATTTTAATGGACGCCAACCGAACGAGAAAAAAATATTGCATGTTTTACTCCATGAAAGCGAAAATTTATTGCTTAACTTCATGTGTTTTAACCATGAAACCATCTTGGGCGAAACTCAGGTAACGGACTATTAAAATCGTACTTTTATGACTGACAAAAATATAGGCCTTTAATTAGACAATATAAGCTGCGAAGGGTCATTTTTAATGCCTAGGCAGTAAAAATGTTACTTTGCAGCCTAGGCATTAGCACTTTTTCAATTATTGCCAATTTGATGGATCAGCGGCAGTAAAAGATTTCTACTGCCCGGGTATAGCAGAAGTAAGTAATGTTTAAGTTTTGTGTTTAGGAGGTAGTTTAGTAGAGGTGTGTAGTTAGGTGGGTGGTATAAGAGGTTTATGGCCTGGGCACTAAAAATAAAAAACACATAAGAAGTACGCAAAAATAAATTAGAACTGATTTTAATCGGTACCAATAATAAAAAAAAAGGTTTTCTTTCTTTGATGGCGAAATTTTACTGCTTCGACTTCATGTGTTTTAACCATGAAACCATCGTGGTCGAAACTCAGGTAACGCACAATTCGACTCTTAATGTTTTAACTGAAAAAAATATGGACCTTCAATTGCACAAAGCAAGCTGCAGAGTTTTAGTTTTACTGCCTAGATAGTGAAAGGGTCACGTTGCACCTAGACATTGACAGTTTTTCGATCATTGCCAATTCGCTAGCTAACCCGGCAGTAAATTTTTTTAATGCTTGCTCAGAGCAGTAGTACATAGTCTTTAGTGAGGGTGTTGAGTATTTAATATTATACAAAAGAGCAAAAAATGTTACATTAAAAGAAAAAAAATACATATGTGGAATATACAAAAATCAAATGGAACTCATTTTAATACGTAGATATCAAGCGGAGGAAAAATTAGAGGTTTTACTGCACGTAACGAAAGCGCAAATTTACTGCGTTAAGTTCATGAATGAAATTCATGAATGAGTGAAATTGTACTGTTACTACAATGAATAATGTCGGATTTTAATAGGTTGATAATTACTCAAGACCACTGTAAAATTTAATGGTCAAACACAAAAGTGATATAGAACTATACGGGTAAGTCGAGACACGCAAGGAACATGCCGCTGTTATTAATAGGTCTTTCGCTGGACGCTCGGCTATAATTTAATTTAAACGTTTTGAAAACTGATTAAAATCGGCGAAAGTGTACTGCCAAGTGTATTGTCCAGTTCAAAATCGTCTTGGCTGCCACTTTGTGGAAGTGCCACGTCTCGAACACCGAAAGAATCGGACATTTGGTGCTCGAGTCGGGCCGGACAAAAGTGGTCCTTCGAGCCGTATCGCACGTGCGGTGCCTCCGTCCTCAAATCGCATCGAGCAACGTCATCAAATCCATAAGACTCATAATTATTATTGGACGTATAATCATTATGCAAAACAAATTGTTTAGGAAACATTAAATGTGATGGAGAACGTCACATAAAACACTGGCTAAATAATTAAATATGTGGCACATTGAAACCGAATGAGTTAAAAACATGCAACTCGTTCGTGTATTGTGCGGGAATTTAAACATTTTACCTACATTTATCAACTTCCCATTTATGTACGTTCCCAACTGCGACATTTGGGCTGGTAAGTAACACAAGTATGCAAATAGTTTTAACGTATGAGCAGATAATTAAAATTTAATCAAAACTATACAGCCCGTTAACGTTATTTAAATGCTCCTCCTGCCCCAAAATAAGATATACATTTTTGCAAAAATTGAAAATTATTGATATTGCTTAAGGAGAGGCAGTTTTGATTATCTGCTTCTCAGTTGCAAATCAAATTACAGAGGAAAACGAGAGCTAAGCGACTCTTATAGGTTATGATTTTTTAATGACAATTCAGAACTTCTTAAAAGTTAATCCAATTTTTGGTGCGCCCGCTGTTAAAACCGAATTTGATTTTTTACCATAGAAATCGAGTTTCCTGCCCAGAGGAAACATCGAACCAAAAGATTTGACTAAAAATGAAAAAAATGTTGTTTTACCAAGTTTACTGAAATGTGCCGACAAGTCGAATAAACTTCAACGCGCCCCAATAAATAAAGTTGCGAAGAAATTTGCCGCTACGCGTCTAACCATATCAAAAGTACTAGGTTTAGTCAGAAGTTTTCGCCATTTTTTTGAATTAAAAGTTTATAGTAGACGTCAATGGATTCCGTGTCATATGTCATATGTCATTTAAAAAACAGTTTACGTTTCGAACAAATTCATATTTTGTACTGAATTTGATTAGGGAAATCGTTCTTGACATAAAAATGGCTGCCGAAAAAATTATTCTTCGAGGTTTGGTGGGACATTACTGGAAAAAGAGCCTAAATCCTACAGACGCTGCGAGGGCCATCTGTGAAGTTGCTGAATATGTTGCTGATAGCAACATATTCAGCAACAGCTTAGCTCTGTGGACGCTCTGTGGCAGATTGGTTCCAATGTTTCGAATCTGACGATACAAACGCGGAAGACCAGAAGTGGAAGACCAACGGTTGCGGGTCCAGAGGCCCTACGTGTCGCATATGAAGAACAGCCTCATGCTAATACCAGGGAATTGTCAAGAGAACTTGGACATTCTCAACGAACCGTCAATCGTCACTTGCGTCGAATTGGTTTCGCTTGCGAACGTCCGAAAGAAGACCCGCACGAAGAAAGGTGAGCAAGAGCGTCCGAGCATCCTCTATCAGTAATCTGGTAAACACCGAACATCCAGCAAGCAAACATTTGTTTGTCATCAAAGAAAATACTTGTTCTTGCTCGTTCGGTGTGTACGAGATTCTTCTAATCTGCCATATTTAATAAGCTCGTTGAAAATAGTGAATCAACTGCGAATCTGAATATAATCGGTCTGGTGTGGATGAAATATCACCATGACGAACGAACACGAGCAAACATTCGCGAACAAGGACAAATGTTCCTTATCCAGTGTTTGGCCCTGGCCTTACTCCTTCCGACTATGGTTTGTTTCGGTCAATAGAGCATTTCTTTAAAGATGCAAAATTTCGAAATGTAGAAGAGGTCGAAATTGGATGCCGCAACTTTTTCGTGCCAAAGACACCTGAATGGTATCGCAATCAAGTTTCCAAACTAGCCGGAAAATGGCAAAGTCATAGAAAATTTTGGATTATACTTTGAAGAAAATACTCTTTCCGCTTTCAGTTTTCTTAAAAATTTGAAATAAAATTTATGATTTTAAAATTGACGAGAACTTTGGCCCAACCTAATATGACAAAAAGCGAAACAGCAATATTCTGATGGTTAAATCTCTGCAAATGTTTCATCATATAAAAAGAATTATGAATGGAAACGTAAAGATTTTTCGGAAAACATGAAAAAACTCAAAGCCGTGCCTTTGAGCCAGCAGGGCGCTTTCCGCAGCTTAGTAGAGATATCAAGATCGACTTTATTCCGTAGATTTAAAGAGGGTAACGATTTCAAACGTATTTTATCACCTTTCCTGACTGATCAAAATAAGCTTGCTCGTTTAGAATATTGCATTTCTATGGTTAAATCCAATGGATTTTTTTTACTATGTTTATATAAATGAATATGGTTTTACCTCACCCAAGAAAAACATTCCTATTATGTCAGTCTGGTTAAAATTCTATATTAAAGAACCTGTAAAAATAAGCGATTCATAACAAAAAGTGATGTTCCTAGCTACAGTAGTGAAACCTCAATACAATGTCCATAGAAAACAATATTTTGACAGAAAATTGGGAATTTGGTCGTTCGTTTGTACTTAGAATCAAAACGAAATAGTAAAAACCATCCAAAAACCAGTTTCGTATAAAAATGATATAGCAAAATATCGTTTTTTTCTGGACATCTCCGGAAGTATTCGGAATTTTTCCCGGTTCGAAGTAGCATTTTCTTGGACACCCAATTGCGCAAGTTTGCCCCAATTTAAGCGACCTCGTGTCTCTTGTAGTTTCCAAGATCCCAATGATACGCCTCGAATTTGGACTACCCTGTATAGCAATATAATGCCAAGCCTCGTTCGTATAATGACGATCAAGAAATTTTACCTGAAGCAAGGAATGGTTGGAATATTAGAATCAGATCTCAACCACTATATAGCCCAGATTTGAAAGTTTTAGATCTGTTTTTTTAACTCAATTCAATCGCTTCAATGTGAATCATCTCAGAAAAGCACTGAAGAGTTGATTGATTGCGTGCAACTGGCGTTCGATCAATTAGAAAAAGAAATCTGGAAATTGTTTTCCTAATTTTTCAAGGTTGTATGGAGTAAATTATGGCGGTTGGAGGTGGAAATAATAATTATTCAATTCCTCATATGACCAAGCCAAGCTTGGCCGTGAAGGCAAGTTTCCTGTATCGTTACATTGCGCTGATGACGTTTTGGTAAATGCCCAAAGTATTGTCAGTAATGTTATTAATTAGATTAATAAAAAAAGTAACTTCAACTTGTTCATAATTCTTTCAAAATTCTAATTAAAGTTATGTGTTGGGACTTTTATATATGTTTTTTTTCGGGACAAATTTGAATTGGAAATGTATACTTTATTTTGGGACAAAGGGAGTAAAAATATTTGTGCCAATAGATTCTCAATTTTAACAGTAAAATATCCCCGTAGAAAGCAAAGGCGACAAAAAACGCAAACCTTCACAACGATAAGCACAAAAGCTGGCTGAAAATAGTCTAAAAATGGGATACAATTTTCAACGTGTGCCACATACTCATATTAAATCCGAAAAATCCCTTTTCGTAACTCTACTTACTGGGGAATTATTTATGAAAGTTGGCTTGATGTTTTGCAAGCGGGAGTTGAAAAAGTACACAGACTTTAGATTTGCTTACATTAAAGCGTTATTACACTAATATTACAGTAAATGTTCAAGCACCACAACCTTATGGGGGGAAGGCCTCTCAGAGAGCACAAATCATGTTCTGATTTTAATTAGTGAAGTTTAGTAAAGATAATAATGCGAGTCTTAAGCCGAATCGTGTAGATTTACCTTATACATATTTAGCCGAGCTGCAGAAACTTTCAGCTCAGAAACCCTCATAATTTCTCAGTTAAAAGAGTTTGTCCTGGGACAAATTTGACTTTTATGGCACACAAGATTGGATCACCCGTGCAGCAAATACATCTCATTCCTCAAAACTTTAACAGCCAATTTATCTAGCAGATGTCTGAGCAGTTGCTTCAGGCTAAACCAGATATTCATAGTTTTTTGGCGTGATTAATGAATCATATGATAAAGTTTCATTCCACGTAGACTTGAAATGTATTCCCAGTTAATGATGCAGTCCAAAATAATTTATGAGGATTTGTCGTCATGCTCTTCACTTGACAATGCGGCATTACATTTCTCAACCTTTGTTCTTTATAATGCATTTCGAGTAATTTCGAAGTTTGTTTATCATTCTTGGCTGTACGTACCTAGATTAAGCGAATAAAGGGCTTTCGTAGTTCAGCAATGCATTATTGTCTTTGGCAAAAACAGGCAAAGGCTTTTAACCATGTAAAGATAATCACGCCTTAATCGAAAGAGTTTTTAATTGGAGCTGTAGAGAGTTAGTAAAAGATGATCTTGGTGATCCATGAAAATTGATGTTGGGTTGTGAAAGATGACGATTTTCTATATGGTTTAGGCAATACCTCTGGCCCTTTTACAACTGATACACTCACTGGTGTTCAGTAGAAAGTCCCATGTATTATATTTTTACTTTGCTGGATCATATCTGAACAAGCAAATAAAATTAAAAATTCCTACGACACGACGCTGCTTTTTCGAGAAGCTGGTTCGAAATTCAGCTTTCGGATAGAACTTTGGACCACAAAAAACGTGGTTAAATTCACCGGCACAGCTAGAATTTGAAACTTTGTTAATAATCACTTCATAATTCATTAAAACTAAAAAATCTATAGAGTGGGTATGTGGGTGAGTTTATGCTTCTAAAAATAAATCTTAAAGGCATTTTTGTTGATCTTAGAAACACGATAAAAATGAGTATTTTACTCTTATAGGGTACTTTTTTTGCCTTGCAGAAAATCTTTTAACAATACCCGGTTTGGTATTCTAGCAACCGCACAATGTAGAATTCGCCGGGGTGCCTACCCATTAAAAATCTGGGGTTTCTTTTTCCTCCAGCCTGCAACGACCGGGAACTGTCCCTGAGGGATAAATCGTCAGTGTCGAGGGGCTCGGGGATTCGGCTGTCAATTGCTTTTATTTGCATTGTCTCTTTTGAGTGGCTCGCTCCAGGCGCTCCTTTTCCTTAACCATTGCAGAAATGGCATTGTTAAAGCGGTCCCACTTTGTTTCGCATGTCAACATCCCGTTGATTGGAGATGTTGGAATTAGGTTGCTCAAGCATTCTTTTAACATGTATTCTTTTAGCACGTTCTGCAGTATTGACGAATCCGCAGTTCCCGCAATCCTTATTCTGTGGGTGTAGTTCTTAAAGCTACCGTGTTCTCTGAGCACTTGAACTAGATGGTAGTTCAGGTGCCTATGTTTACATCATATCCATGACTCGAGGTCAGGAATCAATCACTTAGTCCACTGGCCTTTGTCCATCAGTCGTGTCCGTCATGTTTGTCATTTTTAGATGGTCATTTTCCTGACCTCTCGCCTATTTGCCTCCGTGACATGAGGGAGGATGCTTAGGTTGGTGCACTCTTCCAGGAGAAGGCCGATCGATGGAGTTTCTGCCAAATCTTGAGTTGCCTCTAGGGATATCACACGGTACGCACAGATAACCCCTATCAAGCCTTTCCTTTGGACATTTAATGGAATCTGGATATACTTTTTAACTGTCACTATTCCTCCCCAGATGAGGGCGGCATAGAGCCTAGCCGATTGAATTACCCTCTAGGGGATCTGTTTCTTTTAGGAAGTCGACGGCATTATTCTCCGAAGCTGGCCCAGCTACTTTGGCACCTTTCCTTGTTGTGTAAAATATATATATTCTCTAAATTCATCTTCCAAATATCGAATAGGGATGTTATACGGTACTAATTTGTATCTTTGCGTTTTACTCTGAATTTTTCTCTTTAATGTTCCTGTGGAATATTTATTTAATTTAGTGTAATTCCCATTATTTAAACAGTGAATGCTATTCTCAGTTAATTTTAATCGAGAATAGTGCGCAATTTTACCACTCTGATAGTCTCTACTGCGACATGCGAGGGGGTGTTTCCAAAGAAACTCAAAGAAAAAATTTACTTCATGAAACATATTTAAATTATTGAAGTTGAGCCCCATATTTTATTCGATCTTTGCAATTCTCCAAATTCCTCCAGTACGCGAAGCTGAGCCACTGAGTTTAATCAGATTCTGCGGTTTAAAACCAGGTTCTGGGAAAGAGTTCTAGTTTATAATGTCTCAAAAAGCAGTGTCACATAACTGTTCGATCAAGTTCAATTTAATTTAATGGAATTATTCTCAAACAGATGTTGAACGTAAGTTGAACATAGAAGTTGGAACTTGAAGTAAATCTGACCTCTCGCTGGTGTCCGGTGAAGAAGAGAACGAAGAGCGATATAAAATGCGACAATTTGACCCCCTAGTAATTTGGAAACTGATTTTGTATTATTAAAGTAACAGTCAGAAGATGTATTATTTCAAGAAATAATATTCGACTATGTCCCTAGATCTTTACGTTTCATCGCGCAAAATCTGCACCGGTGTCCAAATTCTTGGGAAAAAATTCCTCTATCTGCGAGATTTGGATTTTATCATCGATTTATTTAATCTCAACCATTGTTTAAGTAAACATTTCCAAAAAAACACCTATGCTGATTTTACCGAATAAAACTTGAATGGCTCGAGATTATGAGAAACCTTTGTCTAATGACTGTCTGGCCGACCTTCCCATAATGAAGTCACAATGATAAAATAAATCCTTTTAAAATTCATGTATTAATTATTCGGAAAGCACTCTAAATCGTCGATTTTTAGTTTTAGTTTATTATAGTTAGATATGACACTGGTAAATTCTCAATTAAAATTTCATGTTTGTCCACTACTAGCTAAAAGATACCATTATTGGGTGCGTTCTGTGACTGTAAAAAACGTTTTTTCACCACTCTATTAGTAAAAGCAGGTGAATAAGAGGTTAATAATGACCCGCATATTACTCATTAGTTCCCTGGCTACCTGAGTGGCCACATTGTCTTCATCACCCCATTGCTACGGCGTGCATAGTTGCCATGGAAATGTTATGGTTCAAGCGTTGTGGGATTATTTATTTATTTATGTTTACTTCAGGTAAGTTTATGGTAATTTTATAAAATCTAGTCCAATCTCATAGTGGAAAAAATCGTATACACACCGCGGTTGTGAAATACTTATGATTCTCACGTTTTCGAGCCCTCAACGCGGAGCGCTTCGGGATTTAAACTTGACGTTCGAGCCATAATAATACACTTCACAACCTTGACGTATAACATATTATTATTTACAATCATATATGTACGTAATGCTAATATTCCTAACTTCGTTACAGGCAGGGAAATTACCCACCTCCACTTCGTGCCCTCATTTCCCAACATCGTTTCCTGCTCTGATTTCCTGGCCAATTTTAATTAATTTATAGCATTGTTCCTAACATGTTATAATTTGCCTACAAAGTTTATTACTTTTTCTGCTAGCGTCATTTTCCAGAATAATACACTAATAGGGCGGTTTTGAACATTAAATTATTTACCCTTTTAACAAAGAAACTCACGTTTGACTAGATTCATCACGTTTAATCTCAAACTTTAAAGGACTGCATCACAATCTCGTCGGTAAACCGTCAAATCTCTGGACCGTAATGAAACACTTTTCATCTCGGGATGTAATACCTTAATCGTGGTAACTTAAAAATGCACTATTGAAAACCAAGTGTTATATTTCTTGTAGCCTCGCCAGATTGGCATTGGTCGTGTTCTGGTAAGCCTCGGTCTTGCTTTTGTATATTTAGTCTTAATCTTGCATCGTGTGCAACGCTAAGGCCAAGATTTTCAGATTATTATATAGAGTGGAAAGTTTAATTGAAACGAATTCTTTAACTTAATAAATAAAACTTTGTCGCAAAACTCTTGAAACTTGTCAATTTTTATGTACAATGAGGTATGTTACAAAGGTAAATCTTTTTTTGATTGTCTAGAGGGTTGCAGCAAGCTTCAACATTTTTTCAATGCAGGTGCGTTGATTAATTTTTTTATTTTAAAACTTTTTCTATTGCAAATACAATTGTGTTTTTTTTTTGTTACTTTTTATGAGCAATGTGTCGGAAAAAAATAAAGAAATGTTTACTGAAGCCACATTTTGCTCAAAATGTACGGACCTATTTCAACGAAGTGCTTCCGAATGGGTGAATTGGAAAAAGGGGCCCAATTGAGTGGCCAGCAATATCACCCGACTTTACCCCACTAGATTTTTTATGGGAATATCTAAGAAACAAGGTTTACGCTACTAAACCTAACAATATCGCCGAGGTCCAACAAAGAATCGGAGATGAAAATGTTCGGAACGCTTTTTATTATCGATTAGAATATTTTCTGCATTAAAGTAGTTCCAGTAAACATTTTTTTATGATTTTTTTTCCGACAAATTGCTTATAAAAAGTAAGAGTTAATCAACCTGCCTACATTAAAAAAAAGTTAGGGGTTGTTGCGACTCTCCGGATAATTAAAAAAATTAACAAACTTTTTTGTAATGTGCCCCTATTGAAAATAAAAATTGACATGCTTCAGGAATTTGGCGACAAACCTTTATTCATCAAGTTACAGAATTTGTTCCAGTTAAACTTTCCACTCTGTATACACAAAATTCGATTGCTACGCTTTAGGGTGGTCCTCCCTAATTACGATTCGTCGATTATGGAAAAAGCTGCAGTTCGATGTGCCGATGTGCAGATTATCGTGCAGAGCTTTGTGATTAATATTTCGATGAATTTTGTAAATAGTTTACCCCGGATAATTATATGCTCAGTGCTGCATTTTCCGGAATAATGAAATCTCTTGCACTCATTTAAATGTCGCCCAATGAAGATATAATAGAACAATTAAGATTTAATTACTCCGAGAAATACAAAGGCAAAAGAATTTAGTCTTCAATACATCTGGTAATTGAGATAAAAACTAATTAGGGCTTCAAGGCGGGCATTCTTATTTTATCCTCGTAGTTTATTTTCAGCGATGCAAATTGCGCGTTTTGATGGGTCCGCTTATTTTAGGCTTGTCTAGCATGGCTTATTAGGATTTCGATGTGGGTCGATTAACTTCTATCACATAAGAACTCATTCTAAGATTAATATCCCACGATTACTGCAGTAGCAACATTAGCTAAATTTGCACATAATATAGGTAAGCTCCTTTCCTCGTCTCATAAATAATCCGAATCCCATTATCAACACCGACATGCGCTTCTGGTTAACTACTGTTCAATTAGCCACCAGTAATTAAAATAACTAATCACTTTGTCACGTTAGGTTAATTCCAGCCATTTAATAATTTGCCAAAACCCTTTCAGCCTATAATCCTATTTGCTCCGATAATCCCAATTTTAATTAGTGTTTCGGATTAGCAGTAGAAAGATCAGTTCGTAGGTACATTTTTATAGCTCTAATGCATCCAATTCTAGGAAAATAAATGCGAAAACATGCTTTGCTGTAAAAGAACAAATTTGTGTGTGCACTTTAGCATTGTTCCAGTTCAAATACAATAAACGTAAATACAATTAACTTTTTGTTTCAGTTATCAGGGCTGGTGTGAAAAGCATTTGCATTAGCATTGATTATGAATTAATTTGTCCCATGGGGACAATGTTTTCGTTTTCAATATTCATATTCTGATGCATAATTATGCCCAATTGTGGAATACTCGATGCAATATTGATGGGCTGCAAAACATGCCATTGGCTAACAGTGGTTAAATTTCATTATATTCGCACTGCATACTAAAATGTAAAGCATTTTCTCTGTGCTCGATTATTGCATGTTTCCTTTCATTTAATATATGAAGCATTTGTAAGTTACGAGATATTTAATTTTAATTTCAGTTAATTATTCTCGTGTGGTTTAAGCATGTAAGCTCTGGAACTTTCGTCGTGTGTCCAAATAACATCGAAGTTTTAAGGGTCGTTAAGGTCGTTGAAAGGACGGTTAAATTATAAAGGGCAAATGAGCGATTTGAGATGGCTGACACGAAATTATAAAGGAATGTGCCCTGAAAGGAACTAACTCGAAAATACGGGTAAAGTGTTTTTCCTACGAGCGTGCTGTAAAGTGACTTTGCCGCGTTTGCGAACTGGCAGTAGCACTGTTAAAAAAATTGAGGATTTCCGATGACTTCGAAAATTTTTCAAATCTCTCGAAAACGAAAATATGGCAAAAGTCAAGATGGCGTCCGTGAGAAAAAAACAAAGTTGATAATGATTGCAGGAATTCGAAACGTCGGTTTTTAAATGTGACATGGCCACGTTGGAGAAGAAGAAAACTTGCAATGATTTAGGGTTATCAAAGATGCTCATGATTGAGCTCCAGAAACGGACACCTGGTGTACAGGGTGTAACATATAATTATGGAGATATTTCGGGGAGTGATAGTATTCTACAAAATAATAAAAAAATGCTAATAGATATACAGCAAAAACGTACCATTTTCGATATGCAGCATGGCAAAGTTTCACATTTTTTCTTTTTTTTTGTTTTTCTCACGTACTAAATTTTTGAAATTTTGTACGCCTATTTTCTTTAAGAACCTTTACAATAAAATGTCATAATCGTCGGTAACCACATACAGGATGTTATGTTTTTTGAGTCATTCCATTTTATGCTTTGTATCTTTTTTTGGAATATCCTGTGTGAATTCTGATATTAAATTTAAATTCCTTTTTTAATTCTTTAATTTTATGATTCCTTATAGCATTTTCGTATCTTTCACCGTTTTCGTACAATTTGTAAAAATACCTATCGATGCATATTAAGAATGTAAATGAAGTAAGGAAAAAATAGTTATGCGGTTTAGTTCTCAACCATCTAAAGCAACTCGTAACAGTTAATCAAATATCTTAAAATAAAAATAAATTTAAAATAAAATAAAATTATAAACACTGTTGAAAGTGCCCTCCTGTAATGTAAAAAACAATATAAAACTTTGCCACCTTGTATATCGAAAATAGTACGTTTTTGAACATGGGTCTATTAGCATTTTTTAATTATTTTGCAGAGTACTAGCGCCCCCTGAAATATTTCCATGATGATGTGTTACACCCTGTATATCGGGGTTTGTTTAAATTTTTCTTTTTATACAGGATGATTTTGAACATCAAAGCAAAAAATTAAAGAACACATACAGTTTGATATTCTGGTTAAAAAATGTGAAATAAATTTTTTTCCAGTGGGCCTTTGTTTCCGAGTTATCACACTTCAAAGTTTCCGCACGTTATAATGTTTTTTTAATAATAAATAATAATTATCATTGATTATTATTAATAATTAAACAATATAAATAATAAAATAATTATAACAAGTGCTCAAAAATAAAACCATAGTGCCAATACAAGCGTGGCAGCACGAAATAAACGAATCGTATGCTGATTGCATATTTTGTGTATTTTGAACGTTTGTAATTGCATTTATTATTCTTTGCATTAATTGCTCATGAATATCAATATCCATTACATAAATCAATTGTTTTAAATACCCCCATATCAAATAATCCACAGGATTCAAGTCAGGTGATCTCGCAGGTTATAGCTATAGGTTTAAGATGCTCCAAACAAAACTTTGCAATACATTAACACGGGTAGCCATCCGCCTAATACTTGTTTCCGGATTTTCAAGCACACAATCTATCATTTTTTTTCTATTTCGGCATGATGCCGGGCAAAACCGCCAACACCAATACAAAAATTATCAATCCCAAACTTTTACATCCTTTGAAAAGCATCATCTGAAAACACCCGACGAGATGGTTGTCACCTATTCGGGAGTCTTCTATTATATTTTTTACAAGTTTTTAATGCATTGCCATCAGAAAAACGCAAAAATAATATCTGCGCATATTCCTCATTAGAAAACTGCATATTTAACAAAACCAACTACAAAGAAACTCTGAGAAGTTTAGAAACAATTTCCTTTGTCACTCATGGCATTTTATTACTTTTTATTTATAACTTATTTGATGACTTGATATTATTCATTGAAATTATTAAAAATGGTAACATGCAGAACCTTTGAGGTAAAATAACTAAGAAAAAGAGTCTGCCAGCAAAAATTTTATTTTGCATTATTTAACCTGTACACGTCCCTTAATTTTTCTCCTCGAGTTTTGAATCACCCTATATATCTATGTATTTTTTTTTATTTTCGTTAATATGTGGTTGTAAATAAAATAGTAACACTCGCCTTTTATGCCTGTCTGGAACAATAGCTTTTGCTCTCGACATAAAAGAAACATTTTCCACCTAGATGTGTAATCTACTATATCATTTTCGTTATTTGCCAGCGATGTTTCCCTTTCCGCGTTACCAGGGCTTTAGCCCTGATTTTAGTAAAGTTAAAAAAAGTCGATCAAAATATGGCGTCCATTAACTTTGCGCTCTTTCTCTAAAATTCCCTAATTACCACCATGATTGCATTAAAAATCTGAGCTCTTTTGTCGTTCGCTACGTTTAATATTAAAAGTTTTGTTAACTCATTTTTCCTTGCTATTAGCAGTTTGCATAGTATTAAGTTCAATTTGACTTACTCGGTGGCTGTCGAAAGTTAAAAAGCTTTCCAGTAACCAGCCAGTTTGAAGCATAAATCACGTTATTTAATTTCATTAAATTTATCGTTAGTAAAAGACTTTCAAGGGAGAAAATGCCAATTAACCCTTGATTATTTCAAAACAGCCTTTGACTTAGCTATTGTCGAGCATTCTGTCGATAATAGCTCCTTTTTGTCGTCAGTTTTTTAGTCACATTTACTTTCCCTGCGGGTCTTCACATTGCTCAATATTTCTTACCCCTTTAAATTTAGCCCGAGCTTGTCTTGGGATTGCTATAAATTTATTAATCTGTCTATTGAATGTCTGAGAAAGTTTCCCCTTTTGTTTCAATTTAATGTTTCTGCTTCTCTTGTAATAATGGCAATAAGAGTAGTTTTATGTCAGTGCCAAGGTAGAAATATTGTCTTTTGGGAAATCGTATAGCTCTTCGAACTCCGTGATAAAAACGGATATTGATTTATTGTCTGAAGCCGTTTAAGAAAAATCGGAAATTTATTTCGAGAGAGATAGATTAAATTTCGGGGAGCACTGTAGCTCTTATAAATAACTTTTCGCAATGTAAAGGTGTACACAGCAAGCGGTATGTGAAGACTTCTCAGTGAATTAAACGTATTCGTCTGAACTCCACTTCAAAACAATATAAACCAGAGGACAATCAACAAGCTTTATGAGTTGAATCAAAACAGATCCCTCAATTCATCCGTTTCATCCTGGACCCACGCTAAATTTGTTTTGAAACTTCCAAACTTTTAGTCCGGATGAAATAAGCTTTATAGAGACAACGGTGCTTGGTAATTTCTTTAACGATCTTCCGGCCTTGTTTTATACTTTGCCAAATAGAAAGTAAAGAAGGATCAGTTTGATTTAGGTTTTCCTTTTTTTTTTCAATTTCGCCAAACGGGAACTTTCAATGAAATCAAGAGATCCAGACGTTCGGAAATACCAAATAACACACTTGTAGTTTCGTTTTTCACAGGGCGAAAATACTGTAAAGAATATTGGAAAAATACTGACTTTAGTAGTTAAAAGCGGACCGTATTAACTGCAATAACTGAAAAACCAAAAATAATTTTGTAGATTTATTTGAATTGAGAAGACGTTTCCTTAAATAAGCAATTTCCTCCCGTTCAACCAACTCTGCGTCTATTACCGTTCAGGAGGCTGGACATCATTATCTTGGACACCCTGTACAATATGCAGCTTGTGTGATGTATATGTGTTTTCTACAGTGTATCCAAGTTAACATGTTGCCGAATTAACTTTCCATATTTCCCATATGTATAAATATTAAAATTCAAGTAGATATATAGAGTGTCAATTTGAAAATGAACCACCCTTGATATTTCAGCCTTTATAGAAAATATGTAAATATGCAAAAACACATCGATTTTATCGTCAAGGGGGGCATTATTTAATTCGGTCTAATATTAAATTGTAGTATGTAGCCTCTGACAGGGTAGAAACAAGTACTAAAATCTTAAATGGAAAGGGCGGTTGAGTCATTTGAAAAGTCTTTCAATTACGTTCCTAAATGTACCTGTTTTTTTTTAGAGGTATTCGCAAAAATCATATCCAAACCATAAACAAGCTTAGGTATCAACTGTATTGTAGAAAAATTGTTTATTAAGTTTATGAAGTTGTGTCACGTTGAAAATATTTTTATAATGTCAGATTTTTTCCACAAAACATAAATAAAAATGTTAAACATACATTAAAATTGTAATTTTCCATGTATGGATTGTATCATCAACGGCAAATCCTGTATATGGTATAAAAAGGTTTTATAATTTACAAATTTGGATGTTATAAATGTGGCATCAAAAGTGAAATTTAGAACACAGTCACATGGCATAAGCTCTCCGCCGATAATGTGAATTTGTTATCTACTATGTTCGAAAGTTTAAATTTCCAGGTTGCAGGTTCGACCTCTTTTAATAAAAAATTAAGTGTTATAAACAAAATTTAATTTTCATGAGTTCGAATCCTTGTTTTCTTTAATTTGGAAAGGACAATTATTTTCTCATCAAAGTAACATTAAAGTATTAGTCACTTTCTAATGAGACATTGAAATAAGACGTAGCCAGATTTTGTTCAGTGTTTCTTTCCAAGTTTAATTTCATTTTCCGAATTAAATTTCCATATTTGCTTTCTCGTTCGTAAATGATAATAAGTAGAGACTTGGTTGAATGCGAGAAAAATTGCGTATTTAAGCGAGTAATTACCCAGTGCAAACAGATTCATGAAATTATTTTTCGTTTTTCAGCGATTTCTAAAAAACCGAAATTTTCGAATTTCTTTAAAAATGTTTATCCAGTTATGATAAGTATGAGAACTGTTCTATTGTAGGTTTTTAGGTAAAACAGTTATTTGAACCTTATTTTTAACGTTTTCAATTTGCATTACCCTGTAGATGACAATTTGAATCGCCTTGCCTTATTAGAGCTCCTTCATTTTTTAATTATTTAAATCATTGCGCATTTTTCGTAGCAAAGACTTCAGGTATACTAGATATACCCAAGTAGGTATAACCGGACACCCAGTAGTACAGACTTCCAAGCAAATTCCAGTAGCCTTGAGCGTACTGATTGCTACAAATGGACATAATTCTTATCGTGGAAAATTGCCAGAATGGATTTTGTTTGCTTAATCTGCGATGTTTGTTAAAATTGTGCGTTTAATGCGTCATTTTAAGTCAGAAATTGTTTGAAGGTACTTTTTGGAAGTTCGAGATTTCGCATGGCCTTATAGGAAAAGAGTCAAAAATACGAAAAATTAGCCATTCATGCGTTTTATTTATTTTATGTTTATTATTTTATTAAAATCGCAGTAGCAAATTTGGTGTTAAGGATATGTAAAGGAATTTTAGTTTAAACTCCATAATTGCACTAATTCCTTTTCAACATACTTCAAAATTAATAATAAATATTTCAAATTTAATTTGCACCGCTCGTGGTGCCTTATTTCTCATTCCAACTTGCTAATGTAAAACCCTCTAAAACACGTCAATCTTATTATATTGTTTTCTATTGGAAAAATTAATGAAAAAATAAAAAACACTTATTCATTTTAAATAGATTTCAGTGAAATAGTTTTCTAATGCACTTAGTATGCATTAAATTTTCCAATGGAAAGCGCGCTTAATGCCACTTATGCGTGTTTCCCACGAATGTGCAACTAGGCACTCCACCTCTGACATCGTTAATAAGTGGTTTTTTTGCGATTTAGAAATTGATCATCAAATCCTCTTCTGCAATTAAAAATAATTATTGCTGGGTGCTCAATGCTTGGTACCCAAAACAAACATGTGCGCCAAACTGACAGGCCCTTTTAGTCTTGAGCGCAAAACGAGAAATAACCGCTTTCCAAATCAAAAAAGTATTTAACAGTTCGGAAAAAAAGTTTGAAAACCCTCTCTGAACACCCAAATTCAATTTTAACTACCGAAAGTATTCATGTTGGCAAATAGCGAGGGTTATTAATCATTCGTCGATGGCAAAGGTCAGAAACTTTTTCCAACATGATTTGGCATAGAGCTCCGAGCATTGCGTGGATTCTTTAAACAAGGTTTTGTCTGAAATTTATATTTTGATAAATTTTCGTGCAAGCTTATCATAATTATAGAGATTTGCGTATATTTTCCATCAATAAGGAGGTCAAAGCTGTGTCATAATAAATTTCAAGATAAACAGTCATTAATCAAAAAGGCATGAAAGGCTTGGATGTCTTTTAAAGGTAATTTGAAATAGACTAAGTTGTTTACAAACTATTGAGGTCAAAGTTTCTAATCAATCTGTATCACGATTCAACACATCAATATCTTTTCGGTATCGTATGAAACGTTTTTCCTTCGGATATTTCCTATTAACGGTAGTTTTAGAGCTGAGCTGACCATCAGTCAAAGGTCTTCTTAGCTGCGGAAGCGTTTCGGAATTCAGGCAACTGTCCTTTTTTGGCTTTAACTTAAATTTGAAAAATCCTTCATCTGCCAGCTGTCGGTCTTAAAAACTGCTAAAATCCTACAAAGTACAAGGTGGCGGAAAAGCAATCACGCGATTTCTCAAGCCTGCAAAATTCTAAAAAAATATCGGTTAACTGGCGACGAGAGCCCTTTACGGCTATCGCCACGGTTTCTGTTTTTTTTTAAATTGATCTTCTAATTATTAAATTTAATTATTAAAAAACAAAGATAGAAATGCTGAATTACAAAAATAAGAGGAACTTGTTTGCTTTCGTGCCTCTGGCGGGGGCCAGTTGACCGAAGCCTATTTCGTGACTTAATTGCAGATATGTAAATGCCTAAATCAGCAATCAACACCAGCTTTTTTCATTTACAAACAAAGGTAGAGTGTTTGAAAATCGAGCAATTATTTTTGCGCCTCTTTGTGTAATGACTAACTAATGACGAACACACGGTCAACCAATTCAGCGCTGTCCATCGGCCCGCTTTCCTTTATATCAGCCGCCGACTGCAAGATCGGGATATCGGGAAATGATTTTGAGGTTTTGATGGGTTCCAACATATTGTGGGGCACCAATGACGTCATGCATATTGTGCTCTGGAACCATGTCATACGCGTATATTTCGATTGTTTTTGAGATTTCTAAATCATGTTATATCAAGATTTTGCTAAGGTTTTTGAGGTCCAAGTCGTGGTAAAAGGAAAATCGCTACTTAAGATTCATCTTGTATGCCTTCATCTGTCAAGCGGTACTGGTTTTGAATATTTTGACATTTTAATTTATAAGTTTAAATTAATGAAATTTAATTAATTAAAAATTAAAATAATTAAATTTGATTCATTAAAAAAATTAATTTCATTAAATTTGAAATTTTCAATGAAGATTTTACCTACTTCATGCTTTGATTGGTCTTTCAAATCCATAGGGAAGTGAAAACCCCTTTTCTGTAACTCGTCACGTTGAGGAGCTACAGATTCTCAAATCCGAAGAATGTTAAATTTTACTCTCCAGTATTCCGAAAAATGTTGCAGGTAGCTATAGGATATGCTACATAAGAATAAGAATTTCGAAGGATCACCCATAGAACATATTATTATAGGGATACTAATACTGAGACAGCCCCACTATAAAAAGATATAAGTTATGATATCTACAATAACGAACTTCTTTGCGCCACCTTTCATATTTCATCGGGGTTTTTCAGTAGTAGTGGAATGTTTGTTCTCGATTGCAGTTGCGTTAAATGGCAAAATAGTAATAAAATCGGGAAAATAATGTTTAATGGAAAATGTGCTGAAATCTATCCAGTTCCAAAACGCAATGTATTTGACCTCATACCGACACTTATGTTACAAGCATACAGAATCTATGATCAAATAATTGCTGGACAAATCCCTCTCAACTGCCGAACCTATTGGTATTCCATCGAATTCTAATGTTGTTTAAATACGTCGGAAACATCAAACATAAAATACACCCTAATGAATGAATTGTATAAAACATTGTATTGTTGATTCAATTGGTTTACCAGACAGCACACGGTGGTGCACAGCAATTTAATAAACGAGTTTGCATTTTGTTTTGAAATGTTCCTGTTTCAATTGCCGGATTATTGCGGGATATTACAATTATTATTGTTAGCTTTTTCACTGTTTTCTAAAATATGCAGCTTTGTTTTATTTCTGTACTTAATACGTTGTAAATTAATTATTGCATAAACAACGCAGATGGAGTTATGGGACGGTTATTTTTCATATAATTGATATTAATTTTTGTCATTTGCTGTTCTTTGCAATGAAGTCTGTTCATTTAGTTTTCAGTACACCATGGTGGAAGTAAGAAAGAGCCGTGTTTGAGATTGAACAGTATTTTGAATAAAACAAAGCTAGGAAGAAGTTTTAATCAACAGAGGAAATCCGCATACAAACGACATGAGATCATAATCCAGGATTTACCTATTTGCAAAAACGTACTAGCCAGAGAACTAACAAACAAAATAAAAGCCAAACAATCCCCGATTAATGAGATTCATGTTCGGCCTCGTCGAGTAAATACTCGTTTATTCAGGTGAAATTCTCTACAGAGCAACCTGATTAACATCAACAGGCTTTATCTAAAAGTTCTATGAAACGTACCTACCTATTCTTTTAAAACAAGTTCCCAGAACAAAGGTCCGGTTGAATAAAGTTGTTTAAAGAAAGCTAATAATTAAACTTTAATGAATGTTTTTCCATTAGCGATTTAGTGGGACTTAAGCTTTTGCACGTCTTGGGTTTTTTAAGAAGCGGAAGTGCTAACATTATGACCGTAAATGTTTCATTTCTCAAGTAGATTCATTGCAAAATTTTAAAAATTCTTATTTTTTTGTTTATGAACATACTTCCTAAGCCAGTCCCGAACTTTTTGTTAACATTATATAACAGGTAATGTTGAAACCAGAAAAAATGTCTAAGAAACGTTCTATTTTCGGAAAAGAATGCCACAAATTTTTAAAAGTATCTAGGGACAGAGGTGTAGCGGGTTAAACATAATAAAATATACAAAAATATATTATTTTGTAAAAAAATCAATTTTGGAATGTTTTTGTTAGGTTTTTTGTAGGATCTGCCAGCCGCGACATAAATATTTATCAATATGCCATCAAGGTCTTGAACACCAAACTCCCCTTTAGCACATTTGTTAAAAAAAATCACAAACTATTACTTCAACATGTGTATCAAATACGATTGAAATTATCGAGCATCGCTAAAATTCTTTTTTTTGTAACCTGTGTTAGATTATTTCGCAGAATTTGCCAAAAATTTAAAGCGAATTTTTCAAGAAAATTTTAGTTAAATTTTGGAATATTTTGCATGACATATTGAATCATCCTGTATGAGGGCATCCCCTAACCTGAACAATATGTGTTAATCATACAAGAAATTAAGAGTAACCTGCATCAAGAGGTTATTTCTCATAAATTCAGTGCACCATCTCCTCCTCCATAAAAATCAGTAATAATTATTTACGATAAAATTTTGAAAAAGCCCCAACGTAACGAATTTTCGGATAATGATGTTTTTGAGGAGGAATATTCAGTGTCCTTGCTTCAGGACGAAGGTATTCGGAATAATTATATCTCAGCCGAACACAGCTAGAATCCCAAAGTACTGAAAAATTTGTAAAATCGTTTAGGCAAAACTAGATCTTTCCGTTCAAAATGTTAATAACGGCGCTCTCAAAAACCATTTTAATTGAGTGAGAAGGGGAAGTTTTGGTTAGACTGACCGAAAGTTCTCGTCTTTTAAGTCATTTAAGTTTTAAGGAGATAAATCTTATTTTAAGCAAGGCACTTCCAACACGAATTTAAACTGAATGTCTACTGCAGTGTAATTGGTAACTTTTTGTTGGATCTTTTTAACTCCCTCCCAATTTAAATAGACAATTGTATTTAAATTTTATTTAACAAAATTTTACCAACTTGCTTGAAGAAATTCTACTCTCTTTAGGAAGAGACACGTGGTTCATGCACGACGGAGCTCCACCGCATTTCTCTCGGCCGGTGCACGCATACTCAAATGCAGTTTTTCCAAATCATTGAATTGATCGTGAAAGCATTTTTACTTGGACAGCCAGAACTCCTGACTTTAATCCTCTTGACTTTTTCCATTTGGTCTCGAATCAAGGATGTAGTTTATAAAAAGCGTATTGGTTCGAGCAAACAGTTGTAGCAAAGAATACAAATCGGTGCCAATGAAGTCAGGGGCAATCCCATTATGTTATTTCAAACTCGGAGATTTCCCACAAAACGATGTGTAAAGTGTATCAGTGTCAATGGCAGACACTTTGAATAATACTTTTTTTAAATCGTTGGTCGTTTTAGGAAGTGAAAATACACTTGGTTTGTTTCGGTTTTAATAGAACATGGTTCGTAGTAATAGCGCATAATTACGCAAAGAACACAAAGCAATAGTAATATTGACTTCATCCCATTAAAAAAAACTTTAACGCCGCACTTTATTGGGACAATCTATAGTCCCCGTGTATTAACTTGAAAATATTTTTATAGTTTTCGCCTTTAGCCTATATCTAAATTTTTAGATCCAATCAGGCTATTTCATATTTATTTTACATCCTGTATATAGTAATGTACTAAAAGATGGTTGCTGTCCGGCTTTACTGCTAGCCCTTGTTCATGCGAAAAATGTCAATTATTATTCTCATAAGAACATCGAAAAACTCTTATCTGAAAGGTTTTTTCAGGAGCTGCATAGTTTCCGAGATAAGGAGTACACGCTCTCCCAGCGGTCCACCCTGTACATAAAATGGCCTACAGATGACGATTACCCTTGTTGACTGCGAAGTCGCCTTTCATTAACACAATTTGTTAAACGCATCTAATTGCAAATCGATTAGTTTATTAAGCAACCCATGGATGACTTCGTTTCAATGTTACCGAGAAAAGCAATATTTTCCAACATGATAGTAACAAGGCCTTCAATGTGAGGGTGTTTTTATAGTAAGAGCCTAAGTTTATCCGTTACACAGGGAATGCGAAAGAGGGTCCGGAAATGGTCCAAAAATTACGGGAAAACAAGTTCATTTTTGGGTCTTAGACGTCTTAATCCATCTTGCTTTCGGGTGGCATGAATCCTCAAAGTAGGAAAATCTCAACTGAGATTGATGGTTTTAAGGAAAGGACGTCGACTAGAAAAACGATTTATTTTTTTCGCATAAACGGATTAGAATCAAAATTGATCGTTGTATTTTGCGGAAACATACTAAATCCTAACTGGTTTAGGTCATTATCCTGATAAGCTATTAAAACATTCTCCAATTTGCGCTATAAAACCATCGGGGAGGAAATTTACATTTACATTCTACTGCTGAAGACAATATGCAGTCTGGGTCGAACTCTTATGTACCTCGAATATTACTGGCATCGTTTTCAGCGAGAAGGCACAACAAAAGGATAAAGAGTTGCATTCGAATGAAAGTGGGGAACAATATGAGGGGTGGATTAAAACGGAAAATCATATATTGAATTGCCGGATCTATACAAAGACAACAAAGACCTGAAAAGCCCGAGTTAATTAAAAATTGCGCTTAACGAGTTTCACTTGCCATTGTCTGGTTTAGGCCATTTTTAATTAGTTGCCTCGTCACAAATTATTGTAAAAGTTGGGTCAATTTAGTGCGGCACGTTGAAGATCGCAAATGCCCCGTTCGCCCTATTAACAAATTGGGATCTGCAGACTCAACAATTTCTGTTTTCCTTAATTTAACATCCGGATTTGAGAAATAAATGTGTACACGTAATTGCTAAGAATGAATGCATGTAAAGAAATCAACAAGTTGTTCGGGTCTCATTCTGTATGCAGACGCTTGAAAGCTTAATATTTAAAACTTTTCCCCCCGAATTTGTGTACCTTCATTACACTGTCTCGTTATTAATAACGAAAATATTTGCAGAAATTTACATTTTAATGAGCGCTCCCTCTAGGATTCTAATTTTTGTAAAGCATCCAGAAAAGGAACGCGAATTTATGTTTGTAAAGGATACCTACTCCTTTATGAATTCGAGGTTGAATGCGGGCTACTTCTAATTAAAAAGTGATTTCTTTGAATCGCGGCAAATATACTTTAATGATGTTAATTCCTCTGAAGTAGGTTCTGCGACTATAAAAATCAATAAGTTTGTTTTTCATCAGTTCTTTTGACGACTGAAAGATCCTTGTTTTCTGGTGGTGTTAGGAAAATCGAAAATGTGCTAATATTTGTTTAGTCCTTTTTTATTATTTTTTAAAATTATCCCTTGTACAGGGTGTTAGTAAATGAGTGCGAAAGATTTTAATGAGCGATTGCTGAGGTTTAAAAAAAAAAAAAAAGTTCACATAAACCCAGGTCTGAAAACGCTTAGTTTCCAATATACAGAGTGTTAAAGTTCTTATACGGCCGGTTCTATATCGTATTGGCAGTTTCCTAACCATCTGACTTCTGATCTGGTCGCATCCTGCCACTTTCCTGATTTTCAGGTGCTGCAAATTGGATGTGTTTGTCGCGTGATGATTTTTCGTCTTTGGGTCCTCCTAGGGCATCTAACGCGTCTGTCGACTCAAAATTCCTCTAGCTTATGTGAAATAATCTGCAATAATCTTTTTTTTTCTCTATCTTAAAACGGCTAAAGCCCAAAAATAAATTCTCGAGATCTTTAATTTTTTCGCTCACTTCTGAATCGTTCAAAACGGTAATAAGCGTAGTAAGGAATTTTTCTTCTTAAATCTCAATTTATGTCTGCTCGATTAAAACTCAATTTTCGGAGCAGCTGCAATCAGTTAACATCATAAACTTAAAACCAAAGTTTGCTATATTCTGTCTAAATATTAAAGAAATTAGTTATCACGATAGGTCAAACAAAAAATGGGTCAATGCGTCAAAGATAAACATGCATTGCGATTACAGTGGTTCAAAATGTTGCTGAATGGTCAAAATCGAAACTACATTAACACATTCAGCCCTGGGTCCTATTGGGCTTTGGTTGTTCATGGCGCCAGGCATCTATATATGGGATAATATATGGACAAGACAAAATGTGAAGAAATATAGATTGCCACATAAAGATGCAGATGGCTCTATGATGTTATGGATGGCTACATAACTCACGTTCAGAAATAACTGGAAACCATCAGGTGCGGGCAAAGATAGATTTTACTTGGGAGACCTACTGGTTCCTGAATAAATTCTTGACCAAGTACTAATAAAAAAAGCATTTATTAGGGTCCTCTATTTAAAAAAGCTGTATATAAAATGTACACAGAAATTTATTATTAATAAGATATTTTAAAATGTTCAATATATTGGATCACAGGATGGTTTATCAGGCGTGTAGACATTTTTTACTATTTTTTTTTGTATGGCCTATGGCGGTGACTAATTTTTTTAATATTTAGATGAACTGTAGAAATTTGAACCCGGTAGTTGCAGCAACGGAACCCAAAGCAAATGTCACGTTAAGGTTTGTTTACACGAGAAATCAGTTTTGATAGCATTTCTGACAATAACTTGCTCAATTTCTGAAAGCAACTTGAGCACTTTCTGAGAGCAACTCAAACACTTTCTGATATTTATAGAGATTTTTTGGAAATAATCATTTTAGATGAATTTCGAACGAATTCGGATGTTTCAGAATCGTCCCAACATAAGTGTTAATGCCTCGAAAACGGCAAGGGATACAGTTTCGGGATTAACATTAATAGAGATATTTAGCGATGGCGATACCTGAAACTCGATTGTCAGCTCGAAAAGGTGGATGCCGAAAAATTCTACAGCAAATTTGTTTAATTTGGCGCATTAAAGGTTGACTTAAACAAATTGAAACTCGTCCTCGAGAATTGGGACTGTACCACGGCTGTTATATTGAGCCGATGTCGGCTAGAAGTTTGGTTCGGGTTCCAAGTACCGCTTACTATGATAAATATCAATAAAAATCTTTAATATATTTTTTAAATGGAATTTAAATCCGTTGTATCAAATGTTTATAGCGTTACTCTACCTAAACGGGTTTTGTCCATTTTAAGTAATACACTTTTTTCGGTGGAAAAATGTGAAATGACAAACCACTTGGCTTCCGTTCGATAAAAGCGGACTTCAGCTAAAATAATTCGACGGAAAATCGATCCAGATTAGCGAGTATGAACGAAATTTTAATATCGGTTCGCATGCGATGTTGAATTTCAATCGCAAAGTTTGGGAGTAATCCGGCGTTTATTTTTGCTCTTATTCCCAAAACTTGGACCACGGCATGAAAACTTTTTATCCTAAAATATGGCATCCGATGTCGACTCCCATGTAAAAATTTGTAATATGAACGTCCCGATGTTGAAATATGTGAATGCCCTTTTTGTTGATTCGAATTCATGGAAGAATCTCTGCAAGGGTCCTCGTATTCATTGACTGTAGGATGCCATATGGCTTGAGGTTTTGTAGAGACCACTATAGATATTGCATTGGAAATGAAGGAGTGTAATTTTATTAACTCGAGGCAAGTCGAGAAAGTATGTAAATTGGAAGGGAGATAAAAATATTGGGATATGAAAGGTCAGCATTAAAATAGAGGATGACAATCCCCGAAAAGCTATCCCCATCTAGATTTTCACAAGTTTGCGCCTCCAAAAACGTCTCTCTAAAACTCAAATTTCATAGGAAAATAACCCAGATACTGCGAGCCTGCAAACAAAGATTGCCGTCAACACCACTTATTAAACCCTCTGGAACAAAGAAAACTTTGCCCCACCTGCTCCTCTTAATATGTGCTCTGATGTAATCATCGCAAAAAAGTTTAAATTAAATGTGACTCTCAACAATACATATACTTTTAACCATAAGAACTTTCGCTAAAATTCAAAATGAGATTATAATATCAGACATTAAATCCACCTTGCAAAACGAGAAGTTACGGCGTTTTAAATTTCACGCCGGGTTCCTGAGAATGGGTGCACCGGAACCCAGAATTACTACAACAGTTTGAAGTCGAAGTGCCTATGAGCACCCTCTCTGTAACCCAATAGTTGTAGAGGAAATGCGCCACTCAACCAAAGCCCCAACGTACAGGAAAATCCAAATAAAGCATAAAGACCCCTAAGGGGACCAATGTTAAATATCGCACAAAATATCTCAAATTACCCTCAACAAATCCATATCCAAAAAGGAACTACTTATACAGGGTGTCCCGAAATTAAGGCACCATACTTAAACAGCGTAAATTACGTCCAAAAATAACACCAAAACTTTATATAAACATATCGAAAAACGCTTTTTTAACGATCTATGGCTCTTTAAAGACATAACTCTGATGATGGTTATTTTGACATATTTCCAAAACGGTGCAAGATAACTTTATGAAATTTGGTAAGATTTTATACTTTTTAAACCTTAATTGACTGATGCGGTTGAATGGAAAATATTTCGTCAGAGGCGTGCCGCACGGGGGCGTCGGAGTTAAAAAATGCTACATTTTTTTTATGTGCCCGGTTTTTTAGCTGCTGATGCAAAATTATGAAACCACATATGTGTCCAGAAAAAAAAGGTACTCTTGGTTCACATTGATAGAACGCTCCATTTTCGAATAAAATTAATTTGAACATTACATTGCATGACAAATACAAATGATGCTTAAAACGATCATTTTCAACCATATCAAAACTATTAAACAATAATAAAAAAAAACAACAAGAAATTGAAATGACACATTTTTAGAGTAAGTTTTCAAATAAGTTACCGTTCAAAAAAGAAAATCTGTTTCAAATTCTTCGTGCCTCCCAGAGCATAAAAAGACGGTCTAGACTGTATATCCAACAAAACAGTAACTTATTTGAAAACTTACTCTAAAAATGTGTCATTTCAATTTCTTGTTGTTTTTTTTTATTATTGTTTAATAGTTTTGATATGGTTGAAAATGATCGTTTTAAGCATCATTTGTATTTGTCATGCAATGTAATGTTCAAATTAATTTTATTCGAAAATGGAGCGTTCTATCAATATGAACCAAGAGTACATTTTTTTTCTGGATACATATGTGGTTTCATAATTTTGCATCAGCAGCTAAAAAACCGGGCACATAAAAAAAATGTAGCATTTTTTAACTCCGACGCCCCCCGTGCGGCACGCCTCTGACGAAATATTTTCCATTCAACCGCATCAGTCAATTAAGGTTTAAAAAGTATAAAATCTTACCAAATTTCATAAAGTTATCTTGCACCGTTTTGGAAATATGTCAAAATAACCATCATCAGAGTTATGTCTTTAAAGAGCCATAGATCGTTAAAAAAGCGTTTTTCGATATATGTTTATATAAAGTTTTGGTGTTATTTTTGGACGTAATTTACGCTGTTTAAGTATGGTGGCTTAATTTCGGGACACCCTGTATATGAAATTGGTAATTACTTGAGGGGTATCAATTGCTTAGCAGCGGAAAAATCTTCTTGATCCCTTTAAAGCGTATGATGTCGGGACTACATAAATCTCCACAAACCCAGAAACGTCTTTATTTAGTTTATCGCCGCTTTTAAGCCATATTGGGAAATGAAATTCATAACCGAAAATTCCGCAAGACGGATGAACTAAACTGTGATTTTCCGGCACGTAGGAATCCTCCAAGTTGGAAAAATTCAGTTTGCGAATAAGAATTTTATAAATGCCGTCTATAACCGCCTATCTGCAAGGTACCTTGTGATGGTTCCATTCAGCTGTGAAGGGCGAACCTAGAAAAATGATTTTAATAGCGATACCTGTGGTTCGACCATTTATTATAGTGCAATTTGGGGTTGGAACAATAAAGAATTTTTTTTAAGAATTATTTCCTTAGATTGAACGGATTAAAATGGGATTTACACGTAAAAATGCCATTTGCTTATCCCTTTAATATCAATGCGATATGGGAGTTTCTTAATGAAAGTATGATGGCTCTACGGTGAAAATCTTAAACGGAAATCCAAAAGTACGCTTAGGGCCATGTCGCAAGCCGCCCCGTTTCATGAAAAATTATGTTGAACATTTCTTTTTCTCGATTAAAACTGTTGCAAGTGAATTTTCTTTTTTTTTTTGTCCACCTAGTGTGGTGATTCTCCTGTACTGCGTCACCCTGTATAAGCCGCAATGATGTCTTTCTCTTCTGTGGCCCAGATCTGCGAGACAAGAATAATTTGATGAACGACAGAAAGCCACTTTATAATTTTACTTAAGATATTGCAGTCACTGACGGTTGAAAATGCCTGCCACGCCGTCAAAAACTTCCCGTTTTATAAAACTTGCTCAACTGCTAAAGAAGAGCCATACATCAAAAGTATTCACATCCACTTAAGTTATGTTTCGCATCAAAACGCTCCAAAAAGTTGCGGAAAACCGATATTTATTGTCCTTTTCCGACATCATATTATGTATCATAATACATCAGGCACAGGTTTGTATGGTGAAAAACACCTTTCGGCTATGGGACTGATAAAGAACGGTTCTCGGAGTTTTTTATGTTTCGAGGACGTCGATGTAGGTTTGACATGCATTTTTACTACAGCCCGAAAAGGAAAACTAAGGAAGCTCACAAAACTGTTTTAAATAATTTAGTAGAAAGAACGAGGAAGAATCTTAGCAAGTCGAACAATTCAACTAAAACAGTATAAAATTTCCAATTAAATGCATATAAAACGCGATATATTTTTAAAATAACGATATCAAATATATTACCGTCGGATTTGATTGTTGGGAAATATTTGCATTGAAAAATTGTTTTATGCGGAAGTATTCTAAATATTCTCATCTACATTTTCGCTGAAATATCGATTTCCTCTGAACTGCCGATACAGTAATATTGCATTTTCCATAGACATCAAACATTTAGTCTAAAAATGCAACCATTCATTTTATTTCGTCGTATAGGAAAATGCTGACCCCCAATATTTGAAGGATTCCATATCAAATCCACTCTATGAATTTATCCTTAGCTTTCACGAGATGGTGTCGCTTGGAACATGATCACTCAAATCACGTAAAATGCTAGATGGGCCTGTATCAATTATTGTTGAAAATAGAAGAATGACGCATGAGTTTGTATTTTGACTCTTTTCAATATCACTCCATTAAAGCGAATCAATTATTAAAATGCCATGAGGAAATACCCAGTATTGGAGAGTGTTACGAGTTGTCTGTTTCCTGCTACAATTCCAACATTTTCGCTTTTAAATTAACCTCTCTAATTTTCGCTGTGAGATTTCCCGTTAAAAAACTTTTCCTCGTGGGCATAAGTTCATTAGAGCTGTCTCTACAGGATGGAACAACCAAAGGGAATAAATTCAATTTTAGTTTCTGAAATTACATCCTGTTACCCAAAAATTGTACCCTAAAAGCCCCTTTTCGTGACAATTGCAATCCCCAAATTTGTTAGGGGGGCATGGGTTTGCAATACCTCAATTCGCAAAATCTTTTCATTCTCTATTGAAAACTGCCACAGTTTTAAATTTTATTGCAAAGAATGGCAGAAAAAACAATCATGTAATGGCGACATTCTCTACAATAAAATTAAAACTTATTAACTAATACTATTTCATTATTGGTAATATATTGTATTGATAATATAACAAAATAATAGAACAAATCCATCCCAATCTTCTATGAAATGCCTAAAATGCATGCCTCTAATGTTTGGCAGTATCCGAACGGTAAATAAAAATGTCTTCTAACATTAATCAACATCTGAGGCGTAACCGATCTAATCGCAAACGCTATTCTTCTTTTTAAGTCAGCTAGATCACTTGGTTTAGTTATGTATACCTTACTATTTACAAATCCCCCTAAGAAGAACTCTAATGGAGTAAAATCGGGTAATTGTGCTGGCCATTCTAGCGATCCTCGCTTCCCTATCTACCGATTTGGATAAGTAAGTCAAGATACATTGAGATTGATTTGTTTTGTTATTTTATTTCACTACCAATAACGAAGTGGTATTAGTTAATAAGTTTTTAGTTTGTTGTAGAGAATTTCGTCATTTACATGAATTTATTTTTTTCTGCCATTCTTTGCAATAAAGTTTAAAACCATAGCAACTTTGAATAGAAAATGAAAAGATCTTTCAAATGAGGTATCGCAAACCCATACTTCCAGTTTAAAAATTTGGGATTACAATTGTCATTTTTACGGTACAGGATGTAATTTCAGAATCAAAAATTGACTTGTTTCAGTATTTTTTTCACATATGTCGAAATATGCAGATATTGAATTTATCGCATTTTGCTGTTCCACCCTGTATATAGCTAAGGACTATTATCAAAGGTTATCACAGGAACACGAAATAAATCTTCGATCAACGGATCAATTAAAGTTGGATGCTACAGGTTGAGGTTGCAGCTGCTCAAAACTGGCTTATTTGTCATTCTAGAGCAACTACCTATCTCCTCTTAAATGTATAAGTCGATTTATAAGACAGTTTCAGCACACCAATAGACATAAAAAAATAAATTGAAATTCCACATTCTAAACAATTTCCGCAGTGTATGCAAAAAGGTCGTATAGGACGGCATTTTGGCCAAAGTTTCCATAAATTCAATTTTCTGTTTTTTTTTTATTCTTAGAAATTCAGTAGATCCGAGAAATAACCCAATATAGTGAACGTGAATTTGAAATCGGCAAAAGTCACTGTCATTTAGCTTCAACCGTTTACGAGATACTTATTTAAACCCAAATATTGGGTAACATAGGTCCCGTTCAGTTGAATCAACTGGCGTCATTTTTGTTATGAATATCATACAGTTGTCTAACAGTTGCACAACAGTTCGCTCTGGTGACGTGACCATTAGTTCGAGGTAAACCACAGTTCATTTTTAAATACAATTGAATTACTCTTAAGTCTTGATTTTTAACACTTTGATCGCTCATGTCTGTTCAGCTCTAATTGGTATGATCACTGACCTTTGAACTCGCCAAGTAAGACCGGATTTGACTGTAAAATTAGTAAAAATTTTCTTCCTTTCAAGGCATTATTCGATTGAACTTTAAATCGAATTAAACTAAAAAACTTTGCCCGAAATTTGTCGATTTCCTATCTGTTCAAATAATCAAGATGCCACCGATTTTTCATAAGGTAACCATTGACAAAGAAAGCTAGATTCAAGCTGGAATTACAGTTTTTTAAAAGTAAGTCGCAAGTCATATCATTAAGATTCTACATTGTATTGTGTCATATTTTTCAATTATCACACCTTACGTTCACATTCTGCAGAGTATTGACATATTAAACAATACGTTACGAGTAGTAACATAACATAACACAACAAGGGAAGTAAATCACTCCTGACACACGAGAGCGGAATTTTACACACGACCCGCAGGCGAGGGCTCCAATCACAAAAGTGTGTTAAGGGATTTTCTAGCGAGTTGTGTACACCATTCTTTCCTCAATCCAAAAAATTAGAAACAAAAAGAAATATCGAACTGAGTCGACCTCGGTGTCATCACATCGGCAATCCGACACTAAAGCTCTTCAGCTACCCTGTGTCCTGTCTCTTCTGTATTGGTCGGCCGTGTGATGCTTTTAACCCTTCTCCCTTAAGGTTTTTCTCCCAAATTAAGATCTTGCTACAAACATATTTTTCATGAAACATTTTACGTTTACTTTTAAAAGCGGCATGTTATGAAATTTGCTATTTTCTGATTAATCGAAGCTTAACGTGTTATGACACTCTAACGCTCGCTAACTAGTCCTCGCTCACCATGCGTTAGAGAAGCTTTCGTAGATGGTAGTGAAAAAGAAAAAAAATTAACGAAATAACCGATACTTGTATGTTTCTTACTTTACAACACTGCGTCTTACGTTAATGAAACTATAAATCCAGCTTATGATAATAAAAATATATCCGGCGGAATTTGCAACGTTAAATTCTTAGTTTAATTTCTGGAATTTTTAAGTAATCCCGTTTTATGCCATAACTCGCCTTTAACCCGCATATCAATTAGTACAAAATAATTTCGGGATAAAAATTATTGGCACCGGAGCCAGTTTTTTTTATTAATCTCCAAATCTGTACTGTTTTGCATGGCTAAATTCTCTATTATTATGGGTTTCGCAGTATTTATAACCGTTATAGGGCAAAAAAATGGATATCTTTAAATCTAATGAGGGAAAGATACATTAAATTAGGAAATAGGGTATGAGGAATTTACTATACATCTAGTATAATCCAGTCCCACTGGTTAGCTGAGCGGTAAAGTGGAGGTATCTACTTTCATTACGTAGCTAGTTGCGAAATGAAACCCGTTTAGTCAGCGATTCATATTACGTTGATTGTTACTGTATTTGGTAAAATTGGAAAAAATGGCACACCAGCCATGTGTGTAAAGTATTCTTTATATGAGAAAAAACTCTTTTCACCACGTGTGTAATGTACCATTCTTCGCAAATAACGGGAATTGTTACTGTCTCAAGCTTCAAGAAACACACCACATTCTACGGTTTTGCGTTAAATTAGCTTGAACAAACTTTGAAGATTAAAAAAATTAATAACTAATTGAAAATAAAGGGGCCTTAATACTTTGGTTAAGTGTTGTTATAGAAGATGAACAATCTAAACGTGTTGGTTTTAAAAAGTTTTAGCTGTTCCACAATTAGGCCCGCACAAAGACCCAAATTTAAAAATTGCCGCAGTTTTACGTCCTCCAAAGTGCCTTAACGAAAAAACAATATTTGGGCTTGGGATTAAGGCGTCTTCCTCTTTTATTCTTTTAATTTTTAATTCAAACAGTTTCTCGATGGGATTTAACGGCTGGATTTTACGCTTTAATTCGAAAATAAATATAATTCCGATTTTCCGCATTTTTAGGTTCAAGCTCTAGTATTTTGATTTCTGTCCAACCACAACCGTAATATTGACAAAAACTTTTAAGCTTTTCAGATCCTTTTTTTCTGCAAAGAGTTGTAATTAAAAATCCTTGAAAACCGAACGATTTAACAGAATTTGCAGCGGCTTAAATACAAAACATAGACGGCACAGCTAAATTAGGTCGGAATGCAGTGAATAGACCACAAAATTGATCATGAAAGTTAATTTTTCCCCGGGAAATTTACCAGTGAATGAAAGCGACTTTATTCAAAATTTTATTTATATTCTTACACTTTTAGTAGTTGCCAATGAATTCTGGTACAGAGAATTTCAAAATTACTAAGACTTTTGCTCAAAAAGTAATTTCGTTTGACATATTAGTGCCACCCTCCCCCTTGCAAGATTGTGTGTTATTATACAGGGTGTATCATTGAAATCTTTGAACTGTAATCAAAATATTAGAAATTGCCGCGATAAGTCGATTTTATTTTTGAAAAGAACACATTTTAGTGTTAAAAGCAGATTAACCAAAACAACCCTCTTCGCAAGAGTGCATTCAACTTTAGAATCTCGAATGGCACTACAGGTCGAATGACACCTTATTTGAAAATGTTTTTAATTCTGATTATTAGCATTTAATTTTTTTTTGCCAATTTTAGATCACCTATTAAATAATAAACCAACGTCATCCACAAATTTTAAAGTAGGTACAGGATGGACAAATTATAATGAGATTTGAAGTGGCTACGTGAAAAACCTTCCCACTTTCAACTTATCAAGTTTGCATCCACGGTCACCCATTTTTTCAAGTTTATTTTCAGATTAATTTGAATGAAGAACTCCAAAAATTTAAATTATTTTCAATATACAGGGTGTCCATTTAATAGCTCTTCTGACTCTTATGATTTTTTTTGTGAGCTCATAAAAAAATCAATTATGAAAGTGTGTATCTGAGGCTAGTGAAGACGAATTTTAAAATTAGTGATAACAGGGTGACACAAAAAGGCGAGGCGTCATAAAGTGTTTTTTTAATGGTGTAATTTTTTTTAACCCGCATGTTTGTCACGTGATAGGATCCTCTCTTGAGCCTATGTTGGTTCCTAGACTTTTTTACCTTGAGATGCAGTGGCCCGAAGCTGTGACGTTTTAAAAGAAATTTTAAACCTTTACAGTGTCTCATAAAAAAATTTATATCGTAGGTAGTTTAGGTTAGATTTTGATAATTTTAAGACGAATTTTCATGTAAAATCACCTTAACAGGCATGAATACTCATTTAGCCAGAAATATATACAAGGTGTTCACAATAACAACTTTGATTTTCACCTTTTCAATTTCAATTTTAAAATTTTTTTCAAATAGTATGGTATGCTTTGTATAACATTGGAGGAAAGAAAATTCAATTTTCTTCATTTTGGTATAAAACAATGCCATATTTATCTTAAATATTAATGGAATTATTAATCGTTTTCGGAGAATCTGGTAGCGGCAATAAAGTGAAAATTAAAAAAACCTTTCAATAAGGGGGCTATTTGTACTACCCTCTGACTAATCATATTAAATTACCCGGACTTTGTTAGTTCAATTGAGATACCTACGATTTATTCCATTATTGAATTGTGTGAATGTGAATTGTGTGGACTAATCTAAATATTTTATATGATTCATGTTCTATAGATATCTATCTCCAATGGATATTAAGATAATGAGTGTAAAATTTTAATTACGTTCGCTTTTGCCAGCGGTTAGTGATGCAACGAAACCAATAGAATTTTTCTATCGTAATTTTAAAGAATAAATCAAATTAGTTGAATTTTCATAATTTTGCAAATTATTTGACAAATTTTGAGCACATTTGAAAATTTGTCCCATGGGATAGACGTTTCAAGACGAAGAGGAAATTGCTATCTGTTTTGATCTACTCTTTGGAGTAGCTGATCTATCCTGTATAGAAGAGAAGTAATTTCTTTTTTTTTTAAATGTCCATTCCAGTTAGTCAACATAAGCATTGTCAATTCCAGTAACAGGTACGTAAATTCTTAATTACATTTAGTTTCCAGTTAGACAACGCTTAAAATTGAAAGCAGCGAGTATAAAATAATAAAGTCGTGGGCTGATTAAATTCTTCCGGATAACCATTTTAGATTAAAAATGTCTAAATATTTGTGTCCGGTTTCTTCTAAGGAAATTAAAAGTACGTAGATGGAGTTTTTTTTTTGAGAAGGGAAGCTCGGCCGGAAAAGCGTTGACAAATGGTTTCTAAATTATATAGCGTATTTATATTCCGAAAGGAAAACGCCCGGAAGTTTTTGTTTTTCGCACGGCGTCCCTCCGACACTCCCGGATTTTAAATAAGGGAAATAGAGTTGCAATTTTGGAATTTTCCGCCGGCTTGAACTCGCCGTTTGTCCCTTCGCAGAGACATTCTCTAAGGGACAGTATGCAAGGGCTTGTCTGAGAACCGTCAGAAATCCTCGAGGTATTTGGCGAGTTATGTAGTAAATTTGAATCTGAGAAGGGATTAAATTACAGATCCCTCCTAACAGACTACGGCAAAGTGACTTTAGCACATACGCATCTGAAAGCTGTAAGTACCGCTTCAACACGCGGTAAAATTTCTATTGCAGACTTGCGCGGTGAAATTTCTATTCCACAGGTGTGCGATAAACATTTTACTGCACTCTATCGCATCTATCGCACAAGGATGTTATAGACATTTTACAGTAGTCAAAACAAAGTGGCATAAGTCTATATCAAAAATATTTGTGTTTAGTTTAACTTTTCCTATGAACGCATGTCAGTTAGCACACACGCTCTCATAGGAATAGCATTGTACCTATTTAACGTAATAAAGTATATTTACCACAATCTATTGCCTCGTTAATCAGCAAGCTACAAGCATCGTGCAATGAACTATTACTTTCCGTACTTATTAGGCAAATAACTATTTTAGCTTACAGAGCCTTCGTATTAAAGGTATAAGAAGTTTCTCCCTTGACAAATTTGTAGTAGCAACGTTAGATTCTGATTTGGCGTGAGAGTAAGTTTACAATGTTTTCAAAATCTGGTCACGTAACATAAAGGAGTCACAGGGCAGCTGCAGCTATACTACGTTACAACATGTGATTCCAGATTTCAGTATCACGTTTGAGCGGTTTCCCACTACATGAAACTTTGCTCTTCATTAAATCCGCAATATTGGAAAACCACAGATATATTAAAGAAATTTAGCTGATGAAGGAAAGAGATACCCTTTTCGGTCCATATAATAAAAATGAGGTTGATGACGATATCTGAGAAATTAAATATTAGAGCTTTAAAAGGAGAAACGAGAAAGTGTTCTTTGTTTTTCGATTTTGCTTTAAAGGGACTTCAAAAATAAACACAAATCAAAATTCCAAAAAAAAATTTTCAATTCGCATCTTTTACAGTTTCGGAGATTCCCATGCAGTGCGTTCTCTTGGACGTCTTGTATGTTTGTTGCTATTTTGGATCTACCCTCATTTGTCCATGTTACAATGAAATAAAATTAGCGCAAAAGTGTTATTTTAAAAGTAACATAAAATTGTATTTATTGCCCAGATGTACTAAAAAAATATATTTTAGACTTTATGGTGCCTAACGTTGGTAGAGGTCCGAGAAATATGTCAAATAAATAAAGATGTCTCTCCCTCCCCCCTCTCTCCCTCTTCATCTCCCTCTCCATCTCCCTTTCCATCTCCATCTCCATCTCCATCTTCCTCTCCTTCTCCTTCTCCTTCTCCTTCTCTATCTCCCTCTTTATCTCCATCTCCCTTTTCCTATCCCCCTCTTTCTCTCTCTCCCTCTCTCTCGCTCTCTTTCTTAAACAATCCAGCAATAAACTGGACGTTTTATCCAGTTGCCTAAGTTAAAGCAAACAGAAATTAATTGTTCAAACACCAGATCTGATGGAGGAAGACGCAGCTCCAAAAAGGGAATCCTTAATGCTCAATTTAGTCCATAAATTCGTCCAAATAGATCCGCAACCATCACGGGGCGGTTTCGAAATAACCCTTCAGATAGTCCGAAGGCATCATCAATATAAATTTGTTGCCCTTAGTATTTTCTCTAAGGCATTTCAATGCTATTAGCGCTAATTATAAATTATGTTTAAAATGGGGGATTACGTCTATTGGAAGAGACGCGGGATTAATATAAAATGGCATGTAAAGTTATCGATAATGTTGGGTTTAAGAAAAATCGTCGGAGGAAATTATGCACTGTAATGATATTCGCTTCAGGCGGATTGGTAATTTTTCTTTTTATTTTTTAAGAGCAACGCCTTGGGAACAAATAACGTACAAATCAATTTAAGTCTCAAATTCGAGCTGCGCAACTGAATGTAACCATGTTTTTTGTGGTTTAAATTTGTATTCAGAAACAGGTTTTCGAGTCCACTTCTCAAAGAAACAGTGTCGTGCTAAAGGAATTTTGAATTTTACTAGTTTACTCACGTATAGTCTATCGAAATAAAAATAAATAACGTTAAAAATAAAGAATTTCGTAGCTCAAATATATGCCAGCATGCTTTTGATATTACTCATAGAATTAAATGGAACGATGCTTGCATCGTTCTCAAAGAAGAATCAAAGAAGCGTAAAATCAAAGAAAGTGCATATATTTCGCTTAGTAAAAACATATGTGTGGCCTCTTGTTCAGTCATATGGATAACACTTGGTTATTCATGCTTGAGCAAAAGGCCAGCCTCGGAAAAATAAACAGAAACTAAACTCTAACGGTTACCATCCAGAGTAATCAGCAACACAGAAAATGAAGTGAAAAAGGCAGGCTTAATTAGGTACATTGACCAAATGCTAATTAATCAAGTAAACCAACCCTCATACATTTTACTTTATTTTTGATTTTCATGTTCTCCTCTTTTTTTCCTGAGTTCTGTAGACTGTGACACCTCACTTTCGTGTGAAGGTAAAAAAGTAAACGAAAGAACTCAAACGACTGGCTCAAACGTGACAAATCCTGGCTCAGAAATTTGTCGTCCTGGAAATGCTCCCCGTATTCATATTTTAATTATTATTCCATTTACTCAAAAGCAATCATGTTAACGGCTCAAAACTTCTTCAATGTTCTTCTTAGACAAGCAATGGCTGAATTTCTTCAATGCGACCCTCTCAAATTTCTTATTGTATAAAATTGTCAACTTTCCTACCTGCAAATACTTCGGGAGAGACAGAAACCATCCACAGGAGCCCAAAGATCACAACACACTTCATGGTCGCACGAATCTTCTGGATTCGAAAATGCCGGCTTAGTACGAATGGAAAAGTTTCGTTCTTCACCGTAGCCAGAGCAGCAGCTGGTTTCGCAGCTACCGAAGCGACGATATGCGGAGAACTGCTGTCGTGGTTTCTGCTACTGCCCATCCAACAGGTGTCTTAAACTCCGATCCACCGCGCCGCAGAGTTCTTCGCTCATCGCGAAACTTTAAAATGTACCCTTGACGTGTGAAATTGAAGGGGCACTCGGGAGATATTCCAATGTAACACAGTCCATAATGTTTTTAGCACTTCAGTAAACCAGAAATTTCTCTGAGGTAACCGAATGTCTCAATTGTACTGCGACCAGTACAATCGTTGCATTTGCTACAACCCTGAAAAATTAAATATAAACTATTATTTTTCGGGTGATTCAGGTAAAATAATACCTGTTCAGCTATCTGGTGTGAGTGTCCTATACTATGGAATCACACCTATTTGTTTAAGGACGTGAATTATACAAAGCTAAATAGTAATTCTTAGTTTTACTCATCATGGTTTAATAGTGATGAGGAAAAAAGTCAAGGTCTTGCTATAAAAAAGTACAACATTTTATCTCCGATCATCCGTTAATAAATATTCAACCAATAAGTGTATTAATGTAGGCGATTAATAATAGAAACGTTTTAACGCGTGTGCGAAGCCAGCACGCTATTAAAGTTGAAATTGTTAATCGTCCATTAATACACGAGTTAGTTACAATATTTTCCACCGACTACGGGTTGGTAACGATTCTTGAAGAAAATTTAAAGTACACCATAAAAGACCCCTATTTCATTAATTGCTCCAGAAAATATATACCGGAACTGATGCTCGAGACCTTAATATCATAAAATACACAGAACCTCCATTAAAAATTCACGACATTTATGCTGTTTACGTCCATCACGAAAGTTCATGTTATTAGATTATGGAAATTATATATTCATTACCTGCAGTGATCTTCCATTAAAATGTTGCTGTTTATTTCGCAACATTTTGAAGCGCTATTAAATTGATGAAGGCGATTAAATTAATAACAAATAAATATGTATCATACATTTTCAAATTATGTGCGGCTGAAAAAGAAATTGCAGAATTCCTTTAACGTTCGTGATGAACCGGGTTTCGTGACCAAATGCAAGTCGAAATTATGGTCTGAGCTGTTATATCGTAGTTTCCTCCATAGAAAGGTTTCTAAACGAAAGAAAGAATTTAAAATTCGGAATGTCAAGAGCCAGTGGTGCACCACAAAAAGAACAGAAAGGCAGCAAGCGGCAGCTTGTCCCTTAACGTTTCCTCCCTGTGTATCTTCACACCAATTTTTAAAATCTACTAGTGGACGTTCTAAAAAGTAGCACATGTACAAACTCTCAATAGAAAGTTTCAAAAATTGATGGAGTTACGAACAAAAACAAAATATAAAATTTAATGTTCTGGGCCTTAGTAAAGAAAGAAACTATATCTCACGTTTTCGTAAGAAATGCATTGCAAAATGAGCTCTTTGAGAGATTCCTGTTATGTCCTAGTGATAAAAGTTGGGACACTCTGTATATACTTAGGTGCTTAATTTTATTTTATTCTTCCATTGTGACTTTCACTGCGGTACAAACAGGGTTCCAGAAATAAAAAAAAGGAGGCAAATTAGATGAAATTCGCGGGTGCACGAAGGCATCAAAATATTTGGAATATTGCGAAGTTGTGAACGAGGAAGGATAAAGTATGATTGCCCTTTATATTGAGTTTAACGTTTATTGTTACTTAGCCTTAAATCTGACCTGCACAATTTTACAAGTAATTTGCAAATTTAATATAAAAATAACAACATTCCTTAACACACAAAATATACATAAACTTGAATAGTACGTTGTCGCAGTGATCTACTTTTTAATTGCTACGTATTTTAAAAAAGTATCTTTCATACTCCCTACTCAGCATATCAATTTAGAAAATGAAAAATACCTATTTACATATAAATACCTATTTTAAGATCAACAATAGGAAATAAAACATGTATAAAAACATTCAAAACTCGTAAAAAAATATCACATAGCCTGCCAGAAATTCCGTTCAAATGGAAAAACGTGTATGAAATTATAAAATAGAAATGGTTACTAATATAGTTCATATACAAGTCATTATATGAATAAAATATTCTATGGACTAGATTCACACACACGGGTTCAATTAGTTCATTTTGAAAAATCGTAATTTTTTTCAGAATGAAACTCTGAAAATATGACACACAGCTAAAATTCCTCTGCTCATTATTTCACCTACCAAAATGACGAAACTCCTAATGCAAACTTTCCCCTTTTTGACATGACTGGAAGCCCCAGCATATAGAACCCAATCAAGGTCCAGCTCAACTTCCACAACACATTGTATTTCATTACGCACATGAAACTCAATCTTCATAGAAGGCCTCCAGAACTAACCTTTTAGGCTTTAAAAGGGCAACTTTATTATACTTTTCGCTCTTGTACTTGGTCTGAATTTCTTGTTGCTCCTTCAGAGGGCTCTCTATAAGGGTTTGTTGCTGTCGTTGGACTACAGGACTTAACTGTTTAAAACTGTAGCCGCAATGTTCTTTGAATTTCTTTGGCCATGGTTTGGGCTGAGATAATGTATGCCTAAAAGTTTGACGAATTGTTAAGGACAAATATGCTCTAACAGGGTTTTGAACTTGTTCACCTTGCTAAAGCAATGGAAGCTGCGGCTAGTTTGGACGGTAAATGTTGTAGGTAGTCTTGGCCTTCCAGTAAAACTAATTCGCTAATATACTGAAAATTATTAACAAATTACGACGAATGATTTTTTGTAAATCATCGAGAGAAAAAAATCATAGTTAACAATATCAATTCTGAAACGTTTTTCATTTATGTTTCCCTATGACAATCTACGTACATAATCATTTTAGGCAGCGTTAAAGAAAAAATCACCAGGGGTTACATCCGAAGGTCGGGCAGGCAAAAGACCAGATTCATTACACCCCTATCATTATATTAAAAAGCAGTACCTTCGTTTCAATCGTCTTGGAATACTTTGATTGATTTCCTTTTTTTTTGCCACTTTTATACTTGGTGTTTATGTTAAGCGATTCCACTATTACTGTGCGACACGGTAAAAGATGCGATATCTATTAAATTGGAGAAAAATAGCTTCTTCGAGACAACTCATAACTCGTTTTCAGTATTGTCGAATTCCTTTTATGTTCTGAACTGAAAGCTAAATGGAAGAAAAACAATTTTTGGTCCTATATGCAGCGCTCAAAGCGGTATTTTTTCCCCCTATTGACCTTTAAGACATCACTTCTAAATGACATTTTTCAAATAACCCGGAACTTTTATTTGATAGTTAGAAATAAAATTGAATTCCCAATAAATCCATATGTAGATCGCATAAGTTTCGAGCCAAAAAATCCATTATTTATTTTTTGCAACAAAAGTCCCTTAATGCTGCATTATGCGCTTAGCGGGATTTATTCTCATATATACATTTTTACCATCCACTGTAAAAAATAACTGTTGTCGACTAACTCTGTTGCCAAAATTAATGTAAAATTTTTAAATGCACAATTTAGAGAATTTTAATAGAATAATTTGTTAATGCTTGCAACGACGGACAAAGAAAAGGCGAAAAACATAATTATAATGAACAGAGAAAAGTTTACGTCAGAGGAAGCATGGCTAGGTGGACACTGCATTATTAATTAACTTGTTAGAAAAAATTCATTGATGATGAATTTGTCGGCTCGACACCCCGGAAAATATATACAAGTCAAACATCACTCTGTTGAAGATTAAATTTGCTTTCCAACAGTGGAACAAAAATTGCAGTTCCGTATTTAAAAAATGTGACTTAGCAGAAATATCCTGAAGGACAATAGTATGAACAAAAGACCGCTTTGAGCACTACACAGAGAACCAAAAATGAAGGATTTTAGCAATTTTCCTTTTTTACGTTCACATCAATAACAGGTATGGTTTCAATGCATCGAAAAGAGCTCCTCTTGTACAACAAAATGCGTTTCATAATACGTAATTACTTAAATGTAATTTCATAAATTTCCTCCTTTTTCGCACTTTTTCCGGGCTGGAGAGAAACACCAAACGTGGTTAAAACAATTATGTTCCGGAAAGAACCTTTGACGGCATCCTCAGTTTAATCAGTTCATAAGGCGCTAATAACACGTCTAGACCCGAAATCGTGAAATTTTAGTCAACAAAATCTTGATGCACGTCGTTTAAACATGAACACATAATCACAAACATAAATGGCGAAAATGGCATCGCAGCTGTTGAGGCTTATGCTTATCCTCGTACCGGCAATGGGCCGACTACATACCGATCATAATTGTTTGCTGAGAAGGGATATCACTTAAAACAGACATCTCATACATTTAAATTTAATTTAATTAGAAATTAGTGAGATGGTTTATGTTGTGATTTCTACAACTTATTGAATCATAAATAAACGCCTCAACTTGGTAAATACGCTGTGTACATGTGTAACATAAATTAGCAAAAAAAACTCAAAATCGGCTTCGGAATCAAACTGCAGGTCTGGGATCAGCTGACACGCTCATTCGGTCTCATTTTTGTAATACATAATTTTCAAGTGACTGTCCTAAGGATCCCCATAGTTTACTGACTGTAAACAGTAGGCCGACAAGTCAGCCAGATCCGAGCGTAGCCCGTCAATCTTTTTTATGGGCCGAATTAAAATCGGCGAATGTGCGCATAAATGTGTGCCTTTATGTCAATTAAGCAAACGACTGAACCGTCGGCCGACGAAAGCTGTGACGAAAACGTCGGCTGACGAAAACTGCGGCCGACAGTTTAGTCGGCTCGGTGTGCATTATCGTGGGCATGAATTTATTGGCCAATTTAGAGTCGGTGAATGCGCACACACGTATGCCTTTAGACCAATTAATGCCAATTAATGCAAACTGTCGGCCGACCAAAGGTCTGGGGTCTGCGGTGGCCCTTATAGTTATGTACGAGGGCTAACAAGAAAATGTCTGGACGATGTATTATTTTCATCATAAAGCAAACACTTAGTTGTTAGAGATCATAAATATTGTTAAAATTTGCTACTCTAGCCCCTTTAGGCTGAAAACTTACCATAGCTAAATGCATCGTTTTTTGATCTAAGCGGTATTCCTGACATAAGTGTTGCACGAATACAGAGGTGGTGGGAGGCTGCATGCGAAATCTATGACAATTAAAATATTTTATTATAATTATACTTTAATTTGGGAAAATTACAAATATAATATTTTCTCATATTCGCGTGCGGGAAAGCGCACTATCCTGCACAGATTTTGGAGAGGAAACTTTTACTTTCCAGCACTAGTGCGATAAAGAGCTTAGCACCGGTGGAACTCATAATTATACTCAACTCAGTGAGGGAATAGGCGATGTTGCGAATTTCACATTTTTTTCACCTAGATTTCAGGACTTCCTTACTTCAAAGGCACAGTCGGAATATTATTAACTTTTCTGTTGGTGATTCTAATTATGTACTATAAGAAATATCCTATACCTATTTTTAACCGTTTTCGAGATAATGACACCTAAACTTTTACATTTTTCCCACTTTCAGTATCTGTAGCTCGTCAATGGTTTAAGGTGGAACAACGCGATTTGCACCAACCTACGTTACTTTGAAGAAATCTATTGAATTGTATCGTTATTTCTTGAAAAAATTCTACATTTATGATAATTTTAAAGCAATTTTGAAGATTACCAAAAAGGTGCCACTTTATAGGCCTTTCAAAACCAAAACCAGAGGGTGTAAACCATGTTGCGATGAGTTGCAGATCCAGAAAATATGGAAAATGTAGAAATTTAGGAGTAGTTTTCTCACAAATTAATGAAGGTGAATATAGGCAACTTGACAGAAAACATTTTGAGTTTTTGACATAATTAAAAAAATTCCTGTAGTGAGTCATTTGAAATTCGAATATTCCAATATTTGGAGGAAAGAGAACAAACTTCACTCACCTACTAATTATCACTACTGGCTTATACTGAACTTCATGAATTTGCATGTGGTATTTTTTGAAGTATTAAGCCTCAATTAAATTTAATGTATACTTAGGATCGAATAAAATATTTTACCTTAAAATTTTGACTATCATTTGCTCCATCTTAGCAATCTGTCGGGGAGTAAAAGTATCTCCAGTTAAGTAAGCCCACTCTTTAATATCTATCGGATAAATGTCTTCCATTTTTCCAGCCAGCAGCATAGCGGCTGCCCCAACAAGTTGAAATTTACCTTTTACCTAAAAAGAGAAAATTGTCCGTTTGTGCATGAATGTCTTTCCCAGGTGTTAATAACACAGGATATATCGAAAAATGCCACATTTGGTGGCTTAATAACTTGAAAACTAAAGGATGATTTATATACACTGTTGTCCAAATTGAAGATACATGTATTAGAAGGAATACATAGACGATTAAATGGGCAAAATTTTAGAGAATTTTATAAGACACTCATTTCCGCTTTAAATAATTGCTCTATTTTTTACCGTTTTTCTGAAAAATGGAAAAACTTTTCGGAATATAGGAATCCTCCCTTTTCGGAAAAATTATTTCCTGTTACATCATCGTATTTTACGCGATAAAGTGCCCTAATAACGTTTTACTTTTCAAATTACTTTTTTTCCAATAAAATTTCATTGTTCAAATTTTTCGAAGAATTTTCCCATTTTTCGGGAAATCGTTAAATATTAAAGCATTTTTTGAGACGAATAGGAGTTTCTGATAAAATTCACTAAAATTTTGCCCATTTAAGCGTTTTCATATCTTTTGTGGTTTTCGAGACATCAATGCATACATCACTAGTTGGGACCACCCTGTACATCCTACATGTACAGATCTGTACCGACACGAATCCCACAAACAAAATATTAGGGAAGAATTTACACCATTGGATTACGAGGGTTTATTCTGAATAATATTGCTATGCAACCCACAACCAAGTCCTTATTTCGCTCATTCACTATTTCCCTTATCACTTATGCGTATGTAAATATTTGAAAATCTGTATTTTTTTTTTAAATAAACGTGTACACAAATATTTGGTATATACATATACTCTTGAAATATTTGAAAGAGTATTTGAATCCGTTGGTCTAAGAGACAGAGTGGAGTACTGCATGTTAGCAGAAGTAGAACAGTTTCAACAATTTTTATAATTTTGTTTTCGTTAAGATTTATTTTTGTTTTAAGAAATTTGATCAAATATTTCGATAATTTGCATTGATAGATATTTTTATAATACAAATTCCACGAAAACGGTGAAAAATACAAAAATACTGTAAGAGACCAAAAAACTAAAAAAATGAAGAAGGAATTTAAATTTGGAATCAAAATTCATACAGGGCACTCCAAAAAAAGATACAAAACATAAAATAGTACATAACCCGTAAAAACATAACACCCTGTATATGGCAACTGAAGATTTTAGCATTTTGAATCAGAAGGTCTTAAAAAAAATGAGCGTATGAAATTTCAAAAATTTTGCACCTGAAAAAAACACAAAATATGAGAAAAAATGAGAAAATTTGCCACCTTGTATGTCGAAAATGGTACGTTTTTGACCGTGGGTTTACTAGCATTTTTGTTATCATTTTGCAAAGTACTATTGCTCCCTGAAATATCTCTATGCCGATTTGTTACACCATTTATTTTACGATGTTACTACATACTATGCTTCAACCACCTACTTACTACATATATGATAAAAACCACTTACGACAGCAACATGACTCAGAAACCGGTCAATGTAATTAACGCTGAGGTGGAGGGTCTCATTACATAGTTTATAGACTTCAGCCACACCAGCCAACCAATCCACTAGAACTGTTCTGGACTGCCAATTTAAACTCAACTGCTTCAACATGTATTTGGGTTTCGCAGTGGGGTGTGATACCTCCAGTTCCCGAAGATATCGCCAAATGTCCTAGAAATGTTATGGATTTGATTCGAATATCTATTTTGTTCCATCATTTCCATCCCCTATTCCATACGGTAATGGAAACTCTTGTATTTCACATAAATGACGAAACCCTTTACATTAGAGGATGCCTAGAGGAGAAAAAGGTCTTTTTCGAGGTTTAAGGGAATACCATAATGACCACCTGACTGACCTGCGACAATTTTTTTTTCAGTTTTAATAATATGTAGCTGACCACTTACGTCCTTGTATTCAGAGACATGAAGGAGTGATTTAGAAAACTCTGCAACTTTTTCCTTATTCTCTGAACTAATGTTGGCATTTTTATCAACCTCTGCGTTCCATTGTACAATTTCATCACTTATGTCTATACATTCGGAAAATTCAGTGATTGGACTTTCGTCCAGTCGTAGAACCTGGAAATTTATCAAATTTTGACTGGTAAATTTCATGTCCTCCTTGTGCAAAAAAATATGTATGAATATATCAAAAATATTCATAAAGTGGATAGTGGTGAAGGAAAGTCAAAATGTCTAATGCGTATGGATGGTAAGATATACATGTGGAAGTAAGAGCTTTTACTTCTTTACGTCTGCTAAGATAGTTTTTATAGGTGCTGTAGTTTTTTAACTTGTGTTAAATGGCTTAAATAATTTTGTAGGCGTAACAATCATAAAAGTCTGTCAAACACACTGATTTTTTAAATTTTAATGTATTAAATTATTAACTGTAATTAACGTATTGTATATGTATGTAATGTAATGTAATGTAATGCTTAATTAATGTAATTGGTGAAAATAATTTGGATTAATTTAATCGGTTTAATTAATTTAATTTAATGTATTTAATCAAGTTTTAGTACAACTTCCAGCAAATAGAGTACCTAATATCAAAAATACAAACGTTTTAGTAGGTAGGTATCCCTAACAAGCGCTAATGGTACTTACATATGTACATACCTCGATCTTTTCTTCATCGCTAGTCAGTCGCAATCGTTTTGACTCCTGCAATACTCCATTATTTATCTCTTTAAATATCCCTCTATTTTCGCCACCTCTCTTGTCTCCAATTTGGGGTAGGCCGCTTGAAATAGGTCCATGTACTTTTTTCATTTTGATATTCATCTTCGACGGTAAATTTTCAACATCTTCAAATATATTAATAACCGACATTTTAAAAATGCAGTATTAATAACCACTCTTCACAATTTTTGTAGGTTTTAGCGAAGTTTAAATGCGGACGATTATAAATGTATGTAAACCTGTAGGTGCTGTATTAGAACTCTGAAAATTTTAAACGTAAATTATGCCAAACGCGTCAAGTTTTAAAAATTTTTGTCGCAGTTTGTCATTTTTTGCCACCTTTTTATTGCTTGTAAACAACACTTATCATCATGTTTTTGAGCAGGTACAAATTTATGTTTGCAGGTATCTAAAGCAGGTCATTGGCGATACTGTAGGGCACCAAACGAGGATCAAACCTACTGATTAAAATACAGTTAATTTTAAAAAACTAAAATAATATGTAGACTTTTGCGTAGATTTACTTCTGCAATTGATCCAATCTTGCCTCATGAATTTAGTTCACCCAATTCCATCTTAACTTATTAGGCGAATTACGATTGCATGATATGAGCGTTTTTATCAAGATCTTCACTTTTTACTTTCTGAAGACACTTTTGTATTTTATATACAGTGCGTTCAAGATAACGATATCTAAAGCAGTCCTTACATTGCTTTTATAGTTCTTAGTTTATTAGATTGCTTTCATGGCAAACATTTCAGAAATTTGCCTTTTTAAAGAACCAGAATATAGTTCAAACTTAATCAGTGTCTAATTGTTAAAATCTTGAAAATAAAATTGATCTGAAAAATGTAAAAAAAGAAGATTTATTTGTGCATTAAGAGCGCAAGGTCGCTTGGTTAGAGTAAACGAACCACTCGAAGAGCAATTATTTTATGCTCGCATTATACATATTTTTTCACAAATTTTTGATAAATTTGTATAATCGTACAAATAGCATTTTCCTTCGAAAAAAAACATATTGATTAAGTATGTTTACCTATTTTCACTGACTTAAAAGAATACAACCACATGGGCATTTACTTGCCTTCATTCTATAACCCTGTTAATAAATGGATCAGTAGTCCTACAAATATGGGAGTCACCATGAGTTAAAATTTCAGCCTTTTTTTCTGATGTCTTCATCGTACAGCAAAAGTAAAAAATCATGGACGAAACTTATTAGGAAACTCATTTTTTGTACACACAATTATTCATTTCCTAACTAGTTACAGTACATTCTTACACTCGATGTAACTAACTAATAGCAATGTATTCTGGGCAGTATTATTTCATAAAGTAGTTACGAATAAAGTGCTTATTTACTAAAAATAGCTGTCTTAACAATATTCCCTGGCAACGACGTTATTCAAACGTTATTTGCATCTTTAGTATTGCAAGTTCAAATTTTGCGTTGGGGTTCGGCGAAAATGGTAATTCAATTCAAAAACAAACCGAGATTGTTTACCTACGTTAAATATAAATCCGTCTTTTTTTTAACCATTAAAAATCTATAAAAACATAAAAAAATATTATTCTTTACGGACTCGTAACGAAATATGCTATACTGTAATTATACTCCCAACCGTTCTTCAAAGAAAACCTCCCTGAACTGCTTCAAAAAAATAATAAAACGACATTTTAAATATAATAAATATATTATTAATCCTATACAACAGAATAATTCAAGGTTCAGTTGAATAAAATTAAATGTTTTATATAGCCTGAGAATTAGCCATTTTTGTAATACTATCCAAAATAGTTGTTTTCAAGTGAAGAGCATTTCTAGTGTCTTCAAGTAATTTTTCCTTGTCATTTAGGGATTTTTCTAATGCATTCACTTGCTATAAAAAAAATCAGATGAAGTCTTTAAGGCAGTAAATTTAACAAACCATAACTCACTTTCATCAGATCTGAAATAGTTTCGTTTGCTTTCCTAATTGATTCATCCTTTTTCTCTTCATTCTTTTCGAGCCGCTTGCAGTTTTCTTTCACTTTATCAAATAACAGCTGTAATTTTGCCAGTTTACTTTCGGTATTATTCAGACGCTCTTGACATTCAGTCAGCGCTTTTTCTGTGGCAATGTTTTGAATATGCAAGGCCTTGTTTTTGCCCTTTTCCGCATCACACCTAGGAAAAATATTATGACGGTTTAGCTGAATTAGTATTTCAGCATTTTTGAATTACCTATTTTGAAAGTCTCTTAGATCAACGGATATTTCCTGTTTTTTTTTGCTAACCTCTTCCAGTTTCTGAACGGTGTACAGTTCAGATTGCTGCAACTTCATATTATCGTAAGTAAGGCGTGATATCCTAAAAGAAATATAAATTATGCTTAAAAAGCACCGTTTATAATTATGAGAGTTGTAGACTAAACCCCTTACCTATGTTGTAGATGAGTACAATGTTTTGTGGAGGCCTCAAGACTACATAATGCTACCCTCTCTGCTTGTGATAAATAAGAAATCCTGTAGTTGTAGAGCTCCATAAGCTCAGACGTGGCCAAGTTATTTGTTTCGTTTTTTCCTATCAGACTCTACAAAAAAAAGTAAAGAGTATGCATTCTTTAAAAAGCTCAGGTTCGAATCGAACATTTGCGCAACTAATTAGGAAATACTAGTTTCCCTATTCACGTGTGAGAAAGGACATTTCCCGCACGCACTTATGAGCAGAAACTAGACTGTGTAGACCGGGTGTTAGCTCTACGACTCTACTATTACCGTTTCAAATTAATTGTTATCGCGATGGAATGAAAACAAAGTCAATGTCGGCAAAAATATTTCAATAGTTTAAGTACATATTTTCGTTTAATTTGCAATATTTTTTAAAGGTTTTGTCACCTTAGCTCACCTTGTGTTACGCTGTGTTGAGTAAATTACGATTACAATTGAATTGAGATTTATCCTCCAAATCTTGCGAAGAGTTTGAATGCGAAGATTAGAACAATAAGAAAAATAGTTCATTGTTTCTACACCCACCTCAATATTTTCTAACAAAGCTTGTAGCCGTTCATTTTGCCCTACTGGCATTATACTAAACGCCATATCGTTCTGCTGTAGACTAAATGAAGAATTCGAGATTTTATCTGTAAATTAACATGATTATTTACAAAATATAAGGAAACATGAAATATTCAACAAGTTCATCATGCTCGACATAGTAACGAGTGTATCAAAATTCCTGATCATAAGTGCTAGGGAAAAATTTTAAAAAATGACTTGCACGGGATAATTAAACTCATTATTTACAGGTGAATATATATCAAGGTTAACGAATTTATCTACGATACGCCCGCAGTGAATAAAATTTCTTTCAAAGCACTCTTGATCCAGAATTTTTCGATACACCCTTTAGTTACATTAGCATAACGAATAATATACAAACCTGTGGTTAAAACGGGTTGAAGTTTCCCGAGGGCCAAAGATATACCATCTGGGCATAAAGACGAGACCTCCAGAGCTGATGTTTTTACATTCACAGGACCATGACAGATTGCTTGGGCGATGATGATATGAATTTGTCTAAAAAAGGCATCTTAGGACGTCTTAAAACTTACACGGTAGACAGACTTACCTATTTTCTATCAGAGTATTTAATAGTGTCACCCATCTATTATCATGTTGAGCCAATGTAGCAACTAAAGACACTCCATTAATATATAAATTTACTAGATCACTGCTGCAACTATTTTCGCATGAATATGGAGATGTATCTCCCAATATATGCTGAAATATACTTTTAATAGTGTCTTCATCTATTTCTTTAATCACTTTTGATCTAATCGGTTTCACTTCAATCATAGCCGTAAACAATTGAAGAATGGCTCTCAGTCTAAAAAAAATTCCTTTTAGAATTAAAATCTTCGTACTTAAAACTTCTTACCTTATAATATTTTCTGTGTTGTTGAGAACTCCTTCTTCTTTTGAATAGTTCAAAATCTTTAAAAATACATTTAATTCTGTTACCAAAGACTCTGCTGTTTTAGATTCTTTTTTATCCAGATTTACTATAATCGTCTTTAAGATATTTATAGCTTTATATGATAGAGTAATATCTTGTACCCAATTTAAAGCAAAATTAATTATTATTGGATAGTGACAAGAGATTTGAGAAACTTTTGATTCTACCAGAAAGCTGAAGAGATCTAAAATAGCAGAAAGACATTCTAAGTTGTTGGCAGCATGTCCTTGTTTCTCAATAATCTAAAATAATAACATTAGTATATTGTAGTCAAAAAAGGCCATGATATATTACATCTAATATACTCTCGACTTGTTCACCATATTTATCATATCCAGATAAAAGGCTGAGGTTATTTTTAACGCACTCTATAAAAAACTCTATAATCTGTTTCAAAACTAAACTATCTTTTTTTCTATACTCTTCTTTAACAGCAGTGAACATGTTATCAGTCAGTTGTGGATAAATAACAGCTGGCATGTATTCAGATATATTCTCTAGTATAATTGTCAATACATTCACATACACTTTAACAATGGGGCCCTAAGAAAAAAAAACAGATCTTACATGAATACCCAAAATATTGGTATAATTTAATAATTCAATACCTTCAGTGCCAAACACATTCTGATAAACTTCTTTAGGTCAATATTGCGCTGCATGACATAAACATTAGACATATTCTTGTAACACAAGTTGACTAAAACCCCTAAAGCAACAGTCACAACCTCAGACTCTTGACTCTCAATCCATTTACACAATATTGTCATTAAGCGTGTTGTATGTGGCAATTGACAATAAACCTTTATTCCACAAGTAATTTCTTGCATAAGCCTTAGCAACCTGCATTTCTTTTCATTTGTTAGCTGGTCACCTATCATGCATGCTAGACAAGGTAGGAACTGATATGTTTCCTTAAGAGTTTGCCTTGTTGCTGGATTCTTACAAGCATTAAGTAGCAAATCAATACAGTACCAACTTGTTGATGAATTTGGTTCTATATTATTCATTAAGTCATATATGCTTATGAACAATTTTCCTGCAATGTTAGTGTGGGGGTCAAATATGCTTAAGTCTACTGTTAAGCTCAGGGCCTGAAATTAAACAAAATTGGAACTATAGTAAATTAAAATAGCATTTTGTACTACTTAAACAATACTAAAATGATGTTCTCAAATTACATAAAAACAGTTGGTCAATGAGAAAACCCTGATCAAGAGATGAATGAAAAAACCCAAGGAAAAAATTGCACAAATTCAGGGCACCAATTATTTTGTTTTTCATCTCTTTTTGTTTATAAAATATGTACTAACAAAAACTGAAATGAAACGCATAAAAAGAAAGTATAAAGGTTAAGAATATATTTTACATTAGCAAATATATAAAATATGTCATTTTAAATTCATGTAAAAAATTTATTAGTACTTAATTTCCCAAAAAGAGGCCTGAAAACAGCAAAAAAAATTTACATCAAATTCTTTTCAATCATTAAATGAACTCCTTCACAATTATAAACCCCCCATTGTATACCCTAGGTAAAAGCCTTAGATTAAAGTTGTTGATCTAGTTTTGATTTTTAATGAATTAACTATAAGTTATCTTACCTGTAAAAGTTGATTAATAGCTATCAGTTTATCATCTGAGCGAGTTTCTATATAATTCTCAATAATAACAATCAACTTTTTCATTTTTGAAAACTTGTTATCCATATTCAGAGTGACATTGGTTCCGATAAGACTGTTGATTGTACTAATAGTTGTGAAATGGGAATCTCTCTGAGGATCTCCTAAATATTCCATTGAATAGGTATGACAAAAACTGTGCAATATTTAAGAATGTAATACTTGTAATTATATGTTACGTAGACAAGAATCTGAAAGAAAGGCAAGAATGAGAAGAGATGATGATGAGAAGAATGATGAATATAATTTTATATGTAAACATCTGTCAAAACACAGGTGCCCTGTAAAGCCCTGTAAGCACATAATAAGAGAAAGCAAAAGTTCGTTGTTAAAAAAGTAGAAGACACACCAGTTAAAAGTGCTTTTAGCTATATCCCGATACAATGGGATTTGTATGCATGTTGTTTCTAGCATAAATGGAACTGGCATGCATTTTTGCCGATTTTCTGCATTATAGGTTTTTAAATATTTTCTGAAATATCTAACTTTTAAAATATGGGGCAAATAATGTCCCACAAGATTTTGATTTTATAGTTTATATGTGGTCATAAAAGAAGAGATAAGTTTACCTAAAACCACTTTAATATTATTTATGACCTACCTAAAGCAATATTATATGAATTTTGTCATATTACGGAAAAAAAATTCGTACTTGTATTTATATAAAAGATTCCAGTATAAATCATGCACACAGCACCAGTAGTACTACACAATAATGTGATGTTAGATAATTTAGAAGGAAGGGAATTGATAATCAACAAATCTAACTATTAACTGGAATCCTGTACTTCGGTCCTTAGTCCTTTTTCAGGGTAAAAAATGTAAAAAAGGCCCTATATGACAAAATAAACTAACATGAAAACCATAATAAAAACAAAGGAACCGTTTAAGTTTTTTATTTCTTGACACTGACAGTTTTTTTCAAATTTGAACTGGCCAATTAAAGGAAAAGCACAGATCATGTGACTAAATTAAAGGTAGCCTTTTTATTTTGGTACAACGATTGAGGAAATATGGCAATGTCGAGAGAAGAGTGGTGGTCCTTCATTTCAATGAGGCAGAGCTCAAACATTTTATTTGCAGATAATTGACCAAAAAATCTGAGTAAGGAGTTTTCCCAGGGAAAACTTTGTTAAACTTTTGTTTAAGAACAAAAACCAGATTTGTGGATCAACTAACTATGTATTTTAAGTTTTTTAATTTAAGGATGAAAATTCAAAATTTCGGCCCTGTGTCCAAGCACAAACGTTAAGGTTCAGCTTTACATACTGAGTTGCCGAGTTACTAAATACTCAGTAACGAATGAGCTAGAGGAAACACTTAGTATTAGACTTAGACTCAGTAATTAGAAGACAGTTTATTGTTGTCTTAGTACCTTGCTGATGTGTGACGTCTATCTTTGTCATCTGACAGCTCTGATGTATGACGTAGTCACGTTTCAGTTTTCACTTATTTGACCCTCCATTTGTAATTTGTATTTGTGATTTTGGACACCGGTGATCGCCATGTTCCTACTTACATTTAATTTGTGTTGTTTCTTTTGAAGACTCCAGATATGTTTTTATTTTGACGGAACACGAAGAAAAACTTAGTATGAAAATAATCACATTACTTTCATGTGAACGTGCATCGAACTCTGTCCCTGGTCGCTCCAAGTGAAGAATATCATATTCTGTGTAGTGTAGGTGTAGGGAAATTGCTTCAAATTGGGAAAGCCAAATAGAAACAACAATCCATCTTTCAAGGGTCTTTAGTCTTCGGCACAGCCATGTCGGTGCATTATAGATTTAAGTCCGCCTTAGAGTATGATACAATAACTTTTGATGGTTTGCATATATCAGTGAAAGATCTGAAAAATGCTATTATACAGCAGAAGCGTATTGGAAAAAGCACTGATTTTGATCTGCGGATTACTAATGCCCAAACTGGAGAAAGTAAGTTTTATAATTCTTATGTTTTCCTGATATAAACCTTTACTGTCAACTTTTATGTAATCTGAGGTCTTACAATTGCTGAATTATGTTTCTTTTTTTACTAATCCATCACTTGAGTGCTTGGTGTGTCATTCCTTTATAGTGCCTTAAACTGCTTATAACCTCAGACTTTTGAATTGTGCCCCTTTGGGGGTGTGCGTCTTAAGTTTTAGAAGAGAGAGTTAGCAGACCATCAATCATCTCTTCAAACCCCATTATGCCACAGTGCATTTTTAAATTCAATGCATGTCAATAATCAAAATGGTTATTTAATTTTTTTTTTAAAGCAATTACAAGGTGACTCAAAAAAAGTTTCTATGTCTACTTTAACCTGCTCTGTACAATGCCCTGAATAGAGTATGCCAAATTCAACAGTCTTAAAAGGAAAGTCCTATTTCAATTTAAGTCCAATAATATAATAATTAAGAGGGTTAACAAAACTAATTTAAGCCTCTAGTGTCTCAACACTGATAAAATACCTACAGTATGATTAATCTTCCTACTTGTATTGTCTTTACAGCAATTCTTTCAGTGTAGTTGATATAACTAATTTTCAAGTCTATCACAATCCTATGATCTCATAAATTATGCCTCCATATCAACATCCTGACTCATGGTAGTGATGAAAATAAGTAACAATTACAAAAAAAAATCATTACAGCAGAGGAATTGAAAGTAACAAGTACTAATTCCAAGAAGGACTTGTTGCATTCAGCAATTTACAGTTCCAAGTTTAGTCAATATTCAATACAGCATGGTATAAGGATCTTCTTATCCATAAGAGATACCATATCAGTTAAAATAGTACAAATATTAATAATTAATTTAATGCTCTTTTTGAATCTGTTTTTTTCATTTTCTCTTAAATAGTACAATAACTACTCACTGTAGAAATATAAAACTAGGACGTTGTTTGGGCAATTTTTTGTATAAAATCAAAATATGTTTCAACATTTTTCTTAACATGCAAGACACAAATGTTACAAAAAAATATAAAAAAACAATTTTAATGCATTTTAATAATTCTCTAATATGAACTGAAATTGCCACCTGAACCACTTGCAAATGTTGAAATATGATACTAATGAGGCATTTATTAAATATATGTAGTATTTTTCTTACATTTGAATGAATATTCAACTATTGGGATCTAATTCAGGAGCTATACTGCAGAATGAGCCTCTTGGCAGCTCTCTAATGTATTTTAAATAGGAAGCCAACACAAAGTGTATACTCAATATGTATTTACGCTTAGTGTTATTTCTGATTTTAGCCCATTCACTAACCACCTCTAGCTGTAAATAAAAATTAAGTTCTTTAAAATGCATTCTTTAATCAATTTCAGTATATGAAGATGAAAATGCCTTAATTCCAAAAAATACTTCCTTGCTGATTGCAAGAATCCCTGTCACTGCACCAAAACAGAAACAGTGGGAGGGATATGGTGGCAATATTACTCCTCCTTCCAAAATTGATGAAAGTGGGACTCTCAGTAAAGCAACTGACTTAGCAAATCTTGATGCTCCAGAGGAAGATAAAATTAAGGCCATGATGTCCCAAAGCACACAAGATTATGATCCAAGCAAGTGAGTACCTACTATTATTGTTAGTCTAAGGTTGTTTTATATTATATATATATATTATTATATTGGTTTGTATACTCATCGCCTTTTATAGTTATTTAAAAATACGTGGTGCTAATCAAGTTGGTCCAGTACCTACTACTTATCGTTGTTACAAATGTCATCAAGGAGGGCACTGGATAAAGGATTGTCCTTTAGGGCAAGGAGTGGTATGTAAACGACTAAGCACTTAGGTTTAGTTGTTTATAATCTCAATTGCATTGGTAGGAACCACTTGAAATAAAAAAAACTACAGGCATTCCTCAAAGTTTCCTGATCCCTGTTGAAGGCCCACAGGTTCCGGGTGCCATGATGACCTCAAATGGTCAATATGCAGTTCCTGCTTTGGACTTGCAGGCTTACACCCAGAAACAAGCTTCAGCCCCTGTACAGCAACTCAAACCTGAGATTCCAGAGGATTTGCTTTGTTCCATTTGTTCAGATCTGCTGGCTGACGCTGTTATGATTCCCTGCTGTGGTATGTGGCAATAATTTAATTCTAAAATGCGAAATGTTAATTTCTATATTCTAGGAAATTCTTTTTGTGATGAATGCATAAGAAGTATGCTCCTGGAAAGTGAAGATCATGAATGCCCCGATTGTCATGAAAAGGATATTTCTCCAGCAACGTTAATACCCAATAGGTAAATACAGAATATATTATATGTTGCTTCATAATTTATGGTTTAATATCGTTTCACGGTTTTTATAGGTTTTTGAGAAAATCTGTTAATAACTTCAAAAATACCACTGGCTATGAGAAAAAACCCATTTTTAAACCCAAAATTTCAATTGAAGAACCGGGGAAGAAAGATGTAAGTTTTACATTATTTTAGATTTTAGTTTCATGATAATATTTATTTATTTGGTAATTCCAGTCAACTTCCTTGCCCGAAGTGGATTCAACAGCAAAAGATTCCTTAATATCTGAAGAAAAGACTGTAATATCTGAAGCAGATTCTACTGAATCTGGCAAAATTGGGCACGACCTCACAAAAGTAAGGTTTCATAATTGTGATTAATATAAATTTGTGTTATAACTTATATATTTAGGAACCATTAGTGGATATTGTAAAAAATGCTGAGCCTGAGGGTCCGCCGGGAGTTTCGCCCAGGCAGTCACCTGTTCACAAAATTTCAAGTAAAGTTACACGTAGTGGTGATAGAGACAGAACTAGTAGAGATCGGGGACATCGTAAGTTTTTTTTGTTTTAAACTTGTAGTATTCTTTTAATCAATTTGAAATACAAATTTAAACTTATAATTTGCCATTTCTAGATGGTGGCAAAAGAGGCTCTCCAAAACATCACAGAAGTAGGTCACCATCTCCCAGGAAGTCAAGAACCAGGCATTCTCCAAATTATGAACGGAGGTAAGAATTCTATTTTTTTAAAATGGCAAAATCGAAATAAATGGCTAAACGGGTTGCATTTAGCCACTAGTTACATAATGAAAGCATTTCATTACTCACTGATAAATGGGACCAGTAATGACAATACATGCTATAGTTCTGCAAATACAGAACGCAATTCGAATATCTTAAAATTTATGTTATTTTCTTGTAATTCAGAAAAATTAGAAATAAATTAAGATAGTATTCAGTTCGACCAGTCCAACAACCTCTATTCAATTATTATGTTCTCAGAATTCGTTCTCCTGAAACGCCAACTAGAGATGATGTGCCTCCGGGAATGGGAACAAATTATCCTATTCCTCCACCTCGTCCGATGCCAGGAATACCACTGGGGGATGTTTTACAAGGTGGACCAGGAAATGGTATGCCACCTGGTGCACCGCCTATGCAGGTAATTAGAGTATATTCACATCTTTATTGGTTTTGTTGTCTAAATGCATTTGTTTGATGGTAAAAAAGTTGCGTTTTTGTTAAATGATCACCTATAATGTGTTTATTGATATTCACAATTTAAATTATTTTCAAGGGTCCTCCGCCTGGTATGCCTCCTGGTGCGTATGCTCATGGCCAGCCTCCACCGTTTATTCCTCCCGGAGCGCCACCAAATTACCGGTTGCCGCCGCCCGGTGCTCAACCGCCACCATACATGCCCCCTGGTCCAGGGTAAGTGCAATCATTAGAATCTAATTATTTTCTATTATTTATATTATTAATGACTGTGTTGTTCGTGGAATAGTGGGCTGGGTGAAGGGTGAATGAAACTTATAACTATTCCAAGTTTCGGCATAGAATAAGAAAATGTTTTAGAAGTCCAGCGACATGCTTTTAAAATGGCTCCCTATAGATGGCGAATAGACGCCATCTACAAGGTATATAATTGTTATTTATGCATATCTTTCAGTGTGATTTTAAAGAATTTTCTATGTTTCCTTATTTTATACGTTCCTTTCGCTATTTGTCTAGACGCATAGAGGGAGTCATATTTAAAACTGATGAAGTCCATGAACGTTCTCGAAACCTTAAAAATTTATTTTACCCTCCGCACAGACTAATAACTCAAGAACCCACTCATATACTTGTTTGGTAAAGATCAATTTTCTCATTGTAATATTAATAATTTCTAGACAATACGCTCCAAGACCCGCATTTGATCCAATGAATGGCCCTCCTGGAAACTTCGGACCAAGTTTTCCCGGTAGACCGCGAGAATTTGGCGGTCGTCGTAACGGTAGAGATAGAACTCCGCCAGGGTAAGTTAAAATTTTTTTTAGTCTTTCTCCATTTATTTGTACGACTCTTTTCCGCATACATTAAACCTGTTCAATTTTCATTGAATTCAACCTGTGCCTTAATGCTTTATTTTTAGATATCCATAGTTACGTTTCTATTCTTCAACAAATTTACGACATTTGTAATTTTATTTGACAGTTTAAGTCTTCACTTTATAAGTTAAGGACATGCTATGTTTCAAGGCAAAAAATTCTAAATCAAGAAGCGCAAAATTTTCTACAAACTCAACAACTCGTAACGTTTTGAAATGTTTTGCAAAATAATTTTTTATTTGCTTCAGAGTTATTGATGACCCTTTGGCAGCATTTAATCGCATATTGCGAGAGAAAGATGAAAAACGGGCTAGGGCGCAGCGTATGGCACGACGCAGTTGGAGTCGTAGCCGCAGCCGCAGTTTTAGCCGATCACCGCCCCCAATGCGAAGACGCAGCAGAAGTCCGAGGAGACGGATGTCGAGGAGCCGAAGCCGGTCCTTCTCTTTGAGCAGGTATGTCGTAATTCGCGGTACTTTTGGCAGCGTTTACAGGTACTTTATTGTTAAATGAGAAAATTTAATCGAAATATTGCAAAATTGCGTTATAATTATTATAATAATTTAACGTTGCATTGTTGCCGTATCAATAAAATAATAATTTTTTACCCTAATTTATAAGAGGTACAATTTGTCTAAACGACAAAATAAGAAACATGCTGTATGAAAAATGTTTATTGTCGAACAGGAAGCCTGAAAGTGTAAAACTAGTATAAGGTGTAGTGATGTGAACATCTTAATTTTAGTACAACTCTCCTTTTTGGACCTACCCTGTATAATCTTAAATATTCGTATAAAGGACACAAGAAATAAAAACAGCGTACGTGTTTTAGCGATATTTTTTTAGTTTTAGTAATGTACCAGAGATAATTATTTCTTATTCCTTACTTTTCGTCCGCAAGTAGTAGAAATCAAGTGGGAAAATATAGATTTAATTAAGTGTGCTTTATGGAAATTTCTAATTTTCAGTTAGTTGTTTCTGTCCGTGTTCGCGGAAAATAAACAATATTCATAATACGAAGCCATGCAAATAATCGTGTGAGGCACAGAGTCGACGCTAAATTGGCCGATAAGGCATGAAATGGTGCACACCCAGCTAACTAAACTATCTGCTGACTGTTTAACCTGTAGTTTGCGGGGGCCCTTAATGTTGAGATTTATATTTTTTTATCTCTAATAGATATGTCTCACAGAACGCCTCTTTATTGTCAATTTTAGGTCGCGATCGCGCTCGTATTCTCCTAGACCGAGCCCGAGAGGCTCTCCACATCCGCTCCCGAGGAGGTCCCCACCTCCATTGCAGTCGAGGAGGGGTCCCCCCGGGCGATTCAGATCTCCAAATCGGTTGTCTTCTCCTCCAAGGTACGAGCATGTCCTAGGTTCTCTTGGTAGAGTTGTTTTTTTAATATCAAGTTTTACAACCTGAATCAAAGTGGAAAAGCTATGAAAATAAATGCAGGTTATAAAATTTGTTGATGGTTTGAAGTAGATTTTGTATGTGTAGATTGTAATGATATAATGTTGAAGTAGATGAAGTTGCCATTTTTAGGTTAATTGAAGAACTAAAGATTAGTTTGAAGATTTTAATTTCTTAGTTTCTAAAAATATTTTTTGGGTTCTTTGCTTGACCATATTTCGTAATAAGATTTCTTTTTATGAAATTGCTCGAATACGTTAAATTGTTTTTTAGTCGTGCATTTTTTATAAGATAAATATTATATATAAATACAGGCTCAGCGATTCGGTAGGTAAATATATTTTCTTTTTTGAAACATCATGTGTATATATTATGAAGTGTTTGAATTCGTATCCTATAGTATTTTGTGTCTACATCTCTAAATGTAACAGTTCTTGAGAAATTGGCGAATGGTATCACATAGAACAGTTATAAAATATTTATCAAATCATTCCTTCAATTATGTTGCTTGAATCTTTAAGTGTTTAATTTTCAAAATTAAACAAGTATTACCTTTGTTCATTTATTTACTAAACATTTGTCGATTCTTTTTTAATTAAACTATAATTTCGGATAATCGAATATTAAAATACCATTGATTGCTCACTAATACTATTTATTAGTTTTGACTCCATGTAACAAGAAATTTCTATTTGCTAGAGTATTCGATGTCATCGTTCACATCGTTTACAAATTATTTCTTGTATATTTGTTGTAGTACTGCGAAAAAAGAGTATGATGAACGTAAGATCTGCAAATAAATGAAAAATTTTGCTGTAAAACATCAAGGTAGTTTTATGATTATTTTTAAATTATGGCAAATTTAGGAATCCAAAAAGTGTGCAAGAAAGGCGACAAAACGGCAGTCTAAAGTTATTTGTTTCTAAATTTAACACGTTACAAAATATCATATAAATTATTAGCAGGAAAAATTTCATAATTCTATCGCACTTTTTGGATGCGGCTCAATCGAACTATGATGCAACAGAAATAGGCCTATTACAAATCGACTTATACTTACAGTCATTAGAGTTGCTAAATTTAGCCTGAATATGCCCATTGCCTGTATAGCCAGTGACTTTTTCGCTCTTTCCATTATCATTATAAGCATTTTCCTATTACTAACGTTGATTTCTTCCCATTTAACTATGTAGCAGGCTCTCGTAATACGGTTACTCTGAAACATAATTTTGAAAGCATCCATTGGATAGATACAGGTAATTCCTAACTTCTTCCATCAAATTATGCCCATACCAGCAGTACAACACCAACTGAAACATCATACATATTAAATATACGAGCAACAGCCCAATTTGACCATGTTCGTCAGAAACCTGAAAACAGTTTACTTAAGTATCGGCATGGGTTAAAAGTTTGTGTTTATTTACCACCAAAAGCTGAAATCCTGTTAAGCAAATCACAATACCACTGCATAAAAACTGAATTAATATCCCATATGAAAATATGCCTTCGATGTTAGAGGTGTACCTAAAATTAGCTTAGAATAACAGAAAAACTTCGATTGTATTAAACAATATCGGTCTTACTTAATTATTTCATTGTAATAGATGATACAATGTCTTATTCTATCGTACACCATGTGGTTGTCTTTTGTATTTTCCAACAGTTGGGTTATTTTTTCGCATAGTATAGTACATAAAGTAGTGGCAATAACTGTGTGTTTCGTGAACAGACAATCCATTGCTGAAGTTAAAATTTCTCTTCCCTAGTTTATTAATAAAATATATCTATAACATGACTTACACCCGTTGATCCACGCGCTCACCGCAACAGCCAATACCTCCCCTCCAAATATTAAGGGATAATAGTTGTCTGGATTAAATGGGAATTTGCCCGGAAATGGATAATTTTTCCCTCCAGTTGTAATGTTTTCTAGTAACGGTACCAAACCATACAATAGGGTAACTCCAAAGCATGTAGTGAGATATACTCTCACAACATTTTGACAACTATTAAATGCATCTTTCCCGATTTTCAACTCTGTGAGATTCACGTGCGTAAACATGTCTTGTGCCAGTTGTTGGTCAAGCACTGCGAGCTTATTAGAGTTAATATGGAAATTTATAATTTTGTTAATGAAAGCTACTTGAGTCATCGAAAAGAGAAAGATCTCGGACAGTTTTGTTACGTCTGTTGTCGATCGGGCATAGTTTACCACTGAAGCAACTTGACTGAAGGTAATAAAGTAGGTGAAAGTGGTGACAAGTTTTATCAGGAAAGTGCGTTTTATACGAGTGGGGTAGAATCCCCCAATGCCTAGTCGAAAGTGTTCTGCTTCCACGAACGCGATGATGTCGAGAATCTATTAAAAATGTATAAATTAATAAAATTTTCCAAACGCACACATAGGAGATAATAATAAACTAAGCGTCAATGCATCCCATTTTTCGTATGAACTTTAAACCTGCATAATTCTAAAATTTTTCAGGTCGTAATTTGTTGTACCTCGCCAAATAAGCTTCGAAAATTTGTCCGTCCCAAAATTTCCACACTGTGAATCAACATTATGTTTTTTTCGGGTTTGAAAGCAAACTTTTTGCAGAACAGGATCTAATAATTGATATTTACTTTATTTGGTGTTTTGATGCATGCTAAATCACAAATATTGTTATTTTTGGCAGGGAAAAAAAAATTCGCTAATTTGTATGTTTGTTTTAGGCGACGTGTCGACCGTGTCGATTTCGATCGCGAATATGATCGAGGTCCATTCCGAGAAAAACCAAGAGATCGTAGAGGAGACAGTCGTGACCGGTTTTATGATGATAGAGAAAGAGACTACGAACGTAGCAGTGTCAGAGGGAGAGGTCCTCCCCCACCTGGTCCGATGGCTAACCCACCCCCACAGTGGGGCCCTCAGAGAGACCCTTACTATCCGGAGCAACCACATCCCGGCTATCAGAACAGGTACTACCGAATTTTTACCGTGAGTAAGAACTTAAAGAATATTTTGAATGTTTTTTTGATTGGTACTTTTAGTAGAACTGCAGTTGTTGGTTTTTTTCGCAATATACGCGGGTTGTTTGCTTATACATATTCATTATAAGCATTTGGGTATTTGGTCTTGTTAAGACGTATTGTTGGCTGCATTGACAAGGTTTTTCGCCGAGTCTTAGAATTGTGAAATGCAGGATTATATTTTGTCTCCAATTTATCATGTGGAAATATTTTAACGTACTTAATTGGAACTAGCAACTCGTGTGGGAGATCTTATGGAAAGTGCTGCAGTCAGTATCTTCACAGTTCTGTCTTCCTGTCTGTGATATTTTTTTATAAAGGGACAATTGTATACGATGTGACACCATTATATGAAAGTATACGTATTCCCTAATGCAATTTCTAAGAGTATTCTATAGGTTCTTCCAACACATGAAATTTCAGTGTCTGAACTCGAATATATGCGCATTGGCCAGTTTCTGTAAATAAACAGTACTGATTCTTCGTAAGTTAATAACTTTGTGACGACCCATAGTGATTTTACCGACTGATTGGCGGTAACCAAAAAAAAAAAAACCTGTTGGTCTTTTCCGCACATGTGTAGAAGTAGTGCTGTTAACTAATAAATGAAGCAAAAAACAGTTTTTGTTAAAACTTTTCTGTCCCTGTTCCACAACTTCAGCAAGTTAGCTTATGATACACCAGAAAATGTTTCAACAAAGTACAACAAGAAGTCACCCTCGAAAGATAAAATCATTATTTATGTTGCAAACTGCATGATTTACTTTGGCGCAAAATCTTCGTTCCCAGCACTGTTCTTTAATGTGTTGGATTGAACCTAATACTATTAAATGTCATGTGCGTTATACCTATAGTAACAGATTGTGTGTTTATGCGAATAGTCGTTTATGATTCTGCGATAATGTAACTTAGTGTTAATTAATGTATCACAGCATTAATGACCTATTTTGCCTTTTATATTTATATTTATGATTTGGGCCATCTTTACTCTTTCTAATCTAATCGTCGTCAACCATCGTATACTTTTCAACCGTCATGAATAATTATATTTTACATTGTTTCAATATTACATCTGTAAAGGTTGAAAATAAACAGTTTTATAGGAAATGCTGTATTTTTTAATCCTGTGTGGTGCATTCATATACAGGTACAACCGTTGAATAATGCTTTAGGTACAGAAGAATTGCATCGAAGGGCTATTGTAATTTTAAAGATAGGCGCATGAAGATCTTAACCTGAACTTGAATGCTACTTTCAAACCCCTGTTGGCATAGTTGAAGTAAACGCTGGATGGACCTCATCAGAGAATACTCTCAATGCTGGGTGTTCCTCAAAGCATTCGACACTGCAAAAATTTACGAAAATAAGCGGTTGACAAATAGCGCTGTAAAATTCTCTAAAATGGCACCGAAAAAGGAAGCCTGCTTCCTTTTTCGGTGCCATTTTAGAGCTTTGCACTGCGCTTCAATAATGCTTTGAGTAATCACTTCAAAATTCTTCAAAGACGATTATTCAAGCTTCGACGCGCCGCGACAATACAATAATGACACCGCAATCGTGAAACATCAACATATTATAGACTTTGTTGTTAATTATTTAGTGATTTTAAGCCAAATCGATTAAAAATGCTACCCAAAATGAATTATGCGCAAATCAGTGAAGTCCTAGAAGTAAACCAGGAGACAAGAAAGCCTTTGGAAAGTCGAGAAAAGTTGATGTAAAAGTGGCCTGTTTATGCACTGGGATTTGGCGTTAAAAGGTAAACAATAATGACTTCTTATACGACAATTCTTTATAGAGGTTTACTATTTATTTTGCGAAAATTGCGAATGTTTACCCGTCGACAAAGTTTAGTATTGTGGTCGTATATTATGAGTATCTTCCCTTCAGGATAATTGCGTCACTTCGCCCGAAACGTAAACTCCTCCATCGAAATATTTATACCTTCATTACATACTCGTCCAATAATATATTATTGTTTTAATGTTTTGATATGTCTTGTTGTTATTTGTTTCATTTTGGTTTATCTACTTTTTTAAGGATATCTATTAGAAAAGATCACCCGTTCTAAATCTATACTTCAAAGTGAAACTGTAATAAGCGCCAAAAAAGTTAGGGTTTAATGTTGTCTTGCTTGTAAAAAAAAAGAAATAATTTCATATGGAATGCTGAGAAAAGTAAAAATAAAAAAACGCGAATTAATGCAATTTTGCTTTGAGGAACGAAACCAAAATAAATTTGTAAGCAAATGAGAAGTACATCGTCCAATTACGAATTTTAATTGCTACTGCAATGCTCTCTAATTTTGTTCTCCAATTACTTTAATAATTGATTTTTGAAAAAAGAATTATTTAATCACTTCGTTATGAGGTAAAAATTACTAAATAAATAGGTATTTCCTCATTTTGTACCATTTTGGTAAAACATCTAACTTAGAATATTATTTTCTTCATAAAAATACATTTGTATTTCCTATAGTCGAAGGCAGTTATCAGTGGGGGATCCTCTGATTTGTCAAAGACTAACTTGAAATATGCTTTCAGTTATTCGGTGTTTTTAGTTTTTTTGATTCGTATGATTAATGAATCGGCTGGATATGATCGCCTTCGACTATACCTATATCCCTACATGTAATAAACTTTTTTAAGTTGAAAATCAATTTTTAAAGGTCTCATAAAGCATTAGAAATCATTACCATTCACGATATGTTTGAAATATCATACAATATCATTAAAATTAAATCCTCAGTTAAGGCCGTTTCATATTGTAGCAACAGTCTTGCTCCAATCATGTGTTTAGACTAGTCGCGCTCACGTGAGAGTGAGCGTTGCTTGACCCATAATGAGAAATAGCTTAACACAGATTTCAATCACACACAAGACTATTCCAATATGGTTTTACCTGGCAAGGTGCATTTATTATATCTTATAAGAAAATTTTTAAAGCAAGTGCGACATATATGCAACAACATGTTTTATACATTTTCTAAAATTTAACATTTGCATTGTTGAGAAGTTTTATGGATTTGTTGAAATGTTTAGACATGCTGAAATTGATACGTCGGTTGTATTGTTTCTCTAGTAACCATCGTAAACACCGTTCTATGTACGTAGTTTTATGCACGCTGCAGCATGCACAAAACCTCGATTATAATGCAACAATATTTATAAGGGCACAAAGTAAAAACGTCTCATATATCTAGAGCCAATAATAGCGCATCTATACCCAATTAGAAATATTGAGTAATAATTGAAGAAAAGTCACCCTATGTGTTCCAAATGTAGAGGTGACTTACAAATCTCGAGAAGTAATTTGAACGACAATTAAACTTTGGTAAAGTTGCCTTACTGTGTCATACAAAAAATGCTATTTTAAAATTTAAAACATTCCAAATACTTAAATTTTAATTTATTGTATCACGGAAAAAAGTTTTGCTGTTATGGTGATCATTCTGGGATTCTTAGGAGTTTTACAACAGATCTTGAATCTTACACTCATAAGTTTGTAACTGAAAATGCCTTATTTCGGCGGTGAAATTGAGACCTTCCTACTTTTTACATTTCATATTAGAATGGTTTTTTGCTACTGAAGTCTCAGTATCTTTATTTTTTGTTTAGTTTCATACATATCTATATGGTATTGTGTCAATAAGGTCAAGTCATATAAAAATGTCTGCAGAAATAAAGGAAGAAAAAGAGAAGATCCTCTATATGTAACTGTTATTAGAACTATGTTCTAAGGTTTATTGGGTTGAAAGGGCCTGTGGCTAAAAACTTAATTGTTTTGCAAGTTAGCCAACGGTTCGTATTTTTTTATGGTAACATCGAGACCTTAGGAAGTCTTAGAGACCTTGATATACAATAGTAAACAGAAAGAAAAATAATCTAATATTAGGCACTAAGCAAATCTGTGTATAAGGGCTTAAGCAGAACTTATATATGTATAGTACCTAACTAATTTGCAATAACAATTTACACTCGAAATACTGTCTACTTTAAAATTACAATAGCCATTCGTAACTGAGTAATGCAAATGGATAGAAAGAAAATCCCAAGCCAGCACCTACTCAAGGCCGGGCGATTCTAGATACCATAAACGACGTAGCGAAAATTATTTTCTAAGCTTTTAAGTTTCCACGCGATAATATTGTGGTTCTAATGGTATTTTCATTTGTTTAGGTACCCTCAGCAAATACTTCACATTCAGTCGGAAAGAAAATACGAAGCCATCGCCCCGCCGGGCGTTGAACAACCCCCCATTCCTGGCCTTGAAAGTGAATTCCCTCCCGTTAATAAGGTAGATAAACAAAGACACACCCCTCCTAGACAAGAAAGGGATAGGCATCATAGTCCTAGAGAAAAGGAGGATCGGCATAGGGATAGGGATAGAGAGAAACGAGACCGTGACAGGAAGAAGGAGGTGAAGCGCTCGAGGTCCAAGACCCCTGATCCGTGGCGAAATCCAAGTCCTAAGTCGAGCGGAACTCCAGAAAAACCAAAGAAAAGGCGCAGTTCTATTGAGCCTAAAGAAGAGAGAAAAAAGGATAAAGATCGCCATAAAGATCCTTCTGATGAAGAAAAGAAAAAGAGCAAGGAAAAGAAGAGGCACAAAGAAAAGAAGGAGGAGAAGAAAAAGAAGAAAGAGAAGAAGGATAAACATCGTCACAAATCGAAAGATCGGTCAAAAAAGGAAGAATTTAAACAAGTAATCCCTAGACAGTCTGTTGGGACCGATGAGGAGTCTGAAGAAGTTCGCAAAAAGATTGAGGAGCGGAGGAAACAAAAAGAGGAGGAAGAAAGAAAAAAACTCGAAGAAGAGCGCAAGAAGGAGGAGCGACGTTTGAGATTCATTGAAGACGAAAAACGAAAGAGGGAGGAAGAAACCAGGAAAGAGGAGGCCAAAAGGAAGGCGATTGAAGAGGCACGAAAACTTCTAGAAGCAGAGGAGCAGGCACGCGTGGAGAAACACGAAAAAGAACAGGAGCTAGAACAACAAAAGGAAATAGAAGAACACAAAATGCAAGAAGGAATTGAAACAGAGAACCTCAAAAGCATAGATTTATATGACGAGGTGATACCCGAAAAAGATCTAGTTAGGGAAGTACGTGATGACTTTAGTTTATTTGAGAAGAATCGTGAGGAATGTCCAGAAAACGACTTCCTACAGGAACAGTTAAATAATGTCGAGGAAAACACACAATCTGATGAACACGCGGAATTTCCCAAATTCGGGGAAGAGGAAGACACTGGAATCCTTGAGTTACATTCAGACATGGACATCAAGCTTGATGAGTCGGATATCCTGGCTCCTTTCCCAGAAAAGTCCAAATGGGAAGTTGATGAAGACGGGCAGATTCAGAACAGTCCCAGCGATACCAATAAAGATTTCATGGATCCTTCGACTAAAGTATCGAGCGAAGTCCTAAAGCGAGCCGAAAACGTAATTTTTGCTAGAGCCATTAACTCAATAAGGCCTATCGAAATTAAAAAGGTCGGAGGAGAACGAGTTAAAGTATATGCAGATGAGAAAAATCCAGAGAAAACAAAAATAGAGGTACCAGTGGAGAAACCTAGACTTTCGATAAAGGAACGTCTAGGGAAAAAGATTGATGATCCAGAACCAGGTGTTGTTTTACTTGATAACCGCCGAAGTTCCTCACCGTTTAACCGTAGAGATAGAAGAATCGCGATTGAGGGTCATAGAAGGCACGATCGAAGAAATAGAAGCCGAGATAGAGATAGACATAGGGGTCACAATGACAAGAGTAATGACAAGGGTAAAAGAACCAAAAGAGAGGAAAAAGAAAAACACGAGGAACGTTCGAGGGAGAAACGTAAGCGTAGCCGATCTCGAAGCGAAAACAAGGAACTGAAGAAGAAGAAAGATAGAAAGAGCAAGAAAGAGAAACCTAAAAAGTTTGAAGAAGGAAAAAGCGAAGAGAAATCTGAAGATATGCTTAAGTCCGCAGTAGATAAACGCAAGTCTACCTTGGATGAAGCCAACTTTGAGCCAGACTACGATTTAGAAACGCACGATGATGAAGCAAGTGAGAAGGGAAGCAAAAAAGATAAAGAGGCCCGAAAGGGCACGACCATCGAACAGGACAGTAGTAGTTCAGAATCATCTAGCTCTAGTTCGGAAGAGGATCGAAAGAGGAAAAGACGCAAATCAAAGAAAAAGAGGAAGAGGAAGGATAGTACTTGCAGTGATTCAGACTCTAGTAGTGACTCGAGCGAGTCCGACAAGGACCGGAAGAAGAAGAAGCACAAGAAGACTAAAAAGAAGAAAAAGAGGTCGAAACATAAGTAATAGTGAAGTGTGCGTCTGTAAATGTTTTTTTTGTTTAGTGTGTGGGCTCAAGTTATTTTTAACTTTCATCATGAGTCTTCAACTTACAACTGTTTTAGGTAAAACGATTTATCACAAATGTGTATATATTTGGATATTTGGTGATATACATTAATATGATATACTTACGAGTAATGTATGTAAATCACTTTCTTTACAGGTCTGTATATGCGTGTTTTGACTTCACCAGTTAATAAAAGGGTAAAATGAATATATTTTTTTTGTTTATTTAAACCAACCAGCTAGAACAGGGGCAGGGGAGATTTCTATAAGTTTCGACGCGAAAAATATGAACACATTTGTATTTCCTGATATTCACACAGGGCAACAGTTAGGTGGTTCTTTTAGGCTGATGTACCGTTCAGCAAAAATCCCCATACGAATCGAAGCCCATATATAAAGTAAATGATCAAAAACATCAATCATTAAGAAACGGTGCAAAAAGATTATGGTAGACGCAAGGAATAATTCTGAGCTGTTATTGAACTTAGCGCTTTAATGTTTCAATTAACCATCAGCCTTCTACCCAGGATCTTCGAGAAATGGAAGTCGACCGGTTTACGATCAAGAGGGGCTATAAGTGTTCCAAATTGATCATAAAATCTCTATGAGACATTATAATGCCTTGAGAACATAGGTGGATTTTTTTGCCCGTTTAAGTTAATAGAATAAACATACCAATTTTTTAAAAATAATTTCTTTCATCACTTTAAAACTGCAATTATGAAATGTGCCCGAAGTCCGTCTTACCTACTCGATTAAATAAGAAAATAGTAGTGTAACTTGAATCTAACCTGAGACATATTCTCACTATTTCTTCACAATCTTCTCCATAAGTTTGTGATAACCCATTCAAACAGATATGAAAGTAGATAGGTACTAATAAATTCTCTTAATCTCGATTTCTAATTGAAGTTAAACTATAATTCATGTGCAAGCAAGTCGTCAACTCCGCCTAGCATCATTTAAGAGCTTTTTTAATTTGGAACATTTAATTGGCCACTGGCACTAGATCAGTAGGTCAAATGTATCATTATTTCTAGGTAAGTTCTGAAATAATTTCACTGCATGTAGGTAAAGTTTAAAATTGTTAACTTTAGGATAATTGAAATGTTTAAAAAATTAAAATTTCAGATGTGGAAACAACGCTACAGTATACAGGGTAGCGCATCAAAAACGAAACAGAGACATTTTCGTGTATTTAAGAATTTAAATTTAAAAAACGCTCGAACACGTAAACTTTATATCCGAGGGGAACACATTATGAACGTATACTTGCTCCTTTCACATCAACCCTCTAGCCGGGGTGAGTTAAACCCCTAAAATCTTAAATGGGAAGTAGGGTCGAGTAGTACCTTATTTGAAAGGTTTTTCGATTCTCGTTATAGTGATACCCAAATTGGCCAACTTTGATTTAGCAATTTTCCAAAAATTCGGAAAAATTAGTTTAAAAGATGTATCATCTGGTGTGAATTAATGATGTGAAGAAATTGCTAAGAACTGTGGTAAAAATAACATTAAAGCGTTTAGCTATTTTTATTTATCTACGTATTAGTTAATTAAGTGTTCGAAGTAACGACCACCAGTTTCTATGTAGCAATACAAGTTTTGCTCAAATCGCTGTCGCACATTTTGGAGCATTTGAAGTGTTATTTGATGGCATTCATTTATTATCCTTTGGCGAAGGTCTTCTAAAGAGTCCAGTTGGGTTGTATAAATCTTGCTTTTTAAGTGACCCTAAGGAAAAAAATCCAAAGGTGACAAATCTGGTGACCGTGGGGGCCATTCAATAGCGCCTCTTCTTCCAATCCAACGATCTGGAAACTGTTCATTTAAATACTCTCTATCACGCAATGCGTAATGGGGAGGGGCACCATCCTGCTGGAATATCAACTAGTCTTCAATGTAATTTTCATCATTTTCTAATAATTCTGTTAATGCGAGATCAATTGCATCTTGTAATAATTGTAAGTACATGTCACTAGTGAGATTTCCAGGTAAGAAAAAAGGACCAACAAGATGATCGCTAAAGATGCCAGTCCAAACATTTCATTTTTATGGATATTGGGTATGCACTTCATGAAAAATCCTGGGATTTTCATCTGACCAATAGCGACAGTTATGACGATTCACTGTGCCGTTTACAAAAAAAGAACATTCATCAGATATTGAATAGATAATTGATATTTTCAATTGCTCGTTCGCTTATAGTTTCGCAAAATTTCAAACGGCGGTCAAAATCATCTTCATTCAATTCTTGTAATAAGTGGATCTTATACGGATGAAAATGATGAGCCTTTAATATTCTTTGAATAGTGCGTCGACTGACTTCAGTTACAGTATCCAATTGACGAGTACTTAGTGTAGGATTCAGATGAACCTGTCCTAAAACCGCAACATTGATTGCTTCATTTATGGGAGGGTTTCCATAATTTCTTTTTTTTATTAGTTACACACTCGGTCTGACAAAATTTATCAACTAATTCCAAAATGTACTTGTTTTGAACTTGATTGTCTTCATGATTCTGGTTGAATAGTTGAGCGGTTCGGTTAACACACTGATGATTTTCATAAAATAATTGAATGATTCTACTCTCTTTGCAATCGAATGAACCATTTTTGATTTGTAAAACGTAAACGGAATTAAAATAAATTTATCCTAAAATAAATTTTCTGCACGAGAATATTCAAAACTGATCACGAATTACTGGTTAGTACTAACAATTAGGGCCAAATAAGTTTTTATTTTCTGTAAAAATATACTAAACATGATAACAATGCTTATCTCTATTGTGTAGCTTTACAACCAAGTCAAAAAAGAAGGGCCGCTGCGCTCCCCGCAAATGTTGAAATTATCAGAATTCATATACCTTCAAAAAAAACGCCTTAATGTTATTTTTACCACAGTCCTTAGCAATTTTTTCACATCATTAATTCATACCAGATGATACATCTTTTGAACTAGTTTTTCCGAATTTCTTGAAAATTGCTAAATCAAAGTTGGCCAATTTGAGTATCACTATAACGAGAATCGAAAAACCTTTTAAACAAGGTACTACTTGACCCTACTTTCCACTTAAGATTTTAGGGGTTTAACTCACCCCGGCTAGAGGGTTGATGTGAAAGGAGCAAGTATACGTTCATAATATGTCCCCCTCGGATACAAAGTTTACGTGTCCAAGCGATTTTTAAATTTAAATTTCTAAATACGAGAAATGCTTGTTTCGTTTTCGATGCGCCACCCTGTATGGAGTATTTTTCTTACATTTGAATGAATATTCAACTATTGAGATCTAATTCAGGAGCTATACTGCAGAATGAGCCTTTTGGCAGCTCTCTAATGTATTTTAAATAGGAAACCAACACAAAGTGTATACTCAATATGTATTTACGCTTAGTGTTATTTCTGATTTTAGCCCATCCACTAACCACCTCTAGCTGTAAATAAAAATTAAGTTCTTTAAAATGCATTCTTTAATCAATTTCAGTATATGAAGATGAAAATGCCTTAATTCCAAAAAATACTTCCTTGCTGATTGCAAGAATCCCTGTCACTGCACCAAAACAGAAACAGTGGGAGGGATATGGTGGCAATATTACTTCTCCCTCCAAAATTGATGAAAGTGGGACCCTCAATAAAGCAACTGACTTAGCAAATCTTAATGCTCCAGAGGAAGATAAAATTAAGGCCATGATGTCCCAAAAAATTCATTTTGTGATGAATGCATAAGAAGTATGCTCCTGGAAAGTGAAGATCATGAATGCCCCGATTGTCATGAAAAGGATATTTCTCCAGCAACGTTAATACCCAATAGGTAAATACAGAATATATTATATGTTGCTTCATAATTTATGGTTTAATATCGTTTCACGGTTTTTATAGGTTTTTGAGAAAATCTGTTAATAACTTCAAAAATACCACTGGCTATGAGAAAAAACCCATTTTTAAACCCAAAATTTCAATTGAAGAACCGGGGAAGAAAGATGTAAGTTTTACATTATTTTAGATTTTAGTTTCATGATAATATTTATTTATTTGGTAATTCCAGTCAACTTCCTTGCCCGAAGTGGATTCAACAGCAAAAGATTCCTTAATATCTGAAGAAAAGACTGTAATATCTGAAGCAGATTCTACTGAATCTGGCAAAATTGGGCACGACCTCACAAAAGTAAGGTTTCATAATTGTGATTAATATAAATTTGTGTTATAACTTATATATTTAGGAACCATTAGTGGATATTGTAAAAAATGCTGAGCCTGAGGGTCCGCCGGGAGTTTCGCCCAGGCAGTCACCTGTTCACAAAATTTCAAGTAAAGTTACACGTAGTGGTGATAGAGACAGAACTAGTAGAGATCGGGGACATCGTAAGTTTTTTTTGTTTTAAACTTGTAGTATTCTTTTAATCAATTTGAAATACAAATTTAAACTTATAATTTGCCATTTCTAGATGGTGGCAAAAGAGGCTCTCCAAAACATCACAGAAGTAGGTCACCATCTCCCAGGAAGAACCAGGCATTCTCCTAATTATGAATGGAGGTAAGAATTCTATTTAAAAAATAGTTAACCGTATGTTGGTTTGTACAGGGACTTTTGAAATTAAGTGATCAATGTTAAGTAGCAAAATCGAAATTAGTCGCTAAACGAGTTGCATTTAGCCACTAGTTACCTACTATTGTTCACTTATTTACTAAACATTTGTCGATTCTTTTTTAATTAAACCATAATTTCGGATAAACGAACATTAAAATACCATCGATTGCTCACTAATACTATTTATTAGTTTTGACTCCATGTAACAGGAAATTTCTATTTGCTAGTGTAGTCGATGTCATCGTTCACATCGTTTTCAAATTATTTCTTGTAGATTTGTTGTAGTACTGTGAAAAAAGAGTATGATGAGCGCAAGATCTGCAAATAATGGAAAAACTTTGCGGTAAAACATTAAGGTAGCTTTGTGATTGTTTTTAAATTGTGGCAAATTCATGAATTCAAAAAGCGTGCAAGAAAGGCGACAAAACGGCAGTCTAAGGTTATTTGTTTATAAATCTAACACGTTACAAAATATCATATAAATTATTAGCAGGAAAAATTTCATAACTTTATCGCATTTTTTGGATGCGGCTCAACCGAATTATGATGCAACAGAAATAGGTCTATTACAAATAAGGTCGTTACATCGAGTTTTTAACTTTGGTTTTGGTATATTGAAAAATACTAATAATGAACGTGGAGTATATTCACACTAGCATGTATTCTTAAAAGAACACTTTATGATAAAGAAATCACCTGTAAAGCGGGAATTTTGATAAGACAAATATACTACTAACTTGGCCGCACCGCGTCCTGTTGCCAGTATTGTTATTACCATTTCCATTATTTACGTTGATATCGAATTTAAATATGTTATTAAACGTTAACGAGTAGGTTATCCTTAGGCCCAAGTACTAGTTGCATTTCATCCACATAATTATTATTTACTTAGGTACGACTTCCTCGTTGAAAACTTCATATTTTGAACGTGAAGATTGGCAATGAAATTACTTGATTTATGACATGTATCAGTTTTTATACTGGACGACCTATACTTACAGTCATCAGAGTTGCCAAATTTAGCCTGAATATGCCCATTGCCTGTATAGCCAGTGACTTTTTCGCTCTTTCCATTATCATTATAAGCATTTTCCTATTACTAACGTTGATTTCTTCCCATTTAACTATGTAGCAGGCTCTCGTAATACGGTTACTCTGAAACATAATTTTGAAAGCATCCATTAGATAGATACAGGTAATTCCTAACTTCTTCCATCAAATTATGCCCATACCAGCAGTACAACACCAACTGAAACATCATACATATTAAATATACGAGCAACAGCCCAATTTGACCATGTTCGTCAGAAACCTGAAAACAGTTTACTTAAGTATCGGCATGGGTTAAAAATTTTGTGTTTATTTACCACCAAAAGCTGAAATCCTGTTAAGCAAATCACAATACCGCTGCATAAAAACTGAATTAATATCCCGTAGGAAAATATGGCTTCGATGTTAGAGGTGTACCTAAAATTAGCTTAGAATAATAGAACAATTTCGATTGTATTAGACAATATCGGTCATACTTAATTACTTCATTGTAATAGATGATACAATGTTTTATTCTATCGTACACCATGTGGTTGTCTTTCGTATTTTCCAACAGTTGGGTTATTTTTTCGCATAGTATAGTACATAAAGTAGTGGCAATAACTGTGTGTTTCGTGAACAGACAATCCATTGCTGAAGTTAAAATTTCTCTTCCCTGGTTTATTAATAAAATATATCTATAACATGACTTACACCCGTTGATCCACGCGCCCACCGCAACAGCCAATACCTCCCCTCCAAATATTAAGGGATAATAGTTGTCTGGATTAAATGGGAATTTGCCCGGAAATGGATAATTTTTCCCTCCAATTGTAATGTTTTCTAGTAGCGGTACCAAACCATACAATAGGGTAACCCCAAAGCATGTAGTGAGATATACTCTCACAACATTTTGACAACTATTAAATGCATCTTTCCCGATTTTCAACTCTGTGAGATTCACGTGCGTAAACATGTCTTGTGCCAGTTGTTGGTCAAGCACTGCGACCTTATTAGAGTTAATATGGAAATTTATCATTTTGTTAATGAAAGCGATTTGAGTCATCGAAAAGAGAAAGATCTCGGACAGTTTTGTTACGTCTGTTGTCGATCGGGCATAGTTTACCACTAAAGCAACTTGACTGAAGGAGATAAAGTAGGTGAATATGGTGGAAAGGTTTATCAGGAGAGTGCGTTTTATGCGAGTGGGGTAGAATCCCCCAATGCCTAGTCGAAAGTGTTCTGCTTCCACGAACGCGATGATGTCGAGAATCTATTAAAAATGTATAAATTAATAAAATTTTCCAAACGCACACATAGGAGATAATAATAAACTAAGCGTCAATGCATCCCATTTTTCGTATGAACTTTAAACCTGCATAATTCTAAAATTTTTCAGGTCGTAATTTGTTGTACCTCGCCAAATAAGCTTCGAAAATTTGTCCGTCCCAAAATTTCGACACTGTGAATCAACATTATGTTTTTTTCGGGTTTGAAAGCAAACTTTTTGCAGAACAGGATCTAATAATTGATATTTACTTTATTTGGTGTTTTGATGCATGTTAAATCACAAATATTGTTATTTTTGGCAGGGAAAAAAAAATTCGCTAATTTGTATGTTTGTTTTAGGCGACGTGTCGACCGTGTCGATTTCGATCGCGAATATGATCGAGGTCCATTCCGAGAAAAACCAAGAGATCGTAGAGGAGACAGTCGTGACCGGTTTTATGATGATAGAGAAAGAGACTACGAACGTAGCAGCGTCAGAGGGAGAGGTCCTCCCTCACCTGGTCCGATGGCTAACCAACCCCCACAGTGGGGCCCCCAAGAGGCCCTTACTAACCGGAATAACCACATCCCGGCTATCAGAACAGGTACTACCGAATAAGGTAGGTAAACAAAGATACACCCCGCCTCGACAAGAAAGGGATAGGCATCATAATCCTAGACAAAAGGATCATCGGCATAGGAATAGGGATAGAGAGAAACAAGACCGTGACAGGAAGAAGGAGGTGAAACGTTCGAGGTCGAAGACTCTTGATCCGTGGTGAAATCCAAATCCTAATTCGAGCGGAACTCCAGAAAAACCAAAGAAAAGGCGCAGTTCTATGGCGCCTAAAGAAGAGAAAAAAAAGGATAAAGATCGCCATAAAGATCCTTCTGATGAAGAAAAGAAAAAGAGCAAGGAAAAGAAGAGGCACAAAGAAAAGAAGGAGGAGAAGAAAAAGAAGAAAGAGAAGGATAAATATCGTCACAAATTGAATGATCAGTCAAAAAAGGAAGAATTTAAACAAGTAATCCCTAGACAGTCTGTTGGGACCGTTGAGGAGTCTGAAGAAGTTCGCAAAAAGATTGAGGAGCGGAGGAAACAAAAAGAGGAGGAAGAAAGAAAAAATCTCGAAGAAGAGCGCAAGAAGGAGGAGCGACGTTTGAGATTCATTGAAGACGAAAAACGAAAGAGGGAGGAAGAAACCAGGAAAGAGGAGGCCAAAAGGAAGGCGATTGAAGAGGCAAGAAAACTTCTAGAAGCGGAGGAGCAAGCGCGCGTGGAGAAACACGAAAAAAAGGAGGATCTAGAACAACAAAAGGAAATAGAAGAACATAAAATGCAAGAAGGAATTGAAACAGAGAATCTCAAAAGCATAGATTTATAGGACGAGGTGATACCCTAAAAAGATCTAGTTAGGGAAGTACGTGATGATTTTAGTTTATTTGAGAAGAATCGTGAGGAATGTCCAGAAAACGGCTTCCTACAGGAACAGTTAAATAATGTCGAGGAAAACACACAATCTGATGAACACGCGGAATTTCCCAAATTCGGGGAAGAGGAAGACACTGGAATCCTTGAGTTACATTCAGACATGGACATCAAGCTTGATAAGTCGGATATCCTGGCTCCTTTCCCAGAAAAGTCCAAATGGGAAGTTGATGAAGACGGGCAGATTCAGAACAGTCCCAGCGATACCAATAAAGATTTCATGGATCCTTCGACTAAAGTATCGAGCGAAGTCCTAAAGCGAGCCGAAAACGTAATTTTTGCTAGAGCCATTAACTCAATAAGGCCTATCGAAATTAAAAATGTCGGAAGAGAACGAGTTAAAGTATATGCAGATGAGAAAAATCCAAAGAAATAAAGATAGAGGTACCAGTGGAGAAACCTAGACTTTCGATAAAGGAGCGTCTAGGGAAAAAGATTGATGATCCAGAACCAGGCGTTGTTTTACTTGATAACCGCCGAAGTTCCTCACCGTTTAACCGTAGAGATAGAATCGCGATTGAGGGTCATAGAAGGCACGATCGAAGAAATAGAAGCCGAGATAAAGATAGACATAGGGGTCACAATGACAAGAGTAATGACAAGGGTAAAAGAACCAAAAGAGAGGAAAAAGAAAAACACGAGGAACGTTCGAGGGAGAAACGTAAGCGTAGCCGATCTCGAAGCGAAAACAAGGAACTGAAGAAGAAGCATAAGAAGAAGAACATAAGTAGCAGTGAAGTGTGTGTCTGTAAATGTTTTTTTTGTTTAGTGTGTCAGCTCAAGTTATTTTTAACTTTCATCATGAGTCTTCCACTTACAACTGTTTTAGTTAAAACGATTTATCAGAAATGTGTGTATATTTGGATATTTGGTGATATACATTAATATGATATACTTACGAGTAATGTATGTAAATCACTTTCTTTACAGGTCTGTATATGCGTGTTTTAACTTCACCAGTTAATGAAAGGGTAAAATGAATACATTCTTTTTGTTTATTTAAACCAACTAGCTAGAACAGGGGCAGAGGAGATTTCTATAAGTTTCGATGCGTAAAATATGAATACGTTTGTATTTCTTGATATTCACACAGTGGCAACAGTTAGGTGGTTCTGTTAGACTGATGTACCATTCAGCAGAAATTCCCATAAGAATCGAAATCCACATATAAAATAAATGGACACAAACATCAATTATTAAGAGACGGTGAAAAAAGATTATGGTAGACGCAAGGAATAATTCTGAGCTGTTATTGAACTCAGCGTTTCAATGTTTCAATTAACCATCAGCCTTCTACCCAGGATCTTCGAGAAATGGAAGTCGACCGGTTTACGATCAAGAGGGGCTATAAGTGTTCCAAATTGATCATAAAATCTCTATGAGACATTATAATGCCTTGAGAAAATAGGTGGATTTTTTTGCCCGTTTAAGTTAATAGAATAAACATACCAATTTTTTAAAAATAATTTCTTTCATCACTTTAAAACTGCAATTATGAAATGTGCCCGAAGTCCGTCTTACCTACTCGATTAAATAAGAAAATAGTAGTGTAACTTGAATCTAACCTGAGACATATTCTCACTATTTCTTCACAATCTTCTCCATAAGTTTGTGATAACCCATTCAAACAGATATGAAAGTAGATAGGTACTAATAAATTCTCTTAATCTCGATTTCTAATTGAAGTTAAACTATAATTCATGTGCAAGCAAGTCGTCAACTCCGCCTAGCATCAATTAAGAGCTTTTTTAATTTGGAACATTTAATTGGCCACTAGCACTAGATCGGTGGGTTGGATGTATCATTATTTCTAGGTAAGTTCTGAAGGTTAAATAATTTCACTGGATGTAGGTAAAGTTTAGAATTGTTAACTTTAGCATAATTGAAATGTTTAAAAAATTAAAATTTCAAATGCGGAAATACAACCCTACAGTATATAAGTAGGTACAATAAGGAGAATTCATATTTTTTATGAGGAAATTAGGTACCTAAATTCAAATTATAAACACTAAAACTGATATTTCCTACCTGCTCCATTTCACTTATTCACAATACCATCCAGCATGTACTGCTGCTAAAAAAAAATTGATAAAAAATATTATAACAAAATTGCCCTTTAAATGATGTGAAATTTGGGAGAGGATTTTTCTTCCTATAAAATCTAGCGCTTTAATGAGAAGTTAAAATTTGTTCTAGTTCCTGGTTAATTAAAGGGGCTTAGTGTCGAATATGCCATAATTAAATACTTAAACGTAAAATTAATCTGATTTTCCAGCTATGCGCGTAACATACCGTAGCTTTATAATTAACAGTTTTAATTATTCATCTCTGGCCTCGTCCCCAGTATTATAGAGTTAGTCAGTTTAGCCTACATCCCCGTATAGTTGCTTAAGTAGGTATCTGCTGTGCCTGTTCTCATCTACACGAGCAATTTTAGTGGCGTTAGCCTTAGTGAATGGTATGAATAAACAAAATTACTAGTCGGCTTAACTGGATTTCGCAGACATATATGAATGACTTCGATTCTCTGATCCTCTTCCGTACGACCCGCTTTGTGGCACGACAAAATCGCCACACTGACCGTGTGGCGCTACTCAATGACACCAAAAAAGTCCGTCTTTTGAAGCCCTAACAGTCTATATACAGTCTGTCCCAGATAAGGATGAACAGCATGGGGATCTCGGAAACGGTAATAGATACAAAATGGTTTCAATTGGGAAAAAGTTGGGCAATTTAAAGCAAATTAATAATCTGTTTTTATATCGGCGAAATTCCGAATAGTTACGAAGATATCCGGAAAAAAACGAATTTGGCGGTTTTCGTTTTTTGCAAATAACTCTTATACGGTTATAGTTAGAGGAATAAAAGTTTTACATTATTAAAGCACTTTTTTGAGAACTGTTTAGCAGTATTGCCAGTTTTCTTATTACATCCTTACTTTCGGAGAAAAATGAGTAAACTTTCGATTTTCATATGGGCGTGATATCAATTATTTATATTTTCAAAATCGTCATAAAATTCCCTTTTCAGCCATGTATTACATTTAATATTTTTCTCAGAAACTCTATGAGTTATAGCCATTAAAGTATTTTTTGATAAGTCGGCCATGATTTTGACTTATAGTAATGGTACACATTAAATAAATGAATGCTGTGGAAACGTCACAATTATTTAAAAGTTGCAAAACCTTAAATTTGTTTGACGTGTGCATAATAATGGCTCAAAATTGCTTTTCTAATGAAGAGAAATTTGACATGTTGTCATGCTACATGTTATGTCATAGAAATTGTGTAGATGCTGAACATATGTATTTTAATCAGTTCCCGGAAAGAAAGCAACCCGGAAAATCCATATTTAGAAGACTGACGTCTAATTTAAAAGAATATGGTTCGTTTAAACAACCTGTAAATGTTCGCAAAAAGAAGTTGACCGAAGATATACAATATGCTGTTTTACAATCTGTTATAGAAACTCCCGAAACATCATGTAGGTATATTGAGATGCGTACTGGTGTTGCTAAGTCAACGGCCCATCGTGTTTTAAGAAAGAACAGTTTTCGTCCTTATAAATTTAAAGTTTGCCATGCTCTTGTACAAGGTGATGAAGTGAGGTGTAGAAGTTTTTGCGAGTGGTATACAAGAAAATGTGAAGATGATATAAATTTTCCTTCTAAAATAATTTGGACAGATGAAAGCATGGTAACCAACAATAGAATTTTTAACCGACACAATACTCATTATTGGTCACAACAGAATCCACGATTAAAAAAATCATCAAGACACCAACATCGCTTTGGGTTTAATATGTGGTGTGGAATATTTGGAAATAGAATTATCGGACCAGTTTTCTATTACAACTCTCTCACTTCAGACCGGTATCTCAACATATTGCAACATGATTTTGAAAATGTATTTGATAATTTACCATTAGCGGAAATTCGTGACTGTTGGTTCCAGCAAGATGGGGCTCCAGCACATAATGCGAGGGTCGTTAGGGAATATCTCACTAAGCAGTTTCCAAGAAGATCTATTGGAACTCACAATGACGTTTTGTGGCCAGCGCGATCTCCGGACATAACACCATTGGATTTTTTCCTCTGGGGTTACATAAAAAACAAAGTATACACTCAAAATTTTGAAAACGAAGAAGAATTAGAAATACGTGTAAGAGAGGCATTCAATACAATTACCCCAGAAATGTTAAACAGAGTTTTAGATTCGACTGTGAAAAGAGCATACCTATGCCTGGAAAATAATGGTGGTTTATTTGAACATTTGTTATAATTTGAGATTTCGATTCGATCCAAGTTTAGCTGCATTGTTGTTATTAAATACATAATTTGAAACAATTATTTTTTTAACTTTAGGCTGATACCAGTAATATATTTATACTTTTAAATAATTTTGACGTTTCCATAGCATTCATTTATTTAATGTGTACCATTACTATAAGTCAAAATCATGGCCGACTTATCAAAAAATACTTTAATGGCTATAACTCATAGAGTTTCTGAGAAAAATATTAAATGTAATACATGGCTGAAAAGGGAATTTTATGACGATTTTGAAAATATAAATAATTGATATCACGCCCATATGAAAATCGAAAGTTTACTCATTTTTCTCCGAAAGTAAGGATGTAATAAGAAAACTGGCAATACTGCTAAACAGTTCTCAAAAAAGTGCTTTAATAATGTAAAACTTTTATTCCTCTAACTATAACCGTATAAGAGTTATTTGCAAAAAACGAAAACCGCCAAATTCGTTTTTTTCCGGATATCTTCGTAACTATTCGGAATTTCGCCGATATAAAAACAGATTATTAATTTGCTTTAAATTGCCCAACTTTTTCCCAATTGAAACCATTTTGTATCTATTACCGTTTCCGAGATCCCCATGCTGTTCATCCTTATCTGGGACAGACTGTATAATGGGATTTTTTAAATCAACGGATCAGTGGCTTTAACCTTGCAGATATAATGTATTTAAATTAACATAAATATGTTCTCACTGCTATTTTCTCTTAAAAGGCACAGAACAGAGTCTGACAGGCTCAGTTCGATGGCTCGTCAAAAATATTATTAAAATGGATTATAAGTAAAAAATAAAAATAAAAAACGTTTCCAAAAATAACAATTTATTTACACTTAATGAAAGGACAATTTTTTTAAATATAGCGATTACTGCTAACAAAAAAAACATATTCTGTATGAATAACTGAATGCTATGCTGAGCAACGATGGAAGCGCTAAATACGACTTTTAGGAATTTGTTTTGGAATATTTCATTTGCCGCTTATTAGAAGAGTGAAGTGTGAAGAAACTTAATATCACTATCACCTGGGGTATCTGAACACATAGTTACCCGTTTAGAAGAACTTTGTTGCTTCTGATCTACAATATTTTTCTCGTGACATTGGACACACCCAAGAAAAGGATATTATTTACTCCATGATCAAAAAAAGCTTCATTTTCTCCAGTTTTTCCAATTTGAAAATATATCGCGTTCCACAATCACATACATTTGTTTATATGGTCCAAGTGTTTCATTCTTTGATGTGTCCAATCTCTCAGTTCTTGTGACCTTAATTTCATCAAATGACAAAACGCAAGTTTTATCACGAGGCAACATTTTTTCACCAGCTAATTTTAACGTAATAATGATTTTTTAAATTATTCCTTCACCTATATTCAAATTGCATGCTCATCGTCTGGGATATGATAGTGCTGGCAGTGGATAGTTTAGATGATTTTTAAAATATAAATAACTTTTCTTATTGTAATACCTAATCGTAAATGTTATAGCTATCTCTTTCTGACACCATCTAACACGGTTTTTCTTTTCCGATAATAAAGCTATTTAATTTAGGATCAGAATTTTCTCCGTTCAGCTAGAATTTTCTTTTGCTTTATTGAGAGCAATTCTGAGCTCAGAAGTTACGACTCTACATTTCTTTTTATAGTAGTCGACTTGAGCTATTAGTCATCTAATATTCGCCTGATAGGCATCTTTGGTATTCTTTAATTTAGAATATCTTTTTTCTAGAGCGTTATACTTTTTGATTGCTTTATTATACATTTTTTCAAAGTTCACCTTTACTGATTTTTTAAAAATTTCGTTACAGGATGCAACTGAATTAAATGTTTCAATGACATTGAGGTATTTTTCTTCAAACAATTCTTCTTTTGTTGTAGGAAGTGACTGAAAGGTAGTGCAACCTGAAATTTGCATGGGCGAGGTGGAATCTACTTCATGAGTTGCGTTTATATAGTATATAATTCGGCCCTGCACAGATTGTTGACATTTAATGTTCTCCCGTTTTTTGATTTTTTCATGAAAGTTTTAGCATCATGCTTTAATTTTAGATCTTTAATTGGCGAATTTAATGTGGGAACAGGAAGTTTCTTCCTGTTCCTGAGAAGATGAATTCCTGAGATAGAAGTAGACATACGTGAAATATACCCGGAAATTATTAAAAGTTTGCTCGCTCCGCGCTCGGAAATTTCTGGTCCGATTCGGTCGTGTGACCACTCAAAATGTTCCTCTAGACAAGCTCTATCCAACGGTGGGATCAGTCGTGGGACAATTTTGATGAATTCCTGAGATAGAAGTAGACATACGTGAAATATACCGGGAAATATTAAAAGTTTGCACGATCCGCGCTGGGAAATTTCTGGTCCGATTCGGTCGTGTGACCACTCAAAATGTTCCTCTAGACAAGATCTATCCAACGGTGGGATCAGTCGTGGGACAATTTTGATGAATTCCTGAGATAGAAGTAGACATACGTGAAATATACCGGGAAATATTAAAAGTTTGCACGATCCGCGCTGGGAAATTTCTGGTCCGATTCGGTCGTGTGACCACTCAAAATGTTCCTCTAGACAAGATCTATCCAACGGTGGGATCAGTCGTGGGACAATTTTGATGAATTCCTGAGATAGAAGTAGACATACGTGAAATATACCGGGAAATATTAAAAGTTTGCACGATCCGCGCTGGGAAATTTCTGGTCCGATTCGGTCGTGTGACCACTCAAAATGTTCCTCTAGACTAGCTCTATCCAACGGTGGGATCAGTCGTGGGACAATTTTAATGAATTCCTGAGATAGAAGTAGACATACGTGAAATATACCGGGAAATATTAAAAGTTTGCACGCTCCGCGCTCGGAAATTTCTGGTCTGATTCGACCGTGTGACCACTCAAAATGTTCCTCTAGACTAGCTCTATCCAACGGTGGGATCAGTCGTGGGACTATTTTGATGAATTCCTGAGATAGAAGTAGACATACGTGAAATATACCGGGAAATTATTAAAAGTTTGCTTGCCCCGCGCTCGGAAATTTCTGGTCTGATTCGGTCGTGTGACCACTCAAAATGTTCCTCTAGACAAGCTCTATCCAACGGTGGGATCAGTCGTGGGACAATTTTGATGAATTCCTGAGATAGAAGTCCACATACGTCAAATAAACCGGGTAAATATTAAAAGTTTGCACGATCCGCGCTCGGAAATTTCTGTTCTGATTCGGCCGTGTGACCACTCAAAATGTTCCTCTTAATAAACTCTATCCAATGGTGGGATCAATCGTAGGACTATTTTGATGATTTTCAGAGATAGAAGTCCACATACGTGAAATATACCGGGTAAATATTAAAAGTTTGCACGCTCCGCGCTCGGAAATTTCTGGTCCGATTCGGTCGTGTGACCACTCAAAATGTTCCTCTAGACAAGCTCTATCCAACGGTGGGATCAGTCGTGGGACAATTTTGATGAATTCCTGAGATAGAAGTAGACATACGTGAAATATACCGGGAAATATTAAAAGTTTGCACGATCCGCGCTGGGAAATTTCTGGTCCGATTCGGTCGTGTGACCACTCAAAATGTTCCTCTAGACTAGCTCTATCCAACGGTGGGATCAGTCGTGGGACAATTTTAATGAATTCCTGAGATAGAAGTAGACATACGTGAAATATACCGGGAAATATTAAAAGTTTGCACGATCCGCGCTCGGAAATTTCTGGTCCGATTCGGTCGTGTGACCACTCAAAATGTTCCTCTAGACAAGCTCTATCCAACGGTGGGATCAGTCGTGGGACAATTTTGATGAATTCCTGAGATAGAAGTAGACATACGTGAAATATACCGGGAAATATTAAAAGTTTGCACGATCCGCGCTGGGAAATTTCTGGTCCGATTCGGTCGTGTGACCACTCAAAATGTTCCTCTAGACTAGCTCTATCCAACGGTGGGATCAGTCGTGGGACAATTTTAATGAATTCCTGAGATAGAAGTAGACATACGTGAAATATACCGGGAAATATTAAAAGTTTGCACGATCCGCGCTGGGAAATTTCTGGTCCGATTCGGTCGTGTGACCACTCAAAATGTTCCTCTAGACAAGCTCTATCCAACGGTGGGATCAATCGTAGGACTATTTTGATGAATTCCTAAGATAGAAGTAGACATACGTGAAATATACCGGGAAATATTAAAAGTTTGCACGATCCGCGCTCGGAAATTTCTGGTCCGATTCGGTCGTGTGACCACTCAAAATGTTCCTCTAGACAAGCTCTATCCAACGGTGGGATCAGTCGTGGGACAATTTTGATGAATTCCTGAGATAGAAGTAGACATACGTGAAATATACCGGGAAATATTAAAAGTTTGCACGATCCGCGCTGGGAAATTTCTGGTCCGATTCGGTCGTGTGACCACTCAAAATGTTCCTCTAGACAAGATCTATCCAACGGTGGGATCAGTCGTGGGACTATTTTGATGAATTCCTGAGATAGAAGGCCACATACGTGAAATATACCGGGTAATTATTAAAAGTTCGCACGCTCCGCTCTCGGAAATTTCTGATCCGATTCGGCCGTGTGACCACTCAAAATGTTCCTCTAGACTAGCTCTATCCAACGGTGTGATCAGTCGTGGGACTATTTTGATGAATTCCTGAGAAAGAAATTCACACACGTCAAATAAACCGGGTAAATATTAAAAGTTTGCACGGTCCGCGCTCGGAAATTTCTGGTCTGATGCGGTCGTGTGACCACTCAAAATGTTCCTCTAGACAAGCTCTATCCAACGGTGGGATCACTCGTGGGACTATTTTGATGAATTCCTGACAAAAAAATCCACTTACGTCAAATAAACCGGTTAATTATCAATAGTTTGCACGCTCCGCGCTCGGAAATTTCTGGTCTGATTCGGCCGTGTGACCACTCAAAATGTTCCTCTAGACAAGCTCTATCCAACGGTGTGATCAGTCGTGGGACTATTTTGATGAATTCCTGACAAAAAAATCCACTTACGTCAAATAAACCGGTTAATTATCAATAGTTTGCACGCTCCGCGCTCGGAAATTTCTGGTCTGATTCGGCCGTGTGACCACTCAAAATGTTCCTCTAGACAAGCTCTATCCAACGGTGGGATCAGTCGTGGGACAATTTTAATGAATTCCTGAGATAGAAGTAGACATACGTGAAATATACCGGGAAATATTAAAAGTTTGCACGCTCCGCGCTCGGAAATTTCTGGTCTGATTCGACCGTGTGACCACTCAAAATGTTCCTCTAGACTAGCTCTATCCAACGGTGGGATCAGTCGTGGGACTATTTTGATGAATTCCAGAGATAGAAGTAGACACACGTCAAATAAACCGGGTAAATATTAAAAGTTTGCACGCTCCGCGCTCGGAAATTTCTGGTCTGATTCGGCCGTGTGACCACTCAAAATGTTCCTCTAGACAAGCTCTATCCAACGGTGGGATCAGTCGTGGGACTATTTTGATGAATTCCTGAGATAGAAGTAGACATACGTGAAATATACCGGGTAATTATTAAAAGTTCGCACGCTCCGCGCTCGGAAATTTCTGGTCTGTTGCGGTCGTGTGACCACTCACAATGTTCCTCTAGGCAAGCTCTATCCACCGGTGGCATCAGTCGTGGGACTATTTTGATGAATTCCAGAGATAGAAGTAGACATACATCAAATATACCGGGTAAATATTAAAAGTTGGCACGCTCCGCGCTCGGAAATGTCTGGTCTGTTGCGGTCGTGTGACCACTCACAATGTTCCTCTAGGCAAGCTCTATCCAATGGTGGCATCAGTCGTGGGACTATTTTGATGAATTCCAGAGATAGAAGTAGACATACATCAAATATACCGGGTAAATATTAAAAGTTTGCACGGTCCGCGCTCGGAAATTTCTGGTCCGATTCGGCCGAGTGACCACTCAAAATGTTCCTCTAGACAAGCTCTATCCAACGGTGTGATCAGTCGTGGGACTATTTTGATGAATTCCTGAGAAAGAAATTCACACACGTCAAATAAACCGGGTAAATATTAAAAGTTTGCACGGTCCGCGCTCGGAAATTTCTGGTCTGATGCGGTCGTGTGACCACTCAAAATGTTCCTCTAGACAAGCTCTATCCAACGGTGGGATCACTCGTGGGACTATTTTGATGAATTCCTGACAAAAAAATCCACTTACGTCAAATAAACCGGTTAATTATCAATAGTTTGCACGCTCCGCGCTCGGAAATTTCTGGTCTGATTCGGCCGTGTGACCACTCAAAATGTTCCTCTAGACAAGCTCTATCCAACGGTGTGATCAGTCGTGGGACTATTTTGATGAATTCCTGAGAAAGAAATTCACACACGTCAAATAAACCGGGTAAATATTAAAAGTTTGCACGGTCCGCGCTCGGAAATTTCTGGTCTGATGCGGTCGTGTGACCACTCAAAATGTTCCTCTAGACAAGCTCTATCCAACGGTGGGATCACTCGTGGGACTATTTTGATGAATTCCTGACAAAAAAATCCACTTACGTCAAATAAACCGGTTAATTATCAATAGTTTGCACGCTCCGCGCTCGGAAATTTCTGGTCTGATTCGGCCGTGTGACCACTCAAAATGTTCCTCTAGACAAGCTCTATCCAACGGTGGGATCAGTCGTGGGACTATTTTGATGAATTCCAGAGATAGAAGTAGACACACGTCAAATAAACCGGGTAAATATTAAAAGTATGCACGCTCCGCGCTCGGAAATTTCTGATCCGATTCGGCCGTGTGACTACTCAAAATGTTCCTCTAGACAAGCTCTATCCAACGGTGGGATCAGTCATGGGACTATTTTGATGAATTCCTGAGAAAGAAATTCACACACGTCAAATAAACCGGGTAAATATTAAAAGTTTGCACGGTCCGCGCTCGGAAATTTCTGGTCTGATGCGGTCGTGTGACCACTCAAAATGTTCCTCTAGACAAGCTCTATCCAACGGTGGGATCACTCGTGGGACTATTTTGATAAATTCCTGACAAAAAAATCCACTTACGTCAAATAAACCGGTTAATTATCATTAGTTTGCACGCTTCGCGCTCGGAAATTTCTGGTCGGATGCGGTCGTGTGACCACTCAAAATGTTCCTCTAGACAAGCTCTATCCAACGGTGGGATCACTCGTGGGACTATTTTGATGAATTCCTGACAAAAAAATCCACTTACGTCAAATAAACCGGTTAATTATCAATAGTTTGCACGCTCCGCGCTCGGAAATTTCTGGTCTGATTCGGCCGTGTGACCACTCAAAATGTTCCTCTAGACAAGCTCTATCCAACGGTGGGATCAGTCGTGGGACTATTTTGATGAATTCCAGAGATAGAAGTAGACACACGTCAAATAAACCGGGTAAATATTAAAAGTTTGCACGCTCCGCGCTCGGAAATTTCTGGTCTGATTCGGCCGTGTGACCACTCAAAATGTTCCTCTAGACAAGCTCTATCCAACGGTGGGATCAGTCGTGAGACTATTTTGATGAATTCCTGAGATAGAAGTAGACATACGTGAAATATACCGGGTAATTATTAAAAGTTCGCACGCTCCGCGCTCGGAAATTTCTGATCCGATTCGGCCGTGTGACAACTCAAAATGTTCCTCTAGACAAGCTCTATCCAACGGTGGGATCAGTCGTGGGACTATTTTGATGAATTCCTGAGATAGAAGTAGACATACGTGAAATATACCGGGTAATTATTAAAAGTTCGCACGCTCCGCGCTCGGAAATTTCTGGTCTGTTGCGGTCGTGTGACCACTCACAATGTTCCTCTAGGCAAGCTCTATCCAACGGTGGCATCAGTCGTGGGACTATTTTGATGAATTCCAGAGATAGAAGTAGACATACATCAAATATACCGGGTAAATATTAAAAGTTGGCACGCTCCGCGCTCGGAAATTTCTGGTCTGTTGCGGTCGTGTGACCACTCACAATGTTCCTCTAGGCAAGCTCTATCCAACGGTGGCATCAGTCGTGGGACTATTTTGATGAATTCCAGAGATAGAAGTAGACATACATCAAATATACCGGGTAAATATTAAAAGTTTGCACGGTCCGCGCTCGGAAATTTCTGGTCCGATTCGGCCGAGTGACCACTCAAAATGTTCCTCTAGACAAGCTCTATCCAACGGTGGGATCAGTCGTGGGACTATTTTGATGAATTCCTGAGAAAGAAATTCACACACGTCAAATAAACCGGGTAAATATTAAAAGTTTGCACGGTCCGCGCTCGGAAATTTCTGGTCTGATGCGGTCGTGTGACCACTCAAAATGTTCCTCTAGACAAGCTCTATCCAACGGTGGGATCACTCGTGGGACTATTTTGATGAATTCCTGACAAAAAAATCCACTTACGTCAAATAAACCGGTTAATTATCAATAGTTTGCACGCTCCGCGCTCGGAAATTTCTGGTCTGATTCGGCCGTGTGACCACTCAAAATGTTCCTCTAGACAAGCTCTATCCAACGGTGGGATCAGTCGTGGGACTATTTTGATGAATTCCTGAGATAGAAGTAGACATACGTGAAATATACCGGGTAATTATTAAAAGTTCGCACGCTCCGCGCTCGGAAATTTCTGGTCTGTTGCGGTCGTGTGACCACTCACAATGTTCCTCTAGGCAAGCTCTATCCACCGGTGGCATCAGTCGTGGGACTATTTTGATGAATTCCAGAGATAGAAGTAGACATACATCAAATATACCGGGTAAATATTAAAAGTTGGCACGCTCCGCGCTCGGAAATGTCTGGTCTGTTGCGGTCGTGTGACCACTCACAATGTTCCTCTAGGCAAGCTCTATCCAATGGTGGCATCAGTCGTGGGACTATTTTGATGAATTCCAGAGATAGAAGTAGACATACATCAAATATACCGGGTAAATATTAAAAGTTTGCACGGTCCGCGCTCGGAAATTTCTGGTCCGATTCGGCCGAGTGACCACTCAAAATGTTCCTCTAGACAAGCTCTATCCAACGGTGTGATCAGTCGTGGGACTATTTTGATGAATTCCTGAGAAAGAAATTCACACACGTCAAATAAACCGGGTAAATATTAAAAGTTTGCACGGTCCGCGCTCGGAAATTTCTGGTCTGATGCGGTCGTGTGACCACTCAAAATGTTCCTCTAGACAAGCTCTATCCAACGGTGGGATCACTCGTGGGACTATTTTGATGAATTCCTGACAAAAAAATCCACTTACGTCAAATAAACCGGTTAATTATCAATAGTTTGCACGCTCCGCGCTCGGAAATTTCTGGTCTGATTCGGCCGTGTGACCACTCAAAATGTTCCTCTAGACAAGCTCTATCCAACGGTGTGATCAGTCGTGGGACTATTTTGATGAATTCCTGAGAAAGAAATTCACACACGTCAAATAAACCGGGTAAATATTAAAAGTTTGCACGGTCCGCGCTCGGAAATTTCTGGTCTGATGCGGTCGTGTGACCACTCAAAATGTTCCTCTAGACAAGCTCTATCCAACGGTGGGATCACTCGTGGGACTATTTTGATGAATTCCTGACAAAAAAATCCACTTACGTCAAATAAACCGGTTAATTATCAATAGTTTGCACGCTCCGCGCTCGGAAATTTCTGGTCTGATTCGGCCGTGTGACCACTCAAAATGTTCCTCTAGACAAGCTCTATCCAACGGTGGGATCAGTCGTGGGACTATTTTGATGAATTCCAGAGATAGAAGTAGACACACGTCAAATAAACCGGGTAAATATTAAAAGTATGCACGCTCCGCGCTCGGAAATTTCTGATCCGATTCGGCCGTGTGACTACTCAAAATGTTCCTCTAGACAAGCTCTATCCAACGGTGGGATCAGTCATGGGACTATTTTGATGAATTCCTGAGAAAGAAATTCACACACGTCAAATAAACCGGGTAAATATTAAAAGTTTGCACGGTCCGCGCTCGGAAATTTCTGGTCTGATGCGGTCGTGTGACCACTCAAAATGTTCCTCTAGACAAGCTCTATCCAACGGTGGGATCACTCGTGGGACTATTTTGATAAATTCCTGACAAAAAAATCCACTTACGTCAAATAAACCGGTTAATTATCATTAGTTTGCACGCTTCGCGCTCGGAAATTTCTGGTCGGATGCGGTCGTGTGACCACTCAAAATGTTCCTCTAGACAAGCTCTATCCAACGGTGGGATCACTCGTGGGACTATTTTGATGAATTCCTGACAAAAAAATCCACTTACGTCAAATAAACCGGTTAATTATCAATAGTTTGCACGCTCCGCGCTCGGAAATTTCTGGTCTGATTCGGCCGTGTGACCACTCAAAATGTTCCTCTAGACAAGCTCTATCCAACGGTGGGATCAGTCGTGGGACTATTTTGATGAATTCCAGAGATAGAAGTAGACACACGTCAAATAAACCGGGTAAATATTAAAAGTTTGCACGCTCCGCGCTCGGAAATTTCTGGTCTGATTCGGCCGTGTGACCACTCAAAATGTTCCTCTAGACAAGCTCTATCCAACGGTGGGATCAGTCGTGAGACTATTTTGATGAATTCCTGAGATAGAAGTAGACATACGTGAAATATACCGGGTAATTATTAAAAGTTCGCACGCTCCGCGCTCGGAAATTTCTGATCCGATTCGGCCGTGTGACAACTCAAAATGTTCCTCTAGACAAGCTCTATCCAACGGTGGGATCAGTCGTGGGACTATTTTGATGAATTCCTGAGATAGAAGTAGACATACGTGAAATATACCGGGTAATTATTAAAAGTTCGCACGCTCCGCGCTCGGAAATTTCTGGTCTGTTGCGGTCGTGTGACCACTCACAATGTTCCTCTAGGCAAGCTCTATCCAACGGTGGCATCAGTCGTGGGACTATTTTGATGAATTCCAGAGATAGAAGTAGACATACATCAAATATACCGGGTAAATATTAAAAGTTGGCACGCTCCGCGCTCGGAAATTTCTGGTCTGTTGCGGTCGTGTGACCACTCACAATGTTCCTCTAGGCAAGCTCTATCCAACGGTGGCATCAGTCGTGGGACTATTTTGATGAATTCCAGAGATAGAAGTAGACATACATCAAATATACCGGGTAAATATTAAAAGTTTGCACGGTCCGCGCTCGGAAATTTCTGGTCCGATTCGGCCGAGTGACCACTCAAAATGTTCCTCTAGACAAGCTCTATCCAACGGTGGGATCAGTCGTGGGACTATTTTGATGAATTCCTGAGAAAGAAATTCACACACGTCAAATAAACCGGGTAAATATTAAAAGTTTGCACGGTCCGCGCTCGGAAATTTCTGGTCTGATGCGGTCGTGTGACCACTCAAAATGTTCCTCTAGACAAGCTCTATCCAACGGTGGGATCACTCGTGGGACTATTTTGATGAATTCCTGACAAAAAAATCCACTTACGTCAAATAAACCGGTTAATTATCAATAGTTTGCACGCTCCGCGCTCGGAAATTTCTGGTCTGATTCGGCCGTGTGACCACTCAAAATGTTCCTCTAGACAAGCTCTATCCAACGGTGGGATCAGTCGTGGGACTATTTTGATGAATTCCAGAGATAGAAGTAGACACACGTCAAATAAACCGGGTAAATATTAAAAGTTTGCACGCTCCGCGCTCGGAAATTTCTGGTCTGATTCGGCCGTGTGACCACTCAAAATGTTCCTCTAGACAAGCTCTATCCAACGGTGGGATCAGTCGTGGGACTATTTTGATGAATTCCTGAGATAGAAGTAGACATACGTGAAATATACCGGGTAATTATTAAAAGTTCGCACGCTCCGCGCTCGGAAATTTCTGATCCGATTCGGCCGTGTGACAACTCAAAATGTTCCTCTAGACAAGCTCTATCCAACGGTGGGATCAGTCGTGGGACTATTTTGATGAATTCCTGAGATAGAAGTAGACATACGTGAAATATACCGGGTAATTATTAAAAGTTCGCACGCTCCGCGCTCGGAAATTTCTGGTCTGTTGCGGTCGTGTGACCACTCACAATGTTCCTCTAGGCAAGCTCTATCCAACGGTGGCATCAGTCGTGGGACTATTTTGATGAATTCCAGAGATAGAAGTAGACATACATCAAATATACCGGGTAAATATTAAAAGTTGGCACGCTCCGCGCTCGGAAATTTCTGGTCTGTTGCGGTCGTGTGACCACTCACAATGTTCCTCTAGGCAAGCTCTATCCAACGGTGGCATCAGTCGTGGGACTATTTTGATGAATTCCAGAGATAGAAGTAGACATACATCAAATATACCGGGTAAATATTAAAAGTTTGCACGGTCCGCGCTCGGAAATTTCTGGTCCGATTCGGCCGAGTGACCACTCAAAATGTTCCTCTAGACAAGCTCTATCCAACGGTGGGATCAGTCGTGGGACTATTTTGATGAATTCCTGAGAAAGAAATTCACACACGTCAAATAAACCGGGTAAATATTAAAAGTTTGCACGGTCCGCGCTCGGAAATTTCTGGTCTGATGCGGTCGTGTGACCACTCAAAATGTTCCTCTAGACAAGCTCTATCCAACGGTGGGATCACTCGTGGGACTATTTTGATGAATTCCTGACAAAAAAATCCACTTACGTCAAATAAACCGGTTAATTATCAATAGTTTGCACGCTCCGCGCTCGGAAATTTCTGGTCTGATTCGGCCGTGTGACCACTCAAAATGTTCCTCTAGACAAGCTCTATCCAACGGTGTGATCAGTCGTGGGACTATTTTGATGAATTCCTGAGAAAGAAATTCACACACGTCAAATAAACCGGGTAAATATTAAAAGTTTGCACGGTCCGCGCTCGGAAATTTCTGGTCTGATGCGGTCGTGTGACCACTCAAAATGTTCCTCTAGACAAGCTCTATCCAACGGTGGGATCACTCGTGGGACTATTTTGATGAATTCCTGACAAAAAAATCCACTTACGTCAAATAAACCGGTTAATTATCAATAGTTTGCACGCTCCGCGCTCGGAAATTTCTGGTCTGATTCGGCCGTGTGACCACTCAAAATGTTCCTCTAGACAAGCTCTATCCAACGGTGGGATCAGTCGTGGGACTATTTTGATGAATTCCAGAGATAGAAGTAGACACACGTCAAATAAACCGGGTAAATATTAAAAGTATGCACGCTCCGCGCTCGGAAATTTCTGATCCGATTCGGCCGTGTGACTACTCAAAATGTTCCTCTAGACAAGCTCTATCCAACGGTGGGATCAGTCATGGGACTATTTTGATGAATTCCTGAGAAAGAAATTCACACACGTCAAATAAACCGGGTAAATATTAAAAGTTTGCACGGTCCGCGCTCGGAAATTTCTGGTCTGATGCGGTCGTGTGACCACTCAAAATGTTCCTCTAGACAAGCTCTATCCAACGGTGGGATCACTCGTGGGACTATTTTGATAAATTCCTGACAAAAAAATCCACTTACGTCAAATAAACCGGTTAATTATCATTAGTTTGCACGCTTCGCGCTCGGAAATTTCTGGTCGGATGCGGTCGTGTGACCACTCAAAATGTTCCTCTAGACAAGCTCTATCCAACGGTGGGATCACTCGTGGGACTATTTTGATGAATTCCTGACAAAAAAATCCACTTACGTCAAATAAACCGGTTAATTATCAATAGTTTGCACGCTCCGCGCTCGGAAATTTCTGGTCTGATTCGGCCGTGTGACCACTCAAAATGTTCCTCTAGACAAGCTCTATCCAACGGTGGGATCAGTCGTGGGACTATTTTGATGAATTCCAGAGATAGAAGTAGACACACGTCAAATAAACCGGGTAAATATTAAAAGTTTGCACGCTCCGCGCTCGGAAATTTCTGGTCTGATTCGGCCGTGTGACCACTCAAAATGTTCCTCTAGACAAGCTCTATCCAACGGTGGGATCAGTCGTGGGACTATTTTGATGAATTCCTGAGATAGAAGTAGACATACGTGAAATATACCGGGTAATTATTAAAAGTTCGCACGCTCCGCGCTCGGAAATTTCTGATCCGATTCGGCCGTGTGACTACTCAAAATGTTCCTCTAGACAAGCTCTATCCAACGGTGGGATCAGTCGTGGGACTATTTTGATGAATTCCTGAGATAGAAGTAGACATACGTGAAATATACCGGGTAATTATTAAAAGTTCGCACGCTCCGCGCTCGGAAATTTCTGGTCTGTTGCGGTCGTGTGACCACTCACAATGTTCCTCTAGGCAAGCTCTATCCAACGGTGGCATCAGTCGTGGGACTATTTTGATGAATTCCAGAGATAGAAGTAGACATACATCAAATATACCGGGTAAATATTAAAAGTTGGCACGCTCCGCGCTCGGAAATTTCTGGTCTGTTGCGGTCGTGTGACCACTCACAATGTTCCTCTAGGCAAGCTCTATCCAACGGTGGCATCAGTCGTGGGACTATTTTGATGAATTCCAGAGATAGAAGTAGACATACATCAAATATACCGGGTAAATATTAAAAGTTTGCACGGTCCGCGCTCGGAAATTTCTGGTCCGATTCGGCCGAGTGACCACTCAAAATGTTCCTCTAGACAAGCTCTATCCAACGGTGGGATCAGTCGTGGGACTATTTTGATGAATTCCTGAGAAAGAAATTCACACACGTCAAATAAACCGGGTAAATATTAAAAGTTTGCACGGTCCGCGCTCGGAAATTTCTGGTCTGATGCGGTCGTGTGACCACTCAAAATGTTCCTCTAGACAAGCTCTATCCAACGGTGGGATCACTCGTGGGACTATTTTGATGAATTCCTGACAAAAAAATCCACTTACGTCAAATAAACCGGTTAATTATCAATAGTTTGCACGCTCCGCGCTCGGAAATTTCTGGTCGGATGCGGTCGTGTGACCACTCAAAATGTTCCTCTAGACAAGCTCTATCCAACGGTGGGATCACTCGTGGGACTATTTTGATGAATTCCTGACAAAAAAATCCACTTACGTCAAATAAACCGGTTAATTATCAATAGTTTGCACGCTCCGCGCTCGGAAATTTCTGGTCTGATTCGGCCGTGTGACCACTCAAAATGTTCCTCTAGACAAGCTCTATCCAACGGTGGGATCAGTCGTGGGACTATTTTGATGAATTCCTGAGATAGAAGTAGACATACGTGAAATATACCGGGAAATTATTAAAAGTTTGCTTGCCCCGCGCTCGGAAATTTCTGGTCCGATTCGGTAGTGTGACCACTCAAAATGTTCCTCTAGACTAGCTCTATCCAACGGTGGGATCAGTCGTGGGACTATTTTGATGAATTCCTGAGATAGAAGTAGACATACGTGAAATATACCGGGAAATTATTAAAAGTTTGCTTGCCCCGCGCTCGGAAATTTCTGGTCCGATTCGGTAGTGTGACCACTCAAAATGTTCCTCTAGACTAGCTCTATCCAACGGTGGGATCAGTCGTGGGACTATTTTGATGAATTCCTGAGATAGAAGTAGACATACGTGAAATATACCGGGTAATTATTAAAAGTTCGCACGCTCCGCGCTCGGAAATTTCTGGTCCGATTCGGTCGTGTGACCACTCAAAATGTTCCTCTAGACAAGCTCTATCCAACGGTGGGATCAATCGTAGGACTATTTTGATGATTTTCAGAGATAGAAGTCCACATACGTGAAATATACCGGGTAAATATTAAAAGTTTGCACGCTCCGCGCTCGGAAATTTCTGGTCCGATTCGGTCGTGTGACCACTCAAAATGTTCCTCTAGACAAGCTCTATCCAACGGTGGGATCAGTCGTGGGACAATTTTGATGAATTCCTGAGATAGAAGTCCACATACGTGAAATATACCGGGTAAATATTAAAAGTTTGCACGCTCCGCGCTCGGAAATTTCTGGTCTGATTCGGCCGTGTGACCACTCAAAATGTTCCTCTAGACAAGCTCTATCCAACGGTGTGATCAGTCGTGGGACTATTTTGATGAATTCCTGAGAAAGAAATTCACACACGTCAAATAAACCGGGTAAATATTAAAAGTTTGCACGGTCCGCGCTCGGAAATTTCTGGTCTGATGCGGTCGTGTGACCACTCAAAATGTTCCTCTAGACAAGCTCTATCCAACGGTGGGATCACTCGTGGGACTATTTTGATGAATTCCTGACAAAAAAATCCACTTACGTCAAATAAACCGGTTAATTATCAATAGTTTGCACGCTCCGCGCTCGGCAATTTCTGGTCTGATTCGGCCGTGTGACCACTCAAAATGTTCCTCTAGACAAGCTCTATCCAACGGTGGGATCAGTCGTGGGACTATTTTGATGAATTCCAGAGATAGAAGTAGACACACGTCAAATAAACCGGGTAAATATTAAAAGTATGCACGCTCCGCGCTCGGAAATTTCTGATCCGATTCGGCCGTGTGACTACTCAAAATGTTCCTCTAGACAAGCTCTATCCAACGGTGGGATCAGTCGTGGGACTATTTTGATGAATTCCTGAGATAGAAGTAGACATACGTGAAATATACCGGGTAATTATTAAAAGTTCGCACGCTCCGCGCTCGGAAATTTCTGATCCGATTCGGCCGTGTGACTACTCAAAATGTTCCTCTAGACAAGCTCTATCCAACGGTGGCATCAGTCGTGGGACTATTTTGATGAATTCCAGAGATAGAAGTAGACATACATCAAATATACCGGGTAAATATTAAAAGTTTGCACGGTCCGCGCTCGGAAATTTCTGGTCTGATTCGGCCGTGTGACCACTCAAAATGTTCCTCTAGACAAACTCTATCCAACGGTGGGATCAGTCGTGGGACTATTTTGATGAATTCCTGAGATAGAAGTAGACATACGTGAAATATACCGGGTAAATATTAAAAGTTTGCACGCTCCGCGCTCGGAAATTTCTGGTCCGATTCGGCCGAGTGACCACTCAAAATGTTCCTCTAGACAAGCTCTATCCAACGGTGGGATCAGTCATGGGACTATTTTGATGAATTCCTGAGAAAGAAATTCACACACGTCAAATAAACCGGGTAAATATTAAAAGTTTGCACGGTCCGCGCTCGGAAATTTCTGGTCTGATGCGGTCGTGTGACCACTCAAAATGTTCCTCTAGACAAGCTCTATCCAACGGTGGGATCACTCGTGGGACTATTTTGATAAATTCCTGACAAAAAAATCCACTTACGTCAAATAAACCGGTTAATTATCATTAGTTTGCACGCTTCGCGCTCGGAAATTTCTGGTCGGATGCGGTCGTGTGACCACTCAAAATGTTCCTCTAGACAAGCTCTATCCAACGGTGGGATCACTCGTGGGACTATTTTGATGAATTCCTGACAAAAAAATCCACTTACGTCAAATAAACCGGTTAATTATCAATAGTTTGCACGCTCCGCGCTCGGAAATTTCTGGTCTGATTCGGCCGTGTGACCACTCAAAATGTTCCTCTAGACAAGCTCTATCCAACGGTGGGATCAGTCGTGGGACTATTTTGATGAATTCCAGAGATAGAAGTAGACACACGTCAAATAAACGGGGTAAATATTAAAAGTTTGCACGCTCCGCGCTCGGAAATTTCTGGTCTGATTCGGCCGTGTGACCACTCAAAATGTTCCTCTAGGCAAGCTCTATCCAACGGTGGCATCAGTCGTGGGACTATTTTGATGAATTCCAGAGATAGAAGTAGACATACATCAAATATACCGGGTAAATATTAAAAGTTTGCACGGTCCGCGCTCGGAAATTTCTGGTCTGATTCGGCCGTGTGACCACTCAAAATGTTCCTCTAGACAAACTCTATCCAACGGTGGGATCAGTCGTGGGACTATTTTGATGAATTCCTGAGATAGAAGTAGACATACGTGAAATATACCGGGTAAATATTAAAAGTTTGCACGCTCCGCGCTCGGAAATTTCTGGTCCGATTCGGCCGAGTGACCACTCAAAATGTTCCTCTAGACAAGCTCTATCCAACGGTGGGATCAGTCATGGGACTATTTTGATGAATTCCTGAGAAAGAAATTCACACACGTCAAATAAACCGGGTAAATATTAAAAGTTTGCACGGTCCGCGCTCGGAAATTTCTGGTCTGATGCGGTCGTGTGACCACTCAAAATGTTCCTCTAGACAAGCTCTATCCAACGGTGGGATCACTCGTGGGACTATTTTGATAAATTCCTGACAAAAAAATCCACTTACGTCAAATAAACCGGTTAATTATCATTAGTTTGCACGCTTCGCGCTCGGAAATTTCTGGTCGGATGCGGTCGTGTGACCACTCAAAATGTTCCTCTAGACAAGCTCTATCCAACGGTGGGATCACTCGTGGGACTATTTTGATGAATTCCTGACAAAAAAATCCACTTACGTCAAATAAACCGGTTAATTATCAATAGTTTGCACGCTCCGCGCTCGGAAATTTCTGGTCTGATTCGGCCGTGTGACCACTCAAAATGTTCCTCTAGACAAGCTCTATCCAACGGTGGGATCAGTCGTGGGACTATTTTGATGAATTCCAGAGATAGAAGTAGACACACGTCAAATAAACGGGGTAAATATTAAAAGTTTGCACGCTCCGCGCTCGGAAATTTCTGGTCTGATTCGGCCGTGTGACCACTCAAAATGTTCCTCTAGACAAGCTCTATCCAACGGTGGGATCAGTCGTGGGACTATTTTGATGAATTCCTGAGATAGAAGTAGACATACGTGAAATATACCGGGTAATTATTAAAAGTTCGCACGCTCCGCGCTCGGAAATTTCTGATCCGATTCGGCCGTGTGACTACTCAAAATGTTCCTCTAGACAAGCTCTATCCAACGGTGGCATCAGTCGTGGGACTATTTTGATGAATTCCAGAGATAGAAGTAGACATACATCAAATATACCGGGTAAATATTAAAAGTTGGCACGCTCCGCGCTCGGAAATTTCTGGTCTGTTGCGGTCGTGTGACCACTCACAATGTTCCTCTAGGCAAGCTCTATCCAACGGTGGCATCAGTCGTGGGACTATTTTGATGAATTCCAGAGATAGAAGTAGACATACATCAAATATACCGGGTAATTATTAAAAGTTCGCACGCTCCGCGCTCGGAAATTTCTGATCCGATTCGGCCGTGTGACTACTCAAAATGTTCCTCTAGACAAGCTCTATCCAACGGTGGCATCAGTCGTGGGACTATTTTGATGAATTCCAGAGATAGAAGTAGACATACATCAAATATACCGGGTAAATATTAAAAGTTTGCACGCTCCGCGCTCGGAAATTTCTGGTCCGATTCGGTCGTGTGACCACTCAAAATGTTCCTCTAGACAAGCTCTATCCAACGGTGGGATCAGTCGTGGGACAATTTTGATGAATTCCTGAGATAGAAGTCCACATACGTGAAATATACCGGGTAAATATTAAAAGTTTGCACGCTCCGCGCTCGGAAATTTCTGTTCTGATTCGGCCGTGTGACCACTCAAAATGTTCCTCTAGACAAGCTCTATCCAACGGTGTGATCAGTCGTGGGACTATTTTGATGAATTCCTGAGAAAGAAATTCACACACGTCAAATAAACCGGGTAAATATTAAAAGTTTGCACGGTCCGCGCTCGGAAATTTCTGGTCTGATGCGGTCGTGTGACCACTCAAAATGTTCCTCTAGACAAGCTCTATCCAACGGTGGGATCACTCGTGGGACTATTTTGATGAATTCCTGACAAAAAAATCCACTTACGTCAAATAAACCGGTTAATTATCAATAGTTTGCACGCTCCGCGCTCGGAAATTTCTGGTCTGATTCGGCCGTGTGACCACTCAAAATGTTCCTCTAGACAAGCTCTATCCAACGGTGGGATCAGTCGTGGGACTATTTTGATGAATTCCAGAGATAGAAGTAGACACACGTCAAATAAACCGGGTAAATATTAAAAGTATGCACGCTCCGCGCTCGGAAATTTCTGATCCGATTCGGCCGTGTGACTACTCAAAATGTTCCTCTAGACAAGCTCTATCCAACGGTGGGATCAGTCGTGGGACTATTTTGATGAATTCCTGAGATAGAAGTAGACATACGTGAAATATACCGGGTAATTATTAAAAGTTCGCACGCTCCGCGCTCGGAAATTTCTGATCCGATTCGGCCGTGTGACTACTCAAAATGTTCCTCTAGACAAGCTCTATCCAACGGTGGCATCAGTCGTGGGACTATTTTGATGAATTCCAGAGATAGAAGTAGACATACATCAAATATACCGGGTAAATATTAAAAGTTTGCACGGTCCGCGCTCGGAAATTTCTGGTCTGATTCGGCCGTGTGACCACTCAAAATGTTCCTCTAGACAAACTCTATCCAACGGTGGGATCAGTCGTGGGACTATTTTGATGAATTCCTGAGATAGAAGTAGACATACGTGAAATATACCGGGTAAATATTAAAAGTTTGCACGCTCCGCGCTCGGAAATTTCTGGTCCGATTCGGCCGAGTGACCACTCAAAATGTTCCTCTAGACAAGCTCTATCCAACGGTGGGATCAGTCATGGGACTATTTTGATGAATTCCTGAGAAGGAAATTCACACACGTCAAATAAACCGGGTAAATATTAAAAGTTTGCACGGTCCGCGCTCGGAAATTTCTGGTCTGATGCGGTCGTGTGACCACTCAAAATGTTCCTCTAGACAAGCTCTATCCAACGGTGGGATCACTCGTGGGACTATTTTGATAAATTCCTGACAAAAAAATCCACTTACGTCAAATAAACCGGTTAATTATCATTAGTTTGCACGCTTCGCGCTCGGAAATTTCTGGTCGGATGCGGTCGTGTGACCACTCAAAATGTTCCTCTAGACAAGCTCTATCCAACGGTGGGATCACTCGTGGGACTATTTTGATGAATTCCTGACAAAAAAATCCACTTACGTCAAATAAACCGGTTAATTATCAATAGTTTGCACGCTCCGCGCTCGGAAATTTCTGGTCTGATTCGGCCGTGTGACCACTCAAAATGTTCCTCTAGACAAGCTCTATCCAACGGTGGGATCAGTCGTGGGACTATTTTGATGAATTCCAGAGATAGAAGTAGACACACGTCAAATAAACCGGGTAAATATTAAAAGTTTGCACGCTCCGCGCTCGGAAATTTCTGGTCTGATTCGGCCGTGTGACCACTCAAAATGTTCCTCTAGACAAGCTCTATCCAACGGTGGGATCAGTCGTGGGACTATTTTGATGAATTCCTGAGATAGAAGTAGACATACGTGAAATATACCGGGTAATTATTAAAAGTTCGCACGCTCCGCGCTCGGAAATTTCTGATCCGATTCGGCCGTGTGACTACTCAAAATGTTCCTCTAGACAAGCTCTATCCAACGGTGGCATCAGTCGTGGGACTATTTTGATGAATTCCAGAGATAGAAGTAGACATACATCAAATATACCGGGTAAATATTAAAAGTTGGCACGCTCCGCGCTCGGAAATTTCTGGTCTGTTGCGGTCGTGTGACCACTCACAATGTTCCTCTAGGCAAGCTCTATCCAACGGTGGCATCAGTCGTGGGACTATTTTGATGAATTCCAGAGATAGAAGTAGACATACATCAAATATACCGGGTAAATATTAAAAGTTGGCACGCTCCGCGCTCGGAAATTTCTGGTCTGTTGCGGTCGTGTGACCACTCACAATGTTCCTCTAGGCAAGCTCTATCCAACGGTGGCATCAGTCGTGGGACTATTTTGATGAATTCCAGAGATAGAAGTAGACATACATCAAATATACCGGGTAAATATTAAAAGTTTGCACGGTCCGCGCTCGGAAATTTCTGGTCCGATTCGGCCGAGTGACCACTCAAAATGTTCCTCTAGACAAGCTCTATCCAACGGTGGGATCAGTCGTGGGACTATTTTGATGAATTCTTGAGAAAGAAATTCACACACGTCAAATAAACCGGGTAAATATTAAAAGTTTGCACGGTCCGCGCTCGGAAATTTCTGGTCTGATTCGGCCGTGTGACCACTCAAAATGTTCCTCTAGACAAGCTCTATCCAACGGTGGGATCAGTCGTGGGACTATTTTGATGAATTCCTGAGATAGAAGTAGACATACGTGAAATATACCGGGTAATTATTAAAAGTTCGCACGCTCCGCGCTCGGAAATTTCTGATCCGATTCGGCCGTGTGACTACTCAAAATGTTCCTCTAGACAAGCTCTATCCAACGGTGGGATCAGTCGTGGGACTATTTTGATGAATTCCTGAGATAGAAGTAGACATACGTGAAATATACCGGGTAATTATTAAAAGTCCGCACGCTCCGCGCTCGGAAATTTCTGATCCGATTCGGCCGTGTGACTACTCAAAATGTTCCTCTAGACAAGCTCTATCCAACGGTGGCATCAGTCGTGGGACTATTTTGATGAATTCCAGAGATAGAAGTAGACATACATCAAATATACCGGGTAAATATTAAAAGTTTGCACGGTCCGCGCTCGGAAATTTCTGGTCTGATTCGGCCGTGTGACCACTCAAAATGTTCCTCTAGACAAACTCTATCCAACGGTGGGATCAGTCGTGGGACTATTTTGATGAATTCCAGAGATAGAAGTAGACACACGTCAAATAAACGGGGTAAATATTAAAAGTTTGCACGCTCCGCGCTCGGAAATTTCTGGTCTGATTCGGCCGTGTGACCACTCAAAATGTTCCTCTAGACAAGCTCTATCCAACGGTGGGATCAGTCGTGGGACTATTTTGATGAATTCCTGAGATAGAAGTAGACATACGTGAAATATACCGGGTAATTATTAAAAGTTCGCACGCTCCGCGCTCGGAAATTTCTGATCCGATTCGGCCGTGTGACTACTCAAAATGTTCCTCTAGACAAGCTCTATCCAACGGTGGCATCAGTCGTGGGACTATTTTGATGAATTCCAGAGATAGAAGTAGACATACATCAAATATACCGGGTAAATATTAAAAGTTGGCACGCTCCGCGCTCGGAAATTTCTGGTCTGTTGCGGTCGTGTGACCACTCACAATGTTCCTCTAGGCAAGCTCTATCCAACGGTGGCATCAGTCGTGGGACTATTTTGATGAATTCCAGAGATAGAAGTAGACATACATCAAATATACCGGGTAATTATTAAAAGTTCGCACGCTCCGCGCTCGGAAATTTCTGATCCGATTCGGCCGTGTGACTACTCAAAATGTTCCTCTAGACAAGCTCTATCCAACGGTGGCATCAGTCGTGGGACTATTTTGATGAATTCCAGAGATAGAAGTAGACATACATCAAATATACCGGGTAAATATTAAAAGTTTGCACGCTCCGCGCTCGGAAATTTCTGGTCCGATTCGGTCGTGTGACCACTCAAAATGTTCCTCTAGACAAGCTCTATCCAACGGTGGGATCAGTCGTGGGACAATTTTGATGAATTCCTGAGATAGAAGTCCACATACGTGAAATATACCGGGTAAATATTAAAAGTTTGCACGCTCCGCGCTCGGAAATTTCTGTTCTGATTCGGCCGTGTGACCACTCAAAATGTTCCTCTAGACAAGCTCTATCCAACGGTGTGATCAGTCGTGGGACTATTTTGATGAATTCCTGAGAAAGAAATTCACACACGTCAAATAAACCGGGTAAATATTAAAAGTTTGCACGGTCCGCGCTCGGAAATTTCTGGTCTGATGCGGTCGTGTGACCACTCAAAATGTTCCTCTAGACAAGCTCTATCCAACGGTGGGATCACTCGTGGGACTATTTTGATGAATTCCTGACAAAAAAATCCACTTACGTCAAATAAACCGGTTAATTATCAATAGTTTGCACGCTCCGCGCTCGGAAATTTCTGGTCTGATTCGGCCGTGTGACCACTCAAAATGTTCCTCTAGACAAGCTCTATCCAACGGTGGGATCAGTCGTGGGACTATTTTGATGAATTCCAGAGATAGAAGTAGACACACGTCAAATAAACCGGGTAAATATTAAAAGTATGCACGCTCCGCGCTCGGAAATTTCTGATCCGATTCGGCCGTGTGACTACTCAAAATGTTCCTCTAGACAAGCTCTATCCAACGGTGGGATCAGTCGTGGGACTATTTTGATGAATTCCTGAGATAGAAGTAGACATACGTGAAATATACCGGGTAATTATTAAAAGTTCGCACGCTCCGCGCTCGGAAATTTCTGATCCGATTCGGCCGTGTGACTACTCAAAATGTTCCTCTAGACAAGCTCTATCCAACGGTGGCATCAGTCGTGGGACTATTTTGATGAATTCCAGAGATAGAAGTAGACATACATCAAATATACCGGGTAAATATTAAAAGTTTGCACGGTCCGCGCTCGGAAATTTCTGGTCTGATTCGGCCGTGTGACCACTCAAAATGTTCCTCTAGACAAACTCTATCCAACGGTGGGATCAGTCGTGGGACTATTTTGATGAATTCCTGAGATAGAAGTAGACATACGTGAAATATACCGGGTAAATATTAAAAGTTTGCACGCTCCGCGCTCGGAAATTTCTGGTCCGATTCGGCCGAGTGACCACTCAAAATGTTCCTCTAGACAAGCTCTATCCAACGGTGGGATCAGTCATGGGACTATTTTGATGAATTCCTGAGAAAGAAATTCACACACGTCAAATAAACCGGGTAAATATTAAAAGTTTGCACGGTCCGCGCTCGGAAATTTCTGGTCTGATTCGGCCGTGTGACCACTCAAAATGTTCCTCTAGACAAACTCTATCCAACGGTGGGATCAGTCGTGGGACTATTTTGATGAATTCCTGAGATAGAAGTAGACATACGTGAAATATACCGGGTAAATATTAAAAGTTTGCACGCTCCGCGCTCGGAAATTTCTGGTCCGATTCGGCCGAGTGACCACTCAAAATGTTCCTCTAGACAAGCTCTATCCAACGGTGGGATCAGTCATGGGACTATTTTGATGAATTCCTGAGAAAGAAATTCACACACGTCAAATAAACCGGGTAAATATTAAAAGTTTGCACGGTCCGCGCTCGGAAATTTCTGGTCTGATGCGGTCGTGTGACCACTCAAAATGTTCCTCTAGACAAGCTCTATCCAACGGTGGGATCACTCGTGGGACTATTTTGATAAATTCCTGACAAAAAAATCCACTTACGTCAAATAAACCGGTTAATTATCATTAGTTTGCACGCTTCGCGCTCGGAAATTTCTGGTCGGATGCGGTCGTGTGACCACTCAAAATGTTCCTCTAGACAAGCTCTATCCAACGGTGGGATCACTCGTGGGACTATTTTGATGAATTCCTGACAAAAAAATCCACTTACGTCAAATAAACCGGTTAATTATCAATAGTTTGCACGCTCCGCGCTCGGAAATTTCTGGTCTGATTCGGCCGTGTGACCACTCAAAATGTTCCTCTAGACAAGCTCTATCCAACGGTGGGATCAGTCGTGGGACTATTTTGATGAATTCCAGAGATAGAAGTAGACACACGTCAAATAAACCGGGTAAATATTAAAAGTTTGCACGCTCCGCGCTCGGAAATTTCTGGTCTGATTCGGCCGTGTGACCACTCAAAATGTTCCTCTAGACAAGCTCTATCCAACGGTGGGATCAGTCGTGGGACTATTTTGATGAATTCCTGAGATAGAAGTAGACATACGTGAAATATACCGGGTAATTATTAAAAGTTCGCACGCTCCGCGCTCGGAAATTTCTGATCCGATTCGGCCGTGTGACTACTCAAAATGTTCCTCTAGACAAGCTCTATCCAACGGTGGCATCAGTCGTGGGACTATTTTGATGAATTCCAGAGATAGAAGTAGACATACATCAAATATACCGGGTAAATATTAAAAGTTGGCACGCTCCGCGCTCGGAAATTTCTGGTCTGTTGCGGTCGTGTGACCACTCACAATGTTCCTCTAGGCAAGCTCTATCCAACGGTGGCATCAGTCGTGGGACTATTTTGATGAATTCCAGAGATAGAAGTAGACATACATCAAATATACCGGGTAAATATTAAAAGTTGGCACGCTCCGCGCTCGGAAATTTCTGGTCTGTTGCGGTCGTGTGACCACTCACAATGTTCCTCTAGGCAAGCTCTATCCAACGGTGGCATCAGTCGTGGGACTATTTTGATGAATTCCAGAGATAGAAGTAGACATACATCAAATATACCGGGTAAATATTAAAAGTTTGCACGGTCCGCGCTCGGAAATTTCTGGTCCGATTCGGCCGAGTGACCACTCAAAATGTTCCTCTAGACAAGCTCTATCCAACGGTGGGATCAGTCGTGGGACTATTTTGATGAATTCTTGAGAAAGAAATTCACACACGTCAAATAAACCGGGTAAATATTAAAAGTTTGCACGGTCCGCGCTCGGAAATTTCTGGTCTGATTCGGCCGTGTGACCACTCAAAATGTTCCTCTAGACAAGCTCTATCCAACGGTGGGATCAGTCGTGGGACTATTTTGATGAATTCCTGAGATAGAAGTAGACATACGTGAAATATACCGGGTAATTATTAAAAGTTCGCACGCTCCGCGCTCGGAAATTTCTGATCCGATTCGGCCGTGTGACTACTCAAAATGTTCCTCTAGACAAGCTCTATCCAACGGTGGGATCAGTCGTGGGACTATTTTGATGAATTCCTGAGATAGAAGTAGACATACGTGAAATATACCGGGTAATTATTAAAAGTCCGCACGCTCCGCGCTCGGAAATTTCTGGTCTGTTGCGGTCGTGTGACCACTCACAATGTTCCTCTAGGCAAGCTCTATCCAACGGTGGCATCAGTCGTGGGACTATTTTGATGAATTCCAGAGATAGAAGTAGACATACATCAAATATACCGGGTAAATATTAAAAGTTGGCACGCTCCGCGCTCGGAAATTTCTGGTCTGTTGCGGTCGTGTGACCACTCACAATGTTCCTCTAGGCATTCTCTATCCAACGGTGGCATCAGTAGTGGGACTATTTTGATGAATTCCAGAGATAGAAGTAGACATACATCAAATATACCGGGTAAATATTAAAAGTTTGCACGGTCCGCGCTCGGAAATTTCTGGTCCGATTCGGCCGAGTGACCACTCAAAATGTTCCTCTAGACAAGCTCTATCCAACGGTGGGATCAGTCGTGGGACTATTTTGATGAATTCCTGAGAAAGAAATTCACACACGTCAAATAAACCGGGTAAATATTAAAAGTTTGCACGGTCCGCGCTCGGAAATTTCTGGTCTGATGCGGTCGTGTGACCACTCAAAATGTTCCTCTAGACAAGCTCTATCCAACGGTGGGATCAGTCGTGGGACTATTTTGATGAATTCCTGAGAAAGAAATTCACACACGTCAAATAAACCGGGTAAATATTAAAAGTTTGCACGGTCCGCGCTCGGAAATTTCTGGTCTGATGCGGTCGTGTGACCACTCAAAATGTTCCTCTAGACAAGCTCTATCCAACGGTGGGATCAGTCGTGGGACTATTTTGATGAATTCCACAGATAGGAGTAGACATACATCAAATATACCGGGTAAATATTAAAAGTTTGCACGGTCCGCGCTCGGAAATTTCTGGTCCGATTCGGCCGAGTGACCACTCAAAATGTTCCTCTAGACAAGCTCTATCCAACGGTTGGATCAGTCGTGGGACTATTTTGATGAATTCCTGAGATAGAAGTAGACATACATCAAATATACCGGGTAAATATTAAAAGTTTGCACGCTCCGCGCTCGGAAATTTCTGGTCCGATTCGGCCGAGTGACCACTCAAAATGTTCCTCTAGACAAGCTCTATCCAACGGTGGGATCAGTCGTGGGACTATTTTGATGAATTCCTGACAAAAAAATCCACTTACGTCCAATAAACCGGTTAATTATCAATAGTTTGCACGCTCCGCGCTCGGAAATTTCTGGTCTGATTCGGCCGTGTGACCACTCAAAATGTTCCTCTAGACAAGCTCTATCCAACGGTGGGATCAGTCGTGGGACTATTTTGATGAATTCCAGAGATAGAAGTAGACTCACGTCAAATAAACCGGGTAAATATTAAAAGTTTGCACGGTCCGCGCTCGGAAATTTCTGGTCCGATTCGGCCGTGTGACCACTCAAAATGTTCCTCTCGACAAGCTCTATCCAACGGAGGGATCAGTCGTGGGACTATTTTGATGAATTCCTGAGAAAGAAATAGACATACGTCAAGTATACCGGGTAAATATTAAAAGTTTCCACGCTCCGCGTTCGGAAATTTCTGTTCCGGTTCGGCCGTGTGACCACGAAAAATGTTCCTCTAGACAAGCTCTATCCAACGGTGGGTTCAGTCGTAGTACTATTTTGATGAATTCCATAGATAGTAGTAGACATAGGTCAAATAAACCGGGTAAATATTAAAAGTTTGCACGCTCCGCGCTCGGAAATTTCTGGTCCGATTCGGCCGAGTGACCACTCAAAATGTTCCTCTAGACTAGTTCTATCCAACGGTGGGATCAGACGTGGGAATATTTTGATGAATTCCATAGATAGTAGTAGACATAGGTCAAATAAACCGGGTAAATATTAAAAGTTTGCACGGTCCGCGCTCGGAAATTTCTGGTCTGATGCGGTCGTGTGACCACTCAAAATGTTCCTCTAGACAAGCTCTATCCAACGGTGGGATCACTCGTGGGACTATTTTGATGAATTCCTGACAAAAAAATCCACTTACGTCAAATAAACCGGTTAATTATCAATAGTTTGCACGCTCCGCGCTCGGAAATTTCTGGTCTGATTCGGCCGTGTGACCACTCAAAATGTTCCTCTAGACAAGCTCTATCCAACGGTGTGATCAGTCGTGGGACTATTTTGATGAATTCCTGAGAAAGAAATTCACACACGTCAAATAAACCGGGTAAATATTAAAAGTTTGCACGGTCCGCGCTCGGAAATTTCTGGTCTGATGCGGTCGTGTGACCACTCAAAATGTTCCTCTAGACAAGCTCTATCCAACGGTGGGATCACTCGTGGGACTATTTTGATGAATTCCTGACAAAAAAATCCACTTACGTCAAATAAACCGGTTAATTATCAATAGTTTGCACGCTCCGCGCTCGGAAATTTCTGGTCTGATTCGGCCGTGTGACCACTCAAAATGTTCCTCTAGACAAGCTCTATCCAACGGTGGGATCACTCGTGGGACTATTTTGATGAATTCCTGACAAAAAAATCCACTTACGTCAAATAAACCGGTTAATTATCATTAGTTTGCACGCTTCGCGCTCGGAAATTTCTGGTCGGATGCGGTCGTGTGACCACTCAAAATGTTCCTCTAGACAAGCTCTATCCAACGGTGGGATCACTCGTGGGACTATTTTGATGAATTCCTGACAAAAAAATCCACTTACGTCAAATAAACCGGTTAATTATCAATAGTTTGCACGCTCCGCGCTCGGAAATTTCTGGTCTGATTCGGCCGTGTGACCACTCAAAATGTTCCTCTAGACAAGCTCTATCCAACGGTGGGATCAGTCGTGGGACTATTTTGATGAATTCCAGAGATAGAAGTAGACACACGTCAAATAAACGGGGTAAATATTAAAAGTTTGCACGCTCCGCGCTCGGAAATTTCTGGTCTGATTCGGCCGTGTGACCACTCAAAATGTTCCTCTAGGCAAGCTCTATCCAACGGTGGCATCAGTCGTGGGACTATTTTGATGAATTCCAGAGATAGAAGTAGACATACATCAAATATACCGGGTAAATATTAAAAGTTTGCACGGTCCGCGCTCGGAAATTTCTGGTCTGATTCGGCCGTGTGACCACTCAAAATGTTCCTCTAGACAAACTCTATCCAACGGTGGGATCAGTCGTGGGACTATTTTGATGAATTCCTGAGATAGAAGTAGACATACGTGAAATATACCGGGTAAATATTAAAAGTTTGCACGCTCCGCGCTCGGAAATTTCTGGTCCGATTCGGCCGAGTGACCACTCAAAATGTTCCTCTAGACAAGCTCTATCCAACGGTGGGATCAGTCATGGGACTATTTTGATGAATTCCTGAGAAAGAAATTCACACACGTCAAATAAACCGGGTAAATATTAAAAGTTTGCACGGTCCGCGCTCGGAAATTTCTGGTCTGATGCGGTCGTGTGACCACTCAAAATGTTCCTCTAGACAAGCTCTATCCAACGGTGGGATCACTCGTGGGACTATTTTGATAAATTCCTGACAAAAAAATCCACTTACGTCAAATAAACCGGTTAATTATCATTAGTTTGCACGCTTCGCGCTCGGAAATTTCTGGTCGGATGCGGTCGTGTGACCACTCAAAATGTTCCTCTAGACAAGCTCTATCCAACGGTGGGATCACTCGTGGGACTATTTTGATGAATTCCTGACAAAAAAATCCACTTACGTCAAATAAACCGGTTAATTATCAATAGTTTGCACGCTCCGCGCTCGGAAATTTCTGGTCTGATTCGGCCGTGTGACCACTCAAAATGTTCCTCTAGACAAGCTCTATCCAACGGTGGGATCAGTCGTGGGACTATTTTGATGAATTCCAGAGATAGAAGTAGACACACGTCAAATAAACGGGGTAAATATTAAAAGTTTGCACGCTCCGCGCTCGGAAATTTCTGGTCTGATTCGGCCGTGTGACCACTCAAAATGTTCCTCTAGACAAGCTCTATCCAACGGTGGGATCAGTCGTGGGACTATTTTGATGAATTCCTGAGATAGAAGTAGACATACGTGAAATATACCGGGTAATTATTAAAAGTTCGCACGCTCCGCGCTCGGAAATTTCTGATCCGATTCGGCCGTGTGACTACTCAAAATGTTCCTCTAGACAAGCTCTATCCAACGGTGGCATCAGTCGTGGGACTATTTTGATGAATTCCAGAGATAGAAGTAGACATACATCAAATATACCGGGTAAATATTAAAAGTTGGCACGCTCCGCGCTCGGAAATTTCTGGTCTGTTGCGGTCGTGTGACCACTCACAATGTTCCTCTAGGCAAGCTCTATCCAACGGTGGCATCAGTCGTGGGACTATTTTGATGAATTCCAGAGATAGAAGTAGACATACATCAAATATACCGGGTAATTATTAAAAGTTCGCACGCTCCGCGCTCGGAAATTTCTGATCCGATTCGGCCGTGTGACTACTCAAAATGTTCCTCTAGACAAGCTCTATCCAACGGTGGCATCAGTCGTGGGACTATTTTGATGAATTCCAGAGATAGAAGTAGACATACATCAAATATACCGGGTAAATATTAAAAGTTTGCACGCTCCGCGCTCGGAAATTTCTGGTCCGATTCGGTCGTGTGACCACTCAAAATGTTCCTCTAGACAAGCTCTATCCAACGGTGGGATCAGTCGTGGGACAATTTTGATGAATTCCTGAGATAGAAGTCCACATACGTGAAATATACCGGGTAAATATTAAAAGTTTGCACGCTCCGCGCTCGGAAATTTCTGTTCTGATTCGGCCGTGTGACCACTCAAAATGTTCCTCTAGACAAGCTCTATCCAACGGTGTGATCAGTCGTGGGACTATTTTGATGAATTCCTGAGAAAGAAATTCACACACGTCAAATAAACCGGGTAAATATTAAAAGTTTGCACGGTCCGCGCTCGGAAATTTCTGGTCTGATGCGGTCGTGTGACCACTCAAAATGTTCCTCTAGACAAGCTCTATCCAACGGTGGGATCACTCGTGGGACTATTTTGATGAATTCCTGACAAAAAAATCCACTTACGTCAAATAAACCGGTTAATTATCAATAGTTTGCACGCTCCGCGCTCGGAAATTTCTGGTCTGATTCGGCCGTGTGACCACTCAAAATGTTCCTCTAGACAAGCTCTATCCAACGGTGGGATCAGTCGTGGGACTATTTTGATGAATTCCAGAGATAGAAGTAGACACACGTCAAATAAACCGGGTAAATATTAAAAGTATGCACGCTCCGCGCTCGGAAATTTCTGATCCGATTCGGCCGTGTGACTACTCAAAATGTTCCTCTAGACAAGCTCTATCCAACGGTGGGATCAGTCGTGGGACTATTTTGATGAATTCCTGAGATAGAAGTAGACATACGTGAAATATACCGGGTAATTATTAAAAGTTCGCACGCTCCGCGCTCGGAAATTTCTGATCCGATTCGGCCGTGTGACTACTCAAAATGTTCCTCTAGACAAGCTCTATCCAACGGTGGCATCAGTCGTGGGACTATTTTGATGAATTCCAGAGATAGAAGTAGACATACATCAAATATACCGGGTAAATATTAAAAGTTTGCACGGTCCGCGCTCGGAAATTTCTGGTCTGATTCGGCCGTGTGACCACTCAAAATGTTCCTCTAGACAAACTCTATCCAACGGTGGGATCAGTCGTGGGACTATTTTGATGAATTCCTGAGATAGAAGTAGACATACGTGAAATATACCGGGTAAATATTAAAAGTTTGCACGCTCCGCGCTCGGAAATTTCTGGTCCGATTCGGCCGAGTGACCACTCAAAATGTTCCTCTAGACAAGCTCTATCCAACGGTGGGATCAGTCATGGGACTATTTTGATGAATTCCTGAGAAGGAAATTCACACACGTCAAATAAACCGGGTAAATATTAAAAGTTTGCACGGTCCGCGCTCGGAAATTTCTGGTCTGATGCGGTCGTGTGACCACTCAAAATGTTCCTCTAGACAAGCTCTATCCAACGGTGGGATCACTCGTGGGACTATTTTGATAAATTCCTGACAAAAAAATCCACTTACGTCAAATAAACCGGTTAATTATCATTAGTTTGCACGCTTCGCGCTCGGAAATTTCTGGTCGGATGCGGTCGTGTGACCACTCAAAATGTTCCTCTAGACAAGCTCTATCCAACGGTGGGATCACTCGTGGGACTATTTTGATGAATTCCTGACAAAAAAATCCACTTACGTCAAATAAACCGGTTAATTATCAATAGTTTGCACGCTCCGCGCTCGGAAATTTCTGGTCTGATTCGGCCGTGTGACCACTCAAAATGTTCCTCTAGACAAGCTCTATCCAACGGTGGGATCAGTCGTGGGACTATTTTGATGAATTCCAGAGATAGAAGTAGACACACGTCAAATAAACCGGGTAAATATTAAAAGTTTGCACGCTCCGCGCTCGGAAATTTCTGGTCTGATTCGGCCGTGTGACCACTCAAAATGTTCCTCTAGACAAGCTCTATCCAACGGTGGGATCAGTCGTGGGACTATTTTGATGAATTCCTGAGATAGAAGTAGACATACGTGAAATATACCGGGTAATTATTAAAAGTTCGCACGCTCCGCGCTCGGAAATTTCTGATCCGATTCGGCCGTGTGACTACTCAAAATGTTCCTCTAGACAAGCTCTATCCAACGGTGGCATCAGTCGTGGGACTATTTTGATGAATTCCAGAGATAGAAGTAGACATACATCAAATATACCGGGTAAATATTAAAAGTTGGCACGCTCCGCGCTCGGAAATTTCTGGTCTGTTGCGGTCGTGTGACCACTCACAATGTTCCTCTAGGCAAGCTCTATCCAACGGTGGCATCAGTCGTGGGACTATTTTGATGAATTCCAGAGATAGAAGTAGACATACATCAAATATACCGGGTAAATATTAAAAGTTGGCACGCTCCGCGCTCGGAAATTTCTGGTCTGTTGCGGTCGTGTGACCACTCACAATGTTCCTCTAGGCAAGCTCTATCCAACGGTGGCATCAGTCGTGGGACTATTTTGATGAATTCCAGAGATAGAAGTAGACATACATCAAATATACCGGGTAAATATTAAAAGTTTGCACGGTCCGCGCTCGGAAATTTCTGGTCCGATTCGGCCGAGTGACCACTCAAAATGTTCCTCTAGACAAGCTCTATCCAACGGTGGGATCAGTCGTGGGACTATTTTGATGAATTCTTGAGAAAGAAATTCACACACGTCAAATAAACCGGGTAAATATTAAAAGTTTGCACGGTCCGCGCTCGGAAATTTCTGGTCTGATTCGGCCGTGTGACCACTCAAAATGTTCCTCTAGACAAGCTCTATCCAACGGTGGGATCAGTCGTGGGACTATTTTGATGAATTCCTGAGATAGAAGTAGACATACGTGAAATATACCGGGTAATTATTAAAAGTTCGCACGCTCCGCGCTCGGAAATTTCTGATCCGATTCGGCCGTGTGACTACTCAAAATGTTCCTCTAGACAAGCTCTATCCAACGGTGGGATCAGTCGTGGGACTATTTTGATGAATTCCTGAGATAGAAGTAGACATACGTGAAATATACCGGGTAATTATTAAAAGTCCGCACGCTCCGCGCTCGGAAATTTCTGATCCGATTCGGCCGTGTGACTACTCAAAATGTTCCTCTAGACAAGCTCTATCCAACGGTGGCATCAGTCGTGGGACTATTTTGATGAATTCCAGAGATAGAAGTAGACATACATCAAATATACCGGGTAAATATTAAAAGTTTGCACGGTCCGCGCTCGGAAATTTCTGGTCTGATTCGGCCGTGTGACCACTCAAAATGTTCCTCTAGACAAACTCTATCCAACGGTGGGATCAGTCGTGGGACTATTTTGATGAATTCCAGAGATAGAAGTAGACACACGTCAAATAAACGGGGTAAATATTAAAAGTTTGCACGCTCCGCGCTCGGAAATTTCTGGTCTGATTCGGCCGTGTGACCACTCAAAATGTTCCTCTAGACAAGCTCTATCCAACGGTGGGATCAGTCGTGGGACTATTTTGATGAATTCCTGAGATAGAAGTAGACATACGTGAAATATACCGGGTAATTATTAAAAGTTCGCACGCTCCGCGCTCGGAAATTTCTGATCCGATTCGGCCGTGTGACTACTCAAAATGTTCCTCTAGACAAGCTCTATCCAACGGTGGCATCAGTCGTGGGACTATTTTGATGAATTCCAGAGATAGAAGTAGACATACATCAAATATACCGGGTAAATATTAAAAGTTGGCACGCTCCGCGCTCGGAAATTTCTGGTCTGTTGCGGTCGTGTGACCACTCACAATGTTCCTCTAGGCAAGCTCTATCCAACGGTGGCATCAGTCGTGGGACTATTTTGATGAATTCCAGAGATAGAAGTAGACATACATCAAATATACCGGGTAATTATTAAAAGTTCGCACGCTCCGCGCTCGGAAATTTCTGATCCGATTCGGCCGTGTGACTACTCAAAATGTTCCTCTAGACAAGCTCTATCCAACGGTGGCATCAGTCGTGGGACTATTTTGATGAATTCCAGAGATAGAAGTAGACATACATCAAATATACCGGGTAAATATTAAAAGTTTGCACGCTCCGCGCTCGGAAATTTCTGGTCCGATTCGGTCGTGTGACCACTCAAAATGTTCCTCTAGACAAGCTCTATCCAACGGTGGGATCAGTCGTGGGACAATTTTGATGAATTCCTGAGATAGAAGTCCACATACGTGAAATATACCGGGTAAATATTAAAAGTTTGCACGCTCCGCGCTCGGAAATTTCTGTTCTGATTCGGCCGTGTGACCACTCAAAATGTTCCTCTAGACAAGCTCTATCCAACGGTGTGATCAGTCGTGGGACTATTTTGATGAATTCCTGAGAAAGAAATTCACACACGTCAAATAAACCGGGTAAATATTAAAAGTTTGCACGGTCCGCGCTCGGAAATTTCTGGTCTGATGCGGTCGTGTGACCACTCAAAATGTTCCTCTAGACAAGCTCTATCCAACGGTGGGATCACTCGTGGGACTATTTTGATGAATTCCTGACAAAAAAATCCACTTACGTCAAATAAACCGGTTAATTATCAATAGTTTGCACGCTCCGCGCTCGGAAATTTCTGGTCTGATTCGGCCGTGTGACCACTCAAAATGTTCCTCTAGACAAGCTCTATCCAACGGTGGGATCAGTCGTGGGACTATTTTGATGAATTCCAGAGATAGAAGTAGACACACGTCAAATAAACCGGGTAAATATTAAAAGTATGCACGCTCCGCGCTCGGAAATTTCTGATCCGATTCGGCCGTGTGACTACTCAAAATGTTCCTCTAGACAAGCTCTATCCAACGGTGGGATCAGTCGTGGGACTATTTTGATGAATTCCTGAGATAGAAGTAGACATACGTGAAATATACCGGGTAATTATTAAAAGTTCGCACGCTCCGCGCTCGGAAATTTCTGATCCGATTCGGCCGTGTGACTACTCAAAATGTTCCTCTAGACAAGCTCTATCCAACGGTGGCATCAGTCGTGGGACTATTTTGATGAATTCCAGAGATAGAAGTAGACATACATCAAATATACCGGGTAAATATTAAAAGTTTGCACGGTCCGCGCTCGGAAATTTCTGGTCTGATTCGGCCGTGTGACCACTCAAAATGTTCCTCTAGACAAACTCTATCCAACGGTGGGATCAGTCGTGGGACTATTTTGATGAATTCCTGAGATAGAAGTAGACATACGTGAAATATACCGGGTAAATATTAAAAGTTTGCACGCTCCGCGCTCGGAAATTTCTGGTCCGATTCGGCCGAGTGACCACTCAAAATGTTCCTCTAGACAAGCTCTATCCAACGGTGGGATCAGTCATGGGACTATTTTGATGAATTCCTGAGAAAGAAATTCACACACGTCAAATAAACCGGGTAAATATTAAAAGTTTGCACGGTCCGCGCTCGGAAATTTCTGGTCTGATTCGGCCGTGTGACCACTCAAAATGTTCCTCTAGACAAACTCTATCCAACGGTGGGATCAGTCGTGGGACTATTTTGATGAATTCCTGAGATAGAAGTAGACATACGTGAAATATACCGGGTAAATATTAAAAGTTTGCACGCTCCGCGCTCGGAAATTTCTGGTCCGATTCGGCCGAGTGACCACTCAAAATGTTCCTCTAGACAAGCTCTATCCAACGGTGGGATCAGTCATGGGACTATTTTGATGAATTCCTGAGAAAGAAATTCACACACGTCAAATAAACCGGGTAAATATTAAAAGTTTGCACGGTCCGCGCTCGGAAATTTCTGGTCTGATGCGGTCGTGTGACCACTCAAAATGTTCCTCTAGACAAGCTCTATCCAACGGTGGGATCACTCGTGGGACTATTTTGATAAATTCCTGACAAAAAAATCCACTTACGTCAAATAAACCGGTTAATTATCATTAGTTTGCACGCTTCGCGCTCGGAAATTTCTGGTCGGATGCGGTCGTGTGACCACTCAAAATGTTCCTCTAGACAAGCTCTATCCAACGGTGGGATCACTCGTGGGACTATTTTGATGAATTCCTGACAAAAAAATCCACTTACGTCAAATAAACCGGTTAATTATCAATAGTTTGCACGCTCCGCGCTCGGAAATTTCTGGTCTGATTCGGCCGTGTGACCACTCAAAATGTTCCTCTAGACAAGCTCTATCCAACGGTGGGATCAGTCGTGGGACTATTTTGATGAATTCCAGAGATAGAAGTAGACACACGTCAAATAAACCGGGTAAATATTAAAAGTTTGCACGCTCCGCGCTCGGAAATTTCTGGTCTGATTCGGCCGTGTGACCACTCAAAATGTTCCTCTAGACAAGCTCTATCCAACGGTGGGATCAGTCGTGGGACTATTTTGATGAATTCCTGAGATAGAAGTAGACATACGTGAAATATACCGGGTAATTATTAAAAGTTCGCACGCTCCGCGCTCGGAAATTTCTGATCCGATTCGGCCGTGTGACTACTCAAAATGTTCCTCTAGACAAGCTCTATCCAACGGTGGCATCAGTCGTGGGACTATTTTGATGAATTCCAGAGATAGAAGTAGACATACATCAAATATACCGGGTAAATATTAAAAGTTGGCACGCTCCGCGCTCGGAAATTTCTGGTCTGTTGCGGTCGTGTGACCACTCACAATGTTCCTCTAGGCAAGCTCTATCCAACGGTGGCATCAGTCGTGGGACTATTTTGATGAATTCCAGAGATAGAAGTAGACATACATCAAATATACCGGGTAAATATTAAAAGTTGGCACGCTCCGCGCTCGGAAATTTCTGGTCTGTTGCGGTCGTGTGACCACTCACAATGTTCCTCTAGGCAAGCTCTATCCAACGGTGGCATCAGTCGTGGGACTATTTTGATGAATTCCAGAGATAGAAGTAGACATACATCAAATATACCGGGTAAATATTAAAAGTTTGCACGGTCCGCGCTCGGAAATTTCTGGTCCGATTCGGCCGAGTGACCACTCAAAATGTTCCTCTAGACAAGCTCTATCCAACGGTGGGATCAGTCGTGGGACTATTTTGATGAATTCTTGAGAAAGAAATTCACACACGTCAAATAAACCGGGTAAATATTAAAAGTTTGCACGGTCCGCGCTCGGAAATTTCTGGTCTGATTCGGCCGTGTGACCACTCAAAATGTTCCTCTAGACAAGCTCTATCCAACGGTGGGATCAGTCGTGGGACTATTTTGATGAATTCCTGAGATAGAAGTAGACATACGTGAAATATACCGGGTAATTATTAAAAGTTCGCACGCTCCGCGCTCGGAAATTTCTGATCCGATTCGGCCGTGTGACTACTCAAAATGTTCCTCTAGACAAGCTCTATCCAACGGTGGGATCAGTCGTGGGACTATTTTGATGAATTCCTGAGATAGAAGTAGACATACGTGAAATATACCGGGTAATTATTAAAAGTCCGCACGCTCCGCGCTCGGAAATTTCTGGTCTGTTGCGGTCGTGTGACCACTCACAATGTTCCTCTAGGCAAGCTCTATCCAACGGTGGCATCAGTCGTGGGACTATTTTGATGAATTCCAGAGATAGAAGTAGACATACATCAAATATACCGGGTAAATATTAAAAGTTGGCACGCTCCGCGCTCGGAAATTTCTGGTCTGTTGCGGTCGTGTGACCACTCACAATGTTCCTCTAGGCATTCTCTATCCAACGGTGGCATCAGTAGTGGGACTATTTTGATGAATTCCAGAGATAGAAGTAGACATACATCAAATATACCGGGTAAATATTAAAAGTTTGCACGGTCCGCGCTCGGAAATTTCTGGTCCGATTCGGCCGAGTGACCACTCAAAATGTTCCTCTAGACAAGCTCTATCCAACGGTGGGATCAGTCGTGGGACTATTTTGATGAATTCCTGAGAAAGAAATTCACACACGTCAAATAAACCGGGTAAATATTAAAAGTTTGCACGGTCCGCGCTCGGAAATTTCTGGTCTGATGCGGTCGTGTGACCACTCAAAATGTTCCTCTAGACAAGCTCTATCCAACGGTGGGATCAGTCGTGGGACTATTTTGATGAATTCCTGAGAAAGAAATTCACACACGTCAAATAAACCGGGTAAATATTAAAAGTTTGCACGGTCCGCGCTCGGAAATTTCTGGTCTGATGCGGTCGTGTGACCACTCAAAATGTTCCTCTAGACAAGCTCTATCCAACGGTGGGATCAGTCGTGGGACTATTTTGATGAATTCCACAGATAGGAGTAGACATACATCAAATATACCGGGTAAATATTAAAAGTTTGCACGGTCCGCGCTCGGAAATTTCTGGTCCGATTCGGCCGAGTGACCACTCAAAATGTTCCTCTAGACAAGCTCTATCCAACGGTTGGATCAGTCGTGGGACTATTTTGATGAATTCCTGAGATAGAAGTAGACATACATCAAATATACCGGGTAAATATTAAAAGTTTGCACGCTCCGCGCTCGGAAATTTCTGGTCCGATTCGGCCGAGTGACCACTCAAAATGTTCCTCTAGACAAGCTCTATCCAACGGTGGGATCAGTCGTGGGACTATTTTGATGAATTCCTGACAAAAAAATCCACTTACGTCCAATAAACCGGTTAATTATCAATAGTTTGCACGCTCCGCGCTCGGAAATTTCTGGTCTGATTCGGCCGTGTGACCACTCAAAATGTTCCTCTAGACAAGCTCTATCCAACGGTGGGATCAGTCGTGGGACTATTTTGATGAATTCCAGAGATAGAAGTAGACTCACGTCAAATAAACCGGGTAAATATTAAAAGTTTGCACGGTCCGCGCTCGGAAATTTCTGGTCCGATTCGGCCGTGTGACCACTCAAAATGTTCCTCTCGACAAGCTCTATCCAACGGAGGGATCAGTCGTGGGACTATTTTGATGAATTCCTGAGAAAGAAATAGACATACGTCAAGTATACCGGGTAAATATTAAAAGTTTCCACGCTCCGCGTTCGGAAATTTCTGTTCCGGTTCGGCCGTGTGACCACGAAAAATGTTCCTCTAGACAAGCTCTATCCAACGGTGGGTTCAGTCGTAGTACTATTTTGATGAATTCCATAGATAGTAGTAGACATAGGTCAAATAAACCGGGTAAATATTAAAAGTTTGCACGCTCCGCGCTCGGAAATTTCTGGTCCGATTCGGCCGAGTGACCACTCAAAATGTTCCTCTAGACTAGTTCTATCCAACGGTGGGATCAGACGTGGGAATATTTTGATGAATTCCATAGATAGTAGTAGACATAGGTCAAATAAACCGGGTAAATATTAAAAGTTTGCACGGTCCGCGCTCGGAAATTTCTGGTCTGATGCGGTCGTGTGACCACTCAAAATGTTCCTCTAGACAAGCTCTATCCAACGGTGGGATCACTCGTGGGACTATTTTGATGAATTCCTGACAAAAAAATCCACTTACGTCAAATAAACCGGTTAATTATCAATAGTTTGCACGCTCCGCGCTCGGAAATTTCTGGTCTGATTCGGCCGTGTGACCACTCAAAATGTTCCTCTAGACAAGCTCTATCCAACGGTGGGATCAGTCGTGGGACCATTTTGATGAATTCCTGAGAAAGAAATTCACACACGTCAAATAAACAGGGTAAATATTAAAAGTTTGCACGCTCCGCGCTCGGAAATTTCTGGTCCGATTCGGCCGAGTGACCACTTAAAATGTTCCTCTAGACAAGCTCTATCCAACGGTGGGATCACTCGTGGGACTATTTTGATGAATTCCACAGATAGAAGTAGACATACGTCAAATATACCTGGTAAATATTAAAAGTTTGCATCCTCCGCGCTCGGAAATTTCTGGTCCGATTAGGCCGTGTGACCACTCAAAATGTTCCTCTAGACAAGCTCTATCCAACGGTGGGATCAGTCGTGGGACTATTTTGATGAATTCCAGAGATAAAAGTAGACATACATCAAATATACCGGGTAAATATTTAAAGTTTGCACGGTCCGCGCTCGGAAATTTCTGGTCCGATTCGGCCGAGTGACCACTCAAAATGTTCCTCTAGACAAGCTCTATCCAACGGTGGGATCAGTCGTGGGACTATTTTGATGAATTCCACAGATAGGAGTAGACATACATCAAATATACCGGGTAAATATTAAAAGTTTGCACGGTCCGCGCTCGGAAATTTCTGGTCCGATTCGGCCGAGTGACCACTCAAAATGTTCCTCTAGACAAGCTCTATCCAACGGTTGGATCAGTCGTGGGACTATTTTGATGAATTCCTGAGATAGAAGTAGACATACATCAAATATACCGGGTAAATATTAAAAGTTTGCACGCTCCGCGCTCGGAAATTTCTGGTCCGATTCGGCCGAGTGACCACTCAAAATGTTCCTCTAGACAAGCTCTATCCAACGGTGGGATCAGTCGTGGGACTATTTTGATGAATTCCTGACAAAAAAATCCACTTACGTCCAATAAACCGGTTAATTATCAATAGTTTGCACGCTCCGCGCTCGGAAATTTCTGGTCTGATTCGGCCGTGTGACCACTCAAAATGTTCCTCTAGACAAGCTCTATCCAACGGTGGGATCAGTCGTGGGACTATTTTGATGAATTCCAGAGATAGAAGTAGACTCACGTCAAATAAACCGGGTAAATATTAAAAGTTTGCACGGTCCGCGCTCGGAAATTTCTGGTCCGATTCGGCCGTGTGACCACTCAAAATGTTCCTCTCGACAAGCTCTATCCAACGGAGGGATCAGTCGTGGGACTATTTTGATGAATTCCTGAGAAAGAAATAGACATACGTCAAGTATACCGGGTAAATATTAAAAGTTTCCACGCTCCGCGTTCGGAAATTTCTGTTCCGGTTCGGCCGTGTGACCACGAAAAATGTTCCTCTAGACAAGCTCTATCCAACGGTGGGTTCAGTCGTAGTACTATTTTGATGAATTCCATAGATAGTAGTAGACATAGGTCAAATAAACCGGGTAAATATTAAAAGTTTGCACGCTCCGCGCTCGGAAATTTCTGGTCCGATTCGGCCGAGTGACCACTCAAAATGTTCCTCTAGACTAGTTCTATCCAACGGTGGGATCAGACGTGGGAATATTTTGATGAATTCCATAGATAGTAGTAGACATAGGTCAAATAAACCGGGTAAATATTAAAAGTTTGCACGGTCCGCGCTCGGAAATTTCTGGTCTGATGCGGTCGTGTGACCACTCAAAATGTTCCTCTAGACAAGCTCTATCCAACGGTGGGATCACTCGTGGGACTATTTTGATGAATTCCTGACAAAAAAATCCACTTACGTCAAATAAACCGGTTAATTATCAATAGTTTGCACGCTCCGCGCTCGGAAATTTCTGGTCTGATTCGGCCGTGTGACCACTCAAAATGTTCCTCTAGACAAGCTCTATCCAACGGTGTGATCAGTCGTGGGACTATTTTGATGAATTCCTGAGAAAGAAATTCACACACGTCAAATAAACCGGGTAAATATTAAAAGTTTGCACGGTCCGCGCTCGGAAATTTCTGGTCTGATGCGGTCGTGTGACCACTCAAAATGTTCCTCTAGACAAGCTCTATCCAACGGTGGGATCACTCGTGGGACTATTTTGATGAATTCCTGACAAAAAAATCCACTTACGTCAAATAAACCGGTTAATTATCAATAGTTTGCACGCTCCGCGCTCGGAAATTTCTGGTCTGATTCGGCCGTGTGACCACTCAAAATGTTCCTCTAGACAAGCTCTATCCAACGGTGGGATCAGTCGTGGGACTATTTTGATGAATTCCAGAGATAGAAGTAGACACACGTCAAATAAACCGGGTAAATATTAAAAGTATGCACGCTCCGCGCTCGGAAATTTCTGATCCGATTCGGCCGTGTGACTACTCAAAATGTTCCTCTAGACAAGCTCTATCCAACGGTGGGATCAGTCATGGGACTATTTTGATGAATTCCAGAGATAGAAGTAGACACACGTCAAATAAACCGGGTAAATATTAAAAGTTTGCACGCTCCGCGCTCGGAAATTTCTGGTCTGATTCGGCCGTGTGACCACTCAAAATGTTCCTCTAGACAAGCTCTATCCAACGGTGGGATCAGTCGTGGGACTATTTTGATGAATTCCTGAGATAGAAGTAGACATACGTGAAATATACCGGGTAATTATTAAAAGTTCGCACGCTCCGCGCTCGGAAATTTCTGATCCGATTCGGCCGTGTGACTACTCAAAATGTTCCTCTAGACAAGCTCTATCCAACGGTGGGATCAGTCGTGGGACTATTTTGATGAATTCCTGAGATAGAAGTAGACATACGTGAAATATACCGGGTAATTATTAAAAGTTCGCACGCTCCGCGCTCGGAAATTTCTGGTCTGTTGCGGTCGTGTGACCACTCACAATGTTCCTCTAGGCAAGCTCTATCCAACGGTGGCATCAGTCGTGGGACTATTTTGATGAATTCCAGAGATAGAAGTAGACATACATCAAATATACCGGGTAAATATTAAAAGTTGGCACGGTCCGCGCTCGGAAATTTCTGGTCTGATGCGGTCGTGTGACCACTCAAAATGTTCCTCTAGACAAGCTCTATCCAACGGTGGGATCACTCGTGGGACTATTTTGATGAATTCCTGACAAAAAAATCCACTTACGTCAAATAAACCGGTTAATTATCAATAGTTTGCACGCTCCGCGCTCGGAAATTTCTGGTCTGATTCGGCCGTGTGACCACTCAAAATGTTCCTCTAGACAAGCTCTATCCAACGGTGTGATCAGTCGTGGGACTATTTTGATGAATTCCTGAGAAAGAAATTCACACACGTCAAATAAACCGGGTAAATATTAAAAGTTTGCACGGTCCGCGCTCGGAAATTTCTGGTCTGATGCGGTCGTGTGACCACTCAAAATGTTCCTCTAGACAAGCTCTATCCAACGGTGGGATCACTCGTGGGACTATTTTGATGAATTCCTGACAAAAAAATCCACTTACGTCAAATAAACCGGTTAATTATCAATAGTTTGCACGCTCCGCGCTCGGAAATTTCTGGTCTGATTCGGCCGTGTGACCACTCAAAATGTTCCTCTAGACAAGCTCTATCCAACGGTGGGATCAGTCGTGGGACTATTTTGATGAATTCCTGACAAAAAAATCCACTTACGTCCAATAAACCGGTTAATTATCAATAGTTTGCACGCTCCGCGCTCGGAAATTTCTGGTCTGATTCGGCCGTGTGACCACTCAAAATGTTCCTCTAGACAAGCTCTATCCAACGGTGGGATCAGTCGTGGGACTATTTTGATGAATTCCAGAGATAGAAGTAGACTCACGTCAAATAAACCGGGTAAATATTAAAAGTTTGCACGGTCCGCGCTCGGAAATTTCTGGTCCGATTCGGCCGTGTGACCACTCAAAATGTTCCTCTCGACAAGCTCTATCCAACGGAGGGATCAGTCGTGGGACTATTTTGATGAATTCCTGAGAAAGAAATAGACATACGTCAAGTATACCGGGTAAATATTAAAAGTTTCCACGCTCCGCGTTCGGAAATTTCTGTTCCGGTTCGGCCGTGTGACCACGAAAAATGTTCCTCTAGACAAGCTCTATCCAACGGTGGGTTCAGTCGTAGTACTATTTTGATGAATTCCATAGATAGTAGTAGACATAGGTCAAATAAACCGGGTAAATATTAAAAGTTTGCACGCTCCGCGCTCGGAAATTTCTGGTCCGATTCGGCCGAGTGACCACTCAAAATGTTCCTCTAGACTAGTTCTATCCAACGGTGGGATCAGACGTGGGAATATTTTGATGAATTCCATAGATAGTAGTAGACATAGGTCAAATAAACCGGGTAAATATTAAAAGTTTGCACGGTCCGCGCTCGGAAATTTCTGGTCTGATGCGGTCGTGTGACCACTCAAAATGTTCCTCTAGACAAGCTCTATCCAACGGTGGGATCACTCGTGGGACTATTTTGATGAATTCCTGACAAAAAAATCCACTTACGTCAAATAAACCGGTTAATTATCAATAGTTTGCACGCTCCGCGCTCGGAAATTTCTGGTCTGATTCGGCCGTGTGACCACTCAAAATGTTCCTCTAGACAAGCTCTATCCAACGGTGTGATCAGTCGTGGGACTATTTTGATGAATTCCTGAGAAAGAAATTCACACACGTCAAATAAACCGGGTAAATATTAAAAGTTTGCACGGTCCGCGCTCGGAAATTTCTGGTCTGATGCGGTCGTGTGACCACTCAAAATGTTCCTCTAGACAAGCTCTATCCAACGGTGGGATCACTCGTGGGACTATTTTGATGAATTCCTGACAAAAAAATCCACTTACGTCAAATAAACCGGTTAATTATCAATAGTTTGCACGCTCCGCGCTCGGAAATTTCTGGTCTGATTCGGCCGTGTGACCACTCAAAATGTTCCTCTAGACAAGCTCTATCCAACGGTGGGATCAGTCGTGGGACTATTTTGATGAATTCCAGAGATAGAAGTAGACACACGTCAAATAAACCGGGTAAATATTAAAAGTATGCACGCTCCGCGCTCGGAAATTTCTGATCCGATTCGGCCGTGTGACTACTCAAAATGTTCCTCTAGACAAGCTCTATCCAACGGTGGGATCAGTCATGGGACTATTTTGATGAATTCCAGAGATAGAAGTAGACACACGTCAAATAAACCGGGTAAATATTAAAAGTTTGCACGCTCCGCGCTCGGAAATTTCTGGTCTGATTCGGCCGTGTGACCACTCAAAATGTTCCTCTAGACAAGCTCTATCCAACGGTGGGATCAGTCGTGGGACTATTTTGATGAATTCCTGAGATAGAAGTAGACATACGTGAAATATACCGGGTAATTATTAAAAGTTCGCACGCTCCGCGCTCGGAAATTTCTGATCCGATTCGGCCGTGTGACTACTCAAAATGTTCCTCTAGACAAGCTCTATCCAACGGTGGGATCAGTCGTGGGACTATTTTGATGAATTCCTGAGATAGAAGTAGACATACGTGAAATATACCGGGTAATTATTAAAAGTTCGCACGCTCCGCGCTCGGAAATTTCTGGTCTGTTGCGGTCGTGTGACCACTCACAATGTTCCTCTAGGCAAGCTCTATCCAACGGTGGCATCAGTCGTGGGACTATTTTGATGAATTCCAGAGATAGAAGTAGACATACATCAAATATACCGGGTAAATATTAAAAGTTGGCACGCTCCGCGCTCGGAAATTTCTGGTCTGATTCGGCCGTGTGACCACTCAAAATGTTCCTCTAGACAAGCTCTATCCAACGGTGGGATCAGTCGTGGGACTATTTTGATGAATTCCAGAGATAGAAGTAGACACACGTCAAATAAACCGGGTAAATATTAAAAGTATGCACGCTCCGCGCTCGGAAATTTCTGATCCGATTCGGCCGTGTGACTACTCAAAATGTTCCTCTAGACAAGCTCTATCCAACGGTGGGATCAGTCGTGGGACTATTTTGATGAATTCCTGAGAAAGAAATTCACACACGTCAAATAAACCGGGTAAATATTAAAAGTTTGCACGGTCCGCGCTCGGAAATTTCTGGTCTGATGCGGTCGTGTGACCACTCAAAATGTTCCTCTAGACAAGCTCTATCCAACGGTGGGATCACTCGTGGGACTATTTTGATGAATTCCTGACAAAAAAATCCACTTACGTCAAATAAACCGGTTAATTATCAATAGTTTGCACGCTCCGCGCTCGGAAATTTCTGGTCGGATGCGGTCGTGTGACCACTCAAAATGTTCCTCTAGACAAGCTCTATCCAACGGTGGGATCACTCGTGGGACTATTTTGATGAATTCCTGACAAAAAAATCCACTTACGTCAAATAAACCGGTTAATTATCAATAGTTTGCACGCTCCGCGCTCGGAAATTTCTGGTCTGATTCGGCCGTGTGACCACTCAAAATGTTCCTCTAGACAAGCTCTATCCAACGGTGGGATCAGTCGTGGGACTATTTTGATGAATTCCTGAGATAGAAGTAGACATACGTGAAATATACCGGGAAATTATTAAAAGTTTGCTTGCCCCGCGCTCGGAAATTTCTGGTCCGATTCGGTAGTGTGACCACTCAAAATGTTCCTCTAGACTAGCTCTATCCAACGGTGGGATCAGTCGTGGGACTATTTTGATGAATTCCTGAGATAGAAGTAGACATACGTGAAATATACCGGGAAATATTAAAAGTTTGCACGCTCCGCGCTCGGAAATTTCTGGTCTGATTCGACCGTGTGACCACTCAAAATGTTCCTCTAGACTAGCTCTATCCAACGGTGGGATCAGTCGTGGGACTATTTTGATGAATTCCTGAGATAGAAGTAGACATACGTGAAATATACCGGGAAATTATTAAAAGTTTGCTTGCCCCGCGCTCGGAAATTTCTGGTCCGATTCGGTAGTGTGACCACTCAAAATGTTCCTCTAGACTAGCTCTATCCAACGGTGGGATCAGTCGTGGGACTATTTTGATGAATTCCTGAGATAGAAGTAGACATACGTGAAATATACCGGGTAATTATTAAAAGTTCGCACGCTCCGCGCTCGGAAATTTCTGGTCCGATTCGGTCGTGTGACCACTCAAAATGTTCCTCTAGACAAGCTCTATCCAACGGTGGGATCAATCGTAGGACTATTTTGATGATTTTCAGAGATAGAAGTCCACATACGTGAAATATACCGGGTAAATATTAAAAGTTTGCACGCTCCGCGCTCGGAAATTTCTGGTCCGATTCGGTCGTGTGACCACTCAAAATGTTCCTCTAGACAAGCTCTATCCAACGGTGGGATCAGTCGTGGGACAATTTTGATGAATTCCTGAGATAGAAGTCCACATACGTGAAATATACCGGGTAAATATTAAAAGTTTGCACGCTCCGCGCTCGGAAATTTCTGGTCCGATGCGGTCGTGTGACCACTCAAAATGTTCCTCTAGACAAGCTCTATCCAACGGTGGGATCACTCGTGGGACTATTTTGATGAATTCCTGACAAAAAAATCCACTTACGTCAAATAAACCGGTTAATTATCAATAGTTTGCACGCTCCGCGCTCGGAAATTTCTGGTCTGATTCGGCCGTGTGACCACTCAAAATGTTCCTCTAGACAAGCTCTATCCAACGGTGTGATCAGTCGTGGGACTATTTTGATGAATTCCTGAGAAAGAAATTCACACACGTCAAATAAACCGGGTAAATATTAAAAGTTTGCACGGTCCGCGCTCGGAAATTTCTGGTCTGATGCGGTCGTGTGACCACTCAAAATGTTCCTCTAGACAAGCTCTATCCAACGGTGGGATCACTCGTGGGACTATTTTGATGAATTCCTGACAAAAAAATCCACTTACGTCAAATAAACCGGTTAATTATCAATAGTTTGCACGCTCCGCGCTCGGAAATTTCTGGTCTGATTCGGCCGTGTGACCACTCAAAATGTTCCTCTAGACAAGCTCTATCCAACGGTGGGATCAGTCGTGGGACTATTTTGATGAATTCCTGAGATAGAAGTAGACATACGTGAAATATACCGGGAAATTATTAAAAGTTTGCTTGCCCCGCGCTCGGAAATTTCTGGTCCGATTCGGTAGTGTGACCACTCAAAATGTTCCTCTAGACTAGCTCTATCCAACGGTGGGATCAGTCGTGGGACTATTTTGATGAATTCCTGAGATAGAAGTAGACATACGTGAAATATACCGGGTAATTATTAAAAGTTCGCACGCTCCGCGCTCGGAAATTTCTGGTCCGATTCGGTCGTGTGACCACTCAAAATGTTCCTCTAGACAAGCTCTATCCAACGGTGGGATCAATCGTAGGACTATTTTGATGATTTTCAGAGATAGAAGTCCACATACGTGAAATATACCGGGTAAATATTAAAAGTTTGCACGCTCCGCGCTCGGAAATTTCTGGTCCGATTCGGTCGTGTGACCACTCAAAATGTTCCTCTAGACAAGCTCTATCCAACGGTGGGATCAGTCGTGGGACAATTTTGATGAATTCCTGAGATAGAAGTCCACATACGTGAAATATACCGGGTAAATATTAAAAGTTTGCACGCTCCGCGCTCGGAAATTTCTGGTCCGATGCGGTCGTGTGACCACTCAAAATGTTCCTCTAGACAAGCTCTATCCAACGGTGGGATCACTCGTGGGACTATTTTGATGAATTCCTGACAAAAAAATCCACTTACGTCAAATAAACCGGTTAATTATCAATAGTTTGCACGCTCCGCGCTCGGAAATTTCTGGTCTGATTCGGCCGTGTGACCACTCAAAATGTTCCTCTAGACAAGCTCTATCCAACGGTGTGATCAGTCGTGGGACTATTTTGATGAATTCCTGAGAAAGAAATTCACACACGTCAAATAAACCGGGTAAATATTAAAAGTTTGCACGGTCCGCGCTCGGAAATTTCTGGTCTGATGCGGTCGTGTGACCACTCAAAATGTTCCTCTAGACAAGCTCTATCCAACGGTGGGATCACTCGTGGGACTATTTTGATGAATTCCTGACAAAAAAATCCACTTACGTCAAATAAACCGGTTAATTATCAATAGTTTGCACGCTCCGCGCTCGGAAATTTCTGGTCTGATTCGGCCGTGTGACCACTCAAAATGTTCCTCTCGACAAGCTCTATCCAACGGAGGGATCAGTCGTGGGACTATTTTGATGAATTCCAGAGATAGAAGTAGACACACGTCAAATAAACCGGGTAAATATTAAAAGTATGCACGCTCCGCGCTCGGAAATTTCTGATCCGATTCGGCCGTGTGACTACTCAAAATGTTCCTCTAGACAAGCTCTATCCAACGGTGGCATCAGTCGTGGGACTATTTTGATGAATTCCAGAGATAGAAGTAGACATACATCAAATAAACCGGGTAAATATTAAAAGTATGCACGCTCCGCGCTCGGAAATTTCTGATCCGATTCGGCCGTGTGACCACTCAAAATGTTCCTCTAGACAAGCTCTATCCAACGGTGGGATCAGTCGTGGGACTATTTTGATGAATTCCTGAGATAGAAGTAGACATACGTGAAATATACCGGGTAATTATTAAAAGTTCGCACGCTCCGCGCTCGGAAATTTCTGGTCCGATTCGGCCGTGTGACCACTCAAAATGTTACTCTAGACAAGCTCTATCCAACGGTGGGATCAGTCGTGGGACAATTTTGATGAATTCCTGAGATAGAAGTCCACATACGTGAAATATACCGGGTAAATATTAAAAGTTTGCACGCTCCGCGCTCGGAAATTTCTGGTCCGATGCGGTCGTGTGACCACTCAAAATGTTCCTCTAGACAAGCTCTATCCAACGGTGGGATCACTCGTGGGACTATTTTGATGAATTCCTGACAAAAAAATCCACTTACGTCAAATAAACCGGTTAATTATCAATAGTTTGCACGCTCCGCGCTCGGAAATTTCTGGTCTGATTCGGCCGTGTGACCACTCAAAATGTTCCTCTAGACAAGCTCTATCCAACGGTGGGATCAGTCGTGGGACTATTTTGATGAATTCCTGAGATAGAAGTAGACATACGTGAAATATACCGGGTAAATATTAAAAGTTTGCACGCTCCGCGCTCGGAAATTTCTGATCCGATTCGGCCGTGTGACTACTCAAAATGTTCCTCTAGACAAGCTCTATCCAACGGTGGGATCAGTCGTGGGACTATTTTGATGAATTCCTGAGATAGAAGTAGACATACGTGAAATATACCGGGTAAATATTAAAAGTTTGCACGCTCCGCGCTCGGAAATTTCTGATCCGATTCGGCCGTGTGACTACTCAAAATGTTCCTCTAGACAAGCTCTATCCAACGGTGGCATCAGTCGTGGGACTATTTTGATGAATTCCAGAGATAGAAGTAGACATACATCAAATATACCGGGTAAATATTAAAAGTTTGCACGGTCCGCGCTCGGAAATTTCTGGTCTGATGCGGTCGTGTGACCACTCAAAATGTTCCTCTAGACAAGCTCTATCCAACGGTGGGATCACTCGTGGGACTATTTTGATAAATTCCTGACAAAAAAATCCACTTACGTCAAATAAACCGGTTAATTATCATTAGTTTGCACGCTTCGCGCTCGGAAATTTCTGGTCGGATGCGGTCGTGTGACCACTCAAAATGTTCCTCTAGACAAGCTCTATCCAACGGTGGGATCACTCGTGGGACTATTTTGATGAATTCCTGACAAAAAAATCCACTTACGTCAAATAAACCGGTTAATTATCAATAGTTTGCACGCTCCGCGCTCGGAAATTTCTGGTCTGATTCGGCCGTGTGACCACTCAAAATGTTCCTCTAGACAAGCTCTATCCAACGGTGGGATCAGTCGTGGGACTATTTTGATGAATTCCAGAGATAGAAGTAGACACACGTCAAATAAACCGGGTAAATATTAAAAGTTTGCACGCTCCGCGCTCGGAAATTTCTGGTCTGATTCGGCCGTGTGACCACTCAAAATGTTCCTCTAGACAAGCTCTATCCAACGGTGGGATCAGTCGTGGGACTATTTTGATGAATTCCTGAGATAGAAGTAGACATACGTGAAATATACCGGGTAATTATTAAAAGTTCGCACGCTCCGCGCTCGGAAATTTCTGGTCCGATTCGGCCGTGTGACCACTCAAAATGTTACTCTAGACAAGCTCTATCCAACGGTGGGATCAGTCGTGGGACAATTTTGATGAATTCCTGAGATAGAAGTCCACATACGTGAAATATACCGGGTAAATATTAAAAGTTTGCACGCTCCGCGCTCGGAAATTTCTGGTCCGATGCGGTCGTGTGACCACTCAAAATGTTCCTCTAGACAAGCTCTATCCAACGGTGGGATCACTCGTGGGACTATTTTGATGAATTCCTGACAAAAAAATCCACTTACGTCAAATAAACCGGTTAATTATCAATAGTTTGCACGCTCCGCGCTCGGAAATTTCTGGTCTGATTCGGCCGTGTGACCACTCAAAATGTTCCTCTAGACAAGCTCTATCCAACGGTGTGATCAGTCGTGGGACTATTTTGATGAATTCCTGAGAAAGAAATTCACACACGTCAAACAAACCGGGTAAATATTAAAAGTTTGCACGGTCCGCGCTCGGAAATTTCTGGTCTGATGCGGTCGTGTGACCACTCAAAATGTTCCTCTAGACAAGCTCTATCCAACGGTGGGATCACTCGTGGGACTATTTTGATGAATTCCTGACAAAAAAATCCACTTACGTCAAATAAACCGGTTAATTATCAATAGTTTGCACGCTCCGCGCTCGGAAATTTCTGGTCTGATTCGGCCGTGTGACCACTCAAAATGTTCCTCTAGACAAGCTCTATCCAACGGTGGGATCACTCGTGGGACTATTTTGATAAATTCCTGACAAAAAAATCCACTTACGTCAAATAAACCGGTTAATTATCATTAGTTTGCACGCTTCGCGCTCGGAAATTTCTGGTCTGTTGCGGTCGTGTGACCACTCACAATGTTCCTCTAGGCAAGCTCTATCCAACGGTGGCATCAGTCGTGGGACTATTTTGATGAATTCCAGAGATAGAAGTAGACATACATCAAATATACCGGGTAAATATTAAAAGTTGGCACGCTCCGCGCTCGGAAATTTCTGGTCTGTTGCGGTCGTGTGACCACTCACAATGTTCCTCTAGGCAAGCTCTATCCAACGGTGGCATCAGTCGTGGGACTATTTTGATGAATTCCAGAGATAGAAGTAGACATACATCAAATATACCGGGTAAATATTAAAAGTTTGCACGGTCCGCGCTCGGAAATTTCTGGTCCGATTCGGCCGAGTGACCACTCAAAATGTTCCTCTAGACAAGCTCTATCCAACGGTGGGATCAGTCGTGGGACTATTTTGATGAATTCCTGAGATAGAAGTAGACATACGTGAAATATACCGGGTAATTATTAAAAGTCCGCACGCTCCGCGCTCGGAAATTTCTGGTCTGTTGCGGTCGTGTGACCACTCACAATGTTCCTCTAGGCAAGCTCTATCCAACGGTGGCATCAGTCGTGGGACTATTTTGATGAATTCCAGAGATAGAAGTAGACATACATCAAATATACCGGGTAAATATTAAAAGTTGGCACGCTCCGCGCTCGGAAATTTCTGGTCTGTTGCGGTCGTGTGACCACTCACAATGTTCCTCTAGGCATTCTCTATCCAACGGTGGCATCAGTAGTGGGACTATTTTGATGAATTCCAGAGATAGAAGTAGACATACATCAAATATACCGGGTAAATATTAAAAGTTTGCACGGTCCGCGCTCGGAAATTTCTGGTCTGATTCGGCCGTGTGACCACTCAAAATGTTCCTCTAGACAAGCTCTATCCAACGGTGGGATCAGTCGTGGGACTATTTTGATGAATTCCACAGATAGGAGTAGACATACATCAAATATACCGGGTAAATATTAAAAGTTTGCACGGTCCGCGCTCGGAAATTTCTGGTCCGTTTCGGCCGAGTGACCACTCAAAATGTTCCTCTAGACGAGCTCTATCCAAAGGTGGGATCAGTCGTGGGACTATTTTGATGAATTCCTGAGATAGAAGTAGACATACATCAAATATACCGGGTAAATATTAAAAGTTTGCACGGTCCGCGCTCGGAAATTTCTGGTCCGATTCGGCCGAGTGACCACTCGAAATGTTCCTCTAGACAAGCTCTATCCAACGGTGGGATCAGTCGTGGGACTATTTTGATGAATTCCAGAGATAGAAGTCCACATACGTGAAATATACCGGGTAATTATTAAAAGTTCGCACGCCCCGCGCTCGGAAATTTCTGATCCGATTCGGCCGAGTGACCACTCAAAATGTTCCTCTAGACAAGCTCTATCCAACGGTGGGATCAGTCGTGGGACTATTTTGTTGAATTCCAGAGATAGAAGTAGACTCACGTCAAATAAACCGGGTAAATATTAAAAGTTTGCACGCTCCGCGCTCGGAAATTTCTGGTCCGATTCGGCCGAGTGACCACTCAAAATGTTCCTCTAGACAAGCTCTATCCAACGGTGGGATCAGTCGTGGGACCATTTTGATGAATTCCTGAGAAAGAAATTCACACACGTCAAATAAACAGGGTAAATATTAAAAGTTTGCACGCTCCGCGCTCGGAAATTTCTGGTCCGATTCGGCCGAGTGACCACTCAAAATGTTCCTCTAGACAAGCTCTATCCAACGGTGGGATCAGTCGTGGGACCATTTTGATGAATTCCTGAGAAAGAAATTCACACACGTCAAATAAACAGGGTAAATATTAAAAGTTTGCACGCTCCGCGCTCGGAAATTTCTTTTCCGATTCGGCCGAGTGACCACTTAAAATGTTCCTCTAGACAAGCTCTATCCAACGGTGGGATCAGTCGTGGGACTATTTTGATGAATTCCAGAGATAAAAGTAGACATACATCAAATATACCGGGTAAATATTAAAAGTTTGCACGCTCCGCGCTCGGAAATTTCTGGTCCGATTCGGCCGAGTGACCACTCAAAATGTTCCTCTAGACTAGGTCTATCCAACGGTGGGATCAGTCGTGGGACTATTTTGATGAATTCCGGAGAAAAAAATTCACACACGTCAAAAAAACCGGGTAATTATCAATAGTTTGCACGGTCCGCGCTCGGAAATTTCTGGTCCGATTCAGCCGAGTGACCACTCAAAATGTTCCTCTAGACTAGTTCTATCCAACGGTGGGATCAGACGTGGGAATATTTTGATGAATTCCATAGATAGTAGTAGACATAGGTCAAATAAACCGGGTAAATATTAAAAGTTTGCACGGTCCGCGCTCGGAAATTTCTGGTCCGATTCGGCCGTGTGACCACTCAAAATGTTCCTCTAGACAAGCTCTATCCAACGGTGGCAACAGACGTAGGACTATTTTGATGAATTCCTGAGAAAAAAATTAACACACGTCAAGTAAACCGGGTAATTATCAAAAGTTTGCACGGTCCGCGCTCGGAAATATCTGGCCCGATTCGGCCGTGTGACCACGAAAAATTTTCCTCTAGACAAGCTCTATCCAACGTAGGGATCAGTCGTGGTACTATTTTGATGAATTCCATTGAAAAAAATTCACACACGTCAAAAAAACCGGGTAATTATCAAAAGTTTGTACGCTCCGCGCTCGGAAATTTCTTGTCCGATTCGGCCGTGTGACCACTCAAAATGTTCCTCTAGACAAGCTCTACCCAACGGTGGCAACAGACGTAGGACTATTTTGATGAATTCCTGAGAAAAAAATTAACACACGTCAAGTAAACCGGGTAATTATCAAAAGTTTGCACGCTCCGCGCTCGGAAATTTCTGGTCCGATTCGGTCGTGTGACCACTCAAAATGTTCCTCTAGACAAGCTCTATCCAACGGTGGCAACAGACGTAGGACTATTTTGATGAATTCCTGAGAAAAAAATTAACACACGTCAAGTAAACCGGGTAATTATCAAAAGTTTGCACGCTCCGCGCTCGGAAATATCTGGCCCGATTCGGCCGTGTGACCACGAAAAATTTTCCTCTAGACAAGCTCTATCCAACGTAGGGATCAGTCGTGGTACTATTTTGATGAATTCCTGTGAAAAAAATTCACTCACGTCAAATAAATCGGGTAATTATCAAAAGTTTGCACGCTCCGCGATCGGAAATTTCTTGTCCGATTCGGCCGTGTGACCACTCAAAATGTTCCTCTAGACAAGCTCTACCCAACGGTGGGATCAGTCGTGGGACTATTTTGATGAATTCCTGAGAAAAAAATTCACACACGTCAAGTAAACCGGGTAATTATCAAAAGTTTGCACGCTCCGCGCTCGGAAATTTCTGGTCCGATTCGGCCGTGTGACCATTCAAAATGTTTCACTAGACAAGCTCTATCCAACGGTGGGATCAGTCGTGGGAATATTTTGATGAATTCCTGAGAAAGAAATAGACATACGTCAAATAAACCGGGTAATTATCAAAAGTTTGCACGCTCCGCGCTCGGAAATTTCTGGTCCTATTCGGCCGTGTGACCACGAAAAATGTTCCTCTCGACAAGCTCTATCCAACGGAGGGATCAGTCGTGGTACTATTTTGATGAATTCCATAGATATTAGTAGACATAGGTCAAATAAACCGGGTAAATATTAAAAGTTTGTACGGTCCGCGCTCGGAAATTTCTGGTCCGATTCGGCCGTGTGACCACTCAAAATGTTCCTCTAGACTAGGTCTATCCAACGGTGGGATCAGTCGTGGGACTATTTTGATGAATTCCGGAGAAAAAAATTCACACACGTCAAAAAAACCGGGTAATTATCAATAGTTTGCACGGTCCGCGCTCGGAAATTTCTGGTCCGATTCAGCCGAGTGACCACTCAAAATGTTCCTCTAGACTAGTTCTATCCAACGGTGGGATCAGACGTGGGAATATTTTGATGAATTCCATAGATAGTAGTAGACATAGGTCAAATAAACCGGGTAAATATTAAAAGTTTGCACGGTCCGCGCTCGGAAATTTCTGGTCCGATTCGGCCGTGTGACCACTCAAAATGTTCCTCTAGACAAGCTCTATCCAACGGTGGCAACAGACGTAGGACTATTTTGATGAATTCCTGAGAAAAAAATTAACACACGTCAAGTAAACCGGGTAATTATCAAAAGTTTGCACGCTCCGCGCTCGGAAATATCTGGCCCGATTCGGCCGTGTGACCACGAAAAATTTTCCTCTAGACAAGCTCTATCCAACGTAGGGATCAGTCGTGGTACTATTTTGATGAATTCCATTGAAAAAAATTCACACACGTCAAAAAAACCGGGTAATTATCAAAAGTTTGTACGCTCCGCGCTCGGAAATTTCTTGTCCGATTCGGCCGTGTGACCACTCAAAATGTTCCTCTAGACAAGCTCTACCCAACGGTGGCAACAGACGTAGGACTATTTTGATGAATTCCTGAGAAAAAAATTAACACACGTCAAGTAAACCGGGTAATTATCAAAAGTTTGCACGCTCCGCGCTCGGAAATTTCTGGTCCGATTCGGTCGTGTGACCACTCAAAATGTTCCTCTAGACAAGCTCTATCCAACGGTGGCAACAGACGTAGGACTATTTTGATGAATTCCTGAGAAAAAAATTAACACACGTCAAGTAAACCGGGTAATTATCAAAAGTTTGCACGCTCCGCGCTCGGAAATATCTGGCCCGATTCGGCCGTGTGACCACGAAAAATTCTCCTCTAGACAAGCTCTATCCAACGTAGGGATCAATCGTGGTACTATTTTGATGAATTCCTGTGAAAAAAATTCACTCACGTCAAATAAATCGGGTAATTATCAAAAGTTTGCACGCTCCGCGATCGGAAATTTCTTGTCCGATTCGGCCGTGTGACCACTCAAAATGTTCCTCTAGACAAGCTCTACCCAACGGTGGGATCAGTCGTGGGACTATTTTGATGAATTCCTGAGAAAAAAATTCACACACGTCAAGTAAACCGGGTAATTATCAAAAGTTTGCACGCTCCGCGCTCGGAAATTTCTGGTCCGATTCGGCCGTGTGACCACTCAAAATGTTCCTCTAGACAAGCTCTATCCAACGGTGGGATCAGTCGTGGTACTATTTTGATGAATTCCATAGATAGTAGTAGACATAGGTCAAATAAACCGGGTAAATATTAAAAGTTTGCACGCTCCGCGCTCGGAAATTTCTGGTCCGATTCGGCCGAGTGACCACTCAAAATGTTCCTCTAGACTAGGTCTATCCAACGGTGGGATCAGTCGTGGGACTATTTTGATGAATTCCGGAGAAAAAAATTCACACACGTCAAAAAAACCGGGTAATTATCAATAGTTTGCACGGTCCGCGCTCGGAAATTTCTGGTCCGATTCAGCCGAGTGACCACTCAAAATGTTCCTCTAGACTAGTTCTATCCAACGGTGGGATCAGACGTGGGAATATTTTGATGAATTCCATAGATAGTAGTAGACATAGGTCAAATAAACCGGGTAAATATTAAAAGTTTGCACGGTCCGCGCTCGGAAATTTCTGGTCCGATTCGGCCGTGTGACCACTCAAAATGTTCCTCTAGACAAGCTCTATCCAACGGTGGCAACAGACGTAGGACTATTTTGATTAATTCCTGAGAAAAAAATTAACACACGTCAAGTAAACCGGGTAATTATCAAAAGTTTGCACGCTCCGCGCTCGGAAATATCTGGCCCGATTCGGCCGTGTGACCACGAAAAATTTTCCTCTAGACAAGCTCTATCCAACGTAGGGATCAGTCGTGGTACTATTTTGATGAATTCCATTGAAAAAAATTCACACACGTCAAAAAAACCGGGTAATTATCAAAAGTTTGTACGCTCCGCGCTCGGAAATTTCTTGTCCGATTCGGCCGTGTGACCACTCAAAATGTTCCTCTAGACAAGCTCTACCCAACGGTGGCAACAGACGTAGGACTATTTTGATGAATTCCTGAGAAAAAAATTAACACACGTCAAGTAAACCGGGTAATTATCAAAAGTTTGCACGCTCCGCGCTCGGAAATTTCTGGTCCGATTCGGTCGTGTGACCACTCAAAATGTTCCTCTAGACAAGCTCTATCCAACGGTGGCAACAGACGTAGGACTATTTTGATGAATTCCTGAGAAAAAAATTAACACACGTCAAGTAAACCGGGTAATTATCAAAAGTTTGCACGCTCCGCGCTCGGAAATATCTGGCCCGATTCGGCCGTGTGACCACGAAAAATTCTCCTCTAGACAAGCTCTATCCAACGTAGGGATCAATCGTGGTACTATTTTGATGAATTCCTGTGAAAAAAATTCACTCACGTCAAATAAATCGGGTAATTATCAAAAGTTTGCACGCTCCGCGATCGGAAATTTCTTGTCCGATTCGGCCGTGTGACCACTCAAAATGTTCCTCTAGACAAGCTCTACCCAACGGTGGGATCAGTCGTGGGACTATTTTGATGAATTCCTGAGAAAAAAATTCACACACGTCAAGTAAACCGGGTAATTATCAAAAGTTTGCACGCTCCGCGCTCGGAAATTTCTGGTCCGATTCGGCCGTGTGACCACTCAAAATGTTCCTCTAGACAAGCTCTATCCAACGGTGGCAACAGACGTAGGACTATTTTGATGAATTCCTGAGAAAAAAATTAACACACGTCAAGTAAACCGGGTAATTATCAAAAGTTTGCACGCTCCGCGCTCGGAAATATCTGGCCCGATTCGGCCGTGTGACCACGAAAAATTTTCCTCTAGACAAGCTCTATCCAACGTAGGGATCAGTCGTGGTACTATTTTGATGAATTCCATTGAAAAAAATTCACACACGTCAAAAAAACCGGGTAATTATCAAAAGTTTGTACGCTCCGCGCTCGGAAATTTCTTGTCCGATTCGGCCGTGTGACCACTCAAAATGTTCCTCTAGACAAGCTCTACCCAACGGTGGCAACAGACGTAGGACTATTTTGATGAATTCCTGAGAAAAAAATTAACACACGTCAAGTAAACCGGGTAATTATCAAAAGTTTGCACGCTCCGCGCTCGGAAATTTCTGGTCCGATTCGGTCGTGTGACCACTCAAAATGTTCCTCTAGACAAGCTCTATCCAACGGTGGCAACAGACGTAGGACTATTTTGATGAATTCCTGAGAAAAAAATTAACACACGTCAAGTAAACCGGGTAATTATCAAAAGTTTGCACGCTCCGCGCTCGGAAATATCTGGCCCGATTCGGCCGTGTGACCACGAAAAATTCTCCTCTAGACAAGCTCTATCCAACGTAGGGATCAATCGTGGTACTATTTTGATGAATTCCTGTGAAAAAAATTCACTCACGTCAAATAAATCGGGTAATTATCAAAAGTTTGCACGCTCCGCGATCGGAAATTTCTTGTCCGATTCGGCCGTGTGACCACTCAAAATGTTCCTCTAGACAAGCTCTACCCAACGGTGGGATCAGTCGTGGGACTATTTTGATGAATTCCTGAGAAAAAAATTCACACACGTCAAGTAAACCGGGTAATTATCAAAAGTTTGCACGCTCCGCGCTCGGAAATTTCTGGTCCGATTCGGCCGTGTGACCACTCAAAATGTTCCTCTAGACAAGCTCTATCCAACGGTGGGATCAGTCGTGGTACTATTTTGATGAATTCCATAGATAGTAGTAGACATAGGTCAAATAAACCGGGTAAATATTAAAAGTTTGCACGCTCCGCGCTCGGAAATTTCTGGTCCGATTCGGCCGAGTGACCACTCAAAATGTTCCTCTAGACTAGGTCTATCCAACGGTGGGATCAGTCGTGGGACTATTTTGATGAATTCCGGAGAAAAAAATTCACACACGTCAAAAAAACCGGGTAATTATCAATAGTTTGCACGGTCCGCGCTCGGAAATTTCTGGTCCGATTCAGCCGAGTGACCACTCAAAATGTTCCTCTAGACTAGTTCTATCCAACGGTGGGATCAGACGTGGGAATATTTTGATGAATTCCATAGATAGTAGTAGACATAGGTCAAATAAACCGGGTAAATATTAAAAGTTTGCACGGTCCGCGCTCGGAAATTTCTGGTCCGATTCGGCCGTGTGACCACTCAAAATGTTCCTCTAGACAAGCTCTATCCAACGGTGGCAACAGACGTAGGACTATTTTGATTAATTCCTGAGAAAAAAATTAACACACGTCAAGTAAACCGGGTAATTATCAAAAGTTTGCACGCTCCGCGCTCGGAAATATCTGGCCCGATTCGGCCGTGTGACCACGAAAAATTTTCCTCTAGACAAGCTCTATCCAACGTAGGGATCAGTCGTGGTACTATTTTGATGAATTCCATTGAAAAAAATTCACACACGTCAAAAAAACCGGGTAATTATCAAAAGTTTGTACGCTCCGCGCTCGGAAATTTCTTGTCCGATTCGGCCGTGTGACCACTCAAAATGTTCCTCTAGACAAGCTCTACCCAACGGTGGCAACAGACGTAGGACTATTTTGATGAATTCCTGAGAAAAAAATTAACACACGTCAAGTAAACCGGGTAATTATCAAAAGTTTGCACGCTCCGCGCTCGGAAATTTCTGGTCCGATTCGGTCGTGTGACCACTCAAAATGTTCCTCTAGACAAGCTCTATCCAACGGTGGCAACAGACGTAGGACTATTTTGATGAATTCCTGAGAAAAAAATTAACACACGTCAAGTAAACCGGGTAATTATCAAAAGTTTGCACGCTCCGCGCTCGGAAATATCTGGCCCGATTCGGCCGTGTGACCACGAAAAATTCTCCTCTAGACAAGCTCTATCCAACGTAGGGATCAATCGTGGTACTATTTTGATGAATTCCTGTGAAAAAAATTCACTCACGTCAAATAAATCGGGTAATTATCAAAAGTTTGCACGCTCCGCGATCGGAAATTTCTTGTCCGATTCGGCCGTGTGACCACTCAAAATGTTCCTCTAGACAAGCTCTACCCAACGGTGGGATCAGTCGTGGGACTATTTTGATGAATTCCTGAGAAAAAAATTCACACACGTCAAGTAAACCGGGTAATTATCAAAAGTTTGCACGCTCCGCGCTCGGAAATTTCTGGTCCGATTCGGCCGTGTGACCACTCAAAATGTTCCTCTAGACAAGCTCTATCCAACGGTGGGATCAGTCGTGGTACTATTTTGATGAATTCCATAGATAGTAGTAGACATAGGTCAAATAAACCGGGTAAATATTAAAAGTTTGCACGCTCCGCGCTCGGAAATTTCTGGTCCGATTCGGCCGAGTGACCACTCAAAATGTTCCTCTAGACTAGGTCTATCCAACGGTGGGATCAGTCGTGGGACTATTTTGATGAATTCCGGAGAAAAAAATTCACACACGTCAAAAAAACCGGGTAATTATCAATAGTTTGCACGGTCCGCGCTCGGAAATTTCTGGTCCGATTCAGCCGAGTGACCACTCAAAATGTTCCTCTAGACTAGTTCTATCCAACGGTGGGATCAGACGTGGGAATATTTTGATGAATTCCATAGATAGTAGTAGACATAGGTCAAATAAACCGGGTAAATATTAAAAGTTTGCACGGTCCGCGCTCGGAAATTTCTGGTCCGATTCGGATGTGTGACCACTCAAAATGTTCCTCTAGACAAGCTCTATCCAACGGTGGCAACAGACGTAGGACTATTTTGATGAATTCCTGAGAAAAAAATTAACACACGTCAAGTAAACCGGGTAATTATCAAAAGTTTGCACGCTCCGCGCTCGGAAATATCTGGCCCGATTCGGCCGTGTGACCACTCAAAATGTTCCTCTAGACAAGCTCTATCCAACGGTGGGATCAGTCGTGGGACTATTTTGATGAATTCCAGAGATAAAAGTAGACATACATCAAATATACCGGGTAAATATTAAAAGTTTGCACGGTCCGCGCTCGGAAATTTCTGGTCCGATTCGGCCGAGTGACCACTCAAAATGTTCCTCTAGACAAGCTCTATCCGGTGGGATCAGTCGTGGGACTATTTTGATGAATTCCACAGATAGGAGTAGACATAGGTCAAATAAACCAGGTAAATATTAAAAGTTTGCACGCTCCGCGCTCGGAAATTTCTGGTCCGATTCGGCCGAGTGACCACTCAAAATGTTCCTCTAGACTAGGTCTATCCAACGGTGGGATCAGTCGTGGGACTATTTTGATGAATTCCGGAGAAAAAAATTCACACACGTCAAAAAAACCGGGTAATTATCAATAGTTTGCACGGTCCGCGCTCGGAAATTTCTGGTCCGATTCGGCCGAGTGACCACTCAAAATGTTCCTCTAGACAAGCTCTATCCGGTGGGATCAGTCGTGGGACTATTTTGATGAATTCCACAGATAGGAGTAGACATAGGTCAAATAAACCAGGTAAATATTAAAAGTTTGCACGGTCCGCGCTCGGAAATTTCTGGTCCGATTCGGCCGAGGGACCACTCAAAATGTTCCTCTAGACAAGCTCTATCCAACGGTGGCAACAGACGTAGGACTATTTTGATGAATTCCTGAGAAAAAAATTAACACACGTCAAGTAAACCGGGTAATTATCAAAAGTTTGCACGCTCCGCGCTCGGAAATATCTGGCCCGATTCGGCCGTGTGACCACGAAAAATTTTCCTCTAGACAAGCTCTATCCAACGTAGGGATCAGTCGTGGTACTATTTTGATGAATTCCTGTGAAAAAAATTCACTCACGTCAAATAAATCGGGTAATTATCAAAAGTTTGCACGCTCCGCGATCGGAAATTTCTTGTCCGATTCGGCCGTGTGACCACTCAAAATGTTCCTCTAGACAAGCTCTACCCAACGGTGGGATCAGTCGTGGGACTATTTTGATGAATTCCTGAGAAAAAAATTCACACACGTCAAGTAAACCGGGTAATTATCAAAAGTTTGCACGCTCCGCGCTCGGAAATTTCTGGTCCGATTCGGCCGTGTGACCATTCAAAATGTTTCACTAGACAAGCTCTATCCAACGGTGGGATCAGTCGTGGGACTATTTTGATGAATTCCTGAGAAAAAAATTCACACACGTCAAGTAAACCGGGTAATTATCAAAAGTTTGCACGCTCGGCGCTCGGAAATTTCTGGTCCGATTCGGCCGTGTGACCACGAAAAATGTTCCTCTAGACAAGCTCTATCCAATGGTGGGATCAGTCGTGGGACTATTTTGATGAATTCCTGAGAAAAAAATTCACACACGTCAAGTAAACCGGGTAATTATCAAAAGTTTGCACGCTCGGCGCTCGGAAATTTCTGGTCCGATTCGGCCGTGTGACCACGAAAAATGTTCCTCTAGACAAGCTCTATCTAACGGTGGGATCAGTCGTGGGACTATTTTGATGAATTCCTGAGAAAAAAATTCACACACGTCAAGTAAACCGGGTAATTATCAAAAGTTTGCACGCTCCGCGCTCGGAAATTTCTGGTCCGATTCGGCCGTGTGACCACGAAAAATGTTCCTCTAGACAAGCTCTACCCAACGGTGGGATCAGTCGTGGGACTATTTTGATGAATTCCTGAGAAAAAAATTCACACACGTCAAGTAAACCGGGTAATTATCAAAAGTTTGCACGCTCCGCGCTCGGAAATTTCTGGTCCGATTCGGCCGTGTGACCATTCAAAATGTTTCACTAGACAAGCTCTATCCAACGGTGGGATCAGTCGTGAGACTATTTTGATGAATTCCGGAGAAAAAAATAGACATACGTCAAATAAACCGAGTAAATATTAAAAGTTTGCACGGTCAGCGCTCGGAAATTTCTGGTCCGATTCGGCCGTGTGACCACTCAAAATGTTCCTCTCGACAAGCTCTATCCAACGGAGGGATCAGTCGTGGGACTATTTTGATGAATTCCTGAGAAAGAAATAGACATACGTCAAGTATACCGGGTAAATATTAAAAGTTTCCACGCTCCGCGCTCGGAAATTTCTGTTCCGGTTCGGCCGTGTGACCACGAAAAATGTTCCTCTAGACAAGCTCTATCCAACGGTGGGTTCAGACGTGGGAATATTTTGATGAATTCCATAGATAGTAGTAGACATAGGTCAAATAAACCGGGTAAATATTAAAAGTTTGCACGGTCCGCGCTCGGAAATTTCTTGTCCGATTCGGCCGTGTGACCACTCAAAATGTTCCTCTAGACAAGCTCTACCCAACGGTGGCAACAGACGTAGGACTATTTTGATGAATTCCTGAGAAAAAAATTAACACACGTCAAGTAAACCGGGTAATTATCAAAAGTTTGCACGCTCCGCGCTCGGAAATTTCTGGTCCGATTCGGCCGTGTGACCACTCAAAATGTTCCTCTAGACAAGCTCTATCCAACGGTGGCAACAGACGTAGGACTATTTTGATGAATTCCTGAGAAAAAAATTAACACACGTCAAGTAAACCGGGTAATTATCAAAAGTTTGCACGCTCCGCGCTCGGAAATATCTGGCCCGATTCGGCCGTGTGACCACGAAAAATTTTCCTCTAGACAAGCTCTATCCAACGGTGGGATCAGTCGTGGGAATATTTTGATGAATTCCTGAGAAAGAAATAGACATACGTCAAATAAACCGGGTAATTATCAAAAGTTTGCACGCTCCGCGCTCGGAAATTTCTGGTCCTATTCGGCCGTGTGACCACGAAAAATGTTCCTCTCGACAAGCTCTATCCAACGGAGGGATCAGTCGTGGTACTATTTTGATGAATTCCATAGATATTAGTAGACATAGGTCAAATAAACCGGGTAAATATTAAAAGTTTGTACGGTCCGCGCTCGGAAATTTCTGGTCCGATTCGGCCGTGTGACCACTCAAAATGTTCCTCTAGACAAGCTCTATCCAATGGTGGGATCAGTCGTGGGACTATTTTGATGAATTCCTGAGAAAAAAATTCACACACGTCAAGTAAACCGGGTAATTATCAAAAGTTTGCACGCTCGGCGCTCGGAAATTTCTGGTCCGATTCGGCCGTGTGACCACGAAAAATGTTCCTCTAGACAAGCTCTATCCAATGGTGGGATCAGTCGTGGGACTATTTTGATGAATTCCTGAGAAAAAAATTCACACACGTCAAGTAAACCGGGTAATTATCAAAAGTTTGCACGCTCGGCGCTCGGAAATTTCTGGTCCGATTCGGCCGTGTGACCACGAAAAATGTTCCTCTAGACAAGCTCTACCCAACGGTGGGATCAGTCGTGGGACTATTTTGATGAATTCCTGAGAAAAAAATTCACACACGTCAAGTAAACCGGGTAATTATCAAAAGTTTGCACGCTCCGCGCTCGGAAATTTCTGGTCCGATTCGGCCGTGTGACCATTCAAAATGTTTCACTAGACAAGCTCTATCCAACGGTGGGATCAGTCGTGAGACTATTTTGATGAATTCCGGAGAAAAAAATAGACATACGTCAAATAAACCGAGTAAATATTAAAAGTTTGCACGGTCAGCGCTCGGAAATTTCTGGTCCGATTCGGCCGTGTGACCACTCAAAATGTTCCTCTCGACAAGCTCTATCCAACGGAGGGATCAGTCGTGGGACTATTTTGATGAATTCCTGAGAAAGAAATAGACATACGTCAAGTATACCGGGTAAATATTAAAAGTTTGCACGGTCAGCGCTCGGAAATTTCTGTTCCGGTTCGGCCGTGTGACCACGAAAAATGTTCCTCTAGACAAGCTCTATCCAACGGTGGGTTCAGTCGTGGTACTATTTTGATGAATTCCATAGATAGTAGTAGACATAGGTCAAATAAACCAGGTAAATATTAAAAGTTTGCACGCTCCGCGCTCGGAAATTTCTGGTCCGATTCGGCCGAGTGACCACTCAAAATGTTCCTCTAGACTAGGTCTATCCAACGGTGGGATCAGTCGTGGGACTATTTTGATGAATTCCGGAGAAAAAAATTCACACACGTCAAAAAAACCGGGTAATTATCAATAGTTTGCACGGTCCGCGCTCGGAAATTTCTGGTCCGATTCAGCCGAGTGACCACTCAAAATGTTCCTCTAGACTAGTTCTATCCAACGGTGGGATCAGACGTGGGAATATTTTGATGAATTCCATAGATAGTAGTAGACATAGGTCAAATAAACCGGGTAAATATTAAAAGTTTGCACGGTCCGCGCTCGGAAATTTCTGGTCCGATTCGGCCGTGTGACCACTCAAAATGTTCCTCTAGACAAGCTCTATCCAACGGTGGCAACAGACGTAGGACTATTTTGATGAATTCCTGAGAAAAAAATTAACACACGTCAAGTAAACCGGGTAATTATCAAAAGTTTGCACGCTCCGCGCTCGGAAATTTCTGGTCCGATTCGGCCGTGTGACCACTCAAAATGTTCCTCTAGACAAGCTCTATCCAACGGTGGCAACAGACGTAGGACTATTTTGATGAATTCCTGAGAAAAAAATTAACACACGTCAAGTAAACCGGGTAATTATCAAAAGTTTGCACGCTCCGCGCTCGGAAATATCTGGCCCGATTCGGCCGTGTGACCACGAAAAATTTTCCTCTAGACAAGCTCTATCCAACGTAGGGATCAGTCGTGGTACTATTTTGATGAATTCCTGTGAAAAAAATTCACTCACGTCAAATAAATCGGGTAATTATCAAAAGTTTGCACGCTCCGCGATCGGAAATTTCTGGTCCGATTCGGCCGTGTGACCACTCAAAATGTTCCTCTAGACAAGCTCTACCCAACGGTGGGATCAGTCGTGGGACTATTTTGATGAATTCCTGAGAAAAAAATTCACACACGTCAAGTAAACCGGGTAATTATCAAAAGTTTGCACGCTCCGCGCTCGGAAATTTCTGGTCCGATTCGGCCGTGTGACCATTCAAAATGTTTCACTAGACAAGCTCTATCCAACGGTGGGATCAGTCGTGGGAATATTTTGATGAATTCCTGAGAAAGAAATAGACATACGTCAAATAAACCGGGTAATTATCAAAAGTTTGCACGCTCCGCGCTCGGAAATTTCTGGTCCTATTCGGCCGTGTGACCACGAAAAATGTTCCTCTCGACAAGCTCTATCCAACGGAGGGATCAGTCGTGGTACTATTTTGATGAATTCCATAGATATTAGTAGACATAGGTCAAATAAACCGGGTAAATATTAAAAGTTTGTACGGTCCGCGCTCGGAAATTTCTGGTCCGATTCGGCCGTGTGACCACTCAAAATGTTCCTCTAGACAAGCTCTATCCAATGGTGGGATCAGTCGTGGGACTATTTTGATGAATTCCTGAGAAAAAAATTCACACACGTCAAGTAAACCGGGTAATTATCAAAAGTTTGCACGCTCGGCGCTCGGAAATTTCTGGTCCGATTCGGCCGTGTGACCACGAAAAATGTTCCTCTAGACAAGCTCTATCCAATGGTGGGATCAGTCGTGGGACTATTTTGATGAATTCCTGAGAAAAAAATTCACACACGTCAAATAAATCGGGTAATTATCAAAAGTTTGCACGCTCCGCGCTCGGAAATTTCTTGTCCGATTCGGCCGTGTGACCACTCAAAATGTTCCTCTAGACAAGCTCTACCCAACGGTGGGATCAGACGTGGGACTATTTTGATGAATTCCGGAGAAAAAAATAGACATACGTCAAATAAACCGAGTAAATATTAAAAGTTTGCACGGTCCGTGCTCGGAAATTTCTGGTCCGATTCGGCCGTGTGACCACTCAAAATGTTCCTCTCGACAAGCTCTATCCAACGGTGGCATCAGTCGTGGGACTATTTTGATGAATTCCTGAGAAAGAAATAGACATACGTCAAATAAACCGAGTAAATATTAAAAGTTTGCACGGTCCGCGCTCGGAAATTTCTGGTCCGATTCGGCCGTGTGACCACGAAAAATGTTCCTCTAGACAAGCTCTATCCAACGGTGGGATCAGTCGTGGTACTATTTTGATGAATTCCATTGAAAAAAATTCACACACGTCAAAAAAACCGGGTAATTATCAAAAGTTTGTACGCTCCGCGCTCGGAAATTTCTTGTCCGATTCGGCCGTGTGACCACTCAAAATGTTCCTCTAGACAAGCTCTACCCAACGGTGGGATCAGACGTGGGACTATTTTGATGAATTCCGGAGAAAAAAATAGACATACGTCAAATAAACCGAGTAAATATTAAAAGTTTGCACGGTCCGCGCTCGGAAATTTCTGGTCCAATTCGGCCGTGTGACCACGAAAAATGTTCCTCTAGACAAGCTCTATCCAACGGTGGGATCAGTCGTGGTACTATTTTGATGAATTCCATTGAAAAAAATTCACACACGTCAAAAAAACCGGGTAATTATCAAAAGTTTGTACGCTCCGCGCTCGGAAATTTCTTGTCCGATTCGGCCGTGTGACCACTCAAAATGTTCCTCTAGACAAGCTCTACCCAACGGTGGGATCAGACGTGGGAATATTTTGATGAATTCCATAGATAGTAGTAGACATAGGTCAAATAAACCGGGTAAATATTAAAAGTTTGCACGGTCCGCGCTCGGAAATTTCTGGTCCGATTCGGCCGTGTGACCACTCAAAATGTTACTCTAGACAAGCTCTATCCAACGGTGGCAACAGACGTAGGACTATTTTGATGAATTCCTGAGAAAAAAATTAACACACGTCAAGTAAACCGGGTAATTATCAAAAGTTTGCACGCTCGGCGCTCGGAAATTTCTGGTCCGATTCGGCCGTGTGACCACTCAAAATGTTCCTCTAGACAAGCTCTATCCAATGGTGGGATCAGTCGTGGGACTATTTTGATGAATTCCTGAGAAAAAAATTCACACACGTCAAGTAAACCGGGTAATTATCAAAAGTTTGCACGCTCGGCGCTCGGAAATTTCTGGTCCGATTCGGCCGTGTGACCACTCAAAATGTTCCTCTCGACAAGCTCTATCCAACGGAGGGATCAGTCGTGGGACTATTTTGATGAATTCCTGAGAAAAAAATTCACTTACGTCAAATAAACCGGTTAATTATAAATAGTTTGCATGCTCCGCGCTCGGAAATTTCTGGTCCAATTCGGCCGTGTGACTACGAAAAATGTTCCTCTAGACAAGCTCTATCCAACGGTGGGATCAGTCGTGGTACTATTTTGATGAATTCCATTGAAAAAAATTCACACACGTCAAAAAAACCGGTTAATTATAAATAGTTTGCATGCTCCGCGCTCGGAAATTTCTGGTCCGATTCGGCCGAGTGACCACTCAAAATGTTCCTCTAGACAAGCTCTATCCAACGGTGGCATCAGACGTGGGACTATTTTGATGAATTCCGGAGAAAAAAATTCACACACGTCAAAAAAACCGGGTAATTATCAATAGTTTGCACGCTCCGCGCTCGGAAATTTCTGGTCCGATTCGGCCGAGTGACCACTCAAAATGTTCCTCTAGACAAGCTCTATCCAAGGGTGGTATCAGTCGTGGGACTATTTTGATGAATTCCTGAGAAAGAAATAGACATACGTCAAATATACCGGGTAAATATTAAAAGTTTGCACGGTCCGCGCTCGGAAATTTCTGGTCCGATTCGGCCGAGTGACCACTCAAAATGTTCCTCTAGACAAGCTCTATCCAAGGGTGGTATCAGTCGTGGGACTATTTTGATGAATTCCGGAGAAAAAAATTCACACACGTCAAAAAAACCGGGTAATTATCAATAGTTTGCACGGTCCGCGCTCGGAAATTTCTGGTCCGATTCAGCCGAGTGACCACTCAAAATGTTCCTCTAGACTAGGTCTATCCAACGGTGGCATCAGACGTGGGACTATTTTGATGAATTCCATAGATAGTAGTAGACATACGTCAAATATACCGGGTAAATATTAAAAGTTTGCACGGTCCGCGCTCGGAAATTTCTGGTCCGATTCGGCCGTGTGACCACTCAAAATGTTCCTCTTGACAAGCTCTACCCAACGGTGGGATCAGTCGTGAGACTATTTTGATGAATTCCGGAGAAAAAAATAGACATACGTCAAATAAACCGAGTAAATATTAAAAGTTTGCACGGTCCGCGCTCGGAAATTTCTGGTCCGATTCGACCGTGTGACCACTCAAAATGTTCCTCTCGACAAGCTCTATCCAACGGTGGGTTCAGTCGTGGTACTATTTTGATGAATTCCATAGATAGTAGTAGACATAGGTCAAATAAACCGGGTAAATATTAAAAGTTTGCACGGTCCGCGCTCGGAAATTTCTGGTCCGATTCGACCGTGTGACCACGAAAAATGTTCCTCTAGACAAGCTCTATCCAACGGTGGGTTCAGTCGTGGTACTATTTTGATGAATTCCATAGATAGTAGTAGACATAGGTCAAATAAACCGGGTAAATATTAAAAGTTTGCACGCTCCGCGCTCGGAAATTTCTGGTCCGATTCGGCCGAGTGACCACTCAAAATGTTCCTCTAGACTAGGTCTATCCAACGGTGGGATCAGTCGTGGGACTATTTTGATGAATTCCATAGATAGTAGTAGACATAGGTCAAATAAACCGGGTAAATATTAAAAGTTTGCACGCTCCGCGCTCGGAAATTTCTGGTCCGATTCGGCCGAGTGACCACTCAAAATGTTCCTCTAGACTAGGTCTATCCAACGGTGGGATCAGTCGTGGGACTATTTTGATGAATTCCTGAGAAAAAAATTAACACACGTCAAGTAAACCGGGTAATTATCAATAGTTTGCACGGTCCGCGCTCGGAAATTTCTGGTCCGATTCAGCCGAGTGACCACTCAAAATGTTCCTCTAGACAAGCTCTACCCAACGGTGGCATCAGACGTGGGACTATTTTGATGAATTCCATAGATAGTAGTAGACATAGGTCAAACAAACCGGGTAAATATTAAAAGTTTGTACGGTCCGCGCTCGGAAATTTCTGGTCCGATTCGGCCGTGTGACCACTCAAAATGTTCCTCTAGACAAGCTCTATCCAATGGTGGGATCAGTCGTGGGACTATTTTGATGAATTCCTGAGAAAAAAATTCACACACGTCAAGTAAACCGGGTAATTATCAAAAGTTTGCACGCTCCGCGCTCGGAAATTTCTGGTACGATTCGGCCGTGTGACCACGAAAAATGTTCCTCTCGACAAGCTCTACCCAACGGTGGGATCAGTCGTGGGACTATTTTGATGAATTCCTGAGAAAAAAATTCACACACGTCAAGTAAACCGGGTAATTATCAAAAGTTTGCACGCTCCGCGCTCGGAAATTTCTTGTCCGATTCGGCCGTGTGACCACTCAAAATGTTCCTCTAGACAAGCTCTACCCAACGGTGGGATCAGACGTGGGACTATTTTGATGAATTCCGGAGAAAAAAATAGACATACGTCAAATAAACCGAGTAAATATTAAAAGTTTGCACGGTCCGCGCTCGGAAATTTCTGGTCCAATTCGGCCGTGTGACCACGAAAAATGTTCCTCTAGACAAGCTCTATCCAACGGTGGGATCAGTCGTGGTACTATTTTGATGAATTCTATTGAAAAAATTCACACACGTCAAAAAAACCGGGTAATTATCAAAAGTTTGTACGCTCCGCGCTCGGAAATTTCTTGTCCGATTCGGCCGTGTGACCACTCAAAATGTTCCTCTAGACAAGCTCTACCCAACGGTGGGATCAGACGTGGGACTATTTTGATGAATTCCGGAGAAAAAAATAGACATACGTCAAATAAACCGAGTAAATATTAAAAGTTTGCACGGTCCGCGCTCGGAAATTTCTGGTCCGATTCGGCCGTGTGACCACTCAAAATGTTCCTCTCGACAAGCTCTATCCAACGGTGGCATCAGTCGTGGGACTATTTTGATGAATTCCTGAGAAAGAAATAGACATACGTCAAATAAACCGAGTAAATATTAAAAGTTTGCACGGTCCGCGCTCGGAAATTTCTGGTCCGATTCGGCCGTGTGACCACTCAAAATGTTCCTCTCGACAAGCTCTATCCAACGGAGGGATCAGTCGTGGGACTATTTTGATGAATTCCTGAGAAAAAAATTCACTTACGTCAAAAAAACCGGGTAATTATCAATAGTTTGCACGCTCCGCGCTCGGAAATTTCTGGTCCGATTCGGCCGAGTGACCACTCAAAATGTTCCTCTAGACAAGCTCTATCCAACGGAGGGATCAGTCGTGGGACTATTTTGATGAATTCCTGAGAAAAAAATTCACACACGTCAAGTAAACCGGGTAATTATCAAAAGTTTGCACGCTCGGCGCTCGGAAATTTCTGGTCCGATTCGGCCGTGTGACCACTCAAAATGTTCCTCTCGACAAGCTCTATCCAACGGAGGGATCAGTCGTGGGACTATTTTGATGAATTCCTGAGAAAAAAATTCACTTACGTCAAATAAACCGGTTAATTATAAATAGTTTGCATGCTCCGCGCTCGGAAATTTCTGGTCCAATTCGGCCGTGTGACTACGAAAAATGTTCCTCTAGACAAGCTCTATCCAACGGTGGGATCAGTCGTGGTACTATTTTGATGAATTCCATTGAAAAAAATTCACACACGTCAAAAAAACCGGTTAATTATAAATAGTTTGCATGCTCCGCGCTCGGAAATTTCTGGTCCGATTCGGCCGAGTGACCACTCAAAATGTTCCTCTAGACAAGCTCTATCCAACGGAGGGATCAGTCGTGGGACTATTTTGATGAATTCCTGAGAAAAAAATTCACACACGTCAAGTAAACCGGGTAATTATCAAAAGTTTGCACGCTCGGCGCTCGGAAATTTCTGGTCCGATTCGGCCGTGTGACCACTCAAAATGTTCCTCTCGACAAGCTCTATCCAACGGAGGGATCAGTCGTGGGACTATTTTGATGAATTCCATAGATAGTAGTAGACATACGTCAAATATACCGGGTAAATATTAAAAGTTTGCACGGTCCGCGCTCGGAAATTTCTGGTCCGATTCGGCCGTGTGACCACTCAAAATGTTCCTCTTGACAAGCTCTACCCAACGGTGGGATCAGTCGTGAGACTATTTTGATGAATTCCGGAGAAAAAAATAGACATACGTCAAATAAACCGAGTAAATATTAAAAGTTTGCACGGTCCGCGCTCGGAAATTTCTGGTCCGATTCGACCGTGTGACCACTCAAAATGTTCCTCTCGACAAGCTCTATCCAACGGTGGGTTCAGTCGTGGTACTATTTTGATGAATTCCATAGATAGTAGTAGACATAGGTCAAATAAACCGGGTAAATATTAAAAGTTTGCACGGTCCGCGCTCGGAAATTTCTGGTCCGATTCGACCGTGTGACCACGAAAAATGTTCCTCTAGACAAGCTCTATCCAACGGTGGGTTCAGTCGTGGTACTATTTTGATGAATTCCATAGATAGTAGTAGACATAGGTCAAATAAACCGGGTAAATATTAAAAGTTTGCACGCTCCGCGCTCGGAAATTTCTGGTCCGATTCGGCCGAGTGACCACTCAAAATGTTCCTCTAGACTAGGTCTATCCAACGGTGGGATCAGTCGTGGGACTATTTTGATGAATTCCATAGATAGTAGTAGACATAGGTCAAATAAACCGGGTAAATATTAAAAGTTTGCACGCTCCGCGCTCGGAAATTTCTGGTCCGATTCGGCCGAGTGACCACTCAAAATGTTCCTCTAGACTAGGTCTATCCAACGGTGGGATCAGTCGTGGGACTATTTTGATGAATTCCTGAGAAAAAAATTAACACACGTCAAGTAAACCGGGTAATTATCAATAGTTTGCACGGTCCGCGCTCGGAAATTTCTGGTCCGATTCAGCCGAGTGACCACTCAAAATGTTCCTCTAGACAAGCTCTACCCAACGGTGGCATCAGACGTGGGACTATTTTGATGAATTCCATAGATAGTAGTAGACATAGGTCAAACAAACCGGGTAAATATTAAAAGTTTGTACGGTCCGCGCTCGGAAATTTCTGGTCCGATTCGGCCGTGTGACCACTCAAAATGTTCCTCTAGACAAGCTCTATCCAATGGTGGGATCAGTCGTGGGACTATTTTGATGAATTCCTGAGAAAAAAATTCACACACGTCAAGTAAACCGGGTAATTATCAAAAGTTTGCACGCTCCGCGCTCGGAAATTTCTGGTACGATTCGGCCGTGTGACCACGAAAAATGTTCCTCTCGACAAGCTCTACCCAACGGTGGGATCAGTCGTGGGACTATTTTGATGAATTCCTGAGAAAAAAATTCACACACGTCAAGTAAACCGGGTAATTATCAAAAGTTTGCACGCTCCGCGCTCGGAAATTTCTTGTCCGATTCGGCCGTGTGACCACTCAAAATGTTCCTCTAGACAAGCTCTACCCAACGGTGGGATCAGACGTGGGACTATTTTGATGAATTCCGGAGAAAAAAATAGACATACGTCAAATAAACCGAGTAAATATTAAAAGTTTGCACGGTCCGCGCTCGGAAATTTCTGGTCCAATTCGGCCGTGTGACCACGAAAAATGTTCCTCTAGACAAGCTCTATCCAACGGTGGGATCAGTCGTGGTACTATTTTGATGAATTCTATTGAAAAAATTCACACACGTCAAAAAAACCGGGTAATTATCAAAAGTTTGTACGCTCCGCGCTCGGAAATTTCTTGTCCGATTCGGCCGTGTGACCACTCAAAATGTTCCTCTAGACAAGCTCTACCCAACGGTGGGATCAGACGTGGGACTATTTTGATGAATTCCGGAGAAAAAAATAGACATACGTCAAATAAACCGAGTAAATATTAAAAGTTTGCACGGTCCGCGCTCGGAAATTTCTGGTCCGATTCGGCCGTGTGACCACTCAAAATGTTCCTCTCGACAAGCTCTATCCAACGGTGGCATCAGTCGTGGGACTATTTTGATGAATTCCTGAGAAAGAAATAGACATACGTCAAATAAACCGAGTAAATATTAAAAGTTTGCACGGTCCGCGCTCGGAAATTTCTGGTCCGATTCGGCCGTGTGACCACTCAAAATGTTCCTCTCGACAAGCTCTATCCAACGGAGGGATCAGTCGTGGGACTATTTTGATGAATTCCTGAGAAAAAAATTCACTTACGTCAAAAAAACCGGGTAATTATCAATAGTTTGCACGCTCCGCGCTCGGAAATTTCTGGTCCGATTCGGCCGAGTGACCACTCAAAATGTTCCTCTAGACAAGCTCTATCCAACGGAGGGATCAGTCGTGGGACTATTTTGATGAATTCCTGAGAAAAAAATTCACACACGTCAAGTAAACCGGGTAATTATCAAAAGTTTGCACGCTCGGCGCTCGGAAATTTCTGGTCCGATTCGGCCGTGTGACCACTCAAAATGTTCCTCTCGACAAGCTCTATCCAACGGAGGGATCAGTCGTGGGACTATTTTGATGAATTCCTGAGAAAAAAATTCACTTACGTCAAATAAACCGGTTAATTATAAATAGTTTGCATGCTCCGCGCTCGGAAATTTCTGGTCCAATTCGGCCGTGTGACTACGAAAAATGTTCCTCTAGACAAGCTCTATCCAACGGTGGGATCAGTCGTGGTACTATTTTGATGAATTCCATTGAAAAAAATTCACACACGTCAAAAAAACCGGTTAATTATAAATAGTTTGCATGCTCCGCGCTCGGAAATTTCTGGTCCGATTCGGCCGAGTGACCACTCAAAATGTTCCTCTAGACAAGCTCTATCCAACGGAGGGATCAGTCGTGGGACTATTTTGATGAATTCCTGAGAAAAAAATTCACACACGTCAAGTAAACCGGGTAATTATCAAAAGTTTGCACGCTCGGCGCTCGGAAATTTCTGGTCCGATTCGGCCGTGTGACCACTCAAAATGTTCCTCTCGACAAGCTCTATCCAACGGAGGGATCAGTCGTGGGACTATTTTGATGAATTCCTGAGAAAAAAATTCACTTACGTCAAATAAACCGGTTAATTATAAATAGTTTGCATGCTCCGCGCTCGGAAATTTCTGGTCCAATTCGGCCGTGTGACTACGAAAAATGTTCCTCTAGACAAGCTCTATCCAAGGGTGGTATCAGTCGTGGGACTATTTTGATGAATTCCTGAGAAAGAAATAGACATACGTCAAATATACCGGGTAAATATTAAAAGTTTGCACGGTCCGCGCTCGGAAATTTCTGGTCCGATTCGGCCGAGTGACCACTCAAAATGTTCCTCTAGACAAGCTCTATCCAAGGGTGGTATCAGTCGTGGGACTATTTTGATGAATTCCGGAGAAAAAAATTCACACACGTCAAAAAAACCGGGTAATTATCAATAGTTTGCACGGTCCGCGCTCGGAAATTTCTGGTCCGATTCAGCCGAGTGACCACTCAAAATGTTCCTCTAGACTAGGTCTATCCAACGGTGGCATCAGACGTGGGACTATTTTGATGAATTCCATAGATAGTAGTAGACATACGTCAAATATACCGGGTAAATATTAAAAGTTTGCACGGTCCGCGCTCGGAAATTTCTGGTCCGATTCGGCCGTGTGACCACTCAAAATGTTCCTCTTGACAAGCTCTACCCAACGGTGGGATCAGTCGTGAGACTATTTTGATGAATTCCGGAGAAAAAAATAGACATACGTCAAATAAACCGAGTAAATATTAAAAGTTTGCACGGTCCGCGCTCGGAAATTTCTGGTCCGATTCAGCCGAGTGACCACTCAAAATGTTCCTCTTGACAAGCTCTACCCAACGGTGGGATCAGTCGTGGTACTATTTTGATGAATTCCATAGATAGTAGTAGACATAGGTCAAATAAACCGGGTAAATATTAAAAGTTTGCACGGTCCGCGCTCGGAAATTTCTGGTCCGATTCGACCGTGTGACCACGAAAAATGTTCCTCTAGACAAGCTCTATCCAACGGTGGGTTCAGTCGTGGTACTATTTTGATGAATTCCATAGATAGTAGTAGACATAGGTCAAATAAACCGGGTAAATATTAAAAGTTTGCACGCTCCGCGCTCGGAAATTTCTGGTCCGATTCGGCCGAGTGACCACTCAAAATGTTCCTCTAGACTAGGTCTATCCAACGGTGGGATCAGTCGTGGGACTATTTTGATGAATTCCTGAGAAAAAAATTAACACACGTCAAGTAAACCGGGTAATTATCAAAAGTTTGCACGCTCGGTGCTCGGAAATTTCTGGTCCGATTCGGCCGTGTGACCACGAAAAATGTTCCTCTAGACAAGCTCTATCTAACGGTGGGATCAGTCGTGGGACTATTTTGATGAATTCCTGAGAAAAAAATTCACACACGTCAAAAAAACCGGGTAATTATCAATAGTTTGCACGGTCCGCGCTCGGAAATTTCTGGTCCGATTCAGCCGAGTGACCACTCAAAATGTTCCTCTAGACAAGCTCTACCCAACGGTGGCATCAGACGTGGGACTATTTTGATGAATTCCATAGATAGTAGTAGACATAGGTCAAACAAACCGGGTAAATATTAAAAGTTTGTACGGTCCGCGCTCGGAAATTTCTGGTCCGATTCGGCCGTGTGACCACTCAAAATGTTCCTCTAGACAAGCTCTATCCAATGGTGGGATCAGTCGTGGGACTATTTTGATGAATTCCTGAGAAAAAAATTCACACACGTCAAGTAAACCGGGTAATTATCAAAAGTTTGCACGCTCCGCGCTCGGAAATTTCTGGTACGATTCGGCCGTGTGACCACGAAAAATGTTCCTCTCGACAAGCTCTACCCAACGGTGGGATCAGACGTGGGACTATTTTGATGAATTCCGGAGAAAAAAATAGACATACGTCAAATAAACCGAGTAAATATTAAAAGTTTGCACGGTCCGCGCTCGGAAATTTCTGGTCCAATTCGGCCGTGTGACCACGAAAAATGTTCCTCTAGACAAGCTCTATCCAACGGTGGGATCAGTCGTGGTACTATTTTGATGAATTCTATTGAAAAAATTCACACACGTCAAAAAAACCGGGTAATTATCAAAAGTTTGTACGCTCCGCGCTCGGAAATTTCTTGTCCGATTCGGCCGTGTGACCACTCAAAATGTTCCTCTAGACAAGCTCTACCCAACGGTGGGATCAGACGTGGGACTATTTTGATGAATTCCGGAGAAAAAAATAGACATACGTCAAATAAACCGAGTAAATATTAAAAGTTTGCACGGTCCGCGCTCGGAAATTTCTGGTCCGATTCGGCCGTGTGACCACTCAAAATGTTCCTCTCGACAAGCTCTATCCAACGGTGGCATCAGTCGTGGGACTATTTTGATGAATTCCTGAGAAAGAAATAGACATACGTCAAATAAACCGAGTAAATATTAAAAGTTTGCACGGTCCGCGCTCGGAAATTTCTGGTCCGATTCGGCCGTGTGACCACTCAAAATGTTCCTCTCGACAAGCTCTATCCAACGGAGGGATCAGTCGTGGGACTATTTTGATGAATTCCTGAGAAAAAAATTCACTTACGTCAAAAAAACCGGGTAATTATCAATAGTTTGCACGCTCCGCGCTCGGAAATTTCTGGTCCGATTCGGCCGAGTGACCACTCAAAATGTTCCTCTAGACAAGCTCTATCCAAGGGTGGTATCAGTCGTGGGACTATTTTGATGAATTCCTGAGAAAGAAATAGACATACGTCAAATATACCGGGTAAATATTAAAAGTTTGCACGGTCCGCGCTCGGAAATTTCTGGTCCGATTCGGCCGAGTGACCACTCAAAATTTTCCTCTAGACTAGCTCTATCCATCGGTGGCATCAGACGTGGGACTATTATGATGAATTCCTGAGAAAGAAATAGACATACGTCAAATATACCGGGTAAATATTAAAAGTTTGCACGGTCCGCGCTCGGAAATTTCTGGTCCGATTCGGCCGAGTGACCACTCAAAATGTTCCTCTAGACTAGGTCTATCCAACGGTGGGATCAGTCGTTGGACTATTTTGATGAATTCCTGAGAAAAAAATTAACACACGTCAAGTAAACCGGGTAATTATCAAAAGTTTGCACGCTCGGTACTCGGAAATTTCTGGTCCGATTCGGCCGAGTGACCACTCAAAATGTTCCTCTAGACTAGGTCTATCCAACGGTGGGATCAGTCGTGGGACTATTTTGATGAATTCCTGAGAAAAAAATTCACACACGTCAAAAAAACCGGGTAATTATCAATAGTTTGCACGGTCCGCGCTCGGAAATTTCTGGTCCGATTCAGCCGAGTGACCACTCAAAATGTTCCTCTAGACAAGCTATACCCAACGGTGGCATCAGACGTGGGACTATTTTGATGAATTCCTGAGAAAGAAATAGACATACGTCAAATAAACCGGGTAATTATCAAAAGTTTGCACGCTCCGCGCTCGGAAATTTCTGGTCCGATTCGGCCGTGTGACCACGAAAAATGTTCCTCTCGACAAGCTCTATCCAACGGAGGGATCAGTCGTGGTACTATTTTGATGAATTCCATAGATAGTAGTAGACATAGGTCAATCAAACCGGGTAAATATTAAAAGTTTGTACGGTCCGCGCTCGGAAATTTCTGGTCCGATTCGGCCGTGTGACCACTCAAAATGTTCCTCTAGACAAGCTCTATCCAATGGTGGGATCAGTCGTGGGACTATTTTGATGAATTCCTGAGAAAGAAATAGACATACGTCAAATAAACCGGGTAATTATCAAAAGTTTGCACGCTCCGCGCTCGGAAATTTCTGGTCCGATTCGGCCGTGTGACCACGAAAAATGTTCCTCTCGACAAGCTCTATCCAACGGAGGGATCAGTCGTGGTACTATTTTGATGAATTCCATAGATAGTAGTAGACATAGGTCAAATAAACCGGGTAAATATTAAAAGTTTGTACGGTCCGCGCTCGGAAATTTCTGGTCCGATTCGGCCGTGTGACCACTCAAAATGTTCCTCTAGACAAGCTCTATCCAATGGTGGGATCAGTCGTGGGACTATTTTGATGAATTCCTGAGAAAAAAATTCACACACGTCAAGTAAACCGGGTAATTATCAAAAGTTTGCACGCTCGGCGCTCGGAAATTTCTGGTCCGATTCGGCCGTGTGACCACGAAAAATGTTCCTCTAGACAAGCTCTATCTAACGGTGGGATCAGTCGTGGGACTATTTTGATGAATTCCTGAGAAAAAAATTCACACACGTCAAGTAAACCGGGTAATTATCAAAAGTTTGCACGCTCCGCGCTCGGAAATTTCTGGTCCGATTCGGCCGTGTGACCACGAAAAATGTTCCTCTCGACAAGCTCTACCCAACGGTGGGATCAGTCGTGGGACTATTTTGATGAATTCCTGAGAAAAAAATTCACACACGTCAAATAAATCGGGTAATTATCAAAAGTTTGCACGCTCCGCGCTCGGAAATTTCTTGTCCGATTCGGCCGTGTGACCACTCAAAATGTTCCTCTAGACAAGCTCTACCCAACGGTGGGATCAGACGTGGGACTATTTTGATGAATTCCGGAGAAAAAAATAGACATACGTCAAATAAACCGAGTAAATATTAAAAGTTTGCACGGTCCGTGCTCGGAAATTTCTGGTCCGATTCGGCCGTGTGACCACTCAAAATGTTCCTCTCGACAAGCTCTATCCAACGGTGGCATCAGTCGTGGGACTATTTTGATGAATTCCTGAGAACGAAATAGACATACGTCAAATAAACCGAGTAAATATTAAAAGTTTGCACGGTCCGCGCTCGGAAATTTCTGGTCCGATTCGGCCGTGTGACCACTCAAAATGTTCCTCTCGACAAGCTCTATCCAACGGAGGGATCAGTCGTGGGACTATTTTGATGAATTCCTGAGAAAAAAATTCACTTACGTCAAATAAACCGGTTAATTATAAATAGTTTGCATGCTCCGCGCTCGGAAATTTCTGGTCCAATTCGGCCGTGTGACCACGAAAAATGTTCCTCTAGACAAGCTCTATCCAACGGTGGGATCAGTCGTGGTACTATTTTGATGAATTCCATTGAAAAAAATTCACACACGTCAAAAAAACCGGTTAATTATAAATAGTTTGCATGCTCCGCGCTCGGAAATTTCTGGTCCGATTCGGCCGAGTGACCACTCAAAATGTTCCTCTAGACAAGCTCTATCCAACGGTGGCATCAGACGTGGGACTATTTTGATGAATTCCGGAGAAAAAAATTCACACACGTCAAAAAAACCGGGTAATTATCAATAGTTTGCACGCTCCGCGCTCGGAAATTTCTGGTCCGATTCGGCCGAGTGACCACTCAAAATGTTCCTCTAGACAAGCTCTATCCAAGGGTGGTATCAGTCGTGGGACTATTTTGATGAATTCCTGAGAAAGAAATAGACATACGTCAAATATACCGGGTAAATATTAAAAGTTTGCACGGTCCGCGCTCGGAAATTTCTGGTCCGATTCGGCCGAGGGACCACTCAAAATTTTCCTCTAGACTAGCTCTATCCATCGGTGGCATCAGACGTGGGACTATTATGATGAATTCCTGAGAAAGAAATAGACATACGTCAAATATACCGGGTAAATATTAAAAGTTTGCACGGTCCGCGCTCGGAAATTTCTGGTCCGATTCGGCCGTGTGACCACGAAAAATGTTCCTCTAGACAAGCTCTATCCAACGGTGGGTTCAGTCGTGGTACTATTTTGATGAATTCCATAGATAGTAGTAGACATAGGTCAAATAAACCGGGTAAATATTAAAAGTTTGCACGCTCCGCGCTCGGAAATTTCTGGTCCGATTCGGCCGAGTGACCACTCAAAATGTTCCTCTAGACTAGGTCTATCCAACGGTGGGATCAGTCGTGGGACTATTTTGATGAATTCCGGAGAAAAAAATTCACACACGTCAAAAAAACCGGGTAATTATCAATAGTTTGCACGGTCCGCGCTCGGAAATTTCTGGTCCGATTCAGCCGAGTGACCACTCAAAATGTTCCTCTAGACTAGGTCTATCCAACGGTGGCATCAGACGTGGGACTATTTTGATGAATTCCATAGATAGTAGTAGACATACGTCAAATATACCGGGTAAATATTAAAAGTTTGCACGGTCCGCGCTCGGAAATTTCTGGTCCGATTCGGCCGTGTGACCACTCAAAATGTTCCTCTTGACAAGCTCTACCCAACGGTGGGATCAGTCGTGAGACTATTTTGATGAATTCCGGAGAAAAAAATAGACATACGTCAAATAAACCGAGTAAATATTAAAAGTTTGCACGGTCCGCGCTCGGAAATTTCTGGTCCGATTCGGCCGTGTGACCACTCAAAATGTTCCTCTCGACAAGCTCTATCCAACGGAGGGATCAGTCGTGGGACTATTTTGATGAATTCCTGAGAAAGAAATAGACATACGTCAAGTATACCGGGTAAATATTAAAAGTTTCCACGCTCCGCGCTCGGAAATTTCTGTTCCGGTTCGGCCGTGTGACCACGAAAAATGTTCCTCTAGACAAGCTCTATCCAACGGTGGGTTCAGTCGTGGTACTATTTTGATGAATTCCATAGATAGTAGTAGACATAGGTCAAATAAACCGGGTAAATATTAAAAGTTTGCACGGTCCGCGCTCGGAAATTTCTGGTCCGATTCGGCCGAGTGACCACTCAAAATTTTCCTCTAGACTAGCTCTATCCATCGGTGGCATCAGACGTGGGACTATTATGATGAATTCCTGAGAAAGAAATAGACATACGTCAAATATACCGGGTAAATATTAAAAGTTTGCACGGTCCGCGCTCGGAAATTTCTGGTCCGATTCGGCCGAGTGACCACTCAAAATTTTCCTCTAGACTAGCTCTATCCATCGGTGGCATCAGACGTGGGACTATTATGATGAATTCCTGAGAAAGAAATAGACATACGTCAAATATACCGGGTAAATATTAAAAGTTTGCACGGTCCGCGCTCGGAAATTTCTGGTCCGATTCGGCCGAGTGACCACTCAAAATGTTCCTCTAGACTAGGTCTATCCAACGGTGGGATCAGTCGTGGGACTATTTTGATGAATTCCTGAGAAAAAAATTAACACACGTCAAGTAAACCGGGTAATTATCAAAAGTTTGCACGCTCGGTACTCGGAAATTTCTGGTCCGATTCGGCCGAGTGACCACTCAAAATGTTCCTCTAGACTAGGTCTATCCAACGGTGGGATCAGTCGTGGGACTATTTTGATGAATTCCTGAGAAAAAAATTCACACACGTCAAAAAAACCGGGTAATTATCAATAGTTTGCACGGTCCGCGCTCGGAAATTTCTGGTCCGATTCAGCCGAGTGACCACTCAAAATGTTCCTCTAGACAAGCTATACCCAACGGTGGCATCAGACGTGGGACTATTTTGATGAATTCCATAGATAGTAGTAGACATAGGTCAAACAAACCGGGTAAATATTAAAAGTTTGTACGGTCCGCGCTCGGAAATTTCTGGTCCGATTCGGCCGTGTGACCACTCAAAATGTTCCTCTAGACAAGCTCTATCCAATGGTGGGATCAGTCGTGGGACTATTTTGATGAATTCCTGAGAAAAAAATTCACACACGTCAAGTAAACCGGGTAATTATCAAAAGTTTGCACGCTCCGCGCTCGGAAATTTCTGGTACGATTCGGCCGTGTGACCACGAAAAATGTTCCTCTCGACAAGCTCTACCCAACGGTGGGATCAGTCGTGGGACTATTTTGATGAATTCCATTGAAAAAAATTCACACACGTCAAAAAAACCGGGTAATTATCAAAAGTTTGTACGCTCCGCGCTCGGAAATTTCTGGTCCGATTCGGCCGAGTGACCACTCAAAATGTTTCTCTAGACAAGCTCTATCCAACGGTGGCATCAGTCGTGGGACTATTTTGATGAATTCCTGAGAAAAAAATTCACTTACGTCAAATAAACCGGTTAATTATAAATAGTTTGCATGCTCCGCGCTCGGAAATTTCTGGTCCAATTCGGCCGTGTGACCACGAAAAATGTTCCTCTAGACAAGCTCTATCCAACGGTGGGATCAGTCGTGGTACTATTTTGATGAATTCCATTGAAAAAAATTCACACACGTCAAAAAAACCGGGTAATTATCAAAAGTTTGTACGCTCCGCGCTCGGAAATTTCTGGTCCGATTCGGCCGAGTGACCACTCAAAATGTTTCTCTAGACAAGCTCTATCCAACGGTGGCATCAGACGTGGGACTATTTTGATGAATTCCGGAGAAAAAAATTCACACACGTCAAAAAAACCGGGTAATTATCAATAGTTTGCACGGTCCGCGCTCGGAAATTTCTGGTCCGATTCAGCCGAGTGACCACTCAAAATGTTCCTCTAGACAAGCTCTACCCAACGGTGGCATCAGACGTGGGACTATTTTGATGAATTCCATAGATAGTAGTAGACATAGGTCAAATAAACCGGGTAAATATTAAAAGTTTGTACGGTCCGCGCTCGGAAATTTCTGGTCCGATTCGGCCGTGTGACCACGAAAAATGTTCCTCTAGACAAGCTCTATCTAACGGTGGGATCAGTCGTGGGACTATTTTGATGAATTCCTGAGAAAAAAATTCACACACGTCAAGTAAACCGGGTAATTATCAAAAGTTTGCACGCTCCGCGCTCGGAAATTTCTGGTCCGATTCGGCCGTGTGACCACGAAAAATGTTCCTCTCGACAAGCTCTACCCAACGGTGGGATCAGTCGTGGGAATATTTTGATGAATTCCTGAGAAAAAAATTCACACACGTCAAATAAATCGGGTAATTATCAAAAGTTTGCACGCTCCGCGCTCGGAAATTTCTTGTCCGATTCGGCCGTGTGACCACTCAAAATGTTCCTCTAGACAAGCTCTACCCAACGGTGGGATCAGACGTGGGACTATTTTGATGAATTCCGGAGAAAGAAATAGACATACGTCAAATAAACCGAGTAAATATTAAAAGTTTGCACGGTCCGCGCTCGGAAATTTCTGGTCCGATTCGGCCGTGTGACCACTCAAAATGTTCCTCTCGACAAGCTCTATCCAACGGTGGCATCAGTCGTGGGACTATTTTGATGAATTCCTGAGAAAGAAATAGACATACGTCAAATAAACCGAGTAAATATTAAAAGTTTGCACGGTCCGCGCTCGGAAATTTCTGGTCCGATTCGGCCGTGTGACCACGAAAAATGTTCCTCTCGACAAGCTCTATCCAACGGAGGGATCAGTCGTGGGACTATTTTGATGAATTCCTGAGAAAAAAATTCACTTACGTCAAATAAACCGGTTAATTATAAATAGTTTGCATGCTCCGCGCTCGGAAATTTCTGGTCCAATTCGGCCGTGTGACCACGAAAAATGTTCCTCTAGACAAGCTCTATCCAACGGTGGGATCAGACGTGGGACTATTTTGATGAATTCCGGAGAAAAAAATAGACATACGTCAAATAAACCGAGTAAATATGAAAAGTTTGCACGGTCCGCGCTCGGAAATTTCTGGTCCGATTCGGCCGTGTGACCACTCAAAATGTTCCTCTCGACAAGCTCTATCCAACGGTGGCATCAGTCGTGGGACTATTTTGATGAATTCCTGAGAAAAAAATTCACTTACGTCAAATAAACCGGTTAATTATAAATAGTTTGCATGCTCCGCGCTCGGAAATTTCTGGTCCAATTCGGCCGTGTGACCACGAAAAATGTTCCTCTAGACAAGCTCTATCCAACGGTGGGATCAGTCGTGGGACTATTTTGTTGAATTCCTTAGAAGAAAATTCACACACGTCAAGTAAACCGGGTAATTATCAAAAGTTTGCACGCTCGGCGCTCGGAAATTTCTGGTCCGATTCGGCCGTGTGACCACGAAAAATGTTCCTCTCGACAAGCTCTATCCAACGGTGGGTTCAGTCATGGTACTATTTTGATGAATTCCATAGATAGTAGTAGACATAGGTCAAATAAACCGGGTAAATATTAAAAGTTTGCACGGTCCGCGCTCGGAAATTTCTGGTCCGATTCGGCCGAGTGACCACTCAAAATTTTCCTCTAGACTAGCTCTATCCATCGGTGGCATCAGACGTGGGACTATTTTGATGAATTCCTGAGAAAAAAATAGACATACGTCAAATAAACCTGGTAAATATTAAAAGTTTGCACGGTCCGCGCTCGGAAATTTCTGGTCCGATTCGGACGTGTGACCACGAAAAATGTTCCTCTCGACAAGCTCTATCCAACGGAGGGATCAGTCGTGGGACTATTTTGATGAATTCCTGAGAAAGAAATAGACATACGTCAAATAAACCGGGTAAATATTAAAAGTTTGCACGCTCCGCGCTCGGAAATTTCTGGTTCGATTCGGCCGTGTGACCACTCAAAATGTTCCTCTAGACAAGCTCTATCCAACGGTGGTATCAGTCGTGGGACTATTTTGATGAATTCCTGAGAAAGAAATGGACATACGTCAAATATACCGGGTAAATATTAAAAGTTTGCACGGTCCGCGCTCGGAAATTTCTGGTCCGATTCGGCCGAGTGACCACTCAAAATCTTCTTCTAGACAAGCTCTATCCAACGGTGGTATCAGACGTGGTACTATTTTGATGAACAACATAGATAGTAGTAGACATAGGTTAAATAAACCGGGTAAATATTAAAAGTTTGCACGGTACGCGCTCGGAAATTTCTGGTCCGATTCGGCCGAGTGACCACTCAAAATGTTCCTCTAGACAAGCTCTATCCAACGGTGGTATCAGTCGTGGGACTATTTTGATGAATTCCTGAGAAAGAAATAGACATACGTCAAATATACCGGGTAAATATTAAAAGTTTGCACGCTCCTCGCTCGGAAATTTCTGGTCCGATTCGGCCGTGTGACCACTCAAAATGTTCCTCTAGACAAGCTCTATCCAACGGTGGTATCAGTCGTGGGACTATTTTGATGAATTCCTGAGAAGGAAATAGACATACGTCAAATAAACCGGGTAAATATTAAAAGTTTGCACGGTCCGCGCTCGGAAATTTCTGGTCCGATTCGGCCGTGTGACCACTCAAAATTTTCCTCTAGACAAGCTCTATCCAACGGAGGGATCAGTCGTGGTACTATTTTGATGAATTCCATAGGTAGTAGTAGACATAGGTCAAATAAACCGGGTAAATATTAAAAGTTTGCACGCTCCGCGCCCGGAAATTTCTGGTCCGATTCGGCAGTGTGACCACGAAAATTGTTCCTCTAGACAAGCTCTATCCAACGGAGGGATCAGTCGTGGTACTATTTTGATGAATTCCATAGGTAGTAGTAGACATACGTCAAATAAACCGGGTAAATATTAAAAGTTTGCACGCTCCGCGCCCGGAAATTTCTGGTCCGATTCGGCCGTGTGACCACTCAAAATGTTCCTCTAGACAAGCTCTATCCAACGGAGGGATCAGTCGTGGTACTATTTTGATGAATTCCATAGGTAGTAGTAGACATAGGTCAAATAAACCGGGTAATTATCAAAAGTTTGCACGCTACGCGCTCGGAAATATCTGGTCCGATTCGGCCGTGTGACCACGAAAAATTTTCCTCTAGACAAGCTCTATCCAACGGTGGGATCAGTCGTGGGACTATTTTGATGAATTCCTGAGAAAATAATTCACTTACGTCAAATAAACCGGTTAATTATAAATAGTTTGCACGCTCCGCGCTCGGAAATTTCTGGTCCGATTCGGCCGTGTGACCACGAAAAATGTTCCTCTAGACAAGCTCTATCCAACGGAGGGATCAGTCGTGGTACTATTTTGATGAATTCCATAGGTAGTAGTAGACATAGGTCAAATAAACCGGGTAATTATCAAAAGTTTGCACGCTCCGCGCCCGGAAATTTCTGGTCCGATTCGGCCGTGTGACCACTCAAAATGTTCCTCTAGACAAGCTCTATCTAACGGAGGGATCAGTCGTGGTACTATTTTGATGAATTCCATAGGTAGTAGTAGACATAGGTCAAATAAACCGGGTAATTATCAAAAGTTTGCACGCTACGCGCTCGGAAATATCTGGTCCGATTCGGCCGTGTGACCACTCAAAATGTTCCTCTAGACAAGCTCTATCCAACGGAGGGATCAGTCGTGGTACTATTTTGATGAATTCCATAGGTAGTAGTAGACATAGGTCAAATAAACCGGCTAATTATCAAAAGTTTGCACGCTACGCGCTCGGAAATATCTGGTCCGATTCGGCCGTGTGACCACGAAACATTTTCCTCTAGACAAGCTCTATCCAACGGAGGGATCAGTCGTGGTACTATTTTGATGAATTCCATAGATAGTAGTAGACATAGGTCAAATAAACCGGGTAAACATTAAAAGTTTGCACGGTCGGCGCTCGGAAATTTCTGGTCCGATTCGGCCGAGTGACCACTCAAAATGTTCCTCTAGACAAGCTCTATCCAACGATGGCATCAGTCGTGGGACTATTTTGATGAATTCCTGAGAAGGAAATAGACATACGTCAAATAAACCGGGTAAATATTAAAAGTTTGCACGGTCCGCGCTCGGAAATTTCTGGTCCGATTCGGCCGTGTGACCACTCAAAATGTTCCTCTAGACAAGCTCTATCCAACGGAGGGATCAGTCGTGGTACTATTTTGATGAATTCCATAGGTAGTAGTAGACATAGGTCAAATAAACCGGGTAATTATCAAAAGTTTGCACGCTCCGCGCCCGGAAATTTCTGGTCCGATTCGGCCGTGTGACCACTCAAAATGTTCCTCTAGACAAGCTCTATCCAACGGTGGTATCAGTCGTGGGACTATTTTGATGAATTCCTGAGAAAGAAATAGACATACGTCAAATATACCGGGTAAATATTAAAAGTTTGCACGGTCCGCGCTCGGAAATTTGTGGTCCGATTCGGCCGAGTGACCACTCAAAATCTTCCTCTAGACAAGCTCTATCCAACGGAGGGATCAGTCGTGGTACTATTTTGATGAATTCCATAGGTAGTAGTAGACATAGGTCAAATAAACCGGGTAAACATTAAATGTTTGCACGGTCGGCGCTCGGAAATTTCTGGTCCGATTCGGCCGTGTGACCACTCAAAATGTTCCTCTAGACAAGCTCTATCCAACGGTGGTATCAGTCGTGGGACTATTTTGATGAATTCCTGAGAAAGAAATAGACATACGTCAAATATACCGGGTAAATATTAAAAGTTTGCACGGTCCGCGCTCGGAAATTTCTGGTCCGATTCGGCCGAGTGACCACTCAAAATCTTCCTCTAGACAAGCTCTATCCAACGGTGGTATCAGACGTGGTACTATTTTGATGAACTCCATAGATAGTAGTAGACATAGGTCAAATAAACCGGGTAAACATTAAATGTTTGCACGGTCGGCGCTCGGAAATTTCTGGTCCGATTCGGCCGAGTGACCACTCAAAATGTTCCTCTAGACAAGCTCTATCCAACGGTGGTATCAGTCGTGGGACTATTTTGATGAATTCCTGAGAAAGAAATAGACATACGTCAAATATACCGGGTAAATATTAAAAGTTTGCACGGTCCGCGCTCGGAAATTTCTGGTCCGATTCGGCCGAGTGACCACTCAAAATCTTCCTCTAGACAAGCTCTATCCAACGGTGGTATCAGACGTGGTACTATTTTGATGAACTCCATAGATAGTAGTAGACATAGGTCAAATAAACCGGGTAAATATTAAAAGTTTGCACGGTCCGCGCTCGGAAATTTCTGGTCCGATTCGGCCGTGTGACCACTCAAAATGTTCCTCTAGACAAGCTCTATCCAACGGTGGGATCAGTCGTGGGACTATTTTGATGAATTCCTGAGAAAGAAATAGACATACGTCAAATAAACCGGTTAATTATAAATAGTTTGCACGCTCCGCGCTCGGAAATTTCTGGTCCGATTCGGCCGTGTGACCACGAAAAATGTTCCTCTAGACAAGCTCTATCCAACGGTGGGATCAGTCGTGGGACTATTTTGATGAATTCCTGAGAAAGAAATAGACATACGTCAAATAAACCGGGTAAATATTAAAAGTTTGCACCGTCCGCGCTCGGAAATTTCTGGTCCGATTCGGCCGTGTGACCACTCAAAATGTTCCTCTAGACAAGCTCTATCCAACGGTGGGATCAGTCGTGGGACTATTTTGATGAATTCCTCAGAAAGAAATAGACATACGTCAAATAAACCGGGTAAATATTAAAAGTTTGCACGGTCCGCGCTCGGAAATTTCTGGTCCGATTCGGCCGTGTGACCACTCAAAATGTTCCTCTAGACAAGCTCTATCCAACGGTGGGATCAGTCGTGGGACTATTTTGATGAATTCCTGAGAAAGAAATAGACATACGTCAAATAAACCGGGTAATTATCAATAGTTTGCACGCTCCGCGCTCGGAAATATCTGGTCCGATTCGGCCGAGTGACCACTCAAAATGTTCCTCTAGACAAGCTCTATCCAACGGTGGGATCAGTCGTGGGACTATTTTGTTGAATTCCTGAGAAAAAAATTCACACACGTCAAATAAACCGGGTAATTATCAAAAGTTTGCACGCACCGCGCTCGGAAATTTCTGGTCCGATTCGGCCGTGTGACAACTCAAAATGTTCCTCTAGACAAGCTCTACCCAACGGTGGGATCAGTCGTGGGACTATTTTGATGAATTCCTGAGAAAGAAATAGACATACGTCAAATATACCGGGTAAATATTAAAAGTTTGCACGCTCCGCGCTCGGAAATATCTGGTCCGATTCGGCCGTGTGACCACGAAAAATGTTCCTCTAGACAAGCTCTATCCAACGGTGGGATCAGTCGTGGGACTATTATGATGAATTCCTGAGAAAGAAATTCACACACGCCAAATAAACCGGGTAAATATTAAAAGTTTGCACGCTCCGCGCTCGGAAATTTCTGGTACGATTCGGCCGTGTGACACTCAAAATGTTCCTCTAGACAAGCTCTATCCAACAGTGGGATCAGTCGAGGGACTATTTTGATGAATTCCTGAGAAAGAAATTCACACACGTCAAATAAACCGGGTAAATATTAAAAGTTTGCGCGCTCCGCGCTCGGAAATTTCTGGTCCGATTCGGCCGTGTGACAACTCAAAATGTTCCTCTAGACAAGCTCTATCCAACGGTGGTATCAGTCGTGGGACTATTTTGATGAATTCCTGAGAAAGAAATAGACATACGTCAAATATACCGGGTAAATATTAAAAGTTTGCACGGTCCGCGCTCGGAAATTTCTGGTCCGATTCGGCCGAGTGACCACTCAAAATCTTCCTCTAGACAAGCTCTATCCAACGGTGGTATCAGACGTGGTACTATTTTGATGAACTCCATAGATAGTAGTAGACATAGGTCAAATAAACCGGGTAAACATTAAATGTTTGCACGGTCGGCGCTCGGAAATTTCTGGTCCGATTCGGCCGAGTGACCACTCAAAATGTTCCTCTAGACAAGCTCTATCCAACGGTGGTATCAGTCGTGGGACTATTTTGATGAATTCCTGAGAAAGAAATAGACATACGTCAAATATACCGGGTAAATATTAAAAGTTTGCACGGTCCGCGCTCGGAAATTTCTGGTCCGATTCGGCCGAGTGACCACTCAAAATCTTCCTCTAGACAAGCTCTATCCAACGGTGGTATCAGACGTGGTACTATTTTGATGAACTCCATAGATAGTAGTAGACATAGGTCAAATAAACCGGGTAAATATTAAAAGTTTGCACGGTCCGCGCTCGGAAATTTCTGGTCCGATTCGGCCGTGTGACCACTCAAAATGTTCCTCTAGACAAGCTCTATCCAACGGTGGGATCAGTCGTGGGACTATTTTGATGAATTCCTGAGAAAGAAATAGACATACGTCAAATAAACCGGTTAATTATAAATAGTTTGCACGCTCCGCGCTCGGAAATTTCTGGTCCGATTCGGCCGTGTGACCACGAAAAATGTTCCTCTAGACAAGCTCTATCCAACGGTGGGATCAGTCGTGGGACTATTTTGATGAATTCCTGAGAAAGAAATAGACATACGTCAAATAAACCGGGTAAATATTAAAAGTTTGCACCGTCCGCGCTCGGAAATTTCTGGTCCGATTCGGCCGTGTGACCACTCAAAATGTTCCTCTAGACAAGCTCTATCCAACGGTGGGATCAGTCGTGGGACTATTTTGATGAATTCCTCAGAAAGAAATAGACATACGTCAAATAAACCGGGTAAATATTAAAAGTTTGCACGGTCCGCGCTCGGAAATTTCTGGTCCGATTCGGCCGTGTGACCACTCAAAATGTTCCTCTAGACAAGCTCTATCCAACGGTGGGATCAGTCGTGGGACTATTTTGATGAATTCCTGAGAAAGAAATAGACATACGTCAAATAAACCGGGTAATTATCAATAGTTTGCACGCTCCGCGCTCGGAAATATCTGGTCCGATTCGGCCGAGTGACCACTCAAAATGTTCCTCTAGACAAGCTCTATCCAACGGTGGGATCAGTCGTGGGACTATTTTGTTGAATTCCTGAGAAAAAAATTCACACACGTCAAATAAACCGGGTAATTATCAAAAGTTTGCACGCACCGCGCTCGGAAATTTCTGGTCCGATTCGGCCGTGTGACAACTCAAAATGTTCCTCTAGACAAGCTCTACCCAACGGTGGGATCAGTCGTGGGACTATTTTGATGAATTCCTGAGAAAGAAATAGACATACGTCAAATATACCGGGTAAATATTAAAAGTTTGCACGCTCCGCGCTCGGAAATATCTGGTCCGATTCGGCCGTGTGACCACGAAAAATGTTCCTCTAGACAAGCTCTATCCAACGGTGGGATCAGTCGTGGGACTATTATGATGAATTCCTGAGAAAGAAATTCACACACGCCAAATAAACCGGGTAAATATTAAAAGTTTGCACGCTCCGCGCTCGGAAATTTCTGGTACGATTCGGCCGTGTGACACTCAAAATGTTCCTCTAGACAAGCTCTATCCAACAGTGGGATCAGTCGTGGGACTATTTTGATGAATTCCTGAGAAAGAAATTCACACACGTCAAATAAACCGGGTAAATATTAAAAGTTTGCGCGCTCCGCGCTCGGAAATTTCTGGTCCGATTCGGCCGTGTGACAACTCAAAATGTTCCTCTAGACAAGCTCTATCCAACAGTGGGATCAGTCGTGGGACTATTTTGATGAATTCCTGAGAAAGAAATAGACATACGTCAAATAAACCGGGTAAATATTAAAAGTTTGCACGCTCCGCGCTCGGAAATATCTGGTCCAATTCGGCCGTGTGACCACTCAAAATGTTCCTCTAGACAAGCTCTATCCAACGGTGGGATCAGTCGTGGGACTATTTTGATGAATTCCTGAGAAAGAAATAGACATACGTCAAATAAACCGGTTAATTATAAATAGTTTGCACGCTCCGCGCTCGGAAATTTCTGGTCCGATTCGGCCGTGTGACCACTCAAAATATTCCTCTAGACAAGCTCTATCCAACGGAGGGATCAGTCGTGGTACTATTTTGATGAATTCCATAGGTAGTAGTAGACATAGGTCAAATAAACCGGGTAAATATTAAAAGTTTGCACGCTCCGCGCTCGGAAATTTCTGGTCCGATTCGGCCGTGTGACCACTCAAAATGTTCCTCTAGACAAGCTCTATCCAACGGAGGGATCAGTCGTGGTACTATTTTGATGAATTCCATAGGTAGTAGTAGACATAGGTCAAATAAACCGGGTAAACATTAAAAGTTTGCACGGTCCGCGCTCGGAAATTTCTGGTCCGATTCGGCCGAGTGACCACTCAAAATGTTCCTCTAGACTAGGTCTATCCAACGGTGGGATCAGTCGTGGGACTATTTTGATGAATTCCTGAGAAAGAAATAGACATACGTCAAATAAACCGGGTAAATATTAAAAGTTTGCACGCTCGGCGCTCGGAAATTTCTGGTCCGATTCGGCCGTGTGACCACGAAAAATGTTCCTCTAGACAAGCTCTATCCAACAGTGGGATCAGTCGTGGGACTATTTTGATGAATTCCTGAGAAAGAAATAGACATACGTCAAATAAACCGGGTAAATATTAAAAGTTTGCGCGCTCCGCGCTCGGAAATTTCTGGTCCGATTCGGCCGTGTGACAACTCAAAATGTTCCTCTAGACAAGCTCTATCCAACAGTGGGATCAGTCGTGGGACTATTTTGATGAATTCCTGAGAAAGAAATAGACATACGTCAAATAAACCGGGTAAATATTAAAAGTTTGCACGCTCGGCGCTCGGAAATTTCTGGTCCGATTCGGCCGAGTGACCACTCAAAATGTTCCTCTAGACTAGGTCTATCCAACGGTGGGATCAGTCGTGGGACTATTTTGATGAATTCCTGAGAAAGAAATAGACATACGTCAAATAAACCGGGTAAATATTAAAAGTTTGCACGCTCGGCGCTCGGAAATTTCTGGTCCGATTCGGCCGTGTGACCACGAAAAATTTTCCTCTAGACAAGCTCTATCCAACGGAGGGATCAGTCGTGGTACTATTTTGATGAATTCCATAGATAGTAGTAGACATAGGTCAAATAAACCGAGTAAATATTAAAAGTTTGCACGGTCCGCGCTCGGAAATTTCTGGTCCGATTCGGACGTGTGACCACTCAAAATGTTCCTCTAGACAAGCTCTATCCAACGGTGGGATCAGTCGTGGGACTATTTTGATGAATTCCTGAGAAGGAAATAGACATACGTCAAATAAACCGGGTAAATATTAAAAGTTTGCACGGTCCGCGCTCGGAAATTTCTGGTCCGATTCGGCCGTGTGACCACTCAAAATGTTCCTCTAGACAAGCTCTATCCAACGGTGGGATCAGTCGTGGGACTATTTTGATGAATTCCTGAGAAAGAAATAGACATACGTCAAATAAACCGGGTAATTATCAATAGTTTGCACGCTCCGCGCTCGGAAATATCTGGTCCGATTCGGCCGAGTGACCACTCAAAATGTTCCTCTAGACAAGCTCTATCCAACGGTGGTATCAGTCTTGGGACTATTTTGTTGAATTCCTGAGAAAAAAATTCACACACGTCAAATAAACCGGGTAATTATCAAAAGTTTGCACGCACCGCGCTCGGAAATTTCTGGTCCGATTCGGCCGTGTGACAACTCAAAATGTTCCTCTAGACAAGCTCTATCCAACGGTGGTATCAGTCGTGGGACTATTTTGTTGAATTCCTGAGAAAAAAATTCACACACGTCAAATAAACCGGGTAATTATCAAAAGTTTGCACGCTCCGCGCTCGGAAATTTCTGGTCCGATTCGGCCGTGTGACAACTCAAAATGTTCCTCTAGACAAGCTCTATCCAACAGTGGGATCAGTCGTGGGACTATTTTGATGAATTCCTGAGAAAGAAATTCACACACGTCAAATAAACCGGGTAAATATTAAAAGTTTGCGCGCTCCGCGCTCGGAAATTTCTGGTCCGATTCGGCCGTGTGACAACTCAAAATGTTCCTCTAGACAAGCTCTATCCAACAGTGGGATCAGTCGTGGGACTATTTTGATGAATTCCTGAGAAAGAAATAGACATACGTCAAATATACCGGGTAAATATTAAAAGTTTGCACGCTCCGCGCTCGGAAATATCTGGTCCGATTCGGCCGTGTGACCACTCAAAATGTTCCTCTAGACAAGCTCTATCCAACGGTGGGATCAGTCGTGGGACTATTTTGATGAATTCCTGAGAAAGAAATAGACATACGTCAAATAAACCGGTTAATTATAAATAGTTTGCACGCTCCGCGCTCGGAAATTTCTGGTCCGATTCTGCCGTGTGACCACGAAAAATGTTCCTCTAGACAAGCTCTATCCAACGGTGGGATCAGTCGTGGGACTATTTTGATGAATTCCTGAGTAGGAAATAGACATACGTCAAATAAACCGGGTAAATATTAAAAGTTTGCACGCTCCGCGCTCGGAAATTTCAGGTCCGATTCGGCCGTGTGACCACTCAAAATATTCCTCTAGACAAGCTCTATCCAACGGAGGGATCAGTCGTGGTACTATTTTGATGAATTCCATAGGTAGTAGTAGACATAGGTCAAATAAACCGGGTAAATATTAAAAGTTTGCACGCTCCGCGCTCGGAAATTTCTGGTCCGATTCGGCCGTGTGACCACTCAAAATGTTCCTCTAGACAAGCTCTATCCAACGGAGGGATCAGTCGTGGTACTATTTTGATGAATTCCATAGGTAGTAGTAGACATAGGTCAAATAAACCGGGTAAACATTAAAAGTTTGCACGGTCCGCGCTCGGAAATTTCTGGTCCGATTCGGCCGTGTGACCACGAAAAATGTTCCTCTAGACAAGCTCTATCCAACGGTGGTATCAGTCGTGGGACTATTGTGTTGAATTCCTGAGAAAAAAATTCACACACGTCAAGTAAACCGGGTAATTATCAAAAGTTTGCACGCTCCGCGCTCGGAAATATCTGGTCCGATTCGGCCGTGTGACCACGAAAAATTTTCCTCTAGACAAGCTCTATCCAACGGAGGGATCAGTCGTGGTACTATTTTGATGAATTCCATAGATAGTAGTAGACATAGGTCAAATAAACCGAGTAAATATTAAAAGTTTGCACGGTCCGCGCTCGGAAATTTCTGGTCCGATTCGGACGTGTGACCACTCAAAATGTTCCTCTAGACAAGCTCTATCCAACGGTGGGATCAGTCGTGGGACTATTTTGATGAATTCCTGAGAAAGAAATAGACATACGTCAAATAAACCGGGTAATTATCAATAGTTTGCACGCTCCGCGCTCGGAAATATCTGGTCCGATTCGGCCGAGTGACCACTCAAAATGTTCCTCTAGACAAGCTCTATCCAACGGTGGTATCAGTCTTGGGACTATTTTGTTGAATTCCTGAGAAAAAAATTCACACACGTCAAATAAACCGGGTAATTATCAAAAGTTTGCACGCACCGCGCTCGGAAATTTCTGGTCCGATTCGGCCGTGTGACAACTCAAAATGTTCCTCTAGACAAGCTCTATCCAACGGTGGTATCAGTCGTGGGACTATTTTGTTGAATTCCTGAGAAAAAAATTCACACACGTCAAATAAACCGGGTAATTATCAAAAGTTTGCACGCTCCGCGCTCGGAAATTTCTGGTCCGATTCGGCCGTGTGACAACTCAAAATGTTCCTCTAGACAAGCTCTATCCAACAGTGGGATCAGTCGTGGGACTATTTTGATGAATTCCTGAGAAAGAAATTCACACACGTCAAATAAACCGGGTAAATATTAAAAGTTTGCACGCTCCGCGCTCGGAAATTTCTGGTCCAATTCGGCCGTGTGACCACGAAAAATGTTCCTCTAGACAAGCTCTATCCAACGGTGGGATCAGTCGTGGGACTATTTTGATGAATTCCTGAGAAAGAAATAGACATACGTCAAATATACCGGGTAAATATTAAAAGTTTGCACGCTCCGCGCTCGGAAATATCTGGTCCGATTCGGCCGTGTGACAACTCAAAATGTTTCTCTAGACAAGCTCTATCCAACGGTGGGATCAGTCGTGGCACTATTATGATGAATTCCTGAGAAAGAAATAGACATACGTCAAATAAACCGGTTAATTATAAATAGTTTGCACGCTCCGCGCTCGGAAATTTCTGGTCCGATTCGGCCGTGTGACCACGAAAAATGTTCCTCTAGACAAGCTCTATCCAACGGTGGGATCAGTCGTGGGACTATTTTGATGAATTCCTGAGAAAGAAATAGACATACGTCAAATAAACCGGTTAATTATAAATAGTTTGCACGCTCCGCGCTCGGAAATTTCTGGTCCGATTCGGCCGTGTGACCACGAAAAATGTTCCTCTAGACAAGCTCTATCCAACGGTGGGATCAGTCGTGGGACTATTTTGATGAATTCCTCAGAAAGAAATAGACATACGTCAAATAAACCGGGTAAATATTAAAAGTTTGCACGGTCCGCGCTCGGAAATTTCTGGTCCGATTCGGCCGTGTGACCACTCAAAATGTTCCTCTAGACAAGCTCTATCCAACGGTGGGATCAGTCGTGGGACTATTTTGATGAATTCCTGAGAAAGAAATAGACATACGTCAAATAAACCGGGTAATTATCAATAGTTTGCACGCTCCGCGCTCGGAAATATCTGGTCCGATTCGGCCGAGTGACCACTCAAAATGTTCCTCTAGACAAGCTCTATCCAACGGTGGGATCAGTCGTGGGACTATTTTGTTGAATTCCTGAGAAAAAAATTCACACACGTCAAATAAACCGGGTAATTATCAAAAGTTTGCACGCACCGCGCTCGGAAATTTCTGGTCCGATTCGGCCGTGTGACAACTCAAAATGTTCCTCTAGACAAGCTCTACCCAACGGTGGGATCAGTCGTGGGACTATTTTGATGAATTCCTGAGAAAGAAATAGACATACGTCAAATATACCGGGTAAATATTAAAAGTTTGCACGCTCCGCGCTCGGAAATATCTGGTCCGATTCGGCCGTGTGACCACGAAAAATGTTCCTCTAGACAAGCTCTATCCAACGGTGGGATCAGTCGTGGGACTATTATGATGAATTCCTGAGAAAGAAATTCACACACGCCAAATAAACCGGGTAAATATTAAAAGTTTGCACGCTCCGCGCTCGGAAATTTCTGGTACGATTCGGCAGTGTGACACTCAAAATGTTCCTCTAGACAAGCTCTATCCAACAGTGGGATCAGTCGTGGGACTATTTTGATGAATTCCTGAGAAAGAAATTCACACACGTCAAATAAACCGGGTAAATATTAAAAGTTTGCGCGCTCCGCGCTCGGAAATATCTGGTCCGATTCGGCCGTGTGACCACTCAAAATGTTCCTCTAGACAAGCTCTATCCAACGGTGGGATCAGTCGTGGGACTATTTTGATGAATTCCTGAGAAAGAAATAGACATACGTCAAATAAACCGGTTAATTATAAATAGTTTTCACGCTCCGCGCTCGGAAATTTCTGGTCCGATTCGGCCGTGTGACCACGAAAAATGTTCCTCTAGACAAGCTCTATCCAACGGTGGGATCAGTCGTGGGACTATTTTGATGAATTCCTGAGTAGGAAATAGACATACGTCAAATAAACCGGGTAAATATTAAAAGTTTGCACGCTCCGCGCTCGGAAATTTCTGGTCCGATTCGGCCGTGTGACCACTCAAAATGTTCCTCTAGACAAGCTCTATCCAACGGTGGGATCAGTCGTGGGACTATTTTGATGAATTCCTGAGAAAGAAATAGACATACGTCAAATAAACCGGTTAATTATAAATAGTTTGCACGCTCCGCGCTCGGAAATTTCTGGTCCGATTCGGCCGTGTGACCACGAAAAATGTTCCTCTAGACAAGCTCTATCCAACGGTGGGATCAGTCGTGGGACTATTTTGATGAATTCCTGAGAAAGAAATAGACATACGTCAAATAAACCGGGTAAATATTAAAAGTTTGCACGGTCCGCGCTCGGAAATTTCTGGTCCGATTCGGCCGTGTGACCACTCAAAATGTTCCTCTAGACAAGCTCTATCCAACGGTGGGATCAGTCGTGGGACTATTTTGATGAATTCCTCAGAAAGAAATAGACATACGTCAAATAAACCGGGTAAATATTAAAAGTTTGCACGGTCCGCGCTCGGAAATTTCTGGTCCGATTCGGCCGTGTGACCACTCAAAATGTTCCTCTAGACAAGCTCTATCCAACGGTGGGATCAGTCGTGGGACTATTTTGATGAATTCCTGAGAAAGAAATAGACATACGTCAAATAAACCGGGTAATTATCAATAGTTTGCACGCTCCGCGCTCGGAAATATCTGGTCCGATTCGGCCGAGTGACCACTCAAAATGTTCCTCTAGACAAGCTCTATCCAACGGTGGGATCAGTCGTGGGACTATTTTGTTGAATTCCTGAGAAAAAAATTCACACACGTCAAATAAACCGGGTAATTATCAAAAGTTTGCACGCACCGCGCTCGGAAATTTCTGGTCCGATTCGGCCGTGTGACAACTCAAAATGTTCCTCTAGACAAGCTCTACCCAACGGTGGGATCAGTCGTGGGACTATTTTGATGAATTCCTGAGAAAGAAATAGACATACGTCAAATATACCGGGTAAATATTAAAAGTTTGCACGCTCCGCGCTCGGAAATATCTGGTCCGATTCGGCCGTGTGACCACTCAAAATATTCCTCTAGACAAGCTCTATCCAACGGAGGGATCAGTCGTGGTACTATTTTGATGAATTCCATAGGTAGTAGTAGACATAGGTCAAATAAACCGGGTAAATATTAAAAGTTTGCACGCTCCGCGCTCGGAAATTTCTGGTCCGATTCGGCCGTGTGACCACTCAAAATGTTCCTCTAGACAAGCTCTATCCAACGGAGGGATCAGTCGTGGTACTATTTTGATGAATTCCATAGGTAGTAGTAGACATAGGTCAAATAAACCGGGTAAACATTAAAAGTTTGCACGGTCCGCGCTCGGAAATTTCTGGTCCGATTCGGCCGTGTGACCACGAAAAATGTTCCTCTAGACAAGCTCTATCCAACGGTGGTATCAGTCGTGGGACTATTGTGTTGAATTCCTGAGAAAAAAATTCACACACGTCAAGTAAACCGGGTAATTATCAAAAGTTTGCACGCTCCGCGCTCGGAAATATCTGGTCCGATTCGGCCGTGTGACCACGAAAAATTTTCCTCTAGACAAGCTCTATCCAACGGAGGGATCAGTCGTGGTACTATTTTGATGAATTCCATAGATAGTAGTAGACATAGGTCAAATAAACCGAGTAAATATTAAAAGTTTGCACGGTCCGCGCTCGGAAATTTCTGGTCCGATTCGGACGTGTGACCACTCAAAATGTTCCTCTAGACAAGCTCTATCCAACGGTGGGATCAGTCGTGGGACTATTTTGATGAATTCCTGAGAAAGAAATAGACATACGTCAAATAAACCGGGTAATTATCAATAGTTTGCACGCTCCGCGCTCGGAAATATCTGGTCCGATTCGGCCGAGTGACCACTCAAAATGTTCCTCTAGACAAGCTCTATCCAACGGTGGTATCAGTCTTGGGACTATTTTGTTGAATTCCTGAGAAAAAAATTCACACACGTCAAATAAACCGGGTAATTATCAAAAGTTTGCACGCACCGCGCTCGGAAATTTCTGGTCCGATTCGGCCGTGTGACAACTCAAAATGTTCCTCTAGACAAGCTCTATCCAACGGTGGTATCAGTCGTGGGACTATTTTGTTGAATTCCTGAGAAAAAAATTCACACACGTCAAATAAACCGGGTAATTATCAAAAGTTTGCACGCTCCGCGCTCGGAAATTTCTGGTCCGATTCGGCCGTGTGACAACTCAAAATGTTCCTCTAGACAAGCTCTATCCAACAGTGGGATCAGTCGTGGGACTATTTTGATGAATTCCTGAGAAAGAAATTCACACACGTCAAATAAACCGGGTAAATATTAAAAGTTTGCACGCTCCGCGCTCGGAAATTTCTGGTCCAATTCGGCCGTGTGACCACGAAAAATGTTCCTCTAGACAAGCTCTATCCAACGGTGGGATCAGTCGTGGGACTATTTTGATGAATTCCTGAGAAAGAAATAGACATACGTCAAATATACCGGGTAAATATTAAAAGTTTGCACGCTCCGCGCTCGGAAATATCTGGTCCGATTCGGCCGTGTGACAACTCAAAATGTTTCTCTAGACAAGCTCTATCCAACGGTGGGATCAGTCGTGGCACTATTATGATGAATTCCTGAGAAAGAAATAGACATACGTCAAATAAACCGGTTAATTATAAATAGTTTGCACGCTCCGCGCTCGGAAACTTCTGGTCCGATTCGGCCGTGTGACCATTCAAAATGTTTCTCTAGACAAGCTCTATCCAACGGTGGGATCAGTCGTGGCACTATTATGATGAATTCCTGAGAAAGAAATAGACATACGTCAAATAAACCGGTTAATTATAAATAGTTTGCACGCTCCGCGCTCGGAAATTTCTGGTCCGATTCGGCCGTGTGACCACGAAAAATGTTCCTCTAGACAAGCTCTATCCAACGGTGGGATCAGTCGTGGGACTATTTTGATGAATTCCTGAGAAAGAAATAGACATACGTCAAATATACCGGGTAAATATTAAAAGTTTGCACGCTCCGCGCTCGGAAATATCTGGTCCGATTCGGCCGTGTGACAACTCAAAATGTTTCTCTAGACAAGCTCTATCCAACGGTGGGATCAGTCGTGGGACTATTTTGATGAATTCCTGAGTAGGAAATAGACATACGTCAAATAAACCGGGTAAATATTAAAAGTTTGCACGCTCCGCGCTCGGAAATTTCTGGTCCGATTCGGCCGTGTGACCACTCAAAATGTTCCTCTAGACAAGCTCTATCCAACGGTGGGATCAGTCGTGGGACTATTTTGATGAATTCCTGAGAAAGAAATAGACATACGTCAAATAAACCGGTTAATTATAAATAGTTTGCACGCTCCGCGCTCGGAAATTTCTGGTCCGATTCGGCCGTGTGACCACGAAAAATGTTCCTCTAGACAAGCTCTATCCAACGGTGGGATCAGTCGTGGGACTATTTTGATGAATTCCTGAGAAAGAAATAGACATACGTCAAATAAACCGGGTAAATATTAAAAGTTTGCACGGTCCGCGCTCGGAAATTTCTGGTCCGATTCGGCCGTGTGACCACTCAAAATGTTCCTCTAGACAAGCTCTATCCAACGGTGGGATCAGTCGTGGGACTATTTTGATGAATTCCTCAGAAAGAAATAGACATACGTCAAATAAACCGGGTAAATATTAAAAGTTTGCACGGTCCGCGCTCGGAAATTTCTGGTCCGATTCGGCCGTGTGACCACTCAAAATGTTCCTCTAGACAAGCTCTATCCAACGGTGGGATCAGTCGTGGGACTATTTTGATGAATTCCTGAGAAAGAAATAGACATACGTCAAATAAACCGGGTAATTATCAATAGTTTGCACGCTCCGCGCTCGGAAATATCTGGTCCGATTCGGCCGAGTGACCACTCAAAATGTTCCTCTAGACAAGCTCTATCCAACGGTGGGATCAGTCGTGGGACTATTTTGTTGAATTCCTGAGAAAAAAATTCACACACGTCAAATAAACCGGGTAATTATCAAAAGTTTGCACGCACCGCGCTCGGAAATTTCTGGTCCGATTCGGCCGTGTGACAACTCAAAATGTTCCTCTAGACAAGCTCTACCCAACGGTGGGATCAGTCGTGGGACTATTTTGATGAATTCCTGAGAAAGAAATAGACATACGTCAAATATACCGGGTAAATATTAAAAGTTTGCACGCTCCGCGCTCGGAAATATCTGGTCCGATTCGGCCGTGTGACCACGAAAAATGTTCCTCTAGACAAGCTCTATCCAACGGTGGGATCAGTCGTGGGACTATTATGATGAATTCCTGAGAAAGAAATTCACACACGCCAAATAAACCGGGTAAATATTAAAAGTTTGCACGCTCCGCGCTCGGAAATTTCTGGTACGATTCGGCAGTGTGACACTCAAAATGTTCCTCTAGACAAGCTCTATCCAACAGTGGGATCAGTCGTGGGACTATTTTGATGAATTCCTGAGAAAGAAATTCACACACGTCAAATAAACCGGGTAAATATTAAAAGTTTGCGCGCTCCGCGCTCGGAAATATCTGGTCCGATTCGGCCGTGTGACCACTCAAAATGTTCCTCTAGACAAGCTCTATCCAACGGTGGGATCAGTCGTGGGACTATTTTGATGAATTCCTGAGAAAGAAATAGACATACGTCAAATAAACCGGTTAATTATAAATAGTTTGCACGCTCCGCGCTCGGAAATTTCTGGTCCGATTCGGCCGTGTGACCACGAAAAATGTTCCTCTAGACAAGCTCTATCCAACGGTGGGATCAGTCGTGGGACTATTTTGATGAATTCCTGAGTAGGAAATAGACATACGTCAAATAAACCGGGTAAATATTAAAAGTTTGCACGCTCCGCGCTCGGAAATTTCTGGTCCGATTCGGCCGTGTGACCACTCAAAATATTCCTCTAGACAAGCTCTATCCAACGGAGGGATCAGTCGTGGTACTATTTTGATGAATTCCATAGGTAGTAGTAGACATAGGTCAAATAAACCGGGTAAATATTAAAAGTTTGCACGCTCCGCGCTCGGAAATTTCTGGTCCGATTCGGCCGTGTGACCACTCAAAATGTTCCTCTAGACAAGCTCTATCCAACGGAGGGATCAGTCGTGGTACTATTTTGATGAATTCCATAGGTAGTAGTAGACATAGGTCAAATAAACCGGGTAAACATTAAAAGTTTGCACGGTCCGCGCTCGGAAATTTCTGGTCCGATTCGGCCGAGTGACCACTCAAAATGTTCCTCTAGACTAGGTCTATCCAACGGTGGGATCAGTCGTGGGACTATTTTGATGAATTCCTGAGAAAGAAATAGACATACGTCAAATAAACCGGGTAAATATTAAAAGTTTGCACGCTCGGCGCTCGGAAATTTCTGGTCCGATTCGGCCGTGTGACAACTCAAAATGTTCCTCTAGACAAGCTCTATCCAACAGTGGGATCAGTCGTGGGACTATTTTGATGAATTCCTGAGAAAGAAATAGACATACGTCAAATAAACCGGGTAAATATTAAAAGTTTGCACGCTCGGCGCTCGGAAATTTCTGGTCCGATTCGGCCGAGTGACCACTCAAAATGTTCCTCTAGAGTAGGTCTATCCAACGGTGGGATCAGTCGTGGGACTATTTTGATGAATTCCTGAGAAAGAAATAGACATACGTCAAATAAACCGGGTAAATATTAAAAGTTTGCACGCTCGGCGCTCGGAAATTTCTGGTCCGATTCGGCCGTGTGACCACGAAAAATTTTCCTCTAGACAAGCTCTATCCAACGGAGGGATCAGTCGTGGTACTATTTTGATGAATTCCATAGATAGTAGTAGACATAGGTCAAATAAACCGAGTAAATATTAAAAGTTTGCACGGTCCGCGCTCGGAAATTTCTGGTCCGATTCGGACGTGTGACCACTCAAAATGTTCCTCTAGACAAGCTCTATCCAACGGTGGGATCAGTCGTGGGACTATTTTGATGAATTCCTGAGAAAGAAATAGACATACGTCAAATAAACCGGGTAATTATCAATAGTTTGCACGCTCCGCGCTCGGAAATATCTGGTCCGATTCGGCCGAGTGACCACTCAAAATGTTCCTCTAGACAAGCTCTATCCAACGGTGGTATCAGTCTTGGGACTATTTTGTTGAATTCCTGAGAAAAAAATTCACACACGTCAAATAAACCGGGTAATTATCAAAAGTTTGCACGCACCGCGCTCGGAAATTTCTGGTCCGATTCGGCCGTGTGACAACTCAAAATGTTCCTCTAGACAAGCTCTATCCAACGGTGGTATCAGTCGTGGGACTATTTTGTTGAATTCCTGAGAAAAAAATTCACACACGTCAAATAAACCGGGTAATTATCAAAAGTTTGCACGCTCCGCGCTCGGAAATTTCTGGTCCGATTCGGCCGTGTGACAACTCAAAATGTTCCTCTAGACAAGCTCTATCCAACAGTGGGATCAGTCGTGGGACTATTTTGTTGAATTCCTGAGAAAAAAATTCACACACGTCAAATAAACCGGGTAATTATCAAAAGTTTGCACGCTCCGCGCTCGGAAATTTCTGGTCCGATTCGGCCGTGTGACAACTCAAAATGTTCCTCTAGACAAGCTCTATCCAACAGTGGGATCAGTCGTGGGACTATTTTGATGAATTCCTGAGAAAGAAATAGACATACGTCAAATATACCGGGTAAATATTAAAAGTTTGCACGCTCCGCGCTCGGAAATATCTGGTCCGATTCGGCCGTGTGACAACTCAAAATGTTTCTCTAGACAAGCTCTATCCAACGGTGGGATCAGTCGTGGGACTATTATGATGAATTCCTGAGAAAGAAATTCACACACGCCAAATAAACCGGGTAAATATTAAAAGTTTGCACGCTCCGCGCTCGGAAATTTCTGGTACGATTCGGCCGTGTGACCACTCAAAATGTTCCTCTAGACAAGCTCTATCCAACGGTGGGATCAGTCGTGGGACTATTTTGATGAATTCCTGAGAAAGAAATAGACATACGTCAAATAAACCGGGTAAATATTAAAAGTTTGCACGCTCCGCGCTCGGAAATATCTGGTCCGATTCGGCCGTGTGACCACTCAAAATGTTCCTCTAGACAAGCTCTATCCAACGGTGGGATCAGTCGTGGGACTATTTTGATGAATTCCTGAGAAAGAAATAGACATACGTCAAATATACCGGGTAAATATTAAAAGTTTGCACGCTCCGCGCTCGGAAATATCTGGTCCGATTCGGCCGTGTGACCACTCAAAATGTTCCTCTAGACAAGCTCTACCCAACGGTGGGATCAGTGGTGGGACTATTTTGATGAATTCCTGAGAAAGAAATTCACACACGTCAAATAAACCGGGTAAATATTAAAAGTTTGCACGCTCCGCGCTCGGAAATTGCTGGTCCGATTCGGCCGTGTGACCACGAAAAATGTTCCTCTAGACAAGCTCTATCCAACGGTGGGATCAGTCGTGGGACTATTTTGATGAATTCCTGAGAAAGAAATAGACATACGTCAAATAAACCGGGTAAATATTAAAAGTTTGCACGCTCCGCGCTCGGAAATTGCTGGTCCGATTCGGCCGTGTGACCACGAAAAATGTTCCTCTAGACAAGCTCTATCCAACGGTGGGATCAGTCGTGGGACTATTTTGATGAATTCCTGAGAAAGAAATTCACACACGCCAAATAAACCGGGTAAATATTAAAAGTTTGCACGCTCCGCGCTCGGAAATTTCTGGTACGATTCGGCCGTGTGACCACTCAAAATGTTCCTCTAGACAAGCTCTATCCAACGGTGGGATCAGTCGTGGGACTATTTTGATGAATTCCTGAGAAAGAAATAGACATACGTCAAATAAACCGGGTAAATATTAAAAGTTTGCACGCTCCGCGCTCGGAAATATCTGGTCCGATTCGGCCGTGTGACCACTCAAAATGTTCCTCTAGACAAGCTCTATCCAACGGTGGGATCAGTCGTGGGACTATTTTGATGAATTCCTGAGAAAGAAATAGACATACGTCAAATATACCGGGTAAATATTAAAAGTTTGCACGCTCCGCGCTCGGAAATATCTGGTCCGATTCGGCCGTGTGACCACTCAAAATGTTCCTCTAGACAAGCTCTACCCAACGGTGGGATCAGTGGTGGGACTATTTTGATGAATTCCTGAGAAAGAAATTCACACACGTCAAATAAACCGGGTAAATATTAAAAGTTTGCACGCTCCGCGCTCGGAAATTGCTGGTCCGATTCGGCCGTGTGACCACGAAAAATGTTCCTCTAGACAAGCTCTATCCAACGGTGGGATCAGTCGTGGGACTATTTTGATGAATTCCTGAGAAAGAAATAGACATACGTCAAATAAACCGGGTAAATATTAAAAGTTTGCACGCTCCGCGCTCGGAAATTGCTGGTCCGATTCGGCCGTGTGACCACGAAAAATGTTCCTCTAGACAAGCTCTATCCAACGGTGGGATCAGTCGTGGGACTATTTTGATGAATTCCTGAGAAAGAAATTCACACACGTCAAATAATCCGGGTAATTATCAATAGTTTGCACGCTCCGCGCTCGGAAATTTCTGGTCCGATTCGGCCGTGTGACCGCGAAAAATGTTCCTCTAGACAAGCTCTATCCAACAGAGGAATCAGTCGTGGGACTATTTTCATGAATTCCTTTGAAAAAAATTCATACACGTCAAATAAACCGGGTAAATATTAAAAGTTTGCACGCTCCGCGCTCGGAAATTTCTGGTCTGATTTGGCCGAGTGACCACTCAAAATGTTCCTCTAGACAAGCTCTATCCAACGGTGGGATCAGTCGTGGGACTATTTTGTTGAATTCCTGAGAAAAAAATTCACACACGTCAAATAATCCGGGTAATTATCAAAAGTTTGCACGCTCTGCGCTCGGAAATTTCTGGTCCAATTCGGCCGTGTGACCACTCAAAATGTTCCTCTAGACAAGCTCTATCCAACGGTGGGATCAGTCCTGGGACTATTTTGTTGAATTCCTGAGAAAAAAATTCACACACGTCAAATAAACCGGGTAAATATTAAAAGTTTGCACGCTCCGCGCTCGGAAATATCTGGTCCGATTCGGCCGTGTGACCACTCAAAATGTTCCTCTAGACAAGCTCTATCCAACGGTGGGATCAGTCGTGGGACTATTTTGATGAATTCCTGAGAAAGAAATTCACACACGTCAAATAAACCGGGTAAATATTAAAAGTTTGCACGCTCCGCGCTCGGAAATATCTGGTCCGATTCGGCCGTGTGACCACTCAAAATGTTCCTCTAGACAAGCTCTATCCATCGGTGGGATCAGTCGTGGGACTATTTTGATGAATTCCATAGATAGTAGTAGACATAGGTCAAATAAACCGGGTAAATATTAAAAGTTTGCACGCTCCGCGCTCGGAAATTTCTGGTCCGATTCGGCCGTGTGACCACGAAAAATGTTCCTCTAGACAAGCTCTACCCAACGGAGGTATCAGTCGTGGGACTATTTTGATGAATTCCTGAGAAAGAAATTCACACACGTCAAATAAACCGGGTAATTATCAAAAGTTTGCACGCTCCGCGCTCGGAAATTTCTGGTCCGGTTCGGCCGTGTGACCGTGGGAAAGTGGAATTCGTGGAACCCTGAAGAACATGTGGTGAGGAGAGGCGTCAAGAAGAAAAGGGAATACTCGGGTCCGCAACAATAGATTATCGAGGATGGTCCCTGTTAACGGCATGATTTTTGGGGAGTCTTATGGAGGTTCTTGTGACGAACACTTGCTAAAACAACTGAAATAGATTTTAAAACCTTTGTGAAAATAATAACCTGTACAGAATACGATTTAGTAGACTTTAGATGTAAAGAAATGGTGGCTTTTTTGATCCTCTATTTCGAACAGGAACGAGATAATAACGGACCTTTGTTACCGTCAAATGCTGTGCGAAAGGTAATTATAGATAGAATTTAACAATTGTAATATAATTAATACAGGAGTATGTCACCTTTTTATCACTTTTGTAGCGTGTGGCAACTGCTTTGGGAATAAGCTTAAAGACCATTAGCTGAATCTCCCAAATAGAAAAGGGGAATGGTATCTTGGATTCATTAAAGAAAAGTCGCTGCTATTCAAAATGTGTGACTAATACAAAAACATTGGACACAAGTGTTGTTCATTAAGTTATTAAACTTAACGTATGAAAAAAGTAAATAATAAATGTCTTTTCATTTATAATGTAATCTAAACAAAAACTTATATTTGAGAGATTTTAGAACAAGTAACTGTGTATATTTTGTGGTGTCAACTGAAAAAGAAAGAATTGTTCTATGGAAGTGTCACATCTTTAAGAAAACGGCTTAGAGTACTTGGCTTTAAATGGTTGAAGGATAATCCACGACGTAGACTTATGGAATTACCAAACATTTCTCTAAAAAGAGTGCAGTTTTTGAGGCAGTATAAGCAAATAAAAGATGAAACTATCTATCAGTTTGTGTTTCTCGATGAGATTTGGATATTGGAAAATAGAACATTGAGTTGCTCATGGTAAGATGAAAATGTAAAAAGTGTTAAAACCATTAAAGTAGACGGGAAAAGGTTACTGCAGATAACTGAAAAATATAGTTTAATTAATGTACCTAAGTTACTTTTAGATTCTTTATATTGCATACTGGAAATGAGCATGGTTTTATTAATGATGCTGAGGTAACATATTGTTCAAGAATAAAACTAATTGATTACCATGGAGAAACGAACCATGACAATTTTTTGAAATGGTTTGAATACCAATTGTTATACAACTTGGAACAACCATCTATCATTGTTATGGATAATGTTCCATATCACAATATGTTATTGGATAAAGTTCCCAATAACTCATGGAAGAAGTATGAAATTCAAAATTTGTTAACAAATAATGAAATTCCGTTTACTCAAAAAATGTTTAAAGCCGAACATCTGTATATTGTTAGTAAGTAAACTTTTTCGTTATATTTTCTTTTTTTTTTATTAATATGTTATTTTATTTTATTTTATTTTTATATTAATATTTTGTTTAGAAATAAGCCACCAACAAAGTATGTAATAGATGACCTTGCAAAACGGTATGGTCGCAAAATTTTACGTTTATCTCCCTATCATTGCATATTCAACCCTATTGAATTAGTTTGGGGAATTGCAAAGAATTATTACAATGGGCATATTGGTATGGATGGTAAAACTGTAAGACTGTTTGAATATGTGACATGAAGCTTTGGATACGGTAACTCCAAATGTGTGAAAAAATTCAATACGCCATACCGAGGAAGAAAGCATTAGATGGTATGATAAGGAACGAATATTTGATAGAAACGAAATTCACCCTATAATTATTGACTTTAGTGATGACGAATCAGACAATGACGTAATAATGTTTGATTCGAACTAACTAGACAATATGTGGGCTACTATATGTACTATGTATGTATAATATGTAAGGATCGTAATGAATCATCACTGATGATTGTGGACATGTGGCTTCTTCTATTGAGCAGGGGCTATAGAAAGGTTATTGCTCCCTTGGCCTTTGCAGCGGCTGCCCTTATGTGGGCGCCATAAAACGAGTTTTAAGAGATTTGTGGCGGAGCCAGCAGCGCGGCACAGTGTCACGCAGTAACGACAGGACAAATCTGTCCTGTCATATGTATGGAATCACTAGGCGTTTTCCGTTGGGTGTCAGAAATGGGATTTCCACACAGAATTCGTAAAACAGGAATGTTAAATGTTTTATTACTAAACTTAGAATAAACTTATATCTACTGTGTACAGAGTATGATTGTTACCAATTGGAGTACAGGTGGAGGAGACAAAGCCCAAAAGAGAAAAGAGGAGGTTGTTGATGTGATCAACGGTTTTATAGAGCTTTTGGTCGAACATTTCGGAATATATTTCCGGAAACCGTTACGGAAAATGTTTTCCCGCTGTTGTTTAAATTCTCTACGGAACCGAGATGTTGCTCTGGTTCGCAGTGCACTGTCACTGTCATTATTAGACGGGTGACAATGCACCGCGCTGCTGGCTCCGTCACAGATTTGTGGTGCATTATACACTCGAGAGCAGTTCACTCCGAGAACCTGCACCGACAAATGACACTCACAGGAGTGACAGTTGACGAGTAGTAGGGGCGGAAATAGCGAAAGGGTTCGTTAGCTATATAAGCTAAAAACGACCCTTAAAATCTCTCTTATTATTATCTTTCTCTTAGCTCTCTCGAGATAAAGTACCACGATTATCACCCTCAGTATAGTACATACAAACTGTGGTAATAAACGTAGCAATAGTTTTGTGTAAATAAAGATAGTCGAGTAGTATCAGCGCGTATTTTGTATCCAGGATTAGTATCTTTGCGGAGTTAGAATACTGGTCCCTTCAGCGTGCTCACCTCGTAACGGAAATATAGATTATCCCGTTAGCACCAACAGCACGCCGTGTTACTCCAAATCCCATCGGTAAATGCAAACCCCTATAAACCCGACAATTGGTGACCTCGATGTAATCAGCACCCTACGAAACCCCAGTACCGGGAACCTCGACAACAAGGAAAACATAGAACGGCCCCAGCGACGCCAAAAACCCAACACGTGAATCATGGCAAACCCAGGTCCGACTGAGAGTAGCAACAATGCCGCAATGGTAGACAGAGTAGCAGTAAAGCTTCCTCCATTTTGGAGCAGAAACCCAGAACTTTGGTTTTGCCAACTGGAATCACAGTTCCAACTGACTAGAGTCACGGCAAACTCGACTAAGTTTCACCATGTGGTCAGTATCCTTAACAATGAGGTCATTGAGTAGATAGGAGACTTATTACGTAATCCCCCAGCTGGGGACATGTTCCCGGCAATAAAAGACAGGCTCATCGCATTGTTTTCCGAGTCCGAAGAACAGAAATATAAGAAACTAGTCTCACACACGACACTGGGGGGCAAAAAGCCGTCACACCTGTTAAATGAAATGGCAGGATTGGGCGGTACATTGGTGTCGAAACGGCTACCCAAATCAATGTGGCTGCAGCAGCTCCCGAATCAGATCCAATCAATTCTAGCTGGCAGCAATGACTCACTGGAGCAGTTGGCAACGAGGGCAGATCAAATCGCTGAGATCCTACAGCCTGGTGTGTACCAGATCCAGCAACAGCCTGAAACCCCTAACTTTAGCAGCCAACCTTATCTGAAAGCTTGCGTCGGCTTACTTTGGAGGTGAAGGAAATTAAAAAAAATCCCACTTCTGATACCACAGGGAAGATCGCAAAGCCGGAGAAGCTCAGGAACAACAGGCCGGAAAAAGTCAAGATCATTAGGCCGGAGACAGCAGGACTCTGGAACATGCTGGTATCATCGACGATTCAAGGAGAAGGCCACCAGGTGCTTACTGCCTTGCAATTTCAATGAGCAAAACTAGCTCCCACGTCGCCAACGTGGGACAGCCAGATCGCCACGCGTCCAGCTCTCCAGCCCCCACTAGTAACAAGATAAGTACTTATAGGCTAGCCATTAAGGACGATTTAACGGGGATCAGATTCCTCATTGACTCTGGTGCCGAGGTATCAATAGTTCCCCGCTCGAATAGGGACAGCGTGTTGATACCCGGTTCAATTTACTCGCAGCAAATAATACACAGATACCTGCATACGGCAACAAGCATTTAGCTGTCAGCCTAGGCCTGCGACGGAAATTCACGTAGAATTTCATCATAGCAAAGACGGATATTGCCATCATAGGCGCAGACTTCCTGCATCATTTCAACGTGCTGGTCGATATGGGACGCAGTAGAATCATAGACGGTACCACGCAAGTGGTCAGGTATGGACAGGTGAAACTTGCTAACACGTATTCGGTTTGTATCATTTCGGCATCCTGCAAATATGGTGAAATCCTAAGGCAATTCTCCAACCTCACCAAATTCATCTTTACTCCCAGCGATTTAAAACATAATACCTCACACGTCATCCACACAAACGGACCGCATGTCTGTTCAAAAGCGAGATGGTTGCCCCCGAAGAAGCTTAAGTTGGCTAAACAGGAGTTCCAGTACCTACTCGAGATGGGTATCTGCCTACCCTCTAAAAGCCCTTGGGCTAGTCCGCTGCACATGGTCCCAAAGAAAGCAACAGGCGAATGGAGACTTGTAGGAGATTACCGCCGCCTGAACTCGGCAACAATCGAGGACAAGTACAAGGTTCCAAACTTGCACGACTTCTCGCATTTTTTTAGAAGGGAAGACCATCTTCACAACACTGCACCTCGTACGTGCAAATCATTAAATCCTCGTCGATGAGGACTCAATCCTGAAAACTGCTATTATTACCCCATTTGGGTTATTCTAATTCACCCGCATGCAATTCGGATTGAGAAACGCAGCGCGATCTTTCCCGAGATTCATTCATGAAGTACTGGAAAATCTGGACTTTTATTTCCCATACATCGATGATATCCTGATAGCATCCGAGGACGAGGCGCAACACATAAACCACCTTAAGACGATATTTTAACGTCTACAAAAATTCGAGTTGACCATCAACCCGGAAAAATGTGTTTTTGTTGAGGAACAGGTCAAGTTTCTAGGTTATCAAGTCTCTCAGCAAAGTTCCACACCGCTTCAGGAGAAGGTAGCAACCATTGTTGAGTACCCTCTGCCTAAAACTGTTTCAGACTTGTGGCGTTTCCTTGGTATGATCAATTTCTACGGAAAATGCATACCAAAAGCAGCTCACAACCAACGAGTCCTACACGAGTTACATAAGAACGGCAAGAAGAACAATAAGACTCCCATAAACTGGACGGAGGAAACTCAAACAGCCTTCGAACAATGCAAGAAGGACATAGCAAATGCTGCAATTCTGGTGCACCCTAGCTCATCAGCATCAATTTCACTCACAGTAGGCGCTTCCGATTTCGCAATGGGAGCAGTAATCGAACAATTTGAAGACAACTTATGGAAACCACTCGGTTTTTTTTCGAAGAAATTCTCGAAAACAGAGAAATTACAGCACATATGATCGAGAACTACTTGCTATTTATTCAGCTTTAAAGTATTTCAGATATAAGCTGGAAGGAAGGCACTTCAAGATTTTCACCGATCATAAACCACTTACATATGTCTTCCGGCAGAAGTCTGACAACTCATCCCCGAAGTAATTTCGTCATCTGGATTTCATCTCACAGTTCTTAACGGATATAGAACACATCAGTGGTAAAAGAAACGTCGTAGCTGACGCTCTCTCCCGCATCGGCTCAATCGACGCATCTCAACTTGTCGATTACGAAGCCCTAAGCAGACACCAGACAGACAATACTGAACTGCAAGCAATGTTGAGAGATCCTCAAGGAACCGCATTGAACTTAAAGCAATGCAATGTATCTGGCACTGATGCGACCGTTTACTGTGATGATAGTAACTCGAAAATTAGACCCTTTATCACAAGAAGTTTTAGACGATCTCTTTTCGAAAGATTTCACAACCTCTCCCATCCAGGGATAAAAGGAACCACCAATCTGATGTCCACAAGGTTCGTTTGGCCATCCATGAATAAGGACATCCGAGACTGGACCAAAACTTGTATCAGCTATTAAAAAGCAAAAGTTAATAAACATACATACACACCATTGAAACAACTGCAAGTCCCAGACGCCCGTTTCCAAGATATCAATATAGACATTGTCGGACCACTACCACCGACAAACAGCTATAAGTACTGTCTGACATGCATAGATAATTACTCCTGCTGGGAAGAAGCATACCCAATGGCCGACATGGCAGCGGACACCGTCGCAAAAACCTTTTACGACAACTGGATTTGCAGATACGGAACACCACTCAAGATGATTACCGACCAAGGCCGACAATTTGAAAGTTCTCTTTTCAGCGTTCTATCCATTTTACTAGGCTCTAAACGAGCTCATACCACGCCGTACCATCCCATAGCGAACGGCAAAGTGGAAAGATGACACAAGACTCTCAAAGCTGCAATTATGGCCCACGCAACGGAACGCTGAGCGAAGGTTCTTCCCACAAACCTGTTGGGATTACACTGTACCTTGAGAGACGAGGTGGGTGTTTCATCAGCAGAGATGTTGTATGGAACAACTCTACGACTCCCAGGAGAATTTTTTTGAACCCTCCAAGCCAGACCACGACCCAACATCTTTTGTATAAAAACTGAAACAGAAAATGAAGCTGTTACAACCGATCCCCACTAGCAATCACAGCAGCAGAAAAATCTTCGTCGCCCCGGAACTAGAGACCTGCACACACGTCTTTGTGAGGAACGATATGGTGAAAAAACCTCTCCAACCTCTCTCCAACCTATGAAGGTCCCGTACCCGTAAAAAGCCATAGTGACATATATTTCACCGTTACCATGAGCAATAGAGACGTCAACATTTCCAAAGATCGGTTGAAGCCAGCCTACATTCTCCCTACAGATCCAATAGCGCACGACCATACCATACCAATTTATTATTCATTTTCTGTGGCTTGATTGATAATTCATTTTCCTGCATAACATTTTTGAGGCATAATAATTGCATTTTTTGCTTGGCACTCCAAGACCGGCCTAGCTTATTGAGAGAAAAATGTAGAATTACTTCTTTTAAACTAAGACATAAAACATTCTACCTTGTGATACATCGTTGTAAACGGGTTATTAAGAACTTTTAAAAATCGCCGAAACATGCACTGGTCCGTATTTGAAAAACTCAAGTTGTCTCATTATCTCAAAAGCTAAGGAACATTTAAAATTTTGAAATTTACTGGTTTGTAGACATAAAAAAACTACAAAGTTCTTGTATCAAATGTTTTGATGAAAAACCTTTAGTTATCGATTCATTTAGAAAATTAAATTCGACCTAATTTTAGTTTTTTCACAGTAACTCAGAAACTAACAATGATTCGGCAACATTGTTTTCGGTTGTTAGAAGAGTATTAAATTTGGCACATTTCTTCCAATTTAACCGACCCTGTAACTCTTCCCGTTTAAGAGATAGCAATAATAGCACATCGAATTTGGAACACCCTGTATAAGAATAATTGCTGTTCGGAAACCCAAATTTGAGAGGTTTTTGAAATTTTTGTGTCCATGCAGTTTTGATCTCATTTCAGAGGGAGACCGTCTGTCGCTGGATCACCCGTTATGGGGTCGAGGGTCACGTAGACAAGCGACCCAGACCTGGTAGACCCCCCAAGTTGTCGGACGATCAGCGGCAGGAATTGGTCGGCGATTTTCGGGAATGTGATTACCGACGAACATCCCAGTATGCTGTACGTTGGGATGTAAGTATAGAGACCATCCGAAGGACTCTTCATAAAGAAGGTCTTCATAATCGGCGACCAGCAACGAAATTTGCTCTGACAGAGCAACATAAACAGGCCCGCTTAGTATTTGCCCAAGAGTATTTAAATTTCGAATGGGCAAATACTATTTTTGCTAACGAAAAAACTTTTTTGTCAAGCGAAAACGGCAGGCTATATTTATAGCGACCTCATAATACTCGGTACGATGAACGCTATATTGTATCGAACAGAAGGTCCGGCCGAATACGGGTTAACTTTTATGGGTGGATGTCTGCTGATGGTCCCGGCGAACTGGCAAGTTTTGAAACAAGGGCGAATTCTATTGAGTACGTTCGGATGCTCGACGAAGTTATGCTTCCTTCTGTTCGTACTTTGTATCCTGTGACAGAAATGCCTGTCATCAATTATGTTGATGACAACTGTAGGATACATCGCGCAAACATCGTGAAGGACTGGTATCACGAGCATCCAGACATAAATAATCTTCCCTGGCCTGCATATTCATCAGACCTAAACCCCATAAAAAATTTATGAGGCCTAATGGTTCAAAGGTGACACAATAACAATGAACGTACTACCGAAGATTTAGTGACACATTGCAACCTATGGAATGCGGTTAGAGGTTCACCCTTTTGTCAAAACCTTGTGGGTTCAATGGGCCGGAGGCTACAAGACGTCATCGACGCCAATGGGGGAGTAACCTACTATTTGAATTGTTTACTTTTTAATTTTATCATTTATTTATATAAATTTTAAGTTTATTTTCTCTCGATCGTATTGTATTTCCGAAAAAAATATGTCTTGAAATTTTTCCTTTTAATATACGTATTACAAAAAACGCTGTTTATGTCATCTTTTGTCTAAAGAATTTTTGCGACATAGAAATCACTTGATTGTTAAGTGAGAGATAGGAAACGGTCGGACTATTAATTCCTAATTTCCAGCAAAATATTATTGTTCATAAAAGTCTTGAAGTTTATTAAGTTGTTCTACAGTGTTTTGTAAATTGTTGGTCTTGTTTATAATTGAATTTAACATGTATTTTCTTAGTTTTCATCTTAAACAATTATATAGCCATATCAACTTTTGCAATTTACAAAATTCAATGTTAATATAGTGATGTTTTCATACAATTACTAACCGAATTGATTTCTTTGAAATTAGCAGCCTTAAACTATCCTTGCAAACTTGATATTAGATGTAAAATTCTAAATTTATTCGCTCGACACAACGTTTTTGTTGTGGATAATTTTTTGTGAACTGATAAGGCGCCTTCGCTCGGAATACGCGTCAAGCGATTTTGAACCTTAGCATGGTCGACCATTTTTGTGGCCGATAGTACATCAAGTTCTGTATCATTTCATAGTTCTTGTAAATTCGATACTCCGTTTCTAGGAGGGGAAGTATTGTGGGGCATCATATACTCGAGAGTAGTTCACTCCGAGAACCTGCTCCGACAAATGACACTCACAGGAGTGACAGTTGACGAGTAGCAGGGGCGGAAATAGCGAAAGGGTTCGTTAGCTATATAAGCTAAAAACGACCCTTAAAATCTTTCTTATTATTATCTTTCTCTTAGCTCTCTCGAGATAAAGTACCACGATTATCACCCTCAGTATAGTACATACAAACTGTGGTAATAAACGTAGCAATAGTTTTGTATAAATAAAGATAGTCGAACAGTATTAGCGCGTATTTTGTATCCAGGATTAGTATCTTTGCGGAGTTAGAATACTGGTCCCTTCAGCGTGCTCACCTCGTAACGGAAATATAGATTATCCCGTTAGCACCAACAGCACGCCGTGTTACTCTGAATCCCATCGGTAAACGCAAACCCCTATAAACCCGACAGATTGTTTCCCTGTTAAAGGTTAGCAAACCTTTTTTGTACTTCTGCTTCTGTCACCCGTTATGGGTGAGTGTTACTTGTCGGTGCAAGTTCTTGGAGTGAACAGCTCTAGAGTGAGTAATGCACCACACATTTACTACATAACAGTAACTTACCGGCGTTACAGTTTCCTTTCGAAATCAATAATGGAATTTTTCACCACGTGCCCTACGAATACCAAATTTCACAATGAGCTCCTAACCTAATAAGAATGTTTATTTCGCACAAAACTAGTAAAGGAAAAAAAGTTACAATGGATTGTACGTATACGTTTACGCTGTTTTTATACTTTTAAAGTCAATTTTTTAATTTTCAGCCAAGAACATATTGTATTTATGGAAATCGTTTCAAAGGCATAAATTAAAAATGGCCAACTTTTTTCCATGTATCGTAGCATTCTCAATGATAGCACGATAGTACATTGAAATTTATCGTTCTGTGGGGCACAAGGGGAACGAAGACTGTAAATTCGTTCTCCAGCCAACGTAAGCACAATTTCGTTAAGCGAAATAACTGGTACAACCCCAGAGGGCTTATCAATAAGGTTCTCGTTATCAGAAGAAAGAATGGTCACAATAACTTTTCTTACTGAAGCCATTACAAATGCGGTACGAGAAGGTTTTGAAAATTTTGAAAGGTGATCAGCAAGAGTTTTGTAGCTTATTGTGTACTAATTATTTATATTTGTTTCAGAGAAGAATTTGGTGTTACACCACCAACTACTATTGATAGTGAATAGTCATCACTATTCACTTTGACTTTGTACATATCTTAAAGAGTAACCCTTTTTTTTATTATATTTTTTTTACAAAAGACTCTTTTGCATTGAATATTTTTTTACTTATACAGTAGAGTCTCAATATAGTGAACACACGATATAACGAACTATCCGTTGCAGTGAACACAAAAAAAATAACATTAACCTCTCAATAGTGAACAAACTGTACCTCGCTTGAGTGGTTATTGATTGATTAACATTATACAATAAACACTTTTACTTTCATGAAGACTCCGCGGTCGGTTTACGGTTGTGATGTAATTTTGAGCGTTGGTATATATACGTCAGTACTTCCCCTAAGCGTGTTTATTCCACAATTCAGTTTTTGATACGGTTCTGAACGGAGCCTCTTTGTTAGATAAGATATGTGATGATAGTGTAATGTTGTGCTGCTAAATTAAAAATAAAGGTGTTGTATACAGAATTTTTGAAGCAAGTACTACATATTGTAATTGTTTTTTTTTAGATGTCGCTATCTAAAAGAACACATTTAAAACTGCAACAAAAGGCAGAAATCTGAGAATTACTGCAACGTGGGGTAGCACCTATACAGTTGTCCAGACAATATGGAGTTGCTAAATCTACAATCATCTCAATTAAAAACAAGAAACGTAAAATTTTGCAAAGTGTTGGTAGTACATTTACTAGGCCTGGGAAAAGTAAAACCTTAAAAATGTCTGTTTATGTGGAAATGGAAAAACATCTGTATAAGTGGTTTTTAAAGCAAAGGGAACAACATTCTCCTATTAATGGGGACATGATCAAAAAGAAGGCAAAGACTAAATTCCAAGTTTTACAGAGGATCTTTTCAGGTAAGTAACAGTTGGTTACAGAATTTTAAAAAACGCTACGGCACAAGGATTTTAAAAATTGCCGGAGAAAAACTGTCATCACAGCCCGAGTTAATAGCTCCATTTAAACAAAAATTTTCAGAAAAAATAGCGAAGCTTCAACTAGGTCTTGAACAAATCTACAATGCAGATGAGTCAGGTTTACATTGGAAGCTTCTACCCGTTAAAACGTACGTCTCGTCAATGGAAAAGACAGCCCTTCGAAGGAAGACAGAAAAACAGAGAATCATATTTTTGAGTGTGTGCGAATGCTTTCGGAAATCATAAAGTCAAGTTGCTAGTGGTAAGAAAAGCTAAAAATCCTCGGACGTTCAAAAATTTTAATTGCCCTGTGAATTATAACCATTCTAAGACAGCATGGATGACAGCGGAAATTTTCAAGAATTGGTTCAAAAAGAATTTTATTCCAGAGGTAAAGAATTTTCTAGAAACTCGGGGTCCACCAATAAGAGCATTATTATTGCTAGATAATGCTCCAAGCCACCCACCAGCAGAAGAACTTAACAAAATGAATAAATGTGTTACCGTCATATACATACCGCCAAACGTTACTCCACTCATCCAACCCATGGAATATGTCTTACGAAACTGTTTTATCGCAAAAATTTGTTATCTCAAGTAAATGCAAAAGGTGATGTCGGTGAAACGTTAAAAGCTGTAATTTTAAGAGATGCTGTTTCAAATCTAAATTTGGCTTGGAACAAACTAAAACCAATAGTGATTAAAAAATGTTGGCATAAAATTTTATGACAAAACATCCATTTTGAAGAAGAAGAAGAAAACATTCCTTTAAGTGTTTTGAAATTACGGATACGAGATGAAGATCCAGAATATGCACAATCTGAAATCATGAAAATCCTAAGTGCCTTGAACCCCAACGCATGTAATCAAAATGATGTTGCGGTTTGGAACAAGGACCGGCAACCAGAAAATGAGCAAGGCGACATAACTGAAGTTGAAGATGGGGACAGTTATACGGCTCTGAATTTATTTATGTCTGACAAGTTGATTTTTACATGCGAGGCATTGAAATGTTTAGACAAAGTTATTCAATGAACTGAAGAAAACTCCGATGAAATAGAATATTCTACTGTAGTTGTTCTTCAAGATCTCAGAGGTAATTTAGTGAAAACAATGTGTGATAAGCCAACAAATCAAAGTAAACTAACAGACTTTTTTAATTCTACAAACTGATTTTATTTATTTTTATTAAATATGTAATACCACATGTATCTCTCCTATTATTTGTTATTAGAATATGTATTTCGTTTTATTTTATAACTAAAATATATATGTTTTTATATTATATTAAAAACTGAAATATGTACAGGGTCATTGGTTATATTTTCACCACCCACCTAGAGGTTTTCCTTTCAATCCGAGAAGAAAAAGTTGCATACAAAAGTTGTAGATAATCATATGTAGTTTATTTCTATATATATATATTCCTCTAAATTCGAATAAAACTTTTACTTAAGATTCGAATAAATTTGGCTAATTAAGAAACAGGTAACTAAGCAAACGTTCAATGCAAATGATTTTTTTATATTCGACCATCGCTTATTCAAAAATAATAAATATTTATTATTTTTATACAATATATATTATTTTTATATACAGGGTGAGTCGGGAGGATCGTGCCAAACTTCAAGAGCGTGTTGTACATGAAAAATAAATGTAAAAAAACTCAAATGTAGTTATCCAATTTTCGTTTGTTTACAAGTTATAGCGTAAATAAAATTTTTTAACTAGGATTCTATTTATCTTAAACCTACCTTTGGTATTAGTGATATTGATACTGCTTGATGTTTATTTTCGAGTTCAATTAAAGTGTTACAAGATGCCAAACATTTATTCAAATTTAGAATATGCAAATATGGTGTTTGTTTATGGTTTTTGTAATGGGAATGCTAGAGCTGCTGCTGAAGAATATCGTCAACGGTTTCCACATCAAAGACATCCTTCTAAAAACGTATTTATCCGAGTGTTCAACAATTTGTGCGAGACCGGGAAGCTTCCCTGTGCCAACATATCATCTGAACGATCTACTGAACAAAGCTTGGAGGAAGTAGAAAATATCCTGGATCTAGTAGAAGAAGATGCAACGACCAGCTCACGAAGAGTTGCTACTCAATTGGGCATTCCACAAAAAAAAGTAATAAACACATGTCACGAGCAAGGCTTATATCCATATCACGTACAGAGAGTACAGCACTTACAATCCGGAGATTATGCTAAACGTAGGGAATTTTGTGGATGGATCAATAATAATCATGGTGTTGTATCAAGCAGTCTTTTTACGGATGAAGCAACATTCACCCGTGACGGCATTAATAATACACGTAATTGTCATGTATGGTTAGACGAAAATCCTCACGCAACAGTCGAAAGTAATTTTCAACATAAGTTTTCAGTAAACGTGTGGTGTGGTATGATTGAAAGTTATTTAATTGGCCCTTTTATTTTGGAGAATCGCCTCACGGGAGAACGCTACTTGAATTTCCTTCAAAATGAATTGCAGAGACTTTTTGAGGATATTCCTTTAAACATCCGAATCCAAATGTACTATCAGCAGGATGGAGTTCCCGCACATTCTGCCCGATAGGTTAAGCAACATTTAGACGAAACGTTTCCTGGACGTTGGATTGGTCGTGATGGCCCTATTAGTTGGCCTCCAAGGTCTCCAGACCTCACACCACTAGATTATTGTTTGTGGGGTTGGTTTAAAACTGAAGTGTACAGAGTAAAAGTGGACACTCAAGATGCACTAATTCAACGCATTAGAAATGCTGCAGCTGCTATTAAAGAAAGACATGAAACAATCAGGAGCGCAACGAATGCTCTTCATAGACGAAACCGAAAATGTTTAGAAGTTAATGGTAATATTTTTGAACATTTACTATGATATCCAAACGTTAATTTATGGAATTTCTTATGAAATTTATAAATTTTTTAAATTTTATGTTTTAATCTTATTTACGCTATAACTTGTAAACAAACGAAAATCGGATAACAACATTTGAGTTTTTTTTACATTTATTTTTCATGTACAACACGCTCCTGAAGTTTGGCACGATCCTGCCGACTCACCCTGTATATAAATTTTACAGGATGTTTGAGAAATGCGTGGCATGCCAAACTTATATATTTTTTAATAGAATACCTTGTATATTATTGCATTTTTGGATTGTATACCAAATTCAATGACCTTTCCATATAGTATACCCTATGTCGAAAATTTACTATATATATATATATACAGGGTGATTCTAGATAAGTGGGATAAGCAAATATCTTGAAATCGGGAAGATCTACAAAAAAAATATTCAAACAAAGTCTTTTTTATATTCGGGACCTCAATTTTTTATAATGTCAATTTTCTTTTGGGGTCAACTTCATTTTGTCAAATGTAACACCCAATTTTTTTTTGATATTCGAATTCTTTGTTGGCAGTAAAAATGTTTTTACTTGAAACATTTTTTGCTAAAAGCAACGAAATTCACAATAATACCAAACTCTTATTCCGCGAATGCTACAAGTCCAATTTTATAAAATTTTTGTTAAAACAGTTAAATTCCGTTTAAAATAGTTTACTCTTCTAATATAGTTACTTAAATAATAGTTACTTACTTCTTCATTGATTGTGTTAAGATTTGTGTACTCCATAAATCCATCAATGAATCTTATGATTGATTTGTTTATGAATAGGCATAGATTTCGTCTCGTAATCCATACCCTTTAAGTAGGTATACTTAGTTAGCGCCAGCAATTTTTAAAATTGATTTCTATTTATGTTCTGGTATAGTTTAGACTGAAACATACACCTTTATTTTTTTGTTATTTTTATGTTTATGTTTAGTTTTAAGATAAAAAGTCAAGCAGATTTCTTTAGGCAGATAGTTCGATTTAAGAGTCAAAGGCTCACGAAAGTAGTTTTATTCGTTTTGTGAATATACGGGGGTCCCAATTTAAAATAAGAAAAATAAAACACTTTGAAGTTTGAAAAATGTGACGCAAAATTTTGGAGACCCTGTACAATATCGATCATCGAAACTTTTTTAATAAAACTATTAAACCGTGCTTAATAAGCATCTTGAGTAGTTTCTTTGCATAGACATTATCTCTATTTTTTATTATTTTTTCAAGCTAAAGGCGCAAATGTAATTTTTTTCGCCAGTATTATTTAACCGATCTCAACAAAATTTTAGGAATATGTAGACAATCATAGAAAGCATTTAAATTGTGAAAAAAAAAATAGGGTGTTCCATTAAAAAAAAAAAGTTCGGTATCGTCACACTTTTTTGGGACACCCTGTATAATTAGAAATATTTTCCTGGAGTACGTCCTAAGACACAGGAAAAGTATACAAAATATCGAAATCCTACTGTCAATGATAACCGAGCTATAGGAGACGGGAGGTGAAGTGCGCCACCCTGTATATATTATATCAACATTTAGCTGAGTTTGGTACCTTTGAAAATCTTTTTCCATTCTGTTTCCATACTTCATTTTAGGTTTTTGGTCAGTTTGGTGCTTTCGAAATGTTCATCCAAAGTTTTAAATAATGTTTTATGCGGTTGTTGTCTTTCCGGATATAACTCAAAATACATGTGAGCTGTTTTCGTACTGTTCCTATCAAATTTTTAATAAAGTCTTAATATATCTCATTTCTCTTCATTTCTGAAGCTCATTTTCGTTGGAAATCTACGCACGCTCTAATCTCGTTTGAAGAGTTCTGTCATATAACGCGAACAAAAGAAAGTCTTTCAATGAAGTCAAGGCCAACTATGTAATATTTCTTTTTATTTAAATATTTCGGCTTTTAAAAAAGTAAATTATAAGAAGTTTTACATAAATGAAATCAGAATGAAACGCACTATTTTTCTGTCGAAAAATCCAATATGGCGCTCATAAGAAAAAATAAAGTTGATAATGGTAGCCGAAAGACGAAACGTTGGATGGCAAATCTGAATATGTCATAGTGTAGCTGAGAAAAAGTGGCAATGAAAATGTGCTTACGGATTTAATCTTCCTTATCAAATAACACTAAAAAAAATAAAAATGGATTCTCCAATTTTTAGTTTTCCTCGGATATCTTCGGAAGTACTCGGAAAATTAAAATTTTGAAAATGATATTCGATCAAGCGCTAGATTACGCAACTTTGCCTCCATTTAAATTTCTTCGTATCTCCTCTAGTTTCCGAGATCCCAATGGTGAGGGTCGAATTTGAAATACCCTGTATATACAGGGTGTCCCACTAAGATGTTCGCGGAGAATAACTCAATAACTATTAAGCTTAGAGAAAAAGTGTAAAGACAATACAAACTTTATTTTTTCAACACTACGAACTAAAAATATTGTCGTTTATACAGGGTTCAGCATAAAGCTTGTGCAATATGAAACTTCTTTATTTCAAATGGAACACTATGTATATTTTTGCACTTTTAGATTCCAGGCATTAAACTGATCAAATAACTATTAGATTTCCCTACACCTAAACCTAACCGTTATTGAGATATTTTGATTGAAAAGAAAAAAATTGCCAAAACACCATTCCATTAAAATGTAAAATTCTTAGCTGTTATCAAAGTTGACTTTATGAAACTTTGTCGACATGTTAACCAGACATAATGGATTAGGTTGGCAGGAAAAGTTTTTATAAATATTATACAAGGTGCCCAAAAAAAGATGTCGCATTTGAAGAACTTTGAAAGCAGAAAAGTCAATTATTTTAAATGAAACACCATGTATATTTTTACATGTTTGGATACTAAATTTAATTCTGAATCGATTTCTATTAGGGATCCCTATGCTTAAAATTAACGGTTTTGCCATAATTTGCGTTTTTTTTATTATTGGCTAATAATATTCCGAAATAGGGATCCCTAATAGAAATCGATTCAGAATTAAATTTAGTATCCAAACATATAAAAATATACAGGGTGTCTCATTTAAAATAATTGACTTTTCTGCTTTCAAAGTTCTTCAAATGCGACATCTTTTTTTGGGCACCTTGTATAATATTTATAAAAACTTTTCCTGCCAACCTAATCCATTATGTCTGGTTAACATGTCGACAAAGTTTCATAAAGTCAACTTTGATAACAGCTAAGAATTTTACATTTTAATGGAATGGTGTTTTGGCAATTTTTTTCTATTCAATCAAAATATCTCAATAACGGTTAGGTTTAGGTGTAGGGAAATCTAATAGTTATTTGATCAGTTTAATGCCTGGAATTTAAAAGTGCAACAATATACATAGTGTTCCATTTGAAATAAAGAAGTTTCATATTGCACAAGCTTTATGCTGAACCCTGTATAAACGACAATATTTTTAGTTTGTAGTGTTGAAAAAATAAAGTTTGTTTTGTCTTTACACTTTTTCTCTAAGCTTAATAGTTATTGAGTTATCCTCCGCGAACATCTTAGTGGGACACCCTGTATATATAAGGGTGAGTCTTAAGTAATGGGACACAGAGCAACAATGGATTTATGACATAAAAATAATGCAGTATAGCTAAATTTATGTTATTCCAAAAGTTGATAATAACTGAGATACAGGGTGCCAAAGTTGAAAAATGAAATCAAATTTTCTTTAATATCTCTGGAACAGTTCGGGCTAATTTCACGAAATTTCTTATATAGGGGTTTTTGGAGATGGTCAATTTAAATTTATCGACGATTTCGGTGTAACTTCTAGATTGTGCCACAATCGACAATTAGGAGTCATTTAAACCATTTAAACTTTTTTGTGCCACGGTGTATGTCATTTGGACTCATTAAAATTTATTCCCCTACCTTTTCTAGTTAAAAAAGTTATACCTTATTGGTGTCGCTAGGAGCAACGGTTTTCGAGAAATTCAATTAAATAACTTAAATTCCCATTTTTTCTACTTGTTGACATGTAACCACATAATTTTTTTTTATTGTTAAAAAAGCACAAAAAAAAAAATATGAAAACAATTTAATACCGTAGTTGGTCTTCTATTGACATATTTATTTAAGTTCCAAACGAATATTTTAACAATAACAAAAAATTAAAAATTAAACATATCTTCCTTTGACAATAAATGTTCGACGTGTCCACCATTTACTTGGATACATTTTGCAATTCTTTTACAGAACGACCTCTTTATTTTAAATAGCAATTGTTCATTCCGAAATAATGTGGCTGCATTTTGAATTTTGTTTAATAATTCTTCAGGTGTATTTATTGTATTTTGGTAAACCGAAGATTTCATGTAACCCCATACACAAAAGTCCATAGGATTGAAGTCGGGGCTCCGTGGAGGCCAGGGTATTTCAAATCCACGTCCTATACAACGATTGGCAAAACGTGTACTTAAGAAATCCCTTACTGGACGGGAAAAATGTGCGGGTGCACCATCTTGCATAAAAAACATTACTTGCCTTAAATTCAGAGGCACATTGTAAATTTATTTGTATACTTTACTAAAACAATGCAGTGAAACTGAATTTTTGTTTGACATATCTTTGTTTTCATATGTTATATCATTCATTTGTTATATCATAGACTACTAAGATAAAGTAACGTCGTAATTTTTTTGGTTATTGTTAATATATTCGTTTGGAACTTAAATAAATATGTCAATAGAAGACCAACTACGGTATTAAATTGTTTTCATATTATCTTTGTGCTTTTTTAACAATACAAAAAAATTATGTTGTTACATGTCAACAAGTAGAAAAAATGGGAATTTAAGTTATTTAATTGAATTTCTCGAAAACCGTTGCTCCTAGCGACACCAATAAAGTATAACTTTTTTAACTAGAAAAGGTAGGGGAACAAATTTTAATGAGTCCAAATGACATACACCGTGGCACAAAAAAGTTTAAATGGTTTAAATGACTCCTAATTGTCGATTGTGGCACAATCTAGAAGTTACTCCGAAATCGTCGATAAATTTGAATTGACCATCTCCAAAAACCCCTATATAAGAAATTTTGTGAAATTAGCCCGAACTGTTCCAGAGATATTAAAGAAAATTTGATTTCATTTTTCAACTTTGGCACCCTGTATCTCAGTTATTATCAACTTTTGGAATAACATAAATTTAGCTATATTGCATTATTTTTATGTCATAAATCCATCGTTGCTCTGTGTCCCATTACTTAAGACTCACCCTGTATATGTCGGAAATTTATTAGTTTTTAAGATGTGTAAAAGTAACATTAGGATAGACAATAAGATGAAGAGCAGGCTGACAGGGCTATCTGAAGACAAAGCACTGTCGAACGAGGTCACTATTGCCACGGCGCGCTTAAGTGGCCATGTGTGCTAATTATTTGGGTGACACTAAACTATTGGTTCCTTTGTAATTAGGGACTAGCAGGTACTTTTCCTATGGTTCTGAAGGACTCACCAGAACTGGGAAAGTTGAGACAAGAAAAACAAAGAACGGGTAGTTAATAGATTGATGGGAAGAAGAGCGGTCGTGGAATAGTGAACTGGTTTGTCTGTCTCTTCTATCTTTCTTTTTCTGTTAATAAAAAGAAGCAATATACAAAATACAAAAAATGGAGAATACTTCTCATGTTATTCCGACATCAGAAGTGGGATTACCCGTGCCTGCGGAAAATTCGTCGACAAATAATAGCGCGTCGGATCATGCTGTGCCATCAACAAGTCAAGTTGAAGTTCTACTCAAGAAAATTGTTGAGTTGCAAAGTTCAGCCGGGACTTCAAGTCAAGCGACCCAAGTGCAATTGCCGAGTTTCGATCCCAGATCAAAATTCGCAGATCCAGAAGGATGGTGTTGTTTGGTTGATGAATTTGTTAGAGTGCACCAACTCGCAGGAATAAACTTAGTGACCTGTTTGTCTAGTGCGCTGAAAGGGGAAGCGGCTGATTGGCTTATTCGTTGTCGACCGTTGGGAAAAACCTGGGAGGATATTCGCACTGAATTCCTCTCTTCATTTTCCAAACCCATCGACATAATGGAATTATTTGCCGAAGCTGTTAATGGGAGAACCTCCGCTTCGTCTGAAACGACGCTTTTGGACGAAGGGTTGCATGTGCTACGCCTTGCATTGCACATGATTAAGGGGCGTGAAAGTGATGAAGCGTTAGCTACCTTATTTACTTGCCATGTGGTAGGTAATCGCTCCGAAACATTACGTCAACGATTACGGGAAGATACACCAAAAGACTTAAAAAGTTTTTGTGTCGCGTTGCGAGGTTTGGCGGGTAAACGGCCGGCGCTATTTCGGCATGATCCTCATATCAATCCGAAGCAACGTGCCTTTACCCCGTCAAACAGAAGCGATGATCAGTTTTTGGGAAAGTGTCGATTGTGCGGAAAAATCGGGCATAAAGGATACCAGTGTCGTGCTAGAAGGTCAACGACGAATGAAAAACCGTCAAGTGCTAACACTTTTAAGCCTGTCACTTGCTTCAAATGTGGAAAGTCGGGTCACATCTCTACGAGTTGCCCCGACAAGGAAAGAGATTCCGAACCCAGATATGTGGAAAAACGCGTTAATTTGGTGAAAATCCAAACCATCCCTAGCGGTCAGTTGGAGACAGACAATGGTAAGACTATTCCTTTTCTTTTTGACTCTGGCTCAGACTGTTCGTTAGTTAAAAGGAGCGTTTCTTCATCCTTAACTGGAAAGTTGGAAAACTGCATGATATCTTTAAAGAGCATAGGAGATAATTCTGTTTTTTGTACGTTGAAATTCTTAGTTAGAGTCAGGATTGAAAGCATTTACGTTGAACTTTTGCTGCATATTGTACCTGATGATAGTATTTCTTTTGACATCATCATTGGCAGGGATTTGATTGCCCAAAATATCAGTGTTTGTTATGGCAGTAGGGGTTTGGTTTTTACTCGTGAAAAATTTGTTGAACTTTGCCAAATTAAAATAATTGATTTTGAATCTATTGACACTGATTTAGTCTCAAAAGAAAAGAATGGTTTGATTGATATGCTTTCGCAATACCGAAACAATTTCGCTGATGGTGTACCAAATGGCCGGGTAAATACAGGTTGTCTGGAACTTCGTCTACAAGATCCAACTAAATTCGTGCAACGACGGCCTTATCGCCTAGCCCCAATTGAACGCGATATTGTTCGATCTAAGGTTAAAGAGTTGTTGGAAGCAAATATTATCCGTCCCAGCTGTTCTCCATTTGCTAGTCCAATTACACTGGTTAAGAAGAAGGACGGGTCGGATAGAATGTGTTGCGATTTTCGCGAGTTAAACAGTAACACAATCTCGGATCGCTATCCGCTACCTCTTATCAGTGATCAGATTAATCGATTGCATAATGCTCACTACTTTACATCCCTCGACATGGCTGCTGGATTTCATCAGATCCCTGTGCATCCTGACAGTATTGAGAAAACTGCCTTTGTTACACCAGATGGCCACTATGAGTTTTTGACTATGCCATTCGGACTAAAGAATGCTCCATCTGTTTATCAGCGGGCAATTGATAGAGCGTTAGGGGATCTTCGCAACTCGATTGCCGTTGTTTATATTGATGATGTATTAATACCTTCCACTTCAATTTCTGAAGGAATTCAACGCTTGGAAATTATTATTAAGGCATTGGTAAAAGCAGGGTTTTCTTTTAATTTAAAAAAATGTAAATTCTTGAAAAGTAAAGTCGAATATCTAGGCTATCTTATTCAAGGTGGGGAGCTTCGTCCAAATCCTCGCAAAATATCAGCACTAATCAATTTGCCAGTACCTAAAACTACAACTCAGGTTCGTCAATTTCTTGGTTTAGCTTCCTATTTTCGACAGTTTATTCCTAGTTTTTCTAAAGTCGCAACGCCTTTGTATCAACTTACATCTGGTGGTACAAAAGTTATTAAATGGTTACCCAAACATGAAGAGGTGCGACAAGTGCTATTAAAAGCTCTTACATCGAAACCGGTACTATCTATCTTCGACCCCGAGTTACCTATCGAACTTCATACAGATGCCAGTAGTGAGGGTTACGGTGCTGTTTTGTTACAGAGAAAAGATCATAAACTACATGCGGTGGCGTATTTCAGCAAACGCACTACTCAGGTGGAATCCAAATATCATTCTTATGAGTTGGAGGTGTTGGCCGTTGTTAATGCTGTGAAGAATTTTCGACATTTCTTATATGATAGAAACTTTACTGTTGTAACTGACTGTAATTCTTTAAAGGCGTGTCGAAATAAAATTGATCTAACCCTCCGTGTTCATAGGTGGTGGGCATTTTTGCAAGGTTTCGATTTTGACATCCAACATCGCGAGGGCGTCCGCATGAAACATGCAGATTTCTTCTCTCGCAATGACATTTCGGAAAAATCTCACGATCAATGCCCTAATCTGGTCAAAAATATCCAAATAGTGGGTTTACATAAGGATTGGCTTCAAGTCGAACAGCATCGTGATGGTGAAATTGGTCAACTAATAGCCAAATGGAAATTGAATGAGCTTCCATCAGATTTGTCCAAGTCTTATGATGTACGAAATAATATTTTGTTTCGTAAAATAGAAAGGGAAGGAAGGTCAAGGTGGCTGCCTATTGTCCCTCGCCCCATGGTTTGGTCCATAATTAATCACGTACATCTTGATTTAAAACACCTTGGGTGGGAGAAAACATTAGACAAATTATACGAAATTTATTGGTTTCCAAATATGTCCAAAAATGTAAAAAAATTTGTCGAAAATTGCTTAGCTTGTAAAGTTTCGAAGGGCAAAACCGGTGGTACTCAAGTTCGTTTACATTCTATTCCTAAAGTTGCAAATCCGTGGCACACGGTTCATATAGATATCTCTGGAAAGTTAAGTGGTAAAAGTGATAAAAAAGAGTACGCCCTTGTAATTATAGATGCATTTACTAAATTTGTTATGTTGTACCACATTTCCTCATTATCTGGTAAACAGGCTGTGGAGTCTTTTCGAAACTTTACATATGTATTCGGGGCACCTCGGAGAATCGTTTCCGACCAGGGAAAATGTTTTACTAGCTCAGAATTTAGGAAGTTTTGCACTGATAGTAATATTGATCTTCATTTTGTTGCTCATTGTGCAAGCAGGGCTAACGGCCAAGCGAAGCGAGTCATGCAGGTGTTAAAGAATCTCCTTACTATCGTTGAGACTGAGGGTAATAGAACTTGGCAAGACAGTTTGAGTGAGGTTCAATTGGCCCTAAATAGTAGCAAACATAAAACTACTGGTTTTAGTCCTGCGGAGTTGTTGTTTGGCACTAAAATTCGTTCATTGCATCTGAGTGCAATAGTGCATCGACTCGTTGATGACGAAGAAACTACCTCTTCGTTAGTTGAAATTAGAGAAAAGGCAAGCGAAAGCATATCCAAAGTGGCAAAATTAGATACTAAGCGATTTAATACTGGCAAAGTTCAAGTCAAGCATTTTTCTGTAGGGGACTTTGTTTATGCAAAAAGCAACGAAAGGATGCTATCAAAATTGGATCCTAAGTTCAGGGGACCTTATAAAATTATTAAGATTCTAGAGAATGATCGATATGAAGTAGAGAAAGCCAATGGGAAAGGTGGATTGTCGAAATTCGTACACGATCAATTAAGGGCAGTGCCCGTGGGTCAGGAACAGGAAATGTTCGATTTTAGTGATGAAAGTGGGGAGGATGAGGCTGTGTCAGCGGAACATACTGATGATATTCAGTAGTCTGGGTGGTGTGGAATGCTGCGGTAATCTGCCAGTAATGTAAATATTGTATGAATGTTGCAATGAAATAGTTTATTAAGTGGAGAAAGACTGCTGCGGTAGTTTGTTCTCAGTCACCAGATCATGCTGCGGTATGATTGGGTATGTATTTGACATTGTTCTTGCAAATTGCTGCGGTAATTTGTTAAGAGAAGGGCTATTGCGATAGCTATTTTGACGAATTGATGTGATCGCTGCGGTGATTATTTTGGAGAGCTGCTGCGGTAGCCAGAAGTATTTGAAGATGCATGAGAGAATAAGTTCATTATGGTAATCTTTGCTGATGAAATAGCCTGGTTGATACGTTTGCGAACGTGGTTAGTGGAAGTTGTTATTGAGATTGTTGTGGCAATCTGTTAGTAAACGCTGCTGCGGTAGCTTATGAGAGTTCGACTTGATATGTCGTTGACATTGGATATGATTTTGGTTTCAGATGGGTCAGTGGATTAGCACACGAGGACGTGTGATTTCGTCAGGAAGGCCGTGTAGGAGATTTATTAGTTTTTAAGATGTGTAAAAGTAACATTAGGATAGACAATAAGATGAAGAGCAGGCTGACAGGGCCATCTGAAGACAAAGCACTGTCAAACGAGGTCACTATTGCCACGGCGCGCTTAAGTGGCCATGTATGCTAATTATTTGGGTGACACTAAACTATTGGTTCCTTTGTAATAGGGACTAGCAGGTACTTTTCCCATGGCTCTGAAGGACTCACCAGAACTGGGAAAGTTGAGACAAGAAGGACAAAGAACGGGCAGTTAATAGATTGATGGGAAGAAGAGCGGTCGTGGAATAGTGAACTGGTTTGTCTGTCTCTTCTATCTTTCTTTTTCTGTTAATAAAAAGAAGCAATATACAAAATACAAAAAATGGAGAATACTTCTCATGTTATTCCGACATATATATATACAGGGTGATTCATGTAACTGTTTCATTAGAAACTTTTGTACTTGTAACAAATCTAAATTTTTCATATTTGGGGGTTAAACTAATATAGATACACTCTATTTTTAAAAAATATTTTGAAGGTCATATTACTTCCGGTTATACCGGAAGTCCAGGTCAACTTTCTTATTTCAAATGGAATACCCAGTGTATTTTTGCATTTTTGGAATCTAATGATTAAGCTTTTTTTTTTTTTTTTTTTTTTTTTTTTTATTATTGTATAGCAATCTAGTAAATTAACACTAATAAGCTATTTGTTTTTAACTTAACTTGCTACGGTTTGAAATTACATACAAAGTACTTATCCTATGAAAGTCACTTTGATTCAGACATTTATGTTTGACACTTTTTTTAATGTGCACTAGATTTTTTTTTTTTTATTAATAATTTCACTATACCAACTCAAATGGTTTCACTCTTTTCAATCTTCTGGTTAAGCCATCATTATCCAGGAGCTGGAGAGTCTCGACGTTGATGTGCTGATGGAGACGTTGTTCATGTCTTTGGGCGTTCTTTCGGATAGCATTATCGACAGTTTCCACTACCAAGTCCTTATGTAGATTGTCATTTCGAATGTACCACGGAGCATTAACAATACTTCGTAGTACTTTATTTTGGAATCGTTGTATCATGTTTCGATTACTTTGGCTGGTACAACCCCAGAGTTGAATACCATAAGTCCACACTGGTTTCAGGACTTGTTGGTAAATCAAAAGTTTGTTATATATTGACAAAGCTGAGTATCTACCCAATAACCAGTACATTTTTCTGTACTTCAGCTTCAGTTCTTCACATTTTTTCTTCACATGTGGCTTCCACCTGAGTTTAACATCAAGGGTCATACCAAGATATTTGGCTGTATTCCCGTACGGAACTACTTGTTGATTAACATATACTGGCTTGTGCTCGATTCGTTTGTTAGTAAAATCGATATGCACTGATTTGTTTTCATTCATCTTAATACGCCATTTTACTGCCCAGCGTTGTATTTCGGCAATAGCAGTTTGTAACTTTTCTGTTGAATCAGTGTTGTTGTCTCCAGTAGCTAGAATTGCAGTATCATCTGCAAATGTAGCAACAACATTTTCTTTGAAGGTAGGCAAGTCACTAGTGTAAAGTAGATAAAGGACGGGTCCCAATACACTTCCTTGTGGCACACCTGCTTGAATTTGCCTTAGATCGGAAAAGGCGTCTTCTTGTTTGATTCTAAAGTAACGTTCAGATAAATACGATTCCAAGATTCCTGAATATTGGGTAGGAAGGAGTATTTTGAGTTTATGGTTCAGGCCCTCATGCCAAACTTTATCGAAAGCCTGTGCAACATCCAAAAATATTGCTGAACACACTTTCTTTTCTTCTAGCGATTTTTCAATGACTGCAGTGATTCTATGGACCTGATCTATCGTAGAGTGTTGGTCACGAAAACCAAATTGATGATCCGGAATAATATGTTTTTCTTCGATGATTGGTAGTAATCTTTTCAATAGAAGTTTCTCAAACAGTTTAGACATAATCGGTAGTAGTGATATTGGCCGGTATGATGTTGTTTCGTGGGGTGGCTTTCCTGGTTTAGGAATCATTATAACTTCGGCCATTTTCCACAGTTACGGTATATATTTTAGTCTAAGTGAAGCATTTATTAGGTTGGTAATTTTAATTAATGCTTTTCTCGGAAGCTCTCTTAGAATTTGACCAGTAATAAGGTCAAAGCCAGGGGCTTTTTTCGGATCGATATTATGTTTTATTTCATTTTTAATTTCGGTCAGAGTAACAATTGGGATATCCATTTCTTCATGAGAGATGACATTGGGCAATGCTGTGTCATCGTCTGCTGAATTTGGCTGAAATGTCTGTTCTAAGTGGTCTGCAAATCGTACTGCTTTTTGCTCATTGTTTCTGGCCCAGCTTCCGTCCTCATTTTTAATCGGAGGTGTTTGCATTATAGGTCTATTTAAATTTTTGGTAGTTTTCCACAGCGAATATTCAGTACTGGAATCATTAGTAAGTTCACGCAATACTTCGTTGATGGTGTCATTTTGTAGCTGCTTAATTTCATTTCTCAGTTGGGATGTAAGATTATTTAACCTAGTTTTGTCTTGTCGAGCTCTGGAACGGTGCCATTTCTTCCTCGCACTTCTTCTTTCTGATATCAGTTCCAGAATTTCTTTAGGGTAGTTATATCCTTTCAGTTTACTTTTGATTTCTGGGGTATTTTGCCACGCCGATTGTTGAATGTCTTTGACCAATTTCTCCACCTCGAGGTCTAGTTGTGCTTCAGTTTGTAGTGGGACTGTCAAATTGATTCTTTTCTTTAATGTTGTTCTAAAACTATCCCAATCAGTTTTTTGATTAACTAGATAGGGATTGTTTAGCTTTAGGATAATGTGTTCACTTAGAGTTAACACAACTGGTGTATGATCCGAGTTTAACTCTAAATTGTCTTCAATTTCCATATAGTTGCTTGATATATTTTTAATGATATAGAAATCTAGCAGGTCTGGAACCTTATCTGAATCTGTTGGCCAATACGTGGGTCTGCCTGTTGAAATAGTTTCACATCCATATGCTTGAACAGCTTTTAATAGTTCTCTACCTTTGGTTGTAGTCAGTCGCGATCCCCAATGTGTATGCTTTGCGTTGTAGTCACCGCCTATTATAAACCGATTTCCAATTGTTTTGAAAAAGTTTTCATATCTTTCGAATTTGATCTTGTGTTTTGGAGGGCTATATAAACTGACGACAGTGATGTTGCAATTCTTGGTAGATATTCTCACAGCGGTGGCCTGAATATCCTCTGCCACAAATTTATTTTCCTCATTATGATGAATATTTTCTTTGATTATTATCGCACTTCCTCCCTTTGCTGCGTTTTCTGGGTGATTTGTGCAATACACTTTATAACCTTTGAATTTAATAAAGGATTGTTTTGTAAAATGTGTTTCAGATATAAGACACACATCTATCTTATTTATATCAAGGATTGCTTGGAGCTCCTGTTGATGGTTGAGCAATCCATTTGTATTCCATGTCATGATTTTGAGTGTACTACACATTTTAGTTCCTTTCAAATTTAGAGGAGGCTTTTTTATTTCTTCCTTCGAGTTTTTTAATTTTCTGATCCATACTCAAGAATGATTCCTCCATTTGGGTAATTTTATTGAGTATAAGCTGTAATGTATGACTAACATTGTCTTCCTGGGATTTTGCTTTAGTTTGACTGTTTGTCCCCATCGCAGCCATGGAGGCATACGTTGGTTTTCCTTGGTTGGTAGTGTTGGTATCTATCTTTTGTACATACTGCGTATTTTTTTTCTGATTGTCGATTTTTGGTTTAGCTGTATAGCCATTTTTGTTTTTGAGTTTTTGTAGCTCTTTTGCAACTACACAACCTCGATAGTTCGCAGGATGCTCCTCTCCACAATTCACGCATTTTGGTTTCTGATTTGGAGGTTGTTGACAACTAACTGTGATATGTTTGCCAGCACATTTAACACATCTTGGTTCTTTTGCACAAAATTTCTGCGTGTGTCCATATGCTTGGCACTTCTTGCATTGGGGAATTAAATTTGACCCTTTTACCGGAACAATTTCTACTCTACTGCCCAATATTTGAGTTATCTTGTATATTTTCTCAATGTCTTCTTCATTAGCAAATGTTAACATGAACATATTTAATAATGTTTTTTCTTTCCACGACATTTTATTATTTACTGCTATAATTTTAAAACCCTTGTTTAACAGGAAAGTCTTGATGCTTTCGGGGTTGTAGGAACTATGCAGATTTTTTGCTATAACCCTTATTGGCCTGGTTTGCTTATTTTCGTATGTGTGAAAGGTGGTTCCCACATTACCAAGCAGTCTTACTTCCTCTCTATAGCACTCCGAGTTGATGCAATTAACTTTTGCAGTTGTCTTACCAGTGAGTTTAATTTGGAAATCTTCTTCCCGGATTTTAGTTATCAATAGTTCATATAATTCTTCATATGATTTTACTTCATGTATTACAATAGGTGGTGGGAATTTCTCCTTTTCAATTGTTTTTATTTGAGTTTTTGGAGGAGTTTCCTTGTCAGGGGTCGTATTCCTCTTTCGCTTCTTGTACTTTGCCCTGATCCATTCTGTTTCTCGGGCAAGCTCTTCTTCATCGGTGCAATAGTCTTCTCGCGGTAACGGAGAAGTTGCTCTTGATGGCCCTGGTATAGCTACTCTTGTCTCTGTTTTAGCAGGTGCTACCATTTGTCTCTGTAGCACGTTCTTTTTGAGTTCATCAATTTGTCTTTGCAAATCTGCAACTACTATTTCAAGCTGGTTATTTTTATTATTAGCTTCTTGAAGCAGACATCCAACGGAGTTCCATCCTTCAACAGCATATTGCCATTGTGCGTATAGCTGTTGTTCTCTTTGGCTTCACTGATAATTTTCTTGAAACAGTGCTTCATTTTGTTGTTTGAGTAAATACTCATTTGGTGTGTATGTAAGTATATTTCCCGAATTCATATCGAGTTATATTATATTCATACATTTCTTTAATTAACAGTTTTACTGTCTGTGATATTTTCACAATAGTCTAATGTTCCCCGATGCGGGGCCACCGTGTATCACTTTCGATATCTTATCGCGTAAACTCACGTTTTTCGTCAAGCCTTATCAGTGTAGATAACTGCTGGACACGTCCGTTCACTTCGGTTGGTTAAGTTTTGTATCAGTGATTAAGCTGATTAAATTCTTATTAGGTACTCCTATACCTAAACCTAACCGTTTTAAAGATATTTTGGTTTAAAAGAAAAATATTTTTAAAACACTATTTCTATAAAATTTAAAATTCTCAGTTATTATTGAAGCTGGCATTACGAAAATTTGCTAACATGTTAACTAGATATGGTAGATTAGGTTAATGTGAAAAGTTTTTATAAATATCATACAGGATATCCAAAAAAACATGTCATATTTAAAGAACTTTGATGGCAGAAAAGTCGCTTATTTCAAATGGAACACCCCATATATTTTTATATGTCTAGAATCTAAATTTAATTCTGAATCGATTACTATTGTTAAGGACTTTAGGTTATTGTTTCTTGGCGTAGTTTGCTTAGTTAATTTATTTTGTACTTTCATCCCTTAAGTTACGCCTATATGTATCGATACGTATTTAAAGGATTCCATCTGGGCGCCAGACCATCGTACCCATCAGGCCATATCGAAGGGCTCTTTATGGCTAGGAAATACGCTGCTCGTCAAAGGGAGCTTTCCAAATTGGACCATTGCCGCGATCCGCAGTTCGGCGGATCTGCAATACTTCAATGAAAGCGGCTTGTATAGGTATTTGCCAGATGGCGGCGATTTGTGACCTTAGACGCAACCATTGCCCGTAAGGGCTTTTGGTATTGGTGCGCCCCTGGTTGGAGTTCCTCGGGTTTAGTACTTAAGGGATGATCGCAGTAATTTTGCCCCTCTTTGACCGGTGCTCGCTCCAGACATGTGATCGTAAACGTAGTTCGTAATCTTCCCAACTAAGCAAACTCCCACTTCATACTTAGACCAATACTTTATCATTATTTATACAAGTGAAAAATAATACAGTCCACTTTCGTAAACCAAATTGTTTTCGTTTATCGAAGGAACCTCAACAACTATTAAGCATCCCTATACCTAAAATTAACGCTTTTGCTCTAATTTGCGATTTTTTAATATTGTACAATAATAATTGTAAGTATCTTAGTTGGCTTTGAAAAGAACATGGCTGCTAACTGTAAAATGCATTAAATTGCTGAGCAAACTTATTAAATTGATAATTACATTAATTAAAAATTTAGATTTGTTACAAGTACAGAAGTTTCTAATCAAATAGTTACGTGAATCACCCTGTATATATATAAATATTTCCACACCTGAACCATCTGTAGTCCAAAACTCACGAAGGTAGCGTCTACTACTTTTGAACGTTCCAACTAAAAACAATAAACCGATTACCGCTTTGATTTCTATAAAATTTGTTTCTGCTACATCATGTTGGTCTTCATAATGGTCCTTTATCGATGAAATATAAATATTAGTACTTGTGACCATAAGATTTATAATGGTATCATCTATAAAAGTATGAAAGCACTGCAACGGCGTAGTTGCATCTTTTGCATTACCCTTGATCCCCGGAAGGTGGGACATGATGTTGTGCCTCCTTGTACGAACATTTGTTGAAGTGATGTTTCCTCCATTTAGTGGATTTATCTTTTTCGAGAAAAAATAAACATTTTTGTTTTCCGACTGTACTTTCATCTGTAGACGAATCTTGCGACTCTTGGGCTACTTGTCTAACAGATTCCTCAACGCCTGACTGTTCAGTTTCGGAGTTGTGGTCCAATTCCTCACAACAATCACTCTCAAAATCTTCACCATCTAACGTGTCAATGCCATTATCGGCCTCAATATACAATGGAACTTCTTATACGAAGCCCATAATTTAGCTCTTTCTTTTTCGAAAGGATCGTTTGAAGCCATAATAAACTGCACCAACATACATAAATAATGTCTATAATGATCAGTTTATTGGAAAACTAATTTTGACTTACCGAAAAAAATAGTTACACAAAGTAACACAAAGTAACAGACCAAACTAATATTTATTTGCGTGTGAACTGAACGAACCAAGTCGACTAATGCATCTAAATATTGTTTTTCACGGGGTGAGAAGGTAAGTGGGGAATCACGTAAATTTAAAAAAATGGATGGGAGTACTGCAGCAATGTATGGCTAGATGGCCTCACAGGACGGACCCGTTCCGCGGAGGGTTAAGTATTTTACCTTAAAAACAAGATAAAATCCTTAAAAAAGTGTTGTGTGCTGAAGGGGCGTTACTAGTAGTAACATGATTCCATTGAAAAATATTTTGTTATATTAAATGGATGATCCAGTTCTATCATAGTTGAACAAGTCATATGATTTTAAGAAATTATTTGCCTTCGGAAGTAATCGGAATTTTCCAAGCTTGAAAAAATTTTGTCCCAATTTAAGCAATGATGAGCGGCGAATTTGAATTACCCTGTATGTATAAATGGCAGTGTTACGGCTTTAAAATGGCGTCAAAAAGTGGGCTATAATGACTAACCTAAAACTAAAACGGACTTTAATAAAGTGCTTAATTTGAACAATACAAGCACATTATTTATAAGTCACAAATCCGATGGTTAGCCATGACAATCATCACCCCACCCTTTAAGCGTTATTCTCCAATGGTATGTATAGGTCGTTCCATTTCACGTATGAATTATGTATAGTATATCTAGAAAAAAAATAGTTGCACGTCATCGCGGTGAAAATTCGCTGTGTTGCCAACTAGTAAATATTATACTTGAACATATATCTTACGGTATTATCAACTTTAAACTTCTAACTAGTCGAAAACGTTTTGGTTAAAAGTGTTTTCGCTTTACTATTTAGCGTAGTACTAGTAGCTTATTAGTTAGAAATGTAAATTAATCACTTTTACAATATAATCATACCCAGCATTACAGGAAAATCTTGCTAAGAGTAAAAAAATTAAAATGTAAAAAATAATAATTCATTCTGTATCTAAAAGGTCACTTTTTTCTTCACTATCCTCTTCAACGTTGATTATTAACTAACCTGAACTAACCTCATTCAAGACATGTTCCCTTTCGTACCATTCTTGAATTACATGTTCTGTGTGTTTAATGGTATTTTGCCATATTTCAGGAGTAATTGTATTTAAAGCTTCCTTCTACATCTGTAGGTTGCACAACGTTTTTGTTCTTAAAACAGTTATGAAAACTGGTGAAAACCCAGAAACTTTTTAAAAATTCAAAAAATTTGAAATGTGAACAGTGCGATAACACGTCAAACAAACAAATCGCAAAATTATGTTTGAGTAACGGCTGATCGGGAAATTGAGATCTCGGGCACTCGATGTCTCACCCCAAACACAAAGGGGAGCACAGTTAAAAAACTATGCCACACGTTTAATTTATGTCTTTACTCCTTAAACGCTTGCCTAAGGACCACAGCTGATATTGCGCTGAACGAACACAAGAAGACACTTGAAGCTTGATTACACTTTAAGTTTTATTTAACAAAATATGAAAACTTACACTACGCGGTTAAACTAAATTGCTAAAATAGTGCTATGATAATTATGAGAAAAAACAAGTGACCACCGATAACTAAAACTCTTAAAAGGATTTTGCCTTTTGTTAGGTTTTGGGAGAAGCGTCGACTATTAGTGGTAAAGAGCGAATAATGGGAACCTTACTAGGGTTGTCAACGAAGAAAAAGCAAGTGTGTGATCTGTTTTATGTTTTTGAAGAGGTTCAGGCCGCTTGTCCTTTTTTCTTCCCACTGTATCATAAAGGGAGAGTACTGACTAATTTATTTTGTCTAGGTCATAAATCAGTCTCATGGGCTGTCTATAGTGTGAATGGTGTTGGGTTTGTTTTCTTTCCACAAGCAGATTAATAATACTTATAGCCGGTTTTGGGTATTTTTCCAACAACGGCAACGTTGCAATATTTTGCCAACATAATTTATGGCGCGAAATTTAAATTCCCATAACGACACATGTTGTTGTTCCATATGGTCCGTTGGTAATGAAATTATATCACTTGTGATGTGCAACCATTCTTAAGCTGGATACACTATATGCTATATGTCGCTTATCTACACATTGAATTTTCCCGTCAATTTTAACCAAAGAAGCAAACAACTACTAATTGTAAGTATTTCAGTCTAGAATATTTTATAAAGGGCGTTTCAGGAGGAGATGTACAAACTTCGACATGTTATTTTACTTTTAATTCTAAGCAAAAAAGTTCCTCTATACAGGGTTATTCACCCAAACCGTTCATTAGAAGTTTACTAGGATCTAAAAGTGATACGAATTTGAAAATTTGGAGTTAAGTTCGACATATACTATTTTTTAAAAATATTTTCAACTTGCTGTCACTTCCGGTTTAACCGGAAATAGCTGTAACTTGCTTATTTCAAATGGAACCCCCAGTATATTATTTTATTTTTAGATTCAACGTAATATTTTAGGTACATTTTCTGTATAATGTCCTATACTTAGTTCTTACCGTTTTTGAGATATTTGACTTTGAATTAAAAACGTGCCTCTGTAATGACCAATTTTAAAATTGCATATCTCCGCAGTTATTAAAGACATAATCACCATATTTTGCAGAATGTCAATACATAGTCTTAAGTTCACACTTTCACTAGTTTTATGGCTTAGTATTATACAGGGTGTCCAAAATTCAGCTCCTAACATTTACATTTTTGAAGTTGCAAAAGTCGTTTTTTTTTAAATGGGACACCCTATAACTTTAAGCAGTATCAAGTAGAAAATGTAATTCTCTATCGAACTGTATTAGGGTTACCTATACCTATTCCAAACCATTTTCGAAATAATTAAGTTTATGTGAAACTAGTAGTACATATTCACTCTGGTAAATTTTTATTCTTCGCGTAGTTGACCATGGAAAAGAAATAATGACAGTTATTACTTGCATTGCACGTTTTTGTTTTTCGGTGGCTGTTAGTAGCAAAATTAAAGTGAAACTTTCAATCAAAATGGAAGAATACACAAATGCTGATATTCTCAATTTGTTTTATATTCACGGAGAATGTTACAAAATTTTGGAGAGAACTTGCCGTGTATTTAGTGAACGACATCCCCATTTGCCGCCAATCAACAAGACAAAATTCAGGAGAACTGAAACTAACTTTTTACAATTCGGGAAAGTTAGCGCTACAAAAAATGTTCCTAAATCATTGCTGAATAAAGAAGTACATAATAATAATAAATAAGATTAATAAACTAATTATTGTAACTAAATGCCAACAATCGTCGATACAAAGAAATTGTATTATAATAAATGTTCAATATGTTGACCGTTCATCTGAAGGCACACATCAATTCTTCTTTGGACTCCTTCTACAGCTTGTCGGATTTGATTATTGTCCAGTTTGTCAAACGCTGTCCGCACCCTGTTGAGCAAATCTTCGCGGGTATTTACTGGAGAAAAATAAACCTTGCTTTTAATATAGCCTATATTAATATCTAGCTATAAGAGATTCTTTTTTTTATTACAATCTATTCGCTTTGATGACATTAGAACCAGAACTATCCGCCAAGAAAAAGATAAATTAGCTGCAATAAGAGATTTTTTCACATTTTTTTTACAAAACTGTTGTTAGGACTCGCGACGTATTGTTATATCATGGATTATGGTTGGGTTATTTATTAGTTTAAATGGTCAAAGTGAGTTTAAGAAACTGATGTTACGCCCATGGACAACCCCAGCCATTGGGTAATACTGTTGGAATTCCCAGCGCTTAACACCCATCTTCGGCTGAGGGAAGTTATTTTATGATTGGGATTTCCAGCACTATTCTTTGTCGGACTAACATTGCGAATTTAAATTAAAGGTACCGCCAAACGAATACAATGACTGGGCTCCAATAAAAGCCCAGCGATCGTGCCTCTAAGTGCTACGCTTTAACGCGACAAGGTAGCCTAGAAGCCGCTAATGGAACCCTATCGGGGGTACGTCTATGGGCGTTACACCTCCGTATCAGTACTTAAGGAGGGTGCGAAACTGAAGAATCTCTCTTTTCTCGCTACCTCATCATGGACTCGTACGCGCTAGATTCTCGTTAACATTCTTTAAATAACGCATTTTCTCGATATTGTATAGTTGTTAGTTACCAACAAACCTTTGTTAAGTTAAGGTTTAGTTTCTTTTATACGCGAAAACAGTGTTTCTGAGACTGCGAACTCAGGGTGGTCCTTCATAATCGATCAATCCAGTCCACGATTTACGTAGTTCACGGTTATCGTATCGAAAGGGGTGAATCGACCCAATCACGTACACGCGCCAAATTTGGACCAAACAACTGTAAACAAAATTACAGTCTTGGAGAATTCGTAACAACAGATAAAATACTCCATCCATTTCGAGGTAGATATGGATTTGTACAATATATTCCTAATAAGCTGGCAAAATATGGCTTAAAAAAATATGCTCTATGTGACAGTAAATCATTCTATACTTCGAATTTTGAAATATATTGTGGTAAGCAGAAGGAAGACCCTTATGTTGTTTCAAATAATCCCACAGATATAGTCATGAGATTGATACATCCCATAGGTTTTTGTTACAATTTTCTAACAACTGACAATTATTACACAAGTGATCCCTTAGCCAAATGTCTCTTAGAACATGACTTGACCTTAACCGGAACCCTGAAAAAAAATAAAAAGGAAATCCCCGAAGAATTCTTGCCTCATAACAACCGAAATATAGGAACAACTCAATTTGGATTTCAAAATGATATGACCATGGTTTCATTCTGTCCCAAAAAAAAGGCTGTGATTTTATTATCAACAATGGATGATACTGAAGAAATTCACCCAGAAACAAAAAACCTTACATGATCCTTCATTATAATATGACAAAGTATGATGTAGATGTAGTGGATTAGAAGTGCGCCTCATGTTCCACTCAAAGAATAACAAGAAAATGGCCACTGGCGTTGTTCTTTAGATTTCTATATATTGCCTGCATAGATTCGGAAGTTGTATTTCGGGAAAATAACCCGGGTAACCTTCAAAAAAGAAGATTTATCTTTCAAACCTAGATTTAGCATTGATGGAAGATCATATGAAAGAATGGGCAAAACTGACATTTCTTCCAAAGGACATTCAGTTGTTTCTTTCCAAATATAACCAGGAACAAGAATTTCCAAGAATTAATGAAAACTAATGAAAAGCAAATCAGACCTTGCCATTTGTGTGATGCTCATAAGAATAATAGAACTACATCTTATTGCACTTCATGTAAAAAATGTCTTTGCAATAATCACAGCGAAAAAGTAACTATTATACATGCAATTTTTGTAAAAACTTTCCTATGGACATGAGTTAAAAGAGTATTATTAGATTAAGTATTACTGTAATAATATATAGTTAGATTAAGTATAGAAAATAAATAAAATTAAAAAAAAAATAGAGAAGTTAAATAAAAAACAATATTTAATAATTTGCGGTATAAAGTACCGCGCGCGCCCGCTTAAGGGTTAAGTTAACTCTGTTAGATCTAAGGTGAAAAGAGCTGTGAGGGGATTGCTGTGCCCCTTTAGGACGTCTATGTATGTCGCAACCTGGTTAGAAGTATTCTCGTCAATTAAGAGGATTTTCCAATCGTTATCTTCATGTGATATTGATATTTGGTGATTGATGTCTAACCATCCTTTGTCGGTATTGGTGGGAAAGTATAGCCGCTCTTTGTTGGTGCTGATGAGAAGTGCGGCCGCGTTTTGTCGGCATCTATGAGAAAATACCGACCAAGTGTTATCAGTACTACTGTAACATCGCAGGTGGTGTCATAAATCAATAATTGCTGTCTAGCCAGGGCACGACAGTGTTTCATTACCCTTAGATTTAGTATACAGGGTGTTAGTGAAATAACTTTCGTAAATTTAACCAGTGATTAAGAACATCATTTTGAACAAAAAAGTTCCTTACAACAGGGGTCGTAAATACAACCATTTCCCTGGAAAATTAAAAAAACACTTTCTGAGAATTGGCAATGTCGCGTCGAATTTATTTCATTTTCACACCTACCTAAGTAGCCGCATGAAGTGGGTTTGCTTCTTTACACGTTTTTTTTTTGGGTCTGGTAGGTTTTACAGTACATAATTAACAAAATGCACTAAATTTATGAAATTTAGAAATTATGTGATTCTTATTATTTTTAAAAGCTACTTACCTTTAAATCACTGTTGTCATCTCTTATTGGTATAACATGTTACATTACACACTTTACACCACTAATATCTCAATCAAAATACAAAGTTATAATTGTTTTTACTACATCAAATGTTCAAAATGTCCACCATTTGAGTCCATACATGAACGACATCGTTTTAACCAATTTTCCCGTACGCGATGAAAAATTCCTGGTGTATTCCTAATATGATCGGCAGCAGCAAAAATACGTTGTCGTAACTGGTTTTCGTCCTTTATTTCCACGGCGTAGACCAAATTCTTCATGAAACCCCAAAAGAAAAAATCTAAAGGATTAAGATCCGGAGATCTGGCAGGCCAATGATTAGGGCCATTTCTTCCTATCCATCTATTTTCAAACTTATTGTGTAAATGTTCCACAACTGGACGGCTTATGTGTGCAGGAGCTCCATCATGCAAATACCACATCATGGCACGCAATTGAAGAGGTACATTTTCTAACAAATTTGGCAAATCATTTGTTAAAAATTCTAAATAGATGGGTCCATTTAACCTTGAAGGTGATACAAAAGGCCCAATAAGCTGATCTCCCAGTATTCCAGCCCATAAATTTATTGAAAATTCATGTTGGAATTTTTTTGGAGAAATGGCGTGAGGATTTTCATCTGCCCAGTTATGACAATTGTGAAAATTCCAAATTCCATTCGTTGTGAAAGAAGCTTCGTCCGTTGATAAAATGGTAGACAAGAAATTTGGATTTCCTTGTTGTTCAATGAACCATTCACAAAATTGTTGCGTTGATGCAAAATCAGTGGGTAAAAGTCCTTGAACTCTCTGTACGTGGAAAGGATAGAGCAATTGCTCCTTTAGCGTTCTATGAACAGTCCAATTAGAAACACCTACGTAGCGAGCAATACTCCGGATACTCCTTGTTGAATCCTCTTCCACAAAGTTTATTATTTGTTCCTCGGCTTCAGAACCAACTTCTCGCTGTCGACCTCGTCCTTTATAAGTAGGAATAACACTACCTGTATCCAGAAGCCTTTGGGAAACTTGCACAAATGTTTGTCTCGCTGGAAGTTTTCTTTCTGGATAACGATCACCGTATATGCATCTAGTTTCTTCAGAATTTTGTGACGCCTCACCATAGATTAAAAGCATGTCATGATACTCGCGTACAGAATACATTGTCACATAGGTACTATTAATAAGTAGGGATAAAATCACTTAAAGCTCGCCCAAATTAACTTTGCGGATAATTTGTTGCGTGTACCGACAGAAGATGCATTCAGCGAGACCGAAATCACACTAAAATATTAAAAGTATGGAAGGACATACAGTCCATGACAAATTTGAAAAATAAGGGTGGTTTTTGTCTTTTGTCTCTTCTTGATGGTCACTAATGGGCTACACATGTCCATGGCGCCAGGCATGTTTGCCCAGGATCATATGTCACATAAAATGGGATAAAGTGCAGATGGTTACATAACTCATGTACTATTGAGGTACTAAGTCAATCTGTTTACTGCGCATTCCAATGCCTTATCACTTCACCCGCAACGTGGGTGAGCGACCCTCATAAGGGCCATAAAAAACCAACCCTGACGAAAATAAACTTCTCTTCTTCGGTAACATTCAGTGTGGCGTTGCCACTTACGTTTTTTTTTACCGCTTAAGTTATTAATTAAGTTTTCAATTGCTTTTAGTAATGTTATTGTTGAATTATTTTAAGTTTTTTTGTTACACGTTAAACAACCTGTATGTGTCAAGTACATTTTTCCACATTTTATTCAAATTTTAAACCTTATTATAGCTTTTCGGTTACCAACTTTGACATTTTTTTTTTGAAAAAACTATTAGGTTTTCGACCCCTGTTGTAAGGAACTTTTTTGTTCAAAATAATGTTCTTAATCACTGGTTAAATTTACGAAAGTTATTTCACTAACACCCTGTATAAGAGCGTCCTGAACCTAAAGGGTCCTCTTTCTTTCGAGTGGTTCATCTGTACTTTTTATCTGTGGAGCAGAAATCTAAATAGTGTATTCATCATTATATCAAACCATAGATAACGATAGAAAAACCTATATTAAATTACAAAAAATTTCACTAAATTTAAGTATAAAAATCATTTGATTATACAGGGTGTCCCGAAAATCAATGTCAAAAATGGTATCAGAAGATTATTTGGGTCAAAACATTAAGATTTAGGTCAAAAGTTATTTGAAAAAAGTTTCTCGTTTAGATGCTATTGGCGTTCAAAGTTCTTGAAAAAAAACATACTTTTTGTTATATCTCGAGAATGCTTTAATGGATTTTAATGAATCCCATTGTGCATTTATTCATTAAGACAGGGATTATTTTCATGTAACATTCATGTCTTTTCGCAATGTGAAAGTGGTAAATTCTTAGCCATCTTCGTACAAAAATTATCAGAACTTTTCATTGGGTAGCTGCATTGTATCGTTTTTCTTTCTGATGATACATTAACTCTTTCTCCAACTTTTCTATCTCTCGGAAAGGCCATGTATGGTTAAGGGGTCAATTCGGCCCCCACGGGCGATCGATCTGAAATTTTTACCAATTGTCCCTACCACTCAAAGGACTTACCACATAAAATTTCAACTTCCTAAGTCTCACCATTTAAGGGTAGGACGGGGTTGAGGGTGAAAACTGTAAAACGCCATATCTCGGAAACTATTCATCGTACGGCGTGGGGCAAAATGGTGCGTCCTTCAGTAATCACCTTCTTATTTTCGTATACTTATAGATTTATCGGTTGATGCCAAAGGGCCGAAATCTCAAAAAAAAAAAAAAATAAATTTGGTGACTTTAGAGGAGTTCGCACTTTGATACACTAACCATTTTTGCACACTGTATAGAGGGCCTCTCGAAGTATCTACCCACGTTGAATCAAATTTGTATCAAAATCAGTATTTGGGATATAGCGATTCAAAGTATGTAATGTCCTACGTTCTGTTGAAGACACAAATTAAGACGACTATGGAAGGTCTTGTAACCTTCTGCAATTCATAAAAAAATCGAAGGTGGCTTTGAACAAATTCGAAAAAAAATTTCGAACACATACTTTAGATGTGTAATGGTTGTAAGATATTTGTAATTATAAAATAAGTCCTATAAATAATTCTTTTGTCATAGCAACCATAGTTTTTTAATCAATTTAATTACTATTGGAATGGTTTTCCGGGAACAAGTCTCGAAGGGTTAAGAATTGCGACAGACATGTAATTCGAAAAATGTTTGTTTTTGAATTCAGAATCGAACTAAATTAAAATATACGGGGGTCCCAATTTAAAATAAGAAAAATAAAACACTTTGAAGTTTGAAAAATGTGACGCTAAATTTTGAAGACCCTGTACAATATCGATCATCGAAACTTTTTTAATAAAACTATTAAACCATGCTTAATAAGCATCTTGAGTAGTTTCTTTACATAGACATTATCTCTATTTTTTATTATTTTTTCAAGCTATAGGCGCAAATGTAATTTTTTTCAGTTTTTTATTTTTTTCGCTGGTATTATTTGACCGACCTTAACAAATTTTTAGGAATATGTAGACAATCATAGAAAGCATTTAAATGTGAAAAAAAATAGGGTGTTCCATTAAAAAAAAAAAGTTCGGTATCGTCACACTTTTTTGGGACATTGTATAATTGGGACACTGTATAATTAGAAATATTTTCCTGGAGTACGTCCTAAGACACAGGTAAAGTATACAAAATATCGAAATCCTACTGTCAATGATAACCGAGCTATAGAAGACAGGAGGTGAAGTGGGCCACGCTGTATGTATTCCATAAAATCTTCTGTAAAGAAAAGTTAGAATAGTGATCCTGGAGATTGAACAGTAAGATTTTTTTAAAAAAAAAACCTGGAGCATCTGAAGGGCTTGTAAATTCCTTATAATATGAAAAAGTACATTATTTTGTTCCAGCATGATGGCTCTGGATGGTTTAAAAGTCTTAGTTTCTGTAACTTTTGTTTATCTTCAAGTAATTTAGTTTTTAAACCCTTTTGAGGTATATTTTCTTCAGAATTGGAGTCGGAGGACATACAGGGTGTAACATAAATAGGGGTTTTTCTTTTAACACGACATAGACCTCAAAAAACTAAGAAATATTTTTATATAACATTTTTTAGAAATCTCAAAAGAAAACCAAATATGGGCAGATGAGTTTTAATAAATTTTTGTATAAACTCAAAATCCATTCCTGCATAAAATAGTAAATCCAATGTAAAAGAAATAAAATGTCCCACAAAAAATTATCAGCTATTGTAAAAACGCAAAAAAATTTAATGTTTACTGTTTTTATGCAATTTACCACTGCCGCTTAAAAATCAGTCGTGAAATTTAGCTTCAGGTGTTATTTTGATAAACTATCACTATTGATACTATTAAATTAATATTAATAACTAGTAATGAAATAAATTAAATATAAATAAATTAGAGGAAAACCAACTCTTCTAACAGCATGTACAGAGTCGTGGATAAGACGAGCGACAACTTGTGCAAATGAAACCAATGAAGACAATTTTGAACACCTTTTGTAGCCGGTCCCGGAGTGAGTAGTAGCTAAAAATATGGTACTTATTAAAACTTTCATAGGTGCATATTTCGGTTGTTTTTGAGATTTCGAAAAAAATTTATATCAAAATATTGCTTAGTTTTTTTGAGGTCTATGTCATGTTAAAAGGCAAACCCCTATTTATGTTACACCTTGTATAATAATTGGTCATAGATTGATCAGCAGCGGTGACATCCATGTCATCATCGAGAATATTTTTATCAATTAAAGATTCACCATCAGAGGGAATGCTTTCGAAGTCAATCATCTCATCATTGCCATTAGCTTAGCTCTATTCATGTTTCTAAGCCTAAATGACAATTCATTAACATATTTATCCATATTTAACTATAAAAAAATCCCCTATGTCATGAAAATAGTTGATACGAAAACATCTCTATTTGTGCGGTGGTACAAATTATGTACTGTCAATCAAAATTATATTATGCAAAAGATTCAATTATATAAGATCATTAAAAGCTGTCTACTAAAGTAATCTCACATAAAGAAAACATGATTCTTACCTCAATAATAAAGAGTTTAATCACTCCTTTGTCGATAAAATCTATTTTACTCAGAACAATTGTAAACAAACACCTACACCATGCTTGTTCTCATGTAATTCCCACATTTCCACCATTCACCGTGTGCGCCTTCTCATTACTAGTAAATACATTATTCGGAATACCCAATAGCTTTGGTTTACATATTAAACCTCTATCCGCCAAGAAAAACCGAGATTGAATAATGGTCTATTATTTGTACCACCATCCATAAAAAAGGTGCATATCTCTGTGGTCTATTATCAGTACAGCCACCCCTCAAAGAGTTAAATCACGTGATTTTTATTAAGAGCAATATGAATTCTGCAAGTTTTTTAGAACTGTTGAGAAATAAATTATCCGATGCGATTGACGATTTTCCACTATTATACACAAATAACATGTACTTTCAACTTGATAGAATATACATATATATTGATATAAGATTGATATAAGATACATAACGCGAGAATTGTGCGAGAGTGATTAAATACAAACTTTCACAATAAATGGATCGGACGGAATAGTCCATTAATACGATGACCACCCAGATCACTGGATCTGACTCCATTAGATTTCTTTTTGTGGGGTACTTTTGGGCAAAAATTGTATAAAAACCGCCCCAGAAACAAACAAGTACTATGCATAAGGCTGAGACGCACCTGTGAATAGATTACTCCCTTATCTCTTAGAAAAGTGACGCGCAATACAAGAAGAAGATACGAGAAATGTATCCAGTTGAACGGTGGCTTAATTGAAACAAATGTTTTTAAAATGAAGTTAATTTTTTTTTGTTAGAATTTTTTTCACATTGAACGATTAATTAAAGATTTTACAGGGATTTCCTGCTCTTAAGTGGGTCAAATTTGATTGTTCTATAACTTTTTTTTGAATAAACATTTTTTAACCCTTATAGTGGCCGATAAAATAGATCACCATTTTTCAATTATTGGCGCGACAGTGGATCAAATTTTAAACCACTTATTTTTTCAAACACTCTGTATATTATTTAAGTAAAAATGGCATATGTAACTTTTTATTTGACCACTTCTAACAATCAACTTTAATAGAACCCGAACATTAAAAAAAATTCTTTGCGCTACCTGGGGAATATTTCATTTCAGATTTCTGAGCCAGTAAGGGTTAATGAAATTTGAGATACAACCAGTTTGAATTATTCTAAAGTTATTACTGAAGTTAAGTTTAAAATAAAAAATTCCCTAGTGTCTTTTTTTGAATTTTCGCCATGAGAAAAGTGCAAAGTAGACTTTGGGTTTAAAACGAGCATAACAAGAACTTGTCACAAACTAGAGTTTTTGATGTCCTATAACATATAAAAAAAAATTATCAAAATCAGACGACAAAAAAAATTTTACAGGGGTTTCCCGCTCTTAAGTGGGTCATACTGCATGTTAAGGGGATATTTCTTGGGGCAAAATGAAATAATTTCTTATAAGCATATCAAGAATTATTTCAATTTTAAGATGTAAGGTGTTATTTTGGATTTTTTTAAATGTATATTTTAAAAAAATACTTAGGGCAATTTAATTATAATTTTTGGCTCTTTAGTGACACTATTATGTTGTATCTTTTAGATGTATCAGAGTTCATCCAAAAGTTTCAGGGATTGTGTCCTTATGGCTGGTCGATCTGAATATCACACAAAAATAGTATTGCTCTGTAGAGACAACATTTTTGTCCTTTAATCAAAAATGAAAATTAAATCAAATTATATTAAACTGTATAAACAATGGAATATCTACCGAAGGAGTTATGATTAGATGTTAAATGTAATCTTTAGTAAATATTTTATTGTCATTTTTCTGGACAATCGTTCACTTTAGGGTATTTTACTAAAAGTACCTTTTTTATGCAGAATTGATGGTTCTTTAATATTCTTGAACTCTTTTGCCAATAAATCTAAATTAAGAAAACTTTTGAATAAAAATATGTAATGATACATCTATAACTAGCGCACTCTATAATTTATAAAATTCTAATTACATCCATCATATTTATAGAATTAAAAAACATAGGAACAGCGATTTTCATTTCAATAGTTATAGTAGTTTTGATGTAAACTATATTGAAAACAGCTCAGTTCATTGAGATATGGGGTGGCAAACTTCAAATGTATTTTTTATTTTTCTGAAATAATTCCCGCAGGTATTAAGATACAATTATGAAATTTGGTATTCTTAGAATTTTCGTAGCGTCGGATCCATATCTGTCTAAATTTTCGTCAAATTTACAGAGGGCCCCATATGCAACGTACTATTGAATGTTAAAATTATGATAACTTTTTTATGTCCTCCAGTAGCAACTTTTTTTTAATCAAAATGGATTCCTCGTTAATTTTTTCCTAAAGAAGGTTCTCCTGTTATAAATTGCTAAGTCACTGTTTTCGAGATATTTGGACTTCGGTCTCTAGCAGTACAATCTGTGTCCATTAGGAAGTTGCAATTTGATAATAAATATTAGGTGTACAACTAAATTTTGACGGTTGTGTTCAAACTGTTATATGTTACATATGAAATGTCAGATTTTAATCATTTTTGCAAATATGGTACTTAGGCATGAATAGGATATGTTGAGTAAACATTTCTAATTTTTGTTTTAGATACGTTTATCTCGGAAACCTTTGTTTCTAGCAATTTGCATAAAGTATACCTTTTCTCAGTAGAAAAGGTAGTGAAATAGATTTTTCTACTCGAAAGTGACATACAGCGTAGCACAAAAAAATTGCAGCTGTGTAAAAGTGTCGCTGGTAGCGTCCTCTAGAAGATACAACTATACAGCATAAATTTGAATTCCTCGTCTTAAGAAACCCCCGGATATAAAATTTTATAAAATTAGCTTGATCTAGTCGAAAGTTATTTAAGAAAATGTGATTTATTTTTTCAAATTTAACACTCTATATCTCGGTTATTATTGTTATTATGACTTTTGGTATAACATAAATTTATGTAAATCGGATTATTTTTACACCAAGAATCCGCCTATGCTTTGTGTTCCATTAATTGAGGACCACATTATATACTTTATACACTCCCTTTATATTGGCGTAGCGTATAAAATAATCAAATGCAGAACCCCAGCCAGTATTTTCCTTCTTGTTGATCTCAATATAAAACAATTAGACATCATGCTACATAAAGACGTTGTTATTCTTGCTGTTTCCTATCTATATAGTTTATATGACTCGTAAATTTAAGGCCTTCATCCAGTATCACCCTCACGTACCTCAGACATCTTTTCAATTCAATTTCGTTCCTTCCCACTCTAATTTTCTAATCTTTTATTCTCCTTTTCTTATAAAAAAACATTGCCTTTGTTTTCTCCGGTACCAGTTCCAGTCTATTTTCCTCCATCCACCTTATGATTCTTTCCGGATACATTGTCTTACTCTTTAATTCTTTTTCATCAATTGTAGTTATCATCAGTGATAGATCGTCTGCATATGCCAGCAGTTCCGCTCCCTTAGACAGTTCCATTTCCAGCGCCCCGTTGTACAGGACATTCTAGAACATAAACCCTAGATTAAACCCCTGTGGCACCCCACAAGATATTTTAAGCTCCCCCTCCTCGATCAGGATATATCTGTCGGACAGATAGGATTTCAGCATGTTGATCAGGTAAGTACTTAACCCCAACATTTTTCAACTCTCCAATTATTAATTTTCAGTCCATGCTGTTACACGCGTTGCGCACATCGATAGTTGTCAGAAGACACACCCATCTATGTTCCGCCTTTACCTTCTTCATCCCGTTCAATTCGTTCTTTAGCGTATTAGCATATCAATTGTGCTTCTTCTACGAAATCCAAATTGTCTATCACAAAAGTTATCTGGTGTTTCAACCTCCGTTATCACTCTATTCCTTATCAAAATATCCAATAGCTTACCCATTAAGTTTGTTAGGCATGTCAGCCTATATATTGTTTCTTCACTTAAATTTGATTTTTTTTTGGTTTTTCAATTAATATAAGTTCTGCTTTTTTCCATATTCCTGGAAAGTTTCCTTTACTTAAGACATAATTTAACGTATTTCTGCTGCTGGTTGAATTTTGTGTAATTATATGCTTGACAATCTCTGTTGGTATGCCGTCTGGTCCCGGCGTTTTCCTGCTCTTTAATTTTGCTGCTGTTTTTCTAATTTCATCCTAGGAAAATGGCGTTACGCTCTCTCTGCTCTCTTCATATATCCAATCTATACTTGGTCTATTAGGAAATCATTTTTTGCTTCCTCCATTTGTTCCTGTTTGTCTAGATATGTTCGCGTTCCAAATTTCCTGCTAATTATCTTATATTCAACCCCACATATGTCCTCCTCCAGTTCATATTATTCTCTTTTACCCCTCTTCTTTTGCCCTCACTACTAATTTTTTAAGACCCCTCCTTTTATTTCTCTATTCTTCCTGTAATACGTTTATAAGTTCCCATTCATTTGTCCTTCTTGCCCTTGTAACCTTTCTTTTGAAGCCCGTACACAGATCACTTGCCTTTTTTATTTTATTACTACATCAATATACCGATTTTTTTTTTCGTTTCCCCTTTTTTCTTTAGAAAAAAATTTATTATACACCATTATAATAACATCTGTAAATATATAAGATGTTAGTGAAATAACTTTCGTAAATTTAACCATCAATTAAGAACATCATTTTAAGCAAAAAAGTTCCTTACAACAGGGGTCAAAAACCTAATAGTTTTTTCAAAAAATAATTTCAAAGTTGGTAACCGAAAAGCTATGATAAGGTTTAAAATTTGAATAAAATGTGGAAAAATGTACTTGACACATTTTGATTGTTTGACATGTAACAAAAAATTTTTAAATTATTCAACAATAACATTGCTAAAAGTAATTGGAAACTTATTTAATAACAGCTAGTAAAAAAACGTAAGCGGCAACGCCGCACTTAACGTGACCGAGGAAGAAGAGTTTGTTTTTGTTATGATTGTTTTTTATGGCCTTTATGAGGGTCGCTCACCCACGTTGCAGGTGAAGTGATAAGGCATTGGAATGCGCAATGAACAGGTTGACTTAGTACCTCTATAGTACATGAGTTATGTAACCATCTACACTTTATCCCATTTTATGTGACATATGATCCTGGGCAAAGATGCTTGGCGCCATGGACATGTGGAGTTCATTAGTAACCATCAAGAAGGGACAAGACAAAAACCTCCCTTATTTTTCAAATTTGTCATGGACTGTATGTCCTTCCATACTTTTAATATTTTAGTGTGATTTCGGTCTCGCTGAATGCATTTTCTGTCGGTACACGTAACAGATTATCCGCAAAGTTCATTTTCGGCGAGCTTTAAGTGATTTTATTCCGACTTATTAACAGTACTTAAGTGACAATGTATTCTGTACGCAAATATCATGACATGCTTTTGATCTATGTAGAGGCGTTACAAAATTCTGAAGAAGTTAGGCGCATTTACGGTAATCCTTATCCAGAAAGAAAACTTCCAGGTCGACAAAGATTTGTGCGAGTTTCCCAAAATCTTTTGAATATAGGGAGTGTTATTCCTTCATATCAAGGACACGACGTCGACAAAGAGAAATTGGTTCTGAAGCCGAAGAACAAATTTTAAACCTTGTTCAAAAGAGTTCAACAAGGAATACCCGGAGTAGAGCATACATGGACTCAAATGGTGAACATTTAGAACATTTAATGTACCAAAAACAATCATAAATTTGTGTTTTGAATGTGATGTGAGTGGCGTAAAATGTGTAACGTGCCATGTTAAGCTAATTAAATATTATAACAATAATTTCAAGGTAAATGGCTTTTCAAAATAATAAAATAAGAATCATATAATTTTTAAATTCCATGAATTTAATGCATTTTATTTATTATATACTGTAAAATCTATTAGTCCCAAAAAAAACGTGTAAAAAATCAAACCCACTTCATATGGTTACTTAGGTAGGTATGAAAATGAAATAAATACGAGGCGACATTGTCAATTCTAAGAAAATATTTTTTTGATTTTCCGGGGAAATGGTTGTATTTACGATCCTTGTTGTAAGGAACTTTTTTTGTTCAAAATGATGTTCTTAATCACTGGTTAAATTTACGAAAGTTATTTCACTAACACCCTATATAATTAATCGGCATAGATTTGGAAGCATATGGCTCTATTATGTTGGTTAAAATAGCTTTATATTTGACCCTCAATTTGATAAATTGGCCTAACCCCATACCAGGAAATAGCACTTCATACCATTATTGATTCTTCGCCGTATTTGATCGTTTTAATGATATAGTAAGGATTGGTATTAATTAGAGTTTGGTAGACGCCGAATGTACATTTTCCCATCATTTCCAAATATGTTGAATTTCGATTCATCGGTCCACAGAATTCGGCGCCAAATTGAAGGGGTTTACTTAAGTAATTTTTTGCGAAATTTAAGCGCTTCTTATTTCGGTTGGATACGTTTAGCTTTTTCCTGGCAACGCATCTATGAAGGTTGTGATGTAAAATTCTTCTTACTGTTCAGGCGGATATATCTACTTGGTGTTCGGTAAGAACTTGACGCTTATTTCCGCGGGTGTTAAAAAAATTTGGCCTTAGAGATCCTTACAATTAATGCAACTTCTCGTTATTTGGTTTTTCGCGGTCTGGAAACCTGTTTTTTGTTTTCAAAATTGTTGGTGTTTTTATATAACCTTAAAGAAATGTACAGGGTGTCCCATTTTTTTTGTAATCCTGGGATATTTCGTTTATTAGCAAAGATAGAGATATGCGTTTTTCGCGAACCTATCTCAATTTTTAGTAAAACTAATGACGACGTTGACAGAATTTATCCAGCCATCTTAGTTTTTACACTACAGGATGTTTTTGAAAATATTCTATTTTGAGACCCTCCCTATACTGTGGGAGTTTCTAATTTAGAATAAATTCAGTAAATCAAAGAGTTTTTTTTTTTCGGAAATATGTTCGGACACGTCGATTAGTATTTTAAATTGCCCTCTTTTTGACGTAAGAAAATTTTATACAGCGTGTCCCAAACTTGAGATATGACGTCATTAACAATTTTTTTTAATGGCAATCCTAATTTTTTATGACTATTCTTAAAAGGTATATCAAGTTAAACATGCGTTCTAAATGTCTAATTTTTATTCCTTGTCGTTTAAAAGATATTTAATAAACATCAACTAATTTGAAAAATGAAGGAATCTGATTCAACTCAATAAGCTTTCTTCAATAAATGCTCAGAATGTTGTCCATTTACTAACTGACGATAACCTAACCGAACTGAAATTCGTTTTGAATATTTCTAATTATTTCGGCGGAAATTAGCCCACACTCCTGTCTTATTCATTCTTGCAACTCCTCAATATTTTCCGATTTGGTCTTAAAAACTTTGTTTTTCAAGTACCCTCCATAAGAAATAGTCCATAGGTGTTAAATCCGGAGTCCTGGATAGCCATTCAAAGGGTTCTCTTCTACCATTCCATCTGTCTGGAAATACATCATCCAGATAGTCACGGACAGGTCTTGCAAAATGAGAAGGTGCACCATCTTGTTGAAACCAAATGTTTCTATTCGGGACATCGGCTTCAACCGGATTAGGAAACAGAATAGCCAAATTCGGAGCTAGTTCTTCCTGCAAGAATTCTAAATATCCCGCTCCATTGAGATTTCTTTAGAAGAAAGTACTAAGTAAGTAAAATACTAAATACTAAAATACTAGATCACCAACAATCCTTGCCTAAACATTGACTTTTTCTGGATGTTGAATGTGGCCTTCTCTCTTTCAGTAGGGGTTATTGTCTGCCAAATAACAACAATTTTGACGATTTACCTCACCATTTAACATAAACATTGATTCATCAGAAAACAGGATGTTTCCTGTGTTTAGAACATTTCTGTCTAGTAGATCCATCATTTGTTCGCAAAACCCGAGTATTCTATCCGGATCATCTTCGGTGAGTTCCTGGAGTATTGTCATTTTATAAGGATGAAATTTTTGGGCTTTAAGAATTTTTGCCATTGAAGACTGGCTAATTTCGAGTTTCCTAGCTATTTGCCTAGTGGAGACATGAGGATTTCCTTGAATAGAGAAAAGTACATTCATTTTGACATCTTCAATGAGTACACTCTGACGATAATTATTTGTTTTTCGTAAATGACCATTTTCCCAAAAGTGTTTTTCAATCTTACTTATGGTACTCTGCGATATGGGTTATAAATTAGGGTACTTCTTTCTGAATAAATGAATAACTTCATTTTGTGTTCTTGTCCTATCTCCATAGCCAATCATCATTAAAATTTCAATTTTGTAGGTTTCAGCTAAGTATGGTATTTTGGTCGATTTTTTAACAAACGATTTCTCACAAAACGACAAACTAATAAATATCCTCGCTCAATACGAATGGACTGCGATGCTGCTTTTCCTACTTGTTTTTATCTAACTTGTTTAACATTGTGATAAGACGTCAATTCAGTTTGACAAAAAAAGATAGACAAATACCTTTTGGCATGCTATTTTTGAAGTCCCTAAAAATTTTGTTGATTTGAATTAGATTTTTTCATTTTTCGAATTAGTTGATGTTTGCTAAATATCTTTTAAATGACAAGGAATAAAAATTTTACATTTGGTACGCATGTGTAACTTGATATACCTTTTAAGAATAGTCATATAAAAATTAGAATTGCCATTTAAAAAAATTCTTGATGACGTCATATCTCAAATTTGAGACATGTTGTGTAAAATTTTCTTACATCACAAAGAGCGCAATTTAAAATACTAATCGGAGTATTTGATCATATTTCTAAAAAAAAACTGTATTTGATTTACTGAATTTATTCCAAGTTAGAGGTTCGCCCAGTAGTTTAAATATACGTTAATTTATTAAAAATGTAAAAACGGTGTGGGACAGAGATTTTTATACGGAATCCAGTGGCGTACTTATATTTTATTTATAATTTATAATTTTCGAGATATGGACCAAACTTATGTTTTTTTAAATGGGCACTGTATATTTTTACCTATTCTCATTCCCCTAATTTTCTCCATTCCAAAAATATAAAATTCGATATAGTTATTTGAATTAATAACGTCACAAATTGACTTTTTCTGAAAATGAACATTACGTATAGTCTGTCATGATCAAGAGTCAGCCGTATTTAAAACAATAGAATACTTAACTTATCTATTGACATTTGCGGTTGTCAAATTAGATTGTATTATTAGTTGTTAGATTTCCTTTCATGAGAATATTTAAAAAACAGGATTTATCGAAGACAACACGAAAATATGGATAATTTACGCATTTCTACAGAGGAAGCTGTCCAGTACCTAGAAAGGCGTCCAGTAATAGTTTTAAACTACTTAAACAGAATATCCAAACTATGAAATACAGTTAGGTGCAGAACTGAGTCAATACTTATAAAATTCGTATTAATGGTGGCATAAACAAAATATCTAACAAGTATTCAAAGGAAGGCTTTTATTTTCAAAAAGTACATTAACATTAACATTAAAACCATACAAAACATTTGCCGAAAATAAATGGGGTACATCAAATAATCCTAAATAACATTGGTTCAGTTTTGCACCGTCAAATTCCAGCCATGAACAAAAACGATACGATCGAGAAACTAGTCGACAAACAAGTAGAAACTCGCCATAAAATGCAGTGTGCAGCTAATATAGACGAGTAAGAACCATTTAATCGCATATCCTCCGTTAATAAACATCATAATTCAAAATCTTTAAACAATGAAGCCGATTTCAAAGTTTCAAAGAAAATTAATTGAAAAATCACTGATTGATGGAAGATCCACACGGGAAATCGCATTTCAATTAAATATAAGTCAATCCACAGTACAAAGGGTAAAAAATAAGGGCAAAATTTCCTTAAAAATAAATAAAGGTGGCCAACCAAAAAAGATGTCTGTGCAAGATACTAGAAGAGTAATTAGATATTTGGGCAGTGGTGAAGCCTCTTCGGCCTCCAAAGCAGCCGTGTTGCTGCGAGGGGATACTGGGAAATCGGTGAGCAAATGGACAGTCCAACGAGCTTTACATCAATCCAAACTTGTTGCTGTGGAGAAGAAGAAGAAACCCCTACTTTCTAAGAAGAATATTAGGGCACGACTAGATTTTGTAAAAAGATATGAGGCATGGACCGAGAAGGATTGGATGAAGGTTATTTGGTCTGATGAAACTAAAGTTAACAGATATGCAACAGATGGTCGACATTGGAGCTGGAAACGAGAGGGAGAATCCATGAAACTAAAAGATTTCATTCTGACGGTGAAACATGGGGGAGGAAATATTAAAGCTTGGGGCTGTATGTCGGGATATGGGGTTAGCCCATTGAAGAAAATAGATGGGATAATGAACCAGCACATCTATAAAGCCATTTTAAATGATCACCTAATAGATACTGTTAATAATATGCCTTATCCCACTAGCAAAGTAATTTTCCAACAAGACAACGACCCCAAGCATACCGCAAAATCTGTGAAGGAATAGTTGGGTACCCAAAAATTTCAGGTTTTGCAGTGGCCGGCACAAAGTCCCACAAATCCCATTGAGAATCTATGGGCTTACGTGAAATATCATCTGGTCGACGACTACGATTCGCCACCATCTTCACTTAAAGTTTTATGGGAGAGAATAGAAGAAGTATGGGACCAAATTCCACCTGATTTCTGTGAAACACTAACAAAAAGCATGCCAAGACGTCTACTAGCTGTTAAAAAAGCTAAAGGTCTCTGGACCAAATATTAGTGTCAATGTCGACCAAAGTGTTCAATGTTAATATTAGTGGAGCAAAACTGAACCAATGTTATTTAGGATTATTTGATGTACCCCATTTATTTTCGGCAAATGTTTTGTATGGTTTTAATGTTAATGTTAATGTACTTTTTGAAAATAAAAGCCTTCCTTTGAATACTTGTTAGATATTTTGTTTATGCCACCATTAATACGAATTTTATAAGTATTGACTCAGTTCTGCACCTAACTGTATGTTTAGATGTGAACAGAAATCAGTTTAAACATTTGTTTTAATTTATATCATTATGTAGTTAAAAAAAAAGGTAAATTTGTTTTTGTTAGTAATATATTCTTGTTCTAAAAATAAAATTATATGTTGAGCCCTTTCATAAAGCATACCATTAATTAGATTTTACTGTTAATATAATTACTGATAATTATAATTGTCACTAATCATTTTGTTTTAAATATGGCTGTTTCTAGTAACTATTCTAGCAGAAAGTGTCAATTAATATGTAAAATTGTTATTTGAAATTACCATATCGAGTTTTATATTTTTGGAATGGGGAAAATTAGATGAATCAGAATAGATAAAAATATACAGAGTATCCCATTTAAAATACCTTAGATTTGGTCCATATCTCAAAAATTATGAATTATAAATAAAATCTGAGAACGTCCATATCTCAAAAATTATGAATTATAAATAAAATCTGAGAACGCCATTAGATTTCGCGTAAAAATCGCTACCCGACACCGTTTTTACATTTTCAATAACTTAACGCATATTCAAATTATAAGGAGGATCCCAAAATACAATATTTTCAAAAATGCTCTGTAGTGCAAAAACTAAGATAGCTGGATCAGTTCTTTCAACTTCATCGTTAGTTTCACTAAAAAGTGACACAGGTTCCTGAAAACCGCATATCTCTCTCTTTGCTAATAACCGAGATATTCCACGATTACAACGAAAATGGGATACCCTATACATAATTTTATGTGAACATCACAATGCTTTGGAAACCTCTGTTATAGACTTCCCTTCTTGTAGTTTAACTATTCACATTCTTTTTTCTGAGCCACAATGTTTGTTTCTATCCACTGTTTTTTGAAAAAAAATCATATATTAGTAGTCATCAAATATTATAAAATCTTAACTTAATAATTTAATAAAATTATTTCATGGAAAAAATAATTAAACAGAAAATGTTTAAACGAGCTATTTATTTAATGATCGGAGAACCAATGGAATTTGCTCGGAAGGACCAATCCTTTCGATTTGAGGTTGAAAGGAACCTCATCGCTTGGATTTCGATGAAATGCTTGTTTCCGCTCACTTTGTTGCTATTTTTAGATAAGTATGCTTACTGACAACTTGAACCTTAAATCTATATATACGCTTTCTTGCTTATTGCTCCCCTTTATTTCCGTTGTGGAATGCTAAAAACTCCCAACAAAACATCTCGTCTCGACTTCGACCCTTCCCCACTTCCCCAGCAGTCGCGCGGTGTTGCCAATTTTCTGGTCATCTCTTGTTTAAAAAACCTTAACACTATTTGTATGGCTAATATTAAATTACTCAAAATTTGCTAAAATATAAATATAGAACTAATTTTTTACTTTGAACTGGAAATGCATTCTATAATAATAAATCAATAAAAAGAAATTTAATTGTTTATTTAACATTAACATTTAGGTATTTTATTGGAAAATTAAACAGTGTAATAATTACGTGATCACGACTGTACATATATCACAGCATCTAAATTATTATCACAGTAATGGTTTCTGTTATTTTGGACTAGTTTTTGTTTGGTTGCGATATTAACACTATATTTATATTATTCTTATTTGTCTTCTATTGCAACAGGTCCTGCACCACTTTACACCTATTTATGTTTACTTGTACTATTTTCATTTCTTTGAGATGCATTTTTATGGATTATCTCTTCTCCTTTTCCTCCTCATGCTAGACAAAGCCTTCCTGAATAATCACCTTGCTATTCTTACCCTATGTCGTTCAACAGAAAGTACGCATTTTGGCACTTCTTTGCAATATACCCCTCTCTCTCACACTTACGACATAAAGCTGTCTTATCCGGTCCCTATATTCCCTTGCTTCATGATCAAAAGCTCCACATTTGAAACATCTCCTCACTTCAATATGCTGATTTACTTCACAATTTACTAGTCCTATCCTTAAGTACTTTTTTAAATTAATAAATCCGTCTGTTTTCATCTTAGTGTTACTATAACTGCCTAACTATTTTTCACAAAAGGTCTCAGCTCTCTTATTCTATCAGTATTTTCTTACATTTCATGTACCTCCGCCTCAATTGCTTCCTTCACTTTTTCCTTTTCTGTGGTGCCTTCCATGCCCTTTATACAGGGTTATTCACGTCAAGCTACACGGAATATTGCGGCTAAAGTATTTAATATTTAGAATTTTTCTTTTTTGCGATGTGTAGAACTCATATAGAGGTACATTCTAAAATGATTTTACTTTTATACAGGGGGTTGTAAATAAGTGAAAAATACCAAAGTTATGTTTTTTTAAATAGAACACTCAATATATTAGTACCGTTTTAGATTCCTTGAGAAAAATAAATGTAAGTTTGACTAAGGTTTACCTACCCTAAACCTTAAAGATTTTGAAATAATTGAGATTTTGTAAAAATGTAGTGCAAATTTAAAAACTTTGCTTTAAAGGAAGTTTAAACTGGAATAAGCCGAAATTCACATCAAACCTCAGACATGAGGCATATTTCATGCCATAGTCATGAAAATTAAAATATCTTATACAGTGTGTCCAAAAAATAAATTGAAAAATGTACTTACTTTGAAGGGTATTAACTTGCTTAACTTAAATGGAACACCCTATATTTTATTACTCTAACTATCAGATTGAAATATTATCGATCGAAAACTATTATACTTTTCTATACCTAAATGTACAAGTTTTCCTTGAAAATTAAGATTTTTAAAGAAAGTAGAAAATCCTATTACTTTTTATATCAGTTGCCACGGTGACATCTAAAATGTCAATATAAAGAGTCATATTTATGCATTCTTTTTTCGGATAATTCTTTATTTATGATATTTTCAATATTATTTGCGTAACTTACAAGATAATTTTCATATTTAATCAAATCTCCGAAAAAAGAATGCATAAATATGACTCTTTATATTGACATTTTAGATGTCACCGTGGCAACTGATATAAAAAGTAATAGGATTTTCTACTTTCTTTAAAAATCTTAATTTTCAAGGAAAACTTGTACATTTAGGTATAGAAAAGTATAATAGTTTTCGATCGATAATATTTCAATCTGATAGTTAGAGTAATAAAATATAGGGTGTTCCATTTAAGTTAAGCAAGTTAATACCCTTCAAAGTAAGTACATTTTTCAATTTATTTTTTGGACACACTGTATAAGATATCTAAATTTTCATGACTATGGCACGAAATATGCCTCATGTCTGAGGCTTGATGTGAATTTCGACTTACTCCAGTTTAAACTTCCTTTAAAGCAAAAGTTTTAAATTTGCACTACATTTTTACAAAATCTCAATTATTTCAAAATCCTTAAGGTTTAGGGTAGGTAAACCTTAATCAGATTTACATTTATTTATCTCAAGGAATCTAAAACGGTACTAATATATTGAGTGTTTCATTTAAAAAAACATAACTTTGATATTTTTCACTTATTTACAACCCCCTGTATAAAAGTAAAATCATTTTAGAATGTACCTCTATATGAGTTCTACACATCGCAAAAAAGAAAAATTCTAAATATTAAATACTTTAGCCGCAATATTCCGTGTAGCATGATGTGAATAACCCTGTATGTATAGTTTTTGCCTCTTCCTCCAACCTTTTCTCGATTGCCTTGATTTGCTTTAATGTGCCGCGTATCGCCTTTTTTAACTCTGATGTTGTCATCCTTGTCCTTACTGATAAGTAGTTACCCTTTCCTTGTTGTGGTTATCGTCTGTTGACGATGATGTTGACGATGAGTTCACTCACTTTGTTTTTTTGAATGTTTCTTTATGTTTTTCAGTAGATGTTTATTGTATATTCCATTTTCTTCAATTATAACCACATAGGTGTTCCTTTCTGGTTTCTATTGTTTTCTTTCCCTAAGTTCTTGCTCTTGACTTAAGTAATTTTCAGTTATCTATATAGTCACGTTAGTGTCCATATCTGAATGAAATATCACCTTTAACATTTTTTTAGTTCTATTACTGTCACACCTTTTATATGGTGCATAGTAACCCAAGAATAATTTTTTGTTTCTTTCAATTTCTTAATATTCTGTCATAATCCCTCCCCAATATCTATAGCTCTTATCTTTATTACTTTTTGTGTTTGTTTTCCTGCCCTCGTTCTATTTATCTATTCCATCATCTGAAAAGGCTCTTCCAAACCACTTAGTTCGAGGAACCTCTCGCGAAACATGCTTTGTATACTTTATTCATTTCCCTGTCATCCTGTTTCGTTATCACAACCTTAACCGAACTATTTGTTTTTTTCCAAATGGATTCCCGAATATGATCTCTATGTTTACATATATATTTTTTGGCCAAATTTTGTTTCAAATTTTCTTCTACCCCCATACGTTCATCTTTACTTCTTCTTTATCCCAGTCCCTCCATTCCTTTGGAGTCTGTGTATCCTGATCTTTCATACTCTCTCTCATCTACTTGCACATCCTGATCAAAAGTTATTTTCTGCAAAGGCTCATTCTTAAAACCCTCTAATCATGCATTGATCGACACCCTACCTAGAATACCCCCCTGTTTTCTCATCCTTAAACTGATATCCTTTATGTCCCTACTCATATCCTTCTCTACCCTGCCCTTTAATTCCCTTAATCATTTTTTGTGTCTCCTATAGCATCCTTCAATATAAGATAATCCTTGCTAACAACGCTCTTATATGGTTTCTTATCTTATAGACACATCGACATTTCCATAACCTTTCTTATCTTACTTTGCGGATCCCCAATTGAATTCCTTTTTATCAACCGACTGTTCATATGCTTTACCCTTTGCAGTATAGGTATATCGTAAGCATTCCTTTTCTTATTATCTCCCTTTTTTCTAGGTTAGCTGATTGATTGCCCTCCTCAGAATGTTTGGGGCTACCTACCGAAGCAGGATGGGATTTTTTCATCGCTAAAGGAATCCGCCAGAGGAAAGTCCATTTTGTCAGTCAATATTTCCCTTTTAAGAGTACGTTTTATCCCTTCCGCCAGGTGTTTTGCCAGTTGCCTCAGTTACCTTTGGGGTCCTCCGTCAGAATTAATTTCCTGGTTTCGGATGCCAGGGGCATCCAGGAGCCACCACGAGAGGGTGCCGCTTGGACCTTAACTTTCAATTGATCTGAACCTTGCAAATAAATAACACCTTAAAGGGAAAACAGCCTACAACAGTTTGGCAAACAAATCAGACGGGTCATGCATAGCTGTTTTAAAGCTGTAATTAATGAATTTTTTCTTATTGTAAAATGCATGTAACTTTAGAAGTTGTTTAATTTTGTTTTTAAATTTATTTTTTGGATTTTTATGTTTTAATATTCTCAGATGAAACATTGACTGAATCATGCATAAATCATTAGTATTAGTATGTTTGCGTACGTAGGCACATAAATTTTGAAATCAGTAAATTGGTGCCAATGACTATTCATGCCCTTAAGAATGTTAAAAGAAATTGAAGAATCTGGTATGAGAAATTGCACTGGCGCCAATGTACCATGAATGTATAAACCTTGCTTAAACCAAGTTTTAGATTATACAGGGTGGCTACTTAGTGTGAGGAAGTCCAATATCTCAGCACATATGCGATTAAGAAGAAAAAGTTTCGTACAATAGATTTTATTATGCAACAGGTTCGTATTATAAAATTATTTTCAAATCTACAAGATCCGCCATAAAAGTGTGGCAATAACAAATTAAAATTTTTTTTTAATGGAAGCCCCTAATTTTTTGCCATTTTAGGATTTCTCGTTAAATTTTAAGGTCAATTTATGTAAGGGATCTTATTTTTAAAATTTACCATTTCTGAATCATTCAGGAAAATTTGAAAATTTTGACAGCTGCAAGTTCCCTTAGAAATCGATGCTGTGCCCTAAGCGTTGCGAATTTCGAAATTGGCCTTCTGGAGCTCCAAGAGGATTTAATAAGCCAAGTTTTGACGTATTTGAATTTGAGAAAAAGTCTTCCACAATCACCGAAATATGCCTCCGAAGTTGCATGATTTCCAACGTCAATAACTTGCTTATTTCAAATGGAATGCCCCAAATTTCTCAACGGCATAGTGTTCAGAATTTAAAAATCTACAATTTTTGTTAACATTACTCTAACCCTAGAACCAGCTATTTCTGTGTTCCCGAAAATTCTTCCCTTTTGGCCTCTAAATGTTTTGATAGTCGCATTGGTGACTCAAAACAACACTAAAAAATCTACAACTTTTTAAGTTATGATATATTTTGTGAATTTTTGAGAGATTATATGACTGAATTATATTATTATGAATTTATTATTTCTAATTTGATAAATTATCCATTTTTTAAACGATATTAAAAACTAAAAATTTAACTAATTGATGTTTAGCCGCTCTTTGTCGGCACGGGTGAGAAAGTGCCGCCACTCTTTGTCGATATTCGTGAGAAAGTACCGATCAAGTACTATCGGTAATGCTGTAATGTCGCAGGTGGTGTCATAAATCAATTATTTCTCTCTAGCTTAGGTATGACACTGTTTTATTAACCTTAGATTTAGTATTTAAGATTGCTTCGAACCTGAGAGGTCCTCTTTCTTTCGTGTGGCTCATCTGTATCTATTACCCGTGGAGCAGAAATCAAAATAGAGTATACATCATTAGAACCAAACTCTAGACAGCGATAATAAGAACCTACATAACTGAACTATGCGTTAGTCACCATATCATTTTTGAGATGACATACAAATTAAGTTCGTAAGTATATTTTATAATATAGATTTCATCGTTTAATATACTTATTCGTATTGTACAATAAAATGCTTGTTATTTGGTTTTTTTTTTGTTCTTTATGTTTTTACTGTTATTGTATCTTCCATTGGAACACCGTAATAAGATATCAAGGAATTGTTCATGAAGTCATCGCTCCATAGACATTACACATATTTAAGTCGTGCCCAAGTAAAAGAACTCTTATTGACTTAGCGCAAACTTCCTAACCGAAGGCGCTAATACAGTACTGAACAGGAAAAAACGTGAAAGTCTGAAATCCTTAACAAAGCGAAGAAGCGTTAAATAGCACGAGATTGGTGTCATTCCGGAAATGTCAATGGAATGCAAGATGAATTGAGTAGTTTTGCAGAAGTTGACATTTGGAGTGAACGAAGAAATTGCTACCAAGGGAAGATGGCAAGAGTAACGAGTAAAAGGTTTTCATCAAAACACCTTAATGTATATTCTACCTGTATAACATTATGATCTAGAGCATGTATTTTGGAATTTGTATTTGGTGGTACAAAGTAACCGAATGAAGTTATAATTTGTAATATTTGGGTGAACTGGGTAGTTCTTCCAGCCTAACTCAACATACCACTCCTTAAATTTATTTGCTAATATCACCAATGTTATCCATGGAAACACACCGGAAGTTGCCCAACATTCTTAAAACATCAAGATTTTCTGGATTTTTCAATCCAAACTAGCAGTTTTTTTTTCTGTTCCAGATCATTTTCCACTGTAGACACAGTGATTTTAGTTCTTCATCTTTTAGTAGCTTTTCAAGTGCGTCAGCCTTCGATGATAATATGGCACGACCGATGGTTATCTTATACACATATCTTCCATTAAAATACACCTTTGTTCGTTGTTTATCACGCCATATATATCATCTATTACACTAAGTCTTCAAACGAAAGAGAACATATGGTAGCTTAAAAATAATGAAGAAGTGTACCTTTGTTTTTTGTTCATCACTTCACATGTATCATCCATCGTGAGTATATTTCTTAGCAATATCAGAAAAACATTCCTTCGTTCTTAGTTTATCACTCTACATGTATCATCCGTCATGCATACACTAACTAGCATATTTGGAAAAATGTATTTTGTTCTTCGTTTATCACTCCATATATATTATCTATCATGCGTATACTCATTAATATATTCGGTAAAACGTACCTTTGTACGTTGTTTATAACGCCACATGTATCATCTATCATGTATGAACACATTAGGATAAACAGAGAAATGTACTTTTGTTCGTTGTTTGTAATGCTGCGTGTATGGTCCATCATACCTACATTCACTAGTATTTTTTTTGCTTTTTTATTAAATGCACCAAAGGGTGACATATGTATATTATATTACAATCTGATCATTTCTGATTAATGAGTAATTTTGCAACAACTTAATTTACTATTTTCAATTCCCTTCACTAAGGTTCCACTCATCAGTGTTCCTTAGGTTCTATTAAACGTTTTACATTTAAGCTTTATCTGTACCCTAGCACTAGACTCTGCTTTTATACTAGCACAATCACTTCACTAACTCATAAGGTTTCACTCTCTTGAATCTTCTTGTCTGGTTGATGTTGTCAAGGAGCTGGAGGTCCTAGATGTTTACATGTTGCAGTAGTTGTTGTTTATGAGTTTTTGCAAGTTTGGTGATGGTTTCGTCTGCAGTTTCTATTTTGAGGTCACGATGAAGGTCACTGTTTCTGAAGTACCAAGAATCATCAACGATACTCCTTAGTACTTTGTTCTGGAAACGACGGATTATTTGCACATTACTTTTACTGGCATAACCCCATAGTTGGATGTCATATGTCTCACTGGTTGGAGAATCTGTATATACAGGGTAATTTAAAAAGGTGGTGCTAAACTTAAGAAGGTAATAGGGGACATTGCGGTAAATTTTTTTTACATATAAACCCTTAGTCGGAAATGAGCTGTTTTGGCTTTGGAGCAATTTATGTCCAAAAACATAATGTTATTTCGCTGATACCAACAGACTTCGATTTTAAATTTACTTTTACTAAAGATAATGCAAAAAAATTATAATAAAGTTTTAAAATGACGATCTCCAATGGAATTGGGCACCCGTTGTAACATATGCAGGTCCTGCTGCACGAAAAAGTTCCCTCCCTAATAGTTCCTCTTGGATGACTACAGGGGTTTCATAGACTAAAGTTTTAATGTAATTCCAGAGTAGTTAAATCTAGATGTCGCGCTGGTGGACGCAATAGATCCTGCTCTTCCGATTCATCGCCCAGAAAATTGTTGGTTCAGTTTATCCTGCACAGTATGGGCAAAATGTGCAGGTGCACCGTCATGTTGGAATCACATTCTATCTCACACACCCACAGGAACGTTTATATTGTTTAATAGCTGAGAAAGTACGCCTTGTAAAAAAATTAGGTAAATATTACTAGTTAGCTGAGGTGAAAGCAGGTATGGACCAATTAAAAAGTTTTCAATAATACCGGCCCACATGTTAATAGCAAATTGGTTCTGATGTGTTTTGACCCATATGGCATGATGATTGTGATCGTCCCATATATGGTTGTCGCGGCTATTGAAGTACCTGTCCTTTGTAAAGCAAACCACATTGGTAAATAAAATGTTTGAAGCAAAATCTGGTTGGTCTGCAATACATTGCACAAAATATCAACAAAATTGTATCCGTAGCTGCTAGTTTTGCGGACTCAGTGTTTACAATTTTTGAAGGTAGTAAGGGTACAATGGCTGCTCTTGAAGTACCCGTCACACGGTTGATTGGGGAGTATTTATTTGATGCACTATTGCATGCGGGCTGGTGGTAGGTTGTTTGTCAATTCGACGCAAAACCTCTTCCTCAAAGGTCACTGTCCGTGCAGTTCGTGGATGTTCGCTTTCCCCATTTGGTTTAAAATTGCCTTTTTCTCTTAATCGACGATGGGTTGCCGGAAATGTTTTTCGGTAAGGATGTCGACGATTCGGAAAACGTTCAGCATAAACACATAAAAATGAAATGCGACTTGGTATCACAACAACTCACATTAGAATTAGAGTTCGCAAATTCATTCAAAACAATGGTTTACAATTTGAACATAGATATTAATAGTTTATAGATTCGTTGGCAATTGTTACGTTTTGATTAATTTTTATTCTTCCTAATACAGCGTTTTGTTTAACGATACTTTATTATTATTTTATTCTGGTAGTTTTACAGCAATAAGAGATTCAACATCTCTTTACATTTTATCTAACAGATCAAGATGAGTTTTATTATTTCTGGCAGATAGACTATTTAACAAGGAAGTTTTATAATAGTTTAAATTATTAGGGCGCAAACCATTTTTATTTCTTATTTCGATTTTCTAATCAAGTTATTTTGATCCTAACGTGACGTTTATGTATATACAATAAACTGACTATTTCATGTAGTCCATAGTAATTTGAGGTAAATTGTTATGGGATGTGTACTACTAACTACTAACTACTTCTTAAAGAAAAAATGTCCAAATTTAATAATGTTGGCTGTTTCAATTTATTTCAATGCACCGCAAATACACCAATTATACTGAACAATTTGAAAAAAAAAATCGTATATATCTCGAAAACGATAACATTTTGTATATGACTAAGTTTTGTTAAATCGATTCAGAATTACCTATTTTACAATCCTGCTCAGTTTCCCCCACCAATTACCAAACACTCTATATAACGAAGTGATAAATTAAAAACATAAACCTGTGATCTTTTAAAATGTTATACAATGTGCCAAAGGATAGCCCTAAATCTTTGGAAATGGTTCTAATGCTTGAATGAGGATTAATTTCAATACTTACCAAAACATGAATAATGTTTTCTTCTGTACTTTCTTCTGTTCGGATTCTTCTTTGTCGTCGATTGATTACAGTTCTAAGGCCATTGAATCGTAGACGATGAGCTAAACGCTTAAAAACTTTACTTTGGTAATGTCGTCTTGCAGGAAACTTAAACGCATATATTCTTGTTGCAATCGTAGCATTTTGCAAACATTTGAAATAAACCGCAAGCATATCGAAGACTTTCTTGTTAGATATCAGCATTTTTTAAATAGATTTCGCAACACGATAATTACCATATAAGAACACCAGATAATGAATTCAAACTAAATATGTTTTTGACGTGGTATACTTGTTCTTCTACAAAATTCATAACATTTTAATGGAATAAGGGTCGATTTTTAGATGGCCTAATAATTTTATTTTGACAATAGTTACTGCAGAAATGCTGAAATCATATGATACCATTGTTAATTTCAATGTTTCTATAGAAATTAGTAACAGTCAAATAACTTTATTAGAAGAATGATATGTCAGCACCCGAGAGACGTAATTTTGACAATGGTAATTTTGTGATTTTAAATAATAATAAATTTGTCATTTTCTGTCACAATTTTGCTATCTTTAGTAAAATTTTATGCCCTTTCCAATAGAAGAATAAAAAATATCTTTTTGTATTTACAAAATTCAAGAAAAGTGCAAACTTTGGTAGAAACGCATTTATGCGCCCTCTAGCGGCAACCACAAAATTGAAAATTATCCATTTACTGCATGAATTTTTATTTTTCTAAAAAATAAACCAAATAAAAAGTAAGATCAGATTGGTGAAAAAATATTTAAAAAATTTTACTAAAACAGGCAGAAACGAGCGAAATCGGTCAGAAACGATCGTATCATCAAAGAATATGCTCAAATCTACCGATTTGGCGTATTTCGGCCAAATCTGCCTATTTTGGATTCAAATTGCACCAAATTGATGAAAACGTGCCAAAATGACTAAAACAGGCAGAAACGAGCGAAATCGGTCAGAAACGATCGTTTCATCTCTGAAGTTGCTCAAATCGACCGATTTGGCTTATTTCGGCCAAATCTGTGTATTTTGGATTCAAATTGCACCAAATTGATGAAAACGTGCCAAAATGACTAAAACAGGCAGAAACGAGAGAAATCGGTCAGTAACGATCGTTTCATCAAGGAATTTGCTCAAATCGACCGATTTGGCTTATTTCGGCCAAATCTGCGTATTTTGGCTTCAAATTGCACCAAATTGATGAAAACGTGCCAAAATGACTAAAACAGGCAGAAACGAGCGAAAATCGGTCAGAAACGATCGTTTCATCTCTAAATTTGCTCAAATCGACCGATTTGGCTTATTTCGGCCAAATCTGTGTATTTTGGGTTCAAATTGCACCAAATTGATGAAAACGTGCCAAAATGACTAAAACAGGCAGAAACGAGAGAAATCGGTCAGTAACGATCGTTTCATCAAGGAATTTGCTCAAATCGACCGATTTGGCTTATTTCGGCCAAATCTGTGTATTTTGGATTCAAATTGCACAAAATTGATGAAAACGTGCCAAAATGACTAAAACAGGCAGAAACGAGCGAAATCGGACAGAAACGATCGTTTCATCTCTAAATTTGCTCAAATCGACCGATTTGGCTTATTTCGGCCAAATCTGTGTATTTTGGGTTCAAATTGCACCAAATTGATGAAAACGTGCCAAAATGACTAAAACAGGCAGAAACGAGCGAAATCGGTCAGAAACGATCGTTTCATCAAGGAATTTGCTCAAATCGACCGATTTAGCTTATTTCGGCCAAATCTGTGTATTTTGGATTCAAATTGCACAAAATTGATGAAAACGTGCCAAAATGACTAAAACAGGCAAAAATGAGCGAAATCGGTCAGAAACGATCGTTTCATCTCTAAATA